>NC_138941.1:20580120-22980120 GCF_965226115.1 Aulonocara stuartgranti | reverse complement strand
CCTGTGGCTTCTGTCTGAGGCGACTTACACCACACCAGGGCCTGTGGCTGCTTGCTGAGGCCATCTTCACCAAACCAGGCCCTGTGCTGCTTGCTGTGGCCATGTAAAACACACCAGGTCCTGTGCTGGTTCTTGAGGCCATCTTCAACAATCCAGGGCCTGTGCTGTTGGATAAATGCCAAACTGAGCCTTTGGGTTAGGGTATTATGCAAACATGCAGGTATGGTTATAGGATTGTCTTCGTAACTTCAGGTACTTGCCACCTAATCACTTGAATCCATAAATTGAGACATTGTGCTGGGGCCAGCAGCTTACGGCCATACCACCCTGAGCACGCCCGACCTCGTCTGATCTCGGAAGCTAAGCAGGGCTGGGCTTGGTTAGTCCTTGGATGGGAGACTGCCTGGGAATACCTGGTGCTGTAAGCCTTTCATTTTCATGTCATTGAACCGCTTTTGATCCAGAGAAGGGGTGTATTAAAAGACCAAAAGCAGCTCCCCATTAATGAGGGCACATTAACGACACTGCTTTTGGCTGTTTTCCAATGTCTTGTGCTGCTAGCTGATGCCATTTACACCACACCAGGGCCTGTGGCTGCTGGCTGAGGCCACTTACACCACACCAGGGCCTGTGGCTGCTGGCTGAGGCCACCTACACCACACCAGGGCCTTAGTTGCTATTGAGGCCAATTACACCACACAAGGGCCTGTGGCTGCTGGCTGAGGCCACCTACACCACACCAGGGCCTGTGGCTGCTGGCTGAGGCCACTTACAACACACCAGGGCCTGTGGCTCTTGCTCAGGCCACTCATATCACACCAGGCCCTGTGGTTCTGGCCGAGGCCATCTTCACCAAACCAGGCCCTGTGCTGCTTGCTGTGGCCATGTACAACACACCAGGCCCTGTGCTGGTTCCTGACGCCATCTTCAACAATCCAGGGCCTGTGCTGTTGGATAAATGCCAAACTGAGCCTTTGGGTTAGGGTATTATGCAAACATGCAGGTATGGTTATAGGATTGTCTTCGTAACTTCAGGTACTTGCCACCTAATCACTTGAATCCATAAATTGAGACATTGTGCTGGGGCCAGCAGATTACGGCCATACCACCCTGAGCACGCCCGACCTCGTCTGATCTCGGAAGCTAAGCAGGGCTGGGCTTGGTTAGTACTTGGATGGGGGAATACCTGGTGCTGTAAGCCTTTCATGTCATTGAACCGCTTTTGATCCAGAGAAGGGGTGTATTAAAAGACCAAAAGCAGCTGCCCATTAATGAGGGCACATTAACGACATTGCTTTTGGCTGTTTTCCAATGTCTTGTTCTGCTAGCTGATGCCACCTACACCACACCAGGGCCTGAGTGACCGGCTGAGGCCACTTACACCACACCAGGGCCTGTGGCTGCTGGCTGAGGCCACTTACACCACACCAGGGCCTGTGGCTGCTGGCTGAGGCCACTTACACCACACCAGGGCCTTAGTTGCTATTGAGGCCAATTACACCACACCATGGTCTGTGGCTCTTGCTCAGGCCACTTACACCACACCAGGGCCTGTGGCACTGGCTGAGGCCACTTACACCACACCAGGGCCTGTGGCTGCTGGCTGAGGCCACTTACACCACACAAGGGCTTGTGGCTGCTGGCTGAGGCCACCTACACCACACCAGGGCCTGTGGCTGCTGGCTGAGGCCACCTACACCACACCAGGGCCTGTGGCTCTTGCTCAGGCCACTTACACCACACCAGGGCCTGTGGCTCTTGCTCAGGCCACTTACACCACACCAGGGCCTGTGGCTCTTGCTCAGGCCACTCATATCACACCAGGCTCTGTGCTTCTGGCTGAGGCCACTTAGACCACACCAGGGCCTGTGGCTGCTGGCTGAGGCCACTTACACCACACAAGGGCTTGTGGCTGCTGGCTGAGGCCACCTACACCACACCAGGGCCTGTGGCTGCTGGCTGAGGCCACCTACACCACACCAGGGCCTGTGGCTCTTGCTCAGGCCACTTACACCACACCAGGGCCTGTGGCTCTTGCTCAGGCCACTTACACCACATCAGGGCCTGTGGCTCTGGCTGAGGCCACTTACACCACACCAGGGCCTGTGGCACTGGCTGAGGCCACTTACACCACACCAGGGCCTGTGGCTGCTGGCTGAGGCCACTTACACCACACAAGGGCTTGTGGCTGCTGGCTGAGGCCACCTACACCACACCAGGGCCTGTGGCTGCTGGCTGCTGGCTGAGGCCACCTACACCACACCAGGGCCTGTGGCTCTTGCTCAGGCCACTTACACCACACCAGGGCCTGTGGCTCTTGCT
This sequence comes from Aulonocara stuartgranti, assembly GCF_965226115.1. Classification (NCBI taxonomy): domain Eukaryota; kingdom Metazoa; phylum Chordata; class Actinopteri; order Cichliformes; family Cichlidae; genus Aulonocara; species Aulonocara stuartgranti. Next base: position 22,977,798 of record NC_138941.1, on the reverse strand, counting down.
CAGGCCACTTACACCACACCAGGGCCTGTGGCTCTTGCTCAGGCCACTCATATCACACCAGGCTCTGTGCTTCTGGCTGAGGCCACTTAGACCACACCAGGGCCTGTGGCTGCTGGCTGAGGCCACTTACACCACACCAGGGCCTGTGGCTGCTGGCTGAGGCCATCTACACCACACCAGGGCCTGTGGCTGCTGGCTGAGGCGACTTACACCACACCAGGGCCCTTTTGCTGCTGGCTGAGGCCACTTACACCACACCAGTGCCTGTGGCTTCTGGCTGAGGCGACTTACACCACACCAGGGCCTGTGGCTGCTGGCTGAGGCCACTTACACCACACCAGGGCCTGTGGCTCTTGCTCAGGCCACTCACATCACACCAGGCCCTGCGCTTCTGGCCGAGGCCATCTTCACCAAACCAGGCCCTGTGGCTCTTGCTCAGGCCACTTACACCACACCAGGGCCTGTGGCTCTGGCTTAGGCCACTTCCACCACACCAGGGCCTGTGGCACTTGCTCAGGCCACTTACACCACACCAGGGCCTGTGGCTGCTGGCTGAGGCCACTTACACCACACCAGGGCCTGTGGCTCTTACTCAGGCCACTTACACCACACCAGGGCCTGTGGCACTGGCTGAGGCCACTTACACCACACCACGGCCTTATTTGCTGGCTGAGGCCACATACACCAAACCAGGGCCTTAGTTGCTATTGAGGCCAATTACACCACACAAGGGCCTGTGGCTGCTGGCTGAGGCCACTTACACCACACCAGGGCCTTAGTTGCTATTGAGGCCAATTACACCACACCAGGGCCTGTGGCTGCTGGCTGAGGCCACTTACACCACACCAGTGCCTGTGGCTTCTGGCTGAGGCGACTTACACCACACCAGGGCCTGTGGCTGCTGGCTGAGGCCACTTACACCACACCAGGGCCTGTGGCTCTTGCTCAGGCCACTCACATCACACCAGGCCCTGCGCTTCTGGCCGAAGCCATCTTCACCAAACCAGGCCCTGTGGTTCTTGCTCAGGCCACTTACACCACACCAGGGCCTGTGGCTCTGGCTTAGGCCAATTACACCACACCAGGGTCTGTGGCTCTTGCTGAGGCCACTTACACCACACCAGGGCCTGTGGCTGCTGCCTGAGACCACCTACACCACACCAGGGCCTGTGGCTGCTTGCTGAGGCGACTTACACCACACCAGGGCCTGTTGCTGCTGGCTGAGGCCACTTACACCACCCCAGTGCCTGTGGCTTCTGGCTGAGGCGACTTACACCACACCAGGGCCTGTTGCTGCTGGCTGAGGCCACTTACACCACACCAGGGCCTGTGGCTGCTGGCTCAGGCCACTCATATCAAACCAGGTCCTGTGCTTCTGGCCGAGGCCATCTTCACCAAACCAGGCCCTGTGCTGCTAGCTGAGGCGACTTACACCACATCAGGGCCTGTGGCTCTGGCTGAGGCCACTTACACCACACCAGGGCCTGTGGCTGCTGGCTGAGGCCAGTTACACCACACCAGGGCCTGTGGCTGCTGGCTGAGGCCACATACACCACACCAGGGCCTTAGTTGCTATTGAGGCCAATTACACCACACCAGGGTCTGTGGCTGTTGCTCAGGCCACTCACATCACACCAGGCCCTGCGCTTCTGGCCACTTACACCACACCAGGGCCTGTGGCTGCTGGCTGAGGCCACTTACACCATACCAGGGCCTGTGGCTGTTGGCTGAGGCCACTTACACCACACCAGGGCCTGTGGCTGCTGGCTGAGTCCACCTACACCACACCAGGGCCTGTGGCTGCTGGCTGAGGCGACTTACACCACACCAGGGCCCTTTTGCTGCTGGCTGAGGCCACTTACACCACACCAGTGCCTGTGGCTTCTGGCTGAGGCGACTTACACCACACCAGGGCCTGTGGCTGCTGGCTGAGGCCACTTACACCACACCAAGGCCTGTGGCTCTTGCTCAGGCCACTCACATCACACCAGGCCCTGCGCTTCTGGCCGAGGCCATCTTCACCAAACCAGGCCCTGTGCTGCTTGCTGTGGCCATGTACAACACACCAGGCCCTGTGCTGGTTCCTGAGGCCATCTTCAACAATCCAGGGCCTGTGCTGTTGGATAAATGCCAAACTGAGCCTTTGGGTTAGGGTATTATGCAAACATGAAGGTATGGTTATAGGATTGTCTTCGTAACTTCAGGTACTTGCCACCTAATCACTTGAATCCATAAATTGAGACATTGTGCTGGGGCCAGCAGCTTACGGCCATACCACCCTGAGCACGCCCGACCTCGTCTGATCTCGGAAGCTAAGCAGGACTGGGCTTGGTTAGTACTTGGATGGGAGACTGCCTGGGAATACCTGGTGCTGTAAGCCTTCCATTTTCATGTCATTGAACCGCTTTTGATCCAGAGAAGGGGTGTATTAAAAGACCAAAAGCAGCTGCCCATTAATGAGGGCACATTAACGACACTGCTTTTGGCTGTTTTCCAATGTCTTGTGCTGCTTGCTGATGCCACCTACACCACACCAGGGCCTGAGTGACCGGCTGGGGCCACTTACACCAGACCAGGGCCTGTGGCTGCTGGCTGAGGCCAGTTACACCACACCAGAGCCTGTGGCTGCTGGCTGAAGCCACTTACACCACACCAGGGCCTTAGTTGCTATTGAGGCCACTTACACCACACCAGGGCCTGTGGCTGCTGGCTGAGGCCACCTACACCACACCAGGGCCTGTGGCTGCTGGCTGAGGCCACTTACACCACACCAGGGCCTGTGGCTGCTGGCTGAAGCCACTTACACCACACCAGGGCCTTAGTTGCTATTGAGGCCACTTACACCACACCAGGGCCTGTGGCTGCTGGCTGAGGCCACCTACACCACACCAGGGCCCTTTTGCTGCTGGCTGAGGCCACTTACACCACACCAGTGCATGTGGCTTCTGGCTGAGGCCACTTACACCACACCAGGGCCTGTGGCTGCTGGCTGAGGCCACTTACACCACACCAGGGCCTGTGGCTCTTGCTCAGGCCACTCACATCACACCAGGCCCTGCGCTTCTGGCCGAGGCCATCTTCACCAAACCAGGGCCTGTGGCTGCTTGCTGAGGCCATCTTCACCAAACCAGGCCCTGTGCTGCTTGCTGTGGCCATGTACAACACACCAGGCCCTGTGCTGGTTCCTGAGGCCATCTTCAACAATCCAGGGCCTGTGCTGTTGGATAAATGCTAAACTGAGCCTTTGGGTTAGGGTATTATGCAAACATGAAGGTAGGGTTATAGGATTGTCTTCGTAACTTCAGGTACTTGCCACCTAATCACCTGAATCCATAAATTGAGACATTGTGCTGCGGCCAGCAGCTTACGGCCATACCACCCTGAGCACGCCCGACCTCGTCTGATCTCGGAAGCTGAGCAGGGCTGGGCTTGGTTAGTACTTGGATGGGAGACTACCTGGGAATACCTGGTGCTGTAAGCCTTTCATTTTCATGTCATTGAACCGCTTTTGATCCAGAGAAGGGGTGTATTAAAAGACCAAAAGCAGCTGCCCATTAATGAGGGCACATTAACGACATTGCTTTTGGCTCTTTTCCAATGTCTTGTGCTGCTAGCTGATGCCACCTACACCACACCAGGGCCTGAGTGACCGGCTGGGGCCACTTACACCACATCAGGGCCTGTGGCTCTGGCTGAGGCCACTTACACCACACCAGGGCCTGTGGCTGCTGGCTGAGGCCACTTACACCACACCAGGGCCTGTGGCTGCTGGCTGAGGCCACTTACACCACACCAGGGCCTTAGTTGCTATTGAGGCCAATTACACCACACCATGGTCTGTGGCTCTTGCTCAGGCAACTTACACCACACCAGGGCCTGTGGCACTGGCTGAGGCCACTTACACCACACCAGAGCCTGTGGCTGCTGGCTGAGGCCACTTACACCACACAAGGGCTTGTGGCTGCTGGCTGAGGCCACCTACACCACACCAGGGCCTGTGGCTCTTGCTCAGGCCACTTACACCACACCAGGGCCTGTGGCTCTTGCTCAGGCCACTCATATCACACCAGGCCCTGTGCTTCTGGCTGAGGCCACTTAGACCACACCAGGGCCTGTGGCTGCTGGCTGAGGCCACTTACACCACACCAGGGCCTGTGGCTGCTGGCTGAGGCCATCTACACCACACCAGGGCCTGTGGCTGCTGGCTGAGGCGACTTACACCACACCAGGGCCCTTTTGCTGCTGGCTGAGGCCACTTACACCACACCAGTGCCTGTGGCTTCTGGCTGAGGCGACTTACACCACACCAGGGCCTGTGGCTGCTGGCTGAGGCCACTTACACCACACCAGGGCCTGTGGCTCTTGCTCAGGCCACTCACATCACACCAGGCCCTGCGCTTCTGGCCGAGGCCATCTTCACCAAACCAGGCCCTGTGGCTCTTGCTCAGGCCACTTACACCACACCAGGGCCTGTGGCTCTGGCTTAGGCCACTTACACCACACCAGGGCCTGTGGCACTTGCTCAGGCCACTTACACCACACCAGGGCCTCTGGCTGCTGGCTGAGGCCACTTACACCACACCAGGGCCTGTGGCTCTTACTCAGGCCACTTACACCACACCAGGGCCTGTGGCACTGGCTGAGGCCACTTAGACCACACCAGGGCCTGTGGCTGCTGGCTGAGGCCACTTACACCACACCAGGGCCTGTGGCTGCTGGCTGAGGCCACTTACACCAAACCAGGGCCTGTGGCTGCTTGCTGAGGCCATCTTCACCAAACCAGGCCCTGTGCTGCTTGCTGTGGCCATGTAAAACACACCAGGTCCTGTGCTGGTTCTTGAGGCCATCTTCAACAATCCAGGGCCTGTGCTGTTGGATAAATGCCAAACTGAGCCTTTGGGTTAGGGTATTATGCAAACATGCAGGTATGGTTATAGGATTGTCTTCGTAACTTCAGGTACTTGCCACCTAATCACTTGAATCCATAAATTGAGACATTGTGCTGGGGCCAGCAGCTTACGGCCATACCACCCTGAGCACGCCCGACCTCGTCTGATCTCGGAAGCTAAGCAGGGCTGGGCTTGGTTAGTACTTGGATGGGAGACTGCCTGGGAATACCTGGTGCTGTAAGCCTTTCATTTTCATGTCATTGAACCGCTTTTGATCCAGAGAAGGGGTGTATTAAAAGACCAAAAGCAGCTCCCCATTAATGAGGGCACATTAACGACACTGCTTTTGGCTGTTTTCCAATGTCTTGTGCTGCTAGCTGATGCCATTTACACCACACCAGGGCCTGTGGCTGCTGGCTGAGGCCACCTACACCACACCAGGGCCTTAGTTGCTATTGAGGCCAATTACACCACACAAGGGCCTGTGGCTGCTGGCTGAGGCCACCTACACCACACCAGGGCCTGTGGCTGCTGGCTGAGGCCACTTACAACACACCAGGGCCTGTGGCTCTTGCTCAGGCCACTCATATCACACCAGGCCCTGTGCTTCTGGCCGAGGCCATCTTCACCAAACCAGGCCCTGTGCTGCTTGCTGTGGCCATGTACAACACACCAGGCCCTGTGCTGGTTCCTGACGCCATCTTCAACAATCCAGGGCCTGTGCTGTTGGATAAATGCCAAACTGAGCCTTTGGGTTAGGGTATTATGCAAACATGCAGGTATGGTTATAGGATTGTCTTCGTAACTTCAGGTACTTGCCACCTAATCACTTGAATCCATAAATTGAGACATTGTGCTGGGGCCAGCAGATTACGGCCATACCACCCTGAGCACGCCCGACCTCGTCTGATCTCGGAAGCTAAGCAGGGCTGGGCTTGGTTAGTACTTGGATGGGAGACTGCCTGGGAATACCTGGTGCTGTAAGCCTTTCATTTTCATGTCATTGAACCGCTTTTGATCCAGAGAAGGGGTGTATTAAAAGACCAAAAGCAGCTCCCCATTAATGAGGGCACATTAACGACATTGCTTTTGGCTGTTTTCCAATGTCTTGTGCTGCTAGCTGATGCCACCTACACCACACCACGGCCTTATTTGCTGGCTGAGGTCACTTACACCACACCAGGGCCTGTGGCTCTTGCTCAGGCCACTTACACCACACCAGGGCCTGTGGCTCTTGCTCAGGCCACTTACACCACACCAGGGCCTGTGGGACCGGCTGGGGCCACTTACACCACACCAGGGCCTGTGGCTGCTGGCTGAGGCCACTTACACCACACCAGGGCCTTAGTTGCTATTGAGGCCAATTACACCACACCATGGTCTGTGGCTCTTGCTCAGGCCACTTACACCACACCAGGGCCTGTGGCACTGGCTGAGGCCACTTACACCACACCAGGGCCTGTGGCTGCTGGCTGAGGCCACTTACACCACACAAGGGCTTGTGGCTGCTGGCTGAGGCCACCTACACCACACCAGGGCCTGTGGCTGCTGGCTGAGGCCACCTACACCACACCAGGGCCTGTGGCTCTTGCTCAGGCCACTTACACCACACCAGGGCCTGTGGCTCTTGCTCAGGCCACTTACACCACACCAGGGCCTGTGGCTCTTGCTCAGGCCACTCATATCACACCAGGCTCTGTGCTTCTGGCTGAGGCCACTTAGACCACACCAGGGCCTGTGGCTGCTGGCTGAGGCCACTTACACCACACCAGGGCCTGTGGCTGCTGGCTGAGGCCATCTACACCACACCAGGGCCTGTGGCTGCTGGCTGAGGCGACTTACACCACACCAGGGCCCTTTTGCTGCTGGCTGAGGCCACTTACACCACACCAGTGCCTGTGGCTTCTGGCTGAGGCGACTTACACCACACCAGGGCCTGTGGCTGCTGGCTGAGGCCACTTACACCACACCAGGGCCTGTGGCTCTTGCTCAGGCCACTCACATCACACCAGGCCCTGCGCTTCTGGCCGAGGCCATCTTCACCAAACCAGGCCCTGTGGCTCTTGCTCAGGCCACTTACACCACACCAGGGCCTGTGGCTCTGGCTTAGGCCACTTCCACCACACCAGGGCCTGTGGCACTTGCTCAGGCCACTTACACCACACCAGGGCCTGTGGCTGCTGGCTGAGGCCACTTACACCACACCAGGGCCTCTGGCTCTTACTCAGGCCACTTACACCACACCAGGGCCTGTGGCACTGGCTGAGGCCACTTACACCACACCACGGACTTATTTGCTGGCTGAGGCCACATACACCAAACCAGGGCCTTAGTTGCTATTGAGGCCAATTACACCACACAAGGGCCTGTGGCTGCTGGCTGAGGCCACTTACACCACACCAGGGCCTTAGTTGCTATTGAGGCCAATTACACCACACCAGGGTCTGTGGCTCTTGCTCAGGCCACTTACACCACACCAGGGCCTGTGGCACTGGCTGAGGCCACTTACACCACACCAGGGCCTGTGGCACTGGCTGAGGCCACTTACACCACACCAGGGCCTGTGGCTGCTGGCTGAGGCCACTTACACCACACAAGGGCTTGTGGCTGCTGGCTGAGGCCACCTACACCACACCAGGGCCTGTGGCTGCTGGTTGAGGCCACCTACACCACACCAGGGCCTGTGGCTCTTGCTCAGGCCACTTACACCACACCAGGGCCTGTGGCTCTTGCTCAGGCCACTTACACCACATCAGGGCCTGTGGCTCTGGCTGAGGCCACTTACACCACACCAGGGCCTGTGGCACTGGCTGAGGCCACTTACACCACACCAGGGCCTGTGGCTGCTGGCTGAGGCCACTTACACCACACAAGGGCTTGTGGCTGCTGGCTGAGGCCACCTACACCACACCAGGGCCTGTGGCTGCTGGCTGCTGGCTGAGGCCACCTACACCACACCAGGGCCTGTGGCTCTTGCTCAGGCCACTTACACCACACCAGGGCCTGTGGCTCTTGCTCAGGCCACTTACACCACACCAGGGCCTGTGGCTCTTGCTCAGGCCACTTACACCACACCAGGGCCTGTGGCACTGGCTGAGGCCACTTACACCACACCAGGGCCTGTGGCTGCTGGCTGAGGCCACTTACACCACACCAGGGCCTGTGGCTGCTGGCTGAGGCCACTTACACCACACCAGGGCCTGTGGCTGGTGGCTGAGGCCACCTACACCACACCAGGGCCTGTGGCTGCTGGCTGAGGCGACTTACACCACACCAGGGCCCTTTTGCTGCTGGCTGAGGCCACTTACACCACACCAGTGCCTGTGGCTTCTGTCTGAGGCGACTTACACCACACCAGGGCCTGTGGCTGCTTGCTGAGGCCATCTTCACCAAACCAGGCCCTGTGCTGCTTGCTGTGGCCATGTAAAACACACCAGGTCCTGTGCTGGTTCTTGAGGCCATCTTCAACAATCCAGGGCCTGTGCTGTTGGATAAATGCCAAACTGAGCCTTTGGGTTAGGGTATTATGCAAACATGCAGGTATGGTTATAGGATTGTCTTCGTAACTTCAGGTACTTGCCACCTAATCACTTGAATCCATAAATTGAGACATTGTGCTGGGGCCAGCAGCTTACGGCCATACCACCCTGAGCACGCCCGACCTCGTCTGATCTCGGAAGCTAAGCAGGGCTGGGCTTGGTTAGTACTTGGATGGGAGACTGCCTGGGAATACCTGGTGCTGTAAGCCTTTCATTTTCATGTCATTGAACCGCTTTTGATCCAGAGAAGGGGTGTATTAAAAGACCAAAAGCAGCTCCCCATTAATGAGGGCACATTAACGACACTGCTTTTGGCTGTTTTCCAATGTCTTGTGCTGCTAGCTGATGCCACTTACACCACACCAGGGCCTGTGGCTGCTGGCTGAGGCCACTTACACCACACCAGGGCCTGTGGCTGCTGGCTGAGGCCACCTACACCACACCAGGGCCTTAGTTGCTATTGAGGCCAATTACACCACACAAGGGCCTGTGGCTGCTGGCTGAGGCCACCTACACCACACCAGGGCCTGTGGCTGCTGGCTGAGGCCACTTACAACACACCAGGGCCTGTGGCTCTTGCTCAGGCCACTCATATCACACCAGGCCCTGTGCTTCTGGCCGAGGCCATCTTCACCAAACCAGGCCCTGTGCTGCTTGCTGTGGCCATGTACAACACACCAGGCCCTGTGCTGGTTCCTGACGCCATCTTCAACAATCCAGGGCCTGTGCTGTTGGATAAATGCCAAACTGAGCCTTTGGGTTAGGGTATTATGCAAACATGCAGGTATGGTTATAGGATTGTCTTCGTAACTTCAGGTACTTGCCACCTAATCACTTGAATCCATAAATTGAGACATTGTGCTGGGGCCAGCAGATTACGGCCATACCACCCTGAGCACGCCCGACCTCGTCTGATCTCGGAAGCTAAGCAGGGCTGGGCTTGGTTAGTACTTGGATGGGAGACTACCTGGGAATACCTGGTGCTGTAAGCCTTTCATTTTCATGTCATTGAACCGCTTTTGATCCAGAGAAGGGGTGTATTAAAAGACCAAAAGCAGCTCCCCATTAATGAGGGCACATTAACGACATTGCTTTTGGCTGTTTTCCAATGTCTTGTGCTGCTAGCTGATGCCACCTACACCACACCACGGCCTTATTTGCTGGCTGAGGTCACTTACACCACACCAGGGCCTGTGGCTCTTGCTCAGGCCACTTACACCACACCAGGGCCTGTGGCTCTTGCTCAGGCCACTTACACCACACCAGGGCCTGTGGGACCGGCTGGGGCCACTTACACCACACCAGGGCCTGTGGCTGCTGGCTGAGGCCACTTACACCACACAAGGGCCTGAGGGACCGGCTGGGGCCACTTACACCACATCAGGGCCTGTGGCTGCTGGCTGAGGCCACTTACACCACACCAGGGCCTGTGGCTGCTGGCTGAGGCCACCTACACCACACCAGGGCCTTAGTTGCTATTGAGGCCAATTACACCACACCAGGGTCTGTGGCTCTTGCTCAGGCCACTTACACCACACCAGGGCCTGTGGCACTGGCTGAGGCCACTTACACCACACCAGGGCCTGTGGCTGCTGGCTTAGGCCACCTACACCACACCAGGGCCTTAGTTGCTATTGAGGCCAATTACACCACACAAGGGCCTGTGGCTGCTGGCTGAGGCCACTTACACCACACCAGTGCCTGTGGCTTCTGGCTGAGGCGACTTACACCACACCAGGGCCTGTGGCTGCTGGCTGAGGCCACTTACACCACACCAGGGCCTGTGGCTGCTGGCTGAGGCCACCTACACCACACCAGGGCATTAGTTGCTATTGAGGCCAATTACACCACACCAGGGTCTGTGGCTCTTGCTCAGGCCACTTACACCACACCAGGGCCTGTGGCTCTTGCTCAGGCCACTTACACCACACCAGGGCCTGTGGCTGCTGGCTGAGGCCACTTACACCACACCAGGGCCTGTGGCTGCTGGCTGAGGCCACCTACACCACACCAGGGCCTGTGGCTGCTGGCTGAGGCCACCTACACCACACCAGGGCCTGTGGCTGCTGGCTGAGGCCACCTACACCACACCAGGGCCTGTGGCTGCTGGCTGAGGCCACTTACACCACACCAGGGCCTGTGGCTGCTGGCTGAGGCCACTTACACCACACCAAGGCCTGTGGCTCTTGCTCAGGCCACTCACATCACACCAGGCCCTGCGCTTCTGGCCGAGGCCATCTTCACCAAACCAGGCCCTGTGGTTCTTGCTCAGGCCACTTACACCACACCAGGGTCTGTGGCTCTTGCTGAGGCCACTTTCACCACACCAGGGCCTGTGGCTGCTGGCTGAGGCCACCTACACCACACCAGGGCATTAGTTGCTATTGAGGCCAATTACACCACACCAGGGTCTGTGGCTCTTGCTCAGGCCACTTACACCACACCAGGGCCTGTGGCTCTTGCTCAGGCCACTTACACCACACCAGGGCCTGTGGCACTGGCTGAGGCCACTTACACCACACCAGGGCCTGTGGCTGCTGGCTGAGGCCACTTACACCACACCAGGGCCTGTGGCTGGTGGCTGAGGCCACCTACACCACACCAGGGCCTGTGGCTGCTGGCTGAGGCGACTTATACCACACCAGGGCCCTTTTGCTGCTGGCTGAGGCCACTTACACCACACCAGTGCCTGTGGCTTCTGTCTGAGGCCACTTACACCACACCAGGGCCTGTGGCTGCTGGCTGAGGCCAATTACACCACACCAGGGTCTGTGGCTCTTGCTCAGGCCACTTACACCACACCAGGGCCTGTGGCACTGGCTGAGGCCACTTACACCACACCAGGGCCTGTGGCTGCTGGCTGAGGCCACTTACACCACACCAGGGCCTGTGGCTGCTGGCTGAGGCCACTTACACCACACCAGGGCCTGTGGCTGCTGGCTGAGGCCACCTACACCACACCAGGGCCTGTGGCTGCTGGCTGAGGCGACTTACACCACACCAGGGCCCTTTTGCTGCTGGCTGAGGCCACTTACACCACACCAGTGCCTGTGGCTTCTGGCTGAGGCGACTTACACCACACCAGGGCCTGTGGCTGCTGGCTGAGGCCACTTACACCACACCAAGGCCTGTGGCTCTTGCTCCGGCCACTCACATCACACCAGGCCCTGCGCTTCTGGCCGAGGCCATCTTCACCAAACCAGGCCCTGTGCTGCTTGCTGTGGCCATGTACAACACACCAGGCCCTGTGCTGGTTCCTGAGGCCATCTTCAACAATCCAGGGCCTGTGCTGTTGGATAAATGCCAAACTGAGCCTTTGGGTTAGGGTATTATGCAAACATGCAGGTATGGTTATAGGATTGTCTTCGTAACTTCAGGTACTTGCCACCTAATCACTTGAATCCATAAATTGAGACATTGTGCTGGGGCCAGCAGCTTACGGCCATACCACCCTGAGCACGCCCGACCTCGTCTGATCTCGGAAGCTAAGCAGGGCTGGGCTTGGTTAGTACTTGGATGGGAGACTGCCTGGGAATACCTGGTGCTGTAAGCCTTTCATTTTCATGTCATTGAACCGCTTTTGATCCAGAGAAGGGGTGTATTAAAAGACCAAAAGCAGCTGCCCATTAATGAGGGCACATTAACGACACTGCTTTTGGCTGTTTTCCAATGTCTTGTGCTGCTAGCTGATGCCACCTACACCACACCAGGGCCTGAGTGACCGGCTGGGGCCACTTACACCACATCAGGGCCTGTGACTTGGCTGAGGCCACTTACACCACACCAGGGCCTGTGGCTGCTGGCTGAGGCCAGTTACACCACACCAGAGCCTGTGGCTGCTGGCTGAAGCCACTTACACCACACCAGGGCCTTAGTTGCTATTGAGGCCACTTACACCACACCAGGGCCTGTGGCTGCTGGCTGAGGCCACCTACACCACACCAGGGCCTGTGGCTGCTGGCTGAGGCCACTTACACCACACCAGGGCCTGTGGCTCTTGCTCAGGCCACTCACATCACACCAGGCCCTGCGCTTCTGGCCGAGGCCATCTTCACCAAACCAGGCCCTGTGGTTCTTGCTCAGGCCACTTACACCACACCAGGGCCTGTGGCTGCTGGCTGAAGCCACTTACACCACACCAGGGCCTTAGTTGCTATTGAGGCCACTTACACCACACCAGGGCCTGTGGCTGCTGGCTGAGGCCACCTACACCACACCAGGGCCCTTTTGCTGCTGGCTGAGGCCACTTACACCACACCAGTGCCTGTGGCTTCTGGCTGAGGCCACTTACACCACACCAGGGCATGTGGCTGCTGGCTGAGGCCACTTACACCACACCAGGGCCTGTGGCTCTTGCTCAGGCCACTCACATCACACCAGGCCCTGCGCTTCTGGCCGAGGCCATCTTCACCAAACCAGGCCCTGTGGTTCTTGCTCAGGCCACTTACACCACACCAGGGCCTTATTTGCTATTGAGGCCACTTACACCACACCAGGGCCTGTGGCACTTGCTCAGGCCACTTACACCACACCAGGGCCTGTGGCACTTGCTCAGGCCACTTACACCACACCAGGGCCTGTGGCTGCTGGCTGAGGCCACTTACACCACACCAGGGACTGTGGCTCTTGCTCAGGCCACTTACACCACACCAGGGCCTGTGTCACTGGCTGAGGCCACTTAGACCACACCAGGGCCTGTGGCTGCTGGCTGAGGCCACTCACAACACACCAGGGCCTGTGGCTGCTAGCTGAGGCCACTTACACCAAACCAGGGCCTGTGGCTGCTTGCTGAGGCCACCTACACCACACCAGGGCCTTAGTTGCTATTGAGGCCAATTACACCACACAAGGGCCTGTGGCTGCTGGCTGAGGCCACCTACACCACACCAGGGCCTGTGGCTGCTGGCTGAGGCCACTTACAACACACCAGGGCCTGTGGCTGCTGGCTGAGGCCACCTACACCACACCAGGGCCTGTGGCTGCTGGCTGAGGCCACTTACAACACACCAGGGTCTGTGGCTCTTGCTCAGGCCACTCATATCACACCAGGCCCTGTGGTTCTGGCCGAGGCCATCTTCACCAAACCAGGCCCTGTGCTGCTTGCTGTGGCCATGTACAACACACCAGGCCCTGTGCTGGTTCCTGACGCCATCTTCAATAATCCAGGGCCTGTGCTGTTGGATAAATGCCAAACTGAGCCTTTGGGTTAGGGTATTATGCAAACATGCAGGTATGGTTATAGGATTGTCTTCGTAACTTCAGGTACTTGCCACCTAATCACTTGAATCCATAAATTGAGACATTGTGCTGGGGCCAGCAGATTACAGCCATACCACCCTGAGCACGCCCGACCTCGTCTGATCTCGGAAGCTAAGCAGGGCTGGGCTTGGTTAGTACTTGGATGGGGGAATACCTGGTGCTGTAAGCCTTTCATGTCATTGAACCGCTTTTGATCCAGAGAAGGGGTGTATTAAAAGACCAAAAGCAGCTGCCCATTAATGAGGGCACATTAACGACATTGCTTTTGGCTGTTTTCCAATGTCTTGTTCTGCTAGCTGATGCCACCTACACCACACCAGGGCCTGAGTGACCGGCTGAGGCCACTTACACCACACCAGGGCCTGTGGCTGCTGGCTGAGGCCACTTACACCACACCAGGGCCTGTGGCTGCTGGCTGAGGCCACTTACACCACACCAGGGCCTTAGTTGCTATTGAGGCCAATTACACCACACCATGGTCTGTGGCTCTTGCTCAGGCCACTTACACCACACCAGGGCCTGTGGCACTGGCTGAGGCCACTTACACCACACCAGGGCCTGTGGCTGCTGGCTGAGGCCACTTACACCACACAAGGGCTTGTGGCTGCTGGCTGAGGCCACCTACACCACACCAGGGCCTGTGGCTGCTGGCTGAGGCCACCTACACCACACCAGGGCCTGTGGCTCTTGCTCAGGCCACTTACACCACACCAGGGCCTGTGGCTCTTGCTCAGGCCACTTACACCACACCAGGGCCTGTGGCTCTTGCTCAGGCCACTCATATCACACCAGGCTCTGTGCTTCTGGCTGAGGCCACTTAGACCACACCAGGGCCTGTGGCTGCTGGCTGAGGCCACTTACACCACACAAGGGCTTGTGGCTGCTGGCTGAGGCCACCTACACCACACCAGGGCCTGTGGCTGCTGGCTGAGGCCACCTACACCACACCAGGGCCTGTGGCTCTTGCTCAGGCCACTTACACCACACCAGGGCCTGTGGCTCTTGCTCAGGCCACTTACACCACATCAGGGCCTGTGGCTCTGGCTGAGGCCACTTACACCACACCAGGGCCTGTGGCACTGGCTGAGGCCACTTACACCACACCAGGGCCTGTGGCTGCTGGCTGAGGCCACTTACACCACACAAGGGCTTGTGGCTGCTGGCTGAGGCCACCTACACCACACCAGGGCCTGTGGCTGCTGGCTGCTGGCTGAGGCCACCTACACCACACCAGGGCCTGTGGCTCTTGCTCAGGCCACTTACACCACACCAGGGCCTGTGGCTCTTGCTCAGGCCACTTACACCACACCAGGGCCTGTGGCTCTTGCTCAGGCCACTCATATCACACCAGGCTCTGTGCTTCTGGCTGAGGCCACTTAGACCACACCAGGGCCTGTGGCTGCTGGCTGAGGCCACTTACACCACACCAGGGCCTGTGGCTGCTGGCTGAGGCCATCTACACCACACCAGGGCCTGTGGCTGCTGGCTGAGGCGACTTACACCACACCAGGGCCCTTTTGCTGCTGGCTGAGGCCACTTACACCACACCAGTGCCTGTGGCTTCTGGCTGAGGCGACTTACACCACACCAGGGCCTGTGGCTGCTGGCTGAGGCCACTTACACCACACCAGGGCCTGTGGCTCTTGCTCAGGCCACTCACATCACACCAGGCCCTGCGCTTCTGGCCGAGGCCATCTTCACCAAACCAGGCCCTGTGGCTCTTGCTCAGGCCACTTACACCACACCAGGGCCTGTGGCTCTGGCTTAGGCCACTTACACCACACCAGGGCCTGTGGCACTTGCTCAGGCCACTTACACCACACCAGGGCCTGTGGCTGCTGGCTGAGGCCACTTACAACACACCAGGGCCTGTGGCTCTTACTCAGGCCACTTACACCACACCAGGGCCTGTGGCACTGGCTGAGGCCACTTAGACCACACCAGGGCCTGTGGCTGCTGGCTGAGGCCACTTACACCACACCAGGGCCTGTGGCTGCTGGCTGAGGCCACTTACACCAAACCAGGGCCTGTGGCTGCTTGCTGAGGCCATCTTCACCAAACCAGGCCCTGTGCTGCTTGCTGTGGCCATGTAAAACACACCAGGTCCTGTGCTGGTTCTTGAGGCCATCTTCAACAATCCAGGGCCTGTGCTGTTGGATAAATGCCAAACTGAGCCTTTGGGTTAGGGTATTATGCAAACATGCAGGTATGGTTATAGGATTGTCTTCGTAACTTCAGGTACTTGCCACCTAATCACTTGAATCCATAAATTGAGACATTGTGCTGGGGCCAGCAGCTTACGGCCATACCACCCTGAGCACGCCCGACCTCGTCTGATCTCGGAAGCTAAGCAGGGCTGGCCTTGGTTAGTACTTGGATGGGAGACTCCCTGGGAATACCTGGTGTTGTAAGCCTTTCATTTTCATGTCATTGAACCGCTTTTGATCCAGAGAAGGGGTGTATTAAAAGACCAAAAGCAGCTCCCCATTAATGAGGGCACATTAACGACATTGCTTTTGGCTCTTTTCCAATGTCTTGTGCTGCTAGCTGATGCCACCTACACCACACCACGGCCTTATTTGCTGGCTGAGGCCACATACACCAAACCAGGGCCTTAGTTGCTATTGAGGCCAATTACACCACACAAGGGCCTGTGGCTGCTGGCTGAGGCCACTTACACCACACCAGGGCCTTAGTTGCTATTGAGGCCAATTACACCACACCAGGGTCTGTGGCTCTTGCTCAGGCCACTTACACCACACCAGGGCCTGTGGCACTGGCTGAGGCCACTTACACCACACCAGGGCCTGTGGCTGCTGGCTGAGGACAACCTACACCACACCAGGGTCTGTGGCTCTTGCTCAGGCCACTTACACCACACCAGGGCCGGTGGCACTGGCTGAGGCCACTTACACCACACCAGGGCCTGTGGCTGCTGGCTGAGGCCACCTACACCACACCAGGGCCTTAGTTGCTATTGAGGCCAATTACACCACACAAGGGCCTGTGGCTGCTGGCTGAGGCCACCTACACCACACCAGGGCCTGTGGCTGCTGGCTGAGGCCACTTACACCACACCAGGGCCCTTTTGCTGCTGGCTGAGGCCACTTACACCACACCAGTGCCTGTGGCTTCTGGCTGAGGCGACTTACACCACACCAGGGCCTGTGGCTGCTGGCTGAGGCCACTTACACCACACCAAGGCCTGTGGCTCTTGCGCAGGCCACTCACATCACACCAGGCCCTGCGCTTCTGGCCGAGGCCATCTTCACCAAACCAGGCCCTGTGCTGCTTGCTGTGGCCATGTACAACACACCAGGCCCTGTGCTGGTTCCTGAGGCCATCTTCAACAATCCAGGGCCTGTGCTGTTGGATAAATGCCAAACTGAGCCTTTGGGTTAGGGTATTATGCAAACATGCAGGTATGGTTATAGGATTGTCTTCGTAACTTCAGGTACTTGCCACCTAATCACTTGAATCCATAAATTGAGACATTGTGCTGGAGCCAGCAGCTTACGGCCATACCACCCTGAGCACGCCCGACCTCGTCTGATCTCGGAAGCTAAGCAGGGCTGGGCTTGGTTAGTACTTGGATGGGAGACTACCTGGGAATACCTGGTGCTGTAAGCCTTTCATTTTCATGTCATTGAACCGCTTTTGATCCAGAGAAGGGGTGTATTAAAAGACCAAAAGCAGCTGCCCATTAATGAGGGCACATTAACGACACTGCTTTTGGCTCTTTTCCAATGTCTTGTGCTGCTAGCTGATGCCACCTACACCACACCAGGGCCTGAGTGACCGGCTGGGGCCACTTACACCACATCAGGGCCTGTGGCTCTGGCTGAAGCCACTTACACCACACCAGGGCCTGTGGCTGCTGGCTGAGGCCAGTTACACCACACCAGAGCCTGTGGCTGCTGGCTGAAGCCACTTACACCACACCAGGGCCTTAGTTGCTATTGAGGCCACTTACACCACACCAGTGCCTGTGGCTTCTGGCTGAGGCGACTTACACCACACCAGGGCCTGTGGCTGCTGGCTGAGGCCACTTACACCACACCAGGGCCTGTGGCTCTTGCTCAGGCCACTCACATCACACCAGGCCCTGCGCTTCTGGCCGAAGCCATCTTCACCAAACCAGGCCCTGTGGTTCTTGCTCAGGCCACTTACACCACACCAGGGCCTGTGGCTCTGGCTTAGGCCAATTACACCACACCAGGGTCTGTGGCTCTTGCTGAGGCCACTTACACCACACCAGGGCCTGTGGCTGCTGCCTGAGACCACCTACACCACACCAGGGCCTGTGGCTGCTTGCTGAGGCGACTTACACCACACCAGGGCCTGTTGCTGCTGGCTGAGGCCACTTACACCACCCCAGTGCCTGTGGCTTCTGGCTGAGGCGACTTACACCACACCAGGGCCTGTTGCTGCTGGCTGAGGCCACTTACACCACACCAGGGCCTGTGGCTGCTGGCTCAGGCCACTCATATCAAACCAGGTCCTGTGCTTCTGGCCGAGGCCATCTTCACCAAACCAGGCCCTGTGCTGCTAGCTGAGGCGACTTACACCACATCAGGGCCTGTGGCTCTGGCTGAGGCCACTTACACCACACCAGGGCCTGTGGCTGCTGGCTGAGGCCAGTTACACCACACCAGGGCCTGTGGCTGCTGGCTGAGGCCACATACACCACACCAGGGCCTTAGTTGCTATTGAGGCCAATTACACCACACCAGGGTCTGTGGCTCTTGCTCAGGCCACTCACATCACACCAGGCCCTGCGCTTCTGGCCACTTACACCACACCAGGGCCTGTGGCTGCTGGCTGAGGCCACTTACACCATACCAGGGCCTGTGGCTGTTGGCTGAGGCCACTTACACCACACCAGGGCCTTAGTTGCTATTGAGGCCACTTACACCACACCAGGGCCTGTGGCTCTGGCTGAGGCCACTTACACCACACCAGGGCCTTATTTGCTATTCAGGCCAGTTACACCACACCAGGGCCTGTGGCTCTGGCTCAGGCCACTTACACCACACCAGGGCCTGTGGCTGCTGGCTGATTCCACTTACACCACACCAGGGCCTGTGGCTCTTGCTCAGGCCACTCATATCACACCAGGCCCTGTGCTTCTGGCTGAGGCCATCTTCACCAAACCAGGCCCTGTGCTGCTTTCTGTGGCCATGTACAACACACCAGGCCCTGTGCTGGTTCCTGAGGCCATCTTCAACAATCCAGGGCCTGTGCTGTTGGATAAATGCCAAACTGAGCCTTTGGGTTAGGGTATTATGCAAACATGCAGGTATGGTTATAGGATTGTCTTCGTAACTTCAGGTACTTGCCACCTAATCACTTGAATCCATAAATTGAGACATTGTGCTGGGGCCAGCAGCTTACGGCCATACCACCCTAAGCACGCCTGACCTCGTCTGATCTCGGAAGCTAAGCAGGGCTGGGCTTGGTTAGTACTTGGATGGGAGACTGCCTGGGAATACCTGGTGCTGTAAGCCTTTCATGTCATTGAACCGCTTTTGATCCAGAGAAGGGGTGTATTAAAAGACCAAAAGCAGCTCCCCATTAATGAGGGCACATTAACGACATTGCTTTTGGCTCTTTTCCAATGTCTTGTGCTGCTAGCTGATGCCACCTACACCACACCAGGGCCTGAGTGACCGGCTGGGGCCACTTACACCACATCAGGGCCTGTTGCTCTGGCTGAGGCCAGTTACACCACAACAGGGCCTGTGGCTGCTGGCTGAGGCCACATACACAACACCAGGGCCTTAGTTGCTATTGAGGCCATTTACACCACACCAGGGTCTGTGGCTCTTGCTCAGGCCACTTACACCACACCAGGGCCTGTGGCACTGGCTCAGGCCGCTTAGACCACACCAGGGCCTGTGGCTGCTGGCTGAGGCGACTTACACCACACCAGGGCCTGTTGCTGCTGGCTGAGGCCACTTACACCACACCAGGGACTGTGGCTTCTGGCTGAGGTGACTTACACCACACCAGGGCCTGTGGCTGCTGGCTGAGGCCACCTACACCACACCAGGGCCTGTGGCTCTTGCTCAGGCCACTTACACCACACCAGGGCCTGTGGCTGCTGGCTGAGGCCACTTACACCACAACAGGGCCTGTGGCTGCTGGCTGAGGCCATCTTCACCAAACCAGGCCCTGTGCTAGCAATACTGGCGACTTACACCACATCAGGGCCTGTGGCTCTGGCTGAGGCCACTTACACCACACCAGGGCCTGTGGCTGCTGGCTGAGGCCACTTACACCAAACCAGGGCCTGTGGCTGCTTGCTGAGGCCATCTTCACCAAACCAGGCCCTGTGCTGCTTGCTGTGGCCATGTAAAACACACCAGGTCCTGTGCTGGTTCTTGAGGCCATCTTCAACAATCCAGGGCCTGTGCTGTTGGATAAATGCCAAACTGAGCCTTTGGGTTAGGGTATTATGCAAACATGCAGGTATGGTTATAGGATTGTCTTCGTAACTTCAGGTACTTGCCACCTAATCACTTGAATCCATAAATTGAGACATTGTGCTGGGGCCAGCAGCTTACGGCCATACCACCCTGAGCACGCCCGACCTCGTCTGATCTCGGAAGCTAAGCAGGGCTGGGCTTGGTTAGTACTTGGATGGGAGACTGCCTGGGAATACCTGGTGCTGTAAGCCTTTCATTTTCATGTCATTGAACCGCTTTTGATCCAGAGAAGGGGTGTATTAAAAGACCAAAAGCAGCTCCCCATTAATGAGGGCACATTAACGACACTGCTTTTGGCTGTTTTCCAATGTCTTGTGCTGCTAGCTGATGCCATTTACACCACACCAGGGCCTGTGGCTGCTGGCTGAGGCCACTTACACCACACCAGGGCCTGTGGCTGCTGGCTGAGGCCACCTACACCACACCAGGGCCTTAGTTGCTATTGAGGCCAATTACACCACACAAGGGCCTGTGGCTGCTGGCTGAGGCCACCTACACCACACCAGGGCCTGTGGCTGCTGGCTGAGGCCACTTACAACACACCAGGGCCTGTGGCTCTTGCTCAGGCCACTCATATCACACCAGGCCCTGTGCTTCTGGCCGAGGCCATCTTCACCAAACCAGGCCCTGTGCTGCTTGCTGTGGCCATGTACAACACACCAGGCCCTGTGCTGGTTCCTGACGCCATCTTCAACAATCCAGGGCCTGTGCTGTTGGATAAATGCCAAACTGAGCCTTTGGGTTAGGGTATTATGCAAACATGCAGGTATGGTTATAGGATTGTCTTCGTAACTTCAGGTACTTGCCACCTAATCACTTGAATCCATAAATTGAGACATTGTGCTGGGGCCAGCAGATTACGGCCATACCACCCTGAGCACGCCCGACCTCGTCTGATCTCGGAAGCTAAGCAGGGCTGGGCTTGGTTAGTACTTGGATGGGAGACTGCCTGGGAATACCTGGTGCTGTAAGCCTTTCCTTTTCATGTCATTGAACCGCTTTTGATCCAGAGAAGGGGTGTATTAAAAGACCAAAAGCAGCTCCCCATTAATGAGGGCACATTAACGACATTGCTTTTGGCTGTTTTCCAATGTCTTGTGCTGCTAGCTGATGCCACCTACACCACACCACGGCCTTATTTGCTGGCTGAGGTCACTTACACCACACCAGGGCCTGTGGCTCTTGCTCAGGCCACTTACACCACACCAGGGCCTGTGGCTCTTGCTCAGGCCACTTACACCACACCAGGGCCTGTGGGACCGGCTGGGGCCACTTACACCACACCAGGGCCTGTGGCTGCTGGCTGAGGCCACTTACACCACACAAGGGCCTGAGGGACCGGCTGGGGCCACTTACACCACATCAGGGCCTGTGGCTGCTGGCTGAGGCCACTTACACCACACCAGGGCCTGTGGCTGCTGGCTGAGGCCACCTACACCACACCAGGGCCTTAGTTGCTATTGAGGCCAATTACACCACACCAGGGTCTGTGGCTCTTGCTCAGGCCACTTACACCACACCAGGGCCTGTGGCACTGGCTGAGGCCACTTACACCACACCAGGGCCTGTGGCTGCTGGCTTAGGCCACCTACACCACACCAGGGCCTTAGTTGCTATTGAGGCCAATTACACCACACAAGGGCCTGTGGCTGCTGGCTGAGGCCACCTACACCACACCAGGGCCTGTGGCTGCTGGCTGAGGCCACTTACACCACACCAGTGCCTGTGGCTTCTGGCTGAGGCGACTTACACCACACCAGGGCCTGTGGCTGCTGGCTGAGGCCACTTACACCACACCAGGGCCTGTGGCTGCTGGCTGAGGCCACCTACACCACACCAGGGCATTAGTTGCTATTGAGGCCAATTACACCACACCAGGGTCTGTGGCTCTTGCTCAGGCCACTTACACCACACCAGGGCCTGTGGCTCTTGCTCAGGCCACTTACACCACACCAGGGCCTGTGGCTGCTGGCTGAGGCCACTTACACCACACCAGGGCCTGTGGCTGCTGGCTGAGGCCACCTACACCACACCAGGGCCTGTGGCTGCTGGCTGAGGCCACCTACACCACACCAGGGCCTGTGGCTGCTGGCTGAGGCCACCTACACCACACCAGGGCCTGTGGCTGCTGGCTGAGGCCACTTACACCACACCAGTGCCTGTGGCTTCTGGCTGAGGCGACTTACACCACACCAGGGCCTGTGGCTGCTGGCTGAGGCCACTTACACCACACCAAGGCCTGTGGCTCTTGCTCAGGCCACTCACATCACACCAGGCCCTGCGCTTCTGGCCGAGGCCATCTTCACCAAACCAGGCCCTGTGGTTCTTGCTCAGGCCACTTACACCACACCAGGGTCTGTGGCTCTTGCTGAGGCCACTTTCACCACACCAGGGCCTGTGGCTGCTGGCTGAGGCCACCTACACCACACCAGGGCATTAGTTGCTATTGAGGCCAATTACACCACACCAGGGTCTGTGGCTCTTGCTCAGGCCACTTACACCACACCAGGGCCTGTGGCTCTTGCTCAGGCCACTTACACCACACCAGGGCCTGTGGCACTGGCTGAGGCCACTTACACCACACCAGGGCCTGTGGCTGCTGGCTGAGGCCACTTACACCACACCAGGGCCTGTGGCTGCTGGCTGAGGCCACTTACACCACACCAGGGCCTGTGGCTGGTGGCTGAGGCCACCTACACCACACCAGGACCTGTGGCTGCTGGCTGAGGCGACTTATACCACACCAGGGCCCTTTTGCTGCTGGCTGAGGCCACTTACACCACACCAGTGCCTGTGGCTTCTGTCTGAGGCGACTTACACCACACCAGGGCCTGTGGCTGCTGGCTGAGGCCAATTACACCACACCAGGGTCTGTGGCTCTTGCTCAGGCCACTTACACCACACCAGGGCCTGTGGCACTGGCTGAGGCCACTTACACCACACCAGGGCCTGTGGCTGCTGGCTGAGGCCACTTACACCACACCAGGGCCTGTGGCTGCTGGCTGAGGCCACTTACACCACACCAGTGCCTGTGGCTGCTGGCTGAGGCCACCTACACCACACCAGGGCCTGTGGCTGCTGGCTGAGGCGACTTACACCACACCAGGGCCCTTTTGCTGCTGGCTGAGGCCACTTACACCACACCAGTGCCTGTGGCTTCTGGCTGAGGCGACTTACACCACACCAGGGCCTGTGGCTGCTGGCTGAGGCCACTTACACCACACCAAGGCCTGTGGCTCTTGCTCCGGCCACTCACATCACACCAGGCCCTGCGCTTCTGGCCGAGGCCATCTTCACCAAACCAGGCCCTGTGCTGCTTGCTGTGGCCATGTACAACACACCAGGCCCTGTGCTGGTTCCTGAGGCCATCTTCAACAATCCAGGGCCTGTGCTGTTGGATAAATGCCAAACTGAGCCTTTGGGTTAGGGTATTATGCAAACATGCAGGTATGGTTATAGGATTGTCTTCGTAACTTCAGGTACTTGCCACCTAATCACTTGAATCCATAAATTGAGACATTGTGCTGGGGCCAGCAGCTTACGGCCATACCACCCTGAGCACGCCCGACCTCGTCTGATCTCGGAAGCTAAGCAGGGCTGGGCTTGGTTAGTACTTGGATGGGAGACTGCCTGGGAATACCTGGTGCTGTAAGCCTTTCATTTTCATGTCATTGAACCGCTTTTGATCCAGAGAAGGGGTGTATTAAAAGACCAAAAGCAGCTGCCCATTAATGACGGCACATTAACGACACTGCTTTTGGCTGTTTTCCAATGTCTTGTGCTGCTAGCTGATGCCACCTACACCACACCAGGGCCTGAGTGACCGGCTGGGGCCACTTACACCACATCAGGGCCTGTGACTTGGCTGAGGCCACTTACACCACACCAGGGCCTGTGGCTGCTGGCTGAGGCCAGTTACACCACACCAGAGCCTGTGGCTGCTGGCTGAAGCCACTTACACCACACCAGGGCCTTAGTTGCTATTGAGGCCACTTACACCACACCAGGGCCTGTGGCTGCTGGCTGAGGCCCCCTACACCACACCAGGGCCTGTGGCTGCTGGCTGAGGCCACTTACACCACACCAGGGCCTGTGGCTCTTGCTCAGGCCACTCACATCACACCAGGCCCTGCGCTTCTGGCCGAGGCCATCTTCACCAAACCAGGCCCTGTGGTTCTTGCTCAGGCCACTTACACCACACCAGGGCCTGTGGCTGCTGGCTGAAGCCACTTACACCACACCAGGGCCTTAGTTGCTATTGAGGCCACTTACACCACACCAGGGCCTGTGGCTGCTGGCTGAGGCCACCTACACCACACCAGGGCCCTTTTGCTGCTGGCTGAGGCCACTTACACCACACCAGTGCCTGTGGCTTCTGGCTGAGGCCACTTACACCACACCAGGGCATGTGGCTGCTGGCTGAGGCCACTTACACCACACCAGGGCCTGTGGCTCTTGCTCAGGCCACTCACATCACACCAGGCCCTGCGCTTCTGGCCGAGGCCATCTTCACCAAACCAGGCCCTGTGGTTCTTGCTCAGGCCACTTACACCACACCAGGGCCTTATTTGCTATTGAGGCCACTTACACCACACCAGGGCCTGTGGCACTTGCTCAGGCCACTTACACCACACCAGGGCCTGTGGCACTTGCTCAGGCCACTTACACCACACCAGGGCCTGTGGCTGCTGGCTGAGGCCACTTACACCACACCAGGGCCTGTGGCTCTTGCTCAGGCCACTTACACCACACCAGGGCCTGTGTCACTGGCTGAGGCCACTTAGACCACACCAGGGCCTGTGGCTGCTGGCTGAGGCCACTCACAACACACCAGGGCCTGTGGCTGCTAGCTGTGGCCACTTACACCAAACCAGGGCCTGTGGCTGCTTGCTGAGGCCACCTACACCACACCAGGGCCTTAGTTGCTATTGAGGCCAATTACACCACACAAGGGCCTGTGGCTGCTGGCTGAGGCCACCTACACCACACCAGGGCCTGTGGCTGCTGGCTGAGGCCACTTACAACACACCAGGGCCTGTGGCTGCTGGCTGAGGCCACCTACACCACACCAGGGCCTGTGGCTGCTGGCTGAGGCCACTTACAACACACCAGGGTCTGTGGCTCTTGCTCAGGCCACTCATATCACACCAGGCCCTGTGGTTCTGGCCGAGGCCATCTTCACCAAACCAGGCCCTGTGCTGCTTGCTGTGGCCATGTACAACACACCAGGCCCTGTGCTGGTTCTTGAGGCCATCTTCAATAATCCAGGGCCTGTGCTGTTGGATAAATGCCAAACTGAGCCTTTGGGTTAGGGTATTATGCAAACATGCAGGTATGGTTATAGGATTGTCTTCGTAACTTCAGGTACTTGCCACCTAATCACTTGAATCCATAAATTGAGACATTGTGCTGGGGCCAGCAGATTACGGCCATACCACCCTGAGCACGCCCGACCTCGTCTGATCTCGGAAGCTAAGCAGGGCTGGGCTTGGTTAGTACTTGGATGGGAGACTGCCTGGGAATACCTGGTGCTGTAAGCCTTTCATTTTCATGTCATTGAACCGCTTTTGATCCAGAGAAGGGGTGTATTAAAAGACCAAAAGCAGCTGCCCATTAATGAGGGCACATTAACGACATTGCTTTTGGCTGTTTTCCAATGTCTTGTGCTGCTAGCTGATGCCACCTACACCACACCAGGGCCTGAGTGACCGGCTGAGGCCACTTACACCACACCAGGGCCTGTGGCTGCTGGCTGAGGCCACTTACACCACACCAGGGCCTGTGGCTGCTGGCTGAGGCCACTTACACCACACCAGGGCCTTAGTTGCTATTGAGGCCAATTACACCACACCATGGTCTGTGGCTCTTGCTCAGGCCACTTACACCACACCAGGGCCTGTGGCACTGGCTGAGGCCACTTACACCACACCAGGGCCTGTGGCTGCTGGCTGAGGCCACTTACACCACACAAGGGCTTGTGGCTGCTGGCTGAGGCCACCTACACCACACCAGGGCCTGTGGCTGCTGGCTGAGGCCACCTACACCACACCAGGGCCTGTGGCTCTTGCTCAGGCCACTTACACCACACCAGGGCCTGTGGCTCTTGCTCAGGCCACTTACACCACACCAGGGCCTGTGGCTCTTGCTCAGGCCACTCATATCACACCAGGCTCTGTGCTTCTGGCTGAGGCCACTTAGACCACACCAGGGCCTGTGGCTGCTGGCTGAGGCCACTTACACCACACCAGGGCCTGTGGCTGCTGGCTGAGGCCATCTACACCACACCAGGGCCTGTGGCTGCTGGCTGAGGCGACTTACACCACACCAGGGCCCTTTTGCTGCTGGCTGAGGCCACTTACACCACACCAGTGCCTGTGGCTTCTGGCTGAGGCGACTTACACCACACCAGGGCCTGTGGCTGCTGGCTGAGGCCACTTACACCACACCAGGGCCTGTGGCTCTTGCTCAGGCCACTCACATCACACCAGGCCCTGCGCTTCTGGCCGAGGCCATCTTCACCAAACCAGGCCCTGTGGCTCTTGCTCAGGCCACTTACACCACACCAGGGCCTGTGGCTCTGGCTTAGGCCACTTCCACCACACCAGGGCCTGTGGCACTTGCTCAGGCCACTTACACCACACCAGGGCCTGTGGCTGCTGGCTGAGGCCACTTACACCACACCAGGGCCTCTGGCTCTTACTCAGGCCACTTACACCACACCAGGGCCTGTGGCACTGGCTGAGGCCACTTACACCACACCACGGCCTTATTTGCTGGCTGAGGCCACATACACCAAACCAGGGCCTTAGTTGCTATTGAGGCCAATTACACCACACAAGGGCCTGTGGCTGCTGGCTGAGGCCACTTACACCACACCAGGGCCTTAGTTGCTATTGAGGCCAATTACACCACACCAGGGTCTGTGGCTCTTGCTCAGGCCACTTACACCACACCAGGGCCTGTGGCACTGGCTGAGGCCACTTACACCACACCAGGGCCTGTGGCACTGGCTGAGGCCACTTACACCACACCAGGGCCTGTGGCTGCTGGCTGAGGCCACTTACACCACACAAGGGCTTGTGGCTGCTGGCTGAGGCCACCTACACCACACCAGGGCCTGTGGCTGCTGGTTGAGGCCACCTACACCACACCAGGGCCTGTGGCTCTTGCTCAGGCCACTTACACCACACCAGGGCCTGTGGCTCTTGCTCAGGCCACTTACACCACATCAGGGCCTGTGGCTCTGGCTGAGGCCACTTACACCACACCAGGGCCTGTGGCACTGGCTGAGGCCACTTACACCACACCAGGGCCTGTGGCTGCTGGCTGAGGCCACTTACACCACACAAGGGCTTGTGGCTGCTGGCTGAGGCCACCTACACCACACCAGGGCCTGTGGCTGCTGGCTGCTGGCTGAGGCCACCTACACCACACCAGGGCCTGTGGCTCTTGCTCAGGCCACTTACACCACACCAGGGCCTGTGGCTCTTGCTCAGGCCACTTACACCACACCAGGGCCTGTGGCTCTTGCTCAGGCCACTTACACCACACCAGGGCCTGTGGCACTGGCTGAGGCCACTTACACCACACCAGGGCCTGTGGCTGCTGGCTGAGGCCACTTACACCACACCAGGGCCTGTGGCTGCTGGCTGAGGCCACTTACACCACACCAGGGCCTGTGGCTGGTGGCTGAGGCCACCTACACCACACCAGGGCCTGTGGCTGCTGGCTGAGGCGACTTACACCACACCAGGGCCCTTTTGCTGCTGGCTGAGGCCACTTACACCACACCAGTGCCTGTGGCTTCTGTCTGAGGCGACTTACACCACACCAGGGCCTGTGGCTGCTTGCTGAGGCCATCTTCACCAAACCAGGCCCTGTGCTGCTTGCTGTGGCCATGTAAAACACACCAGGTCCTGTGCTGGTTCTTGAGGCCATCTTCAACAATCCAGGGCCTGTGCTGTTGGATAAATGCCAAACTGAGCCTTTGGGTTAGGGTATTATGCAAACATGCAGGTATGGTTATAGGATTGTCTTCGTAACTTCAGGTACTTGCCACCTAATCACTTGAATCCATAAATTGAGACATTGTGCTGGGGCCAGCAGCTTACGGCCATACCACCCTGAGCACGCCCGACCTCGTCTGATCTCGGAAGCTAAGCAGGGCTGGGCTTGGTTAGTCCTTGGATGGGAGACTGCCTGGGAATACCTGGTGCTGTAAGCCTTTCATTTTCATGTCATTGAACCGCTTTTGATCCAGAGAAGGGGTGTATTAAAAGACCAAAAGCAGCTCCCCATTAATGAGGGCACATTAACGACACTGCTTTTGGCTGTTTTCCAATGTCTTGTGCTGCTAGCTGATGCCATTTACACCACACCAGGGCCTGTGGCTGCTGGCTGAGGCCACTTACACCACACCAGGGCCTGTGGCTGCTGGCTGAGGCCACCTACACCACACCAGGGCCTTAGTTGCTATTGAGGCCAATTACACCACACAAGGGCCTGTGGCTGCTGGCTGAGGCCACCTACACCACACCAGGGCCTGTGGCTGCTGGCTGAGGCCACTTACAACACACCAGGGCCTGTGGCTCTTGCTCAGGCCACTCATATCACACCAGGCCCTGTGCTTCTGGCCGAGGCCATCTTCACCAAACCAGGCCCTGTGCTGCTTGCTGTGGCCATGTACAACACACCAGGCCCTGTGCTGGTTCCTGACGCCATCTTCAACAATCCAGGGCCTGTGCTGTTGGATAAATGCCAAACTGAGCCTTTGGGTTAGGGTATTATGCAAACATGCAGGTATGGTTATAGGATTGTCTTCGTAACTTCAGGTACTTGCCACCTAATCACTTGAATCCATAAATTGAGACATTGTGCTGGGGCCAGCAGATTACGGCCATACCACCCTGAGCACGCCCGACCTCGTCTGATCTCGGAAGCTAAGCAGGGCTGGGCTTGGTTAGTACTTGGATGGGAGACTGCCTGGGAATACCTGGTGCTGTAAGCCTTTCATTTTCATGTCATTGAACCGCTTTTGATCCAGAGAAGGGGTGTATTAAAAGACCAAAAGCAGCTCCCCATTAATGAGGGCACATTAACGACATTGCTTTTGGCTGTTTTCCAATGTCTTGTGCTGCTAGCTGATGCCACCTACACCACACCACGGCCTTATTTGCTGGCTGAGGTCACTTACACCACACCAGGGCCTGTGGCTCTTGCTCAGGCCACTTACACCACACCAGGGCCTGTGGCTCTTGCTCAGGCCACTTACACCACACCAGGGCCTGTGGGACCGGCTGGGGCCACTTACACCACACCAGGGCCTGTGGCTGCTGGCTGAGGCCACTTACACCACACAAGGGCCTGAGGGACCGGCTGGGGCCACTTACACCACATCAGGGCCTGTGGCTGCTGGCTGAGGCCACTTACACCACACCAGGGCCTGTGGCTGCTGGCTGAGGCCACCTACACCACACCAGGGCCTTAGTTGCTATTGAGGCCAATTACACCACACCAGGGTCTGTGGCTCTTGCTCAGGCCACTTACACCACACCAGGGCCTGTGGCACTGGCTGAGGCCACTTACACCACACCAGGGCCTGTGGCTGCTGGCTTAGGCCACCTACACCACACCAGGGCCTTAGTTGCTATTGAGGCCAATTACACCACACAAGGGCCTGTGGCTGCTGGCTGAGGCCACCTACACCACACCAGGGCCTGTGGCTGCTGGCTGAGGCCACTTACACCACACCAGTGCCTGTGGCTTCTGGCTGAGGCGACTTACACCACACCAGGGCCTGTGGCTGCTGGCTGAGGCCACTTACACCACACCAGGGCCTGTGGCTGCTGGCTGAGGCCACCTACACCACACCAGGGCATTAGTTGCTATTGAGGCCAATTACACCACACCAGGGTCTGTGGCTCTTGCTCAGGCCACTTACACCACACCAGGGCCTGTGGCTCTTGCTCAGGCCACTTACACCACACCAGGGCCTGTGGCTGCTGGCTGAGGCCACTTACACCACACCAGGGCCTGTGGCTGCTGGCTGAGGCCACCTACACCACACCAGGGCCTGTGGCTGCTGGCTGAGGCCACCTACACCACACCAGGGCCTGTGGCTGCTGGCTGAGGCCACCTACACCACACCAGGGCCTGTGGCTGCTGGCTGAGGCCACTTACACCACACCAGTGCCTGTGGCTTCTGGCTGAGGCGACTTACACCACACCAGGGCCTGTGGCTGCTGGCTGAGGCCACTTACACCACACCAAGGCCTGTGGCTCTTGCTCAGGCCACTCACATCACACCAGGCCCTGCGCTTCTGGCCGAGGCCATCTTCACCAAACCAGGCCCTGTGGTTCTTGCTCAGGCCACTTACACCACACCAGGGTCTGTGGCTCTTGCTGAGGCCACTTTCACCACACCAGGGCCTGTGGCTGCTGGCTGAGGCCACCTACACCACACCAGGGCATTAGTTGCTATTGAGGCCAATTACACCACACCAGGGTCTGTGGCTCTTGCTCAGGCCACTTACACCACACCAGGGCCTGTGGCTCTTGCTCAGGCCACTTACACCACACCAGGGCCTGTGGCACTGGCTGAGGCCACTTACACCACACCAGGGCCTGTGGCTGCTGGCTGAGGCCACTTACACCACACCAGGGCCTGTGGCTGCTGGCTGAGGCCACTTACACCACACCAGGGCCTGTGGCTGGTGGCTGAGGCCACCTACACCACACCAGGACCTGTGGCTGCTGGCTGAGGCGACTTATACCACACCAGGGCCCTTTTGCTGCTGGCTGAGGCCACTTACACCACACCAGTGCCTGTGGCTTCTGTCTGAGGCGACTTACACCACACCAGGGCCTGTGGCTGCTGGCTGAGGCCAATTACACCACACCAGGGTCTGTGGCTCTTGCTCAGGCCACTTACACCACACCAGGGCCTGTGGCACTGGCTGAGGCCACTTACACCACACCAGGGCCTGTGGCTGCTGGCTGAGGCCACTTACACCACACCAGGGCCTGTGGCTGCTGGCTGAGGCCACTTACACCACACCAGTGCCTGTGGCTGCTGGCTGAGGCCACCTACACCACACCAGGGCCTGTGGCTGCTGGCTGAGGCGACTTACACCACACCAGGGCCCTTTTGCTGCTGGCTGAGGCCACTTACACCACACCAGTGCCTGTGGCTTCTGGCTGAGGCGACTTACACCACACCAGGGCCTGTGGCTGCTGGCTGAGGCCACTTACACCACACCAAGGCCTGTGGCTCTTGCTCCGGCCACTCACATCACACCAGGCCCTGCGCTTCTGGCCGAGGCCATCTTCACCAAACCAGGCCCTGTGCTGCTTGCTGTGGCCATGTACAACACACCAGGCCCTGTGCTGGTTCCTGAGGCCATCTTCAACAATCCAGGGCCTGTGCTGTTGGATAAATGCCAAACTGAGCCTTTGGGTTAGGGTATTATGCAAACATGCAGGTATGGTTATAGGATTGTCTTCGTAACTTCAGGTACTTGCCACCTAATCACTTGAATCCATAAATTGAGACATTGTGCTGGGGCCAGCAGCTTACGGCCATACCACCCTGAGCACGCCCGACCTCGTCTGATCTCGGAAGCTAAGCAGGGCTGGGCTTGGTTAGTACTTGGATGGGAGACTGCCTGGGAATACCTGGTGCTGTAAGCCTTTCATTTTCATGTCATTGAACCGCTTTTGATCCAGAGAAGGGGTGTATTAAAAGACCAAAAGCAGCTGCCCATTAATGAGGGCACATTAACGACACTGCTTTTGGCTGTTTTCCAATGTCTTGTGCTGCTAGCTGATGCCACCTACACCACACCAGGGCCTGAGTGACCGGCTGGGGCCACTTACACCACATCAGGGCCTGTGACTTGGCTGAGGCCACTTACACCACACCAGGGCCTGTGGCTGCTGGCTGAGGCCAGTTACACCACACCAGAGCCTGTGGCTGCTGGCTGAAGCCACTTACACCACACCAGGGCCTTAGTTGCTATTGAGGCCACTTACACCACACCAGGGCCTGTGGCTGCTGGCTGAGGCCCCCTACACCACACCAGGGCCTGTGGCTGCTGGCTGAGGCCACTTACACCACACCAGGGCCTGTGGCTCTTGCTCAGGCCACTCACATCACACCAGGCCCTGCGCTTCTGGCCGAGGCCATCTTCACCAAACCAGGCCCTGTGGTTCTTGCTCAGGCCACTTACACCACACCAGGGCCTGTGGCTGCTGGCTGAAGCCACTTACACCACACCAGGGCCTTAGTTGCTATTGAGGCCACTTACACCACACCAGGGCCTGTGGCTGCTGGCTGAGGCCACCTACACCACACCAGGGCCCTTTTGCTGCTGGCTGAGGCCACTTACACCACACCAGTGCCTGTGGCTTCTGGCTGAGGCCACTTACACCACACCAGGGCATGTGGCTGCTGGCTGAGGCCACTTACACCACACCAGGGCCTGTGGCTCTTGCTCAGGCCACTCACATCACACCAGGCCCTGCGCTTCTGGCCGAGGCCATCTTCACCAAACCAGGCCCTGTGGTTCTTGCTCAGGCCACTTACACCACACCAGGGCCTTATTTGCTATTGAGGCCACTTACACCACACCAGGGCCTGTGGCACTTGCTCAGGCCACTTACACCACACCAGGGCCTGTGGCACTTGCTCAGGCCACTTACACCACACCAGGGCCTGTGGCTGCTGGCTGAGGCCACTTACACCACACCAGGGCCTGTGGCTCTTGCTCAGGCCACTTACACCACACCAGGGCCTGTGTCACTGGCTGAGGCCACTTAGACCACACCAGGGCCTGTGGCTGCTGGCTGAGGCCACTCACAACACACCAGGGCCTGTGGCTGCTAGCTGAGGCCACTTACACCAAACCAGGGCCTGTGGCTGCTTGCTGAGGCCACCTACACCACACCAGGGCCTTAGTTGCTATTGAGGCCAATTACACCACACAAGGGCCTGTGGCTGCTGGCTGAGGCCACCTACACCACACCAGGGCCTGTGGCTGCTGGCTGAGGCCACTTACAACACACCAGGGCCTGTGGCTGCTGGCTGAGGCCACCTACACCACACCAGGGCCTGTGGCTGCTGGCTGAGGCCACTTACAACACACCAGGGTCTGTGGCTCTTGCTCAGGCCACTCATATCACACCAGGCCCTGTGGTTCTGGCCGAGGCCATCTTCACCAAACCAGGCCCTGTGCTGCTTGCTGTGGCCATGTACAACACACCAGGCCCTGTGCTGGTTCTTGAGGCCATCTTCAATAATCCAGGGCCTGTGCTGTTGGATAAATGCCAAACTGAGCCTTTGGGTTAGGGTATTATGCAAACATGCAGGTATGGTTATAGGATTGTCTTCGTAACTTCAGGTACTTGCCACCTAATCACTTGAATCCATAAATTGAGACATTGTGCTGGGGCCAGCAGATTACGGCCATACCACCCTGAGCACGCCCGACCTCGTCTGATCTCGGAAGCTAAGCAGGGCTGGGCTTGGTTAGTACTTGGATGGGAGACTGCCTGGGAATACCTGGTGCTGTAAGCCTTTCATTTTCATGTCATTGAACCGCTTTTGATCCAGAGAAGGGGTGTATTAAAAGACCAAAAGCAGCTGCCCATTAATGAGGGCACATTAACGACATTGCTTTTGGCTGTTTTCCAATGTCTTGTGCTGCTAGCTGATGCCACCTACACCACACCAGGGCCTGAGTGACCGGCTGAGGCCACTTACACCACACCAGGGCCTGTGGCTGCTGGCTGAGGCCACTTACACCACACCAGGGCCTGTGGCTGCTGGCTGAGGCCACTTACACCACACCAGGGCCTTAGTTGCTATTGAGGCCAATTACACCACACCATGGTCTGTGGCTCTTGCTCAGGCCACTTACACCACACCAGGGCCTGTGGCACTGGCTGAGGCCACTTACACCACACCAGGGCCTGTGGCTGCTGGCTGAGGCCACTTACACCACACAAGGGCTTGTGGCTGCTGGCTGAGGCCACCTACACCACACCAGGGCCTGTGGCTGCTGGCTGAGGCCACCTACACCACACCAGGGCCTGTGGCTCTTGCTCAGGCCACTTACACCACACCAGGGCCTGTGGCTCTTGCTCAGGCCACTTACACCACACCAGGGCCTGTGGCTCTTGCTCAGGCCACTCATATCACACCAGGCTCTGTGCTTCTGGCTGAGGCCACTTAGACCACACCAGGGCCTGTGGCTGCTGGCTGAGGCCACTTACACCACACCAGGGCCTGTGGCTGCTGGCTGAGGCCATCTACACCACACCAGGGCCTGTGGCTGCTGGCTGAGGCGACTTACACCACACCAGGGCCCTTTTGCTGCTGGCTGAGGCCACTTACACCACACCAGTGCCTGTGGCTTCTGGCTGAGGCGACTTACACCACACCAGGGCCTGTGGCTGCTGGCTGAGGCCACTTACACCACACCAGGGCCTGTGGCTCTTGCTCAGGCCACTCACATCACACCAGGCCCTGCGCTTCTGGCCGAGGCCATCTTCACCAAACCAGGCCCTGTGGCTCTTGCTCAGGCCACTTACACCACACCAGGGCCTGTGGCTCTGGCTTAGGCCACTTCCACCACACCAGGGCCTGTGGCACTTGCTCAGGCCACTTACACCACACCAGGGCCTGTGGCTGCTGGCTGAGGCCACTTACACCACACCAGGGCCTCTGGCTCTTACTCAGGCCACTTACACCACACCAGGGCCTGTGGCACTGGCTGAGGCCACTTACACCACACCACGGCCTTATTTGCTGGCTGAGGCCACATACACCAAACCAGGGCCTTAGTTGCTATTGAGGCCAATTACACCACACAAGGGCCTGTGGCTGCTGGCTGAGGCCACTTACACCACACCAGGGCCTTAGTTGCTATTGAGGCCAATTACACCACACCAGGGTCTGTGGCTCTTGCTCAGGCCACTTACACCACACCAGGGCCTGTGGCACTGGCTGAGGCCACTTACACCACACCAGGGCCTGTGGCACTGGCTGAGGCCACTTACACCACACCAGGGCCTGTGGCTGCTGGCTGAGGCCACTTACACCACACAAGGGCTTGTGGCTGCTGGCTGAGGCCACCTACACCACACCAGGGCCTGTGGCTGCTGGTTGAGGCCACCTACACCACACCAGGGCCTGTGGCTCTTGCTCAGGCCACTTACACCACACCAGGGCCTGTGGCTCTTGCTCAGGCCACTTACACCACATCAGGGCCTGTGGCTCTGGCTGAGGCCACTTACACCACACCAGGGCCTGTGGCACTGGCTGAGGCCACTTACACCACACCAGGGCCTGTGGCTGCTGGCTGAGGCCACTTACACCACACAAGGGCTTGTGGCTGCTGGCTGAGGCCACCTACACCACACCAGGGCCTGTGGCTGCTGGCTGCTGGCTGAGGCCACCTACACCACACCAGGGCCTGTGGCTCTTGCTCAGGCCACTTACACCACACCAGGGCCTGTGGCTCTTGCTCAGGCCACTTACACCACACCAGGGCCTGTGGCTCTTGCTCAGGCCACTTACACCACACCAGGGCCTGTGGCACTGGCTGAGGCCACTTACACCACACCAGGGCCTGTGGCTGCTGGCTGAGGCCACTTACACCACACCAGGGCCTGTGGCTGCTGGCTGAGGCCACTTACACCACACCAGGGCCTGTGGCTGGTGGCTGAGGCCACCTACACCACACCAGGGCCTGTGGCTGCTGGCTGAGGCGACTTACACCACACCAGGGCCCTTTTGCTGCTGGCTGAGGCCACTTACACCACACCAGTGCCTGTGGCTTCTGTCTGAGGCGACTTACACCACACCAGGGCCTGTGGCTGCTTGCTGAGGCCATCTTCACCAAACCAGGCCCTGTGCTGCTTGCTGTGGCCATGTAAAACACACCAGGTCCTGTGCTGGTTCTTGAGGCCATCTTCAACAATCCAGGGCCTGTGCTGTTGGATAAATGCCAAACTGAGCCTTTGGGTTAGGGTATTATGCAAACATGCAGGTATGGTTATAGGATTGTCTTCGTAACTTCAGGTACTTGCCACCTAATCACTTGAATCCATAAATTGAGACATTGTGCTGGGGCCAGCAGCTTACGGCCATACCACCCTGAGCACGCCCGACCTCGTCTGATCTCGGAAGCTAAGCAGGGCTGGGCTTGGTTAGTCCTTGGATGGGAGACTGCCTGGGAATACCTGGTGCTGTAAGCCTTTCATTTTCATGTCATTGAACCGCTTTTGATCCAGAGAAGGGGTGTATTAAAAGACCAAAAGCAGCTCCCCATTAATGAGGGCACATTAACGACACTGCTTTTGGCTGTTTTCCAATGTCTTGTGCTGCTAGCTGATGCCATTTACACCACACCAGGGCCTGTGGCTGCTGGCTGAGGCCACTTACACCACACCAGGGCCTGTGGCTGCTGGCTGAGGCCACCTACACCACACCAGGGCCTTAGTTGCTATTGAGGCCAATTACACCACACAAGGGCCTGTGGCTGCTGGCTGAGGCCACCTACACCACACCAGGGCCTGTGGCTGCTGGCTGAGGCCACTTACAACACACCAGGGCCTGTGGCTCTTGCTCAGGCCACTCATATCACACCAGGCCCTGTGCTTCTGGCCGAGGCCATCTTCACCAAACCAGGCCCTGTGCTGCTTGCTGTGGCCATGTACAACACACCAGGCCCTGTGCTGGTTCCTGACGCCATCTTCAACAATCCAGGGCCTGTGCTGTTGGATAAATGCCAAACTGAGCCTTTGGGTTAGGGTATTATGCAAACATGCAGGTATGGTTATAGGATTGTCTTCGTAACTTCAGGTACTTGCCACCTAATCACTTGAATCCATAAATTGAGACATTGTGCTGGGGCCAGCAGATTACGGCCATACCACCCTGAGCACGCCCGACCTCGTCTGATCTCGGAAGCTAAGCAGGGCTGGGCTTGGTTAGTACTTGGATGGGAGACTGCCTGGGAATACCTGGTGCTGTAAGCCTTTCATTTTCATGTCATTGAACCGCTTTTGATCCAGAGAAGGGGTGTATTAAAAGACCAAAAGCAGCTCCCCATTAATGAGGGCACATTAACGACATTGCTTTTGGCTGTTTTCCAATGTCTTGTGCTGCTAGCTGATGCCACCTACACCACACCACGGCCTTATTTGCTGGCTGAGGTCACTTACACCACACCAGGGCCTGTGGCTCTTGCTCAGGCCACTTACACCACACCAGGGCCTGTGGCTCTTGCTCAGGCCACTTACACCACACCAGGGCCTGTGGGACCGGCTGGGGCCACTTACACCACACCAGGGCCTGTGGCTGCTGGCTGAGGCCACTTACACCACACAAGGGCCTGAGGGACCGGCTGGGGCCACTTACACCACATCAGGGCCTGTGGCTGCTGGCTGAGGCCACTTACACCACACCAGGGCCTGTGGCTGCTGGCTGAGGCCACCTACACCACACCAGGGCCTTAGTTGCTATTGAGGCCAATTACACCACACCAGGGTCTGTGGCTCTTGCTCAGGCCACTTACACCACACCAGGGCCTGTGGCACTGGCTGAGGCCACTTACACCACACCAGGGCCTGTGGCTGCTGGCTTAGGCCACCTACACCACACCAGGGCCTTAGTTGCTATTGAGGCCAATTACACCACACAAGGGCCTGTGGCTGCTGGCTGAGGCCACCTACACCACACCAGGGCCTGTGGCTGCTGGCTGAGGCCACTTACACCACACCAGTGCCTGTGGCTTCTGGCTGAGGCGACTTACACCACACCAGGGCCTGTGGCTGCTGGCTGAGGCCACTTACACCACACCAGGGCCTGTGGCTGCTGGCTGAGGCCACCTACACCACACCAGGGCATTAGTTGCTATTGAGGCCAATTACACCACACCAGGGTCTGTGGCTCTTGCTCAGGCCACTTACACCACACCAGGGCCTGTGGCTCTTGCTCAGGCCACTTACACCACACCAGGGCCTGTGGCTGCTGGCTGAGGCCACTTACACCACACCAGGGCCTGTGGCTGCTGGCTGAGGCCACCTACACCACACCAGGGCCTGTGGCTGCTGGCTGAGGCCACCTACACCACACCAGGGCCTGTGGCTGCTGGCTGAGGCCACCTACACCACACCAGGGCCTGTGGCTGCTGGCTGAGGCCACTTACACCACACCAGTGCCTGTGGCTTCTGGCTGAGGCGACTTACACCACACCAGGGCCTGTGGCTGCTGGCTGAGGCCACTTACACCACACCAAGGCCTGTGGCTCTTGCTCAGGCCACTCACATCACACCAGGCCCTGCGCTTCTGGCCGAGGCCATCTTCACCAAACCAGGCCCTGTGGTTCTTGCTCAGGCCACTTACACCACACCAGGGTCTGTGGCTCTTGCTGAGGCCACTTTCACCACACCAGGGCCTGTGGCTGCTGGCTGAGGCCACCTACACCACACCAGGGCATTAGTTGCTATTGAGGCCAATTACACCACACCAGGGTCTGTGGCTCTTGCTCAGGCCACTTACACCACACCAGGGCCTGTGGCTCTTGCTCAGGCCACTTACACCACACCAGGGCCTGTGGCACTGGCTGAGGCCACTTACACCACACCAGGGCCTGTGGCTGCTGGCTGAGGCCACTTACACCACACCAGGGCCTGTGGCTGCTGGCTGAGGCCACTTACACCACACCAGGGCCTGTGGCTGGTGGCTGAGGCCACCTACACCACACCAGGACCTGTGGCTGCTGGCTGAGGCGACTTATACCACACCAGGGCCCTTTTGCTGCTGGCTGAGGCCACTTACACCACACCAGTGCCTGTGGCTTCTGTCTGAGGCGACTTACACCACACCAGGGCCTGTGGCTGCTGGCTGAGGCCAATTACACCACACCAGGGTCTGTGGCTCTTGCTCAGGCCACTTACACCACACCAGGGCCTGTGGCACTGGCTGAGGCCACTTACACCACACCAGGGCCTGTGGCTGCTGGCTGAGGCCACTTACACCACACCAGGGCCTGTGGCTGCTGGCTGAGGCCACTTACACCACACCAGTGCCTGTGGCTGCTGGCTGAGGCCACCTACACCACACCAGGGCCTGTGGCTGCTGGCTGAGGCGACTTACACCACACCAGGGCCCTTTTGCTGCTGGCTGAGGCCACTTACACCACACCAGTGCCTGTGGCTTCTGGCTGAGGCGACTTACACCACACCAGGGCCTGTGGCTGCTGGCTGAGGCCACTTACACCACACCAAGGCCTGTGGCTCTTGCTCCGGCCACTCACATCACACCAGGCCCTGCGCTTCTGGCCGAGGCCATCTTCACCAAACCAGGCCCTGTGCTGCTTGCTGTGGCCATGTACAACACACCAGGCCCTGTGCTGGTTCCTGAGGCCATCTTCAACAATCCAGGGCCTGTGCTGTTGGATAAATGCCAAACTGAGCCTTTGGGTTAGGGTATTATGCAAACATGCAGGTATGGTTATAGGATTGTCTTCGTAACTTCAGGTACTTGCCACCTAATCACTTGAATCCATAAATTGAGACATTGTGCTGGGGCCAGCAGCTTACGGCCATACCACCCTGAGCACGCCCGACCTCGTCTGATCTCGGAAGCTAAGCAGGGCTGGGCTTGGTTAGTACTTGGATGGGAGACTGCCTGGGAATACCTGGTGCTGTAAGCCTTTCATTTTCATGTCATTGAACCGCTTTTGATCCAGAGAAGGGGTGTATTAAAAGACCAAAAGCAGCTGCCCATTAATGAGGGCACATTAACGACACTGCTTTTGGCTGTTTTCCAATGTCTTGTGCTGCTAGCTGATGCCACCTACACCACACCAGGGCCTGAGTGACCGGCTGGGGCCACTTACACCACATCAGGGCCTGTGACTTGGCTGAGGCCACTTACACCACACCAGGGCCTGTGGCTGCTGGCTGAGGCCAGTTACACCACACCAGAGCCTGTGGCTGCTGGCTGAAGCCACTTACACCACACCAGGGCCTTAGTTGCTATTGAGGCCACTTACACCACACCAGGGCCTGTGGCTGCTGGCTGAGGCCCCCTACACCACACCAGGGCCTGTGGCTGCTGGCTGAGGCCACTTACACCACACCAGGGCCTGTGGCTCTTGCTCAGGCCACTCACATCACACCAGGCCCTGCGCTTCTGGCCGAGGCCATCTTCACCAAACCAGGCCCTGTGGTTCTTGCTCAGGCCACTTACACCACACCAGGGCCTGTGGCTGCTGGCTGAAGCCACTTACACCACACCAGGGCCTTAGTTGCTATTGAGGCCACTTACACCACACCAGGGCCTGTGGCTGCTGGCTGAGGCCACCTACACCACACCAGGGCCCTTTTGCTGCTGGCTGAGGCCACTTACACCACACCAGTGCCTGTGGCTTCTGGCTGAGGCCACTTACACCACACCAGGGCATGTGGCTGCTGGCTGAGGCCACTTACACCACACCAGGGCCTGTGGCTCTTGCTCAGGCCACTCACATCACACCAGGCCCTGCGCTTCTGGCCGAGGCCATCTTCACCAAACCAGGCCCTGTGGTTCTTGCTCAGGCCACTTACACCACACCAGGGCCTTATTTGCTATTGAGGCCACTTACACCACACCAGGGCCTGTGGCACTTGCTCAGGCCACTTACACCACACCAGGGCCTGTGGCACTTGCTCAGGCCACTTACACCACACCAGGGCCTGTGGCTGCTGGCTGAGGCCACTTACACCACACCAGGGCCTGTGGCTCTTGCTCAGGCCACTTACACCACACCAGGGCCTGTGTCACTGGCTGAGGCCACTTAGACCACACCAGGGCCTGTGGCTGCTGGCTGAGGCCACTCACAACACACCAGGGCCTGTGGCTGCTAGCTGAGGCCACTTACACCAAACCAGGGCCTGTGGCTGCTTGCTGAGGCCACCTACACCACACCAGGGCCTTAGTTGCTATTGAGGCCAATTACACCACACAAGGGCCTGTGGCTGCTGGCTGAGGCCACCTACACCACACCAGGGCCTGTGGCTGCTGGCTGAGGCCACTTACAACACACCAGGGCCTGTGGCTGCTGGCTGAGGCCACCTACACCACACCAGGGCCTGTGGCTGCTGGCTGAGGCCACTTACAACACACCAGGGTCTGTGGCTCTTGCTCAGGCCACTCATATCACACCAGGCCCTGTGGTTCTGGCCGAGGCCATCTTCACCAAACCAGGCCCTGTGCTGCTTGCTGTGGCCATGTACAACACACCAGGCCCTGTGCTGGTTCTTGAGGCCATCTTCAATAATCCAGGGCCTGTGCTGTTGGATAAATGCCAAACTGAGCCTTTGGGTTAGGGTATTATGCAAACATGCAGGTATGGTTATAGGATTGTCTTCGTAACTTCAGGTACTTGCCACCTAATCACTTGAATCCATAAATTGAGACATTGTGCTGGGGCCAGCAGATTACGGCCATACCACCCTGAGCACGCCCGACCTCGTCTGATCTCGGAAGCTAAGCAGGGCTGGGCTTGGTTAGTACTTGGATGGGAGACTGCCTGGGAATACCTGGTGCTGTAAGCCTTTCATTTTCATGTCATTGAACCGCTTTTGATCCAGAGAAGGGGTGTATTAAAAGACCAAAAGCAGCTGCCCATTAATGAGGGCACATTAACGACATTGCTTTTGGCTGTTTTCCAATGTCTTGTGCTGCTAGCTGATGCCACCTACACCACACCAGGGCCTGAGTGACCGGCTGAGGCCACTTACACCACACCAGGGCCTGTGGCTGCTGGCTGAGGCCACTTACACCACACCAGGGCCTGTGGCTGCTGGCTGAGGCCACTTACACCACACCAGGGCCTTAGTTGCTATTGAGGCCAATTACACCACACCATGGTCTGTGGCTCTTGCTCAGGCCACTTACACCACACCAGGGCCTGTGGCACTGGCTGAGGCCACTTACACCACACCAGGGCCTGTGGCTGCTGGCTGAGGCCACTTACACCACACAAGGGCTTGTGGCTGCTGGCTGAGGCCACCTACACCACACCAGGGCCTGTGGCTGCTGGCTGAGGCCACCTACACCACACCAGGGCCTGTGGCTCTTGCTCAGGCCACTTACACCACACCAGGGCCTGTGGCTCTTGCTCAGGCCACTTACACCACACCAGGGCCTGTGGCTCTTGCTCAGGCCACTCATATCACACCAGGCTCTGTGCTTCTGGCTGAGGCCACTTAGACCACACCAGGGCCTGTGGCTGCTGGCTGAGGCCACTTACACCACACCAGGGCCTGTGGCTGCTGGCTGAGGCCATCTACACCACACCAGGGCCTGTGGCTGCTGGCTGAGGCGACTTACACCACACCAGGGCCCTTTTGCTGCTGGCTGAGGCCACTTACACCACACCAGTGCCTGTGGCTTCTGGCTGAGGCGACTTACACCACACCAGGGCCTGTGGCTGCTGGCTGAGGCCACTTACACCACACCAGGGCCTGTGGCTCTTGCTCAGGCCACTCACATCACACCAGGCCCTGCGCTTCTGGCCGAGGCCATCTTCACCAAACCAGGCCCTGTGGCTCTTGCTCAGGCCACTTACACCACACCAGGGCCTGTGGCTCTGGCTTAGGCCACTTCCACCACACCAGGGCCTGTGGCACTTGCTCAGGCCACTTACACCACACCAGGGCCTGTGGCTGCTGGCTGAGGCCACTTACACCACACCAGGGCCTCTGGCTCTTACTCAGGCCACTTACACCACACCAGGGCCTGTGGCACTGGCTGAGGCCACTTACACCACACCACGGCCTTATTTGCTGGCTGAGGCCACATACACCAAACCA
Organism: Aulonocara stuartgranti; assembly: GCF_965226115.1. NCBI lineage: Eukaryota > Metazoa > Chordata > Actinopteri > Cichliformes > Cichlidae > Aulonocara > Aulonocara stuartgranti. The sequence continues at coordinate 22,934,757 of NC_138941.1, read as the reverse complement.
GGGCCTTAGTTGCTATTGAGGCCAATTACACCACACAAGGGCCTGTGGCTGCTGGCTGAGGCCACTTACACCACACCAGGGCCTTAGTTGCTATTGAGGCCAATTACACCACACCAGGGTCTGTGGCTCTTGCTCAGGCCACTTACACCACACCAGGGCCTGTGGCTGCTGGCTGCTGGCTGAGGCCACCTACACCACACCAGGGCCTGTGGCTCTTGCTCAGGCCACTTACACCACACCAGGGCCTGTGGCTCTTGCTCAGGCCACTTACACCACACCAGGGCCTGTGGGACCGGCTGGGGCCACTTACACCACACCAGGGCCTGTGGCTGCTGGCTGAGGCCACTTACACCACACAAGGGCCTGAGGGACCGGCTGGGGCCACTTACACCACATCAGGGCCTGTGGCTGCTGGCTGAGGCCACTTACACCACACCAGGGCCTGTGGCTGCTGGCTGAGGCCACCTACACCACACCAGGGCCTTAGTTGCTATTGAGGCCAATTACACCACACCAGGGTCTGTGGCTCTTGCTCAGGCCACTTACACCACACCAGGACCTGTGGCACTGGCTGAGGCCACTTACACCACACCAGGGCCTGTGGCTGCTGGCTTAGGCCACCTACACCACACCAGGGCCTTAGTTGCTATTGAGGCCAATTACACCACACAAGGGCCTGTGGCTGCTGGCTGAGGCCACTTACACCACACCAGTGCCTGTGGCTTCTGGCTGAGGCGACTTACACCACACCAGGGCCTGTGGCTGCTGGCTGAGGCCACTTACACCACACCAGGGCCTGTGGCTGCTGGCTGAGGCCACCTACACCACACCAGGGCATTAGTTGCTATTGAGGCCAATTACACCACACCAGGGTCTGTGGCTCTTGCTCAGGCCAGTTACACCACACCAGGGCCTGTGGCTCTTGCTCAGGCCACTTACACCACACCAGGGCCTGTGGCTGCTGGCTGAGGCCACTTACACCACACCAGGGCCTGTGGCTGCTGGCTGAGGCCACCTACACCACACCAGGGCCTGTGGCTGCTGGCTGAGGCCACCTACACCACACCAGGGCCTGTGGCTGCTGGCTGAGGCCACCTACACCACACCAGGGCCTGTGGCTGCTGGCTGAGGCCACTTACACCACACCAGGGCCTGTGGCTGCTGGCTGAGGCCACTTACACCACACCAAGGCCTGTGGCTCTTGCTCAGGCCACTCACATCACACCAGGCCCTGCGCTTCTGGCCGAGGCCATCTTCACCAAACCAGGCCCTGTGGTTCTTGCTCAGGCCACTTACACCACACCAGGGTCTGTGGCTCTTGCTGAGGCCACTTTCACCACACCAGGGCCTGTGGCTGCTGGCTGAGGCCACCTACACCACACCAGGGCATTAGTTGCTATTGAGGCCAATTACACCACACCAGGGTCTGTGGCTCTTGCTCAGGCCACTTACACCACACCAGGGCCTGTGGCTCTTGCTCAGGCCACTTACACCACACCAGGGCCTGTGGCACTGGCTGAGGCCACTTACACCACACCAGGGCCTGTGGCTGCTGGCTGAGGCCACTTACACCACACCAGGGCCTGTGGCTGCTGGCTGAGGCCACCTACACCACACCAGGGCCTGTGGCTGCTGGCTGAGGCGACTTATACCACACCAGGGCCCTTTTGCTGCTGGCTGAGGCCACTTACACCACACCAGTGCCTGTGGCTTCTGTCTGAGGCCACTTACACCACACCAGGGCCTGTGGCTGCTGGCTGAGGCCAATTACACCACACCAGGGTCTGTGGCTCTTGCTCAGGCCACTTACACCACACCAGGGCCTGTGGCACTGGCTGAGGCCACTTACACCACACCAGGGCCTGTGGCTGCTGGCTGAGGCCCCTTACACCACACCAGGGCCTGTGGCTGCTGGCTGAGGCCACTTACACCACACCAGGGCCTGTGGCTGCTGGCTGAGGCCACCTACACCACACCAGGGCCTGTGGCTGCTGGCTGAGGCGACTTACACCACACCAGGGCCCTTTTGCTGCTGGCTGAGGCCACTTACACCACACCAGTGCCTGTGGCTTCTGGCTGAGGCGACTTACACCACACCAGGGCCTGTGGCTGCTGGCTGAGGCCACTTACACCACACCAAGGCCTGTGGCTCTTGCTCCGGCCACTCACATCACACCAGGCCCTGCGCTTCTGGCCGAGGCCATCTTCACCAAACCAGGCCCTGTGCTGCTTGCTGTGGCCATGTACAACACACCAGGCCCTGTGCTGGTTCCTGAGGCCATCTTCAACAATCCAGGGCCTGTGCTGTTGGATAAATGCCAAACTGAGCCTTTGGGTTAGGGTATTATGCAAACATGCAGGTATGGTTATAGGATTGTCTTCGTAACTTCAGGTACTTGCCACCTAATCACTTGAATCCATAAATTGAGACATTGTGCTGGGGCCAGCAGCTTACGGCCATACCACCCTGAGCACGCCCGACCTCGTCTGATCTCGGAAGCTAAGCAGGGCTGGGCTTGGTTAGTACTTGGATGGGAGACTGCCTGGGAATACCTGGTGCTGTAAGCCTTTCATTTTCATGTCATTGAACCGCTTTTGATCCAGAGAAGGGGTGTATTAAAAGACCAAAAGCAGCTGCCCATTAATGAGGGCACATTAACGACACTGCTTTTGGCTGTTTTCCAATGTCTTGTGCTGCTAGCTGATGCCACCTACACCACACCAGGGCCTGAGTGACCGGCTGGGGCCACTTACACCACATCAGGGCCTGTGACTTGGCTGAGGCCACTTACACCACACCAGGGCCTGTGGCTGCTGGCTGAGGCCAGTTACACCACACCAGAGCCTGTGGCTGCTGGCTGAAGCCACTTACACCACACCAGGGCCTTAGTTGCTATTGAGGCCACTTACACCACACCAGGGCCTGTGGCTGCTGGCTGAGGCCACCTACACCACACCAGGGCCTGTGGCTGCTGGCTGAGGCCACTTACACCACACCAGGGCCTGTGGCTCTTGCTCAGGCCACTCACATCACACCAGGCCCTGCGCTTCTGGCCGAGGCCATCTTCACCAAACCAGGCCCTGTGGTTCTTGCTCAGGCCACTTACACCACACCAGGGCCTGTGGCTGCTGGCTGAAGCCACTTACACCACACCAGGGCCTTAGTTGCTATTGAGGCCACTTACACCACACCAGGGCCTGTGGCTGCTGGCTGAGGCCACCTACACCACACCAGGGCCCTTTTGCTGCTGGCTGAGGCCACTTACACCACACCAGTGCCTGTGGCTTCTGGCTGAGGCCACTTACACCACACCAGGGCATGTGGCTGCTGGCTGAGGCCACTTACACCACACCAGGGCCTGTGGCTCTTGCTCAGGCCACTCACATCACACCAGGCCCTGCGCTTCTGGCCGAGGCCATCTTCACCAAACCAGGCCCTGTGGTTCTTGCTCAGGCCACTTACACCACACCAGGGCCTTATTTGCTATTGAGGCCACTTACACCACACCAGGGCCTGTGGCACTTGCTCAGGCCACTTACACCACACCAGGGCCTGTGGCACTTGCTCAGGCCACTTACACCACACCAGGGCCTGTGGCTGCTGGCTGAGGCCACTTACACCACACCAGGGACTGTGGCTCTTGCTCAGGCCACTTACACCACACCAGGGCCTGTGTCACTGGCTGAGGCCACTTAGACCACACCAGGGCCTGTGGCTGCTGGCTGAGGCCACTCACAACACACCAGGGCCTGTGGCTGCTAGCTGAGGCCACTTACACCAAACCAGGGCCTGTGGCTGCTTGCTGAGGCCACCTACACCACACCAGGGCCTTAGTTGCTATTGAGGCCAATTACACCACACAAGGGCCTGTGGCTGCTGGCTGAGGCCACCTACACCACACCAGGGCCTGTGGCTGCTGGCTGAGGCCACTTACAACACACCAGGGCCTGTGGCTGCTGGCTGAGGCCACCTACACCACACCAGGGCCTGTGGCTGCTGGCTGAGGCCACTTACAACACACCAGGGTCTGTGGCTCTTGCTCAGGCCACTCATATCACACCAGGCCCTGTGGTTCTGGCCGAGGCCATCTTCACCAAACCAGGCCCTGTGCTGCTTGCTGTGGCCATGTACAACACACCAGGCCCTGTGCTGGTTCCTGACGCCATCTTCAATAATCCAGGGCCTGTGCTGTTGGATAAATGCCAAACTGAGCCTTTGGGTTAGGGTATTATGCAAACATGCAGGTATGGTTATAGGATTGTCTTCGTAACTTCAGGTACTTGCCACCTAATCACTTGAATCCATAAATTGAGACATTGTGCTGGGGCCAGCAGATTACGGCCATACCACCCTGAGCACGCCCGACCTCGTCTGATCTCGGAAGCTAAGCAGGGCTGGGCTTGGTTAGTACTTGGATGGGGGAATACTTGGGAATACCTGGTGCTGTAAGCCTTTCATTTTCATGTCATTGAACCGCTTTTGATCCAGAGAAGGGGTGTATTAAAAGACCAAAAGCAGCTGCCCATTAATGAGGGCACATTAACGACATTGCTTTTGGCTGTTTTCCAATGTCTTGTGCTGCTAGCTGATGCCACCTACACCACACCAGGGCCTGAGTGACCGGCTGAGGCCACTTACACCACACCAGGGCCTGTGGCTGCTGGCTGAGGCCACTTACACCACACCAGTGCCTGTGGCTGCTGGCTGAGGCCACTTACACCACACCAGGGCCTTAGTTGCTATTGAGGCCAATTACACCACACCATGGTCTGTGGCTCTTGCTCAGGCCACTTACACCACACCAGGGCCTGTGGCACTGGCTGAGGCCACTTACACCACACCAGGGCCTGTGGCTGCTGGCTGAGGCCACTTACACCACACAAGGGCTTGTGGCTGCTGGCTGAGGCCACCTACACCACACCAGGGCCTGTGGCTGCTGGCTGAGGCCACCTACACCACACCAGGGCCTGTGGCTCTTGCTCAGGCCACTTACACCACACCAGGGCCTGTGGCTCTTGCTCAGGCCACTTACACCACACCAGGGCCTGTGGCTCTTGCTCAGGCCACTCATATCACACCAGGCTCTGTGCTTCTGGCTGAGGCCACTTAGACCACACCAGGGCCTGTGGCTGCTGGCTGAGGCCACTTACACCACACAAGGGCTTGTGGCTGCTGGCTGAGGCCACCTACACCACACCAGGGCCTGTGGCTGCTGGCTGAGGCCACCTACACCACACCAGGGCCTGTGGCTCTTGCTCAGGCCACTTACACCACACCAGGGCCTGTGGCTCTTGCTCAGGCCACTTACACCACATCAGGGCCTGTGGCTCTGGCTGAGGCCACTTACACCACACCAGGGCCTGTGGCACTGGCTGAGGCCACTTACACCACACCAGGGCCTGTGGCTGCTGGCTGAGGCCACTTACACCACACAAGGGCTTGTGGCTGCTGGCTGAGGCCACCTACACCACACCAGGGCCTGTGGCTGCTGGCTGCTGGCTGAGGCCACCTACACCACACCAGGGCCTGTGGCTCTTGCTCAGGCCACTTACACCACACCAGGGCCTGTGGCTCTTGCTCAGGCCACTTACACCACACCAGGGCCTGTGGCTCTTGCTCAGGCCACTCATATCACACCAGGCTCTGTGCTTCTGGCTGAGGCCACTTAGACCACACCAGGGCCTGTGGCTGCTGGCTGAGGCCACTTACACCACACCAGGGCCTGTGGCTGCTGGCTGAGGCCATCTACACCACACCAGGGCCTGTGGCTGCTGGCTGAGGCGACTTACACCACACCAGGGCCCTTTTGCTGCTGGCTGAGGCCACTTACACCACACCAGTGCCTGTGGCTTCTGGCTGAGGCGACTTACACCACACCAGGGCCTGTGGCTGCTGGCTGAGGCCACTTACACCACACCAGGGCCTGTGGCTCTTGCTCAGGCCACTCACATCACACCAGGCCCTGCGCTTCTGGCCGAGGCCATCTTCACCAAACCAGGCCCTGTGGCTCTTGCTCAGGCCACTTACACCACACCAGGGCCTGTGGCTCTGGCTTAGGCCACTTACACCACACCAGGGCCTGTGGCACTTGCTCAGGCCACTTACACCACACCAGGGCCTGTGGCTGCTGGCTGAGGCCACTTACAACACACCAGGGCCTGTGGCTCTTACTCAGGCCACTTACACCACACCAGGGCCTGTGGCACTGGCTGAGGCCACTTAGACCACACCAGGGCCTGTGGCTGCTGGCTGAGGCCACTTACACCACACCAGGGCCTGTGGCTGCTGGCTGAGGCCACTTACACCAAACCAGGGCCTGTGGCTGCTTGCTGAGGCCATCTTCACCAAACCAGGCCCTGTGCTGCTTGCTGTGGCCATGTAAAACACACCAGGTCCTGTGCTGGTTCTTGAGGCCATCTTCAACAATCCAGGGCCTGTGCTGTTGGATAAATGCCAAACTGAGCCTTTGGGTTAGGGTATTATGCAAACATGCAGGTATGGTTATAGGATTGTCTTCGTAACTTCAGGTACTTGCCACCTAATCACTTGAATCCATAAATTGAGACATTGTGCTGGGGCCAGCAGCTTACGGCCATACCACCCTGAGCACGCCCGACCTCGTCTGATCTCGGAAGCTAAGCAGGGCTGGCCTTGGTTAGTACTTGGATGGGAGACTCCCTGGGAATACCTGGTGTTGTAAGCCTTTCATTTTCATGTCATTGAACCGCTTTTGATCCAGAGAAGGGGTGTATTAAAAGACCAAAAGCAGCTCCCCATTAATGAGGGCACATTAACGACATTGCTTTTGGCTCTTTTCCAATGTCTTGTGCTGCTAGCTGATGCCACCTACACCACACCACGGCCTTATTTGCTGGCTGAGGCCACATACACCAAACCAGGGCCTTAGTTGCTATTGAGGCCAATTACACCACACAAGGGCCTGTGGCTGCTGGCTGAGGCCACTTACACCACACCAGGGCCTTAGTTGCTATTGAGGCCAATTACACCACACCAGGGTCTGTGGCTCTTGCTCAGGCCACTTACACCACACCAGGGCCTGTGGCACTGGCTGAGGCCACTTACACCACACCAGGGCCTGTGGCTGCTGGCTGAGGACAACCTACACCACACCAGGGTCTGTGGCTCTTGCTCAGGCCACTTACACCACACCAGGGCCGGTGGCACTGGCTGAGGCCACTTACACCACACCAGGGCCTGTGGCTGCTGGCTGAGGCCACCTACACCACACCAGGGCCTTAGTTGCTATTGAGGCCAATTACACCACACAAGGGCCTGTGGCTGCTGGCTGAGGCCACCTACACCACACCAGGGCCTGTGGCTGCTGGCTGAGGCCACTTACACCACACCAGGGCCCTTTTGCTGCTGGCTGAGGCCACTTACACCACACCAGTGCCTGTGGCTTCTGGCTGAGGCGACTTACACCACACCAGGGCCTGTGGCTGCTGGCTGAGGCCACTTACACCACACCAAGGCCTGTGGCTCTTGCGCAGGCCACTCACATCACACCAGGCCCTGCGCTTCTGGCCGAGGCCATCTTCACCAAACCAGGCCCTGTGCTGCTTGCTGTGGCCATGTACAACACACCAGGCCCTGTGCTGGTTCCTGAGGCCATCTTCAACAATCCAGGGCCTGTGCTGTTGGATAAATGCCAAACTGAGCCTTTGGGTTAGGGTATTATGCAAACATGCAGGTATGGTTATAGGATTGTCTTCGTAACTTCAGGTACTTGCCACCTAATCACTTGAATCCATAAATTGAGACATTGTGCTGGAGCCAGCAGCTTACGGCCATACCACCCTGAGCACGCCCGACCTCGTCTGATCTCGGAAGCTAAGCAGGGCTGGGCTTGGTTAGTACTTGGATGGGAGACTACCTGGGAATACCTGGTGCTGTAAGCCTTTCATTTTCATGTCATTGAACCGCTTTTGATCCAGAGAAGGGGTGTATTAAAAGACCAAAAGCAGCTGCCCATTAATGAGGGCACATTAACGACACTGCTTTTGGCTCTTTTCCAATGTCTTGTGCTGCTAGCTGATGCCACCTACACCACACCAGGGCCTGAGTGACCGGCTGGGGCCACTTACACCACATCAGGGCCTGTGGCTCTGGCTGAGGCCACTTACACCACACCAGGGCCTGTGGCTGCTGGCTGAGGCCAGTTACACCACACCAGAGCCTGTGGCTGCTGGCTGAAGCCACTTACACCACACCAGGGCCTTAGTTGCTATTGAGGCCACTTACACCACACCAGTGCCTGTGGCTTCTGGCTGAGGCGACTTACACCACACCAGGGCCTGTGGCTGCTGGCTGAGGCCACTTACACCACACCAGGGCCTGTGGCTCTTGCTCAGGCCACTCACATCACACCAGGCCCTGCGCTTCTGGCCGAAGCCATCTTCACCAAACCAGGCCCTGTGGTTCTTGCTCAGGCCACTTACACCACACCAGGGCCTGTGGCTCTGGCTTAGGCCAATTACACCACACCAGGGTCTGTGGCTCTTGCTGAGGCCACTTACACCACACCAGGGCCTGTGGCTGCTGCCTGAGACCACCTACACCACACCAGGGCCTGTGGCTGCTTGCTGAGGCGACTTACACCACACCAGGGCCTGTTGCTGCTGGCTGAGGCCACTTACACCACCCCAGTGCCTGTGGCTTCTGGCTGAGGCGACTTACACCACACCAGGGCCTGTTGCTGCTGGCTGAGGCCACTTACACCACACCAGGGCCTGTGGCTGCTGGCTCAGGCCACTCATATCAAACCAGGTCCTGTGCTTCTGGCCGAGGCCATCTTCACCAAACCAGGCCCTGTGCTGCTAGCTGAGGCGACTTACACCACATCAGGGCCTGTGGCTCTGGCTGAGGCCACTTACACCACACCAGGGCCTGTGGCTGCTGGCTGAGGCCAGTTACACCACACCAGGGCCTGTGGCTGCTGGCTGAGGCCACATACACCACACCAGGGCCTTAGTTGCTATTGAGGCCAATTACACCACACCAGGGTCTGTGGCTCTTGCTCAGGCCACTCACATCACACCAGGCCCTGCGCTTCTGGCCACTTACACCACACCAGGGCCTGTGGCTGCTGGCTGAGGCCACTTACACCATACCAGGGCCTGTGGCTGTTGGCTGAGGCCACTTACACCACACCAGGGCCTTAGTTGCTATTGAGGCCACTTACACCACACCAGGGCCTGTGGCTCTGGCTGAGGCCACTTACACCACACCAGGGCCTTATTTGCTATTCAGGCCAGTTACACCACACCAGGGCCTGTGGCTCTGGCTCAGGCCACTTACACCACACCAGGGCCTGTGGCTGCTGGCTGATTCCACTTACACCACACCAGGGCCTGTGGCTCTTGCTCAGGCCACTCATATCACACCAGGGCCTGTGGCTGCTGGCTGAGGCCACTTACACCACACCAGGGCCTGTGGCTGCTGGCTGAGGCCATCTACACCACACCAGGGCCTGTGGCTGCTGGCTGAGGCGACTTACACCACACCAGGGCCCTTTTGCTGCTGGCTGAGGCCACTTACACCACACCAGTGCCTGTGGCTTCTGGCTGAGGCGACTTACACCACACCAGGGCCTGTGGCTGCTGGCTGAGGCCACTTACACCACACCAGGGCCTGTGGCTGCTGGCTTAGGCCACCTACACCACACCAGGGCCTTAGTTGCTATTGAGGCCAATTACACCACACCATGGTCTGTGGCTCTTGCTCAGGCCACTTACACCACACCAGGGCCTGTGGCACTGGCTGAGGCCACTTACACCACACCAGGGCCTGTGGCTGCTGGCTGAGGCCACTTACACCACACAAGGGCTTGTGGCTGCTGGCTGAGGCCACCTACACCACACCAGGGCCTGTGGCTGCTGGCTGAGGCCACCTACACCACACCAGGGCCTGTGGCTCTTGCTCAGGCCACTTACACCACACCAGGGCCTGTGGCTCTTGCTCAGGCCACTTACACCACACCAGGGCCTGTGGCTCTTGCTCAGGCCACTCATATCACACCAGGCCCTGTGCTTCTGGCTGAGGCCATCTTCACCAAACCAGGCCCTGTGGTTCTTGCTCAGGCCACTTACACCACACCAGGGCCTTATTTGCTATTGAGGCCACTTACACCACACCAGGGCCTGTGGCTCTTGCTTAGGCCACTTACACCACACCAGGGCCTGTGGCACTTGCTCAGGCCACTTACACCACACCAGGGCCTGTGGCTGCTGTCTGAGGCCACTTACACCACACCAGGGCCTGTGGCTCTTGCTCAGGCCACTTACACCACACCAGGGCCTGTGGCACTGGCTGAGGCCACTTAGACCACACCAGGGCCTGTGGCTGCTGGCTGAGGCCACTCACACCACACCAGGGCCTGTGGCTGCTAGCTGAGGCCACTTACACCAAACCAGGGCCTGAGTGACCGGCTGGGGCCACTTACACCACACCAGGGCCTGTGGCTCTTGCTCAGGCCACTCACATCACACCAGGCCCTGCTCTTCTGGCCGAGGCCATCTTCACCAAACCAGGCCCTGTGCTGCTAGCTGTGGCCATGTACAACACACCAGGCCCTGTGCTGGTTCCTGAGGCCATCTTCAACAATCCAGGGCCTGTGCTGTTGGATAAATGCCAAACTGAGCCTTTGGGTTAGGGTATTATGCAAACATGCAGGTATGGTTATAGGATTGTCTTCGTAACTTCAGGTACTTGCCACCTAATCACTTGAATCCATAAATTGAGTCATTGTGCTGGGGCCAGCAGCTTACGGCCATACCACCCTGAGCACGCCCGACCTCGTCTGATCTCGGAAGCTAAGCAGGGCTGGGCTTGGTTAGTACTTGGATGGGAGACTGCCTGGGAATACCTGGTGCTGTAAGCCTTTCATTTTCATGTCATTGAACCGCTTTTGATCTAGAGAAGGGGTGTATTAAAAGACCAAAAGCCCATTAATGAGGGCACATTAACGACATTGCTTTTGGCTCTTTTCCAATGTCTTGTGCTGCTAGCTGATGCCACCTACACCACACCAGGGCCTGAGTGACCGGCTGGGGCCACTTACACCACATCAGGGCCTGTGGCTCTGGCTGAGGCCACTTACACCACACCAGGGCCTGTGGCTGCTGGCTGAGGCCACCTACACCACACCAGGGCCTTAGTTGCTATTGAGGCCAATTACACCACACCAGGGTCTGTGGCTCTTGCTCAGGCCACTTACACCACACCAGGCCTGTGGCACTTGCTCAGGCCACTTACACCACACCAGGGCCTGTGGCTGCTGGCTGAGGCCACTTACACCACACCAGGGCCTGTGGCTGCTGGCTGAGGCCACCTACACCACACCAGGGCATTAGTTGCTATTGAGGCCAATTACACCACACCAGGGTCTGTGGCTCTTCCTCAGGCCACTTACACCACACCAGGGCCTGTGGCTCTTGCTCAGGCCACTTACACCACACCAGGGCCTGTGGCTGCTGGCTGAGGCCACTTACACCACACCAGGGCCTGTGGCTGCTGGCTGAGGCCACCTACACCACACCAGGGCCTGTGGCTGCTGGCTGAGGCCACCTACACCACACCAGGGCCTGTGGCTGCTGGCTGAGGCCACTTACACCACACCAGTGCCTGTGGCTTCTGGCTGAGGCGACTTACACCACACCAGGGCCTGTGGCTGCTGGCTGAGGCCACTTACACCACACCAAGGCCTGTGGCTCTTGCTCAGGCCACTCACATCACACCAGGCCCTGCGCTTCTGGCCGAGGCCATCTTCACCAAACCAGGCCCTGTGGCTCTTGCTCAGGCCACTTACACCACACCAGGGCCTGTGGCTCTGGCTTAGGCCACTTACACCACACCAGGGCTTGTGGCACTTGCTCAGGCCACTTACACCACACCAGGGCCTCTGGCTGCTGGCTGAGGCCACTTACACCACACCAGGGCCTGTGGCTCTTACTCAGGCCACTTACACCACACCAGGGCCTGTGGCACTGGCTGAGGCCACTTAGACCACACCAGGGCCTGTGGCTGCTGGCTGAGGCCACTTACACCACACCAGGGCCTGTGGCTGCTGGCTGAGGCCACTTACACCAAACCAGGGCCTGTGGCTGCTTGCTGAGGCCATCTTCACCAAACCAGGCCCTGTGCTGCTTGCTGTGGCCATGTAAAACACACCAGGTCCTGTGCTGGTTCTTGAGGCCATCTTCAACAATCCAGGGCCTGTGCTGTTGGATAAATGCCAAACTGAGCCTTTGGGTTAGGGTATTATGCAAACATGCAGGTATGGTTATAGGATTGTCTTCGTAACTTCAGGTACTTGCCACCTAATCACTTGAATCCATAAATTGAGACATTGTGCTGGGGCCAGCAGCTTACGGCCATACCACCCTGAGCACGCCCGACCTCGTCTGATCTCGGAAGCTAAGCAGGGCTGGGCTTGGTTAGTACTTGGATGGGAGACTGCCTGGGAATACCTGGTGCTGTAAGCCTTTCATTTTCATGTCATTGAACCGCTTTTGATCCAGAGAAGGGGTGTATTAAAAGACCAAAAGCAGCTCCCCATTAATGAGGGCACATTAACGACACTGCTTTTGGCTGTTTTCCAATGTCTTGTGCTGCTAGCTGATGCCATTTACACCACACCAGGGCCTGTGGCTGCTGGCTGAGGCCACTTACACCACACCAGGGCCTGTGGCTGCTGGCTGAGGCCACCTACACCACACCAGGGCCTTAGTTGCTATTGAGGCCAATTACACCACACAAGGGCCTGTGGCTGCTGGCTGAGGCCACCTACACCACACCAGGGCCTGTGGCTGCTGGCTGAGGCCACTTACAACACACCAGGGCCTGTGGCTCTTGCTCAGGCCACTCATATCACACCAGGCCCTGTGCTTCTGGCCGAGGTCATCTTCACCAAACCAGGCCCTGTGCTGCTTGCTGTGGCCATGTACAACACACCAGGCCCTGTGCTGGTTCCTGAGGCCATCTTCAACAATCCAGGGCCTGTGCTGTTGGATAAATGCCAAACTGAGCCTTTGGGTTAGGGTATTATGCAAACATGCAGGTATGGTTATAGGATTGTCTTCGTAACTTCAGGTACTTGCCACCTAATCACTTGAATCCATAAATTGAGACATTGTGCTGGGGCCAGCAGATTACGGCCATACCACCCTGAGCACGCCCGACCTCGTCTGATCTCGGAAGCTAAGCAGGGCTGGGCTTGGTTAGTACTTGGATGGGAGACTGCCTGGGAATACCTGGTCCTGTAAGCCTTTCATTTTCATGTCATTGAACCGCTTTTGATCCAGAGAAGGGGTGTATTAAAAGGCCAAAAGCAGCTCCCCATTAATGAGGGCACATTAACGACATTGCTTTTGGCTGTTTTCCAATGTCTTGTGCTGCTAGCTGATGCCACCTACACCACACCACGGCCTTATTTGCTGGCTGAGGTCACTTACACCACACCAGGGCCTGTGGCTCTTGCTCAGGCCACTTACACCACACCAGGGCCTGTGGCTCTTGCTCAGGCCACTTACACCACACCAGGGCCTGTGGGACCGGCTGGGGCCACTTACACCACACCAGGGCCTGTGGCTGCTGGCTGAGGCCACTTACACCACACAAGGGCCTGAGGGACCGGCTGGGGCCACTTACACCACATCAGGGCCTGTGGCTGCTGGCTGAGGCCACTTACACCACACCAGGGCCTGTGGCTGCTGGCTGAGGCCACCTACACCACACCAGGGCCTTAGTTGCTATTGAGGCCAATTACACCACACCAGGGTCTGTGGCTCTTGCTCAGGCCACTTACACCACACCAGGGCCTGTGGCACTGGCTGAGGCCACTTACACCACACCAGGGCCTGTGGCTGCTGGCTTAGGCCACCTACACCACACCAGGGCCTTAGTTGCTATTGAGGCCAATTACACCACACAAGGGCCTGTGGCTGCTGGCTGAGGCCACTTACACCACACCAGTGCCTGTGGCTTCTGGCTGAGGCGACTTACACCACACCAGGGCCTGTGGCTGCTGGCTGAGGCCACTTACACCACACCAGGGCCTGTGGCTGCTGGCTGAGGCCACCTACACCACACCAGGGCATTAGTTGCTATTGAGGCCAATTACACCACACCAGGGTCTGTGGCTCTTGCTCAGGCCACTTACACCACACCAGGGCCTGTGGCTCTTGCTCAGGCCACTTACACCACACCAGGGCCTGTGGCTGCTGGCTGAGGCCACTTACACCACACCAGGGCCTGTGGCTGCTGGCTGAGGCCACCTACACCACACCAGGGCCTGTGGCTGCTGGCTGAGGCCACCTACACCACACCAGGGCCTGTGGCTGCTGGCTGAGGCCACCTACACCACACCAGGGCCTGTGGCTGCTGGCTGAGGCCACTTACACCACACCAGTGCCTGTGGCTTCTGGCTGAGGCGACTTACACCACACCAGGGCCTGTGGCTGCTGGCTGAGGCCACTTACACCACACCAAGGCCTGTGGCTCTTGCTCAGGCCACTCACATCACACCAGGCCCTGCGCTTCTGGCCGAGGCCATCTTCACCAAACCAGGCCCTGTGGTTCTTGCTCAGGCCACTTACACCACACCAGGGTCTGTGGCTCTTGCTGAGGCCACTTTCACCACACCAGGGCCTGTGGCTGCTGGCTGAGGCCACCTACACCACACCAGGGCATTAGTTGCTATTGAGGCCAATTACACCACACCAGAGCCTGTGGCTGCTGGCTGAAGCCACTTACACCACACCAGGGCCTTAGTTGCTATTGAGGCCACTTACACCACACCAGGGCCTGTGGCTGCTGGCTGAGGCCACCTACACCACACCAGGGCCTGTGGCTGCTGGCTGAGGCCACTTACACCACACCAGGGCCTGTGGCTCTTGCTCAGGCCACTCACATCACACCAGGCCCTGCGCTTCTGGCCGAGGCCATCTTCACCAAACCAGGCCCTGTGGTTCTTGCTCAGGCCACTTACACCACACCAGGGCCTGTGGCTGCTGGCTGAAGCCACTTACACCACACCAGGGCCTTAGTTGCTATTGAGGCCACTTACACCACACCAGGGCCTGTGGCTGCTGGCTGAGGCCACCTACACCACACCAGGGCCCTTTTGCTGCTGGCTGAGGCCACTTACACCACACCAGTGCCTGTGGCTTCTGGCTGAGGCCACTTACACCACACCAGGGCATGTGGCTGCTGGCTGAGGCCACTTACACCACACCAGGGCCTGTGGCTCTTGCTCAGGCCACTCACATCACACCAGGCCCTGCGCTTCTGGCCGAGGCCATCTTCACCAAACCAGGCCCTGTGGTTCTTGCTCAGGCCACTTACACCACACCAGGGCCTTATTTGCTATTGAGGCCACTTACACCACACCAGGGCCTGTGGCACTTGCTCAGGCCACTTACACCACACCAGGGCCTGTGGCACTTGCTCAGGCCACTTACACCACACCAGGGCCTGTGGCTGCTGGCTGAGGCCACTTACACCACACCAGGGCCTGTGGCTCTTGCTCAGGCCACTTACACCACACCAGGGCCTGTGTCACTGGCTGAGGCCACTTAGACCACACCAGGGCCTGTGGCTGCTGGCTGAGGCCACTCACAACACACCAGGGCCTGTGGCTGCTAGCTGAGGCCACTTACACCAAACCAGGGCCTGTGGCTGCTTGCTGAGGCCACCTACACCACACCAGGGCCTTAGTTGCTATTGAGGCCAATTACACCACACAAGGGCCTGTGGCTGCTGGCTGAGGCCACCTACACCACACCAGGGCCTGTGGCTGCTGGCTGAGGCCACTTACAACACACCAGGGCCTGTGGCTGCTGGCTGAGGCCACCTACACCACACCAGGGCCTGTGGCTGCTGGCTGAGGCCACTTACAACACACCAGGGTCTGTGGCTCTTGCTCAGGCCACTCATATCACACCAGGCCCTGTGGTTCTGGCCGAGGCCATCTTCACCAAACCAGGCCCTGTGCTGCTTGCTGT
Organism: Aulonocara stuartgranti; assembly: GCF_965226115.1. Lineage (NCBI taxonomy): Eukaryota > Metazoa > Chordata > Actinopteri > Cichliformes > Cichlidae > Aulonocara > Aulonocara stuartgranti. The sequence continues at coordinate 22,918,734 of NC_138941.1, read as the reverse complement.
GGCCATGTACAACACACCAGGCCCTGTGCTGGTTCCTGACGCCATCTTCAATAATCCAGGGCCTGTGCTGTTGGATAAATGCCAAACTGAGCCTTTGGGTTAGGGTATTATGCAAACATGCAGGTATGGTTATAGGATTGTCTTCGTAACTTCAGGTACTTGCCACCTAATCACTTGAATCCATAAATTGAGACATTGTGCTGGGGCCAGCAGCTTACGGCCATACCACCCTGAGCACGCCCGACCTCGTCTGATCTTGGAAGCTAAACAGGGCTGGGCTTGGTTAGTACTTGGATGGGAGACTGCCTGGGAATACCTGGTGCTGTAAGCCTTTCATTTTCATGTCATTGAACCGCTTTTGATCCAGAGAAGGGGTGTATTAAAAGACCAAAAGCAGCTCCCCATTAATGAGGGCACATTAACGACATTGCTTTTGGCTGTTTTCCAATGTCTTGTGCTGCTAGCTGATGCAACCTACACCACACCAGGGCCTGAGTGACCGGCTGTGGCCACTTACACCACATCAGGGCCTGTTGCTCTGGCTGAGGCCACTTACACCACACCAGGGCCTGTGGCTGCTGGCTGAGGCCACCTACACCACACCAGGGCCTTAGTTGCTATTGAGGCCAATTACACCACACCAGGGTATGTGGCTCTTGCTCAGGCCACTTACACCACACCAGGGCCTTAGTTGCTATTGAGGCCAATTACACCACACCAGGGCCTGTGACACTGGCTGAGGCCACTTACACCACACCAGGGCCTGTGGCTGCTGGCTGAGGCCACCTACACCACACCAGGGCCTGTGGCTGCTGGCTGAGGCCACTTACACCACACCAGGGCCCTTTTGCTGCTGGCTGAGGCCACTTACACCACACCAGTGCCTGTGGCTTCTGTCTGAGGCGACTTACACCACACCAGGGCCTGTGGCTGCTGGCTGAGGCCAATTACACCACACCAGGGTCTGTGGCTCTTGCTCAGGCCATCTACACCACACCAGGGCCTGTGGCACTGGCTGAGGCCACTTACACCACACCAGGGCCTGTGGCTGCAGGCTGAGGCCACTTACACCACACCAGGGCCTGTGGCTGCTGGCTGAGGCGACTTACACCACACCAGGGCCCTTTTGCTGCTGGCTGAGGCCACTTACACCACACCAGTGCCTGTGGCTTCTGGCTGAGGCGACTTACACCACACCAGGGCCTGTGGCTGCTGGCTGAGGCCACTTACACCACACCAGGGTCTGTGACTCTTGCTCAGGCCACTTACACCACACCAGGGCCTGTGGCACTGGCTGAGGCCACTTACACCACACCAGGGCCTGTGGCTGCTGGCTGAGGCCACTTACACCACACCAGGGCCTGTGGCTGCTGGCTGAGGCCACTTACACCACACCAGGGCCTGTGGCTGCTGGCTGAGGCCACCTACACCACACCAGGGCCTGTGGCTGCTGGCTGAGGCGACTTACACCACACCAGGGCCCTTTTGCTGCTGGCTGAGGCCACTTACACCACACAAGTGCCTGTGGCTTCTGGCTGAGGCCACCTACACCACACCAGGGCCTGTGGCTGCTGGCTGAGGCCACTTACACCACACCAAGGCCTGTGGCTCTTGCTCAGGCCACTCACATCACACCAGGCCCTGCGCTTCTGGCCGAGGCCATCTTCACCAAACCAGGCCCTGTGCTGCTTGCTGTGGCCATGTACAACACACCAGGCCCTGTGCTGGTTCCTGAGGCCATCTTCAACAATCCAGGGCCTGTGCTGTTGGATAAATGCCAAACTGAGCCTTTGGGTTAGGGTATTATGCAAACATGCAGGTATGGTTATAGGATTGTCTTCGTAACTTCAGGTACTTGCCACCTAATCACTTGAATCCATAAATTGAGACATTGTGCTGGGGCCAGCAGCTTACGGCCATACCACCCTGAGCACGCCCGACCTCGTCTGCTCTCGGAAGCTAAGCAGGGCTGGGCTTGGATAGTACTTGGATGGGAGACTGCCTGGGAATACCTGGTGCTGTAAGCCTTTCATTTTCATGTCATTGAACCGCTTTTGATCCAGAGAAGGGGTGTATTAAAATACCAAAAGCAGCTGCCCATTAATGAGGGCACATTAACGACACTGCTTTTGGCTGTTTTCCAATGTCTTGTGCTGCTAGCTGATGCCACCTACACCACACCAGGGCCTGAGTGACCGGCTGGGGCCACTTACACCACATCAGGGCCTGTGGCTCTGGCTGAGGCCACTTACACCACACCAGGGCCTGTGGCTGCTGGCTGAGGCCAGTTACACCACACCAGAGCCTGTGGCTGCTGGCTGAAGCCACTTACACCACACCAGGGCCTTAGTTGCTATTGAGGCCACTTACACCACACCAGGGCCTGTGGCTGCTGGCTGAGGGCACCTACACCACACCAGGGCCTGTGGCTGCTGGCTGAGGCCACTTACACCACACCAGGGCCTGTGGCTGCTGGCTGAGGCCACTTACACCACACAAGGGCTTGTGGCTGCTGGCTGAGGCCACCTACACCACACCAGGGCCTGTGGCTGCTGGCTGAGGCCACCTACACCACACCAGGGCCTGTGGCTCTTGCTCAGGCCACTTACACCACACCAGGGCCTGTGGCTCTTGCTCAGGCCACTTACACCACACCAGGGCCTGTGGCTCTTGCTCAGGCCACTCATATCACACCAGGCCCTGTGCTTCTGGCTGAGGCCACTTAGACCACACCAGGGCCTGTGGCTGCTGGCTGAGGCCACTTACACCACACCAGGGCCCTTTTGCTGCTGGCTGAGGCCACTTACACCACACAAGTGCCTGTGGCTTCTGGCTGAGGCCACCTACACCACACCAGGGCCTGTGGCTGCTGGCTGAGGCCACTTACACCACACCAAGGCCTGTGGCTCTTGCTCAGGCCACTCACATCACACCAGGCCCTGCGCTTCTGGCCGAGGCCATCTTCACCAAACCAGGCCCTGTGCTGCTTGCTGTGGCCATGTACAACACACCAGGCCCTGTGCTGGTTCCTGAGGCCATCTTCAACAATCCAGGGCCTGTGCTGTTGGATAAATGCCAAACTGAGCCTTTGGGTTAGGGTATTATGCAAACATGCAGGTATGGTTATAGGATTGTCTTCGTAACTTCAGGTACTTGCCACCTAATCACTTGAATCCATAAATTGAGACATTGTGCTGGGGCCAGCAGCTTACGGCCATACCACCCTGAGCACGCCCGACCTCGTCTGCTCTCGGAAGCTAAGCAGGGCTGGGCTTGGATAGTACTTGGATGGGAGACTGCCTGGGAATACCTGGTGCTGTAAGCCTTTCATTTTCATGTCATTGAACCGCTTTTGATCCAGAGAAGGGGTGTATTAAAATACCAAAAGCAGCTGCCCATTAATGAGGGCACATTAACGACACTGCTTTTGGCTGTTTTCCAATGTCTTGTGCTGCTAGCTGATGCCACCTACACCACACCAGGGCCTGAGTGACCGGCTGGGGCCACTTACACCACATCAGGGCCTGTGGCTCTGGCTGAGGCCACTTACACCACACCAGGGCCTGTGGCTGCTGGCTGAGGCCAGTTACACCACACCAGAGCCTGTGGCTGCTGGCTGAAGCCACTTACACCACACCAGGGCCTTAGTTGCTATTGAGGCCACTTACACCACACCAGGGCCTGTGGCTGCTGGCTGAGGGCACCTACACCACACCAGGGCCTGTGGCTGCTGGCTGAGGCCACTTACACCACACCAGGGCCTGTGGCTGCTGGCTGAGGCCACTTACACCACACAAGGGCTTGTGGCTGCTGGCTGAGGCCACCTACACCACACCAGGGCCTGTGGCTGCTGGCTGAGGCCACCTACACCACACCAGGGCCTGTGGCTCTTGCTCAGGCCACTTACACCACACCAGGGCCTGTGGCTCTTGCTCAGGCCACTTACACCACACCAGGGCCTGTGGCTCTTGCTCAGGCCACTCATATCACACCAGGCCCTGTGCTTCTGGCTGAGGCCACTTAGACCACACCAGGGCCTGTGGCTGCTGGCTGAGGCCACTTACACCACACCAGGGCCCTTTTGCTGCTGGCTGAGGCCACTTACACCACACCAGTGCCTGTGGCTTCTGGCTGAGGCGACTTACACCACACCAGGGCCTGTGGCTGCTGGCTGAGGCCACTTACACCACACCAAGGCCTGTGGCTCTTGCTCAGGCCACTCACATCACACCAGGCCCTGCGCTTCTGGCCGAGGCCATCTTCACCAAACCAGGCCCTGTGCTGCTTGCTGTGGCCATGTACAACACACCAGGCCCTGTGCTGGTTCCTGAGGCCATCTTCAACAATCCAGGGCCTGTGCTGTTGGATAAATGCCAAACTGAGCCTTTGGGTTAGGGTATTATGCAAACATGAAGGTATGGTTATAGGATTGTCTTCGTAACTTCAGGTACTTGCCACCTAATCACTTGAAACCATAAATTGAGACATTGTGCTGGAGCCAGCATTTTACGGCCATACCACCCTGAGCACGCCCGACCTCGTCTGATCTCGGAAGCTAAGCAAGGCTGGGCTTAGTTAGTACTTGGATGGGAGACTGCCTGGGAATACCTGGTGCTGTAAGCCTTTGATTTTCATGTCATTGAACCGCTTTTGATCCAGAGAAGGGGTGTATTAAAAGACCAAAAGCAGCTGCCCATTAATGAGGGCACATTAACGACACTGCTTTTGGCTCTTTTCCAATGTCTTGTGCTGCTAGCTGAGGCCACCTACACCACACCAGGGCCTGAGTGACCGGCTGGGGCCACTTACACCACATCAGGGCCTGTGGCTCTGGCTGAGGCCACTTACACCACACCAGGGCCTGTGGCTGCTGGCTGAGGCCAGTTACACCACACCAGAGCCTGTGGCTGCTGGCTGAAGCCACTTACACCACACCAGGGCCTTAGTTGCTATTGAGGCCACTTACACCACACCAGGGCCTGTGGCTGCTGGCTGAGGCCACCTACACCACACCAGGGCCTGTGGCTGCTGGCTGAGGCGACTTACACCACACCAGGGCCCTTTTGCTGCTGGCTGAGGCCACTTACACCACACCAGTGCCTGTGGCTTCTGGCTGAGGCGACTTACACCACACCAGGGCCTTATTTGCTATTGAGGCCACTTACACCACACCAGGGCCTGTGGCTGCTGGCTGAGGCCACCTACACCACACCAGGGCCTGTGGCTGCTGGCTGAGGCCACTTACACCACACCAGGGCCTGTGGCTGCTGGCTGAAGCCACTTACACCACACCAGGGCCTTAGTTGCTATTGAGGCCACTTACACCACACCAGGGCCTGTGGCTGCTGGCTGAGGCCACCTACACCACACCAGGGCATTAGTTGCTATTGAGGCCACTTACACCACACCAGGGCCTGTGGCTGCTGGCTGAGGCCACCTACACCACACCAGGGCATTAGTTGCTATTGAGGCCAATTACACCACACCAGGGTCTGTGGCTCTTGCTCAGGCCACTTACACCACACCAGGGCCTGTGGCTCTTGCTCAGGCCACTTACACCACACCAGGGCCTGTGGCTGCTGGCTGAGGCCACCTACACCACACCAGGGCATTAGTTGCTATTGAGGCCAATTACACCACACCAGGGTCTGTGGCTCTTGCTCAGGCCACTTACACCACACCAGGGCCTGTGGCTCTTGCTCAGGCCACTTACACCACACCAGGGCCTGTGGCACTGGCTGAGGCCACTTACACCACACCAGGGCCTGTGGCTGCTGGCTGAGGCCACTTACACCACACCAGGGCCTGTGGCTGCTGGCTGAGGCCACTTACACCACACCAGGGCCTGTGGCTGCTGGCTGAGGCCACCTACACCACTCCAGGGCCTGTGGCTGCTGGCTGAGGCCACTTACACCACACCAGGGCCCTTTTGCTGCTGGCTGAGGCCACTTACACCACACCAGGGCCCTTTTGCTGCTAGCTGATGCCACCTACACCACACCAGGGCCTGAGTGACCGGCTGGGGCCACTTACACCACATCAGGGCCTGTGGCTGCTGGCTGAGGCCACTTACACCACACCAGGGCCTTAGTTGCTATTGAGGCCAATTACACTACACCAGGGTCTGTGGCTCTTGCTCAGGCCACTTACACCACACCAGGCCTGTGGCACTTGCTCAGGCCACTTACACCACACCAGGGCCTGTGGCTGCTGGCTGAGGCCACTTACACCACACCAGGGCCTGTGGCTGCTGGCTGAGGCCACCTACACCACACCAGGGCATTAGTTGCTATTGAGGCCAATTACACCACACCAGGGTCTGTGGCTGCTGGCTGAGGCCACCTACACCACACCAGGGCCTGTGGCTGCTGTCTGAGGCCACTTACACCACACCAGGGCCTGTGGCTGCTGGCTGAGGCCATCTACACCACACCAGGGCCTGTGGCTGCTGGCTGAGGCGACTTACACCACACCAGGGCCCTTTTGCTGCTGGCTGAGGCCACTTACACCACACCAGTGCCTGTGGCTTCTGTCTGAGGCGACTTACACCACACCAGGGCCTGTGGCTGCTGGCTGAGGCCACTTACACCACACCAGGGCCTGTGGCTGCTGGCTGAGGCCACCTACACCACACCAGGGCCTGTGGCTGCTGTCTGAGGCCACTTACACCACACCAGGGCCTGTGGCTGCTGGCTGAGGCCATCTACACCACACCAGGGCCTGTGGCTGCTGGCTGAGGCGACTTACACCACACCAGGGCCCTTTTGCTGCTGGCTGAGGCCACTTACACCACACCAGTGCCTGTGGCTTCTGTCTGAGGCGACTTACACCACACCAGGGCCTGTGGCTGCTGGCTGAGGCCACTTACACCACACCAGGGCCTGTGGCTCTTGCTCAGGCCACTCACATCACACCAGGCCCTGCGCTTCTGGCCGAGGCCATCTTCACCAAACCAGGCCCTGTGGCTCTTGCTCAGGCCACTTACACCACACCAGGGCCTGTGGCTCTGGCTTAGGCCACTTACACCACACCAGGGCCTGTGGCACTTGCTCAGGCCACTTACACCACACCAGGGCCTGTGGCTGCTGGCTGAGGCCACTTACACCACACCAGGGCCTGTGGCTCTTGCTCAGGCCACTCACATCACACCAGGCCCTGCGCTTCTGGCCGAGGCCATCTTCACCAAACCAGGCCCTGTGCTGCTTGCTGTGGCCATGTACAACACACCAGGCCCTGTGCTGGTTCCTGAGGCCATCTTCAACAATCCAGGGCCTGTGCTGTTGGATAAATGCTAAACTGAGCCTTTGGGTTAGGGTATTATGAAAACATGAAAGTAGGGTTATAGGATTGTCTTCGTAACTTCAGGTACTTGCCACCTAATCACCTGAATCCATAAATTCAGACATTGTGCTGTGGCCAGCAGCTTACGGCCATACCACCCTGAGCACGCCCGACCTCGTCTGATCTCGGAAGCTGAGCAGGGCTGGGCTTGGTTAGTACTTGGATGGGAGACTGCCTGGGAATACCTGGTGCTGTAAGCCTTTCATTTTCATGTCATTGAACCGCTTTTGATCCAGAGAAGGGGTGTATTAAAAGACCAAAAGCAGCTGCCCATTAATGAGGGCACATTAACGTCATTGCTTTTGGCTGTTTTCCAATGTCTTGTGCTGCTAGCTGATGCCACCTACACCAAACCAGGGCCTTAGTTGCTATTGAGGCCAATTACACCACACCAGGGTCTTTGGCTCTTGCTCAGGCCACTTACACCACACCAGGGCCTGTGGCACTGGCTGAGGCCACTTACACCACACCAGGGCCTGTGGCTGCTGGCTGAGGCCACTTACACCACACCAGGGCCTTATTTGCTATTGAGGCCACTTACACCACACCAGGGCCTGTGGCTCTTGCTCAGGCCACTTACACCACACCAGGGCCTGTGGCTGCTGGCTGAGGCCACCTACACCACACCAGGGCCTGTGGCTGCTGGCTGAGGCCACCTACACCACACCAGGGCCTGTGGCTGCTGGCTGAGGCCACCTACACCACACCAGGGCCTGTGGCTGCTGGCTGAGGCCACTTACACCACACCAGTGCCTGTGGCTTCTGGCTGAGGCGACTTACACCACACCAGGGCCTGTGGCTGCTGGCTGAGGCCACTTACACCACACCAAGGCCTGTGGCTCTTGCTCAGGCCACTCACATCACACCAGGCCCTGCGCTTCTGGCCGAGGCCATCTTCACCACACCAGGGTCTGTGGCTCTTGCTGAGGCCACTTTCACCACACCAGGGCCTGTGGCTGCTGGCTGAGGCCACTTACACCACACCAGGGCCTTAGTTGCTATTGAGGCCAATTACACCACACCAGGGTCTGTGGCTCTTGCTCAGGCCACTTACACCACACCAGGGCCTGTGGCACTGGCTGAGGCCACTTACACCACACCAGGGCCTGTGGCTGCTGGCTGAGGACAACCTACACCACACCAGGGTCTGTGGCTCTTGCTCAGGCCACTTACACCACACCAGGGCCGGTGGCACTGGCTGAGGCCACTTACACCACACCAGGGCCTGTGGCTGCTGGCTGAGGCCACCTACACCACACCAGGGCCTTAGTTGCTATTGAGGCCAATTACACCACACAAGGGCCTGTGGCTGCTGGCTGAGGCCACCTACACCACACCAGGGCCTGTGGCTGCTGGCTGAGGCCACTTACACCACACCAGGGCCCTTTTGCTGCTGGCTGAGGCCACTTACACCACACCAGTGCCTGTGGCTTCTGGCTGAGGCGACTTACACCACACCAGGGCCTGTGGCTGCTGGCTGAGGCCACTTACACCACACCAAGGCCTGTGGCTCTTGCGCAGGCCACTCACATCACACCAGGCCCTGCGCTTCTGGCCGAGGCCATCTTCACCAAACCAGGCCCTGTGCTGCTTGCTGTGGCCATGTACAACACACCAGGCCCTGTGCTGGTTCCTGAGGCCATCTTCAACAATCCAGGGCCTGTGCTGTTGGATAAATGCCAAACTGAGCCTTTGGGTTAGGGTATTATGCAAACATGCAGGTATGGTTATAGGATTGTCTTCGTAACTTCAGGTACTTGCCACCTAATCACTTGAATCCATAAATTGAGACATTGTGCTGGAGCCAGCAGCTTACGGCCATACCACCCTGAGCACGCCCGACCTCGTCTGATCTCGGAAGCTAAGCAGGGCTGGGCTTGGTTAGTACTTGGATGGGAGACTACCTGGGAATACCTGGTGCTGTAAGCCTTTGATTTTCATGTCATTGAACCGCTTTTGATCCAGAGAAGGGGTGTATTAAAAGACCAAAAGCAGCTGCCCATTAATGAGGGCACATTAACGACACTGCTTTTGGCTCTTTTCCAATGTCTTGTGCTGCTAGCTGATGCCACCTACACCACACCAGGGCCTGAGTGACCGGCTGGGGCCACTTACACCACATCAGGGCCTGTGGCTGCTGGCTGAAGCCACTTACACCACACCAGGGCCTTAGTTGCTATTGAGGCCACTTACACCACACCAGGGCCTGTGGCTGCTGGCTGAGGCCACTTACACCACACCAGTGCCTGTGGCTTCTGGCTGAGGCGACTTACACCACACCAGGGCCTGTGGCTGCTGGCTGAGGCCACTTACACCACACCAGGGCCTGTGGCTCTTGCTCAGGCCACTCACATCACACCAGGCCCTGCGCTTCTGGCCGAAGCCATCTTCACCAAACCAGGCCCTGTGGTTCTTGCTCAGGCCACTTACACCACACCAGGGCCTGTCGCTCTGGCTTAGGCCAATTACACCACACCAGGGTCTGTGGCTCTTGCTGAGGCCACTTACACCACACCAGGGCCTGTGGCTGCAGCCTGAGACCACCTACACCACACCAGGGCCTGTGGCTGCTTGCTGAGGCGACTTACACCACACCAGGGCCTGTTGCTGCTGGCTGAGGCCACTTACACCACCCCAGTGCCTGTGGCTTCTGGCTGAGGCGACTTACACCACACCAGGGCCTGTTGCTGCTGGCTGAGGCCACTTACACCACACCAGGGCCTGTGGCTGCTGGCTCAGGCCACTCATATCAAACCAGGTCCTGTGCTTCTGGCCGAGGCCATCTTCACCAAACCAGGCCCTGTGCTGCTAGCTGAGGCGACTTACACCACATCAGGGCCTGTGGCTCTGGCTGAGGCCACTTACACCACACCAGGGCCTGTGGCTGCTGGCTGAGGCCAGTTACACCACACCAGGGCCTGTGGCTGCTGGCTGAGGCCACATACACCACACCAGGGCCTTAGTTGCTATTGAGGCCAATTACACCACACCAGGGTCTGTGGCTCTTGCTCAGGCCACTCACATCACACCAGGCCCTGCGCTTCTGGCCACTTACACCACACCAGGGCCTGTGGCTGCTGGCTGAGGCCACTTACACCATACCAGGGCCTGTGGCTGTTGGCTGAGGCCACTTACACCACACCAGGGCCCTTTTGCTGCTGGCTGAGGCCACTTACACCACACCAGTGCCTGTGGCTTCTGGCTGAGGCGACTTACACCACACCAGGGCCTGTGGCTGCTGGCTGAGGCCACTTACACCACACCAAGGCCTGTGGCTCTTGCTCAGGCCACTCACATCACACCAGGCCCTGCGCTTCTGGCCGAGGCCATCTTCACCAAACCAGGCCCTGTGCTGCTTGCTGTGGCCATGTACAACACACCAGGCCCTGTGCTGGTTCCTGAGGCCATCTTCAACAATCCAGGGCCTGTGCTGTTGGATAAATGCCAAACTGAGCCTTTGGGTTAGGGTATTATGCAAACATGAAGGTATGGTTATAGGATTGTCTTCGTAACTTCAGGTACTTGCCACCTAATCACTTGAATCCATAAATTGAGACATTGTGCTGGGGCCAGCAGCTTACGGCCATACCACCCTGAGCACGCCCGACCTCGTCTGATCTCGGAAGCTAAGCAGGACTGGGCTTGGTTAGTACTTGGATGGGAGACTGCCTGGGAATACCTGGTGCTGTAAGCCTTCCATTTTCATGTCATTGAACCGCTTTTGATCCAGAGAAGGGGTGTATTAAAAGACCAAAAGCAGCTGCCCATTAATGAGGGCACATTAACGACACTGCTTTTGGCTGTTTTCCAATGTCTTGTGCTGCTTGCTGATGCCACCTACACCACACCAGGGCCTGAGTGACCGGCTGGGGCCACTTACACCAGACCAGGGCCTGTGGCTGCTGGCTGAGGCCAGTTACACCACACCAGAGCCTGTGGCTGCTGGCTGAAGCCACTTACACCACACCAGGGCCTTAGTTGCTATTGAGGCCACTTACACCACACCAGGGCCTGTGGCTGCTGGCTGAGGCCACCTACACCACACCAGGGCCTGTGGCTGCTGGCTGAGGCCACTTACACCACACCAGGGCCTGTGGCTGCTGGCTGAAGCCACTTACACCACACCAGGGCCTTAGTTGCTATTGAGGCCACTTACACCACACCAGGGCCTGTGGCTGCTGGCTGAGGCCACCTACACCACACCAGGGCCCTTTTGCTGCTGGCTGAGGCCACTTACACCACACCAGTGCATGTGGCTTCTGGCTGAGGCCACTTACACCACACCAGGGCCTGTGGCTGCTGGCTGAGGCCACTTACACCACACCAGGGCCTGTGGCTCTTGCTCAGGCCACTCACATCACACCAGGCCCTGCGCTTCTGGCCGAGGCCATCTTCACCAAACCAGGGCCTGTGGCTGCTTGCTGAGGCCATCTTCACCAAACCAGGCCCTGTGCTGCTTGCTGTGGCCATGTACAACACACCAGGCCCTGTGCTGGTTCCTGAGGCCATCTTCAACAATCCAGGGCCTGTGCTGTTGGATAAATGCTAAACTGAGCCTTTGGGTTAGGGTATTATGCAAACATGAAGGTAGGGTTATAGGATTGTCTTCGTAACTTCAGGTACTTGCCACCTAATCACCTGAATCCATAAATTGAGACATTGTGCTGCGGCCAGCAGCTTACGGCCATACCACCCTGAGCACGCCCGACCTCGTCTGATCTCGGAAGCTGAGCAGGGCTGGGCTTGGTTAGTACTTGGATGGGAGACTGCCTGGGAATACCTGGTGCTGTAAGCCTTTCATTTTCATGTCATTGAACCGCTTTTGATCCAGAGAAGGGGTGTATTAAAAGACCAAAAGCAGCTGCCCATTAATGAGGGCACATTAACGACATTGCTTTTGGCTCTTTTCCAATGTCTTGTGCTGCTAGCTGATGCCACCTACACCACACCAGGGCCTGAGTGACCGGCTGGGGCCACTTACACCACATCAGGGCCTGTGGCTCTGGCTGAGGCCACTTACACCACACCAGGGCCTGTGGCTGCTGGCTGAGGCCACTTACACCACACCAGGGCCTGTGGCTGCTGGCTGAGGCCACTTACACCACACCAGGGCCTTAGTTGCTATTGAGGCCAATTACACCACACCATGGTCTGTGGCTCTTGCTCAGGCAACTTACACCACACCAGGGCCTGTGGCACTGGCTGAGGCCACTTACACCACACCAGAGCCTGTGGCTGCTGGCTGAGGCCACTTACACCACACAAGGGCTTGTGGCTGCTGGCTGAGGCCACCTACACCACACCAGGGCCTGTGGCTCTTGCTCAGGCCACTTACACCACACCAGGGCCTGTGGCTCTTGCTCAGGCCACTTACACCACACCAGGGCCTGTGGCTCTTGCTCAGGCCACTCATATCACACCAGGCCCTGTGCTTCTGGCTGAGGCCACTTAGACCACACCAGGGCCTGTGGCTGCTGGCTGAGGCCACTTACACCACACCAGGGCCTGTGGCTGCTGGCTGAGGCCATCTACACCACACCAGGGCCTGTGGCTGCTGGCTGAGGCGACTTACACCACACCAGGGCCCTTTTGCTGCTGGCTGAGGCCACTTACACCACACCAGTGCCTGTGGCTTCTGGCTGAGGCGACTTACACCACACCAGGGCCTGTGGCTGCTGGCTGAGGCCACTTACACCACACCAGGGCCTGTGGCTCTTGCTCAGGCCACTCACATCACACCAGGCCCTGCGCTTCTGGCCGAGGCCATCTTCACCAAACCAGGCCCTGTGGCTCTTGCTCAGGCCACTTACACCACACCAGGGCCTGTGGCTCTGGCTTAGGCCACTTACACCACACCAGGGCCTGTGGCACTTGCTCAGGCCACTTACACCACACCAGGGCCTCTGGCTGCTGGCTGAGGCCACTTACACCACACCAGGGCCTGTGGCTCTTACTCAGGCCACTTACACCACACCAGGGCCTGTGGCACTGGCTGAGGCCACTTAGACCACACCAGGGCCTGTGGCTGCTGGCTGAGGCCACTTACACCACACCAGGGCCTGTGGCTGCTGGCTGAGGCCACTTACACCAAACCAGGGCCTGTGGCTGCTTGCTGAGGCCATCTTCACCAAACCAGGCCCTGTGCTGCTTGCTGTGGCCATGTAAAACACACCAGGTCCTGTGCTGGTTCTTGAGGCCATCTTCAACAATCCAGGGCCTGTGCTGTTGGATAAATGCCAAACTGAGCCTTTGGGTTAGGGTATTATGCAAACATGCAGGTATGGTTATAGGATTGTCTTCGTAACTTCAGGTACTTGCCACCTAATCACTTGAATCCATAAATTGAGACATTGTGCTGGGGCCAGCAGCTTACGGCCATACCACCCTGAGCACGCCCGACCTCGTCTGATCTCGGAAGCTAAGCAGGGCTGGGCTTGGTTAGTACTTGGATGGGAGACTGCCTGGGAATACCTGGTGCTGTAAGCCTTTGATTTTCATGTCATTGAACCGCTTTTGATCCAGAGAAGGGGTGTATTAAAAGACCAAAAGCAGCTCCCCATTAATGAGGGCACATTAACGACACTGCTTTTGGCTGTTTTCCAATGTCTTGTGCTGCTAGCTGATGCCATTTACACCACACCAGGGCCTGTGGCTGCTGGCTGAGGCCACTTACACCACACCAGGGCCTGTGGCTGCTGGCTGAGGCCACCTACACCACACCAGGGCCTTAGTTGCTATTGAGGCCAATTACACCACACAAGGGCCTGTGGCTGCTGGCTGAGGCCACCTACACCACACCAGGGCCTGTGGCTGCTGGCTGAGGCCACTTACAACACACCAGGGCCTGTGGCTCTTGCTCAGGCCACTCATATCACACCAGGCCCTGTGCTTCTGGCCGAGGCCATCTTCACCAAACCAGGCCCTGTGCTGCTTGCTGTGGCCATGTACAACACACCAGGCCCTGTGCTGGTTCCTGACGCCATCTTCAACAATCCAGGGCCTGTGCTGTTGGATAAATGCCAAACTGAGCCTTTGGGTTAGGGTATTATGCAAACATGCAGGTATGGTTATAGGATTGTCTTCGTAACTTCAGGTACTTGCCACCTAATCACTTGAATCCATAAATTGAGACATTGTGCTGGGGCCAGCAGATTACGGCCATACCACCCTGAGCACGCCCGACCTCGTCTGATCTCGGAAGCTAAGCAGGGCTGGGCTTGGTTAGTACTTGGATGGGAGACTGCCTGGGAATACCTGGTGCTGTAAACCTTTGATTTTCATGTCATTGAACCGCTTTTGATCCAGAGAAGGGGTGTATTAAAAGACCAAAAGCAGCTCCCCATTAATGAGGGCACATTAACGACATTGCTTTTGGCTGTTTTCCAATGTCTTGTGCTGCTAGCTGATGCCACCTACACCACACCACGGCCTTATTTGCTGGCTGAGGTCACTTACACCACACCAGGGCCTGTGGCTCTTGCTCAGGCCACTTACACCACACCAGGGCCTGTGGCTCTTGCTCAGGCCACTTACACCACACCAGGGCCTGTGGGACCGGCTGAGGCCACTTACACCACACCAGGGCCTTTGGCTGCTGGCTGAGGCCACTTACACCACACAAGGGCCTGAGGGACCGGCTGGGGCCACTTACACCACATCAGGGCCTGTGGCTGCTGGCTGAGGCCACTTACACCACACCAGGGCCTGTGGCTGCTGGCTGAGGCCACCTACACCACACCAGGGCCTTAGTTGCTATTGAGGCCAATTACACCACACCAGGGTCTGTGGCTCTTGCTCAGGCCACTTACACCACACCAGGGCCTGTGGCACTGGCTGAGGCCACTTACACCACACCAGGGCCTGTGGCTGCTGGCTTAGGCCACCTACACCACACCAGGGCCTTAGTTGCTATTGAGGCCAATTACACCACACAAGGGCCTGTGGCTGCTGGCTGAGGCCACCTACACCACACCAGGGCCTGTGGCTGCTGGCTGAGGCCACTTACACCAAACCAGTGCCTGTGGCTTCTGGCTGAGGCGACTTACACCACACCAGGGCCTGTGGCTGCTGGCTGAGGCCACTTACACCACACCAGGGCCTGTGGCTGCTGGCTGAGGCCACCTACACCACACCAGGGCATTAGTTGCTATTGAGGCCAATTACACCACACCAGGGTCTGTGGCTCTTGCTCAGGCCACTTACACCACACCAGGGCCTGTGGCTCTTGCTCAGGCCACTTACACCACACCAGGGCCTGTGGCTGCTGGCTGAGGCCACTTACACCACACCAGGGCCTGTGGCTGCTGGCTGAGGCCACCTACACCACACCAGGGCCTGTGGCTGCTGGCTGAGGCCACCTACACCACACCAGGGCCTGTGGCTGCTGGCTGAGGCCACCTACACCACACCAGGGCCTGTGGCTGCTGGCTGAGGCCACTTACACCACACCAAGGCCTGTGGCTCTTGCTCAGGCCACTCACATCACACCAGGCCCTGCGCTTCTGGCCGAGGCCATCTTCACCAAACCAGGCCCTGTGGTTCTTGCTCAGGCCACTTACACCACACCAGGGTCTGTGGCTCTTGCTGAGGCCAATTACACCACACCAGGGTCTGTGGCTCTTGCTGAGGCCACTTACACCACACCAGGGCCTGTGGCTGCTGCCTGAGACCACCTACACCACACCAGGGCCTGTGGCTGCTTGCTGAGGCGACTTACACCACACCAGGGCCTGTTGCTGCTGGCTGAGGCCACTTACACCACCCCAGTGCCTGTGGCTTCTGGCTGAGGCGACTTACACCACACCAGGGCCTGTTGCTGCTGGCTGAGGCCACTTACACCACACCAGGGCCTGTGGCTGCTGGCTCAGGCCACTCATATCAAACCAGGTCCTGTGCTTCTGGCCGAGGCCATCTTCACCAAACCAGGCCCTGTGCTGCTAGCTGAGGCGACTTACACCACATCAGGGCCTGTGGCTCTGGCTGAGGCCACTTACACCACACCAGGGCCTGTGGCTGCTGGCTGAGGCCAGTTACACCACACCAGGGCCTGTGGCTGCTGGCTGAGGCCACATACACCACACCAGGGCCTTAGTTGCTATTGAGGCCAATTACACCACACCAGGGTCTGTGGCTCTTGCTCAGGCCACTCACATCACACCAGGCCCTGCGCTTCTGGCCACTTACACCACACCAGGGCCTGTGGCTGCTGGCTGAGGCCACTTACACCATACCAGGGCCTGTGGCTGTTGGCTGAGGCCACTTACACCACACCAGGGCCTGTGGCTGCTGGCTCAGGCGACTTACACCACACCAGGGCCCTTTTGCTGCTGGCTGAGGCCACTTACACCACACCAGTGCCTGTGGCTTCTGGCTGAGGCGACTTACACCACACCAGGGCCTGTGGCTGCTGGCTGAGGCCACTTACACCACACCAAGGCCTGTGGCTCTTGCTCAGGCCACTCACATCACACCAGGCCCTGCGCTTCTGGCCGAGGCCATCTTCACCAAACCAGGCCCTGTGCTGCTTGCTGTGGCCATGTACAACACACCAGGCCCTGTGCTGGTTCCTGAGGCCATCTTCAACAATCCAGGGCCTGTGCTGTTGGATAAATGCCAAACTGAGCCTTTGGGTTAGGGTATTATGCAAACATGAAGGTATGGTTATAGGATTGTCTTCGTAACTTCAGGTACTTGCCACCTAATCACTTGAATCCATAAATTGAGACATTGTGCTGGGGCCAGCAGCTTACGGCCATACCACCCTGAGCACGCCCGACCTCGTCTGATCTCGGAAGCTAAGCAGGACTGGGCTTGGTTAGTACTTGGATGGGAGACTGCCTGGGAATACCTGGTGCTGTAAGCCTTCCATTTTCATGTCATTGAACCGCTTTTGATCCAGAGAAGGGGTGTATTAAAAGACCAAAAGCAGCTGCCCATTAATGAGGGCACATTAACGACACTGCTTTTGGCTGTTTTCCAATGTCTTGTGCTGCTTGCTGATGCCACCTACACCACACCAGGGCCTGAGTGACCGGCTGGGGCCACTTACACCAGACCAGGGCCTGTGGCTGCTGGCTGAGGCCAGTTACACCACACCAGAGCCTGTGGCTGCTGGCTGAAGCCACTTACACCACACCAGGGCCTTAGTTGCTATTGAGGCCACTTACACCACACCAGGGCCTGTGGCTGCTGGCTGAGGCCACCTACACCACACCAGGGCCTGTGGCTGCTGGCTGAGGCCACTTACACCACACCAGGGCCTGTGGCTGCTGGCTGAAGCCACTTACACCACACCAGGGCCTTAGTTGCTATTGAGGCCACTTACACCACACCAGGGCCTGTGGCTGCTGGCTGAGGCCACCTACACCACACCAGGGCCCTTTTGCTGCTGGCTGAGGCCACTTACACCACACCAGTGCATGTGGCTTCTGGCTGAGGCCACTTACACCACACCAGGGCCTGTGGCTGCTGGCTGAGGCCACTTACACCACACCAGGGCCTGTGGCTCTTGCTCAGGCCACTCACATCACACCAGGCCCTGCGCTTCTGGCCGAGGCCATCTTCACCAAACCAGGGCCTGTGGCTGCTTGCTGAGGCCATCTTCACCAAACCAGGCCCTGTGCTGCTTGCTGTGGCCATGTACAACACACCAGGCCCTGTGCTGGTTCCTGAGGCCATCTTCAACAATCCAGGGCCTGTGCTGTTGGATAAATGCTAAACTGAGCCTTTGGGTTAGGGTATTATGCAAACATGAAGGTAGGGTTATAGGATTGTCTTCGTAACTTCAGGTACTTGCCACCTAATCACCTGAATCCATAAATTGAGACATTGTGCTGCGGCCAGCAGCTTACGGCCATACCACCCTGAGCACGCCCGACCTCGTCTGATCTCGGAAGCTGAGCAGGGCTGGGCTTGGTTAGTACTTGGATGGGAGACTGCCTGGGAATACCTGGTGCTGTAAGCCTTTCATTTTCATGTCATTGAACCGCTTTTGATCCAGAGAAGGGGTGTATTAAAAGACCAAAAGCAGCTGCCCATTAATGAGGGCACATTAACGACATTGCTTTTGGCTCTTTTCCAATGTCTTGTGCTGCTAGCTGATGCCACCTACACCACACCAGGGCCTGAGTGACCGGCTGGGGCCACTTACACCACATCAGGGCCTGTGGCTCTGGCTGAGGCCACTTACACCACACCAGGGCCTGTGGCTGCTGGCTGAGGCCACTTACACCACACCAGGGCCTGTGGCTGCTGGCTGAGGCCACTTACACCACACCAGGGCCTTAGTTGCTATTGAGGCCAATTACACCACACCATGGTCTGTGGCTCTTGCTCAGGCAACTTACACCACACCAGGGCCTGTGGCACTGGCTGAGGCCACTTACACCACACCAGAGCCTGTGGCTGCTGGCTGAGGCCACTTACACCACACAAGGGCTTGTGGCTGCTGGCTGAGGCCACCTACACCACACCAGGGCCTGTGGCTCTTGCTCAGGCCACTTACACCACACCAGGGCCTGTGGCTCTTGCTCAGGCCACTTACACCACACCAGGGCCTGTGGCTCTTGCTCAGGCCACTCATATCACACCAGGCCCTGTGCTTCTGGCTGAGGCCACTTAGACCACACCAGGGCCTGTGGCTGCTGGCTGAGGCCATCTACACCACACCAGGGCCTGTGGCTGCTGGCTGAGGCGACTTACACCACACCAGGGCCCTTTTGCTGCTGGCTGAGGCCACTTACACCACACCAGTGCCTGTGGCTTCTGGCTGAGGCGACTTACACCACACCAGGGCCTGTGGCTGCTGGCTGAGGCCACTTACACCACACCAGGGCCTGTGGCTCTTGCTCAGGCCACTCACATCACACCAGGCCCTGCGCTTCTGGCCGAGGCCATCTTCACCAAACCAGGCCCTGTGGCTCTTGCTCAGGCCACTTACACCACACCAGGGCCTGTGGCTCTGGCTTAGGCCACTTACACCACACCAGGGCCTGTGGCACTTGCTCAGGCCACTTACACCACACCAGGGCCTCTGGCTGCTGGCTGAGGCCACTTACACCACACCAGGGCCTGTGGCTCTTACTCAGGCCACTTACACCACACCAGGGCCTGTGGCACTGGCTGAGGCCACTTAGACCACACCAGGGCCTGTGGCTGCTGGCTGAGGCCACTTACACCACACCAGGGCCTGTGGCTGCTGGCTGAGGCCACTTACACCAAACCAGGGCCTGTGGCTGCTTGCTGAGGCCATCTTCACCAAACCAGGCCCTGTGCTGCTTGCTGTGGCCATGTAAAACACACCAGGTCCTGTGCTGGTTCTTGAGGCCATCTTCAACAATCCAGGGCCTGTGCTGTTGGATAAATGCCAAACTGAGCCTTTGGGTTAGGGTATTATGCAAACATGCAGGTATGGTTATAGGATTGTCTTCGTAACTTCAGGTACTTGCCACCTAATCACTTGAATCCATAAATTGAGTCATTGTGCTGGGGCCAGCAGCTTACGGCCATACCACCCTGAGCACGCCCGACCTCGTCTGATCTCGGAAGCAAAGCAGGGCTGGGCTTGGTTAGTACTTGGATGGGAGACTGCCTGGGAATACCTGGTGCTGTAAGCCTTTCATTTTCATGTCATTGAACCGCTTTTGATCCAGAGAAGGGGTGTATTAAAAGACCAAAAGCCCATTAATGAGGGCACATTAACGACATTGCTTTTGGCTCTTTTCCAATGTCTTGTGCTGCTAGCTGATGCCACCTACACCACACCAGGGCCTGAGTGACCGGCTGGGGCCACTTACACCACATCAGGGCCTGTGGCTCTGGCTGAGGCCACTTACACCACACCAGGGCCGGTGGCTGCTGGCTGAGGCCACTTACACCACACCAGAGCCTGTGGCTGCTGGCTGAAGCCACTTACACCACACCAGGGCCTTAGTTGCTATTGAGGCCACTTACACCACACCAGGGCCTGTGGCTGCTGGCTGAGGCCACTTACACCACACCAGGGCCTGTGGCTGCTGGCTGAAGCCACTTACACCACACCAGGGCCTTAGTTGCTATTGAGGCCACTTACACCACACCAGGGCCTGTGGCTGCTGGCTGAGGCCACCTACACCACACCAGGGCCCTTTTGCTGCTGGCTGAGGCCACTTACACCACACCAGTGCCTGTGGCTTCTGGCTGAGGCCACTTACACCACACCAGGGCCTGTGGCTGCTGGCTGAGGCCACTTACACCACACCAGGGCCTGTGGCTCTTGCTCAGGCCACTCACATCACACCAGGCCCTGCGCTTCTGGCCGAGGCCATCTTCACCAAACCAGGCCCTGTGGTTCTTGCTCAGGCCACTTACACCACACCAGGGCCTTATTTGCTATTGAGGCCACTTACACCACACCAGGGCCTGTGGCTCTGGCTTAGGCCACTTACACCACACCAGGGCCTGTGGCACTTGCTCAGGCCACTTACACCACACCAGGGCCTGTGGCTGCTGGCTGAGGCCACTTACACCACACCAGGGCCTGTGGCTCTTGCTCAGGCCACTTACACCACACCAGGGCCTGTGGCACTGGCTGAGGCCACTTAGACCACACCAGGGCCTGTGGCTGCTGGCTGAGGCCACTCACACCACACCAGGGCCTGTGGCTGCTAGCTGAGGCCACTTACACCAAACCAGGGCCTGTGGCTGCTTGCTGAGGCCATCTTCACCAAACCAGGCCCTGTGCTGCTTGCTGTGGCCATGTAAAACACACCAGGCCCTGTGCTGGTTCTTGAGGCCATCTTCAACAATCCAGGGCCTGTGCTGTTGGATAAATGCCAAACTGAGCCTTTTGGTTAGGGTATTATGCAAACATGCAGGTATGGTTATAGGATTGTCTTCGTAACTTCAGGTACTTGCCACCTAATCACTTGAATCCATAAATTGAGACATTGTGCTGGGGCCAGCAGCTTACGGCCATACCACCCTGAGCACGCCCGACCTCGTCTGATCTCGGAAGCTAAGCAGGGCTGGGCTTGGTTAGTACTTGGATGGGAGACTGCCTGGGAATACCTGGTGCTGTAAGCCTTTCATTTTCATGTCATTGAACCGCTTTTGATCCAGAGAAGGGGTGTATTAAAAGACCAGAAGCAGCTCCCCATTAATGAGGGCACATTAACGACATTGCTTTTGGCTGTTTTCCAATGTCTTGTGCTGCTATCTGATGCCACCTACACCACACCAGGGCCTGAGTGACCGGCTGGGGCCACTTACACCACACCAGGGCCTGTGGCTCTTGCTCAGGCCACTCACATCACACCAGGCCCTGCTCTTCTGGCCGAGGCCATCTTCACCAAACCAGGCCCTGTGCTGCTAGCTGTGGCCATGTACAACACACCAGGCCCTGTGCTGGTTCCTGAGGCCATCTTCAACAATCCAGGGCCTGTGCTGTTGGATAAATGCCAAACTGAGCCTTTGGGTTAGGGTATTATGCAAACATGCAGGTATGGTTATAGGATTGTCTTCGTAACTTCAGGTACTTGCCACCTAATCACTTGAATCCATAAATTGAGTCATTGTGCTGGGGCCAGCAGCTTACGGCCATACCACCCTGAGCACGCCCGACCTCGTCTGATCTCGGAAGCTAAGCAGGGCTGGGCTTGGTTAGTACTTGGATGGGAGACTGCCTGGGAATACCTGGTGCTGTAAGCCTTTCATTTTCATGTCATTGAACCGCTTTTGATCCAGAGAAGGGGTGTATTAAAAGACCAGAAGCAGCTCCCCATTAATGAGGGCACATTAACGACATTGCTTTTGGCTGTTTTCCAATGTCTTGTGCTGCTAGCTGATGCCACCTACACCACACCACGGCCTTATTTGCTGGCTGAGGCCACATACACCAAACCAGGGCCTTAGTTGCTATTGAGGCCAATTACACCACACAAGGGCCTGTGGCTGCTGGCTGAGGCCACTTACACCACACCAGGGCCTGTGGCTGCTGGCTGAGGCCACTTACACCACACCAGGGCCTTAGTTGCTATTGAGGCCAATTACACCACACCAGGGTCTGTGGCTCTTGCTCAGGCCACTTACACCACACCAGGGCCTGTGGCACTGGCTGAGGCCACTTACACCACACCAGGGCCTGTGGCTGCTGGCTGAGGCCACCTACACCACACCAGGGCCTTAGTTGCTATTGAGGCCAATTACACCACACCAGAGCCTGTGGCTGCTGGCTGAAGCCACTTACACCACACCAGGGCCTTAGTTGCTATTGAGGCCACTTACACCACACCAGGGCCTGTGGCTGCTGGCTGAGGCCACCTACACCACACCAGGGCCTATGGCTGCTGGCTGAGGCCACTTACACCACACCAGGGCCTGTGGCTGCTGGCTGAAGCCACTTACACCACACCAGGGCCTTAGTTGCTATTGAGGCCACTTACACCACACCAGGGCCTGTGGCTGCTGGCTGAGGCCACCTACACCACACCAGGGCCCTTTTGCTGCTGGCTGAGGCCACTTACACCACACCAGTGCATGTGGCTTCTGGCTGAGGCCACTTACACCACACCAGGGCCTGTGGCTGCTGGCTGAGGCCACTTACACCACACCAGGGCCTGTGGCTCTTGCTCAGGCCACTCACATCACACCAGGCCCTGCGCTTCTGGCCGAGGCCATCTTCACCAAACCAGGGCCTGTGGCTGCTTGCTGAGGCCATCTTCACCAAACCAGGCCCTGTGCTGCTTGCTGTGGCCATGTAAAACACACCAGGCCCTGTGCTGGTTCTTGAGGCCATCTTCAACAATCCAGGGCCTGTGCTGTTGGATAAATGCCAAACTGAGCCTTTTGGTTAGGGTATTATGCAAACATGCAGGTATGGTTATAGGATTGTCTTCGTAACTTCAGGTACTTGCCACCTAATCACTTGAATCCATAAATTGAGACATTGTGCTGGGGCCAGCAGCTTACGGCCATACCACCCTGAGCACGCCCGACCTCGTCTGATCTCGGAAGCTAAGCAGGGCTGGGCTTGGTTAGTACTTGGATGGGAGACTTCCTGGGAAT
The DNA here is from genome assembly GCF_965226115.1 of Aulonocara stuartgranti. Lineage (NCBI taxonomy): Eukaryota > Metazoa > Chordata > Actinopteri > Cichliformes > Cichlidae > Aulonocara > Aulonocara stuartgranti. The sequence continues at coordinate 22,895,352 of NC_138941.1, read as the reverse complement.
ACCTGGTGCTGTAAGCCTTTCATGTCATTGAACCGCTTTTGATCCAGAGAAGGGGTGTATTAAAAGACCAGAAGCAGCTCCCCATTAATGAGGTCACATTAACGACATTGCTTTTGGCTGTTTTCCAATGTCTTGTGCTGCTAGCTGATGCCACCTACACCACACCAGGGCCTGAGTGACCGGCTGGGGCCACTTACACCACATCAGGGCCTGTTGCTCTGGCTGAGGCCACTTACACCACACCAGGGCCTGTGGCTGCTGGCTGAGGCCACCTACACCACACCAGGGCCTTAGTTGCTATTGAGGCCAATTACACCACACCAGGGTATGTGGCTCTTGCTCAGGCCACTTACACCACACCAGGGCCTTAGTTGCTATTGAGGCCAATTACACCACACCAGGGCCTGTGGCACTGGCTGAGGCCACTTACACCACACCAGGGCCTGTGGCTGCTGGCTGAGGCCACTTACACCACACAAGGGCCTGTGGCTGCTGGCTGAGGCCACCTACACCACACCAGGGCCTGTGGCTGCTGGCTGAGGCCACTTACAACACACCAGGGCCTGTGGCTCTTGCTCAGGCCACTCATATCACACCAGGCCCTGTGCTTCTGGCTGAGGCCATCTTCACCAAACCAGGCCCTGTGCTGCTTGCTGTGGCCATGTAAAACACACCAGGTCCTGTGCTGGTTCTTGAGGCCATCTTCAACAATCCAGGGCCTGTGCTGTTGGATAAATGCCAAACTGAGCCTTTTGGTTAGGGTATTATGCAAACATGCAGGTATGGTTATAGGATTGTCTTCGTAACTTCAGGTACTTGCCACCTAATCACTTGAATCCATAAATTGAGACATTGTGCTGGGGCCAGCAGCTTACGGCCATACCACCCTGAGCACGCCCGACCTCGTCTGATCTCGGAAGCTAAGCAGGGCTGGCCTTGGTTAGTACTTGGATGGGAGACTTCCTGGGAATACCTGGTCCTGTAAGCCTTTCATTTTCATGTCATTGAACCGCTTTTGATCCAGAGAAGGGGTGTATTAAAAGACTAGAAGCAGCTCCCCATTAATGAGGGCACATTAACGACATTGCTTTTGGCTGTTTTCCAATGTCTTGTGCTGCTAGCTGATGCAACCTACACCACACCAGGGCCTGAGTGACCGGCTGTGGCCACTTACACCACATCAGGGCCTGTTGCTCTGGCTGAGGCCACTTACACCACACCAGGGCCTGTGGCTGCTGGCTGAGGCCACCTACACCACACCAGGGCCTTAGTTGCTATTGAGGCCAATTACACCACACCAGGGTATGTGGCTCTTGCTCAGGCCACTTACACCACACCAGGGCCTGTAGTTGCTATTGAGGCCAATTACACCACACCAGGGCCTGTGACACTGGCTGAGGCCACTTACACCACACCAGGGCCTGTGGCTGCTGGCTGAGGCCACCTACACCACACCAGGGCCTGTGGCTGCTGGCTGAGGCCACCTACACCACACCAGGGCCTGTGGCTGCTGGCTGAGGCCACTTACACCACACCAGGGCCTGTGGCTGCTGGCTGAAGCCACTTACACCACACCAGGGCCTTAGTTGCTATTGAGGCCACTTACACCACACCAGGGCCTGTGGCTGCTGGCTGAGGCCACCTACACCACACCAGGGCCCTTTTGCTGCTGGCTGAGGCCACTTACACCACACCAGTGCATGTGGCTTCTGGCTGAGGCCACTTACACCACACCAGGGCCTGTGGCTGCTGGCTGAGGCCACTTACACCACACCAGGGCCTGTGGCTCTTGCTCAGGCCACTCACATCACACCAGGCCCTGCGCTTCTGGCCGAGGCCATCTTCACCAAACCAGGCCCTGTGGTTCTTGCTCAGGCCACTTACACCACACCAGGGCCTTATTTGCTATTGAGGCCACTTACACCACACCAGGGCCTGTGGCTCTGGCTTAGGCCACTTACACCACACCAGGGCCTGTGGCACTTGCTCAGGCCACTTACACCACACCAGGGCCTGTGGCTGCTGGCTGAGGCCACTTACACCACACCAGGGCCTGTGGCTCTTGCTCAGGCCACTTACACCACACCAGGGCCTGTGGCACTGGCTGAGGCCACTTAGACCACACCAGGGCCTGTGGCTGCTGGCTGAGGCCACTCACACCACACCAGGGCCTGTGGCTGCTAGCTGAGGCCACTTACACCAAACCAGGGCCTGTGGCTGCTTGCTGAGGCCATCTTCACCAAACCAGGCCCTGTGCTGCTTGCTGTGGCCATGTAAAACACACCAGGCCCTGTGCTGGTTCTTGAGGCCATCTTCAACAATCCAGGGCCTGTGCTGTTGGATAAATGCCAAACTGAGCCTTTTGGTTAGGGTATTATGCAAACATGCAGGTATGGTTATAGGATTGTCTTCGTAACTTCAGGTACTTGCCACCTAATCACTTGAATCCATAAATTGAGACATTGTGCTGGGGCCAGCAGCTTACGGCCATACCACCCTGAGCACGCCCGACCTCGTCTGATCTCGGAAGCTAAGCAGGGCTGGGCTTGGTTAGTACTTGGATGGGAGACTTCCTGGGAATACCTGGTGCTGTAAGCCTTTCATTTTCATGTCATTGAACCGCTTTTGATCCAGAGAAGGGGTGTATTAAAAGACCAGAAGCAGCTCCCCATTAATGAGGTCACATTAACGACATTGCTTTTGGCTGTTTTCCAATGTCTTGTGCTGCTAGCTGATGCCACCTACACCACACCAGGGCCTGAGTGACCGGCTGGGGCCACTTACACCACATCAGGGCCTGTTGCTCTGGCTGAGGCCACTTACACCACACCAGGGCCTGTGGCTGCTGGCTGAGGCCACCTACACCACACCAGGGCCTTAGTTGCTATTGAGGCCAATTACACCACACCAGGGTATGTGGCTCTTGCTCAGGCCACTTACACCACACCAGGGCCTTAGTTGCTATTGAGGCCAATTACACCACACCAGGGCCTGTGGCACTGGCTGAGGCCACTTACACCACACCAGGGCCTGTGGCTGCTGGCTGAGGCCACTTACACCACACAAGGGCCTGTGGCTGCTGGCTGAGGCCACCTACACCACACCAGGGCCTGTGGCTGCTGGCTGAGGCCACTTACAACACACCAGGGCCTGTGGCTCTTGCTCAGGCCACTCATATCACACCAGGCCCTGTGCTTCTGGCTGAGGCCATCTTCACCAAACCAGGCCCTGTGCTGCTTGCTGTGGCCATGTAAAACACACCAGGTCCTGTGCTGGTTCTTGAGGCCATCTTCAACAATCCAGGGCCTGTGCTGTTGGATAAATGCCAAACTGAGCCTTTTGGTTAGGGTATTATGCAAACATGCAGGTATGGTTATAGGATTGTCTTCGTAACTTCAGGTACTTGCCACCTAATCACTTGAATCCATAAATTGAGACATTGTGCTGGGGCCAGCAGCTTACGGCCATACCACCCTGAGCACGCCCGACCTCGTCTGATCTCGGAAGCTAAGCAGGGCTGGCCTTGGTTAGTACTTGGATGGGAGACTTCCTGGGAATACCTGGTCCTGTAAGCCTTTCATTTTCATGTCATTGAACCGCTTTTGATCCAGAGAAGGGGTGTATTAAAAGACCAGAAGCAGCTCCCCATTAATGAGGGCACATTAACGACATTGCTTTTGGCTGTTTTCCAATGTCTTGTGCTGCTAGCTGATGCAACCTACACCACACCAGGGCCTGAGTGACCGGCTGTGGCCACTTACACCACATCAGGGCCTGTTGCTCTGGCTGAGGCCACTTACACCACACCAGGGCCTGTGGCTGCTGGCTGAGGCCACCTGCACCACACCAGGGCCTTAGTTGCTATTGAGGCCAATTACACCACACCAGGGTATGTGGCTCTTACTCAGGCCACTTACACCACACCAGGGCCTTAGTTGCTATTGAGGCCAATTACACCACACCAGGGCCTGTGACACTGGCTGAGGCCACTTACACCACACCAGGGCCTGTGGCTGCTGGCTGAGGCCACCTACACCACACCAGGGCCTGTGGCTGCTGGCTGAGGCCAATTACACCACACCAGGGTCTGTGGCTCTTGCTCAGGCCATCTACACCACACCAGGGCCTGTGGCACTGGCTGAGGCCACTTACACCACACCAGGGCCTGTGGCTGCAGGCTGAGGCCACTTACACCACACCAGGGCCTGTGGCTGCTGGCTGAGGCCACTTACACCACACCAGGGCCTGTGGCTGCTGGCTGAGGCCACCTACACCACACCAGGGCCTGTGGCTGCTGGCTGAGGCGACTTACACCACACCAGGGCCCTTTTGCTGCTGGCTGAGGCCACTTACACCACACCAGTGCCTGTGGCTTCTGGCTGAGGCGACTTACACCACACCAGGGCCTGTGGCTGCTGGCTGAGGCCACTTACACCACACCAAGGCCTGTGGCTCTTGCTCCGGCCACTCACATCACACCAGGCCCTGCGCTTCTGGCCGAGGCCATCTTCACCAAACCAGGCCCTGTGCTGCTTGCTGTGGCCATGTACAACACACCAGGCCCTGTGCTGGTTCCTGAGGCCATCTTCAACAATCCAGGGCCTGTGCTGTTGGATAAATGCCAAACTGAGCCTTTGGGTTAGGGTATTATGCAAACATGCAGGTATGGTTATAGGATTGTCTTCGTAACTTCAGGTACTTGCCACCTAATCACTTGAATCCATAAATTGAGACATTGTGCTGGGGCCAGCAGCTTACGGCCATACCACCCTGAGCACGCCCGACCTCGTCTGATCTCGGAAGCTAAGCAGGGCTGGGCTTGGTTAGTACTTGGATGGGAGACTGCCTGGGAATACCTGGTGCTGTAAGCCTTTCATTTTCATGTCATTGAACCGCTTTTGATCCAGAGAAGGGGTGTATTAAAAGACCAAAAGCAGCTGCCCATTAATGAGGGCACATTAACGACACTGCTTTTGGCTGTTTTCCAATGTCTTGTGCTGCTAGCTGATGCCACCTACACCACACCAGGGCCTGAGTGACCGGCTGGGGCCACTTACACCACATCAGGGCCTGTGACTTGGCTGAGGCCACTTACACCACACCAGGGCCTGTGGCTGCTGGCTGAGGCCAGTTACACCACACCAGAGCCCGTGGCTGCTGGCTGAAGCCACTTACACCACACCAGGGCCTTAGTTGCTATTGAGGCCACTTACACCACACCAGGGCCTGTGGCTGCTGGCTGAGGCCACCTACACCACACCAGGGCCTGTGGCTGCTGGCTGAGGCCACTTACACCACACCAGGGCCTGTGGCTCTTGCTCAGGCCACTCACATCACACCAGGCCCTGCGCTTCTGGCCGAGGCCATCTTCACCAAACCAGGCCCTGTGGTTCTTGCTCAGGCCACTTACACCACACCAGGGCCTGTGGCTGCTGGCTGAAGCCACTTACACCACACCAGGGCCTTAGTTGCTATTGAGGCCACTTACACCACACAAGGGCCTGTGGCTGCTGGCTGAGGCCACCTACACCACACCAGGGCCCTTTTGCTGCTGGCTGAGGCCACTTACACCACACCAGTGCCTGTGGCTTCTGGCTGAGGCCACTTACACCACACCAGGGCATGTGGCTGCTGGCTGAGGCCACTTACACCACACCAGGGCCTGTGGCTCTTGCTCAGGCCACTCACATCACAACAGGCCCTGCGCTTCTGGCCGAGACCATCTTCACCAAACCAGGCCCTGTGGTTCTTGCTCAGGCCACTTACACCACACCAGGGCCTTATTTGCTATTGAGGCCACTTACACCACACCAGGGCCTGTGGCACTTGCTCAGGCCACTTACACCACACCAGGGCCTGTGGCACTTGCTCAGGCCACTTACACCACACCAGGGCCTGTGGCTGCTGGCTGAGGCCACTTACACCACACCAGGGCCTGTGGCTCTTGCTCAGGCCACTTACACCACACCAGGGCCTGTGTCACTGGCTGAGGCCACTTAGACCACACCAGGGCCTGTGGCTGCTGGCTGAGGCCACTCACAACACACCAGGGCCTGTGGCTGCTTGCTGAGGCCACCTACACCACACCAGGGCCTTAGTTGCTATTGAGGCCAATTACACCACACAAGGGCCTGTGGCTGCTGGCTGAGGCCACCTACACCACACCAGGGCCTGTGGCTGCTGGCTGAGGCCACTTACAACACACCAGGGCCTGTGGCTGCTGGCTGAGGCCACCTACACCACACCAGGGCCTGTGGCTGCTGGCTGAGGCCACTTACAACACACCAGGGTCTGTGGCTCTTGCTCAGGCCACTCATATCACACCAGGCCCTGTGGTTCTGGCCGAGGCCATCTTCACCAAACCAGGCCCTGTGCTGCTTGCTGTGGCCATGTACAACACACCAGGCCCTGTGCTGGTTCCTGACGCCATCTTCAATAATCCAGGGCCTGTGCTGTTGGATAAATGCCAAACTGAGCCTTTGGGTTAGGGTATTATGCAAACATGCAGGTATGGTTATAGGATTGTCTTCGTAACTTCAGGTACTTGCCACCTAATCACTTGAATCCATAAATTGAGACATTGTGCTGGGGCCAGCAGATTACGGCCATACCACCCTGAGCACGCCCGACCTCGTCTGATCTCGGAAGCTAAGCAGGGCTGGGCTTGGTTAGTACTTGGATGGGAGACTGCCTGGGAATACCTGGTGCTGTAAGCCTTTCATGTCATTGAACCGCTTTTGATCCAGAGAAGGGGTGTATTAAAAGACCAAAAGCAGCTGCCCATTAATGAGGGCACATTAACGACATTGCTTTTGGCTGTTTTCCAATGTCTTGTGCTGCTAGCTGATGCCACCTACACCACACCAGGGCCTGAGTGACCGGCTGAGGCCACTTACACCACACCAGGGCCTGTGGCTGCTGGCTGAGGCCACTTACACCACACCAGGGCCTGTGGCTGCTGGCTGAGGCCACTTACACCACACCAGGGCCTTAGTTGCTATTGAGGCCAATTACACCACACCATGGTCTGTGGCTCTTGCTCAGGCCACTTACACCACACCAGGGCCTGTGGCACTGGCTGAGGCCACTTACACCACACCAGGGCCTGTGGCTGCTGGCTGAGGCCACCTACACCACACCAGGGCCTGTGGCTCTTGCTCAGGCCACTTACACCACACCAGGGCCTGTGGCTCTTGCTCAGGCCACTTACACCACACCAGGGCCTGTGGCTCTTGCTCAGGCCACTCATATCACACCAGGCTCTGTGCTTCTGGCTGAGGCCACTTACACCACACCAGGGCCTGTGGCTGCTGGCTGAGGCCACTTACACCACACAAGGGCTTGTGGCTGCTGGCTGAGGCCACCTACACCACACCAGGGCCTGTGGCTGCTGGCTGAGGCCACCTACACCACACCAGGGCCTGTGGCTCTTGCTCAGGCCACTTACACCACACCAGGGCCTGTGGCTCTTGCTCAGGCCACTTACACCACATCAGGGCCTGTGGCTCTGGCTGAGGCCACTTACACCACACCAGGGCCTGTGGCACTGGCTGAGGCCACTTACACCACACCAGGGCCTGTGGCTGCTAGCTGAGGCCACTTACACCAAACCAGGGCCTGTGGCTGCTTGCTGAGGCCATCTTCACCAAACCAGGCCCTGTGCTGCTTGCTGTGGCCATGTACAACACACCAGGCCCTGTGCTGGTTCCTGAGGCCATCTTCAACAATCCAGGGCCTGTGCTGTTGGATAAATGCCAAACTGAGCCTTTGGGTTAGGGTATTATGCAAACATGCAGGTATGGTTATAGGATTGTCTTCGTAACTTCAGGTACTTGCCACCTAATCACTTGAATCCATAAATTGAGACATTGTGCTGGGGCCAGCAGCTTACGGCCATACCACCCTGAGCACGCCCGAATTCGTCTGATCTCGGAAGCTAAGCAGGGCTGGGCTTGGTTAGTACTTGGATGGGAGACTGCCTGGGAATACCTGGTGCTGTAAGCCTTTCATTTTCATGTCATTGAACCGCTTTTGATCCAGAGAAGGGGTGTATTAAAAGACCAAAAGCAGCTGCCCATTAATGAGGGCACATTAACGACACTGCTTTTGGCTGTTTTCCAATGTCTTGTGCTGCTAGCTGATGCCACCTACACCACACCAGGGCCTGAGTGACCGGCTGGGGCCACTTACACCACATCAGGGCCTGTGACTTGGCTGAGGCCACTTACACCACACCAGGGCCTGTGGCTGCTGGCTGAGGCCAGTTACACCACACCAGAGCCCGTGGCTGCTGGCTGAAGCCACTTACACCACACCAGGGCCTTAGTTGCTATTGAGGCCACTTACACCACACCAGGGCCTGTGGCTGCTGGCTGAGGCCACCTACACCACACCAGGGCCTGTGGCTGCTGGCTGAGGCCACTTACACCACACCAGGGCCTGTGGCTCTTGCTCAGGCCACTCACATCACACCAGGCCCTGCGCTTCTGGCCGAGGCCATCTTCACCAAACCAGGCCCTGTGGTTCTTGCTCAGGCCACTTACACCACACCAGGGCCTGTGGCTGCTGGCTGAAGCCACTTACACCACACCAGGGCCTTAGTTGCTATTGAGGCCACTTACACCACACAAGGGCCTGTGGCTGCTGGCTGAGGCCACCTACACCACACCAGGGCCCTTTTGCTGCTGGCTGAGGCCACTTACACCACACCAGTGCCTGTGGCTTCTGGCTGAGGCCACTTACACCACACCAGGGCATGTGGCTGCTGGCTGAGGCCACTTACACCACACCAGGGCCTGTGGCTCTTGCTCAGGCCACTCACATCACACCAGGCCCTGCGCTTCTGGCCGAGACCATCTTCACCAAACCAGGCCCTGTGGTTCTTGCTCAGGCCACTTACACCACACCAGGGCCTTATTTGCTATTGAGGCCACTTACACCACACCAGGGCCTGTGGCACTTGCTCAGGCCACTTACACCACACCAGGGCCTGTGGCACTTGCTCAGGCCACTTACACCACACCAGGGCCTGTGGCTGCTGGCTGAGGCCACTTACACCACACCAGGGCCTGTGGCTCTTGCTCAGGCCACTTACACCACACCAGGGCCTGTGTCACTGGCTGAGGCCACTTAGACCACACCAGGGCCTGTGGCTGCTGGCTGAGGCCACTCACAACACACCAGGGCCTGTGGCTGCTTGCTGAGGCCACCTACACCACACCAGGGCCTTAGTTGCTATTGAGGCCAATTACACCACACAAGGGCCTGTGGCTGCTGGCTGAGGCCACCTACACCACACCAGGGCCTGTGGCTGCTGGCTGAGGCCACTTACAACACACCAGGGCCTGTGGCTGCTGGCTGAGGCCACCTACACCACACCAGGGCCTGTGGCTGCTGGCTGAGGCCACTTACAACACACCAGGGTCTGTGGCTCTTGCTCAGGCCACTCATATCACACCAGGCCCTGTGGTTCTGGCCGAGGCCATCTTCACCAAACCAGGCCCTGTGCTGCTTGCTGTGGCCATGTACAACACACCAGGCCCTGTGCTGGTTCCTGACGCCATCTTCAATAATCCAGGGCCTGTGCTGTTGGATAAATGCCAAACTGAGCCTTTGGGTTAGGGTATTATGCAAACATGCAGGTATGGTTATAGGATTGTCTTCGTAACTTCAGGTACTTGCCACCTAATCACTTGAATCCATAAATTGAGACATTGTGCTGGGGCCAGCAGATTACGGCCATACCACCCTGAGCACGCCCGACCTCGTCTGATCTCGGAAGCTAAGCAGGGCTGGGCTTGGTTAGTACTTGGATGGGAGACTGCCTGGGAATACCTGGTTCTGTAAGCCTTTCATGTCATTGAACTGCTTTTGATCCAGAGAAGGGGTGTATTAAAAGACCAAAAGCAGCTGCCCATTAATGAGGGCACATTAACGACACTGCTTTTGGCTCTTTTCCAATGTCTTGTGCTGCTAGCTGATGCAACCTACACCACACAAGGGCCTGAGTGACCGGCTGGGGCCACTTACACCACATCAGGGCCTGTGGCTCTGGCTGAGGCCACTTTCACCACACCAGGGCCTGTGGCTGCTGGCTGAGGCCACCTACACCACACCAGGGCATTAGTTGCTATTGAGGCCAATTACACCACACCAGGGTCTGTGGCTCTTGCTCAGGCCACTTACACCACACCAGGGCCTGTGGCTCTTGCTCAGGCCACTTACACCACACCAGGGCCTGTGGCTGCTGGCTGAGGCCACCTACACCACACCAGGGCATTAGTTGCTATTGAGGCCAATTACACCACACCAGGGTCTGTGGCTCTTGCTCAGGCCACTTACACCACACCAGGGCCTGTGGCTCTTGCTCAGGCCACTTACACCACACCAGGGCCTGTGGCACTGGCTGAGGCCACTTACACCACACCAGGGCCTGTGGCTGCTGGCTGAGGCCACTTACACCACACCAGGGCCTGTGGCTGCTGGCTGAGGCCACTTACACCACACCAGGGCCTGTGGCTGGTGGCTGAGGCCACCTACACCACACCAGGGCCTGTGGCTGCTGGCTGAGGCGACTTACACCACACCAGGGCCCTTTTGCTGCTGGCTGAGGCCACTTACACCACACCAGTGCCTGTGGCTTCTGTCTGAGGCGACTTACACCACACCAGGGCCTGTGGCTGCTGGCTGAGGCCAATTACACCACACCAGGGTCTGTGGCTCTTGCTCAGGCCACTTACACCACACCAGGGCCTGTGGCACTGGCTGAGGCCACTTACACCACACCAGGGCCTGTGGCTGCTGGCTGAGGCCACTTACACCACACCAGGGCCTGTGGCTGCTGGCTGAGGCCACTTACACCACACCAGGGCCTGTGGCTGCTGGCTGAGGCCACCTACACCACACCAGGGCCTGTGGCTGCTGGCTGAGGCGACTTACACCACACCAGGGCCCTTTTGCTGCTGGCTGAGGCCACTTACACCACACCAGTGCCTGTGGCACTGGCTGAGGCCACTTACACCACACCAGGGCTTGTGGCTCTTGCTCAGGCCACTCACATCACACCAGGCCCTGCGCTTCTGGCCGAGGCCATCTTCACCAAACCAGGCCCTGTGCTGCTTGCTGTGGCCATGTACAACACACCAGGCCCTGTGCTGGTTCCTGAGGCCATCTTCAACAATCCAGGGCCTGTGCTGTTGGATAAATGCCAAACTGAGCCTTTGGGTTAGGGTATTATGCAAACATGCAGGTATGGTTATAGGATTGTCTTCGTAACTTCAGGTACTTGCCACCTAATCACTTGAATCCATAAATTGAGACATTGTGCTGGGGCCAGCAGCTTACGGCCATACCACCCTGAGCACGCCCGACCTCGTCTGATCTCGGAAGCTAAGCAGGGCTGGGCTTGGTTAGTACTTGGATGGGAGACTGCCTGGGAATACCTGGTGCTGTAAGCCTTTCATTTTCATGTCATTGAACCGCTTTTGATCCAGAGAAGGGGTGTATTAAAAGACCAAAAGCAGCTGCCCATTAATGAGGGCACATTAACGACACTGCTTTTGGCTGTTTTCCAATGTCTTGTGCTGCTAGCTGATGCCACCTACACCACACCAGGGCCTGAGTGACCGGCTGGGGCCACTTACACCACATCAGGGCCTGTGGCTCTGGCTGAGGCCACTTACACCACACCAGGGCCTGTGGCTGCTGGCTGAGGCCAGTTACACCACACCAGAGCCTGTGGCTGCTGGCTGAAGCCACTTACACCACACCAGGGCCTTAGTTGCTATTGAGGCCACTTACACCACACCAGGGCCTGTGGCTGCTGGCTGAGGCCACCTACACCACACCAGGGCCTGTGGCTGCTGGCTGAGGCCACTTACACCACACCAGGGCCTGTGGCTGCTGGCTGAAGCCACTTACACCACACCAGGGCCTTAGTTGCTATTGAGGCCACTTACACCACACCAGGGCCTGTGGCTGCTGGCTGAGGCCACCTACACCACACCAGGGCCCTTTTGCTGCTGGCTGAGGCCACTTACACCACACCAGGGCCTTAGTTGCTATTGAGGCCAATTACACCACACCATGGTCTGTGGCTCTTGCTCAGGCCACTTACACCACACCAGGGCCTGTGGCACTGGCTGAGGCCACTTACACCACACCAGGGCCTGTGGCTGCTGGCTGAGGCCACTTACACCACACAAGGGTTTGTGGCTGCTGGCTGAGGCCACCTACACCACACCAGGGCCTGTGGCTGCTGGCTGAGGCCACCTACACCACACCAGGGCCTGTGGCTGCTGGCTGAGGCCACTTACACCACACCAGGGCCTGTGGCTGCTGGCTGAGGCCAGTTACACCACACAAGGGCCTGTGGCTGCTGGCTGAGGCCACATACACCACACCAGGGCCTTAGTTGCTATTGAGGCCAATTACACCACACCAGGGTCTGTGGCTCTTGCTCAGGCCACTCACATCACACCAGGCCCTGCGCTTCTGGCCACTTACACCACACCAGGGCCTGTGGCTGCTGGCTGAGGCCACTTACACCATACCAGGGCCTGTGGCTGTTGGCTGAGGCCACTTACACCACACCAGGGCCTTAGTTGCTATTGAGGCCACTTACACCACACCAGGGCCTGTGGCTCTGGCTGAGGCCACTTACACCACACCAGGGCCTTATTTGCTATTCAGGCCAGTTACAACACACCAGGGCCTGTGGCTCTGGCTCAGGCCATTTACACCACACCAGGGCCTGTGGCTGCTGGCTGATTCCACTTACACCACACCAGGGCCTGTGGCTCTTGCTCAGGCCACTCATATCACACCAGGCCCTGTGCTTCTGGCTGAGGCCATCTTCACCAAACCAGGCCCTGTGCTGCTTGCTGTGGCCATGTACAACACACCAGGGCCTTAGTTGCTATTGAGGCCACTTACACCACACCAGGGCCTGTGGCTGCTGGCTGAGGCCACCTACACCACACCAGGGCCTGTGGCTGCTGGCTGAGGCCACTTACACCACACCAGGGCCTGTGGCTGCTGGCTGAAGCCACTTACACCACACCAGGGCCTTAGTTGCTATTGAGGCCACTTACACCACACCAGGGCCTGTGGCTGCTGGCTGAGGCCACCTACACCACACCAGGGCCCTTTTGCTGCTGGCTGAGGCCACTTACACCACACCAGTGCCTGTGGCTTCTGGCTGAGGCCACTTACACCACACCAGGGCCTGTGGCTGCTGGCTGAGGCCACTTACACCACACCAGTGCCTGTGGCTCTTGCTCAGGCCACTCACATCACACCAGGCCCTGCGCTTCTGGCCGAGGCCATCTTCACCAAACCAGGCCCTGTGGTTCTTGCTCAGGCCACTTACACCACACCAGGGCCTTATTTGCTATTGAGGCCACTTACACCACACCAGGGCCTGTGGCTCTGGCTTAGGCCACTTACACCACACCAGGGCCTGTGGCACTTGCTCAGGCCACTTACACCACACCAGGGCCTGTGGCTGCTGGCTGAGGCCACTTACACCACACCAGGGCCTGTGGCTCTTGCTCAGGCCACTTACACCACACCAGAGCCTGTGGCACTGGCTGAGGCCACTTACACCACACCAGGGCCTGTGGCTGCTGGCTGAGGCCACTCACACCACACCAGGGCCTGTGGCTGCTAGCTGAGGCCACTTACACCAAACCAGGGCCTGTGGCTGCTTGCTGAGGCCATCTTCACCAAACCAGGGCCTGAGTGACCGGCTGGGGCCACTTACACCACACCAGGGCCTGTGGCTCTTGCTCAGGCCACTCACATCACACCAGGCCCTGCTCTTCTGGCCGAGGCCATCTTCACCAAACCAGGCCCTGTGCTGCTAGCTGTGGCCATGTACAACACACCAGGCCCTGTGCTGGTTCCTGAGGCCATCTTCAACAATCCAGGGCCTGTGCTGTTGGATAAATGCCAAACTGAGCCTTTGGGTTAGGGTATTATGCAAACATGCAGGTATGGTTATAGGATTGTCTTCGTAACTTCAGGTACTTGCCACCTAATCACTTGAATCCATAAATTGAGTCATTGTGCTGGGGCCAGCAGCTTACGGCCATACCACCCTGAGCACGCCCGACCTCGTCTGATCTCGGAAGCAAAGCAGGGCTGGGCTTGGTTAGTACTTGGATGGGAGACTTCCTGGGAATACCTGGTGCTGTAAGCCTTTCATTTTCATGTCATTGAACCGCTTTTGATCCAGAGAAGGGGTGTATTAAAAGACCAAAAGCCCATTAATGAGGGCACATTAACGACATTGCTTTTGGCTCTTTTCCAATGTCTTGTGCTGCTAGCTGATGCCACCTACACCACACCAGGGCCTGAGTGACCGGCTGGGGCCACTTACACCACATCAGGGCCTGTGGCTCTGGCTGAGGCCACCTACACCACACCACGGCCTTATTTGCTGGCTGAGGCCACATACACCAAACCAGGGCCTTAGTTGCTATTGAGGCCAATTACACCACACAAGGGCCTGTGGCTGCTGGCTGAGGCCACTTACACCACACCAGGGCCTGTGGCTGCTGGCTGAGGCCACTTACACCACACCAGGGCCTTAGTTGCTATTGAGGCCCATTACACCACACCAGGGTCTGTGGCTCTTGCTCAGGCCACTTACACCACACCAGGGCCTGTGGCACTGGCTGAGGCCACTTACACCACACCAGGGCCTGTGGCTGCTGGCTGAGGCCACCTACACCACACCAGGGCCTTAGTTGCTATTGAGGCCAATTACACCACACCAGAGCCTGTGGCTGCTGGCTGAAGCCACTTACACCACACCAGGGCCTTAGTTGCTATTGAGGCCACTTACACCACACCAGGGCCTGTGGCTGCTGGCTGAGGCCACCTACACCACACCAGGGCCTGTGGCTGCTGGCTGAGGCCACTTACACCACACCAGGGCCTGTGGCTGCTGGCTGAAGCCACTTACACCACACCAGGGCCTTAGTTGCTATTGAGGCCACTTACACCACACCAGGGCCTGTGGCTGCTGGCTGAGGCCACCTACACCACACCAGGGCCCTTTTGCTGCTGGCTGAGGCCACTTACACCACACCAGTGCATGTGGCTTCTGGCTGAGGCCACTTACACCACACCAGGGCCTGTGGCTGCTGGCTGAGGCCACTTACACCACACCAGGGCCTGTGGCTCTTGCTCAGGCCACTCACATCACACCAGGCCCTGCGCTTCTGGCCGAGGCCATCTTCACCAAACCAGGGCCTGTGGCTGCTTGCTGAGGCCATCTTCACCAAACCAGGCCCTGTGCTGCTTGCTGTGGCCATGTAAAACACACCAGGCCCTGTGCTGGTTCTTGAGGCCATCTTCAACAATCCAGGGCCTGTGCTGTTGGATAAATGCCAAACTGAGCCTTTTGGTTAGGGTATTATGCAAACATGCAGGTATGGTTATAGGATTGTCTTCGTAACTTCAGGTACTTGCCACCTAATCACTTGAATCCATAAATTGAGACATTGTGCTGGGGCCAGCAGCTTACGGCCATACCACCCTGAGCACGCCCGACCTCGTCTGATCTCGGAAGCTAAGCAGGGCTGGGCTTGGTTAGTACTTGGATGGGAGACTTCCTGGGAATACCTGGTGCTGTAAGCCTTTCATTTTCATGTCATTGAACCGCTTTTGATCCAGAGAAGGGGTGTATTAAAAGACCAGAAGCAGCTCCCCATTAATGAGGTCACATTAACGACATTGCTTTTGGCTGTTTTCCAATGTCTTGTGCTGCTAGCTGATGCCACCTACACCACACCAGGGCCTGAGTGACCGGCTGGGGCCACTTACACCACATCAGGGCCTGTTGCTCTGGCTGAGGCCACTTACACCACACCAGGGCCTGTGGCTGCTGGCTGAGGCCACCTACACCACACCAGGGCCTTAGTTGCTATTGAGGCCAATTACACCACACCAGGGTATGTGGCTCTTGCTCAGGCCACTTACACCACACCAGGGCCTTAGTTGCTATTGAGGCCAATTACACCACACCAGGGCCTGTGGCACTGGCTGAGGCCACTTACACCACACCAGGGCCTGTGGCTGCTGGCTGAGGCCACTTACACCACACAAGGGCCTGTGGCTGCTGGCTGAGGCCACCTACACCACACCAGGGCCTGTGGCTGCTGGCTGAGGCCACTTACAACACACCAGGGCCTGTGGCTCTTGCTCAGGCCACTCATATCACACCAGGCCCTGTGCTTCTGGCCGAGGCCATCTTCACCAAACCAGGCCCTGTGCTGCTTGCTGTGGCCATGTAAAACACACCAGGTCCTGTGCTGGTTCTTGAGGCCATCTTCAACAATCCAGGGCCTGTGCTGTTGGATAAATGCCAAACTGAGCCTTTTGGTTAGGGTATTATGCAAACATGCAGGTATGGTTATAGGATTGTCTTCGTAACTTCAGGTACTTGCCACCTAATCACTTGAATCCATAAATTGAGACATTGTGCTGGGGCCAGCAGCTTACGGCCATACCACCCTGAGCACGCCCGACCTCGTCTGATCTCGGAAGCTAAGCAGGGCTGGCCTTGGTTAGTACTTGGATGGGAGACTTCCTGGGAATACCTGGTCCTGTAAGCCTTTCATTTTCATGTCATTGAACCGCTTTTGATCCAGAGAAGGGGTGTATTAAAAGACCAGAAGCAGCTCCCCATTAATGAGGGCACATTAACGACATTGCTTTTGGCTGTTTTCCAATGTCTTGTGCTGCTAGCTGATGCAACCTACACCACACCAGGGCCTGAGTGACCGGCTGTGGCCACTTACACCACATCAGGGCCTGTTGCTCTGGCTGAGGCCACTTACACCACACCAGGGCCTGTGGCTGCTGGCTGAGGCCACCTACACCACACCAGGGCCTTAGTTGCTATTGAGGCCAATTACACCACACCAGGGTATGTGGCTCTTGCTCAGGCCACTTACACCACACCAGGGCCTGTAGTTGCTATTGAGGCCAATTACACCACACCAGGGCCTGTGACACTGGCTGAGGCCACTTACACCACACCAGGGCCTGTGGCTGCTGGCTGAGGCCACCTACACCACACCAGGGCCTGTGGCTGCTGGCTGAGGCCACCTACACCACACCAGGGCCTGTGGCTGCTGGCTGAGGCCACTTACACCACACCAGGGCCTGTGGCTGCTGGCTGAAGCCACTTACACCACACCAGGGCCTTAGTTGCTATTGAGGCCACTTACACCACACCAGGGCCTGTGGCTGCTGGCTGAGGCCACCTACACCACACCAGGGCCCTTTTGCTGCTGGCTGAGGCCACTTACACCACACCAGTGCATGTGGCTTCTGGCTGAGGCCACTTACACCACACCAGGGCCTGTGGCTGCTGGCTGAGGCCACTTACACCACACCAGGGCCTGTGGCTCTTGCTCAGGCCACTCACATCACACCAGGCCCTGCGCTTCTGGCCGAGGCCATCTTCACCAAACCAGGCCCTGTGGTTCTTGCTCAGGCCACTTACACCACACCAGGGCCTTATTTGCTATTGAGGCCACTTACACCACACCAGGGCCTGTGGCTCTGGCTTAGGCCACTTACACCACACCAGGGCCTGTGGCACTTGCTCAGGCCACTTACACCACACCAGGGCCTGTGGCTGCTGGCTGAGGCCACTTACACCACACCAGGGCCTGTGGCTCTTGCTCAGGCCACTTACACCACACCAGGGCCTGTGGCACTGGCTGAGGCCACTTAGACCACACCAGGGCCTGTGGCTGCTGGCTGAGGCCACTCACACCACACCAGGGCCTGTGGCTGCTAGCTGAGGCCACTTACACCAAACCAGGGCCTGTGGCTGCTTGCTGAGGCCATCTTCACCAAACCAGGCCCTGTGCTGCTTGCTGTGGCCATGTAAAACACACCAGGCCCTGTGCTGGTTCTTGAGGCCATCTTCAACAATCCAGGGCCTGTGCTGTTGGATAAATGCCAAACTGAGCCTTTTGGTTAGGGTATTATGCAAACATGCAGGTATGGTTATAGGATTGTCTTCGTAACTTCAGGTACTTGCCACCTAATCACTTGAATCCATAAATTGAGACATTGTGCTGGGGCCAGCAGCTTACGGCCATACCACCCTGAGCACGCCCGACCTCGTCTGATCTCGGAAGCTAAGCAGGGCTGGGCTTGGTTAGTACTTGGATGGGAGACTTCCTGGGAATACCTGGTGCTGTAAGCCTTTCATTTTCATGTCATTGAACCGCTTTTGATCCAGAGAAGGGGTGTATTAAAAGACCAGAAGCAGCTCCCCATTAATGAGGTCACATTAACGACATTGCTTTTGGCTGTTTTCCAATGTCTTGTGCTGCTAGCTGATGCCACCTACACCACACCAGGGCCTGAGTGACCGGCTGGGGCCACTTACACCACATCAGGGCCTGTTGCTCTGGCTGAGGCCACTTACACCACACCAGGGCCTGTGGCTGCTGGCTGAGGCCACCTACACCACACCAGGGCCTTAGTTGCTATTGAGGCCAATTACACCACACCAGGGTATGTGGCTCTTGCTCAGGCCACTTACACCACACCAGGGCCTTAGTTGCTATTGAGGCCAATTACACCACACCAGGGCCTGTGGCACTGGCTGAGGCCACTTACACCACACCAGGGCCTGTGGCTGCTGGCTGAGGCCACTTACACCACACAAGGGCCTGTGGCTGCTGGCTGAGGCCACCTACACCACACCAGGGCCTGTGGCTGCTGGCTGAGGCCACTTACAACACACCAGGGCCTGTGGCTCTTGCTCAGGCCACTCATATCACACCAGGCCCTGTGCTTCTGGCCGAGGCCATCTTCACCAAACCAGGCCCTGTGCTGCTTGCTGTGGCCATGTAAAACACACCAGGTCCTGTGCTGGTTCTTGAGGCCATCTTCAACAATCCAGGGCCTGTGCTGTTGGATAAATGCCAAACTGAGCCTTTTGGTTAGGGTATTATGCAAACATGCAGGTATGGTTATAGGATTGTCTTCGTAACTTCAGGTACTTGCCACCTAATCACTTGAATCCATAAATTGAGACATTGTGCTGGGGCCAGCAGCTTACGGCCATACCACCCTGAGCACGCCCGACCTCGTCTGATCTCGGAAGCTAAGCAGGGCTGGCCTTGGTTAGTACTTGGATGGGAGACTTCCTGGGAATACCTGGTCCTGTAAGCCTTTCATTTTCATGTCATTGAACCGCTTTTGATCCAGAGAAGGGGTGTATTAAAAGACCAGAAGCAGCTCCCCATTAATGAGGGCACATTAACGACATTGCTTTTGGCTGTTTTCCAATGTCTTGTGCTGCTAGCTGATGCAACCTACACCACACCAGGGCCTGAGTGACCGGCTGTGGCCACTTACACCACATCAGGGCCTGTTGCTCTGGCTGAGGCCACTTACACCACACCAGGGCCTGTGGCTGCTGGCTGAGGCCACCTACACCACACCAGGGCCTTAGTTGCTATTGAGGCCAATTACACCACACCAGGGTATGTGGCTCTTGCTCAGGCCACTTACACCACACCAGGGCCTGTAGTTGCTATTGAGGCCAATTACACCACACCAGGGCCTGTGACACTGGCTGAGGCCACTTACACCACACCAGGGCCTGTGGCTGCTGGCTGAGGCCACCTACACCACACCAGGGCCTGTGGCTGCTGGCTGAGGCCACCTACACCACACCAGGGCCTGTGGCTGCTGGCTGAGGCCACTTACACCACACCAGGGCCTGTGGCTGCTGGCTGAAGCCACTTACACCACACCAGGGCCTTAGTTGCTATTGAGGCCACTTACACCACACCAGGGCCTGTGGCTGCTGGCTGAGGCCACCTACACCACACCAGGGCCCTTTTGCTGCTGGCTGAGGCCACTTACACCACACCAGTGCATGTGGCTTCTGGCTGAGGCCACTTACACCACACCAGGGCCTGTGGCTGCTGGCTGAGGCCACTTACACCACACCAGGGCCTGTGGCTCTTGCTCAGGCCACTCACATCACACCAGGCCCTGCGCTTCTGGCCGAGGCCATCTTCACCAAACCAGGCCCTGTGGTTCTTGCTCAGGCCACTTACACCACACCAGGGCCTTATTTGCTATTGAGGCCACTTACACCACACCAGGGCCTGTGGCTCTGGCTTAGGCCACTTACACCACACCAGGGCCTGTGGCACTTGCTCAGGCCACTTACACCACACCAGGGCCTGTGGCTGCTGGCTGAGGCCACTTACACCACACCAGGGCCTGTGGCTCTTGCTCAGGCCACTTACACCACACCAGGGCCTGTGGCACTGGCTGAGGCCACTTAGACCACACCAGGGCCTGTGGCTGCTGGCTGAGGCCACTCACACCACACCAGGGCCTGTGGCTGCTAGCTGAGGCCACTTACACCAAACCAGGGCCTGTGGCTGCTTGCTGAGGCCATCTTCACCAAACCAGGCCCTGTGCTGCTTGCTGTGGCCATGTAAAACACACCAGGCCCTGTGCTGGTTCTTGAGGCCATCTTCAACAATCCAGGGCCTGTGCTGTTGGATAAATGCCAAACTGAGCCTTTTGGTTAGGGTATTATGCAAACATGCAGGTATGGTTATAGGATTGTCTTCGTAACTTCAGGTACTTGCCACCTAATCACTTGAATCCATAAATTGAGACATTGTGCTGGGGCCAGCAGCTTACGGCCATACCACCCTGAGCACGCCCGACCTCGTCTGATCTCGGAAGCTAAGCAGGGCTGGGCTTGGTTAGTACTTGGATGGGAGACTTCCTGGGAATACCTGGTGCTGTAAGCCTTTCATTTTCATGTCATTGAACCGCTTTTGATCCAGAGAAGGGGTGTATTAAAAGACCAGAAGCAGCTCCCCATTAATGAGGTCACATTAACGACATTGCTTTTGGCTGTTTTCCAATGTCTTGTGCTGCTAGCTGATGCCACCTACACCACACCAGGGCCTGAGTGACCGGCTGGGGCCACTTACACCACATCAGGGCCTGTTGCTCTGGCTGAGGCCACTTACACCACACCAGGGCCTGTGGCTGCTGGCTGAGGCCACCTACACCACACCAGGGCCTTAGTTGCTATTGAGGCCAATTACACCACACCAGGGTATGTGGCTCTTGCTCAGGCCACTTACACCACACCAGGGCCTTAGTTGCTATTGAGGCCAATTACACCACACCAGGGCCTGTGGCACTGGCTGAGGCCACTTACACCACACCAGGGCCTGTGGCTGCTGGCTGAGGCCACTTACACCACACAAGGGCCTGTGGCTGCTGGCTGAGGCCACCTACACCACACCAGGGCCTGTGGCTGCTGGCTGAGGCCACTTACAACACACCAGGGCCTGTGGCTCTTGCTCAGGCCACTCATATCACACCAGGCCCTGTGCTTCTGGCTGAGGCCATCTTCACCAAACCAGGCCCTGTGCTGCTTGCTGTGGCCATGTAAAACACACCAGGTCCTGTGCTGGTTCTTGAGGCCATCTTCAACAATCCAGGGCCTGTGCTGTTGGATAAATGCCAAACTGAGCCTTTTGGTTAGGGTATTATGCAAACATGCAGGTATGGTTATAGGATTGTCTTCGTAACTTCAGGTACTTGCCACCTAATCACTTGAATCCATAAATTGAGACATTGTGCTGGGGCCAGCAGCTTACGGCCATACCACCCTGAGCACGCCCGACCTCGTCTGATCTCGGAAGCTAAGCAGGGCTGGCCTTGGTTAGTACTTGGATGGGAGACTTCCTGGGAATACCTGGTCCTGTAAGCCTTTCATTTTCATGTCATTGAACCGCTTTTGATCCAGAGAAGGGGTGTATTAAAAGACCAGAAGCAGCTCCCCATTAATGAGGGCACATTAACGACATTGCTTTTGGCTGTTTTCCAATGTCTTGTGCTGCTAGCTGATGCAACCTACACCACACCAGGGCCTGAGTGACCGGCTGTGGCCACTTACACCACATCAGGGCCTGTTGCTCTGGCTGAGGCCACTTACACCACACCAGGGCCTGTGGCTGCTGGCTGAGGCCACCTACACCACACCAGGGCCTTAGTTGCTATTGAGGCCAATTACACCACACCAGGGTATGTGGCTCTTGCTCAGGCCACTTACACCACACCAGGGCCTGTAGTTGCTATTGAGGCCAATTACACCACACCAGGGCCTGTGACACTGGCTGAGGCCACTTACACCACACCAGGGCCTGTGGCTGCTGGCTGAGGCCACCTACACCACACCAGGGCCTGTGGCTGCTGGCTGAGGCCACCTACACCACACCAGGGCCTGTGGCTGCTGGCTGAGGCCACCTACACCACACCAGGGCCTGTGGCTGCTGGCTGAGGCCACTTACACCACACCAGGGCCTGTGGCTGCTGGCTGAAGCCACTTACACCACACCAGGGCCTTAGTTGCTATTGAGGCCACTTACACCACACCAGGGCCTGTGGCTGCTGGCTGAGGCCACCTACACCACACCAGGGCCCTTTTGCTGCTGGCTGAGGCCACTTACACCACACCAGTGCATGTGGCTTCTGGCTGAGGCCACTTACACCACACCAGGGCCTGTGGCTGCTGGCTGAGGCCACTTACACCACACCAGGGCCTGTGGCTCTTGCTCAGGCCACTCACATCACACCAGGCCCTGCGCTTCTGGCCGAGGCCATCTTCACCAAACCAGGCCCTGTGGTTCTTGCTCAGGCCACTTACACCACACCAGGGCCTTATTTGCTATTGAGGCCACTTACACCACACCAGGGCCTGTGGCTCTGGCTTAGGCCACTTACACCACACCAGGGCCTGTGGCACTTGCTCAGGCCACTTACACCACACCAGGGCCTGTGGCTGCTGGCTGAGGCCACTTACACCACACCAGGGCCTGTGGCTCTTGCTCAGGCCACTTACACCACACCAGGGCCTGTGGCACTGGCTGAGGCCACTTAGACCACACCAGGGCCTGTGGCTGCTGGCTGAGGCCACTCACACCACACCAGGGCCTGTGGCTGCTAGCTGAGGCCACTTACACCAAACCAGGGCCTGTGGCTGCTTGCTGAGGCCATCTTCACCAAACCAGGCCCTGTGCTGCTTGCTGTGGCCATGTAAAACACACCAGGCCCTGTGCTGGTTCTTGAGGCCATCTTCAACAATCCAGGGCTTGTGCTGTTGGATAAATGCCAAACTGAGCCTTTTGGTTAGGGTATTATGCAAACATGCAGGTATGGTTATAGGATTGTCTTCGTAACTTCAGGTACTTGCCACCTAATCACTTGAATCCATAAATTGAGACATTGTGCTGGGGCCAGCAGCTTACGGCCATACCACCCTGAGCACGCCCGACCTCGTCTGATCTCGGAAGCTAAGCAGGGCTGGGCTTGGTTAGTACTTGGATGGGAGACTTCCTGGGAATACCTGGTGCTGTAAGCCTTTCATTTTCATGTCATTGAACCGCTTTTGATCCAGAGAAGGGGTGTATTAAAAGACCAGAAGCAGCTCCCCATTAATGAGGTCACATTAACGACATTGCTTTTGGCTGTTTTCCAATGTCTTGTGCTGCTAGCTGATGCCACCTACACCACACCAGGGCCTGAGTGACCGGCTGGGGCCACTTACACCACATCAGGGCCTGTTGCTCTGGCTGAGGCCACTTACACCACACCAGGGCCTGTGGCTGCTGGCTGAGGCCACCTACACCACACCAGGGCCTTAGTTGCTATTGAGGCCAATTACACCACACCAGGGTATGTGGCTCTTGCTCAGGCCACTTACACCACACCAGGGCCTTAGTTGCTATTGAGGCCAATTACACCACACCAGGGCCTGTGGCACTGGCTGAGGCCACTTACACCACACCAGGGCCTGTGGCTGCTGGCTGAGGCCACTTACACCACACAAGGGCCTGTGGCTGCTGGCTGAGGCCACCTACACCACACCAGGGCCTGTGGCTGCTGGCTGAGGCCACTTACAACACACCAGGGCCTGTGGCTCTTGCTCAGGCCACTCATATCACACCAGGCCCTGTGCTTCTGGCTGAGGCCATCTTCACCAAACCAGGCCCTGTGCTGCTTGCTGTGGCCATGTAAAACACACCAGGTCCTGTGCTGGTTCTTGAGGCCATCTTCAACAATCCAGGGCCTGTGCTGTTGGATAAATGCCAAACTGAGCCTTTTGGTTAGGGTATTATGCAAACATGCAGGTATGGTTATAGGATTGTCTTCGTAACTTCAGGTACTTGCCACCTAATCACTTGAATCCATAAATTGAGACATTGTGCTGGGGCCAGCAGCTTACGGCCATACCACCCTGAGCACGCCCGACCTCGTCTGATCTCGGAAGCTAAGCAGGGCTGGCCTTGGTTAGTACTTGGATGGGAGACTTCCTGGGAATACCTGGTCCTGTAAGCCTTTCATTTTCATGTCATTGAACCGCTTTTGATCCAGAGAAGGGGTGTATTAAAAGACCAGAAGCAGCTCCCCATTAATGAGGGCACATTAACGACATTGCTTTTGGCTGTTTTCCAATGTCTTGTGCTGCTAGCTGATGCAACCTACACCACACCAGGGCCTGAGTGACCGGCTGTGGCCACTTACACCACATCAGGGCCTGTTGCTCTGGCTGAGGCCACTTACACCACACCAGGGCCTGTGGCTGCTGGCTGAGGCCACCTACACCACACCAGGGCCTTAGTTGCTATTGAGGCCAATTACACCACACCAGGGTATGTGGCTCTTGCTCAGGCCACTTACACCACACCAGGGCCTTAGTTGCTATTGAGGCCAATTACACCACACCAGGGCCTGTGACACTGGCTGAGGCCACTTACACCACACCAGGGCCTGTGGCTGCTGGCTGAGGCCACCTACACCACACCAGGGCCTGTGGCTGCTGGCTGAGGCCACTTACACCACACCAGGGCCCTTTTGCTGCTGGCTGAGGCCACTTACACCACACCAGTGCCTGTGGCTTCTGTCTGAGGCGACTTACACCACACCAGGGCCTGTGGCTGCTGGCTGAGGCCAATTACACCACACCAGGGTCTGTGGCTCTTGCTCAGGCCATCTACACCACACCAGGGCCTGTGGCACTGGCTGAGGCCACTTACACCACACCAGGGCCTGTGGCTGCAGGCTGAGGCCACTTACACCACACCAGGGCCTGTGGCTGCTGGCTGAGGCCACTTACACCACACCAGGGCCTGTGGCTGCTGGCTGAGGCCACCTACACCACACCAGGGCCTGTGGCTGCTGGCTGAGGCGACTTACACCACACCAGGGCCCTTTTGCTGCTGGCTGAGGCCACTTACACCACACCAGTGCCTGTGGCTTCTGGCTGAGGCGACTTACACCACACCAGGGCCTGTGGCTGCTGGCTGAGGCCACTTACACCACACCAAGGCCTGTGGCTCTTGCTCAGGCCACTCACATCACACCAGGCCCTGCGCTTCTGGCCGAGGCCATCTTCACCAAACCAGGCCCTGTGCTGCTTGCTGTGGCCATGTACAACACACCAGGCCCTGTGCTGGTTCCTGAGGCCATCTTCAACAATCCAGGGCCTGTGCTGTTGGATAAATGCCAAACTGAGCCTTTGGGTTAGGGTATTATGCAAACATGAAGGTATGGTTATAGGATTGTCTTCGTAACTTCAGGTACTTGCCACCTAATCACTTGAATCCATAAATTGAGACATTGTGCTGGAGCCAGCATTTTACGGCCATACCACCCAGAGCACGCCCGACCTCGTCTGATCTCGGAAGCTAAGCAGGGCTGGGCTTGGTTAGTACTTGGATGGGAGACTGCCTGGGAATACCTGGTGCTGTAAGCCTTTGATTTTCATGTCATTGAACCGCTTTTGATACAGAGAAGGGGTGTATTAAAAGACCAAAAGCAGCTGCCCATTAATGAGGGCACATTAACGACACTGCTTTTGGCTCTTTTCCAATGTCTTGTGCTGCTAGCTGAGGCCACCTACACCACACCAGGGCCTGAGTGACCGGCTGGGGCCACTTACACCACATCAGGGCCTGTGGCTCTGGCTGAGGCCACTTACACCACACCAGGGCCTGTGGCTGCTGGCTGAGGCCAGTTACACCACACCAGAGCCTGTGGCTGCTGGCTGAAGCCACTTACACCACACCAGGGCCTTAGTTGCTATTGAGGCCACTTACACCACACCAGGGCCTGTGGCTGCTGGCTGAGGCCACCTACACCACACCAGGGCCTGTGGCTGCTGGCTGAGGCGACTTACACCACACCAGGGCCCTTTTGCTGCTGGCTGAGGCCACTTACACCACACCAGTGCCTGTGGCTTCTGGCTGAGGCGACTTACACCACACCAGGGCCTTATTTGCTATTGAGGCCACTTACACCACACCAGGGCCTGTGGCTGCTGGCTGAGGCCACCTACACCACACCAGGGCCTGTGGCTGCTGGCTGAGGCCACTTACACCACACCAGGGCCTGTGGCTGCTGGCTGAAGCCACTTACACCACACCAGGGCCTTAGTTGCTATTGAGGCCACTTACACCACACCAGGGCCTGTGGCTGCTGGCTGAGGCCACCTACACCACACCAGGGCATTAGTTGCTATTGAGGCCACTTACACCACACCAGGGCCTGTGGCTGCTGGCTGAGGCCACCTACACCACACCAGGGCATTAGTTGCTATTGAGGCCAATTACACCACACCAGGGTCTGTGGCTCTTGCTCAGGCCACTTACACCACACCAGGGCCTGTGGCTCTTGCTCAGGCCACTTACACCACACCAGGGCCTGTGGCTGCTGGCTGAGGCCACCTACACCACACCAGGGCATTAGTTGCTATTGAGGCCAATTACACCACACCAGGGTCTGTGGCTCTTGCTCAGGCCACTTACACCACACCAGGGCCTGTGGCTCTTGCTCAGGCCACTTACACCACACCAGGGCCTGTGGCTGCTGGCTGAGGCCACTTACACCACACCAGGGCCTGTGGCTGCTGGCTGAGGCCACTTACACCACACCAGGGCCTGTGGCTGCTGGCTGAGGCCACTTACACCACACCAGGGCCTGTGGCTGCTGGCTGAGGCCACCTACACCACACCAGGGCCTGTGGCTGCTGGCTGAGGCCACTTACACCACACCAGGGCCCTTTTGCTGCTGGTTGAGGCCACTTACACCACACCAGGGCCCTTTTGCTGCTAGCTGATGCCACCTACACCACACCAGGGCCTGAGTGACCGGCTGGGGCCACTTACACCACATCAGGGCCTGTGGCTGCTGGCTGAGGCCACTTACACCACACCAGGGCCTTAGTTGCTATTGAGGCCAATTACACTACACCAGGGTCTGTGGCTCTTTCTCAGGCCACTTACACCACACCAGGCCTGTGGCACTTGCTCAGGCCACTTACACCACACCAGGGCCTGTGGCTGCTGGCTGAGGCCACTTACACCACACCAGGGCCTGTGGCTGCTGGCTGAGGCCACCTACACCACACCAGGGCATTAGTTGCTATTGAGGCCAATTACACCACACCAGGGTCTGTGGCTGCTGGCTGAGGCCACCTACACCACACCAGGGCCTGTGGCTGCTGTCTGAGGCCACTTACACCACACCAGGGCCTGTGGCTGCTGGCTGAGGCCATCTACACCACACCAGGGCCTGTGGCTGCTGGCTGAGGCGACTTACACCACACCAGGGCCCTTTTGCTGCTGGCTGAGGCCACTTACACCACACCAGTGCCTGTGGCTTCTGTCTGAGGCGACTTACACCACACCAGGGCCTGTGGCTGCTGGCTGAGGCCACTTACACCACACCAAGGCCTGTGGCTCTTGCTCAGGCCACTCACATCACACCAGGCCCTGCGCTTCTGGCCGAGGCCATCTTCACCAAACCAGGCCCTGTGGCTCTTGCTCAGGCCACTTACACCACACCAGGGCCTGTGGCTTTGGCTTAGGCCACTTACACCACACCAGGGCCTGTGGCACTTGCTCAGGCCACTTACACCACACCAGGGCCTGTGGCTGCTGGCTGAGGCCACTTACACCACACCAGGGCCTGTGGCTCTTACTCAGGCCACTTACACCACACCAGGGCCTGTGGCACTGGCTGAGGCCACTTAGACCACACCAGGGCCTGTGGCTGCTGGCTGAGGCCACTTACACCACACCAGGGCCTGTGGCTGCTGGCTGAGGCCACTTACACCAAACCAGGGCCTGTGGCTGCTTGCTGAGGCCATCTTCACCAAACCAGGCCCTGTGCTGCTTGCTGTGGCCATGTAAAACACACCAGGCCCTGTGCTGGTTCTTGAGGCCATCTTCAACAATCCAGGGCCTGTGCTGTTGGATAAATGCCAAACTGAGCCTTTGGGTTAGGGTATTATGCAAACATGCAGGTATGGTTATAGGATTGTCTTCGTAACTTCAGGTATTTGCCACCTAATCACTTGAATCCATAAATTGAGACATTGTGCTGGGGCCAGCAGCTTACGGCCATACCACCCTGAGCACGCCCGACCTCGTCTGATCTCGGAAGCTAAGCAGGGCTGGGCTTGGTTAGTACTTGGATGGGAGACTGCCTGGGAATACCTGGTGCTGTAAGCCTTTCATTTTCATGTCATTGAACCGCTTTTGATCCAGAGAAGGGGTGTATTAAAAGACCAAAAGCAGCTGCCCATTAATGAGGGTACATTAACGACATTGCTTTTGGCTGTTTTCCAATGTCTTGTGCTGCTAGCTGATGCCACCTACACCACACCACGGCCTTATTTGCTGGCTGAGGCCACATACACCAAACCAGGGCCTTAGTTGCTATTGAGGCCAATTACACCACACAAGGGCCTGTGGCTGCTGGCTGAGGCCACTTACACCACACCAGGGCCTGTGGCTGCTGGCTGAGGCCACCTACACCACACCAGGGCCTTAGTTGCTATTGAGGCCAATTACACCACACCAGGGTCTGTGGCTCTTGCTCAGGCCACTTACACCACACCAGGGCCTGTGGCACTGGCTGAGGCCACTTACACCACACCAGGGCCTGTGGCTGCTGGCTGAGGCCACCTACACCACACCAGGGCCTTAGTTGCTATTGAGGCCAATTACACCACACAAGGGCCTGTGGCTGCTGGCTGAGGCCACCTACACCACACCAGGGCCTGTGGCTGCTGGCTGAGGCCACTTACACCACACCAGGGCCCTTTTGCTGCTGGCTCAGGCCACTTACACCACACCAGGGCCTGTGGCTGCTGGCTGAGGCCACTTACACCACACCAGGGCCTGTGGCTGCTGGCTGAGGCCACCTACACCACACCAGGGCATTAGTTGCTATTGAGGCCAATTACACCACATCAGGGTCTGTGGCTCTTGCTCAGGCCACTTACACCACACCAGGGCCTGTGGCTCTTGCTCAGGCCACTTACACCACACCAGGGCCTGTGGCTGCTGGCTGAGGCCACTTACACCACACCAGGGCCTGTGGCTGCTGGCTGAGGCCACCTACACCACACCAGGGCCTGTGGCTGCTGGCTGAGGCCACCTACACCACACCAGGGCCTGTGGCTGCTGGCTGAGGCCACTTACACCACACCAGTGCCTGTGGCTGCTGGCTGAGGCGACTTACACCACACCAGGGCCTGTGGCTGCTGGCTGAGGCCACTTACACCACACCAAGGCCTGTGGCTCTTGCTCAGGCCACTCACATCACACCAGGCCCTGCGCTTCTGGCCGAGGCCATCTTCACCAAACCAGGCCCTGTGCTCCTTGCTGTGGCCATGTACAACACACCAGGCCCTGTGCTGGTTCCTGAGGCCATCTTCAACAATCCAGGGCCTGTGCTGTTGGATAAATGCCAAACTGAGCCTTTGGGTTAGGGTATTATGCAAACATGCAGGTATGGTTATAGCATTGTCTTCGTAACTTCAGGTACTTGCCACCTAATCACTTGAATCCATAAATTGAGACATTGTGCTGGAGCCAGCAGCTTACGGCCATACCACCCTGAGCACGCCCGACCTCGTCTGATCTCGGAAGCAAAGCAGGGCTGGGCTTGGTTAGTACTTGGATGGGAGACTACCTGGGAATACCTGGTGCTGTAAGCCTTTGATTTTCATGTCATTGAACCGCTTTTGATCCAGAGAAGGGGTGTATTAAAAGACCAAAAGCAGCTCCCCATTAATGAGGGCACATTAACGACACTGCTTTTGGCTCTTTTCCAATGTCTTGTGCTGCTAGCTGATGCAACCTACACCACACAAGGGCCTGAGTGACCGGCTGGGGCCACTTACACCACATCAGGGCCTGTGGCTCTGGCTGAGGCCACTTTCACCACACCAGGGCCTGTGGCTGCTGGCTGAGGCCACCTACACCACACCAGGGCATTAGTTGCTATTGAGGCCAATTACACCACACCAGGGTCTGTGGCTCTTGCTCAGGCCACTTACACCACACCAGGGCCTGTGGCTCTTGCTCAGGCCACTTACACCACACCAGGGCCTGTGGCTGCTGGCTGAGGCCACCTACACCACACCAGGGCATTAGTTGCTATTGAGGCCAATTACACCACACCAGGGTCTGTGGCTCTTGCTCAGGCCACTTACACCACACCAGGGCCTGTGGCTCTTGCTCAGGCCACTTACACCACACCAGGGCCTGTGGCACTGGCTGAGGCCACTTACACCACACCAGGGCCTGTGGCTGCTGGCTGAGGCCACTTACACCACACCAGGGCCTGTGGCTGCTGGCTGAGGCCACTTACACCACACCAGGGCCTTTGGCTGGTGGCTGAGGCCACCTACACCACACCAGGGCCTGTGGCTGCTGGCTGAGGCGACTTACACCACACCAGGGCCCTTTTGCTGCTGGCTGAGGCCACTTACACCACACCAGTGCCTGTGGCTTCTGTCTGAGGCGACTTACACCACACCAGGGCCTGTGGCTGCTGGCTGAGGCCAATTACACCACACCAGGGTCTGTGGCTCTTGCTCAGGCCACTTACACCACACCAGGGCCTGTGGCACTGGCTGAGGCCACTTACACCACACCAGGGCCTGTGGCTGCTGGCTGAGGCCACTTACACCACACCAGGGCCTGTGGCTGCTGGCTGAGGCCACTTACACCACACCAGGGCCTGTGGCTGCTGGCTGAGGCCACCTACACCACACCAGGGCCTGTGGCTGCTGGCTGAGGCGACTTACACCACACCAGGGCCCTTTTGCTGCTGGCTGAGGCCACTTACACCACACAAGTGCCTGTGGCTTCTGGCTGAGGCCACCTACACCACACCAGGGCCTGTGGCTGCTGGCTGAGGCCACTTACACCACACCAAGGCCTGTGGCTCTTGCTCAGGCCACTCACATCACACCAGGCCCTGCTCTTCTGGCCGAGGCCATCTTCACCAAACCAGGCCCTGTGCTGCTTGCTGTGGCCATGTACAACACACCAGGCCCTGTGCTGGTTCCTGAGGCCATCTTCAACAATCCAGGGCCTGTGCTGTTGGATAAATGCCAAACTGAGCCTTTGGGTTAGGGTATTATGCAAACATGCAGGTATGGTTATAGGATTGTCTTCGTAACTTCAGGTACTTGCCACCTAATCACTTGAATCCATAAATTGAGACATTGTGCTGGGGCCAGCAGCTTACGGCCATACCACCCTGAGCACGCCCGACCTCGTCTGATCTCGGAAGCTAAGCAGGGCTGGGCTTGGTTAGTACTTGGATGGGAGACTGCCTGGGAATACCTGGTGCTGTAAGCCTTTCATTTTCATGTCATTGAACCGCTTTTGATCCAGAGAAGGGGTGTATTAAAAGACCAAAAGCAGCTGC
Source organism: Aulonocara stuartgranti (assembly GCF_965226115.1). NCBI lineage: Eukaryota > Metazoa > Chordata > Actinopteri > Cichliformes > Cichlidae > Aulonocara > Aulonocara stuartgranti. Next base: position 22,863,537 of record NC_138941.1, on the reverse strand, counting down.
CCATTAATGAGGGCACATTAACGACACTGCTTTTGGCTGTTTTCCAATGTCTTGTGCTGCTAGCTGATGCCACCTACACCACACCAGGGCCTGAGTGACCGGCTGGGGCCACTTACACCACATCAGGGCCTGTGGCTCTGGCTGAGGCCACTTACACCACACCAGGGCCTGTGGCTGCTGGCTGAGGCCAGTTACACCACACCAGAGCCTGTGGCTGCTGGCTGAAGCCACTTACACCACACCAGGGCCTTAGTTGCTATTGAGGCCACTTACACCACACCAGGGCCTGTGGCTGCTGGCTGAGGCCACCTACACCACACCAGGGCCTGTGGCTGCTGGCTGAGGCCACTTACACCACACCAGGGCCTGTGGCTGCTGGCTGAGGCCACTTACACCACACAAGGGCTTGTGGCTGCTGGCTGAGGCCACCTACACCACACCAGGGCCTGTGGCTGCTGGCTGAGGCCACCTACACCACACCAGGGCCTGTGGCTCTTGCTCAGGCCACTTACACCACACCAGGGCCTGTGGCTCTTGCTCAGGCCACTTACACCACACCAGGGCCTGTGGCTCTTGCTCAGGCCACTCATATCACACCAGGCCCTGTGCTTCTGGCTGAGGCCACTTAGACCACACCAGGGCCTGTGGCTGCTGGCTGAGGCCACTTACACCACACCAGGGCCTGTGGCTGCTGGCTGAGGCCATCTACACCACACCAGGGCCTGTGGCTGCTGGCTGAGGCGACTCACACCACACCAGGGCCCTTTTGCTGCTGGCTGAGGCCACTTACACCACACCAGTGCCTGTGGCTTCTGGCTGAGGCGACTTACACCACACCAGGGCCTGTGGCTGCTGGCTGAGGCCACTTACACCACACCAGGGCCTGTGGCTCTTGCTCAGGCCACTCACATCACACCAGGCCCTGCGCTTCTGGCCGAGGCCATCTTCACCAAACCAGGCCCTGTGGCTCTTGCTCAGGCCACTTACACCACACCAGGGCCTGTGGCTCTGGCTTAGGCCACTTACACCACACCAGGGCCTGTGGCACTTGCTCAGGCCACTTACACCACACCAGGGCCTGTGGCTGCTGGCTGAGGCCACTTACACCACACCAGGGCCTGTGGCTCTTACTCAGGCCACTTACACCACACCAGGGCCTGTGGCACTGGCTGAGGCCACTTAGACCACACCAGGGCCTGTGGCTGCTGGCTGAGGCCACCTACACCACACCAGGGCCTGTGGCTGCTGGCTGAGGCGACTTACACCACACCAGGGCCCTTTTGCTGCTGGCTGAGGCCACTTACACCACACAAGTGCCTGTGGCTTCTGGCTGAGGCCACCTACACCACACCAGGGCCTGTGGCTGCTGGCTGAGGCCACTTACACCACACCAAGGCCTGTGGCTCTTGCTCAGGCCACTCACATCACACCAGGCCCTGCGCTTCTGGCCGAGGCCATCTTCACCAAACCAGGCCCTGTGCTGCTTGCTGTGGCCATGTACAACACACCAGGCCCTGTGCTGGTTCCTGAGGCCATCTTCAACAATCCAGGGCCTGTGCTGTTGGATAAATGCCAAACTGAGCCTTTGGGTTAGGGTATTATGCAAACATGCAGGTATGGTTATAGGATTGTCTTCGTAACTTCAGGTACTTGCCACCTAATCACTTGAATCCATAAATTGAGACATTGTGCTGGGGCCAGCAGCTTACGGCCATACCACCCTGAGCACGCCCGACCTCGTCTGATCTCGGAAGCTAAGCAGGGCTGGGCTTGGTTAGTACTTGGATGGGAGACTGCCTGGGAATACCTGGTGCTGTAAGCCTTTCATTTTCATGTCATTGAACCGCTTTTGATCCAGAGAAGGGGTGTATTAAAAGACCAAAAGCAGCTGCCCATTAATGAGGGCACATTAACGACACTGCTTTTGGCTGTTTTCCAATGTCTTGTGCTGCTAGCTGATGCCACCTACACCACACCAGGGCCTGTGTGACCGGCTGGGGCCACTTACACCACATCAGGGCCTGTGGCTCTGGCTGAGGCCACTTACACCACACCAGGGCCTGTGGCTGCTGGCTGAGGCCAGTTACACCACACCAGAGCCTGTGGCTGCTGGCTGAAGCCACTTACACCACACCAGGGCCTTAGTTGCTATTGAGGCCACTTACACCACACCAGGGCCTTAGTTGCTATTGAGGCCAATTACACTACACCAGGGTCTGTGGCTCTTGCTCAGGCCACTTACACCACACCAGGCCTGTGGCACTTGCTCAGGCCACTTACACCACACCAGGGCCTGTGGCTGCTGGCTGAGGCCACTTACACCACACCAGGGCCTGTGGCTGCTGGCTGAGGCCACCTACACCACACCAGGGCATTAGTTGCTATTGAGGCCAATTACACCACACCAGGGTCTGTGGCTCTTGCTCAGGCCACTTACACCACACCAGGGCCTGTGGCTCTTGCTCAGGCCACTTACACCACACCAGGGCCTGTGGCTGCTGGCTGAGGCCACTTACACCACACCAGGGCCTGTGGCTGCTGGCTGAGGCCACCTACACCACACCAGGGCCTGTGGCTGCTGTCTGAGGCCACTTACACCACACCAGGGCCTGTGGCTGCTGGCTGAGGCCATCTACACCACACCAGGGCCTGTGGCTGCTGGCTGAGGCGACTTACACCACACCAGGGCCCTTTTGCTGCTGGCTGAGGCCACTTACACCACACCAGTGCCTGTGGCTTCTGGCTGAGGCGACTTACACCACACCAGGGCCTGTGGCTGCTGGCTGAGGCCACTTACACCACACCAGGGCCTGTGGCTCTTGCTCAGGCCACTCACATCACACCAGGCCCTGCGCTTCTGGCTGAGGCCATCTTCACCAAACCAGGCCCTGTGGCTCTTGCTCAGGCCACTTACACCACACCAGGGCCTGTGGCTCTGGCTTAGGCCACTTACACCACACCAGGGCCTGTGGCACTTGCTCAGGCCACTTACACCACACCAGGGCCTGTGGCTGCTGGCTGAGGCCACTTACACCACACCAGGGCCTGTGGCTCTTACTCAGGCCACTTACACCACACCAGGGCCTGTGGCACTGGCTGAGGCCACTTAGACCACACCAGGGCCTGTGGCTGCTGGCTGAGGCCACTTACACCACACCAGGGCCTGTGGCTGCTGGCTGAGGCCACTTACACCACACCAGGGCCTTAGTTGCTATTGAGGCCAATTACACCACACCATGGTCTGTGGCTCTTGCTCAGGCCACTCATATCACACCAGGGCCTGTGGCTGCTGGCTGAGGCCACTTACACCACACCAGGGCCTTAGTTGCTATTGAGGCCAATTACACCACACCATGGTCTGTGGCTCTTGCTCAGGCCACTCATATCACACCAGGGCCTGTGGCTGCTGGCTGAGGCGACTTACACCACACCAGGGCCCTTTTGCTGCTGGCTGAGGCCACTTACACCACACCAGTGCCTGTGGCTTCTGGCTGAGGCGACTTACACCACACCAGGGCCTGTGGCTGCTGGCTGAGGCCACTTACACCACACCAGGGCCTGTGGCTGCTGGCTTAGGCCACCTACACTACACCAGGGCCTTAGTTGCTATTGAGGCCAATTACACCACACCATGGTCTGTGGCTCTTGCTCAGGCCACTTACACCACACCAGGGCCTGTGGCACTGGCTGAGGCCACTTACACCACACCAGGGCCTGTGGCTGCTGGCTGAGGCCACTTACACCACACAAGGGCTTGTGGCTGCTGGCTGAGGCCACCTACACCACACCAGGGCCTGTGGCTGCTGGCTGAGGCCACCTACACCACACCAGGGCCTGTGGCTCTTGCTCAGGCCACTTACACCACACCAGGGCCTGTGGCTCTTGCTCAGGCCACTTACACCACACCAGGGCCTGTGGCTCTTGCTCAGGCCACTCATATCACACCAGGCCCTGTGCTTCTGGCTGAGGCCATCTTCACCAAACCAGGCCCTGTGCTGCTTGCTGTGGCCATGTACAACACACCAGGCCCTGTGCTGTTTCCTGAGGCCATCTTCAACAATCCAGGGCCTGTGCTGTTGGATAAATGCCAAACTGAGCCTTTGGGTTAGGGTATTATGCAAACATGCAGGTATGGTTATAGGATTGTCTTCGTAACTTCAGGTACTTGCCACCTAATCACTTGAATCCATAAATTGAGACATTGTGCTGGGCCCAGCACCTTACGGCCATACCACCCTGAGCACGCCCGACCTCGTCTGATCTCGGAAGCTAAGCAGGGCTGGGCTTGGTTAGTACTTGGATGGGAGACTGCCTGGGAATACCTGGTGCTGTAAGCCTTTCATTTTCATGTCATTGAACCGCTTTTGATCCAGAGAAGGGGTGTATTAAAAGACCAAAAGCAGCTGCCCATTAATAAGGCCACATTAATCACATTGCTTTTGGCTCTTTTCCAATGTCTTGTGCTGCTAGCTGATGCCACCTACACCACACCAGGGCCTGAGTGACCGGCTGGGGCCACTTACACCACATCAGGGGCTGTGGCTCTGGCTGAGGCCACTTACACCACACCAGGGCCTGTGGCTTCTGGCTGAGGCGACTTACACCACACCAGGGCCTGTGGCTGCTGGCTGAGGCCACTTACACCACACCAGGGCCTGTGGCTCTTGCTCAGGCCACTCACATCACACCAGGCCCTGCGCTTCTGGCCGAGGCCATCTTCACCAAACCAGGCCCTGTGCTGCTAGCTGTGGCCATGTACAACACACCAGGCCCTGTGCTGGTTCCTGAGGCCATCTTCAACAATCCAGGGCCTGTGCTGTTGGATAAATGCTAAACTGAGCCTTTGGGTTAGGGTATTATGCAAACATGAAGGTAGGGTTATAGGATTGTCTTCGTAACTTCAGGTACTTGCCACCTAATCACCTGAATCCATAAATTCAGACATTGTGCTGTGGCCAGCAGCTTACAGCCATACCACCCTGAGCACGCCCGACCTCGTCTGATCTCGGAAGCTGAGCAGGGCTGGGCTTGGTTAGTACTTGGATGGGAGCCTGCCTGGGAATACCTGGTGCTGAAAGCCTTTCATTTTCATGTCATTGAACCGCTTTTGATCCAGAGAAGGGGTGTATTAAAAGACCAAAAGCAGCTGCCCATTAATGAGGGCACATTAACGACATTGCTTTTGGCTGTTTTCCAATGTCTTGTGCTGCTAGCTGATGCCACCTACACCAAACCAGGGCCTTAGTTGCTATTGAGGCCAATTACACCACACCAGGGTCTTTGGCTCTTCCTCAGGCCACTTACACCACACCAGGGCCTGTGGTACTGGCTGAGGCCACTTACACCACACCAGGGCCTGTGGCTGCTGGCTGAGGCCACTTACACCACACCAGGGCCTTATTTGCTATTGAGGCCACTTACACCACACCAGGGCCTGTGGCTCTTGCTCAGGCCACTTACACCACACCAGGGCCTGTGGCTCTTGCTCAGGCCACTCACATCACACCAGGCCCTGCGCTTCTGGCCGAGGCCATCTTCACCAAACCAGGCCCTGTGCTGCTAGCTGTGGCCATGTACAACACACCAGGCCCTGTGCTGGTTCCTGAGGCCATCTTCAACAATCCAGGGCCTGTGCTGTTGGATAAATGCTAAACTGAGCCTTTGGGTTAGGGTATTATGCAAACATGAAGGTAGGGTTATAGGATTGTCTTCGTAACTTCAGGTACTTGCCACCTAATCACCTGAATCCATAAATTGAGACATTGTGCTGGGGCCAGCAGCTTACGGCCATACCACCCTGAGCACGCCCGACCTCGTCTGATCTCGGAAGCTGAGCAGGGCTGGGCTTGGTTAGTACTTGGATGGGAGACTGCCTGGGAATACCTGGTGCTGTAAGCCTTTCATTTTCATGTCATTGAACCGCTTTTGATCCAGAGAAGGGGTGTATTAAAAGACCAAAAGCAGCTGCCCATTAATGAGGGCACATTAACGACATTGCTTTTGGCTGTTTTCCAATGTCTTGTGCTGCTAGCTGATGCCACCTACACCACACCAAGGCCTGAGTGACCGGCTGTGGCCACTTACACCACATCAGGGCCTGTGGCTCTGGCTGAGGCCACTTACACCACACCAGGGCCTGTGGCTGCTGGCTGAGGCCACTTACACCACACCAGGGCCTGTGGCTGCTGGCTGAGGCCACTTACACCACACCAGGGCCTTAGTTGCTATTGAGGCCAATTACACCACACCATGGTCTGTGGCTCTTGCTCAGGCAACTTACACCACACCAGGGCCTGTGGCACTGGCTGAGGCCACTTACACCACACCAGGGCCTGTGGCTGCTGGCTGAGGCCACTTACACCACACAAGGGCTTGTGGCTGCTGGCTGAGGCCACCTACACCACACCAGGGCCTGTGGCTGCTGGCTGAGGCCACCTACACCACACCAGGGCCTGTGGCTCTTGCTCAGGCCACTTACACCACACCAGGGCCTGTGGCTCTTGCTCAGGCCACTCATATCACACCAGGCCCTGTGCTTCTGGCTGAGGCCACTTAGACCACACCAGGGCCTGTGGCTGCTGGCTGAGGCCACTTACACCACACCAGGGCCTGTGGCTGCTGGCTGAGGCCATCTACACCACACCAGGGCCTGTGGCTGCTGGCTGAGGCGACTTACACCACACCAGGGCCCTTTTGCTGCTGGCTGAGGCCACTTACACCACACCAGTGCCTGTGGCTTCTGGCTGAGGCGACTTACACCACACCAGGGCCTGTGGCTGCTGGCTGAGGCCACTTACACCACACCAGGGCCTGTGGCTCTTGCTCAGGCCACTCACATCACACCAGGCCCTGCGCTTCTGGCCGAGGCCATCTTCACCAAACCAGGCCCTGTGGCTCTTGCTCAGGCCACTTACACCACACCAGGGCCTGTGGCTCTGGCTTAGGCCACTTACACCACACCAGGGCCTGTGGCACTTGCTCAGGCCACTTACACCACACCAGGGCCTGTGGCTGCTGGCTGAGGCCACTTACACCACACCAGGGCCTGTGGCTCTTACTCAGGCCACTTACACCACACCAGGGCCTGTGGCACTGGCTGAGGCCACTTAGACCACACCAGGGCCTGTGGCTGCTGGCTGAGGCCACTTACACCACACCAGGGCCTGTGGCTGCTGGCTGAGGCCACTTACACCAAACCAGGGCCTGTGGCTGCTTGCTGAGGCCATCTTCACCAAACCAGGCCCTGTGCTGCTTGCTGTGGCCATGTAAAACACACCAGGTCCTGTGCTGGTTCTTGAGGCCATCTTCAACAATCCAGGGCCTGTGCTGTTGGATAAATGCCAAACTGAGCCTTTGGGTTACGGTATTATGCAAACATGCAGGTATGGTTATAGGATTGTCTTCGTAACTTCAGGTACTTGCCACCTAATCACTTGAATCCATAAATTGAGACATTGTGCTGGGGCCATCAGCTTACGGCCATACCACCCTGAGCACGCCCGACCTCGTCTGATCTCGGAAGCTAAGCAGGGCTGGGTTTGGTTAGTACTTGGATGGGAGACTGCCTGGGAATACCTGGTGCTGTAAGCCTTTCATTTTCATGTCATTGAACCGCTTTTGATCCAGAGAAGGGGTGTATTAAAAGACCAAAAGCAGCTCCCCATTAATGAGGGCACATTAACGACATTGCTTTTGGCTGTTTTCCAATGTCTTGTGCTGCTAGCTGATGCCACCTACACCACACCACGGCCTTATTTGCTGGCTGAGGCCACATACACCAAACCAGGGCCTTAGTTGCTATTGAGGCCAATTACACCACACAAGGGCCTGTGGCTGCTGGCTGAGGCCACTTACACCACACCAGGGCCTTAGTTGCTATTGAGGCCAATTACACCACACCAGGGTCTGTGGCTCTTGCTCAGGCCACTTACACCACACCAGGGCCTGTGGCACTGGCTGAGGCCACTTACACCACACCAGGGCCTGTGGCTGCTGGCTGAGGCCACCTACACCACACCAGGGTCTGTGGCTCTTGCTCAGGCCACTTACACCACACCAGGGCCGGTGGCACTGGCTGAGGCCACTTACACCACACCAGGGCCTGTGGCTGCTGGCTGAGGCCACCTACACCACACCAGGGCCTTAGTTGCTATTGAGGCCAATTACACCACACAAGGGCCTGTGGCTGCTGGCTGAGGCCACCTACACCACACCAGGGCCTGTGGCTGCTGGCTGAGGCCACTTACACCACACCAGGGCCCTTTTGCTGCTGGCTGAGGCCACTTACACCACACCAGTGCCTGTGGCTTCTGGCTGAGGCGACTTACACCACACCAGGGCCTGTGGCTGCTGGCTGAGGCCACTTACACCACACCAAGGCCTGTGGCTCTTGCGCAGGCCACTCACATCACACCAGGCCCTGCGCTTCTGGCCGAGGCCATCTTCACCAAACCAGGCCCTGTGCTGCTTGCTGTGGCCATGTACAACACACCAGGCCCTGTGCTGGTTCCTGAGGCCATCTTCAACAATCCAGGGCCTGTGCTGTTGGATAAATGCCAAACTGAGCCTTTGGGTTAGGGTATTATGCAAACATGCAGGTATGGTTATAGGATTGTCTTCGTAACTTCAGGTACTTGCCACCTAATCACTTGAATCCATAAATTGAGACATTGTGCTGGAGCCAGCAGCTTACGGCCATACCACCCTGAGCACGCCCGACCTCGTCTGATCTCGGAAGCTAAGCAGGGCTGGGCTTGGTTAGTACTTGGATGGGAGACTGCCTGGGAATACCTGGTGCTGTAAGCCTTTCATTTTCATGTCATTGAACCGCTTTTGATCCAGAGAAGGGGTGTATTAAAAGACCAAAAGCAGCTGCCCATTAATGAGGGCACATTAACGACACTGCTTTTGGCTCTTTTCCAATGTCTTGTGCTGCTAGCTGATGCCACCTACACCACACTAGGGCCTGAGTGACCGGCTGGGGCCACTTACACCACATCAGGGCCTGTGGCTCTGGCTGAGGCCACTTACACCACACCAGGGCCTGTGGCTGCTGACTGAGGCCAGTTACACCACACCAGAGCCTGTGGCTGCTGGCTGAAGCCACTTACACCACACCAGGGCCTTAGTTGCTATTGAGGCCACTTACACCACACCAGGGCCTGTGGCTGCTGGCTGAGGCCACTTACACCACACCAGTGCCTGTGGCTTCTGGCTGAGGCGACTTACACCACACCAGGGCCTGTGGCTGCTGGCTGAGGCCACTTACACCACACCAGGGCCTGTGGCTCTTGCTCAGGCCACTCACATCACACCAGGCCCTGCGCTTCTGGCCGAGGCCATCTTCACCAAACCAGGCCCTGTGGTTCTTGCTCAGGCCACTTACACCACACCAGGGCCTGTGGCTCTGGCTTAGGCCAATTACACCACACCAGGGTCTGTGGCTCTTGCTCAGGCCACTTACACCACACCAGGGCCTGTGGCTGCTGGCTGAGACCACCTACACCACACCAGGGCCTGTGGCTGCTTGCTGAGGCGACTTACACCACACCAGGGCCTGTTGCTGCTGGCTGAGGCCACTTACACCACACCAGGGCCTGTGGCTGCTGGCTGAGGCCACTTACACCACACCAGGGCCTTAGTTGCTATTGAGGCCAATTACACCACACCATGGTCTGTGGCTCTTGCTCAGGCAACTTACACCACACCAGGGCCTGTGGCACTGGCTGAGGCCACTTACACCACACCAGGGCCTGTGGCTGCTGGCTGAGGCCACTTACACCACACAAGGGCTTGTGGCTGCTGGCTGAGGCCACCTACACCACACCAGGGCCTGTGGCTGCTGGCTGAGGCCACCTACACCACACCAGGGCCTGTGGCTCTTGCTCAGGCCACTTACACCACACCAGGGCCTGTGGCTCTTGCTCAGGCCACTTACACCACACCAGGGCCTGTGGCTCTTGCTCAGGCCACTCATATCACACCAGGCCCTGTGCTTCTGGCTGAGGCCACTTAGACCACACCAGGGCCTGTGGCTGCTGGCTGAGGCCACTTACACCACACCAGGGCCTGTGGCTGCTGGCTGAGGCCATCTACACCACACCAGGGCCTGTGGCTGCTGGCTGAGGCGACTTACACCACACCAGGGCCCTTTTGCTGCTGGCTGAGGCCACTTACACCACACCAGTGCCTGTGGCTTCTGGCTGAGGCGACTTACACCACACCAGGGCCTGTGGCTGCTGGCTGAGGCCACTTACACCACACCAGGGCCTGTGGCTCTTGCTCAGGCCACTCACATCACACCAGGCCCTGCGCTTCTGGCCGAGGCCATCTTCACCAAACCAGGCCCTGTGGCTCTTGCTCAGGCCACTTACACCACACCAGGGCCTGTGGCTCTGGCTTAGGCCACTTACACCACACCAGGGCCTGTGGCACTTGCTCAGGCCACTTACACCACACCAGGGCCTGTGGCTGCTGGCTGAGGCCACTTACACCACACCAGGGCCTGTGGCTCTTACTCAGGCCACTTACACCACACCAGGGCCTGTGGCACTGGCTGAGGCCACTTAGACCACACCAGGGCCTGTGGCTGCTGGCTGAGGCCACTTACACCACACCAGGGCCTGTGGCTGCTGGCTGAGGCCACTTACACCAAACCAGGGCCTGTGGCTGCTTGCTGAGGCCATCTTCACCAAACCAGGCCCTGTGCTGCTTGCTGTGGCCATGTAAAACACACCAGGTCCTGTGCTGGTTCTTGAGGCCATCTTCAACAATCCAGGGCCTGTGCTGTTGGATAAATGCCAAACTGAGCCTTTGGGTTACGGTATTATGCAAACATGCAGGTATGGTTATAGGATTGTCTTCGTAACTTCAGGTACTTGCCACCTAATCACTTGAATCCATAAATTGAGACATTGTGCTGGGGCCATCAGCTTACGGCCATACCACCCTGAGCACGCCCGACCTCGTCTGATCTCGGAAGCTAAGCAGGGCTGGGTTTGGTTAGTACTTGGATGGGAGACTGCCTGGGAATACCTGGTGCTGTAAGCCTTTCATTTTCATGTCATTGAACCGCTTTTGATCCAGAGAAGGGGTGTATTAAAAGACCAAAAGCAGCTCCCCATTAATGAGGGCACATTAACGACATTGCTTTTGGCTGTTTTCCAATGTCTTGTGCTGCTAGCTGATGCCACCTACACCACACCACGGCCTTATTTGCTGGCTGAGGCCACATACACCAAACCAGGGCCTTAGTTGCTATTGAGGCCAATTACACCACACAAGGGCCTGTGGCTGCTGGCTGAGGCCACTTACACCACACCAGGGCCTTAGTTGCTATTGAGGCCAATTACACCACACCAGGGTCTGTGGCTCTTGCTCAGGCCACTTACACCACACCAGGGCCTGTGGCACTGGCTGAGGCCACTTACACCACACCAGGGCCTGTGGCTGCTGGCTGAGGCCACCTACACCACACCAGGGTCTGTGGCTCTTGCTCAGGCCACTTACACCACACCAGGGCCGGTGGCACTGGCTGAGGCCACTTACACCACACCAGGGCCTGTGGCTGCTGGCTGAGGCCACCTACACCACACCAGGGCCTTAGTTGCTATTGAGGCCAATTACACCACACAAGGGCCTGTGGCTGCTGGCTGAGGCCACCTACACCACACCAGGGCCTGTGGCTGCTGGCTGAGGCCACTTACACCACACCAGGGCCCTTTTGCTGCTGGCTGAGGCCACTTACACCACACCAGTGCCTGTGGCTTCTGGCTGAGGCGACTTACACCACACCAGGGCCTGTGGCTGCTGGCTGAGGCCACTTACACCACACCAAGGCCTGTGGCTCTTGCGCAGGCCACTCACATCACACCAGGCCCTGCGCTTCTGGCCGAGGCCATCTTCACCAAACCAGGCCCTGTGCTGCTTGCTGTGGCCATGTACAACACACCAGGCCCTGTGCTGGTTCCTGAGGCCATCTTCAACAATCCAGGGCCTGTGCTGTTGGATAAATGCCAAACTGAGCCTTTGGGTTAGGGTATTATGCAAACATGCAGGTATGGTTATAGGATTGTCTTCGTAACTTCAGGTACTTGCCACCTAATCACTTGAATCCATAAATTGAGACATTGTGCTGGAGCCAGCAGCTTACGGCCATACCACCCTGAGCACGCCCGACCTCGTCTGATCTCGGAAGCTAAGCAGGGCTGGGCTTGGTTAGTACTTGGATGGGAGACTGCCTGGGAATACCTGGTGCTGTAAGCCTTTCATTTTCATGTCATTGAACCGCTTTTGATCCAGAGAAGGGGTGTATTAAAAGACCAAAAGCAGCTGCCCATTAATGAGGGCACATTAACGACACTGCTTTTGGCTCTTTTCCAATGTCTTGTGCTGCTAGCTGATGCCACCTACACCACACTAGGGCCTGAGTGACCGGCTGGGGCCACTTACACCACATCAGGGCCTGTGGCTCTGGCTGAGGCCACTTACACCACACCAGGGCCTGTGGCTGCTGACTGAGGCCAGTTACACCACACCAGAGCCTGTGGCTGCTGGCTGAAGCCACTTACACCACACCAGGGCCTTAGTTGCTATTGAGGCCACTTACACCACACCAGGGCCTGTGGCTGCTGGCTGAGGCCACTTACACCACACCAGTGCCTGTGGCTTCTGGCTGAGGCGACTTACACCACACCAGGGCCTGTGGCTGCTGGCTGAGGCCACTTACACCACACCAGGGCCTGTGGCTCTTGCTCAGGCCACTCACATCACACCAGGCCCTGCGCTTCTGGCCGAGGCCATCTTCACCAAACCAGGCCCTGTGGTTCTTGCTCAGGCCACTTACACCACACCAGGGCCTGTGGCTCTGGCTTAGGCCAATTACACCACACCAGGGTCTGTGGCTCTTGCTCAGGCCACTTACACCACACCAGGGCCTGTGGCTGCTGGCTGAGACCACCTACACCACACCAGGGCCTGTGGCTGCTTGCTGAGGCGACTTACACCACACCAGGGCCTGTTGCTGCTGGCTGAGGCCACTTACACCACACCAGGGCCTGTGGCTGCTGGCTGAGGCCACTTACACCACACCAGGGCCTTAGTTGCTATTGAGGCCAATTACACCACACCATGGTCTGTGGCTCTTGCTCAGGCAACTTACACCACACCAGGGCCTGTGGCACTGGCTGAGGCCACTTACACCACACCAGGGCCTGTGGCTGCTGGCTGAGGCCACTTACACCACACAAGGGCTTGTGGCTGCTGGCTGAGGCCACCTACACCACACCAGGGCCTGTGGCTGCTGGCTGAGGCCACCTACACCACACCAGGGCCTGTGGCTCTTGCTCAGGCCACTTACACCACACCAGGGCCTGTGGCTCTTGCTCAGGCCACTTACACCACACCAGGGCCTGTGGCTCTTGCTCAGGCCACTCATATCACACCAGGCCCTGTGCTTCTGGCTGAGGCCACTTAGACCACACCAGGGCCTGTGGCTGCTGGCTGAGGCCACTTACACCACACCAGGGCCTGTGGCTGCTGGCTGAGGCCATCTACACCACACCAGGGCCTGTGGCTGCTGGCTGAGGCGACTTACACCACACCAGGGCCCTTTTGCTGCTGGCTGAGGCCACTTACACCACACCAGTGCCTGTGGCTTCTGGCTGAGGCGACTTACACCACACCAGGGCCTGTGGCTGCTGGCTGAGGCCACTTACACCACACCAGGGCCTGTGGCTCTTGCTCAGGCCACTCACATCACACCAGGCCCTGCGCTTCTGGCCGAGGCCATCTTCACCAAACCAGGCCCTGTGGCTCTTGCTCAGGCCACTTACACCACACCAGGGCCTGTGGCTCTGGCTTAGGCCACTTACACCACACCAGGGCCTGTGGCACTTGCTCAGGCCACTTACACCACACCAGGGCCTGTGGCTGCTGGCTGAGGCCACTTACACCACACCAGGGCCTGTGGCTCTTACTCAGGCCACTTACACCACACCAGGGCCTGTGGCACTGGCTGAGGCCACTTAGACCACACCAGGGCCTGTGGCTGCTGGCTGAGGCCACTTACACCACACCAGGGCCTGTGGCTGCTGGCTGAGGCCACTTACACCAAACCAGGGCCTGTGGCTGCTTGCTGAGGCCATCTTCACCAAACCAGGCCCTGTGCTGCTTGCTGTGGCCATGTAAAACACACCAGGTCCTGTGCTGGTTCTTGAGGCCATCTTCAACAATCCAGGGCCTGTGCTGTTGGATAAATGCCAAACTGAGCCTTTGGGTTACGGTATTATGCAAACATGCAGGTATGGTTATAGGATTGTCTTCGTAACTTCAGGTACTTGCCACCTAATCACTTGAATCCATAAATTGAGACATTGTGATGGGGCCATCAGCTTACGGCCATACCACCCTGAGCACGCCCGACCTCGTCTGATCTCGGAAGCTAAGCAGGGCTGGGCTTGGTTAGTACTTGGATGGGAGACTGCCTGGGAATACCTGGTGCTGTAAGCCTTTCATTTTCATGTCATTGAACCGCTTTTGATCCAGAGAAGGGGTGTATTAAAAGACCAAAAGCAGCTCCCCATTAATGAGGGCACATTAACGACATTGCTTTTGGCTGTTTTCCAATGTCTTGTGCTGCTAGCTGATGCCACCTACACCACACCACGGCCTTATTTGCTGGCTGAGGCCACATACACCAAACCAGGGCCTTAGTTGCTATTGAGGCCAATTACACCACACAAGGGCCTGTGGCTGCTGGCTGAGGCCACTTACACCACACCAGGGCCTTAGTTGCTATTGAGGCCAATTACACCACACCAGGGTCTGTGGCTCTTGCTCAGGCCACTTACACCACACCAGGGCCTGTGGCACTGGCTGAGGCCACTTACACCACACCAGGGCCTGTGGCTGCTGGCTGAGGCCACCTACACCACACCAGGGTCTGTGGCTCTTGCTCAGGCCACTTACACCACACCAGGGCCGGTGGCACTGGCTGAGGCCACTTACACCACACCAGGGCCTGTGGCTGCTGGCTGAGGCCACCTACACCACACCAGGGCCTTAGTTGCTATTGAGGCCAATTACACCACACAAGGGCCTGTGGCTGCTGGCTGAGGCCACCTACACCACACCAGGGCCTGTGGCTGCTGGCTGAGGCCACTTACACCACACCAGGGCCCTTTTGCTGCTGGCTGAGGCCACTTACACCACACCAGTGCCTGTGGCTTCTGGCTGAGGCGACTTACACCACACCAGGGCCTGTGGCTGCTGGCTGAGGCCACTTACACCACACCAAGGCCTGTGGCTCTTGCGCAGGCCACTCACATCACACCAGGCCCTGCGCTTCTGGCCGAGGCCATCTTCACCAAACCAGGCCCTGTGCTGCTTGCTGTGGCCATGTACAACACACCAGGCCCTGTGCTGGTTCCTGAGGCCATCTTCAACAATCCAGGGCCTGTGCTGTTGGATAAATGCCAAACTGAGCCTTTGGGTTAGGGTATTATGCAAACATGCAGGTATGGTTATAGGATTGTCTTCGTAACTTCAGGTACTTGCCACCTAATCACTTGAATCCATAAATTGAGACATTGTGCTGGAGCCAGCAGCTTACGGCCATACCACCCTGAGCACGCCCGACCTCGTCTGATCTCGGAAGCTAAGCAGGGCTGGGCTTGGTTAGTACTTGGATGGGAGACTGCCTGGGAATACCTGGTGCTGTAAGCCTTTCATTTTCATGTCATTGAACCGCTTTTGATCCAGAGAAGGGGTGTATTAAAAGACCAAAAGCAGCTGCCCATTAATGAGGGCACATTAACGACACTGCTTTTGGCTCTTTTCCAATGTCTTGTGCTGCTAGCTGATGCCACCTACACCACACTAGGGCCTGAGTGACCGGCTGGGGCCACTTACACCACATCAGGGCCTGTGGCTCTGGCTGAGGCCACTTACACCACACCAGGGCCTGTGGCTGCTGACTGAGGCCAGTTACACCACACCAGAGCCTGTGGCTGCTGGCTGAAGCCACTTACACCACACCAGGGCCTTAGTTGCTATTGAGGCCACTTACACCACACCAGGGCCTGTGGCTGCTGGCTGAGGCCACTTACACCACACCAGTGCCTGTGGCTTCTGGCTGAGGCGACTTACACCACACCAGGGCCTGTGGCTCTGGCTTAGGCCAATTACACCACACCAGGGTCTGTGGCTCTTGCTCAGGCCACTTACACCACACCAGGGCCTGTGGCTGCTGGCTGAGGCCACCTACACCACACCAGGGCCTGTGGCTGCTTGCTGAGGCGACTTACACCACACCAGGGCCTGTTGCTATTGAGGCCATTTACACCACACCAGGGTCTGTGGCTCTTGCTCAGGCCACTTACACCACACCAGGGCCTGTGGCACTGGCTCAGGCCGCTTAGACCACACCAGGGTCTGTGGCTCTTGCTCAGGCCACTTACACCACACCAGGGCCTGTGGCACTGGCTCAGGCCGCTTAGACCACACCAGGGCCTGTGGCTGCTGGCTGAGGCGACTTACACCACACCAGGGCCTGTTGCTGCTGGCTGAGGCCACTTACACCACACCAGGGACTGTGGCTTCTGGCTGAGGTGACTTACACCACACCAGGGCCTGTGGCTGCTGGCTGAGGCCACTTACACCACACCAGGGCCTGTGGCTCTTGCTCAGGCCACTTACACCACACCAGGGCCTGTGGCTCTTGCTCAGGCCACTCACATCACACCAGGCCCTGCTCTTCTGGCCGAGGCCATCTTCACCAAACCAGGCCCTGTGCTGCTAGCTGTGGCCATGTACAACACACCAGGCCCTGTGCTGGTTCCTGAGGCCATCTTCAACAATCCAGGGCCTGTGCTGTTGGATAAATGCTAAACTGAGCCTTTGGGTTAGGGTATTATGCAAACATGCAGGTATGGTTATAGGATTGTCTTCGAAACTTCAGGTACTTGCCACCTAATCACTTGAATCCATAAATTGAGACATTGTGCTGGAGCCAGCAGCTTACGGCCATACCACCCTGAGCACGCCTGACCTCGTCTGATCTCGGAAGCTAAGCAGGGCTGGGCTTGGTTAGTACTTGGATGGGAGACTGCCTGGGAATACCTGGTGCTGTAAGCCTTTCATTTTCATGTCATTGAACCGCTTTTGATCCAGAGAAGGGGTGTATTAAAAGACCAAAAGCAGCTGCCCATTAATGAGGGCACATTAACGACACTGCTTTTGGCTCTTTTCCAATGTCTTGTGCTGCTAGCTGATGCAACCTACACCACACAAGGGCCTGAGTGACCGGCTGGGGCCACTTACACCACATCAGGGCCTGTGGCTCTGGCTGAGGCCACTTTCACCACACCAGGGCCTGTGGCTGCTGGCTGAGGCCACCTACACCACACCAGGGCATTAGTTGCTATTGAGGCCAATTACACCACACCAGGGTCTGTGGCTCTTGCTCAGGCCACTTACACCACACCAGGGCCTGTGGCTCTTGCTCAGGCCACTTACACCACACCAGGGCCTGTGGCTGCTGGCTGAGGCCACCTACACCACACCAGGGCATTAGTTGCTATTGAGGCCAATTACACCACACCAGGGTCTGTGGCTCTTGCTCAGGCCACTTACACCACACCAGGGCCTGTGGCTCTTGCTCAGGCCACTTACACCACACCAGGGCCTGTGGCACTGGCTGAGGCCACTTACACCACACCAGGGCCTGTGGCTGCTGGCTGAGGCCACTTACACCACACCAGGGCCTGTGGCTGCTGGCTGAGGCCACTTACACCACACCAGGGCCTGTGGCTGGTGGCTGAGGCCACCTACACCACACCAGGGCCTGTGGCTGCTGGCTGAGGCGACTTACACCACACCAGGGCCCTTTTGCTGCTGGCTGAGGCCACTTACACCACACCAGTGCCTGTGGCTTCTGTCTGAGGCGACTTACACCACACCAGGGCCTGTGGCTGCTGGCTGAGGCCAATTACACCACACCAGGGTCTGTGGCTCTTGCTCAGGCCACTTACACCACACCAGGGCCTGTGGCACTGGCTGAGGCCACTTACACCACACCAGGGCCTGTGGCTGCTGGCTGAGGCCACTTACACCACACCAGGGCCTGTGGCTGCTGGCTGAGGCCACTTACACCACACCAGGGCCTGTGGCTGCTGGCTGAGGCCACCTACACCACACCAGGGCCTGTGGCTGCTGGCTGAGGCGACTTACACCACACCAGGGCCCTTTTGCTGCTGGCTGAGGCCACTTACACCACACCAGTGCCTGTGGCACTGGCTGAGGCCACTTACACCACACCAGGGCCTGTGGCTGCTGGCTGAGGCCAATTACACCACACCAGGGTCTGTGGCTCTTGCTCAGGCCACTTACACCACACCAGGGCCTGTGGCACTGGCTGAGGCAACTTACACCACACCAGGGCCTGTGGCTGCTGGCTGAGGCCACTTACACCACACCAGGGCCTGTGGCTGCTGGCTGAGGCCACTTACACCACACCAGGGCCTGTGGCTGCTGGCTGAGGCCACCTACACCACACCAGGGCCTGTGGCTGCTGGCTGAGGTGACTTACACCACACCAGGGCCCTTTTGCTGCTGGCTGAGGCCACTTACACCACACCAGTGCCTGTGGCTTCGGGCTGAGGCGACTTACACCACACCAGGGCCTGTGGCTGCTGGCTGAGGCCACTTACACCACACCAAGGCCTGTGGCTCTTGCTCAGGCCATCTTCACCAAACCAGGGCCTGAGTGACCGGCTGGGGCCACTTACACCACACCAGGGCCTGTGGCTCTTGCTCAGGCCACTCATATCACACCAGGCCCTGTGCTTCTGGCCGAGGCCATCTTCACCAAACCAGGCCCTGTGCTGCTAGCTGTGGCCATGTACAACACACCAGGCCCTGTGCTGGTTCCTGAGGCCATCTTCAACAATCCAGGGCCTGTGCTGTTGGATAAATGCCAAACTGAGCCTTTGGGTTAGGGTATTATGCAAACATGCAGGTATGGTTATAGGATTGTCTTCGTAACTTCAGGTACTTGCCACCTAATCACTTGAATCCATAAATTGAGTCATTGTGCTGGGGCCAGCAGCTTACGGCCATACCACCCTGAGCACGCCCGACCTCGTCTGATCTCAGAAGCTAAACAGGGCTGGGCTTGGTTAGTACTTGGATGGGAGACTGCCTGGGAATACCTGGTGCTGTAAGCCTTTCATTTTCATGTCATTGAACCGCTTTTGATCCAGAGAAGGGGTGTATTAAAAGACCAAAAGCCCATTAATGAGGGCACATTAACGACATTGCTTTTGGCTCTTTTCCAATGTCTTGTGCTGCTAGCTGATGCCACCTACACCACACCAGGGCCTGAGTGACCGGCTGGGGCCACTTACACCACATCAGGGCCTGTGGCTCTGGCTGAGGCCACTTACACCACACCAGGGCCTGTGGCTGCTGGCTGAGGCCACCTACACCACACCAGGGCCTTAGTTGCTATTGAGGCCAATTACACCACACCAGGGTCTGTGGCTCTTGCTCAGGCCACTTACACCACACCAGGGCCTGTGGCTGCTGGCTGAGGCCATTTACACCACACCAGGGCCTGTGGCTGCTGGCTGAGGCCACCTACACCACACCAGGGCATTAGTTGCTATTGAGGCCAATTACACCACACCAGGGTCTGTGGCTCTTGCTCAGGCCACTTACACCACACCAGGGCCTGTGGCTCTTGCTCAGGCCACTTACACCACACCAGGGCCTGTGGCTTCTGGCTGAGGCGACTTACACCACACCAGGGCCTGTGGCTTCTGGCTGAGGCCACTTACACCACACCAGGGCCTGTGGCTGCTAGCTGAGGCCACTTACACCAAACCAGGGCCTGTGGCTGCTTGCTGAGGCCATCTTCAACAATCCAGGGCCTGTGCTGTTGGATAAATGCCAAACTGAGCCTTTGGGTTAGGGTATTATGCAAACATGCAGGTATGGTTATAGGATTGTCTTCGTAACTTCAGGTACTTGCCACCTAATCACTTGAATCCATAAATTGAGACATTGTGCTGGGGCCAGCAGCTTACGGCCATACCACCCTGAGCACGCCCGACCTCGTCTGATCTCGGAAGCTAAGCAGGGCTGGGCTTGGTTAGTACTTGGATGGGAGACTGCCTGGGAATACCTGGTGCTGTAAGCCTTTCATTTTCATGTCATTGAACCGCTTTTGATCCAGAGAAGGGGTGTATTAAAAGACCAAAAGCATCTGCCCATTAATGAGGGCACATTAACGACATTGCTTTTGGCTCTTTTCCAATGTCTTGTGCTGCTAGCTGATGCAACCTACACCACACAAGGGCCTGAGGGACCGGCTGGGGCCACATACACCACATCAGGGCCTGTGGCTGCTGGCTGAGGCCACTTACACCACACCAGGGCCTGTGGCTGCTGGCTGAGGCCACCTACACCACACCAGGGCCTTAGTTGCTATTGAGGCCAATTACACCACACCAGGGTCTGTGGCTCTTGCTCAGGCCACTTACACCACACCAGGGCCTGTGGCACTGGCTGAGGCCACTTACACCACACCAGGGCCTGTGGCTGCTGGCTTAGGCCACCTACACCACACCAGGGCCTTAGTTGCTATTGAGGCCACTTACACCACACCAGGGCCTGTGGCTGCTGGCTGAGGCCACCTACACCACACCAGGGCCCTTTTGCTGCTGGCTGAGGCCACTTACACCACACCAGTGCCTGTGGCTTCTGGCTGAGGCCACTTACACCACACCAGGGCATGTGGCTGCTGGCTGAGGCCACTTACACCACACCAGGGCCTGTGGCTCTTGCTCAGGCCACTCACATCACACCAGGCCCTGCGCTTCTGGCCGAGGCCATCTTCACCAAACCAGGCCCTGTGGTTCTTGCTCAGGCCACTTACACCACACCAGGGCCTTATTTGCTATTGAGGCCACTTACACCACACCAGGGCCTGTGGCACTTGCTCAGGCCACTTACACCACACCAGGGCCTGTGGCACTTGCTCAGGCCACTTACACCACACCAGGGCCTGTGGCTGCTGGCTGAGGCCACTTACACCACACCAGGGCCTGTGGCTCTTGCTCAGGCCACTTACACCACACCAGGGCCTGTGTCACTGGCTGAGGCCACTTAGACCACACCAGGGCCTGTGGCTGCTGGCTGAGGCCACTCACAACACACCAGGGCCTGTGGCTGCTAGCTGAGGCCACTTACACCAAACCAGGGCCTGTGGCTGCTTGCTGAGGCCACCTACACCACACCAGGGCCTTAGTTGCTATTGAGGCCAATTACACCACACAAGGGCCTGTGGCTGCTGGCTGAGGCCACCTACACCACACCAGGGCCTGTGGCTGCTGGCTGAGGCCACTTACAACACACCAGGGCCTGTGGCTGCTGGCTGAGGCCACCTACACCACACCAGGGCCTGTGGCTGCTGGCTGAGGCCACTTACAACACACCAGGGTCTGTGGCTCTTGCTCAGGCCACTCATATCACACCAGGCCCTGTGGTTCTGGCCGAGGCCATCTTCACCAAACCAGGCCCTGTGCTGCTTGCTGTGGCCATGTACAACACACCAGGCCCTGTGCTGGTTCCTGACGCCATCTTCAATAATCCTGGGCCTGTGCTGTTGGATAAATGCCAAACTGAGCCTTTGGGTTAGGGTATTATGCAAACATGCAGGTATGGTTATAGGATTGTCTTCGTAACTTCAGGTACTTGCCACCTAATCACTTGAATCCATAAATTGAGACATTGTGCTGGGGCCAGCAGCTTACGGCCATACCACCCTGAGCACGCCCGACCTCGTCTGATCTCGGAAGCTAAGCAGGGCTGGGCTTGGTTAGTACTTGGATGGGAGACTGCCTGGGAATACCTGGTGCTGTAAGCCTTTCATTTTCATGTCATTGAACCGCTTTTGATCCAGAGAAGGGGTGTATTAAAAGACCAAAAGCAGCTGCCCATTAATGAGGGCACATTAACGACATTGCTTTTGGCTGTTTTCCAATGTCTTGTGCTGCTAGCTGATGCCACTTACACCACACCAGGGCCTGTGGCTGCTGGCTGAGGCCACTTACACCACACCAGGGCCTGTGGCTGCTGGCTGAGGCCACTTACACCACACCAGGGCCTTAGTTGCTATTGAGGCCAATTACACCACACCATGGTCTGTGGCTCTTGCTCAGGCCACTTACACCACACCAGGGCCTGTGGCTGCTGGCTGAGGCCACTTACACCACACAAGGGCTTGTGGCTGCTGGCTGAGGCCACCTACACCACACCAGGGCCTGTGGCTGCTGGCTGAGGCCACCTACACCACACCAGGGCCTGTGGCTCTTGCTCAGGCCACTTACACCACACCAGGGCCTGTGGCTCTTGCTCAGGCCACTTACACCACACCAGGGCCTGTGGCTCTTGCTCAGGCCACTCATATCACACCAGGCTCTGTGCTTCTGGCTGAGGCCACTTAGACCACACCAGGGCCTGTGGCTGCTGGCTGAGGCCACTTAGACCACACCAGGGCCTGTGGCTGCTGGCTGAGGCCACTTACACCACACCAGGGCCCTTTTGCTGCTGGCTGAGGCCACTTACACCACACCAGTGCCTGTGGCTTCTGGCTGAGGCGACTTACACCACACCAGGGCCTGTGGCTGCTGGCTGAGGCCACTTACACCACACCAGGGCCTGTGGCTCTTGCTCAGGCCACTCACATCACACCAGGCCCTGCGCTTCTGGCCGAGGCCATCTTCACCAAACCAGGCCCTGTGGCTCTTGCTCAGGCCACTTACACCACACCAGGGCCTGTGGCTCTGGCTTAGGCCACTTACACCACACCAGGGCCTGTGGCACTTGCTCAGGCCACTTACACCACACCAGGGCCTGTGGCTGCTGGCTGAGGCCACTTACACCACACCAGGGCCTGTGGCACTGGCTGAGGCCACTTAGACCACACCAGGGCCTGTGGCTGCTGGCTGAGGCCACCTACACCACACCAGGGCCTTAGTTGCTATTGAGGCCAATTACACCACACAAGGGCCTGTGGCTGCTGGCTGAGGCCACCTACACCACACCAGGGCCTGTGGCTGCTGGCTGAGGCCACTTACACCACAACAGGGCCTGAGTGACCGGCTGGGGCCACTTACACCACATCAGGGCCTGTGGCTCTGGCTGAGGCCACTTACACCACACCAGGGCCTGTGGCTGCTGGCTGAGGCCAGTTACACCACACCAGAGCCTGTGGCTGCTGGCTGAAGCCACTTACACCACACCAGGGCCTTAGTTGCTATTGAGGCCACTTACACCACACCAGGGCCTGTGGCTGCTGGCTGAGGCCACCTACACCACACCAGGGCCTGTGGCTGCTGGCTGAGGCCACTTACACCACACCAGGGCCTGTGGCTGCTGGCTGAAGCCACTTACACCACACCAGGGCCTTAGTTGCTATTGAGGCCACTTACACCACACCAGGGCCTGTGGCTGCTGGCTGAGGCCACCTACACCACACCAGGGCCCTTTTGCTGCTGGCTGAGGCCACTTACACCACACCAGGGCCTTAGTTGCTATTGAGGCCAATTACACCACACCATGGTCTGTGGCTCTTGCTCAGGCCACTTACACCACACCAGGGCCTGTGGCTGCTGGCTGAGGCCACTTACACCACACCAGGGCCTGTGGCTCTTACTCAGGCCACTTACACCACACCAGGGCCTGTGGCACTGGCTGAGGCCACTTAGACCACACCAGGGCCTGTGGCTGCTGGCTGAGGGCACTTACACCACACCAGGGCCTGTGGCTGCTGGCTGAGGCCACTTACACCAAACCAGGGCCTGTGGCTGCTTGCTGAGGCCATCTTCACCAAACCAGGCCCTGTGTTGCTTGCTGTGGCCATGTAAAACACACCAGGTCCTGTGCTGGTTCTTGAGGCCATCTTCAACAATCCAGGGCCTGTGCTGTTGGATAAATGCCAAACTGAGCCTTTGGGTTAGGGTATTATGCAAACATGCAGGTATGGTTATAGGATTGTCTTCGTAACTTCAGGTACTTGCCACCTAATCACTTGAATCCATAAATTGAGACATTGTGCTGGGGCCAGCAGCTTACGGCCATACCACCCTGAGCACGCCCGACCTCGTCTGATCTCGGAAGCTAAGCAGGGCTGGGCTTGGTTAGTACTTGGTTGGGAGACTGCCTGGGAATACCTGGTGCTGTAAGCCTTTCATTTTCATGTCATTGAACCGCTTTTGATCCAGAGAAGGGGTGTATTAAAAGACCAAAAGCAGCTCCCCATTAATGAGGGCACATTAACGACACTGCTTTTGGCTGTTTTCCAATGTCTTGTGCTGCTAGCTGATGCCACTTACACCACACCAGGGCCTGTGGCTGCTGGCTGAGGCCACTTACACCACACCAGGGCCTGTGGCTGCTGGCTGAGGCCACCTACACCACACCAGGGCCTTAGTTGCTATTGAGGCCAATTACACCACACAAGGGCCTGTGGCTGCTGGCTGAGGCCACCTACACCACACCAGGGCCTGTGGCTGCTGGCTGAGGCCACTTACAACACACCAGGGCCTGTGGCTCTTGCTCAGGCCACTCATATCACACCAGGCCCTGTGCTTCTGGCCGAGGCCATCTTCACCAAACCAGGCCCTGTGCTGCTTGCTGTGGCCATGTACAACACACCAGGCCCTGTGCTGGTTCCTGACGCCATCTTCAACAATCCAGGGCCTGTGCTGTTGGATAAATGCCAAACTGAGCCTTTGGGTTAGGGTATTATGCAAACATGCAGGTATGGTTATAGGATTGTCTTCGTAACTTCAGGTACTTGCCACCTAATCACTTGAATCCATAAATTGAGACATTGTGCTGGGGCCAGCAGATTACGGCCATACCACCCTGAGCACGCCCGACCTCGTCTGATCTCGGAAGCTAAGCAGGGCTGGGCTTGGTTAGTACTTGGATGGGAGACTGCCTGGGAATACCTGGTGCTGTAAGCCTTTCATTTTCATGTCATTGAACCGCTTTTGATCCAGAGAAGGGGTGTATTAAAAGACCAAAAGCAGCTCCCCATTAATGAGGGCACATTAACGACATTGCTTTTGGCTGTTTTCCAATGTCTTGTGCTGCTAGCTGATGCCACCTACACCACACCACGGCCTTATTTGCTGGCTGAGGTCACTTACACCACACCAGGGCCTGTGGCTCTTGCTCAGGCCACTTACACCACACCAGGGCCTGTGACTCTTGCTCAGGCCACTTACACCACACCAGGGCCTGTGGGACCGGCTGGGGCCACTTACACCACACCAGGGCCTGTGGCTGCTGGCTGAGGCCACTTACACCACACAAGGGCCTGAGGGACCGGCTGGGGCCACTTACACCACATCAGGGCCTGTGGCTGCTGGCTGAGGCCACTTACACCACACCAGGGCCTGTGGCTGCTGGCTGAGGCCACCTACACCACACCAGGGCCTTAGTTGCTATTGAGGCCAATTACACCACACCAGGGTCTGTGGCTCTTGCTCAGGCCACTTACACCACACCAGGGCCTGTGGCACTGGCTAAGGCCACTTACACCACACCAGGGCCTGTGGCTGCTGGCTTAGGCCACCTACACCACACCAGGGCCTTAGTTGCTATTGAGGCCAATTACACCACACAAGGGCCTGTGGCTGCTGGCTGAGGCCACCTACACCACACCAGGGCCTGTGGCTGCTGGCTGAGGCCACTTACACCACACCAGTGCCTGTGGCTTCTGGCTGAGGCGACTTACACCACACCAGGGCCTGTGGCTGCTGGCTGAGGCCACTTACACCACACCAGGGCCTGTGGCTGCTGGCTGAGGCCACCTACACCACACCAGGGCATTAGTTGCTATTGAGGCCAATTACACCACACCAGGGTCTGTGGCTCTTGCTCAGGCCACTTACACCACACCAGGGCCTGTGTGGCTCTTGCTCAGGCCACTTACACCACACCAGGGCCTGTGGCTGCTGGCTGAGGCCACTTACACCACACCAGGGCCTGTGGCTGCTGGCTGAGGCCACCTACACCACACCAGGGCCTGTGGCTGCTGGCTGAGGCCACCTACACCACACCAGGGCCTGTGGCTGCTGGCTGAGGCCACCTACACCACACCAGGGCCTGTGGCTGCTGGCTGAGGCCACTTACACCACACCAGTGCCTGTGGCTTCTGGCTGAGGCGACTTACACCACACCAGGGCCTGTGGCTGCTGGCTGAGGCCACTTACACCACACCAAGGCCTGTGGCTCTTGCTCAGGCCACTCACATCACACCAGGCCCTGCGCTTCTGGCCGAGGCCATCTTCACCAAACCAGGCCCTGTGGTTCTTGCTCAGGCCACTTACACCACACCAGGGTCTGTGGCTCTTGCTGAGGCCACTTTCACCACACCAGGGCCTGTGGCTGCTGGCTGAGGCCACCTACACCACACCAGGGCATTAGTTGCTATTGAGGCCAATTACACCACACCAGGGTCTGTGGCTCTTGCTCAGGCCACTTACACCACACCAGGGCCTGTGGCTCTTGCTCAGGCCACTTACACCACACCAGGGCCTGTGGCACTGGCTGAGGCCACTTACACCACACCAGGGCCTGTGGCTGCTGGCTGAGGCCACTTACACCACACCAGGGCCTGTGGCTGCTGGCTGAGGCCACTTACACCACACCAGGGCCTGTGGCTGGTGGCTGAGGCCACCTACACCACACCAGGGCCTGTGGCTGCTGGCTGAGGCGACTTATACCACACCAGGGCCCTTTTGCTGCTGGCTGAGGCCACTTACACCACACCAGTGCCTGTGGCTTCTGTCTGAGGCGACTTACACCACACCAGGGCCTGTGGCTGCTGGCTGAGGCCAATTACACCACACCAGGGTCTGTGGCTCTTGCTCAGGCCACTTACACCACACCAGGGCCTGTGGCACTGGCTGAGGCCACTTACACCACACCAGGGCCTGTGGCTGCTGGCTGAGGCCACTTACACCACACCAGGGCCTGTGGCTGCTGGCTGAGGCCACTTACACCACACCAGGGCCTGTGGCTGCTGGCTGAGGCCACCTACACCACACCAGGGCCTGTGGCTGCTGGCTGAGGCGACTTACACCACATCAGGGCCCTTTTGCTGCTGGCTGAGGCCACTTACACCACACCAGTGCCTGTGGCTTCTGGCTGAGGCGACTTACACCACACCAGGGCCTGTGGCTGCTGGCTGAGGCCACTTACACCACACCAAGGCCTGTGGCTCTTGCTCCGGCCACTCACATCACACCAGGCCCTGCGCTTCTGGCCGAGGCCATCTTCACCAAACCAGGCCCTGTGCTGCTTGCTGTGGCCATGTACAACACACCAGGCCCTGTGCTGGTTCCTGAGGCCATCTTCAACAATCCAGGGCCTGTGCTGTTGGATAAATGCCAAACTGAGCCTTTGGGTTAGGGTATTATGCAAACATGCAGGTATGGTTATAGGATTGTCTTCGTAACTTCAGGTACTTGCCACCTAATCACTTGAATCCATAAATTGAGACATTGTGCTGGGGCCAGCAGCTTACGGCCATACCACCCTGAGCACGCCCGACCTCGTCTGATCTCGGAAGCTAAGCAGGGCTGGGCTTGGTTAGTACTTGGATGGGAGACTGCCTGGGAATACCTGGTGCTGTAAGCCTTTCATTTTCATGTCATTGAACCGCTTTTGATCCAGAGAAGGGGTGTATTAAAAGACCAAAAGCAGCTGCCCATTAATGAGGGCACATTAACGACACTGCTTTTGGCTGTTTTCCAATGTCTTGTGCTGCTAGCTGATGCCACCTACACCACACCAGGGCCTGAGTGACCGGCTGGGGCCACTTACACCACATCAGGGCCTGTGACTTGGCTGAGGCCACTTACACCACACCAGGGCCTGTGGCTGCTGGCTGAGGCCAGTTACACCACACCAGAGCCTGTGGCTGCTGGCTGAAGCCACTTACACCACACCAGGGCCTTAGTTGCTATTGAGGCCACTTACACCACACCAGGGCCTGTGGCTGCTGGCTGAGGCCACCTACACCACACCAGGGCCTGTGGCTGCTGGCTGAGGCCACTTACACCACACCAGGGCCTGTGGCTCTTGCTCAGGCCACTCACATCACACCAGGCCCTGCGCTTCTGGCCGAGGCCATCTTCACCAAACCAGGCCCTGTGGTTCTTGCTCAGGCCACTTACACCACACCAGGGCCTGTGGCTGCTGGCTGAAGCCACTTACACCACACCAGGGCCTTAGTTGCTATTGAGGCCACTTACACCACACCAGGGCCTGTGGCTGCTGGCTGAGGCCACCTACACCACACCAGGGCCCTTTTGCTGCTGGCTGAGGCCACTTACACCACACCAGTGCCTGTGGCTTCTGGCTGAGGCCACTTACACCACACCAGGGCATGTGGCTGCTGGCTGAGGCCACTTACACCACACCAGGGCCTGTGGCTCTTGCTCAGGCCACTCACATCACACCAGGCCCTGCGCTTCTGGCCGAGGCCATCTTCACCAAACCAGGCCCTGTGGTTCTTGCTCAGGCCACTTACACCACACCAGGGCCTTATTTGCTATTGAGGCCACTTACACCACACCAGGGCCTGTGGCACTTGCTCAGGCCACTTACACCACACCAGGGCCTGTGGCACTTGCTCAGGCCACTTACACCACACCAGGGCCTGTGGCTGCTGGCTGAGGCCACTTACACCACACCAGGGCCTGTGGCTCTTGCTCAGGCCACTTACACCACACCAGGGCCTGTGTCACTGGCTGAGGCCACTTAGACCACACCAGGGCCTGTGGCTGCTGGCTGAGGCCACTCACAACACACCAGGGCCTGTGGCTGCTAGCTGAGGCCACTTACACCAAACCAGGGCCTGTGGCTGCTTGCTGAGGCCACCTACACCACACCAGGGCCTTAGTTGCTATTGAGGCCAATTACACCACACAAGGGCCTGTGGCTGCTGGCTGAGGCCACCTACACCACACCAGGGCCTGTGGCTGCTGGCTGAGGCCACTTACAACACACCAGGGCCTGTGGCTGCTGGCTGAGGCCACCTACACCACACCAGGGCCTGTGGCTGCTGGCTGAGGCCACTTACAACACACCAGGGTCTGTGGCTCTTGCTCAGGCCACTCATATCACACCAGGCCCTGTGGTTCTGGCCGAGGCCATCTTCACCAAACCAGGCCCTGTGCTGCTTGCTGTGGCCATGTAAAACACACCAGGCCCTGTGCTGGTTCCTGACGCCATCTTCAATAATCCTGGGCCTGTGCTGTTGGATAAATGCCAAACTGAGCCTTTGGGTTAGGGTATTATGCAAACATGCAGGTATGGTTATAGGATTGTCTTCGTAACTTCAGGTACTTGCCACCTAATCACTCGAATCCATAAATTGAGACATTGTGCTCGGGCCAGCAGCTTACGGCCATACCACCCTGAGCACGCCCGACCTCGTCTGATCTCGGAAGCTAAGCAGGGCTGGGCTTGGTTAGTACTTGGATGGGAGACTGCCTGGGAATACCTGGTGCTGTAAGCCTTTCATTTTCATGTCATTGAACCGCTTTTGATCCAGAGAAGGGGTGTATTAAAAGACCAAAAGCAGCTGCCCATTAATGAGGGCACATTAACGACATTGCTTTTGGCTGTTTTCCAATGTCTTGTGCTGCTAGCTGATGCCACTTACACCACACCAGGGCCTGTGGCTGCTGGCTGAGGCCACTTACACCACACCAGGGCCTGTGGCTGCTGGCTGAGGCCACTTACACCACACCAGGGCCTTAGTTGCTATTGAGGCCAATTACACCACACCATGGTCTGTGGCTCTTGCTCAGGCCACTTACACCACACCAGGGCCTGTGGCTGCTGGCTGAGGCCACTTACACCACACAAGGGCTTGTGGCTGCTGGCTGAGGCCACCTACACCACACCAGGGCCTGTGGCTGCTGGCTGAGGCCACTTACACCACACCAGGGCCTGTGGCTGCTGGCTGAGGCCACTTACACCACACCAGGGCCTTAGTTGCTATTGAGGCCAATTACACCACACCATGGTCTGTGGCTCTTGCTCAGGCAACTTACACCACACCAGGGCCTGTGGCTCTTGCTCAGGCCACTTACACCACACCAGGGCCTGTGGCTCTTGCTCAGGCCACTTACACCACACCAGGGCCTGTGGCTCTTGCTCAGGCCACTCATATCACACCAGGCCCTGTGCTTCTGGCTGAGGCCACTTAGACCACACCAGGGCCTGTGGCTGCTGGCTGAGGCCACTTACACCACACCAGGGCCTGTGGCTGCTGGCTGAGGCCATCTACACCACACCAGGGCCTGTGGCTGCTGGCTGAGGCGACTTACACCACACCAGGGCCCTTTTGCTGCTGGCTGAGGCCACTTACACCACACCAGTGCCTGTGGCTTCTGGCTGAGGCGACTTACACCACACCAGGGCCTGTGGCTGCTGGCTGAGGCCACTTACACCACACCAGGGCCTGTGGCTCTTGCTCAGGCCACTCACATCACACCAGGCCCTGCGCTTCTGGCCGAGGCCATCTTCACCAAACCAGGCCCTGTGGCTCTTGCTCAGGCCACTTACACCACACCAGGGCCTGTGGCTCTGGCTTAGGCCACTTACACCACACCAGGGCCTGTGGCACTTGCTCAGGCCACTTACACCACACCAGGGCCTGTGGCTGCTGGCTGAGGCCACTTACACCACACCAGGGCCTGTGGCTCTTACTCAGGCCACTTACACCACACCAGGGCCTGTGGCACTGGCTGAGGCCACTTAGACCACACCAGGGCCTGTGGCTGCTGGCTGAGGCCACTTACACCACACCAGGGCCTGTGGCTGCTGGCTGAGGCCACTTACACCAAACCAGGGCCTGTGGCTGCTTGCTGAGGCCATCTTCACCAAACCAGGCCCTGTGCTGCTTGCTGTGGCCATGTAAAACACACCAGGTCCTGTGCTGGTTCTTGAGGCCATCTTCAACAATCCAGGGCCTGTGCTGTTGGATAAATGCCAAACTGAGCCTTTGGGTTACGGTATTATGCAAACATGCAGGTATGGTTATAGGATTGTCTTCGTAACTTCAGGTACTTGCCACCTAATCACTTGAATCCATAAATTGAGACATTGTGCTGGGGCCATCAGCTTACGGCCATACCACCCTGAGAACGCCCGACCTCGTCTGATCTCGGAAGCTAAGCAGGGCTGGCCTTGGTTAGTACTTGGATGGGAGACTGCCTGGGAATACCTGGTGCTGTAAGCCTTTCATTTTCATGTCATTGAACCGCTTTTGATCCAGAGAAGGGGTGTATTAAAAGACCAAAAGCAGCTCCCCATTAATGAGGGCACATTAACGACATTGCTTTTGGCTGTTTTCCAATGTCTTGTGCTGCTAGCTGATGCCACCTACACCACACCACGGCCTTATTTGCTGGCTGAGGCCACATACACCAAACCAGGGCCTTAGTTGCTATTGAGGCCAATTACACCACACAAGGGCCTGTGGCTGCTGGCTGAGGCCACTTACACCACACCAGGGCCTTAGTTGCTATTGAGGCCAATTACACCACACCAGGGTCTGTGGCTCTTGCTCAGGCCACTTACACCACACCAGGGCCTGTGGCACTGGCTGAGGCCACTTACACCACACCAGGGCCTGTGGCTGCTGGCTGAGGCCACCTACACCACACCAGGGCCTTAGTTGCTATTGAGGCCAATTACACCACCCAAGGGCCTGTGGCTGCTGGCTGAGGCCACCTACACCACACCAGGGCCTTAGTTGCTATTGAGGCCAATTACACCACACAAGGGCCTGTGGCTGCTGGCTGAGGCCACCTACACCACACCAGGGCCTGTGGCTGCTGGCTGAGGCCACTTACACCACACCAGGGCCCTTTTGCTGCTGGCTGAGGCCACTTACACCACACCAGTGCCTGTGGCTTCTGGCTGGGGCGACTTACACCACACCAGGGCCTGTGGCTGCTGGCTGAGGCCACTTACACCACACCAAGGCCTGTGGCTCTTGCGCAGGCCACTCACATCACACCAGGCCCTGCGCTTCTGGCCGAGGCCATCTTCACCAAACCAGGCCCTGTGCTGCTTGCTGTGGCCATGTACAACACACCAGGCCCTGTGCTGGTTCCTGAGGCCATCTTCAACAATCCAGGGCCTGTGCTGTTGGATAAATGCCAAACTGAGCCTTTGGGTTAGGGTATTATGCAAACATGCAGGTATGGTTATAGGATTGTCTTCGTAACTTCAGGTACTTGCCACCTAATCACTTGATCTTTTCTGAATTGTCTTTGAATTTATCTGGTGGAGGTTTCCCATCATCTATTCCATCCTCTTCAAATGAGCTGAGTTCTTCTTCTTCTTCTGGCTCCTCCCTTTAGGGGTCACTACAGTGGATCATCTGCCTCCATCTTATTCTATCCATAGCCGCCTCCTCCATCAAACCAACCCTATCTATATCCTCCAAGGGGTGTATTAAAAGACCAAAAGCAGCTGCCCATTAATGAGGGCACATTAACGACACTGCTTTTGGCTCTTTTCCAATGTCTTGTGCTGCTAGCTGATGCCACCTACACCACACTAGGGCCTGAGTGACCGGCTGGGGCCACTTACACCACATCAGGGCCTGTGGCTCTGGCTGAGGCCACTTACACCACACCAGGGCCTGTGGCTGCTGACTGAGGCCAGTTACACCACACCAGAGCCTGTGGCTGCTGGCTGAAGCCACTTACACCACACCAGGGCCTTAGTTGCTATTGAGGCCACTTACACCACACCAGGGCCTGTGGCTGCTGGCTGAGGCCACTTACACCACACCAGTGCCTGTGGCTTCTGGCTGAGGCGACTTACACCACACCAGGGCCTGTGGCTGCTGGCTGAGGCCACTTACACCACACCAGGGCCTGTGGCTCTTGCTCAGGCCACTCACATCACACCAGGCCCTGCGCTTCTGGCCGAGGCCATCTACACCAAACCAGGCCCTGTGGTTCTTGCTCAGGCCACTTACACCACACCAGGGCCTGTGGCTGCTGGCTGAGACCACCTACACCACACCAGGGCCTTAGTTGCTATTGAGGCCAATTACACCACACCAGGGTCTGTGGCTCTTGCTCAGGCCACTTACACCACACCAGGGCCTGTGGCTGCTGGCTGAGGCCACTTACACCACACCAGGGCCTGTGGCTGCTGGCTGAGGCCACTTACACCACACCAGGGCCTGTGGCTGGTGGCTGAGGCCACCTACACCACACCAGGGCCTGTGGCTGCTGGCTGAGGCGACTTACACCACACCAGGGCCCTTTTGCTGCTGGCTGAGGCCACTTACACCACACCAGTGCCTGTGGCTTCTGTCTGAGGCGACTTACACCACACCAGGGCCTGTGGCTGCTGGCTGAGGCCAATTACACCACACCAGGGTCTGTGGCTCTTGCTCAGGCCACTTACACCACACCAGGGCCTGTGGCACTGGCTGAGGCCACTTACACCACACCAGGGCCTGTGGCTGCTGGCTGAGGCCACTTACACCACACCAGGGCCTGTGGCTGCTGGCTGAGGCCACTTACACCACACCAGGGCCTGTGGCTGCTGGCTGAGGCCACCTACACCACACCAGGGCCTGTGGCTGCTGGCTGAGGCGACTTACACCACACCAGGGCCCTTTTGCTGCTGGCTGAGGCCACTTACACCACACCAGTGCCTGTGGCACTGGCTGAGGCCACTTACACCACACCAGGGCTTGTGGCTCTTGCTCAGGCCACTCACATCACACCAGGCCCTGCGCTTCTGGCCGAGGCCATCTTCACCAAACCAGGCCCTGTGCTGCTTGCTGTGGCCATGTACAACACACCAGGCCCTGTGCTGGTTCCTGAGGCCATCTTCAACAATCCAGGGCCTGTGCTGTTGGATAAATGCCAAACTGAGCCTTTGGGTTAGGGTATTATGCAAACATGCAGGTATGGTTATAGGATTGTCTTCGTAACTTCAGGTACTTGCCACCTAATCACTTGAATCCATAAATTGAGACATTGTGCTGGGGCCAGCAGCTTACGGCCATACCACCCTGAGCACGCCCGACCTCGTCTGATCTCGGAAGCTAAGCAGGGCTGGGCTTGGTTAGTACTTGGATGGGAGACTGCCTGGGAATACCTGGTGCTGTAAGCCTTTCATTTTCATGTCATTGAACCGCTTTTGATCCAGAGAAGGGGTGTATTAAAAGACCAAAAGCAGCTGCCCATTAATGAGGGCACATTAACGACACTGCTTTTGGCTGTTTTCCAATGTCTTGTGCTGCTAGCTGATGCCACCTACACCACACCAGGGCCTGAGTGACCGGCTGGGGCCACTTACACCACATCAGGGCCTGTGGCTCTGGCTGAGGCCACTTACACCACACCAGGGCCTGTGGCTGCTGGCTGAGGCCAGTTACACCACACCAGAGCCTGTGGCTGCTGGCTGAAGCCACTTACACCACACCAGGGCCTTAGTTGCTATTGAGGCCACTTACACCACACCAGGGCCTGTGGCTGCTGGCTGAGGCCACCTACACCACACCAGGGCCTGTGGCTGCTGGCTGAGGCCACTTACACCACACCAGGGCCTGTGGCTGCTGGCTGAAGCCACTTACACCACACCAGGGCCTTAGTTGCTATTGAGGCCACTTACACCACACCAGGGCCTGTGGCTGCTGGCTGAGGCCACCTACACCACACCAGGGCCCTTTTGCTGCTGGCTGAGGCCACTTACACCACACCAGGGCCTTAGTTGCTATTGAGGCCAATTACACCACACCATGGTCTGTGGCTCTTGCTCAGGCCACTTACACCACACCAGGGCCTGTGGCACTGGCTGAGGCCACTTACACCACACCAGGGCCTGTGGCTGCTGGCTGAGGCCACTTACACCACACAAGGGTTTGTGGCTGCTGGCTGAGGCCACCTACACCACACCAGGGCCTGTGGCTGCTGGCTGAGGCCACCTACACCACACCAGGGCCTGTGGCTGCTGGCTGAGGCCACTTACACCACACCAGGGCCTGTGGCTGCTGGCTGAGGCCAGTTACACCACACAAGGGCCTGTGGCTGCTGGCTGAGGCCACATACACCACACCAGGGCCTTAGTTGCTATTGAGGCCAATTACACCACACCAGGGTCTGTGGCTCTTGCTCAGGCCACTCACATCACACCAGGCCCTGCGCTTCTGGCCACTTACACCACACCAGGGCCTGTGGCTGCTGGCTGAGGCCACTTACACCATACCAGGGCCTGTGGCTGTTGGCTGAGGCCACTTACACCACACCAGGGCCTTAGTTGCTATTGAGGCCACTTACACCACACCAGGGCCTGTGGCTCTGGCTGAGGCCACTTACACCACACCAGGGCCTTATTTGCTATTCAGGCCAGTTACAACACACCAGGGCCTGTGGCTCTGGCTCAGGCCATTTACACCACACCAGGGCCTGTGGCTGCTGGCTGATTCCACTTACACCACACCAGGGCCTGTGGCTCTTGCTCAGGCCACTCATATCACACCAGGCCCTGTGCTTCTGGCTGAGGCCATCTTCACCAAACCAGGCCCTGTGCTGCTTGCTGTGGCCATGTACAACACACCAGGGCCTTAGTTGCTATTGAGGCCACTTACACCACACCAGGGCCTGTGGCTGCTGGCTGAGGCCACCTACACCACACCAGGGCCTGTGGCTGCTGGCTGAGGCCACTTACACCACACCAGGGCCTGTGGCTGCTGGCTGAAGCCACTTACACCACACCAGGGCCTTAGTTGCTATTGAGGCCACTTACACCACACCAGGGCCTGTGGCTGCTGGCTGAGGCCACCTACACCACACCAGGGCCCTTTTGCTGCTGGCTGAGGCCACTTACACCACACCAGTGCCTGTGGCTTCTGGCTGAGGCCACTTACACCACACCAGGGCCTGTGGCTGCTGGCTGAGGCCACTTACACCACACCAGTGCCTGTGGCTCTTGCTCAGGCCACTCACATCACACCAGGCCCTGCGCTTCTGGCCGAGGCCATCTTCACCAAACCAGGCCCTGTGGTTCTTGCTCAGGCCACTTACACCACACCAGGGCCTTATTTGCTATTGAGGCCACTTACACCACACCAGGGCCTGTGGCTCTGGCTTAGGCCACTTACACCACACCAGGGCCTGTGGCACTTGCTCAGGCCACTTACACCACACCAGGGCCTGTGGCTGCTGGCTGAGGCCACTTACACCACACCAGGGCCTGTGGCTCTTGCTCAGGCCACTTACACCACACCAGAGCCTGTGGCACTGGCTGAGGCCACTTACACCACACCAGGGCCTGTGGCTGCTGGCTGAGGCCACTCACACCACACCAGGGCCTGTGGCTGCTAGCTGAGGCCACTTACACCAAACCAGGGCCTGTGGCTGCTTGCTGAGGCCATCTTCACCAAACCAGGGCCTGAGTGACCGGCTGGGGCCACTTACACCACACCAGGGCCTGTGGCTCTTGCTCAGGCCACTCACATCACACCAGGCCCTGCTCTTCTGGCCGAGGCCATCTTCACCAAACCAGGCCCTGTGCTGCTAGCTGTGGCCA
This sequence comes from Aulonocara stuartgranti, assembly GCF_965226115.1. Classification (NCBI taxonomy): domain Eukaryota; kingdom Metazoa; phylum Chordata; class Actinopteri; order Cichliformes; family Cichlidae; genus Aulonocara; species Aulonocara stuartgranti. The sequence goes on along the minus strand of NC_138941.1, from coordinate 22,826,880 downwards.
TGTACAACACACCAGGCCCTGTGCTGGTTCCTGAGGCCATCTTCAACAATCCAGGGCCTGTGCTGTTGGATAAATGCCAAACTGAGCCTTTGGGTTAGGGTATTATGCAAACATGCAGGTATGGTTATAGGATTGTCTTCGTAACTTCAGGTACTTGCCACCTAATCACTTGAATCCATAAATTGAGTCATTGTGCTGGGGCCAGCAGCTTACGGCCATACCACCCTGAGCACGCCCGACCTCGTCTGATCTCGGAAGCAAAGCAGGGCTGGGCTTGGTTAGTACTTGGATGGGAGACTTCCTGGGAATACCTGGTGCTGTAAGCCTTTCATTTTCATGTCATTGAACCGCTTTTGATCCAGAGAAGGGGTGTATTAAAAGACCAAAAGCCCATTAATGAGGGCACATTAACGACATTGCTTTTGGCTCTTTTCCAATGTCTTGTGCTGCTAGCTGATGCCACCTACACCACACCAGGGCCTGAGTGACCGGCTGGGGCCACTTACACCACATCAGGGCCTGTGGCTCTGGCTGAGGCCACCTACACCACACCACGGCCTTATTTGCTGGCTGAGGCCACATACACCAAACCAGGGCCTTAGTTGCTATTGAGGCCAATTACACCACACAAAGGCCTGTGGCTGCTGGCTGAGGCCACTTACACCACACCAGGGCCTGTGGCTGCTGGCTGAGGCCACTTACACCACACCAGGGCCTTAGTTGCTATTGAGGCCAATTACACCACACCAGGGTCTGTGGCTCTTGCTCAGGCCACTTACACCACACCAGGGCCTGTGGCACTGGCTGAGGCCACTTACACCACACCAGGGCCTGTGGCTGCTGGCTGAGGCCACCTACACCACACCAGGGCCTTAGTTGCTATTGAGGCCAATTACACCACACCAGAGCCTGTGGCTGCTGGCTGAAGCCACTTACACCACACCAGGGCCTTAGTTGCTATTGAGGCCACTTACACCACACCAGGGCCTGTGGCTGCTGGCTGAGGCCACCTACACCACACCAGGGCCTGTGGCTGCTGGCTGAGGCCACTTACACCACACCAGGGCCTGTGGCTGCTGGCTGAAGCCACTTACACCACACCAGGGCCTTAGTTGCTATTGAGGCCACTTACACCACACCAGGGCCTGTGGCTGCTGGCTGAGGCCACCTACACCACACCAGGGCCCTTTTGCTGCTGGCTGAGGCCACTTACACCACACCAGTGCATGTGGCTTCTGGCTGAGGCCACTTACACCACACCAGGGCCTGTGGCTGCTGGCTGAGGCCACTTACACCACACCAGGGCCTGTGGCTCTTGCTCAGGCCACTCACATCACACCAGGCCCTGCGCTTCTGGCCGAGGCCATCTTCACCAAACCAGGGCCTGTGGCTGCTTGCTGAGGCCATCTTCACCAAACCAGGCCCTGTGCTGCTTGCTGTGGCCATGTAAAACACACCAGGCCCTGTGCTGGTTCTTGAGGCCATCTTCAACAATCCAGGGCCTGTGCTGTTGGATAAATGCCAAACTGAGCCTTTTGGTTAGGGTATTATGCAAACATGCAGGTATGGTTATAGGATTGTCTTCGTAACTTCAGGTACTTGCCACCTAATCACTTGAATCCATAAATTGAGACATTGTGCTGGGGCCAGCAGCTTACGGCCATACCACCCTGAGCACGCCCGACCTCGTCTGATCTCGGAAGCTAAGCAGGGCTGGGCTTGGTTAGTACTTGGATGGGAGACTTCCTGGGAATACCTGGTGCTGTAAGCCTTTCATTTTCATGTCATTGAACCGCTTTTGATCCAGAGAAGGGGTGTATTAAAAGACCAGAAGCAGCTCCCCATTAATGAGGTCACATTAACGACATTGCTTTTGGCTGTTTTCCAATGTCTTGTGCTGCTAGCTGATGCCACCTACACCACACCAGGGCCTGAGTGACCGGCTGGGGCCACTTACACCACATCAGGGCCTGTTGCTCTGGCTGAGGCCACTTACACCACACCAGGGCCTGTGGCTGCTGGCTGAGGCCACCTACACCACACCAGGGCCTTAGTTGCTATTGAGGCCAATTACACCACACCAGGGTATGTGGCTCTTGCTCAGGCCACTTACACCACACCAGGGCCTTAGTTGCTATTGAGGCCAATTACACCACACCAGGGCCTGTGGCACTGGCTGAGGCCACTTACACCACACCAGGGCCTGTGGCTGCTGGCTGAGGCCACTTACACCACACAAGGGCCTGTGGCTGCTGGCTGAGGCCACCTACACCACACCAGGGCCTGTGGCTGCTGGCTGAGGCCACTTACAACACACCAGGGCCTGTGGCTCTTGCTCAGGCCACTCATATCACACCAGGCCCTGTGCTTCTGGCTGAGGCCATCTTCACCAAACCAGGCCCTGTGCTGCTTGCTGTGGCCATGTAAAACACACCAGGTCCTGTGCTGGTTCTTGAGGCCATCTTCAACAATCCAGGGCCTGTGCTGTTGGATAAATGCCAAACTGAGCCTTTTGGTTAGGGTATTATGCAAACATGCAGGTATGGTTATAGGATTGTCTTCGTAACTTCAGGTACTTGCCACCTAATCACTTGAATCCATAAATTGAGACATTGTGCTGGGGCCAGCAGCTTACGGCCATACCACCCTGAGCACGCCCGACCTCGTCTGATCTCGGAAGCTAAGCAGGGCTGGCCTTGGTTAGTACTTGGATGGGAGACTTCCTGGGAATACCTGGTCCTGTAAGCCTTTCATTTTCATGTCATTGAACCGCTTTTGATCCAGAGAAGGGGTGTATTAAAAGACCAGAAGCAGCTCCCCATTAATGAGGGCACATTAACGACATTGCTTTTGGCTGTTTTCCAATGTCTTGTGCTGCTAGCTGATGCAACCTACACCACACCAGGGCCTGAGTGACCGGCTGTGGCCACTTACACCACATCAGGGCCTGTTGCTCTGGCTGAGGCCACTTACACCACACCAGGGCCTGTGGCTGCTGGCTGAGGCCACCTACACCACACCAGGGCCTTAGTTGCTATTGAGGCCAATTACACCACACCAGGGTATGTGGCTCTTGCTCAGGCCACTTACACCACACCAGGGCCTTAGTTGCTATTGAGGCCAATTACACCACACCAGGGCCTGTGACACTGGCTGAGGCCACTTACACCACACCAGGGCCTGTGGCTGCTGGCTGAGGCCACCTACACCACACCAGGGCCTGTGGCTGCTGGCTGAGGCCACTTACACCACACCAGGGCCCTTTTGCTGCTGGCTGAGGCCACTTACACCACACCAGTGCCTGTGGCTTCTGTCTGAGGCGACTTACACCACACCAGGGCCTGTGGCTGCTGGCTGAGGCCAATTACACCACACCAGGGTCTGTGGCTCTTGCTCAGGCCATCTACACCACACCAGGGCCTGTGGCACTGGCTGAGGCCACTTACACCACACCAGGGCCTGTGGCTGCAGGCTGAGGCCACTTACACCACACCAGGGCCTGTGGCTGCTGGCTGAGGCCACTTACACCACACCAGGGCCTGTGGCTGCTGGCTGAGGCCACCTACACCACACCAGGGCCTGTGGCTGCTGGCTGAGGCGACTTACACCACACCAGGGCCCTTTTGCTGCTGGCTGAGGCCACTTACACCACACCAGTGCCTGTGGCTTCTGGCTGAGGCGACTTACACCACACCAGGGCCTGTGGCTGCTGGCTGAGGCCACTTACACCACACCAAGGCCTGTGGCTCTTGCTCAGGCCACTCACATCACACCAGGCCCTGCGCTTCTGGCCGAGGCCATCTTCACCAAACCAGGCCCTGTGCTGCTTGCTGTGGCCATGTACAACACACCAGGCCCTGTGCTGGTTCCTGAGGCCATCTTCAACAATCCAGGGCCTGTGCTGTTGGATAAATGCCAAACTGAGCCTTTGGGTTAGGGTATTATGCAAACATGAAGGTATGGTTATAGGATTGTCTTCGTAACTTCAGGTACTTGCCACCTAATCACTTGAATCCATAAATTGAGACATTGTGCTGGAGCCAGCATTTTACGGCCATACCACCCAGAGCACGCCCGACCTCGTCTGATCTCGGAAGCTAAGCAGGGCTGGGCTTGGTTAGTACTTGGATGGGAGACTGCCTGGGAATACCTGGTGCTGTAAGCCTTTGATTTTCATGTCATTGAACCGCTTTTGATACAGAGAAGGGGTGTATTAAAAGACCAAAAGCAGCTGCCCATTAATGAGGGCACATTAACGACACTGCTTTTGGCTCTTTTCCAATGTCTTGTGCTGCTAGCTGAGGCCACCTACACCACACCAGGGCCTGAGTGACCGGCTGGGGCCACTTACACCACATCAGGGCCTGTGGCTCTGGCTGAGGCCACTTACACCACACCAGGGCCTGTGGCTGCTGGCTGAGGCCAGTTACACCACACCAGAGCCTGTGGCTGCTGGCTGAAGCCACTTACACCACACCAGGGCCTTAGTTGCTATTGAGGCCACTTACACCACACCAGGGCCTGTGGCTGCTGGCTGAGGCCACCTACACCACACCAGGGCCTGTGGCTGCTGGCTGAGGCGACTTACACCACACCAGGGCCCTTTTGCTGCTGGCTGAGGCCACTTACACCACACCAGTGCCTGTGGCTTCTGGCTGAGGCGACTTACACCACACCAGGGCCTTATTTGCTATTGAGGCCACTTACACCACACCAGGGCCTGTGGCTGCTGGCTGAGGCCACCTACACCACACCAGGGCCTGTGGCTGCTGGCTGAGGCCACTTACACCACACCAGGGCCTGTGGCTGCTGGCTGAAGCCACTTACACCACACCAGGGCCTTAGTTGCTATTGAGGCCACTTACACCACACCAGGGCCTGTGGCTGCTGGCTGAGGCCACCTACACCACACCAGGGCATTAGTTGCTATTGAGGCCACTTACACCACACCAGGGCCTGTGGCTGCTGGCTGAGGCCACCTACACCACACCAGGGCATTAGTTGCTATTGAGGCCAATTACACCACACCAGGGTCTGTGGCTCTTGCTCAGGCCACTTACACCACACCAGGGCCTGTGGCTCTTGCTCAGGCCACTTACACCACACCAGGGCCTGTGGCTGCTGGCTGAGGCCACCTACACCACACCAGGGCATTAGTTGCTATTGAGGCCAATTACACCACACCAGGGTCTGTGGCTCTTGCTCAGGCCACTTACACCACACCAGGGCCTGTGGCTCTTGCTCAGGCCACTTACACCACACCAGGGCCTGTGGCTGCTGGCTGAGGCCACTTACACCACACCAGGGCCTGTGGCTGCTGGCTGAGGCCACTTACACCACACCAGGGCCTGTGGCTGCTGGCTGAGGCCACTTACACCACACCAGGGCCTGTGGCTGCTGGCTGAGGCCACCTACACCACACCAGGGCCTGTGGCTGCTGGCTGAGGCCACTTACACCACACCAGGGCCCTTTTGCTGCTGGTTGAGGCCACTTACACCACACCAGGGCCCTTTTGCTGCTAGCTGATGCCACCTACACCACACCAGGGCCTGAGTGACCGGCTGGGGCCACTTACACCACATCAGGGCCTGTGGCTGCTGGCTGAGGCCACTTACACCACACCAGGGCCTTAGTTGCTATTGAGGCCAATTACACTACACCAGGGTCTGTGGCTCTTTCTCAGGCCACTTACACCACACCAGGCCTGTGGCACTTGCTCAGGCCACTTACACCACACCAGGGCCTGTGGCTGCTGGCTGAGGCCACTTACACCACACCAGGGCCTGTGGCTGCTGGCTGAGGCCACCTACACCACACCAGGGCATTAGTTGCTATTGAGGCCAATTACACCACACCAGGGTCTGTGGCTGCTGGCTGAGGCCACCTACACCACACCAGGGCCTGTGGCTGCTGTCTGAGGCCACTTACACCACACCAGGGCCTGTGGCTGCTGGCTGAGGCCATCTACACCACACCAGGGCCTGTGGCTGCTGGCTGAGGCGACTTACACCACACCAGGGCCCTTTTGCTGCTGGCTGAGGCCACTTACACCACACCAGTGCCTGTGGCTTCTGTCTGAGGCGACTTACACCACACCAGGGCCTGTGGCTGCTGGCTGAGGCCACTTACACCACACCAAGGCCTGTGGCTCTTGCTCAGGCCACTCACATCACACCAGGCCCTGCGCTTCTGGCCGAGGCCATCTTCACCAAACCAGGCCCTGTGGCTCTTGCTCAGGCCACTTACACCACACCAGGGCCTGTGGCTCTGGCTTAGGCCACTTACACCACACCAGGGCCTGTGGCACTTGCTCAGGCCACTTACACCACACCAGGGCCTGTGGCTGCTGGCTGAGGCCACTTACACCACACCAGGGCCTGTGGCTCTTACTCAGGCCACTTACACCACACCAGGGCCTGTGGCACTGGCTGAGGCCACTTAGACCACACCAGGGCCTGTGGCTGCTGGCTGAGGCCACTTACACCACACCAGGGCCTGTGGCTGCTGGCTGAGGCCACTTACACCAAACCAGGGCCTGTGGCTGCTTGCTGAGGCCATCTTCACCAAACCAGGCCCTGTGCTGCTTGCTGTGGCCATGTAAAACACACCAGGCCCTGTGCTGGTTCTTGAGGCCATCTTCAACAATCCAGGGCCTGTGCTGTTGGATAAATGCCAAACTGAGCCTTTGGGTTAGGGTATTATGCAAACATGCAGGTATGGTTATAGGATTGTCTTCGTAACTTCAGGTATTTGCCACCTAATCACTTGAATCCATAAATTGAGACATTGTGCTGGGGCCAGCAGCTTACGGCCATACCACCCTGAGCACGCCCGACCTCGTCTGATCTCGGAAGCTAAGCAGGGCTGGGCTTGGTTAGTACTTGGATGGGAGACTGCCTGGGAATACCTGGTGCTGTAAGCCTTTCATTTTCATGTCATTGAACCGCTTTTGATCCAGAGAAGGGGTGTATTAAAAGACCAAAAGCAGCTGCCCATTAATGAGGGTACATTAACGACATTGCTTTTGGCTGTTTTCCAATGTCTTGTGCTGCTAGCTGATGCCACCTACACCACACCACGGCCTTATTTGCTGGCTGAGGCCACATACACCAAACCAGGGCCTTAGTTGCTATTGAGGCCAATTACACCACACAAGGGCCTGTGGCTGCTGGCTGAGGCCACTTACACCACACCAGGGCCTGTGGCTGCTGGCTGAGGCCACCTACACCACACCAGGGCCTTAGTTGCTATTGAGGCCAATTACACCACACCAGGGTCTGTGGCTCTTGCTCAGGCCACTTACACCACACCAGGGCCTGTGGCACTGGCTGAGGCCACTTACACCACACCAGGGCCTGTGGCTGCTGGCTGAGGCCACCTACACCACACCAGGGCCTTAGTTGCTATTGAGGCCAATTACACCACACAAGGGCCTGTGGCTGCTGGCTGAGGCCACCTACACCACACCAGGGCCTGTGGCTGCTGGCTGAGGCCACTTACACCACACCAGGGCCCTTTTGCTGCTGGCTCAGGCCACTTACACCACACCAGGGCCTGTGGCTGCTGGCTGAGGCCACTTACACCACACCAGGGCCTGTGGCTGCTGGCTGAGGCCACCTACACCACACCAGGGCATTAGTTGCTATTGAGGCCAATTACACCACATCAGGGTCTGTGGCTCTTGCTCAGGCCACTTACACCACACCAGGGCCTGTGGCTCTTGCTCAGGCCACTTACACCACACCAGGGCCTGTGGCTGCTGGCTGAGGCCACTTACACCACACCAGGGCCTGTGGCTGCTGGCTGAGGCCACCTACACCACACCAGGGCCTGTGGCTGCTGGCTGAGGCCACCTACACCACACCAGGGCCTGTGGCTGCTGGCTGAGGCCACTTACACCACACCAGTGCCTGTGGCTGCTGGCTGAGGCGACTTACACCACACCAGGGCCTGTGGCTGCTGGCTGAGGCCACTTACACCACACCAAGGCCTGTGGCTCTTGCTCAGGCCACTCACATCACACCAGGCCCTGCGCTTCTGGCCGAGGCCATCTTCACCAAACCAGGCCCTGTGCTCCTTGCTGTGGCCATGTACAACACACCAGGCCCTGTGCTGGTTCCTGAGGCCATCTTCAACAATCCAGGGCCTGTGCTGTTGGATAAATGCCAAACTGAGCCTTTGGGTTAGGGTATTATGCAAACATGCAGGTATGGTTATAGCATTGTCTTCGTAACTTCAGGTACTTGCCACCTAATCACTTGAATCCATAAATTGAGACATTGTGCTGGAGCCAGCAGCTTACGGCCATACCACCCTGAGCACGCCCGACCTCGTCTGATCTCGGAAGCAAAGCAGGGCTGGGCTTGGTTAGTACTTGGATGGGAGACTGCCTGGGAATACCTGGTGCTGTAAGCCTTTGATTTTCATGTCATTGAACCGCTTTTGATCCAGAGAAGGGGTGTATTAAAAGACCAAAAGCAGCTCCCCATTAATGAGGGCACATTAACGACACTGCTTTTGGCTCTTTTCCAATGTCTTGTGCTGCTAGCTGATGCAACCTACACCACACAAGGGCCTGAGTGACCGGCTGGGGCCACTTACACCACATCAGGGCCTGTGGCTCTGGCTGAGGCCACTTTCACCACACCAGGGCCTGTGGCTGCTGGCTGAGGCCACCTACACCACACCAGGGCATTAGTTGCTATTGAGGCCAATTACACCACACCAGGGTCTGTGGCTCTTGCTCAGGCCACTTACACCACACCAGGGCCTGTGGCTCTTGCTCAGGCCACTTACACCACACCAGGGCCTGTGGCTGCTGGCTGAGGCCACCTACACCACACCAGGGCATTAGTTGCTATTGAGGCCAATTACACCACACCAGGGTCTGTGGCTCTTGCTCAGGCCACTTACACCACACCAGGGCCTGTGGCTCTTGCTCAGGCCACTTACACCACACCAGGGCCTGTGGCACTGGCTGAGGCCACTTACACCACACCAGGGCCTGTGGCTGCTGGCTGAGGCCACTTACACCACACCAGGGCCTGTGGCTGCTGGCTGAGGCCACTTACACCACACCAGGGCCTTTGGCTGGTGGCTGAGGCCACCTACACCACACCAGGGCCTGTGGCTGCTGGCTGAGGCGACTTACACCACACCAGGGCCCTTTTGCTGCTGGCTGAGGCCACTTACACCACACCAGTGCCTGTGGCTTCTGTCTGAGGCGACTTACACCACACCAGGGCCTGTGGCTGCTGGCTGAGGCCAATTACACCACACCAGGGTCTGTGGCTCTTGCTCAGGCCACTTACACCACACCAGGGCCTGTGGCACTGGCTGAGGCCACTTACACCACACCAGGGCCTGTGGCTGCTGGCTGAGGCCACTTACACCACACCAGGGCCTGTGGCTGCTGGCTGAGGCCACTTACACCACACCAGGGCCTGTGGCTGCTGGCTGAGGCCACCTACACCACACCAGGGCCTGTGGCTGCTGGCTGAGGCGACTTACACCACACCAGGGCCCTTTTGCTGCTGGCTGAGGCCACTTACACCACACAAGTGCCTGTGGCTTCTGGCTGAGGCCACCTACACCACACCAGGGCCTGTGGCTGCTGGCTGAGGCCACTTACACCACACCAAGGCCTGTGGCTCTTGCTCAGGCCACTCACATCACACCAGGCCCTGCTCTTCTGGCCGAGGCCATCTTCACCAAACCAGGCCCTGTGCTGCTTGCTGTGGCCATGTACAACACACCAGGCCCTGTGCTGGTTCCTGAGGCCATCTTCAACAATCCAGGGCCTGTGCTGTTGGATAAATGCCAAACTGAGCCTTTGGGTTAGGGTATTATGCAAACATGCAGGTATGGTTATAGGATTGTCTTCGTAACTTCAGGTACTTGCCACCTAATCACTTGAATCCATAAATTGAGACATTGTGCTGGGGCCAGCAGCTTACGGCCATACCACCCTGAGCACGCCCGACCTCGTCTGATCTCGGAAGCTAAGCAGGGCTGGGCTTGGTTAGTACTTGGATGGGAGACTGCCTGGGAATACCTGGTGCTGTAAGCCTTTCATTTTCATGTCATTGAACCGCTTTTGATCCAGAGAAGGGGTGTATTAAAAGACCAAAAGCAGCTGCCCATTAATGAGGGCACATTAACGACACTGCTTTTGGCTGTTTTCCAATGTCTTGTGCTGCTAGCTGATGCCACCTACACCACACCAGGGCCTGAGTGACCGGCTGGGGCCACTTACACCACATCAGGGCCTGTGGCTCTGGCTGAGGCCACTTACACCACACCAGGGCCTGTGGCTGCTGGCTGAGGCCAGTTACACCACACCAGAGCCTGTGGCTGCTGGCTGAAGCCACTTACACCACACCAGGGCCTTAGTTGCTATTGAGGCCACTTACACCACACCAGGGCCTGTGGCTGCTGGCTGAGGCCACCTACACCACACCAGGGCCTGTGGCTGCTGGCTGAGGCCACTTACACCACACCAGGGCCTGTGGCTGCTGGCTGAGGCCACTTACACCACACAAGGGCTTGTGGCTGCTGGCTGAGGCCACCTACACCACACCAGGGCCTGTGGCTGCTGGCTGAGGCCACCTACACCACACCAGGGCCTGTGGCTCTTGCTCAGGCCACTTACACCACACCAGGGCCTGTGGCTCTTGCTCAGGCCACTTACACCACACCAGGGCCTGTGGCTCTTGCTCAGGCCACTCATATCACACCAGGCCCTGTGCTTCTGGCTGAGGCCACTTAGACCACACCAGGGCCTGTGGCTGCTGGCTGAGGCCACTTACACCACACCAGGGCCTGTGGCTGCTGGCTGAGGCCATCTACACCACACCAGGGCCTGTGGCTGCTGGCTGAGGCGACTCACACCACACCAGGGCCCTTTTGCTGCTGGCTGAGGCCACTTACACCACACCAGTGCCTGTGGCTTCTGGCTGAGGCGACTTACACCACACCAGGGCCTGTGGCTGCTGGCTGAGGCCACTTACACCACACCAGGGCCTGTGGCTCTTGCTCAGGCCACTCACATCACACCAGGCCCTGCGCTTCTGGCCGAGGCCATCTTCACCAAACCAGGCCCTGTGGCTCTTGCTCAGGCCACTTACACCACACCAGGGCCTGTGGCTCTGGCTTAGGCCACTTACACCACACCAGGGCCTGTGGCACTTGCTCAGGCCACTTACACCACACCAGGGCCTGTGGCTGCTGGCTGAGGCCACTTACACCACACCAGGGCCTGTGGCTCTTACTCAGGCCACTTACACCACACCAGGGCCTGTGGCACTGGCTGAGGCCACTTAGACCACACCAGGGCCTGTGGCTGCTGGCTGAGGCCACCTACACCACACCAGGGCCTGTGGCTGCTGGCTGAGGCGACTTACACCACACCAGGGCCCTTTTGCTGCTGGCTGAGGCCACTTACACCACACAAGTGCCTGTGGCTTCTGGCTGAGGCCACCTACACCACACCAGGGCCTGTGGCTGCTGGCTGAGGCCACTTACACCACACCAAGGCCTGTGGCTCTTGCTCAGGCCACTCACATCACACCAGGCCCTGCGCTTCTGGCCGAGGCCATCTTCACCAAACCAGGCCCTGTGCTGCTTGCTGTGGCCATGTACAACACACCAGGCCCTGTGCTGGTTCCTGAGGCCATCTTCAACAATCCAGGGCCTGTGCTGTTGGATAAATGCCAAACTGAGCCTTTGGGTTAGGGTATTATGCAAACATGCAGGTATGGTTATAGGATTGTCTTCGTAACTTCAGGTACTTGCCACCTAATCACTTGAATCCATAAATTGAGACATTGTGCTGGGGCCAGCAGCTTACGGCCATACCACCCTGAGCACGCCCGACCTCGTCTGATCTCGGAAGCTAAGCAGGGCTGGGCTTGGTTAGTACTTGGATGGGAGACTGCCTGGGAATACCTGGTGCTGTAAGCCTTTCATTTTCATGTCATTGAACCGCTTTTGATCCAGAGAAGGGGTGTATTAAAAGACCAAAAGCAGCTGCCCATTAATGAGGGCACATTAACGACACTGCTTTTGGCTGTTTTCCAATGTCTTGTGCTGCTAGCTGATGCCACCTACACCACACCAGGGCCTGTGTGACCGGCTGGGGCCACTTACACCACATCAGGGCCTGTGGCTCTGGCTGAGGCCACTTACACCACACCAGGGCCTGTGGCTGCTGGCTGAGGCCAGTTACACCACACCAGAGCCTGTGGCTGCTGGCTGAAGCCACTTACACCACACCAGGGCCTTAGTTGCTATTGAGGCCACTTACACCACACCAGGGCCTTAGTTGCTATTGAGGCCAATTACACTACACCAGGGTCTGTGGCTCTTGCTCAGGCCACTTACACCACACCAGGCCTGTGGCACTTGCTCAGGCCACTTACACCACACCAGGGCCTGTGGCTGCTGGCTGAGGCCACTTACACCACACCAGGGCCTGTGGCTGCTGGCTGAGGCCACCTACACCACACCAGGGCATTAGTTGCTATTGAGGCCAATTACACCACACCAGGGTCTGTGGCTCTTGCTCAGGCCACTTACACCACACCAGGGCCTGTGGCTCTTGCTCAGGCCACTTACACCACACCAGGGCCTGTGGCTGCTGGCTGAGGCCACTTACACCACACCAGGGCCTGTGGCTGCTGGCTGAGGCCACCTACACCACACCAGGGCCTGTGGCTGCTGTCTGAGGCCACTTACACCACACCAGGGCCTGTGGCTGCTGGCTGAGGCCATCTACACCACACCAGGGCCTGTGGCTGCTGGCTGAGGCGACTTACACCACACCAGGGCCCTTTTGCTGCTGGCTGAGGCCACTTACACCACACCAGTGCCTGTGGCTTCTGGCTGAGGCGACTTACACCACACCAGGGCCTGTGGCTGCTGGCTGAGGCCACTTACACCACACCAGGGCCTGTGGCTCTTGCTCAGGCCACTCACATCACACCAGGCCCTGCGCTTCTGGCTGAGGCCATCTTCACCAAACCAGGCCCTGTGGCTCTTGCTCAGGCCACTTACACCACACCAGGGCCTGTGGCTCTGGCTTAGGCCACTTACACCACACCAGGGCCTGTGGCACTTGCTCAGGCCACTTACACCACACCAGGGCCTGTGGCTGCTGGCTGAGGCCACTTACACCACACCAGGGCCTGTGGCTCTTACTCAGGCCACTTACACCACACCAGGGCCTGTGGCACTGGCTGAGGCCACTTAGACCACACCAGGGCCTGTGGCTGCTGGCTGAGGCCACTTACACCACACCAGGGCCTGTGGCTGCTGGCTGAGGCCACTTACACCACACCAGGGCCTTAGTTGCTATTGAGGCCAATTACACCACACCATGGTCTGTGGCTCTTGCTCAGGCCACTCATATCACACCAGGGCCTGTGGCTGCTGGCTGAGGCCACTTACACCACACCAGGGCCTTAGTTGCTATTGAGGCCAATTACACCACACCATGGTCTGTGGCTCTTGCTCAGGCCACTCATATCACACCAGGGCCTGTGGCTGCTGGCTGAGGCGACTTACACCACACCAGGGCCCTTTTGCTGCTGGCTGAGGCCACTTACACCACACCAGTGCCTGTGGCTTCTGGCTGAGGCGACTTACACCACACCAGGGCCTGTGGCTGCTGGCTGAGGCCACTTACACCACACCAGGGCCTGTGGCTGCTGGCTTAGGCCACCTACACTACACCAGGGCCTTAGTTGCTATTGAGGCCAATTACACCACACCATGGTCTGTGGCTCTTGCTCAGGCCACTTACACCACACCAGGGCCTGTGGCACTGGCTGAGGCCACTTACACCACACCAGGGCCTGTGGCTGCTGGCTGAGGCCACTTACACCACACAAGGGCTTGTGGCTGCTGGCTGAGGCCACCTACACCACACCAGGGCCTGTGGCTGCTGGCTGAGGCCACCTACACCACACCAGGGCCTGTGGCTCTTGCTCAGGCCACTTACACCACACCAGGGCCTGTGGCTCTTGCTCAGGCCACTTACACCACACCAGGGCCTGTGGCTCTTGCTCAGGCCACTCATATCACACCAGGCCCTGTGCTTCTGGCTGAGGCCATCTTCACCAAACCAGGCCCTGTGCTGCTTGCTGTGGCCATGTACAACACACCAGGCCCTGTGCTGTTTCCTGAGGCCATCTTCAACAATCCAGGGCCTGTGCTGTTGGATAAATGCCAAACTGAGCCTTTGGGTTAGGGTATTATGCAAACATGCAGGTATGGTTATAGGATTGTCTTCGTAACTTCAGGTACTTGCCACCTAATCACTTGAATCCATAAATTGAGACATTGTGCTGGGCCCAGCACCTTACGGCCATACCACCCTGAGCACGCCCGACCTCGTCTGATCTCGGAAGCTAAGCAGGGCTGGGCTTGGTTAGTACTTGGATGGGAGACTGCCTGGGAATACCTGGTGCTGTAAGCCTTTCATTTTCATGTCATTGAACCGCTTTTGATCCAGAGAAGGGGTGTATTAAAAGACCAAAAGCAGCTGCCCATTAATAAGGCCACATTAATCACATTGCTTTTGGCTCTTTTCCAATGTCTTGTGCTGCTAGCTGATGCCACCTACACCACACCAGGGCCTGAGTGACCGGCTGGGGCCACTTACACCACATCAGGGGCTGTGGCTCTGGCTGAGGCCACTTACACCACACCAGGGCCTGTGGCTTCTGGCTGAGGCGACTTACACCACACCAGGGCCTGTGGCTGCTGGCTGAGGCCACTTACACCACACCAGGGCCTGTGGCTCTTGCTCAGGCCACTCACATCACACCAGGCCCTGCGCTTCTGGCCGAGGCCATCTTCACCAAACCAGGCCCTGTGCTGCTAGCTGTGGCCATGTACAACACACCAGGCCCTGTGCTGGTTCCTGAGGCCATCTTCAACAATCCAGGGCCTGTGCTGTTGGATAAATGCTAAACTGAGCCTTTGGGTTAGGGTATTATGCAAACATGAAGGTAGGGTTATAGGATTGTCTTCGTAACTTCAGGTACTTGCCACCTAATCACCTGAATCCATAAATTCAGACATTGTGCTGTGGCCAGCAGCTTACAGCCATACCACCCTGAGCACGCCCGACCTCGTCTGATCTCGGAAGCTGAGCAGGGCTGGGCTTGGTTAGTACTTGGATGGGAGCCTGCCTGGGAATACCTCGTGCTGAAAGCCTTTCATTTTCATGTCATTGAACCGCTTTTGATCCAGAGAAGGGGTGTATTAAAAGACCAAAAGCAGCTGCCCATTAATGAGGGCACATTAACGACATTGCTTTTGGCTGTTTTCCAATGTCTTGTGCTGCTAGCTGATGCCACCTACACCAAACCAGGGCCTTAGTTGCTATTGAGGCCAATTACACCACACCAGGGTCTTTGGCTCTTCCTCAGGCCACTTACACCACACCAGGGCCTGTGGTACTGGCTGAGGCCACTTACACCACACCAGGGCCTGTGGCTGCTGGCTGAGGCCACTTACACCACACCAGGGCCTTATTTGCTATTGAGGCCACTTACACCACACCAGGGCCTGTGGCTCTTGCTCAGGCCACTTACACCACACCAGGGCCTGTGGCTCTTGCTCAGGCCACTCACATCACACCAGGCCCTGCGCTTCTGGCCGAGGCCATCTTCACCAAACCAGGCCCTGTGCTGCTAGCTGTGGCCATGTACAACACACCAGGCCCTGTGCTGGTTCCTGAGGCCATCTTCAACAATCCAGGGCCTGTGCTGTTGGATAAATGCTAAACTGAGCCTTTGGGTTAGGGTATTATGCAAACATGAAGGTAGGGTTATAGGATTGTCTTCGTAACTTCAGGTACTTGCCACCTAATCACCTGAATCCATAAATTGAGACATTGTGCTGGGGCCAGCAGCTTACGGCCATACCACCCTGAGCACGCCCGACCTCGTCTGATCTCGGAAGCTGAGCAGGGCTGGGCTTGGTTAGTACTTGGATGGGAGACTGCCTGGGAATACCTGGTGCTGTAAGCCTTTCATTTTCATGTCATTGAACCGCTTTTGATCCAGAGAAGGGGTGTATTAAAAGACCAAAAGCAGCTGCCCATTAATGAGGGCACATTAACGACATTGCTTTTGGCTGTTTTCCAATGTCTTGTGCTGCTAGCTGATGCCACCTACACCACACCAAGGCCTGAGTGACCGGCTGTGGCCACTTACACCACATCAGGGCCTGTGGCTCTGGCTGAGGCCACTTACACCACACCAGGGCCTGTGGCTGCTGGCTGAGGCCACTTACACCACACCAGGGCCTGTGGCTGCTGGCTGAGGCCACTTACACCACACCAGGGCCTTAGTTGCTATTGAGGCCAATTACACCACACCATGGTCTGTGGCTCTTGCTCAGGCAACTTACACCACACCAGGGCCTGTGGCACTGGCTGAGGCCACTTACACCACACCAGGGCCTGTGGCTGCTGGCTGAGGCCACTTACACCACACAAGGGCTTGTGGCTGCTGGCTGAGGCCACCTACACCACACCAGGGCCTGTGGCTGCTGGCTGAGGCCACCTACACCACACCAGGGCCTGTGGCTCTTGCTCAGGCCACTTACACCACACCAGGGCCTGTGGCTCTTGCTCAGGCCACTCATATCACACCAGGCCCTGTGCTTCTGGCTGAGGCCACTTAGACCACACCAGGGCCTGTGGCTGCTGGCTGAGGCCACTTACACCACACCAGGGCCTGTGGCTGCTGGCTGAGGCCATCTACACCACACCAGGGCCTGTGGCTGCTGGCTGAGGCGACTTACACCACACCAGGGCCCTTTTGCTGCTGGCTGAGGCCACTTACACCACACCAGTGCCTGTGGCTTCTGGCTGAGGCGACTTACACCACACCAGGGCCTGTGGCTGCTGGCTGAGGCCACTTACACCACACCAGGGCCTGTGGCTCTTGCTCAGGCCACTCACATCACACCAGGCCCTGCGCTTCTGGCCGAGGCCATCTTCACCAAACCAGGCCCTGTGGCTCTTGCTCAGGCCACTTACACCACACCAGGGCCTGTGGCTCTGGCTTAGGCCACTTACACCACACCAGGGCCTGTGGCACTTGCTCAGGCCACTTACACCACACCAGGGCCTGTGGCTGCTGGCTGAGGCCACTTACACCACACCAGGGCCTGTGGCTCTTACTCAGGCCACTTACACCACACCAGGGCCTGTGGCACTGGCTGAGGCCACTTAGACCACACCAGGGCCTGTGGCTGCTGGCTGAGGCCACTTACACCACACCAGGGCCTGTGGCTGCTGGCTGAGGCCACTTACACCAAACCAGGGCCTGTGGCTGCTTGCTGAGGCCATCTTCACCAAACCAGGCCCTGTGCTGCTTGCTGTGGCCATGTAAAACACACCAGGTCCTGTGCTGGTTCTTGAGGCCATCTTCAACAATCCAGGGCCTGTGCTGTTGGATAAATGCCAAACTGAGCCTTTGGGTTACGGTATTATGCAAACATGCAGGTATGGTTATAGGATTGTCTTCGTAACTTCAGGTACTTGCCACCTAATCACTTGAATCCATAAATTGAGACATTGTGCTGGGGCCATCAGCTTACGGCCATACCACCCTGAGCACGCCCGACCTCGTCTGATCTCGGAAGCTAAGCAGGGCTGGGTTTGGTTAGTACTTGGATGGGAGACTGCCTGGGAATACCTGGTGCTGTAAGCCTTTCATTTTCATGTCATTGAACCGCTTTTGATCCAGAGAAGGGGTGTATTAAAAGACCAAAAGCAGCTCCCCATTAATGAGGGCACATTAACAACATTGCTTTTGGCTGTTTTCCAATGTCTTGTGCTGCTAGCTGATGCCACCTACACCACACCACGGCCTTATTTGCTGGCTGAGGCCACATACACCAAACCAGGGCCTTAGTTGCTATTGAGGCCAATTACACCACACAAGGGCCTGTGGCTGCTGGCTGAGGCCACTTACACCACACCAGGGCCTTAGTTGCTATTGAGGCCAATTACACCACACCAGGGTCTGTGGCTCTTGCTCAGGCCACTTACACCACACCAGGGCCTGTGGCACTGGCTGAGGCCACTTACACCACACCAGGGCCTGTGGCTGCTGGCTGAGGCCACCTACACCACACCAGGGTCTGTGGCTCTTGCTCAGGCCACTTACACCACACCAGGGCCGGTGGCACTGGCTGAGGCCACTTACACCACACCAGGGCCTGTGGCTGCTGGCTGAGGCCACCTACACCACACCAGGGCCTTAGTTGCTATTGAGGCCAATTACACCACACAAGGGCCTGTGGCTGCTGGCTGAGGCCACCTACACCACACCAGGGCCTGTGGCTGCTGGCTGAGGCCACTTACACCACACCAGGGCCCTTTTGCTGCTGGCTGAGGCCACTTACACCACACCAGTGCCTGTGGCTTCTGGCTGAGGCGACTTACACCACACCAGGGCCTGTGGCTGCTGGCTGAGGCCACTTACACCACACCAAGGCCTGTGGCTCTTGCGCAGGCCACTCACATCACACCAGGCCCTGCGCTTCTGGCCGAGGCCATCTTCACCAAACCAGGCCCTGTGCTGCTTGCTGTGGCCATGTACAACACACCAGGCCCTGTGCTGGTTCCTGAGGCCATCTTCAACAATCCAGGGCCTGTGCTGTTGGATAAATGCCAAACTGAGCCTTTGGGTTAGGGTATTATGCAAACATGCAGGTATGGTTATAGGATTGTCTTCGTAACTTCAGGTACTTGCCACCTAATCACTTGAATCCATAAATTGAGACATTGTGCTGGAGCCAGCAGCTTACGGCCATACCACCCTGAGCACGCCCGACCTCGTCTGATCTCGGAAGCTAAGCAGGGCTGGGCTTGGTTAGTACTTGGATGGGAGACTGCCTGGGAATACCTGGTGCTGTAAGCCTTTCATTTTCATGTCATTGAACCGCTTTTGATCCAGAGAAGGGGTGTATTAAAAGACCAAAAGCAGCTGCCCATTAATGAGGGCACATTAACGACACTGCTTTTGGCTCTTTTCCAATGTCTTGTGCTGCTAGCTGATGCCACCTACACCACACTAGGGCCTGAGTGACCGGCTGGGGCCACTTACACCACATCAGGGCCTGTGGCTCTGGCTGAGGCCACTTACACCACACCAGGGCCTGTGGCTGCTGACTGAGGCCAGTTACACCACACCAGAGCCTGTGGCTGCTGGCTGAAGCCACTTACACCACACCAGGGCCTTAGTTGCTATTGAGGCCACTTACACCACACCAGGGCCTGTGGCTGCTGGCTGAGGCCACTTACACCACACCAGTGCCTGTGGCTTCTGGCTGAGGCGACTTACACCACACCAGGGCCTGTGGCTGCTGGCTGAGGCCACTTACACCACACCAGGGCCTGTGGCTCTTGCTCAGGCCACTCACATCACACCAGGCCCTGCGCTTCTGGCCGAGGCCATCTTCACCAAACCAGGCCCTGTGGTTCTTGCTCAGGCCACTTACACCACACCAGGGCCTGTGGCTCTGGCTTAGGCCAATTACACCACACCAGGGTCTGTGGCTCTTGCTCAGGCCACTTACACCACACCAGGGCCTGTGGCTGCTGGCTGAGACCACCTACACCACACCAGGGCCTGTGGCTGCTTGCTGAGGCGACTTACACCACACCAGGGCCTGTTGCTGCTGGCTGAGGCCACTTACACCACACCAGGGCCTGTGGCTGCTGGCTGAGGCCACTTACACCACACCAGGGCCTTAGTTGCTATTGAGGCCAATTACACCACACCATGGTCTGTGGCTCTTGCTCAGGCAACTTACACCACACCAGGGCCTGTGGCACTGGCTGAGGCCACTTACACCACACCAGGGCCTGTGGCTGCTGGCTGAGGCCACTTACACCACACAAGGGCTTGTGGCTGCTGGCTGAGGCCACCTACACCACACCAGGGCCTGTGGCTGCTGGCTGAGGCCACCTACACCACACCAGGGCCTGTGGCTCTTGCTCAGGCCACTTACACCACACCAGGGCCTGTGGCTCTTGCTCAGGCCACTTACACCACACCAGGGCCTGTGGCTCTTGCTCAGGCCACTCATATCACACCAGGCCCTGTGCTTCTGGCTGAGGCCACTTAGACCACACCAGGGCCTGTGGCTGCTGGCTGAGGCCACTTACACCACACCAGGGCCTGTGGCTGCTGGCTGAGGCCATCTACACCACACCAGGGCCTGTGGCTGCTGGCTGAGGCGACTTACACCACACCAGGGCCCTTTTGCTGCTGGCTGAGGCCACTTACACCACACCAGTGCCTGTGGCTTCTGGCTGAGGCGACTTACACCACACCAGGGCCTGTGGCTGCTGGCTGAGGCCACTTACACCACACCAGGGCCTGTGGCTCTTGCTCAGGCCACTCACATCACACCAGGCCCTGCGCTTCTGGCCGAGGCCATCTTCACCAAACCAGGCCCTGTGGCTCTTGCTCAGGCCACTTACACCACACCAGGGCCTGTGGCTCTGGCTTAGGCCACTTACACCACACCAGGGCCTGTGGCACTTGCTCAGGCCACTTACACCACACCAGGGCCTGTGGCTGCTGGCTGAGGCCACTTACACCACACCAGGGCCTGTGGCTCTTACTCAGGCCACTTACACCACACCAGGGCCTGTGGCACTGGCTGAGGCCACTTAGACCACACCAGGGCCTGTGGCTGCTGGCTGAGGCCACTTACACCACACCAGGGCCTGTGGCTGCTGGCTGAGGCCACTTACACCAAACCAGGGCCTGTGGCTGCTTGCTGAGGCCATCTTCACCAAACCAGGCCCTGTGCTGCTTGCTGTGGCCATGTAAAACACACCAGGTCCTGTGCTGGTTCTTGAGGCCATCTTCAACAATCCAGGGCCTGTGCTGTTGGATAAATGCCAAACTGAGCCTTTGGGTTACGGTATTATGCAAACATGCAGGTATGGTTATAGGATTGTCTTCGTAACTTCAGGTACTTGCCACCTAATCACTTGAATCCATAAATTGAGACATTGTGCTGGGGCCATCAGCTTACGGCCATACCACCCTGAGCACGCCCGACCTCGTCTGATCTCGGAAGCTAAGCAGGGCTGGGTTTGGTTAGTACTTGGATGGGAGACTGCCTGGGAATACCTGGTGCTGTAAGCCTTTCATTTTCATGTCATTGAACCGCTTTTGATCCAGAGAAGGGGTGTATTAAAAGACCAAAAGCAGCTCCCCATTAATGAGGGCACATTAACGACATTGCTTTTGGCTGTTTTCCAATGTCTTGTGCTGCTAGCTGATGCCACCTACACCACACCACGGCCTTATTTGCTGGCTGAGGCCACATACACCAAACCAGGGCCTTAGTTGCTATTGAGGCCAATTACACCACACAAGGGCCTGTGGCTGCTGGCTGAGGCCACTTACACCACACCAGGGCCTTAGTTGCTATTGAGGCCAATTACACCACACCAGGGTCTGTGGCTCTTGCTCAGGCCACTTACACCACACCAGGGCCTGTGGCACTGGCTGAGGCCACTTACACCACACCAGGGCCTGTGGCTGCTGGCTGAGGCCACCTACACCACACCAGGGTCTGTGGCTCTTGCTCAGGCCACTTACACCACACCAGGGCCGGTGGCACTGGCTGAGGCCACTTACACCACACCAGGGCCTGTGGCTGCTGGCTGAGGCCACCTACACCACACCAGGGCCTTAGTTGCTATTGAGGCCAATTACACCACACAAGGGCCTGTGGCTGCTGGCTGAGGCCACCTACACCACACCAGGGCCTGTGGCTGCTGGCTGAGGCCACTTACACCACACCAGGGCCCTTTTGCTGCTGGCTGAGGCCACTTACACCACACCAGTGCCTGTGGCTTCTGGCTGAGGCGACTTACACCACACCAGGGCCTGTGGCTGCTGGCTGAGGCCACTTACACCACACCAAGGCCTGTGGCTCTTGCGCAGGCCACTCACATCACACCAGGCCCTGCGCTTCTGGCCGAGGCCATCTTCACCAAACCAGGCCCTGTGCTGCTTGCTGTGGCCATGTACAACACACCAGGCCCTGTGCTGGTTCCTGAGGCCATCTTCAACAATCCAGGGCCTGTGCTGTTGGATAAATGCCAAACTGAGCCTTTGGGTTAGGGTATTATGCAAACATGCAGGTATGGTTATAGGATTGTCTTCGTAACTTCAGGTACTTGCCACCTAATCACTTGAATCCATAAATTGAGACATTGTGCTGGAGCCAGCAGCTTACGGCCATACCACCCTGAGCACGCCCGACCTCGTCTGATCTCGGAAGCTAAGCAGGGCTGGGCTTGGTTAGTACTTGGATGGGAGACTGCCTGGGAATACCTGGTGCTGTAAGCCTTTCATTTTCATGTCATTGAACCGCTTTTGATCCAGAGAAGGGGTGTATTAAAAGACCAAAAGCAGCTGCCCATTAATGAGGGCACATTAACGACACTGCTTTTGGCTCTTTTCCAATGTCTTGTGCTGCTAGCTGATGCCACCTACACCACACTAGGGCCTGAGTGACCGGCTGGGGCCACTTACACCACATCAGGGCCTGTGGCTCTGGCTGAGGCCACTTACACCACACCAGGGCCTGTGGCTGCTGACTGAGGCCAGTTACACCACACCAGAGCCTGTGGCTGCTGGCTGAAGCCACTTACACCACACCAGGGCCTTAGTTGCTATTGAGGCCACTTACACCACACCAGGGCCTGTGGCTGCTGGCTGAGGCCACTTACACCACACCAGTGCCTGTGGCTTCTGGCTGAGGCGACTTACACCACACCAGGGCCTGTGGCTGCTGGCTGAGGCCACTTACACCACACCAGGGCCTGTGGCTCTTGCTCAGGCCACTCACATCACACCAGGCCCTGCGCTTCTGGCCGAGGCCATCTTCACCAAACCAGGCCCTGTGGTTCTTGCTCAGGCCACTTACACCACACCAGGGCCTGTGGCTCTGGCTTAGGCCAATTACACCACACCAGGGTCTGTGGCTCTTGCTCAGGCCACTTACACCACACCAGGGCCTGTGGCTGCTGGCTGAGACCACCTACACCACACCAGGGCCTGTGGCTGCTTGCTGAGGCGACTTACACCACACCAGGGCCTGTTGCTGCTGGCTGAGGCCACTTACACCACACCAGGGCCTGTGGCTGCTGGCTGAGGCCACTTACACCACACCAGGGCCTTAGTTGCTATTGAGGCCAATTACACCACACCATGGTCTGTGGCTCTTGCTCAGGCAACTTACACCACACCAGGGCCTGTGGCACTGGCTGAGGCCACTTACACCACACCAGGGCCTGTGGCTGCTGGCTGAGGCCACTTACACCACACAAGGGCTTGTGGCTGCTGGCTGAGGCCACCTACACCACACCAGGGCCTGTGGCTGCTGGCTGAGGCCACCTACACCACACCAGGGCCTGTGGCTCTTGCTCAGGCCACTTACACCACACCAGGGCCTGTGGCTCTTGCTCAGGCCACTTACACCACACCAGGGCCTGTGGCTCTTGCTCAGGCCACTCATATCACACCAGGCCCTGTGCTTCTGGCTGAGGCCACTTAGACCACACCAGGGCCTGTGGCTGCTGGCTGAGGCCACTTACACCACACCAGGGCCTGTGGCTGCTGGCTGAGGCCATCTACACCACACCAGGGCCTGTGGCTGCTGGCTGAGGCGACTTACACCACACCAGGGCCCTTTTGCTGCTGGCTGAGGCCACTTACACCACACCAGTGCCTGTGGCTTCTGGCTGAGGCGACTTACACCACACCAGGGCCTGTGGCTGCTGGCTGAGGCCACTTACACCACACCAGGGCCTGTGGCTCTTGCTCAGGCCACTCACATCACACCAGGCCCTGCGCTTCTGGCCGAGGCCATCTTCACCAAACCAGGCCCTGTGGCTCTTGCTCAGGCCACTTACACCACACCAGGGCCTGTGGCTCTGGCTTAGGCCACTTACACCACACCAGGGCCTGTGGCACTTGCTCAGGCCACTTACACCACACCAGGGCCTGTGGCTGCTGGCTGAGGCCACTTACACCACACCAGGGCCTGTGGCTCTTACTCAGGCCACTTACACCACACCAGGGCCTGTGGCACTGGCTGAGGCCACTTAGACCACACCAGGGCCTGTGGCTGCTGGCTGAGGCCACTTACACCACACCAGGGCCTGTGGCTGCTGGCTGAGGCCACTTACACCAAACCAGGGCCTGTGGCTGCTTGCTGAGGCCATCTTCACCAAACCAGGCCCTGTGCTGCTTGCTGTGGCCATGTAAAACACACCAGGTCCTGTGCTGGTTCTTGAGGCCATCTTCAACAATCCAGGGCCTGTGCTGTTGGATAAATGCCAAACTGAGCCTTTGGGTTACGGTATTATGCAAACATGCAGGTATGGTTATAGGATTGTCTTCGTAACTTCAGGTACTTGCCACCTAATCACTTGAATCCATAAATTGAGACATTGTGATGGGGCCATCAGCTTACGGCCATACCACCCTGAGCACGCCCGACCTCGTCTGATCTCGGAAGCTAAGCAGGGCTGGGCTTGGTTAGTACTTGGATGGGAGACTGCCTGGGAATACCTGGTGCTGTAAGCCTTTCATTTTCATGTCATTGAACCGCTTTTGATCCAGAGAAGGGGTGTATTAAAAGACCAAAAGCAGCTCCCCATTAATGAGGGCACATTAACGACATTGCTTTTGGCTGTTTTCCAATGTCTTGTGCTGCTAGCTGATGCCACCTACACCACACCACGGCCTTATTTGCTGGCTGAGGCCACATACACCAAACCAGGGCCTTAGTTGCTATTGAGGCCAATTACACCACACAAGGGCCTGTGGCTGCTGGCTGAGGCCACTTACACCACACCAGGGCCTTAGTTGCTATTGAGGCCAATTACACCACACCAGGGTCTGTGGCTCTTGCTCAGGCCACTTACACCACACCAGGGCCTGTGGCACTGGCTGAGGCCACTTACACCACACCAGGGCCTGTGGCTGCTGGCTGAGGCCACCTACACCACACCAGGGTCTGTGGCTCTTGCTCAGGCCACTTACACCACACCAGGGCCGGTGGCACTGGCTGAGGCCACTTACACCACACCAGGGCCTGTGGCTGCTGGCTGAGGCCACCTACACCACACCAGGGCCTTAGTTGCTATTGAGGCCAATTACACCACACAAGGGCCTGTGGCTGCTGGCTGAGGCCACCTACACCACACCAGGGCCTGTGGCTGCTGGCTGAGGCCACTTACACCACACCAGGGCCCTTTTGCTGCTGGCTGAGGCCACTTACACCACACCAGTGCCTGTGGCTTCTGGCTGAGGCGACTTACACCACACCAGGGCCTGTGGCTGCTGGCTGAGGCCACTTACACCACACCAAGGCCTGTGGCTCTTGCGCAGGCCACTCACATCACACCAGGCCCTGCGCTTCTGGCCGAGGCCATCTTCACCAAACCAGGCCCTGTGCTGCTTGCTGTGGCCATGTACAACACACCAGGCCCTGTGCTGGTTCCTGAGGCCATCTTCAACAATCCAGGGCCTGTGCTGTTGGATAAATGCCAAACTGAGCCTTTGGGTTAGGGTATTATGCAAACATGCAGGTATGGTTATAGGATTGTCTTCGTAACTTCAGGTACTTGCCACCTAATCACTTGAATCCATAAATTGAGACATTGTGCTGGAGCCAGCAGCTTACGGCCATACCACCCTGAGCACGCCCGACCTCGTCTGATCTCGGAAGCTAAGCAGGGCTGGGCTTGGTTAGTACTTGGATGGGAGACTGCCTGGGAATACCTGGTGCTGTAAGCCTTTCATTTTCATGTCATTGAACCGCTTTTGATCCAGAGAAGGGGTGTATTAAAAGACCAAAAGCAGCTGCCCATTAATGAGGGCACATTAACGACACTGCTTTTGGCTCTTTTCCAATGTCTTGTGCTGCTAGCTGATGCCACCTACACCACACTAGGGCCTGAGTGACCGGCTGGGGCCACTTACACCACATCAGGGCCTGTGGCTCTGGCTGAGGCCACTTACACCACACCAGGGCCTGTGGCTGCTGACTGAGGCCAGTTACACCACACCAGAGCCTGTGGCTGCTGGCTGAAGCCACTTACACCACACCAGGGCCTTAGTTGCTATTGAGGCCACTTACACCACACCAGGGCCTGTGGCTGCTGGCTGAGGCCACTTACACCACACCAGTGCCTGTGGCTTCTGGCTGAGGCGACTTACACCACACCAGGGCCTGTGGCTCTGGCTTAGGCCAATTACACCACACCAGGGTCTGTGGCTCTTGCTCAGGCCACTTACACCACACCAGGGCCTGTGGCTGCTGGCTGAGGCCACCTACACCACACCAGGGCCTGTGGCTGCTTGCTGAGGCGACTTACACCACACCAGGGCCTGTTGCTGCTGGCTGAGGCCACTTACACCACCCCAGTGCCTGTGGCTTCTGGCTGAGGCGACTTACACCACACCAGGGCCTGTTGCTATTGAGGCCATTTACACCACACCAGGGTCTGTGGCTCTTGCTCAGGCCACTTACACCACACCAGGGCCTGTGGCACTGGCTCAGGCCGCTTAGACCACACCAGGGTCTGTGGCTCTTGCTCAGGCCACTTACACCACACCAGGGCCTGTGGCACTGGCTCAGGCCGCTTAGACCACACCAGGGCCTGTGGCTGCTGGCTGAGGCGACTTACACCACACCAGGGCCTGTTGCTGCTGGCTGAGGCCACTTACACCACACCAGGGACTGTGGCTTCTGGCTGAGGTGACTTACACCACACCAGGGCCTGTGGCTGCTGGCTGAGGCCACTTACACCACACCAGGGCCTGTGGCTCTTGCTCAGGCCACTTACACCACACCAGGGCCTGTGGCTCTTGCTCAGGCCACTCACATCACACCAGGCCCTGCTCTTCTGGCCGAGGCCATCTTCACCAAACCAGGCCCTGTGCTGCTAGCTGTGGCCATGTACAACACACCAGGCCCTGTGCTGGTTCCTGAGGCCATCTTCAACAATCCAGGGCCTGTGCTGTTGGATAAATGCTAAACTGAGCCTTTGGGTTAGGGTATTATGCAAACATGCAGGTATGGTTATAGGATTGTCTTCGAAACTTCAGGTACTTGCCACCTAATCACTTGAATCCATAAATTGAGACATTGTGCTGGAGCCAGCAGCTTACGGCCATACCACCCTGAGCACGCCTGACCTCGTCTGATCTCGGAAGCTAAGCAGGGCTGGGCTTGGTTAGTACTTGGATGGGAGACTGCCTGGGAATACCTGGTGCTGTAAGCCTTTCATTTTCATGTCATTGAACCGCTTTTGATCCAGAGAAGGGGTGTATTAAAAGACCAAAAGCAGCTGCCCATTAATGAGGGCACATTAACGACACTGCTTTTGGCTCTTTTCCAATGTCTTGTGCTGCTAGCTGATGCAACCTACACCACACAAGGGCCTGAGTGACCGGCTGGGGCCACTTACACCACATCAGGGCCTGTGGCTCTGGCTGAGGCCACTTTCACCACACCAGGGCCTGTGGCTGCTGGCTGAGGCCACCTACACCACACCAGGGCATTAGTTGCTATTGAGGCCAATTACACCACACCAGGGTCTGTGGCTCTTGCTCAGGCCACTTACACCACACCAGGGCCTGTGGCTCTTGCTCAGGCCACTTACACCACACCAGGGCCTGTGGCTGCTGGCTGAGGCCACCTACACCACACCAGGGCATTAGTTGCTATTGAGGCCAATTACACCACACCAGGGTCTGTGGCTCTTGCTCAGGCCACTTACACCACACCAGGGCCTGTGGCTCTTGCTCAGGCCACTTACACCACACCAGGGCCTGTGGCACTGGCTGAGGCCACTTACACCACACCAGGGCCTGTGGCTGCTGGCTGAGGCCACTTACACCACACCAGGGCCTGTGGCTGCTGGCTGAGGCCACTTACACCACACCAGGGCCTGTGGCTGGTGGCTGAGGCCACCTACACCACACCAGGGCCTGTGGCTGCTGGCTGAGGCGACTTACACCACACCAGGGCCCTTTTGCTGCTGGCTGAGGCCACTTACACCACACCAGTGCCTGTGGCTTCTGTCTGAGGCGACTTACACCACACCAGGGCCTGTGGCTGCTGGCTGAGGCCAATTACACCACACCAGGGTCTGTGGCTCTTGCTCAGGCCACTTACACCACACCAGGGCCTGTGGCACTGGCTGAGGCCACTTACACCACACCAGGGCCTGTGGCTGCTGGCTGAGGCCACTTACACCACACCAGGGCCTGTGGCTGCTGGCTGAGGCCACTTACACCACACCAGGGCCTGTGGCTGCTGGCTGAGGCCACCTACACCACACCAGGGCCTGTGGCTGCTGGCTGAGGCGACTTACACCACACCAGGGCCCTTTTGCTGCTGGCTGAGGCCACTTACACCACACCAGTGCCTGTGGCACTGGCTGAGGCCACTTACACCACACCAGGGCCTGTGGCTGCTGGCTGAGGCCAATTACACCACACCAGGGTCTGTGGCTCTTGCTCAGGCCACTTACACCACACCAGGGCCTGTGGCACTGGCTGAGGCAACTTACACCACACCAGGGCCTGTGGCTGCTGGCTGAGGCCACTTACACCACACCAGGGCCTGTGGCTGCTGGCTGAGGCCACTTACACCACACCAGGGCCTGTGGCTGCTGGCTGAGGCCACCTACACCACACCAGGGCCTGTGGCTGCTGGCTGAGGTGACTTACACCACACCAGGGCCCTTTTGCTGCTGGCTGAGGCCACTTACACCACACCAGTGCCTGTGGCTTCGGGCTGAGGCGACTTACACCACACCAGGGCCTGTGGCTGCTGGCTGAGGCCACTTACACCACACCAAGGCCTGTGGCTCTTGCTCAGGCCATCTTCACCAAACCAGGGCCTGAGTGACCGGCTGGGGCCACTTACACCACACCAGGGCCTGTGGCTCTTGCTCAGGCCACTCATATCACACCAGGCCCTGTGCTTCTGGCCGAGGCCATCTTCACCAAACCAGGCCCTGTGCTGCTAGCTGTGGCCATGTACAACACACCAGGCCCTGTGCTGGTTCCTGAGGCCATCTTCAACAATCCAGGGCCTGTGCTGTTGGATAAATGCCAAACTGAGCCTTTGGGTTAGGGTATTATGCAAACATGCAGGTATGGTTATAGGATTGTCTTCGTAACTTCAGGTACTTGCCACCTAATCACTTGAATCCATAAATTGAGTCATTGTGCTGGGGCCAGCAGCTTACGGCCATACCACCCTGAGCACGCCCGACCTCGTCTGATCTCAGAAGCTAAACAGGGCTGGGCTTGGTTAGTACTTGGATGGGAGACTGCCTGGGAATACCTGGTGCTGTAAGCCTTTCATTTTCATGTCATTGAACCGCTTTTGATCCAGAGAAGGGGTGTATTAAAAGACCAAAAGCCCATTAATGAGGGCACATTAACGACATTGCTTTTGGCTCTTTTCCAATGTCTTGTGCTGCTAGCTGATGCCACCTACACCACACCAGGGCCTGAGTGACCGGCTGGGGCCACTTACACCACATCAGGGCCTGTGGCTCTGGCTGAGGCCACTTACACCACACCAGGGCCTGTGGCTGCTGGCTGAGGCCACCTACACCACACCAGGGCCTTAGTTGCTATTGAGGCCAATTACACCACACCAGGGTCTGTGGCTCTTGCTCAGGCCACTTACACCACACCAGGGCCTGTGGCTGCTGGCTGAGGCCATTTACACCACACCAGGGCCTGTGGCTGCTGGCTGAGGCCACCTACACCACACCAGGGCATTAGTTGCTATTGAGGCGACTTACACCACACCAGGGCCTGTGGCTGCTAGCTGAGGCCACTTACACCAAACCAGGGCCTGTGGCTGCTTGCTGAGGCCATCTTCAACAATCCAGGGCCTGTGCTGTTGGATAAATGCTAAACTGAGCCTTTGGGTTAGGGTATTATGCAAACATGCAGGTATGGTTATAGGATTGTCTTCGTAACTTCAGGTACTTGCCACCTAATCACTTGAATCCATAAATTGAGACATTGTGCTGGGGCCAGCAGCTTACGGCCATACCACCCTGAGCACGCCCGACCTCGTCTGATCTCGGAAGCTAAGCAGGGCTGGGCTTGGTTAGTACTTGGATGGGAGACTGCCTGGGAATACCTGGTGCTGTAAGCCTTTCATTTTCATGTCATTGAACCGCTTTTGATCCAGAGAAGGGGTGTATTAAAAGACCAGAAGCAGCTCCCCATTAATGAGGGCACATTAACGACATTGCTTTTGGCTGTTTTCCAATGTCTTGTGCTGCTAGCTGATGCCACCTACACCACACCAGGGCCTGAGTGACCGGCTGGGGCCACTTACACCACATCAGGGCCTGTGGCTCTGGCTGAGGCCACTTACACCACACAAGGGCCTGTGGCTGCTGGCTGAGGCCACTTACACCACACCAGGGCCTGTGGCTGCTGGCTGAGGCGACTTACACCACACCAGGGCCCTTTTGCTGCTGGCTGAGGCCACTTACACCACACCAGGGCCTGTGGCTGCTGGCTGAGGCCAATTACAACACACCAGGGTCTGTGGCTCTTGCTCAGGCCACTTACACCACACCAGGGCCTGTGGCACTGGCTGAGGCAACTTACACCACACCAGGGCCTGTGGCTGCTGGCTGAGGCCACTTACACCACACCAAGGCCTGTGGCTCTTGCTCAGGCCATCTTCACCAAACCAGGGCCTGAGTGACCGGCTGGGGCCACTTACACCACACCAGGGCCTGTGGCTGCTGGCTGAGGCCACTTACACCACACCAAGGCCTGTGGCTCTTGCTCCGGCCACTCACATCACACCAGGCCCTGCGCTTCTGGCCGAGGCCATCTTCACCAAACCAGGCCCTGTGCTGCTTGCTGTGGCCATGTACAACACACCAGGCCCTGTGCTGGTTCCTGAGGCCATCTTCAACAATCCAGGGCCTGTGCTGTTGGATAAATGCCAAACTGAGCCTTTGGGTTAGGGTATTATGCAAACATGCAGGTATGGTTATAGGATTGTCTTCGTAACTTCAGGTACTTGCCACCTAATCACTTGAATCCATAAATTGAGACATTGTGCTGGGGCCAGCAGCTTACGGCCATACCACCCTGAGCACGCCCGACCTCGTCTGATCTCGGAAGCTAAGCAGGGCTGGGCTTGGTTAGTACTTGGATGGGAGACTGCCTGGGAATACCTGGTGCTGTAAGCCTTTCATTTTCATGTCATTGAACCGCTTTTGATCCAGAGAAGGGGTGTATTAAAAGACCAAAAGCAGCTGCCCATTAATGAGGGCACATTAACGACACTGCTTTTGGCTGTTTTCCAATGTCTTGTGCTGCTAGCTGATGCCACCTACACCACACCAGGGCCTGAGTGACCGGCTGGGGCCACTTACACCACATCAGGGCCTGTGACTTGGCTGAGGCCACTTACACCACACCAGGGCCTGTGGCTGCTGGCTGAGGCCAGTTACACCACACCAGAGCCTGTGGCTGCTGGCTGAAGCCACTTACACCACACCAGGGCCTTAGTTGCTATTGAGGCCACTTACACCACACCAGGGCCTGTGGCTGCTGGCTGAGGCCACCTACACCACACCAGGGCCTGTGGCTGCTGGCTGAGGCCACTTACACCACACCAGGGCCTGTGGCTCTTGCTCAGGCCACTCACATCACACCAGGCCCTGCGCTTCTGGCCGAGGCCATCTTCACCAAACCAGGCCCTGTGGTTCTTGCTCAGGCCACTTACACCACACCAGGGCCTGTGGCTGCTGGCTGAAGCCACTTACACCACACCAGGGCCTTAGTTGCTATTGAGGCCACTTACACCACACCAGGGCCTGTGGCTGCTGGCTGAGGCCACCTACACCACACCAGGGCCCTTTTGCTGCTGGCTGAGGCCACTTACACCACACCAGTGCCTGTGGCTTCTGGCTGAGGCCACTTACACCACACCAGGGCATGTGGCTGCTGGCTGAGGCCACTTACACCACACCAGGGCCTGTGGCTCTTGCTCAGGCCACTCACATCACACCAGGCCCTGCGCTTCTGGCCGAGGCCATCTTCACCAAACCAGGCCCTGTGGTTCTTGCTCAGGCCACTTACACCACACCAGGGCCTTATTTGCTATTGAGGCCACTTACACCACACCAGGGCCTGTGGCACTTGCTCAGGCCACTTACACCACACCAGGGCCTGTGGCACTTGCTCAGGCCACTTACACCACACCAGGGCCTGTGGCTGCTGGCTGAGGCCACTTACACCACACCAGGGCCTGTGGCTCTTGCTCAGGCCACTTACACCACACCAGGGCCTGTGTCACTGGCTGAGGCCACTTAGACCACACCAGGGCCTGTGGCTGCTGGCTGAGGCCACTCACAACACACCAGGGCCTGTGGCTGCTAGCTGAGGCCACTTACACCAAACCAGGGCCTGTGGCTGCTTGCTGAGGCCACCTACACCACACCAGGGCCTTAGTTGCTATTGAGGCCAATTACACCACACAAGGGCCTGTGGCTGCTGGCTGAGGCCACCTACACCACACCAGGGCCTGTGGCTGCTGGCTGAGGCCACTTACAACACACCAGGGCCTGTGGCTGCTGGCTGAGGCCACCTACACCACACCAGGGCCTGTGGCTGCTGGCTGAGGCCACTTACAACACACCAGGGTCTGTGGCTCTTGCTCAGGCCACTCATATCACACCAGGCCCTGTGGTTCTGGCCGAGGCCATCTTCACCAAACCAGGCCCTGTGCTGCTTGCTGTGGCCATGTAAAACACACCAGGCCCTGTGCTGGTTCCTGACGCCATCTTCAATAATCCTGGGCCTGTGCTGTTGGATAAATGCCAAACTGAGCCTTTGGGTTAGGGTATTATGCAAACATGCAGGTATGGTTATAGGATTGTCTTCGTAACTTCAGGTACTTGCCACCTAATCACTCGAATCCATAAATTGAGACATTGTGCTCGGGCCAGCAGCTTACGGCCATACCACCCTGAGCACGCCCGACCTCGTCTGATCTCGGAAGCTAAGCAGGGCTGGGCTTGGTTAGTACTTGGATGGGAGACTGCCTGGGAATACCTGGTGCTGTAAGCCTTTCATTTTCATGTCATTGAACCGCTTTTGATCCAGAGAAGGGGTGTATTAAAAGACCAAAAGCAGCTGCCCATTAATGAGGGCACATTAACGACATTGCTTTTGGCTGTTTTCCAATGTCTTGTGCTGCTAGCTGATGCCACTTACACCACACCAGGGCCTGTGGCTGCTGGCTGAGGCCACTTACACCACACCAGGGCCTGTGGCTGCTGGCTGAGGCCACTTACACCACACCAGGGCCTTAGTTGCTATTGAGGCCAATTACACCACACCATGGTCTGTGGCTCTTGCTCAGGCCACTTACACCACACCAGGGCCTGTGGCTGCTGGCTGAGGCCACTTACACCACACAAGGGCTTGTGGCTGCTGGCTGAGGCCACCTACACC
This sequence comes from Aulonocara stuartgranti, assembly GCF_965226115.1. NCBI lineage: Eukaryota > Metazoa > Chordata > Actinopteri > Cichliformes > Cichlidae > Aulonocara > Aulonocara stuartgranti. The sequence continues at coordinate 22,793,289 of NC_138941.1, read as the reverse complement.
ACACCAGGGCCTGTGGCTGCTGGCTGAGGCCACTTACACCACACCAGGGCCTGTGGCTGCTGGCTGAGGCCACTTACACCACACCAGGGCCTTAGTTGCTATTGAGGCCAATTACACCACACCATGGTCTGTGGCTCTTGCTCAGGCAACTTACACCACACCAGGGCCTGTGGCTCTTGCTCAGGCCACTTACACCACACCAGGGCCTGTGGCTCTTGCTCAGGCCACTTACACCACACCAGGGCCTGTGGCTCTTGCTCAGGCCACTCATATCACACCAGGCCCTGTGCTTCTGGCTGAGGCCACTTAGACCACACCAGGGCCTGTGGCTGCTGGCTGAGGCCACTTACACCACACCAGGGCCTGTGGCTGCTGGCTGAGGCCATCTACACCACACCAGGGCCTGTGGCTGCTGGCTGAGGCGACTTACACCACACCAGGGCCCTTTTGCTGCTGGCTGAGGCCACTTACACCACACCAGTGCCTGTGGCTTCTGGCTGAGGCGACTTACACCACACCAGGGCCTGTGGCTGCTGGCTGAGGCCACTTACACCACACCAGGGCCTGTGGCTCTTGCTCAGGCCACTCACATCACACCAGGCCCTGCGCTTCTGGCCGAGGCCATCTTCACCAAACCAGGCCCTGTGGCTCTTGCTCAGGCCACTTACACCACACCAGGGCCTGTGGCTCTGGCTTAGGCCACTTACACCACACCAGGGCCTGTGGCACTTGCTCAGGCCACTTACACCACACCAGGGCCTGTGGCTGCTGGCTGAGGCCACTTACACCACACCAGGGCCTGTGGCTCTTACTCAGGCCACTTACACCACACCAGGGCCTGTGGCACTGGCTGAGGCCACTTAGACCACACCAGGGCCTGTGGCTGCTGGCTGAGGCCACTTACACCACACCAGGGCCTGTGGCTGCTGGCTGAGGCCACTTACACCAAACCAGGGCCTGTGGCTGCTTGCTGAGGCCATCTTCACCAAACCAGGCCCTGTGCTGCTTGCTGTGGCCATGTAAAACACACCAGGTCCTGTGCTGGTTCTTGAGGCCATCTTCAACAATCCAGGGCCTGTGCTGTTGGATAAATGCCAAACTGAGCCTTTGGGTTACGGTATTATGCAAACATGCAGGTATGGTTATAGGATTGTCTTCGTAACTTCAGGTACTTGCCACCTAATCACTTGAATCCATAAATTGAGACATTGTGCTGGGGCCATCAGCTTACGGCCATACCACCCTGAGAACGCCCGACCTCGTCTGATCTCGGAAGCTAAGCAGGGCTGGCCTTGGTTAGTACTTGGATGGGAGACTGCCTGGGAATACCTGGTGCTGTAAGCCTTTCATTTTCATGTCATTGAACCGCTTTTGATCCAGAGAAGGGGTGTATTAAAAGACCAAAAGCAGCTCCCCATTAATGAGGGCACATTAACGACATTGCTTTTGGCTGTTTTCCAATGTCTTGTGCTGCTAGCTGATGCCACCTACACCACACCACGGCCTTATTTGCTGGCTGAGGCCACATACACCAAACCAGGGCCTTAGTTGCTATTGAGGCCAATTACACCACACAAGGGCCTGTGGCTGCTGGCTGAGGCCACTTACACCACACCAGGGCCTTAGTTGCTATTGAGGCCAATTACACCACACCAGGGTCTGTGGCTCTTGCTCAGGCCACTTACACCACACCAGGGCCTGTGGCACTGGCTGAGGCCACTTACACCACACCAGGGCCTGTGGCTGCTGGCTGAGGCCACCTACACCACACCAGGGCCTTAGTTGCTATTGAGGCCAATTACACCACACAAGGGCCTGTGGCTGCTGGCTGAGGCCACCTACACCACACCAGGGCCTGTGGCTGCTGGCTGAGGCCACTTACACCACACCAGGGCCCTTTTGCTGCTGGCTGAGGCCACTTACACCACACCAGTGCCTGTGGCTTCTGGCTGAGGCGACTTACACCACACCAGGGCCTGTGGCTGCTGGCTGAGGCCACTTACACCACACCAAGGCCTGTGGCTCTTGCGCAGGCCACTCACATCACACCAGGCCCTGCGCTTCTGGCCGAGGCCATCTTCACCAAACCAGGCCCTGTGCTGCTTGCTGTGGCCATGTACAACACACCAGGCCCTGTGCTGGTTCCTGAGGCCATCTTCAACAATCCAGGGCCTGTGCTGTTGGATAAATGCCAAACTGAGCCTTTGGGTTAGGGTATTATGCAAACATGCAGGTATGGTTATAGGATTGTCTTCGTAACTTCAGGTACTTGCCACCTAATCACTTGAATCCATAAATTGAGACATTGTGCTGGAGCCAGCAGCTTACGGCCATACCACCCTGAGCACGCCCGACCTCGTCTGATCTCGGAAGCTAAGCAGGGCTGGGCTTGGTTAGTACTTGGATGGGAGACTGCCTGGGAATACCTGGTGCTGTAAGCCTTTCATTTTCATGTCATTGAACTGCTTTTGATCCAGAGAAGGGGTGTATTAAAAGACCAAAAGCAGCTGCCCATTAATGAGGGCACATTAACGACACTGCTTTTGGCTGTTTTCCAATGTCTTGTGCTGCTAGCTGATGCCACCTACACCACACTAGGGCCTGAGTGACCGGCTGGGGCCACTTACACCACATCAGGGCCTGTGGCTCTGGCTGAGGCCACTTACACCACACCAGGGCCTGTGGCTGCTGACTGAGGCCAGTTACACCACACCAGAGCCTGTGGCTGCTGGCTGAAGCCACTTACACCACACCAGGGCCTTAGTTGCTATTGAGGCCACTTACACCACACCAGGGCCTGTGGCTGCTGGCTGAGGCCACTTACACCACACCAGTGCCTGTGGCTTCTGGCTGAGGCGACTTACACCACACCAGGGCCTGTGGCTACTGGCTGAGGCCACTTACACCACACCAGGGCCTGTGGCTCTTGCTCAGGCCACTCACATCACACCAGGCCCTGCGCTTCTGGCCGAGGCCATCTACACCAAACCAGGCCCTGTGGTTCTTGCTCAGGCCACTTACACCACACCAGGGCCTGTGGCTGCTGGCTGAGACCACCTACACCACACCAGGGCCTTAGTTGCTATTGAGGCCAATTACACCACACCAGGGTCTGTGGCTCTTGCTCAGGCCACTTACACCACACCAGGGCCTGTGGCTGCTGGCTGAGGCCACTTACACCACACCAGGGCCTGTGGCTGCTGGCTGAGGCCACTTACACCACACCAGGGCCTGTGGCTGGTGGCTGAGGCCACCTACACCACACCAGGGCCTGTGGCTGCTGGCTGAGGCGACTTACACCACACCAGGGCCCTTTTGCTGCTGGCTGAGGCCACTTACACCACACCAGTGCCTGTGGCTTCTGTCTGAGGCGACTTACACCACACCAGGGCCTGTGGCTGCTGGCTGAGGCCAATTACACCACACCAGGGTCTGTGGCTCTTGCTCAGGCCACTTACACCACACCAGGGCCTGTGGCACTGGCTGAGGCCACTTACACCACACCAGGGCCTGTGGCTGCTGGCTGAGGCCACTTACACCACACCAGGGCCTGTGGCTGCTGGCTGAGGCCACTTACACCACACCAGGGCCTGTGGCTGCTGGCTGAGGCCACCTACACCACACCAGGGCCTGTGGCTGCTGGCTGAGGCGACTTACACCACACCAGGGCCCTTTTGCTGCTGGCTGAGGCCACTTACACCACACCAGTGCCTGTGGCACTGGCTGAGGCCACTTACACCACACCAGGGCTTGTGGCTCTTGCTCAGGCCACTCACATCACACCAGGCCCTGCGCTTCTGGCCGAGGCCATCTTCACCAAACCAGGCCCTGTGCTGCTTGCTGTGGCCATGTACAACACACCAGGCCCTGTGCTGGTTCCTGAGGCCATCTTCAACAATCCAGGGCCTGTGCTGTTGGATAAATGCCAAACTGAGCCTTTGGGTTAGGGTATTATGCAAACATGCAGGTATGGTTATAGGATTGTCTTCGTAACTTCAGGTACTTGCCACCTAATCACTTGAATCCATAAATTGAGACATTGTGCTGGGGCCAGCAGCTTACGGCCATACCACCCTGAGCACGCCCGACCTCGTCTGATCTCGGAAGCTAAGCAGGGCTGGGCTTGGTTAGTACTTGGATGGGAGACTGCCTGGGAATACCTGGTGCTGTAAGCCTTTCATTTTCATGTCATTGAACCGCTTTTGATCCAGAGAAGGGGTGTATTAAAAGACCAAAAGCAGCTGCCCATTAATGAGGGCACATTAACGACACTGCTTTTGGCTGTTTTCCAATGTCTTGTGCTGCTAGCTGATGCCACCTACACCACACCAGGGCCTGAGTGACCGGCTGGGGCCACTTACACCACATCAGGGCCTGTGGCTCTGGCTGAGGCCACTTACACCACACCAGGGCCTGTGGCTGCTGGCTGAGGCCAGTTACACCACACCAGAGCCTGTGGCTGCTGGCTGAAGCCACTTACACCACACCAGGGCCTTAGTTGCTATTGAGGCCACTTACACCACACCAGGGCCTGTGGCTGCTGGCTGAGGCCACCTACACCACACCAGGGCCTGTGGCTGCTGGCTGAGGCCACTTACACCACACCAGGGCCTGTGGCTGCTGGCTGAAGCCACTTACACCACACCAGGGCCTTAGTTGCTATTGAGGCCACTTACACCACACCAGGGCCTGTGGCTGCTGGCTGAGGCCACCTACACCACACCAGGGCCCTTTTGCTGCTGGCTGAGGCCACTTACACCACACCAGGGCCTTAGTTGCTATTGAGGCCAATTACACCACACCATGGTCTGTGGCTCTTGCTCAGGCCACTTACACCACACCAGGGCCTGTGGCACTGGCTGAGGCCACTTACACCACACCAGGGCCTGTGGCTGCTGGCTGAGGCCACTTACACCACACAAGGGTTTGTGGCTGCTGGCTGAGGCCACCTACACCACACCAGGGCCTGTGGCTGCTGGCTGAGGCCACCTACACCACACCAGGGCCTGTGGCTGCTGGCTGAGGCCACTTACACCACACCAGGGCCTGTGGCTGCTGGCTGAGGCCAGTTACACCACACAAGGGCCTGTGGCTGCTGGCTGAGGCCACATACACCACACCAGGGCCTTAGTTGCTATTGAGGCCAATTACACCACACCAGGGTCTGTGGCTCTTGCTCAGGCCACTCACATCACACCAGGCCCTGCGCTTCTGGCCACTTACACCACACCAGGGCCTGTGGCTGCTGGCTGAGGCCACTTACACCATACCAGGGCCTGTGGCTGTTGGCTGAGGCCACTTACACCACACCAGGGCCTTAGTTGCTATTGAGGCCACTTACACCACACCAGGGCCTGTGGCTCTGGCTGAGGCCACTTACACCACACCAGGGCCTTATTTGCTATTCAGGCCAGTTACAACACACCAGGGCCTGTGGCTCTGGCTCAGGCCATTTACACCACACCAGGGCCTGTGGCTGCTGGCTGATTCCACTTACACCACACCAGGGCCTGTGGCTCTTGCTCAGGCCACTCATATCACACCAGGCCCTGTGCTTCTGGCTGAGGCCATCTTCACCAAACCAGGCCCTGTGCTGCTTGCTGTGGCCATGTACAACACACCAGGGCCTTAGTTGCTATTGAGGCCACTTACACCACACCAGGGCCTGTGGCTGCTGGCTGAGGCCACCTACACCACACCAGGGCCTGTGGCTGCTGGCTGAGGCCACTTACACCACACCAGGGCCTGTGGCTGCTGGCTGAAGCCACTTACACCACACCAGGGCCTTAGTTGCTATTGAGGCCACTTACACCACACCAGGGCCTGTGGCTGCTGGCTGAGGCCACCTACACCACACCAGGGCCCTTTTGCTGCTGGCTGAGGCCACTTACACCACACCAGTGCCTGTGGCTTCTGGCTGAGGCCACTTACACCACACCAGGGCCTGTGGCTGCTGGCTGAGGCCACTTACACCACACCAGTGCCTGTGGCTCTTGCTCAGGCCACTCACATCACACCAGGCCCTGCGCTTCTGGCCGAGGCCATCTTCACCAAACCAGGCCCTGTGGTTCTTGCTCAGGCCACTTACACCACACCAGGGCCTTATTTGCTATTGAGGCCACTTACACCACACCAGGGCCTGTGGCTCTGGCTTAGGCCACTTACACCACACCAGGGCCTGTGGCACTTGCTCAGGCCACTTACACCACACCAGGGCCTGTGGCTGCTGGCTGAGGCCACTTACACCACACCAGGGCCTGTGGCTCTTGCTCAGGCCACTTACACCACACCAGAGCCTGTGGCACTGGCTGAGGCCACTTACACCACACCAGGGCCTGTGGCTGCTGGCTGAGGCCACTCACACCACACCAGGGCCTGTGGCTGCTAGCTGAGGCCACTTACACCAAACCAGGGCCTGTGGCTGCTTGCTGAGGCCATCTTCACCAAACCAGGGCCTGAGTGACCGGCTGGGGCCACTTACACCACACCAGGGCCTGTGGCTCTTGCTCAGGCCACTCACATCACACCAGGCCCTGCTCTTCTGGCCGAGGCCATCTTCACCAAACCAGGCCCTGTGCTGCTAGCTGTGGCCATGTACAACACACCAGGCCCTGTGCTGGTTCCTGAGGCCATCTTCAACAATCCAGGGCCTGTGCTGTTGGATAAATGCCAAACTGAGCCTTTGGGTTAGGGTATTATGCAAACATGCAGGTATGGTTATAGGATTGTCTTCGTAACTTCAGGTACTTGCCACCTAATCACTTGAATCCATAAATTGAGTCATTGTGCTGGGGCCAGCAGCTTACGGCCATACCACCCTGAGCACGCCCGACCTCGTCTGATCTCGGAAGCAAAGCAGGGCTGGGCTTGGTTAGTACTTGGATGGGAGACTTCCTGGGAATACCTGGTGCTGTAAGCCTTTCATTTTCATGTCATTGAACCGCTTTTGATCCAGAGAAGGGGTGTATTAAAAGACCAAAAGCCCATTAATGAGGGCACATTAACGACATTGCTTTTGGCTCTTTTCCAATGTCTTGTGCTGCTAGCTGATGCCACCTACACCACACCAGGGCCTGAGTGACCGGCTGGGGCCACTTACACCACATCAGGGCCTGTGGCTCTGGCTGAGGCCACCTACACCACACCACGGCCTTATTTGCTGGCTGAGGCCACATACACCAAACCAGGGCCTTAGTTGCTATTGAGGCCAATTACACCACACAAGGGCCTGTGGCTGCTGGCTGAGGCCACTTACACCACACCAGGGCCTGTGGCTGCTGGCTGAGGCCACTTACACCACACCAGGGCCTTAGTTGCTATTGAGGCCAATTACACCACACCAGGGTCTGTGGCTCTTGCTCAGGCCACTTACACCACACCAGGGCCTGTGGCACTGGCTGAGGCCACTTACACCACACCAGGGCCTGTGGCTGCTGGCTGAGGCCACCTACACCACACCAGGGCCTTAGTTGCTATTGAGGCCAATTACACCACACCAGAGCCTGTGGCTGCTGGCTGAAGCCACTTACACCACACCAGGGCCTTAGTTGCTATTGAGGCCACTTACACCACACCAGGGCCTGTGGCTGCTGGCTGAGGCCACCTACACCACACCAGGGCCTGTGGCTGCTGGCTGAGGCCACTTACACCACACCAGGGCCTGTGGCTGCTGGCTGAAGCCACTTACACCACACCAGGGCCTTAGTTGCTATTGAGGCCACTTACACCACACCAGGGCCTGTGGCTGCTGGCTGAGGCCACCTACACCACACCAGGGCCCTTTTGCTGCTGGCTGAGGCCACTTACACCACACCAGTGCATGTGGCTTCTGGCTGAGGCCACTTACACCACACCAGGGCCTGTGGCTGCTGGCTGAGGCCACTTACACCACACCAGGGCCTGTGGCTCTTGCTCAGGCCACTCACATCACACCAGGCCCTGCGCTTCTGGCCGAGGCCATCTTCACCAAACCAGGGCCTGTGGCTGCTTGCTGAGGCCATCTTCACCAAACCAGGCCCTGTGCTGCTTGCTGTGGCCATGTAAAACACACCAGGCCCTGTGCTGGTTCTTGAGGCCATCTTCAACAATCCAGGGCCTGTGCTGTTGGATAAATGCCAAACTGAGCCTTTTGGTTAGGGTATTATGCAAACATGCAGGTATGGTTATAGGATTGTCTTCGTAACTTCAGGTACTTGCCACCTAATCACTTGAATCCATAAATTGAGACATTGTGCTGGGGCCAGCAGCTTACGGCCATACCACCCTGAGCACGCCCGACCTCGTCTGATCTCGGAAGCTAAGCAGGGCTGGGCTTGGTTAGTACTTGGATGGGAGACTTCCTGGGAATACCTGGTGCTGTAAGCCTTTCATTTTCATGTCATTGAACCGCTTTTGATCCAGAGAAGGGGTGTATTAAAAGACCAGAAGCAGCTCCCCATTAATGAGGTCACATTAACGACATTGCTTTTGGCTGTTTTCCAATGTCTTGTGCTGCTAGCTGATGCCACCTACACCACACCACGGCCTTATTTGCTGGCTGAGGCCACATACACCAAACCAGGGCCTTAGTTGCTATTGAGGCCAATTACACCACACAAGGGCCTGTGGCTGCTGGCTGAGGCCACTTACACCACACCAGGGCCTGTGGCTGCTGGCTGAGGCCACCTACACCACACCAGGGCCTTAGTTGCTATTGAGGCCAATTACACCACACCAGGGTCTGTGGCTCTTGCTCAGGCCACTTACACCACACCAGGGCCTGTGGCACTGGCTGAGGCCACTTACACCACACCAGGGCCTGTGGCTGCTGGCTGAGGCCACCTACACCACACCAGGGCCTTAGTTGCTATTGAGGCCAATTACACCACACAAGGGCCTGTGGCTGCTGGCTGAGGCCACCTACACCACACCAGGGCCTGTGGCTGCTGGCTGAGGCCACTTACACCACACCAGGGCCCTTTTGCTGCTGGCTCAGGCCACTTACACCACACCAGGGCCTTTGGCTGGTGGCTGAGGCCACCTACACCACACCAGGGCCTGTGGCTGCTGGCTGAGGCGACTTACACCACACCAGGGCCCTTTTGCTGCTGGCTGAGGCCACTTACACCACACCAGTGCCTGTGGCTTCTGTCTGAGGCGACTTACACCACACCAGGGCCTGTGGCTGCTGGCTGAGGCCAATTACACCACACCAGGGTCTGTGGCTCTTGCTCAGGCCACTTACACCACACCAGGGCCTGTGGCACTGGCTGAGGCCACTTACACCACACCAGGGCCTGTGGCTGCTGGCTGAGGCCACTTACACCACACCAGGGCCTGTGGCTGCTGGCTGAGGCCACTTACACCACACCAGGGCCTGTGGCTGCTGGCTGAGGCCACCTACACCACACCAGGGCCTGTGGCTGCTGGCTGAGGCGACTTACACCACACCAGGGCCCTTTTGCTGCTGGCTGAGGCCACTTACACCACACAAGTGCCTGTGGCTTCTGGCTGAGGCCACCTACACCACACCAGGGCCTGTGGCTGCTGGCTGAGGCCACTTACACCACACCAAGGCCTGTGGCTCTTGCTCAGGCCACTCACATCACACCAGGCCCTGCTCTTCTGGCCGAGGCCATCTTCACCAAACCAGGCCCTGTGCTGCTTGCTGTGGCCATGTACAACACACCAGGCCCTGTGCTGGTTCCTGAGGCCATCTTCAACAATCCAGGGCCTGTGCTGTTGGATAAATGCCAAACTGAGCCTTTGGGTTAGGGTATTATGCAAACATGCAGGTATGGTTATAGGATTGTCTTCGTAACTTCAGGTACTTGCCACCTAATCACTTGAATCCATAAATTGAGACATTGTGCTGGGGCCAGCAGCTTACGGCCATACCACCCTGAGCACGCCCGACCTCGTCTGATCTCGGAAGCTAAGCAGGGCTGGGCTTGGTTAGTACTTGGATGGGAGACTGCCTGGGAATACCTGGTGCTGTAAGCCTTTCATTTTCATGTCATTGAACCGCTTTTGATCCAGAGAAGGGGTGTATTAAAAGACCAAAAGCAGCTGCCCATTAATGAGGGCACATTAACGACACTGCTTTTGGCTGTTTTCCAATGTCTTGTGCTGCTAGCTGATGCCACCTACACCACACCAGGGCCTGAGTGACCGGCTGGGGCCACTTACACCACATCAGGGCCTGTGGCTCTGGCTGAGGCCACTTACACCACACCAGGGCCTGTGGCTGCTGGCTGAGGCCAGTTACACCACACCAGAGCCTGTGGCTGCTGGCTGAAGCCACTTACACCACACCAGGGCCTTAGTTGCTATTGAGGCCACTTACACCACACCAGGGCCTGTGGCTGCTGGCTGAGGCCACCTACACCACACCAGGGCCTGTGGCTGCTGGCTGAGGCCACTTACACCACACCAGGGCCTGTGGCTGCTGGCTGAGGCCACTTACACCACACAAGGGCTTGTGGCTGCTGGCTGAGGCCACCTACACCACACCAGGGCCTGTGGCTGCTGGCTGAGGCCACCTACACCACACCAGGGCCTGTGGCTCTTGCTCAGGCCACTTACACCACACCAGGGCCTGTGGCTCTTGCTCAGGCCACTTACACCACACCAGGGCCTGTGGCTCTTGCTCAGGCCACTCATATCACACCAGGCCCTGTGCTTCTGGCTGAGGCCACTTAGACCACACCAGGGCCTGTGGCTGCTGGCTGAGGCCACTTACACCACACCAGGGCCTGTGGCTGCTGGCTGAGGCCATCTACACCACACCAGGGCCTGTGGCTGCTGGCTGAGGCGACTCACACCACACCAGGGCCCTTTTGCTGCTGGCTGAGGCCACTTACACCACACCAGTGCCTGTGGCTTCTGGCTGAGGCGACTTACACCACACCAGGGCCTGTGGCTGCTGGCTGAGGCCACTTACACCACACCAGGGCCTGTGGCTCTTGCTCAGGCCACTCACATCACACCAGGCCCTGCGCTTCTGGCCGAGGCCATCTTCACCAAACCAGGCCCTGTGGCTCTTGCTCAGGCCACTTACACCACACCAGGGCCTGTGGCTCTGGCTTAGGCCACTTACACCACACCAGGGCCTGTGGCACTTGCTCAGGCCACTTACACCACACCAGGGCCTGTGGCTGCTGGCTGAGGCCACTTACACCACACCAGGGCCTGTGGCTCTTACTCAGGCCACTTACACCACACCAGGGCCTGTGGCACTGGCTGAGGCCACTTAGACCACACCAGGGCCTGTGGCTGCTGGCTGAGGCCACCTACACCACACCAGGGCCTGTGGCTGCTGGCTGAGGCGACTTACACCACACCAGGGCCCTTTTGCTGCTGGCTGAGGCCACTTACACCACACAAGTGCCTGTGGCTTCTGGCTGAGGCCACCTACACCACACCAGGGCCTGTGGCTGCTGGCTGAGGCCACTTACACCACACCAAGGCCTGTGGCTCTTGCTCAGGCCACTCACATCACACCAGGCCCTGCGCTTCTGGCCGAGGCCATCTTCACCAAACCAGGCCCTGTGCTGCTTGCTGTGGCCATGTACAACACACCAGGCCCTGTGCTGGTTCCTGAGGCCATCTTCAACAATCCAGGGCCTGTGCTGTTGGATAAATGCCAAACTGAGCCTTTGGGTTAGGGTATTATGCAAACATGCAGGTATGGTTATAGGATTGTCTTCGTAACTTCAGGTACTTGCCACCTAATCACTTGAATCCATAAATTGAGACATTGTGCTGGGGCCAGCAGCTTACGGCCATACCACCCTGAGCACGCCCGACCTCGTCTGATCTCGGAAGCTAAGCAGGGCTGGGCTTGGTTAGTACTTGGATGGGAGACTGCCTGGGAATACCTGGTGCTGTAAGCCTTTCATTTTCATGTCATTGAACCGCTTTTGATCCAGAGAAGGGGTGTATTAAAAGACCAAAAGCAGCTGCCCATTAATGAGGGCACATTAACGACACTGCTTTTGGCTGTTTTCCAATGTCTTGTGCTGCTAGCTGATGCCACCTACACCACACCAGGGCCTGTGTGACCGGCTGGGGCCACTTACACCACATCAGGGCCTGTGGCTCTGGCTGAGGCCACTTACACCACACCAGGGCCTGTGGCTGCTGGCTGAGGCCAGTTACACCACACCAGAGCCTGTGGCTGCTGGCTGAAGCCACTTACACCACACCAGGGCCTTAGTTGCTATTGAGGCCACTTACACCACACCAGGGCCTTAGTTGCTATTGAGGCCAATTACACTACACCAGGGTCTGTGGCTCTTGCTCAGGCCACTTACACCACACCAGGCCTGTGGCACTTGCTCAGGCCACTTACACCACACCAGGGCCTGTGGCTGCTGGCTGAGGCCACTTACACCACACCAGGGCCTGTGGCTGCTGGCTGAGGCCACCTACACCACACCAGGGCATTAGTTGCTATTGAGGCCAATTACACCACACCAGGGTCTGTGGCTCTTGCTCAGGCCACTTACACCACACCAGGGCCTGTGGCTCTTGCTCAGGCCACTTACACCACACCAGGGCCTGTGGCTGCTGGCTGAGGCCACTTACACCACACCAGGGCCTGTGGCTGCTGGCTGAGGCCACCTACACCACACCAGGGCCTGTGGCTGCTGTCTGAGGCCACTTACACCACACCAGGGCCTGTGGCTGCTGGCTGAGGCCATCTACACCACACCAGGGCCTGTGGCTGCTGGCTGAGGCGACTTACACCACACCAGGGCCCTTTTGCTGCTGGCTGAGGCCACTTACACCACACCAGTGCCTGTGGCTTCTGGCTGAGGCGACTTACACCACACCAGGGCCTGTGGCTGCTGGCTGAGGCCACTTACACCACACCAGGGCCTGTGGCTCTTGCTCAGGCCACTCACATCACACCAGGCCCTGCGCTTCTGGCTGAGGCCATCTTCACCAAACCAGGCCCTGTGGCTCTTGCTCAGGCCACTTACACCACACCAGGGCCTGTGGCTCTGGCTTAGGCCACTTACACCACACCAGGGCCTGTGGCACTTGCTCAGGCCACTTACACCACACCAGGGCCTGTGGCTGCTGGCTGAGGCCACTTACACCACACCAGGGCCTGTGGCTCTTACTCAGGCCACTTACACCACACCAGGGCCTGTGGCACTGGCTGAGGCCACTTAGACCACACCAGGGCCTGTGGCTGCTGGCTGAGGCCACTTACACCACACCAGGGCCTGTGGCTGCTGGCTGAGGCCACTTACACCACACCAGGGCCTTAGTTGCTATTGAGGCCAATTACACCACACCATGGTCTGTGGCTCTTGCTCAGGCCACTCATATCACACCAGGGCCTGTGGCTGCTGGCTGAGGCCACTTACACCACACCAGGGCCTTAGTTGCTATTGAGGCCAATTACACCACACCATGGTCTGTGGCTCTTGCTCAGGCCACTCATATCACACCAGGGCCTGTGGCTGCTGGCTGAGGCGACTTACACCACACCAGGGCCCTTTTGCTGCTGGCTGAGGCCACTTACACCACACCAGTGCCTGTGGCTTCTGGCTGAGGCGACTTACACCACACCAGGGCCTGTGGCTGCTGGCTGAGGCCACTTACACCACACCAGGGCCTGTGGCTGCTGGCTTAGGCCACCTACACTACACCAGGGCCTTAGTTGCTATTGAGGCCAATTACACCACACCATGGTCTGTGGCTCTTGCTCAGGCCACTTACACCACACCAGGGCCTGTGGCACTGGCTGAGGCCACTTACACCACACCAGGGCCTGTGGCTGCTGGCTGAGGCCACTTACACCACACAAGGGCTTGTGGCTGCTGGCTGAGGCCACCTACACCACACCAGGGCCTGTGGCTGCTGGCTGAGGCCACCTACACCACACCAGGGCCTGTGGCTCTTGCTCAGGCCACTTACACCACACCAGGGCCTGTGGCTCTTGCTCAGGCCACTTACACCACACCAGGGCCTGTGGCTCTTGCTCAGGCCACTCATATCACACCAGGCCCTGTGCTTCTGGCTGAGGCCATCTTCACCAAACCAGGCCCTGTGCTGCTTGCTGTGGCCATGTACAACACACCAGGCCCTGTGCTGTTTCCTGAGGCCATCTTCAACAATCCAGGGCCTGTGCTGTTGGATAAATGCCAAACTGAGCCTTTGGGTTAGGGTATTATGCAAACATGCAGGTATGGTTATAGGATTGTCTTCGTAACTTCAGGTACTTGCCACCTAATCACTTGAATCCATAAATTGAGACATTGTGCTGGGCCCAGCACCTTACGGCCATACCACCCTGAGCACGCCCGACCTCGTCTGATCTCGGAAGCTAAGCAGGGCTGGGCTTGGTTAGTACTTGGATGGGAGACTGCCTGGGAATACCTGGTGCTGTAAGCCTTTCATTTTCATGTCATTGAACCGCTTTTGATCCAGAGAAGGGGTGTATTAAAAGACCAAAAGCAGCTGCCCATTAATAAGGCCACATTAATCACATTGCTTTTGGCTCTTTTCCAATGTCTTGTGCTGCTAGCTGATGCCACCTACACCACACCAGGGCCTGAGTGACCGGCTGGGGCCACTTACACCACATCAGGGGCTGTGGCTCTGGCTGAGGCCACTTACACCACACCAGGGCCTGTGGCTTCTGGCTGAGGCGACTTACACCACACCAGGGCCTGTGGCTGCTGGCTGAGGCCACTTACACCACACCAGGGCCTGTGGCTCTTGCTCAGGCCACTCACATCACACCAGGCCCTGCGCTTCTGGCCGAGGCCATCTTCACCAAACCAGGCCCTGTGCTGCTAGCTGTGGCCATGTACAACACACCAGGCCCTGTGCTGGTTCCTGAGGCCATCTTCAACAATCCAGGGCCTGTGCTGTTGGATAAATGCTAAACTGAGCCTTTGGGTTAGGGTATTATGCAAACATGAAGGTAGGGTTATAGGATTGTCTTCGTAACTTCAGGTACTTGCCACCTAATCACCTGAATCCATAAATTCAGACATTGTGCTGTGGCCAGCAGCTTACAGCCATACCACCCTGAGCACGCCCGACCTCGTCTGATCTCGGAAGCTGAGCAGGGCTGGGCTTGGTTAGTACTTGGATGGGAGCCTGCCTGGGAATACCTCGTGCTGAAAGCCTTTCATTTTCATGTCATTGAACCGCTTTTGATCCAGAGAAGGGGTGTATTAAAAGACCAAAAGCAGCTGCCCATTAATGAGGGCACATTAACGACATTGCTTTTGGCTGTTTTCCAATGTCTTGTGCTGCTAGCTGATGCCACCTACACCAAACCAGGGCCTTAGTTGCTATTGAGGCCAATTACACCACACCAGGGTCTTTGGCTCTTCCTCAGGCCACTTACACCACACCAGGGCCTGTGGTACTGGCTGAGGCCACTTACACCACACCAGGGCCTGTGGCTGCTGGCTGAGGCCACTTACACCACACCAGGGCCTTATTTGCTATTGAGGCCACTTACACCACACCAGGGCCTGTGGCTCTTGCTCAGGCCACTTACACCACACCAGGGCCTGTGGCTCTTGCTCAGGCCACTCACATCACACCAGGCCCTGCGCTTCTGGCCGAGGCCATCTTCACCAAACCAGGCCCTGTGCTGCTAGCTGTGGCCATGTACAACACACCAGGCCCTGTGCTGGTTCCTGAGGCCATCTTCAACAATCCAGGGCCTGTGCTGTTGGATAAATGCTAAACTGAGCCTTTGGGTTAGGGTATTATGCAAACATGAAGGTAGGGTTATAGGATTGTCTTCGTAACTTCAGGTACTTGCCACCTAATCACCTGAATCCATAAATTGAGACATTGTGCTGGGGCCAGCAGCTTACGGCCATACCACCCTGAGCACGCCCGACCTCGTCTGATCTCGGAAGCTGAGCAGGGCTGGGCTTGGTTAGTACTTGGATGGGAGACTGCCTGGGAATACCTGGTGCTGTAAGCCTTTCATTTTCATGTCATTGAACCGCTTTTGATCCAGAGAAGGGGTGTATTAAAAGACCAAAAGCAGCTGCCCATTAATGAGGGCACATTAACGACATTGCTTTTGGCTGTTTTCCAATGTCTTGTGCTGCTAGCTGATGCCACCTACACCACACCAAGGCCTGAGTGACCGGCTGTGGCCACTTACACCACATCAGGGCCTGTGGCTCTGGCTGAGGCCACTTACACCACACCAGGGCCTGTGGCTGCTGGCTGAGGCCACTTACACCACACCAGGGCCTGTGGCTGCTGGCTGAGGCCACTTACACCACACCAGGGCCTTAGTTGCTATTGAGGCCAATTACACCACACCATGGTCTGTGGCTCTTGCTCAGGCAACTTACACCACACCAGGGCCTGTGGCACTGGCTGAGGCCACTTACACCACACCAGGGCCTGTGGCTGCTGGCTGAGGCCACTTACACCACACAAGGGCTTGTGGCTGCTGGCTGAGGCCACCTACACCACACCAGGGCCTGTGGCTGCTGGCTGAGGCCACCTACACCACACCAGGGCCTGTGGCTCTTGCTCAGGCCACTTACACCACACCAGGGCCTGTGGCTCTTGCTCAGGCCACTCATATCACACCAGGCCCTGTGCTTCTGGCTGAGGCCACTTAGACCACACCAGGGCCTGTGGCTGCTGGCTGAGGCCACTTACACCACACCAGGGCCTGTGGCTGCTGGCTGAGGCCATCTACACCACACCAGGGCCTGTGGCTGCTGGCTGAGGCGACTTACACCACACCAGGGCCCTTTTGCTGCTGGCTGAGGCCACTTACACCACACCAGTGCCTGTGGCTTCTGGCTGAGGCGACTTACACCACACCAGGGCCTGTGGCTGCTGGCTGAGGCCACTTACACCACACCAGGGCCTGTGGCTCTTGCTCAGGCCACTCACATCACACCAGGCCCTGCGCTTCTGGCCGAGGCCATCTTCACCAAACCAGGCCCTGTGGCTCTTGCTCAGGCCACTTACACCACACCAGGGCCTGTGGCTCTGGCTTAGGCCACTTACACCACACCAGGGCCTGTGGCACTTGCTCAGGCCACTTACACCACACCAGGGCCTGTGGCTGCTGGCTGAGGCCACTTACACCACACCAGGGCCTGTGGCTCTTACTCAGGCCACTTACACCACACCAGGGCCTGTGGCACTGGCTGAGGCCACTTAGACCACACCAGGGCCTGTGGCTGCTGGCTGAGGCCACTTACACCACACCAGGGCCTGTGGCTGCTGGCTGAGGCCACTTACACCAAACCAGGGCCTGTGGCTGCTTGCTGAGGCCATCTTCACCAAACCAGGCCCTGTGCTGCTTGCTGTGGCCATGTAAAACACACCAGGTCCTGTGCTGGTTCTTGAGGCCATCTTCAACAATCCAGGGCCTGTGCTGTTGGATAAATGCCAAACTGAGCCTTTGGGTTACGGTATTATGCAAACATGCAGGTATGGTTATAGGATTGTCTTCGTAACTTCAGGTACTTGCCACCTAATCACTTGAATCCATAAATTGAGACATTGTGCTGGGGCCATCAGCTTACGGCCATACCACCCTGAGCACGCCCGACCTCGTCTGATCTCGGAAGCTAAGCAGGGCTGGGTTTGGTTAGTACTTGGATGGGAGACTGCCTGGGAATACCTGGTGCTGTAAGCCTTTCATTTTCATGTCATTGAACCGCTTTTGATCCAGAGAAGGGGTGTATTAAAAGACCAAAAGCAGCTCCCCATTAATGAGGGCACATTAACAACATTGCTTTTGGCTGTTTTCCAATGTCTTGTGCTGCTAGCTGATGCCACCTACACCACACCACGGCCTTATTTGCTGGCTGAGGCCACATACACCAAACCAGGGCCTTAGTTGCTATTGAGGCCAATTACACCACACAAGGGCCTGTGGCTGCTGGCTGAGGCCACTTACACCACACCAGGGCCTTAGTTGCTATTGAGGCCAATTACACCACACCAGGGTCTGTGGCTCTTGCTCAGGCCACTTACACCACACCAGGGCCTGTGGCACTGGCTGAGGCCACTTACACCACACCAGGGCCTGTGGCTGCTGGCTGAGGCCACCTACACCACACCAGGGTCTGTGGCTCTTGCTCAGGCCACTTACACCACACCAGGGCCGGTGGCACTGGCTGAGGCCACTTACACCACACCAGGGCCTGTGGCTGCTGGCTGAGGCCACCTACACCACACCAGGGCCTTAGTTGCTATTGAGGCCAATTACACCACACAAGGGCCTGTGGCTGCTGGCTGAGGCCACCTACACCACACCAGGGCCTGTGGCTGCTGGCTGAGGCCACTTACACCACACCAGGGCCCTTTTGCTGCTGGCTGAGGCCACTTACACCACACCAGTGCCTGTGGCTTCTGGCTGAGGCGACTTACACCACACCAGGGCCTGTGGCTGCTGGCTGAGGCCACTTACACCACACCAAGGCCTGTGGCTCTTGCGCAGGCCACTCACATCACACCAGGCCCTGCGCTTCTGGCCGAGGCCATCTTCACCAAACCAGGCCCTGTGCTGCTTGCTGTGGCCATGTACAACACACCAGGCCCTGTGCTGGTTCCTGAGGCCATCTTCAACAATCCAGGGCCTGTGCTGTTGGATAAATGCCAAACTGAGCCTTTGGGTTAGGGTATTATGCAAACATGCAGGTATGGTTATAGGATTGTCTTCGTAACTTCAGGTACTTGCCACCTAATCACTTGAATCCATAAATTGAGACATTGTGCTGGAGCCAGCAGCTTACGGCCATACCACCCTGAGCACGCCCGACCTCGTCTGATCTCGGAAGCTAAGCAGGGCTGGGCTTGGTTAGTACTTGGATGGGAGACTGCCTGGGAATACCTGGTGCTGTAAGCCTTTCATTTTCATGTCATTGAACCGCTTTTGATCCAGAGAAGGGGTGTATTAAAAGACCAAAAGCAGCTGCCCATTAATGAGGGCACATTAACGACACTGCTTTTGGCTCTTTTCCAATGTCTTGTGCTGCTAGCTGATGCCACCTACACCACACTAGGGCCTGAGTGACCGGCTGGGGCCACTTACACCACATCAGGGCCTGTGGCTCTGGCTGAGGCCACTTACACCACACCAGGGCCTGTGGCTGCTGACTGAGGCCAGTTACACCACACCAGAGCCTGTGGCTGCTGGCTGAAGCCACTTACACCACACCAGGGCCTTAGTTGCTATTGAGGCCACTTACACCACACCAGGGCCTGTGGCTGCTGGCTGAGGCCACTTACACCACACCAGTGCCTGTGGCTTCTGGCTGAGGCGACTTACACCACACCAGGGCCTGTGGCTGCTGGCTGAGGCCACTTACACCACACCAGGGCCTGTGGCTCTTGCTCAGGCCACTCACATCACACCAGGCCCTGCGCTTCTGGCCGAGGCCATCTTCACCAAACCAGGCCCTGTGGTTCTTGCTCAGGCCACTTACACCACACCAGGGCCTGTGGCTCTGGCTTAGGCCAATTACACCACACCAGGGTCTGTGGCTCTTGCTCAGGCCACTTACACCACACCAGGGCCTGTGGCTGCTGGCTGAGACCACCTACACCACACCAGGGCCTGTGGCTGCTTGCTGAGGCGACTTACACCACACCAGGGCCTGTTGCTGCTGGCTGAGGCCACTTACACCACACCAGGGCCTGTGGCTGCTGGCTGAGGCCACTTACACCACACCAGGGCCTTAGTTGCTATTGAGGCCAATTACACCACACCATGGTCTGTGGCTCTTGCTCAGGCAACTTACACCACACCAGGGCCTGTGGCACTGGCTGAGGCCACTTACACCACACCAGGGCCTGTGGCTGCTGGCTGAGGCCACTTACACCACACAAGGGCTTGTGGCTGCTGGCTGAGGCCACCTACACCACACCAGGGCCTGTGGCTGCTGGCTGAGGCCACCTACACCACACCAGGGCCTGTGGCTCTTGCTCAGGCCACTTACACCACACCAGGGCCTGTGGCTCTTGCTCAGGCCACTTACACCACACCAGGGCCTGTGGCTCTTGCTCAGGCCACTCATATCACACCAGGCCCTGTGCTTCTGGCTGAGGCCACTTAGACCACACCAGGGCCTGTGGCTGCTGGCTGAGGCCACTTACACCACACCAGGGCCTGTGGCTGCTGGCTGAGGCCATCTACACCACACCAGGGCCTGTGGCTGCTGGCTGAGGCGACTTACACCACACCAGGGCCCTTTTGCTGCTGGCTGAGGCCACTTACACCACACCAGTGCCTGTGGCTTCTGGCTGAGGCGACTTACACCACACCAGGGCCTGTGGCTGCTGGCTGAGGCCACTTACACCACACCAGGGCCTGTGGCTCTTGCTCAGGCCACTCACATCACACCAGGCCCTGCGCTTCTGGCCGAGGCCATCTTCACCAAACCAGGCCCTGTGGCTCTTGCTCAGGCCACTTACACCACACCAGGGCCTGTGGCTCTGGCTTAGGCCACTTACACCACACCAGGGCCTGTGGCACTTGCTCAGGCCACTTACACCACACCAGGGCCTGTGGCTGCTGGCTGAGGCCACTTACACCACACCAGGGCCTGTGGCTCTTACTCAGGCCACTTACACCACACCAGGGCCTGTGGCACTGGCTGAGGCCACTTAGACCACACCAGGGCCTGTGGCTGCTGGCTGAGGCCACTTACACCACACCAGGGCCTGTGGCTGCTGGCTGAGGCCACTTACACCAAACCAGGGCCTGTGGCTGCTTGCTGAGGCCATCTTCACCAAACCAGGCCCTGTGCTGCTTGCTGTGGCCATGTAAAACACACCAGGTCCTGTGCTGGTTCTTGAGGCCATCTTCAACAATCCAGGGCCTGTGCTGTTGGATAAATGCCAAACTGAGCCTTTGGGTTACGGTATTATGCAAACATGCAGGTATGGTTATAGGATTGTCTTCGTAACTTCAGGTACTTGCCACCTAATCACTTGAATCCATAAATTGAGACATTGTGCTGGGGCCATCAGCTTACGGCCATACCACCCTGAGCACGCCCGACCTCGTCTGATCTCGGAAGCTAAGCAGGGCTGGGTTTGGTTAGTACTTGGATGGGAGACTGCCTGGGAATACCTGGTGCTGTAAGCCTTTCATTTTCATGTCATTGAACCGCTTTTGATCCAGAGAAGGGGTGTATTAAAAGACCAAAAGCAGCTCCCCATTAATGAGGGCACATTAACGACATTGCTTTTGGCTGTTTTCCAATGTCTTGTGCTGCTAGCTGATGCCACCTACACCACACCACGGCCTTATTTGCTGGCTGAGGCCACATACACCAAACCAGGGCCTTAGTTGCTATTGAGGCCAATTACACCACACAAGGGCCTGTGGCTGCTGGCTGAGGCCACTTACACCACACCAGGGCCTTAGTTGCTATTGAGGCCAATTACACCACACCAGGGTCTGTGGCTCTTGCTCAGGCCACTTACACCACACCAGGGCCTGTGGCACTGGCTGAGGCCACTTACACCACACCAGGGCCTGTGGCTGCTGGCTGAGGCCACCTACACCACACCAGGGTCTGTGGCTCTTGCTCAGGCCACTTACACCACACCAGGGCCGGTGGCACTGGCTGAGGCCACTTACACCACACCAGGGCCTGTGGCTGCTGGCTGAGGCCACCTACACCACACCAGGGCCTTAGTTGCTATTGAGGCCAATTACACCACACAAGGGCCTGTGGCTGCTGGCTGAGGCCACCTACACCACACCAGGGCCTGTGGCTGCTGGCTGAGGCCACTTACACCACACCAGGGCCCTTTTGCTGCTGGCTGAGGCCACTTACACCACACCAGTGCCTGTGGCTTCTGGCTGAGGCGACTTACACCACACCAGGGCCTGTGGCTGCTGGCTGAGGCCACTTACACCACACCAAGGCCTGTGGCTCTTGCGCAGGCCACTCACATCACACCAGGCCCTGCGCTTCTGGCCGAGGCCATCTTCACCAAACCAGGCCCTGTGCTGCTTGCTGTGGCCATGTACAACACACCAGGCCCTGTGCTGGTTCCTGAGGCCATCTTCAACAATCCAGGGCCTGTGCTGTTGGATAAATGCCAAACTGAGCCTTTGGGTTAGGGTATTATGCAAACATGCAGGTATGGTTATAGGATTGTCTTCGTAACTTCAGGTACTTGCCACCTAATCACTTGAATCCATAAATTGAGACATTGTGCTGGAGCCAGCAGCTTACGGCCATACCACCCTGAGCACGCCCGACCTCGTCTGATCTCGGAAGCTAAGCAGGGCTGGGCTTGGTTAGTACTTGGATGGGAGACTGCCTGGGAATACCTGGTGCTGTAAGCCTTTCATTTTCATGTCATTGAACCGCTTTTGATCCAGAGAAGGGGTGTATTAAAAGACCAAAAGCAGCTGCCCATTAATGAGGGCACATTAACGACACTGCTTTTGGCTCTTTTCCAATGTCTTGTGCTGCTAGCTGATGCCACCTACACCACACTAGGGCCTGAGTGACCGGCTGGGGCCACTTACACCACATCAGGGCCTGTGGCTCTGGCTGAGGCCACTTACACCACACCAGGGCCTGTGGCTGCTGACTGAGGCCAGTTACACCACACCAGAGCCTGTGGCTGCTGGCTGAAGCCACTTACACCACACCAGGGCCTTAGTTGCTATTGAGGCCACTTACACCACACCAGGGCCTGTGGCTGCTGGCTGAGGCCACTTACACCACACCAGTGCCTGTGGCTTCTGGCTGAGGCGACTTACACCACACCAGGGCCTGTGGCTGCTGGCTGAGGCCACTTACACCACACCAGGGCCTGTGGCTCTTGCTCAGGCCACTCACATCACACCAGGCCCTGCGCTTCTGGCCGAGGCCATCTTCACCAAACCAGGCCCTGTGGTTCTTGCTCAGGCCACTTACACCACACCAGGGCCTGTGGCTCTGGCTTAGGCCAATTACACCACACCAGGGTCTGTGGCTCTTGCTCAGGCCACTTACACCACACCAGGGCCTGTGGCTGCTGGCTGAGACCACCTACACCACACCAGGGCCTGTGGCTGCTTGCTGAGGCGACTTACACCACACCAGGGCCTGTTGCTGCTGGCTGAGGCCACTTACACCACACCAGGGCCTGTGGCTGCTGGCTGAGGCCACTTACACCACACCAGGGCCTTAGTTGCTATTGAGGCCAATTACACCACACCATGGTCTGTGGCTCTTGCTCAGGCAACTTACACCACACCAGGGCCTGTGGCACTGGCTGAGGCCACTTACACCACACCAGGGCCTGTGGCTGCTGGCTGAGGCCACTTACACCACACAAGGGCTTGTGGCTGCTGGCTGAGGCCACCTACACCACACCAGGGCCTGTGGCTGCTGGCTGAGGCCACCTACACCACACCAGGGCCTGTGGCTCTTGCTCAGGCCACTTACACCACACCAGGGCCTGTGGCTCTTGCTCAGGCCACTTACACCACACCAGGGCCTGTGGCTCTTGCTCAGGCCACTCATATCACACCAGGCCCTGTGCTTCTGGCTGAGGCCACTTAGACCACACCAGGGCCTGTGGCTGCTGGCTGAGGCCACTTACACCACACCAGGGCCTGTGGCTGCTGGCTGAGGCCATCTACACCACACCAGGGCCTGTGGCTGCTGGCTGAGGCGACTTACACCACACCAGGGCCCTTTTGCTGCTGGCTGAGGCCACTTACACCACACCAGTGCCTGTGGCTTCTGGCTGAGGCGACTTACACCACACCAGGGCCTGTGGCTGCTGGCTGAGGCCACTTACACCACACCAGGGCCTGTGGCTCTTGCTCAGGCCACTCACATCACACCAGGCCCTGCGCTTCTGGCCGAGGCCATCTTCACCAAACCAGGCCCTGTGGCTCTTGCTCAGGCCACTTACACCACACCAGGGCCTGTGGCTCTGGCTTAGGCCACTTACACCACACCAGGGCCTGTGGCACTTGCTCAGGCCACTTACACCACACCAGGGCCTGTGGCTGCTGGCTGAGGCCACTTACACCACACCAGGGCCTGTGGCTCTTACTCAGGCCACTTACACCACACCAGGGCCTGTGGCACTGGCTGAGGCCACTTAGACCACACCAGGGCCTGTGGCTGCTGGCTGAGGCCACTTACACCACACCAGGGCCTGTGGCTGCTGGCTGAGGCCACTTACACCAAACCAGGGCCTGTGGCTGCTTGCTGAGGCCATCTTCACCAAACCAGGCCCTGTGCTGCTTGCTGTGGCCATGTAAAACACACCAGGTCCTGTGCTGGTTCTTGAGGCCATCTTCAACAATCCAGGGCCTGTGCTGTTGGATAAATGCCAAACTGAGCCTTTGGGTTACGGTATTATGCAAACATGCAGGTATGGTTATAGGATTGTCTTCGTAACTTCAGGTACTTGCCACCTAATCACTTGAATCCATAAATTGAGACATTGTGATGGGGCCATCAGCTTACGGCCATACCACCCTGAGCACGCCCGACCTCGTCTGATCTCGGAAGCTAAGCAGGGCTGGGCTTGGTTAGTACTTGGATGGGAGACTGCCTGGGAATACCTGGTGCTGTAAGCCTTTCATTTTCATGTCATTGAACCGCTTTTGATCCAGAGAAGGGGTGTATTAAAAGACCAAAAGCAGCTCCCCATTAATGAGGGCACATTAACGACATTGCTTTTGGCTGTTTTCCAATGTCTTGTGCTGCTAGCTGATGCCACCTACACCACACCACGGCCTTATTTGCTGGCTGAGGCCACATACACCAAACCAGGGCCTTAGTTGCTATTGAGGCCAATTACACCACACAAGGGCCTGTGGCTGCTGGCTGAGGCCACTTACACCACACCAGGGCCTTAGTTGCTATTGAGGCCAATTACACCACACCAGGGTCTGTGGCTCTTGCTCAGGCCACTTACACCACACCAGGGCCTGTGGCACTGGCTGAGGCCACTTACACCACACCAGGGCCTGTGGCTGCTGGCTGAGGCCACCTACACCACACCAGGGTCTGTGGCTCTTGCTCAGGCCACTTACACCACACCAGGGCCGGTGGCACTGGCTGAGGCCACTTACACCACACCAGGGCCTGTGGCTGCTGGCTGAGGCCACCTACACCACACCAGGGCCTTAGTTGCTATTGAGGCCAATTACACCACACAAGGGCCTGTGGCTGCTGGCTGAGGCCACCTACACCACACCAGGGCCTGTGGCTGCTGGCTGAGGCCACTTACACCACACCAGGGCCCTTTTGCTGCTGGCTGAGGCCACTTACACCACACCAGTGCCTGTGGCTTCTGGCTGAGGCGACTTACACCACACCAGGGCCTGTGGCTGCTGGCTGAGGCCACTTACACCACACCAAGGCCTGTGGCTCTTGCGCAGGCCACTCACATCACACCAGGCCCTGCGCTTCTGGCCGAGGCCATCTTCACCAAACCAGGCCCTGTGCTGCTTGCTGTGGCCATGTACAACACACCAGGCCCTGTGCTGGTTCCTGAGGCCATCTTCAACAATCCAGGGCCTGTGCTGTTGGATAAATGCCAAACTGAGCCTTTGGGTTAGGGTATTATGCAAACATGCAGGTATGGTTATAGGATTGTCTTCGTAACTTCAGGTACTTGCCACCTAATCACTTGAATCCATAAATTGAGACATTGTGCTGGAGCCAGCAGCTTACGGCCATACCACCCTGAGCACGCCCGACCTCGTCTGATCTCGGAAGCTAAGCAGGGCTGGGCTTGGTTAGTACTTGGATGGGAGACTGCCTGGGAATACCTGGTGCTGTAAGCCTTTCATTTTCATGTCATTGAACCGCTTTTGATCCAGAGAAGGGGTGTATTAAAAGACCAAAAGCAGCTGCCCATTAATGAGGGCACATTAACGACACTGCTTTTGGCTCTTTTCCAATGTCTTGTGCTGCTAGCTGATGCCACCTACACCACACTAGGGCCTGAGTGACCGGCTGGGGCCACTTACACCACATCAGGGCCTGTGGCTCTGGCTGAGGCCACTTACACCACACCAGGGCCTGTGGCTGCTGACTGAGGCCAGTTACACCACACCAGAGCCTGTGGCTGCTGGCTGAAGCCACTTACACCACACCAGGGCCTTAGTTGCTATTGAGGCCACTTACACCACACCAGGGCCTGTGGCTGCTGGCTGAGGCCACTTACACCACACCAGTGCCTGTGGCTTCTGGCTGAGGCGACTTACACCACACCAGGGCCTGTGGCTCTGGCTTAGGCCAATTACACCACACCAGGGTCTGTGGCTCTTGCTCAGGCCACTTACACCACACCAGGGCCTGTGGCTGCTGGCTGAGGCCACCTACACCACACCAGGGCCTGTGGCTGCTTGCTGAGGCGACTTACACCACACCAGGGCCTGTTGCTGCTGGCTGAGGCCACTTACACCACCCCAGTGCCTGTGGCTTCTGGCTGAGGCGACTTACACCACACCAGGGCCTGTTGCTATTGAGGCCATTTACACCACACCAGGGTCTGTGGCTCTTGCTCAGGCCACTTACACCACACCAGGGCCTGTGGCACTGGCTCAGGCCGCTTAGACCACACCAGGGTCTGTGGCTCTTGCTCAGGCCACTTACACCACACCAGGGCCTGTGGCACTGGCTCAGGCCGCTTAGACCACACCAGGGCCTGTGGCTGCTGGCTGAGGCGACTTACACCACACCAGGGCCTGTTGCTGCTGGCTGAGGCCACTTACACCACACCAGGGACTGTGGCTTCTGGCTGAGGTGACTTACACCACACCAGGGCCTGTGGCTGCTGGCTGAGGCCACTTACACCACACCAGGGCCTGTGGCTCTTGCTCAGGCCACTTACACCACACCAGGGCCTGTGGCTCTTGCTCAGGCCACTCACATCACACCAGGCCCTGCTCTTCTGGCCGAGGCCATCTTCACCAAACCAGGCCCTGTGCTGCTAGCTGTGGCCATGTACAACACACCAGGCCCTGTGCTGGTTCCTGAGGCCATCTTCAACAATCCAGGGCCTGTGCTGTTGGATAAATGCTAAACTGAGCCTTTGGGTTAGGGTATTATGCAAACATGCAGGTATGGTTATAGGATTGTCTTCGAAACTTCAGGTACTTGCCACCTAATCACTTGAATCCATAAATTGAGACATTGTGCTGGAGCCAGCAGCTTACGGCCATACCACCCTGAGCACGCCTGACCTCGTCTGATCTCGGAAGCTAAGCAGGGCTGGGCTTGGTTAGTACTTGGATGGGAGACTGCCTGGGAATACCTGGTGCTGTAAGCCTTTCATTTTCATGTCATTGAACCGCTTTTGATCCAGAGAAGGGGTGTATTAAAAGACCAAAAGCAGCTGCCCATTAATGAGGGCACATTAACGACACTGCTTTTGGCTCTTTTCCAATGTCTTGTGCTGCTAGCTGATGCAACCTACACCACACAAGGGCCTGAGTGACCGGCTGGGGCCACTTACACCACATCAGGGCCTGTGGCTCTGGCTGAGGCCACTTTCACCACACCAGGGCCTGTGGCTGCTGGCTGAGGCCACCTACACCACACCAGGGCATTAGTTGCTATTGAGGCCAATTACACCACACCAGGGTCTGTGGCTCTTGCTCAGGCCACTTACACCACACCAGGGCCTGTGGCTCTTGCTCAGGCCACTTACACCACACCAGGGCCTGTGGCTGCTGGCTGAGGCCACCTACACCACACCAGGGCATTAGTTGCTATTGAGGCCAATTACACCACACCAGGGTCTGTGGCTCTTGCTCAGGCCACTTACACCACACCAGGGCCTGTGGCTCTTGCTCAGGCCACTTACACCACACCAGGGCCTGTGGCACTGGCTGAGGCCACTTACACCACACCAGGGCCTGTGGCTGCTGGCTGAGGCCACTTACACCACACCAGGGCCTGTGGCTGCTGGCTGAGGCCACTTACACCACACCAGGGCCTGTGGCTGGTGGCTGAGGCCACCTACACCACACCAGGGCCTGTGGCTGCTGGCTGAGGCGACTTACACCACACCAGGGCCCTTTTGCTGCTGGCTGAGGCCACTTACACCACACCAGTGCCTGTGGCTTCTGTCTGAGGCGACTTACACCACACCAGGGCCTGTGGCTGCTGGCTGAGGCCAATTACACCACACCAGGGTCTGTGGCTCTTGCTCAGGCCACTTACACCACACCAGGGCCTGTGGCACTGGCTGAGGCCACTTACACCACACCAGGGCCTGTGGCTGCTGGCTGAGGCCACTTACACCACACCAGGGCCTGTGGCTGCTGGCTGAGGCCACTTACACCACACCAGGGCCTGTGGCTGCTGGCTGAGGCCACCTACACCACACCAGGGCCTGTGGCTGCTGGCTGAGGCGACTTACACCACACCAGGGCCCTTTTGCTGCTGGCTGAGGCCACTTACACCACACCAGTGCCTGTGGCACTGGCTGAGGCCACTTACACCACACCAGGGCCTGTGGCTGCTGGCTGAGGCCAATTACACCACACCAGGGTCTGTGGCTCTTGCTCAGGCCACTTACACCACACCAGGGCCTGTGGCACTGGCTGAGGCAACTTACACCACACCAGGGCCTGTGGCTGCTGGCTGAGGCCACTTACACCACACCAGGGCCTGTGGCTGCTGGCTGAGGCCACTTACACCACACCAGGGCCTGTGGCTGCTGGCTGAGGCCACCTACACCACACCAGGGCCTGTGGCTGCTGGCTGAGGTGACTTACACCACACCAGGGCCCTTTTGCTGCTGGCTGAGGCCACTTACACCACACCAGTGCCTGTGGCTTCGGGCTGAGGCGACTTACACCACACCAGGGCCTGTGGCTGCTGGCTGAGGCCACTTACACCACACCAAGGCCTGTGGCTCTTGCTCAGGCCATCTTCACCAAACCAGGGCCTGAGTGACCGGCTGGGGCCACTTACACCACACCAGGGCCTGTGGCTCTTGCTCAGGCCACTCATATCACACCAGGCCCTGTGCTTCTGGCCGAGGCCATCTTCACCAAACCAGGCCCTGTGCTGCTAGCTGTGGCCATGTACAACACACCAGGCCCTGTGCTGGTTCCTGAGGCCATCTTCAACAATCCAGGGCCTGTGCTGTTGGATAAATGCCAAACTGAGCCTTTGGGTTAGGGTATTATGCAAACATGCAGGTATGGTTATAGGATTGTCTTCGTAACTTCAGGTACTTGCCACCTAATCACTTGAATCCATAAATTGAGTCATTGTGCTGGGGCCAGCAGCTTACGGCCATACCACCCTGAGCACGCCCGACCTCGTCTGATCTCAGAAGCTAAACAGGGCTGGGCTTGGTTAGTACTTGGATGGGAGACTGCCTGGGAATACCTGGTGCTGTAAGCCTTTCATTTTCATGTCATTGAACCGCTTTTGATCCAGAGAAGGGGTGTATTAAAAGACCAAAAGCCCATTAATGAGGGCACATTAACGACATTGCTTTTGGCTCTTTTCCAATGTCTTGTGCTGCTAGCTGATGCCACCTACACCACACCAGGGCCTGAGTGACCGGCTGGGGCCACTTACACCACATCAGGGCCTGTGGCTCTGGCTGAGGCCACTTACACCACACCAGGGCCTGTGGCTGCTGGCTGAGGCCACCTACACCACACCAGGGCCTTAGTTGCTATTGAGGCCAATTACACCACACCAGGGTCTGTGGCTCTTGCTCAGGCCACTTACACCACACCAGGGCCTGTGGCACTGGCTGAGGCAACTTACACCACACCAGGGCCTGTGGCTGCTGGCTGAGGCCACCTACACCACACCAGGGCCCTTTTGCTGCTGGCTGAGGCCACTTACACCACACCAGTGCCTGTGGCTTCTGGCTGAGGCCACTTACACCACACCAGGGCATGTGGCTGCTGGCTGAGGCCACTTACACCACACCAGGGCCTGTGGCTCTTGCTCAGGCCACTCACATCACACCAGGCCCTGCGCTTCTGGCCGAGGCCATCTTCACCAAACCAGGCCCTGTGGTTCTTGCTCAGGCCACTTACACCACACCAGGGCCTTATTTGCTATTGAGGCCACTTACACCACACCAGGGCCTGTGGCACTTGCTCAGGCCACTTACACCACACCAGGGCCTGTGGCACTTGCTCAGGCCACTTACACCACACCAGGGCCTGTGGCTGCTGGCTGAGGCCACTTACACCACACCAGGGCCTGTGGCTCTTGCTCAGGCCACTTACACCACACCAGGGCCTGTGTCACTGGCTGAGGCCACTTAGACCACACCAGGGCCTGTGGCTGCTGGCTGAGGCCACTCACAACACACCAGGGCCTGTGGCTGCTAGCTGAGGCCACTTACACCAAACCAGGGCCTGTGGCTGCTTGCTGAGGCCACCTACACCACACCAGGGCCTTAGTTGCTATTGAGGCCAATTACACCACACAACGGCCTGTGGCTGCTGGCTGAGGCCACCTACACCACACCAGGGCCTGTGGCTGCTGGCTGAGGCCACTTACAACACACCAGGGCCTGTGGCTGCTGGCTGAGGCCACCTACACCACACCAGGGCCTGTGGCTGCTGGCTGAGGCCACTTACAACACACCAGGGTCTGTGGCTCTTGCTCAGGCCACTCATATCACACCAGGCCCTGTGGTTCTGGCCGAGGCCATCTTCACCAAACCAGGCCCTGTGCTGCTTGCTGTGGCCATGTACAACACACCAGGCCCTGTGCTGGTTCCTGACGCCATCTTCAATAATCCTGGGCCTGTGCTGTTGGATAAATGCCAAACTGAGCCTTTGGGTTAGGGTATTATGCAAACATGCAGGTATGGTTATAGGATTGTCTTCGTAACTTCAGGTACTTGCCACCTAATCACTTGAATCCATAAATTGAGACATTGTGCTCGGGCCAGCAGCTTACGGCCATACCACCCTGAGCACGCCCGACCTCGTCTGATCTCGGAAGCTAAGCAGGGCTGGGCTTGGTTAGTACTTGGATGGGAGACTGCCTGGGAATACCTGGTGCTGTAAGCCTTTCATTTTGATGTCATTGAACCGCTTTTGATCCAGAGAAGGGGTGTATTAAAAGACCAAAAGCAGCTGCCCATTAATGAGGGCACATTAACGACATTGCTTTTGGCTGTTTTCCAATGTCTTGTGCTGCTAGCTGATGCCACTTACACCACACCAGGGCCTGTGGCTGCTGGCTGAGGCCACTTACACCACACCAGGGCCTGTGGCTGCTGGCTGAGGCCACTTACACCACACCAGGGCCTTAGTTGCTATTGAGGCCAATTACACCACACCATGGTCTGTGGCTCTTGCTCAGGCCACTTACACCACACCAGGGCCTGTGGCTGCTGGCTGAGGCCACTTACACCACACAAGGGCTTGTGGCTGCTGGCTGAGGCCACCTACACCACACCAGGGCCTGTGGCTGCTGGCTGAGGCCACCTACACCACACCAGGGCCTGTGGCTCTTGCTCAGGCCACTTACACCACACCAGGGCCTGTGGCTCTTGCTCAGGCCACTTACACCACACCAGGGCCTGTGGCTCTTGCTCAGGCCACTCATATCACACCAGGCTCTGTGCTTCTGGCTGAGGCCACTTAGACCACACCAGGGCCTGTGGCTGCTGGCTGAGGCCACTTACACCACACCAGGGCCCTTTTGCTGCTGGCTGAGGCCACTTACACCACACCAGGGCCTGTGGCTCTTGCTCAGGCCACTCACATCACACCAGGCCCTGCGCTTCTGGCCGAGGCCATCTTCACCAAACCAGGCCCTGTGGCTCTTGCTCAGGCCACTTACACCACACCAGGGCCTGTGGCTCTGGCTTAGGCCACTTACACCACACCAGGGCCTGTGGCACTTGCTCAGGCCACTTACACCACACCAGGGCCTGTGGCTGCTGGCTGAGGCCACTTACACCACACCAGGGCCTGTGGCACTGGCTGAGGCCACTTAGACCACACCAGGGCCTGTGGCTGCTGGCTGAGGCCACCTACACCACACCAGGGCCTTAGTTGCTATTGAGGCCAATTACACCACACAAGGGCCTGTGGCTGCTGGCTGAGGCCACCTACACCACACCAGGGCCTGTGGCTGCTGGCTGAGGCCACTTACACCACACCAGGGCCTGAGTGACCGGCTGGGGCCACTTACACCACATCAGGGCCTGTGGCTCTGGCTGAGGCCACTTACACCACACCAGGGCCTGTGGCTGCTGGCTGAGGCCAGTTACACCACACCAGAGCCTGTGGCTGCTGGCTGAAGCCACTTACACCACACCAGGGCCTTAGTTGCTATTGAGGCCACTTACACCACACCAGGGCCTGTGGCTGCTGGCTGAGGCCACCTACACCACACCAGGGCCTGTGGCTGCTGGCTGAGGCCACTTACACCACACCAGGGCCTGTGGCTGCTGGCTGAAGCCACTTACACCACACCAGGGCCTTAGTTGCTATTGAGGCCACTTACACCACACCAGGGCCTGTGGCTGCTGGCTGAGGCCACCTACACCACACCAGGGCCCTTTTGCTGCTGGCTGAGGCCACTTACACCACACCAGGGCCTTAGTTGCTATTGAGGCCAATTACACCACACCATGGTCTGTGGCTCTTGCTCAGGCCACTTACACCACACCAGGGCCTGTGGCTGCTGGCTGAGGCCACTTACACCACACCAGGGCCTGTGGCTCTTACTCAGGCCACTTACACCACACCAGGGCCTGTGGCACTGGCTGAGGCCACTTAGACCACACCAGGGCCTGTGGCTGCTGGCTGAGGCCACTTACACCACACCAGGGCCTGTGGCTGCTGGCTGAGGCCACTTACACCAAACCAGGGCCTGTGGCTGCTTGCTGAGGCCATCTTCACCAAACCAGGCCCTGTGTTGCTTGCTGTGGCCATGTAAAACACACCAGGTCCTGTGCTGGTTCTTGAGGCCATCTTCAACAATCCAGGGCCTGTGCTGTTGGATAAATGCCAAACTGAGCCTTTGGGTTAGGGTATTATGCAAACATGCAGGTATGGTTATAGGATTGTCTTCGTAACTTCAGGTACTTGCCACCTAATCACTTGAATCCATAAATTGAGACATTGTGCTGGGGCCAGCAGCTTACGGCCATACCACCCTGAGCACGCCCGACCTCGTCTGATCTCGGAAGCTAAGCAGGGCTGGGCTTGGTTAGTACTTGGTTGGGAGACTGCCTGGGAATACCTGGTGCTGTAAGCCTTTCATTTTCATGTCATTGAACCGCTTTTGATCCAGAGAAGGGGTGTATTAAAAGACCAAAAGCAGCTCCCCATTAATGAGGGCACATTAACGACACTGCTTTTGGCTGTTTTCCAATGTCTTGTGCTGCTAGCTGATGCCACTTACACCACACCAGGGCCTGTGGCTGCTGGCTGAGGCCACTTACACCACACCAGGGCCTGTGGCTGCTGGCTGAGGCCACCTACACCACACCAGGGCCTTAGTTGCTATTGAGGCCAATTACACCACACAAGGGCCTGTGGCTGCTGGCTGAGGCCACCTACACCACACCAGGGCCTGTGGCTGCTGGCTGAGGCCACTTACAACACACCAGGGCCTGTGGCTCTTGCTCAGGCCACTCATATCACACCAGGCCCTGTGCTTCTGGCCGAGGCCATCTTCACCAAACCAGGCCCTGTGCTGCTTGCTGTGGCCATGTACAACACACCAGGCCCTGTGCTGGTTCCTGACGCCATCTTCAACAATCCAGGGCCTGTGCTGTTGGATAAATGCCAAACTGAGCCTTTGGGTTAGGGTATTATGCAAACATGCAGGTATGGTTATAGGATTGTCTTCGTAACTTCAGGTACTTGCCACCTAATCACTTGAATCCATAAATTGAGACATTGTGCTGGGGCCAGCAGATTACGGCCATACCACCCTGAGCACGCCCGACCTCGTCTGATCTCGGAAGCTAAGCAGGGCTGGGCTTGGTTAGTACTTGGATGGGAGACTGCCTGGGAATACCTGGTGCTGTAAGCCTTTCATTTTCATGTCATTGAACCGCTTTTGATCCAGAGAAGGGGTGTATTAAAAGACCAAAAGCAGCTCCCCATTAATGAGGGCACATTAACGACATTGCTTTTGGCTGTTTTCCAATGTCTTGTGCTGCTAGCTGATGCCACCTACACCACACCACGGCCTTATTTGCTGGCTGAGGTCACTTACACCACACCAGGGCCTGTGGCTCTTGCTCAGGCCACTTACACCACACCAGGGCCTGTGGCTCTTGCTCAGGCCACTTACACCACACCAGGGCCTGTGGGACCGGCTGGGGCCACTTACACCACACCAGGGCCTGTGGCTGCTGGCTGAGGCCACTTACACCACACAAGGGCCTGAGGGACCGGCTGGGGCCACTTACACCACATCAGGGCCTGTGGCTGCTGGCTGAGGCCACTTACACCACACCAGGGCCTGTGGCTGCTGGCTGAGGCCACCTACACCACACCAGGGCCTTAGTTGCTATTGAGGCCAATTACACCACACCAGGGTCTGTGGCTCTTGCTCAGGCCACTTACACCACACCAGGGCCTGTGGCACTGGCTGAGGCCACTTACACCACACCAGGGCCTGTGGCTGCTGGCTTAGGCCACCTACACCACACCAGGGCCTTAGTTGCTATTGAGGCCAATTACACCACACAAGGGCCTGTGGCTGCTGGCTGAGGCCACCTACACCACACCAGGGCCTGTGGCTGCTGGCTGAGGCCACTTACACCACACCAGTGCCTGTGGCTTCTGGCTGAGGCGACTTACACCACACCAGGGCCTGTGGCTGCTGGCTGAGGCCACTTACACCACACCAGGGCCTGTGGCTGCTGGCTGAGGCCACCTACACCACACCAGGGCATTAGTTGCTATTGAGGCCAATTACACCACACCAGGGTCTGTGGCTCTTGCTCAGGCCACTTACACCACACCAGGGCCTGTGGCTCTTGCTCAGGCCACTTACACCACACCAGGGCCTGTGGCTGCTGGCTGAGGCCACTTACACCACACCAGGGCCTGTGGCTGCTGGCTGAGGCCACCTACACCACACCAGGGCCTGTGGCTGCTGGCTGAGGCCACCTACACCACACCAGGGCCTGTGGCTGCTGGCTGAGGCCACTTACACCACACCAGTGCCTGTGGCTTCTGGCTGAGGCGACTTACACCACACCAGGGCCTGTGGCTGCTGGCTGAGGCCACTTACACCACACCAAGGCCTGTGGCTCTTGCTCAGGCCACTCACATCACACCAGGCCCTGCGCTTCTGGCCGAGGCCATCTTCACCAAACCAGGCCCTGTGGTTCTTGCTCAGGCCACTTACACCACACCAGGGTCTGTGGCTCTTGCTGAGGCCACTTTCACCACACCAGGGCCTGTGGCTGCTGGCTGAGGCCACTTACACCACACCAGGGCCTGTGGCTGCTGGCTGAGGCCACCTACACCACACCAGGGCCTGTGGCTGCTGGCTGAGGCCACTTACACCACACCAGGGCCTGTGGCTCTTGCTCAGGCCACTTACACCACACCAGGGCCCTTTTGCTGCTGGCTGAGGCCACTTACACCACACCAGTGCCTGTGGCTTCTGTCTGAGGCGACTTACACCACACCAGGGCCTGTGGCTGCTGGCTGAGGCCAATTACACCACACCAGGGTCTGTGGCTCTTGCTCAGGCCACTTACACCACACCAGGGCCTGTGGCACTGGCTGAGGCCACTTACACCACACCAGGGCCTGTGGCTGCTGGCTGAGGCCACTTACACCACACCAGGGCCTGTGGCTGCTGGCTGAGGCCACTTACACCACACCAGGGCCTGTGGCTGCTGGCTGAGGCCACCTACACCACACCAGGGCCTGTGGCTGCTGGCTGAGGCGACTTACACCACACCAGGGCCCTTTTGCTGCTGGCTGAGGCCACTTACACCACACCAGTGCCTGTGGCTTCTGGCTGAGGCGACTTACACCACACCAGGGCCTGTGGCTGCTGGCTGAGGCCACTTACACCACACCAAGGCCTGTGGCTCTTGCTCCGGCCACTCACATCACACCAGGCCCTGCGCTTCTGGCCGAGGCCATCTTCACCAAACCAGGCCCTGTGCTGCTTGCTGTGGCCATGTACAACACACCAGGCCCTGTGCTGGTTCCTGAGGCCATCTTCAACAATCCAGGGCCTGTGCTGTTGGATAAATGCCAAACTGAGCCTTTGGGTTAGGGTATTATGCAAACATGCAGGTATGGTTATAGGATTGTCTTCGTAACTTCAGGTACTTGCCACCTAATCACTTGAATCCATAAATTGAGACATTGTGCTGGGGCCAGCAGCTTACGGCCATACCACCCTGAGCACGCCCGACCTCGTCTGATCTCGGAAGCTAAGCAGGGCTGGGCTTGGTTAGTACTTGGATGGGAGACTGCCTGGGAATACCTGGTGCTGTAAGCCTTTCATTTTCATGTCATTGAACCGCTTTTGATCCAGAGAAGGGGTGTATTAAAAGACCAAAAGCAGCTGCCCATTAATGAGGGCACATTAACGACACTGCTTTTGGCTGTTTTCCAATGTCTTGTGCTGCTAGCTGATGCCACCTACACCACACAAGGGCCTGAGGGACCGGCTGGGGCCACTTACACCACATCAGGGCCTGTGGCTGCTGGCTGAGGCCACTTACACCACACCAGGGCCTGTGGCTGCTGGCTGAGGCCACCTACACCACACCAGGGCCTTAGTTGCTATTGAGGCCAATTACACCACACCAGGGTCTGTGGCTCTTGCTCAGGCCACTTACACCACACCAGGGCCTGTGGCACTGGCTGAGGCCACTTACACCACACCAGGGCCTGTGGCTGCTGGCTTAGGCCACCTACACCACACCAGGGCCTTAGTTGCTATTGAGGCCAATTACACCACACAAGGGCCTGTGGCTGCTGGCTGAGGCCACCTACACCACACCAGGGCCTGTGGCTGCTGGCTGAGGCCACTTACACCACACCAGTGCCTGTGGCTTCTGGCTGAGGCGACTTACACCACACCAGGGCCTGTGGCTGCTGGCTGAGGCCACTTACACCACACCAGGGCCTGTGGCTGCTGGCTGAGGCCACCTACACCACACCAGGGCATTAGTTGCTATTGAGGCCAATTACACCACACCAGGGTCTGTGGCTCTTGCTCAGGCCACTTACACCACACCAGGGCCTGTGGCTCTTGCTCAGGCCACTTACACCACACCAGGGCCTGTGGCTGCTGGCTGAGGCC
This sequence comes from Aulonocara stuartgranti, assembly GCF_965226115.1. Classification (NCBI taxonomy): domain Eukaryota; kingdom Metazoa; phylum Chordata; class Actinopteri; order Cichliformes; family Cichlidae; genus Aulonocara; species Aulonocara stuartgranti. Next base: position 22,756,051 of record NC_138941.1, on the reverse strand, counting down.
ACTTACACCACACCAGGGCCTGTGGCTGCTGGCTGAGGCCACCTACACCACACCAGGGCCTGTGGCTGCTGGCTGAGGCCACCTACACCACACCAGGGCCTGTGGCTGCTGGCTGAGGCCACCTACACCACACCAGGGCCTGTGGCTGCTGGCTGAGGCCACTTACACCACACCAGTGCCTGTGGCTTCTGGCTGAGGCGACTTACACCACACCAGGGCCTGTGGCTGCTGGCTGAGGCCACTTACACCACACCAAGGCCTGTGGCTCTTGCTCAGGCCACTCACATCACACCAGGCCCTGCGCTTCTGGCCGAGGCCATCTTCACCAAACCAGGCCCTGTGGTTCTTGCTCAGGCCACTTACACCACACCAGGGTCTGTGGCTCTTGCTGAGGCCACTTTCACCACACCAGGGCCTGTGGCTGCTGGCTGAGGCCACCTACACCACACCAGGGCATTAGTTGCTATTGAGGCCAATTACACCACACCAGGGTCTGTGGCTCTTGCTCAGGCCACTTACACCACACCAGGGCCTGTGGCTCTTGCTCAGGCCACTTACACCACACCAGGGCCTGTGGCACTGGCTGAGGCCACTTACACCACACCAGGGCCTGTGGCTGCTGGCTGAGGCCACTTACACCACACCAGGGCCTGTGGCTGCTGGCTGAGGCCACTTACACCACACCAGGGCCTGTGGCTGGTGGCTGAGGCCACCTACACCACACCAGGGCCTGTGGCTGCTGGCTGAGGCGACTTATACCACACCAGGGCCCTTTTGCTGCTGGCTGAGGCCACTTACACCACACCAGTGCCTGTGGCTTCTGTCTGAGGCGACTTACACCACACCAGGGCCTGTGGCTGCTGGCTGAGGCCAATTACACCACACCAGGGTCTGTGGCTCTTGCTCAGGCCACTTACACCACACCAGGGCCTGTGGCACTGGCTGAGGCCACTTACACCACACCAGGGCCTGTGGCTGCTGGCTGAGGCCACTTACACCACACCAGGGCCTGTGGCTGCTGGCTGAGGCCACTTACACCACACCAGGGCCTGTGGCTGCTGGCTGAGGCCACCTACACCACACCAGGGCCTGTGGCTGCTGGCTGAGGCGACTTACACCACACCAGGGCCCTTTTGCTGCTGGCTGAGGCCACTTACACCACACCAGTGCCTGTGGCTTCTGGCTGAGGCGACTTACACCACACCAGGGCCTGTGGCTGCTGGCTGAGGCCACTTACACCACACCAAGGCCTGTGGCTCTTGCTCCGGCCACTCACATCACACCAGGCCCTGCGCTTCTGGCCGAGGCCATCTTCACCAAACCAGGCCCTGTGCTGCTTGCTGTGGCCATGTACAACACACCAGGCCCTGTGCTGGTTCCTGAGGCCATCTTCAACAATCCAGGGCCTGTGCTGTTGGATAAATGCCAAACTGAGCCTTTGGGTTAGGGTATTATGCAAACATGCAGGTATGGTTATAGGATTGTCTTCGTAACTTCAGGTACTTGCCACCTAATCACTTGAATCCATAAATTGAGACATTGTGCTGGGGCCAGCAGCTTACGGCCATACCACCCTGAGCACGCCCGACCTCGTCTGATCTCGGAAGCTAAGCAGGGCTGGGCTTGGTTAGTACTTGGATGGGAGACTGCCTGGGAATACCTGGTGCTGTAAGCCTTTCATTTTCATGTCATTGAACCGCTTTTGATCCAGAGAAGGGGTGTATTAAAAGACCAAAAGCAGCTGCCCATTAATGAGGGCACATTAACGACACTGCTTTTGGCTGTTTTCCAATGTCTTGTGCTGCTAGCTGATGCCACCTACACCACACCAGGGCCTGAGTGACCGGCTGGGGCCACTTACACCACATCAGGGCCTGTGACTTGGCTGAGGCCACTTACACCACACCAGGGCCTGTGGCTGCTGGCTGAGGCCAGTTACACCACACCAGAGCCTGTGGCTGCTGGCTGAAGCCACTTACACCACACCAGGGCCTTAGTTGCTATTGAGGCCACTTACACCACACCAGGGCCTGTGGCTGCTGGCTGAGGCCACCTACACCACACCAGGGCCTGTGGCTGCTGGCTGAGGCCACTTACACCACACCAGGGCCTGTGGCTCTTGCTCAGGCCACTCACATCACACCAGGCCCTGCGCTTCTGGCCGAGGCCATCTTCACCAAACCAGGCCCTGTGGTTCTTGCTCAGGCCACTTACACCACACCAGGGCCTGTGGCTGCTGGCTGAAGCCACTTACACCACACCAGGGCCTTAGTTGCTATTGAGGCCACTTACACCACACCAGGGCCTGTGGCTGCTGGCTGAGGCCACCTACACCACACCAGGGCCCTTTTGCTGCTGGCTGAGGCCACTTACACCACACCAGTGCCTGTGGCTTCTGGCTGAGGCCACTTACACCACACCAGGGCATGTGGCTGCTGGCTGAGGCCACTTACACCACACCAGGGCCTGTGGCTCTTGCTCAGGCCACTCACATCACACCAGGCCCTGCGCTTCTGGCCGAGGCCATCTTCACCAAACCAGGCCCTGTGGTTCTTGCTCAGGCCACTTACACCACACCAGGGCCTTATTTGCTATTGAGGCCACTTACACCACACCAGGGCCTGTGGCACTTGCTCAGGCCACTTACACCACACCAGGGCCTGTGGCACTTGCTCAGGCCACTTACACCACACCAGGGCCTGTGGCTGCTGGCTGAGGCCACTTACACCACACCAGGGCCTGTGGCTCTTGCTCAGGCCACTTACACCACACCAGGGCCTGTGTCACTGGCTGAGGCCACTTAGACCACACCAGGGCCTGTGGCTGCTGGCTGAGGCCACTCACAACACACCAGGGCCTGTGGCTGCTAGCTGAGGCCACTTACACCAAACCAGGGCCTGTGGCTGCTTGCTGAGGCCACCTACACCACACCAGGGCCTTAGTTGCTATTGAGGCCAATTACACCACACAAGGGCCTGTGGCTGCTGGCTGAGGCCACCTACACCACACCAGGGCCTGTGGCTGCTGGCTGAGGCCACTTACAACACACCAGGGCCTGTGGCTGCTGGCTGAGGCCACCTACACCACACCAGGGCCTGTGGCTGCTGGCTGAGGCCACTTACAACACACCAGGGTCTGTGGCTCTTGCTCAGGCCACTCATATCACACCAGGCCCTGTGGTTCTGGCCGAGGCCATCTTCACCAAACCAGGCCCTGTGCTGCTTGCTGTGGCCATGTACAACACACCAGGCCCTGTGCTGGTTCCTGACGCCATCTTCAATAATCCTGGGCCTGTGCTGTTGGATAAATGCCAAACTGAGCCTTTGGGTTAGGGTATTATGCAAACATGCAGGTATGGTTATAGGATTGTCTTCGTAACTTCAGGTACTTGCCACCTAATCACTTGAATCCATAAATTGAGACATTGTGCTGGGGCCAGCAGCTTACGGCCATACCACCCTGAGCACGCCCGACCTCGTCTGATCTCGGAAGCTAAGCAGGGCTGGGCTTGGTTAGTACTTGGATGGGAGACTGCCTGGGAATACCTGGTGCTGTAAGCCTTTCATTTTCATGTCATTGAACCGCTTTTGATCCAGAGAAGGGGTGTATTAAAAGACCAAAAGCAGCTGCCCATTAATGAGGGCACATTAACGACATTGCTTTTGGCTGTTTTCCAATGTCTTGTGCTGCTAGCTGATGCCACTTACACCACACCAGGGCCTGTGGCTGCTGGCTGAGGCCACTTACACCACACCAGGGCCTGTGGCTGCTGGCTGAGGCCACTTACACCACACCAGGGCCTTAGTTGCTATTGAGGCCAATTACACCACACCATGGTCTGTGGCTCTTGCTCAGGCCACTTACACCACACCAGGGCCTGTGGCTGCTGGCTGAGGCCACTTACACCACACAAGGGCTTGTGGCTGCTGGCTGAGGCCACCTACACCACACCAGGGCCTGTGGCTGCTGGCTGAGGCCACCTACACCACACCAGGGCCTGTGGCTCTTGCTCAGGCCACTTACACCACACCAGGGCCTGTGGCTCTTGCTCAGGCCACTTACACCACACCAGGGCCTGTGGCTCTTGCTCAGGCCACTCATATCACACCAGGCTCTGTGCTTCTGGCTGAGGCCACTTAGACCACACCAGGGCCTGTGGCTGCTGGCTGAGGCCACTTACACCACACCAGGGCCTGTGGCTGCTGGCTGAGGCCATCTACACCACACCAGGGCCTGTGGCTGCTGGCTGAGGCGACTTACACCACACCAGGGCCCTTTTGCTGCTGGCTGAGGCCACTTACACCACACCAGTGCCTGTGGCTTCTGGCTGAGGCGACTTACACCACACCAGGGCCTGTGGCTGCTGGCTGAGGCCACTTACACCACACCAGGGCCTGTGGCTCTTGCTCAGGCCACTCACATCACACCAGGCCCTGCGCTTCTGGCCGAGGCCATCTTCACCAAACCAGGCCCTGTGGCTCTTGCTCAGGCCACTTACACCACACCAGGGCCTGTGGCTCTGGCTTAGGCCACTTACACCACACCAGGGCCTGTGGCACTTGCTCAGGCCACTTACACCACACCAGGGCCTGTGGCTGCTGGCTGAGGCCACTTACACCACACCAGGGCCTGTGGCACTGGCTGAGGCCACTTAGACCACACCAGGGCCTGTGGCTGCTGGCTGAGGCCACCTACACCACACCAGGGCCTTAGTTGCTATTGAGGCCAATTACACCACACAAGGGCCTGTGGCTGCTGGCTGAGGCCACCTACACCACACCAGGGCCTGTGGCTGCTGGCTGAGGCCACTTACACCACACCAGGGCCTGAGTGACCGGCTGGGGCCACTTACACCACATCAGGGCCTGTGGCTCTGGCTGAGGCCACTTACACCACACCAGGGCCTGTGGCTGCTGGCTGAGGCCAGTTACACCACACCAGAGCCTGTGGCTGCTGGCTGAAGCCACTTACACCACACCAGGGCCTTAGTTGCTATTGAGGCCACTTACACCACACCAGGGCCTGTGGCTGCTGGCTGAGGCCACCTACACCACACCAGGGCCTGTGGCTGCTGGCTGAGGCCACTTACACCACACCAGGGCCTGTGGCTGCTGGCTGAAGCCACTTACACCACACCAGGGCCTTAGTTGCTATTGAGGCCACTTACACCACACCAGGGCCTGTGGCTGCTGGCTGAGGCCACCTACACCACACCAGGGCCCTTTTGCTGCTGGCTGAGGCCACTTACACCACACCAGGGCCTTAGTTGCTATTGAGGCCAATTACACCACACCATGGTCTGTGGCTCTTGCTCAGGCCACTTACACCACACCAGGGCCTGTGGCTGCTGGCTGAGGCCACTTACACCACACCAGGGCCTGTGGCTCTTACTCAGGCCACTTACACCACACCAGGGCCTGTGGCACTGGCTGAGGCCACTTAGACCACACCAGGGCCTGTGGCTGCTGGCTGAGGGCACTTACACCACACCAGGGCCTGTGGCTGCTGGCTGAGGCCACTTACACCAAACCAGGGCCTGTGGCTGCTTGCTGAGGCCATCTTCACCAAACCAGGCCCTGTGTTGCTTGCTGTGGCCATGTAAAACACACCAGGTCCTGTGCTGGTTCTTGAGGCCATCTTCAACAATCCAGGGCCTGTGCTGTTGGATAAATGCCAAACTGAGCCTTTGGGTTAGGGTATTATGCAAACATGCAGGTATGGTTATAGGATTGTCTTCGTAACTTCAGGTACTTGCCACCTAATCACTTGAATCCATAAATTGAGACATTGTGCTGGGGCCAGCAGCTTACGGCCATACCACCCTGAGCACGCCCGACCTCGTCTGATCTCGGAAGCTAAGCAGGGCTGGGCTTGGTTAGTACTTGGTTGGGAGACTGCCTGGGAATACCTGGTGCTGTAAGCCTTTCATTTTCATGTCATTGAACCGCTTTTGATCCAGAGAAGGGGTGTATTAAAAGACCAAAAGCAGCTCCCCATTAATGAGGGCACATTAACGACACTGCTTTTGGCTGTTTTCCAATGTCTTGTGCTGCTAGCTGATGCCACTTACACCACACCAGGGCCTGTGGCTGCTGGCTGAGGCCACTTACACCACACCAGGGCCTGTGGCTGCTGGCTGAGGCCACCTACACCACACCAGGGCCTTAGTTGCTATTGAGGCCAATTACACCACACAAGGGCCTGTGGCTGCTGGCTGAGGCCACCTACACCACACCAGGGCCTGTGGCTGCTGGCTGAGGCCACTTACAACACACCAGGGCCTGTGGCTCTTGCTCAGGCCACTCATATCACACCAGGCCCTGTGCTTCTGGCCGAGGCCATCTTCACCAAACCAGGCCCTGTGCTGCTTGCTGTGGCCATGTACAACACACCAGGCCCTGTGCTGGTTCCTGAGGCCATCTTCAACAATCCAGGGCCTGTGCTGTTGGATAAATGCCAAACTGAGCCTTTGGGTTAGGGTATTATGCAAACATGCAGGTATGGTTATAGGATTGTCTTCGTAACTTCAGGTACTTGCCACCTAATCACTTGAATCCATAAATTGAGACATTGTGCTGGGGCCAGCAGATTACGGCCATACCACCCTGAGCACGCCCGACCTCGTCTGATCTCGGAAGCTAAGCAGGGCTGGGCTTGGTTAGTACTTGGATGGGAGACTGCCTGGGAATACCTGGTGCTGTAAGCCTTTCATTTTCATGTCATTGAACCGCTTTTGATCCAGAGAAGGGGTGTATTAAAAGACCAAAAGCAGCTCCCCATTAATGAGGGCACATTAACGACATTGCTTTTGGCTGTTTTCCAATGTCTTGTGCTGCTAGCTGATGCCACCTACACCACACCACGGCCTTATTTGCTGGCTGAGGTCACTTACACCACACCAGGGCCTGTGGCTCTTGCTCAGGCCACTTACACCACACCAGGGCCTGTGGCTCTTGCTCAGGCCACTTACACCACACCAGGGCCTGTGGGACCGGCTGGGGCCACTTACACCACACCAGGGCCTGTGGCTGCTGGCTGAGGCCACTTACACCACACAAGGGCCTGAGGGACCGGCTGGGGCCACTTACACCACATCAGGGCCTGTGGCTGCTGGCTGAGGCCACTTACACCACACCAGGGCCTGTGGCTGCTGGCTGAGGCCACCTACACCACACCAGGGCCTTAGTTGCTATTGAGGCCAATTACACCACACCAGGGTCTGTGGCTCTTGCTCAGGCCACTTACACCACACCAGGGCCTGTGGCACTGGCTGAGGCCACTTACACCACACCAGGGCCTGTGGCTGCTGGCTTAGGCCACCTACACCACACCAGGGCCTTAGTTGCTATTGAGGCCAATTACACCACACAAGGGCCTGTGGCTGCTGGCTGAGGCCACCTACACCACACCAGGGCCTGTGGCTGCTGGCTGAGGCCACTTACACCACACCAGTGCCTGTGGCTTCTGGCTGAGGCGACTTACACCACACCAGGGCCTGTGGCTGCTGGCTGAGGCCACTTACACCACACCAGGGCCTGTGGCTGCTGGCTGAGGCCACCTACACCACACCAGGGCATTAGTTGCTATTGAGGCCAATTACACCACACCAGGGTCTGTGGCTCTTGCTCAGGCCACTTACACCACACCAGGGCCTGTGGCTCTTGCTCAGGCCACTTACACCACACCAGGGCCTGTGGCTGCTGGCTGAGGCCACTTACACCACACCAGGGCCTGTGGCTGCTGGCTGAGGCCACCTACACCACACCAGGGCCTGTGGCTGCTGGCTGAGGCCACCTACACCACACCAGGGCCTGTGGCTGCTGGCTGAGGCCACCTACACCACACCAGGGCCTGTGGCTGCTGGCTGAGGCCACTTACACCACACCAGTGCCTGTGGCTTCTGGCTGAGGCGACTTACACCACACCAGGGCCTGTGGCTGCTGGCTGAGGCCACTTACACCACACCAAGGCCTGTGGCTCTTGCTCAGGCCACTCACATCACACCAGGCCCTGCGCTTCTGGCCGAGGCCATCTTCACCAAACCAGGCCCTGTGGTTCTTGCTCAGGCCACTTACACCACACCAGGGTCTGTGGCTCTTGCTGAGGCCACTTTCACCACACCAGGGCCTGTGGCTGCTGGCTGAGGCCACCTACACCACACCAGGGCATTAGTTGCTATTGAGGCCAATTACACCACACCAGGGTCTGTGGCTCTTGCTCAGGCCACTTACACCACACCAGGGCCTGTGGCTCTTGCTCAGGCCACTTACACCACACCAGGGCCTGTGGCACTGGCTGAGGCCACTTACACCACACCAGGGCCTGTGGCTGCTGGCTGAGGCCACTTACACCACACCAGGGCCTGTGGCTGGTGGCTGAGGCCACCTACACCACACCAGGGCCTGTGGCTGCTGGCTGAGGCGACTTATACCACACCAGGGCCCTTTTGCTGCTGGCTGAGGCCACTTACACCACACCAGTGCCTGTGGCTTCTGTCTGAGGCGACTTACACCACACCAGGGCCTGTGGCTGCTGGCTGAGGCCAATTACACCACACCAGGGTCTGTGGCTCTTGCTCAGGCCACTTACACCACACCAGGGCCTGTGGCACTGGCTGAGGCCACTTACACCACACCAGGGCCTGTGGCTGCTGGCTGAGGCCACTTACACCACACCAGGGCCTGTGGCTGCTGGCTGAGGCCACTTACACCACACCAGGGCCTGTGGCTGCTGGCTGAGGCCACCTACACCACACCAGGGCCTGTGGCTGCTGGCTGAGGCGACTTACACCACACCAGGGCCCTTTTGCTGCTGGCTGAGGCCACTTACACCACACCAGTGCCTGTGGCTTCTGGCTGAGGCGACTTACACCACACCAGGGCCTGTGGCTGCTGGCTGAGGCCACTTACACCACACCAAGGCCTGTGGCTCTTGCTTCGGCCACTCACATCACACCAGGCCCTGCGCTTCTGGTATGGTTATAGGATTGTCTTCGTAACTTCAGGTACTTGCCACCTAATCACTTGAATCCATAAATTGAGACATTGTGCTGGGGCCAGCAGCTTACGGCCATACCACCCTGAGCACGCCCGACCTCGTCTGATCTCGGAAGCTAAGCAGGGCTGGGCTTGGTTAGTACTTGGTTGGGAGACTGCCTGGGAATACCTGGTGCTGTAAGCCTTTCATTTTCATGTCATTGAACCGCTTTTGATCCAGAGAAGGGGTGTATTAAAAGACCAAAAGCAGCTCCCCATTAATGAGGGCACATTAACGACACTGCTTTTGGCTGTTTTCCAATGTCTTGTGCTGCTAGCTGATGCCACTTACACCACACCAGGGCCTGTGGCTGCTGGCTGAGGCCACTTACACCACACCAGGGCCTGTGGCTGCTGGCTGAGGCCACCTACACCACACCAGGGCCTTAGTTGCTATTGAGGCCAATTACACCACACAAGGGCCTGTGGCTGCTGGCTGAGGCCACCTACACCACACCAGGGCCTGTGGCTGCTGGCTGAGGCCACTTACAACACACCAGGGCCTGTGGCTCTTGCTCAGGCCACTCATATCACACCAGGCCCTGTGCTTCTGGCCGAGGCCATCTTCACCAAACCAGGCCCTGTGCTGCTTGCTGTGGCCATGTACAACACACCAGGCCCTGTGCTGGTTCCTGACGCCATCTTCAACAATCCAGGGCCTGTGCTGTTGGATAAATGCCAAACTGAGCCTTTGGGTTAGGGTATTATGCAAACATGCAGGTATGGTTATAGGATTGTCTTCGTAACTTCAGGTACTTGCCACCTAATCACTTGAATCCATAAATTGAGACATTGTGCTGGGGCCAGCAGATTACGGCCATACCACCCTGAGCACGCCCGACCTCGTCTGATCTCGGAAGCTAAGCAGGGCTGGGCTTGGTTAGTACTTGGATGGGAGACTGCCTGGGAATACCTGGTGCTGTAAGCCTTTGATTTTCATGTCATTGAACCGCTTTTGATCCAGAGAAGGGGTGTATTAAAAGACCAAAAGCAGCTCCCCATTAATGAGGGCACATTAACGACATTGCTTTTGGCTGTTTTCCAATGTCTTGTGCTGCTAGCTGATGCCACCTACACCACACCACGGCCTTATTTGCTGGCTGAGGTCACTTACACCACACCAGGGCCTGTGGCTCTTGCTCAGGCCACTTACACCACACCAGGGCCTGTGGCTCTTGCTCAGGCCACTTACACCACACCAGGGCCTGTGGGACCGGCTGGGGCCACTTACACCACACCAGGGCCTGTGGCTGCTGGCTGAGGCCACTTACACCACACAAGGGCCTGAGGGACCGGCTGGGGCCACTTACACCACATCAGGGCCTGTGGCTGCTGGCTGAGGCCACTTACACCACACCAGGGCCTGTGGCTGCTGGCTGAGGCCACCTACACCACACCAGGGCCTTAGTTGCTATTGAGGCCAATTACACCACACCAGGGTCTGTGGCTCTTGCTCAGGCCACTTACACCACACCAGGGCCTGTGGCACTGGCTGAGGCCACTTACACCACACCAGGGCCTGTGGCTGCTGGCTTAGGCCACCTACACCACACCAGGGCCTTAGTTGCTATTGAGGCCAATTACACCACACAAGGGCCTGTGGCTGCTGGCTGAGGCCACCTACACCACACCAGGGCCTGTGGCTGCTGGCTGAGGCCACTTACACCACACCAGTGCCTGTGGCTTCTGGCTGAGGCGACTTACACCACACCAGGGCCTGTGGCTGCTGGCTGAGGCCACTTACACCACACCAGGGCCTGTGGCTGCTGGCTGAGGCCACCTACACCACACCAGGGCATTAGTTGCTATTGAGGCCAATTACACCACACCAGGGTCTGTGGCTCTTGCTCAGGCCACTTACACCACACCAGGGCCTGTGTGGCTCTTGCTCAGGCCACTTACACCACACCAGGGCCTGTGGCTGCTGGCTGAGGCCACTTACACCACACCAGGGCCTGTGGCTGCTGGCTGAGGCCACCTACACCACACCAGGGCCTGTGGCTGCTGGCTGAGGCCACCTACACCACACCAGGGCCTGTGGCTGCTGGCTGAGGCCACCTACACCACACCAGGGCCTGTGGCTGCTGGCTGAGGCCACTTACACCACACCAGTGCCTGTGGCTTCTGGCTGAGGCCACTTACACCACACCAGGGCCTGTGGCTGCTGGCTGAGGCCACTTACACCACACCAAGGCCTGTGGCTCTTGCTCAGGCCACTCACATCACACCAGGCCCTGCGCTTCTGGCCGAGGCCATCTTCACCAAACCAGGCCCTGTGGTTCTTGCTCAGGCCACTTACACCACACCAGGGTCTGTGGCTCTTGCTGAGGCCACTTTCACCACACCAGGGCCTGTGGCTGCTGGCTGAGGCCACCTACACCACACCAGGGCATTAGTTGCTATTGAGGCCAATTACACCACACCAGGGTCTGTGGCTCTTGCTCAGGCCACTTACACCACACCAGGGCCTGTGGCTCTTGCTCAGGCCACTTACACCACACCAGGGCCTGTGGCACTGGCTGAGGCCACTTACACCACACCAGGGCCTGTGGCTGCTGGCTGAGGCCACTTACACCACACCAGGGCCTGTGGCTGCTGGCTGAGGCCACTTACACCACACCAGGGCCTGTGGCTGGTGGCTGAGGCCACCTACACCACACCAGGGCCTGTGGCTGCTGGCTGAGGCGACTTATACCACACCAGGGCCCTTTTGCTGCTGGCTGAGGCCACTTACACCACACCAGTGCCTGTGGCTTCTGTCTGAGGCGACTTACACCACACCAGGGCCTGTGGCTGCTGGCTGAGGCCAATTACACCACACCAGGGTCTGTGGCTCTTGCTCAGGCCACTTACACCACACCAGGGCCTGTGGCACTGGCTGAGGCCACTTACACCACACCAGGGCCTGTGGCTGCTGGCTGAGGCCACTTACACCACACCAGGGCCTGTGGCTGCTGGCTGAGGCCACTTACACCACACCAGGGCCTGTGGCTGCTGGCTGAGGCCACCTACACCACACCAGGGCCTGTGGCTGCTGGCTGAGGCGACTTACACCACACCAGGGCCCTTTTGCTGCTGGCTGAGGCCACTTACACCACACCAGTGCCTGTGGCTTCTGGCTGAGGCGACTTACACCACACCAGGGCCTTAGTTGCTATTGAGGCCAATTACACCACACCATGGTCTGTGGCTCTTGCTCAGGCCACTTACACCACACCAGGGCCTGTGGCTGCTGGCTGAGGCCACTTACACCACACAAGGGCTTGTGGCTGCTGGCTGAGGCCACCTACACCACACCAGGGCCTGTGGCTGCTGGCTGAGGCCACTTACACCACACCAGGGCCTGTGGCTGCTGGCTGAGGCCACTTACACCACACCAGGGCCTTAGTTGCTATTGAGGCCAATTACACCACACCATGGTCTGTGGCTCTTGCTCAGGCAACTTACACCACACCAGGGCCTGTGGCTCTTGCTCAGGTCACTTACACCACACCAGGGCCTGTGGCTCTTGCTCAGGCCACTTACACCACACCAGGGCCTGTGGCTCTTGCTCAGGCCACTCATATCACACCAGGCCCTGTGCTTCTGGCTGAGGCCACTTAGACCACACCAGGGCCTGTGGCTGCTGGCTGAGGCCACTTACACCACACCAGGGCCTGTGGCTGCTGGCTGAGGCCATCTACACCACACCAGGGCCTGTGGCTGCTGGCTGAGGCGACTTACACCACACCAGGGCCCTTTTGCTGCTGGCTGAGGCCACTTACACCACACCAGTGCCTGTGGCTTCTGGCTGAGGCGACTTACACCACACCAGGGCCTGTGGCTGCTGGCTGAGGCCACTTACACCACACCAGGGCCTGTGGCTCTTGCTCAGGCCACTCACATCACACCAGGCCCTGCGCTTCTGGCCGAGGCCATCTTCACCAAACCAGGCCCTGTGGCTCTTGCTCAGGCCACTTACACCACACCAGGGCCTGTGGCTCTGGCTTAGGCCACTTACACCACACCAGGGCCTGTGGCACTTGCTCAGGCCACTTACACCACACCAGGGCCTGTGGCTGCTGGCTGAGGCCACTTACACCACACCAGGGCCTGTGGCTCTTACTCAGGCCACTTACACCACACCAGGGCCTGTGGCACTGGCTGAGGCCACTTAGACCACACCAGGGCCTGTGGCTGCTGGCTGAGGCCACTTACACCACACCAGGGCCTGTGGCTGCTGGCTGAGGCCACTTACACCAAACCAGGGCCTGTGGCTGCTTGCTGAGGCCATCTTCACCAAACCAGGCCCTGTGCTGCTTGCTGTGGCCATGTAAAACACACCAGGTCCTGTGCTGGTTCTTGAGGCCATCTTCAACAATCCAGGGCCTGTGCTGTTGGATAAATGCCAAACTGAGCCTTTGGGTTACGGTATTATGCAAACATGCAGGTATGGTTATAGGATTGTCTTCGTAACTTCAGGTACTTGCCACCTAATCACTTGAATCCATAAATTGAGACATTGTGCTGGGGCCATCAGCTTACGGCCATACCACCCTGAGAACGCCCGACCTCGTCTGATCTCGGAAGCTAAGCAGGGCTGGGCTTGGTTAGTACTTGGATGGGAGACTGCCTGGGAATACCTGGTGCTGTAAGCCTTTCATTTTCATGTCATTGAACCGCTTTTGATCCAGAGAAGGGGTGTATTAAAAGACCAAAAGCAGCTCCCCATTAATGAGGGCACATTAACGACATTGCTTTTGGCTGTTTTCCAATGTCTTGTGCTGCTAGCTGATGCCACCTACACCACACCACGGCCTTATTTGCTGGCTGAGGCCACATACACCAAACCAGGGCCTTAGTTGCTATTGAGGCCAATTACACCACACAAGGGCCTGTGGCTGCTGGCTGAGGCCACTTACACCACACCAGGGCCTTAGTTGCTATTGAGGCCAATTACACCACACCAGGGTCTGTGGCTCTTGCTCAGGCCACTTACACCACACCAGGGCCTGTGGCACTGGCTGAGGCCACTTACACCACACCAGGGCCTGTGGCTGCTGGCTGAGGCCACCTACACCACACCAGGGCCTTAGTTGCTATTGAGGCCAATTACACCACACAAGGGCCTGTGGCTGCTGGCTGAGGCCACCTACACCACACCAGGGCCTGTGGCTGCTGGCTGAGGCCACTTACACCACACCAGGGCCCTTTTGCTGCTGGCTGAGGCCACTTACACCACACCAGTGCCTGTGGCTTCTGGCTGAGGCGACTTACACCACACCAGGGCCTGTGGCTGCTGGCTGAGGCCACTTACACCACACCAAGGCCTGTGGCTCTTGCGCAGGCCACTCACATCACACCAGGCCCTGCGCTTCTGGCCGAGGCCATCTTCACCAAACCAGGCCCTGTGCTGCTTGCTGTGGCCATGTACAACACACCAGGCCCTGTGCTGGTTCCTGAGGCCATCTTCAACAATCCAGGGCCTGTGCTGTTGGATAAATGCCAAACTGAGCCTTTGGGTTAGGGTATTATGCAAACATGCAGGTATGGTTATAGGATTGTCTTCGTAACTTCAGGTACTTGCCACCTAATCACTTGAATCCATAAATTGAGACATTGTGCTGGAGCCAGCAGCTTACGGCCATACCACCCTGAGCACGCCCGACCTCGTCTGATCTCGGAAGCTAAGCAGGGCTGGGCTTGGTTAGTACTTGGATGGGAGACTGCCTGGGAATACCTGGTGCTGTAAGCCTTTCATTTTCATGTCATTGAACCGCTTTTGATCCAGAGAAGGGGTGTATTAAAAGACCAAAAGCAGCTGCCCATTAATGAGGGCACATTAACGACACTGCTTTTGGCTCTTTTCCAATGTCTTGTGCTGCTAGCTGATGCCACCTACACCACACTAGGGCCTGAGTGACCGGCTGGGGCCACTTACACCACATCAGGGCCTGTGGCTCTGGCTGAGGCCACTTACACCACACCAGGGCCTGTGGCTGCTGACTGAGGCCAGTTACACCACACCAGAGCCTGTGGCTGCTGGCTGAAGCCACTTACACCACACCAGGGCCTTAGTTGCTATTGAGGCCACTTACACCACACCAGGGCCTGTGGCTGCTGGCTGAGGCCACTTACACCACACCAGTGCCTGTGGCTTCTGGCTGAGGCGACTTACACCACACCAGGGCCTGTGGTTCTTGCTCAGGCCACTTACACCACACCAGGGCCTGTGGCTTCTGGCTGAGGCGACTTACACCACACCAGGCCCTGTGGTTCTTGCTCAGGCCACTTACACCACACCAGGGCCTGTGGCTTCTGGCTGAGGCGACTTACACCACACCAGGGTCTGTGGCTCTTGCTCAGGCCACTTACACCACACCAGGGCCTGTGGCTGCTGGCTGAGACCACCTACACCACACCAGGGCCTGTGGCTGCTTGCTGAGGCGACTTACACCACACCAGGGCCTGTTGCTGCTGGCTGAGGCCACTTACACCACCCCAGTGCCTGTGGCTTCTGGCTGAGGCGACTTACACCACACCAGGGCCTGTTGCTATTGAGGCCATTTACACCACACCAGGGCCTGTGGCTCTTACTCAGGCCACTTACACCACACCAGGGCCTGTGGCACTGGCTGAGGCCACTTAGACCACACCAGGGCCTGTGGCTGCTGGCTGAGGCCACCTACACCACACCAGGGCCTGTGGCTGCTGGCTGAGGCGACTTACACCACACCAGGGCCCTTTTGCTGCTGGCTGAGGCCACTTACACCACACAAGTGCCTGTGGCTTCTGGCTGAGGCCACCTACACCACACCAGGGCCTGTGGCTGCTGGCTGAGGCCACTTACACCACACCAAGGCCTGTGGCTCTTGCTCAGGCCACTCACATCACACCAGGCCCTGCGCTTCTGGCCGAGGCCATCTTCACCAAACCAGGCCCTGTGCTGCTTGCTGTGGCCATGTACAACACACCAGGCCCTGTGCTGGTTCCTGAGGCCATCTTCAACAATCCAGGGCCTGTGCTGTTGGATAAATGCCAAACTGAGCCTTTGGGTTAGGGTATTATGCAAACATGCAGGTATGGTTATAGGATTGTCTTCGTAACTTCAGGTACTTGCCACCTAATCACTTGAATCCATAAATTGAGACATTGTGCTGGGGCCAGCAGCTTACGGCCATACCACCCTGAGCACGCCCGACCTCGTCTGATCTCGGAAGCTAAGCAGGGCTGGGCTTGGTTAGTACTTGGATGGGAGACTGCCTGGGAATACCTGGTGCTGTAAGCCTTTCATTTTCATGTCATTGAACCGCTTTTGATCCAGAGAAGGGGTGTATTAAAAGACCAAAAGCAGCTGCCCATTAATGAGGGCACATTAACGACACTGCTTTTGGCTGTTTTCCAATGTTTTGTGCTGCTAGCTGATGCCACCTACACCACACCAGGGCCTGTGTGACCGGCTGGGGCCACTTACACCACATCAGGGCCTGTGGCTCTGGCTGAGGCCACTTACACCACACCAGGGCCTGTGGCTGCTGGCTGAGGCCAGTTACACCACACCAGAGCCTGTGGCTGCTGGCTGAAGCCACTTACACCACACCAGGGCCTTAGTTGCTATTGAGGCCACTTACACCACACCAGGGCCTTAGTTGCTATTGAGGCCAATTACACTACACCAGGGTCTGTGGCTCTTGCTCAGGCCACTTACACCACACCAGGCCTGTGGCACTTGCTCAGGCCACTTACACCACACCAGGGCCTGTGGCTGCTGGCTGAGGCCACTTACACCACACCAGGGCCTGTGGCTGCTGGCTGAGGCCACCTACACCACACCAGGGCATTAGTTGCTATTGAGGCCAATTACACCACACCAGGGTCTGTGGCTCTTGCTCAGGCCACTTACACCACACCAGGGCCTGTGGCTGCTGGCTGAGGCCACTTACACCACACCAGGGCCTGTGGCTGCTGGCTGAGGCCACCTACACCACACCAGGGCCTGTGGCTGCTGTCTGAGGCCACTTACACCACACCAGGGCCTGTGGCTGCTGGCTGAGGCCATCTACACCACACCAGGGCCTGTGGCTGCTGGCTGAGGCGACTTACACCACACCAGGGCCCTTTTGCTGCTGGCTGAGGCCACTTACACCACACCAGTGCCTGTGGCTTCTGGCTGAGGCGACTTACACCACACCAGGGCCTGTGGCTGCTGGCTGAGGCCACTTACACCACACCAGGGCCTGTGGCTCTTGCTCAGGCCACTCACATCACACCAGGCCCTGCGCTTCTGGCTGAGGCCATCTTCACCAAACCAGGCCCTGTGGCTCTTGCTCAGGCCACTTACACCACACCAGGGCCTGTGGCTCTGGCTTAGGCCACTTACACCACACCAGGGCCTGTGGCACTTGCTCAGGCCACTTACACCACACCAGGGCCTGTGGCTGCTGGCTGAGGCCACTTACACCACACCAGTGCCTGTGGCTCTTACTCAGGCCACTTACACCACACCAGGGCCTGTGGCACTGGCTGAGGCCACTTAGACCACACCAGGGCCTGTAGCTGCTGGCTGAGGCCACTTACACCACACCAGGGCCTGTGGCTGCTGGCTGAGGCCACTTACACCACACCAGGGCCTTAGTTGCTATTGAGGCCAATTACACCACACCATGCTCTGTGGCTCTTGCTCAGGCCACTCATATCACACCAGGGCCTGTGGCTGCTGGCTGAGGCCACTTACACCACACCAGGGCCTTAGTTGCTATTGAGGCCAATTACACCACACCATGGTCTGTGGCTCTTGCTCAGGCCACTCATATCACACCAGGGCCTGTGGCTGCTGGCTGAGGCGACTTACACCACACCAGGGCCCTTTTGCTGCTGGCTGAGGCCACTTACACCACACCAGTGCCTGTGGCTTCTGGCTGAGGCGACTTACACCACACCAGGGCCTGTGGCTGCTGGCTGAGGCCACTTACACCACACCAGGGCCTGTGGCTGCTGGCTTAGGCCACCTACACTACACCAGGGCCTTAGTTGCTATTGAGGCCAATTACACCACACCATGGTCTGTGGCTCTTGCTCAGGCCACTTACACCACACCAGGGCCTGTGGCACTGGCTGAGGCCACTTACACCACACCAGGGCCTGTGGCTGCTGGCTGAGGCCACTTACACCACACAAGGGCTTGTGGCTGCTGGCTGAGGCCACCTACACCACACCAGGGCCTGTGGCTGCTGGCTGAGGCCACCTACACCACACCAGGGCCTGTGGCTCTTGCTCAGGCCACTTACACCACACCAGGGCCTGTGGCTCTTGCTCAGGCCACTTACACCACACCAGGGCCTGTGGCTCTTGCTCAGGCCACTCATATCACACCAGGCCCTGTGCTTCTGGCTGAGGCCATCTTCACCAAACCAGGCCCTGTGCTGCTTGCTGTGGCCATGTACAACACACCAGGCCCTGTGCTGTTTCCTGAGGCCATCTTCAACAATCCAGGGCCTGTGCTGTTGGATAAATGCCAAACTGAGCCTTTGGGTTAGGGTATTATGCAAACATGCAGGTAGGGTTATAGGATTGTCTTCGTAACTTCAGGTACTTGCCACCTAATCACTTGAATCCATAAATTGAGACATTGTGCTGGGCCCACCAGCTTACGGCCATACCACCCTGAGCACGCCCGACCTCGTCTGATCTCGGAAGCTAAGCAGGGCTGGGCTTGGTTAGTACTTGGATGGGAGACTGCCTGGGAATACCTGGTGCTGTAAGCCTTTCATTTTCATGTCATTGAACCGCTTTTGATCCAGAGAAGGGGTGTATTAAAAGACCAAAAGCAGCTGCCCATTAATAAGGCCACATTAATCACATTGCTTTTGGCTCTTTTCCAATGTCTTGTGCTGCTAGCTGATGCCACCTACACCACACCAGGGCCTGAGTGACCGGCTGGGGCCACTTACACCACATCAGGGGCTGTGGCTCTGGCTGAGGCCACTTACACCACACCAGGGCCTGTGGGTTCTGGCTGAGGCCACTTACACCACACCAGGGCCTGTGGCTGCTGGCTGAGGCCACTTACACCACACCAGGGCCTGTGGCTCTTGCTCAGGCCACTCACATCACACCAGGCCCTGCGCTTCTGGCCGAGGCCATCTTCACCAAACCAGGCCCTGTGCTGCTAGCTGTGGCCATGCACAACACACCAGGCCCTGTGCTGGTTCCTGAGGCCATCTTCAACAATCCAGGGCCTGTGCTGTTGGATAAATGCTAAACTGAGCCTTTGGGTTAGGGAATTATGCAAACATGAAGGTAGGGTTATAGGATTGTCTTCGTAACTTCAGGTACTTGCCACCTAATCACCTGAATCCATAAATTGAGACATTGTGCTGGGGCCAGCAGCTTACGGCCATACCACCCTGAGCACGCCCGACCTCGTCTGATCTCGGAAGCTGAGCAGGGCTGTGCTTGGTTAGTACTTGGATGGGAGACTGCCTGGGAATACCTGGTGCTGTAAGCCTTTCATTTTCATGTCATTGAACCGCTTTTGATCCAGAGAAGGGGTGTATTAAAAGACCAAAAGCAGCTGCCCATTAATGAGGGCACATTAACGACATTGCTTTTGGCTGTTTTCCAATGTCTTGTGCTGCTAGCTGATGCCACCTACACCACACCACGGCCTTATTTGCTGGCTGAGGCCACATACACCAAACCAGGGCCTTAGTTGCTATTGAGGCCAATTACACCACACCAGGGCCTGAGTGACCGGCTGGGGCCACTTACACCACATCAGGGCCTGTGGCTCTGGCTGAGGCCACTTACACCACACCAGGGCCTGTGGCTGCTGGCTGAGGCCAGTTGCACCACACCAGAGCCTGTGGCTGCTGGCTGAAGCCACTTACACCACACCAGGGCCTTAGTTGCTATTGAGGCCACTTACACCACACCAGGGCCTGTGGCTGCTGGCTGAGGCCACTTACACCACACCAGTGCCTGTGGCTTCTGGCTGAGGCGACTTACACCACACCAGGGCCTGTGGCTGCTGGCTGAGGCCACTTACACCACACCAGGGCCTGTGGCTCTTGCTCAGGCCACTCACATCACACCAGGCCCTGCGCTTCTGGCCGAAGCCATCTTCACCAAACCAGGCCCTGTGGTTCTTGCTCAGGCCACTTACACCACACCAGGGCCTGTGGCTCTGGCTTAGGCCAATTACACCACACCAGGGTCTGTGGCTCTTGCTGAGGCCACTTACACCACACCAGGGCCTGTGGCTGCTGCCTGAGACCACCTACACCACACCAGGGCCTGTGGCTGCTTGCTGAGGCGACTTACACCACACCAGGGCCTGTTGCTGCTGGCTGAGGCCACTTACACCACCCCAGTGCCTGTGGCTTCTGGCTGAGGCGACTTACACCACACCAGGGCCTGTTGCTGCTGGCTGAGGCCACTTACACCACACCAGGGCCTGTGGCTGCTGGCTCAGGCCACTCATATCAAACCAGGTCCTGTGCTTCTGGCCGAGGCCATCTTCACCAAACCAGGCCCTGTGCTGCTAGCTGAGGCGACTTACACCACATCAGGGCCTGTGGCTCTGGCTGAGGCCACTTACACCACACCAGGGCCTGTGGCTGCTGGCTGAGGCCAGTTACACCACACCAGGGCCTGTGGCTGCTGGCTGAGGCCACATACACCACACCAGGGCCTTAGTTGCTATTGAGGCCAATTACACCACACCAGGGTCTGTGGCTCTTGCTCAGGCCACTCACATCACACCAGGCCCTGCGCTTCTGGCCACTTACACCACACCAGGGCCTGTGGCTGCTGGCTGAGGCCACTTACACCATACCAGGGCCTGTGGCTGTTGGCTGAGGCCACTTACACCACACCAGGGCCTTAGTTGCTATTGAGGCCACTTACACCACACCAGGGCCTGTGGCTCTGGCTGAGGCCACTTACACCACACCAGGGCCTTATTTGCTATTCAGGCCAGTTACACCACACCAGGGCCTGTGGCTCTGGCTCAGGCCACTTACACCACACCAGGGCCTGTGGCTGCTGGCTGATTCCACTTACACCACACCAGGGCCTGTGGCTCTTGCTCAGGCCACTCATATCACACCAGGCCCTGTGCTTCTGGCTGAGGCCATCTTCACCAAACCAGGCCCTGTGCTGCTTGCTGTGGCCATGTACAACACACCAGGCCCTGTGCTGGTTCCTGAGGCCATCTTCAACAATCCAGGGCCTGTGCTGTTGGATAAATGCCAAACTGAGCCTTTGGGTTAGGGTATTATGCAAACATGCAGGTATGGTTATAGGATTGTCTTCGTAACTTCAGGTACTTGCCACCTAATCACTTGAATCCATAAATTGAGACATTGTGCTGGGGCCAGCAGCTTACGGCCATACCACCCTAAGCACGCCCGACCTCGTCTGATCTCGGAAGCTAAGCAGGGCTGGGCTTGGTTAGTACTTGGATGGGAGACTGCCTGGGAATACCTGGTGCTGTAAGCCTTTCATTTTCATGTCATTGAACCGCTTTTGATCCAGAGAAGGGGTGTATTAAAAGACCAAAAGCAGCTCCCCATTAATGAGGGCACATTAACGACATTGCTTTTTGCTCTTTTCCAATGTCTTGTGCTGCTAGCTGATGCCACCTACACCACACCAGGGCCTGAGTGACCGGCTGGGGCCACTTACACCACATCAGGGCCTGTTGCTCTGGCTGAGGCCAGTTACACCACAACAGGGCCTGTGGCTGCTGGCTGAGGCCACTTACACCACACCAGGGCCTGTGGCTGCTGGCTGAGGCCAGTTACACCACACCAGAGCCTGTGGCTGCTGGCTGAAGCCACTTACACCACACCAGGGCCTTAGTTGCTATTGAGGCCACTTACACCACACCAGGGCCTGTGGCTGCTGGCTGAGGCCACCTACACCACACCAGGGCCTGTGGCTGCTGGCTGAGGCCACTTACACCACACCAGGGCCTGTGGCTGCTGGCTGAAGCCACTTACACCACACCAGGGCCTGTGGCTGCTATTGAGGCCACTTACACCACACCAGGGCCTGTGGCTGCTGGCTGAGGCCACCTACACCACACCAGGGCCCTTTTGCTGCTGGCTGAGGCCACTTACACCACACCAGGGCCTTAGTTGCTATTGAGGCCAATTACACCACACCATGGTCTGTGGCTCTTGCTCAGGCCACTTACACCACACCAGGGCCTGTGGCACTGGCTGAGGCCACTTACACCACACCAGGGCCTGTGGCTGCTGGCTGAGGCCACTTACACCACACAAGGGTTTGTGGCTGCTGGCTGAGGCCTCCTACACCACACCAGGGCCTGTGGCTGCTGGCTGAGGCCACCTACACCACACCAGGGCCTGTGGCTGCTGGCTGAGGCCACTTACACCACACCAGGGCGTTAGTTGCTATTGAGGCCAATTACACCACACCATGGTCTGTGGCTCTTGCTCAGGCCACTTACACCACACCAGGGCCTGTGGCACTGGCTGAGGCCACTTACACCACACCAGGGCCTGTGGCTGCTGGCTGAGGCCACCTACACCACACCAGGGCCTGTGGCTGCTGGCTGAGGCGACTTACACCACACCAGGGCCCTTTTGCTGCTGGCTGAGGCCACTTACACCACACCAGTGCCTGTGGCTTCTGGCTGAGGCGACTTACACCACACCAGGGCCTGTGGCTGCTGGCTGAGGCCACTTACACCACACCAGGGCCTGTGGCTGCTGGCTGAGGCCACTTACACCACACCAGGGCCTGTGGCTGCTGGCTGAGGCCACTTACACCACACCAGGGCCTGTGGCTGCTGGCTGAGGCCACCTACACCACACCAGGGCCTGTGGCTGCTGGCTGAGGCGACTTACACCACACCAGGGCCCTTTTGCTGCTGGCTGAGGCCACTTACACCACACCAGTGCCTGTGGCACTGGCTGAGGCCACTTACACCACACCAGGGCCTGAGTGACCGGCTGGGGCCACTTACACCACACCAGGGCCTGTGGCTCTTGCTCAGGCCACTCACATCACACCAGGCCCTGCTCTTCTGGCCGAGGCCATCTTCACCAAACCAGGCCCTGTGCTGCTAGCTGTGGCCATGTACAACACACCAGGCCCTGTGCTGGTTCCTGAGGCCATCTTCAACAATCCAGGGCCTGTGCTGTTGGATAAATGCCAAACTGAGCCTTTGGGTTAGGGTATTATGCAAACATGCAGGTATGGTTATAGGATTGTCTTCGTAACTTCAGGTACTTGCCACCTAATCACTTGAATCCATAAATTGAGTCATTGTGCTGGGGCCAGCAGCTTACGGCCATACCACCCTGAGCACGCCCGACCTCGTCTGATCTCGGAAGCTAAGCAGGGCTGGGCTTGGTTAGTACTTGGATGGGAGACTGCCTGGGAATACCTGGTGCTGTAAGCCTTTCATTTTCATGTCATTGAACCGCTTTTGATCCAGAGAAGGGGTGTATTAAAAGACCAGAAGCAGCTCCCCATTAATGAGGTCACATTAACGACATTGCTTTTGGCTGTTTTCCAATGTCTTGTGCTGCTAGCTGATGCCACCTACACCACACCAGGGCCTGAGTGACCGGCTGGGGCCACTTACACCACATCAGGGCCTGTTGCTCTGGCTGAGGCCACTTACACCACACCAGGGCCTGTGGCTGCTGGCTGAGGCCACCTACACCACACCAGGGCCTTAGTTGCTATTGAGGCCAATTACACCACACCAGGGTATGTGGCTCTTGCTCAGGCCACTTACACCACACCAGGGCCTTAGTTGCTATTGAGGCCAATTACACCACACCAGGGCCTGTGGCACTGGCTGAGGCCACTTACACCACACCAGGGCCTGTGGCTGCTGGCTGAGGCCACCTACACCACACCTGAGCCTGTGGCTGCTGGCTGAAGCCACTTACACCACACCAGGGCCTTAGTTGCTATTGAGGCCACTTACACCACACCAGGGCCTGTGGCTGCTGGCTGAGGCCACCTACACCACACCAGGGCCTTTGGCTGCTGGCTGAGGCCACTTACACCACACCAGGGCCTGTGGCTGCTGGCTGAAGCCACTTACACCACACCAGGGCCTTAGTTGCTATTGAGGCCACTTACACCACACCAGGGCCTGTGGCTGCTGGCTGAGGCCACCTACACCACACCAGGGCATTAGTTGCTATTGAGGCCACTTACACCACACCAGGGCCTGTGGCTGCTGGCTGAGGCCACCTACACCACACCAGGGCATTAGTTGCTATTGAGGCCAATTACACCACACCAGGGTCTGTGGCTCTTGCTCAGGCCACTTACACCACACCAGGGCCTGTGGCTCTTGCTCAGGCCACTTACACCACACCAGGGCCTGTGGCTGCTGGCTGAGGCCACCTACACCACACCAGGGCATTAGTTGCTATTGAGGCCAATTACACCACACCAGGGTCTGTGGCTCTTGCTCAGGCCACTTACACCACACCAGGGCCTGTGGCTCTTGCTCAGGCCACTTACACCACACCAGGGCCTGTGGCTGCTGGCTGAGGCCACTTACACCACACCAGGGCCTGTGGCTGCTGGCTGAGGCCACTTACACCACACCAGGGCCTGTGGCTGCTGGCTGAGGCCACCTACACCACACCAGGGCCTGTGGCTGCTGGCTGAGGCCACTTACACCACACCAGGGCCCTTTTGCTGCTGGCTGAGGCCACTTACACCACACCAGTGCCTGTGGCTTCTGTCTGAGGCGACTTACACCACACCAGGGCCTGTGGCTGCTGGCTGAGGCCAATTACACCACACCAGGGTCTGTGGCTCTTGCTCAGGCCATCTACACCACACCAGGGCCTGTGGCACTGGCTGAGGCCACTTACACCACACCAGGGCCTGTGGCTGCTGGCTGAGGCCACTTACACCACACCAGGGCCTGTGGCTGCTGGCTGAGGCCACTTACACCACACCAGTGCCTGTGGCTTCTGGCTGAGGCGACTTACACCACACCAGGGCCTGTGGCTGCTGGCTGAGGCCACTTACACCACACCAAGGCCTGTGGCTCTTGCTCAGGCCACTCACATCACACCAGGCCCTGCGCTTCTGGCCGAGGCCATCTTCACCAAACCAGGCCCTGTGCTGCTTGCTGTGGCCATGTACAACACACCAGGCCCTGTGCTGGTTCCTGAGGCCATCTTCAACAATCCAGGGCCTGTGCTGTTGGATAAATGCCAAACTGAGCCTTTGGGTTAGGGTATTATGCAAACATGAAGGTATGGTTATAGGATTGTCTTCGTAACTTCAGGTACTTGCCACCTAATCACTTGAATCCATAAATTGAGACATTGTGCTGGAGCCAGCATTTTACGGCCATACCACCCTGAGCACGCCCGACCTCGTCTGATCTCGGAAGCTAAGCAGGGCTGGGCTTGGTTAGTACTTGGATGGGAGACTGCCTGGGAATACCTGGTGCTGTAAGCCTTTCATTTTCATGTCATTGAACCGCTTTTGATCCAGAGAAGGGGTGTATTAAAAGACCAAAAGCAGCTGCCCATTAATGAGGGCACATTAACGACACTGCTTTTGGCTCTTTTCCAATGTCTTGTGCTGCTAGCTGAGGCCACCTACACCACACCAGGGCCTGAGTGACCGGCTGGGGCCACTTACACCACATCAGGGCCTGTGGCTCTGGCTGAGGCCACTTACACCACACCAGGGCCTGTGGCTGCTGGCTGAGGCCAGTTACACCACACCAGAGCCTGTGGCTGCTGGCTGAAGCCACTTACACCACACCAGGGCCTTAGTTGCTATTGAGGCCACTTACACCACACCAGGGCCTGTGGCTGCTGGCTGAGGCCACCTACACCACACCAGGGCCTGTGGCTGCTGGCTGAGGCGACTTACACCACACCAGGGCCCTTTTGCTGCTGGCTGAGGCCACTTACACCACACCAGTGCCTGTGGCTTCTGGCTGAGGCGACTTACACCACACCAGGGCCTGTGGCTGCTGGCTGAGGCCAATTACACCACACCAGGGTCTGTGGCTCTGGCTGAGGCCACTTACACCACACCAGGGCCTGTGGCTGCTGGCTGAGGCCAGTTACACCACACCAGAGCCTGTGGCTGCTGGCTGAAGCCACTTACACCACACCAGGGCCTTAGTTGCTATTGAGGCCACTTACACCACACCAGGGCCTGTGGCTGCTGGCTGAGGCCACCTACACCACACCAGGGCCTGTGGCTGCTGGCTGAGGCCACTTACACCACACCAGGGCCTGTGGCTGCTGGCTGAGGCCACTTACACCACACAAGGGCTTGTGGCTGCTGGCTGAGGCCACCTACACCACACCAGGGCCTGTGGCTGCTGGCTGAGGCCACCTACACCACACCAGGGCCTGTGGCTCTTGCTCAGGCCACTTACACCACACCAGGGCCTGTGGCTCTTGCTCAGGCCACTTACACCACACCAGGGCCTGTGGCTCTTGCTCAGGCCACTCATATCACACCAGGCCCTGTGCTTCTGGCTGAGGCCACTTAGACCACACCAGGGCCTGTGGCTGCTGGCTGAGGCCACTTACACCACACCAGGGCCTGTGGCTGCTGGCTGAGGCCATCTACACCACACCAGGGCCTGTGGCTGCTGGCTGAGGCGACTCACACCACACCAGGGCCCTTTTGCTGCTGGCTGAGGCCACTTACACCACACCAGTGCCTGTGGCTTCTGGCTGAGGCGACTTACACCACACCAGGGCCTGTGGCTGCTGGCTGAGGCCACTTACACCACACCAGGGCCTGTGGCTCTTGCTCAGGCCACTCACATCACACCAGGCCCTGCGCTTCTGGCCGAGGCCATCTTCACCAAACCAGGCCCTGTGGCTCTTGCTCAGGCCACTTACACCACACCAGGGCCTGTGGCTCTGGCTTAGGCCACTTACACCACACCAGGGCCTGTGGCACTTGCTCAGGCCACTTACACCACACCAGGGCCTGTGGCTGCTGGCTGAGGCCACTTACACCACACCAGGGCCTGTGGCTCTTACTCAGGCCACTTACACCACACCAGGGCCTGTGGCACTGGCTGAGGCCACTTAGACCACACCAGGGCCTGTGGCTGCTGGCTGAGGCCACCTACACCACACCAGGGCCTGTGGCTGCTGGCTGAGGCGACTTACACCACCCCAGGGCCCTTTTGCTGCTGGCTGAGGCCACTTACACCACACAAGTGCCTGTGGCTTCTGGCTGAGGCCACCTACACCACACCAGGGCCTGTGGCTGCTGGCTGAGGCCACTTACACCACACCAAGGCCTGTGGCTCTTGCTCAGGCCACTCACATCACACCAGGCCCTGCGCTTCTGGCCGAGGCCATCTTCACCAAACCAGGCCCTGTGCTGCTTGCTGTGGCCATGTACAACACACCAGGCCCTGTGCTGGTTCCTGAGGCCATCTTCAACAATCCAGGGCCTGTGCTGTTGGATAAATGCCAAACTGAGCCTTTGGGTTAGGGTATTATGCAAACATGCAGGTATGGTTATAGGATTGTCTTCGTAACTTCAGGTACTTGCCACCTAATCACTTGAATCCATAAATTGAGACATTGTGCTGGGGCCAGCAGCTTACGGCCATACCACCCTGAGCACGCCCGACCTCGTCTGATCTCGGAAGCTAAGCAGGGCTGGGCTTGGTTAGTACTTGGATGGGAGACTGCCTGGGAATACCTGGTGCTGTAAGCCTTTCATTTTCATGTCATTGAACCGCTTTTGATCCAGAGAAGGGGTGTATTAAAAGACCAAAAGCAGCTGCCCATTAATGAGGGCACATTAACGACACTGCTTTTGGCTGTTTTCCAATGTCTTGTGCTGCTAGCTGATGCCACCTACACCACACCAGGGCCTGTGTGACCGGCTGGGGCCACTTACACCACATCAGGGCCTGTGGCTCTGGCTGAGGCCACTTACACCACACCAGGGCCTGTGGCTGCTGGCTGAGGCCAGTTACACCACACCAGAGCCTGTGGCTGCTGGCTGAAGCCACTTACACCACACCAGGGCCTTAGTTGCTATTGAGGCCACTTACACCACACCAGGGCCTTAGTTGCTATTGAGGCCAATTACACTACACCAGGGTCTGTGGCTCTTGCTCAGGCCACTTACACCACACCAGGCCTGTGGCACTTGCTCAGGCCACTTACACCACACCAGGGCCTGTGGCTGCTGGCTGAGGCCACTTACACCACACCAGGGCCTGTGGCTGCTGGCTGAGGCCACCTACACCACACCAGGGCATTAGTTGCTATTGAGGCCAATTACACCACACCAGGGTCTGTGGCTCTTGCTCAGGCCACTTACACCACACCAGGGCCTGTGGCTCTTGCTCAGGCCACTTACACCACACCAGGGCCTGTGGCTGCTGGCTGAGGCCACTTACACCACACCAGGGCCTGTGGCTGCTGGCTGAGGCCACCTACACCACACCAGGGCCTGTGGCTGCTGTCTGAGGCCACTTACACCACACCAGGGCCTGTGGCTGCTGGCTGAGGCCATCTACACCACACCAGGGCCTGTGGCTGCTGGCTGAGGCGACTTACACCACACCAGGGCCCTTTTGCTGCTGGCTGAGGCCACTTACACCACACCAGTGCCTGTGGCTTCTGGCTGAGGCGACTTACACCACACCAGGGCCTGTGGCTGCTGGCTGAGGCCACTTACACCACACCAGGGCCTGTGGCTCTTGCTCAGGCCACTCACATCACACCAGGCCCTGCGCTTCTGGCTGAGGCCATCTTCACCAAACCAGGCCCTGTGGCTCTTGCTCAGGCCACTTACACCACACCAGGGCCTGTGGCTCTGGCTTAGGCCACTTACACCACACCAGGGCCTGTGGCACTTGCTCAGGCCACTTACACCACACCAGGGCCTGTGGCTGCTGGCTGAGGCCACTTACACCACACCAGGGCCTGTGGCTCTTACTCAGGCCACTTACACCACACCAGGGCCTGTGGCACTGGCTGAGGCCACTTAGACCACACCAGGGCCTGTGGCTGCTGGCTGAGGCCACTTACACCACACCAGGGCCTGTGGCTGCTGGCTGAGGCCACTTACACCACACCAGGGCCTTAGTTGCTATTGAGGCCAATTACACCACACCATGGTCTGTGGCTCTTGCTCAGGCCACTCATATCACACCAGGGCCTGTGGCTGCTGGCTGAGGCCACTTACACCACACCAGGGCCTTAGTTGCTATTGAGGCCAATTACACCACACCATGGTCTGTGGCTCTTGCTCAGGCCACTCATATCACACCAGGGCCTGTGGCTGCTGGCTGAGGCGACTTACACCACACCAGGGCCCTTTTGCTGCTGGCTGAGGCCACTTACACCACACCAGTGCCTGTGGCTTCTGGCTGAGGCGACTTACACCACACCAGGGCCTGTGGCTGCTGGCTGAGGCCACTTACACCACACCAGGGCCTGTGGCTGCTGGCTTAGGCCACCTACACTACACCAGGGCCTTAGTTGCTATTGAGGCCAATTACACCACACCATGGTCTGTGGCTCTTGCTCAGGCCACTTACACCACACCAGGGCCTGTGGCACTGGCTGAGGCCACTTACACCACACCAGGGCCTGTGGCTGCTGGCTGAGGCCACTTACACCACACAAGGGCTTGTGGCTGCTGGCTGAGGCCACCTACACCACACCAGGGCCTGTGGCTGCTGGCTGAGGCCACCTACACCACACCAGGGCCTGTGGCTCTTGCTCAGGCCACTTACACCACACCAGGGCCTGTGGCTCTTGCTCAGGCCACTTACACCACACCAGGGCCTGTGGCTCTTGCTCAGGCCACTCATATCACACCAGGCCCTGTGCTTCTGGCTGAGGCCATCTTCACCAAACCAGGCCCTGTGCTGCTTGCTGTGGCCATGTACAACACACCAGGCCCTGTGCTGTTTCCTGAGGCCATCTTCAACAATCCAGGGCCTGTGCTGTTGGATAAATGCCAAACTGAGCCTTTGGGTTAGGGTATTATGCAAACATGCAGGTATGGTTATAGGATTGTCTTCGTAACTTCAGGTACTTGCCACCTAATCACTTGAATCCATAAATTGAGACATTGTGCTGGGCCCAGCACCTTACGGCCATACCACCCTGAGCACGCCCGACCTCGTCTGATCTCGGAAGCTAAGCAGGGCTGGGCTTGGTTAGTACTTGGATGGGAGACTGCCTGGGAATACCTGGTGCTGTAAGCCTTTCATTTTCATGTCATTGAACCGCTTTTGATCCAGAGAAGGGGTGTATTAAAAGACCAAAAGCAGCTGCCCATTAATAAGGCCACATTAATCACATTGCTTTTGGCTCTTTTCCAATGTCTTGTGCTGCTAGCTGATGCCACCTACACCACACCAGGGCCTGAGTGACCGGCTGGGGCCACTTACACCACATCAGGGGCTGTGGCTCTGGCTGAGGCCACTTACACCACACCAGGGCCTGTGGCTTCTGGCTGAGGCGACTTACACCACACCAGGGCCTGTGGCTGCTGGCTGAGGCCACTTACACCACACCAGGGCCTGTGGCTCTTGCTCAGGCCACTCACATCACACCAGGCCCTGCGCTTCTGGCCGAGGCCATCTTCACCAAACCAGGCCCTGTGCTGCTAGCTGTGGCCATGTACAACACACCAGGCCCTGTGCTGGTTCCTGAGGCCATCTTCAACAATCCAGGGCCTGTGCTGTTGGATAAATGCTAAACTGAGCCTTTGGGTTAGGGTATTATGCAAACATGAAGGTAGGGTTATAGGATTGTCTTCGTAACTTCAGGTACTTGCCACCTAATCACCTGAATCCATAAATTCAGACATTGTGCTGTGGCCAGCAGCTTACAGCCATACCACCCTGAGCACGCCCGACCTCGTCTGATCTCGGAAGCTGAGCAGGGCTGGGCTTGGTTAGTACTTGGATGGGAGCCTGCCTGGGAATACCTGGTGCTGAAAGCCTTTCATTTTCATGTCATTGAACCGCTTTTGATCCAGAGAAGGGGTGTATTAAAAGACCAAAAGCAGCTGCCCATTAATGAGGGCACATTAACGACATTGCTTTTGGCTGTTTTCCAATGTCTTGTGCTGCTAGCTGATGCCACCTACACCAAACCAGGGCCTTAGTTGCTATTGAGGCCAATTACACCACACCAGGGTCTTTGGCTCTTCCTCAGGCCACTTACACCACACCAGGGCCTGTGGTACTGGCTGAGGCCACTTACACCACACCAGGGCCTGTGGCTGCTGGCTGAGGCCACTTACACCACACCAGGGCCTTATTTGCTATTGAGGCCACTTACACCACACCAGGGCCTGTGGCTCTTGCTCAGGACACTTACACCACACCAGGGCCTGTGGCTCTTGCTCAGGCCACTCACATCACACCAGGCCCTGCGCTTCTGGCCGAGGCCATCTTCACCAAACCAGGCCCTGTGCTGCTAGCTGTGGCCATGTACAACACACCAGGCCCTGTGCTGGTTCCTGAGGCCATCTTCAACAATCCAGGGCCTGTGCTGTTGGATAAATGCTAAACTGAGCCTTTGGGTTAGGGTATTATGCAAACATGAAGGTAGGGTTATAGGATTGTCTTCGTAACTTCAGGTACTTGCCACCTAATCACCTGAATCCATAAATTGAGACATTGTGCTGGGGCCAGCAGCTTACGGCCATACCACCCTGAGCACACCCGACCTCGTCTGATCTCGGAAGCTGAGCAGGGCTGGGCTTGGTTAGTACTTGGATGGGAGACTGCCTGGGAATACCTGGTGCTGTAAGCCTTTCATTTTCATGTCATTGAACCGCTTTTGATCCAGAGAAGGGGTGTATTAAAAGACCAAAAGCAGCTGCCCATTAATGAGGGCACATTAACGACATTGCTTTTGGCTGTTTTCCAATGTCTTGTGCTGCTAGCTGATGCCACCTACACCACACCAGGGCCTGAGTGACCGGCTGTGGCCACTTACACCACATCAGGGCCTGTGGCTCTGGCTGAGGCCACTTACACCACACCAGGGCCTGTGGCTGCTGGCTGAGGCCACTTACACCACACCAGGGCCTGTGGCTGCTGGCTGAGGCCACTTACACCACACCAGGGCCTTAGTTGCTATTGAGGCCAATTACACCACACCATGGTCTGTGGCTCTTGCTCAGGCAACTTACACCACACCAGGGCCTGTGGCACTGGCTGAGGCCACTTACACCACACCAGGGCCTGTGGCTGCTGGCTGAGGCCACTTACACCACACAAGGGCTTGTGGCTGCTGGCTGAGGCCACCTACACCACACCAGGGCCTGTGGCTGCTGGCTGAGGCCACCTACACCACACCAGGGCCTGTGGCTCTTGCTCAGGCCACTTACACCACACCAGGGCCTGTGGCTCTTGCTCAGGCCACTCATATCACACCAGGCCCTGTGCTTCTGGCTGAGGCCACTTAGACCACACCAGGGCCTGTGGCTGCTGGCTGAGGCCACTTACACCACACCAGGGCCTGTGGCTGCTGGCTGAGGCCATCTACACCACACCAGGGCCTGTGGCTGCTGGCTGAGGCGACTTACACCACACCAGGGCCCTTTTGCTGCTGGCTGAGGCCACTTACACCACACCAGTGCCTGTGGCTTCTGGCTGAGGCGACTTACACCACACCAGGGCCTGTGGCTGCTGGCTGAGGCCACTTACACCACACCAGGGCCTGTGGCTCTTGCTCAGGCCACTCACATCACACCAGGCCCTGCGCTTCTGGCCGAGGCCATCTTCACCAAACCAGGCCCTGTGGCTCTTGCTCAGGCCACTTACACCACACCAGGGCCTGTGGCTCTGGCTTAGGCCACTTACACCACACCAGGGCCTGTGGCACTTGCTCAGGCCACTTACACCACACCAGGGCCTGTGGCTGCTGGCTGAGGCCACTTACACCACACCAGGGCCTGTGGCTCTTACTCAGGCCACTTACACCACACCAGGGCCTGTGGCACTGGCTGAGGCCACTTAGACCACACCAGGGCCTGTGGCTGCTGGCTGAGGCCACTTACACCACACCAGGGCCTGTGGCTGCTGGCTGAGGCCACTTACACCAAACCAGGGCCTGTGGCTGCTTGCTGAGGCCATCTTCACCAAACCAGGCCCTGTGCTGCTTGCTGTGGCCATGTAAAACACACCAGGTCCTGTGCTGGTTCTTGAGGCCATCTTCAACAATCCAGGGCCTGTGCTGTTGGATAAATGCCAAACTGAGCCTTTGGGTTACGGTATTATGCAAACATGCAGGTATGGTTATAGGATTGTCTTCGTAACTTCAGGTACTTGCCACCTAATCACTTGAATCCATAAATTGAGACATTGTGCTGGGGCCATCAGCTTACGGCCATACCACCCTGAGCACGCCCGACCTCGTCTGATCTCGGAAGCTAAGCAGGGCTGGGTTTGGTTAGTACTTGGATGGGAGACTGCCTGGGAATACCTGGTGCTGTAAGCCTTTCATTTTCATGTCATTGAACCGCTTTTGATCCAGAGAAGGGGTGTATTAAAAGACCAAAAGCAGCTCCCCATTAATGAGGGCACATTAACGACATTGCTTTTGGCTGTTTTCCAATGTCTTGTGCTGCTAGCTGATGCCACCTACACCACACCACGGCCTTATTTGCTGGCTGAGGCCACATACACCAAACCAGGGCCTTAGTTGCTATTGAGGCCAATTACACCACACAAGGGCCTGTGGCTGCTGGCTGAGGCCACTTACACCACACCAGGGCCTTAGTTGCTATTGAGGCCAATTACACCACACCAGGGTCTGTGGCTCTTGCTCAGGCCACTTACACCACACCAGGGCCTGTGGCACTGGCTGAGGCCACTTACACCACACCAGGGCCTGTGGCTGCTGGCTGAGGCCACCTACACCACACCAGGGTCTGTGGCTCTTGCTCAGGCCACTTACACCACACCAGGGCCGGTGGCACTGGCTGAGGCCACTTACACCACACCAGGGCCTGTGGCTGCTGGCTGAGGCCACCTACACCACACCAGGGCCTTAGTTGCTATTGAGGCCAATTACACCACACAAGGGCCTGTGGCTGCTGGCTGAGGCCACCTACACCACACCAGGGCCTGTGGCTGCTGGCTGAGGCCACTTACACCACACCAGGGCCCTTTTGCTGCTGGCTGAGGCCACTTACACCACACCAGTGCCTGTGGCTTCTGGCTGAGGCGACTTACACCACACCAGGGCCTGTGGCTGCTGGCTGAGGCCACTTACACCACACCAAGGCCTGTGGCTCTTGCGCAGGCCACTCACATCACACCAGGCCCTGCGCTTCTGGCCGAGGCCATCTTCACCAAACCAGGCCCTGTGCTGCTTGCTGTGGCCATGTACAACACACCAGGCCCTGTGCTGGTTCCTGAGGCCATCTTCAACAATCCAGGGCCTGTGCTGTTGGATAAATGCCAAACTGAGCCTTTGGGTTAGGGTATTATGCAAACATGCAGGTATGGTTATAGGATTGTCTTCGTAACTTCAGGTACTTGCCACCTAATCACTTGAATCCATAAATTGAGACATTGTGCTGGAGCCAGCAGCTTACGGCCATACCACCCTGAGCACGCCCGACCTCGTCTGATCTCGGAAGCTAAGCAGGGCTGGGCTTGGTTAGTACTTGGATGGGAGACTGCCTGGGAATACCTGGTGCTGTAAGCCTTTCATTTTCATGTCATTGAACCGCTTTTGATCCAGAGAAGGGGTGTATTAAAAGACCAAAAGCAGCTGCCCATTAATGAGGGCACATTAACGACACTGCTTTTGGCTCTTTTCCAATGTCTTGTGCTGCTAGCTGATGCCACCTACACCACACTAGGGCCTGAGTGACCGGCTGGGGCCACTTACACCACATCAGGGCCTGTGGCTCTGGCTGAGGCCACTTACACCACACCAGGGCCTGTGGCTGCTGACTGAGGCCAGTTACACCACACCAGAGCCTGTGGCTGCTGGCTGAAGCCACTTACACCACACCAGGGCCTTAGTTGCTATTGAGGCCACTTACACCACACCAGGGCCTGTGGCTGCTGGCTGAGGCCACTTACACCACACCAGTGCCTGTGGCTTCTGGCTGAGGCGACTTACACCACACCAGGGCCTGTGGCTCTGGCTTAGGCCAATTACACCACACCAGGGTCTGTGGCTCTTGCTCAGGCCACTTACACCACACCAGGGCCTGTGGCTGCTGGCTGAGGCCACCTACACCACACCAGGGCCTGTGGCTGCTTGCTGAGGCGACTTACACCACACCAGGGCCTGTTGCTGCTGGCTGAGGCCACTTACACCACCCCAGTGCCTGTGGCTTCTGGCTGAGGCGACTTACACCACACCAGGGCCTGTTGCTATTGAGGCCATTTACACCACACCAGGGTCTGTGGCTCTTGCTCAGGCCACTTACACCACACCAGGGCCTGTGGCACTGGCTCAGGCCGCTTAGACCACACCAGGGTCTGTGGCTCTTGCTCAGGCCACTTACACCACACCAGGGCCTGTGGCACTGGCTCAGGCCGCTTAGACCACACCAGGGCCTGTGGCTGCTGGCTGAGGCGACTTACACCACACCAGGGCCTGTTGCTGCTGGCTGAGGCCACTTACACCACACCAGGGACTGTGGCTTCTGGCTGAGGTGACTTACACCACACCAGGGCCTGTGGCTGCTGGCTGAGGCCACTTACACCACACCAGGGCCTGTGGCTCTTGCTCAGGCCACTTACACCACACCAGGGCCTGTGGCTCTTGCTCAGGCCACTCACATCACACCAGGCCCTGCTCTTCTGGCCGAGGCCATCTTCACCAAACCAGGCCCTGTGCTGCTAGCTGTGGCCATGTACAACACACCAGGCCCTGTGCTGGTTCCTGAGGCCATCTTCAACAATCCAGGGCCTGTGCTGTTGGATAAATGCTAAACTGAGCCTTTGGGTTAGGGTATTATGCAAACATGCAGGTATGGTTATAGGATTGTCTTCGAAACTTCAGGTACTTGCCACCTAATCACTTGAATCCATAAATTGAGACATTGTGCTGGAGCCAGCAGCTTACGGCCATACCACCCTGAGCACGCCTGACCTCGTCTGATCTCGGAAGCTAAGCAGGGCTGGGCTTGGTTAGTACTTGGATGGGAGACTGCCTGGGAATACCTGGTGCTGTAAGCCTTTCATTTTCATGTCATTGAACCGCTTTTGATCCAGAGAAGGGGTGTATTAAAAGACCAAAAGCAGCTGCCCATTAATGAGGGCACATTAACGACACTGCTTTTGGCTCTTTTCCAATGTCTTGTGCTGCTAGCTGATGCAACCTACACCACACAAGGGCCTGAGTGACCGGCTGGGGCCACTTACACCACATCAGGGCCTGTGGCTCTGGCTGAGGCCACTTTCACCACACCAGGGCCTGTGGCTGCTGGCTGAGGCCACCTACACCACACCAGGGCATTAGTTGCTATTGAGGCCAATTACACCACACCAGGGTCTGTGGCTCTTGCTCAGGCCACTTACACCACACCAGGGCCTGTGGCTCTTGCTCAGGCCACTTACACCACACCAGGGCCTGTGGCTGCTGGCTGAGGCCACCTACACCACACCAGGGCATTAGTTGCTATTGAGGCCAATTACACCACACCAGGGTCTGTGGCTCTTGCTCAGGCCACTTACACCACACCAGGGCCTGTGGCTCTTGCTCAGGCCACTTACACCAC
Organism: Aulonocara stuartgranti; assembly: GCF_965226115.1. Lineage (NCBI taxonomy): Eukaryota > Metazoa > Chordata > Actinopteri > Cichliformes > Cichlidae > Aulonocara > Aulonocara stuartgranti. Next base: position 22,719,296 of record NC_138941.1, on the reverse strand, counting down.
ACCAGGGCCTGTGGCACTGGCTGAGGCCACTTACACCACACCAGGGCCTGTGGCTGCTGGCTGAGGCCACTTACACCACACCAGGGCCTGTGGCTGCTGGCTGAGGCCACTTACACCACACCAGGGCCTGTGGCTGGTGGCTGAGGCCACCTACACCACACCAGGGCCTGTGGCTGCTGGCTGAGGCGACTTACACCACACCAGGGCCCTTTTGCTGCTGGCTGAGGCCACTTACACCACACCAGTGCCTGTGGCTTCTGTCTGAGGCGACTTACACCACACCAGGGCCTGTGGCTGCTGGCTGAGGCCAATTACACCACACCAGGGTCTGTGGCTCTTGCTCAGGCCACTTACACCACACCAGGGCCTGTGGCACTGGCTGAGGCCACTTACACCACACCAGGGCCTGTGGCTGCTGGCTGAGGCCACTTACACCACACCAGGGCCTGTGGCTGCTGGCTGAGGCCACTTACACCACACCAGGGCCTGTGGCTGCTGGCTGAGGCCACCTACACCACACCAGGGCCTGTGGCTGCTGGCTGAGGCGACTTACACCACACCAGGGCCCTTTTGCTGCTGGCTGAGGCCACTTACACCACACCAGTGCCTGTGGCACTGGCTGAGGCCACTTACACCACACCAGGGCCTGTGGCTGCTGGCTGAGGCCAATTACACCACACCAGGGTCTGTGGCTCTTGCTCAGGCCACTTACACCACACCAGGGCCTGTGGCACTGGCTGAGGCAACTTACACCACACCAGGGCCTGTGGCTGCTGGCTGAGGCCACTTACACCACACCAGGGCCTGTGGCTGCTGGCTGAGGCCACTTACACCACACCAGGGCCTGTGGCTGCTGGCTGAGGCCACCTACACCACACCAGGGCCTGTGGCTGCTGGCTGAGGTGACTTACACCACACCAGGGCCCTTTTGCTGCTGGCTGAGGCCACTTACACCACACCAGTGCCTGTGGCTTCGGGCTGAGGCGACTTACACCACACCAGGGCCTGTGGCTGCTGGCTGAGGCCACTTACACCACACCAAGGCCTGTGGCTCTTGCTCAGGCCATCTTCACCAAACCAGGGCCTGAGTGACCGGCTGGGGCCACTTACACCACACCAGGGCCTGTGGCTCTTGCTCAGGCCACTCATATCACACCAGGCCCTGTGCTTCTGGCCGAGGCCATCTTCACCAAACCAGGCCCTGTGCTGCTAGCTGTGGCCATGTACAACACACCAGGCCCTGTGCTGGTTCCTGAGGCCATCTTCAACAATCCAGGGCCTGTGCTGTTGGATAAATGCCAAACTGAGCCTTTGGGTTAGGGTATTATGCAAACATGCAGGTATGGTTATAGGATTGTCTTCGTAACTTCAGGTACTTGCCACCTAATCACTTGAATCCATAAATTGAGTCATTGTGCTGGGGCCAGCAGCTTACGGCCATACCACCCTGAGCACGCCCGACCTCGTCTGATCTCAGAAGCTAAACAGGGCTGGGCTTGGTTAGTACTTGGATGGGAGACTGCCTGGGAATACCTGGTGCTGTAAGCCTTTCATTTTCATGTCATTGAACCGCTTTTGATCCAGAGAAGGGGTGTATTAAAAGACCAAAAGCCCATTAATGAGGGCACATTAACGACATTGCTTTTGGCTCTTTTCCAATGTCTTGTGCTGCTAGCTGATGCCACCTACACCACACCAGGGCCTGAGTGACCGGCTGGGGCCACTTACACCACATCAGGGCCTGTGGCTCTGGCTGAGGCCACTTACACCACACCAGGGCCTGTGGCTGCTGGCTGAGGCCACCTACACCACACCAGGGCCTTAGTTGCTATTGAGGCCAATTACACCACACCAGGGTCTGTGGCTCTTGCTCAGGCCACTTACACCACACCAGGGCCTGTGGCTGCTGGCTGAGGCCATTTACACCACACCAGGGCCTGTGGCTGCTGGCTGAGGCCACCTACACCACACCAGGGCATTAGTTGCTATTGAGGCCAATTACACCACACCAGGGTCTGTGGCTCTTGCTCAGGCCACTTACACCACACCAGGGCCTGTGGCTCTTGCTCAGGCCACTTACACCACACCAGGGCCTGTGGCTTCTGGCTGAGGCGACTTACACCACACCAGGGCCTGTGGCTTCTGGCTGAGGCGACTTACACCACACCAGGGCCTGTGGCTGCTAGCTGAGGCCACTTACACCAAACCAGGGCCTGTGGCTGCTTGCTGAGGCCATCTTCAACAATCCAGGGCCTGTGCTGTTGGATAAATGCCAAACTGAGCCTTTGGGTTAGGGTATTATGCAAACATGCAGGTATGGTTATAGGATTGTTTTCGTAACTTCAGGTACTTGCCACCTAATCACTTGAATCCATAAATTGAGACATTGTGCTGGGGCCAGCAGCTTACGGCCATACCACCCTGAGCACGCCCGACCTCGTCTGATCTCGGAAGCTAAGCAGGGCTGGGCTTGGTTAGTACTTGGATGGGAGACTGCCTGGGAATACCTGGTGCTGTAAGCCTTTCATTTTCATGTCATTGAACCGCTTTTGATCCAGAGAAGGGGTGTATTAAAAGACCAGAAGCAGCTCCCCATTAATGAGGGCACATTAACGACATTGCTTTTGGCTGTTTTCCAATGTCTTGTGCTGCTAGCTGATGCCACCTACACCACACCAGGGCCTGAGTGACCGGCTGGGGCCACTTACACCACATCAGGGCCTGTTGCTCTGGCTGAGGCCACTTACACCACACCAGGGCCTGTGGCTGCTGGCTGAGGCCACCTACACCACACCAGGGCCTTAGTTGCTATTGAGGCCAATTACACCACACCAGGGTATGTGGCTCTTGCTCAGGCCACTTACACCACACCAGGGCCTTAGTTGCTATTGAGGCCAATTACACCACACCAGGGCCTGTGGCACTGGCTGAGGCCACTTACACCACACCAGGGCCTGTGGCTGCTGGCTGAGGCCACTTACACCACACAAGGGCCTGTGGCTGCTGGCTGAGGCCACTTACAACACACCAGGGCCTGTGGCTCTTGCTCAGGCCACTCATATCACACCAGGCCCTGTGCTTCTGGCCGAGGCCATCTTCACCAAACCAGGCCCTGTGCTGCTTGCTGAGGCCATGTACAACACGTCAGGCCCTGTGCTGGTTCCTGAGGCCATCTTCAACAATCCAGGGCCTGTGCTGTTGGATAAATGCCAAACTGAGCCTTTGGGTTAGGGTATTATGCAAACATGCAGGTATGGTTATAGGATTATCTTCGTAACTTCAGGTACTTGCCACCTAATCACTTGAATCCATAAATTGAGACATTGTGCTGGAGCCAGCAGCTTACGGCCATACCACCCTGAGCACGCCCGACCTCGTCTGATCTCGGAAGCTAAGCAGGGCTGGGCTTGGTTAGTACTTGGATGGGAGACTGCCTGGGAATACCTGGTGCTGTAAGCCTTTCATTTTCATGTCATTGAACCGCTTTTGATCCAGAGAAGGGGTGTATTAAAAGACCAAAAGCAGCTGCCCATTAATGAGGGCACATTAACGACATTGCTTTTGGCTGTTTTCCAATGTCTTGTGCTGCTACCTGATGCCACCTACACCACACCAGGGCCTTAGTTGCTATTGAGGCCAATTACACCACACCAGGGTCTTTGGCTCTTGCTCAGGCCACTTACACCACACCAGGGCCTGTGGCACTGGCTGAGGCCACTTACACCACACCAGGGCCTGTGGCTGCTGGCTGAGGCCACTTACACCACACCAGGGCCTTATTTGCTATTGAGGCCACTTACACCACACCAGGGCCTGTGGCTCTTGCTCAGGCCACTCACATCACACCAGGCCCTGCGCTTCTGGCCGAGGCCATCTTCACCAAACCAGGCCCTGTGCTGCTAGCTGTGGCCATGTACAACACACCAGGGCCTGTGGCACTGGCTGAGGCCACTTACACCACACCAGGGCCTGTGGCTGCTGGCTGAGGCCACCTACACCACACCAGGGTCTGTGGCTCTTGCTCAGGCCACTTACACCACACCAGGGCCGGTGGCACTGGCTGAGGCCACTTACACCACACCAGGGCCTGTGGCTGCTGGCTGAGGCCACCTACACCACACCAGGGCCTTAGTTGCTATTGAGGCCAATTACACCACACAAGGGCCTGTGGCTGCTGGCTGAGGCCACCTACACCACACCAGGGCCTGTGGCTGCTGGCTGAGGCCACTTACACCACACCAGGGCCCTTTTGCTGCTGGCTGAGGCCACTTACACCACACCAGTGCCTGTGGCTTCTGGCTGAGGCGACTTACACCACACCAGGGCCTGTGGCTGCTGGCTGAGGCCACTTACACCACACCAAGGCCTGTGGCTCTTGCGCAGGCCACTCACATCACACCAGGCCCTGCGCTTCTGGCCGAGGCCATCTTCACCAAACCAGGCCCTGTGCTGCTTGCTGTGGCCATGTACAACACACCAGGCCCTGTGCTGGTTCCTGAGGCCATCTTCAACAATCCAGGGCCTGTGCTGTTGGATAAATGCCAAACTGAGCCTTTGGGTTAGGGTATTATGCAAACATGCAGGTATGGTTATAGGATTGTCTTCGTAACTTCAGGTACTTGCCACCTAATCACTTGAATCCATAAATTGAGACATTGTGCTGGAGCCAGCAGCTTACGGCCATACCACCCTGAGCACGCCCGACCTCGTCTGATCTCGGAAGCTAAGCAGGGCTGGGCTTGGTTAGTACTTGGATGGGAGACTGCCTGGGAATACCTGGTGCTGTAAGCCTTTCATTTTCATGTCATTGAACCGCTTTTGATCCAGAGAAGGGGTGTATTAAAAGACCAAAAGCAGCTGCCCATTAATGAGGGCACATTAACGACACTGCTTTTGGCTCTTTTCCAATGTCTTGTGCTGCTAGCTGATGCCACCTACACCACACTAGGGCCTGAGTGACCGGCTGGGGCCACTTACACCACATCAGGGCCTGTGGCTCTGGCTGAGGCCACTTACACCACACCAGGGCCTGTGGCTGCTGACTGAGGCCAGTTACACCACACCAGAGCCTGTGGCTGCTGGCTGAAGCCACTTACACCACACCAGGGCCTTAGTTGCTATTGAGGCCACTTACACCACACCAGGGCCTGTGGCTGCTGGCTGAGGCCACTTACACCACACCAGTGCCTGTGGCTTCTGGCTGAGGCGACTTACACCACACCAGGGCCTGTGGCTGCTGGCTGAGGCCACTTACACCACACCAGGGCCTGTGGCTCTTGCTCAGGCCACTCACATCACACCAGGCCCTGCGCTTCTGGCCGAGGCCATCTTCACCAAACCAGGCCCTGTGGTTCTTGCTCAGGCCACTTACACCACACCAGGGCCTGTGGCTCTGGCTTAGGCCAATTACACCACACCAGGGTCTGTGGCTCTTGCTCAGGCCACTTACACCACACCAGGGCCTGTGGCTGCTGGCTGAGACCACCTACACCACACCAGGGCCTGTGGCTGCTTGCTGAGGCGACTTACACCACACCAGGGCCTGTTGCTGCTGGCTGAGGCCACTTACACCACACCAGGGCCTGTGGCTGCTGGCTGAGGCCACTTACACCACACCAGGGCCTTAGTTGCTATTGAGGCCAATTACACCACACCATGGTCTGTGGCTCTTGCTCAGGCAACTTACACCACACCAGGGCCTGTGGCACTGGCTGAGGCCACTTACACCACACCAGGGCCTGTGGCTGCTGGCTGAGGCCACTTACACCACACAAGGGCTTGTGGCTGCTGGCTGAGGCCACCTACACCACACCAGGGCCTGTGGCTGCTGGCTGAGGCCACCTACACCACACCAGGGCCTGTGGCTCTTGCTCAGGCCACTTACACCACACCAGGGCCTGTGGCTCTTGCTCAGGCCACTTACACCACACCAGGGCCTGTGGCTCTTGCTCAGGCCACTCATATCACACCAGGCCCTGTGCTTCTGGCTGAGGCCACTTAGACCACACCAGGGCCTGTGGCTGCTGGCTGAGGCCACTTACACCACACCAGGGCCTGTGGCTGCTGGCTGAGGCCATCTACACCACACCAGGGCCTGTGGCTGCTGGCTGAGGCGACTTATACCACACCAGGGCCCTTTTGCTGCTGGCTGAGGCCACTTACACCACACCAGTGCCTGTGGCTTCTGGCTGAGGCGACTTACACCACACCAGGGCCTGTGGCTGCTGGCTGAGGCCACTTACACCACACCAGGGCCTGTGGCTCTTGCTCAGGCCACTCACATCACACCAGGCCCTGCGCTTCTGGCCGAGGCCATCTTCACCAAACCAGGCCCTGTGGCTCTTGCTCAGGCCACTTACACCACACCAGGGCCTGTGGCTCTGGCTTAGGCCACTTACACCACACCAGGGCCTGTGGCACTTGCTCAGGCCACTTACACCACACCAGGGCCTGTGGCTGCTGGCTGAGGCCACTTACACCACACCAGGGCCTGTGGCTCTTACTCAGGCCACTTACACCACACCAGGGCCTGTGGCACTGGCTGAGGCCACTTAGACCACACCAGGGCCTGTGGCTGCTGGCTGAGGCCACTTACACCACACCAGGGCCTGTGGCTGCTGGCTGAGGCCACTTACACCAAACCAGGGCCTGTGGCTGCTTGCTGAGGCCATCTTCACCAAACCAGGCCCTGTGCTGCTTGCTGTGGCCATGTAAAACACACCAGGTCCTGTGCTGGTTCTTGAGGCCATCTTCAACAATCCAGGGCCTGTGCTGTTGGATAAATGCCAAACTGAGCCTTTGGGTTACGGTATTATGCAAACATGCAGGTATGGTTATAGGATTGTCTTCGTAACTTCAGGTACTTGCCACCTAATCACTTGAATCCATAAATTGAGACATTGTGCTGGGGCCATCAGCTTACGGCCATACCACCCTGAGCACGCCCGACCTCGTCTGATCTCGGAAGCTAAGCAGGGCTGGGCTTGGTTAGTACTTGGATGGGAGACTGCCTGGGAATACCTGGTGCTGTAAGCCTTTCATTTTCATGTCATTGAACCGCTTTTGATCCAGAGAAGGGGTGTATTAAAAGACCAAAAGCAGCTCCCCATTAATGAGGGCACATTAACGACATTGCTTTTGGCTGTTTTCCAATGTCTTGTGCTGCTAGCTGATGCCACCTACACCACACCACGGCCTTATTTGCTGGCTGAGGCCACATACACCAAACCAGGGCCTTAGTTGCTATTGAGGCCAATTACACCACACAAGGGCCTGTGGCTGCTGGCTGAGGCCACTTACACCACACCAGGGCCTTAGTTGCTATTGAGGCCAATTACACCACACCAGGGTCTGTGGCTCTTGCTCAGGCCACTTACACCACACCAGGGCCTGTGGCACTGGCTGAGGCCACTTACACCACACCAGGGCCTGTGGCTGCTGGCTGAGGCCACCTACACCACACCAGGGTCTGTGGCTCTTGCTCAGGCCACTTACACCACACCAGGGCCGGTGGCACTGGCTGAGGCCACTTACACCACACCAGGGCCTGTGGCTGCTGGCTGAGGCCACCTACACCACACCAGGGCCTTAGTTGCTATTGAGGCCAATTACACCACACAAGGGCCTGTGGCTGCTGGCTGAGGCCACCTACACCACACCAGGGCCTGTGGCTGCTGGCTGAGGCCACTTACACCACACCAGGGCCCTTTTGCTGCTGGCTGAGGCCACTTACACCACACCAGTGCCTGTGGCTTCTGGCTGAGGCGACTTACACCACACCAGGGCCTGTGGCTGCTGGCTGAGGCCACTTACACCACACCAAGGCCTGTGGCTCTTGCGCAGGCCACTCACATCACACCAGGCCCTGCGCTTCTGGCCGAGGCCATCTTCACCAAACCAGGCCCTGTGCTGCTTGCTGTGGCCATGTACAACACACCAGGCCCTGTGCTGGTTCCTGAGGCCATCTTCAACAATCCAGGGCCTGTGCTGTTGGATAAATGCCAAACTGAGCCTTTGGGTTAGGGTATTATGCAAACATGCAGGTATGGTTATAGGATTGTCTTCGTAACTTCAGGTACTTGCCACCTAATCACTTGAATCCATAAATTGAGACATTGTGCTGGAGCCAGCAGCTTACGGCCATACCACCCTGAGCACGCCCGACCTCGTCTGATCTCGGAAGCTAAGCAGGGCTGGGCTTGGTTAGTACTTGGATGGGAGACTGCCTGGGAATACCTGGTGCTGTAAGCCTTTCATTTTCATGTCATTGAACCGCTTTTGATCCAGAGAAGGGGTGTATTAAAAGACCAAAAGCAGCTGCCCATTAATGAGGGCACATTAACGACACTGCTTTTGGCTCTTTTCCAATGTCTTGTGCTGCTAGCTGATGCCACCTACACCACACTAGGGCCTGAGTGACCGGCTGGGGCCACTTACACCACATCAGGGCCTGTGGCTCTGGCTGAGGCCACTTACACCACACCAGGGCCTGTGGCTGCTGACTGAGGCCAGTTACACCACACCAGAGCCTGTGGCTGCTGGCTGAAGCCACTTACACCACACCAGGGCCTTAGTTGCTATTGAGGCCACTTACACCACACCAGGGCCTGTGGCTGCTGGCTGAGGCCACTTACACCACACCAGTGCCTGTGGCTTCTGGCTGAGGCGACTTACACCACACCAGGGCCTGTGGCTCTGGCTTAGGCCAATTACACCACACCAGGGTCTGTGGCTCTTGCTCAGGCCACTTACACCACACCAGGGCCTGTGGCTGCTGGCTGAGGCCACCTACACCACACCAGGGCCTGTGGCTGCTTGCTGAGGCGACTTACACCACACCAGGGCCTGTTGCTGCTGGCTGAGGCCACTTACACCACCCCAGTGCCTGTGGCTTCTGGCTGAGGCGACTTACACCACACCAGGGCCTGTTGCTATTGAGGCCATTTACACCACACCAGGGTCTGTGGCTCTTGCTCAGGCCACTTACACCACACCAGGGCCTGTGGCACTGGCTCAGGCCGCTTAGACCACACCAGGGTCTGTGGCTCTTGCTCAGGCCACTTACACCACACCAGGGCCTGTGGCACTGGCTCAGGCCGCTTAGACCACACCAGGGCCTGTGGCTGCTGGCTGAGGCGACTTACACCACACCAGGGCCTGTTGCTGCTGGCTGAGGCCACTTACACCACACCAGGGACTGTGGCTTCTGGCTGAGGTGACTTACACCACACCAGGGCCTGTGGCTGCTGGCTGAGGCCACTTACACCACACCAGGGCCTGTGGCTCTTGCTCAGGCCACTTACACCACACCAGGGCCTGTGGCTCTTGCTCAGGCCACTCACATCACACCAGGCCCTGCTCTTCTGGCCGAGGCCATCTTCACCAAACCAGGCCCTGTGCTGCTAGCTGTGGCCATGTACAACACACCAGGCCCTGTGCTGGTTCCTGAGGCCATCTTCAACAATCCAGGGCCTGTGCTGTTGGATAAATGCTAAACTGAGCCTTTGGGTTAGGGTATTATGCAAACATGCAGGTATGGTTATAGGATTGTCTTCGAAACTTCAGGTACTTGCCACCTAATCACTTGAATCCATAAATTGAGACATTGTGCTGGAGCCAGCAGCTTACGGCCATACCACCCTGAGCACGCCTGACCTCGTCTGATCTCGGAAGCTAAGCAGGGCTGGGCTTGGTTAGTACTTGGATGGGAGACTGCCTGGGAATACCTGGTGCTGTAAGCCTTTCATTTTCATGTCATTGAACCGCTTTTGATCCAGAGAAGGGGTGTATTAAAAGACCAAAAGCAGCTGCCCATTAATGAGGGCACATTAACGACACTGCTTTTGGCTCTTTTCCAATGTCTTGTGCTGCTAGCTGATGCAACCTACACCACACAAGGGCCTGAGTGACCGGCTGGGGCCACTTACACCACATCAGGGCCTGTGGCTCTGGCTGAGGCCACTTTCACCACACCAGGGCCTGTGGCTGCTGGCTGAGGCCACCTACACCACACCAGGGCATTAGTTGCTATTGAGGCCAATTACACCACACCAGGGTCTGTGGCTCTTGCTCAGGCCACTTACACCACACCAGGGCCTGTGGCTCTTGCTCAGGCCACTTACACCACACCAGGGCCTGTGGCTGCTGGCTGAGGCCACCTACACCACACCAGGGCATTAGTTGCTATTGAGGCCAATTACACCACACCAGGGTCTGTGGCTCTTGCTCAGGCCACTTACACCACACCAGGGCCTGTGGCTCTTGCTCAGGCCACTTACACCACACCAGGGCCTGTGGCACTGGCTGAGGCCACTTACACCACACCAGGGCCTGTGGCTGCTGGCTGAGGCCACTTACACCACACCAGGGCCTGTGGCTGCTGGCTGAGGCCACTTACACCACACCAGGGCCTGTGGCTGGTGGCTGAGGCCACCTACACCACACCAGGGCCTGTGGCTGCTGGCTGAGGCGACTTACACCACACCAGGGCCCTTTTGCTGCTGGCTGAGGCCACTTACACCACACCAGTGCCTGTGGCTTCTGTCTGAGGCGACTTACACCACACCAGGGCCTGTGGCTGCTGGCTGAGGCCAATTACACCACACCAGGGTCTGTGGCTCTTGCTCAGGCCACTTACACCACACCAGGGCCTGTGGCACTGGCTGAGGCCACTTACACCACACCAGGGCCTGTGGCTGCTGGCTGAGGCCACTTACACCACACCAGGGCCTGTGGCTGCTGGCTGAGGCCACTTACACCACACCAGGGCCTGTGGCTGCTGGCTGAGGCCACCTACACCACACCAGGGCCTGTGGCTGCTGGCTGAGGCGACTTACACCACACCAGGGCCCTTTTGCTGCTGGCTGAGGCCACTTACACCACACCAGTGCCTGTGGCACTGGCTGAGGCCACTTACACCACACCAGGGCCTGTGGCTGCTGGCTGAGGCCAATTACACCACACCAGGGTCTGTGGCTCTTGCTCAGGCCACTTACACCACACCAGGGCCTGTGGCACTGGCTGAGGCAACTTACACCACACCAGGGCCTGTGGCTGCTGGCTGAGGCCACTTACACCACACCAGGGCCTGTGGCTGCTGGCTGAGGCCACTTACACCACACCAGGGCCTGTGGCTGCTGGCTGAGGCCACCTACACCACACCAGGGCCTGTGGCTGCTGGCTGAGGTGACTTACACCACACCAGGGCCCTTTTGCTGCTGGCTGAGGCCACTTACACCACACCAGTGCCTGTGGCTTCGGGCTGAGGCGACTTACACCACACCAGGGCCTGTGGCTGCTGGCTGAGGCCACTTACACCACACCAAGGCCTGTGGCTCTTGCTCAGGCCATCTTCACCAAACCAGGGCCTGAGTGACCGGCTGGGGCCACTTACACCACACCAGGGCCTGTGGCTCTTGCTCAGGCCACTCATATCACACCAGGCCCTGTGCTTCTGGCCGAGGCCATCTTCACCAAACCAGGCCCTGTGCTGCTAGCTGTGGCCATGTACAACACACCAGGCCCTGTGCTGGTTCCTGAGGCCATCTTCAACAATCCAGGGCCTGTGCTGTTGGATAAATGCCAAACTGAGCCTTTGGGTTAGGGTATTATGCAAACATGCAGGTATGGTTATAGGATTGTCTTCGTAACTTCAGGTACTTGCCACCTAATCACTTGAATCCATAAATTGAGTCATTGTGCTGGGGCCAGCAGCTTACGGCCATACCACCCTGAGCACGCCCGACCTCGTCTGATCTCAGAAGCTAAACAGGGCTGGGCTTGGTTAGTACTTGGATGGGAGACTGCCTGGGAATACCTGGTGCTGTAAGCCTTTCATTTTCATGTCATTGAACCGCTTTTGATCCAGAGAAGGGGTGTATTAAAAGACCAAAAGCCCATTAATGAGGGCACATTAACGACATTGCTTTTGGCTCTTTTCCAATGTCTTGTGCTGCTAGCTGATGCCACCTACACCACACCAGGGCCTGAGTGACCGGCTGGGGCCACTTACACCACATCAGGGCCTGTGGCTCTGGCTGAGGCCACTTACACCACACCAGGGCCTGTGGCTGCTGGCTGAGGCCACCTACACCACACCAGGGCCTTAGTTGCTATTGAGGCCAATTACACCACACCAGGGTCTGTGGCTCTTGCTCAGGCCACTTACACCACACCAGGGCCTGTGGCTGCTGGCTGAGGCCATTTACACCACACCAGGGTCTGTGGCTCTTGCTCAGGCCACTTACACCACACCAGGGCCTGTGGCTCTTGCTCAGGCCACTTACACCACACCAGGGCCTGTGGCTTCTGGCTGAGGCGACTTACACCACACCAGGGCCTGTGGCTTCTGGCTGAGGCGACTTACACCACACCAGGGCCTGTGGCTGCTAGCTGAGGCCACTTACACCAAACCAGGGCCTGTGGCTGCTTGCTGAGGCCATCTTCAACAATCCAGGGCCTGTGCTGTTGGATAAATGCCAAACTGAGCCTTTGGGTTAGGGTATTATGCAAACATGCAGGTATGGTTATAGGATTGTCTTCGTAACTTCAGGTACTTGCCACCTAATCACTTGAATCCATAAATTGAGACATTGTGCTGGGGCCAGCAGCTTACGGCCATACCACCCTGAGCACGCCCGACCTCGTCTGATCTCGGAAGCTAAGCAGGGCTGGGCTTGGTTAGTACTTGGATGGGAGACTGCCTGGGAATACCTGGTGCTGTAAGCCTTTCATTTTCATGTCATTGAACCGCTTTTGATCCAGAGAAGGGGTGTATTAAAAGACCAGAAGCAGCTCCCCATTAATGAGGGCACATTAACGACATTGCTTTTGGCTGTTTTCCAATGTCTTGTGCTGCTAGCTGATGCCACCTACACCACACCAGGGCCTGAGTGACCGGCTGGGGCCACTTACACCACATCAGGGCCTGTGGCTCTGGCTGAGGCCACTTACACCACACAAGGGCCTGTGGCTGCTGGCTGAGGCCACTTACACCACACCAGGGCCTGTGGCTGCTGGCTGAGGCGACTTACACCACACCAGGGCCCTTTTGCTGCTGGCTGAGGCCACTTACACCACACCAGTGCCTGTGGCACTGGCTGAGGCCACTTACACCACACCAGGGCCTGTGGCTGCTGGCTGAGGCCACCTACACCACACCAGGGCATTAGTTGCTATTGAGGCCAATTACACCACACCAGGGTCTGTGGCTCTTGCTCAGGCCACTTACACCACACCAGGGCCTGTGGCTCTTGCTCAGGCCACTTACACCACACCAGGGCCTGTGGCTGCTGGCTGAGGCCACCTACACCACACCAGGGCATTAGTTGCTATTGAGGCCAATTACACCACACCAGGGTCTGTGGCTCTTGCTCAGGCCACTTACACCACACCAGGGCCTGTGGCTCTTGCTCAGGCCACTTACACCACACCAGGGCCTGTGGCACTGGCTGAGGCCACTTACACCACACCAGGGCCTGTGGCTGCTGGCTGAGGCCACTTACACCACACCAGGGCCTGTGGCTGCTGGCTGAGGCCACTTACACCACACCAGGGCCTGTGGCTGGTGGCTGAGGCCACCTACACCACACCAGGGCCTGTGGCTGCTGGCTGAGGCGACTTACACCACACCAGGGCCCTTTTGCTGCTGGCTGAGGCCACTTACACCACACCAGTGCCTGTGGCTTCTGTCTGAGGCGACTTACACCACACCAGGGCCTGTGGCTGCTGGCTGAGGCCAATTACACCACACCAGGGTCTGTGGCTCTTGCTCAGGCCACTTACACCACACCAGGGCCTGTGGCACTGGCTGAGGCCACTTACACCACACCAGGGCCTGTGGCTGCTGGCTGAGGCCACTTACACCACACCAGGGCCTGTGGCTGCTGGCTGAGGCCACTTACACCACACCAGGGCCTGTGGCTGCTGGCTGAGGCCACCTACACCACACCAGGGCCTGTGGCTGCTGGCTGAGGCGACTTACACCACACCAGGGCCCTTTTGCTGCTGGCTGAGGCCACTTACACCACACCAGTGCCTGTGGCACTGGCTGAGGCCACTTACACCACACCAGGGCCTGTGGCTGCTGGCTGAGGCCAATTACACCACACCAGGGTCTGTGGCTCTTGCTCAGGCCACTTACACCACACCAGGGCCTGTGGCACTGGCTGAGGCAACTTACACCACACCAGGGCCTGTGGCTGCTGGCTGAGGCCACTTACACCACACCAGGGCCTGTGGCTGCTGGCTGAGGCCACTTACACCACACCAGGGCCTGTGGCTGCTGGCTGAGGCCACCTACACCACACCAGGGCCTGTGGCTGCTGGCTGAGGTGACTTACACCACACCAGGGCCCTTTTGCTGCTGGCTGAGGCCACTTACACCACACCAGTGCCTGTGGCTTCGGGCTGAGGCGACTTACACCACACCAGGGCCTGTGGCTGCTGGCTGAGGCCACTTACACCACACCAAGGCCTGTGGCTCTTGCTCAGGCCATCTTCACCAAACCAGGGCCTGAGTGACCGGCTGGGGCCACTTACACCACACCAGGGCCTGTGGCTCTTGCTCAGGCCACTCATATCACACCAGGCCCTGTGCTTCTGGCCGAGGCCATCTTCACCAAACCAGGCCCTGTGCTGCTAGCTGTGGCCATGTACAACACACCAGGCCCTGTGCTGGTTCCTGAGGCCATCTTCAACAATCCAGGGCCTGTGCTGTTGGATAAATGCCAAACTGAGCCTTTGGGTTAGGGTATTATGCAAACATGCAGGTATGGTTATAGGATTGTCTTCGTAACTTCAGGTACTTGCCACCTAATCACTTGAATCCATAAATTGAGTCATTGTGCTGGGGCCAGCAGCTTACGGCCATACCACCCTGAGCACGCCCGACCTCGTCTGATCTCAGAAGCTAAACAGGGCTGGGCTTGGTTAGTACTTGGATGGGAGACTGCCTGGGAATACCTGGTGCTGTAAGCCTTTCATTTTCATGTCATTGAACCGCTTTTGATCCAGAGAAGGGGTGTATTAAAAGACCAAAAGCCCATTAATGAGGGCACATTAACGACATTGCTTTTGGCTCTTTTCCAATGTCTTGTGCTGCTAGCTGATGCCACCTACACCACACCAGGGCCTGAGTGACCGGCTGGGGCCACTTACACCACATCAGGGCCTGTGGCTCTGGCTGAGGCCACTTACACCACACCAGGGCCTGTGGCTGCTGGCTGAGGCCACCTACACCACACCAGGGCCTTAGTTGCTATTGAGGCCAATTACACCACACCAGGGTCTGTGGCTCTTGCTCAGGCCACTTACACCACACCAGGGCCTGTGGCTGCTGGCTGAGGCCATTTACACCACACCAGGGCCTGTGGCTGCTGGCTGAGGCCACCTACACCACACCAGGGCATTAGTTGCTATTGAGGCCAATTACACCACACCAGGGTCTGTGGCTCTTGCTCAGGCCACTTACACCACACCAGGGCCTGTGGCTCTTGCTCAGGCCACTTACACCACACCAGGGCCTGTGGCTTCTGGCTGAGGCGACTTACACCACACCAGGGCCTGTGGCTTCTGGCTGAGGCGACTTACACCACACCAGGGCCTGTGGCTGCTAGCTGAGGCCACTTACACCAAACCAGGGCCTGTGGCTGCTTGCTGAGGCCATCTTCAACAATCCAGGGCCTGTGCTGTTGGATAAATGCCAAACTGAGCCTTTGGGTTAGGGTATTATGCAAACATGCAGGTATGGTTATAGGATTGTCTTCGTAACTTCAGGTACTTGCCACCTAATCACTTGAATCCATAAATTGAGACATTGTGCTGGGGCCAGCAGCTTACGGCCATACCACCCTGAGCACGCCCGACCTCGTCTGATCTCGGAAGCTAAGCAGGGCTGGGCTTGGTTAGTACTTGGATGGGAGACTGCCTGGGAATACCTGGTGCTGTAAGCCTTTCATTTTCATGTCATTGAACCGCTTTTGATCCAGAGAAGGGGTGTATTAAAAGACCAGAAGCAGCTCCCCATTAATGAGGGCACATTAACGACATTGCTTTTGGCTGTTTTCCAATGTCTTGTGCTGCTAGCTGATGCCACCTACACCACACCAGGGCCTGAGTGACCGGCTGGGGCCACTTACACCACATCAGGGCCTGTGGCTCTGGCTGAGGCCACTTACACCACACAAGGGCCTGTGGCTGCTGGCTGAGGCGACTTACACCACACCAGGGCCTGTGGCTGCTGGCTGAGGCCACTTACACCACACCAGGGCCTGTGGCTCTTGCTCAGGCCACTCACATCACACCAGGCCCTGCGCTTCTGGCCGAGGCCATCTTCACCAAACCAGGCCCTGTGGCTCTTGCTCAGGCCACTTACACCACACCAGGGCCTGTGGCTCTGGCTTAGGCCACTTACACCACACCAGGGCCTGTGGCACTTGCTCAGGCCACTTACACCACACCAGGGCCTGTGGCTGCTGGCTGAGGCCACTTACACCACACCAGGGCCTGTGGCTCTTACTCAGGCCACTTACACCACACCAGGGCCTGTGGCACTGGCTGAGGCCACTTAGACCACACCAGGGCCTGTGGCTGCTGGCTGAGGCCACTTACACCACACCAGGGCCTGTGGCTGCTGGCTGAGGCCACTTACACCAAACCAGGGCCTGTGGCTGCTTGCTGAGGCCATCTTCACCAAACCAGGCCCTGTGCTGCTTGCTGTGGCCATGTAAAACACACCAGGTCCTGTGCTGGTTCTTGAGGCCATCTTCAACAATCCAGGGCCTGTGCTGTTGGATAAATGCCAAACTGAGCCTTTGGGTTACGGTATTATGCAAACATGCAGGTATGGTTATAGGATTGTCTTCGTAACTTCAGGTACTTGCCACCTAATCACTTGAATCCATAAATTGAGACATTGTGCTGGGGCCATCAGCTTACGGCCATACCACCCTGAGCACGCCCGACCTCGTCTGATCTCGGAAGCTAAGCAGGGCTGGGCTTGGTTAGTACTTGGATGGGAGACTGCCTGGGAATACCTGGTGCTGTAAGCCTTTCATTTTCATGTCATTGAACCGCTTTTGATCCAGAGAAGGGGTGTATTAAAAGACCAAAAGCAGCTCCCCATTAATGAGGGCACATTAACGACATTGCTTTTGGCTGTTTTCCAATGTCTTGTGCTGCTAGCTGATGCCACCTACACCACACCACGGCCTTATTTGCTGGCTGAGGCCACATACACCAAACCAGGGCCTTAGTTGCTATTGAGGCCAATTACACCACACAAGGGCCTGTGGCTGCTGGCTGAGGCCACTTACACCACACCAGGGCCTTAGTTGCTATTGAGGCCAATTACACCACACCAGGGTCTGTGGCTCTTGCTCAGGCCACTTACACCACACCAGGGCCTGTGGCACTGGCTGAGGCCACTTACACCACACCAGGGCCTGTGGCTGCTGGCTGAGGCCACCTACACCACACCAGGGTCTGTGGCTCTTGCTCAGGCCACTTACACCACACCAGGGCCGGTGGCACTGGCTGAGGCCACTTACACCACACCAGGGCCTGTGGCTGCTGGCTGAGGCCACCTACACCACACCAGGGCCTTAGTTGCTATTGAGGCCAATTACACCACACAAGGGCCTGTGGCTGCTGGCTGAGGCCACCTACACCACACCAGGGCCTGTGGCTGCTGGCTGAGGCCACTTACACCACACCAGGGCCCTTTTGCTGCTGGCTGAGGCCACTTACACCACACCAGTGCCTGTGGCTTCTGGCTGAGGCGACTTACACCACACCAGGGCCTGTGGCTGCTGGCTGAGGCCACTTACACCACACCAAGGCCTGTGGCTCTTGCGCAGGCCACTCACATCACACCAGGCCCTGCGCTTCTGGCCGAGGCCATCTTCACCAAACCAGGCCCTGTGCTGCTTGCTGTGGCCATGTACAACACACCAGGCCCTGTGCTGGTTCCTGAGGCCATCTTCAACAATCCAGGGCCTGTGCTGTTGGATAAATGCCAAACTGAGCCTTTGGGTTAGGGTATTATGCAAACATGCAGGTATGGTTATAGGATTGTCTTCGTAACTTCAGGTACTTGCCACCTAATCACTTGAATCCATAAATTGAGACATTGTGCTGGAGCCAGCAGCTTACGGCCATACCACCCTGAGCACGCCCGACCTCGTCTGATCTCGGAAGCTAAGCAGGGCTGGGCTTGGTTAGTACTTGGATGGGAGACTGCCTGGGAATACCTGGTGCTGTAAGCCTTTCATTTTCATGTCATTGAACCGCTTTTGATCCAGAGAAGGGGTGTATTAAAAGACCAAAAGCAGCTGCCCATTAATGAGGGCACATTAACGACACTGCTTTTGGCTCTTTTCCAATGTCTTGTGCTGCTAGCTGATGCCACCTACACCACACTAGGGCCTGAGTGACCGGCTGGGGCCACTTACACCACATCAGGGCCTGTGGCTCTGGCTGAGGCCACTTACACCACACCAGGGCCTGTGGCTGCTGACTGAGGCCAGTTACACCACACCAGAGCCTGTGGCTGCTGGCTGAAGCCACTTACACCACACCAGGGCCTTAGTTGCTATTGAGGCCACTTACACCACACCAGGGCCTGTGGCTGCTGGCTGAGGCCACTTACACCACACCAGTGCCTGTGGCTTCTGGCTGAGGCGACTTACACCACACCAGGGCCTGTGGCTCTGGCTTAGGCCAATTACACCACACCAGGGTCTGTGGCTCTTGCTCAGGCCACTTACACCACACCAGGGCCTGTGGCTGCTGGCTGAGGCCACCTACACCACACCAGGGCCTGTGGCTGCTTGCTGAGGCGACTTACACCACACCAGGGCCTGTTGCTGCTGGCTGAGGCCACTTACACCACCCCAGTGCCTGTGGCTTCTGGCTGAGGCGACTTACACCACACCAGGGCCTGTTGCTATTGAGGCCATTTACACCACACCAGGGTCTGTGGCTCTTGCTCAGGCCACTTACACCACACCAGGGCCTGTGGCACTGGCTCAGGCCGCTTAGACCACACCAGGGTCTGTGGCTCTTGCTCAGGCCACTTACACCACACCAGGGCCTGTGGCACTGGCTCAGGCCGCTTAGACCACACCAGGGCCTGTGGCTGCTGGCTGAGGCGACTTACACCACACCAGGGCCTGTTGCTGCTGGCTGAGGCCACTTACACCACACCAGGGACTGTGGCTTCTGGCTGAGGTGACTTACACCACACCAGGGCCTGTGGCTGCTGGCTGAGGCCACTTACACCACACCAGGGCCTGTGGCTCTTGCTCAGGCCACTTACACCACACCAGGGCCTGTGGCTCTTGCTCAGGCCACTCACATCACACCAGGCCCTGCTCTTCTGGCCGAGGCCATCTTCACCAAACCAGGCCCTGTGCTGCTAGCTGTGGCCATGTACAACACACCAGGCCCTGTGCTGGTTCCTGAGGCCATCTTCAACAATCCAGGGCCTGTGCTGTTGGATAAATGCTAAACTGAGCCTTTGGGTTAGGGTATTATGCAAACATGCAGGTATGGTTATAGGATTGTCTTCGAAACTTCAGGTACTTGCCACCTAATCACTTGAATCCATAAATTGAGACATTGTGCTGGAGCCAGCAGCTTACGGCCATACCACCCTGAGCACGCCTGACCTCGTCTGATCTCGGAAGCTAAGCAGGGCTGGGCTTGGTTAGTACTTGGATGGGAGACTGCCTGGGAATACCTGGTGCTGTAAGCCTTTCATTTTCATGTCATTGAACCGCTTTTGATCCAGAGAAGGGGTGTATTAAAAGACCAAAAGCAGCTGCCCATTAATGAGGGCACATTAACGACACTGCTTTTGGCTCTTTTCCAATGTCTTGTGCTGCTAGCTGATGCAACCTACACCACACAAGGGCCTGAGTGACCGGCTGGGGCCACTTACACCACATCAGGGCCTGTGGCTCTGGCTGAGGCCACTTTCACCACACCAGGGCCTGTGGCTGCTGGCTGAGGCCACCTACACCACACCAGGGCATTAGTTGCTATTGAGGCCAATTACACCACACCAGGGTCTGTGGCTCTTGCTCAGGCCACTTACACCACACCAGGGCCTGTGGCTCTTGCTCAGGCCACTTACACCACACCAGGGCCTGTGGCTGCTGGCTGAGGCCACCTACACCACACCAGGGCATTAGTTGCTATTGAGGCCAATTACACCACACCAGGGTCTGTGGCTCTTGCTCAGGCCACTTACACCACACCAGGGCCTGTGGCTCTTGCTCAGGCCACTTACACCACACCAGGGCCTGTGGCACTGGCTGAGGCCACTTACACCACACCAGGGCCTGTGGCTGCTGGCTGAGGCCACTTACACCACACCAGGGCCTGTGGCTGCTGGCTGAGGCCACTTACACCACACCAGGGCCTGTGGCTGGTGGCTGAGGCCACCTACACCACACCAGGGCCTGTGGCTGCTGGCTGAGGCGACTTACACCACACCAGGGCCCTTTTGCTGCTGGCTGAGGCCACTTACACCACACCAGTGCCTGTGGCTTCTGTCTGAGGCGACTTACACCACACCAGGGCCTGTGGCTGCTGGCTGAGGCCAATTACACCACACCAGGGTCTGTGGCTCTTGCTCAGGCCACTTACACCACACCAGGGCCTGTGGCACTGGCTGAGGCCACTTACACCACACCAGGGCCTGTGGCTGCTGGCTGAGGCCACTTACACCACACCAGGGCCTGTGGCTGCTGGCTGAGGCCACTTACACCACACCAGGGCCTGTGGCTGCTGGCTGAGGCCACCTACACCACACCAGGGCCTGTGGCTGCTGGCTGAGGCGACTTACACCACACCAGGGCCCTTTTGCTGCTGGCTGAGGCCACTTACACCACACCAGTGCCTGTGGCACTGGCTGAGGCCACTTACACCACACCAGGGCCTGTGGCTGCTGGCTGAGGCCAATTACACCACACCAGGGTCTGTGGCTCTTGCTCAGGCCACTTACACCACACCAGGGCCTGTGGCACTGGCTGAGGCAACTTACACCACACCAGGGCCTGTGGCTGCTGGCTGAGGCCACTTACACCACACCAGGGCCTGTGGCTGCTGGCTGAGGCCACTTACACCACACCAGGGCCTGTGGCTGCTGGCTGAGGCCACCTACACCACACCAGGGCCTGTGGCTGCTGGCTGAGGTGACTTACACCACACCAGGGCCCTTTTGCTGCTGGCTGAGGCCACTTACACCACACCAGTGCCTGTGGCTTCGGGCTGAGGCGACTTACACCACACCAGGGCCTGTGGCTGCTGGCTGAGGCCACTTACACCACACCAAGGCCTGTGGCTCTTGCTCAGGCCATCTTCACCAAACCAGGGCCTGAGTGACCGGCTGGGGCCACTTACACCACACCAGGGCCTGTGGCTCTTGCTCAGGCCACTCATATCACACCAGGCCCTGTGCTTCTGGCCGAGGCCATCTTCACCAAACCAGGCCCTGTGCTGCTAGCTGTGGCCATGTACAACACACCAGGCCCTGTGCTGGTTCCTGAGGCCATCTTCAACAATCCAGGGCCTGTGCTGTTGGATAAATGCCAAACTGAGCCTTTGGGTTAGGGTATTATGCAAACATGCAGGTATGGTTATAGGATTGTCTTCGTAACTTCAGGTACTTGCCACCTAATCACTTGAATCCATAAATTGAGTCATTGTGCTGGGGCCAGCAGCTTACGGCCATACCACCCTGAGCACGCCCGACCTCGTCTGATCTCAGAAGCTAAACAGGGCTGGGCTTGGTTAGTACTTGGATGGGAGACTGCCTGGGAATACCTGGTGCTGTAAGCCTTTCATTTTCATGTCATTGAACCGCTTTTGATCCAGAGAAGGGGTGTATTAAAAGACCAAAAGCCCATTAATGAGGGCACATTAACGACATTGCTTTTGGCTCTTTTCCAATGTCTTGTGCTGCTAGCTGATGCCACCTACACCACACCAGGGCCTGAGTGACCGGCTGGGGCCACTTACACCACATCAGGGCCTGTGGCTCTGGCTGAGGCCACTTACACCACACCAGGGCCTGTGGCTGCTGGCTGAGGCCACCTACACCACACCAGGGCCTTAGTTGCTATTGAGGCCAATTACACCACACCAGGGTCTGTGGCTCTTGCTCAGGCCACTTACACCACACCAGGGCCTGTGGCTGCTGGCTGAGGCCATTTACACCACACCAGGGCCTGTGGCTGCTGGCTGAGGCCACCTACACCACACCAGGGCATTAGTTGCTATTGAGGCCAATTACACCACACCAGGGTCTGTGGCTCTTGCTCAGGCCACTTACACCACACCAGGGCCTGTGGCTCTTGCTCAGGCCACTTACACCACACCAGGGCCTGTGGCTTCTGGCTGAGGCGACTTACACCACACCAGGGCCTGTGGCTTCTGGCTGAGGCGACTTACACCACACCAGGGCCTGTGGCTGCTAGCTGAGGCCACTTACACCAAACCAGGGCCTGTGGCTGCTTGCTGAGGCCATCTTCAACAATCCAGGGCCTGTGCTGTTGGATAAATGCCAAACTGAGCCTTTGGGTTAGGGTATTATGCAAACATGCAGGTATGGTTATAGGATTGTTTTCGTAACTTCAGGTACTTGCCACCTAATCACTTGAATCCATAAATTGAGACATTGTGCTGGGGCCAGCAGCTTACGGCCATACCACCCTGAGCACGCCCGACCTCGTCTGATCTCGGAAGCTAAGCAGGGCTGGGCTTGGTTAGTACTTGGATGGGAGACTGCCTGGGAATACCTGGTGCTGTAAGCCTTTCATTTTCATGTCATTGAACCGCTTTTGATCCAGAGAAGGGGTGTATTAAAAGACCAGAAGCAGCTCCCCATTAATGAGGGCACATTAACGACATTGCTTTTGGCTGTTTTCCAATGTCTTGTGCTGCTAGCTGATGCCACCTACACCACACCAGGGCCTGAGTGACCGGCTGGGGCCACTTACACCACATCAGGGCCTGTTGCTCTGGCTGAGGCCACTTACACCACACCAGGGCCTGTGGCTGCTGGCTGAGGCCACCTACACCACACCAGGGCCTTAGTTGCTATTGAGGCCAATTACACCACACCAGGGTATGTGGCTCTTGCTCAGGCCACTTACACCACACCAGGGCCTTAGTTGCTATTGAGGCCAATTACACCACACCAGGGCCTGTGGCACTGGCTGAGGCCACTTACACCACACCAGGGCCTGTGGCTGCTGGCTGAGGCCACTTACACCACACAAGGGCCTGTGGCTGCTGGCTGAGGCCACTTACAACACACCAGGGCCTGTGGCTCTTGCTCAGGCCACTCATATCACACCAGGCCCTGTGCTTCTGGCCGAGGCCATCTTCACCAAACCAGGCCCTGTGCTGCTTGCTGAGGCCATGTACAACACGTCAGGCCCTGTGCTGGTTCCTGAGGCCATCTTCAACAATCCAGGGCCTGTGCTGTTGGATAAATGCCAAACTGAGCCTTTGGGTTAGGGTATTATGCAAACATGCAGGTATGGTTATAGGATTATCTTCGTAACTTCAGGTACTTGCCACCTAATCACTTGAATCCATAAATTGAGACATTGTGCTGGAGCCAGCAGCTTACGGCCATACCACCCTGAGCACGCCCGACCTCGTCTGATCTCGGAAGCTAAGCAGGGCTGGGCTTGGTTAGTACTTGGATGGGAGACTGCCTGGGAATACCTGGTGCTGTAAGCCTTTCATTTTCATGTCATTGAACCGCTTTTGATCCAGAGAAGGGGTGTATTAAAAGACCAAAAGCAGCTGCCCATTAATGAGGGCACATTAACGACATTGCTTTTGGCTGTTTTCCAATGTCTTGTGCTGCTACCTGATGCCACCTACACCACACCAGGGCCTTAGTTGCTATTGAGGCCAATTACACCACACCAGGGTCTTTGGCTCTTGCTCAGGCCACTTACACCACACCAGGGCCTGTGGCACTGGCTGAGGCCACTTACACCACACCAGGGCCTGTGGCTGCTGGCTGAGGCCACTTACACCACACCAGGGCCTTATTTGCTATTGAGGCCACTTACACCACACCAGGGCCTGTGGCTCTTGCTCAGGCCACTCACATCACACCAGGCCCTGCGCTTCTGGCCGAGGCCATCTTCACCAAACCAGGCCCTGTGCTGCTAGCTGTGGCCATGTACAACACACCAGGGCCTGTGGCACTGGCTGAGGCCACTTACACCACACCAGGGCCTGTGGCTGCTGGCTGAGGCCACCTACACCACACCAGGGTCTGTGGCTCTTGCTCAGGCCACTTACACCACACCAGGGCCGGTGGCACTGGCTGAGGCCACTTACACCACACCAGGGCCTGTGGCTGCTGGCTGAGGCCACCTACACCACACCAGGGCCTTAGTTGCTATTGAGGCCAATTACACCACACAAGGGCCTGTGGCTGCTGGCTGAGGCCACCTACACCACACCAGGGCCTGTGGCTGCTGGCTGAGGCCACTTACACCACACCAGGGCCCTTTTGCTGCTGGCTGAGGCCACTTACACCACACCAGTGCCTGTGGCTTCTGGCTGAGGCGACTTACACCACACCAGGGCCTGTGGCTGCTGGCTGAGGCCACTTACACCACACCAAGGCCTGTGGCTCTTGCGCAGGCCACTCACATCACACCAGGCCCTGCGCTTCTGGCCGAGGCCATCTTCACCAAACCAGGCCCTGTGCTGCTTGCTGTGGCCATGTACAACACACCAGGCCCTGTGCTGGTTCCTGAGGCCATCTTCAACAATCCAGGGCCTGTGCTGTTGGATAAATGCCAAACTGAGCCTTTGGGTTAGGGTATTATGCAAACATGCAGGTATGGTTATAGGATTGTCTTCGTAACTTCAGGTACTTGCCACCTAATCACTTGAATCCATAAATTGAGACATTGTGCTGGAGCCAGCAGCTTACGGCCATACCACCCTGAGCACGCCCGACCTCGTCTGATCTCGGAAGCTAAGCAGGGCTGGGCTTGGTTAGTACTTGGATGGGAGACTGCCTGGGAATACCTGGTGCTGTAAGCCTTTCATTTTCATGTCATTGAACCGCTTTTGATCCAGAGAAGGGGTGTATTAAAAGACCAAAAGCAGCTGCCCATTAATGAGGGCACATTAACGACACTGCTTTTGGCTCTTTTCCAATGTCTTGTGCTGCTAGCTGATGCCACCTACACCACACTAGGGCCTGAGTGACCGGCTGGGGCCACTTACACCACATCAGGGCCTGTGGCTCTGGCTGAGGCCACTTACACCACACCAGGGCCTGTGGCTGCTGACTGAGGCCAGTTACACCACACCAGAGCCTGTGGCTGCTGGCTGAAGCCACTTACACCACACCAGGGCCTTAGTTGCTATTGAGGCCACTTACACCACACCAGGGCCTGTGGCTGCTGGCTGAGGCCACTTACACCACACCAGTGCCTGTGGCTTCTGGCTGAGGCGACTTACACCACACCAGGGCCTGTGGCTGCTGGCTGAGGCCACTTACACCACACCAGGGCCTGTGGCTCTTGCTCAGGCCACTCACATCACACCAGGCCCTGCGCTTCTGGCCGAGGCCATCTTCACCAAACCAGGCCCTGTGGTTCTTGCTCAGGCCACTTACACCACACCAGGGCCTGTGGCTCTGGCTTAGGCCAATTACACCACACCAGGGTCTGTGGCTCTTGCTCAGGCCACTTACACCACACCAGGGCCTGTGGCTGCTGGCTGAGACCACCTACACCACACCAGGGCCTGTGGCTGCTTGCTGAGGCGACTTACACCACACCAGGGCCTGTTGCTGCTGGCTGAGGCCACTTACACCACACCAGGGCCTGTGGCTGCTGGCTGAGGCCACTTACACCACACCAGGGCCTTAGTTGCTATTGAGGCCAATTACACCACACCATGGTCTGTGGCTCTTGCTCAGGCAACTTACACCACACCAGGGCCTGTGGCACTGGCTGAGGCCACTTACACCACACCAGGGCCTGTGGCTGCTGGCTGAGGCCACTTACACCACACAAGGGCTTGTGGCTGCTGGCTGAGGCCACCTACACCACACCAGGGCCTGTGGCTGCTGGCTGAGGCCACCTACACCACACCAGGGCCTGTGGCTCTTGCTCAGGCCACTTACACCACACCAGGGCCTGTGGCTCTTGCTCAGGCCACTTACACCACACCAGGGCCTGTGGCTCTTGCTCAGGCCACTCATATCACACCAGGCCCTGTGCTTCTGGCTGAGGCCACTTAGACCACACCAGGGCCTGTGGCTGCTGGCTGAGGCCACTTACACCACACCAGGGCCTGTGGCTGCTGGCTGAGGCCATCTACACCACACCAGGGCCTGTGGCTGCTGGCTGAGGCGACTTATACCACACCAGGGCCCTTTTGCTGCTGGCTGAGGCCACTTACACCACACCAGTGCCTGTGGCTTCTGGCTGAGGCGACTTACACCACACCAGGGCCTGTGGCTGCTGGCTGAGGCCACTTACACCACACCAGGGCCTGTGGCTCTTGCTCAGGCCACTCACATCACACCAGGCCCTGCGCTTCTGGCCGAGGCCATCTTCACCAAACCAGGCCCTGTGGCTCTTGCTCAGGCCACTTACACCACACCAGGGCCTGTGGCTCTGGCTTAGGCCACTTACACCACACCAGGGCCTGTGGCACTTGCTCAGGCCACTTACACCACACCAGGGCCTGTGGCTGCTGGCTGAGGCCACTTACACCACACCAGGGCCTGTGGCTCTTACTCAGGCCACTTACACCACACCAGGGCCTGTGGCACTGGCTGAGGCCACTTAGACCACACCAGGGCCTGTGGCTGCTGGCTGAGGCCACTTACACCACACCAGGGCCTGTGGCTGCTGGCTGAGGCCACTTACACCAAACCAGGGCCTGTGGCTGCTTGCTGAGGCCATCTTCACCAAACCAGGCCCTGTGCTGCTTGCTGTGGCCATGTAAAACACACCAGGTCCTGTGCTGGTTCTTGAGGCCATCTTCAACAATCCAGGGCCTGTGCTGTTGGATAAATGCCAAACTGAGCCTTTGGGTTACGGTATTATGCAAACATGCAGGTATGGTTATAGGATTGTCTTCGTAACTTCAGGTACTTGCCACCTAATCACTTGAATCCATAAATTGAGACATTGTGCTGGGGCCATCAGCTTACGGCCATACCACCCTGAGCACGCCCGACCTCGTCTGATCTCGGAAGCTAAGCAGGGCTGGGCTTGGTTAGTACTTGGATGGGAGACTGCCTGGGAATACCTGGTGCTGTAAGCCTTTCATTTTCATGTCATTGAACCGCTTTTGATCCAGAGAAGGGGTGTATTAAAAGACCAAAAGCAGCTCCCCATTAATGAGGGCACATTAACGACATTGCTTTTGGCTGTTTTCCAATGTCTTGTGCTGCTAGCTGATGCCACCTACACCACACCACGGCCTTATTTGCTGGCTGAGGCCACATACACCAAACCAGGGCCTTAGTTGCTATTGAGGCCAATTACACCACACAAGGGCCTGTGGCTGCTGGCTGAGGCCACTTACACCACACCAGGGCCTTAGTTGCTATTGAGGCCAATTACACCACACCAGGGTCTGTGGCTCTTGCTCAGGCCACTTACACCACACCAGGGCCTGTGGCACTGGCTGAGGCCACTTACACCACACCAGGGCCTGTGGCTGCTGGCTGAGGCCACCTACACCACACCAGGGTCTGTGGCTCTTGCTCAGGCCACTTACACCACACCAGGGCCGGTGGCACTGGCTGAGGCCACTTACACCACACCAGGGCCTGTGGCTGCTGGCTGAGGCCACCTACACCACACCAGGGCCTTAGTTGCTATTGAGGCCAATTACACCACACAAGGGCCTGTGGCTGCTGGCTGAGGCCACCTACACCACACCAGGGCCTGTGGCTGCTGGCTGAGGCCACTTACACCACACCAGGGCCCTTTTGCTGCTGGCTGAGGCCACTTACACCACACCAGTGCCTGTGGCTTCTGGCTGAGGCGACTTACACCACACCAGGGCCTGTGGCTGCTGGCTGAGGCCACTTACACCACACCAAGGCCTGTGGCTCTTGCGCAGGCCACTCACATCACACCAGGCCCTGCGCTTCTGGCCGAGGCCATCTTCACCAAACCAGGCCCTGTGCTGCTTGCTGTGGCCATGTACAACACACCAGGCCCTGTGCTGGTTCCTGAGGCCATCTTCAACAATCCAGGGCCTGTGCTGTTGGATAAATGCCAAACTGAGCCTTTGGGTTAGGGTATTATGCAAACATGCAGGTATGGTTATAGGATTGTCTTCGTAACTTCAGGTACTTGCCACCTAATCACTTGAATCCATAAATTGAGACATTGTGCTGGAGCCAGCAGCTTACGGCCATACCACCCTGAGCACGCCCGACCTCGTCTGATCTCGGAAGCTAAGCAGGGCTGGGCTTGGTTAGTACTTGGATGGGAGACTGCCTGGGAATACCTGGTGCTGTAAGCCTTTCATTTTCATGTCATTGAACCGCTTTTGATCCAGAGAAGGGGTGTATTAAAAGACCAAAAGCAGCTGCCCATTAATGAGGGCACATTAACGACACTGCTTTTGGCTCTTTTCCAATGTCTTGTGCTGCTAGCTGATGCCACCTACACCACACTAGGGCCTGAGTGACCGGCTGGGGCCACTTACACCACATCAGGGCCTGTGGCTCTGGCTGAGGCCACTTACACCACACCAGGGCCTGTGGCTGCTGACTGAGGCCAGTTACACCACACCAGAGCCTGTGGCTGCTGGCTGAAGCCACTTACACCACACCAGGGCCTTAGTTGCTATTGAGGCCACTTACACCACACCAGGGCCTGTGGCTGCTGGCTGAGGCCACTTACACCACACCAGTGCCTGTGGCTTCTGGCTGAGGCGACTTACACCACACCAGGGCCTGTGGCTCTGGCTTAGGCCAATTACACCACACCAGGGTCTGTGGCTCTTGCTCAGGCCACTTACACCACACCAGGGCCTGTGGCTGCTGGCTGAGGCCACCTACACCACACCAGGGCCTGTGGCTGCTTGCTGAGGCGACTTACACCACACCAGGGCCTGTTGCTGCTGGCTGAGGCCACTTACACCACCCCAGTGCCTGTGGCTTCTGGCTGAGGCGACTTACACCACACCAGGGCCTGTTGCTATTGAGGCCATTTACACCACACCAGGGTCTGTGGCTCTTGCTCAGGCCACTTACACCACACCAGGGCCTGTGGCACTGGCTCAGGCCGCTTAGACCACACCAGGGTCTGTGGCTCTTGCTCAGGCCACTTACACCACACCAGGGCCTGTGGCACTGGCTCAGGCCGCTTAGACCACACCAGGGCCTGTGGCTGCTGGCTGAGGCGACTTACACCACACCAGGGCCTGTTGCTGCTGGCTGAGGCCACTTACACCACACCAGGGACTGTGGCTTCTGGCTGAGGTGACTTACACCACACCAGGGCCTGTGGCTGCTGGCTGAGGCCACTTACACCACACCAGGGCCTGTGGCTCTTGCTCAGGCCACTTACACCACACCAGGGCCTGTGGCTCTTGCTCAGGCCACTCACATCACACCAGGCCCTGCTCTTCTGGCCGAGGCCATCTTCACCAAACCAGGCCCTGTGCTGCTAGCTGTGGCCATGTACAACACACCAGGCCCTGTGCTGGTTCCTGAGGCCATCTTCAACAATCCAGGGCCTGTGCTGTTGGATAAATGCTAAACTGAGCCTTTGGGTTAGGGTATTATGCAAACATGCAGGTATGGTTATAGGATTGTCTTCGAAACTTCAGGTACTTGCCACCTAATCACTTGAATCCATAAATTGAGACATTGTGCTGGAGCCAGCAGCTTACGGCCATACCACCCTGAGCACGCCTGACCTCGTCTGATCTCGGAAGCTAAGCAGGGCTGGGCTTGGTTAGTACTTGGATGGGAGACTGCCTGGGAATACCTGGTGCTGTAAGCCTTTCATTTTCATGTCATTGAACCGCTTTTGATCCAGAGAAGGGGTGTATTAAAAGACCAAAAGCAGCTGCCCATTAATGAGGGCACATTAACGACACTGCTTTTGGCTCTTTTCCAATGTCTTGTGCTGCTAGCTGATGCAACCTACACCACACAAGGGCCTGAGTGACCGGCTGGGGCCACTTACACCACATCAGGGCCTGTGGCTCTGGCTGAGGCCACTTTCACCACACCAGGGCCTGTGGCTGCTGGCTGAGGCCACCTACACCACACCAGGGCATTAGTTGCTATTGAGGCCAATTACACCACACCAGGGTCTGTGGCTCTTGCTCAGGCCACTTACACCACACCAGGGCCTGTGGCTCTTGCTCAGGCCACTTACACCACACCAGGGCCTGTGGCTGCTGGCTGAGGCCACCTACACCACACCAGGGCATTAGTTGCTATTGAGGCCAATTACACCACACCAGGGTCTGTGGCTCTTGCTCAGGCCACTTACACCACACCAGGGCCTGTGGCTCTTGCTCAGGCCACTTACACCACACCAGGGCCTGTGGCACTGGCTGAGGCCACTTACACCACACCAGGGCCTGTGGCTGCTGGCTGAGGCCACTTACACCACACCAGGGCCTGTGGCTGCTGGCTGAGGCCACTTACACCACACCAGGGCCTGTGGCTGGTGGCTGAGGCCACCTACACCACACCAGGGCCTGTGGCTGCTGGCTGAGGCGACTTACACCACACCAGGGCCCTTTTGCTGCTGGCTGAGGCCACTTACACCACACCAGTGCCTGTGGCTTCTGTCTGAGGCGACTTACACCACACCAGGGCCTGTGGCTGCTGGCTGAGGCCAATTACACCACACCAGGGTCTGTGGCTCTTGCTCAGGCCACTTACACCACACCAGGGCCTGTGGCACTGGCTGAGGCCACTTACACCACACCAGGGCCTGTGGCTGCTGGCTGAGGCCACTTACACCACACCAGGGCCTGTGGCTGCTGGCTGAGGCCACTTACACCACACCAGGGCCTGTGGCTGCTGGCTGAGGCCACCTACACCACACCAGGGCCTGTGGCTGCTGGCTGAGGCGACTTACACCACACCAGGGCCCTTTTGCTGCTGGCTGAGGCCACTTACACCACACCAGTGCCTGTGGCACTGGCTGAGGCCACTTACACCACACCAGGGCCTGTGGCTGCTGGCTGAGGCCAATTACACCACACCAGGGTCTGTGGCTCTTGCTCAGGCCACTTACACCACACCAGGGCCTGTGGCACTGGCTGAGGCAACTTACACCACACCAGGGCCTGTGGCTGCTGGCTGAGGCCACTTACACCACACCAGGGCCTGTGGCTGCTGGCTGAGGCCACTTACACCACACCAGGGCCTGTGGCTGCTGGCTGAGGCCACCTACACCACACCAGGGCCTGTGGCTGCTGGCTGAGGTGACTTACACCACACCAGGGCCCTTTTGCTGCTGGCTGAGGCCACTTACACCACACCAGTGCCTGTGGCTTCGGGCTGAGGCGACTTACACCACACCAGGGCCTGTGGCTGCTGGCTGAGGCCACTTACACCACACCAAGGCCTGTGGCTCTTGCTCAGGCCATCTTCACCAAACCAGGGCCTGAGTGACCGGCTGGGGCCACTTACACCACACCAGGGCCTGTGGCTCTTGCTCAGGCCACTCATATCACACCAGGCCCTGTGCTTCTGGCCGAGGCCATCTTCACCAAACCAGGCCCTGTGCTGCTAGCTGTGGCCATGTACAACACACCAGGCCCTGTGCTGGTTCCTGAGGCCATCTTCAACAATCCAGGGCCTGTGCTGTTGGATAAATGCCAAACTGAGCCTTTGGGTTAGGGTATTATGCAAACATGCAGGTATGGTTATAGGATTGTCTTCGTAACTTCAGGTACTTGCCACCTAATCACTTGAATCCATAAATTGAGTCATTGTGCTGGGGCCAGCAGCTTACGGCCATACCACCCTGAGCACGCCCGACCTCGTCTGATCTCAGAAGCTAAACAGGGCTGGGCTTGGTTAGTACTTGGATGGGAGACTGCCTGGGAATACCTGGTGCTGTAAGCCTTTCATTTTCATGTCATTGAACCGCTTTTGATCCAGAGAAGGGGTGTATTAAAAGACCAAAAGCCCATTAATGAGGGCACATTAACGACATTGCTTTTGGCTCTTTTCCAATGTCTTGTGCTGCTAGCTGATGCCACCTACACCACACCAGGGCCTGAGTGACCGGCTGGGGCCACTTACACCACATCAGGGCCTGTGGCTCTGGCTGAGGCCACTTACACCACACCAGGGCCTGTGGCTGCTGGCTGAGGCCACCTACACCACACCAGGGCCTTAGTTGCTATTGAGGCCAATTACACCACACCAGGGTCTGTGGCTCTTGCTCAGGCCACTTACACCACACCAGGGCCTGTGGCTGCTGGCTGAGGCCATTTACACCACACCAGGGTCTGTGGCTCTTGCTCAGGCCACTTACACCACACCAGGGCCTGTGGCTCTTGCTCAGGCCACTTACACCACACCAGGGCCTGTGGCTTCTGGCTGAGGCGACTTACACCACACCAGGGCCTGTGGCTTCTGGCTGAGGCGACTTACACCACACCAGGGCCTGTGGCTGCTAGCTGAGGCCACTTACACCAAACCAGGGCCTGTGGCTGCTTGCTGAGGCCATCTTCAACAATCCAGGGCCTGTGCTGTTGGATAAATGCCAAACTGAGCCTTTGGGTTAGGGTATTATGCAAACATGCAGGTATGGTTATAGGATTGTCTTCGTAACTTCAGGTACTTGCCACCTAATCACTTGAATCCATAAATTGAGACATTGTGCTGGGGCCAGCAGCTTACGGCCATACCACCCTGAGCACGCCCGACCTCGTCTGATCTCGGAAGCTAAGCAGGGCTGGGCTTGGTTAGTACTTGGATGGGAGACTGCCTGGGAATACCTGGTGCTGTAAGCCTTTCATTTTCATGTCATTGAACCGCTTTTGATCCAGAGAAGGGGTGTATTAAAAGACCAGAAGCAGCTCCCCATTAATGAGGGCACATTAACGACATTGCTTTTGGCTGTTTTCCAATGTCTTGTGCTGCTAGCTGATGCCACCTACACCACACCAGGGCCTGAGTGACCGGCTGGGGCCACTTACACCACATCAGGGCCTGTGGCTCTGGCTGAGGCCACTTACACCACACAAGGGCCTGTGGCTGCTGGCTGAGGCCACTTACACCACACCAGGGCCTGTGGCTGCTGGCTGAGGCGACTTACACCACACCAGGGCCCTTTTGCTGCTGGCTGAGGCCACTTACACCACACCAGTGCCTGTGGCACTGGCTGAGGCCACTTACACCACACCAGGGCCTGTGGCTGCTGGCTGAGGCCACCTACACCACACCAGGGCATTAGTTGCTATTGAGGCCAATTACACCACACCAGGGTCTGTGGCTCTTGCTCAGGCCACTTACACCACACCAGGGCCTGTGGCTCTTGCTCAGGCCACTTACACCACACCAGGGCCTGTGGCTGCTGGCTGAGGCCACCTACACCACACCAGGGCATTAGTTGCTATTGAGGCCAATTACACCACACCAGGGTCTGTGGCTCTTGCTCAGGCCACTTACACCACACCAGGGCCTGTGGCTCTTGCTCAGGCCACTTACACCACACCAGGGCCTGTGGCACTGGCTGAGGCCACTTACACCACACCAGGGCCTGTGGCTGCTGGCTGAGGCCACTTACACCACACCAGGGCCTGTGGCTGCTGGCTGAGGCCACTTACACCACACCAGGGCCTGTGGCTGGTGGCTGAGGCCACCTACACCACACCAGGGCCTGTGGCTGCTGGCTGAGGCGACTTACACCACACCAGGGCCCTTTTGCTGCTGGCTGAGGCCACTTACACCACACCAGTGCCTGTGGCTTCTGTCTGAGGCGACTTACACCACACCAGGGCCTGTGGCTGCTGGCTGAGGCCAATTACACCACACCAGGGTCTGTGGCTCTTGCTCAGGCCACTTACACCACACCAGGGCCTGTGGCACTGGCTGAGGCCACTTACACCACACCAGGGCCTGTGGCTGCTGGCTGAGGCCACTTACACCACACCAGGGCCTGTGGCTGCTGGCTGAGGCCACTTACACCACACCAGGGCCTGTGGCTGCTGGCTGAGGCCACCTACACCACACCAGGGCCTGTGGCTGCTGGCTGAGGCGACTTACACCACACCAGGGCCCTTTTGCTGCTGGCTGAGGCCACTTACACCACACCAGTGCCTGTGGCACTGGCTGAGGCCACTTACACCACACCAGGGCCTGTGGCTGCTGGCTGAGGCCAATTACACCACACCAGGGTCTGTGGCTCTTGCTCAGGCCACTTACACCACACCAGGGCCTGTGGCACTGGCTGAGGCAACTTACACCACACCAGGGCCTGTGGCTGCTGGCTGAGGCCACTTACACCACACCAGGGCCTGTGGCTGCTGGCTGAGGCCACTTACACCACACCAGGGCCTGTGGCTGCTGGCTGAGGCCACCTACACCACACCAGGGCCTGTGGCTGCTGGCTGAGGTGACTTACACCACACCAGGGCCCTTTTGCTGCTGGCTGAGGCCACTTACACCACACCAGTGCCTGTGGCTTCGGGCTGAGGCGACTTACACCACACCAGGGCCTGTGGCTGCTGGCTGAGGCCACTTACACCACACCAAGGCCTGTGGCTCTTGCTCAGGCCATCTTCACCAAACCAGGGCCTGAGTGACCGGCTGGGGCCACTTACACCACACCAGGGCCTGTGGCTCTTGCTCAGGCCACTCATATCACACCAGGCCCTGTGCTTCTGGCCGAGGCCATCTTCACCAAACCAGGCCCTGTGCTGCTAGCTGTGGCCATGTACAACACACCAGGCCCTGTGCTGGTTCCTGAGGCCATCTTCAACAATCCAGGGCCTGTGCTGTTGGATAAATGCCAAACTGAGCCTTTGGGTTAGGGTATTATGCAAACATGCAGGTATGGTTATAGGATTGTCTTCGTAACTTCAGGTACTTGCCACCTAATCACTTGAATCCATAAATTGAGTCATTGTGCTGGGGCCAGCAGCTTACGGCCATACCACCCTGAGCACGCCCGACCTCGTCTGATCTCAGAAGCTAAACAGGGCTGGGCTTGGTTAGTACTTGGATGGGAGACTGCCTGGGAATACCTGGTGCTGTAAGCCTTTCATTTTCATGTCATTGAACCGCTTTTGATCCAGAGAAGGGGTGTATTAAAAGACCAAAAGCCCATTAATGAGGGCACATTAACGACATTGCTTTTGGCTCTTTTCCAATGTCTTGTGCTGCTAGCTGATGCCACCTACACCACACCAGGGCCTGAGTGACCGGCTGGGGCCACTTACACCACATCAGGGCCTGTGGCTCTGGCTGAGGCCACTTACACCACACCAGGGCCTGTGGCTGCTGGCTGAGGCCACCTACACCACACCAGGGCCTTAGTTGCTATTGAGGCCAATTACACCACACCAGGGTCTGTGGCTCTTGCTCAGGCCACTTACACCACACCAGGGCCTGTGGCTGCTGGCTGAGGCCATTTACACCACACCAGGGCCTGTGGCTGCTGGCTGAGGCCACCTACACCACACCAGGGCATTAGTTGCTATTGAGGCCAATTACACCACACCAGGGTCTGTGGCTCTTGCTCAGGCCACTTACACCACACCAGGGCCTGTGGCTCTTGCTCAGGCCACTTACACCACACCAGGGCCTGTGGCTTCTGGCTGAGGCGACTTACACCACACCAGGGCCTGTGGCTTCTGGCTGAGGCGACTTACACCACACCAGGGCCTGTGGCTGCTAGCTGAGGCCACTTACACCAAACCAGGGCCTGTGGCTGCTTGCTGAGGCCATCTTCAACAATCCAGGGCCTGTGCTGTTGGATAAATGCCAAACTGAGCCTTTGGGTTAGGGTATTATGCAAACATGCAGGTATGGTTATAGGATTGTCTTCGTAACTTCAGGTACTTGCCACCTAATCACTTGAATCCATAAATTGAGACATTGTGCTGGGGCCAGCAGCTTACGGCCATACCACCCTGAGCACGCCCGACCTCGTCTGATCTCGGAAGCTAAGCAGGGCTGGGCTTGGTTAGTACTTGGATGGGAGACTGCCTGGGAATACCTGGTGCTGTAAGCCTTTCATTTTCATGTCATTGAACCGCTTTTGATCCAGAGAAGGGGTGTATTAAAAGACCAGAAGCAGCTCCCCATTAATGAGGGCACATTAACGACATTGCTTTTGGCTGTTTTCCAATGTCTTGTGCTGCTAGCTGATGCCACCTACACCACACCAGGGCCTGAGTGACCGGCTGGGGCCACTTACACCACATCAGGGCCTGTGGCTCTGGCTGAGGCCACTTACACCACACAAGGGCCTGTGGCTGCTGGCTGAGGCCACTTACACCACACCAGGGCCTGTGGCTGCTGGCTGAGGCGACTTACACCACACCAGGGCCCTTTTGCTGCTGGCTGAGGCCACTTACACCACACCAGTGCCTGTGGCACTGGCTGAGGCCACTTACACCACACCAGGGCCTGTGGCTGCTGGCTGAGGCCAATTACAACACACCAGGGTCTGTGGCTCTTGCTCAGGCCACTTACACCACACCAGGGCCTGTGGCACTGGCTGAGGCAACTTACACCACACCAGGGCCTGTGGCTGCTGGCTGAGGCCACTTACACCACACCAAGGCCTGTGGCTCTTGCTCAGGCCATCTTCACCAAACCAGGGCCTGAGTGACCGGCTGGGGCCACTTACACCACACCAGGGCCTGTGGCTCTTGCTCAGGCCACTCATATCACACCAGGCCCTGTGCTTCTGGCCGAGGCCATCTTCACCAAACCAGGCCCTGTGCTGCTAGCTGTGGCCATGTACAACACACCAGGCCCTGTGCTGGTTCCTGAGGCCATCTTCAACAATCCAGGGCCTGTGCTGTTGGATAAATGCCAAACTGAGCCTTTGGGTTAGGGTATTATGCAAACATGCAGGTATGGTTATAGGATTGTCTTCGTAACTTCAGGTACTTGCCACCTAATCACTTGAATCCATAAATTGAGTCACTGTGCTGGGGCCAGCAGCTTACGGCCATACCACCCTGAGCACGCCCGACCTCGTCTGATCTCGGAAGCTAAGCAGGGCTGGGCTTGGTTAGTACTTGGATGGGAGACTGCCTGGGAATACCTGGTGCTGTAAGCCTTTCATTTTCATGTCATTGAACCGCTTTTGATCCAGAGAAGGGGTGTATTAAAAGACCAAAAGCCCATTAATGAGGGCACATTAACGACATTGCTTTTGGCTCTTTTCCAATGTCTTGTGCTGCTAGCTGATGCCACCTACACCACACCAGGGCCTGAGTGACCGGCTGGGGCCACTTACACCACATCAGGGCCTGTGGCTGCTGGCTGAGGCCACTTACACCACACCAGGGCCTTAGTTGCTATTGAGGCCAATTACACCACACCATGGTCTGTGGCTCTTGCTCAGGCCACTTACACCACACCAGGGCCTGTGGCTGCTGGCTGAGGCCACTTACACCACACAAGGGCTTGTGGCTGCTGGCTGAGGCCACCTACACCACACCAGGGCCTGTGGCTGCTGGCTGAGGCCACCTACACCACACCAGGGCCTGTGGCTCTTGCTCAGGCCACTTACACCACACCAGGGCCTGTGGCTCTTGCTCAGGCCACTTACACCACACCAGGGCCTGTGGCTCTTGCTCAGGCCACTCATATCACACCAGGCTCTGTGCTTCTGGCTGAGGCCACTTAGACCACACCAGGGCCTGTGGCTGCTGGCTGAGGCCACTTACACCACACCAGGGCCTGTGGCTGCTGGCTGAGGCCATCTACACCACACCAGGGCCTGTGGCTGCTGGCTGAGGCGACTTACACCACACCAGGGCCCTTTTGCTGCTGGCTGAGGCCACTTACACCACACCAGTGCCTGTGGCTTCTGGCTGAGGCGACTTACACCACACCAGGGCCTGTGGCTGCTGGCTGAGGCCACTTACACCACACCAGGGCCTGTGGCTCTTGCTCAGGCCACTCACATCACACCAGGCCCTGCGCTTCTGGCCGAGGCCATCTTCACCAAACCAGGCCCTGTGGCTCTTGCTCAGGCCACTTACACCACACCAGGGCCTGTGGCTCTGGCTTAGGCCACTTACACCACACCAGGGCCTGTGGCACTTGCTCAGGCCACTTACACCACACCAGGGCCTGTGGCTGCTGGCTGAGGCCACTTACACCACACCAGGGCCTGTGGCACTGGCTGAGGCCACTTAGACCACACCAGGGCCTGTGGCTGCTGGCTGAGGCCACCTACACCACACCAGGGCCTTAGTTGCTATTGAGGCCAATTACACCACACAAGGGCCTGTGGCTGCTGGCTGAGGCCACCTACACCACACCAGGGCCTGTGGCTGCTGGCTGAGGCCACTTACACCACACCAGGGCCTGAGTGACCGGCTGGGGCCACTTACACCACATCAGGGCCTGTGGCTCTGGCTGAGGCCACTTACACCACACCAGGGCCTGTGGCTGCTGGCTGAGGCCAGTTACACCACACCAGAGCCTGTGGCTGCTGGCTGAAGCCACTTACACCACACCAGGGCCTTAGTTGCTATTGAGGCCACTTACACCACACCAGGGCCTGTGGCTGCTGGCTGAGGCCACCTACACCACACCAGGGCCTGTGGCTGCTGGCTGAGACCACTTACACCACACCAGGGCCTGTGGCTGCTGGCTGAAGCCACTTACACCACACCAGGGCCTTAGTTGCTATTGAGGCCACTTACACCACACCAGGGCCTGTGGCTGCTGGCTGAGGCCACCTACACCACACCAGGGCCCTTTTGCTGCTGGCTGAGGCCACTTACACCACACCAGGGCCTTAGTTGCTATTGAGGCCAATTACACCACACCATGGTCTGTGGCTCTTGCTCAGGCCACTTACACCACACCAGGGCCTGTGGCTGCTGGCTGAGGCCACTTACACCACACCAGGGCCTGTGGCTCTTACTCAGGCCACTTACACCACACCAGGGCCTGTGGCACTGGCTGAGGCCACTTAGACCACACCAGGGCCTGTGGCTG
Source organism: Aulonocara stuartgranti (assembly GCF_965226115.1). Taxonomy (NCBI): domain Eukaryota; kingdom Metazoa; phylum Chordata; class Actinopteri; order Cichliformes; family Cichlidae; genus Aulonocara; species Aulonocara stuartgranti. The sequence goes on along the minus strand of NC_138941.1, from coordinate 22,680,094 downwards.
CTGGCTGAGGGCACTTACACCACACCAGGGCCTGTGGCTGCTGGCTGAGGCCACTTACACCAAACCAGGGCCTGTGGCTGCTTGCTGAGGCCATCTTCACCAAACCAGGCCCTGTGTTGCTTGCTGTGGCCATGTAAAACACACCAGGTCCTGTGCTGGTTCTTGAGGCCATCTTCAACAATCCAGGGCCTGTGCTGTTGGATAAATGCCAAACTGAGCCTTTGGGTTAGGGTATTATGCAAACATGCAGGTATGGTTATAGGATTGTCTTCGTAACTTCAGGTACTTGCCACCTAATCACTTGAATCCATAAATTGAGACATTGTGCTGGGGCCAGCAGCTTACGGCCATACCACCCTGAGCACGCCCGACCTCGTCTGATCTCGGAAGCTAAGCAGGGCTGGGCTTGGTTAGTACTTGGTTGGGACACTGCCTGGGAATACCTGGTGCTGTAAGCCTTTCATTTTCATGTCATTGAACCGCTTTTGATCCAGAGAAGGGGTGTATTAAAAGACCAAAAGCAGCTCCCCATTAATGAGGGCACATTAACGACACTGCTTTTGGCTGTTTTCCAATGTCTTGTGCTGCTAGCTGATGCCACCTACACCACACCAGGGCCTTATTTGCTGGCTGAGGTCACTTACACCACACCAGGGCCTGTGGCTCTTGCTCAGGCCACTTACACCACACCAGGGCCTGTGGCTCTTGCTCAGGCCACTTACACCACACCAGGGCCTGTGGGACCGGCTGGGGCCACTTACACCACACCAGGGCCTGTGGCTGCTGGCTGAGGCCACTTACACCACACAAGGGCCTGAGGGACCGGCTGGGGCCACTTACACCACATCAGGGCCTGTGGCTGCTGGCTGAGGCCACTTACACCACACCAGGGCCTGTGGCTGCTGGCTGAGGCCACCTACACCACACCAGGGCCTTAGTTGCTATTGAGGCCAATTACACCACACCAGGGTCTGTGGCTCTTGCTCAGGCCACTTACACCACACCAGGGCCTGTGGCACTGGCTGAGGCCACTTACACCACACCAGGGCCTGTGGCTGCTGGCTTAGGCCACCTACACCACACCAGGGCCTTAGTTGCTATTGAGGCCAATTACACCACACAAGGGCCTGTGGCTGCTGGCTGAGGCCACCTACACCACACCAGGGCCTGTGGCTGCTGGCTGAGGCCACTTACACCACACCAGTGCCTGTGGCTTCTGGCTGAGGCGACTTACACCACACCAGGGCCTGTGGCTGCTGGCTGAGGCCACTTACACCACACCAGGGCCTGTGGCTGCTGGCTGAGGCCACCTACACCACACCAGGGCATTAGTTGCTATTGAGGCCAATTACACCACACCAGGGTCTGTGGCTCTTGCTCAGGCCACTTACACCACACCAGGGCCTGTGGCTCTTGCTCAGGCCACTTACACCACACCAGGGCCTGTGGCTGCTGGCTGAGGCCACTTACACCACACCAGGGCCTGTGGCTGCTGGCTGAGGCCACCTACACCACACCAGGGCCTGTGGCTGCTGGCTGAGGCCACCTACACCACACCAGGGCCTGTGGCTGCTGGCTGAGGCCACCTACACCACACCAGGGCCTGTGGCTGCTGGCTGAGGCCACTTACACCACACCAGTGCCTGTGGCTTCTGGCTGAGGCGACTTACACCACACCAGGGCCTGTGGCTGCTGGCTGAGGCCACTTACACCACACCAAGGCCTGTGGCTCTTGCTCAGGCCACTCACATCACACCAGGCCCTGCGCTTCTGGCCGAGGCCATCTTCACCAAACCAGGCCCTGTGGTTCTTGCTCAGGCCACTTACACCACACCAGGGTCTGTGGCTCTTGCTGAGGCCACTTTCACCACACCAGGGCCTGTGGCTGCTGGCTGAGGCCACCTACACCACACCAGGGCATTAGTTGCTATTGAGGCCAATTACACCACACCAGGGTCTGTGGCTCTTGCTCAGGCCACTTACACCACACCAGGGCCTGTGGCTCTTGCTCAGGCCACTTACACCACACCAGGGCCTGTGGCACTGGCTGAGGCCACTTACACCACACCAGGGCCTGTGGCTGCTGGCTGAGGCCACTTACACCACACCAGGGCCTGTGGCTGGTGGCTGAGGCCACCTACACCACACCAGGGCCTGTGGCTGCTGGCTGAGGCGACTTATACCACACCAGGGCCCTTTTGCTGCTGGCTGAGGCCACTTACACCACACCAGTGCCTGTGGCTTCTGTCTGAGGCGACTTACACCACACCAGGGCCTGTGGCTGCTGGCTGAGGCCAATTACACCACACCAGGGTCTGTGGCTCTTGCTCAGGCCACTTACACCACACCAGGGCCTGTGGCACTGGCTGAGGCCACTTACACCACACCAGGGCCTGTGGCTGCTGGCTGAGGCCACTTACACCACACCAGGGCCTGTGGCTGCTGGCTGAGGCCACTTACACCACACCAGGGCCTGTGGCTGCTGGCTGAGGCCACCTACACCACACCAGGGCCTGTGGCTGCTGGCTGAGGCGACTTACACCACACCAGGGCCCTTTTGCTGCTGGCTGAGGCCACTTACACCACACCAGTGCCTGTGGCTTCTGGCTGAGGCGACTTACACCACACCAGGGCCTGTGGCTGCTGGCTGAGGCCACTTACACCACACCAAGGCCTGTGGCTCTTGCTTCGGCCACTCACATCACACCAGGCCCTGCGCTTCTGGTATGGTTATAGGATTGTCTTCGTAACTTCAGGTACTTGCCACCTAATCACTTGAATCCATAAATTGAGACATTGTGCTGGGGCCAGCAGCTTACGGCCATACCACCCTGAGCACGCCCGACCTCGTCTGATCTCGGAAGCTAAGCAGGGCTGGGCTTGGTTAGTACTTGGTTGGGAGACTGCCTGGGAATACCTGGTGCTGTAAGCCTTTCATTTTCATGTCATTGAACCGCTTTTGATCCAGAGAAGGGGTGTATTAAAAGACCAAAAGCAGCTCCCCATTAATGAGGGCACATTAACGACACTGCTTTTGGCTGTTTTCCAATGTCTTGTGCTGCTAGCTGATGCCACTTACACCACACCAGGGCCTGTGGCTGCTGGCTGAGGCCACTTACACCACACCAGGGCCTGTGGCTGCTGGCTGAGGCCACCTACACCACACCAGGGCCTTAGTTGCTATTGAGGCCAATTACACCACACAAGGGCCTGTGGCTGCTGGCTGAGGCCACCTACACCACACCAGGGCCTGTGGCTGCTGGCTGAGGCCACTTACAACACACCAGGGCCTGTGGCTCTTGCTCAGGCCACTCATATCACACCAGGCCCTGTGCTTCTGGCCGAGGCCATCTTCACCAAACCAGGCCCTGTGCTGCTTGCTGTGGCCATGTACAACACACCAGGCCCTGTGCTGGTTCCTGACGCCATCTTCAACAATCCAGGGCCTGTGCTGTTGGATAAATGCCAAACTGAGCCTTTGGGTTAGGGTATTATGCAAACATGCAGGTATGGTTATAGGATTGTCTTCGTAACTTCAGGTACTTGCCACCTAATCACTTGAATCCATAAATTGAGACATTGTGCTGGGGCCAGCAGATTACGGCCATACCACCCTGAGCACGCCCGACCTCGTCTGATCTCGGAAGCTAAGCAGGGCTGGGCTTGGTTAGTACTTGGATGGGAGACTGCCTGGGAATACCTGGTGCTGTAAGCCTTTGATTTTCATGTCATTGAACCGCTTTTGATCCAGAGAAGGGGTGTATTAAAAGACCAAAAGCAGCTCCCCATTAATGAGGGCACATTAACGACATTGCTTTTGGCTGTTTTCCAATGTCTTGTGCTGCTAGCTGATGCCACCTACACCACACCACGGCCTTATTTGCTGGCTGAGGTCACTTACACCACACCAGGGCCTGTGGCTCTTGCTCAGGCCACTTACACCACACCAGGGCCTGTGGCTCTTGCTCAGGCCACTTACACCACACCAGGGCCTGTGGGACCGGCTGGGGCCACTTACACCACACCAGGGCCTGTGGCTGCTGGCTGAGGCCACTTACACCACACAAGGGCCTGAGGGACCGGCTGGGGCCACTTACACCACATCAGGGCCTGTGGCTGCTGGCTGAGGCCACTTACACCACACCAGGGCCTGTGGCTGCTGGCTGAGGCCACCTACACCACACCAGGGCCTTAGTTGCTATTGAGGCCAATTACACCACACCAGGGTCTGTGGCTCTTGCTCAGGCCACTTACACCACACCAGGGCCTGTGGCACTGGCTGAGGCCACTTACACCACACCAGGGCCTGTGGCTGCTGGCTTAGGCCACCTACACCACACCAGGGCCTTAGTTGCTATTGAGGCCAATTACACCACACAAGGGCCTGTGGCTGCTGGCTGAGGCCACCTACACCACACCAGGGCCTGTGGCTGCTGGCTGAGGCCACTTACACCACACCAGGGCCTGTGGCTGCTGGCTGAGGCCACCTACACCACACCAGGGCATTAGTTGCTATTGAGGCCAATTACACCACACCAGGGTCTGTGGCTCTTGCTCAGGCCACTTACACCACACCAGGGCCTGTGTGGCTCTTGCTCAGGCCACTTACACCACACCAGGGCCTGTGGCTGCTGGCTGAGGCCACTTACACCACACCAGGGCCTGTGGCTGCTGGCTGAGGCCACCTACACCACACCAGGGCCTGTGGCTGCTGGCTGAGGCCACCTACACCACACCAGGGCCTGTGGCTGCTGGCTGAGGCCACCTACACCACACCAGGGCCTGTGGCTGCTGGCTGAGGCCACTTACACCACACCAGTGCCTGTGGCTTCTGGCTGAGGCGACTTACACCACACCAGGGCCTGTGGCTGCTGGCTGAGGCCACTTACACCACACCAAGGCCTGTGGCTCTTGCTCAGGCCACTCACATCACACCAGGCCCTGCGCTTCTGGCCGAGGCCATCTTCACCAAACCAGGCCCTGTGGTTCTTGCTCAGGCCACTTACACCACACCAGGGTCTGTGGCTCTTGCTGAGGCCACTTTCACCACACCAGGGCCTGTGGCTGCTGGCTGAGGCCACCTACACCACACCAGGGCATTAGTTGCTATTGAGGCCAATTACACCACACCAGGGTCTGTGGCTCTTGCTCAGGCCACTTACACCACACCAGGGCCTGTGGCTCTTGCTCAGGCCACTTACACCACACCAGGGCCTGTGGCACTGGCTGAGGCCACTTACACCACACCAGGGCCTGTGGCTGCTGGCTGAGGCCACTTACACCACACCAGGGCCTGTGGCTGCTGGCTGAGGCCACTTACACCACACCAGGGCCTGTGGCTGGTGGCTGAGGCCACCTACACCACACCAGGGCCTGTGGCTGCTGGCTGAGGCGACTTATACCACACCAGGGCCCTTTTGCTGCTGGCTGAGGCCACTTACACCACACCAGTGCCTGTGGCTTCTGTCTGAGGCGACTTACACCACACCAGGGCCTGTGGCTGCTGGCTGAGGCCAATTACACCACACCAGGGTCTGTGGCTCTTGCTCAGGCCACTTACACCACACCAGGGCCTGTGGCACTGGCTGAGGCCACTTACACCACACCAGGGCCTGTGGCTGCTGGCTGAGGCCACTTACACCACACCAGGGCCTGTGGCTGCTGGCTGAGGCCACTTACACCACACCAGGGCCTGTGGCTGCTGGCTGAGGCCACTTACACCACACCAGGGCCTGTGGCTTCTGGCTGAGGCGACTTACACCACACCAGGGCCTGTGGCTGCTGGCTGAGGCCACTTACACCACACCAAGGCCTGTGGCTCTTGCTCCGGCCACTCACATCACACCAGGCCCTGCGCTTCTGGCCGAGGCCATCTTCACCAAACCAGGCCCTGTGCTGCTTGCTGTGGCCATGTACAACACACCAGGCCCTGTGCTGGTTCCTGAGGCCATCTTCAACAATCCAGGGCCTGTGCTGTTGGATAAATGCCAAACTGAGCCTTTGGGTTAGGGTATTATGCAAACATGCAGGTATGGTTATAGGATTGTCTTCGTAACTTCAGGTACTTGCCACCTAATCACTTGAATCCATAAATTGAGACATTGTGCTGGGGCCAGCAGCTTACGGCCATACCACCCTGAGCACGCCCGACCTCGTCTGATCTCGGAAGCTAAGCAGGGCTGGGCTTGGTTAGTACTTGGATGGGAGACTGCCTGGGAATACCTGGTGCTGTAAGCCTTTCATGTCATTGAACCGCTTTTGATCCAGAGAAGGGGTGTATTAAAAGACCAAAAGCAGCTGCCCATTAATGAGGGCACATTAACGACACTGCTTTTGGCTGTTTTCCAATGTCTTGTGCTGCTAGCTGATGCCACCTACACCACACCAGGGCCTGAGTGACCGGCTGGGGCCACTTACACCACATCAGGGCCTGTGACTTGGCTGAGGCCACTTACACCACACCAGGGCCTGTGGCTGCTGGCTGAGGCCAGTTACACCACACCAGAGCCTGTGGCTGCTGGCTGAAGCCACTTACACCACACCAGGGCCTTAGTTGCTATTGAGGCCACTTACACCACACCAGGGCCTGTGGCTGCTGGCTGAGGCCACCTACACCACACCAGGGCCTGTGGCTGCTGGCTGAGGCCACTTACACCACACCAGGGCCTGTGGCTCTTGCTCAGGCCACTCACATCACACCAGGCCCTGCGCTTCTGGCCGAGGCCATCTTCACCAAACCAGGCCCTGTGGTTCTTGCTCAGGCCACTTACACCACACCAGGGCCTGTGGCTGCTGGCTGAAGCCACTTACACCACACCAGGGCCTTAGTTGCTATTGAGGCCACTTACACCACACCAGGGCCTGTGGCTGCTGGCTGAGGCCACCTACACCACACCAGGGCCCTTTTGCTGCTGGCTGAGGCCACTTACACCACACCAGTGCCTGTGGCTTCTGGCTGAGGCCACTTACACCACACCAGGGCATGTGGCTGCTGGCTGAGGCCACTTACACCACACCAGGGCCTGTGGCTCTTGCTCAGGCCACTCACATCACACCAGGCCCTGCGCTTCTGGCCGAGGCCATCTTCACCAAACCAGGCCCTGTGGTTCTTGCTCAGGCCACTTACACCACACCAGGGCCTTATTTGCTATTGAGGCCACTTACACCACACCAGGGCCTGTGGCACTTGCTCAGGCCACTTACACCACACCAGGGCCTGTGGCTGCTGGCTGAGGCCACTTACACCACACCAGGGCCTGTGGCTCTTGCTCAGGCCACTTACACCACACCAGGGCCTGTGTCACTGGCTGAGGCCACTTAGACCACACCAGGGCCTGTGGCTGCTGGCTGAGGCCACTCACAACACACCAGGGCCTGTGGCTGCTAGCTGAGGCCACTTACACCAAACCAGGGCCTGTGGCTGCTTGCTGAGGCCACCTACACCACACCAGGGCCTTAGTTGCTATTGAGGCCAATTACACCACACAAGGGCCTGTGGCTGCTGGCTGAGGCCACCTACACCACACCAGGGCCTGTGGCTGCTGGCTGAGGCCACTTACAACACACCAGGGCCTGTGGCTGCTGGCTGAGGCCACCTACACCACACCAGGGCCTGTGGCTGCTGGCTGAGGCCACTTACAACACACCAGGGTCTGTGGCTCTTGCTCAGGCCACTCATATCACACCAGGCCCTGTGGTTCTGGCCGAGGCCATCTTCACCAAACCAGGCCCTGTGCTGCTTGCTGTGGCCATGTAAAACACACCAGGCCCTGTGCTGGTTCCTGACGCCATCTTCAATAATCCTGGGCCTGTGCTGTTGGATAAATGCCAAACTGAGCCTTTGGGTTAGGGTATTATGCAAACATGCAGGTATGGTTATAGGATTGTCTTCGTAACTTCAGGTACTTGCCACCTAATCACTCGAATCCATAAATTGAGACATTGTGCTGGGGCCAGCAGCTTACGGCCATACCACCCTGAGCACGCCCGACCTCGTCTGATCTCGGAAGCTAAGCAGGGCTGGGCTTGGTTAGTACGTGGATGGGAGACTGCCTGGGAATACCTGGTGCTGTAAGCCTTTCATTTTCATGTCATTGAACCGCTTTTGATCCAGAGAAGGGGTGTATTAAAAGACCAAAAGCAGCTGCCCATTAATGAGGGCACATTAACGACATTGCTTTTGGCTGTTTTCCAATGTCTTGTGCTGCTAGCTGATGCCACTTACACCACACCAGGGCCTGTGGCTGCTGGCTGAGGCCACTTACACCACACCAGGGCCTGTGGCTGCTGGCTGAGGCCACTTACACCACACCAGGGCCTTAGTTGCTATTGAGGCCAATTACACCACACCATGGTCTGTGGCTCTTGCTCAGGCCACTTACACCACACCAGGGCCTGTGGCTGCTGGCTGAGGCCACTTACACCACACAAGGGCTTGTGGCTGCTGGCTGAGGCCACCTACACCACACCAGGGCCTGTGGCTGCTGGCTGAGGCCACTTACACCACACCAGGGCCTGTGGCTGCTGGCTGAGGCCACTTACACCACACCAGGGCCTTAGTTGCTATTGAGGCCAATTACACCACACCATGGTCTGTGGCTCTTGCTCAGGCAACTTACACCACACCAGGGCCTGTGGCTCTTGCTCAGGCCACTTACACCACACCAGGGCCTGTGGCTCTTGCTCAGGCCACTTACACCACACCAGGGCCTGTGGCTCTTGCTCAGGCCACTCATATCACACCAGGCCCTGTGCTTCTGGCTGAGGCCACTTAGACCACACCAGGGCCTGTGGCTGCTGGCTGAGGCCACTTACACCACACCAGGGCCTGTGGCTGCTGGCTGAGGCCATCTACACCACACCAGGGCCTGTGGCTGCTGGCTGAGGCGACTTACACCACACCAGGGCCCTTTTGCTGCTGGCTGAGGCCACTTACACCACACCAGTGCCTGTGGCTTCTGGCTGAGGCGACTTACACCACACCAGGGCCTGTGGCTGCTGGCTGAGGCCACTTACACCACACCAGGGCCTGTGGCTCTTGCTCAGGCCACTCACATCACACCAGGCCCTGCGCTTCTGGCCGAGGCCATCTTCACCAAACCAGGCCCTGTGGCTCTTGCTCAGGCCACTTACACCACACCAGGGCCTGTGGCTCTGGCTTAGGCCACTTACACCACACCAGGGCCTGTGGCACTTGCTCAGGCCACTTACACCACACCAGGGCCTGTGGCTGCTGGCTGAGGCCACTTACACCACACCAGGGCCTGTGGCTCTTACTCAGGCCACTTACACCACACCAGGGCCTGTGGCACTGGCTGAGGCCACTTAGACCACACCAGGGCCTGTGGCTGCTGGCTGAGGCCACTTACACCACACCAGGGCCTGTGGCTGCTGGCTGAGGCCACTTACACCAAACCAGGGCCTGTGGCTGCTTGCTGAGGCCATCTTCACCAAACCAGGCCCTGTGCTGCTTGCTGTGGCCATGTAAAACACACCAGGTCCTGTGCTGGTTCTTGAGGCCATCTTCAACAATCCAGGGCCTGTGCTGTTGGATAAATGCCAAACTGAGCCTTTGGGTTACGGTATTATGCAAACATGCAGGTATGGTTATAGGATTGTCTTCGTAACTTCAGGTACTTGCCACCTAATCACTTGAATCCATAAATTGAGACATTGTGCTGGGGCCATCAGCTTACGGCCATACCACCCTGAGCACGCCCGACCTCGTCTGATCTCGGAAGCTAAGCAGGGCTGGGCTTGGTTAGTACTTGGATGGGAGACTGCCTGGGAATACCTGGTGCTGTAAGCCTTTCATTTTCATGTCATTGAACCGCTTTTGATCCAGAGAAGGGGTGTATTAAAAGACCAAAAGCAGCTCCCCATTAATGAGGGCACATTAACGACATTGCTTTTGGCTGTTTTCCAATGTCTTGTGCTGCTAGCTGATGCCACCTACACCACACCACGGCCTTATTTGCTGGCTGAGGCCACATACACCAAACCAGGGCCTTAGTTGCTATTGAGGCCAATTACACCACACAAGGGCCTGTGGCTGCTGGCTGAGGCCACTTACACCACACCAGGGCCTTAGTTGCTATTGAGGCCAATTACACCACACCAGGGTCTGTGGCTCTTGCTCAGGCCACTTACACCACACCAGGGCCTGTGGCACTGGCTGAGGCCACTTACACCACACCAGGGCCTGTGGCTGCTGGCTGAGGCCACCTACACCACACCAGGGCCTTAGTTGCTATTGAGGCCAATTACACCACACAAGGGCCTGTGGCTGCTGGCTGAGGCCACCTACACCACACCAGGGCCTGTGGCTGCTGGCTGAGGCCACTTACACCACACCAGGGCCCTTTTGCTGCTGGCTGAGGCCACTTACACCACACCAGTGCCTGTGGCTTCTGGCTGAGGCGACTTACACCACACCAGGGCCTGTGGCTGCTGGCTGAGGCCACTTACACCACACCAAGGCCTGTGGCTCTTGCGCAGGCCACTCACATCACACCAGGCCCTGCGCTTCTGGCCGAGGCCATCTTCACCAAACCAGGCCCTGTGCTGCTTGCTGTGGCCATGTACAACACACCAGGCCCTGTGCTGGTTCCTGAGGCCATCTTCAACAATCCAGGGCCTGTGCTGTTGGATAAATGCCAAACTGAGCCTTTGGGTTAGGGTATTATGCAAACATGCAGGTATGGTTATAGGATTGTCTTCGTAACTTCAGGTACTTGCCACCTAATCACTTGAATCCATAAATTGAGACATTGTGCTGGAGCCAGCAGCTTACGGCCATACCACCCTGAGCACGCCCGACCTCGTCTGATCTCGGAAGCTAAGCAGGGCTGGGCTTGGTTAGTACTTGGATGGGAGACTGCCTGGGAATACCTGGTGCTGTAAGCCTTTCATTTTCATGTCATTGAACCGCTTTTGATCCAGAGAAGGGGTGTATTAAAAGACCAAAAGCAGCTGCCCATTAATGAGGGCACATTAACGACACTGCTTTTGGCTCTTTTCCAATGTCTTGTGCTGCTAGCTGATGCCACCTACACCACACTAGGGCCTGAGTGACCGGCTGGGGCCACTTACACCACATCAGGGCCTGTGGCTCTGGCTGAGGCCACTTACACCACACCAGGGCCTGTGGCTGCTGACTGAGGCCAGTTACACCACACCAGAGCCTGTGGCTGCTGGCTGAAGCCACTTACACCACACCAGGGCCTTAGTTGCTATTGAGGCCACTTACACCACACCAGGGCCTGTGGCTGCTGGCTGAGGCCACTTACACCACACCAGTGCCTGTGGCTTCTGGCTGAGGCGACTTACACCACACCAGGGCCTGTGGCTGCTGGCTGAGGCCACTTACACCACACCAGGGCCTGTGGCTCTTGCTCAGGCCACTCACATCACACCAGGCCCTGCGCTTCTGGCCGAGGCCATCTACACCAAACCAGGCCCTGTGGTTCTTGCTCAGGCCACTTACACCACACCAGGGCCTGTGGCTCTGGCTTAGGCCAATTACACCACACCAGGGTCTGTGGCTCTTGCTCAGGCCACTTACACCACACCAGGGCCTGTGGCTGCTGGCTGAGACCACCTACACCACACCAGGGCCTGTGGCTGCTTGCTGAGGCGACTTACACCACACCAGGGCCTGTTGCTGCTGGCTGAGGCCACTTACACCACCCCAGTGCCTGTGGCTTCTGGCTGAGGCGACTTACACCACACCAGGGCCTGTTGCTATTGAGGCCATTTACACCACACCAGGGCCTGTGGCTCTTACTCAGGCCACTTACACCACACCAGGGCCTGTGGCACTGGCTGAGGCCACTTAGACCACACCAGGGCCTGTGGCTGCTGGCTGAGGCCACCTACACCACACCAGGGCCTGTGGCTGCTGGCTGAGGCGACTTACACCACACCAGGGCCCTTTTGCTGCTGGCTGAGGCCACTTACACCACACAAGTGCCTGTGGCTTCTGGCTGAGGCCACCTACACCACACCAGGGCCTGTGGCTGCTGGCTGAGGCCACTTACACCACACCAAGGCCTGTGGCTCTTGCTCAGGCCACTCACATCACACCAGGCCCTGCGCTTCTGGCCGAGGCCATCTTCACCAAACCAGGCCCTGTGCTGCTTGCTGTGGCCATGTACAACACACCAGGCCCTGTGCTGGTTCCTGAGGCCATCTTCAACAATCCAGGGCCTGTGCTGTTGGATAAATGCCAAACTGAGCCTTTGGGTTAGGGTATTATGCAAACATGCAGGTATGGTTATAGGATTGTCTTCGTAACTTCAGGTACTTGCCACCTAATCACTTGAATCCATAAATTGAGACATTGTGCTGGGGCCAGCAGCTTACGGCCATACCACCCTGAGCACGCCCGACCTCGTCTGATCTCGGAAGCTAAGCAGGGCTGGGCTTGGTTAGTACTTGGATGGGAGACTGCCTGGGAATACCTGGTGCTGTAAGCCTTTCATTTTCATGTCATTGAACCGCTTTTGATCCAGAGAAGGGGTGTATTAAAAGACCAAAAGCAGCTGCCCATTAATGAGGGCACATTAACGACACTGCTTTTGGCTGTTTTCCAATGTTTTGTGCTGCTAGCTGATGCCACCTACACCACACCAGGGCCTGTGTGACCGGCTGGGGCCACTTACACCACACCAGGGCCTGTGGCTGCTGGCTGAGGCCAGTTACACCACACCAGAGCCTGTGGCTGCTGGCTGAAGCCACTTACACCACACCAGGGCCTTAGTTGCTATTGAGGCCACTTACACCACACCAGGGCGTTAGTTGCTATTGAGGCCAATTACACTACACCAGGGTCTGTGGCTCTTGCTCAGGCCACTTACACCACACCAGGCCTGTGGCACTTGCTCAGGCCACTTACACCACACCAGGGCCTGTGGCTGCTGGCTGAGGCCACTTACACCACACCAGGGCCTGTGGCTGCTGGCTGAGGCCACCTACACCACACCAGGGCATTAGTTGCTATTGAGGCCAATTACACCACACCAGGGTCTGTGGCTCTTGCTCAGGCCACTTACACCACACCAGGGCCTGTGGCTGCTGGCTGAGGCCACTTACACCACACCAGGGCCTGTGGCTGCTGGCTGAGGCCACCTACACCACACCAGGGCCTGTGGCTGCTGTCTGAGGCCACTTACACCACACCAGGGCCTGTGGCTGCTGGCTGAGGCCATCTACACCACACCAGGGCCTGTGGCTGCTGGCTGAGGCGACTTACACCACACCAGGGCCCTTTTGCTGCTGGCTGAGGCCACTTACACCACACCAGTGCCTGTGGCTTCTGGCTGAGGCGACTTACACCACACCAGGGCCTGTGGCTGCTGGCTGAGGCCACTTACACCACACCAGGGCCTGTGGCTCTTGCTCAGGCCACTCACATCACACCAGGCCCTGCGCTTCTGGCTGAGGCCATCTTCACCAAACCAGGCCCTGTGGCTCTTGCTCAGGCCACTTACACCACACCAGGGCCTGTGGCTCTGGCTTAGGCCACTTACACCACACCAGGGCCTGTGGCACTTGCTCAGGCCACTTACACCACACCAGGGCCTGTGGCTGCTGGCTGAGGCCACTTACACCACACCAGTGCCTGTGGCTCTTACTCAGGCCACTTACACCACACCAGGGCCTGTGGCACTGGCTGAGGCCACTTAGACCACACCAGGGCCTGTGGCTGCTGGCTGAGGCCACTTACACCACACCAGGGCCTGTGGCTGCTGGCTGAGGCCACTTACACCACACCAGGGCCTTAGTTTCTATTGAGGCCAATTACACCACACCATGGTCTGTGGCTCTTGCTCAGGCCACTCATATCACACCAGGGCCTGTGGCTGCTGGCTGAGGCCACTTACACCACACCAGGGCCTTAGTTGCTATTGAGGCCAATTACACCACACCATGGTCTGTGGCTCTTGCTCAGGCCACTCATATCACACCAGGGCCTGTGGCTGCTGGCTGAGGCGACTTACACCACACCAGGGCCCTTTTGCTGCTGGCTGAGGCCACTTACACCACACCAGTGCCTGTGGCTTCTGGCTGAGGCGACTTACACCACACCAGGGCCTGTGGCTGCTGGCTGAGGCCACTTACACCACACCAGGGCCTGTGGCTGCTGGCTTAGGCCACCTACACTACACCAGGGCCTTAGTTGCTATTGAGGCCAATTACACCACACCATGGTCTGTGGCTCTTGCTCAGGCCACTTACACCACACCAGGGCCTGTGGCACTGGCTGAGGCCACTTACACCACACCAGGGCCTGTGGCTGCTGGCTGAGGCCACTTACACCACACAAGGGCTTGTGGCTGCTGGCTGAGGCCACCTACACCACACCAGGGCCTGTGGCTGCTGGCTGAGGCCACCTACACCACACCAGGGCCTGTGGCTCTTGCTCAGGCCACTTACACCACACCAGGGCCTGTGGCTCTTGCTCAGGCCACTTACACCACACCAGGGCCTGTGGCTCTTGCTCAGGCCACTCATATCACACCAGGCCCTGTGCTTCTGGCTGAGGCCATCTTCACCAAACCAGGCCCTGTGCTGCTTGCTGTGGCCATGTACAACACACCAGGCCCTGTGCTGTTTCCTGAGGCCATCTTCAACAATCCAGGGCCTGTGCTGTTGGATAAATGCCAAACTGAGCCTTTGGGTTAGGGTATTATGCAAACATGCAGGTATGGTTATAGGATTGTCTTCGTAACTTCAGGTACTTGCCACCTAATCACTTGAATCCATAAATTGAGACATTGTGCTGGGCCCACCAGCTTACGGCCATACCACCCTGAGCACGCCCGACCTCGTCTGATCTCGGAAGCTAAGCAGGGCTGGGCTTGGTTAGTACTTGGATGGGAGACTGCCTGGGAATACCTGGTGCTGTAAGCCTTTCATTTTCATGTCATTGAACCGCTTTTGATCCAGAGAAGGGGTGTATTAAAAGACCAAAAGCAGCTGCCCATTAATAAGGCCACATTAATCACATTGCTTTTGGCTCTTTTCCAATGTCTTGTGCTGCTAGCTGATGCCACCTACACCACACCAGGGCCTGAGTGACCGGCTGGGGCCACTTACACCACATCAGGGGCTGTGGCTCTGGCTGAGGCCACTTACACCACACCAGGGCCTGTGGGTTCTGGCTGAGGCGACTTACACCACACCAGGGCCTGTGGCTGCTGGCTGAGGCCACTTACACCACACCAGGGCCTGTGGCTCTTGCTCAGGCCACTCACATCACACCAGGCCCTGCGCTTCTGGCCGAGGCCATCTTCACCAAACCAGGCCCTGTGCTGCTAGCTGTGGCCATGTACAACACACCAGGCCCTGTGCTGGTTCCTGAGGCCATCTTCAACAATCCAGGGCCTGTGCTGTTGGATAAATGCTAAACTGAGCCTTTGGGTTAGGGTATTATGCAAACATGAAGGTAGGGTTATAGGATTGTCTTCGTAACTTCAGGTACTTGCCACCTAATCACCTGAATCCATAAATTCAGACATTGTGCTGTGGCCAGCAGCTTACGGCCATACCACCCTGAGCACGCCCGACCTCGTCTGATCTCGGAAGCTGAGGAGGGCTGGGCTTGGTTAGTACTTGGATGGGAGCCTGCCTGGGAATACCTGGTGCTGTAAGCCTTTCATTTTCATGTCATTGAACCGCTTTTGATCCAGAGAAGGGGTGTATTAAAAGACCAAAAGCAGCTGCCCATTAATGAGGGCACATTAACGACATTGCTTTTGGCTGTTTTCCAATGTCTTGTGCTGCTAGCTGATGCCACCTACACCAAACCAGGGCCTTAGTTGCTATTGAGGCCAATTACACCACACCAGGGTCTTTGGCTCTTCCTCAGGCCACTTACACCACACCAGGGCCTGTGGTACTGGCTGAGGCCACTTACACCACACCAGGGCCTGTGGCTGCTGGCTGAGGCCACTTACACCACACCAGGGCCTTATTTGCTATTGAGGCCACTTACACCACACCAGGGCCTGTGGCTCTTGCTCAGGCCACTTACACCACACCAGGGCCTGTGGCTCTTGCTCAGGCCACTCACATCACACCAGGCCCTGCGCTTCTGGCCGAGGCCATCTTCACCAAACCAGGCCCTGTGCTGCTAGCTGTGGCCATGTACAACACACCAGGCCCTGTGCTGGTTCCTGAGGCCATCTTCAACAATCCAGGGCCTGTGCTGTTGGATAAATGCTAAACTGAGCCTTTGGGTTAGGGAATTATGCAAACATGAAGGTAGGGTTATAGGATTGTCTTCGTAACTTCAGGTACTTGCCACCTAATCACCTGAATCCATAAATTGAGACATTGTGCTGGGGCCAGCAGCTTACGGCCATACCACCCTGAGCACGCCCGACCTCGTCTGATCTCGGAAGCTGAGCAGGGCTGTGCTTGGTTAGTACTTGGATGGGAGACTGCCTGGGAATACCTGGTGCTGTAAGCCTTTCATTTTCATGTCATTGAACCGCTTTTGATCCAGAGAAGGGGTGTATTAAAAGACCAAAAGCAGCTGCCCATTAATGAGGGCACATTAACGACATTGCTTTTGGCTGTTTTCCAATGTCTTGTGCTGCTAGCTGATGCCACCTACACCACACCAGGGCCTGAGTGACCGGCTGGGGCCACTTACACCACATCAGGGCCTGTGGCTCTGGCTGAGGCCACTTACACCACACCAGGGCCTGTGGCTGCTGGCTGAGGCCACTTACACCACACCAGGGCCTGTGGCTGCTGGCTGAGGCCACTTACACCACACCAGGGCCTTAGTTGCTATTGAGGCCAATTACACCACACCATGGTCTGTGGCTCTTGCTCAGGCAACTTACACCACACCAGGGCCTGTGGCACTGGCTGAGGCCACTTACACCACACCAGGGCCTGTGGCTGCTGGCTGAGGCCACTTACACCACACAAGGGCTTGTGGCTGCTGGCTGAGGCCACCTACACCACACCAGGGCCTGTGGCTGCTGGCTGAGGCCACCTACACCACACCAGGGCCTGTGGCTCTTGCTCAGGCCACTTACACCACACCAGGGCCTGTGGCTCTTGCTCAGGCCACTCATATCACACCAGGCCCTGTGCTTCTGGCTGAGGCCACTTAGACCACACCAGGGCCTGTGGCTGCTGGCTGAGGCCACTTACACCACACCAGGGCCTGTGGCTGCTGGCTGAGGCCATCTACACCACACCAGGGCCTGTGGCTGCTGGCTGAGGCGACTTACACCACACCAGTGCCTGTGGCTTCTGGCTGAGGCGACTTACACCACACCAGGGCCTTATTTGCTATTGAGGCCACTTACACCACACCAGGGCCTGTGGCTGCTGGCTGAGGCCACTTACACCACACCAGGGCCTGTGGCTCTTACTCAGGCCACTTACACCACACCAGGGCCTGTGGCACTGGCTGAGGCCACTTAGACCACACCAGGGCCTGTGGCTGCTGGCTGAGGCCACTTACACCACACCAGGGCCTGTGGCACTGGCTGAGGCCACTTAGACCACACCAGGGCCTGTGGCTGCTGGCTGAGGCCACTTACACCACACCAGGGCCTGTGGCTGCTGGCTGAGGCCACTTACACCACACCAGGGCCTGTGGCTGCTTGCTGAGGCCATCTTCACCAAACCAGGCCCTGTGCTGCTTGCTGTGGCCATGTAAAACACACCAGGTCCTGTGCTGGTTCTTGAGGCCATCTTCAACAATCCAGGGCCTGTGCTGTTGGATAAATGCCAAACTGAGCCTTTGGGTTAGGGTATTATGCAAACATGCAGGTATGGTTATAGGATTGTCTTCGTAACTTCAGGTACTTGCCACCTAATCACTTGAATCCATAAATTGAGACATTGTGCTGGGGCCAGCAGCTTACGGCCATACCACCCTGAGCACGCCCGACCTCGTCTGATCTCGGAAGCTAAGCAGGGCTGGGCTTGGTTAGTACTTGGATGGGAGACTGCCTGGGAATACCTGGTGCTGTAAGCCTTTCATGTCATTGAACCGCTTTTGATCCAGAGAAGGGGTGTATTAAAAGACCAAAAGCAGCTCCCCATTAATGAGGGCACATTAACGACATTGCTTTTGGCTGTTTTCCAATGTCTTGTGCTGCTAGCTGATGCCACCTACACCACACCACGGCCTTATTTGCTGGCTGAGGCCACATACACCAAACCAGGGCCTTAGTTGCTATTGAGGCCAATTACACCACACCAGGGCCTGAGTGACCGGCTGGGGCCACTTACACCACATCAGGGCCTGTGGCTCTGGCTGAGGCCACTTACACCACACCAGGGCCTGTGGCTGCTGGCTGAGGCCAGTTGCACCACACCAGAGCCTGTGGCTGCTGGCTGAAGCCACTTACACCACACCAGGGCCTTAGTTGCTATTGAGGCCACTTACACCACACCAGGGCCTGTGGCTGCTGGCTGAGGCCACTTACACCACACCAGTGCCTGTGGCTTCTGGCTGAGGCGACTTACACCACACCAGGGCCTGTGGCTGCTGGCTGAGGCCACTTACACCACACCAGGGCCTGTGGCTCTTGCTCAGGCCACTCACATCACACCAGGCCCTGCGCTTCTGGCCGAAGCCATCTTCACCAAACCAGGCCCTGTGGTTCTTGCTCAGGCCACTTACACCACACCAGGGCCTGTGGCTCTGGCTTAGGCCAATTACACCACACCAGGGTCTGTGGCTCTTGCTGAGGCCACTTACACCACACCAGGGCCTGTGGCTGCTGCCTGAGACCACCTACACCACACCAGGGCCTGTGGCTGCTTGCTGAGGCGACTTACACCACACCAGGGCCTGTTGCTGCTGGCTGAGGCCACTTACACCACCCCAGTGCCTGTGGCTTCTGGCTGAGGCGACTTACACCACACCAGGGCCTGTTGCTGCTGGCTGAGGCCACTTACACCACACCAGGGCCTGTGGCTGCTGGCTCAGGCCACTCATATCAAACCAGGTCCTGTGCTTCTGGCCGAGGCCATCTTCACCAAACCAGGCCCTGTGCTGCTAGCTGAGGCGACTTACACCACATCAGGGCCTGTGGCTCTGGCTGAGGCCACTTACACCACACCAGGGCCTGTGGCTGCTGGCTGAGGCCAGTTACACCACACCAGGGCCTGTGGCTGCTGGCTGAGGCCACATACACCACACCAGGGCCTTAGTTGCTATTGAGGCCAATTACACCACACCAGGGTCTGTGGCTCTTGCTCAGGCCACTCACATCACACCAGGCCCTGCGCTTCTGGCCACTTACACCACACCAGGGCCTGTGGCTGCTGGCTGAGGCCACTTACACCATACCAGGGCCTGTGGCTGTTGGCTGAGGCCACTTACACCACACCAGGGCCTTAGTTGCTATTGAGGCCACTTACACCACACCAGGGCCTGTGGCTCTGGCTGAGGCCACTTACACCACACCAGGGCCTTATTTGCTATTCAGGCCAGTTACACCACACCAGGGCCTGTGGCTCTGGCTCAGGCCACTTACACCACACCAGGGCCTGTGGCTGCTGGCTGATTCCACTTACACCACACCAGGGCCTGTGGCTCTTGCTCAGGCCACTCATATCACACCAGGCCCTGTGCTTCTGGCTGAGGCCATCTTCACCAAACCAGGCCCTGTGCTGCTTGCTGTGGCCATGTACAACACACCAGGCCCTGTGCTGGTTCCTGAGGCCATCTTCAACAATCCAGGGCCTGTGCTGTTGGATAAATGCCAAACTGAGCCTTTGGGTTAGGGTATTATGCAAACATGCAGGTATGGTTATAGGATTGTCTTCGTAACTTCAGGTACTTGCCACCTAATCACTTGAATCCATAAATTGAGACATTGTGCTGGGGCCAGCAGCTTACGGCCATACCACCCTAAGCACGCCCGACCTCGTCTGATCTCGGAAGCTAAGCAGGGCTGGGCTTGGTTAGTACTTGGATGGGAGACTGCCTGGGAATACCTGGTGCTGTAAGCCTTTCATTTTCATGTCATTGAACCGCTTTTGATCCAGAGAAGGGGTGTATTAAAAGACCAAAAGCAGCTCCCCATTAATGAGGGCACATTAACGACATTGCTTTTTGCTCTTTTCCAATGTCTTGTGCTGCTAGCTGATGCCACCTACACCACACCAGGGCCTGAGTGACCGGCTGGGGCCACTTACACCACATCAGGGCCTGTTGCTCTGGCTGAGGCCAGTTACACCACAACAGGGCCTGTGGCTGCTGGCTGAGGCCACTTACACCACACCAGGGCCTGTGGCTGCTGGCTGAGGCCAGTTACACCACACCAGAGCCTGTGGCTGCTGGCTGAAGCCACTTACACCACACCAGGGCCTTAGTTGCTATTGAGGCCACTTACACCACACCAGGGCCTGTGGCTGCTGGCTGAGGCCACCTACACCACACCAGGGCCTGTGGCTGCTGGCTGAGGCCACTTACACCACACCAGGGCCTGTGGCTGCTGGCTGAAGCCACTTACACCACACCAGGGCCTGTGGCTGCTATTGAGGCCACTTACACCACACCAGGGCCTGTGGCTGCTGGCTGAGGCCACCTACACCACACCAGGGCCCTTTTGCTGCTGGCTGAGGCCACTTACACCACACCAGGGCCTTAGTTGCTATTGAGGCCAATTACACCACACCATGGTCTGTGGCTCTTGCTCAGGCCACTTACACCACACCAGGGCCTGTGGCACTGGCTGAGGCCACTTACACCACACCAGGGCCTGTGGCTGCTGGCTGAGGCCACTTACACCACACAAGGGTTTGTGGCTGCTGGCTGAGGCCACCTACACCACACCAGGGCCTGTGGCTGCTGGCTGAGGCCACCTACACCACACCAGGGCCTGTGGCTGCTGGCTGAGGCCACTTACACCACACCAGGGCGTTAGTTGCTATTGAGGCCAATTACACCACACCATGGTCTGTGGCTCTTGCTCAGGCCACTTACACCACACCAGGGCCTGTGGCACTGGCTGAGGCCACTTACACCACACCAGGGCCTGTGGCTGCTGGCTGAGGCCACCTACACCACACCAGGGCCTGTGGCTGCTGGCTGAGGCGACTTACACCACACCAGGGCCCTTTTGCTGCTGGCTGAGGCCACTTACACCACACCAGTGCCTGTGGCTTCTGGCTGAGGCGACTTACACCACACCAGGGCCTGTGGCTGCTGGCTGAGGCCACTTACACCACACCAGGGCCTGTGGCACTGGCTGAGGCCACTTACACCACACCAGGGCCTGTGGCTGCTGGCTGAGGCCACTTACACCACACCAGGGCCTGTGGCTGCTGGCTGAGGCCACTTACACCACACCAGGGCCTGTGGCTGCTGGCTGAGGCCACCTACACCACACCAGGGCCTGTGGCTGCTGGCTGAGGCGACTTACACCACACCAGGGCCCTTTTGCTGCTGGCTGAGGCCACTTACACCACACCAGTGCCTGTGGCACTGGCTGAGGCCACTTACACCACACCAGGGCCTGAGTGACCGGCTGGGGCCACTTACACCACACCAGGGCCTGTGGCTCTTGCTCAGGCCACTCACATCACACCAGGCCCTGCTCTTCTGGCCGAGGCCATCTTCACCAAACCAGGCCCTGTGCTGCTAGCTGTGGCCATGTACAACACACCAGGCCCTGTGCTGGTTCCTGAGGCCATCTTCAACAATCCAGGGCCTGTGCTGTTGGATAAATGCCAAACTGAGCCTTTGGGTTAGGGTATTATGCAAACATGCAGGTATGGTTATAGGATTGTCTTCGTAACTTCAGGTACTTGCCACCTAATCACTTGAATCCATAAATTGAGTCATTGTGCTGGGGCCAGCAGCTTACGGCCATACCACCCTGAGCACGCCCGACCTCGTCTGATCTCGGAAGCTAAGCAGGGCTGGGCTTGGTTAGTACTTGGATGGGAGACTGCCTGGGAATACCTGGTGCTGTAAGCCTTTCATTTTCATGTCATTGAACCGCTTTTGATCCAGAGAAGGGGTGTATTAAAAGACCAGAAGCAGCTCCCCATTAATGAGGTCACATTAACGACATTGCTTTTGGCTGTTTTCCAATGTCTTGTGCTGCTAGCTGATGCCACCTACACCACACCAGGGCCTGAGTGACCGGCTGGGGCCACTTACACCACATCAGGGCCTGTTGCTCTGGCTGAGGCCACTTACACCACACCAGGGCCTGTGGCTGCTGGCTGAGGCCACCTACACCACACCAGGGCCTTAGTTGCTATTGAGGCCAATTACACCACACCAGGGTATGTGGCTCTTGCTCAGGCCACTTACACCACACCAGGGCCTTAGTTGCTATTGAGGCCAATTACACCACACCAGGGCCTGTGGCACTGGCTGAGGCCACTTACACCACACCAGGGCCTGTGGCTGCTGGCTGAGGCCACCTACACCACACCTGAGCCTGTGGCTGCTGGCTGAAGCCACTTACACCACACCAGGGCCTTAGTTGCTATTGAGGCCACTTACACCACACCAGGGCCTGTGGCTGCTGGCTGAGGCCACCTACACCACACCAGGGCCTGTGGCTGCTGGCTGAGGCCACTTACACCACACCAGGGCCTGTGGCTGCTGGCTGAAGCCACTTACACCACACCAGGGCCTTAGTTGCTATTGAGGCCACTTACACCACACCAGGGCCTGTGGCTGCTGGCTGAGGCCACCTACACCACACCAGGGCATTAGTTGCTATTGAGGCCACTTACACCACACCAGGGCCTGTGGCTGCTGGCTGAGGCCACCTACACCACACCAGGGCATTAGTTGCTATTGAGGCCAATTACACCACACCAGGGTCTGTGGCTCTTGCTCAGGCCACTTACACCACACCAGGGCCTGTGGCTCTTGCTCAGGCCACTTACACCACACCAGGGCCTGTGGCTGCTGGCTGAGGCCACCTACACCACACCAGGGCATTAGTTGCTATTGAGGCCAATTACACCACACCAGGGTCTGTGGCTCTTGCTCAGGCCACTTACACCACACCAGGGCCTGTGGCTCTTGCTCAGGCCACTTACACCACACCAGGGCCTGTGGCTGCTGGCTGAGGCCACTTACACCACACCAGGGCCTGTGGCTGCTGGCTGAGGCCACTTACACCACACCAGGGCCTGTGGCTGCTGGCTGAGGCCACCTACACCACACCAGGGCCTGTGGCTGCTGGCTGAGGCCACTTACACCACACCAGGGCCCTTTTGCTGCTGGCTGAGGCCACTTACACCACACCAGTGCCTGTGGCTTCTGTCTGAGGCGACTTACACCACACCAGGGCCTGTGGCTGCTGGCTGAGGCCAATTACACCACACCAGGGTCTGTGGCTCTTGCTCAGGCCATCTACACCACACCAGGGCCTGTGGCACTGGCTGAGGCCACTTACACCACACCAGGGCCTGTGGCTGCTGGCTGAGGCCACTTACACCACACCAGGGCCTGTGGCTGCTGGCTGAGGCCACTTACACCACACCAGTGCCTGTGGCTTCTGGCTGAGGCGACTTACACCACACCAGGGCCTGTGGCTGCTGGCTGAGGCCACTTACACCACACCAAGGCCTGTGGCTCTTGCTCAGGCCACTCACATCACACCAGGCCCTGCGCTTCTGGCCGAGGCCATCTTCACCAAACCAGGCCCTGTGCTGCTTGCTGTGGCCATGTACAACACACCAGGCCCTGTGCTGGTTCCTGAGGCCATCTTCAACAATCCAGGGCCTGTGCTGTTGGATAAATGCCAAACTGAGCCTTTGGGTTAGGGTATTATGCAAACATGAAGGTATGGTTATAGGATTGTCTTCGTAACTTCAGGTACTTGCCACCTAATCACTTGAATCCATAAATTGAGACATTGTGCTGGAGCCAGCATTTTACGGCCATACCACCCTGAGCACGCCCGACCTCGTCTGATCTCGGAAGCTAAGCAGGGCTGGGCTTGGTTAGTACTTGGATGGGAGACTGCCTGGGAATACCTGGTGCTGTAAGCCTTTCATTTTCATGTCATTGAACCGCTTTTGATCCAGAGAAGGGGTGTATTAAAAGACCAAAAGCAGCTGCCCATTAATGAGGGCACATTAACGACACTGCTTTTGGCTCTTTTCCAATGTCTTGTGCTGCTAGCTGAGGCCACCTACACCACACCAGGGCCTGAGTGACCGGCTGGGGCCACTTACACCACATCAGGGCCTGTGGCTCTGGCTGAGGCCACTTACACCACACCAGGGCCTGTGGCTGCTGGCTGAGGCCAGTTACACCACACCAGAGCCTGTGGCTGCTGGCTGAAGCCACTTACACCACACCAGGGCCTTAGTTGCTATTGAGGCCACTTACACCACACCAGGGCCTGTGGCTGCTGGCTGAGGCCACCTACACCACACCAGGGCCTGTGGCTGCTGGCTGAGGCGACTTACACCACACCAGGGCCCTTTTGCTGCTGGCTGAGGCCACTTACACCACACCAGTGCCTGTGGCTTCTGGCTGAGGCCACCTACACCACACCAGGGCCTGTGGCTGCTGGCTGAGGCCACTTACACCACACCAAGGCCTGTGGCTCTTGCTCAGGCCACTCACATCACACCAGGCCCTGCGCTTCTGGCCGAGGCCATCTTCACCAAACCAGGCCCTGTGCTGCTTGCTGTGGCCATGTACAACACACCAGGCCCTGTGCTGGTTCCTGAGGCCATCTTCAACAATCCAGGGCCTGTGCTGTTGGATAAATGCCAAACTGAGCCTTTGGGTTAGGGTATTATGCAAACATGCAGGTATGGTTATAGGATTGTCTTCGTAACTTCAGGTACTTGCCACCTAATCACTTGAATCCATAAATTGAGACATTGTGCTGGGGCCAGCAGCTTACGGCCATACCACCCTGAGCACGCCCGACCTCGTCTGATCTCGGAAGCTAAGCAGGGCTGGGCTTGGTTAGTACTTGGATGGGAGACTGCCTGGGAATACCTGGTGCTGTAAGCCTTTCATTTTCATGTCATTGAACCGCTTTTGATCCAGAGAAGGGGTGTATTAAAAGACCAAAAGGAGCTGCCCATTAATGAGGGCACATTAACGACACTGCTTTTGGCTCTTTTCCAATGTCTTGTGCTGCTAGCTGATGCCACCTACACCACACCAGGGCCTGAGTGACCGGCTGGGGCCACTTACACCACATCAGGGCCTGTGGCTCTGGCTGA
Organism: Aulonocara stuartgranti; assembly: GCF_965226115.1. Taxonomy (NCBI): domain Eukaryota; kingdom Metazoa; phylum Chordata; class Actinopteri; order Cichliformes; family Cichlidae; genus Aulonocara; species Aulonocara stuartgranti. Next base: position 22,654,888 of record NC_138941.1, on the reverse strand, counting down.
GGCCACTTACACCACACCAGGGCCTGTGGCTGCTGGCTGAGGCCAGTTACACCACACCAGAGCCTGTGGCTGCTGGCTGAAGCCACTTACACCACACCAGGGCCTTAGTTGCTATTGAGGCCACTTACACCACACCAGGGCCTGTGGCTGCTGGCTGAGGCCACCTACACCACACCAGGGCCTGTGGCTGCTGGCTGAGGCCACTTACACCACACCAGGGCCTGTGGCTGCTGGCTGAGGCCACTTACACCACACAAGGGCTTGTGGCTGCTGGCTGAGGCCACCTACACCACACCAGGGCCTGTGGCTGCTGGCTGAGGCCACCTACACCACACCAGGGCCTGTGGCTCTTGCTCAGGCCACTTACACCACACCAGGGCCTGTGGCTCTTGCTCAGGCCACTTACACCACACCAGGGCCTGTGGCTCTTGCTCAGGCCACTCATATCACACCAGGCCCTGTGCTTCTGGCTGAGGCCACTTAGACCACACCAGGGCCTGTGGCTGCTGGCTGAGGCCACTTACACCACACCAGGGCCTGTGGCTGCTGGCTGAGGCCATCTACACCACACCAGGGCCTGTGGCTGCTGGCTGAGGCGACTTACACCACACCAGGGCCCTTTTGCTGCTGGCTGAGGCCACTTACACCACACCAGTGCCTGTGGCTTCTGGCTGAGGCGACTTACACCACACCAGGGCCTGTGGCTGCTGGCTGAGGCCACTTACACCACACCAGGGCCTGTGGCTCTTGCTCAGGCCACTCACATCACACCAGGCCCTGCGCTTCTGGCCGAGGCCATCTTCACCAAACCAGGCCCTGTGGCTCTTGCTCAGGCCACTTACACCACACCAGGGCCTGTGGCTCTGGCTTAGGCCACTTACACCACACCAGGGCCTGTGGCACTTGCTCAGGCCACTTACACCACACCAGGGCCTGTGGCTGCTGGCTGAGGCCACTTACACCACACCAGGGCCTGTGGCTCTTACTCAGGCCACTTACACCACACCAGGGCCTGTGGCACTGGCTGAGGCCACTTAGACCACACCAGGGCCTGTGGCTGCTGGCTGAGGCCACTTACACCACACCACGGCCTGTGGCTGCTGGCTGAGGCCACTTACACCAAACCAGGGCCTGTGGCTGCTTGCTGAGGCCATCTTCACCAAACCAGGCCCTGTGCTGCTTGCTGTGGCCATGTAAAACACACCAGGTCCTGTGCTGGTTCTTGAGGCCATCTTCAACAATCCAGGGCCTGTGCTGTTGGATAAATGCCAAACTGAGCCTTTGGGTTAGGGTATTATGCAAACATGCAGGTATGGTTATAGGATTGTCTTCGTAACTTCAGGTACTTGCCACCTAATCACTTGAATCCATAAATTGAGACATTGTGCTGGAGCCAGCAGCTTACGGCCATACCACCCTGAGCACGCCCGACCTCGTCTGATCTCGGAAGCTAAGCAGGGCTGGGCTTGGTTAGTACTTGGATGGGAGACTGCCTGGGAATACCTGGTGCTGTAAGTCTTTCATTTTCATGTCATTGAACCGCTTTTGATCCAGAGAAGGGGTGTATTAAAAGACCAAAAGCAGCTGCCCATTAATGAGGGTACATTAACGACATTGCTTTTGGCTGTTTTCCAATGTCTTGTGCTGCTAGCTGATGCCACCTACACCACACCACGGCCTTATTTGCTGGCTGAGGCCACATACACCAAACCAGGGCCTTAGTTGCTATTGAGGCCAATTACACCACACCAGGGTCTGTGGCTCTTGCTCAGGCCACTTACACCACACCAGGGCCTGTGGCACTGGCTGAGGCCACTTACACCACACCAGGGCCTGTGGCTGCTGGCTGAGGCCACCTACACCACACCAGGGCCTTAGTTGCTATTTAGGCCAATTACACCACACAAGGGCCTGTGGCTGCTGGCTGAGGCCACCTACACCACACCAGGGCCTGTGGCTGCTGGCTGAGGCCACTTACACCACACCAGTGCCCTTTTGCTGCTGGCTGAGGCCACTTACACCACACCAGTGCCTGTGGCTTCTGGCTGAGGCGACTTACACCACACCAGGGCCTGTGGCTGCTGGCTGAGGCCACTTACACCACACCAAGGCCTGTGGCTCTTGCGCAGGCCACTCACATCACACCAGGCCCTGCGCTTCTGGCCGAGGCCATCTTCACCAAACCAGGCCCTGTGCTGCTTGCTGTGGCCATGTACAACACACCAGGCCCTGTGCTGGTTCCTGAGGCCATCTTCAACAATCCAGGGCCTGTGCTGTTGGATAAATGCCAAACTGAGCCTTTGGGTTAGGGTATTATGCAAACATGCAGGTATGGTTATAGGATTGTCTTCGTAACTTCAGGTAGTTGCCACCTAATCACTTGAATCCATAAATTGAGACATTGTGCTGGAGCCAGCAGCTTACGGCCATACCACCCTGAGCACGCCCGACCTCGTCTGATCTCGGAAGCTAAGCAGGGCTGGGCTTGGTTAGTACTTGGATGGGAGACTGCCTGGGAATACCTGGTGCTGTAAGCCTTTCATTTTCATGTCATTGAACCGCTTTTGATCCAGAGAAGGGGTGTATTAAAAGACCAAAAGCAGCTGCCCATTAATGAGGGCACATTAACGACACTGCTTTTGGCTCTTTTCCAATGTCTTGTGCTGCTAGCTGATGCCACCTACACCACACCAGGGCCTGAGTGACCGGCTGGGGCCACTTACACCACATCAGGGCCTGTGGCTCTGGCTGAGGCCACTTACACCACACCAGGGCCTGTGGCTGCTGGCTGAGGCCACCTACACCACACCAGGGCCTTAGTTGCTATTGAGGCCAATTACACTACACCAGGGTCTGTGGCTCTTACTCAGGCCACTTACACCACACCAGGCCTGTGGCACTTGCTCAGGCCACTTACACCACACCAGGGCCTGTGGTTGCTGGCTGAGGCCACTTACACCACACCAGGGCCTGTGGCTGCTGGCTGAGGCCACCTACACCACACCAGGGCATTAGTTGGTATTGAGGCCAATTACACCACACCAGGGTCTGTGGCTCTTGCTCAGGCCACTTACACCACACCAGGGCCTGTGGCTCTTGCTCATGCCACTTACACCACACCAGGGCCTGTGGCTGCTGGCTGAGGCCACTTACACCACACCAGGGCCTGTGGCTGCTGGCTGAGGCCACCTACACCACACCAGGGCCTGTGGCTGCTGTCTGAGGCCACTTACACCACACCAGGGCCTGTGGCTGCTGGCTGAGGCCATCTACACCACACCAGGGCCTTAGTTGCTATTGAGGCCAATTACACCACACCAGGGTATGTGGCTCTTGCTCAGGCCACTTACACCACACCAGGGCCTTAGTTGCTATTGAGTCCAATTACACCACACCAGGGCCTGTGGCACTGGCTGAGGCCACTTACACCACACCAGGGCCTGTGGCTGCTGGCTGAGGCCACTTACACCACACAAGGGCCTGTGGCTGCTGGCTGAGGCCACCTACACCACACCAGGGCCTGAGTGACCGGCTGGGGCCACTTACACCACATCAGGGCCTGTGGCTCTGGCTGAGGCCACTTACACCACACCAGGGCCTGTGGCTGCTGGCTGAGGCCAGTTACACCACACCAGAGCCTGTGGCTGCTGGCTGAAGCCACTTACACCACACCAGGGCCTTAGTTGCTATTGAGGCCACTTACACCACACCAGGGCCTGTGGCTGCTGGCTGAGGCCACCTACACCACACCAGGGCCTGTGGCTGCTGGCTGAGGCCACTTACACCACACCAGGGCCTGTGGCTGCTGGCTGAGGCCACTTACACCACACAAGGGCTTGTGGCTGCTGGCTGAGGCCACCTACACCACATCAGGGCCTGTGGCTGCTGGCTGAGGCCACCTACACCACACCAGGGCCTGTGGCTCTTGCTCAGGCCACTTACACCACACCAGGGCCTGTGGCTCTTGCTCAGGCCACTTACACCACACCAGGGCCTGTGGCTCTTGCTCAGGCCACTCATATCACACCAGGCCCTGTGCTTCTGGCTGAGGCCACTTAGACCACACCAGGGCCTGTGGCTGCTGGCTGAGGCCACTTACACCACACCAGGGCCTGTGGCTGCTGGCTGAGGCCATCTACACCACACCAGGGCCTGTGGCTGCTGGCTGAGGCGACTTACACCACACCAGGGCCCTTTTGCTGCTGGCTGAGGCCACTTACACCACACCAGTGCCTGTGGCTTCTGGCTGAGGCGACTTACACCACACCAGGGCCTGTGGCTGCTGGCTGAGGCCACTTACACCACACCAGGGCCTGTGGCTCTTGCTCAGGCCACTCACATCACACCAGGCCCTGCGCTTCTGGCCGAGGCCATCTTCACCAAACCAGGCCCTGTGGCTCTTGCTCAGGCCACTTACACCACACCAGGGCCTGTGGCTCTGGCTTAGGCCACTTACACCACACCAGGGCCTGTGGCACTTGCTCAGGCCACTTACACCACACCAGGGCCTGTGGCTGCTGGCTGAGGCCACTTACACCACACCAGGGCCTGTGGCTCTTACTCAGGCCACTTACACCACACCAGGGCCTGTGGCACTGGCTGAGGCCACTTAGACCACACCAGGGCCTGTGGCTGCTGGCTGAGGCCACTTACACCACACCACGGCCTGTGGCTGCTGGCTGAGGCCACTTACACCACATCAGGGCCTGTGGCTGCTTGCTGAGGCCACTTTCACCACACCAGGGCCTGTGGCTGCTGGCTGAGGCCACCTACACCACACCAGGGCATTAGTTGCTATTGAGGCCAATTACACCACACCAGGGTCTGTGGCTCTTGCTCAGGCCACTTACACCACACCAGGGCCTGTGGCTCTTGCTCAGGCCACTTACACCACACCAGGGCCTGTGGCTGCTGGCTGAGGCCACCTACACCACACCAGGGCATTAGTTGCTATTGAGGCCAATTACACCACACCAGGGTCTGTGGCTCTTGCTCAGGCCACTTACACCACACCAGGGCCTGTGGCTCTTGCTCAGGCCACTTACACCACACCAGGGCCTGTGGCACTGGCTGAGGCCACTTACACCACACCAGGGCCTGTGGCTGCTGGCTGAGGCCACTTACACCACACCAGGGCCTGTGGCTGCTGGCTGAGGCCACTTACACCACACCAGGGCCTGTGGCTGGTGGCTGAGGCCACCTACACCACACCAGGGCCTGTGGCTGCTGGCTGAGGCGACTTACACCACACCAGGGCCCTTTTGCTGCTGGCTGAGGCCACTTACACCACACCAGTGCCTGTGGCTTCTGTCTGAGGCGACTTACACCACACCAGGGCCTGTGGCTGCTGGCTGAGGCCAATTACACCACACCAGGGTCTGTGGCTCTTGCTCAGGCCACTTACACCACACCAGGGCCTGTGGCACTGGCTGAGGCCACTTACACCACACCAGGGCCTGTGGCTGCTGGCTGAGGCCACTTACACCACACCAGGGCCTGTGGCTGCTGGCTGAGGCCACTTACACCACACCAGGGCCTGTGGCTGCTGGCTGAGGCCACCTACACCACACCAGGGCCTGTGGCTGCTGGCTGAGGCGACTTACACCACACCAGGGCCCTTTTGCTGCTGGCTGAGGCCACTTACACCACACCAGTGCCTGTGGCACTGGCTGAGGCCACTTACACCACACCAGGGCCTGTGGCTGCTGGCTGAGGCCAATTACACCACACCAGGGTCTGTGGCTCTTGCTCAGGCCACTTACACCACACCAGGGCCTGTGGCACTGGCTGAGGCAACTTACACCACACCAGGGCCTGTGGCTGCTGGCTGAGGCCACTTACACCACACCAGGGCCTGTGGCTGCTGGCTGAGGCCACTTACACCACACCAGGGCCTGTGGCTGCTGGCTGAGGCCACCTACACCACACCAGGGCCTGTGGCTGCTGGCTGAGGTGACTTACACCACACCAGGGCCCTTTTGCTGCTGGCTGAGGCCACTTACACCACACCAGTGCCTGTGGCTTCGGGCTGAGGCGACTTACACCACACCAGGGCCTGTGGCTGCTGGCTGAGGCCACTTACACCACACCAAGGCCTGTGGCTCTTGCTCAGGCCATCTTCACCAAACCAGGGCCTGAGTGACCGGCTGGGGCCACTTACACCACACCAGGGCCTGTGGCTCTTGCTCAGGCCACTCATATCACACCAGGCCCTGTGCTTCTGGCCGAGGCCATCTTCACCAAACCAGGCCCTGTGCTGCTAGCTGTGGCCATGTACAACACACCAGGCCCTGTGCTGGTTCCTGAGGCCATCTTCAACAATCCAGGGCCTGTGCTGTTGGATAAATGCCAAACTGAGCCTTTGGGTTAGGGTATTATGCAAACATGCAGGTATGGTTATAGGATTGTCTTCGTAACTTCAGGTACTTGCCACCTAATCACTTGAATCCATAAATTGAGACATTGTGCTGGGGCCAGCAGCTTACGGCCATACCACCCTGAGCACGCCCGACCTCGTCTGATCTCGGAAGCTAAGCAGGGCTGGGCTTGGTTAGTACTTGGATGGGAGACTGCCTGGGAATACCTGGTGCTGTAAGCCTTTCATTTTCATGTCATTGAACCGCTTTTGATCCAGAGAAGGGGTGTATTAAAAGACCAAAAGCAGCTGCCCATTAATGAGGGCACATTAACGACACTGCTTTTGGCTGTTTTCCAATGTCTTGTGCTGCTAGCTGATGCCACCTACACCACACCAGGGCCTGTGTGACCGGCTGGGGCCACTTACACCACATCAGGGCCTGTGGCTCTGGCTGAGGCCACTTACACCACACCAGGGCCTGTGGCTGCTGGCTGAGGCCAGTTACACCACACCAGAGCCTGTGGCTGCTGGCTGAAGCCACTTACACCACACCAGGGCCTTAGTTGCTATTGAGGCCACTTACACCACACCAGGGCCTTAGTTGCTATTGAGGCCAATTACACTACACCAGGGTCTGTGGCTCTTGCTCAGGCCACTTACACCACACCAGGCCTGTGGCACTTGCTCAGGCCACTTACACCACACCAGGGCCTGTGGCTGCTGGCTGAGGCCACTTACACCACACCAGGGCCTGTGGCCGCTGGCTGAGGCCACCTACACCACACCAGGGCATTAGTTGCTATTGAGGCCAATTACACCACACCAGGGTCTGTGGCTCTTGCTCAGGCCACTTACACCACACCAGGGCCTGTGGCTCTTGCTCAGGCCACTTACACCACACCAGGGCCTGTGGCTGCTGGCTGAGGCCACTTACACCACACCAGGGCCTGTGGCTGCTGGCTGAGGCCACCTACACCACACCAGGGCCTGTGGCTGCTGTCTGAGGCTACTTACACCACACCAGGGCCTGTGGCTGCTGGCTGAGGCCATCTACACCACACCAGGGCCTGTGGCTGCTGGCTGAGGCGACTTACACCACACCAGGGCCCTTTTGCTGCTGGCTGAGGCCACTTACACCACACCAGTGCCTGTGGCTTCTGGCTGAGGCGACTTACACCACACCAGGGCCTGTGGCTGCTGGCTGAGGCCACTTACACCACACCAGGGCCTGTGGCTCTTGCTCAGGCCACTCACATCACACCAGGCCCTGCGCTTCTGGCTGAGGCCATCTTCACCAAACCAGGCCCTGTGGCTCTTGCTCAGGCCACTTACACCACACCAGGGCCTGTGGCTCTGGCTTAGGCCACTTACACCACACCAGGGCCTGTGGCACTTGCTCAGGCCACTTACACCACACCAGGGCCTGTGGCTGCTGGCTGAGGCCACTTACACCACACCAGGGCCTGTGGCTCTTACTCAGGCCACTTACACCACACCAGGGCCTGTGGCACTGGCTGAGGCCACTTAGACCACACCAGGGCCTGTGGCTGCTGGCTGAGGCCACTTACACCACACCAGGGCCTGTGGCTGCTGGCTGAGGCCACTTACACCACACCAGGGCCTTAGTTGCTATTGAGGCCAATTACACCACACCATGGTCTGTGGCTCTTGCTCAGGCCACTCATATCACACCAGGGCCTGTGGCTGCTGGCTGAGGCCACTTACACCACACCAGGGCCTTAGTTGCTATTGAGGCCAATTACACCACACCATGGTCTGTGGCTCTTGCTCAGGCCACTCATATCACACCAGGGCCTGTGGCTGCTGGCTGAGGCGACTTACACCACACCAGGGCCCTTTTGCTGCTGGCTGAGGCCACTTACACCACACCAGTGCCTGTGGCTTCTGGCTGAGGCGACTTACACCACACCAGGGCCTGTGGCTGCTGGCTGAGGCCACTTACACCACACCAGGGCCTGTGGCTGCTGGCTTAGGCCACCTACACTACACCAGGGCCTTAGTTGCTATTGAGGCCAATTACACCACACCATGGTCTGTGGCTCTTGCTCAGGCCACTTACACCACACCAGGGCCTGTGGCACTGGCTGAGGCCACTTACACCACACCAGGGCCTGTGGCTGCTGGCTGAGGCCACTTACACCACACAAGGGCTTGTGGCTGCTGGCTGAGGCCACCTACACCACACCAGGGCCTGTGGCTGCTGGCTGAGGCCACCTACACCACACCAGGGCCTGTGGCTCTTGCTCAGGCCACTTACACCACACCAGGGCCTGTGGCTCTTGCTCAGGCCACTTACACCACACCAGGGCCTGTGGCTCTTGCTCAGGCCACTTACACCACACCAGGGCCTGTGGCTGCTGGCTGAGGCCACTTACACCACACAAGGGCTTGTGGCTGCTGGCTGAGGCCACTTACACCACACCAGGGCCTGTGGCACTGGCTGAGGCCACTTACACCACACCAGGGCCTGTGGCTGCTGGCTGAGGCCACTTACACCACACAAGGGCTTGTGGCTGCTGGCTGAGGCCACCTACACCACACCAGGGCCTGTGGCTGCTGGCTGAGGCCACCTACACCACACCAGGGCCTGTGGCTCTTGCTCAGGCCACTTACACCACACCAGGACCTGTGGCTCTGGCTGAGGCCACTTACACCACACCAGGGCCTGTGGGTTCTGGCTGAGGCGACTTACACCACACCAGGGCCTGTGGCTGCTGGCTGAGGCCACTTACACCACACCAAGGCCTGTGGCTCTTGCGCAGGCCACTCACATCACACCAGGCCCTGCGCTTCTGGCCGAGGCCATCTTCACCAAACCAGGCCCTGTGCTGCTTGCTGTGGCCATGTACAACACACCAGGCCCTGTGCTGGTTCCTGAGGCCATCTTCAACAATCCAGGGCCTGTGCTGTTGGATAAATGCCAAACTGAGCCTTTGGGTTAGGGTATTATGCAAACATGCAGGTATGGTTATAGGATTGTCTTCGTAACTTCAGGTACTTGCCACCTAATCACTTGAATCCATAAATTGAGACATTGTGCTGGAGCCAGCAGCTTACGGCCATACCACCCTGAGCACGCCCGACCTCGTCTGATCTCGGAAGCTAAGCAGGGCTGGGCTTGGTTAGTACTTGGATGGGAGACTGCCTGGGAATACCTGGTGCTGTAAGCCTTTCATTTTCATGTCATTGAACCGCTTTTGATCCAGAGAAGGGGTGTATTAAAAGACCAAAAGCAGCTGCCCATTAATGAGGGCACATTAACGACACTGCTTTTGGCTCTTTTCCAATGTCTTGTGCTGCTAGCTGATGCCACCTACACCACACTAGGGCCTGAGTGACCGGCTGGGGCCACTTACACCACATCAGGGCCTGTGGCTCTGGCTGAGGCCACTTACACCACACCAGGGCCTGTGGCTGCTGACTGAGGCCAGTTACACCACACCAGAGCCTGTGGCTGCTGGCTGAAGCCACTTACACCACACCAGGGCCTTAGTTGCTATTGAGGCCACTTACACCACACCAGGGCCTGTGGCTGCTGGCTGAGGCCACTTACACCACACCAGTGCCTGTGGCTTCTGGCTGAGGCGACTTACACCACACCAGGGCCTGTGGCTCTGGCTTAGGCCAATTACACCACACCAGGGTCTGTGGCTCTTGCTCAGGCCACTTACACCACACCAGGGCCTGTGGCTGCTGGCTGAGGCCACCTACACCACACCAGGGCCTGTGGCTGCTTGCTGAGGCGACTTACACCACACCAGGGCCTGTTGCTGCTGGCTGAGGCCACTTACACCACCCCAGTGCCTGTGGCTTCTGGCTGAGGCGACTTACACCACACCAGGGCCTGTTGCTATTGAGGCCATTTACACCACACCAGGGTCTGTGGCTCTTGCTCAGGCCACTTACACCACACCAGGGCCTGTGGCACTGGCTCAGGCCGCTTAGACCACACCAGGGTCTGTGGCTCTTGCTCAGGCCACTTACACCACACCAGGGCCTGTGGCACTGGCTCAGGCCGCTTAGACCACACCAGGGCCTGTGGCTGCTGGCTGAGGCGACTTACACCACACCAGGGCCTGTTGCTGCTGGCTGAGGCCACTTACACCACACCAGGCCCTGTGGCTTCTGGCTGAGGTGACTTACACCACACCAGGGCCTGTGGCTGCTGGCTGAGGCCACTTACACCACACCAGGGCCTGTGGCTCTTGCTCAGGCCACTTACACCACACCAGGGCCTGTGGCTCTTGCTCAGGCCACTCACATCACACCAGGCCCTGCTCTTCTGGCCGAGGCCATCTTCACCAAACCAGGCCCTGTGCTGCTAGCTGTGGCCATGTACAACACACCAGGCCCTGTGCTGGTTCCTGAGGCCATCTTCAACAATCCAGGGCCTGTGCTGTTGGATAAATGCTAAACTGAGCCTTTGGGTTAGGGTATTATGCAAACATGCAGGTATGGTTATAGGATTGTCTTCGAAACTTCAGGTACTTGCCACCTAATCACTTGAATCCATAAATTGAGACATTGTGCTGGAGCCAGCAGCTTACGGCCATACCACCCTGAGCACGCCTGACCTCGTCTGATCTCGGAAGCTAAGCAGGGCTGGGCTTGGTTAGTACTTGGATGGGAGACTGCCTGGGAATACCTGGTGCTGTAAGCCTTTCATTTTCATGTCATTGAACCGCTTTTGATCCAGAGAAGGGGTGTATTAAAAGACCAAAAGCAGCTGCCCATTAATGAGGGCACATTAACGACACTGCTTTTGGCTCTTTTCCAATGTCTTGTGCTGCTAGCTGATGCAACCTACACCACACAAGGGCCTGAGTGACCGGCTGGGGCCACTTACACCACATCAGGGCCTGTGGCTCTGGCTGAGGCCACTTTCACCACACCAGGGCCTGTGGCTGCTGGCTGAGGCCACCTACACCACACCAGGGCATTAGTTGCTATTGAGGCCAATTACACCACACCAGGGTCTGTGGCTCTTGCTCAGGCCACTTACACCACACCAGGGCCTGTGGCTCTTGCTCAGGCCACTTACACCACACCAGGGCCTGTGGCTGCTGGCTGAGGCCACCTACACCACACCAGGGCATTAGTTGCTATTGAGGCCAATTACACCACACCAGGGTCTGTGGCTCTTGCTCAGGCCACTTACACCACACCAGGGCCTGTGGCTCTTGCTCAGGCCACTTACACCACACCAGGGCCTGTGGCACTGGCTGAGGCCACTTACACCACACCAGGGCCTGTGGCTGCTGGCTGAGGCCACTTACACCACACCAGGGCCTGTGGCTGCTGGCTGAGGCCACTTACACCACACCAGGGCCTGTGGCTGGTGGCTGAGGCCACCTACACCACACCAGGGCCTGTGGCTGCTGGCTGAGGCGACTTACACCACACCAGGGCCCTTTTGCTGCTGGCTGAGGCCACTTACACCACACCAGTGCCTGTGGCTTCTGTCTGAGGCGACTTACACCACACCAGGGCCTGTGGCTGCTGGCTGAGGCCAATTACACCACACCAGGGTCTGTGGCTCTTGCTCAGGCCACTTACACCACACCAGGGCCTGTGGCACTGGCTGAGGCCACTTACACCACACCAGGGCCTGTGGCTGCTGGCTGAGGCCACTTACACCACACCAGGGCCTGTGGCTGCTGGCTGAGGCCACTTACACCACACCAGGGCCTGTGGCTGCTGGCTGAGGCCACCTACACCACACCAGGGCCTGTGGCTGCTGGCTGAGGCGACTTACACCACACCAGGGCCCTTTTGCTGCTGGCTGAGGCCACTTACACCACACCAGTGCCTGTGGCACTGGCTGAGGCCACTTACACCACACCAGGGCCTGTGGCTGCTGGCTGAGGCCAATTACACCACACCAGGGTCTGTGGCTCTTGCTCAGGCCACTTACACCACACCAGGGCCTGTGGCACTGGCTGAGGCAACTTACACCACACCAGGGCCTGTGGCTGCTGGCTGAGGCCACTTACACCACACCAGGGCCTGTGGCTGCTGGCTGAGGCCACTTACACCACACCAGGGCCTGTGGCTGCTGGCTGAGGCCACCTACACCACACCAGGGCCTGTGGCTGCTGGCTGAGGTGACTTACACCACACCAGGGCCCTTTTGCTGCTGGCTGAGGCCACTTACACCACACCAGTGCCTGTGGCTTCGGGCTGAGGCGACTTACACCACACCAGGGCCTGTGGCTGCTGGCTGAGGCCACTTACACCACACCAAGGCCTGTGGCTCTTGCTCAGGCCATCTTCACCAAACCAGGGCCTGAGTGACCGGCTGGGGCCACTTACACCACACCAGGGCCTGTGGCTCTTGCTCAGGCCACTCATATCACACCAGGCCCTGTGCTTCTGGCCGAGGCCATCTTCACCAAACCAGGCCCTGTGCTGCTAGCTGTGGCCATGTACAACACACCAGGCCCTGTGCTGGTTCCTGAGGCCATCTTCAACAATCCAGGGCCTGTGCTGTTGGATAAATGCCAAACTGAGCCTTTGGGTTAGGGTATTATGCAAACATGCAGGTATGGTTATAGGATTGTCTTCGTAACTTCAGGTACTTGCCACCTAATCACTTGAATCCATAAATTGAGTCATTGTGCTGGGGCCAGCAGCTTACGGCCATACCACCCTGAGCACGCCCGACCTCGTCTGATCTCAGAAGCTAAACAGGGCTGGGCTTGGTTAGTACTTGGATGGGAGACTGCCTGGGAATACCTGGTGCTGTAAGCCTTTCATTTTCATGTCATTGAACCGCTTTTGATCCAGAGAAGGGGTGTATTAAAAGACCAAAAGCCCATTAATGAGGGCACATTAACGACATTGCTTTTGGCTCTTTTCCAATGTCTTGTGCTGCTAGCTGATGCCACCTACACCACACCAGGGCCTGAGTGACCGGCTGGGGCCACTTACACCACATCAGGGCCTGTGGCTCTGGCTGAGGCCACTTACACCACACCAGGGCCTGTGGCTGCTGGCTGAGGCCACCTACACCACACCAGGGCCTTAGTTGCTATTGAGGCCAATTACACCACACCAGGGTCTGTGGCTCTTGCTCAGGCCACTTACACCACACCAGGGCCTGTGGCTGCTGGCTGAGGCCATTTACACCACACCAGGGCCTGTGGCTGCTGGCTGAGGCCACCTACACCACACCAGGGCATTAGTTGCTATTGAGGCCAATTACACCACACCAGGGTCTGTGGCTCTTGCTCAGGCCACTTACACCACACCAGGGCCTGTGGCTCTTGCTCAGGCCACTTACACCACACCAGGGCCTGTGGCTTCTGGCTGAGGCGACTTACACCACACCAGGGCCTGTGGCTTCTGGCTGAGGCGACTTACACCACACCAGGGCCTGTGGCTGCTAGCTGAGGCCACTTACACCAAACCAGGGCCTGTGGCTGCTTGCTGAGGCCATCTTCAACAATCCAGGGCCTGTGCTGTTGGATAAATGCCAAACTGAGCCTTTGGGTTAGGGTATTATGCAAACATGCAGGTATGGTTATAGGATTGTCTTCGTAACTTCAGGTACTTGCCACCTAATCACTTGAATCCATAAATTGAGACATTGTGCTGGGGCCAGCAGCTTACGGCCATACCACCCTGAGCACGCCCGACCTCGTCTGATCTCGGAAGCTAAGCAGGGCTGGGCTTGGTTAGTACTTGGATGGGAGACTGCCTGGGAATACCTGGTGCTGTAAGCCTTTCATTTTCATGTCATTGAACCGCTTTTGATCCAGAGAAGGGGTGTATTAAAAGACCAGAAGCAGCTCCCCATTAATGAGGGCACATTAACGACATTGCTTTTGGCTGTTTTCCAATGTCTTGTGCTGCTAGCTGATGCCACCTACACCACACCAGGGCCTGAGTGACCGGCTGGGGCCACTTACACCACATCAGGGCCTGTGGCTCTGGCTGAGGCCACTTACACCACACAAGGGCCTGTGGCTGCTGGCTGAGGCCACTTACACCACACCAGGGCCTGTGGCTGCTGGCTGAGGCGACTTACACCACACCAGGGCCCTTTTGCTGCTGGCTGAGGCCACTTACACCACACCAGTGCCTGTGGCACTGGCTGAGGCCACTTACACCACACCAGGGCCTGTGGCTGCTGGCTGAGGCCAATTACAACACACCAGGGTCTGTGGCTCTTGCTCAGGCCACTTACACCACACCAGGGCCTGTGGCACTGGCTGAGGCAACTTACACCACACCAGGGCCTGTGGCTGCTGGCTGAGGCCACTTACACCACACCAAGGCCTGTGGCTCTTGCTCAGGCCATCTTCACCAAACCAGGGCCTGAGTGACCGGCTGGGGCCACTTACACCACACCAGGGCCTGTGGCTCTTGCTCAGGCCACTCATATCACACCAGGCCCTGTGCTTCTGGCCGAGGCCATCTTCACCAAACCAGGCCCTGTGCTGCTAGCTGTGGCCATGTACAACACACCAGGCCCTGTGCTGGTTCCTGAGGCCATCTTCAACAATCCAGGGCCTGTGCTGTTGGATAAATGCCAAACTGAGCCTTTGGGTTAGGGTATTATGCAAACATGCAGGTATGGTTATAGGATTGTCTTCGTAACTTCAGGTACTTGCCACCTAATCACTTGAATCCATAAATTGAGTCACTGTGCTGGGGCCAGCAGCTTACGGCCATACCACCCTGAGCACGCCCGACCTCGTCTGATCTCGGAAGCTAAGCAGGGCTGGGCTTGGTTAGTACTTGGATGGGAGACTGCCTGGGAATACCTGGTGCTGTAAGCCTTTCATTTTCATGTCATTGAACCGCTTTTGATCCAGAGAAGGGGTGTATTAAAAGACCAAAAGCCCATTAATGAGGGCACATTAACGACATTGCTTTTGGCTCTTTTCCAATGTCTTGTGCTGCTAGCTGATGCCACCTACACCACACCAGGGCCTGAGTGACTGGCTGGGGCCACTTACACCACATCAGGGCCTGTGGCTCTGGCTGAGGCCACTTACACCACACCAGGGCCTGTGGCTGCTGGCTGAGGCCACCTACACCACACCAGGGCCTTAGTTGCTATTGAGGCCAATTACACCACACCAGGGTCTGTGGCTCTTGCTCAGGCCACTTACACCACACCAGGCCTGTGGCACTTGCTCAGGCCACTTACACCACACCAGGGCCTGTGGCTGCTGGCTGAGGCCACTTACACCACACCAGGGCCTGTGGCTGCTGGCTGAGGCCACCTACACCACACCAGGGCATTAGTTGCTATTGAGGCCAATTACACCACACCAGGGTCTGTGGCTCTTGCTCAGGCCACTTACACCACACCAGGGCCTGTGGCTTCTGGCTGAGGCGACTTACACCACACCAGGGCCTGTGGCTTCTGGCTGAGGCGACTTACACCACACCAGGGCCTGTGGCTGCTAGCTGAGGCCACTTACACCAAACCAGGGCCTGTGGCTGCTTGCTGAGGCCATCTTCAACAATCCAGGGCCTGTGCTGTTGGATAAATGCCAAACTGAGCCTTTGGGTTAGGGTATTATGCAAACATGCAGGTATGGTTATAGGATTGTTTTCGTAACTTCAGGTACTTGCCACCTAATCACTTGAATCCATAAATTGAGACATTGTGCTGGGGCCAGCAGCTTACGGCCATACCACCCTGAGCACGCCCGACCTCGTCTGATCTCGGAAGCTAAGCAGGGCTGGGCTTGGTTAGTACTTGGATGGGAGACTGCCTGGGAATACCTGGTGCTGTAAGCCTTTCATTTTCATGTCATTGAACCGCTTTTGATCCAGAGAAGGGGTGTATTAAAAGACCAGAAGCAGCTCCCCATTAATGAGGGCACATTAACGACATTGCTTTTGGCTGTTTTCCAATGTCTTGTGCTGCTAGCTGATGGCACCTACACCACACCAGGGCCTGAGTGACCGGCTGGGGCCACTTACACCACATCAGGGCCTGTTGCTCTGGCTGAGGCCACTTACACCACACCAGGGCCTGTGGCTGCTGGCTGAGGCCACCTACACCACACCAGGGCCTTAGTTGCTATTGAGGCCAATTACACCACACCAGGGTATGTGGCTCTTGCTCAGGCCACTTACACCACACCAGGGCCTTAGTTGCTATTGAGGCCAATTACACCACACCAGGGCCTGTGGCACTGGCTGAGGCCACTTACACCACACCAGGGCCTGTGGCTGCTGGCTGAGGCCACTTACACCACACAAGGGCCTGTGGCTGCTGGCTGAGGCCACTTACAACACACCAGGGCCTGTGGCTCTTGCTCAGGCCACTCATATCACACCAGGCCCTGTGCTTCTGGCCGAGGCCATCTTCACCAAACCAGGCCCTGTGCTGCTTGCTGAGGCCATGTACAACACGTCAGGCCCTGTGCTGGTTCCTGAGGCCATCTTCAACAATCCAGGGCCTGTGCTGTTGGATAAATGCCAAACTGAGCCTTTGGGTTAGGGTATTATGCAAACATGCAGGTATGGTTATAGGATTATCTTCGTAACTTCAGGTACTTGCCACCTAATCACTTGAATCCATAAATTGAGACATTGTGCTGGAGCCAGCAGCTTACGGCCATACCACCCTGAGCACGCCCGACCTCGTCTGATCTCGGAAGCTAAGCAGGGCTGGGCTTGGTTAGTACTTGGATGGGAGACTGCCTGGGAATACCTGTTGCTGTAAGCCTTTCATTTTCATGTCATTGAACCGCTTTTGATCCAGAGAAGGGGTGTATTAAAAGACCAAAAGCAGCTGCCCATTAATGAGGGCACATTAACGACATTGCTTTTGGCTGTTTTCCAATGTCTTGTGCTGCTACCTGATGCCACCTACACCACACCAGGGCCTTAGTTGCTATTGAGGCCAATTACACCACACCAGGGTCTTTGGCTCTTGCTCAGGCCACTTACACCACACCAGGGCCTGTGGCACTGGCTGAGGCCACTTACACCACACCAGGGCCTGTGGCTGCTGGCTGAGGCCACTTACACCACACCAGGGCCTTATTTGCTATTGAGGCCACTTACACCACACCAGGGCCTGTGGCTCTTGCTCAGGCCACTCACATCACACCAGGCCCTGCGCTTCTGGCCGAGGCCATCTTCACCAAACCAGGCCCTGTGCTGCTAGCTGTGGCCATGTACAACACACCAGGCCCTGTGCTGGTTCCTGAGGCCATCTTCAACAATCCAGGGCCTGTGCTGTTGGATAAATGCTAAACTGAGCCTTTGGGTTAGGGTATTATGCAAACATGAAGGTAGGGTTATAGGATTGTCTTCGTAACTTCAGGTACTTGCCACCTAATCACCTGAATCCATAAATTGAGACATTGTGCTGGGGCCAGCAGCTTACGGCCATACCACCCTGAGCACGCCCGACCTCGTCTGATCTCGGAAGCTGAGCAGGGCTGGGCTTGGTTAGTACTTGGATGGGACCCTGCCTGGGAATACCTGGTGCTGTAAGCCTTTCATTTTCATGTCATTGAACCGCTTTTGATCCAGAGAAGGGGTGTATTAAAAGACCAAAAGCAGCTGCCCATTAATGAGGGCACATTAACGACATTGCTTTTGGCTCTTTTCCAATGTCTTGTGCTGCTAGCTGATGCCACCTACACCACACCAGGGCCTGAGTGACCGGCTGGGGCCACTTACACCACATCAGGGCCTGTGGCTCTGGCTGAGGCCACTTACACCACACCAGGGCCTGTGGCTGCTGGCTGAGGCCACTTACACCACACCAGGGCCTGTGGCTGCTGGCTGAGGCCACTTACACCACACCAGGGCCTTAGTTGCTATTGAGGCCAATTACACCACACCATGGTCTGTGGCTCTTGCTCAGGCAACTTACACCACACCAGGGCCTGTGGCACTGGCTGAGGCCACTTACACCACACCAGGGCCTGTGGCTGCTGGCTGAGGCCACTTACACCACACAAGGGCTTGTGGCTGCTGGCTGAGGCCACCTACACCACACCAGGGCCTTAGTTGCTATTGAGGCCAATTACACCACACCAGGGTCTGTGGCTCTTGCTCAGGCCACTTACACCACACCAGGCCTGTGGCACTTGCTCAGGCCACTTACACCACACCAGGGCCTGTGGCTGCTGGCTGAGGCCACTTACACCACACCAGGGCCTGTGGCTGCTGGCTGAGGCCACCTACACCACACCAGGGCATTAGTTGCTATTGAGGCCAATTACACCACACCAGGGTCTGTGGCTCTTGCTCAGGCCACTTACACCACACCAGGGCCTGTGGCTTCTGGCTGAGGCGACTTACACCACACCAGGGCCTGTGGCTTCTGGCTGAGGCGACTTACACCACACCAGGGCCTGTGGCTGCTAGCTGAGGCCACTTACACCAAACCAGGGCCTGTGGCTGCTTGCTGAGGCCATCTTCAACAATCCAGGGCCTGTGCTGTTGGATAAATGCCAAACTGAGCCTTTGGGTTAGGGTATTATGCAAACATGCAGGTATGGTTATAGGATTGTTTTCGTAACTTCAGGTACTTGCCACCTAATCACTTGAATCCATAAATTGAGACATTGTGCTGGGGCCAGCAGCTTACGGCCATACCACCCTGAGCACGCCCGACCTCGTCTGATCTCGGAAGCTAAGCAGGGCTGGGCTTGGTTAGTACTTGGATGGGAGACTGCCTGGGAATACCTGGTGCTGTAAGCCTTTCATTTTCATGTCATTGAACCGCTTTTGATCCAGAGAAGGGGTGTATTAAAAGACCAGAAGCAGCTCCCCATTAATGAGGGCACATTAACGACATTGCTTTTGGCTGTTTTCCAATGTCTTGTGCTGCTAGCTGATGCCACCTACACCACACCAGGGCCTGAGTGACCGGCTGGGGCCACTTACACCACATCAGGGCCTGTTGCTCTGGCTGAGGCCACTTACACCACACCAGGGCCTGTGGCTGCTGGCTGAGGCCACCTACACCACACCAGGGCCTTAGTTGCTATTGAGGCCAATTACACCACACCAGGGTATGTGGCTCTTGCTCAGGCCACTTACACCACACCAGGGCCTTAGTTGCTATTGAGGCCAATTACACCACACCAGGGCCTGTGGCACTGGCTGAGGCCACTTACACCACACCAGGGCCTGTGGCTGCTGGCTGAGGCCACTTACACCACACAAGGGCCTGTGGCTGCTGGCTGAGGCCACTTACAACACACCAGGGCCTGTGGCTCTTGCTCAGGCCACTCATATCACACCAGGCCCTGTGCTTCTGGCCGAGGCCATCTTCACCAAACCAGGCCCTGTGCTGCTTGCTGAGGCCATGTACAACACGTCAGGCCCTGTGCTGGTTCCTGAGGCCATCTTCAACAATCCAGGGCCTGTGCTGTTGGATAAATGCCAAACTGAGCCTTTGGGTTAGGGTATTATGCAAACATGCAGGTATGGTTATAGGATTATCTTCGTAACTTCAGGTACTTGCCACCTAATCACTTGAATCCATAAATTGAGACATTGTGCTGGAGCCAGCAGCTTACGGCCATACCACCCTGAGCACGCCCGACCTCGTCTGATCTCGGAAGCTAAGCAGGGCTGGGCTTGGTTAGTACTTGGATGGGAGACTGCCTGGGAATACCTGGTGCTGTAAGCCTTTCATTTTCATGTCATTGAACCGCTTTTGATCCAGAGAAGGGGTGTATTAAAAGACCAAAAGCAGCTGCCCATTAATGAGGGCACATTAACGACATTGCTTTTGGCTGTTTTCCAATGTCTTGTGCTGCTACCTGATGCCACCTACACCACACCAGGGCCTTAGTTGCTATTGAGGCCAATTACACCACACCAGGGTCTTTGGCTCTTGCTCAGGCCACTTACACCACACCAGGGCCTGTGGCACTGGCTGAGGCCACTTACACCACACCAGGGCCTGTGGCTGCTGGCTGAGGCCACTTACACCACACCAGGGCCTTATTTGCTATTGAGGCCACTTACACCACACCAGGGCCTGTGGCTCTTGCTCAGGCCACTCACATCACACCAGGCCCTGCGCTTCTGGCCGAGGCCATCTTCACCAAACCAGGCCCTGTGCTGCTAGCTGTGGCCATGTACAACACACCAGGCCCTGTGCTGGTTCCTGAGGCCATCTTCAACAATCCAGGGCCTGTGCTGTTGGATAAATGCTAAACTGAGCCTTTGGGTTAGGGTATTATGCAAACATGAAGGTAGGGTTATAGGATTGTCTTCGTAACTTCAGGTACTTGCCACCTAATCACCTGAATCCATAAATTGAGACATTGTGCTGGGGCCAGCAGCTTACGGCCATACCACCCTGAGCACGCCCGACCTCGTCTGATCTCGGAAGCTGAGCAGGGCTGGGCTTGGTTAGTACTTGGATGGGACCCTGCCTGGGAATACCTGGTGCTGTAAGCCTTTCATTTTCATGTCATTGAACCGCTTTTGATCCAGAGAAGGGGTGTATTAAAAGACCAAAAGCAGCTGCCCATTAATGAGGGCACATTAACGACATTGCTTTTGGCTCTTTTCCAATGTCTTGTGCTGCTAGCTGATGCCACCTACACCACACCAGGGCCTGAGTGACCGGCTGGGGCCACTTACACCACATCAGGGCCTGTGGCTCTGGCTGAGGCCACTTACACCACACCAGGGCCTGTGGCTGCTGGCTGAGGCCACTTACACCACACCAGGGCCTGTGGCTGCTGGCTGAGGCCACTTACACCACACCAGGGCCTTAGTTGCTATTGAGGCCAATTACACCACACCATGGTCTGTGGCTCTTGCTCAGGCAACTTACACCACACCAGGGCCTGTGGCACTGGCTGAGGCCACTTACACCACACCAGGGCCTGTGGCTGCTGGCTGAGGCCACTTACACCACACAAGGGCTTGTGGCTGCTGGCTGAGGCCACCTACACCACACCAGGGCCTGTGGCTGCTGGCTGAGGCCACCTACACCACACCAGGGCCTGTGGCTCTTGCTCAGGCCACTTACACCACACCAGGGCCTGTGGCTCTTGCTCAGGCCACTTACACCACACCAGGGCCTGTGGCTCTTGCTCAGGCCACTCATATCACACCAGGCCCTGTGCTTCTGGCTGAGGCCACTTAGACCACACCAGGGCCTGTGGCTGCTGGCTGAGGCCATCTACACCACACCAGGGCCTGTGGCTGCTGGCTGAGGCGACTTACACCACACCAGGGCCCTTTTGCTGCTGGCTGAGGCCACTTACACCACACCAGGGCCTGTGGCTGCTGGCTGAGGCCACCTACACCACACCAGGGCCTTAGTTGCTATTGAGGCCAATTACACCACACAAGGGCCTGTGGCTGCTGGCTGAGGCCACCTACACCACACCAGGGCCTGTGGCTGCTGGCTGAGGCCACCTACACCACACCACGGCCTTATTTGCTGGCTGAGGTCACTTACACCACACCAGGGCCTTAGTTGCTATTGAGGCCAATTACACCACACCAGGGCCTGTGGCACTTGCTCAGGCCACTTACACCACACCAGGGCCTGTGGCACTTGCTCAGGCCACTTACACCACACCAGGGCCTGTGGCTGCTGGCTGAGGCCACTTACACCACACCAGGGCCTGTGGCTCTTGCTCAGGCCACTTACACCACACCAGGGCCTGTGTCACTGGCTGAGGCCACTTAGACCACACCAGGGCCTGTGGCTGCTGGCTGAGGCCACTCACAACACACCAGGGCCTGTGGCTGCTAGCTGAGGCCACTTACACCAAACCAGGGCCTGTGGCTGCTTGCTGAGGCCACCTACACCACACCAGGGCCTTAGTTGCTATTGAGGCCAATTACACCACACAAGGGCCTGTGGCTGCTGGCTGAGGCCACCTACACCACACCAGGGCCTGTGGCTGCTGGCTGAGGCCACTTACAACACACCAGGGCCTGTGGCTGCTGGCTGAGGCCACCTACACCACACCAGGGCCTGTGGCTGCTGGCTGAGGCCACTTACAACACACCAGGGTCTGTGGCTCTTGCTCAGGCCACTCATATCACACCAGGCCCTGTGGTTCTGGCCGAGGCCATCTTCACCAAACCAGGCCCTGTGCTGCTTGCTGTGGCCATGTACAACACACCAGGCCCTGTGCTGGTTCCTGACGCCATCTTCAATAATCCTGGGCCTGTGCTGTTGGATAAATGCCAAACTGAGCCTTTGGGTTAGGGTATTATGCAAACATGCAGGTATGGTTATAGGATTGTCTTCGTAACTTCAGGTACTTGCCACCTAATCACTTGAATCCATAAATTGAGACATTGTGCTCGGGCCAGCAGCTTACGGCCATACCACCCTGAGCACGCCCGACCTCGTCTGATCTCGGAAGCTAAGCAGGGCTGGGCTTGGTTAGTACTTGGATGGGAGACTGCCTGGGAATACCTGGTGCTGTAAGCCTTTCATTTTCATGTCATTGAACCGCTTTTGATCCAGAGAAGGGGTGTATTAAAAGACCAAAAGCAGCTGCCCATTAATGAGGGCACATTAACGACATTGCTTTTGGCTGTTTTCCAATGTCTTGTGCTGCTAGCTGATGCCACTTACACCACACCAGGGCCTGTGGCTGCTGGCTGAGGCCACTTACACCACACCAGGGCCTGTGGCTGCTGGCTGAGGCCACTTACACCACACCAGGGCCTTAGTTGCTATTGAGGCCAATTACACCACACCATGGTCTGTGGCTCTTGCTCAGGCCACTTACACCACACCAGGGCCTGTGGCTGCTGGCTGAGGCCACTTACACCACACAAGGGCTTGTGGCTGCTGGCTGAGGCCACCTACACCACACCAGGGCCTGTGGCTGCTGGCTGAGGCCACCTACACCACACCAGGGCCTGTGGCTCTTGCTCAGGCCACTTACACCACACCAGGGCCTGTGGCTCTTGCTCAGGCCACTTACACCACACCAGGGCCTGTGGCTCTTGCTCAGGCCACTCATATCACACCAGGCTCTGTGCTTCTGGCTGAGGCCACTTAGACCACACCAGGGCCTGTGGCTGCTGGCTGAGGCCACTTACACCACACCAGGGCCCTTTTGCTGCTGGCTGAGGCCACTTACACCACACCAGGGCCTGTGGCTTCTGGCTGAGGCCACTTACACCACACCAGGGCCTGTGGCTGCTGGCTGAGGCCACTTACACCACACCAGGGCCTGTGGCTCTTGCTCAGGCCACTCACATCACACCAGGCCCTGCGCTTCTGGCCGAGGCCATCTTCACCAAACCAGGCCCTGTGGCTCTTGCTCAGGCCACTTACACCACACCAGGGCCTGTGGCTCTGGCTTAGGCCACTTACACCACACCAGGGCCTGTGGCACTTGCTCAGGCCACTTACACCACACCAGGGCCTGTGGCTGCTGGCTGAGGCCACTTACACCACACCAGGGCCTGTGGCACTGGCTGAGGCCACTTAGACCACACCAGGGCCTGTGGCTGCTGGCTGAGGCCACCTACACCACACCAGGGCCTTAGTTGCTATTGAGGCCAATTACACCACACAAGGGCCTGTGGCTGCTGGCTGAGGCCACCTACACCACACCAGGGCCTGTGGCTGCTGGCTGAGGCCACTTACACCACACCAGGGCCTTAGTTGCTATTGAGGCCAATTACACCACACCATGGTCTGTGGCTCTTGCTCAGGCCACTTACACCACACCAGGGCCTGTGGCTGCTGGCTGAGGCCACTTACACCACACCAGGGCCTGTGGCTCTTACTCAGGCCACTTACACCACACCAGGGCCTGTGGCACTGGCTGAGGCCACTTAGACCA
The DNA here is from genome assembly GCF_965226115.1 of Aulonocara stuartgranti. Classification (NCBI taxonomy): domain Eukaryota; kingdom Metazoa; phylum Chordata; class Actinopteri; order Cichliformes; family Cichlidae; genus Aulonocara; species Aulonocara stuartgranti. Next base: position 22,630,729 of record NC_138941.1, on the reverse strand, counting down.
CACCAGGGCCTGTGGCTGCTGGCTGAGGCCACTTACACCACACCAGGGCCTGTGGCTGCTGGCTGAGGCCACTTACACCAAACCAGGGCCTGTGGCTGCTTGCTGAGGCCATCTTCACCAAACCAGGCCCTGTGTTGCTTGCTGTGGCCATGTAAAACACACCAGGTCCTGTGCTGGTTCTTGAGGCCATCTTCAACAATCCAGGGCCTGTGCTGTTGGATAAATGCCAAACTGAGCCTTTGGGTTAGGGTATTATGCAAACATGCAGGTATGGTTATAGGATTGTCTTCGTAACTTCAGGTACTTGCCACCTAATCACTTGAATCCATAAATTGAGACATTGTGCTGGGGCCAGCAGCTTACGGCCATACCACCCTGAGCACGCCCGACCTCGTCTGATCTCGGAAGCTAAGCAGGGCTGGGCTTGGTTAGTACTTGGTTGGGAGACTGCCTGGGAATACCTGGTGCTGTAAGCCTTTCATTTTCATGTCATTGAACCGCTTTTGATCCAGAGAAGGGGTGTATTAAAAGACCAAAAGCAGCTCCCCATTAATGAGGGCACATTAACGACACTGCTTTTGGCTGTTTTCCAATGTCTTGTGCTGCTAGCTGATGCCACTTACACCACACCAGGGCCTGTGGCTGCTGGCTGAGGCCACTTACACCACACCAGGGCCTGTGGCTGCTGGCTGAGGCCACCTACACCACACCAGGGCCTTAGTTGCTATTGAGGCCAATTACACCACACAAGGGCCTGTGGCTGCTGGCTGAGGCCACCTACACCACACCAGGGCCTGTGGCTGCTGGCTGAGGCCACTTACAACACACCAGGGCCTGTGGCTCTTGCTCAGGCCACTCATATCACACCAGGCCCTGTGCTTCTGGCCGAGGCCATCTTCACCAAACCAGTCCCTGTGCTGCTTGCTGTGGCCATGTACAACACACCAGGCCCTGTGCTGGTTCCTGACGCCATCTTCAACAATCCAGGGCCTGTGCTGTTGGATAAATGCCAAACTGAGCCTTTGGGTTAGGGTATTATGCAAACATGCAGGTATGGTTATAGGATTGTCTTCGTAACTTCAGGTACTTGCCACCTAATCACTTGAATCCATAAATTGAGACATTGTGCTGGGGCCAGCAGATTACGGCCATACCACCCTGAGCACGCCCGACCTCGTCTGATCTCGGAAGCTAAGCAGGGCTGGGCTTGGTTAGTACTTGGATGGGAGACTGCCTGGGAATACCTGGTGCTGTAAGCCTTTCATTTTCATGTCATTGAACCGCTTTTGATCCAGAGAAGGGGTGTATTAAAAGACCAAAAGCAGCTCCCCATTAATGAGGGCACATTAACGACATTGCTTTTGGCTGTTTTCCAATGTCTTGTGCTGCTAGCTGATGCCACCTACACCACACCACGGCCTTATTTGCTGGCTGAGGTCACTTACACCACACCAGGGCCTGTGGCTCTTGCTCAGGCCACTTACACCACACCAGGGCCTGTGGCTCTTGCTCAGGCCACTTACACCACACCAGGGCCTGTGGGACCGGCTGGGGCCACTTACACCACACCAGGGCCTGTGGCTGCTGGCTGAGGCCACTTACACCACACAAGGGCCTGAGGGACCGGCTGGGGCCACTTACACTACATCAGGGCCTGTGGCTGCTGGCTGAGGCCACTTACACCACACCAGGGCCTGTGGCTGCTGGCTGAGGCCACCTACACCACACCAGGGCCTTAGTTGCTATTGAGGCCAATTACACCACACCAGGGTCTGTGGCTCTTGCTCAGGCCACTTACACCACACCAGGGCCTGTGGCACTGGCTGAGGCCACTTACACCACACCAGGGCCTGTGGCTGCTGGCTTAGGCCACCTACACCACACCAGGGCCTTAGTTGCTATTGAGGCCAATTACACCACACAAGGGCCTGTGGCTGCTGGCTGAGGCCACCTACACCACACCAGGGCCTGTGGCTGCTGGCTGAGGCCACTTACACCACACCAGTGCCTGTGGCTTCTGGCTGAGGCGACTTACACCACACCAGGGCCTGTGGCTGCTGGCTGAGGCCACTTACACCACACCAGGGCCTGTGGCTGCTGGCTGAGGCCACCTACACCACACCAGGGCATTAGTTGCTATTGAGGCCAATTACACCACACCAGGGTCTGTGGCTCTTGCTCAGGCCACTTACACCACACCAGGGCCTGTGGCTCTTGCTCAGGCCACTTACACCACACCAGGGCCTGTGGCTGCTGGCTGAGGCCACTTACACCACACCAGGGCCTGTGGCTGCTGGCTGAGGCCACCTACACCACACCAGGGCCTGTGGCTGCTGGCTGAGGCCACCTACACCACACCAGGGCCTGTGGCTTCTGGCTGAGGCGACTTACACCACACCAGGGCCTGTGGCTGCTGGCTGAGGCCACTTACACCACACCAAGGCCTGTGGCTCTTGCTCAGGCCACTCACATCACACCAGGCCCTGCGCTTCTGGCCGAGGCCATCTTCACCAAACCAGGCCCTGTGGTTCTTGCTCAGGCCACTTACACCACACCAGGGTCTGTGGCTCTTGCTGAGGCCACTTTCACCACACCAGGGCCTGTGGCTGCTGGCTGAGGCCACCTACACCACACCAGGGCATTAGTTGCTATTGAGGCCAATTACACCACACCAGGGTCTGTGGCTCTTGCTCAGGCCACTTACACCACACCAGGGCCTGTGGCTCTTGCTCAGGCCACTTACACCACACCAGGGCCTGTGGCACTGGCTGAGGCCACTTACACCACACCAGGGCCTGTGGCTGCTGGCTGAGGCCACTTACACCACACCAGGGCCTGTGGCTGCTGGCTGAGGCCACTTACACCACACCAGGGCCTGTGGCTGGTGGCTGAGGCCACCTACTCCACACCAGGGCCTGTGGCTGCTGGCTGAGGCGACTTATACCACACCAGGGCCCTTTTGCTGCTGGCTGAGGCCACTTACACCACACCAGTGCCTGTGGCTTCTGTCTGAGGCGACTTACACCACACCAGGGCCTGTGGCTGCTGGCTGAGGCCAATTACACCACACCAGGGTCTGTGGCTCTTGCTCAGGCCACTTACACCACACCAGGGCCTGTGGCACTGGCTGAGGCCACTTACACCACACCAGGGCCTGTGGCTGCTGGCTGAGGCCACTTACACCACACCAGGGCCTGTGGCTGCTGGCTGAGGCCACTTACACCACACCAGGGCCTGTGGCTGCTGGCTGAGGCCACCTACACCACACCAGGGCCTGTGGCTGCTGGCTGAGGCGACTTACACCACACCAGGGCCCTTTTGCTGCTGGCTGAGGCCACTTACACCACACCAGTGCCTGTGGCTTCTGGCTGAGGCGACTTACACCACACCAGGGCCTGTGGCTGCTGGCTGAGGCCACTTACACCACACCAAGGCCTGTGGCTCTTGCTCCGGCCACTCACATCACACCAGGCCCTGCGCTTCTGGCCGAGGCCATCTTCACCAAACCAGGCCCTGTGCTGCTTGCTGTGGCCATGTACAACACACCAGGCCCTGTGCTGGTTCCTGAGGCCATCTTCAACAATCCAGGGCCTGTGCTGTTGGATAAATGCCAAACTGAGCCTTTGGGTTAGGGTATTATGCAAACATGCAGGTATGGTTATAGGATTGTCTTCGTAACTTCAGGTACTTGCCACCTAATCACTTGAATCCATAAATTGAGACATTGTGCTGGGGCCAGCAGCTTACGGCCATACCACCCTGAGCACGCCCGACCTCGTCTGATCTCGGAAGCTAAGCAGGGCTGGGCTTGGTTAGTACTTGGATGGGAGACTGCCTGGGAATACCTGGTGCTGTAAGCCTTTCATTTTCATGTCATTGAACCGCTTTTGATCCAGAGAAGGGGTGTATTAAAAGACCAAAAGCAGCTGCCCATTAATGAGGGCACATTAACGACACTGCTTTTGGCTGTTTTCCAATGTCTTGTGCTGCTAGCTGATGCCACCTACACCACACCAGGGCCTGAGTGACCGGCTGGGGCCACCTACACCACACCACGGCCTTATTTGCTGGCTGAGGTCACTTACACCACACCAGGGCCTGTGGCTCTTGCTCAGGCCACTTACACCACACCAGGGCCTGTGGCTCTTGCTCAGGCCACTTACACCACACCAGGGCCTGTGGGACCGGCTGGGGCCACTTACACCACACCAGGGCCTGTGGCTGCTGGCTGAGGCCACTTACACCACACAAGGGCCTGAGGGACCGGCTGGGGCCACTTACACCACATCAGGGCCTGTGGCTGCTGGCTGAGGCCACTTACACCACACCAGGGCCTGTGGCTGCTGGCTGAGGCCACCTACACCACACCAGGGCCTTAGTTGCTATTGAGGCCAATTACACCACACCAGGGTCTGTGGCTCTTGCTCAGGCCACTTACACCACACCAGGGCCTGTGGCACTGGCTGAGGCCACTTACACCACACCAGGGCCTGTGGCTGCTGGCTTAGGCCACCTACACCACACCAGGGCCTTAGTTGCTATTGAGGCCAATTACACCACACAAGGGCCTGTGGCTGCTGGCTGAGGCCACCTACACCACACCAGGGCCTGTGGCTGCTGGCTGAGGCCACTTACACCACACCAGTGCCTGTGGCTTCTGGCTGAGGCGACTTACACCACACCAGGGCCTGTGGCTGCTGGCTGAGGCCACTTACACCACACCAGGGCCTGTGGCTGCTGGCTGAGGCCACCTACACCACACCAGGGCATTAGTTGCTATTGAGGCCAATTACACCACACCAGGGTCTGTGGCTCTTGCTCAGGCCACTTACACCACACCAGGGCCTGTGGCTCTTGCTCAGGCCACTTACACCACACCAGGGCCTGTGGCTGCTGGCTGAGGCCACTTACACCACACCAGGGCCTGTGGCTGCTGGCTGAGGCCACCTACACCACACCAGGGCCTGTGGCTGCTGGCTGAGGCCACCTACACCACACCAGGGCCTGTGGCTGCTGGCTGAGGCCACCTACACCACACCAGGGCCTGTGGCTGCTGGCTGAGGCCACTTACACCACACCAGTGCCTGTGGCTTCTGGCTGAGGCGACTTACACCACACCAGGGCCTGTGGCTGCTGGCTGAGGCCACTTACACCACACCAAGGCCTGTGGCTCTTGCTCAGGCCACTCACATCACACCAGGCCCTGCGCTTCTGGCCGAGGCCATCTTCACCAAACCAGGCCCTGTGGTTCTTGCTCAGGCCACTTACACCACACCAGGGTCTGTGGCTCTTGCTGAGGCCACTTTCACCACACCAGGGCCTGTGGCTGCTGGCTGAGGCCACCTACACCACACCAGGGCATTAGTTGCTATTGAGGCCAATTACACCACACCAGGGTCTGTGGCTCTTGCTCAGGCCACTTACACCACACCAGGGCCTGTGGCTCTTGCTCAGGCCACTTACACCACACCAGGGCCTGTGGCACTGGCTGAGGCCACTTACACCACACCAGGGCCTGTGGCTGCTGGCTGAGGCCACTTACACCACACCAGGGCCTGTGGCTGCTGGCTGAGGCCACTTACACCACACCAGGGCCTGTGGCTGCTGGCTGAGGCGACTTATACCACACCAGGGCCCTTTTGCTGCTGGCTGAGGCCACTTACACCACACCAGTGCCTGTGGCTTCTGTCTGAGGCGACTTACACCACACCAGGGCCTGTGGCTGCTGGCTGAGGCCAATTACACCACACCAGGGTCTGTGGCTCTTGCTCAGGCCACTTACACCACACCAGGGCCTGTGGCACTGGCTGAGGCCACTTACACCACACCAGGGCCTGTGGCTGCTGGCTGAGGCCACTTACACCACACCAGGGCCTGTGGCTGCTGGCTGAGGCCACTTACACCACACCAGGGCCTGTGGCTGCTGGCTGAGGCCACCTACACCACACCAGGGCCTGTGGCTGCTGGCTGAGGCGACTTACACCACACCAGGGCCCTTTTGCTGCTGGCTGAGGCCACTTACACCACACCAGTGCCTGTGGCTTCTGGCTGAGGCGACTTACACCACACCAGGGCCTGTGGCTGCTGGCTGAGGCCACTTACACCACACCAAGGCCTGTGGCTCTTGCTCCGGCCACTCACATCACACCAGGCCCTGCGCTTCTGGCCGAGGCCATCTTCACCAAACCAGGCCCTGTGCTGCTTGCTGTGGCCATGTACAACACACCAGGCCCTGTGCTGGTTCCTGAGGCCATCTTCAACAATCCAGGGCCTGTGCTGTTGGATAAATGCCAAACTGAGCCTTTGGGTTAGGGTATTATGCAAACATGCAGGTATGGTTATAGGATTGTCTTCGTAACTTCAGGTACTTGCCACCTAATCACTTGAATCCATAAATTGAGACATTGTGCTGGGGCCAGCAGCTTACGGCCATACCACCCTGAGCACGCCCGACCTCGTCTGATCTCGGAAGCTAAGCAGGGCTGGGCTTGGTTAGTACTTGGATGGGAGACTGCCTGGGAATACCTGGTGCTGTAAGCCTTTCATTTTCATGTCATTGAACCGCTTTTGATCCAGAGAAGGGGTGTATTAAAAGACCAAAAGCAGCTGCCCATTAATGAGGGCACATTAACGACACTGCTTTTGGCTGTTTTCCAATGTCTTGTGCTGCTAGCTGATGCCACCTACACCACACCAGGGCCTGAGTGACCGGCTGGGGCCACTTACACCACATCAGGGCCTGTGACTTGGCTGAGGCCACTTACACCACACCAGGGCCTGTGGCTGCTGGCTGAGGCCAGTTACACCACACCAGAGCCTGTGGCTGCTGGCTGAAGCCACTTACACCACACCAGGGCCTTAGTTGCTATTGAGGCCACTTACACCACACCAGGGCCTGTGGCTGCTGGCTGAGGCCACCTACACCACACCAGGGCCTGTGGCTGCTGGCTGAGGCCACTTACACCACACCAGGGCCTGTGGCTCTTGCTCAGGCCACTCACATCACACCAGGCCCTGCGCTTCTGGCCGAGGCCATCTTCACCAAACCAGGCCCTGTGGTTCTTGCTCAGGCCACTTACACCACACCAGGGCCTGTGGCTGCTGGCTGAAGCCACTTACACCACACCAGGGCCTTAGTTGCTATTGAGGCCACTTACACCACACCAGGGCCTGTGGCTGCTGGCTGAGGCCACCTACACCACACCAGGGCCCTTTTGCTGCTGGCTGAGGCCACTTACACCACACCAGTGCCTGTGGCTTCTGGCTGAGGCCACTTACACCACACCAGGGCATGTGGCTGCTGGCTGAGGCCACTTACACCACACCAGGGCCTGTGGCTCTTGCTCAGGCCACTCACATCACACCAGGCCCTGCGCTTCTGGCCGAGGCCATCTTCACCAAACCAGGCCCTGTGGTTCTTGCTCAGGCCACTTACACCACACCAGGGCCTTATTTGCTATTGAGGCCACTTACACCACACCAGGGCCTGTGGCACTTGCTCAGGCCACTTACACCACACCAGGGCCTGTGGCACTTGCTCAGGCCACTTACACCACACCAGGGCCTGTGGCTGCTGGCTGAGGCCACTTACACCACACCAGGGCCTGTGGCTCTTGCTCAGGCCACTTACACCACACCAGGGCCTGTGTCACTGGCTGAGGCCACTTAGACCACACCAGGGCCTGTGGCTGCTGGCTGAGGCCACTCACAACACACCAGGGCCTGTGGCTGCTAGCTGAGGCCACTTACACCAAACCAGGGCCTGTGGCTGCTTGCTGAGGCCACCTACACCACACCAGGGCCTTAGTTGCTATTGAGGCCAATTACACCACACAAGGGCCTGTGGCTGCTGGCTGAGGCCACCTACACCACACCAGGGCCTGTGGCTGCTGGCTGAGGCCACTTACAACACACCAGGGCCTGTGGCTGCTGGCTGAGGCCACCTACACCACACCAGGGCCTGTGGCTGCTGGCTGAGGCCACTTACAACACACCAGGGTCTGTGGCTCTTGCTCAGGCCACTCATATCACACCAGGCCCTGTGGTTCTGGCCGAGGCCATCTTCACCAAACCAGGCCCTGTGCTGCTTGCTGTGGCCATGTACAACACACCAGGCCCTGTGCTGGTTCCTGACGCCATCTTCAATAATCCTGGGCCTGTGCTGTTGGATAAATGCCAAACTGAGCCTTTGGGTTAGGGTATTATGCAAACATGCAGGTATGGTTATAGGATTGTCTTCGTAACTTCAGGTACTTGCCACCTAATCACTTGAATCCATAAATTGAGACATTGTGCTGGGGCCAGCAGCTTACGGCCATACCACCCTGAGCACGCCCGACCTCGTCTGATCTCGGAAGCTAAGCAGGGCTGGGCTTGGTTAGTACTTGGATGGGAGACTGCCTGGGAATACCTGGTGCTGTAAGCCTTTCATTTTCATGTCATTGAACCGCTTTTGATCCAGAGAAGGGGTGTATTAAAAGACCAAAAGCAGCTGCCCATTAATGAGGGCACATTAACGACATTGCTTTTGGCTGTTTTCCAATGTCTTGTGCTGCTAGCTGATGCCACTTACACCACACCAGGGCCTGTGGCTGCTGGCTGAGGCCACTTACACCACACCAGGGCCTGTGGCTGCTGGCTGAGGCCACTTACACCACACCAGGGCCTTAGTTGCTATTGAGGCCAATTACACCACACCATGGTCTGTGGCTCTTGCTCAGGCCACTTACACCACACCAGGGCCTGTGGCTGCTGGCTGAGGCCACTTACACCACACAAGGGCTTGTGGCTGCTGGCTGAGGCCACCTACACCACACCAGGGCCTGTGGCTGCTGGCTGAGGCCACCTACACCACACCAGGGCCTGTGGCTCTTGCTCAGGCCACTTACACCACACCAGGGCCTGTGGCTCTTGCTCAGGCCACTTACACCACACCAGGGCCTGTGGCTCTTGCTCAGGCCACTCATATCACACCAGGCTCTGTGCTTCTGGCTGAGGCCACTTAGACCACACCAGGGCCTGTGGCTGCTGGCTGAGGCCACTTACACCACACCAGGGCCTGTGGCTGCTGGCTGAGGCCATCTACACCACACCAGGGCCTGTGGCTGCTGGCTGAGGCGACTTACACCACACCAGGGCCCTTTTGCTGCTGGCTGAGGCCACTTACACCACACCAGTGCCTGTGGCTTCTGGCTGAGGCGACTTACACCACACCAGGGCCTGTGGCTGCTGGCTGAGGCCACTTACACCACACCAGGGCCTGTGGCTCTTGCTCAGGCCACTCACATCACACCAGGCCCTGCGCTTCTGGCCGAGGCCATCTTCACCAAACCAGGCCCTGTGGCTCTTGCTCAGGCCACTTACACCACACCAGGGCCTGTGGCTCTGGCTTAGGCCACTTACACCACACCAGGGCCTGTGGCACTTGCTCAGGCCACTTACACCACACCAGGGCCTGTGGCTGCTGGCTGAGGCCACTTACACCACACCAGGGCCTGTGGCACTGGCTGAGGCCACTTAGACCACACCAGGGCCTGTGGCTGCTGGCTGAGGCCACCTACACCACACCAGGGCCTTAGTTGCTATTGAGGCCAATTACACCACACAAGGGCCTGTGGCTGCTGGCTGAGGCCACCTACACCACACCAGGGCCTGTGGCTGCTGGCTGAGGCCACTTACACCACACCAGGGCCTGAGTGACCGGCTGGGGCCACTTACACCACATCAGGGCCTGTGGCTCTGGCTGAGGCCACTTACACCACACCAGGGCCTGTGGCTGCTGGCTGAGGCCAGTTACACCACACCAGAGCCTGTGGCTGCTGGCTGAAGCCACTTACACCACACCAGGGCCTTAGTTGCTATTGAGGCCACTTACACCACACCAGGGCCTGTGGCTGCTGGCTGAGGCCACCTACACCACACCAGGGCCTGTGGCTGCTGGCTGAGGCCACTTACACCACACCAGGGCCTGTGGCTGCTGGCTGAAGCCACTTACACCACACCAGGGCCTTAGTTGCTATTGAGGCCACTTACACCACACCAGGGCCTGTGGCTGCTGGCTGAGGCCACCTACACCACACCAGGGCCCTTTTGCTGCTGGCTGAGGCCACTTACACCACACCAGGGCCTTAGTTGCTATTGAGGCCAATTACACCACACCATGGTCTGTGGCTCTTGCTCAGGCCACTTACACCACACCAGGGCCTGTGGCTGCTGGCTGAGGCCACTTACACCACACCAGGGCCTGTGGCTCTTACTCAGGCCACTTACACCACACCAGGGCCTGTGGCACTGGCTGAGGCCACTTAGACCACACCAGGGCCTGTGGCTGCTGGCTGAGGGCACTTACACCACACCAGGGCCTGTGGCTGCTGGCTGAGGCCACTTACACCAAACCAGGGCCTGTGGCTGCTTGCTGAGGCCATCTTCACCAAACCAGGCCCTGTGTTGCTTGCTGTGGCCATGTAAAACACACCAGGTCCTGTGCTGGTTCTTGAGGCCATCTTCAACAATCCAGGGCCTGTGCTGTTGGATAAATGCCAAACTGAGCCTTTGGGTTAGGGTATTATGCAAACATGCAGGTATGGTTATAGGATTGTCTTCGTAACTTCAGGTACTTGCCACCTAATCACTTGAATCCATAAATTGAGACATTGTGCTGGGGCCAGCAGCTTACGGCCATACCACCCTGAGCACGCCCGACCTCGTCTGATCTCGGAAGCTAAGCAGGGCTGGGCTTGGTTAGTACTTGGTTGGGAGACTGCCTGGGAATACCTGGTGCTGTAAGCCTTTCATTTTCATGTCATTGAACCGCTTTTGATCCAGAGAAGGGGTGTATTAAAAGACCAAAAGCAGCTCCCCATTAATGAGGGCACATTAACGACACTGCTTTTGGCTGTTTTCCAATGTCTTGTGCTGCTAGCTGATGCCACTTACACCACACCAGGGCCTGTGGCTGCTGGCTGAGGCCACTTACACCACACCAGGGCCTGTGGCTGCTGGCTGAGGCCACCTACACCACACCAGGGCCTTAGTTGCTATTGAGGCCAATTACACCACACAAGGGCCTGTGGCTGCTGGCTGAGGCCACCTACACCACACCAGGGCCTGTGGCTGCTGGCTGAGGCCACTTACAACACACCAGGGCCTGTGGCTCTTGCTCAGGCCACTCATATCACACCAGGCCCTGTGCTTCTGGCCGAGGCCATCTTCACCAAACCAGGCCCTGTGCTGCTTGCTGTGGCCATGTACAACACACCAGGCCCTGTGCTGGTTCCTGACGCCATCTTCAACAATCCAGGGCCTGTGCTGTTGGATAAATGCCAAACTGAGCCTTTGGGTTAGGGTATTATGCAAACATGCAGGTATGGTTATAGGATTGTCTTCGTAACTTCAGGTACTTGCCACCTAATCACTTGAATCCATAAATTGAGACATTGTGCTGGGGCCAGCAGATTACGGCCATACCACCCTGAGCACGCCCGACCTCGTCTGATCTCGGAAGCTAAGCAGGGCTGGGCTTGGTTAGTACTTGGATGGGAGACTGCCTGGGAATACCTGGTGCTGTAAGCCTTTCATTTTCATGTCATTGAACCGCTTTTGATCCAGAGAAGGGGTGTATTAAAAGACCAAAAGCAGCTCCCCATTAATGAGGGCACATTAACGACATTGCTTTTGGCTGTTTTCCAATGTCTTGTGCTGCTAGCTGATGCCACCTACACCACACCACGGCCTTATTTGCTGGCTGAGGTCACTTACACCACACCAGGGCCTGTGGCTCTTGCTCAGGCCACTTACACCACACCAGGGCCTGTGGCTCTTGCTCAGGCCACTTACACCACACCAGGGCCTGTGGGACCGGCTGGGGCCACTTACACCACACCAGGGCCTGTGGCTGCTGGCTGAGGCCACTTACACCACACAAGGGCCTGAGGGACCGGCTGGGGCCACTTACACCACATCAGGGCCTGTGGCTGCTGGCTGAGGCCACTTACACCACACCAGGGCCTGTGGCTGCTGGCTGAGGCCACCTACACCACACCAGGGCCTTAGTTGCTATTGAGGCCAATTACACCACACCAGGGTCTGTGGCTCTTGCTCAGGCCACTTACACCACACCAGGGCCTGTGGCACTGGCTGAGGCCACTTACACCACACCAGGGCCTGTGGCTGCTGGCTTAGGCCACCTACACCACACCAGGGCCTTAGTTGCTATTGAGGCCAATTACACCACACAAGGGCCTGTGGCTGCTGGCTGAGGCCACCTACACCACACCAGGGCCTGTGGCTGCTGGCTGAGGCCACTTACACCACACCAGTGCCTGTGGCTTCTGGCTGAGGCGACTTACACCACACCAGGGCCTGTGGCTGCTGGCTGAGGCCACTTACACCACACCAGGGCCTGTGGCTGCTGGCTGAGGCCACCTACACCACACCAGGGCATTAGTTGCTATTGAGGCCAATTACACCACACCAGGGTCTGTGGCTCTTGCTCAGGCCACTTACACCACACCAGGGCCTGTGGCTCTTGCTCAGGCCACTTACACCACACCAGGGCCTGTGGCTGCTGGCTGAGGCCACTTACACCACACCAGGGCCTGTGGCTGCTGGCTGAGGCCACCTACACCACACCAGGGCCTGTGGCTGCTGGCTGAGGCCACCTACACCACACCAGGGCCTGTGGCTTCTGGCTGAGGCGACTTACACCACACCAGGGCCTGTGGCTGCTGGCTGAGGCCACTTACACCACACCAAGGCCTGTGGCTCTTGCTCAGGCCACTCACATCACACCAGGCCCTGCGCTTCTGGCCGAGGCCATCTTCACCAAACCAGGCCCTGTGGTTCTTGCTCAGGCCACTTACACCACACCAGGGTCTGTGGCTCTTGCTGAGGCCACTTTCACCACACCAGGGCCTGTGGCTGCTGGCTGAGGCCACCTACACCACACCAGGGCATTAGTTGCTATTGAGGCCAATTACACCACACCAGGGTCTGTGGCTCTTGCTCAGGCCACTTACACCACACCAGGGCCTGTGGCTCTTGCTCAGGCCACTTACACCACACCAGGGCCTGTGGCACTGGCTGAGGCCACTTACACCACACCAGGGCCTGTGGCTGCTGGCTGAGGCCACTTACACCACACCAGGGCCTGTGGCTGCTGGCTGAGGCCACTTACACCACACCAGGGCCTGTGGCTGGTGGCTGAGGCCACCTACTCCACACCAGGGCCTGTGGCTGCTGGCTGAGGCGACTTATACCACACCAGGGCCCTTTTGCTGCTGGCTGAGGCCACTTACACCACACCAGTGCCTGTGGCTTCTGTCTGAGGCGACTTACACCACACCAGGGCCTGTGGCTGCTGGCTGAGGCCAATTACACCACACCAGGGTCTGTGGCTCTTGCTCAGGCCACTTACACCACACCAGGGCCTGTGGCACTGGCTGAGGCCACTTACACCACACCAGGGCCTGTGGCTGCTGGCTGAGGCCACTTACACCACACCAGGGCCTGTGGCTGCTGGCTGAGGCCACTTACACCACACCAGGGCCTGTGGCTGCTGGCTGAGGCCACCTACACCACACCAGGGCCTGTGGCTGCTGGCTGAGGCGACTTACACCACACCAGGGCCCTTTTGCTGCTGGCTGAGGCCACTTACACCACACCAGTGCCTGTGGCTTCTGGCTGAGGCGACTTACACCACACCAGGGCCTGTGGCTGCTGGCTGAGGCCACTTACACCACACCAAGGCCTGTGGCTCTTGCTCCGGCCACTCACATCACACCAGGCCCTGCGCTTCTGGCCGAGGCCATCTTCACCAAACCAGGCCCTGTGCTGCTTGCTGTGGCCATGTACAACACACCAGGCCCTGTGCTGGTTCCTGAGGCCATCTTCAACAATCCAGGGCCTGTGCTGTTGGATAAATGCCAAACTGAGCCTTTGGGTTAGGGTATTATGCAAACATGCAGGTATGGTTATAGGATTGTCTTCGTAACTTCAGGTACTTGCCACCTAATCACTTGAATCCATAAATTGAGACATTGTGCTGGGGCCAGCAGCTTACGGCCATACCACCCTGAGCACGCCCGACCTCGTCTGATCTCGGAAGCTAAGCAGGGCTGGGCTTGGTTAGTACTTGGATGGGAGACTGCCTGGGAATACCTGGTGCTGTAAGCCTTTCATTTTCATGTCATTGAACCGCTTTTGATCCAGAGAAGGGGTGTATTAAAAGACCAAAAGCAGCTGCCCATTAATGAGGGCACATTAACGACACTGCTTTTGGCTGTTTTCCAATGTCTTGTGCTGCTAGCTGATGCCACCTACACCACACCAGGGCCTGAGTGACCGGCTGGGGCCACTTACACCACATCAGGGCCTGTGACTTGGCTGAGGCCACTTACACCACACCAGGGCCTGTGGCTGCTGGCTGAGGCCAGTTACACCACACCAGAGCCTGTGGCTGCTGGCTGAAGCCACTTACACCACACCAGGGCCTTAGTTGCTATTGAGGCCACTTACACCACACCAGGGCCTGTGGCTGCTGGCTGAGGCCACCTACACCACACCAGGGCCTGTGGCTGCTGGCTGAGGCCACTTACACCACACCAGGGCCTGTGGCTCTTGCTCAGGCCACTCACATCACACCAGGCCCTGCGCTTCTGGCCGAGGCCATCTTCACCAAACCAGGCCCTGTGGTTCTTGCTCAGGCCACTTACACCACACCAGGGCCTGTGGCTGCTGGCTGAAGCCACTTACACCACACCAGGGCCTTAGTTGCTATTGAGGCCACTTACACCACACCAGGGCCTGTGGCTGCTGGCTGAGGCCACCTACACCACACCAGGGCCCTTTTGCTGCTGGCTGAGGCCACTTACACCACACCAGTGCCTGTGGCTTCTGGCTGAGGCCACTTACACCACACCAGGGCATGTGGCTGCTGGCTGAGGCCACTTACACCACACCAGGGCCTGTGGCTCTTGCTCAGGCCACTCACATCACACCAGGCCCTGCGCTTCTGGCCGAGGCCATCTTCACCAAACCAGGCCCTGTGGTTCTTGCTCAGGCCACTTACACCACACCAGGGCCTTATTTGCTATTGAGGCCACTTACACCACACCAGGGCCTGTGGCACTTGCTCAGGCCACTTACACCACACCAGGGCCTGTGGCACTTGCTCAGGCCACTTACACCACACCAGGGCCTGTGGCTGCTGGCTGAGGCCACTTACACCACACCAGGGCCTGTGGCTCTTGCTCAGGCCACTTACACCACACCAGGGCCTGTGTCACTGGCTGAGGCCACTTAGACCACACCAGGGCCTGTGGCTGCTGGCTGAGGCCACTCACAACACACCAGGGCCTGTGGCTGCTAGCTGAGGCCACTTACACCAAACCAGGGCCTGTGGCTGCTTGCTGAGGCCACCTACACCACACCAGGGCCTTAGTTGCTATTGAGGCCAATTACACCACACAAGGGCCTGTGGCTGCTGGCTGAGGCCACCTACACCACACCAGGGCCTGTGGCTGCTGGCTGAGGCCACTTACAACACACCAGGGCCTGTGGCTGCTGGCTGAGGCCACCTACACCACACCAGGGCCTGTGGCTGCTGGCTGAGGCCACTTACAACACACCAGGGTCTGTGGCTCTTGCTCAGGCCACTCATATCACACCAGGCCCTGTGGTTCTGGCCGAGGCCATCTTCACCAAACCAGGCCCTGTGCTGCTTGCTGTGGCCATGTACAACACACCAGGCCCTGTGCTGGTTCCTGACGCCATCTTCAATAATCCTGGGCCTGTGCTGTTGGATAAATGCCAAACTGAGCCTTTGGGTTAGGGTATTATGCAAACATGCAGGTATGGTTATAGGATTGTCTTCGTAACTTCAGGTACTTGCCACCTAATCACTTGAATCCATAAATTGAGACATTGTGCTGGGGCCAGCAGCTTACGGCCATACCACCCTGAGCACGCCCGACCTCGTCTGATCTCGGAAGCTAAGCAGGGCTGGGCTTGGTTAGTACTTGGATGGGAGACTGCCTGGGAATACCTGGTGCTGTAAGCCTTTCATTTTCATGTCATTGAACCGCTTTTGATCCAGAGAAGGGGTGTATTAAAAGACCAAAAGCAGCTGCCCATTAATGAGGGCACATTAACGACATTGCTTTTGGCTGTTTTCCAATGTCTTGTGCTGCTAGCTGATGCCACTTACACCACACCAGGGCCTGTGGCTGCTGGCTGAGGCCACTTACACCACACCAGGGCCTGTGGCTGCTGGCTGAGGCCACTTACACCACACCAGGGCCTTAGTTGCTATTGAGGCCAATTACACCACACCATGGTCTGTGGCTCTTGCTCAGGCCACTTACACCACACCAGGGCCTGTGGCTGCTGGCTGAGGCCACTTACACCACACAAGGGCTTGTGGCTGCTGGCTGAGGCCACCTACACCACACCAGGGCCTGTGGCTGCTGGCTGAGGCCACCTACACCACACCAGGGCCTGTGGCTCTTGCTCAGGCCACTTACACCACACCAGGGCCTGTGGCTCTTGCTCAGGCCACTTACACCACACCAGGGCCTGTGGCTCTTGCTCAGGCCACTCATATCACACCAGGCTCTGTGCTTCTGGCTGAGGCCACTTAGACCACACCAGGGCCTGTGGCTGCTGGCTGAGGCCACTTACACCACACCAGGGCCTGTGGCTGCTGGCTGAGGCCATCTACACCACACCAGGGCCTGTGGCTGCTGGCTGAGGCGACTTACACCACACCAGGGCCCTTTTGCTGCTGGCTGAGGCCACTTACACCACACCAGTGCCTGTGGCTTCTGGCTGAGGCGACTTACACCACACCAGGGCCTGTGGCTGCTGGCTGAGGCCACTTACACCACACCAGGGCCTGTGGCTCTTGCTCAGGCCACTCACATCACACCAGGCCCTGCGCTTCTGGCCGAGGCCATCTTCACCAAACCAGGCCCTGTGGCTCTTGCTCAGGCCACTTACACCACACCAGGGCCTGTGGCTCTGGCTTAGGCCACTTACACCACACCAGGGCCTGTGGCACTTGCTCAGGCCACTTACACCACACCAGGGCCTGTGGCTGCTGGCTGAGGCCACTTACACCACACCAGGGCCTGTGGCACTGGCTGAGGCCACTTAGACCACACCAGGGCCTGTGGCTGCTGGCTGAGGCCACCTACACCACACCAGGGCCTTAGTTGCTATTGAGGCCAATTACACCACACAAGGGCCTGTGGCTGCTGGCTGAGGCCACCTACACCACACCAGGGCCTGTGGCTGCTGGCTGAGGCCACTTACACCACACCAGGGCCTGAGTGACCGGCTGGGGCCACTTACACCACATCAGGGCCTGTGGCTCTGGCTGAGGCCACTTACACCACACCAGGGCCTGTGGCTGCTGGCTGAGGCCAGTTACACCACACCAGAGCCTGTGGCTGCTGGCTGAAGCCACTTACACCACACCAGGGCCTTAGTTGCTATTGAGGCCACTTACACCACACCAGGGCCTGTGGCTGCTGGCTGAGGCCACCTACACCACACCAGGGCCTGTGGCTGCTGGCTGAGGCCACTTACACCACACCAGGGCCTGTGGCTGCTGGCTGAAGCCACTTACACCACACCAGGGCCTTAGTTGCTATTGAGGCCACTTACACCACACCAGGGCCTGTGGCTGCTGGCTGAGGCCACCTACACCACACCAGGGCCCTTTTGCTGCTGGCTGAGGCCACTTACACCACACCAGGGCCTTAGTTGCTATTGAGGCCAATTACACCACACCATGGTCTGTGGCTCTTGCTCAGGCCACTTACACCACACCAGGGCCTGTGGCTGCTGGCTGAGGCCACTTACACCACACCAGGGCCTGTGGCTCTTACTCAGGCCACTTACACCACACCAGGGCCTGTGGCACTGGCTGAGGCCACTTAGACCACACCAGGGCCTGTGGCTGCTGGCTGAGGGCACTTACACCACACCAGGGCCTGTGGCTGCTGGCTGAGGCCACTTACACCAAACCAGGGCCTGTGGCTGCTTGCTGAGGCCATCTTCACCAAACCAGGCCCTGTGTTGCTTGCTGTGGCCATGTAAAACACACCAGGTCCTGTGCTGGTTCTTGAGGCCATCTTCAACAATCCAGGGCCTGTGCTGTTGGATAAATGCCAAACTGAGCCTTTGGGTTAGGGTATTATGCA
Organism: Aulonocara stuartgranti; assembly: GCF_965226115.1. Lineage (NCBI taxonomy): Eukaryota > Metazoa > Chordata > Actinopteri > Cichliformes > Cichlidae > Aulonocara > Aulonocara stuartgranti. The sequence goes on along the minus strand of NC_138941.1, from coordinate 22,612,526 downwards.
AACATGCAGGTATGGTTATAGGATTGTCTTCGTAACTTCAGGTACTTGCCACCTAATCACTTGAATCCATAAATTGAGACATTGTGCTGGGGCCAGCAGCTTACGGCCATACCACCCTGAGCACGCCCGACCTCGTCTGATCTCGGAAGCTAAGCAGGGCTGGGCTTGGTTAGTACTTGGTTGGGAGACTGCCTGGGAATACCTGGTGCTGTAAGCCTTTCATTTTCATGTCATTGAACCGCTTTTGATCCAGAGAAGGGGTGTATTAAAAGACCAAAAGCAGCTCCCCATTAATGAGGGCACATTAACGACACTGCTTTTGGCTGTTTTCCAATGTCTTGTGCTGCTAGCTGATGCCACTTACACCACACCAGGGCCTGTGGCTGCTGGCTGAGGCCACTTACACCACACCAGGGCCTGTGGCTGCTGGCTGAGGCCACCTACACCACACCAGGGCCTTAGTTGCTATTGAGGCCAATTACACCACACAAGGGCCTGTGGCTGCTGGCTGAGGCCACCTACACCACACCAGGGCCTGTGGCTGCTGGCTGAGGCCACTTACAACACACCAGGGCCTGTGGCTCTTGCTCAGGCCACTCATATCACACCAGGCCCTGTGCTTCTGGCCGAGGCCATCTTCACCAAACCAGGCCCTGTGCTGCTTGCTGTGGCCATGTACAACACACCAGGCCCTGTGCTGGTTCCTGACGCCATCTTCAACAATCCAGGGCCTGTGCTGTTGGATAAATGCCAAACTGAGCCTTTGGGTTAGGGTATTATGCAAACATGCAGGTATGGTTATAGGATTGTCTTCGTAACTTCAGGTACTTGCCACCTAATCACTTGAATCCATAAATTGAGACATTGTGCTGGGGCCAGCAGATTACGGCCATACCACCCTGAGCACGCCCGACCTCGTCTGATCTCGGAAGCTAAGCAGGGCTGGGCTTGGTTAGTACTTGGATGGGAGACTGCCTGGGAATACCTGGTGCTGTAAGCCTTTCATTTTCATGTCATTGAACCGCTTTTGATCCAGAGAAGGGGTGTATTAAAAGACCAAAAGCAGCTCCCCATTAATGAGGGCACATTAACGACATTGCTTTTGGCTGTTTTCCAATGTCTTGTGCTGCTAGCTGATGCCACCTACACCACACCACGGCCTTATTTGCTGGCTGAGGTCACTTACACCACACCAGGGCCTGTGGCTCTTGCTCAGGCCACTTACACCACACCAGGGCCTGTGGCTCTTGCTCAGGCCACTTACACCACACCAGGGCCTGTGGGACCGGCTGGGGCCACTTACACCACACCAGGGCCTGTGGCTGCTGGCTGAGGCCACTTACACCACACAAGGGCCTGAGGGACCGGCTGGGGCCACTTACACCACATCAGGGCCTGTGGCTGCTGGCTGAGGCCACTTACACCACACCAGGGCCTGTGGCTGCTGGCTGAGGCCACCTACACCACACCAGGGCCTTAGTTGCTATTGAGGCCAATTACACCACACCAGGGTCTGTGGCTCTTGCTCAGGCCACTTACACCACACCAGGGCCTGTGGCACTGGCTGAGGCCACTTACACCACACCAGGGCCTGTGGCTGCTGGCTTAGGCCACCTACACCACACCAGGGCCTTAGTTGCTATTGAGGCCAATTACACCACACAAGGGCCTGTGGCTGCTGGCTGAGGCCACCTACACCACACCAGGGCCTGTGGCTGCTGGCTGAGGCCACTTACACCACACCAGTGCCTGTGGCTTCTGGCTGAGGGGACTTACACCACACCAGGGCCTGTGGCTGCTGGCTGAGGCCACTTACACCACACCAGGGCCTGTGGCTGCTGGCTGAGGCCACCTACACCACACCAGGGCATTAGTTGCTATTGAGGCCAATTACACCACACCAGGGTCTGTGGCTCTTGCTCAGGCCACTTACACCACACCAGGGCCTGTGGCTCTTGCTCAGGCCACTTACACCACACCAGGGCCTGTGGCTGCTGGCTGAGGCCACTTACACCACACCAGGGCCTGTGGCTGCTGGCTGAGGCCACCTACACCACACCAGGGCCTGTGGCTGCTGGCTGAGGCCACCTACACCACACCAGGGCCTGTGGCTGCTGGCTGAGGCCACCTACACCACACCAGGGCCTGTGGCTGCTGGCTGAGGCCACTTACACCACACCAGTGCCTGTGGCTTCTGGCTGAGGCCACTTACACCACACCAGGGCCTGTGGCTGCTGGCTGAGGCCACTTACACCACACCAAGGCCTGTGGCTCTTGCTCAGGCCACTCACATCACACCAGGCCCTGCGCTTCTGGCCGAGGCCATCTTCACCAAACCAGGCCCTGTGGTTCTTGCTCAGGCCACTTACACCACACCAGGGTCTGTGGCTCTTGCTGAGGCCACTTTCACCACACCAGGGCCTGTGGCTGCTGGCTGAGGCCACCTACACCACACCAGGGCATTAGTTGCTATTGAGGCCAATTACACCACACCAGGGTCTGTGGCTCTTGCTCAGGCCACTTACACCACACCAGGGCCTGTGGCTCTTGCTCAGGCCACTTACACCACACCAGGGCCTGTGGCACTGGCTGAGGCCACTTACACCACACCAGGGCCTGTGGCTGCTGGCTGAGGCCACTTACACCACACCAGGGCCTGTGGCTGGTGGCTGAGGCCACCTACACCACACCAGGGCCTGTGGCTGCTGGCTGAGGCGACTTATACCACACCAGGGCCCTTTTGCTGCTGGCTGAGGCCACTTACACCACACCAGTGCCTGTGGCTTCTGTCTGAGGCGACTTACACCACACCAGGGCCTGTGGCTGCTGGCTGAGGCCAATTACACCACACCAGGGTCTGTGGCTCTTGCTCAGGCCACTTACACCACACCAGGGCCTGTGGCACTGGCTGAGGCCACTTACACCACACCAGGGCCTGTGGCTGCTGGCTGAGGCCACTTACACCACACCAGGGCCTGTGGCTGCTGGCTGAGGCCACTTACACCACACCAGGGCCTGTGGCTGCTGGCTGAGGCCACCTACACCACACCAGGGCCTGTGGCTGCTGGCTGAGGCGACTTACACCACACCAGGGCCCTTTTGCTGCTGGCTGAGGCCACTTACACCACACCAGTGCCTGTGGCTTCTGGCTGAGGCGACTTACACCACACCAGGGCCTGTGGCTGCTGGCTGAGGCCACTTACACCACACCAAGGCCTGTGGCTCTTGCTTCGGCCACTCACATCACACCAGGCCCTGCGCTTCTGGTATGGTTATAGGATTGTCTTCGTAACTTCAGGTACTTGCCACCTAATCACTTGAATCCATAAATTGAGACATTGTGCTGGGGCCAGCAGCTTACGGCCATACCACCCTGAGCACGCCCGACCTCGTCTGATCTCGGAAGCTAAGCAGGGCTGGGCTTGGTTAGTACTTGGTTGGGAGACTGCCTGGGAATACCTGGTGCTGTAAGCCTTTCATTTTCATGTCATTGAACCGCTTTTGATCCAGAGAAGGGGTGTATTAAAAGACCAAAAGCAGCTCCCCATTAATGAGGGCACATTAACGACACTGCTTTTGGCTGTTTTCCAATGTCTTGTGCTGCTAGCTGATGCCACTTACACCACACCAGGGCCTGTGGCTGCTGGCTGAGGCCACTTACACCACACCAGGGCCTGTGGCTGCTGGCTGAGGCCACCTACACCACACCAGGGCCTTAGTTGCTATTGAGGCCAATTACACCACACAAGGGCCTGTGGCTGCTGGCTGAGGCCACCTACACCACACCAGGGCCTGTGGCTGCTGGCTGAGGCCACTTACAACACACCAGGGCCTGTGGCTCTTGCTCAGGCCACTCATATCACACCAGGCCCTGTGCTTCTGGCCGAGGCCATCTTCACCAAACCAGGCCCTGTGCTGCTTGCTGTGGCCATGTACAACACACCAGGCCCTGTGCTGGTTCCTGACGCCATCTTCAACAATCCAGGGCCTGTGCTGTTGGATAAATGCCAAACTGAGCCTTTGGGTTAGGGTATTATGCAAACATGCAGGTATGGTTATAGGATTGTCTTCGTAACTTCAGGTACTTGCCACCTAATCACTTGAATCCATAAATTGAGACATTGTGCTGGGGCCAGCAGATTACGGCCATACCACCCTGAGCACGCCCGACCTCGTCTGATCTCGGAAGCTAAGCAGGGCTGGGCTTGGTTAGTACTTGGATGGGAGACTGCCTGGGAATACCTGGTGCTGTAAGCCTTTGATTTTCATGTCATTGAACCGCTTTTGATCCAGAGAAGGGGTGTATTAAAAGACCAAAAGCAGCTCCCCATTAATGAGGGCACATTAACGACATTGCTTTTGGCTGTTTTCCAATGTCTTGTGCTGCTAGCTGATGCCACCTACACCACACCACGGCCTTATTTGCTGGCTGAGGTCACTTACACCACACCAGGGCCTGTGGCTCTTGCTCAGGCCACTTACACCACACCAGGGCCTGTGGCTCTTGCTCAGGCCACTTACACCACACCAGGGCCTGTGGGACCGGCTGGGGCCACTTACACCACACCAGGGCCTGTGGCTGCTGGCTGAGGCCACTTACACCACACAAGGGCCTGAGGGACCGGCTGGGGCCACTTACACCACATCAGGGCCTGTGGCTGCTGGCTGAGGCCACTTACACCACACCAGGGCCTGTGGCTGCTGGCTGAGGCCACCTACACCACACCAGGGCCTTAGTTGCTATTGAGGCCAATTACACCACACCAGGGTCTGTGGCTCTTGCTCAGGCCACTTACACCACACCAGGGCCTGTGGCACTGGCTGAGGCCACTTACACCACACCAGGGCCTGTGGCTGCTGGCTTAGGCCACCTACACCACACCAGGGCCTTAGTTGCTATTGAGGCCAATTACACCACACAAGGGCCTGTGGCTGCTGGCTGAGGCCACCTACACCACACCAGGGCCTGTGGCTGCTGGCTGAGGCCACTTACACCACACCAGTGCCTGTGGCTTCTGGCTGAGGCGACTTACACCACACCAGGGCCTGTGGCTGCTGGCTGAGGCCACTTACACCACACCAGGGCCTGTGGCTGCTGGCTGAGGCCACCTACACCACACCAGGGCATTAGTTGCTATTGAGGCCAATTACACCACACCAGGGTCTGTGGCTCTTGCTCAGGCCACTTACACCACACCAGGGCCTGTGGCTCTTGCTCAGGCCACTTACACCACACCAGGGCCTGTGGCTGCTGGCTGAGGCCACTTACACCACACCAGGGCCTGTGGCTGCTGGCTGAGGCCACCTACACCACACCAGGGCCTGTGGCTGCTGGCTGAGGCCACCTACACCACACCAGGGCCTGTGGCTGCTGGCTGAGGCCACCTACACCACACCAGGGCCTGTGGCTGCTGGCTGAGGCCACTTACACCACACCAGTGCCTGTGGCTTCTGGCTGAGGCGACTTACACCACACCAGGGCCTGTGGCTGCTGGCTGAGGCCACTTACACCACACCAAGGCCTGTGGCTCTTGCTCAGGCCACTCACATCACACCAGGCCCTGCGCTTCTGGCCGAGGCCATCTTCACCAAACCAGGCCCTGTGGTTCTTGCTCAGGCCACTTACACCACACCAGGGTCTGTGGCTCTTGCTGAGGCCACTTTCACCACACCAGGGCCTGTGGCTGCTGGCTGAGGCCACCTACACCACACCAGGGCATTAGTTGCTATTGAGGCCAATTACACCACACCAGGGTCTGTGGCTCTTGCTCAGGCCACTTACACCACACCAGGGCCTGTGGCTCTTGCTCAGGCCACTTACACCACACCAGGGCCTGTGGCACTGGCTGAGGCCACTTACACCACACCAGGGCCTGTGGCTGCTGGCTGAGGCCACTTACACCACACCAGGGCCTGTGGCTGGTGGCTGAGGCCACCTACACCACACCAGGGCCTGTGGCTGCTGGCTGAGGCGACTTATACCACACCAGGGCCCTTTTGCTGCTGGCTGAGGCCACTTACACCACACCAGTGCCTGTGGCTTCTGTCTGAGGCGACTTACACCACACCAGGGCCTGTGGCTGCTGGCTGAGGCCAATTACACCACACCAGGTTCTGTGGCTCTTGCTCAGGCCACTTACACCACACCAGGGCCTGTGGCTGCTGGCTGAGGCCACTTACACCACACCAGGGCCTGTGGCTGCTGGCTGAGGCCACCTACACCACACCAGGGCCTGTGGCTGCTGGCTGAGGCGACTTACACCACACCAGGGCCCTTTTGCTGCTGGCTGAGGCCACTTACACCACACCAGTGCCTGTGGCTTCTGGCTGAGGCGACTTACACCACACCAGGGCCTGTGGCTGCTGGCTGAGGCCACTTACACCACACCAAGGCCTGTGGCTCTTGCTCCGGCCACTCACATCACACCAGGCCCTGCGCTTCTGGTATGGTTATAGGATTGTCTTCGTAACTTCAGGTACTTGCCACCTAATCACTTGAATCCATAAATTGAGACATTGTGCTGGGGCCAGCAGCTTACGGCCATACCACCCTGAGCACGCCCGACCTCGTCTGATCTCGGAAGCTAAGCAGGGCTGGGCTTGGTTAGTACTTGGTTGGGAGACTGCCTGGGAATACCTGGTGCTGTAAGCCTTTCATTTTCATGTCATTGAACCGCTTTTGATCCAGAGAAGGGGTGTATTAAAAGACCAAAAGCAGCTCCCCATTAATGAGGGCACATTAACGACACTGCTTTTGGCTGTTTTCCAATGTCTTGTGCTGCTAGCTGATGCCACTTACACCACACCAGGGCCTGTGGCTGCTGGCTGAGGCCACTTACACCACACCAGGGCCTGTGGCTGCTGGCTGAGGCCACCTACACCACACCAGGGCCTTAGTTGCTATTGAGGCCAATTACACCACACAAGGGCCTGTGGCTGCTGGCTGAGGCCACCTACACCACACCAGGGCCTGTGGCTGCTGGCTGAGGCCACTTACACCACACCAGGGCCTGTGGCTCTTGCTCAGGCCACTCATATCACACCAGGCCCTGTGCTTCTGGCCGAGGCCATCTTCACCAAACCAGGCCCTGTGCTGCTAGCTGTGGCCATGTACAACACACCAGGCCCTGTGCTGGTTCCTGAGGCCATCTTCAACAATCCAGGGCCTGTGCTGTTGGATAAATGCCAAACTGAGCCTTTGGGTTAGGGTATTATGCAAACATGCAGGTATGGTTATAGGATTGTCTTCGTAACTTCAGGTACTTGCCACCTAATCACTTGAATCCATAAATTGAGACATTGTGCTGGGGCCAGCAGCTTACGGCCATACCACCCTGAGCACGCCCGACCTCGTCTGATCTCGGAAGCTAAGCAGGGCTGGGCTTGGTTAGTACTTGGATGGGAGACTGCCTGGGAATACCTGGTGCTGTAAGCCTTTCATTTTCATGTCATTGAACCGCTTTTGATCCAGAGAAGGGGTGTATTAAAAGACCAAAAGCAGCTGCCCATTAATGAGGGCACATTAACGACACTGCTTTTGGCTGTTTTCCAATGTCTTGTGCTGCTAGCTGATGCCACCTACACCACACCAGGGCCTGTGTGACCGGCTGGGGCCACTTACACCACATCAGGGCCTGTGGCTCTGGCTGAGGCCACTTACACCACACCAGGGCCTGTGGCTGCTGGCTGAGGCCAGTTACACCACACCAGAGCCTGTGGCTGCTGGCTGAAGCCACTTACACCACACCAGGGCCTTAGTTGCTATTGAGGCCACTTACACCACACCAGGGCCTTAGTTGCTATTGAGGCCAATTACACTACACCAGGGTCTGTGGCTCTTGCTCAGGCCACTTACACCACACCAGGCCTGTGGCACTTGCTCAGGCCACTTACACCACACCAGGGCCTGTGGCTGCTGGCTGAGGCCACTTACACCACACCAGGGCCTGTGGCCGCTGGCTGAGGCCACCTACACCACACCAGGGCATTAGTTGCTATTGAGGCCAATTACACCACACCAGGGTCTGTGGCTCTTGCTCAGGCCACTTACACCACACCAGGGCCTGTGGCTCTTGCTCAGGCCACTTACACCACACCAGGGCCTGTGGCTGCTGGCTGAGGCCACTTACACCACACCAGGGCCTGTGGCTGCTGGCTGAGGCCACCTACACCACACCAGGGCCTGTGGCTGCTGTCTGAGGCTACTTACACCACACCAGGGCCTGTGGCTGCTGGCTGAGGCCATCTACACCACACCAGGGCCTGTGGCTGCTGGCTGAGGCGACTTACACCACACCAGGGCCCTTTTGCTGCTGGCTGAGGCCACTTACACCACACCAGTGCCTGTGGCTTCTGGCTGAGGCGACTTACACCACACCAGGGCCTGTGGCTGCTGGCTGAGGCCACTTACACCACACCAGGGCCTGTGGCTCTTGCTCAGGCCACTCACATCACACCAGGCCCTGCGCTTCTGGCTGAGGCCATCTTCACCAAACCAGGCCCTGTGGCTCTTGCTCAGGCCACTTACACCACACCAGGGCCTGTGGCTCTGGCTTAGGCCACTTACACCACACCAGGGCCTGTGGCACTTGCTCAGGCCACTTACACCACACCAGGGCCTGTGGCTGCTGGCTGAGGCCACTTACACCACACCAGGGCCTGTGGCTCTTACTCAGGCCACTTACACCACACCAGGGCCTGTGGCACTGGCTGAGGCCACTTAGACCACACCAGGGCCTGTGGCTGCTGGCTGAGGCCACTTACACCACACCAGGGCCTGTGGCTGCTGGCTGAGGCCACTTACACCACACCAGGGCCTTAGTTGCTATTGAGGCCAATTACACCACACCATGGTCTGTGGCTCTTGCTCAGGCCACTCATATCACACCAGGGCCTGTGGCTGCTGGCTGAGGCCACTTACACCACACCAGGGCCTTAGTTGCTATTGAGGCCAATTACACCACACCATGGTCTGTGGCTCTTGCTCAGGCCACTCATATCACACCAGGGCCTGTGGCTGCTGGCTGAGGCGACTTACACCACACCAGGGCCCTTTTGCTGCTGGCTGAGGCCACTTACACCACACCAGTGCCTGTGGCTTCTGGCTGAGGCGACTTACACCACACCAGGGCCTGTGGCTGCTGGCTGAGGCCACTTACACCACACCAGGGCCTGTGGCTGCTGGCTTAGGCCACCTACACTACACCAGGGCCTTAGTTGCTATTGAGGCCAATTACACCACACCATGGTCTGTGGCTCTTGCTCAGGCCACTTACACCACACCAGGGCCTGTGGCACTGGCTGAGGCCACTTACACCACACCAGGGCCTGTGGCTGCTGGCTGAGGCCACTTACACCACACAAGGGCTTGTGGCTGCTGGCTGAGGCCACCTACACCACACCAGGGCCTGTGGCTGCTGGCTGAGGCCACCTACACCACACCAGGGCCTGTGGCTCTTGCTCAGGCCACTTACACCACACCAGGGCCTGTGGCTCTTGCTCAGGCCACTTACACCACACCAGGGCCTGTGGCTCTTGCTCAGGCCACTTACACCACACCAGGGCCTGTGGCTGCTGGCTGAGGCCACTTACACCACACAAGGGCTTGTGGCTGCTGGCTGAGGCCACTTACACCACACCAGGGCCTGTGGCACTGGCTGAGGCCACTTACACCACACCAGGGCCTGTGGCTGCTGGCTGAGGCCACTTACACCACACAAGGGCTTGTGGCTGCTGGCTGAGGCCACCTACACCACACCAGGGCCTGTGGCTGCTGGCTGAGGCCACCTACACCACACCAGGGCCTGTGGCTCTTGCTCAGGCCACTTACACCACACCAGGACCTGTGGCTCTGGCTGAGGCCACTTACACCACACCAGGGCCTGTGGGTTCTGGCTGAGGCGACTTACACCACACCAGGGCCTGTGGCTGCTGGCTGAGGCCACTTACACCACACCAAGGCCTGTGGCTCTTGCGCAGGCCACTCACATCACACCAGGCCCTGCGCTTCTGGCCGAGGCCATCTTCACCAAACCAGGCCCTGTGCTGCTTGCTGTGGCCATGTACAACACACCAGGCCCTGTGCTGGTTCCTGAGGCCATCTTCAACAATCCAGGGCCTGTGCTGTTGGATAAATGCCAAACTGAGCCTTTGGGTTAGGGTATTATGCAAACATGCAGGTATGGTTATAGGATTGTCTTCGTAACTTCAGGTACTTGCCACCTAATCACTTGAATCCATAAATTGAGACATTGTGCTGGAGCCAGCAGCTTACGGCCATACCACCCTGAGCACGCCCGACCTCGTCTGATCTCGGAAGCTAAGCAGGGCTGGGCTTGGTTAGTACTTGGATGGGAGACTGCCTGGGAATACCTGGTGCTGTAAGCCTTTCATTTTCATGTCATTGAACCGCTTTTGATCCAGAGAAGGGGTGTATTAAAAGACCAAAAGCAGCTGCCCATTAATGAGGGCACATTAACGACACTGCTTTTGGCTCTTTTCCAATGTCTTGTGCTGCTAGCTGATGCCACCTACACCACACTAGGGCCTGAGTGACCGGCTGGGGCCACTTACACCACATCAGGGCCTGTGGCTCTGGCTGAGGCCACTTACACCACACCAGGGCCTGTGGCTGCTGACTGAGGCCAGTTACACCACACCAGAGCCTGTGGCTGCTGGCTGAAGCCACTTACACCACACCAGGGCCTTAGTTGCTATTGAGGCCACTTACACCACACCAGGGCCTGTGGCTGCTGGCTGAGGCCACTTACACCACACCAGTGCCTGTGGCTTCTGGCTGAGGCGACTTACACCACACCAGGGCCTGTGGCTCTGGCTTAGGCCAATTACACCACACCAGGGTCTGTGGCTCTTGCTCAGGCCACTTACACCACACCAGGGCCTGTGGCTGCTGGCTGAGGCCACCTACACCACACCAGGGCCTGTGGCTGCTTGCTGAGGCGACTTACACCACACCAGGGCCTGTTGCTGCTGGCTGAGGCCACTTACACCACCCCAGTGCCTGTGGCTTCTGGCTGAGGCGACTTACACCACACCAGGGCCTGTTGCTATTGAGGCCATTTACACCACACCAGGGTCTGTGGCTCTTGCTCAGGCCACTTACACCACACCAGGGCCTGTGGCACTGGCTCAGGCCGCTTAGACCACACCAGGGTCTGTGGCTCTTGCTCAGGCCACTTACACCACACCAGGGCCTGTGGCACTGGCTCAGGCCGCTTAGACCACACCAGGGCCTGTGGCTGCTGGCTGAGGCGACTTACACCACACCAGGGCCTGTTGCTGCTGGCTGAGGCCACTTACACCACACCAGGCCCTGTGGCTTCTGGCTGAGGTGACTTACACCACACCAGGGCCTGTGGCTGCTGGCTGAGGCCACTTACACCACACCAGGGCCTGTGGCTCTTGCTCAGGCCACTTACACCACACCAGGGCCTGTGGCTCTTGCTCAGGCCACTCACATCACACCAGGCCCTGCTCTTCTGGCCGAGGCCATCTTCACCAAACCAGGCCCTGTGCTGCTAGCTGTGGCCATGTACAACACACCAGGCCCTGTGCTGGTTCCTGAGGCCATCTTCAACAATCCAGGGCCTGTGCTGTTGGATAAATGCTAAACTGAGCCTTTGGGTTAGGGTATTATGCAAACATGCAGGTATGGTTATAGGATTGTCTTCGAAACTTCAGGTACTTGCCACCTAATCACTTGAATCCATAAATTGAGACATTGTGCTGGAGCCAGCAGCTTACGGCCATACCACCCTGAGCACGCCTGACCTCGTCTGATCTCGGAAGCTAAGCAGGGCTGGGCTTGGTTAGTACTTGGATGGGAGACTGCCTGGGAATACCTGGTGCTGTAAGCCTTTCATTTTCATGTCATTGAACCGCTTTTGATCCAGAGAAGGGGTGTATTAAAAGACCAAAAGCAGCTGCCCATTAATGAGGGCACATTAACGACACTGCTTTTGGCTCTTTTCCAATGTCTTGTGCTGCTAGCTGATGCAACCTACACCACACAAGGGCCTGAGTGACCGGCTGGGGCCACTTACACCACATCAGGGCCTGTGGCTCTGGCTGAGGCCACTTTCACCACACCAGGGCCTGTGGCTGCTGGCTGAGGCCACCTACACCACACCAGGGCATTAGTTGCTATTGAGGCCAATTACACCACACCAGGGTCTGTGGCTCTTGCTCAGGCCACTTACACCACACCAGGGCCTGTGGCTCTTGCTCAGGCCACTTACACCACACCAGGGCCTGTGGCTGCTGGCTGAGGCCACCTACACCACACCAGGGCATTAGTTGCTATTGAGGCCAATTACACCACACCAGGGTCTGTGGCTCTTGCTCAGGCCACTTACACCACACCAGGGCCTGTGGCTCTTGCTCAGGCCACTTACACCACACCAGGGCCTGTGGCACTGGCTGAGGCCACTTACACCACACCAGGGCCTGTGGCTGCTGGCTGAGGCCACTTACACCACACCAGGGCCTGTGGCTGCTGGCTGAGGCCACTTACACCACACCAGGGCCTGTGGCTGGTGGCTGAGGCCACCTACACCACACCAGGGCCTGTGGCTGCTGGCTGAGGCGACTTACACCACACCAGGGCCCTTTTGCTGCTGGCTGAGGCCACTTACACCACACCAGTGCCTGTGGCTTCTGTCTGAGGCGACTTACACCACACCAGGGCCTGTGGCTGCTGGCTGAGGCCAATTACACCACACCAGGGTCTGTGGCTCTTGCTCAGGCCACTTACACCACACCAGGGCCTGTGGCACTGGCTGAGGCCACTTACACCACACCAGGGCCTGTGGCTGCTGGCTGAGGCCACTTACACCACACCAGGGCCTGTGGCTGCTGGCTGAGGCCACTTACACCACACCAGGGCCTGTGGCTGCTGGCTGAGGCCACCTACACCACACCAGGGCCTGTGGCTGCTGGCTGAGGCGACTTACACCACACCAGGGCCCTTTTGCTGCTGGCTGAGGCCACTTACACCACACCAGTGCCTGTGGCACTGGCTGAGGCCACTTACACCACACCAGGGCCTGTGGCTGCTGGCTGAGGCCAATTACACCACACCAGGGTCTGTGGCTCTTGCTCAGGCCACTTACACCACACCAGGGCCTGTGGCACTGGCTGAGGCAACTTACACCACACCAGGGCCTGTGGCTGCTGGCTGAGGCCACTTACACCACACCAGGGCCTGTGGCTGCTGGCTGAGGCCACTTACACCACACCAGGGCCTGTGGCTGCTGGCTGAGGCCACCTACACCACACCAGGGCCTGTGGCTGCTGGCTGAGGTGACTTACACCACACCAGGGCCCTTTTGCTGCTGGCTGAGGCCACTTACACCACACCAGTGCCTGTGGCTTCGGGCTGAGGCGACTTACACCACACCAGGGCCTGTGGCTGCTGGCTGAGGCCACTTACACCACACCAAGGCCTGTGGCTCTTGCTCAGGCCATCTTCACCAAACCAGGGCCTGAGTGACCGGCTGGGGCCACTTACACCACACCAGGGCCTGTGGCTCTTGCTCAGGCCACTCATATCACACCAGGCCCTGTGCTTCTGGCCGAGGCCATCTTCACCAAACCAGGCCCTGTGCTGCTAGCTGTGGCCATGTACAACACACCAGGCCCTGTGCTGGTTCCTGAGGCCATCTTCAACAATCCAGGGCCTGTGCTGTTGGATAAATGCCAAACTGAGCCTTTGGGTTAGGGTATTATGCAAACATGCAGGTATGGTTATAGGATTGTCTTCGTAACTTCAGGTACTTGCCACCTAATCACTTGAATCCATAAATTGAGACATTGTGCTGGGGCCAGCAGCTTACGGCCATACCACCCTGAGCACGCCCGACCTCGTCTGATCTCGGAAGCTAAGCAGGGCTGGGCTTGGTTAGTACTTGGATGGGAGACTGCCTGGGAATACCTGGTGCTGTAAGCCTTTCATTTTCATGTCATTGAACCGCTTTTGATCCAGAGAAGGGGTGTATTAAAAGACCAGAAGCAGCTCCCCATTAATGAGGGCACATTAACGACATTGCTTTTGGCTGTTTTCCAATGTCTTGTGCTGCTAGCTGATGCCACCTACACCACACCAGGGCCTGAGTGACCGGCTGGGGCCACTTACACCACATCAGGGCCTGTGGCTCTGGCTGAGGCCACTTACACCACACAAGGGCCTGTGGCTGCTGGCTGAGGCCACTTACACCACACCAGGGCCTGTGGCTGCTGGCTGAGGCGACTTACACCACACCAGGGCCCTTTTGCTGCTGGCTGAGGCCACTTACACCACACCAGTGCCTGTGGCACTGGCTGAGGCCACTTACACCACACCAGGGCCTGTGGCTGCTGGCTGAGGCCAATTACAACACACCAGGGTCTGTGGCTCTTGCTCAGGCCACTTACACCACACCAGGGCCTGTGGCACTGGCTGAGGCAACTTACACCACACCAGGGCCTGTGGCTGCTGGCTGAGGCCACTTACACCACACCAAGGCCTGTGGCTCTTGCTCAGGCCATCTTCACCAAACCAGGGCCTGAGTGACCGGCTGGGGCCACTTACACCACACCAGGGCCTGTGGCTCTTGCTCAGGCCACTCATATCACACCAGGCCCTGTGCTTCTGGCCGAGGCCATCTTCACCAAACCAGGCCCTGTGCTGCTAGCTGTGGCCATGTACAACACACCAGGCCCTGTGCTGGTTCCTGAGGCCATCTTCAACAATCCAGGGCCTGTGCTGTTGGATAAATGCCAAACTGAGCCTTTGGGTTAGGGTATTATGCAAACATGCAGGTATGGTTATAGGATTGTCTTCGTAACTTCAGGTACTTGCCACCTAATCACTTGAATCCATAAATTGAGTCACTGTGCTGGGGCCAGCAGCTTACGGCCATACCACCCTGAGCACGCCCGACCTCGTCTGATCTCGGAAGCTAAGCAGGGCTGGGCTTGGTTAGTACTTGGATGGGAGACTGCCTGGGAATACCTGGTGCTGTAAGCCTTTCATTTTCATGTCATTGAACCGCTTTTGATCCAGAGAAGGGGTGTATTAAAAGACCAAAAGCCCATTAATGAGGGCACATTAACGACATTGCTTTTGGCTCTTTTCCAATGTCTTGTGCTGCTAGCTGATGCCACCTACACCACACCAGGGCCTGAGTGACTGGCTGGGGCCACTTACACCACATCAGGGCCTGTGGCTCTGGCTGAGGCCACTTACACCACACCAGGGCCTGTGGCTGCTGGCTGAGGCCACCTACACCACACCAGGGCCTTAGTTGCTATTGAGGCCAATTACACCACACCAGGGTCTGTGGCTCTTGCTCAGGCCACTTACACCACACCAGGCCTGTGGCACTTGCTCAGGCCACTTACACCACACCAGGGCCTGTGGCTGCTGGCTGAGGCCACTTACACCACACCAGGGCCTGTGGCTGCTGGCTGAGGCCACCTACACCACACCAGGGCATTAGTTGCTATTGAGGCCAATTACACCACACCAGGGTCTGTGGCTCTTGCTCAGGCCACTTACACCACACCAGGGCCTGTGGCTTCTGGCTGAGGCGACTTACACCACACCAGGGCCTGTGGCTTCTGGCTGAGGCGACTTACACCACACCAGGGCCTGTGGCTGCTAGCTGAGGCCACTTACACCAAACCAGGGCCTGTGGCTGCTTGCTGAGGCCATCTTCAACAATCCAGGGCCTGTGCTGTTGGATAAATGCCAAACTGAGCCTTTGGGTTAGGGTATTATGCAAACATGCAGGTATGGTTATAGGATTGTTTTCGTAACTTCAGGTACTTGCCACCTAATCACTTGAATCCATAAATTGAGACATTGTGCTGGGGCCAGCAGCTTACGGCCATACCACCCTGAGCACGCCCGACCTCGTCTGATCTCGGAAGCTAAGCAGGGCTGGGCTTGGTTAGTACTTGGATGGGAGACTGCCTGGGAATACCTGGTGCTGTAAGCCTTTCATTTTCATGTCATTGAACCGCTTTTGATCCAGAGAAGGGGTGTATTAAAAGACCAGAAGCAGCTCCCCATTAATGAGGGCACATTAACGACATTGCTTTTGGCTGTTTTCCAATGTCTTGTGCTGCTAGCTGATGCCACCTACACCACACCAGGGCCTGAGTGACCGGCTGGGGCCACTTACACCACATCAGGGCCTGTTGCTCTGGCTGAGGCCACTTACACCACACCAGGGCCTGTGGCTGCTGGCTGAGGCCACCTACACCACACCAGGGCCTTAGTTGCTATTGAGGCCAATTACACCACACCAGGGTATGTGGCTCTTGCTCAGGCCACTTACACCACACCAGGGCCTTAGTTGCTATTGAGGCCAATTACACCACACCAGGGCCTGTGGCACTGGCTGAGGCCACTTACACCACACCAGGGCCTGTGGCTGCTGGCTGAGGCCACTTACACCACACAAGGGCCTGTGGCTGCTGGCTGAGGCCACTTACAACACACCAGGGCCTGTGGCTCTTGCTCAGGCCACTCATATCACACCAGGCCCTGTGCTTCTGGCCGAGGCCATCTTCACCAAACCAGGCCCTGTGCTGCTTGCTGAGGCCATGTACAACACGTCAGGCCCTGTGCTGGTTCCTGAGGCCATCTTCAACAATCCAGGGCCTGTGCTGTTGGATAAATGCCAAACTGAGCCTTTGGGTTAGGGTATTATGCAAACATGCAGGTATGGTTATAGGATTATCTTCGTAACTTCAGGTACTTGCCACCTAATCACTTGAATCCATAAATTGAGACATTGTGCTGGAGCCAGCAGCTTACGGCCATACCACCCTGAGCACGCCCGACCTCGTCTGATCTCGGAAGCTAAGCAGGGCTGGGCTTGGTTAGTACTTGGATGGGAGACTGCCTGGGAATACCTGGTGCTGTAAGCCTTTCATTTTCATGTCATTGAACCGCTTTTGATCCAGAGAAGGGGTGTATTAAAAGACCAAAAGCAGCTGCCCATTAATGAGGGCACATTAACGACATTGCTTTTGGCTGTTTTCCAATGTCTTGTGCTGCTACCTGATGCCACCTACACCACACCAGGGCCTTAGTTGCTATTGAGGCCAATTACACCACACCAGGGTCTTTGGCTCTTGCTCAGGCCACTTACACCACACCAGGGCCTGTGGCACTGGCTGAGGCCACTTACACCACACCAGGGCCTGTGGCTGCTGGCTGAGGCCACTTACACCACACCAGGGCCTTATTTGCTATTGAGGCCACTTACACCACACCAGGGCCTGTGGCTCTTGCTCAGGCCACTCACATCACACCAGGCCCTGCGCTTCTGGCCGAGGCCATCTTCACCAAACCAGGCCCTGTGCTGCTAGCTGTGGCCATGTACAACACACCAGGCCCTGTGCTGGTTCCTGAGGCCATCTTCAACAATCCAGGGCCTGTGCTGTTGGATAAATGCTAAACTGAGCCTTTGGGTTAGGGTATTATGCAAACATGAAGGTAGGGTTATAGGATTGTCTTCGTAACTTCAGGTACTTGCCACCTAATCACCTGAATCCATAAATTGAGACATTGTGCTGGGGCCAGCAGCTTACGGCCATACCACCCTGAGCACGCCCGACCTCGTCTGATCTCGGAAGCTGAGCAGGGCTGGGCTTGGTTAGTACTTGGATGGGACCCTGCCTGGGAATACCTGGTGCTGTAAGCCTTTCATTTTCATGTCATTGAACCGCTTTTGATCCAGAGAAGGGGTGTATTAAAAGACCAAAAGCAGCTGCCCATTAATGAGGGCACATTAACGACATTGCTTTTGGCTCTTTTCCAATGTCTTGTGCTGCTAGCTGATGCCACCTACACCACACCAGGGCCTGAGTGACCGGCTGGGGCCACTTACACCACATCAGGGCCTGTGGCTCTGGCTGAGGCCACTTACACCACACCAGGGCCTGTGGCTGCTGGCTGAGGCCACTTACACCACACCAGGGCCTGTGGCTGCTGGCTGAGGCCACTTACACCACACCAGGGCCTTAGTTGCTATTGAGGCCAATTACACCACACCATGGTCTGTGGCTCTTGCTCAGGCAACTTACACCACACCAGGGCCTGTGGCACTGGCTGAGGCCACTTACACCACACCAGGGCCTGTGGCTGCTGGCTGAGGCCACTTACACCACACAAGGGCTTGTGGCTGCTGGCTGAGGCCACCTACACCACACCAGGGCCTGTGGCTGCTGGCTGAGGCCACCTACACCACACCAGGGCCTGTGGCTCTTGCTCAGGCCACTTACACCACACCAGGGCCTGTGGCTCTTGCTCAGGCCACTTACACCACACCAGGGCCTGTGGCTCTTGCTCAGGCCACTCATATCACACCAGGCCCTGTGCTTCTGGCTGAGGCCACTTAGACCACACCAGGGCCTGTGGCTGCTGGCTGAGGCCATCTACACCACACCAGGGCCTGTGGCTGCTGGCTGAGGCGACTTACACCACACCAGGGCCCTTTTGCTGCTGGCTGAGGCCACTTACACCACACCAGGGCCTGTGGCTGCTGGCTGAGGCCACCTACACCACACCAGGGCCTTAGTTGCTATTGAGGCCAATTACACCACACAAGGGCCTGTGGCTGCTGGCTGAGGCCACCTACACCACACCAGGGCCTGTGGCTGCTGGCTGAGGCCACCTACACCACACCACGGCCTTATTTGCTGGCTGAGGTCACTTACACCACACCAGGGCCTTAGTTGCTATTGAGGCCAATTACACCACACCAGGGCCTGTGGCACTTGCTCAGGCCACTTACACCACACCAGGGCCTGTGGCACTTGCTCAGGCCACTTACACCACACCAGGGCCTGTGGCTGCTGGCTGAGGCCACTTACACCACACCAGGGCCTGTGGCTCTTGCTCAGGCCACTTACACCACACCAGGGCCTGTGTCACTGGCTGAGGCCACTTAGACCACACCAGGGCCTGTGGCTGCTGGCTGAGGCCACTCACAACACACCAGGGCCTGTGGCTGCTAGCTGAGGCCACTTACACCAAACCAGGGCCTGTGGCTGCTTGCTGAGGCCACCTACACCACACCAGGGCCTTAGTTGCTATTGAGGCCAATTACACCACACAAGGGCCTGTGGCTGCTGGCTGAGGCCACCTACACCACACCAGGGCCTGTGGCTGCTGGCTGAGGCCACTTACAACACACCAGGGCCTGTGGCTGCTGGCTGAGGCCACCTACACCACACCAGGGCCTGTGGCTGCTGGCTGAGGCCACTTACAACACACCAGGGTCTGTGGCTCTTGCTCAGGCCACTCATATCACACCAGGCCCTGTGGTTCTGGCCGAGGCCATCTTCACCAAACCAGGCCCTGTGCTGCTTGCTGTGGCCATGTACAACACACCAGGCCCTGTGCTGGTTCCTGACGCCATCTTCAATAATCCTGGGCCTGTGCTGTTGGATAAATGCCAAACTGAGCCTTTGGGTTAGGGTATTATGCAAACATGCAGGTATGGTTATAGGATTGTCTTCGTAACTTCAGGTACTTGCCACCTAATCACTTGAATCCATAAATTGAGACATTGTGCTCGGGCCAGCAGCTTACGGCCATACCACCCTGAGCACGCCCGACCTCGTCTGATCTCGGAAGCTAAGCAGGGCTGGGCTTGGTTAGTACTTGGATGGGAGACTGCCTGGGAATACCTGGTGCTGTAAGCCTTTCATTTTCATGTCATTGAACCGCTTTTGATCCAGAGAAGGGGTGTATTAAAAGACCAAAAGCAGCTGCCCATTAATGAGGGCACATTAACGACATTGCTTTTGGCTGTTTTCCAATGTCTTGTGCTGCTAGCTGATGCCACTTACACCACACCAGGGCCTGTGGCTGCTGGCTGAGGCCACTTACACCACACCAGGGCCTGTGGCTGCTGGCTGAGGCCACTTACACCACACCAGGGCCTTAGTTGCTATTGAGGCCAATTACACCACACCATGGTCTGTGGCTCTTGCTCAGGCCACTTACACCACACCAGGGCCTGTGGCTGCTGGCTGAGGCCACTTACACCACACAAGGGCTTGTGGCTGCTGGCTGAGGCCACCTACACCACACCAGGGCCTGTGGCTGCTGGCTGAGGCCACCTACACCACACCAGGGCCTGTGGCTCTTGCTCAGGCCACTTACACCACACCAGGGCCTGTGGCTCTTGCTCAGGCCACTTACACCACACCAGGGCCTGTGGCTCTTGCTCAGGCCACTCATATCACACCAGGCTCTGTGCTTCTGGCTGAGGCCACTTAGACCACACCAGGGCCTGTGGCTGCTGGCTGAGGCCACTTACACCACACCAGGGCCCTTTTGCTGCTGGCTGAGGCCACTTACACCACACCAGGGCCTGTGGCTTCTGGCTGAGGCCACTTACACCACACCAGGGCCTGTGGCTGCTGGCTGAGGCCACTTACACCACACCAGGGCCTGTGGCTCTTGCTCAGGCCACTCACATCACACCAGGCCCTGCGCTTCTGGCCGAGGCCATCTTCACCAAACCAGGCCCTGTGGCTCTTGCTCAGGCCACTTACACCACACCAGGGCCTGTGGCTCTGGCTTAGGCCACTTACACCACACCAGGGCCTGTGGCACTTGCTCAGGCCACTTACACCACACCAGGGCCTGTGGCTGCTGGCTGAGGCCACTTACACCACACCAGGGCCTGTGGCACTGGCTGAGGCCACTTAGACCACACCAGGGCCTGTGGCTGCTGGCTGAGGCCACCTACACCACACCAGGGCCTTAGTTGCTATTGAGGCCAATTACACCACACAAGGGCCTGTGGCTGCTGGCTGAGGCCACCTACACCACACCAGGGCCTGTGGCTGCTGGCTGAGGCCACTTACACCACACCAGGGCCTGAGTGACCGGCTGGGGCCACTTACACCACATCAGGGCCTGTGGCTCTGGCTGAGGCCACTTACACCACACCAGGGCCTGTGGCTGCTGGCTGAGGCCAGTTACACCACACCAGAGCCTGTGGCTGCTGGCTGAAGCCACTTACACCACACCAGGGCCTTAGTTGCTATTGAGGCCACTTACACCACACCAGGGCCTGTGGCTGCTGGCTGAGGCCACCTACACCACACCAGGGCCTGTGGCTGCTGGCTGAGGCCACTTACACCACACCAGGGCCTGTGGCTGCTGGCTGAAGCCACTTACACCACACCAGGGCCTTAGTTGCTATTGAGGCCACTTACACCACACCAGGGCCTGTGGCTGCTGGCTGAGGCCACCTACACCACACCAGGGCCCTTTTGCTGCTGGCTGAGGCCACTTACACCACACCAGGGCCTTAGTTGCTATTGAGGCCAATTACACCACACCATGGTCTGTGGCTCTTGCTCAGGCCACTTACACCACACCAGGGCCTGTGGCTGCTGGCTGAGGCCACTTACACCACACCAGGGCCTGTGGCTCTTACTCAGGCCACTTACACCACACCAGGGCCTGTGGCACTGGCTGAGGCCACTTAGACCACACCAGGGCCTGTGGCTGCTGGCTGAGGGCACTTACACCACACCAGGGCCTGTGGCTGCTGGCTGAGGCCACTTACACCAAACCAGGGCCTGTGGCTGCTTGCTGAGGCCATCTTCACCAAACCAGGCCCTGTGTTGCTTGCTGTGGCCATGTAAAACACACCAGGTCCTGTGCTGGTTCTTGAGGCCATCTTCAACAATCCAGGGCCTGTGCTGTTGGATAAATGCCAAACTGAGCCTTTGGGTTAGGGTATTATGCAAACATGCAGGTATGGTTATAGGATTGTCTTCGTAACTTCAGGTACTTGCCACCTAATCACTTGAATCCATAAATTGAGACATTGTGCTGGGGCCAGCAGCTTACGGCCATACCACCCTGAGCACGCCCGACCTCGTCTGATCTCGGAAGCTAAGCAGGGCTGGGCTTGGTTAGTACTTGGTTGGGAGACTGCCTGGGAATACCTGGTGCTGTAAGCCTTTCATTTTCATGTCATTGAACCGCTTTTGATCCAGAGAAGGGGTGTATTAAAAGACCAAAAGCAGCTCCCCATTAATGAGGGCACATTAACGACACTGCTTTTGGCTGTTTTCCAATGTCTTGTGCTGCTAGCTGATGCCACTTACACCACACCAGGGCCTGTGGCTGCTGGCTGAGGCCACTTACACCACACCAGGGCCTGTGGCTGCTGGCTGAGGCCACCTACACCACACCAGGGCCTTAGTTGCTATTGAGGCCAATTACACCACACAAGGGCCTGTGGCTGCTGGCTGAGGCCACCTACACCACACCAGGGCCTGTGGCTGCTGGCTGAGGCCACTTACAACACACCAGGGCCTGTGGCTCTTGCTCAGGCCACTCATATCACACCAGGCCCTGTGCTTCTGGCCGAGGCCATCTTCACCAAACCAGGCCCTGTGCTGCTTGCTGTGGCCATGTACAACACACCAGGCCCTGTGCTGGTTCCTGACGCCATCTTCAACAATCCAGGGCCTGTGCTGTTGGATAAATGCCAAACTGAGCCTTTGGGTTAGGGTATTATGCAAACATGCAGGTATGGTTATAGGATTGTCTTCGTAACTTCAGGTACTTGCCACCTAATCACTTGAATCCATAAATTGAGACATTGTGCTGGGGCCAGCAGATTACGGCCATACCACCCTGAGCACGCCCGACCTCGTCTGATCTCGGAAGCTAAGCAGGGCTGGGCTTGGTTAGTACTTGGATGGGAGACTGCCTGGGAATACCTGGTGCTGTAAGCCTTTCATTTTCATGTCATTGAACCGCTTTTGATCCAGAGAAGGGGTGTATTAAAAGACCAAAAGCAGCTCCCCATTAATGAGGGCACATTAACGACATTGCTTTTGGCTGTTTTCCAATGTCTTGTCCTGCTAGCTGATGCCACCTACACCACACCACGGCCTTATTTGCTGGCTGAGGTCACTTACACCACACCAGGGCCTGTGGCTCTTGCTCAGGCCACTTACACCACACCAGGGCCTGTGGCTCTTGCTCAGGCCACTTACACCACACCAGGGCCTGTGGGACCGGCTGGGGCCACTTACACCACACCAGGGCCTGTGGCTGCTGGCTGAGGCCACTTACACCACACAAGGGCCTGAGGGACCGGCTGGGGCCACTTACACCACATCAGGGCCTGTGGCTGCTGGCTGAGGCCACTTACACCACACCAGGGCCTGTGGCTGCTGGCTGAGGCCACCTACACCACACCAGGGCCTTAGTTGCTATTGAGGCCAATTACACCACACCAGGGTCTGTGGCTCTTGCTCAGGCCACTTACACCACACCAGGGCCTGTGGCACTGGCTGAGGCCACTTACACCACACCAGGGCCTGTGGCTGCTGGCTTAGGCCACCTACACCACACCAGGGCCTTAGTTGCTATTGAGGCCAATTACACCACACAAGGGCCTGTGGCTGCTGGCTGAGGCCACCTACACCACACCAGGGCCTGTGGCTGCTGGCTGAGGCCACTTACACCACACCAGTGCCTGTGGCTTCTGGCTGAGGGGACTTACACCACACCAGGGCCTGTGGCTGCTGGCTGAGGCCACTTACACCACACCAGGGCCTGTGGCTGCTGGCTGAGGCCACCTACACCACACCAGGGCATTAGTTGCTATTGAGGCCAATTACACCACACCAGGGTCTGTGGCTCTTGCTCAGGCCACTTACACCACACCAGGGCCTGTGGCTCTTGCTCAGGCCACTTACACCACACCAGGGCCTGTGGCTGCTGGCTGAGGCCACTTACACCACACCAGGGCCTGTGGCTGCTGGCTGAGGCCACCTACACCACACCAGGGCCTGTGGCTGCTGGCTGAGGCCACCTACACCACACCAGGGCCTGTGGCTGCTGGCTGAGGCCACCTACACCACACCAGGGCCTGTGGCTGCTGGCTGAGGCCACTTACACCACACCAGTGCCTGTGGCTTCTGGCTGAGGCCACTTACACCACACCAGGGCCTGTGGCTGCTGGCTGAGGCCACTTACACCACACCAAGGCCTGTGGCTCTTGCTCAGGCCACTCACATCACACCAGGCCCTGCGCTTCTGGCCGAGGCCATCTTCACCAAACCAGGCCCTGTGGTTCTTGCTCAGGCCACTTACACCACACCAGGGTCTGTGGCTCTTGCTGAGGCCACTTTCACCACACCAGGGCCTGTGGCTGCTGGCTGAGGCCACCTACACCACACCAGGGCATTAGTTGCTATTGAGGCCAATTACACCACACCAGGGTCTGTGGCTCTTGCTCAGGCCACTTACACCACACCAGGGCCTGTGGCTCTTGCTCAGGCCACTTACACCACACCAGGGCCTGTGGCACTGGCTGAGGCCACTTACACCACACCAGGGCCTGTGGCTGCTGGCTGAGGCCACTTACACCACACCAGGGCCTGTGGCTGGTGGCTGAGGCCACCTACACCACACCAGGGCCTGTGGCTGCTGGCTGAGGCGACTTATACCACACCAGGGCCCTTTTGCTGCTGGCTGAGGCCACTTACACCACACCAGTGCCTGTGGCTTCTGTCTGAGGCGACTTACACCACACCAGGGCCTGTGGCTGCTGGCTGAGGCCAATTACACCACACCAGGGTCTGTGGCTCTTGCTCAGGCCACTTACACCACACCAGGGCCTGTGGCACTGGCTGAGGCCACTTACACCACACCAGGGCCTGTGGCTGCTGGCTGAGGCCACTTACACCACACCAGGGCCTGTGGCTGCTGGCTGAGGCCACTTACACCACACCAGGGCCTGTGGCTGCTGGCTGAGGCCACCTACACCACACCAGGGCCTGTGGCTGCTGGCTGAGGCGACTTACACCACACCAGGGCCCTTTTGCTGCTGGCTGAGGCCACTTACACCACACCAGTGCCTGTGGCTTCTGGCTGAGGCGACTTACACCACACCAGGGCCTGTGGCTGCTGGCTGAGGCCACTTACACCACACCAAGGCCTGTGGCTCTTGCTTCGGCCACTCACATCACACCAGGCCCTGCGCTTCTGGTATGGTTATAGGATTGTCTTCGTAACTTCAGGTACTTGCCACCTAATCACTTGAATCCATAAATTGAGACATTGTGCTGGGGCCAGCAGCTTACGGCCATACCACCCTGAGCACGCCCGACCTCGTCTGATCTCGGAAGCTAAGCAGGGCTGGGCTTGGTTAGTACTTGGTTGGGAGACTGCCTGGGAATACCTGGTGCTGTAAGCCTTTCATTTTCATGTCATTGAACCGCTTTTGATCCAGAGAAGGGGTGTATTAAAAGACCAAAAGCAGCTCCCCATTAATGAGGGCACATTAACGACACTGCTTTTGGCTGTTTTCCAATGTCTTGTGCTGCTAGCTGATGCCACTTACACCACACCAGGGCCTGTGGCTGCTGGCTGAGGCCACTTACACCACACCAGGGCCTGTGGCTGCTGGCTGAGGCCACCTACACCACACCAGGGCCTTAGTTGCTATTGAGGCCAATTACACCACACAAGGGCCTGTGGCTGCTGGCTGAGGCCACCTACACCACACCAGGGCCTGTGGCTGCTGGCTGAGGCCACTTACAACACACCAGGGCCTGTGGCTCTTGCTCAGGCCACTCATATCACACCAGGCCCTGTGCTTCTGGCCGAGGCCATCTTCACCAAACCAGGCCCTGTGCTGCTTGCTGTGGCCATGTACAACACACCAGGCCCTGTGCTGGTTCCTGACGCCATCTTCAACAATCCAGGGCCTGTGCTGTTGGATAAATGCCAAACTGAGCCTTTGGGTTAGGGTATTATGCAAACATGCAGGTATGGTTATAGGATTGTCTTCGTAACTTCAGGTACTTGCCACCTAATCACTTGAATCCATAAATTGAGACATTGTGCTGGGGCCAGCAGATTACGGCCATACCACCCTGAGCACGCCCGACCTCGTCTGATCTCGGAAGCTAAGCAGGGCTGGGCTTGGTTAGTACTTGGATGGGAGACTGCCTGGGAATACCTGGTGCTGTAAGCCTTTGATTTTCATGTCATTGAACCGCTTTTGATCCAGAGAAGGGGTGTATTAAAAGACCAAAAGCAGCTCCCCATTAATGAGGGCACATTAACGACATTGCTTTTGGCTGTTTTCCAATGTCTTGTGCTGCTAGCTGATGCCACCTACACCACACCACGGCCTTATTTGCTGGCTGAGGTCACTTACACCACACCAGGGCCTGTGGCTCTTGCTCAGGCCACTTACACCACACCAGGGCCTGTGGCTCTTGCTCAGGCCACTTACACCACACCAGGGCCTGTGGGACCGGCTGGGGCCACTTACACCACACCAGGGCCTG
Source organism: Aulonocara stuartgranti (assembly GCF_965226115.1). Classification (NCBI taxonomy): domain Eukaryota; kingdom Metazoa; phylum Chordata; class Actinopteri; order Cichliformes; family Cichlidae; genus Aulonocara; species Aulonocara stuartgranti. The sequence goes on along the minus strand of NC_138941.1, from coordinate 22,586,165 downwards.
TGGCTGCTGGCTGAGGCCACTTACACCACACAAGGGCCTGAGGGACCGGCTGGGGCCACTTACACCACATCAGGGCCTGTGGCTGCTGGCTGAGGCCACTTACACCACACCAGGGCCTGTGGCTGCTGGCTGAGGCCACCTACACCACACCAGGGCCTTAGTTGCTATTGAGGCCAATTACACCACACCAGGGTCTGTGGCTCTTGCTCAGGCCACTTACACCACACCAGGGCCTGTGGCACTGGCTGAGGCCACTTACACCACACCAGGGCCTGTGGCTGCTGGCTTAGGCCACCTACACCACACCAGGGCCTTAGTTGCTATTGAGGCCAATTACACCACACAAGGGCCTGTGGCTGCTGGCTGAGGCCACCTACACCACACCAGGGCCTGTGGCTGCTGGCTGAGGCCACTTACACCACACCAGTGCCTGTGGCTTCTGGCTGAGGCGACTTACACCACACCAGGGCCTGTGGCTGCTGGCTGAGGCCACTTACACCACACCAGGGCCTGTGGCTGCTGGCTGAGGCCACCTACACCACACCAGGGCATTAGTTGCTATTGAGGCCAATTACACCACACCAGGGTCTGTGGCTCTTGCTCCGGCCACTTACACCACACCAGGGCCTGTGGCTCTTGCTCAGGCCACTTACACCACACCAGGGCCTGTGGCTGCTGGCTGAGGCCACTTACACCACACCAGGGCCTGTGGCTGCTGGCTGAGGCCACCTACACCACACCAGGGCCTGTGGCTGCTGGCTGAGGCCACCTACACCACACCAGGGCCTGTGGCTGCTGGCTGAGGCCACCTACACCACACCAGGGCCTGTGGCTGCTGGCTGAGGCCACTTACACCACACCAGTGCCTGTGGCTTCTGGCTGAGGCGACTTACACCACACCAGGGCCTGTGGCTGCTGGCTGAGGCCACTTACACCACACCAAGGCCTGTGGCTCTTGCTCAGGCCACTCACATCACACCAGGCCCTGCGCTTCTGGCCGAGGCCATCTTCACCAAACCAGGCCCTGTGGTTCTTGCTCAGGCCACTTACACCACACCAGGGTCTGTGGCTCTTGCTGAGGCCACTTTCACCACACCAGGGCCTGTGGCTGCTGGCTGAGGCCACCTACACCACACCAGGGCATTAGTTGCTATTGAGGCCAATTACACCACACCAGGGTCTGTGGCTCTTGCTCAGGCCACTTACACCACACCAGGGCCTGTGGCTCTTGCTCAGGCCACTTACACCACACCAGGGCCTGTGGCACTGGCTGAGGCCACTTACACCACACCAGGGCCTGTGGCTGCTGGCTGAGGCCACTTACACCACACCAGGGCCTGTGGCTGGTGGCTGAGGCCACCTACACCACACCAGGGCCTGTGGCTGCTGGCTGAGGCGACTTATACCACACCAGGGCCCTTTTGCTGCTGGCTGAGGCCACTTACACCACACCAGTGCCTGTGGCTTCTGTCTGAGGCGACTTACACCACACCAGGGCCTGTGGCTGCTGGCTGAGGCCAATTACACCACACCAGGTTCTGTGGCTCTTGCTCAGGCCACTTACACCACACCAGGGCCTGTGGCACTGGCTGAGGCCACTTACACCACACCAGGGCCTGTGGCTGCTGGCTGAGGCCACTTACACCACACCAGGGCCTGTGGCTGCTGGCTGAGGCCACTTACACCACACCAGGGCCTGTGGCTGCTGGCTGAGGCCACCTACACCACACCAGGGCCTGTGGCTGCTGGCTGAGGCGACTTACACCACACCAGGGCCCTTTTGCTGCTGGCTGAGGCCACTTACACCACACCAGTGCCTGTGGCTTCTGGCTGAGGCGACTTACACCACACCAGGGCCTGTGGCTGCTGGCTGAGGCCACTTACACCACACCAAGGCCTGTGGCTCTTGCTCCGGCCACTCACATCACACCAGGCCCTGCGCTTCTGGTATGGTTATAGGATTGTCTTCGTAACTTCAGGTACTTGCCACCTAATCACTTGAATCCATAAATTGAGACATTGTGCTGGGGCCAGCAGCTTACGGCCATACCACCCTGAGCACGCCCGACCTCGTCTGATCTCGGAAGCTAAGCAGGGCTGGGCTTGGTTAGTACTTGGTTGGGAGACTGCCTGGGAATACCTGGTGCTGTAAGCCTTTCATTTTCATGTCATTGAACCGCTTTTGATCCAGAGAAGGGGTGTATTAAAAGACCAAAAGCAGCTCCCCATTAATGAGGGCACATTAACGACACTGCTTTTGGCTGTTTTCCAATGTCTTGTGCTGCTAGCTGATGCCACTTACACCACACCAGGGCCTGTGGCTGCTGGCTGAGGCCACTTACACCACACCAGGGCCTGTGGCTGCTGGCTGAGGCCACCTACACCACACCAGGGCCTTAGTTGCTATTGAGGCCAATTACACCACACAAGGGCCTGTGGCTGCTGGCTGAGGCCACCTACACCACACCAGGGCCTGTGGCTGCTGGCTGAGGCCACTTACACCACACCAGGGCCTGTGGCTCTTGCTCAGGCCACTCATATCACACCAGGCCCTGTGCTTCTGGCCGAGGCCATCTTCACCAAACCAGGCCCTGTGCTGCTAGCTGTGGCCATGTACAACACACCAGGCCCTGTGCTGGTTCCTGAGGCCATCTTCAACAATCCAGGGCCTGTGCTGTTGGATAAATGCCAAACTGAGCCTTTGGGTTAGGGTATTATGCAAACATGCAGGTATGGTTATAGGATTGTCTTCGTAACTTCAGGTACTTGCCACCTAATCACTTGAATCCATAAATTGAGACATTGTGCTGGGGCCAGCAGCTTACGGCCATACCACCCTGAGCACGCCCGACCTCGTCTGATCTCGGAAGCTAAGCAGGGCTGGGCTTGGTTAGTACTTGGATGGGAGACTGCCTGGGAATACCTGGTGCTGTAAGCCTTTCATTTTCATGTCATTGAACCGCTTTTGATCCAGAGAAGGGGTGTATTAAAAGACCAAAAGCAGCTGCCCATTAATGAGGGCACATTAACGACACTGCTTTTGGCTGTTTTCCAATGTCTTGTGCTGCTAGCTGATGCCACCTACACCACACCAGGGCCTGTGTGACCGGCTGGGGCCACTTACACCACATCAGGGCCTGTGGCTCTGGCTGAGGCCACTTACACCACACCAGGGCCTGTGGCTGCTGGCTGAGGCCAGTTACACCACACCAGAGCCTGTGGCTGCTGGCTGAAGCCACTTACACCACACCAGGGCCTTAGTTGCTATTGAGGCCACTTACACCACACCAGGGCCTTAGTTGCTATTGAGGCCAATTACACTACACCAGGGTCTGTGGCTCTTGCTCAGGCCACTTACACCACACCAGGCCTGTGGCACTTGCTCAGGCCACTTACACCACACCAGGGCCTGTGGCTGCTGGCTGAGGCCACTTACACCACACCAGGGCCTGTGGCCGCTGGCTGAGGCCACCTACACCACACCAGGGCATTAGTTGCTATTGAGGCCAATTACACCACACCAGGGTCTGTGGCTCTTGCTCAGGCCACTTACACCACACCAGGGCCTGTGGCTCTTGCTCAGGCCACTTACACCACACCAGGGCCTGTGGCTGCTGGCTGAGGCCACTTACACCACACCAGGGCCTGTGGCTGCTGGCTGAGGCCACCTACACCACACCAGGGCCTGTGGCTGCTGTCTGAGGCTACTTACACCACACCAGGGCCTGTGGCTGCTGGCTGAGGCCATCTACACCACACCAGGGCCTGTGGCTGCTGGCTGAGGCGACTTACACCACACCAGGGCCCTTTTGCTGCTGGCTGAGGCCACTTACACCACACCAGTGCCTGTGGCTTCTGGCTGAGGCGACTTACACCACACCAGGGCCTGTGGCTGCTGGCTGAGGCCACTTACACCACACCAGGGCCTGTGGCTCTTGCTCAGGCCACTCACATCACACCAGGCCCTGCGCTTCTGGCTGAGGCCATCTTCACCAAACCAGGCCCTGTGGCTCTTGCTCAGGCCACTTACACCACACCAGGGCCTGTGGCTCTGGCTTAGGCCACTTACACCACACCAGGGCCTGTGGCACTTGCTCAGGCCACTTACACCACACCAGGGCCTGTGGCTGCTGGCTGAGGCCACTTACACCACACCAGGGCCTGTGGCTCTTACTCAGGCCACTTACACCACACCAGGGCCTGTGGCACTGGCTGAGGCCACTTAGACCACACCAGGGCCTGTGGCTGCTGGCTGAGGCCACTTACACCACACCAGGGCCTGTGGCTGCTGGCTGAGGCCACTTACACCACACCAGGGCCTTAGTTGCTATTGAGGCCAATTACACCACACCATGGTCTGTGGCTCTTGCTCAGGCCACTCATATCACACCAGGGCCTGTGGCTGCTGGCTGAGGCCACTTACACCACACCAGGGCCTTAGTTGCTATTGAGGCCAATTACACCACACCATGGTCTGTGGCTCTTGCTCAGGCCACTCATATCACACCAGGGCCTGTGGCTGCTGGCTGAGGCGACTTACACCACACCAGGGCCCTTTTGCTGCTGGCTGAGGCCACTTACACCACACCAGTGCCTGTGGCTTCTGGCTGAGGCGACTTACACCACACCAGGGCCTGTGGCTGCTGGCTGAGGCCACTTACACCACACCAGGGCCTGTGGCTGCTGGCTTAGGCCACCTACACTACACCAGGGCCTTAGTTGCTATTGAGGCCAATTACACCACACCATGGTCTGTGGCTCTTGCTCAGGCCACTTACACCACACCAGGGCCTGTGGCACTGGCTGAGGCCACTTACACCACACCAGGGCCTGTGGCTGCTGGCTGAGGCCACTTACACCACACAAGGGCTTGTGGCTGCTGGCTGAGGCCACCTACACCACACCAGGGCCTGTGGCTGCTGGCTGAGGCCACCTACACCACACCAGGGCCTGTGGCTCTTGCTCAGGCCACTTACACCACACCAGGGCCTGTGGCTCTTGCTCAGGCCACTTACACCACACCAGGGCCTGTGGCTCTTGCTCAGGCCACTTACACCACACCAGGGCCTGTGGCTGCTGGCTGAGGCCACTTACACCACACAAGGGCTTGTGGCTGCTGGCTGAGGCCACTTACACCACACCAGGGCCTGTGGCACTGGCTGAGGCCACTTACACCACACCAGGGCCTGTGGCTGCTGGCTGAGGCCACTTACACCACACAAGGGCTTGTGGCTGCTGGCTGAGGCCACCTACACCACACCAGGGCCTGTGGCTGCTGGCTGAGGCCACCTACACCACACCAGGGCCTGTGGCTCTTGCTCAGGCCACTTACACCACACCAGGACCTGTGGCTCTGGCTGAGGCCACTTACACCACACCAGGGCCTGTGGGTTCTGGCTGAGGCGACTTACACCACACCAGGGCCTGTGGCTGCTGGCTGAGGCCACTTACACCACACCAAGGCCTGTGGCTCTTGCGCAGGCCACTCACATCACACCAGGCCCTGCGCTTCTGGCCGAGGCCATCTTCACCAAACCAGGCCCTGTGCTGCTTGCTGTGGCCATGTACAACACACCAGGCCCTGTGCTGGTTCCTGAGGCCATCTTCAACAATCCAGGGCCTGTGCTGTTGGATAAATGCCAAACTGAGCCTTTGGGTTAGGGTATTATGCAAACATGCAGGTATGGTTATAGGATTGTCTTCGTAACTTCAGGTACTTGCCACCTAATCACTTGAATCCATAAATTGAGACATTGTGCTGGAGCCAGCAGCTTACGGCCATACCACCCTGAGCACGCCCGACCTCGTCTGATCTCGGAAGCTAAGCAGGGCTGGGCTTGGTTAGTACTTGGATGGGAGACTGCCTGGGAATACCTGGTGCTGTAAGCCTTTCATTTTCATGTCATTGAACCGCTTTTGATCCAGAGAAGGGGTGTATTAAAAGACCAAAAGCAGCTGCCCATTAATGAGGGCACATTAACGACACTGCTTTTGGCTCTTTTCCAATGTCTTGTGCTGCTAGCTGATGCCACCTACACCACACTAGGGCCTGAGTGACCGGCTGGGGCCACTTACACCACATCAGGGCCTGTGGCTCTGGCTGAGGCCACTTACACCACACCAGGGCCTGTGGCTGCTGACTGAGGCCAGTTACACCACACCAGAGCCTGTGGCTGCTGGCTGAAGCCACTTACACCACACCAGGGCCTTAGTTGCTATTGAGGCCACTTACACCACACCAGGGCCTGTGGCTGCTGGCTGAGGCCACTTACACCACACCAGTGCCTGTGGCTTCTGGCTGAGGCGACTTACACCACACCAGGGCCTGTGGCTCTGGCTTAGGCCAATTACACCACACCAGGGTCTGTGGCTCTTGCTCAGGCCACTTACACCACACCAGGGCCTGTGGCTGCTGGCTGAGGCCACCTACACCACACCAGGGCCTGTGGCTGCTTGCTGAGGCGACTTACACCACACCAGGGCCTGTTGCTGCTGGCTGAGGCCACTTACACCACCCCAGTGCCTGTGGCTTCTGGCTGAGGCGACTTACACCACACCAGGGCCTGTTGCTATTGAGGCCATTTACACCACACCAGGGTCTGTGGCTCTTGCTCAGGCCACTTACACCACACCAGGGCCTGTGGCACTGGCTCAGGCCGCTTAGACCACACCAGGGTCTGTGGCTCTTGCTCAGGCCACTTACACCACACCAGGGCCTGTGGCACTGGCTCAGGCCGCTTAGACCACACCAGGGCCTGTGGCTGCTGGCTGAGGCGACTTACACCACACCAGGGCCTGTTGCTGCTGGCTGAGGCCACTTACACCACACCAGGCCCTGTGGCTTCTGGCTGAGGTGACTTACACCACACCAGGGCCTGTGGCTGCTGGCTGAGGCCACTTACACCACACCAGGGCCTGTGGCTCTTGCTCAGGCCACTTACACCACACCAGGGCCTGTGGCTCTTGCTCAGGCCACTCACATCACACCAGGCCCTGCTCTTCTGGCCGAGGCCATCTTCACCAAACCAGGCCCTGTGCTGCTAGCTGTGGCCATGTACAACACACCAGGCCCTGTGCTGGTTCCTGAGGCCATCTTCAACAATCCAGGGCCTGTGCTGTTGGATAAATGCTAAACTGAGCCTTTGGGTTAGGGTATTATGCAAACATGCAGGTATGGTTATAGGATTGTCTTCGAAACTTCAGGTACTTGCCACCTAATCACTTGAATCCATAAATTGAGACATTGTGCTGGAGCCAGCAGCTTACGGCCATACCACCCTGAGCACGCCTGACCTCGTCTGATCTCGGAAGCTAAGCAGGGCTGGGCTTGGTTAGTACTTGGATGGGAGACTGCCTGGGAATACCTGGTGCTGTAAGCCTTTCATTTTCATGTCATTGAACCGCTTTTGATCCAGAGAAGGGGTGTATTAAAAGACCAAAAGCAGCTGCCCATTAATGAGGGCACATTAACGACACTGCTTTTGGCTCTTTTCCAATGTCTTGTGCTGCTAGCTGATGCAACCTACACCACACAAGGGCCTGAGTGACCGGCTGGGGCCACTTACACCACATCAGGGCCTGTGGCTCTGGCTGAGGCCACTTTCACCACACCAGGGCCTGTGGCTGCTGGCTGAGGCCACCTACACCACACCAGGGCATTAGTTGCTATTGAGGCCAATTACACCACACCAGGGTCTGTGGCTCTTGCTCAGGCCACTTACACCACACCAGGGCCTGTGGCTCTTGCTCAGGCCACTTACACCACACCAGGGCCTGTGGCTGCTGGCTGAGGCCACCTACACCACACCAGGGCATTAGTTGCTATTGAGGCCAATTACACCACACCAGGGTCTGTGGCTCTTGCTCAGGCCACTTACACCACACCAGGGCCTGTGGCTCTTGCTCAGGCCACTTACACCACACCAGGGCCTGTGGCACTGGCTGAGGCCACTTACACCACACCAGGGCCTGTGGCTGCTGGCTGAGGCCACTTACACCACACCAGGGCCTGTGGCTGCTGGCTGAGGCCACTTACACCACACCAGGGCCTGTGGCTGGTGGCTGAGGCCACCTACACCACACCAGGGCCTGTGGCTGCTGGCTGAGGCGACTTACACCACACCAGGGCCCTTTTGCTGCTGGCTGAGGCCACTTACACCACACCAGTGCCTGTGGCTTCTGTCTGAGGCGACTTACACCACACCAGGGCCTGTGGCTGCTGGCTGAGGCCAATTACACCACACCAGGGTCTGTGGCTCTTGCTCAGGCCACTTACACCACACCAGGGCCTGTGGCACTGGCTGAGGCCACTTACACCACACCAGGGCCTGTGGCTGCTGGCTGAGGCCACTTACACCACACCAGGGCCTGTGGCTGCTGGCTGAGGCCACTTACACCACACCAGGGCCTGTGGCTGCTGGCTGAGGCCACCTACACCACACCAGGGCCTGTGGCTGCTGGCTGAGGCGACTTACACCACACCAGGGCCCTTTTGCTGCTGGCTGAGGCCACTTACACCACACCAGTGCCTGTGGCACTGGCTGAGGCCACTTACACCACACCAGGGCCTGTGGCTGCTGGCTGAGGCCAATTACACCACACCAGGGTCTGTGGCTCTTGCTCAGGCCACTTACACCACACCAGGGCCTGTGGCACTGGCTGAGGCAACTTACACCACACCAGGGCCTGTGGCTGCTGGCTGAGGCCACTTACACCACACCAGGGCCTGTGGCTGCTGGCTGAGGCCACTTACACCACACCAGGGCCTGTGGCTGCTGGCTGAGGCCACCTACACCACACCAGGGCCTGTGGCTGCTGGCTGAGGTGACTTACACCACACCAGGGCCCTTTTGCTGCTGGCTGAGGCCACTTACACCACACCAGTGCCTGTGGCTTCGGGCTGAGGCGACTTACACCACACCAGGGCCTGTGGCTGCTGGCTGAGGCCACTTACACCACACCAAGGCCTGTGGCTCTTGCTCAGGCCATCTTCACCAAACCAGGGCCTGAGTGACCGGCTGGGGCCACTTACACCACACCAGGGCCTGTGGCTCTTGCTCAGGCCACTCATATCACACCAGGCCCTGTGCTTCTGGCCGAGGCCATCTTCACCAAACCAGGCCCTGTGCTGCTAGCTGTGGCCATGTACAACACACCAGGCCCTGTGCTGGTTCCTGAGGCCATCTTCAACAATCCAGGGCCTGTGCTGTTGGATAAATGCCAAACTGAGCCTTTGGGTTAGGGTATTATGCAAACATGCAGGTATGGTTATAGGATTGTCTTCGTAACTTCAGGTACTTGCCACCTAATCACTTGAATCCATAAATTGAGACATTGTGCTGGGGCCAGCAGCTTACGGCCATACCACCCTGAGCACGCCCGACCTCGTCTGATCTCGGAAGCTAAGCAGGGCTGGGCTTGGTTAGTACTTGGATGGGAGACTGCCTGGGAATACCTGGTGCTGTAAGCCTTTCATTTTCATGTCATTGAACCGCTTTTGATCCAGAGAAGGGGTGTATTAAAAGACCAAAAGCAGCTGCCCATTAATGAGGGCACATTAACGACACTGCTTTTGGCTGTTTTCCAATGTCTTGTGCTGCTAGCTGATGCCACCTACACCACACCAGGGCCTGTGTGACCGGCTGGGGCCACTTACACCACATCAGGGCCTGTGGCTCTGGCTGAGGCCACTTACACCACACCAGGGCCTGTGGCTGCTGGCTGAGGCCAGTTACACCACACCAGAGCCTGTGGCTGCTGGCTGAAGCCACTTACACCACACCAGGGCCTTAGTTGCTATTGAGGCCACTTACACCACACCAGGGCCTTAGTTGCTATTGAGGCCAATTACACTACACCAGGGTCTGTGGCTCTTGCTCAGGCCACTTACACCACACCAGGCCTGTGGCACTTGCTCAGGCCACTTACACCACACCAGGGCCTGTGGCTGCTGGCTGAGGCCACTTACACCACACCAGGGCCTGTGGCCGCTGGCTGAGGCCACCTACACCACACCAGGGCATTAGTTGCTATTGAGGCCAATTACACCACACCAGGGTCTGTGGCTCTTGCTCAGGCCACTTACACCACACCAGGGCCTGTGGCTCTTGCTCAGGCCACTTACACCACACCAGGGCCTGTGGCTGCTGGCTGAGGCCACTTACACCACACCAGGGCCTGTGGCTGCTGGCTGAGGCCACCTACACCACACCAGGGCCTGTGGCTGCTGTCTGAGGCTACTTACACCACACCAGGGCCTGTGGCTGCTGGCTGAGGCCATCTACACCACACCAGGGCCTGTGGCTGCTGGCTGAGGCGACTTACACCACACCAGGGCCCTTTTGCTGCTGGCTGAGGCCACTTACACCACACCAGTGCCTGTGGCTTCTGGCTGAGGCGACTTACACCACACCAGGGCCTGTGGCTGCTGGCTGAGGCCACTTACACCACACCAGGGCCTGTGGCTCTTGCTCAGGCCACTCACATCACACCAGGCCCTGCGCTTCTGGCTGAGGCCATCTTCACCAAACCAGGCCCTGTGGCTCTTGCTCAGGCCACTTACACCACACCAGGGCCTGTGGCTCTGGCTTAGGCCACTTACACCACACCAGGGCCTGTGGCACTTGCTCAGGCCACTTACACCACACCAGGGCCTGTGGCTGCTGGCTGAGGCCACTTACACCACACCAGGGCCTGTGGCTCTTACTCAGGCCACTTACACCACACCAGGGCCTGTGGCACTGGCTGAGGCCACTTAGACCACACCAGGGCCTGTGGCTGCTGGCTGAGGCCACTTACACCACACCAGGGCCTGTGGCTGCTGGCTGAGGCCACTTACACCACACCAGGGCCTTAGTTGCTATTGAGGCCAATTACACCACACCATGGTCTGTGGCTCTTGCTCAGGCCACTCATATCACACCAGGGCCTGTGGCTGCTGGCTGAGGCCACTTACACCACACCAGGGCCTTAGTTGCTATTGAGGCCAATTACACCACACCATGGTCTGTGGCTCTTGCTCAGGCCACTCATATCACACCAGGGCCTGTGGCTGCTGGCTGAGGCGACTTACACCACACCAGGGCCCTTTTGCTGCTGGCTGAGGCCACTTACACCACACCAGTGCCTGTGGCTTCTGGCTGAGGCGACTTACACCACACCAGGGCCTGTGGCTGCTGGCTGAGGCCACTTACACCACACCAGGGCCTGTGGCTGCTGGCTTAGGCCACCTACACTACACCAGGGCCTTAGTTGCTATTGAGGCCAATTACACCACACCATGGTCTGTGGCTCTTGCTCAGGCCACTTACACCACACCAGGGCCTGTGGCACTGGCTGAGGCCACTTACACCACACCAGGGCCTGTGGCTGCTGGCTGAGGCCACTTACACCACACAAGGGCTTGTGGCTGCTGGCTGAGGCCACCTACACCACACCAGGGCCTGTGGCTGCTGGCTGAGGCCACCTACACCACACCAGGGCCTGTGGCTCTTGCTCAGGCCACTTACACCACACCAGGGCCTGTGGCTCTTGCTCAGGCCACTTACACCACACCAGGGCCTGTGGCTCTTGCTCAGGCCACTTACACCACACCAGGGCCTGTGGCTGCTGGCTGAGGCCACTTACACCACACAAGGGCTTGTGGCTGCTGGCTGAGGCCACTTACACCACACCAGGGCCTGTGGCACTGGCTGAGGCCACTTACACCACACCAGGGCCTGTGGCTGCTGGCTGAGGCCACTTACACCACACAAGGGCTTGTGGCTGCTGGCTGAGGCCACCTACACCACACCAGGGCCTGTGGCTGCTGGCTGAGGCCACCTACACCACACCAGGGCCTGTGGCTCTTGCTCAGGCCACTTACACCACACCAGGACCTGTGGCTCTGGCTGAGGCCACTTACACCACACCAGGGCCTGTGGGTTCTGGCTGAGGCGACTTACACCACACCAGGGCCTGTGGCTGCTGGCTGAGGCCACTTACACCACACCAAGGCCTGTGGCTCTTGCGCAGGCCACTCACATCACACCAGGCCCTGCGCTTCTGGCCGAGGCCATCTTCACCAAACCAGGCCCTGTGCTGCTTGCTGTGGCCATGTACAACACACCAGGCCCTGTGCTGGTTCCTGAGGCCATCTTCAACAATCCAGGGCCTGTGCTGTTGGATAAATGCCAAACTGAGCCTTTGGGTTAGGGTATTATGCAAACATGCAGGTATGGTTATAGGATTGTCTTCGTAACTTCAGGTACTTGCCACCTAATCACTTGAATCCATAAATTGAGACATTGTGCTGGAGCCAGCAGCTTACGGCCATACCACCCTGAGCACGCCCGACCTCGTCTGATCTCGGAAGCTAAGCAGGGCTGGGCTTGGTTAGTACTTGGATGGGAGACTGCCTGGGAATACCTGGTGCTGTAAGCCTTTCATTTTCATGTCATTGAACCGCTTTTGATCCAGAGAAGGGGTGTATTAAAAGACCAAAAGCAGCTGCCCATTAATGAGGGCACATTAACGACACTGCTTTTGGCTCTTTTCCAATGTCTTGTGCTGCTAGCTGATGCCACCTACACCACACTAGGGCCTGAGTGACCGGCTGGGGCCACTTACACCACATCAGGGCCTGTGGCTCTGGCTGAGGCCACTTACACCACACCAGGGCCTGTGGCTGCTGACTGAGGCCAGTTACACCACACCAGAGCCTGTGGCTGCTGGCTGAAGCCACTTACACCACACCAGGGCCTTAGTTGCTATTGAGGCCACTTACACCACACCAGGGCCTGTGGCTGCTGGCTGAGGCGACTTACACCACACCAGGGCCCTTTTGCTGCTGGCTGAGGCCACTTACACCACACCAGTGCCTGTGGCTTCTGGCTGAGGCGACTTACACCACACCAGGGCCTGTGGCTGCTGGCTGAGGCCACTTACACCACACCAGGGCCTGTGGCTCTTGCTCAGGCCACTCACATCACACCAGGCCCTGCGCTTCTGGCTGAGGCCATCTTCACCAAACCAGGCCCTGTGGCTCTTGCTCAGGCCACTTACACCACACCAGGGCCTGTGGCTCTGGCTTAGGCCACTTACACCACACCAGGGCCTGTGGCACTTGCTCAGGCCACTTACACCACACCAGGGCCTGTGGCTGCTGGCTGAGGCCACTTACACCACACCAGGGCCTGTGGCTCTTACTCAGGCCACTTACACCACACCAGGGCCTGTGGCACTGGCTGAGGCCACTTAGACCACACCAGGGCCTGTGGCTGCTGGCTGAGGCCACTTACACCACACCAGGGCCTGTGGCTGCTGGCTGAGGCCACTTACACCACACCAGGGCCTTAGTTGCTATTGAGGCCAATTACACCACACCATGGTCTGTGGCTCTTGCTCAGGCCACTCATATCACACCAGGGCCTGTGGCTGCTGGCTGAGGCCACTTACACCACACCAGGGCCTTAGTTGCTATTGAGGCCAATTACACCACACCATGGTCTGTGGCTCTTGCTCAGGCCACTCATATCACACCAGGGCCTGTGGCTGCTGGCTGAGGCGACTTACACCACACCAGGGCCCTTTTGCTGCTGGCTGAGGCCACTTACACCACACCAGTGCCTGTGGCTTCTGGCTGAGGCGACTTACACCACACCAGGGCCTGTGGCTGCTGGCTGAGGCCACTTACACCACACCAGGGCCTGTGGCTGCTGGCTTAGGCCACCTACACTACACCAGGGCCTTAGTTGCTATTGAGGCCAATTACACCACACCATGGTCTGTGGCTCTTGCTCAGGCCACTTACACCACACCAGGGCCTGTGGCACTGGCTGAGGCCACTTACACCACACCAGGGCCTGTGGCTGCTGGCTGAGGCCACTTACACCACACAAGGGCTTGTGGCTGCTGGCTGAGGCCACCTACACCACACCAGGGCCTGTGGCTGCTGGCTGAGGCCACCTACACCACACCAGGGCCTGTGGCTCTTGCTCAGGCCACTTACACCACACCAGGGCCTGTGGCTCTTGCTCAGGCCACTTACACCACACCAGGGCCTGTGGCTCTTGCTCAGGCCACTTACACCACACCAGGGCCTGTGGCTGCTGGCTGAGGCCACTTACACCACACAAGGGCTTGTGGCTGCTGGCTGAGGCCACTTACACCACACCAGGGCCTGTGGCACTGGCTGAGGCCACTTACACCACACCAGGGCCTGTGGCTGCTGGCTGAGGCCACTTACACCACACAAGGGCTTGTGGCTGCTGGCTGAGGCCACCTACACCACACCAGGGCCTGTGGCTGCTGGCTGAGGCCACCTACACCACACCAGGGCCTGTGGCTCTTGCTCAGGCCACTTACACCACACCAGGACCTGTGGCTCTGGCTGAGGCCACTTACACCACACCAGGGCCTGTGGGTTCTGGCTGAGGCGACTTACACCACACCAGGGCCTGTGGCTGCTGGCTGAGGCCACTTACACCACACCAAGGCCTGTGGCTCTTGCGCAGGCCACTCACATCACACCAGGCCCTGCGCTTCTGGCCGAGGCCATCTTCACCAAACCAGGCCCTGTGCTGCTTGCTGTGGCCATGTACAACACACCAGGCCCTGTGCTGGTTCCTGAGGCCATCTTCAACAATCCAGGGCCTGTGCTGTTGGATAAATGCCAAACTGAGCCTTTGGGTTAGGGTATTATGCAAACATGCAGGTATGGTTATAGGATTGTCTTCGTAACTTCAGGTACTTGCCACCTAATCACTTGAATCCATAAATTGAGACATTGTGCTGGAGCCAGCAGCTTACGGCCATACCACCCTGAGCACGCCCGACCTCGTCTGATCTCGGAAGCTAAGCAGGGCTGGGCTTGGTTAGTACTTGGATGGGAGACTGCCTGGGAATACCTGGTGCTGTAAGCCTTTCATTTTCATGTCATTGAACCGCTTTTGATCCAGAGAAGGGGTGTATTAAAAGACCAAAAGCAGCTGCCCATTAATGAGGGCACATTAACGACACTGCTTTTGGCTCTTTTCCAATGTCTTGTGCTGCTAGCTGATGCCACCTACACCACACTAGGGCCTGAGTGACCGGCTGGGGCCACTTACACCACATCAGGGCCTGTGGCTCTGGCTGAGGCCACTTACACCACACCAGGGCCTGTGGCTGCTGACTGAGGCCAGTTACACCACACCAGAGCCTGTGGCTGCTGGCTGAAGCCACTTACACCACACCAGGGCCTTAGTTGCTATTGAGGCCACTTACACCACACCAGGGCCTGTGGCTGCTGGCTGAGGCCACTTACACCACACCAGTGCCTGTGGCTTCTGGCTGAGGCGACTTACACCACACCAGGGCCTGTGGCTCTGGCTTAGGCCAATTACACCACACCAGGGTCTGTGGCTCTTGCTCAGGCCACTTACACCACACCAGGGCCTGTGGCTGCTGGCTGAGGCCACCTACACCACACCAGGGCCTGTGGCTGCTTGCTGAGGCGACTTACACCACACCAGGGCCTGTTGCTGCTGGCTGAGGCCACTTACACCACCCCAGTGCCTGTGGCTTCTGGCTGAGGCGACTTACACCACACCAGGGCCTGTTGCTATTGAGGCCATTTACACCACACCAGGGTCTGTGGCTCTTGCTCAGGCCACTTACACCACACCAGGGCCTGTGGCACTGGCTCAGGCCGCTTAGACCACACCAGGGTCTGTGGCTCTTGCTCAGGCCACTTACACCACACCAGGGCCTGTGGCACTGGCTCAGGCCGCTTAGACCACACCAGGGCCTGTGGCTGCTGGCTGAGGCGACTTACACCACACCAGGGCCTGTTGCTGCTGGCTGAGGCCACTTACACCACACCAGGCCCTGTGGCTTCTGGCTGAGGTGACTTACACCACACCAGGGCCTGTGGCTGCTGGCTGAGGCCACTTACACCACACCAGGGCCTGTGGCTCTTGCTCAGGCCACTTACACCACACCAGGGCCTGTGGCTCTTGCTCAGGCCACTCACATCACACCAGGCCCTGCTCTTCTGGCCGAGGCCATCTTCACCAAACCAGGCCCTGTGCTGCTAGCTGTGGCCATGTACAACACACCAGGCCCTGTGCTGGTTCCTGAGGCCATCTTCAACAATCCAGGGCCTGTGCTGTTGGATAAATGCTAAACTGAGCCTTTGGGTTAGGGTATTATGCAAACATGCAGGTATGGTTATAGGATTGTCTTCGAAACTTCAGGTACTTGCCACCTAATCACTTGAATCCATAAATTGAGACATTGTGCTGGAGCCAGCAGCTTACGGCCATACCACCCTGAGCACGCCTGACCTCGTCTGATCTCGGAAGCTAAGCAGGGCTGGGCTTGGTTAGTACTTGGATGGGAGACTGCCTGGGAATACCTGGTGCTGTAAGCCTTTCATTTTCATGTCATTGAACCGCTTTTGATCCAGAGAAGGGGTGTATTAAAAGACCAAAAGCAGCTGCCCATTAATGAGGGCACATTAACGACACTGCTTTTGGCTCTTTTCCAATGTCTTGTGCTGCTAGCTGATGCAACCTACACCACACAAGGGCCTGAGTGACCGGCTGGGGCCACTTACACCACATCAGGGCCTGTGGCTCTGGCTGAGGCCACTTTCACCACACCAGGGCCTGTGGCTGCTGGCTGAGGCCACCTACACCACACCAGGGCATTAGTTGCTATTGAGGCCAATTACACCACACCAGGGTCTGTGGCTCTTGCTCAGGCCACTTACACCACACCAGGGCCTGTGGCTCTTGCTCAGGCCACTTACACCACACCAGGGCCTGTGGCTGCTGGCTGAGGCCACCTACACCACACCAGGGCATTAGTTGCTATTGAGGCCAATTACACCACACCAGGGTCTGTGGCTCTTGCTCAGGCCACTTACACCACACCAGGGCCTGTGGCTCTTGCTCAGGCCACTTACACCACACCAGGGCCTGTGGCACTGGCTGAGGCCACTTACACCACACCAGGGCCTGTGGCTGCTGGCTGAGGCCACTTACACCACACCAGGGCCTGTGGCTGCTGGCTGAGGCCACTTACACCACACCAGGGCCTGTGGCTGGTGGCTGAGGCCACCTACACCACACCAGGGCCTGTGGCTGCTGGCTGAGGCGACTTACACCACACCAGGGCCCTTTTGCTGCTGGCTGAGGCCACTTACACCACACCAGTGCCTGTGGCTTCTGTCTGAGGCGACTTACACCACACCAGGGCCTGTGGCTGCTGGCTGAGGCCAATTACACCACACCAGGGTCTGTGGCTCTTGCTCAGGCCACTTACACCACACCAGGGCCTGTGGCACTGGCTGAGGCCACTTACACCACACCAGGGCCTGTGGCTGCTGGCTGAGGCCACTTACACCACACCAGGGCCTGTGGCTGCTGGCTGAGGCCACTTACACCACACCAGGGCCTGTGGCTGCTGGCTGAGGCCACCTACACCACACCAGGGCCTGTGGCTGCTGGCTGAGGCGACTTACACCACACCAGGGCCCTTTTGCTGCTGGCTGAGGCCACTTACACCACACCAGTGCCTGTGGCACTGGCTGAGGCCACTTACACCACACCAGGGCCTGTGGCTGCTGGCTGAGGCCAATTACACCACACCAGGGTCTGTGGCTCTTGCTCAGGCCACTTACACCACACCAGGGCCTGTGGCACTGGCTGAGGCAACTTACACCACACCAGGGCCTGTGGCTGCTGGCTGAGGCCACTTACACCACACCAGGGCCTGTGGCTGCTGGCTGAGGCCACTTACACCACACCAGGGCCTGTGGCTGCTGGCTGAGGCCACCTACACCACACCAGGGCCTGTGGCTGCTGGCTGAGGTGACTTACACCACACCAGGGCCCTTTTGCTGCTGGCTGAGGCCACTTACACCACACCAGTGCCTGTGGCTTCGGGCTGAGGCGACTTACACCACACCAGGGCCTGTGGCTGCTGGCTGAGGCCACTTACACCACACCAAGGCCTGTGGCTCTTGCTCAGGCCATCTTCACCAAACCAGGGCCTGAGTGACCGGCTGGGGCCACTTACACCACACCAGGGCCTGTGGCTCTTGCTCAGGCCACTCATATCACACCAGGCCCTGTGCTTCTGGCCGAGGCCATCTTCACCAAACCAGGCCCTGTGCTGCTAGCTGTGGCCATGTACAACACACCAGGCCCTGTGCTGGTTCCTGAGGCCATCTTCAACAATCCAGGGCCTGTGCTGTTGGATAAATGCCAAACTGAGCCTTTGGGTTAGGGTATTATGCAAACATGCAGGTATGGTTATAGGATTGTCTTCGTAACTTCAGGTACTTGCCACCTAATCACTTGAATCCATAAATTGAGTCATTGTGCTGGGGCCAGCAGCTTACGGCCATACCACCCTGAGCACGCCCGACCTCGTCTGATCTCAGAAGCTAAACAGGGCTGGGCTTGGTTAGTACTTGGATGGGAGACTGCCTGGGAATACCTGGTGCTGTAAGCCTTTCATTTTCATGTCATTGAACCGCTTTTGATCCAGAGAAGGGGTGTATTAAAAGACCAAAAGCCCATTAATGAGGGCACATTAACGACATTGCTTTTGGCTCTTTTCCAATGTCTTGTGCTGCTAGCTGATGCCACCTACACCACACCAGGGCCTGAGTGACCGGCTGGGGCCACTTACACCACATCAGGGCCTGTGGCTCTGGCTGAGGCCACTTACACCACACCAGGGCCTGTGGCTGCTGGCTGAGGCCACCTACACCACACCAGGGCCTTAGTTGCTATTGAGGCCAATTACACCACACCAGGGTCTGTGGCTCTTGCTCAGGCCACTTACACCACACCAGGGCCTGTGGCTGCTGGCTGAGGCCATTTACACCACACCAGGGCCTGTGGCTGCTGGCTGAGGCCACCTACACCACACCAGGGCATTAGTTGCTATTGAGGCCAATTACACCACACCAGGGTCTGTGGCTCTTGCTCAGGCCACTTACACCACACCAGGGCCTGTGGCTCTTGCTCAGGCCACTTACACCACACCAGGGCCTGTGGCTTCTGGCTGAGGCGACTTACACCACACCAGGGCCTGTGGCTTCTGGCTGAGGCGACTTACACCACACCAGGGCCTGTGGCTGCTAGCTGAGGCCACTTACACCAAACCAGGGCCTGTGGCTGCTTGCTGAGGCCATCTTCAACAATCCAGGGCCTGTGCTGTTGGATAAATGCCAAACTGAGCCTTTGGGTTAGGGTATTATGCAAACATGCAGGTATGGTTATAGGATTGTCTTCGTAACTTCAGGTACTTGCCACCTAATCACTTGAATCCATAAATTGAGACATTGTGCTGGGGCCAGCAGCTTACGGCCATACCACCCTGAGCACGCCCGACCTCGTCTGATCTCGGAAGCTAAGCAGGGCTGGGCTTGGTTAGTACTTGGATGGGAGACTGCCTGGGAATACCTGGTGCTGTAAGCCTTTCATTTTCATGTCATTGAACCGCTTTTGATCCAGAGAAGGGGTGTATTAAAAGACCAGAAGCAGCTCCCCATTAATGAGGGCACATTAACGACATTGCTTTTGGCTGTTTTCCAATGTCTTGTGCTGCTAGCTGATGCCACCTACACCACACCAGGGCCTGAGTGACCGGCTGGGGCCACTTACACCACATCAGGGCCTGTGGCTCTGGCTGAGGCCACTTACACCACACAAGGGCCTGTGGCTGCTGGCTGAGGCCACTTACACCACACCAGGGCCTGTGGCTGCTGGCTGAGGCGACTTACACCACACCAGGGCCCTTTTGCTGCTGGCTGAGGCCACTTACACCACACCAGTGCCTGTGGCACTGGCTGAGGCCACTTACACCACACCAGGGCCTGTGGCTGCTGGCTGAGGCCAATTACAACACACCAGGGTCTGTGGCTCTTGCTCAGGCCACTTACACCACACCAGGGCCTGTGGCACTGGCTGAGGCAACTTACACCACACCAGGGCCTGTGGCTGCTGGCTGAGGCCACTTACACCACACCAAGGCCTGTGGCTCTTGCTCAGGCCATCTTCACCAAACCAGGGCCTGAGTGACCGGCTGGGGCCACTTACACCACACCAGGGCCTGTGGCTCTTGCTCAGGCCACTCATATCACACCAGGCCCTGTGCTTCTGGCCGAGGCCATCTTCACCAAACCAGGCCCTGTGCTGCTAGCTGTGGCCATGTACAACACACCAGGCCCTGTGCTGGTTCCTGAGGCCATCTTCAACAATCCAGGGCCTGTGCTGTTGGATAAATGCCAAACTGAGCCTTTGGGTTAGGGTATTATGCAAACATGCAGGTATGGTTATAGGATTGTCTTCGTAACTTCAGGTACTTGCCACCTAATCACTTGAATCCATAAATTGAGTCACTGTGCTGGGGCCAGCAGCTTACGGCCATACCACCCTGAGCACGCCCGACCTCGTCTGATCTCGGAAGCTAAGCAGGGCTGGGCTTGGTTAGTACTTGGATGGGAGACTGCCTGGGAATACCTGGTGCTGTAAGCCTTTCATTTTCATGTCATTGAACCGCTTTTGATCCAGAGAAGGGGTGTATTAAAAGACCAAAAGCCCATTAATGAGGGCACATTAACGACATTGCTTTTGGCTCTTTTCCAATGTCTTGTGCTGCTAGCTGATGCCACCTACACCACACCAGGGCCTGAGTGACTGGCTGGGGCCACTTACACCACATCAGGGCCTGTGGCTCTGGCTGAGGCCACTTACACCACACCAGGGCCTGTGGCTGCTGGCTGAGGCCACCTACACCACACCAGGGCCTTAGTTGCTATTGAGGCCAATTACACCACACCAGGGTCTGTGGCTCTTGCTCAGGCCACTTACACCACACCAGGCCTGTGGCACTTGCTCAGGCCACTTACACCACACCAGGGCCTGTGGCTGCTGGCTGAGGCCACTTACACCACACCAGGGCCTGTGGCTGCTGGCTGAGGCCACCTACACCACACCAGGGCATTAGTTGCTATTGAGGCCAATTACACCACACCAGGGTCTGTGGCTCTTGCTCAGGCCACTTACACCACACCAGGGCCTGTGGCTTCTGGCTGAGGCGACTTACACCACACCAGGGCCTGTGGCTTCTGGCTGAGGCGACTTACACCACACCAGGGCCTGTGGCTGCTAGCTGAGGCCACTTACACCAAACCAGGGCCTGTGGCTGCTTGCTGAGGCCATCTTCAACAATCCAGGGCCTGTGCTGTTGGATAAATGCCAAACTGAGCCTTTGGGTTAGGGTATTATGCAAACATGCAGGTATGGTTATAGGATTGTTTTCGTAACTTCAGGTACTTGCCACCTAATCACTTGAATCCATAAATTGAGACATTGTGCTGGGGCCAGCAGCTTACGGCCATACCACCCTGAGCACGCCCGACCTCGTCTGATCTCGGAAGCTAAGCAGGGCTGGGCTTGGTTAGTACTTGGATGGGAGACTGCCTGGGAATACCTGGTGCTGTAAGCCTTTCATTTTCATGTCATTGAACCGCTTTTGATCCAGAGAAGGGGTGTATTAAAAGACCAGAAGCAGCTCCCCATTAATGAGGGCACATTAACGACATTGCTTTTGGCTGTTTTCCAATGTCTTGTGCTGCTAGCTGATGGCACCTACACCACACCAGGGCCTGAGTGACCGGCTGGGGCCACTTACACCACATCAGGGCCTGTTGCTCTGGCTGAGGCCACTTACACCACACCAGGGCCTGTGGCTGCTGGCTGAGGCCACCTACACCACACCAGGGCCTTAGTTGCTATTGAGGCCAATTACACCACACCAGGGTATGTGGCTCTTGCTCAGGCCACTTACACCACACCAGGGCCTTAGTTGCTATTGAGGCCAATTACACCACACCAGGGCCTGTGGCACTGGCTGAGGCCACTTACACCACACCAGGGCCTGTGGCTGCTGGCTGAGGCCACTTACACCACACAAGGGCCTGTGGCTGCTGGCTGAGGCCACTTACAACACACCAGGGCCTGTGGCTCTTGCTCAGGCCACTCATATCACACCAGGCCCTGTGCTTCTGGCCGAGGCCATCTTCACCAAACCAGGCCCTGTGCTGCTTGCTGAGGCCATGTACAACACGTCAGGCCCTGTGCTGGTTCCTGAGGCCATCTTCAACAATCCAGGGCCTGTGCTGTTGGATAAATGCCAAACTGAGCCTTTGGGTTAGGGTATTATGCAAACATGCAGGTATGGTTATAGGATTATCTTCGTAACTTCAGGTACTTGCCACCTAATCACTTGAATCCATAAATTGAGACATTGTGCTGGAGCCAGCAGCTTACGGCCATACCACCCTGAGCACGCCCGACCTCGTCTGATCTCGGAAGCTAAGCAGGGCTGGGCTTGGTTAGTACTTGGATGGGAGACTGCCTGGGAATACCTGTTGCTGTAAGCCTTTCATTTTCATGTCATTGAACCGCTTTTGATCCAGAGAAGGGGTGTATTAAAAGACCAAAAGCAGCTGCCCATTAATGAGGGCACATTAACGACATTGCTTTTGGCTGTTTTCCAATGTCTTGTGCTGCTACCTGATGCCACCTACACCACACCAGGGCCTTAGTTGCTATTGAGGCCAATTACACCACACCAGGGTCTTTGGCTCTTGCTCAGGCCACTTACACCACACCAGGGCCTGTGGCACTGGCTGAGGCCACTTACACCACACCAGGGCCTGTGGCTGCTGGCTGAGGCCACTTACACCACACCAGGGCCTTATTTGCTATTGAGGCCACTTACACCACACCAGGGCCTGTGGCTCTTGCTCAGGCCACTCACATCACACCAGGCCCTGCGCTTCTGGCCGAGGCCATCTTCACCAAACCAGGCCCTGTGCTGCTAGCTGTGGCCATGTACAACACACCAGGCCCTGTGCTGGTTCCTGAGGCCATCTTCAACAATCCAGGGCCTGTGCTGTTGGATAAATGCTAAACTGAGCCTTTGGGTTAGGGTATTATGCAAACATGAAGGTAGGGTTATAGGATTGTCTTCGTAACTTCAGGTACTTGCCACCTAATCACCTGAATCCATAAATTGAGACATTGTGCTGGGGCCAGCAGCTTACGGCCATACCACCCTGAGCACGCCCGACCTCGTCTGATCTCGGAAGCTGAGCAGGGCTGGGCTTGGTTAGTACTTGGATGGGACCCTGCCTGGGAATACCTGGTGCTGTAAGCCTTTCATTTTCATGTCATTGAACCGCTTTTGATCCAGAGAAGGGGTGTATTAAAAGACCAAAAGCAGCTGCCCATTAATGAGGGCACATTAACGACATTGCTTTTGGCTCTTTTCCAATGTCTTGTGCTGCTAGCTGATGCCACCTACACCACACCAGGGCCTGAGTGACCGGCTGGGGCCACTTACACCACATCAGGGCCTGTGGCTCTGGCTGAGGCCACTTACACCACACCAGGGCCTGTGGCTGCTGGCTGAGGCCACTTACACCACACCAGGGCCTGTGGCTGCTGGCTGAGGCCACTTACACCACACCAGGGCCTTAGTTGCTATTGAGGCCAATTACACCACACCATGGTCTGTGGCTCTTGCTCAGGCAACTTACACCACACCAGGGCCTGTGGCACTGGCTGAGGCCACTTACACCACACCAGGGCCTGTGGCTGCTGGCTGAGGCCACTTACACCACACAAGGGCTTGTGGCTGCTGGCTGAGGCCACCTACACCACACCAGGGCCTTAGTTGCTATTGAGGCCAATTACACCACACCAGGGTCTGTGGCTCTTGCTCAGGCCACTTACACCACACCAGGCCTGTGGCACTTGCTCAGGCCACTTACACCACACCAGGGCCTGTGGCTGCTGGCTGAGGCCACTTACACCACACCAGGGCCTGTGGCTGCTGGCTGAGGCCACCTACACCACACCAGGGCATTAGTTGCTATTGAGGCCAATTACACCACACCAGGGTCTGTGGCTCTTGCTCAGGCCACTTACACCACACCAGGGCCTGTGGCTTCTGGCTGAGGCGACTTACACCACACCAGGGCCTGTGGCTTCTGGCTGAGGCGACTTACACCACACCAGGGCCTGTGGCTGCTAGCTGAGGCCACTTACACCAAACCAGGGCCTGTGGCTGCTTGCTGAGGCCATCTTCAACAATCCAGGGCCTGTGCTGTTGGATAAATGCCAAACTGAGCCTTTGGGTTAGGGTATTATGCAAACATGCAGGTATGGTTATAGGATTGTTTTCGTAACTTCAGGTACTTGCCACCTAATCACTTGAATCCATAAATTGAGACATTGTGCTGGGGCCAGCAGCTTACGGCCATACCACCCTGAGCACGCCCGACCTCGTCTGATCTCGGAAGCTAAGCAGGGCTGGGCTTGGTTAGTACTTGGATGGGAGACTGCCTGGGAATACCTGGTGCTGTAAGCCTTTCATTTTCATGTCATTGAACCGCTTTTGATCCAGAGAAGGGGTGTATTAAAAGACCAGAAGCAGCTCCCCATTAATGAGGGCACATTAACGACATTGCTTTTGGCTGTTTTCCAATGTCTTGTGCTGCTAGCTGATGCCACCTACACCACACCAGGGCCTGAGTGACCGGCTGGGGCCACTTACACCACATCAGGGCCTGTTGCTCTGGCTGAGGCCACTTACACCACACCAGGGCCTGTGGCTGCTGGCTGAGGCCACCTACACCACACCAGGGCCTTAGTTGCTATTGAGGCCAATTACACCACACCAGGGTATGTGGCTCTTGCTCAGGCCACTTACACCACACCAGGGCCTTAGTTGCTATTGAGGCCAATTACACCACACCAGGGCCTGTGGCACTGGCTGAGGCCACTTACACCACACCAGGGCCTGTGGCTGCTGGCTGAGGCCACTTACACCACACAAGGGCCTGTGGCTGCTGGCTGAGGCCACTTACAACACACCAGGGCCTGTGGCTCTTGCTCAGGCCACTCATATCACACCAGGCCCTGTGCTTCTGGCCGAGGCCATCTTCACCAAACCAGGCCCTGTGCTGCTTGCTGAGGCCATGTACAACACGTCAGGCCCTGTGCTGGTTCCTGAGGCCATCTTCAACAATCCAGGGCCTGTGCTGTTGGATAAATGCCAAACTGAGCCTTTGGGTTAGGGTATTATGCAAACATGCAGGTATGGTTATAGGATTATCTTCGTAACTTCAGGTACTTGCCACCTAATCACTTGAATCCATAAATTGAGACATTGTGCTGGAGCCAGCAGCTTACGGCCATACCACCCTGAGCACGCCCGACCTCGTCTGATCTCGGAAGCTAAGCAGGGCTGGGCTTGGTTAGTACTTGGATGGGAGACTGCCTGGGAATACCTGGTGCTGTAAGCCTTTCATTTTCATGTCATTGAACCGCTTTTGATCCAGAGAAGGGGTGTATTAAAAGACCAAAAGCAGCTGCCCATTAATGAGGGCACATTAACGACATTGCTTTTGGCTGTTTTCCAATGTCTTGTGCTGCTACCTGATGCCACCTACACCACACCAGGGCCTTAGTTGCTATTGAGGCCAATTACACCACACCAGGGTCTTTGGCTCTTGCTCAGGCCACTTACACCACACCAGGGCCTGTGGCACTGGCTGAGGCCACTTACACCACACCAGGGCCTGTGGCTGCTGGCTGAGGCCACTTACACCACACCAGGGCCTTATTTGCTATTGAGGCCACTTACACCACACCAGGGCCTGTGGCTCTTGCTCAGGCCACTCACATCACACCAGGCCCTGCGCTTCTGGCCGAGGCCATCTTCACCAAACCAGGCCCTGTGCTGCTAGCTGTGGCCATGTACAACACACCAGGCCCTGTGCTGGTTCCTGAGGCCATCTTCAACAATCCAGGGCCTGTGCTGTTGGATAAATGCTAAACTGAGCCTTTGGGTTAGGGTATTATGCAAACATGAAGGTAGGGTTATAGGATTGTCTTCGTAACTTCAGGTACTTGCCACCTAATCACCTGAATCCATAAATTGAGACATTGTGCTGGGGCCAGCAGCTTACGGCCATACCACCCTGAGCACGCCCGACCTCGTCTGATCTCGGAAGCTGAGCAGGGCTGGGCTTGGTTAGTACTTGGATGGGACCCTGCCTGGGAATACCTGGTGCTGTAAGCCTTTCATTTTCATGTCATTGAACCGCTTTTGATCCAGAGAAGGGGTGTATTAAAAGACCAAAAGCAGCTGCCCATTAATGAGGGCACATTAACGACATTGCTTTTGGCTCTTTTCCAATGTCTTGTGCTGCTAGCTGATGCCACCTACACCACACCAGGGCCTGAGTGACCGGCTGGGGCCACTTACACCACATCAGGGCCTGTGGCTCTGGCTGAGGCCACTTACACCACACCAGGGCCTGTGGCTGCTGGCTGAGGCCACTTACACCACACCAGGGCCTGTGGCTGCTGGCTGAGGCCACTTACACCACACCAGGGCCTTAGTTGCTATTGAGGCCAATTACACCACACCATGGTCTGTGGCTCTTGCTCAGGCAACTTACACCACACCAGGGCCTGTGGCACTGGCTGAGGCCACTTACACCACACCAGGGCCTGTGGCTGCTGGCTGAGGCCACTTACACCACACAAGGGCTTGTGGCTGCTGGCTGAGGCCACCTACACCACACCAGGGCCTGTGGCTGCTGGCTGAGGCCACCTACACCACACCAGGGCCTGTGGCTCTTGCTCAGGCCACTTACACCACACCAGGGCCTGTGGCTCTTGCTCAGGCCACTTACACCACACCAGGGCCTGTGGCTCTTGCTCAGGCCACTCATATCACACCAGGCCCTGTGCTTCTGGCTGAGGCCACTTAGACCACACCAGGGCCTGTGGCTGCTGGCTGAGGCCATCTACACCACACCAGGGCCTGTGGCTGCTGGCTGAGGCGACTTACACCACACCAGGGCCCTTTTGCTGCTGGCTGAGGCCACTTACACCACACCAGGGCCTGTGGCTGCTGGCTGAGGCCACCTACACCACACCAGGGCCTTAGTTGCTATTGAGGCCAATTACACCACACAAGGGCCTGTGGCTGCTGGCTGAGGCCACCTACACCACACCAGGGCCTGTGGCTGCTGGCTGAGGCCACCTACACCACACCACGGCCTTATTTGCTGGCTGAGGTCACTTACACCACACCAGGGCCTTAGTTGCTATTGAGGCCAATTACACCACACCAGGGCCTGTGGCACTTGCTCAGGCCACTTACACCACACCAGGGCCTGTGGCACTTGCTCAGGCCACTTACACCACACCAGGGCCTGTGGCTGCTGGCTGAGGCCACTTACACCACACCAGGGCCTGTGGCTCTTGCTCAGGCCACTTACACCACACCAGGGCCTGTGTCACTGGCTGAGGCCACTTAGACCACACCAGGGCCTGTGGCTGCTGGCTGAGGCCACTCACAACACACCAGGGCCTGTGGCTGCTAGCTGAGGCCACTTACACCAAACCAGGGCCTGTGGCTGCTTGCTGAGGCCACCTACACCACACCAGGGCCTTAGTTGCTATTGAGGCCAATTACACCACACAAGGGCCTGTGGCTGCTGGCTGAGGCCACCTACACCACACCAGGGCCTGTGGCTGCTGGCTGAGGCCACTTACAACACACCAGGGCCTGTGGCTGCTGGCTGAGGCCACCTACACCACACCAGGGCCTGTGGCTGCTGGCTGAGGCCACTTACAACACACCAGGGTCTGTGGCTCTTGCTCAGGCCACTCATATCACACCAGGCCCTGTGGTTCTGGCCGAGGCCATCTTCACCAAACCAGGCCCTGTGCTGCTTGCTGTGGCCATGTACAACACACCAGGCCCTGTGCTGGTTCCTGACGCCATCTTCAATAATCCTGGGCCTGTGCTGTTGGATAAATGCCAAACTGAGCCTTTGGGTTAGGGTATTATGCAAACATGCAGGTATGGTTATAGGATTGTCTTCGTAACTTCAGGTACTTGCCACCTAATCACTTGAATCCATAAATTGAGACATTGTGCTCGGGCCAGCAGCTTACGGCCATACCACCCTGAGCACGCCCGACCTCGTCTGATCTCGGAAGCTAAGCAGGGCTGGGCTTGGTTAGTACTTGGATGGGAGACTGCCTGGGAATACCTGGTGCTGTAAGCCTTTCATTTTCATGTCATTGAACCGCTTTTGATCCAGAGAAGGGGTGTATTAAAAGACCAAAAGCAGCTGCCCATTAATGAGGGCACATTAACGACATTGCTTTTGGCTGTTTTCCAATGTCTTGTGCTGCTAGCTGATGCCACTTACACCACACCAGGGCCTGTGGCTGCTGGCTGAGGCCACTTACACCACACCAGGGCCTGTGGCTGCTGGCTGAGGCCACTTACACCACACCAGGGCCTTAGTTGCTATTGAGGCCAATTACACCACACCATGGTCTGTGGCTCTTGCTCAGGCCACTTACACCACACCAGGGCCTGTGGCTGCTGGCTGAGGCCACTTACACCACACAAGGGCTTGTGGCTGCTGGCTGAGGCCACCTACACCACACCAGGGCCTGTGGCTGCTGGCTGAGGCCACCTACACCACACCAGGGCCTGTGGCTCTTGCTCAGGCCACTTACACCACACCAGGGCCTGTGGCTCTTGCTCAGGCCACTTACACCACACCAGGGCCTGTGGCTCTTGCTCAGGCCACTCATATCACACCAGGCTCTGTGCTTCTGGCTGAGGCCACTTAGACCACACCAGGGCCTGTGGCTGCTGGCTGAGGCCACTTACACCACACCAGGGCCCTTTTGCTGCTGGCTGAGGCCACTTACACCACACCAGGGCCTGTGGCTTCTGGCTGAGGCCACTTACACCACACCAGGGCCTGTGGCTGCTGGCTGAGGCCACTTACACCACACCAGGGCCTGTGGCTCTTGCTCAGGCCACTCACATCACACCAGGCCCTGCGCTTCTGGCCGAGGCCATCTTCACCAAACCAGGCCCTGTGGCTCTTGCTCAGGCCACTTACACCACACCAGGGCCTGTGGCTCTGGCTTAGGCCACTTACACCACACCAGGGCCTGTGGCACTTGCTCAGGCCACTTACACCACACCAGGGCCTGTGGCTGCTGGCTGAGGCCACTTACACCACACCAGGGCCTGTGGCACTGGCTGAGGCCACTTAGACCACACCAGGGCCTGTGGCTGCTGGCTGAGGCCACCTACACCACACCAGGGCCTTAGTTGCTATTGAGGCCAATTACACCACACAAGGGCCTGTGGCTGCTGGCTGAGGCCACCTACACCACACCAGGGCCTGTGGCTGCTGGCTGAGGCCACTTACACCACACCAGGGCCTTAGTTGCTATTGAGGCCAATTACACCACACCATGGTCTGTGGCTCTTGCTCAGGCCACTTACACCACACCAGGGCCTGTGGCTGCTGGCTGAGGCCACTTACACCACACCAGGGCCTGTGGCTCTTACTCAGGCCACTTACACCACACCAGGGCCTGTGGCACTGGCTGAGGCCACTTAGACCACACCAGGGCCTGTGGCTGCTGGCTGAGGCCACTTACACCACACCAGGGCCTGTGGCTGCTGGCTGAGGCCACTTACACCAAACCAGGGCCTGTGGCTGCTTGCTGAGGCCATCTTCACCAAACCAGGCCCTGTGTTGCTTGCTGTGGCCATGTAAAACACACCAGGTCCTGTGCTGGTTCTTGAGGCCATCTTCAACAATCCAGGGCCTGTGCTGTTGGATAAATGCCAAACTGAGCCTTTGGGTTAGGGTATTATGCAAACATGCAGGTATGGTTATAGGATTGTCTTCGTAACTTCAGGTACTTGCCACCTAATCACTTGAATCCATAAATTGAGACATTGTGCTGGGGCCAGCAGCTTACGGCCATACCACCCTGAGCACGCCCGACCTCGTCTGATCTCGGAAGCTAAGCAGGGCTGGGCTTGGTTAGTACTTGGTTGGGAGACTGCCTGGGAATACCTGGTGCTGTAAGCCTTTCATTTTCATGTCATTGAACCGCTTTTGATCCAGAGAAGGGGTGTATTAAAAGACCAAAAGCAGCTCCCCATTAATGAGGGCACATTAACGACACTGCTTTTGGCTGTTTTCCAATGTCTTGTGCTGCTAGCTGATGCCACTTACACCACACCAGGGCCTGTGGCTGCTGGCTGAGGCCACTTACACCACACCAGGGCCTGTGGCTGCTGGCTGAGGCCACCTACACCACACCAGGGCCTTAGTTGCTATTGAGGCCAATTACACCACACAAGGGCCTGTGGCTGCTGGCTGAGGCCACCTACACCACACCAGGGCCTGTGGCTGCTGGCTGAGGCCACTTACAACACACCAGGGCCTGTGGCTCTTGCTCAGGCCACTCATATCACACCAGGCCCTGTGCTTCTGGCCGAGGCCATCTTCACCAAACCAGGCCCTGTGCTGCTTGCTGTGGCCATGTACAACACACCAGGCCCTGTGCTGGTTCCTGACGCCATCTTCAACAATCCAGGGCCTGTGCTGTTGGATAAATGCCAAACTGAGCCTTTGGGTTAGGGTATTATGCAAACATGCAGGTATGGTTATAGGATTGTCTTCGTAACTTCAGGTACTTGCCACCTAATCACTTGAATCCATAAATTGAGACATTGTGCTGGGGCCAGCAGATTACGGCCATACCACCCTGAGCACGCCCGACCTCGTCTGATCTCGGAAGCTAAGCAGGGCTGGGCTTGGTTAGTACTTGGATGGGAGACTGCCTGGGAATACCTGGTGCTGTAAGCCTTTCATTTTCATGTCATTGAACCGCTTTTGATCCAGAGAAGGGGTGTATTAAAAGACCAAAAGCAGCTCCCCATTAATGAGGGCACATTAACGACATTGCTTTTGGCTGTTTTCCAATGTCTTGTGCTGCTAGCTGATGCCACCTACACCACACCACGGCCTTATTTGCTGGCTGAGGTCACTTACACCACACCAGGGCCTGTGGCTCTTGCTCAGGCCACTTACACCACACCAGGGCCTGTGGCTCTTGCTCAGGCCACTTACACCACACCAGGGCCTGTGGGACCGGCTGGGGCCACTTACACCACACCAGGGCCTGTGGCTGCTGGCTGAGGCCACTTACACCACACAAGGGCCTGAGGGACCGGCTGGGGCCACTTACACCACATCAGGGCCTGTGGCTGCTGGCTGAGGCCACTTACACCACACCAGGGCCTGTGGCTGCTGGCTGAGGCCACCTACACCACACCAGGGCCTTAGTTGCTATTGAGGCCAATTACACCACACCAGGGTCTGTGGCTCTTGCTCAGGCCACTTACACCACACCAGGGCCTGTGGCACTGGCTGAGGCCACTTACACCACACCAGGGCCTGTGGCTGCTGGCTTAGGCCACCTACACCACACCAGGGCCTTAGTTGCTATTGAGGCCAATTACACCACACAAGGGCCTGTGGCTGCTGGCTGAGGCCACCTACACCACACCAGGGCCTGTGGCTGCTGGCTGAGGCCACTTACACCACACCAGTGCCTGTGGCTTCTGGCTGAGGCGACTTACACCACACCAGGGCCTGTGGCTGCTGGCTGAGGCCACTTACACCACACCAGGGCCTGTGGCTGCTGGCTGAGGCCACCTACACCACACCAGGGCATTAGTTGCTATTGAGGCCAATTACACCACACCAGGGTCTGTGGCTCTTGCTCAGGCCACTTACACCACACCAGGGCCTGTGGCTCTTGCTCAGGCCACTTACACCACACCAGGGCCTGTGGCTGCTGGCTGAGGCCACTTACACCACACCAGGGCCTGTGGCTGCTGGCTGAGGCCACCTACACCACACCAGGGCCTGTGGCTGCTGGCTGAGGCCACCTACACCACACCAGGGCCTGTGGCTTCTGGCTGAGGCGACTTACACCACACCAGGGCCTGTGGCTGCTGGCTGAGGCCACTTACACCACACCAAGGCCTGTGGCTCTTGCTCAGGCCACTCACATCACACCAGGCCCTGCGCTTCTGGCCGAGGCCATCTTCACCAAACCAGGCCCTGTGGTTCTTGCTCAGGCCACTTACACCACACCAGGGTCTGTGGCTCTTGCTGAGGCCACTTTCACCACACCAGGGCCTGTGGCTGCTGGCTGAGGCCACCTACACCACACCAGGGCATTAGTTGCTATTGAGGCCAATTACACCACACCAGGGTCTGTGGCTCTTGCTCAGGCCACTTACACCACACCAGGGCCTGTGGCTCGTGCTCAGGCCACTTACACCACACCAGGGCCTGTGGCACTGGCTGAGGCCACTTACACCACACCAGGGCCTGTGGCTGCTGGCTGAGGCCACTTACACCACACCAGGGCCTGTGGCTGCTGGCTGAGGCCACTTACACCACACCAGGGCCTGTGGCTGGTGGCTGAGGCCACCTACTCCACACCAGGGCCTGTGGCTGCTGGCTGAGGCGACTTATACCACACCAGGGCCCTTTTGCTGCTGGCTGAGGCCACTTACACCACACCAGTGCCTGTGGCTTCTGTCTGAGGCGACTTACACCACACCAGGGCCTGTGGCTGCTGGCTGAGGCCAATTACACCACACCAGGGTCTGTGGCTCTTGCTCAGGCCACTTACACCACACCAGGGCCTGTGGCACTGGCTGAGGCCACTTACACCACACCAGGGCCTGTGGCTGCTGGCTGAGGCCACTTACACCACACCAGGGCCTGTGGCTGCTGGCTGAGGCCACTTACACCACACCAGGGCCTGTGGCTGCTGGCTGAGGCCACCTACACCACACCAGGGCCTGTGGCTGCTGGCTGAGGCGACTTACACCACACCAGGGCCCTTTTGCTGCTGGCTGAGGCCACTTACACCACACCAGTGCCTGTGGCTTCTGGCTGAGGCGACTTACACCACACCAGGGCCTGTGGCTGCTGGCTGAGGCCACTTACACCACACCAAGGCCTGTGGCTCTTGCTCCGGCCACTCACATCACACCAGGCCCTGCGCTTCTGGCCGAGGCCATCTTCACCAAACCAGGCCCTGTGCTGCTTGCTGTGGCCATGTACAACACACCAGGCCCTGTGCTGGTTCCTGAGGCCATCTTCAACAATCCAGGGCCTGTGCTGTTGGATAAATGCCAAACTGAGCCTTTGGGTTAGGGTATTATGCAAACATGCAGGTATGGTTATAGGATTGTCTTCGTAACTTCAGGTACTTGCCACCTAATCACTTGAATCCATAAATTGAGACATTGTGCTGGGGCCAGCAGCTTACGGCCATACCACCCTGAGCACGCCCGACCTCGTCTGATCTCGGAAGCTAAGCAGGGCTGGGCTTGGTTAGTACTTGGATGGGAGACTGCCTGGGAATACCTGGTGCTGTAAGCCTTTCATTTTCATGTCATTGAACCGCTTTTGATCCAGAGAAGGGGTGTATTAAAAGACCAAAAGCAGCTGCCCATTAATGAGGGCACATTAACGACACTGCTTTTGGCTGTTTTCCAATGTCTTGTGCTGCTAGCTGATGCCACCTACACCACACCAGGGCCTGAGTGACCGGCTGGGGCCACCTACACCACACCACGGCCTTATTTGCTGGCTGAGGTCACTTACACCACACCAGGGCCTGTGGCTCTTGCTCAGGCCACTTACACCACACCAGGGCCTGTGGCTCTTGCTCAGGCCACTTACACCACACCAGGGCCTGTGGGACCGGCTGGGGCCACTTACACCACACCAGGGCCTGTGGCTGCTGGCTGAGGCCACTTACACCACACAAGGGCCTGAGGGACCGGCTGGGGCCACTTACACCACATCAGGGCCTGTGGCTGCTGGCTGAGGCCACTTACACCACACCAGGGCCTGTGGCTGCTGGCTGAGGCCACCTACACCACACCAGGGCCTTAGTTGCTATTGAGGCCAATTACACCACACCAGGGTCTGTGGCTCTTGCTCAGGCCACTTACACCACACCAGGGCCTGTGGCACTGGCTGAGGCCACTTACACCACACCAGGGCCTGTGGCTGCTGGCTTAGGCCACCTACACCACACCAGGGCCTTAGTTGCTATTGAGGCCAATTACACCACACAAGGGCCTGTGGCTGCTGGCTGAGGCCACCTACACCACACCAGGGCCTGTGGCTGCTGGCTGAGGCCACTTACACCACACCAGTGCCTGTGGCTTCTGGCTGAGGCGACTTACACCACACCAGGGCCTGTGGCTGCTGGCTGAGGCCACTTACACCACACCAGGGCCTGTGGCTGCTGGCTGAGGCCACCTACACCACACCAGGGCATTAGTTGCTATTGAGGCCAATTACACCACACCAGGGTCTGTGGCTCTTGCTCAGGCCACTTACACCACACCAGGGCCTGTGGCTCTTGCTCAGGCCACTTACACCACACCAGGGCCTGTGGCTGCTGGCTGAGGCCACTTACACCACACCAGGGCCTGTGGCTGCTGGCTGAGGCCACCTACACCACACCAGGGCCTGTGGCTGCTGGCTGAGGCCACCTACACCACACCAGGGCCTGTGGCTGCTGGCTGAGGCCACCTACACCACACCAGGGCCTGTGGCTGCTGGCTGAGGCCACTTACACCACACCAGTGCCTGTGGCTTCTGGCTGAGGCGACTTACACCACACCAGGGCCTGTGGCTGCTGGCTGAGGCCACTTACACCACACCAAGGCCTGTGGCTCTTGCTCAGGCCACTCACATCACACCAGGCCCTGCGCTTCTGGCCGAGGCCATCTTCACCAAACCAGGCCCTGTGGTTCTTGCTCAGGCCACTTACACCACACCAGGGTCTGTGGCTCTTGCTGAGGCCACTTTCACCACACCAGGGCCTGTGGCTGCTGGCTGAGGCCACCTACACCACACCAGGGCATTAGTTGCTATTGAGGCCAATTACACCACACCAGGGTCTGTGGCTCTTGCTCAGGCCACTTACACCACACCAGGGCCTGTGGCTCTTGCTCAGGCCACTTACACCACACCAGGGCCTGTGGCACTGGCTGAGGCCACTTACACCACACCAGGGCCTGTGGCTGCTGGCTGAGGCCACTTACACCACACCAGGGCCTGTGGCTGCTGGCTGAGGCCACTTACACCACACCAGGGCCTGTGGCTGGTGGCTGAGGCCACCTACACCACACCAGGGCCTGTGGCTGCTGGCTGAGGCGACTTATACCACACCAGGGCCCTTTTGCTGCTGGCTGAGGCCACTTACACCACACCAGTGCCTGTGGCTTCTGTCTGAGGCGACTTACACCACACCAGGGCCTGTGGCTGCTGGCTGAGGCCAATTACACCACACCAGGGTCTGTGGCTCTTGCTCAGGCCACTTACACCACACCAGGGCCTGTGGCACTGGCTGAGGCCACTTACACCACACCAGGGCCTGTGGCTGCTGGCTGAGGCCACTTACACCACACCAGGGCCTGTGGCTGCTGGCTGAGGCCACTTACACCACACCAGGGCCTGTGGCTGCTGGCTGAGGCCACCTACACCACACCAGGGCCTGTGGCTGCTGGCTGAGGCGACTTACACCACACCAGGGCCCTTTTGCTGCTGGCTGAGGCCACTTACACCACACCAGTGCCTGTGGCTTCTGGCTGAGGCGACTTACACCACACCAGGGCCTGTGGCTGCTGGCTGAGGCCACTTACACCACACCAAGGCCTGTGGCTCTTGCTCCGGCCACTCACATCACACCAGGCCCTGCGCTTCTGGCCGAGGCCATCTTCACCAAACCAGGCCCTGTGCTGCTTGCTGTGGCCATGTACAACACACCAGGCCCTGTGCTGGTTCCTGAGGCCATCTTCAACAATCCAGGGCCTGTGCTGTTGGATAAATGCCAAACTGAGCCTTTGGGTTAGGGTATTATGCAAACATGCAGGTATGGTTATAGGATTGTCTTCGTAACTTCAGGTACTTGCCACCTAATCACTTGAATCCATA
The DNA here is from genome assembly GCF_965226115.1 of Aulonocara stuartgranti. Taxonomy (NCBI): domain Eukaryota; kingdom Metazoa; phylum Chordata; class Actinopteri; order Cichliformes; family Cichlidae; genus Aulonocara; species Aulonocara stuartgranti. The sequence continues at coordinate 22,550,221 of NC_138941.1, read as the reverse complement.
AATTGAGACATTGTGCTGGGGCCAGCAGCTTACGGCCATACCACCCTGAGCACGCCCGACCTCGTCTGATCTCGGAAGCTAAGCAGGGCTGGGCTTGGTTAGTACTTGGATGGGAGACTGCCTGGGAATACCTGGTGCTGTAAGCCTTTCATTTTCATGTCATTGAACCGCTTTTGATCCAGAGAAGGGGTGTATTAAAAGACCAAAAGCAGCTGCCCATTAATGAGGGCACATTAACGACACTGCTTTTGGCTGTTTTCCAATGTCTTGTGCTGCTAGCTGATGCCACCTACACCACACCAGGGCCTGAGTGACCGGCTGGGGCCACTTACACCACATCAGGGCCTGTGACTTGGCTGAGGCCACTTACACCACACCAGGGCCTGTGGCTGCTGGCTGAGGCCAGTTACACCACACCAGAGCCTGTGGCTGCTGGCTGAAGCCACTTACACCACACCAGGGCCTTAGTTGCTATTGAGGCCACTTACACCACACCAGGGCCTGTGGCTGCTGGCTGAGGCCACCTACACCACACCAGGGCCTGTGGCTGCTGGCTGAGGCCACTTACACCACACCAGGGCCTGTGGCTCTTGCTCAGGCCACTCACATCACACCAGGCCCTGCGCTTCTGGCCGAGGCCATCTTCACCAAACCAGGCCCTGTGGTTCTTGCTCAGGCCACTTACACCACACCAGGGCCTGTGGCTGCTGGCTGAAGCCACTTACACCACACCAGGGCCTTAGTTGCTATTGAGGCCACTTACACCACACCAGGGCCTGTGGCTGCTGGCTGAGGCCACCTACACCACACCAGGGCCCTTTTGCTGCTGGCTGAGGCCACTTACACCACACCAGTGCCTGTGGCTTCTGGCTGAGGCCACTTACACCACACCAGGGCATGTGGCTGCTGGCTGAGGCCACTTACACCACACCAGGGCCTGTGGCTCTTGCTCAGGCCACTCACATCACACCAGGCCCTGCGCTTCTGGCCGAGGCCATCTTCACCAAACCAGGCCCTGTGGTTCTTGCTCAGGCCACTTACACCACACCAGGGCCTTATTTGCTATTGAGGCCACTTACACCACACCAGGGCCTGTGGCACTTGCTCAGGCCACTTACACCACACCAGGGCCTGTGGCACTTGCTCAGGCCACTTACACCACACCAGGGCCTGTGGCTGCTGGCTGAGGCCACTTACACCACACCAGGGCCTGTGGCTCTTGCTCAGGCCACTTACACCACACCAGGGCCTGTGTCACTGGCTGAGGCCACTTAGACCACACCAGGGCCTGTGGCTGCTGGCTGAGGCCACTCACAACACACCAGGGCCTGTGGCTGCTAGCTGAGGCCACTTACACCAAACCAGGGCCTGTGGCTGCTTGCTGAGGCCACCTACACCACACCAGGGCCTTAGTTGCTATTGAGGCCAATTACACCACACAAGGGCCTGTGGCTGCTGGCTGAGGCCACCTACACCACACCAGGGCCTGTGGCTGCTGGCTGAGGCCACTTACAACACACCAGGGCCTGTGGCTGCTGGCTGAGGCCACCTACACCACACCAGGGCCTGTGGCTGCTGGCTGAGGCCACTTACAACACACCAGGGTCTGTGGCTCTTGCTCAGGCCACTCATATCACACCAGGCCCTGTGGTTCTGGCCGAGGCCATCTTCACCAAACCAGGCCCTGTGCTGCTTGCTGTGGCCATGTACAACACACCAGGCCCTGTGCTGGTTCCTGACGCCATCTTCAATAATCCTGGGCCTGTGCTGTTGGATAAATGCCAAACTGAGCCTTTGGGTTAGGGTATTATGCAAACATGCAGGTATGGTTATAGGATTGTCTTCGTAACTTCAGGTACTTGCCACCTAATCACTTGAATCCATAAATTGAGACATTGTGCTGGGGCCAGCAGCTTACGGCCATACCACCCTGAGCACGCCCGACCTCGTCTGATCTCGGAAGCTAAGCAGGGCTGGGCTTGGTTAGTACTTGGATGGGAGACTGCCTGGGAATACCTGGTGCTGTAAGCCTTTCATTTTCATGTCATTGAACCGCTTTTGATCCAGAGAAGGGGTGTATTAAAAGACCAAAAGCAGCTGCCCATTAATGAGGGCACATTAACGACATTGCTTTTGGCTGTTTTCCAATGTCTTGTGCTGCTAGCTGATGCCACTTACACCACACCAGGGCCTGTGGCTGCTGGCTGAGGCCACTTACACCACACCAGGGCCTGTGGCTGCTGGCTGAGGCCACTTACACCACACCAGGGCCTTAGTTGCTATTGAGGCCAATTACACCACACCATGGTCTGTGGCTCTTGCTCAGGCCACTTACACCACACCAGGGCCTGTGGCTGCTGGCTGAGGCCACTTACACCACACAAGGGCTTGTGGCTGCTGGCTGAGGCCACCTACACCACACCAGGGCCTGTGGCTGCTGGCTGAGGCCACCTACACCACACCAGGGCCTGTGGCTCTTGCTCAGGCCACTTACACCACACCAGGGCCTGTGGCTCTTGCTCAGGCCACTTACACCACACCAGGGCCTGTGGCTCTTGCTCAGGCCACTCATATCACACCAGGCTCTGTGCTTCTGGCTGAGGCCACTTAGACCACACCAGGGCCTGTGGCTGCTGGCTGAGGCCACTTACACCACACCAGGGCCTGTGGCTGCTGGCTGAGGCCATCTACACCACACCAGGGCCTGTGGCTGCTGGCTGAGGCGACTTACACCACACCAGGGCCCTTTTGCTGCTGGCTGAGGCCACTTACACCACACCAGTGCCTGTGGCTTCTGGCTGAGGCGACTTACACCACACCAGGGCCTGTGGCTGCTGGCTGAGGCCACTTACACCACACCAGGGCCTGTGGCTCTTGCTCAGGCCACTCACATCACACCAGGCCCTGCGCTTCTGGCCGAGGCCATCTTCACCAAACCAGGCCCTGTGGCTCTTGCTCAGGCCACTTACACCACACCAGGGCCTGTGGCTCTGGCTTAGGCCACTTACACCACACCAGGGCCTGTGGCACTTGCTCAGGCCACTTACACCACACCAGGGCCTGTGGCTGCTGGCTGAGGCCACTTACACCACACCAGGGCCTGTGGCACTGGCTGAGGCCACTTAGACCACACCAGGGCCTGTGGCTGCTGGCTGAGGCCACCTACACCACACCAGGGCCTTAGTTGCTATTGAGGCCAATTACACCACACAAGGGCCTGTGGCTGCTGGCTGAGGCCACCTACACCACACCAGGGCCTGTGGCTGCTGGCTGAGGCCACTTACACCACACCAGGGCCTGAGTGACCGGCTGGGGCCACTTACACCACATCAGGGCCTGTGGCTCTGGCTGAGGCCACTTACACCACACCAGGGCCTGTGGCTGCTGGCTGAGGCCAGTTACACCACACCAGAGCCTGTGGCTGCTGGCTGAAGCCACTTACACCACACCAGGGCCTTAGTTGCTATTGAGGCCACTTACACCACACCAGGGCCTGTGGCTGCTGGCTGAGGCCACCTACACCACACCAGGGCCTGTGGCTGCTGGCTGAGGCCACTTACACCACACCAGGGCCTGTGGCTGCTGGCTGAAGCCACTTACACCACACCAGGGCCTTAGTTGCTATTGAGGCCACTTACACCACACCAGGGCCTGTGGCTGCTGGCTGAGGCCACCTACACCACACCAGGGCCCTTTTGCTGCTGGCTGAGGCCACTTACACCACACCAGGGCCTTAGTTGCTATTGAGGCCAATTACACCACACCATGGTCTGTGGCTCTTGCTCAGGCCACTTACACCACACCAGGGCCTGTGGCTGCTGGCTGAGGCCACTTACACCACACCAGGGCCTGTGGCTCTTACTCAGGCCACTTACACCACACCAGGGCCTGTGGCACTGGCTGAGGCCACTTAGACCACACCAGGGCCTGTGGCTGCTGGCTGAGGGCACTTACACCACACCAGGGCCTGTGGCTGCTGGCTGAGGCCACTTACACCAAACCAGGGCCTGTGGCTGCTTGCTGAGGCCATCTTCACCAAACCAGGCCCTGTGTTGCTTGCTGTGGCCATGTAAAACACACCAGGTCCTGTGCTGGTTCTTGAGGCCATCTTCAACAATCCAGGGCCTGTGCTGTTGGATAAATGCCAAACTGAGCCTTTGGGTTAGGGTATTATGCAAACATGCAGGTATGGTTATAGGATTGTCTTCGTAACTTCAGGTACTTGCCACCTAATCACTTGAATCCATAAATTGAGACATTGTGCTGGGGCCAGCAGCTTACGGCCATACCACCCTGAGCACGCCCGACCTCGTCTGATCTCGGAAGCTAAGCAGGGCTGGGCTTGGTTAGTACTTGGTTGGGAGACTGCCTGGGAATACCTGGTGCTGTAAGCCTTTCATTTTCATGTCATTGAACCGCTTTTGATCCAGAGAAGGGGTGTATTAAAAGACCAAAAGCAGCTCCCCATTAATGAGGGCACATTAACGACACTGCTTTTGGCTGTTTTCCAATGTCTTGTGCTGCTAGCTGATGCCACTTACACCACACCAGGGCCTGTGGCTGCTGGCTGAGGCCACTTACACCACACCAGGGCCTGTGGCTGCTGGCTGAGGCCACCTACACCACACCAGGGCCTTAGTTGCTATTGAGGCCAATTACACCACACAAGGGCCTGTGGCTGCTGGCTGAGGCCACCTACACCACACCAGGGCCTGTGGCTGCTGGCTGAGGCCACTTACAACACACCAGGGCCTGTGGCTCTTGCTCAGGCCACTCATATCACACCAGGCCCTGTGCTTCTGGCCGAGGCCATCTTCACCAAACCAGGCCCTGTGCTGCTTGCTGTGGCCATGTACAACACACCAGGCCCTGTGCTGGTTCCTGACGCCATCTTCAACAATCCAGGGCCTGTGCTGTTGGATAAATGCCAAACTGAGCCTTTGGGTTAGGGTATTATGCAAACATGCAGGTATGGTTATAGGATTGTCTTCGTAACTTCAGGTACTTGCCACCTAATCACTTGAATCCATAAATTGAGACATTGTGCTGGGGCCAGCAGATTACGGCCATACCACCCTGAGCACGCCCGACCTCGTCTGATCTCGGAAGCTAAGCAGGGCTGGGCTTGGTTAGTACTTGGATGGGAGACTGCCTGGGAATACCTGGTGCTGTAAGCCTTTCATTTTCATGTCATTGAACCGCTTTTGATCCAGAGAAGGGGTGTATTAAAAGACCAAAAGCAGCTCCCCATTAATGAGGGCACATTAACGACATTGCTTTTGGCTGTTTTCCAATGTCTTGTGCTGCTAGCTGATGCCACCTACACCACACCACGGCCTTATTTGCTGGCTGAGGTCACTTACACCACACCAGGGCCTGTGGCTCTTGCTCAGGCCACTTACACCACACCAGGGCCTGTGGCTCTTGCTCAGGCCACTTACACCACACCAGGGCCTGTGGGACCGGCTGGGGCCACTTACACCACACCAGGGCCTGTGGCTGCTGGCTGAGGCCACTTACACCACACAAGGGCCTGAGGGACCGGCTGGGGCCACTTACACCACATCAGGGCCTGTGGCTGCTGGCTGAGGCCACTTACACCACACCAGGGCCTGTGGCTGCTGGCTGAGGCCACCTACACCACACCAGGGCCTTAGTTGCTATTGAGGCCAATTACACCACACCAGGGTCTGTGGCTCTTGCTCAGGCCACTTACACCACACCAGGGCCTGTGGCACTGGCTGAGGCCACTTACACCACACCAGGGCCTGTGGCTGCTGGCTTAGGCCACCTACACCACACCAGGGCCTTAGTTGCTATTGAGGCCAATTACACCACACAAGGGCCTGTGGCTGCTGGCTGAGGCCACCTACACCACACCAGGGCCTGTGGCTGCTGGCTGAGGCCACTTACACCACACCAGTGCCTGTGGCTTCTGGCTGAGGCGACTTACACCACACCAGGGCCTGTGGCTGCTGGCTGAGGCCACTTACACCACACCAGGGCCTGTGGCTGCTGGCTGAGGCCACCTACACCACACCAGGGCATTAGTTGCTATTGAGGCCAATTACACCACACCAGGGTCTGTGGCTCTTGCTCAGGCCACTTACACCACACCAGGGCCTGTGGCTCTTGCTCAGGCCACTTACACCACACCAGGGCCTGTGGCTGCTGGCTGAGGCCACTTACACCACACCAGGGCCTGTGGCTGCTGGCTGAGGCCACCTACACCACACCAGGGCCTGTGGCTGCTGGCTGAGGCCACCTACACCACACCAGGGCCTGTGGCTGCTGGCTGAGGCCACCTACACCACACCAGGGCCTGTGGCTGCTGGCTGAGGCCACTTACACCACACCAGTGCCTGTGGCTTCTGGCTGAGGCGACTTACACCACACCAGGGCCTGTGGCTGCTGGCTGAGGCCACTTACACCACACCAAGGCCTGTGGCTCTTGCTCAGGCCACTCACATCACACCAGGCCCTGCGCTTCTGGCCGAGGCCATCTTCACCAAACCAGGCCCTGTGGTTCTTGCTCAGGCCACTTACACCACACCAGGGTCTGTGGCTCTTGCTGAGGCCACTTTCACCACACCAGGGCCTGTGGCTGCTGGCTGAGGCCACCTACACCACACCAGGGCATTAGTTGCTATTGAGGCCAATTACACCACACCAGGGTCTGTGGCTCTTGCTCAGGCCACTTACACCACACCAGGGCCTGTGGCTCTTGCTCAGGCCACTTACACCACACCAGGGCCTGTGGCACTGGCTGAGGCCACTTACACCACACCAGGGCCTGTGGCTGCTGGCTGAGGCCACTTACACCACACCAGGGCCTGTGGCTGCTGGCTGAGGCCACTTACACCACACCAGGGCCTGTGGCTGGTGGCTGAGGCCACCTACACCACACCAGGGCCTGTGGCTGCTGGCTGAGGCGACTTATACCACACCAGGGCCCTTTTGCTGCTGGCTGAGGCCACTTACACCACACCAGTGCCTGTGGCTTCTGTCTGAGGCGACTTACACCACACCAGGGCCTGTGGCTGCTGGCTGAGGCCAATTACACCACACCAGGGTCTGTGGCTCTTGCTCAGGCCACTTACACCACACCAGGGCCTGTGGCACTGGCTGAGGCCACTTACACCACACCAGGGCCTGTGGCTGCTGGCTGAGGCCACTTACACCACACCAGGGCCTGTGGCTGCTGGCTGAGGCCACTTACACCACACCAGGGCCTGTGGCTGCTGGCTGAGGCCACCTACACCACACCAGGGCCTGTGGCTGCTGGCTGAGGCGACTTACACCACACCAGGGCCCTTTTGCTGCTGGCTGAGGCCACTTACACCACACCAGTGCCTGTGGCTTCTGGCTGAGGCGACTTACACCACACCAGGGCCTGTGGCTGCTGGCTGAGGCCACTTACACCACACCAAGGCCTGTGGCTCTTGCTCCGGCCACTCACATCACACCAGGCCCTGCGCTTCTGGCCGAGGCCATCTTCACCAAACCAGGCCCTGTGCTGCTTGCTGTGGCCATGTACAACACACCAGGCCCTGTGCTGGTTCCTGAGGCCATCTTCAACAATCCAGGGCCTGTGCTGTTGGATAAATGCCAAACTGAGCCTTTGGGTTAGGGTATTATGCAAACATGCAGGTATGGTTATAGGATTGTCTTCGTAACTTCAGGTACTTGCCACCTAATCACTTGAATCCATAAATTGAGACATTGTGCTGGGGCCAGCAGCTTACGGCCATACCACCCTGAGCACGCCCGACCTCGTCTGATCTCGGAAGCTAAGCAGGGCTGGGCTTGGTTAGTACTTGGATGGGAGACTGCCTGGGAATACCTGGTGCTGTAAGCCTTTCATTTTCATGTCATTGAACCGCTTTTGATCCAGAGAAGGGGTGTATTAAAAGACCAAAAGCAGCTGCCCATTAATGAGGGCACATTAACGACACTGCTTTTGGCTGTTTTCCAATGTCTTGTGCTGCTAGCTGATGCCACCTACACCACACCAGGGCCTGAGTGACCGGCTGGGGCCACTTACACCACATCAGGGCCTGTGACTTGGCTGAGGCCACTTACACCACACCAGGGCCTGTGGCTGCTGGCTGAGGCCAGTTACACCACACCAGAGCCTGTGGCTGCTGGCTGAAGCCACTTACACCACACCAGGGCCTTAGTTGCTATTGAGGCCACTTACACCACACCAGGGCCTGTGGCTGCTGGCTGAGGCCACCTACACCACACCAGGGCCTGTGGCTGCTGGCTGAGGCCACTTACACCACACCAGGGCCTGTGGCTCTTGCTCAGGCCACTCACATCACACCAGGCCCTGCGCTTCTGGCCGAGGCCATCTTCACCAAACCAGGCCCTGTGGTTCTTGCTCAGGCCACTTACACCACACCAGGGCCTGTGGCTGCTGGCTGAAGCCACTTACACCACACCAGGGCCTTAGTTGCTATTGAGGCCACTTACACCACACCAGGGCCTGTGGCTGCTGGCTGAGGCCACCTACACCACACCAGGGCCCTTTTGCTGCTGGCTGAGGCCACTTACACCACACCAGTGCCTGTGGCTTCTGGCTGAGGCCACTTACACCACACCAGGGCATGTGGCTGCTGGCTGAGGCCACTTACACCACACCAGGGCCTGTGGCTCTTGCTCAGGCCACTCACATCACACCAGGCCCTGCGCTTCTGGCCGAGGCCATCTTCACCAAACCAGGCCCTGTGGTTCTTGCTCAGGCCACTTACACCACACCAGGGCCTTATTTGCTATTGAGGCCACTTACACCACACCAGGGCCTGTGGCACTTGCTCAGGCCACTTACACCACACCAGGGCCTGTGGCACTTGCTCAGGCCACTTACACCACACCAGGGCCTGTGGCTGCTGGCTGAGGCCACTTACACCACACCAGGGCCTGTGGCTCTTGCTCAGGCCACTTACACCACACCAGGGCCTGTGTCACTGGCTGAGGCCACTTAGACCACACCAGGGCCTGTGGCTGCTGGCTGAGGCCACTCACAACACACCAGGGCCTGTGGCTGCTAGCTGAGGCCACTTACACCAAACCAGGGCCTGTGGCTGCTTGCTGAGGCCACCTACACCACACCAGGGCCTTAGTTGCTATTGAGGCCAATTACACCACACAAGGGCCTGTGGCTGCTGGCTGAGGCCACCTACACCACACCAGGGCCTGTGGCTGCTGGCTGAGGCCACTTACAACACACCAGGGCCTGTGGCTGCTGGCTGAGGCCACCTACACCACACCAGGGCCTGTGGCTGCTGGCTGAGGCCACTTACAACACACCAGGGTCTGTGGCTCTTGCTCAGGCCACTCATATCACACCAGGCCCTGTGGTTCTGGCCGAGGCCATCTTCACCAAACCAGGCCCTGTGCTGCTTGCTGTGGCCATGTACAACACACCAGGCCCTGTGCTGGTTCCTGACGCCATCTTCAATAATCCTGGGCCTGTGCTGTTGGATAAATGCCAAACTGAGCCTTTGGGTTAGGGTATTATGCAAACATGCAGGTATGGTTATAGGATTGTCTTCGTAACTTCAGGTACTTGCCACCTAATCACTTGAATCCATAAATTGAGACATTGTGCTGGGGCCAGCAGCTTACGGCCATACCACCCTGAGCACGCCCGACCTCGTCTGATCTCGGAAGCTAAGCAGGGCTGGGCTTGGTTAGTACTTGGATGGGAGACTGCCTGGGAATACCTGGTGCTGTAAGCCTTTCATTTTCATGTCATTGAACCGCTTTTGATCCAGAGAAGGGGTGTATTAAAAGACCAAAAGCAGCTGCCCATTAATGAGGGCACATTAACGACATTGCTTTTGGCTGTTTTCCAATGTCTTGTGCTGCTAGCTGATGCCACTTACACCACACCAGGGCCTGTGGCTGCTGGCTGAGGCCACTTACACCACACCAGGGCCTGTGGCTGCTGGCTGAGGCCACTTACACCACACCAGGGCCTTAGTTGCTATTGAGGCCAATTACACCACACCATGGTCTGTGGCTCTTGCTCAGGCCACTTACACCACACCAGGGCCTGTGGCTGCTGGCTGAGGCCACTTACACCACACAAGGGCTTGTGGCTGCTGGCTGAGGCCACCTACACCACACCAGGGCCTGTGGCTGCTGGCTGAGGCCACCTACACCACACCAGGGCCTGTGGCTCTTGCTCAGGCCACTTACACCACACCAGGGCCTGTGGCTCTTGCTCAGGCCACTTACACCACACCAGGGCCTGTGGCTCTTGCTCAGGCCACTCATATCACACCAGGCTCTGTGCTTCTGGCTGAGGCCACTTAGACCACACCAGGGCCTGTGGCTGCTGGCTGAGGCCACTTACACCACACCAGGGCCTGTGGCTGCTGGCTGAGGCCATCTACACCACACCAGGGCCTGTGGCTGCTGGCTGAGGCGACTTACACCACACCAGGGCCCTTTTGCTGCTGGCTGAGGCCACTTACACCACACCAGTGCCTGTGGCTTCTGGCTGAGGCGACTTACACCACACCAGGGCCTGTGGCTGCTGGCTGAGGCCACTTACACCACACCAGGGCCTGTGGCTCTTGCTCAGGCCACTCACATCACACCAGGCCCTGCGCTTCTGGCCGAGGCCATCTTCACCAAACCAGGCCCTGTGGCTCTTGCTCAGGCCACTTACACCACACCAGGGCCTGTGGCTCTGGCTTAGGCCACTTACACCACACCAGGGCCTGTGGCACTTGCTCAGGCCACTTACACCACACCAGGGCCTGTGGCTGCTGGCTGAGGCCACTTACACCACACCAGGGCCTGTGGCACTGGCTGAGGCCACTTAGACCACACCAGGGCCTGTGGCTGCTGGCTGAGGCCACCTACACCACACCAGGGCCTTAGTTGCTATTGAGGCCAATTACACCACACAAGGGCCTGTGGCTGCTGGCTGAGGCCACCTACACCACACCAGGGCCTGTGGCTGCTGGCTGAGGCCACTTACACCACACCAGGGCCTGAGTGACCGGCTGGGGCCACTTACACCACATCAGGGCCTGTGGCTCTGGCTGAGGCCACTTACACCACACCAGGGCCTGTGGCTGCTGGCTGAGGCCAGTTACACCACACCAGAGCCTGTGGCTGCTGGCTGAAGCCACTTACACCACACCAGGGCCTTAGTTGCTATTGAGGCCACTTACACCACACCAGGGCCTGTGGCTGCTGGCTGAGGCCACCTACACCACACCAGGGCCTGTGGCTGCTGGCTGAGGCCACTTACACCACACCAGGGCCTGTGGCTGCTGGCTGAAGCCACTTACACCACACCAGGGCCTTAGTTGCTATTGAGGCCACTTACACCACACCAGGGCCTGTGGCTGCTGGCTGAGGCCACCTACACCACACCAGGGCCCTTTTGCTGCTGGCTGAGGCCACTTACACCACACCAGGGCCTTAGTTGCTATTGAGGCCAATTACACCACACCATGGTCTGTGGCTCTTGCTCAGGCCACTTACACCACACCAGGGCCTGTGGCTGCTGGCTGAGGCCACTTACACCACACCAGGGCCTGTGGCTCTTACTCAGGCCACTTACACCACACCAGGGCCTGTGGCACTGGCTGAGGCCACTTAGACCACACCAGGGCCTGTGGCTGCTGGCTGAGGGCACTTACACCACACCAGGGCCTGTGGCTGCTGGCTGAGGCCACTTACACCAAACCAGGGCCTGTGGCTGCTTGCTGAGGCCATCTTCACCAAACCAGGCCCTGTGTTGCTTGCTGTGGCCATGTAAAACACACCAGGTCCTGTGCTGGTTCTTGAGGCCATCTTCAACAATCCAGGGCCTGTGCTGTTGGATAAATGCCAAACTGAGCCTTTGGGTTAGGGTATTATGCAAACATGCAGGTATGGTTATAGGATTGTCTTCGTAACTTCAGGTACTTGCCACCTAATCACTTGAATCCATAAATTGAGACATTGTGCTGGGGCCAGCAGCTTACGGCCATACCACCCTGAGCACGCCCGACCTCGTCTGATCTCGGAAGCTAAGCAGGGCTGGGCTTGGTTAGTACTTGGTTGGGAGACTGCCTGGGAATACCTGGTGCTGTAAGCCTTTCATTTTCATGTCATTGAACCGCTTTTGATCCAGAGAAGGGGTGTATTAAAAGACCAAAAGCAGCTCCCCATTAATGAGGGCACATTAACGACACTGCTTTTGGCTGTTTTCCAATGTCTTGTGCTGCTAGCTGATGCCACTTACACCACACCAGGGCCTGTGGCTGCTGGCTGAGGCCACTTACACCACACCAGGGCCTGTGGCTGCTGGCTGAGGCCACCTACACCACACCAGGGCCTTAGTTGCTATTGAGGCCAATTACACCACACAAGGGCCTGTGGCTGCTGGCTGAGGCCACCTACACCACACCAGGGCCTGTGGCTGCTGGCTGAGGCCACTTACAACACACCAGGGCCTGTGGCTCTTGCTCAGGCCACTCATATCACACCAGGCCCTGTGCTTCTGGCCGAGGCCATCTTCACCAAACCAGGCCCTGTGCTGCTTGCTGTGGCCATGTACAACACACCAGGCCCTGTGCTGGTTCCTGACGCCATCTTCAACAATCCAGGGCCTGTGCTGTTGGATAAATGCCAAACTGAGCCTTTGGGTTAGGGTATTATGCAAACATGCAGGTATGGTTATAGGATTGTCTTCGTAACTTCAGGTACTTGCCACCTAATCACTTGAATCCATAAATTGAGACATTGTGCTGGGGCCAGCAGATTACGGCCATACCACCCTGAGCACGCCCGACCTCGTCTGATCTCGGAAGCTAAGCAGGGCTGGGCTTGGTTAGTACTTGGATGGGAGACTGCCTGGGAATACCTGGTGCTGTAAGCCTTTCATTTTCATGTCATTGAACCGCTTTTGATCCAGAGAAGGGGTGTATTAAAAGACCAAAAGCAGCTCCCCATTAATGAGGGCACATTAACGACATTGCTTTTGGCTGTTTTCCAATGTCTTGTGCTGCTAGCTGATGCCACCTACACCACACCACGGCCTTATTTGCTGGCTGAGGTCACTTACACCACACCAGGGCCTGTGGCTCTTGCTCAGGCCACTTACACCACACCAGGGCCTGTGGCTCTTGCTCAGGCCACTTACACCACACCAGGGCCTGTGGGACCGGCTGGGGCCACTTACACCACACCAGGGCCTGTGGCTGCTGGCTGAGGCCACTTACACCACACAAGGGCCTGAGGGACCGGCTGGGGCCACTTACACCACATCAGGGCCTGTGGCTGCTGGCTGAGGCCACTTACACCACACCAGGGCCTGTGGCTGCTGGCTGAGGCCACCTACACCACACCAGGGCCTTAGTTGCTATTGAGGCCAATTACACCACACCAGGGTCTGTGGCTCTTGCTCAGGCCACTTACACCACACCAGGGCCTGTGGCACTGGCTGAGGCCACTTACACCACACCAGGGCCTGTGGCTGCTGGCTTAGGCCACCTACACCACACCAGGGCCTTAGTTGCTATTGAGGCCAATTACACCACACAAGGGCCTGTGGCTGCTGGCTGAGGCCACCTACACCACACCAGGGCCTGTGGCTGCTGGCTGAGGCCACTTACACCACACCAGTGCCTGTGGCTTCTGGCTGAGGCGACTTACACCACACCAGGGCCTGTGGCTGCTGGCTGAGGCCACTTACACCACACCAGGGCCTGTGGCTGCTGGCTGAGGCCACCTACACCACACCAGGGCATTAGTTGCTATTGAGGCCAATTACACCACACCAGGGTCTGTGGCTCTTGCTCAGGCCACTTACACCACACCAGGGCCTGTGGCTCTTGCTCAGGCCACTTACACCACACCAGGGCCTGTGGCTGCTGGCTGAGGCCACTTACACCACACCAGGGCCTGTGGCTGCTGGCTGAGGCCACCTACACCACACCAGGGCCTGTGGCTGCTGGCTGAGGCCACCTACACCACACCAGGGCCTGTGGCTGCTGGCTGAGGCCACCTACACCACACCAGGGCCTGTGGCTGCTGGCTGAGGCCACTTACACCACACCAGTGCCTGTGGCTTCTGGCTGAGGCGACTTACACCACACCAGGGCCTGTGGCTGCTGGCTGAGGCCACTTACACCACACCAAGGCCTGTGGCTCTTGCTCAGGCCACTCACATCACACCAGGCCCTGCGCTTCTGGCCGAGGCCATCTTCACCAAACCAGGCCCTGTGGTTCTTGCTCAGGCCACTTACACCACACCAGGGTCTGTGGCTCTTGCTGAGGCCACTTTCACCACACCAGGGCCTGTGGCTGCTGGCTGAGGCCACCTACACCACACCAGGGCATTAGTTGCTATTGAGGCCAATTACACCACACCAGGGTCTGTGGCTCTTGCTCAGGCCACTTACACCACACCAGGGCCTGTGGCTCTTGCTCAGGCCACTTACACCACACCAGGGCCTGTGGCACTGGCTGAGGCCACTTACACCACACCAGGGCCTGTGGCTGCTGGCTGAGGCCACTTACACCACACCAGGGCCTGTGGCTGCTGGCTGAGGCCACTTACACCACACCAGGGCCTGTGGCTGGTGGCTGAGGCCACCTACACCACACCAGGGCCTGTGGCTGCTGGCTGAGGCGACTTATACCACACCAGGGCCCTTTTGCTGCTGGCTGAGGCCACTTACACCACACCAGTGCCTGTGGCTTCTGTCTGAGGCGACTTACACCACACCAGGGCCTGTGGCTGCTGGCTGAGGCCAATTACACCACACCAGGGTCTGTGGCTCTTGCTCAGGCCACTTACACCACACCAGGGCCTGTGGCACTGGCTGAGGCCACTTACACCACACCAGGGCCTGTGGCTGCTGGCTGAGGCCACTTACACCACACCAGGGCCTGTGGCTGCTGGCTGAGGCCACTTACACCACACCAGGGCCTGTGGCTGCTGGCTGAGGCCACCTACACCACACCAGGGCCTGTGGCTGCTGGCTGAGGCGACTTACACCACACCAGGGCCCTTTTGCTGCTGGCTGAGGCCACTTACACCACACCAGTGCCTGTGGCTTCTGGCTGAGGCGACTTACACCACACCAGGGCCTGTGGCTGCTGGCTGAGGCCACTTACACCACACCAAGGCCTGTGGCTCTTGCTCCGGCCACTCACATCACACCAGGCCCTGCGCTTCTGGCCGAGGCCATCTTCACCAAACCAGGCCCTGTGCTGCTTGCTGTGGCCATGTACAACACACCAGGCCCTGTGCTGGTTCCTGAGGCCATCTTCAACAATCCAGGGCCTGTGCTGTTGGATAAATGCCAAACTGAGCCTTTGGGTTAGGGTATTATGCAAACATGCAGGTATGGTTATAGGATTGTCTTCGTAACTTCAGGTACTTGCCACCTAATCACTTGAATCCATAAATTGAGACATTGTGCTGGGGCCAGCAGCTTACGGCCATACCACCCTGAGCACGCCCGACCTCGTCTGATCTCGGAAGCTAAGCAGGGCTGGGCTTGGTTAGTACTTGGATGGGAGACTGCCTGGGAATACCTGGTGCTGTAAGCCTTTCATTTTCATGTCATTGAACCGCTTTTGATCCAGAGAAGGGGTGTATTAAAAGACCAAAAGCAGCTGCCCATTAATGAGGGCACATTAACGACACTGCTTTTGGCTGTTTTCCAATGTCTTGTGCTGCTAGCTGATGCCACCTACACCACACCAGGGCCTGAGTGACCGGCTGGGGCCACTTACACCACATCAGGGCCTGTGACTTGGCTGAGGCCACTTACACCACACCAGGGCCTGTGGCTGCTGGCTGAGGCCAGTTACACCACACCAGAGCCTGTGGCTGCTGGCTGAAGCCACTTACACCACACCAGGGCCTTAGTTGCTATTGAGGCCACTTACACCACACCAGGGCCTGTGGCTGCTGGCTGAGGCCACCTACACCACACCAGGGCCTGTGGCTGCTGGCTGAGGCCACTTACACCACACCAGGGCCTGTGGCTCTTGCTCAGGCCACTCACATCACACCAGGCCCTGCGCTTCTGGCCGAGGCCATCTTCACCAAACCAGGCCCTGTGGTTCTTGCTCAGGCCACTTACACCACACCAGGGCCTGTGGCTGCTGGCTGAAGCCACTTACACCACACCAGGGCCTTAGTTGCTATTGAGGCCACTTACACCACACCAGGGCCTGTGGCTGCTGGCTGAGGCCACCTACACCACACCAGGGCCCTTTTGCTGCTGGCTGAGGCCACTTACACCACACCAGTGCCTGTGGCTTCTGGCTGAGGCCACTTACACCACACCAGGGCATGTGGCTGCTGGCTGAGGCCACTTACACCACACCAGGGCCTGTGGCTCTTGCTCAGGCCACTCACATCACACCAGGCCCTGCGCTTCTGGCCGAGGCCATCTTCACCAAACCAGGCCCTGTGGTTCTTGCTCAGGCCACTTACACCACACCAGGGCCTTATTTGCTATTGAGGCCACTTACACCACACCAGGGCCTGTGGCACTTGCTCAGGCCACTTACACCACACCAGGGCCTGTGGCACTTGCTCAGGCCACTTACACCACACCAGGGCCTGTGGCTGCTGGCTGAGGCCACTTACACCACACCAGGGCCTGTGGCTCTTGCTCAGGCCACTTACACCACACCAGGGCCTGTGTCACTGGCTGAGGCCACTTAGACCACACCAGGGCCTGTGGCTGCTGGCTGAGGCCACTCACAACACACCAGGGCCTGTGGCTGCTAGCTGAGGCCACTTACACCAAACCAGGGCCTGTGGCTGCTTGCTGAGGCCACCTACACCACACCAGGGCCTTAGTTGCTATTGAGGCCAATTACACCACACAAGGGCCTGTGGCTGCTGGCTGAGGCCACCTACACCACACCAGGGCCTGTGGCTGCTGGCTGAGGCCACTTACAACACACCAGGGCCTGTGGCTGCTGGCTGAGGCCACCTACACCACACCAGGGCCTGTGGCTGCTGGCTGAGGCCACTTACAACACACCAGGGTCTGTGGCTCTTGCTCAGGCCACTCATATCACACCAGGCCCTGTGGTTCTGGCCGAGGCCATCTTCACCAAACCAGGCCCTGTGCTGCTTGCTGTGGCCATGTACAACACACCAGGCCCTGTGCTGGTTCCTGACGCCATCTTCAATAATCCTGGGCCTGTGCTGTTGGATAAATGCCAAACTGAGCCTTTGGGTTAGGGTATTATGCAAACATGCAGGTATGGTTATAGGATTGTCTTCGTAACTTCAGGTACTTGCCACCTAATCACTTGAATCCATAAATTGAGACATTGTGCTGGGGCCAGCAGCTTACGGCCATACCACCCTGAGCACGCCCGACCTCGTCTGATCTCGGAAGCTAAGCAGGGCTGGGCTTGGTTAGTACTTGGATGGGAGACTGCCTGGGAATACCTGGTGCTGTAAGCCTTTCATTTTCATGTCATTGAACCGCTTTTGATCCAGAGAAGGGGTGTATTAAAAGACCAAAAGCAGCTGCCCATTAATGAGGGCACATTAACGACATTGCTTTTGGCTGTTTTCCAATGTCTTGTGCTGCTAGCTGATGCCACTTACACCACACCAGGGCCTGTGGCTGCTGGCTGAGGCCACTTACACCACACCAGGGCCTGTGGCTGCTGGCTGAGGCCACTTACACCACACCAGGGCCTTAGTTGCTATTGAGGCCAATTACACCACACCATGGTCTGTGGCTCTTGCTCAGGCCACTTACACCACACCAGGGCCTGTGGCTGCTGGCTGAGGCCACTTACACCACACAAGGGCTTGTGGCTGCTGGCTGAGGCCACCTACACCACACCAGGGCCTGTGGCTGCTGGCTGAGGCCACCTACACCACACCAGGGCCTGTGGCTCTTGCTCAGGCCACTTACACCACACCAGGGCCTGTGGCTCTTGCTCAGGCCACTTACACCACACCAGGGCCTGTGGCTCTTGCTCAGGCCACTCATATCACACCAGGCTCTGTGCTTCTGGCTGAGGCCACTTAGACCACACCAGGGCCTGTGGCTGCTGGCTGAGGCCACTTACACCACACCAGGGCCTGTGGCTGCTGGCTGAGGCCATCTACACCACACCAGGGCCTGTGGCTGCTGGCTGAGGCGACTTACACCACACCAGGGCCCTTTTGCTGCTGGCTGAGGCCACTTACACCACACCAGTGCCTGTGGCTTCTGGCTGAGGCGACTTACACCACACCAGGGCCTGTGGCTGCTGGCTGAGGCCACTTACACCACACCAGGGCCTGTGGCTCTTGCTCAGGCCACTCACATCACACCAGGCCCTGCGCTTCTGGCCGAGGCCATCTTCACCAAACCAGGCCCTGTGGCTCTTGCTCAGGCCACTTACACCACACCAGGGCCTGTGGCTCTGGCTTAGGCCACTTACACCACACCAGGGCCTGTGGCACTTGCTCAGGCCACTTACACCACACCAGGGCCTGTGGCTGCTGGCTGAGGCCACTTACACCACACCAGGGCCTGTGGCACTGGCTGAGGCCACTTAGACCACACCAGGGCCTGTGGCTGCTGGCTGAGGCCACCTACACCACACCAGGGCCTTAGTTGCTATTGAGGCCAATTACACCACACAAGGGCCTGTGGCTGCTGGCTGAGGCCACCTACACCACACCAGGGCCTGTGGCTGCTGGCTGAGGCCACTTACACCACACCAGGGCCTGAGTGACCGGCTGGGGCCACTTACACCACATCAGGGCCTGTGGCTCTGGCTGAGGCCACTTACACCACACCAGGGCCTGTGGCTGCTGGCTGAGGCCAGTTACACCACACCAGAGCCTGTGGCTGCTGGCTGAAGCCACTTACACCACACCAGGGCCTTAGTTGCTATTGAGGCCACTTACACCACACCAGGGCCTGTGGCTGCTGGCTGAGGCCACCTACACCACACCAGGGCCTGTGGCTGCTGGCTGAGGCCACTTACACCACACCAGGGCCTGTGGCTGCTGGCTGAAGCCACTTACACCACACCAGGGCCTTAGTTGCTATTGAGGCCACTTACACCACACCAGGGCCTGTGGCTGCTGGCTGAGGCCACCTACACCACACCAGGGCCCTTTTGCTGCTGGCTGAGGCCACTTACACCACACCAGGGCCTTAGTTGCTATTGAGGCCAATTACACCACACCATGGTCTGTGGCTCTTGCTCAGGCCACTTACACCACACCAGGGCCTGTGGCTGCTGGCTGAGGCCACTTACACCACACCAGGGCCTGTGGCTCTTACTCAGGCCACTTACACCACACCAGGGCCTGTGGCACTGGCTGAGGCCACTTAGACCACACCAGGGCCTGTGGCTGCTGGCTGAGGGCACTTACACCACACCAGGGCCTGTGGCTGCTGGCTGAGGCCACTTACACCAAACCAGGGCCTGTGGCTGCTTGCTGAGGCCATCTTCACCAAACCAGGCCCTGTGTTGCTTGCTGTGGCCATGTAAAACACACCAGGTCCTGTGCTGGTTCTTGAGGCCATCTTCAACAATCCAGGGCCTGTGCTGTTGGATAAATGCCAAACTGAGCCTTTGGGTTAGGGTATTATGCAAACATGCAGGTATGGTTATAGGATTGTCTTCGTAACTTCAGGTACTTGCCACCTAATCACTTGAATCCATAAATTGAGACATTGTGCTGGGGCCAGCAGCTTACGGCCATACCACCCTGAGCACGCCCGACCTCGTCTGATCTCGGAAGCTAAGCAGGGCTGGGCTTGGTTAGTACTTGGTTGGGAGACTGCCTGGGAATACCTGGTGCTGTAAGCCTTTCATTTTCATGTCATTGAACCGCTTTTGATCCAGAGAAGGGGTGTATTAAAAGACCAAAAGCAGCTCCCCATTAATGAGGGCACATTAACGACACTGCTTTTGGCTGTTTTCCAATGTCTTGTGCTGCTAGCTGATGCCACTTACACCACACCAGGGCCTGTGGCTGCTGGCTGAGGCCACTTACACCACACCAGGGCCTGTGGCTGCTGGCTGAGGCCACCTACACCACACCAGGGCCTTAGTTGCTATTGAGGCCAATTACACCACACAAGGGCCTGTGGCTGCTGGCTGAGGCCACCTACACCACACCAGGGCCTGTGGCTGCTGGCTGAGGCCACTTACAACACACCAGGGCCTGTGGCTCTTGCTCAGGCCACTCATATCACACCAGGCCCTGTGCTTCTGGCCGAGGCCATCTTCACCAAACCAGGCCCTGTGCTGCTTGCTGTGGCCATGTACAACACACCAGGCCCTGTGCTGGTTCCTGACGCCATCTTCAACAATCCAGGGCCTGTGCTGTTGGATAAATGCCAAACTGAGCCTTTGGGTTAGGGTATTATGCAAACATGCAGGTATGGTTATAGGATTGTCTTCGTAACTTCAGGTACTTGCCACCTAATCACTTGAATCCATAAATTGAGACATTGTGCTGGGGCCAGCAGATTACGGCCATACCACCCTGAGCACGCCCGACCTCGTCTGATCTCGGAAGCTAAGCAGGGCTGGGCTTGGTTAGTACTTGGATGGGAGACTGCCTGGGAATACCTGGTGCTGTAAGCCTTTCATTTTCATGTCATTGAACCGCTTTTGATCCAGAGAAGGGGTGTATTAAAAGACCAAAAGCAGCTCCCCATTAATGAGGGCACATTAACGACATTGCTTTTGGCTGTTTTCCAATGTCTTGTGCTGCTAGCTGATGCCACCTACACCACACCACGGCCTTATTTGCTGGCTGAGGTCACTTACACCACACCAGGGCCTGTGGCTCTTGCTCAGGCCACTTACACCACACCAGGGCCTGTGGCTCTTGCTCAGGCCACTTACACCACACCAGGGCCTGTGGGACCGGCTGGGGCCACTTACACCACACCAGGGCCTGTGGCTGCTGGCTGAGGCCACTTACACCACACAAGGGCCTGAGGGACCGGCTGGGGCCACTTACACCACATCAGGGCCTGTGGCTGCTGGCTGAGGCCACTTACACCACACCAGGGCCTGTGGCTGCTGGCTGAGGCCACCTACACCACACCAGGGCCTTAGTTGCTATTGAGGCCAATTACACCACACCAGGGTCTGTGGCTCTTGCTCAGGCCACTTACACCACACCAGGGCCTGTGGCACTGGCTGAGGCCACTTACACCACACCAGGGCCTGTGGCTGCTGGCTTAGGCCACCTACACCACACCAGGGCCTTAGTTGCTATTGAGGCCAATTACACCACACAAGGGCCTGTGGCTGCTGGCTGAGGCCACCTACACCACACCAGGGCCTGTGGCTGCTGGCTGAGGCCACTTACACCACACCAGTGCCTGTGGCTTCTGGCTGAGGCGACTTACACCACACCAGGGCCTGTGGCTGCTGGCTGAGGCCACTTACACCACACCAGGGCCTGTGGCTGCTGGCTGAGGCCACCTACACCACACCAGGGCATTAGTTGCTATTGAGGCCAATTACACCACACCAGGGTCTGTGGCTCTTGCTCAGGCCACTTACACCACACCAGGGCCTGTGGCTCTTGCTCAGGCCACTTACACCACACCAGGGCCTGTGGCTGCTGGCTGAGGCCACTTACACCACACCAGGGCCTGTGGCTGCTGGCTGAGGCCACCTACACCACACCAGGGCCTGTGGCTGCTGGCTGAGGCCACCTACACCACACCAGGGCCTGTGGCTGCTGGCTGAGGCCACCTACACCACACCAGGGCCTGTGGCTGCTGGCTGAGGCCACTTACACCACACCAGTGCCTGTGGCTTCTGGCTGAGGCGACTTACACCACACCAGGGCCTGTGGCTGCTGGCTGAGGCCACTTACACCACACCAAGGCCTGTGGCTCTTGCTCAGGCCACTCACATCACACCAGGCCCTGCGCTTCTGGCCGAGGCCATCTTCACCAAACCAGGCCCTGTGGTTCTTGCTCAGGCCACTTACACCACACCAGGGTCTGTGGCTCTTGCTGAGGCCACTTTCACCACACCAGGGCCTGTGGCTGCTGGCTGAGGCCACCTACACCACACCAGGGCATTAGTTGCTATTGAGGCCAATTACACCACACCAGGGTCTGTGGCTCTTGCTCAGGCCACTTACACCACACCAGGGCCTGTGGCTCTTGCTCAGGCCACTTACACCACACCAGGGCCTGTGGCACTGGCTGAGGCCACTTACACCACACCAGGGCCTGTGGCTGCTGGCTGAGGCCACTTACACCACACCAGGGCCTGTGGCTGCTGGCTGAGGCCACTTACACCACACCAGGGCCTGTGGCTGGTGGCTGAGGCCACCTACACCACACCAGGGCCTGTGGCTGCTGGCTGAGGCGACTTATACCACACCAGGGCCCTTTTGCTGCTGGCTGAGGCCACTTACACCACACCAGTGCCTGTGGCTTCTGTCTGAGGCGACTTACACCACACCAGGGCCTGTGGCTGCTGGCTGAGGCCAATTACACCACACCAGGGTCTGTGGCTCTTGCTCAGGCCACTTACACCACACCAGGGCCTGTGGCACTGGCTGAGGCCACTTACACCACACCAGGGCCTGTGGCTGCTGGCTGAGGCCACTTACACCACACCAGGGCCTGTGGCTGCTGGCTGAGGCCACTTACACCACACCAGGGCCTGTGGCTGCTGGCTGAGGCCACCTACACCACACCAGGGCCTGTGGCTGCTGGCTGAGGCGACTTACACCACACCAGGGCCCTTTTGCTGCTGGCTGAGGCCACTTACACCACACCAGTGCCTGTGGCTTCTGGCTGAGGCGACTTACACCACACCAGGGCCTGTGGCTGCTGGCTGAGGCCACTTACACCACACCAAGGCCTGTGGCTCTTGCTCCGGCCACTCACATCACACCAGGCCCTGCGCTTCTGGCCGAGGCCATCTTCACCAAACCAGGCCCTGTGCTGCTTGCTGTGGCCATGTACAACACACCAGGCCCTGTGCTGGTTCCTGAGGCCATCTTCAACAATCCAGGGCCTGTGCTGTTGGATAAATGCCAAACTGAGCCTTTGGGTTAGGGTATTATGCAAACATGCAGGTATGGTTATAGGATTGTCTTCGTAACTTCAGGTACTTGCCACCTAATCACTTGAATCCATAAATTGAGACATTGTGCTGGGGCCAGCAGCTTACGGCCATACCACCCTGAGCACGCCCGACCTCGTCTGATCTCGGAAGCTAAGCAGGGCTGGGCTTGGTTAGTACTTGGATGGGAGACTGCCTGGGAATACCTGGTGCTGTAAGCCTTTCATTTTCATGTCATTGAACCGCTTTTGATCCAGAGAAGGGGTGTATTAAAAGACCAAAAGCAGCTGCCCATTAATGAGGGCACATTAACGACACTGCTTTTGGCTGTTTTCCAATGTCTTGTGCTGCTAGCTGATGCCACCTACACCACACCAGGGCCTGAGTGACCGGCTGGGGCCACTTACACCACATCAGGGCCTGTGACTTGGCTGAGGCCACTTACACCACACCAGGGCCTGTGGCTGCTGGCTGAGGCCAGTTACACCACACCAGAGCCTGTGGCTGCTGGCTGAAGCCACTTACACCACACCAGGGCCTTAGTTGCTATTGAGGCCACTTACACCACACCAGGGCCTGTGGCTGCTGGCTGAGGCCACCTACACCACACCAGGGCCTGTGGCTGCTGGCTGAGGCCACTTACACCACACCAGGGCCTGTGGCTCTTGCTCAGGCCACTCACATCACACCAGGCCCTGCGCTTCTGGCCGAGGCCATCTTCACCAAACCAGGCCCTGTGGTTCTTGCTCAGGCCACTTACACCACACCAGGGCCTGTGGCTGCTGGCTGAAGCCACTTACACCACACCAGGGCCTTAGTTGCTATTGAGGCCACTTACACCACACCAGGGCCTGTGGCTGCTGGCTGAGGCCACCTACACCACACCAGGGCCCTTTTGCTGCTGGCTGAGGCCACTTACACCACACCAGTGCCTGTGGCTTCTGGCTGAGGCCACTTACACCACACCAGGGCATGTGGCTGCTGGCTGAGGCCACTTACACCACACCAGGGCCTGTGGCTCTTGCTCAGGCCACTCACATCACACCAGGCCCTGCGCTTCTGGCCGAGGCCATCTTCACCAAACCAGGCCCTGTGGTTCTTGCTCAGGCCACTTACACCACACCAGGGCCTTATTTGCTATTGAGGCCACTTACACCACACCAGGGCCTGTGGCACTTGCTCAGGCCACTTACACCACACCAGGGCCTGTGGCACTTGCTCAGGCCACTTACACCACACCAGGGCCTGTGGCTGCTGGCTGAGGCCACTTACACCACACCAGGGCCTGTGGCTCTTGCTCAGGCCACTTACACCACACCAGGGCCTGTGTCACTGGCTGAGGCCACTTAGACCACACCAGGGCCTGTGGCTGCTGGCTGAGGCCACTCACAACACACCAGGGCCTGTGGCTGCTAGCTGAGGCCACTTACACCAAACCAGGGCCTGTGGCTGCTTGCTGAGGCCACCTACACCACACCAGGGCCTTAGTTGCTATTGAGGCCAATTACACCACACAAGGGCCTGTGGCTGCTGGCTGAGGCCACCTACACCACACCAGGGCCTGTGGCTGCTGGCTGAGGCCACTTACAACACACCAGGGCCTGTGGCTGCTGGCTGAGGCCACCTACACCACACCAGGGCCTGTGGCTGCTGGCTGAGGCCACTTACAACACACCAGGGTCTGTGGCTCTTGCTCAGGCCACTCATATCACACCAGGCCCTGTGGTTCTGGCCGAGGCCATCTTCACCAAACCAGGCCCTGTGCTGCTTGCTGTGGCCATGTACAACACACCAGGCCCTGTGCTGGTTCCTGACGCCATCTTCAATAATCCTGGGCCTGTGCTGTTGGATAAATGCCAAACTGAGCCTTTGGGTTAGGGTATTATGCAAACATGCAGGTATGGTTATAGGATTGTCTTCGTAACTTCAGGTACTTGCCACCTAATCACTTGAATCCATAAATTGAGACATTGTGCTGGGGCCAGCAGCTTACGGCCATACCACCCTGAGCACGCCCGACCTCGTCTGATCTCGGAAGCTAAGCAGGGCTGGGCTTGGTTAGTACTTGGATGGGAGACTGCCTGGGAATACCTGGTGCTGTAAGCCTTTCATTTTCATGTCATTGAACCGCTTTTGATCCAGAGAAGGGGTGTATTAAAAGACCAAAAGCAGCTGCCCATTAATGAGGGCACATTAACGACATTGCTTTTGGCTGTTTTCCAATGTCTTGTGCTGCTAGCTGATGCCACTTACACCACACCAGGGCCTGTGGCTGCTGGCTGAGGCCACTTACACCACACCAGGGCCTGTGGCTGCTGGCTGAGGCCACTTACACCACACCAGGGCCTTAGTTGCTATTGAGGCCAATTACACCACACCATGGTCTGTGGCTCTTGCTCAGGCCACTTACACCACACCAGGGCCTGTGGCTGCTGGCTGAGGCCACTTACACCACACAAGGGCTTGTGGCTGCTGGCTGAGGCCACCTACACCACACCAGGGCCTGTGGCTGCTGGCTGAGGCCACCTACACCACACCAGGGCCTGTGGCTCTTGCTCAGGCCACTTACACCACACCAGGGCCTGTGGCTCTTGCTCAGGCCACTTACACCACACCAGGGCCTGTGGCTCTTGCTCAGGCCACTCATATCACACCAGGCTCTGTGCTTCTGGCTGAGGCCACTTAGACCACACCAGGGCCTGTGGCTGCTGGCTGAGGCCACTTACACCACACCAGGGCCTGTGGCTGCTGGCTGAGGCCATCTACACCACACCAGGGCCTGTGGCTGCTGGCTGAGGCGACTTACACCACACCAGGGCCCTTTTGCTGCTGGCTGAGGCCACTTACACCACACCAGTGCCTGTGGCTTCTGGC
Organism: Aulonocara stuartgranti; assembly: GCF_965226115.1. NCBI lineage: Eukaryota > Metazoa > Chordata > Actinopteri > Cichliformes > Cichlidae > Aulonocara > Aulonocara stuartgranti. The sequence goes on along the minus strand of NC_138941.1, from coordinate 22,524,286 downwards.
TGAGGCGACTTACACCACACCAGGGCCTGTGGCTGCTGGCTGAGGCCACTTACACCACACCAGGGCCTGTGGCTCTTGCTCAGGCCACTCACATCACACCAGGCCCTGCGCTTCTGGCCGAGGCCATCTTCACCAAACCAGGCCCTGTGGCTCTTGCTCAGGCCACTTACACCACACCAGGGCCTGTGGCTCTGGCTTAGGCCACTTACACCACACCAGGGCCTGTGGCACTTGCTCAGGCCACTTACACCACACCAGGGCCTGTGGCTGCTGGCTGAGGCCACTTACACCACACCAGGGCCTGTGGCACTGGCTGAGGCCACTTAGACCACACCAGGGCCTGTGGCTGCTGGCTGAGGCCACCTACACCACACCAGGGCCTTAGTTGCTATTGAGGCCAATTACACCACACAAGGGCCTGTGGCTGCTGGCTGAGGCCACCTACACCACACCAGGGCCTGTGGCTGCTGGCTGAGGCCACTTACACCACACCAGGGCCTGAGTGACCGGCTGGGGCCACTTACACCACATCAGGGCCTGTGGCTCTGGCTGAGGCCACTTACACCACACCAGGGCCTGTGGCTGCTGGCTGAGGCCAGTTACACCACACCAGAGCCTGTGGCTGCTGGCTGAAGCCACTTACACCACACCAGGGCCTTAGTTGCTATTGAGGCCACTTACACCACACCAGGGCCTGTGGCTGCTGGCTGAGGCCACCTACACCACACCAGGGCCTGTGGCTGCTGGCTGAGGCCACTTACACCACACCAGGGCCTGTGGCTGCTGGCTGAAGCCACTTACACCACACCAGGGCCTTAGTTGCTATTGAGGCCACTTACACCACACCAGGGCCTGTGGCTGCTGGCTGAGGCCACCTACACCACACCAGGGCCCTTTTGCTGCTGGCTGAGGCCACTTACACCACACCAGGGCCTTAGTTGCTATTGAGGCCAATTACACCACACCATGGTCTGTGGCTCTTGCTCAGGCCACTTACACCACACCAGGGCCTGTGGCTGCTGGCTGAGGCCACTTACACCACACCAGGGCCTGTGGCTCTTACTCAGGCCACTTACACCACACCAGGGCCTGTGGCACTGGCTGAGGCCACTTAGACCACACCAGGGCCTGTGGCTGCTGGCTGAGGGCACTTACACCACACCAGGGCCTGTGGCTGCTGGCTGAGGCCACTTACACCAAACCAGGGCCTGTGGCTGCTTGCTGAGGCCATCTTCACCAAACCAGGCCCTGTGTTGCTTGCTGTGGCCATGTAAAACACACCAGGTCCTGTGCTGGTTCTTGAGGCCATCTTCAACAATCCAGGGCCTGTGCTGTTGGATAAATGCCAAACTGAGCCTTTGGGTTAGGGTATTATGCAAACATGCAGGTATGGTTATAGGATTGTCTTCGTAACTTCAGGTACTTGCCACCTAATCACTTGAATCCATAAATTGAGACATTGTGCTGGGGCCAGCAGCTTACGGCCATACCACCCTGAGCACGCCCGACCTCGTCTGATCTCGGAAGCTAAGCAGGGCTGGGCTTGGTTAGTACTTGGTTGGGAGACTGCCTGGGAATACCTGGTGCTGTAAGCCTTTCATTTTCATGTCATTGAACCGCTTTTGATCCAGAGAAGGGGTGTATTAAAAGACCAAAAGCAGCTCCCCATTAATGAGGGCACATTAACGACACTGCTTTTGGCTGTTTTCCAATGTCTTGTGCTGCTAGCTGATGCCACTTACACCACACCAGGGCCTGTGGCTGCTGGCTGAGGCCACTTACACCACACCAGGGCCTGTGGCTGCTGGCTGAGGCCACCTACACCACACCAGGGCCTTAGTTGCTATTGAGGCCAATTACACCACACAAGGGCCTGTGGCTGCTGGCTGAGGCCACCTACACCACACCAGGGCCTGTGGCTGCTGGCTGAGGCCACTTACAACACACCAGGGCCTGTGGCTCTTGCTCAGGCCACTCATATCACACCAGGCCCTGTGCTTCTGGCCGAGGCCATCTTCACCAAACCAGGCCCTGTGCTGCTTGCTGTGGCCATGTACAACACACCAGGCCCTGTGCTGGTTCCTGACGCCATCTTCAACAATCCAGGGCCTGTGCTGTTGGATAAATGCCAAACTGAGCCTTTGGGTTAGGGTATTATGCAAACATGCAGGTATGGTTATAGGATTGTCTTCGTAACTTCAGGTACTTGCCACCTAATCACTTGAATCCATAAATTGAGACATTGTGCTGGGGCCAGCAGATTACGGCCATACCACCCTGAGCACGCCCGACCTCGTCTGATCTCGGAAGCTAAGCAGGGCTGGGCTTGGTTAGTACTTGGATGGGAGACTGCCTGGGAATACCTGGTGCTGTAAGCCTTTCATTTTCATGTCATTGAACCGCTTTTGATCCAGAGAAGGGGTGTATTAAAAGACCAAAAGCAGCTCCCCATTAATGAGGGCACATTAACGACATTGCTTTTGGCTGTTTTCCAATGTCTTGTGCTGCTAGCTGATGCCACCTACACCACACCACGGCCTTATTTGCTGGCTGAGGTCACTTACACCACACCAGGGCCTGTGGCTCTTGCTCAGGCCACTTACACCACACCAGGGCCTGTGGCTCTTGCTCAGGCCACTTACACCACACCAGGGCCTGTGGGACCGGCTGGGGCCACTTACACCACACCAGGGCCTGTGGCTGCTGGCTGAGGCCACTTACACCACACAAGGGCCTGAGGGACCGGCTGGGGCCACTTACACCACATCAGGGCCTGTGGCTGCTGGCTGAGGCCACTTACACCACACCAGGGCCTGTGGCTGCTGGCTGAGGCCACCTACACCACACCAGGGCCTTAGTTGCTATTGAGGCCAATTACACCACACCAGGGTCTGTGGCTCTTGCTCAGGCCACTTACACCACACCAGGGCCTGTGGCACTGGCTGAGGCCACTTACACCACACCAGGGCCTGTGGCTGCTGGCTTAGGCCACCTACACCACACCAGGGCCTTAGTTGCTATTGAGGCCAATTACACCACACAAGGGCCTGTGGCTGCTGGCTGAGGCCACCTACACCACACCAGGGCCTGTGGCTGCTGGCTGAGGCCACTTACACCACACCAGTGCCTGTGGCTTCTGGCTGAGGCGACTTACACCACACCAGGGCCTGTGGCTGCTGGCTGAGGCCACTTACACCACACCAGGGCCTGTGGCTGCTGGCTGAGGCCACCTACACCACACCAGGGCATTAGTTGCTATTGAGGCCAATTACACCACACCAGGGTCTGTGGCTCTTGCTCAGGCCACTTACACCACACCAGGGCCTGTGGCTCTTGCTCAGGCCACTTACACCACACCAGGGCCTGTGGCTGCTGGCTGAGGCCACTTACACCACACCAGGGCCTGTGGCTGCTGGCTGAGGCCACCTACACCACACCAGGGCCTGTGGCTGCTGGCTGAGGCCACCTACACCACACCAGGGCCTGTGGCTGCTGGCTGAGGCCACCTACACCACACCAGGGCCTGTGGCTGCTGGCTGAGGCCACTTACACCACACCAGTGCCTGTGGCTTCTGGCTGAGGCGACTTACACCACACCAGGGCCTGTGGCTGCTGGCTGAGGCCACTTACACCACACCAAGGCCTGTGGCTCTTGCTCAGGCCACTCACATCACACCAGGCCCTGCGCTTCTGGCCGAGGCCATCTTCACCAAACCAGGCCCTGTGGTTCTTGCTCAGGCCACTTACACCACACCAGGGTCTGTGGCTCTTGCTGAGGCCACTTTCACCACACCAGGGCCTGTGGCTGCTGGCTGAGGCCACCTACACCACACCAGGGCATTAGTTGCTATTGAGGCCAATTACACCACACCAGGGTCTGTGGCTCTTGCTCAGGCCACTTACACCACACCAGGGCCTGTGGCTCTTGCTCAGGCCACTTACACCACACCAGGGCCTGTGGCACTGGCTGAGGCCACTTACACCACACCAGGGCCTGTGGCTGCTGGCTGAGGCCACTTACACCACACCAGGGCCTGTGGCTGCTGGCTGAGGCCACTTACACCACACCAGGGCCTGTGGCTGGTGGCTGAGGCCACCTACACCACACCAGGGCCTGTGGCTGCTGGCTGAGGCGACTTATACCACACCAGGGCCCTTTTGCTGCTGGCTGAGGCCACTTACACCACACCAGTGCCTGTGGCTTCTGTCTGAGGCGACTTACACCACACCAGGGCCTGTGGCTGCTGGCTGAGGCCAATTACACCACACCAGGGTCTGTGGCTCTTGCTCAGGCCACTTACACCACACCAGGGCCTGTGGCACTGGCTGAGGCCACTTACACCACACCAGGGCCTGTGGCTGCTGGCTGAGGCCACTTACACCACACCAGGGCCTGTGGCTGCTGGCTGAGGCCACTTACACCACACCAGGGCCTGTGGCTGCTGGCTGAGGCCACCTACACCACACCAGGGCCTGTGGCTGCTGGCTGAGGCGACTTACACCACACCAGGGCCCTTTTGCTGCTGGCTGAGGCCACTTACACCACACCAGTGCCTGTGGCTTCTGGCTGAGGCGACTTACACCACACCAGGGCCTGTGGCTGCTGGCTGAGGCCACTTACACCACACCAAGGCCTGTGGCTCTTGCTCCGGCCACTCACATCACACCAGGCCCTGCGCTTCTGGCCGAGGCCATCTTCACCAAACCAGGCCCTGTGCTGCTTGCTGTGGCCATGTACAACACACCAGGCCCTGTGCTGGTTCCTGAGGCCATCTTCAACAATCCAGGGCCTGTGCTGTTGGATAAATGCCAAACTGAGCCTTTGGGTTAGGGTATTATGCAAACATGCAGGTATGGTTATAGGATTGTCTTCGTAACTTCAGGTACTTGCCACCTAATCACTTGAATCCATAAATTGAGACATTGTGCTGGGGCCAGCAGCTTACGGCCATACCACCCTGAGCACGCCCGACCTCGTCTGATCTCGGAAGCTAAGCAGGGCTGGGCTTGGTTAGTACTTGGATGGGAGACTGCCTGGGAATACCTGGTGCTGTAAGCCTTTCATTTTCATGTCATTGAACCGCTTTTGATCCAGAGAAGGGGTGTATTAAAAGACCAAAAGCAGCTGCCCATTAATGAGGGCACATTAACGACACTGCTTTTGGCTGTTTTCCAATGTCTTGTGCTGCTAGCTGATGCCACCTACACCACACCAGGGCCTGAGTGACCGGCTGGGGCCACTTACACCACATCAGGGCCTGTGACTTGGCTGAGGCCACTTACACCACACCAGGGCCTGTGGCTGCTGGCTGAGGCCAGTTACACCACACCAGAGCCTGTGGCTGCTGGCTGAAGCCACTTACACCACACCAGGGCCTTAGTTGCTATTGAGGCCACTTACACCACACCAGGGCCTGTGGCTGCTGGCTGAGGCCACCTACACCACACCAGGGCCTGTGGCTGCTGGCTGAGGCCACTTACACCACACCAGGGCCTGTGGCTCTTGCTCAGGCCACTCACATCACACCAGGCCCTGCGCTTCTGGCCGAGGCCATCTTCACCAAACCAGGCCCTGTGGTTCTTGCTCAGGCCACTTACACCACACCAGGGCCTGTGGCTGCTGGCTGAAGCCACTTACACCACACCAGGGCCTTAGTTGCTATTGAGGCCACTTACACCACACCAGGGCCTGTGGCTGCTGGCTGAGGCCACCTACACCACACCAGGGCCCTTTTGCTGCTGGCTGAGGCCACTTACACCACACCAGTGCCTGTGGCTTCTGGCTGAGGCCACTTACACCACACCAGGGCATGTGGCTGCTGGCTGAGGCCACTTACACCACACCAGGGCCTGTGGCTCTTGCTCAGGCCACTCACATCACACCAGGCCCTGCGCTTCTGGCCGAGGCCATCTTCACCAAACCAGGCCCTGTGGTTCTTGCTCAGGCCACTTACACCACACCAGGGCCTTATTTGCTATTGAGGCCACTTACACCACACCAGGGCCTGTGGCACTTGCTCAGGCCACTTACACCACACCAGGGCCTGTGGCACTTGCTCAGGCCACTTACACCACACCAGGGCCTGTGGCTGCTGGCTGAGGCCACTTACACCACACCAGGGCCTGTGGCTCTTGCTCAGGCCACTTACACCACACCAGGGCCTGTGTCACTGGCTGAGGCCACTTAGACCACACCAGGGCCTGTGGCTGCTGGCTGAGGCCACTCACAACACACCAGGGCCTGTGGCTGCTAGCTGAGGCCACTTACACCAAACCAGGGCCTGTGGCTGCTTGCTGAGGCCACCTACACCACACCAGGGCCTTAGTTGCTATTGAGGCCAATTACACCACACAAGGGCCTGTGGCTGCTGGCTGAGGCCACCTACACCACACCAGGGCCTGTGGCTGCTGGCTGAGGCCACTTACAACACACCAGGGCCTGTGGCTGCTGGCTGAGGCCACCTACACCACACCAGGGCCTGTGGCTGCTGGCTGAGGCCACTTACAACACACCAGGGTCTGTGGCTCTTGCTCAGGCCACTCATATCACACCAGGCCCTGTGGTTCTGGCCGAGGCCATCTTCACCAAACCAGGCCCTGTGCTGCTTGCTGTGGCCATGTACAACACACCAGGCCCTGTGCTGGTTCCTGACGCCATCTTCAATAATCCTGGGCCTGTGCTGTTGGATAAATGCCAAACTGAGCCTTTGGGTTAGGGTATTATGCAAACATGCAGGTATGGTTATAGGATTGTCTTCGTAACTTCAGGTACTTGCCACCTAATCACTTGAATCCATAAATTGAGACATTGTGCTGGGGCCAGCAGCTTACGGCCATACCACCCTGAGCACGCCCGACCTCGTCTGATCTCGGAAGCTAAGCAGGGCTGGGCTTGGTTAGTACTTGGATGGGAGACTGCCTGGGAATACCTGGTGCTGTAAGCCTTTCATTTTCATGTCATTGAACCGCTTTTGATCCAGAGAAGGGGTGTATTAAAAGACCAAAAGCAGCTGCCCATTAATGAGGGCACATTAACGACATTGCTTTTGGCTGTTTTCCAATGTCTTGTGCTGCTAGCTGATGCCACTTACACCACACCAGGGCCTGTGGCTGCTGGCTGAGGCCACTTACACCACACCAGGGCCTGTGGCTGCTGGCTGAGGCCACTTACACCACACCAGGGCCTTAGTTGCTATTGAGGCCAATTACACCACACCATGGTCTGTGGCTCTTGCTCAGGCCACTTACACCACACCAGGGCCTGTGGCTGCTGGCTGAGGCCACTTACACCACACAAGGGCTTGTGGCTGCTGGCTGAGGCCACCTACACCACACCAGGGCCTGTGGCTGCTGGCTGAGGCCACCTACACCACACCAGGGCCTGTGGCTCTTGCTCAGGCCACTTACACCACACCAGGGCCTGTGGCTCTTGCTCAGGCCACTTACACCACACCAGGGCCTGTGGCTCTTGCTCAGGCCACTCATATCACACCAGGCTCTGTGCTTCTGGCTGAGGCCACTTAGACCACACCAGGGCCTGTGGCTGCTGGCTGAGGCCACTTACACCACACCAGGGCCTGTGGCTGCTGGCTGAGGCCATCTACACCACACCAGGGCCTGTGGCTGCTGGCTGAGGCGACTTACACCACACCAGGGCCCTTTTGCTGCTGGCTGAGGCCACTTACACCACACCAGTGCCTGTGGCTTCTGGCTGAGGCGACTTACACCACACCAGGGCCTGTGGCTGCTGGCTGAGGCCACTTACACCACACCAGGGCCTGTGGCTCTTGCTCAGGCCACTCACATCACACCAGGCCCTGCGCTTCTGGCCGAGGCCATCTTCACCAAACCAGGCCCTGTGGCTCTTGCTCAGGCCACTTACACCACACCAGGGCCTGTGGCTCTGGCTTAGGCCACTTACACCACACCAGGGCCTGTGGCACTTGCTCAGGCCACTTACACCACACCAGGGCCTGTGGCTGCTGGCTGAGGCCACTTACACCACACCAGGGCCTGTGGCACTGGCTGAGGCCACTTAGACCACACCAGGGCCTGTGGCTGCTGGCTGAGGCCACCTACACCACACCAGGGCCTTAGTTGCTATTGAGGCCAATTACACCACACAAGGGCCTGTGGCTGCTGGCTGAGGCCACCTACACCACACCAGGGCCTGTGGCTGCTGGCTGAGGCCACTTACACCACACCAGGGCCTGAGTGACCGGCTGGGGCCACTTACACCACATCAGGGCCTGTGGCTCTGGCTGAGGCCACTTACACCACACCAGGGCCTGTGGCTGCTGGCTGAGGCCAGTTACACCACACCAGAGCCTGTGGCTGCTGGCTGAAGCCACTTACACCACACCAGGGCCTTAGTTGCTATTGAGGCCACTTACACCACACCAGGGCCTGTGGCTGCTGGCTGAGGCCACCTACACCACACCAGGGCCTGTGGCTGCTGGCTGAGGCCACTTACACCACACCAGGGCCTGTGGCTGCTGGCTGAAGCCACTTACACCACACCAGGGCCTTAGTTGCTATTGAGGCCACTTACACCACACCAGGGCCTGTGGCTGCTGGCTGAGGCCACCTACACCACACCAGGGCCCTTTTGCTGCTGGCTGAGGCCACTTACACCACACCAGGGCCTTAGTTGCTATTGAGGCCAATTACACCACACCATGGTCTGTGGCTCTTGCTCAGGCCACTTACACCACACCAGGGCCTGTGGCTGCTGGCTGAGGCCACTTACACCACACCAGGGCCTGTGGCTCTTACTCAGGCCACTTACACCACACCAGGGCCTGTGGCACTGGCTGAGGCCACTTAGACCACACCAGGGCCTGTGGCTGCTGGCTGAGGGCACTTACACCACACCAGGGCCTGTGGCTGCTGGCTGAGGCCACTTACACCAAACCAGGGCCTGTGGCTGCTTGCTGAGGCCATCTTCACCAAACCAGGCCCTGTGTTGCTTGCTGTGGCCATGTAAAACACACCAGGTCCTGTGCTGGTTCTTGAGGCCATCTTCAACAATCCAGGGCCTGTGCTGTTGGATAAATGCCAAACTGAGCCTTTGGGTTAGGGTATTATGCAAACATGCAGGTATGGTTATAGGATTGTCTTCGTAACTTCAGGTACTTGCCACCTAATCACTTGAATCCATAAATTGAGACATTGTGCTGGGGCCAGCAGCTTACGGCCATACCACCCTGAGCACGCCCGACCTCGTCTGATCTCGGAAGCTAAGCAGGGCTGGGCTTGGTTAGTACTTGGTTGGGAGACTGCCTGGGAATACCTGGTGCTGTAAGCCTTTCATTTTCATGTCATTGAACCGCTTTTGATCCAGAGAAGGGGTGTATTAAAAGACCAAAAGCAGCTCCCCATTAATGAGGGCACATTAACGACACTGCTTTTGGCTGTTTTCCAATGTCTTGTGCTGCTAGCTGATGCCACTTACACCACACCAGGGCCTGTGGCTGCTGGCTGAGGCCACTTACACCACACCAGGGCCTGTGGCTGCTGGCTGAGGCCACCTACACCACACCAGGGCCTTAGTTGCTATTGAGGCCAATTACACCACACAAGGGCCTGTGGCTGCTGGCTGAGGCCACCTACACCACACCAGGGCCTGTGGCTGCTGGCTGAGGCCACTTACAACACACCAGGGCCTGTGGCTCTTGCTCAGGCCACTCATATCACACCAGGCCCTGTGCTTCTGGCCGAGGCCATCTTCACCAAACCAGGCCCTGTGCTGCTTGCTGTGGCCATGTACAACACACCAGGCCCTGTGCTGGTTCCTGACGCCATCTTCAACAATCCAGGGCCTGTGCTGTTGGATAAATGCCAAACTGAGCCTTTGGGTTAGGGTATTATGCAAACATGCAGGTATGGTTATAGGATTGTCTTCGTAACTTCAGGTACTTGCCACCTAATCACTTGAATCCATAAATTGAGACATTGTGCTGGGGCCAGCAGATTACGGCCATACCACCCTGAGCACGCCCGACCTCGTCTGATCTCGGAAGCTAAGCAGGGCTGGGCTTGGTTAGTACTTGGATGGGAGACTGCCTGGGAATACCTGGTGCTGTAAGCCTTTCATTTTCATGTCATTGAACCGCTTTTGATCCAGAGAAGGGGTGTATTAAAAGACCAAAAGCAGCTCCCCATTAATGAGGGCACATTAACGACATTGCTTTTGGCTGTTTTCCAATGTCTTGTGCTGCTAGCTGATGCCACCTACACCACACCACGGCCTTATTTGCTGGCTGAGGTCACTTACACCACACCAGGGCCTGTGGCTCTTGCTCAGGCCACTTACACCACACCAGGGCCTGTGGCTCTTGCTCAGGCCACTTACACCACACCAGGGCCTGTGGGACCGGCTGGGGCCACTTACACCACACCAGGGCCTGTGGCTGCTGGCTGAGGCCACTTACACCACACAAGGGCCTGAGGGACCGGCTGGGGCCACTTACACCACATCAGGGCCTGTGGCTGCTGGCTGAGGCCACTTACACCACACCAGGGCCTGTGGCTGCTGGCTGAGGCCACCTACACCACACCAGGGCCTTAGTTGCTATTGAGGCCAATTACACCACACCAGGGTCTGTGGCTCTTGCTCAGGCCACTTACACCACACCAGGGCCTGTGGCACTGGCTGAGGCCACTTACACCACACCAGGGCCTGTGGCTGCTGGCTTAGGCCACCTACACCACACCAGGGCCTTAGTTGCTATTGAGGCCAATTACACCACACAAGGGCCTGTGGCTGCTGGCTGAGGCCACCTACACCACACCAGGGCCTGTGGCTGCTGGCTGAGGCCACTTACACCACACCAGTGCCTGTGGCTTCTGGCTGAGGCGACTTACACCACACCAGGGCCTGTGGCTGCTGGCTGAGGCCACTTACACCACACCAGGGCCTGTGGCTGCTGGCTGAGGCCACCTACACCACACCAGGGCATTAGTTGCTATTGAGGCCAATTACACCACACCAGGGTCTGTGGCTCTTGCTCAGGCCACTTACACCACACCAGGGCCTGTGGCTCTTGCTCAGGCCACTTACACCACACCAGGGCCTGTGGCTGCTGGCTGAGGCCACTTACACCACACCAGGGCCTGTGGCTGCTGGCTGAGGCCACCTACACCACACCAGGGCCTGTGGCTGCTGGCTGAGGCCACCTACACCACACCAGGGCCTGTGGCTGCTGGCTGAGGCCACCTACACCACACCAGGGCCTGTGGCTGCTGGCTGAGGCCACTTACACCACACCAGTGCCTGTGGCTTCTGGCTGAGGCGACTTACACCACACCAGGGCCTGTGGCTGCTGGCTGAGGCCACTTACACCACACCAAGGCCTGTGGCTCTTGCTCAGGCCACTCACATCACACCAGGCCCTGCGCTTCTGGCCGAGGCCATCTTCACCAAACCAGGCCCTGTGGTTCTTGCTCAGGCCACTTACACCACACCAGGGTCTGTGGCTCTTGCTGAGGCCACTTTCACCACACCAGGGCCTGTGGCTGCTGGCTGAGGCCACCTACACCACACCAGGGCATTAGTTGCTATTGAGGCCAATTACACCACACCAGGGTCTGTGGCTCTTGCTCAGGCCACTTACACCACACCAGGGCCTGTGGCTCTTGCTCAGGCCACTTACACCACACCAGGGCCTGTGGCACTGGCTGAGGCCACTTACACCACACCAGGGCCTGTGGCTGCTGGCTGAGGCCACTTACACCACACCAGGGCCTGTGGCTGCTGGCTGAGGCCACTTACACCACACCAGGGCCTGTGGCTGGTGGCTGAGGCCACCTACACCACACCAGGGCCTGTGGCTGCTGGCTGAGGCGACTTATACCACACCAGGGCCCTTTTGCTGCTGGCTGAGGCCACTTACACCACACCAGTGCCTGTGGCTTCTGTCTGAGGCGACTTACACCACACCAGGGCCTGTGGCTGCTGGCTGAGGCCAATTACACCACACCAGGGTCTGTGGCTCTTGCTCAGGCCACTTACACCACACCAGGGCCTGTGGCACTGGCTGAGGCCACTTACACCACACCAGGGCCTGTGGCTGCTGGCTGAGGCCACTTACACCACACCAGGGCCTGTGGCTGCTGGCTGAGGCCACTTACACCACACCAGGGCCTGTGGCTGCTGGCTGAGGCCACCTACACCACACCAGGGCCTGTGGCTGCTGGCTGAGGCGACTTACACCACACCAGGGCCCTTTTGCTGCTGGCTGAGGCCACTTACACCACACCAGTGCCTGTGGCTTCTGGCTGAGGCGACTTACACCACACCAGGGCCTGTGGCTGCTGGCTGAGGCCACTTACACCACACCAAGGCCTGTGGCTCTTGCTCCGGCCACTCACATCACACCAGGCCCTGCGCTTCTGGCCGAGGCCATCTTCACCAAACCAGGCCCTGTGCTGCTTGCTGTGGCCATGTACAACACACCAGGCCCTGTGCTGGTTCCTGAGGCCATCTTCAACAATCCAGGGCCTGTGCTGTTGGATAAATGCCAAACTGAGCCTTTGGGTTAGGGTATTATGCAAACATGCAGGTATGGTTATAGGATTGTCTTCGTAACTTCAGGTACTTGCCACCTAATCACTTGAATCCATAAATTGAGACATTGTGCTGGGGCCAGCAGCTTACGGCCATACCACCCTGAGCACGCCCGACCTCGTCTGATCTCGGAAGCTAAGCAGGGCTGGGCTTGGTTAGTACTTGGATGGGAGACTGCCTGGGAATACCTGGTGCTGTAAGCCTTTCATTTTCATGTCATTGAACCGCTTTTGATCCAGAGAAGGGGTGTATTAAAAGACCAAAAGCAGCTGCCCATTAATGAGGGCACATTAACGACACTGCTTTTGGCTGTTTTCCAATGTCTTGTGCTGCTAGCTGATGCCACCTACACCACACCAGGGCCTGAGTGACCGGCTGGGGCCACTTACACCACATCAGGGCCTGTGACTTGGCTGAGGCCACTTACACCACACCAGGGCCTGTGGCTGCTGGCTGAGGCCAGTTACACCACACCAGAGCCTGTGGCTGCTGGCTGAAGCCACTTACACCACACCAGGGCCTTAGTTGCTATTGAGGCCACTTACACCACACCAGGGCCTGTGGCTGCTGGCTGAGGCCACCTACACCACACCAGGGCCTGTGGCTGCTGGCTGAGGCCACTTACACCACACCAGGGCCTGTGGCTCTTGCTCAGGCCACTCACATCACACCAGGCCCTGCGCTTCTGGCCGAGGCCATCTTCACCAAACCAGGCCCTGTGGTTCTTGCTCAGGCCACTTACACCACACCAGGGCCTGTGGCTGCTGGCTGAAGCCACTTACACCACACCAGGGCCTTAGTTGCTATTGAGGCCACTTACACCACACCAGGGCCTGTGGCTGCTGGCTGAGGCCACCTACACCACACCAGGGCCCTTTTGCTGCTGGCTGAGGCCACTTACACCACACCAGTGCCTGTGGCTTCTGGCTGAGGCCACTTACACCACACCAGGGCATGTGGCTGCTGGCTGAGGCCACTTACACCACACCAGGGCCTGTGGCTCTTGCTCAGGCCACTCACATCACACCAGGCCCTGCGCTTCTGGCCGAGGCCATCTTCACCAAACCAGGCCCTGTGGTTCTTGCTCAGGCCACTTACACCACACCAGGGCCTTATTTGCTATTGAGGCCACTTACACCACACCAGGGCCTGTGGCACTTGCTCAGGCCACTTACACCACACCAGGGCCTGTGGCACTTGCTCAGGCCACTTACACCACACCAGGGCCTGTGGCTGCTGGCTGAGGCCACTTACACCACACCAGGGCCTGTGGCTCTTGCTCAGGCCACTTACACCACACCAGGGCCTGTGTCACTGGCTGAGGCCACTTAGACCACACCAGGGCCTGTGGCTGCTGGCTGAGGCCACTCACAACACACCAGGGCCTGTGGCTGCTAGCTGAGGCCACTTACACCAAACCAGGGCCTGTGGCTGCTTGCTGAGGCCACCTACACCACACCAGGGCCTTAGTTGCTATTGAGGCCAATTACACCACACAAGGGCCTGTGGCTGCTGGCTGAGGCCACCTACACCACACCAGGGCCTGTGGCTGCTGGCTGAGGCCACTTACAACACACCAGGGCCTGTGGCTGCTGGCTGAGGCCACCTACACCACACCAGGGCCTGTGGCTGCTGGCTGAGGCCACTTACAACACACCAGGGTCTGTGGCTCTTGCTCAGGCCACTCATATCACACCAGGCCCTGTGGTTCTGGCCGAGGCCATCTTCACCAAACCAGGCCCTGTGCTGCTTGCTGTGGCCATGTACAACACACCAGGCCCTGTGCTGGTTCCTGACGCCATCTTCAATAATCCTGGGCCTGTGCTGTTGGATAAATGCCAAACTGAGCCTTTGGGTTAGGGTATTATGCAAACATGCAGGTATGGTTATAGGATTGTCTTCGTAACTTCAGGTACTTGCCACCTAATCACTTGAATCCATAAATTGAGACATTGTGCTGGGGCCAGCAGCTTACGGCCATACCACCCTGAGCACGCCCGACCTCGTCTGATCTCGGAAGCTAAGCAGGGCTGGGCTTGGTTAGTACTTGGATGGGAGACTGCCTGGGAATACCTGGTGCTGTAAGCCTTTCATTTTCATGTCATTGAACCGCTTTTGATCCAGAGAAGGGGTGTATTAAAAGACCAAAAGCAGCTGCCCATTAATGAGGGCACATTAACGACATTGCTTTTGGCTGTTTTCCAATGTCTTGTGCTGCTAGCTGATGCCACTTACACCACACCAGGGCCTGTGGCTGCTGGCTGAGGCCACTTACACCACACCAGGGCCTGTGGCTGCTGGCTGAGGCCACTTACACCACACCAGGGCCTTAGTTGCTATTGAGGCCAATTACACCACACCATGGTCTGTGGCTCTTGCTCAGGCCACTTACACCACACCAGGGCCTGTGGCTGCTGGCTGAGGCCACTTACACCACACAAGGGCTTGTGGCTGCTGGCTGAGGCCACCTACACCACACCAGGGCCTGTGGCTGCTGGCTGAGGCCACCTACACCACACCAGGGCCTGTGGCTCTTGCTCAGGCCACTTACACCACACCAGGGCCTGTGGCTCTTGCTCAGGCCACTTACACCACACCAGGGCCTGTGGCTCTTGCTCAGGCCACTCATATCACACCAGGCTCTGTGCTTCTGGCTGAGGCCACTTAGACCACACCAGGGCCTGTGGCTGCTGGCTGAGGCCACTTACACCACACCAGGGCCTGTGGCTGCTGGCTGAGGCCATCTACACCACACCAGGGCCTGTGGCTGCTGGCTGAGGCGACTTACACCACACCAGGGCCCTTTTGCTGCTGGCTGAGGCCACTTACACCACACCAGTGCCTGTGGCTTCTGGCTGAGGCGACTTACACCACACCAGGGCCTGTGGCTGCTGGCTGAGGCCACTTACACCACACCAGGGCCTGTGGCTCTTGCTCAGGCCACTCACATCACACCAGGCCCTGCGCTTCTGGCCGAGGCCATCTTCACCAAACCAGGCCCTGTGGCTCTTGCTCAGGCCACTTACACCACACCAGGGCCTGTGGCTCTGGCTTAGGCCACTTACACCACACCAGGGCCTGTGGCACTTGCTCAGGCCACTTACACCACACCAGGGCCTGTGGCTGCTGGCTGAGGCCACTTACACCACACCAGGGCCTGTGGCACTGGCTGAGGCCACTTAGACCACACCAGGGCCTGTGGCTGCTGGCTGAGGCCACCTACACCACACCAGGGCCTTAGTTGCTATTGAGGCCAATTACACCACACAAGGGCCTGTGGCTGCTGGCTGAGGCCACCTACACCACACCAGGGCCTGTGGCTGCTGGCTGAGGCCACTTACACCACACCAGGGCCTGAGTGACCGGCTGGGGCCACTTACACCACATCAGGGCCTGTGGCTCTGGCTGAGGCCACTTACACCACACCAGGGCCTGTGGCTGCTGGCTGAGGCCAGTTACACCACACCAGAGCCTGTGGCTGCTGGCTGAAGCCACTTACACCACACCAGGGCCTTAGTTGCTATTGAGGCCACTTACACCACACCAGGGCCTGTGGCTGCTGGCTGAGGCCACCTACACCACACCAGGGCCTGTGGCTGCTGGCTGAGGCCACTTACACCACACCAGGGCCTGTGGCTGCTGGCTGAAGCCACTTACACCACACCAGGGCCTTAGTTGCTATTGAGGCCACTTACACCACACCAGGGCCTGTGGCTGCTGGCTGAGGCCACCTACACCACACCAGGGCCCTTTTGCTGCTGGCTGAGGCCACTTACACCACACCAGGGCCTTAGTTGCTATTGAGGCCAATTACACCACACCATGGTCTGTGGCTCTTGCTCAGGCCACTTACACCACACCAGGGCCTGTGGCTGCTGGCTGAGGCCACTTACACCACACCAGGGCCTGTGGCTCTTACTCAGGCCACTTACACCACACCAGGGCCTGTGGCACTGGCTGAGGCCACTTAGACCACACCAGGGCCTGTGGCTGCTGGCTGAGGGCACTTACACCACACCAGGGCCTGTGGCTGCTGGCTGAGGCCACTTACACCAAACCAGGGCCTGTGGCTGCTTGCTGAGGCCATCTTCACCAAACCAGGCCCTGTGTTGCTTGCTGTGGCCATGTAAAACACACCAGGTCCTGTGCTGGTTCTTGAGGCCATCTTCAACAATCCAGGGCCTGTGCTGTTGGATAAATGCCAAACTGAGCCTTTGGGTTAGGGTATTATGCAAACATGCAGGTATGGTTATAGGATTGTCTTCGTAACTTCAGGTACTTGCCACCTAATCACTTGAATCCATAAATTGAGACATTGTGCTGGGGCCAGCAGCTTACGGCCATACCACCCTGAGCACGCCCGACCTCGTCTGATCTCGGAAGCTAAGCAGGGCTGGGCTTGGTTAGTACTTGGTTGGGAGACTGCCTGGGAATACCTGGTGCTGTAAGCCTTTCATTTTCATGTCATTGAACCGCTTTTGATCCAGAGAAGGGGTGTATTAAAAGACCAAAAGCAGCTCCCCATTAATGAGGGCACATTAACGACACTGCTTTTGGCTGTTTTCCAATGTCTTGTGCTGCTAGCTGATGCCACTTACACCACACCAGGGCCTGTGGCTGCTGGCTGAGGCCACTTACACCACACCAGGGCCTGTGGCTGCTGGCTGAGGCCACCTACACCACACCAGGGCCTTAGTTGCTATTGAGGCCAATTACACCACACAAGGGCCTGTGGCTGCTGGCTGAGGCCACCTACACCACACCAGGGCCTGTGGCTGCTGGCTGAGGCCACTTACAACACACCAGGGCCTGTGGCTCTTGCTCAGGCCACTCATATCACACCAGGCCCTGTGCTTCTGGCCGAGGCCATCTTCACCAAACCAGGCCCTGTGCTGCTTGCTGTGGCCATGTACAACACACCAGGCCCTGTGCTGGTTCCTGACGCCATCTTCAACAATCCAGGGCCTGTGCTGTTGGATAAATGCCAAACTGAGCCTTTGGGTTAGGGTATTATGCAAACATGCAGGTATGGTTATAGGATTGTCTTCGTAACTTCAGGTACTTGCCACCTAATCACTTGAATCCATAAATTGAGACATTGTGCTGGGGCCAGCAGATTACGGCCATACCACCCTGAGCACGCCCGACCTCGTCTGATCTCGGAAGCTAAGCAGGGCTGGGCTTGGTTAGTACTTGGATGGGAGACTGCCTGGGAATACCTGGTGCTGTAAGCCTTTCATTTTCATGTCATTGAACCGCTTTTGATCCAGAGAAGGGGTGTATTAAAAGACCAAAAGCAGCTCCCCATTAATGAGGGCACATTAACGACATTGCTTTTGGCTGTTTTCCAATGTCTTGTGCTGCTAGCTGATGCCACCTACACCACACCACGGCCTTATTTGCTGGCTGAGGTCACTTACACCACACCAGGGCCTGTGGCTCTTGCTCAGGCCACTTACACCACACCAGGGCCTGTGGCTCTTGCTCAGGCCACTTACACCACACCAGGGCCTGTGGGACCGGCTGGGGCCACTTACACCACACCAGGGCCTGTGGCTGCTGGCTGAGGCCACTTACACCACACAAGGGCCTGAGGGACCGGCTGGGGCCACTTACACCACATCAGGGCCTGTGGCTGCTGGCTGAGGCCACTTACACCACACCAGGGCCTGTGGCTGCTGGCTGAGGCCACCTACACCACACCAGGGCCTTAGTTGCTATTGAGGCCAATTACACCACACCAGGGTCTGTGGCTCTTGCTCAGGCCACTTACACCACACCAGGGCCTGTGGCACTGGCTGAGGCCACTTACACCACACCAGGGCCTGTGGCTGCTGGCTTAGGCCACCTACACCACACCAGGGCCTTAGTTGCTATTGAGGCCAATTACACCACACAAGGGCCTGTGGCTGCTGGCTGAGGCCACCTACACCACACCAGGGCCTGTGGCTGCTGGCTGAGGCCACTTACACCACACCAGTGCCTGTGGCTTCTGGCTGAGGGGACTTACACCACACCAGGGCCTGTGGCTGCTGGCTGAGGCCACTTACACCACACCAGGGCCTGTGGCTGCTGGCTGAGGCCACCTACACCACACCAGGGCATTAGTTGCTATTGAGGCCAATTACACCACACCAGGGTCTGTGGCTCTTGCTCAGGCCACTTACACCACACCAGGGCCTGTGGCTCTTGCTCAGGCCACTTACACCACACCAGGGCCTGTGGCTGCTGGCTGAGGCCACTTACACCACACCAGGGCCTGTGGCTGCTGGCTGAGGCCACCTACACCACACCAGGGCCTGTGGCTGCTGGCTGAGGCCACCTACACCACACCAGGGCCTGTGGCTGCTGGCTGAGGCCACCTACACCACACCAGGGCCTGTGGCTGCTGGCTGAGGCCACTTACACCACACCAGTGCCTGTGGCTTCTGGCTGAGGCCACTTACACCACACCAGGGCCTGTGGCTGCTGGCTGAGGCCACTTACACCACACCAAGGCCTGTGGCTCTTGCTCAGGCCACTCACATCACACCAGGCCCTGCGCTTCTGGCCGAGGCCATCTTCACCAAACCAGGCCCTGTGGTTCTTGCTCAGGCCACTTACACCACACCAGGGTCTGTGGCTCTTGCTGAGGCCACTTTCACCACACCAGGGCCTGTGGCTGCTGGCTGAGGCCACCTACACCACACCAGGGCATTAGTTGCTATTGAGGCCAATTACACCACACCAGGGTCTGTGGCTCTTGCTCAGGCCACTTACACCACACCAGGGCCTGTGGCTCTTGCTCAGGCCACTTACACCACACCAGGGCCTGTGGCACTGGCTGAGGCCACTTACACCACACCAGGGCCTGTGGCTGCTGGCTGAGGCCACTTACACCACACCAGGGCCTGTGGCTGGTGGCTGAGGCCACCTACACCACACCAGGGCCTGTGGCTGCTGGCTGAGGCGACTTATACCACACCAGGGCCCTTTTGCTGCTGGCTGAGGCCACTTACACCACACCAGTGCCTGTGGCTTCTGTCTGAGGCGACTTACACCACACCAGGGCCTGTGGCTGCTGGCTGAGGCCAATTACACCACACCAGGGTCTGTGGCTCTTGCTCAGGCCACTTACACCACACCAGGGCCTGTGGCACTGGCTGAGGCCACTTACACCACACCAGGGCCTGTGGCTGCTGGCTGAGGCCACTTACACCACACCAGGGCCTGTGGCTGCTGGCTGAGGCCACTTACACCACACCAGGGCCTGTGGCTGCTGGCTGAGGCCACCTACACCACACCAGGGCCTGTGGCTGCTGGCTGAGGCGACTTACACCACACCAGGGCCCTTTTGCTGCTGGCTGAGGCCACTTACACCACACCAGTGCCTGTGGCTTCTGGCTGAGGCGACTTACACCACACCAGGGCCTGTGGCTGCTGGCTGAGGCCACTTACACCACACCAAGGCCTGTGGCTCTTGCTTCGGCCACTCACATCACACCAGGCCCTGCGCTTCTGGTATGGTTATAGGATTGTCTTCGTAACTTCAGGTACTTGCCACCTAATCACTTGAATCCATAAATTGAGACATTGTGCTGGGGCCAGCAGCTTACGGCCATACCACCCTGAGCACGCCCGACCTCGTCTGATCTCGGAAGCTAAGCAGGGCTGGGCTTGGTTAGTACTTGGTTGGGAGACTGCCTGGGAATACCTGGTGCTGTAAGCCTTTCATTTTCATGTCATTGAACCGCTTTTGATCCAGAGAAGGGGTGTATTAAAAGACCAAAAGCAGCTCCCCATTAATGAGGGCACATTAACGACACTGCTTTTGGCTGTTTTCCAATGTCTTGTGCTGCTAGCTGATGCCACTTACACCACACCAGGGCCTGTGGCTGCTGGCTGAGGCCACTTACACCACACCAGGGCCTGTGGCTGCTGGCTGAGGCCACCTACACCACACCAGGGCCTTAGTTGCTATTGAGGCCAATTACACCACACAAGGGCCTGTGGCTGCTGGCTGAGGCCACCTACACCACACCAGGGCCTGTGGCTGCTGGCTGAGGCCACTTACAACACACCAGGGCCTGTGGCTCTTGCTCAGGCCACTCATATCACACCAGGCCCTGTGCTTCTGGCCGAGGCCATCTTCACCAAACCAGGCCCTGTGCTGCTTGCTGTGGCCATGTACAACACACCAGGCCCTGTGCTGGTTCCTGACGCCATCTTCAACAATCCAGGGCCTGTGCTGTTGGATAAATGCCAAACTGAGCCTTTGGGTTAGGGTATTATGCAAACATGCAGGTATGGTTATAGGATTGTCTTCGTAACTTCAGGTACTTGCCACCTAATCACTTGAATCCATAAATTGAGACATTGTGCTGGGGCCAGCAGATTACGGCCATACCACCCTGAGCACGCCCGACCTCGTCTGATCTCGGAAGCTAAGCAGGGCTGGGCTTGGTTAGTACTTGGATGGGAGACTGCCTGGGAATACCTGGTGCTGTAAGCCTTTGATTTTCATGTCATTGAACCGCTTTTGATCCAGAGAAGGGGTGTATTAAAAGACCAAAAGCAGCTCCCCATTAATGAGGGCACATTAACGACATTGCTTTTGGCTGTTTTCCAATGTCTTGTGCTGCTAGCTGATGCCACCTACACCACACCACGGCCTTATTTGCTGGCTGAGGTCACTTACACCACACCAGGGCCTGTGGCTCTTGCTCAGGCCACTTACACCACACCAGGGCCTGTGGCTCTTGCTCAGGCCACTTACACCACACCAGGGCCTGTGGGACCGGCTGGGGCCACTTACACCACACCAGGGCCTGTGGCTGCTGGCTGAGGCCACTTACACCACACAAGGGCCTGAGGGACCGGCTGGGGCCACTTACACCACATCAGGGCCTGTGGCTGCTGGCTGAGGCCACTTACACCACACCAGGGCCTGTGGCTGCTGGCTGAGGCCACCTACACCACACCAGGGCCTTAGTTGCTATTGAGGCCAATTACACCACACCAGGGTCTGTGGCTCTTGCTCAGGCCACTTACACCACACCAGGGCCTGTGGCACTGGCTGAGGCCACTTACACCACACCAGGGCCTGTGGCTGCTGGCTTAGGCCACCTACACCACACCAGGGCCTTAGTTGCTATTGAGGCCAATTACACCACACAAGGGCCTGTGGCTGCTGGCTGAGGCCACCTACACCACACCAGGGCCTGTGGCTGCTGGCTGAGGCCACTTACACCACACCAGTGCCTGTGGCTTCTGGCTGAGGCGACTTACACCACACCAGGGCCTGTGGCTGCTGGCTGAGGCCACTTACACCACACCAGGGCCTGTGGCTGCTGGCTGAGGCCACCTACACCACACCAGGGCATTAGTTGCTATTGAGGCCAATTACACCACACCAGGGTCTGTGGCTCTTGCTCAGGCCACTTACACCACACCAGGGCCTGTGGCTCTTGCTCAGGCCACTTACACCACACCAGGGCCTGTGGCTGCTGGCTGAGGCCACTTACACCACACCAGGGCCTGTGGCTGCTGGCTGAGGCCACCTACACCACACCAGGGCCTGTGGCTGCTGGCTGAGGCCACCTACACCACACCAGGGCCTGTGGCTGCTGGCTGAGGCCACCTACACCACACCAGGGCCTGTGGCTGCTGGCTGAGGCCACTTACACCACACCAGTGCCTGTGGCTTCTGGCTGAGGCGACTTACACCACACCAGGGCCTGTGGCTGCTGGCTGAGGCCACTTACACCACACCAAGGCCTGTGGCTCTTGCTCAGGCCACTCACATCACACCAGGCCCTGCGCTTCTGGCCGAGGCCATCTTCACCAAACCAGGCCCTGTGGTTCTTGCTCAGGCCACTTACACCACACCAGGGTCTGTGGCTCTTGCTGAGGCCACTTTCACCACACCAGGGCCTGTGGCTGCTGGCTGAGGCCACCTACACCACACCAGGGCATTAGTTGCTATTGAGGCCAATTACACCACACCAGGGTCTGTGGCTCTTGCTCAGGCCACTTACACCACACCAGGGCCTGTGGCTCTTGCTCAGGCCACTTACACCACACCAGGGCCTGTGGCACTGGCTGAGGCCACTTACACCACACCAGGGCCTGTGGCTGCTGGCTGAGGCCACTTACACCACACCAGGGCCTGTGGCTGGTGGCTGAGGCCACCTACACCACACCAGGGCCTGTGGCTGCTGGCTGAGGCGACTTATACCACACCAGGGCCCTTTTGCTGCTGGCTGAGGCCACTTACACCACACCAGTGCCTGTGGCTTCTGTCTGAGGCGACTTACACCACACCAGGGCCTGTGGCTGCTGGCTGAGGCCAATTACACCACACCAGGTTCTGTGGCTCTTGCTCAGGCCACTTACACCACACCAGGGCCTGTGGCACTGGCTGAGGCCACTTACACCACACCAGGGCCTGTGGCTGCTGGCTGAGGCCACTTACACCACACCAGGGCCTGTGGCTGCTGGCTGAGGCCACTTACACCACACCAGGGCCTGTGGCTGCTGGCTGAGGCCACCTACACCACACCAGGGCCTGTGGCTGCTGGCTGAGGCGACTTACACCACACCAGGGCCCTTTTGCTGCTGGCTGAGGCCACTTACACCACACCAGTGCCTGTGGCTTCTGGCTGAGGCGACTTACACCACACCAGGGCCTGTGGCTGCTGGCTGAGGCCACTTACACCACACCAAGGCCTGTGGCTCTTGCTCCGGCCACTCACATCACACCAGGCCCTGCGCTTCTGGTATGGTTATAGGATTGTCTTCGTAACTTCAGGTACTTGCCACCTAATCACTTGAATCCATAAATTGAGACATTGTGCTGGGGCCAGCAGCTTACGGCCATACCACCCTGAGCACGCCCGACCTCGTCTGATCTCGGAAGCTAAGCAGGGCTGGGCTTGGTTAGTACTTGGTTGGGAGACTGCCTGGGAATACCTGGTGCTGTAAGCCTTTCATTTTCATGTCATTGAACCGCTTTTGATCCAGAGAAGGGGTGTATTAAAAGACCAAAAGCAGCTCCCCATTAATGAGGGCACATTAACGACACTGCTTTTGGCTGTTTTCCAATGTCTTGTGCTGCTAGCTGATGCCACTTACACCACACCAGGGCCTGTGGCTGCTGGCTGAGGCCACTTACACCACACCAGGGCCTGTGGCTGCTGGCTGAGGCCACCTACACCACACCAGGGCCTTAGTTGCTATTGAGGCCAATTACACCACACAAGGGCCTGTGGCTGCTGGCTGAGGCCACCTACACCACACCAGGGCCTGTGGCTGCTGGCTGAGGCCACTTACACCACACCAGGGCCTGTGGCTCTTGCTCAGGCCACTCATATCACACCAGGCCCTGTGCTTCTGGCCGAGGCCATCTTCACCAAACCAGGCCCTGTGCTGCTAGCTGTGGCCATGTACAACACACCAGGCCCTGTGCTGGTTCCTGAGGCCATCTTCAACAATCCAGGGCCTGTGCTGTTGGATAAATGCCAAACTGAGCCTTTGGGTTAGGGTATTATGCAAACATGCAGGTATGGTTATAGGATTGTCTTCGTAACTTCAGGTACTTGCCACCTAATCACTTGAATCCATAAATTGAGACATTGTGCTGGGGCCAGCAGCTTACGGCCATACCACCCTGAGCACGCCCGACCTCGTCTGATCTCGGAAGCTAAGCAGGGCTGGGCTTGGTTAGTACTTGGATGGGAGACTGCCTGGGAATACCTGGTGCTGTAAGCCTTTCATTTTCATGTCATTGAACCGCTTTTGATCCAGAGAAGGGGTGTATTAAAAGACCAAAAGCAGCTGCCCATTAATGAGGGCACATTAACGACACTGCTTTTGGCTGTTTTCCAATGTCTTGTGCTGCTAGCTGATGCCACCTACACCACACCAGGGCCTGTGTGACCGGCTGGGGCCACTTACACCACATCAGGGCCTGTGGCTCTGGCTGAGGCCACTTACACCACACCAGGGCCTGTGGCTGCTGGCTGAGGCCAGTTACACCACACCAGAGCCTGTGGCTGCTGGCTGAAGCCACTTACACCACACCAGGGCCTTAGTTGCTATTGAGGCCACTTACACCACACCAGGGCCTTAGTTGCTATTGAGGCCAATTACACTACACCAGGGTCTGTGGCTCTTGCTCAGGCCACTTACACCACACCAGGCCTGTGGCACTTGCTCAGGCCACTTACACCACACCAGGGCCTGTGGCTGCTGGCTGAGGCCACTTACACCACACCAGGGCCTGTGGCCGCTGGCTGAGGCCACCTACACCACACCAGGGCATTAGTTGCTATTGAGGCCAATTACACCACACCAGGGTCTGTGGCTCTTGCTCAGGCCACTTACACCACACCAGGGCCTGTGGCTCTTGCTCAGGCCACTTACACCACACCAGGGCCTGTGGCTGCTGGCTGAGGCCACTTACACCACACCAGGGCCTGTGGCTGCTGGCTGAGGCCACCTACACCACACCAGGGCCTGTGGCTGCTGTCTGAGGCTACTTACACCACACCAGGGCCTGTGGCTGCTGGCTGAGGCCATCTACACCACACCAGGGCCTGTGGCTGCTGGCTGAGGCGACTTACACCACACCAGGGCCCTTTTGCTGCTGGCTGAGGCCACTTACACCACACCAGTGCCTGTGGCTTCTGGCTGAGGCGACTTACACCACACCAGGGCCTGTGGCTGCTGGCTGAGGCCACTTACACCACACCAGGGCCTGTGGCTCTTGCTCAGGCCACTCACATCACACCAGGCCCTGCGCTTCTGGCTGAGGCCATCTTCACCAAACCAGGCCCTGTGGCTCTTGCTCAGGCCACTTACACCACACCAGGGCCTGTGGCTCTGGCTTAGGCCACTTACACCACACCAGGGCCTGTGGCACTTGCTCAGGCCACTTACACCACACCAGGGCCTGTGGCTGCTGGCTGAGGCCACTTACACCACACCAGGGCCTGTGGCTCTTACTCAGGCCACTTACACCACACCAGGGCCTGTGGCACTGGCTGAGGCCACTTAGACCACACCAGGGCCTGTGGCTGCTGGCTGAGGCCACTTACACCACACCAGGGCCTGTGGCTGCTGGCTGAGGCCACTTACACCACACCAGGGCCTTAGTTGCTATTGAGGCCAATTACACCACACCATGGTCTGTGGCTCTTGCTCAGGCCACTCATATCACACCAGGGCCTGTGGCTGCTGGCTGAGGCCACTTACACCACACCAGGGCCTTAGTTGCTATTGAGGCCAATTACACCACACCATGGTCTGTGGCTCTTGCTCAGGCCACTCATATCACACCAGGGCCTGTGGCTGCTGGCTGAGGCGACTTACACCACACCAGGGCCCTTTTGCTGCTGGCTGAGGCCACTTACACCACACCAGTGCCTGTGGCTTCTGGCTGAGGCGACTTACACCACACCAGGGCCTGTGGCTGCTGGCTGAGGCCACTTACACCACACCAGGGCCTGTGGCTGCTGGCTTAGGCCACCTACACTACACCAGGGCCTTAGTTGCTATTGAGGCCAATTACACCACACCATGGTCTGTGGCTCTTGCTCAGGCCACTTACACCACACCAGGGCCTGTGGCACTGGCTGAGGCCACTTACACCACACCAGGGCCTGTGGCTGCTGGCTGAGGCCACTTACACCACACAAGGGCTTGTGGCTGCTGGCTGAGGCCACCTACACCACACCAGGGCCTGTGGCTGCTGGCTGAGGCCACCTACACCACACCAGGGCCTGTGGCTCTTGCTCAGGCCACTTACACCACACCAGGGCCTGTGGCTCTTGCTCAGGCCACTTACACCACACCAGGGCCTGTGGCTCTTGCTCAGGCCACTTACACCACACCAGGGCCTGTGGCTGCTGGCTGAGGCCACTTACACCACACAAGGGCTTGTGGCTGCTGGCTGAGGCCACTTACACCACACCAGGGCCTGTGGCACTGGCTGAGGCCACTTACACCACACCAGGGCCTGTGGCTGCTGGCTGAGGCCACTTACACCACACAAGGGCTTGTGGCTGCTGGCTGAGGCCACCTACACCACACCAGGGCCTGTGGCTGCTGGCTGAGGCCACCTACACCACACCAGGGCCTGTGGCTCTTGCTCAGGCCACTTACACCACACCAGGACCTGTGGCTCTGGCTGAGGCCACTTACACCACACCAGGGCCTGTGGGTTCTGGCTGAGGCGACTTACACCACACCAGGGCCTGTGGCTGCTGGCTGAGGCCACTTACACCACACCAAGGCCTGTGGCTCTTGCGCAGGCCACTCACATCACACCAGGCCCTGCGCTTCTGGCCGAGGCCATCTTCACCAAACCAGGCCCTGTGCTGCTTGCTGTGGCCATGTACAACACACCAGGCCCTGTGCTGGTTCCTGAGGCCATCTTCAACAATCCAGGGCCTGTGCTGTTGGATAAATGCCAAACTGAGCCTTTGGGTTAGGGTATTATGCAAACATGCAGGTATGGTTATAGGATTGTCTTCGTAACTTCAGGTACTTGCCACCTAATCACTTGAATCCATAAATTGAGACATTGTGCTGGAGCCAGCAGCTTACGGCCATACCACCCTGAGCACGCCCGACCTCGTCTGAT
This sequence comes from Aulonocara stuartgranti, assembly GCF_965226115.1. Taxonomy (NCBI): domain Eukaryota; kingdom Metazoa; phylum Chordata; class Actinopteri; order Cichliformes; family Cichlidae; genus Aulonocara; species Aulonocara stuartgranti. The sequence goes on along the minus strand of NC_138941.1, from coordinate 22,497,095 downwards.
CTCGGAAGCTAAGCAGGGCTGGGCTTGGTTAGTACTTGGATGGGAGACTGCCTGGGAATACCTGGTGCTGTAAGCCTTTCATTTTCATGTCATTGAACCGCTTTTGATCCAGAGAAGGGGTGTATTAAAAGACCAAAAGCAGCTGCCCATTAATGAGGGCACATTAACGACACTGCTTTTGGCTCTTTTCCAATGTCTTGTGCTGCTAGCTGATGCCACCTACACCACACTAGGGCCTGAGTGACCGGCTGGGGCCACTTACACCACATCAGGGCCTGTGGCTCTGGCTGAGGCCACTTACACCACACCAGGGCCTGTGGCTGCTGACTGAGGCCAGTTACACCACACCAGAGCCTGTGGCTGCTGGCTGAAGCCACTTACACCACACCAGGGCCTTAGTTGCTATTGAGGCCACTTACACCACACCAGGGCCTGTGGCTGCTGGCTGAGGCCACTTACACCACACCAGTGCCTGTGGCTTCTGGCTGAGGCGACTTACACCACACCAGGGCCTGTGGCTCTGGCTTAGGCCAATTACACCACACCAGGGTCTGTGGCTCTTGCTCAGGCCACTTACACCACACCAGGGCCTGTGGCTGCTGGCTGAGGCCACCTACACCACACCAGGGCCTGTGGCTGCTTGCTGAGGCGACTTACACCACACCAGGGCCTGTTGCTGCTGGCTGAGGCCACTTACACCACCCCAGTGCCTGTGGCTTCTGGCTGAGGCGACTTACACCACACCAGGGCCTGTTGCTATTGAGGCCATTTACACCACACCAGGGTCTGTGGCTCTTGCTCAGGCCACTTACACCACACCAGGGCCTGTGGCACTGGCTCAGGCCGCTTAGACCACACCAGGGTCTGTGGCTCTTGCTCAGGCCACTTACACCACACCAGGGCCTGTGGCACTGGCTCAGGCCGCTTAGACCACACCAGGGCCTGTGGCTGCTGGCTGAGGCGACTTACACCACACCAGGGCCTGTTGCTGCTGGCTGAGGCCACTTACACCACACCAGGCCCTGTGGCTTCTGGCTGAGGTGACTTACACCACACCAGGGCCTGTGGCTGCTGGCTGAGGCCACTTACACCACACCAGGGCCTGTGGCTCTTGCTCAGGCCACTTACACCACACCAGGGCCTGTGGCTCTTGCTCAGGCCACTCACATCACACCAGGCCCTGCTCTTCTGGCCGAGGCCATCTTCACCAAACCAGGCCCTGTGCTGCTAGCTGTGGCCATGTACAACACACCAGGCCCTGTGCTGGTTCCTGAGGCCATCTTCAACAATCCAGGGCCTGTGCTGTTGGATAAATGCTAAACTGAGCCTTTGGGTTAGGGTATTATGCAAACATGCAGGTATGGTTATAGGATTGTCTTCGAAACTTCAGGTACTTGCCACCTAATCACTTGAATCCATAAATTGAGACATTGTGCTGGAGCCAGCAGCTTACGGCCATACCACCCTGAGCACGCCTGACCTCGTCTGATCTCGGAAGCTAAGCAGGGCTGGGCTTGGTTAGTACTTGGATGGGAGACTGCCTGGGAATACCTGGTGCTGTAAGCCTTTCATTTTCATGTCATTGAACCGCTTTTGATCCAGAGAAGGGGTGTATTAAAAGACCAAAAGCAGCTGCCCATTAATGAGGGCACATTAACGACACTGCTTTTGGCTCTTTTCCAATGTCTTGTGCTGCTAGCTGATGCAACCTACACCACACAAGGGCCTGAGTGACCGGCTGGGGCCACTTACACCACATCAGGGCCTGTGGCTCTGGCTGAGGCCACTTTCACCACACCAGGGCCTGTGGCTGCTGGCTGAGGCCACCTACACCACACCAGGGCATTAGTTGCTATTGAGGCCAATTACACCACACCAGGGTCTGTGGCTCTTGCTCAGGCCACTTACACCACACCAGGGCCTGTGGCTCTTGCTCAGGCCACTTACACCACACCAGGGCCTGTGGCTGCTGGCTGAGGCCACCTACACCACACCAGGGCATTAGTTGCTATTGAGGCCAATTACACCACACCAGGGTCTGTGGCTCTTGCTCAGGCCACTTACACCACACCAGGGCCTGTGGCTCTTGCTCAGGCCACTTACACCACACCAGGGCCTGTGGCACTGGCTGAGGCCACTTACACCACACCAGGGCCTGTGGCTGCTGGCTGAGGCCACTTACACCACACCAGGGCCTGTGGCTGCTGGCTGAGGCCACTTACACCACACCAGGGCCTGTGGCTGGTGGCTGAGGCCACCTACACCACACCAGGGCCTGTGGCTGCTGGCTGAGGCGACTTACACCACACCAGGGCCCTTTTGCTGCTGGCTGAGGCCACTTACACCACACCAGTGCCTGTGGCTTCTGTCTGAGGCGACTTACACCACACCAGGGCCTGTGGCTGCTGGCTGAGGCCAATTACACCACACCAGGGTCTGTGGCTCTTGCTCAGGCCACTTACACCACACCAGGGCCTGTGGCACTGGCTGAGGCCACTTACACCACACCAGGGCCTGTGGCTGCTGGCTGAGGCCACTTACACCACACCAGGGCCTGTGGCTGCTGGCTGAGGCCACTTACACCACACCAGGGCCTGTGGCTGCTGGCTGAGGCCACCTACACCACACCAGGGCCTGTGGCTGCTGGCTGAGGCGACTTACACCACACCAGGGCCCTTTTGCTGCTGGCTGAGGCCACTTACACCACACCAGTGCCTGTGGCACTGGCTGAGGCCACTTACACCACACCAGGGCCTGTGGCTGCTGGCTGAGGCCAATTACACCACACCAGGGTCTGTGGCTCTTGCTCAGGCCACTTACACCACACCAGGGCCTGTGGCACTGGCTGAGGCAACTTACACCACACCAGGGCCTGTGGCTGCTGGCTGAGGCCACTTACACCACACCAGGGCCTGTGGCTGCTGGCTGAGGCCACTTACACCACACCAGGGCCTGTGGCTGCTGGCTGAGGCCACCTACACCACACCAGGGCCTGTGGCTGCTGGCTGAGGTGACTTACACCACACCAGGGCCCTTTTGCTGCTGGCTGAGGCCACTTACACCACACCAGTGCCTGTGGCTTCGGGCTGAGGCGACTTACACCACACCAGGGCCTGTGGCTGCTGGCTGAGGCCACTTACACCACACCAAGGCCTGTGGCTCTTGCTCAGGCCATCTTCACCAAACCAGGGCCTGAGTGACCGGCTGGGGCCACTTACACCACACCAGGGCCTGTGGCTCTTGCTCAGGCCACTCATATCACACCAGGCCCTGTGCTTCTGGCCGAGGCCATCTTCACCAAACCAGGCCCTGTGCTGCTAGCTGTGGCCATGTACAACACACCAGGCCCTGTGCTGGTTCCTGAGGCCATCTTCAACAATCCAGGGCCTGTGCTGTTGGATAAATGCCAAACTGAGCCTTTGGGTTAGGGTATTATGCAAACATGCAGGTATGGTTATAGGATTGTCTTCGTAACTTCAGGTACTTGCCACCTAATCACTTGAATCCATAAATTGAGTCATTGTGCTGGGGCCAGCAGCTTACGGCCATACCACCCTGAGCACGCCCGACCTCGTCTGATCTCAGAAGCTAAACAGGGCTGGGCTTGGTTAGTACTTGGATGGGAGACTGCCTGGGAATACCTGGTGCTGTAAGCCTTTCATTTTCATGTCATTGAACCGCTTTTGATCCAGAGAAGGGGTGTATTAAAAGACCAAAAGCCCATTAATGAGGGCACATTAACGACATTGCTTTTGGCTCTTTTCCAATGTCTTGTGCTGCTAGCTGATGCCACCTACACCACACCAGGGCCTGAGTGACCGGCTGGGGCCACTTACACCACATCAGGGCCTGTGGCTCTGGCTGAGGCCACTTACACCACACCAGGGCCTGTGGCTGCTGGCTGAGGCCACCTACACCACACCAGGGCCTTAGTTGCTATTGAGGCCAATTACACCACACCAGGGTCTGTGGCTCTTGCTCAGGCCACTTACACCACACCAGGGCCTGTGGCTGCTGGCTGAGGCCATTTACACCACACCAGGGCCTGTGGCTGCTGGCTGAGGCCACCTACACCACACCAGGGCATTAGTTGCTATTGAGGCCAATTACACCACACCAGGGTCTGTGGCTCTTGCTCAGGCCACTTACACCACACCAGGGCCTGTGGCTCTTGCTCAGGCCACTTACACCACACCAGGGCCTGTGGCTTCTGGCTGAGGCGACTTACACCACACCAGGGCCTGTGGCTTCTGGCTGAGGCGACTTACACCACACCAGGGCCTGTGGCTGCTAGCTGAGGCCACTTACACCAAACCAGGGCCTGTGGCTGCTTGCTGAGGCCATCTTCAACAATCCAGGGCCTGTGCTGTTGGATAAATGCCAAACTGAGCCTTTGGGTTAGGGTATTATGCAAACATGCAGGTATGGTTATAGGATTGTCTTCGTAACTTCAGGTACTTGCCACCTAATCACTTGAATCCATAAATTGAGACATTGTGCTGGGGCCAGCAGCTTACGGCCATACCACCCTGAGCACGCCCGACCTCGTCTGATCTCGGAAGCTAAGCAGGGCTGGGCTTGGTTAGTACTTGGATGGGAGACTGCCTGGGAATACCTGGTGCTGTAAGCCTTTCATTTTCATGTCATTGAACCGCTTTTGATCCAGAGAAGGGGTGTATTAAAAGACCAGAAGCAGCTCCCCATTAATGAGGGCACATTAACGACATTGCTTTTGGCTGTTTTCCAATGTCTTGTGCTGCTAGCTGATGCCACCTACACCACACCAGGGCCTGAGTGACCGGCTGGGGCCACTTACACCACATCAGGGCCTGTGGCTCTGGCTGAGGCCACTTACACCACACAAGGGCCTGTGGCTGCTGGCTGAGGCCACTTACACCACACCAGGGCCTGTGGCTGCTGGCTGAGGCGACTTACACCACACCAGGGCCCTTTTGCTGCTGGCTGAGGCCACTTACACCACACCAGTGCCTGTGGCACTGGCTGAGGCCACTTACACCACACCAGGGCCTGTGGCTGCTGGCTGAGGCCAATTACAACACACCAGGGTCTGTGGCTCTTGCTCAGGCCACTTACACCACACCAGGGCCTGTGGCACTGGCTGAGGCAACTTACACCACACCAGGGCCTGTGGCTGCTGGCTGAGGCCACTTACACCACACCAAGGCCTGTGGCTCTTGCTCAGGCCATCTTCACCAAACCAGGGCCTGAGTGACCGGCTGGGGCCACTTACACCACACCAGGGCCTGTGGCTCTTGCTCAGGCCACTCATATCACACCAGGCCCTGTGCTTCTGGCCGAGGCCATCTTCACCAAACCAGGCCCTGTGCTGCTAGCTGTGGCCATGTACAACACACCAGGCCCTGTGCTGGTTCCTGAGGCCATCTTCAACAATCCAGGGCCTGTGCTGTTGGATAAATGCCAAACTGAGCCTTTGGGTTAGGGTATTATGCAAACATGCAGGTATGGTTATAGGATTGTCTTCGTAACTTCAGGTACTTGCCACCTAATCACTTGAATCCATAAATTGAGTCACTGTGCTGGGGCCAGCAGCTTACGGCCATACCACCCTGAGCACGCCCGACCTCGTCTGATCTCGGAAGCTAAGCAGGGCTGGGCTTGGTTAGTACTTGGATGGGAGACTGCCTGGGAATACCTGGTGCTGTAAGCCTTTCATTTTCATGTCATTGAACCGCTTTTGATCCAGAGAAGGGGTGTATTAAAAGACCAAAAGCCCATTAATGAGGGCACATTAACGACATTGCTTTTGGCTCTTTTCCAATGTCTTGTGCTGCTAGCTGATGCCACCTACACCACACCAGGGCCTGAGTGACTGGCTGGGGCCACTTACACCACATCAGGGCCTGTGGCTCTGGCTGAGGCCACTTACACCACACCAGGGCCTGTGGCTGCTGGCTGAGGCCACCTACACCACACCAGGGCCTTAGTTGCTATTGAGGCCAATTACACCACACCAGGGTCTGTGGCTCTTGCTCAGGCCACTTACACCACACCAGGCCTGTGGCACTTGCTCAGGCCACTTACACCACACCAGGGCCTGTGGCTGCTGGCTGAGGCCACTTACACCACACCAGGGCCTGTGGCTGCTGGCTGAGGCCACCTACACCACACCAGGGCATTAGTTGCTATTGAGGCCAATTACACCACACCAGGGTCTGTGGCTCTTGCTCAGGCCACTTACACCACACCAGGGCCTGTGGCTTCTGGCTGAGGCGACTTACACCACACCAGGGCCTGTGGCTTCTGGCTGAGGCGACTTACACCACACCAGGGCCTGTGGCTGCTAGCTGAGGCCACTTACACCAAACCAGGGCCTGTGGCTGCTTGCTGAGGCCATCTTCAACAATCCAGGGCCTGTGCTGTTGGATAAATGCCAAACTGAGCCTTTGGGTTAGGGTATTATGCAAACATGCAGGTATGGTTATAGGATTGTTTTCGTAACTTCAGGTACTTGCCACCTAATCACTTGAATCCATAAATTGAGACATTGTGCTGGGGCCAGCAGCTTACGGCCATACCACCCTGAGCACGCCCGACCTCGTCTGATCTCGGAAGCTAAGCAGGGCTGGGCTTGGTTAGTACTTGGATGGGAGACTGCCTGGGAATACCTGGTGCTGTAAGCCTTTCATTTTCATGTCATTGAACCGCTTTTGATCCAGAGAAGGGGTGTATTAAAAGACCAGAAGCAGCTCCCCATTAATGAGGGCACATTAACGACATTGCTTTTGGCTGTTTTCCAATGTCTTGTGCTGCTAGCTGATGGCACCTACACCACACCAGGGCCTGAGTGACCGGCTGGGGCCACTTACACCACATCAGGGCCTGTTGCTCTGGCTGAGGCCACTTACACCACACCAGGGCCTGTGGCTGCTGGCTGAGGCCACCTACACCACACCAGGGCCTTAGTTGCTATTGAGGCCAATTACACCACACCAGGGTATGTGGCTCTTGCTCAGGCCACTTACACCACACCAGGGCCTTAGTTGCTATTGAGGCCAATTACACCACACCAGGGCCTGTGGCACTGGCTGAGGCCACTTACACCACACCAGGGCCTGTGGCTGCTGGCTGAGGCCACTTACACCACACAAGGGCCTGTGGCTGCTGGCTGAGGCCACTTACAACACACCAGGGCCTGTGGCTCTTGCTCAGGCCACTCATATCACACCAGGCCCTGTGCTTCTGGCCGAGGCCATCTTCACCAAACCAGGCCCTGTGCTGCTTGCTGAGGCCATGTACAACACGTCAGGCCCTGTGCTGGTTCCTGAGGCCATCTTCAACAATCCAGGGCCTGTGCTGTTGGATAAATGCCAAACTGAGCCTTTGGGTTAGGGTATTATGCAAACATGCAGGTATGGTTATAGGATTATCTTCGTAACTTCAGGTACTTGCCACCTAATCACTTGAATCCATAAATTGAGACATTGTGCTGGAGCCAGCAGCTTACGGCCATACCACCCTGAGCACGCCCGACCTCGTCTGATCTCGGAAGCTAAGCAGGGCTGGGCTTGGTTAGTACTTGGATGGGAGACTGCCTGGGAATACCTGTTGCTGTAAGCCTTTCATTTTCATGTCATTGAACCGCTTTTGATCCAGAGAAGGGGTGTATTAAAAGACCAAAAGCAGCTGCCCATTAATGAGGGCACATTAACGACATTGCTTTTGGCTGTTTTCCAATGTCTTGTGCTGCTACCTGATGCCACCTACACCACACCAGGGCCTTAGTTGCTATTGAGGCCAATTACACCACACCAGGGTCTTTGGCTCTTGCTCAGGCCACTTACACCACACCAGGGCCTGTGGCACTGGCTGAGGCCACTTACACCACACCAGGGCCTGTGGCTGCTGGCTGAGGCCACTTACACCACACCAGGGCCTTATTTGCTATTGAGGCCACTTACACCACACCAGGGCCTGTGGCTCTTGCTCAGGCCACTCACATCACACCAGGCCCTGCGCTTCTGGCCGAGGCCATCTTCACCAAACCAGGCCCTGTGCTGCTAGCTGTGGCCATGTACAACACACCAGGCCCTGTGCTGGTTCCTGAGGCCATCTTCAACAATCCAGGGCCTGTGCTGTTGGATAAATGCTAAACTGAGCCTTTGGGTTAGGGTATTATGCAAACATGAAGGTAGGGTTATAGGATTGTCTTCGTAACTTCAGGTACTTGCCACCTAATCACCTGAATCCATAAATTGAGACATTGTGCTGGGGCCAGCAGCTTACGGCCATACCACCCTGAGCACGCCCGACCTCGTCTGATCTCGGAAGCTGAGCAGGGCTGGGCTTGGTTAGTACTTGGATGGGACCCTGCCTGGGAATACCTGGTGCTGTAAGCCTTTCATTTTCATGTCATTGAACCGCTTTTGATCCAGAGAAGGGGTGTATTAAAAGACCAAAAGCAGCTGCCCATTAATGAGGGCACATTAACGACATTGCTTTTGGCTCTTTTCCAATGTCTTGTGCTGCTAGCTGATGCCACCTACACCACACCAGGGCCTGAGTGACCGGCTGGGGCCACTTACACCACATCAGGGCCTGTGGCTCTGGCTGAGGCCACTTACACCACACCAGGGCCTGTGGCTGCTGGCTGAGGCCACTTACACCACACCAGGGCCTGTGGCTGCTGGCTGAGGCCACTTACACCACACCAGGGCCTTAGTTGCTATTGAGGCCAATTACACCACACCATGGTCTGTGGCTCTTGCTCAGGCAACTTACACCACACCAGGGCCTGTGGCACTGGCTGAGGCCACTTACACCACACCAGGGCCTGTGGCTGCTGGCTGAGGCCACTTACACCACACAAGGGCTTGTGGCTGCTGGCTGAGGCCACCTACACCACACCAGGGCCTTAGTTGCTATTGAGGCCAATTACACCACACCAGGGTCTGTGGCTCTTGCTCAGGCCACTTACACCACACCAGGCCTGTGGCACTTGCTCAGGCCACTTACACCACACCAGGGCCTGTGGCTGCTGGCTGAGGCCACTTACACCACACCAGGGCCTGTGGCTGCTGGCTGAGGCCACCTACACCACACCAGGGCATTAGTTGCTATTGAGGCCAATTACACCACACCAGGGTCTGTGGCTCTTGCTCAGGCCACTTACACCACACCAGGGCCTGTGGCTTCTGGCTGAGGCGACTTACACCACACCAGGGCCTGTGGCTTCTGGCTGAGGCGACTTACACCACACCAGGGCCTGTGGCTGCTAGCTGAGGCCACTTACACCAAACCAGGGCCTGTGGCTGCTTGCTGAGGCCATCTTCAACAATCCAGGGCCTGTGCTGTTGGATAAATGCCAAACTGAGCCTTTGGGTTAGGGTATTATGCAAACATGCAGGTATGGTTATAGGATTGTTTTCGTAACTTCAGGTACTTGCCACCTAATCACTTGAATCCATAAATTGAGACATTGTGCTGGGGCCAGCAGCTTACGGCCATACCACCCTGAGCACGCCCGACCTCGTCTGATCTCGGAAGCTAAGCAGGGCTGGGCTTGGTTAGTACTTGGATGGGAGACTGCCTGGGAATACCTGGTGCTGTAAGCCTTTCATTTTCATGTCATTGAACCGCTTTTGATCCAGAGAAGGGGTGTATTAAAAGACCAGAAGCAGCTCCCCATTAATGAGGGCACATTAACGACATTGCTTTTGGCTGTTTTCCAATGTCTTGTGCTGCTAGCTGATGGCACCTACACCACACCAGGGCCTGAGTGACCGGCTGGGGCCACTTACACCACATCAGGGCCTGTTGCTCTGGCTGAGGCCACTTACACCACACCAGGGCCTGTGGCTGCTGGCTGAGGCCACCTACACCACACCAGGGCCTTAGTTGCTATTGAGGCCAATTACACCACACCAGGGTATGTGGCTCTTGCTCAGGCCACTTACACCACACCAGGGCCTTAGTTGCTATTGAGGCCAATTACACCACACCAGGGCCTGTGGCACTGGCTGAGGCCACTTACACCACACCAGGGCCTGTGGCTGCTGGCTGAGGCCACTTACACCACACAAGGGCCTGTGGCTGCTGGCTGAGGCCACTTACAACACACCAGGGCCTGTGGCTCTTGCTCAGGCCACTCATATCACACCAGGCCCTGTGCTTCTGGCCGAGGCCATCTTCACCAAACCAGGCCCTGTGCTGCTTGCTGAGGCCATGTACAACACGTCAGGCCCTGTGCTGGTTCCTGAGGCCATCTTCAACAATCCAGGGCCTGTGCTGTTGGATAAATGCCAAACTGAGCCTTTGGGTTAGGGTATTATGCAAACATGCAGGTATGGTTATAGGATTATCTTCGTAACTTCAGGTACTTGCCACCTAATCACTTGAATCCATAAATTGAGACATTGTGCTGGAGCCAGCAGCTTACGGCCATACCACCCTGAGCACGCCCGACCTCGTCTGATCTCGGAAGCTAAGCAGGGCTGGGCTTGGTTAGTACTTGGATGGGAGACTGCCTGGGAATACCTGTTGCTGTAAGCCTTTCATTTTCATGTCATTGAACCGCTTTTGATCCAGAGAAGGGGTGTATTAAAAGACCAAAAGCAGCTGCCCATTAATGAGGGCACATTAACGACATTGCTTTTGGCTGTTTTCCAATGTCTTGTGCTGCTACCTGATGCCACCTACACCACACCAGGGCCTTAGTTGCTATTGAGGCCAATTACACCACACCAGGGTCTTTGGCTCTTGCTCAGGCCACTTACACCACACCAGGGCCTGTGGCACTGGCTGAGGCCACTTACACCACACCAGGGCCTGTGGCTGCTGGCTGAGGCCACTTACACCACACCAGGGCCTTATTTGCTATTGAGGCCACTTACACCACACCAGGGCCTGTGGCTCTTGCTCAGGCCACTCACATCACACCAGGCCCTGCGCTTCTGGCCGAGGCCATCTTCACCAAACCAGGCCCTGTGCTGCTAGCTGTGGCCATGTACAACACACCAGGCCCTGTGCTGGTTCCTGAGGCCATCTTCAACAATCCAGGGCCTGTGCTGTTGGATAAATGCTAAACTGAGCCTTTGGGTTAGGGTATTATGCAAACATGAAGGTAGGGTTATAGGATTGTCTTCGTAACTTCAGGTACTTGCCACCTAATCACCTGAATCCATAAATTGAGACATTGTGCTGGGGCCAGCAGCTTACGGCCATACCACCCTGAGCACGCCCGACCTCGTCTGATCTCGGAAGCTGAGCAGGGCTGGGCTTGGTTAGTACTTGGATGGGACCCTGCCTGGGAATACCTGGTGCTGTAAGCCTTTCATTTTCATGTCATTGAACCGCTTTTGATCCAGAGAAGGGGTGTATTAAAAGACCAAAAGCAGCTGCCCATTAATGAGGGCACATTAACGACATTGCTTTTGGCTCTTTTCCAATGTCTTGTGCTGCTAGCTGATGCCACCTACACCACACCAGGGCCTGAGTGACCGGCTGGGGCCACTTACACCACATCAGGGCCTGTGGCTCTGGCTGAGGCCACTTACACCACACCAGGGCCTGTGGCTGCTGGCTGAGGCCACTTACACCACACCAGGGCCTGTGGCTGCTGGCTGAGGCCACTTACACCACACCAGGGCCTTAGTTGCTATTGAGGCCAATTACACCACACCATGGTCTGTGGCTCTTGCTCAGGCAACTTACACCACACCAGGGCCTGTGGCACTGGCTGAGGCCACTTACACCACACCAGGGCCTGTGGCTGCTGGCTGAGGCCACTTACACCACACAAGGGCTTGTGGCTGCTGGCTGAGGCCACCTACACCACACCAGGGCCTTAGTTGCTATTGAGGCCAATTACACCACACCAGGGTCTGTGGCTCTTGCTCAGGCCACTTACACCACACCAGGCCTGTGGCACTTGCTCAGGCCACTTACACCACACCAGGGCCTGTGGCTGCTGGCTGAGGCCACTTACACCACACCAGGGCCTGTGGCTGCTGGCTGAGGCCACCTACACCACACCAGGGCATTAGTTGCTATTGAGGCCAATTACACCACACCAGGGTCTGTGGCTCTTGCTCAGGCCACTTACACCACACCAGGGCCTGTGGCTTCTGGCTGAGGCGACTTACACCACACCAGGGCCTGTGGCTTCTGGCTGAGGCGACTTACACCACACCAGGGCCTGTGGCTGCTAGCTGAGGCCACTTACACCAAACCAGGGCCTGTGGCTGCTTGCTGAGGCCATCTTCAACAATCCAGGGCCTGTGCTGTTGGATAAATGCCAAACTGAGCCTTTGGGTTAGGGTATTATGCAAACATGCAGGTATGGTTATAGGATTGTTTTCGTAACTTCAGGTACTTGCCACCTAATCACTTGAATCCATAAATTGAGACATTGTGCTGGGGCCAGCAGCTTACGGCCATACCACCCTGAGCACGCCCGACCTCGTCTGATCTCGGAAGCTAAGCAGGGCTGGGCTTGGTTAGTACTTGGATGGGAGACTGCCTGGGAATACCTGGTGCTGTAAGCCTTTCATTTTCATGTCATTGAACCGCTTTTGATCCAGAGAAGGGGTGTATTAAAAGACCAGAAGCAGCTCCCCATTAATGAGGGCACATTAACGACATTGCTTTTGGCTGTTTTCCAATGTCTTGTGCTGCTAGCTGATGCCACCTACACCACACCAGGGCCTGAGTGACCGGCTGGGGCCACTTACACCACATCAGGGCCTGTTGCTCTGGCTGAGGCCACTTACACCACACCAGGGCCTGTGGCTGCTGGCTGAGGCCACCTACACCACACCAGGGCCTTAGTTGCTATTGAGGCCAATTACACCACACCAGGGTATGTGGCTCTTGCTCAGGCCACTTACACCACACCAGGGCCTTAGTTGCTATTGAGGCCAATTACACCACACCAGGGCCTGTGGCACTGGCTGAGGCCACTTACACCACACCAGGGCCTGTGGCTGCTGGCTGAGGCCACTTACACCACACAAGGGCCTGTGGCTGCTGGCTGAGGCCACTTACAACACACCAGGGCCTGTGGCTCTTGCTCAGGCCACTCATATCACACCAGGCCCTGTGCTTCTGGCCGAGGCCATCTTCACCAAACCAGGCCCTGTGCTGCTTGCTGAGGCCATGTACAACACGTCAGGCCCTGTGCTGGTTCCTGAGGCCATCTTCAACAATCCAGGGCCTGTGCTGTTGGATAAATGCCAAACTGAGCCTTTGGGTTAGGGTATTATGCAAACATGCAGGTATGGTTATAGGATTATCTTCGTAACTTCAGGTACTTGCCACCTAATCACTTGAATCCATAAATTGAGACATTGTGCTGGAGCCAGCAGCTTACGGCCATACCACCCTGAGCACGCCCGACCTCGTCTGATCTCGGAAGCTAAGCAGGGCTGGGCTTGGTTAGTACTTGGATGGGAGACTGCCTGGGAATACCTGGTGCTGTAAGCCTTTCATTTTCATGTCATTGAACCGCTTTTGATCCAGAGAAGGGGTGTATTAAAAGACCAAAAGCAGCTGCCCATTAATGAGGGCACATTAACGACATTGCTTTTGGCTGTTTTCCAATGTCTTGTGCTGCTACCTGATGCCACCTACACCACACCAGGGCCTTAGTTGCTATTGAGGCCAATTACACCACACCAGGGTCTTTGGCTCTTGCTCAGGCCACTTACACCACACCAGGGCCTGTGGCACTGGCTGAGGCCACTTACACCACACCAGGGCCTGTGGCTGCTGGCTGAGGCCACTTACACCACACCAGGGCCTTATTTGCTATTGAGGCCACTTACACCACACCAGGGCCTGTGGCTCTTGCTCAGGCCACTCACATCACACCAGGCCCTGCGCTTCTGGCCGAGGCCATCTTCACCAAACCAGGCCCTGTGCTGCTAGCTGTGGCCATGTACAACACACCAGGCCCTGTGCTGGTTCCTGAGGCCATCTTCAACAATCCAGGGCCTGTGCTGTTGGATAAATGCTAAACTGAGCCTTTGGGTTAGGGTATTATGCAAACATGAAGGTAGGGTTATAGGATTGTCTTCGTAACTTCAGGTACTTGCCACCTAATCACCTGAATCCATAAATTGAGACATTGTGCTGGGGCCAGCAGCTTACGGCCATACCACCCTGAGCACGCCCGACCTCGTCTGATCTCGGAAGCTGAGCAGGGCTGGGCTTGGTTAGTACTTGGATGGGACCCTGCCTGGGAATACCTGGTGCTGTAAGCCTTTCATTTTCATGTCATTGAACCGCTTTTGATCCAGAGAAGGGGTGTATTAAAAGACCAAAAGCAGCTGCCCATTAATGAGGGCACATTAACGACATTGCTTTTGGCTCTTTTCCAATGTCTTGTGCTGCTAGCTGATGCCACCTACACCACACCAGGGCCTGAGTGACCGGCTGGGGCCACTTACACCACATCAGGGCCTGTGGCTCTGGCTGAGGCCACTTACACCACACCAGGGCCTGTGGCTGCTGGCTGAGGCCACTTACACCACACCAGGGCCTGTGGCTGCTGGCTGAGGCCACTTACACCACACCAGGGCCTTAGTTGCTATTGAGGCCAATTACACCACACCATGGTCTGTGGCTCTTGCTCAGGCAACTTACACCACACCAGGGCCTGTGGCACTGGCTGAGGCCACTTACACCACACCAGGGCCTGTGGCTGCTGGCTGAGGCCACTTACACCACACAAGGGCTTGTGGCTGCTGGCTGAGGCCACCTACACCACACCAGGGCCTGTGGCTGCTGGCTGAGGCCACCTACACCACACCAGGGCCTGTGGCTCTTGCTCAGGCCACTTACACCACACCAGGGCCTGTGGCTCTTGCTCAGGCCACTTACACCACACCAGGGCCTGTGGCTCTTGCTCAGGCCACTCATATCACACCAGGCCCTGTGCTTCTGGCTGAGGCCACTTAGACCACACCAGGGCCTGTGGCTGCTGGCTGAGGCCATCTACACCACACCAGGGCCTGTGGCTGCTGGCTGAGGCGACTTACACCACACCAGGGCCCTTTTGCTGCTGGCTGAGGCCACTTACACCACACCAGGGCCTGTGGCTGCTGGCTGAGGCCACCTACACCACACCAGGGCCTTAGTTGCTATTGAGGCCAATTACACCACACAAGGGCCTGTGGCTGCTGGCTGAGGCCACCTACACCACACCAGGGCCTGTGGCTGCTGGCTGAGGCCACCTACACCACACCACGGCCTTATTTGCTGGCTGAGGTCACTTACACCACACCAGGGCCTTAGTTGCTATTGAGGCCAATTACACCACACCAGGGCCTGTGGCACTTGCTCAGGCCACTTACACCACACCAGGGCCTGTGGCACTTGCTCAGGCCACTTACACCACACCAGGGCCTGTGGCTGCTGGCTGAGGCCACTTACACCACACCAGGGCCTGTGGCTCTTGCTCAGGCCACTTACACCACACCAGGGCCTGTGTCACTGGCTGAGGCCACTTAGACCACACCAGGGCCTGTGGCTGCTGGCTGAGGCCACTCACAACACACCAGGGCCTGTGGCTGCTAGCTGAGGCCACTTACACCAAACCAGGGCCTGTGGCTGCTTGCTGAGGCCACCTACACCACACCAGGGCCTTAGTTGCTATTGAGGCCAATTACACCACACAAGGGCCTGTGGCTGCTGGCTGAGGCCACCTACACCACACCAGGGCCTGTGGCTGCTGGCTGAGGCCACTTACAACACACCAGGGCCTGTGGCTGCTGGCTGAGGCCACCTACACCACACCAGGGCCTGTGGCTGCTGGCTGAGGCCACTTACAACACACCAGGGTCTGTGGCTCTTGCTCAGGCCACTCATATCACACCAGGCCCTGTGGTTCTGGCCGAGGCCATCTTCACCAAACCAGGCCCTGTGCTGCTTGCTGTGGCCATGTACAACACACCAGGCCCTGTGCTGGTTCCTGACGCCATCTTCAATAATCCTGGGCCTGTGCTGTTGGATAAATGCCAAACTGAGCCTTTGGGTTAGGGTATTATGCAAACATGCAGGTATGGTTATAGGATTGTCTTCGTAACTTCAGGTACTTGCCACCTAATCACTTGAATCCATAAATTGAGACATTGTGCTCGGGCCAGCAGCTTACGGCCATACCACCCTGAGCACGCCCGACCTCGTCTGATCTCGGAAGCTAAGCAGGGCTGGGCTTGGTTAGTACTTGGATGGGAGACTGCCTGGGAATACCTGGTGCTGTAAGCCTTTCATTTTCATGTCATTGAACCGCTTTTGATCCAGAGAAGGGGTGTATTAAAAGACCAAAAGCAGCTGCCCATTAATGAGGGCACATTAACGACATTGCTTTTGGCTGTTTTCCAATGTCTTGTGCTGCTAGCTGATGCCACTTACACCACACCAGGGCCTGTGGCTGCTGGCTGAGGCCACTTACACCACACCAGGGCCTTAGTTGCTATTGAGGCCAATTACACCACACCATGGTCTGTGGCTCTTGCTCAGGCCACTTACACCACACCAGGGCCTGTGGCTGCTGGCTGAGGCCACTTACACCACACAAGGGCTTGTGGCTGCTGGCTGAGGCCACCTACACCACACCAGGGCCTGTGGCTGCTGGCTGAGGCCACCTACACCACACCAGGGCCTGTGGCTCTTGCTCAGGCCACTTACACCACACCAGGGCCTGTGGCTCTTGCTCAGGCCACTTACACCACACCAGGGCCTGTGGCTCTTGCTCAGGCCACTCATATCACACCAGGCTCTGTGCTTCTGGCTGAGGCCACTTAGACCACACCAGGGCCTGTGGCTGCTGGCTGAGGCCACTTACACCACACCAGGGCCCTTTTGCTGCTGGCTGAGGCCACTTACACCACACCAGGGCCTGTGGCTTCTGGCTGAGGCCACTTACACCACACCAGGGCCTGTGGCTGCTGGCTGAGGCCACTTACACCACACCAGGGCCTGTGGCTCTTGCTCAGGCCACTCACATCACACCAGGCCCTGCGCTTCTGGCCGAGGCCATCTTCACCAAACCAGGCCCTGTGGCTCTTGCTCAGGCCACTTACACCACACCAGGGCCTGTGGCTCTGGCTTAGGCCACTTACACCACACCAGGGCCTGTGGCACTTGCTCAGGCCACTTACACCACACCAGGGCCTGTGGCTGCTGGCTGAGGCCACTTACACCACACCAGGGCCTGTGGCACTGGCTGAGGCCACTTAGACCACACCAGGGCCTGTGGCTGCTGGCTGAGGCCACCTACACCACACCAGGGCCTTAGTTGCTATTGAGGCCAATTACACCACACAAGGGCCTGTGGCTGCTGGCTGAGGCCACCTACACCACACCAGGGCCTGTGGCTGCTGGCTGAGGCCACTTACACCACACCAGGGCCTGAGTGACCGGCTGGGGCCACTTACACCACATCAGGGCCTGTGGCTCTGGCTGAGGCCACTTACACCACACCAGGGCCTGTGGCTGCTGGCTGAGGCCAGTTACACCACACCAGAGCCTGTGGCTGCTGGCTGAAGCCACTTACACCACACCAGGGCCTTAGTTGCTATTGAGGCCACTTACACCACACCAGGGCCTGTGGCTGCTGGCTGAGGCCACCTACACCACACCAGGGCCTGTGGCTGCTGGCTGAGGCCACTTACACCACACCAGGGCCTGTGGCTGCTGGCTGAAGCCACTTACACCACACCAGGGCCTTAGTTGCTATTGAGGCCACTTACACCACACCAGGGCCTGTGGCTGCTGGCTGAGGCCACCTACACCACACCAGGGCCCTTTTGCTGCTGGCTGAGGCCACTTACACCACACCAGGGCCTTAGTTGCTATTGAGGCCAATTACACCACACCATGGTCTGTGGCTCTTGCTCAGGCCACTTACACCACACCAGGGCCTGTGGCTGCTGGCTGAGGCCACTTACACCACACCAGGGCCTGTGGCTCTTACTCAGGCCACTTACACCACACCAGGGCCTGTGGCACTGGCTGAGGCCACTTAGACCACACCAGGGCCTGTGGCTGCTGGCTGAGGCCACTTACACCACACCAGGGCCTGTGGCTGCTGGCTGAGGCCACTTACACCAAACCAGGGCCTGTGGCTGCTTGCTGAGGCCATCTTCACCAAACCAGGCCCTGTGTTGCTTGCTGTGGCCATGTAAAACACACCAGGTCCTGTGCTGGTTCTTGAGGCCATCTTCAACAATCCAGGGCCTGTGCTGTTGGATAAATGCCAAACTGAGCCTTTGGGTTAGGGTATTATGCAAACATGCAGGTATGGTTATAGGATTGTCTTCGTAACTTCAGGTACTTGCCACCTAATCACTTGAATCCATAAATTGAGACATTGTGCTGGGGCCAGCAGCTTACGGCCATACCACCCTGAGCACGCCCGACCTCGTCTGATCTCGGAAGCTAAGCAGGGCTGGGCTTGGTTAGTACTTGGTTGGGAGACTGCCTGGGAATACCTGGTGCTGTAAGCCTTTCATTTTCATGTCATTGAACCGCTTTTGATCCAGAGAAGGGGTGTATTAAAAGACCAAAAGCAGCTCCCCATTAATGAGGGCACATTAACGACACTGCTTTTGGCTGTTTTCCAATGTCTTGTGCTGCTAGCTGATGCCACTTACACCACACCAGGGCCTGTGGCTGCTGGCTGAGGCCACTTACACCACACCAGGGCCTGTGGCTGCTGGCTGAGGCCACCTACACCACACCAGGGCCTTAGTTGCTATTGAGGCCAATTACACCACACAAGGGCCTGTGGCTGCTGGCTGAGGCCACCTACACCACACCAGGGCCTGTGGCTGCTGGCTGAGGCCACTTACAACACACCAGGGCCTGTGGCTCTTGCTCAGGCCACTCATATCACACCAGGCCCTGTGCTTCTGGCCGAGGCCATCTTCACCAAACCAGGCCCTGTGCTGCTTGCTGTGGCCATGTACAACACACCAGGCCCTGTGCTGGTTCCTGACGCCATCTTCAACAATCCAGGGCCTGTGCTGTTGGATAAATGCCAAACTGAGCCTTTGGGTTAGGGTATTATGCAAACATGCAGGTATGGTTATAGGATTGTCTTCGTAACTTCAGGTACTTGCCACCTAATCACTTGAATCCATAAATTGAGACATTGTGCTGGGGCCAGCAGATTACGGCCATACCACCCTGAGCACGCCCGACCTCGTCTGATCTCGGAAGCTAAGCAGGGCTGGGCTTGGTTAGTACTTGGATGGGAGACTGCCTGGGAATACCTGGTGCTGTAAGCCTTTCATTTTCATGTCATTGAACCGCTTTTGATCCAGAGAAGGGGTGTATTAAAAGACCAAAAGCAGCTCCCCATTAATGAGGGCACATTAACGACATTGCTTTTGGCTGTTTTCCAATGTCTTGTGCTGCTAGCTGATGCCACCTACACCACACCACGGCCTTATTTGCTGGCTGAGGTCACTTACACCACACCAGGGCCTGTGGCTCTTGCTCAGGCCACTTACACCACACCAGGGCCTGTGGCTCTTGCTCAGGCCACTTACACCACACCAGGGCCTGTGGGACCGGCTGGGGCCACTTACACCACACCAGGGCCTGTGGCTGCTGGCTGAGGCCACTTACACCACACAAGGGCCTGAGGGACCGGCTGGGGCCACTTACACCACATCAGGGCCTGTGGCTGCTGGCTGAGGCCACTTACACCACACCAGGGCCTGTGGCTGCTGGCTGAGGCCACCTACACCACACCAGGGCCTTAGTTGCTATTGAGGCCAATTACACCACACCAGGGTCTGTGGCTCTTGCTCAGGCCACTTACACCACACCAGGGCCTGTGGCACTGGCTGAGGCCACTTACACCACACCAGGGCCTGTGGCTGCTGGCTTAGGCCACCTACACCACACCAGGGCCTTAGTTGCTATTGAGGCCAATTACACCACACAAGGGCCTGTGGCTGCTGGCTGAGGCCACCTACACCACACCAGGGCCTGTGGCTGCTGGCTGAGGCCACTTACACCACACCAGTGCCTGTGGCTTCTGGCTGAGGCGACTTACACCACACCAGGGCCTGTGGCTGCTGGCTGAGGCCACTTACACCACACCAGGGCCTGTGGCTGCTGGCTGAGGCCACCTACACCACACCAGGGCATTAGTTGCTATTGAGGCCAATTACACCACACCAGGGTCTGTGGCTCTTGCTCAGGCCACTTACACCACACCAGGGCCTGTGGCTCTTGCTCAGGCCACTTACACCACACCAGGGCCTGTGGCTGCTGGCTGAGGCCACTTACACCACACCAGGGCCTGTGGCTGCTGGCTGAGGCCACCTACACCACACCAGGGCCTGTGGCTGCTGGCTGAGGCCACCTACACCACACCAGGGCCTGTGGCTTCTGGCTGAGGCGACTTACACCACACCAGGGCCTGTGGCTGCTGGCTGAGGCCACTTACACCACACCAAGGCCTGTGGCTCTTGCTCAGGCCACTCACATCACACCAGGCCCTGCGCTTCTGGCCGAGGCCATCTTCACCAAACCAGGCCCTGTGGTTCTTGCTCAGGCCACTTACACCACACCAGGGTCTGTGGCTCTTGCTGAGGCCACTTTCACCACACCAGGGCCTGTGGCTGCTGGCTGAGGCCACCTACACCACACCAGGGCATTAGTTGCTATTGAGGCCAATTACACCACACCAGGGTCTGTGGCTCTTGCTCAGGCCACTTACACCACACCAGGGCCTGTGGCTCTTGCTCAGGCCACTTACACCACACCAGGGCCTGTGGCACTGGCTGAGGCCACTTACACCACACCAGGGCCTGTGGCTGCTGGCTGAGGCCACTTACACCACACCAGGGCCTGTGGCTGCTGGCTGAGGCCACTTACACCACACCAGGGCCTGTGGCTGGTGGCTGAGGCCACCTACTCCACACCAGGGCCTGTGGCTGCTGGCTGAGGCGACTTATACCACACCAGGGCCCTTTTGCTGCTGGCTGAGGCCACTTACACCACACCAGTGCCTGTGGCTTCTGTCTGAGGCGACTTACACCACACCAGGGCCTGTGGCTGCTGGCTGAGGCCAATTACACCACACCAGGGTCTGTGGCTCTTGCTCAGGCCACTTACACCACACCAGGGCCTGTGGCACTGGCTGAGGCCACTTACACCACACCAGGGCCTGTGGCTGCTGGCTGAGGCCACTTACACCACACCAGGGCCTGTGGCTGCTGGCTGAGGCCACTTACACCACACCAGGGCCTGTGGCTGCTGGCTGAGGCCACCTACACCACACCAGGGCCTGTGGCTGCTGGCTGAGGCGACTTACACCACACCAGGGCCCTTTTGCTGCTGGCTGAGGCCACTTACACCACACCAGTGCCTGTGGCTTCTGGCTGAGGCGACTTACACCACACCAGGGCCTGTGGCTGCTGGCTGAGGCCACTTACACCACACCAAGGCCTGTGGCTCTTGCTCCGGCCACTCACATCACACCAGGCCCTGCGCTTCTGGCCGAGGCCATCTTCACCAAACCAGGCCCTGTGCTGCTTGCTGTGGCCATGTACAACACACCAGGCCCTGTGCTGGTTCCTGAGGCCATCTTCAACAATCCAGGGCCTGTGCTGTTGGATAAATGCCAAACTGAGCCTTTGGGTTAGGGTATTATGCAAACATGCAGGTATGGTTATAGGATTGTCTTCGTAACTTCAGGTACTTGCCACCTAATCACTTGAATCCATAAATTGAGACATTGTGCTGGGGCCAGCAGCTTACGGCCATACCACCCTGAGCACGCCCGACCTCGTCTGATCTCGGAAGCTAAGCAGGGCTGGGCTTGGTTAGTACTTGGATGGGAGACTGCCTGGGAATACCTGGTGCTGTAAGCCTTTCATTTTCATGTCATTGAACCGCTTTTGATCCAGAGAAGGGGTGTATTAAAAGACCAAAAGCAGCTGCCCATTAATGAGGGCACATTAACGACACTGCTTTTGGCTGTTTTCCAATGTCTTGTGCTGCTAGCTGATGCCACCTACACCACACCAGGGCCTGAGTGACCGGCTGGGGCCACCTACACCACACCACGGCCTTATTTGCTGGCTGAGGTCACTTACACCACACCAGGGCCTGTGGCTCTTGCTCAGGCCACTTACACCACACCAGGGCCTGTGGCTCTTGCTCAGGCCACTTACACCACACCAGGGCCTGTGGGACCGGCTGGGGCCACTTACACCACACCAGGGCCTGTGGCTGCTGGCTGAGGCCACTTACACCACACAAGGGCCTGAGGGACCGGCTGGGGCCACTTACACCACATCAGGGCCTGTGGCTGCTGGCTGAGGCCACTTACACCACACCAGGGCCTGTGGCTGCTGGCTGAGGCCACCTACACCACACCAGGGCCTTAGTTGCTATTGAGGCCAATTACACCACACCAGGGTCTGTGGCTCTTGCTCAGGCCACTTACACCACACCAGGGCCTGTGGCACTGGCTGAGGCCACTTACACCACACCAGGGCCTGTGGCTGCTGGCTTAGGCCACCTACACCACACCAGGGCCTTAGTTGCTATTGAGGCCAATTACACCACACAAGGGCCTGTGGCTGCTGGCTGAGGCCACCTACACCACACCAGGGCCTGTGGCTGCTGGCTGAGGCCACTTACACCACACCAGTGCCTGTGGCTTCTGGCTGAGGCGACTTACACCACACCAGGGCCTGTGGCTGCTGGCTGAGGCCACTTACACCACACCAGGGCCTGTGGCTGCTGGCTGAGGCCACCTACACCACACCAGGGCATTAGTTGCTATTGAGGCCAATTACACCACACCAGGGTCTGTGGCTCTTGCTCAGGCCACTTACACCACACCAGGGCCTGTGGCTCTTGCTCAGGCCACTTACACCACACCAGGGCCTGTGGCTGCTGGCTGAGGCCACTTACACCACACCAGGGCCTGTGGCTGCTGGCTGAGGCCACCTACACCACACCAGGGCCTGTGGCTGCTGGCTGAGGCCACCTACACCACACCAGGGCCTGTGGCTGCTGGCTGAGGCCACCTACACCACACCAGGGCCTGTGGCTGCTGGCTGAGGCCACTTACACCACACCAGTGCCTGTGGCTTCTGGCTGAGGCGACTTACACCACACCAGGGCCTGTGGCTGCTGGCTGAGGCCACTTACACCACACCAAGGCCTGTGGCTCTTGCTCAGGCCACTCACATCACACCAGGCCCTGCGCTTCTGGCCGAGGCCATCTTCACCAAACCAGGCCCTGTGGTTCTTGCTCAGGCCACTTACACCACACCAGGGTCTGTGGCTCTTGCTGAGGCCACTTTCACCACACCAGGGCCTGTGGCTGCTGGCTGAGGCCACCTACACCACACCAGGGCATTAGTTGCTATTGAGGCCAATTACACCACACCAGGGTCTGTGGCTCTTGCTCAGGCCACTTACACCACACCAGGGCCTGTGGCTCTTGCTCAGGCCACTTACACCACACCAGGGCCTGTGGCACTGGCTGAGGCCACTTACACCACACCAGGGCCTGTGGCTGCTGGCTGAGGCCACTTACACCACACCAGGGCCTGTGGCTGCTGGCTGAGGCCACTTACACCACACCAGGGCCTGTGGCTGGTGGCTGAGGCCACCTACACCACACCAGGGCCTGTGGCTGCTGGCTGAGGCGACTTATACCACACCAGGGCCCTTTTGCTGCTGGCTGAGGCCACTTACACCACACCAGTGCCTGTGGCTTCTGTCTGAGGCGACTTACACCACACCAGGGCCTGTGGCTGCTGGCTGAGGCCAATTACACCACACCAGGGTCTGTGGCTCTTGCTCAGGCCACTTACACCACACCAGGGCCTGTGGCACTGGCTGAGGCCACTTACACCACACCAGGGCCTGTGGCTGCTGGCTGAGGCCACTTACACCACACCAGGGCCTGTGGCTGCTGGCTGAGGCCACTTACACCACACCAGGGCCTGTGGCTGCTGGCTGAGGCCACCTACACCACACCAGGGCCTGTGGCTGCTGGCTGAGGCGACTTACACCACACCAGGGCCCTTTTGCTGCTGGCTGAGGCCACTTACACCACACCAGTGCCTGTGGCTTCTGGCTGAGGCGACTTACACCACACCAGGGCCTGTGGCTGCTGGCTGAGGCCACTTACACCACACCAAGGCCTGTGGCTCTTGCTCCGGCCACTCACATCACACCAGGCCCTGCGCTTCTGGCCGAGGCCATCTTCACCAAACCAGGCCCTGTGCTGCTTGCTGTGGCCATGTACAACACACCAGGCCCTGTGCTGGTTCCTGAGGCCATCTTCAACAATCCAGGGCCTGTGCTGTTGGATAAATGCCAAACTGAGCCTTTGGGTTAGGGTATTATGCAAACATGCAGGTATGGTTATAGGATTGTCTTCGTAACTTCAGGTACTTGCCACCTAATCACTTGAATCCATAAATTGAGACATTGTGCTGGGGCCAGCAGCTTACGGCCATACCACCCTGAGCACGCCCGACCTCGTCTGATCTCGGAAGCTAAGCAGGGCTGGGCTTGGTTAGTACTTGGATGGGAGACTGCCTGGGAATACCTGGTGCTGTAAGCCTTTCATTTTCATGTCATTGAACCGCTTTTGATCCAGAGAAGGGGTGTATTAAAAGACCAAAAGCAGCTGCCCATTAATGAGGGCACATTAACGACACTGCTTTTGGCTGTTTTCCAATGTCTTGTGCTGCTAGCTGATGCCACCTACACCACACCAGGGCCTGAGTGACCGGCTGGGGCCACTTACACCACATCAGGGCCTGTGACTTGGCTGAGGCCACTTACACCACACCAGGGCCTGTGGCTGCTGGCTGAGGCCAGTTACACCACACCAGAGCCTGTGGCTGCTGGCTGAAGCCACTTACACCACACCAGGGCCTTAGTTGCTATTGAGGCCACTTACACCACACCAGGGCCTGTGGCTGCTGGCTGAGGCCACCTACACCACACCAGGGCCTGTGGCTGCTGGCTGAGGCCACTTACACCACACCAGGGCCTGTGGCTCTTGCTCAGGCCACTCACATCACACCAGGCCCTGCGCTTCTGGCCGAGGCCATCTTCACCAAACCAGGCCCTGTGGTTCTTGCTCAGGCCACTTACACCACACCAGGGCCTGTGGCTGCTGGCTGAAGCCACTTACACCACACCAGGGCCTTAGTTGCTATTGAGGCCACTTACACCACACCAGGGCCTGTGGCTGCTGGCTGAGGCCACCTACACCACACCAGGGCCCTTTTGCTGCTGGCTGAGGCCACTTACACCACACCAGTGCCTGTGGCTTCTGGCTGAGGCCACTTACACCACACCAGGGCATGTGGCTGCTGGCTGAGGCCACTTACACCACACCAGGGCCTGTGGCTCTTGCTCAGGCCACTCACATCACACCAGGCCCTGCGCTTCTGGCCGAGGCCATCTTCACCAAACCAGGCCCTGTGGTTCTTGCTCAGGCCACTTACACCACACCAGGGCCTTATTTGCTATTGAGGCCACTTACACCACACCAGGGCCTGTGGCACTTGCTCAGGCCACTTACACCACACCAGGGCCTGTGGCACTTGCTCAGGCCACTTACACCACACCAGGGCCTGTGGCTGCTGGCTGAGGCCACTTACACCACACCAGGGCCTGTGGCTCTTGCTCAGGCCACTTACACCACACCAGGGCCTGTGTCACTGGCTGAGGCCACTTAGACCACACCAGGGCCTGTGGCTGCTGGCTGAGGCCACTCACAACACACCAGGGCCTGTGGCTGCTAGCTGAGGCCACTTACACCAAACCAGGGCCTGTGGCTGCTTGCTGAGGCCACCTACACCACACCAGGGCCTTAGTTGCTATTGAGGCCAATTACACCACACAAGGGCCTGTGGCTGCTGGCTGAGGCCACCTACACCACACCAGGGCCTGTGGCTGCTGGCTGAGGCCACTTACAACACACCAGGGCCTGTGGCTGCTGGCTGAGGCCACCTACACCACACCAGGGCCTGTGGCTGCTGGCTGAGGCCACTTACAACACACCAGGGTCTGTGGCTCTTGCTCAGGCCACTCATATCACACCAGGCCCTGTGGTTCTGGCCGAGGCCATCTTCACCAAACCAGGCCCTGTGCTGCTTGCTGTGGCCATGTACAACACACCAGGCCCTGTGCTGGTTCCTGACGCCATCTTCAATAATCCTGGGCCTGTGCTGTTGGATAAATGCCAAACTGAGCCTTTGGGTTAGGGTATTATGCAAACATGCAGGTATGGTTATAGGATTGTCTTCGTAACTTCAGGTACTTGCCACCTAATCACTTGAATCCATAAATTGAGACATTGTGCTGGGGCCAGCAGCTTACGGCCATACCACCCTGAGCACGCCCGACCTCGTCTGATCTCGGAAGCTAAGCAGGGCTGGGCTTGGTTAGTACTTGGATGGGAGACTGCCTGGGAATACCTGGTGCTGTAAGCCTTTCATTTTCATGTCATTGAACCGCTTTTGATCCAGAGAAGGGGTGTATTAAAAGACCAAAAGCAGCTGCCCATTAATGAGGGCACATTAACGACATTGCTTTTGGCTGTTTTCCAATGTCTTGTGCTGCTAGCTGATGCCACTTACACCACACCAGGGCCTGTGGCTGCTGGCTGAGGCCACTTACACCACACCAGGGCCTGTGGCTGCTGGCTGAGGCCACTTACACCACACCAGGGCCTTAGTTGCTATTGAGGCCAATTACACCACACCATGGTCTGTGGCTCTTGCTCAGGCCACTTACACCACACCAGGGCCTGTGGCTGCTGGCTGAGGCCACTTACACCACACAAGGGCTTGTGGCTGCTGGCTGAGGCCACCTACACCACACCAGGGCCTGTGGCTGCTGGCTGAGGCCACCTACACCACACCAGGGCCTGTGGCTCTTGCTCAGGCCACTTACACCACACCAGGGCCTGTGGCTCTTGCTCAGGCCACTTACACCACACCAGGGCCTGTGGCTCTTGCTCAGGCCACTCATATCACACCAGGCTCTGTGCTTCTGGCTGAGGCCACTTAGACCACACCAGGGCCTGTGGCTGCTGGCTGAGGCCACTTACACCACACCAGGGCCTGTGGCTGCTGGCTGAGGCCATCTACACCACACCAGGGCCTGTGGCTGCTGGCTGAGGCGACTTACACCACACCAGGGCCCTTTTGCTGCTGGCTGAGGCCACTTACACCACACCAGTGCCTGTGGCTTCTGGCTGAGGCGACTTACACCACACCAGGGCCTGTGGCTGCTGGCTGAGGCCACTTACACCACACCAGGGCCTGTGGCTCTTGCTCAGGCCACTCACATCACACCAGGCCCTGCGCTTCTGGCCGAGGCCATCTTCACCAAACCAGGCCCTGTGGCTCTTGCTCAGGCCACTTACACCACACCAGGGCCTGTGGCTCTGGCTTAGGCCACTTACACCACACCAGGGCCTGTGGCACTTGCTCAGGCCACTTACACCACACCAGGGCCTGTGGCTGCTGGCTGAGGCCACTTACACCACACCAGGGCCTGTGGCACTGGCTGAGGCCACTTAGACCACACCAGGGCCTGTGGCTGCTGGCTGAGGCCACCTACACCACACCAGGGCCTTAGTTGCTATTGAGGCCAATTACACCACACAAGGGCCTGTGGCTGCTGGCTGAGGCCACCTACACCACACCAGGGCCTGTGGCTGCTGGCTGAGGCCACTTACACCACACCAGGGCCTGAGTGACCGGCTGGGGCCACTTACACCACATCAGGGCCTGTGGCTCTGGCTGAGGCCACTTACACCACACCAGGGCCTGTGGCTGCTGGCTGAGGCCAGTTACACCACACCAGAGCCTGTGGCTGCTGGCTGAAGCCACTTACACCACACCAGGGCCTTAGTTGCTATTGAGGCCACTTACACCACACCAGGGCCTGTGGCTGCTGGCTGAGGCCACCTACACCACACCAGGGCCTGTGGCTGCTGGCTGAGGCCACTTACACCACACCAGGGCCTGTGGCTGCTGGCTGAAGCCACTTACACCACACCAGGGCCTTAGTTGCTATTGAGGCCACTTACACCACACCAGGGCCTGTGGCTGCTGGCTGAGGCCACCTACACCACACCAGGGCCCTTTTGCTGCTGGCTGAGGCCACTTACACCACACCAGGGCCTTAGTTGCTATTGAGGCCAATTACACCACACCATGGTCTGTGGCTCTTGCTCAGGCCACTTACACCACACCAGGGCCTGTGGCTGCTGGCTGAGGCCACTTACACCACACCAGGGCCTGTGGCTCTTACTCAGGCCACTTACACCACACCAGGGCCTGTGGCACTGGCTGAGGCCACTTAGACCACACCAGGGCCTGTGGCTGCTGGCTGAGGGCACTTACACCACACCAGGGCCTGTGGCTGCTGGCTGAGGCCACTTACACCAAACCAGGGCCTGTGGCTGCTTGCTGAGGCCATCTTCACCAAACCAGGCCCTGTGTTGCTTGCTGTGGCCATGTAAAACACACCAGGTCCTGTGCTGGTTCTTGAGGCCATCTTCAACAATCCAGGGCCTGTGCTGTTGGATAAATGCCAAACTGAGCCTTTGGGTTAGGGTATTATGCAAACATGCAGGTATGGTTATAGGATTGTCTTCGTAACTTCAGGTACTTGCCACCTAATCACTTGAATCCATAAATTGAGACATTGTGCTGGGGCCAGCAGCTTACGGCCATACCACCCTGAGCACGCCCGACCTCGTCTGATCTCGGAAGCTAAGCAGGGCTGGGCTTGGTTAGTACTTGGTTGGGAGACTGCCTGGGAATACCTGGTGCTGTAAGCCTTTCATTTTCATGTCATTGAACCGCTTTTGATCCAGAGAAGGGGTGTATTAAAAGACCAAAAGCAGCTCCCCATTAATGAGGGCACATTAACGACACTGCTTTTGGCTGTTTTCCAATGTCTTGTGCTGCTAGCTGATGCCACTTACACCACACCAGGGCCTGTGGCTGCTGGCTGAGGCCACTTACACCACACCAGGGCCTGTGGCTGCTGGCTGAGGCCACCTACACCACACCAGGGCCTTAGTTGCTATTGAGGCCAATTACACCACACAAGGGCCTGTGGCTGCTGGCTGAGGCCACCTACACCACACCAGGGCCTGTGGCTGCTGGCTGAGGCCACTTACAACACACCAGGGCCTGTGGCTCTTGCTCAGGCCACTCATATCACACCAGGCCCTGTGCTTCTGGCCGAGGCCATCTTCACCAAACCAGGCCCTGTGCTGCTTGCTGTGGCCATGTACAACACACCAGGCCCTGTGCTGGTTCCTGACGCCATCTTCAACAATCCAGGGCCTGTGCTGTTGGATAAATGCCAAACTGAGCCTTTGGGTTAGGGTATTATGCAAACATGCAGGTATGGTTATAGGATTGTCTTCGTAACTTCAGGTACTTGCCACCTAATCACTTGAATCCATAAATTGAGACATTGTGCTGGGGCCAGCAGATTACGGCCATACCACCCTGAGCACGCCCGACCTCGTCTGATCTCGGAAGCTAAGCAGGGCTGGGCTTGGTTAGTACTTGGATGGGAGACTGCCTGGGAATACCTGGTGCTGTAAGCCTTTCATTTTCATGTCATTGAACCGCTTTTGATCCAGAGAAGGGGTGTATTAAAAGACCAAAAGCAGCTCCCCATTAATGAGGGCACATTAACGACATTGCTTTTGGCTGTTTTCCAATGTCTTGTGCTGCTAGCTGATGCCACCTACACCACACCACGGCCTTATTTGCTGGCTGAGGTCACTTACACCACACCAGGGCCTGTGGCTCTTGCTCAGGCCACTTACACCACACCAGGGCCTGTGGCTCTTGCTCAGGCCACTTACACCACACCAGGGCCTGTGGGACCGGCTGGGGCCACTTACACCACACCAGGGCCTGTGGCTGCTGGCTGAGGCCACTTACACCACACAAGGGCCTGAGGGACCGGCTGGGGCCACTTACACCACATCAGGGCCTGTGGCTGCTGGCTGAGGCCACTTACACCACACCAGGGCCTGTGGCTGCTGGCTGAGGCCACCTACACCACACCAGGGCCTTAGTTGCTATTGAGGCCAATTACACCACACCAGGGTCTGTGGCTCTTGCTCAGGCCACTTACACCACACCAGGGCCTGTGGCACTGGCTGAGGCCACTTACACCACACCAGGGCCTGTGGCTGCTGGCTTAGGCCACCTACACCACACCAGGGCCTTAGTTGCTATTGAGGCCAATTACACCACACAAGGGCCTGTGGCTGCTGGCTGAGGCCACCTACACCACACCAGGGCCTGTGGCTGCTGGCTGAGGCCACTTACACCACACCAGTGCCTGTGGCTTCTGGCTGAGGGGACTTACACCACACCAGGGCCTGTGGCTGCTGGCTGAGGCCACTTACACCACACCAGGGCCTGTGGCTGCTGGCTGAGGCCACCTACACCACACCAGGGCATTAGTTGCTATTGAGGCCAATTACACCACACCAGGGTCTGTGGCTCTTGCTCAGGCCACTTACACCACACCAGGGCCTGTGGCTCTTGCTCAGGCCACTTACACCACACCAGGGCCTGTGGCTGCTGGCTGAGGCCACTTACACCACACCAGGGCCTGTGGCTGCTGGCTGAGGCCACCTACACCACACCAGGGCCTGTGGCTGCTGGCTGAGGCCACCTACACCACACCAGGGCCTGTGGCTGCTGGCTGAGGCCACCTACACCACACCAGGGCCTGTGGCTGCTGGCTGAGGCCACTTACACCACACCAGTGCCTGTGGCTTCTGGCTGAGGCCACTTACACCACACCAGGGCCTGTGGCTGCTGGCTGAGGCCACTTACACCACACCAAGGCCTGTGGCTCTTGCTCAGGCCACTCACATCACACCAGGCCCTGCGCTTCTGGCCGAGGCCATCTTCACCAAACCAGGCCCTGTGGTTCTTGCTCAGGCCACTTACACCACACCAGGGTCTGTGGCTCTTGCTGAGGCCACTTTCACCACACCAGGGCCTGTGGCTGCTGGCTGAGGCCACCTACACCACACCAGGGCATTAGTTGCTATTGAGGCCAATTACACCACACCAGGGTCTGTGGCTCTTGCTCAGGCCACTTACACCACACCAGGGCCTGTGGCTCTTGCTCAGGCCACTTACACCACACCAGGGCCTGTGGCACTGGCTGAGGCCACTTACACCACACCAGGGCCTGTGGCTGCTGGCTGAGGCCACTTACACCACACCAGGGCCTGTGGCTGGTGGCTGAGGCCACCTACACCACACCAGGGCCTGTGGCTGCTGGCTGAGGCGACTTATACCACACCAGGGCCCTTTTGCTGCTGGCTGAGGCCACTTACACCACACCAGTGCCTGTGGCTTCTGTCTGAGGCGACTTACACCACACCAGGGCCTGTGGCTGCTGGCTGAGGCCAATTACACCACACCAGGGTCTGTGGCTCTTGCTCAGGCCACTTACACCACACCAGGGCCTGTGGCACTGGCTGAGGCCACTTACACCACACCAGGGCCTGTGGCTGCTGGCTGAGGCCACTTACACCACACCAGGGCCTGTGGCTGCTGGCTGAGGCCACTTACACCACACCAGGGCCTGTGGCTGCTGGCTGAGGCCACCTACACCACACCAGGGCCTGTGGCTGCTGGCTGAGGCGACTTACACCACACCAGGGCCCTTTTGCTGCTGGCTGAGGCCACTTACACCACACCAGTGCCTGTGGCTTCTGGCTGAGGCGACTTACACCACACCAGGGCCTGTGGCTGCTGGCTGAGGCCACTTACACCACACCAAGGCCTGTGGCTCTTGCTTCGGCCACTCACATCACACCAGGCCCTGCGCTTCTGGTATGGTTATAGGATTGTCTTCGTAACTTCAGGTACTTGCCACCTAATCACTTGAATCCATAAATTGAGACATTGTGCTGGGGCCAGCAGCTTACGGCCATACCACCCTGAGCACGCCCGACCTCGTCTGATCTCGGAAGCTAAGCAGGGCTGGGCTTGGTTAGTACTTGGTTGGGAGACTGCCTGGGAATACCTGGTGCTGTAAGCCTTTCATTTTCATGTCATTGAACCGCTTTTGATCCAGAGAAGGGGTGTATTAAAAGACCAAAAGCAGCTCCCCATTAATGAGGGCACATTAACGACACTGCTTTTGGCTGTTTTCCAATGTCTTGTGCTGCTAGCTGATGCCACTTACACCACACCAGGGCCTGTGGCTGCTGGCTGAGGCCACTTACACCACACCAGGGCCTGTGGCTGCTGGCTGAGGCCACCTACACCACACCAGGGCCTTAGTTGCTATTGAGGCCAATTACACCACACAAGGGCCTGTGGCTGCTGGCTGAGGCCACCTACACCACACCAGGGCCTGTGGCTGCTGGCTGAGGCCACTTACAACACACCAGGGCCTGTGGCTCTTGCTCAGGCCACTCATATCACACCAGGCCCTGTGCTTCTGGCCGAGGCCATCTTCACCAAACCAGGCCCTGTGCTGCTTGCTGTGGCCATGTACAACACACCAGGCCCTGTGCTGGTTCCTGACGCCATCTTCAACAATCCAGGGCCTGTGCTGTTGGATAAATGCCAAACTGAGCCTTTGGGTTAGGGTATTATGCAAACATGCAGGTATGGTTATAGGATTGTCTTCGTAACTTCAGGTACTTGCCACCTAATCACTTGAATCCATAAATTGAGACATTGTGCTGGGGCCAGCAGATTACGGCCATACCACCCTGAGCACGCCCGACCTCGTCTGATCTCGGAAGCTAAGCAGGGCTGGGCTTGGTTAGTACTTGGATGGGAGACTGCCTGGGAATACCTGGTGCTGTAAGCCTTTGATTTTCATGTCATTGAACCGCTTTTGATCCAGAGAAGGGGTGTATTAAAAGACCAAAAGCAGCTCCCCATTAATGAGGGCACATTAACGACATTGCTTTTGGCTGTTTTCCAATGTCTTGTGCTGCTAGCTGATGCCACCTACACCACACCACGGCCTTATTTGCTGGCTGAGGTCACTTACACCACACCAGGGCCTGTGGCTCTTGCTCAGGCCACTTACACCACACCAGGGCCTGTGGCTCTTGCTCAGGCCACTTACACCACACCAGGGCCTGTGGGACCGGCTGGGGCCACTTACACCACACCAGGGCCTGTGGCTGCTGGCTGAGGCCACTTACACCACACAAGGGCCTGAGGGACCGGCTGGGGCCACTTACACCACATCAGGGCCTGTGGCTGCTGGCTGAGGCCACTTACACCACACCAGGGCCTGTGGCTGCTGGCTGAGGCCACCTACACCACACCAGGGCCTTAGTTGCTATTGAGGCCAATTACACCACACCAGGGTCTGTGGCTCTTGCTCAGGCCACTTACACCACACCAGGGCCTGTGGCACTGGCTGAGGCCACTTACACCACACCAGGGCCTGTGGCTGCTGGCTTAGGCCACCTACACCACACCAGGGCCTTAGTTGCTATTGAGGCCAATTACACCACACAAGGGCCTGTGGCTGCTGGCTGAGGCCACCTACACCACACCAGGGCCTGTGGCTGCTGGCTGAGGCCACTTACACCACACCAGTGCCTGTGGCTTCTGGCTGAGGCGACTTACACCACACCAGGGCCTGTGGCTGCTGGCTGAGGCCACTTACACCACACCAGGGCCTGTGGCTGCTGGCTGAGGCCACCTACACCACACCAGGGCATTAGTTGCTATTGAGGCCAATTACACCACACCAGGGTCTGTGGCTCTTGCTCAGGCCACTTACACCACACCAGGGCCTGTGGCTCTTGCTCAGGCCACTTACACCACACCAGGGCCTGTGGCTGCTGGCTGAGGCCACTTACACCACACCAGGGCCTGTGGCTGCTGGCTGAGGCCACCTACACCACACCAGGGCCTGTGGCTGCTGGCTGAGGCCACCTACACCACACCAGGGCCTGTGGCTGCTGGCTGAGGCCACCTACACCACACCAGGGCCTGTGGCTGCTGGCTGAGGCCACTTACACCACACCAGTGCCTGTGGCTTCTGGCTGAGGCGACTTACACCACACCAGGGCCTGTGGCTGCTGGCTGAGGCCACTTACACCACACCAAGGCCTGTGGCTCTTGCTCAGGCCACTCACATCACACCAGGCCCTGCGCTTCTGGCCGAGGCCATCTTCACCAAACCAGGCCCTGTGGTTCTTGCTCAGGCCACTTACACCACACCAGGGTCTGTGGCTCTTGCTGAGGCCACTTTCACCACACCAGGGCCTGTGGCTGCTGGCTGAGGCCACCTACACCACACCAGGGCATTAGTTGCTATTGAGGCCAATTACACCACACCAGGGTCTGTGGCTCTTGCTCAGGCCACTTACACCACACCAGGGCCTGTGGCTCTTGCTCAGGCCACTTACACCACACCAGGGCCTGTGGCACTGGCTGAGGCCACTTACACCACACCAGGGCCTGTGGCTGCTGGCTGAGGCCACTTACACCACACCAGGGCCTGTGGCTGGTGGCTGAGGCCACCTACACCACACCAGGGCCTGTGGCTGCTGGCTGAGGCGACTTATACCACACCAGGGCCCTTTTGCTGCTGGCTGAGGCCACTTACACCACACCAGTGCCTGTGGCTTCTGTCTGAGGCGACTTACACCACACCAGGGCCTGTGGCTGCTGGCTGAGGCCAATTACACCACACCAGGTTCTGTGGCTCTTGCTCAGGCCACTTACACCACACCAGGGCCTGTGGCACTGGCTGAGGCCACTTACACCACACCAGGGCCTGTGGCTGCTGGCTGAGGCCACTTACACCACACCAGGGCCTGTGGCTGCTGGCTGAGGCCACTTACACCACACCAGGGCCTGTGGCTGCTGGCTGAGGCCACCTACACCACACCAGGGCCTGTGGCTGCTGGCTGAGGCGACTTACACCACACCAGGGCCCTTTTGCTGCTGGCTGAGGCCACTTACACCACACCAGTGCCTGTGGCTTCTGGCTGAGGCGACTTACACCACACCAGGGCCTGTGGCTGCTGGCTGAGGCCACTTACACCACACCAAGGCCTGTGGCTCTTGCTCCGGCCACTCACATCACACCAGGCCCTGCGCTTCTGGTATGGTTATAGGATTGTCTTCGTAACTTCAGGTACTTGCCACCTAATCACTTGAATCCATAAATTGAGACATTGTGCTGGGGCCAGCAGCTTACGGCCATACCACCCTGAGCACGCCCGACCTCGTCTGATCTCGGAAGCTAAGCAGGGCTGGGCTTGGTTAGTACTTGGTTGGGAGACTGCCTGGGAATACCTGGTGCTGTAAGCCTTTCATTTTCATGTCATTGAACCGCTTTTGATCCAGAGAAGGGGTGTATTAAAAGACCAAAAGCAGCTCCCCATTAATGAGGGCACATTAACGACACTGCTTTTGGCTGTTTTCCAATGTCTTGTGCTGCTAGCTGATGCCACTTACACCACACCAGGGCCTGTGGCTGCTGGCTGAGGCCACTTACACCACACCAGGGCCTGTGGCTGCTGGCTGAGGCCACCTACACCACACCAGGGCCTTAGTTGCTATTGAGGCCAATTACACCACACAAGGGCCTGTGGCTGCTGGCTGAGGCCACCTACACCACACCAGGGCCTGTGGCTGCTGGCTGAGGCCACTTACAACACACCAGGGCCTGTGGCTCTTGCTCAGGCCACTCATATCACACCAGGCCCTGTGCTTCTGGCCGAGGCCATCTTCACCAAACCAGGCCCTGTGCTGCTTGCTGTGGCCATGTACAACACACCAGGCCCTGTGCTGGTTCCTGACGCCATCTTCAACAATCCAGGGCCTGTGCTGTTGGATAAATGCCAAACTGAGCCTTTGGGTTAGGGTATTATGCAAACATGCAGGTATGGTTATAGGATTGTCTTCGTAACTTCAGGTACTTGCCACCTAATCACTTGAATCCATAAATTGAGACATTGTGCTGGGGCCAGCAGATTACGGCCATACCACCCTGAGCACGCCCGACCTCGTCTGATCTCGGAAGCTAAGCAGGGCTGGGCTTGGTTAGTACTTGGATGGGAGACTGCCTGGGAATACCTGGTGCTGTAAGCCTTTGATTTTCATGTCATTGAACCGCTTTTGATCCAGAGAAGGGGTGTATTAAAAGACCAAAAGCAGCTCCCCATTAATGAGGGCACATTAACGACATTGCTTTTGGCTGTTTTCCAATGTCTTGTGCTGCTAGCTGATGCCACCTACACCACACCACGGCCTTATTTGCTGGCTGAGGTCACTTACACCACACCAGGGCCTGTGGCTCTTGCTCAGGCCACTTACACCACACCAGGGCCTGTGGCTCTTGCTCAGGCCACTTACACCACACCAGGGCCTGTGGGACCGGCTGGGGCCACTTACACCACACCAGGGCCTGTGGCTGCTGGCTGAGGCCACTTACACCACACAAGGGCCTGAGGGACCGGCTGGGGCCACTTACACCACATCAGGGCCTGTGGCTGCTGGCTGAGGCCACTTACACCACACCAGGGCCTGTGGCTGCTGGCTGAGGCCACCTACACCACACCAGGGCCTTAGTTGCTATTGAGGCCAATTACACCACACCAGGGTCTGTGGCTCTTGCTCAGGCCACTTACACCACACCAGGGCCTGTGGCACTGGCTGAGGCCACTTACACCACACCAGGGCCTGTGGCTGCTGGCTTAGGCCACCTACACCACACCAGGGCCTTAGTTGCTATTGAGGCCAATTACACCACACCAGGGTCTGTGGCTCTTGCTCAGGCCACTTACACCACACCAGGGCCTGTGGCACTGGCTGAGGCCACTTACACCACACCAGGGCCTGTGGCTGCTGGCTGAGGCCACTTACACCACACCAGGGCCTGTGGCTGCTGGCTGAGGCCACTTACACCACACCAGGGCCTGTGGCTGCTGGCTGAGGCCACCTACACCACACCAGGGCCTGTGGCTGCTGGCTGAGGCGACTTACACCACACCAGGGCCCTTTTGCTGCTGGCTGAGGCCACTTACACCACACCAGTGCCTGTGGCTTCTGGCTGAGGCCACTTACACCACACCAGGGCCTGTGGCTGCTGGCTGAGGCCACTTACACCACACCAAGGCCTGTGGCTCTTGCTCCGGCCACTCACATCACACCAGGCCCTGCGCTTCTGGCCGAGGCCATCTTCACCAAACCAGGCCCTGTGCTGCTTGCTGTGGCCATGTACAACACACCAGGCCCTGTGCTGGTTCCTGAGGCCATCTTCAACAATCCAGGGCCTGTGCTGTTGGATAAATGCCAAACTGAGCCTTTGGGTTAGGGTATTATGCAAACATGCAGGTATGGTTATAGGATTGTCTTCGTAACTTCAGGTACTTGCCACCTAATCACTTGAATCCATAAATTGAGACATTGTGCTGGGGCCAGCAGCTTACGGCCATACCACCCTGAGCACGCCCGACCTCGTCTGATCTCGGAAGCTAAGCAGGGCTGGGCTTGGTTAGTACTTGGATGGGAGACTGCCTGGGAATACCTGGTGCTGTAAGCCTTTCATTTTCATGTCATTGAACCGCTTTTGATCCAGAGAAGGGGTGTATTAAAAGACCAAAAGCAGCTGCCCATTAATGAGGGCACATTAACGACACTGCTTTTGGCTGTTTTCCAATGTCTTGTGCTGCTAGCTGATGCCACCTACACCACACCAGGGCCTGAGTGACCGGCTGGGGCCACTTACACCACATCAGGGCCTGTGACTTGGCTGAGGCCACTTACACCACACCAGGGCCTGTGGCTGCTGGCTGAGGCCAGTTACACCACACCAGAGCCTGTGGCTGCTGGCTGAAGCCACTTACACCACACCAGGGCCTTAGTTGCTATTGAGGCCACTTACACCACACCAGGGCCTGTGGCTGCTGGCTGAGGCCACCTACACCACACCAGGGCCTGTGGCTGCTGGCTGAGGCCACTTACACCACACCAGGGCCTGTGGCTCTTGCTCAGGCCACTCACATCACACCAGGCCCTGCGCTTCTGGCCGAGGCCATCTTCACCAAACCAGGCCCTGTGGTTCTTGCTCAGGCCACTTACACCACACCAGGGCCTGTGGCTGCTGGCTGAAGCCACTTACACCACACCAGGGCCTTAGTTGCTATTGAGGCCACTTACACCACACCAGGGCCTGTGGCTGCTGGCTGAGGCCACCTACACCACACCAGGGCCCTTTTGCTGCTGGCTGAGGCCACTTACACCACACCAGTGCCTGTGGCTTCTGGCTGAGGCCACTTACACCACACCAGGGCATGTGGCTGCTGGCTGAGGCCACTTACACCACACCAGGGCCTGTGGCTCTTGCTCAGGCCACTCACATCACACCAGGCCCTGCGCTTCTGGCCGAGGCCATCTTCACCAAACCAGGCCCTGTGGTTCTTGCTCAGGCCACTTACACCACACCAGGGCCTTATTTGCTATTGAGGCCACTTACACCACACCAGGGCCTGTGGCACTTGCTCAGGCCACTTACACCACACCAGGGCCTGTGGCACTTGCTCAGGCCACTTACACCACACCAGGGCCTGTGGCTGCTGGCTGAGGCCACTTACACCACACCAGGGCCTGTGGCTCTTGCTCAGGCCACTTACACCACACCAGGGCCTGTGTCACTGGCTGAGGCCACTTAGACCACACCAGGGCCTGTGGCTGCTGGCTGAGGCCACTCACAACACACCAGGGCCTGTGGCTGCTAGCTGAGGCCACTTACACCAAACCAGGGCCTGTGGCTGCTTGCTGAGGCCACCTACACCACACCAGGGCCTTAGTTGCTATTGAGGCCAATTACACCACACAAGGGCCTGTGGCTGCTGGCTGAGGCCACCTACACCACACCAGGGCCTGTGGCTGCTGGCTGAGGCCACTTACAACACACCAGGGCCTGTGGCTGCTGGCTGAGGCCACCTACACCACACCAGGGCCTGTGGCTGCTGGCTGAGGCCACTTACAACACACCAGGGTCTGTGGCTCTTGCTCAGGCCACTCATATCACACCAGGCCCTGTGGTTCTGGCCGAGGCCATCTTCACCAAACCAGGCCCTGTGCTGCTTGCTGTGGCCATGTACAACACACCAGGCCCTGTGCTGGTTCCTGACGCCATCTTCAATAATCCTGGGCCTGTGCTGTTGGATAAATGCCAAACTGAGCCTTTGGGTTAGGGTATTATGCAAACATGCAGGTATGGTTATAGGATTGTCTTCGTAACTTCAGGTACTTGCCACCTAATCACTTGAATCCATAAATTGAGACATTGTGCTGGGGCCAGCAGCTTACGGCCATACCACCCTGAGCACGCCCGACCTCGTCTGATCTCGGAAGCTAAGCAGGGCTGGGCTTGGTTAGTACTTGGATGGGAGACTGCCTGGGAATACCTGGTGCTGTAAGCCTTTCATTTTCATGTCATTGAACCGCTTTTGATCCAGAGAAGGGGTGTATTAAAAGACCAAAAGCAGCTGCCCATTAATGAGGGCACATTAACGACATTGCTTTTGGCTGTTTTCCAATGTCTTGTGCTGCTAGCTGATGCCACTTACACCACACCAGGGCCTGTGGCTGCTGGCTGAGGCCACTTACACCACACCAGGGCCTGTGGCTGCTGGCTGAGGCCACTTACACCACACCAGGGCCTTAGTTGCTATTGAGGCCAATTACACCACACCATGGTCTGTGGCTCTTGCTCAGGCCACTTACACCACACCAGGGCCTGTGGCTGCTGGCTGAGGCCACTTACACCACACAAGGGCTTGTGGCTGCTGGCTGAGGCCACCTACACCACACCAGGGCCTGTGGCTGCTGGCTGAGGCCACCTACACCACACCAGGGCCTGTGGCTCTTGCTCAGGCCACTTACACCACACCAGGGCCTGTGGCTCTTGCTCAGGCCACTTACACCACACCAGGGCCTGTGGCTCTTGCTCAGGCCACTCATATCACACCAGGCTCTGTGCTTCTGGCTGAGGCCACTTAGACCACACCAGGGCCTGTGGCTGCTGGCTGAGGCCACTTACACCACACCAGGGCCTGTGGCTGCTGGCTGAGGCCATCTACACCACACCAGGGCCTGTGGCTGCTGGCTGAGGCGACTTACACCACACCAGGGCCCTTTTGCTGCTGGCTGAGGCCACTTACACCACACCAGTGCCTGTGGCTTCTGGCTGAGGCGACTTACACCACACCAGGGCCTGTGGCTGCTGGCTGAGGCCACTTACACCACACCAGGGCCTGTGGCTCTTGCTCAGGCCACTCACATCACACCAGGCCCTGCGCTTCTGGCCGAGGCCATCTTCACCAAACCAGGCCCTGTGGCTCTTGCTCAGGCCACTTACACCACACCAGGGCCTGTGGCTCTGGCTTAGGCCACTTACACCACACCAGGGCCTGTGGCACTTGCTCAGGCCACTTACACCACACCAGGGCCTGTGGCTGCTGGCTGAGGCCACTTACACCACACCAGGGCCTGTGGCACTGGCTGAGGCCACTTAGACCACACCAGGGCCTGTGGCTGCTGGCTGAGGCCACCTACACCACACCAGGGCCTTAGTTGCTATTGAGGCCAATTACACCACACAAGGGCCTGTGGCTGCTGGCTGAGGCCACCTACACCACACCAGGGCCTGTGGCTGCTGGCTGAGGCCACTTACACCACACCAGGGCCTGAGTGACCGGCTGGGGCCACTTACACCACATCAGGGCCTGTGGCTCTGGCTGAGGCCACTTACACCACACCAGGGCCTGTGGCTGCTGGCTGAGGCCAGTTACACCACACCAGAGCCTGTGGCTGCTGGCTGAAGCCACTTACACCACACCAGGGCCTTAGTTGCTATTGAGGCCACTTACACCACACCAGGGCCTGTGGCTGCTGGCTGAGGCCACCTACACCACACCAGGGCCTGTGGCTGCTGGCTGAGGCCACTTACACCACACCAGGGCCTGTGGCTGCTGGCTGAAGCCACTTACACCACACCAGGGCCTTAGTTGCTATTGAGGCCACTTACACCACACCAGGGCCTGTGGCTGCTGGCTGAGGCCACCTACACCACACCAGGGCCCTTTTGCTGCTGGCTGAGGCCACTTACACCACACCAGGGCCTTAGTTGCTATTGAGGCCAATTACACCACACCATGGTCTGTGGCTCTTGCTCAGGCCACTTACACCACACCAGGGCCTGTGGCTGCTGGCTGAGGCCACTTACACCACACCAGGGCCTGTGGCTCTTACTCAGGCCACTTACACCACACCAGGGCCTGTGGCACTGGCTGAGGCCACTTAGACCACACCAGGGCCTGTGGCTGCTGGCTGAGGGCACTTACACCACACCAGGGCCTGTGGCTGCTGGCTGAGGCCACTTACACCAAACCAGGGCCTGTGGCTGCTTGCTGAGGCCATCTTCACCAAACCAGGCCCTGTGTTGCTTGCTGTGGCCATGTAAAACACACCAGGTCCTGTGCTGGTTCTTGAGGCCATCTTCAACAATCCAGGGCCTGTGCTGTTGGATAAATGCCAAACTGAGCCTTTGGGTTAGGGTATTATGCAAACATGCAGGTATGGTTATAGGATTGTCTTCGTAACTTCAGGTACTTGCCACCTAATCACTTGAATCCATAAATTGAGACATTGTGCTGGGGCCAGCAGCTTACGGCCATACCACCCTGAGCACGCCCGACCTCGTCTGATCTCGGAAGCTAAGCAGGGCTGGGCTTGGTTAGTACTTGGTTGGGAGACTGCCTGGGAATACCTGGTGCTGTAAGCCTTTCATTTTCATGTCATTGAACCGCTTTTGATCCAGAGAAGGGGTGTATTAAAAGACCAAAAGCAGCTCCCCATTAATGAGGGCACATTA
This sequence comes from Aulonocara stuartgranti, assembly GCF_965226115.1. Lineage (NCBI taxonomy): Eukaryota > Metazoa > Chordata > Actinopteri > Cichliformes > Cichlidae > Aulonocara > Aulonocara stuartgranti. The sequence continues at coordinate 22,455,167 of NC_138941.1, read as the reverse complement.
ACGACACTGCTTTTGGCTGTTTTCCAATGTCTTGTGCTGCTAGCTGATGCCACTTACACCACACCAGGGCCTGTGGCTGCTGGCTGAGGCCACTTACACCACACCAGGGCCTGTGGCTGCTGGCTGAGGCCACCTACACCACACCAGGGCCTTAGTTGCTATTGAGGCCAATTACACCACACAAGGGCCTGTGGCTGCTGGCTGAGGCCACCTACACCACACCAGGGCCTGTGGCTGCTGGCTGAGGCCACTTACAACACACCAGGGCCTGTGGCTCTTGCTCAGGCCACTCATATCACACCAGGCCCTGTGCTTCTGGCCGAGGCCATCTTCACCAAACCAGGCCCTGTGCTGCTTGCTGTGGCCATGTACAACACACCAGGCCCTGTGCTGGTTCCTGACGCCATCTTCAACAATCCAGGGCCTGTGCTGTTGGATAAATGCCAAACTGAGCCTTTGGGTTAGGGTATTATGCAAACATGCAGGTATGGTTATAGGATTGTCTTCGTAACTTCAGGTACTTGCCACCTAATCACTTGAATCCATAAATTGAGACATTGTGCTGGGGCCAGCAGATTACGGCCATACCACCCTGAGCACGCCCGACCTCGTCTGATCTCGGAAGCTAAGCAGGGCTGGGCTTGGTTAGTACTTGGATGGGAGACTGCCTGGGAATACCTGGTGCTGTAAGCCTTTCATTTTCATGTCATTGAACCGCTTTTGATCCAGAGAAGGGGTGTATTAAAAGACCAAAAGCAGCTCCCCATTAATGAGGGCACATTAACGACATTGCTTTTGGCTGTTTTCCAATGTCTTGTGCTGCTAGCTGATGCCACCTACACCACACCACGGCCTTATTTGCTGGCTGAGGTCACTTACACCACACCAGGGCCTGTGGCTCTTGCTCAGGCCACTTACACCACACCAGGGCCTGTGGCTCTTGCTCAGGCCACTTACACCACACCAGGGCCTGTGGGACCGGCTGGGGCCACTTACACCACACCAGGGCCTGTGGCTGCTGGCTGAGGCCACTTACACCACACAAGGGCCTGAGGGACCGGCTGGGGCCACTTACACCACATCAGGGCCTGTGGCTGCTGGCTGAGGCCACTTACACCACACCAGGGCCTGTGGCTGCTGGCTGAGGCCACCTACACCACACCAGGGCCTTAGTTGCTATTGAGGCCAATTACACCACACCAGGGTCTGTGGCTCTTGCTCAGGCCACTTACACCACACCAGGGCCTGTGGCACTGGCTGAGGCCACTTACACCACACCAGGGCCTGTGGCTGCTGGCTTAGGCCACCTACACCACACCAGGGCCTTAGTTGCTATTGAGGCCAATTACACCACACAAGGGCCTGTGGCTGCTGGCTGAGGCCACCTACACCACACCAGGGCCTGTGGCTGCTGGCTGAGGCCACTTACACCACACCAGTGCCTGTGGCTTCTGGCTGAGGGGACTTACACCACACCAGGGCCTGTGGCTGCTGGCTGAGGCCACTTACACCACACCAGGGCCTGTGGCTGCTGGCTGAGGCCACCTACACCACACCAGGGCATTAGTTGCTATTGAGGCCAATTACACCACACCAGGGTCTGTGGCTCTTGCTCAGGCCACTTACACCACACCAGGGCCTGTGGCTCTTGCTCAGGCCACTTACACCACACCAGGGCCTGTGGCTGCTGGCTGAGGCCACTTACACCACACCAGGGCCTGTGGCTGCTGGCTGAGGCCACCTACACCACACCAGGGCCTGTGGCTGCTGGCTGAGGCCACCTACACCACACCAGGGCCTGTGGCTGCTGGCTGAGGCCACCTACACCACACCAGGGCCTGTGGCTGCTGGCTGAGGCCACTTACACCACACCAGTGCCTGTGGCTTCTGGCTGAGGCCACTTACACCACACCAGGGCCTGTGGCTGCTGGCTGAGGCCACTTACACCACACCAAGGCCTGTGGCTCTTGCTCAGGCCACTCACATCACACCAGGCCCTGCGCTTCTGGCCGAGGCCATCTTCACCAAACCAGGCCCTGTGGTTCTTGCTCAGGCCACTTACACCACACCAGGGTCTGTGGCTCTTGCTGAGGCCACTTTCACCACACCAGGGCCTGTGGCTGCTGGCTGAGGCCACCTACACCACACCAGGGCATTAGTTGCTATTGAGGCCAATTACACCACACCAGGGTCTGTGGCTCTTGCTCAGGCCACTTACACCACACCAGGGCCTGTGGCTCTTGCTCAGGCCACTTACACCACACCAGGGCCTGTGGCACTGGCTGAGGCCACTTACACCACACCAGGGCCTGTGGCTGCTGGCTGAGGCCACTTACACCACACCAGGGCCTGTGGCTGGTGGCTGAGGCCACCTACACCACACCAGGGCCTGTGGCTGCTGGCTGAGGCGACTTATACCACACCAGGGCCCTTTTGCTGCTGGCTGAGGCCACTTACACCACACCAGTGCCTGTGGCTTCTGTCTGAGGCGACTTACACCACACCAGGGCCTGTGGCTGCTGGCTGAGGCCAATTACACCACACCAGGGTCTGTGGCTCTTGCTCAGGCCACTTACACCACACCAGGGCCTGTGGCACTGGCTGAGGCCACTTACACCACACCAGGGCCTGTGGCTGCTGGCTGAGGCCACTTACACCACACCAGGGCCTGTGGCTGCTGGCTGAGGCCACTTACACCACACCAGGGCCTGTGGCTGCTGGCTGAGGCCACCTACACCACACCAGGGCCTGTGGCTGCTGGCTGAGGCGACTTACACCACACCAGGGCCCTTTTGCTGCTGGCTGAGGCCACTTACACCACACCAGTGCCTGTGGCTTCTGGCTGAGGCGACTTACACCACACCAGGGCCTGTGGCTGCTGGCTGAGGCCACTTACACCACACCAAGGCCTGTGGCTCTTGCTTCGGCCACTCACATCACACCAGGCCCTGCGCTTCTGGTATGGTTATAGGATTGTCTTCGTAACTTCAGGTACTTGCCACCTAATCACTTGAATCCATAAATTGAGACATTGTGCTGGGGCCAGCAGCTTACGGCCATACCACCCTGAGCACGCCCGACCTCGTCTGATCTCGGAAGCTAAGCAGGGCTGGGCTTGGTTAGTACTTGGTTGGGAGACTGCCTGGGAATACCTGGTGCTGTAAGCCTTTCATTTTCATGTCATTGAACCGCTTTTGATCCAGAGAAGGGGTGTATTAAAAGACCAAAAGCAGCTCCCCATTAATGAGGGCACATTAACGACACTGCTTTTGGCTGTTTTCCAATGTCTTGTGCTGCTAGCTGATGCCACTTACACCACACCAGGGCCTGTGGCTGCTGGCTGAGGCCACTTACACCACACCAGGGCCTGTGGCTGCTGGCTGAGGCCACCTACACCACACCAGGGCCTTAGTTGCTATTGAGGCCAATTACACCACACAAGGGCCTGTGGCTGCTGGCTGAGGCCACCTACACCACACCAGGGCCTGTGGCTGCTGGCTGAGGCCACTTACAACACACCAGGGCCTGTGGCTCTTGCTCAGGCCACTCATATCACACCAGGCCCTGTGCTTCTGGCCGAGGCCATCTTCACCAAACCAGGCCCTGTGCTGCTTGCTGTGGCCATGTACAACACACCAGGCCCTGTGCTGGTTCCTGACGCCATCTTCAACAATCCAGGGCCTGTGCTGTTGGATAAATGCCAAACTGAGCCTTTGGGTTAGGGTATTATGCAAACATGCAGGTATGGTTATAGGATTGTCTTCGTAACTTCAGGTACTTGCCACCTAATCACTTGAATCCATAAATTGAGACATTGTGCTGGGGCCAGCAGATTACGGCCATACCACCCTGAGCACGCCCGACCTCGTCTGATCTCGGAAGCTAAGCAGGGCTGGGCTTGGTTAGTACTTGGATGGGAGACTGCCTGGGAATACCTGGTGCTGTAAGCCTTTGATTTTCATGTCATTGAACCGCTTTTGATCCAGAGAAGGGGTGTATTAAAAGACCAAAAGCAGCTCCCCATTAATGAGGGCACATTAACGACATTGCTTTTGGCTGTTTTCCAATGTCTTGTGCTGCTAGCTGATGCCACCTACACCACACCACGGCCTTATTTGCTGGCTGAGGTCACTTACACCACACCAGGGCCTGTGGCTCTTGCTCAGGCCACTTACACCACACCAGGGCCTGTGGCTCTTGCTCAGGCCACTTACACCACACCAGGGCCTGTGGGACCGGCTGGGGCCACTTACACCACACCAGGGCCTGTGGCTGCTGGCTGAGGCCACTTACACCACACAAGGGCCTGAGGGACCGGCTGGGGCCACTTACACCACATCAGGGCCTGTGGCTGCTGGCTGAGGCCACTTACACCACACCAGGGCCTGTGGCTGCTGGCTGAGGCCACCTACACCACACCAGGGCCTTAGTTGCTATTGAGGCCAATTACACCACACCAGGGTCTGTGGCTCTTGCTCAGGCCACTTACACCACACCAGGGCCTGTGGCACTGGCTGAGGCCACTTACACCACACCAGGGCCTGTGGCTGCTGGCTTAGGCCACCTACACCACACCAGGGCCTTAGTTGCTATTGAGGCCAATTACACCACACAAGGGCCTGTGGCTGCTGGCTGAGGCCACCTACACCACACCAGGGCCTGTGGCTGCTGGCTGAGGCCACTTACACCACACCAGTGCCTGTGGCTTCTGGCTGAGGCGACTTACACCACACCAGGGCCTGTGGCTGCTGGCTGAGGCCACTTACACCACACCAGGGCCTGTGGCTGCTGGCTGAGGCCACCTACACCACACCAGGGCATTAGTTGATATTGAGGCCAATTACACCACACCAGGGTCTGTGGCTCTTGCTCAGGCCACTTACACCACACCAGGGCCTGTGGCTCTTGCTCAGGCCACTTACACCACACCAGGGCCTGTGGCTGCTGGCTGAGGCCACTTACACCACACCAGGGCCTGTGGCTGCTGGCTGAGGCCACCTACACCACACCAGGGCCTGTGGCTGCTGGCTGAGGCCACCTACACCACACCAGGGCCTGTGGCTGCTGGCTGAGGCCACCTACACCACACCAGGGCCTGTGGCTGCTGGCTGAGGCCACTTACACCACACCAGTGCCTGTGGCTTCTGGCTGAGGCGACTTACACCACACCAGGGCCTGTGGCTGCTGGCTGAGGCCACTTACACCACACCAAGGCCTGTGGCTCTTGCTCAGGCCACTCACATCACACCAGGCCCTGCGCTTCTGGCCGAGGCCATCTTCACCAAACCAGGCCCTGTGGTTCTTGCTCAGGCCACTTACACCACACCAGGGTCTGTGGCTCTTGCTGAGGCCACTTTCACCACACCAGGGCCTGTGGCTGCTGGCTGAGGCCACCTACACCACACCAGGGCATTAGTTGCTATTGAGGCCAATTACACCACACCAGGGTCTGTGGCTCTTGCTCAGGCCACTTACACCACACCAGGGCCTGTGGCTCTTGCTCAGGCCACTTACACCACACCAGGGCCTGTGGCACTGGCTGAGGCCACTTACACCACACCAGGGCCTGTGGCTGCTGGCTGAGGCCACTTACACCACACCAGGGCCTGTGGCTGGTGGCTGAGGCCACCTACACCACACCAGGGCCTGTGGCTGCTGGCTGAGGCGACTTATACCACACCAGGGCCCTTTTGCTGCTGGCTGAGGCCACTTACACCACACCAGTGCCTGTGGCTTCTGTCTGAGGCGACTTACACCACACCAGGGCCTGTGGCTGCTGGCTGAGGCCAATTACACCACACCAGGTTCTGTGGCTCTTGCTCAGGCCACTTACACCACACCAGGGCCTGTGGCACTGGCTGAGGCCACTTACACCACACCAGGGCCTGTGGCTGCTGGCTGAGGCCACTTACACCACACCAGGGCCTGTGGCTGCTGGCTGAGGCCACTTACACCACACCAGGGCCTGTGGCTGCTGGCTGAGGCCACCTACACCACACCAGGGCCTGTGGCTGCTGGCTGAGGCGACTTACACCACACCAGGGCCCTTTTGCTGCTGGCTGAGGCCACTTACACCACACCAGTGCCTGTGGCTTCTGGCTGAGGCGACTTACACCACACCAGGGCCTGTGGCTGCTGGCTGAGGCCACTTACACCACACCAAGGCCTGTGGCTCTTGCTCCGGCCACTCACATCACACCAGGCCCTGCGCTTCTGGTATGGTTATAGGATTGTCTTCGTAACTTCAGGTACTTGCCACCTAATCACTTGAATCCATAAATTGAGACATTGTGCTGGGGCCAGCAGCTTACGGCCATACCACCCTGAGCACGCCCGACCTCGTCTGATCTCGGAAGCTAAGCAGGGCTGGGCTTGGTTAGTACTTGGTTGGGAGACTGCCTGGGAATACCTGGTGCTGTAAGCCTTTCATTTTCATGTCATTGAACCGCTTTTGATCCAGAGAAGGGGTGTATTAAAAGACCAAAAGCAGCTCCCCATTAATGAGGGCACATTAACGACACTGCTTTTGGCTGTTTTCCAATGTCTTGTGCTGCTAGCTGATGCCACTTACACCACACCAGGGCCTGTGGCTGCTGGCTGAGGCCACTTACACCACACCAGGGCCTGTGGCTGCTGGCTGAGGCCACCTACACCACACCAGGGCCTTAGTTGCTATTGAGGCCAATTACACCACACAAGGGCCTGTGGCTGCTGGCTGAGGCCACCTACACCACACCAGGGCCTGTGGCTGCTGGCTGAGGCCACTTACAACACACCAGGGCCTGTGGCTCTTGCTCAGGCCACTCATATCACACCAGGCCCTGTGCTTCTGGCCGAGGCCATCTTCACCAAACCAGGCCCTGTGCTGCTTGCTGTGGCCATGTACAACACACCAGGCCCTGTGCTGGTTCCTGACGCCATCTTCAACAATCCAGGGCCTGTGCTGTTGGATAAATGCCAAACTGAGCCTTTGGGTTAGGGTATTATGCAAACATGCAGGTATGGTTATAGGATTGTCTTCGTAACTTCAGGTACTTGCCACCTAATCACTTGAATCCATAAATTGAGACATTGTGCTGGGGCCAGCAGATTACGGCCATACCACCCTGAGCACGCCCGACCTCGTCTGATCTCGGAAGCTAAGCAGGGCTGGGCTTGGTTAGTACTTGGATGGGAGACTGCCTGGGAATACCTGGTGCTGTAAGCCTTTGATTTTCATGTCATTGAACCGCTTTTGATCCAGAGAAGGGGTGTATTAAAAGACCAAAAGCAGCTCCCCATTAATGAGGGCACATTAACGACATTGCTTTTGGCTGTTTTCCAATGTCTTGTGCTGCTAGCTGATGCCACCTACACCACACCACGGCCTTATTTGCTGGCTGAGGTCACTTACACCACACCAGGGCCTGTGGCTCTTGCTCAGGCCACTTACACCACACCAGGGCCTGTGGCTCTTGCTCAGGCCACTTACACCACACCAGGGCCTGTGGGACCGGCTGGGGCCACTTACACCACACCAGGGCCTGTGGCTGCTGGCTGAGGCCACTTACACCACACAAGGGCCTGAGGGACCGGCTGGGGCCACTTACACCACATCAGGGCCTGTGGCTGCTGGCTGAGGCCACTTACACCACACCAGGGCCTGTGGCTGCTGGCTGAGGCCACCTACACCACACCAGGGCCTTAGTTGCTATTGAGGCCAATTACACCACACCAGGGTCTGTGGCTCTTGCTCAGGCCACTTACACCACACCAGGGCCTGTGGCACTGGCTGAGGCCACTTACACCACACCAGGGCCTGTGGCTGCTGGCTTAGGCCACCTACACCACACCAGGGCCTTAGTTGCTATTGAGGCCAATTACACCACACAAGGGCCTGTGGCTGCTGGCTGAGGCCACCTACACCACACCAGGGCCTGTGGCTGCTGGCTGAGGCCACTTACACCACACCAGTGCCTGTGGCTTCTGGCTGAGGCGACTTACACCACACCAGGGCCTGTGGCTGCTGGCTGAGGCCACATACACCACACCAGGGCCTGTGGCTGCTGGCTGAGGCCACCTACACCACACCAGGGCATTAGTTGCTATTGAGGCCAATTACACCACACCAGGGTCTGTGGCTCTTGCTCAGGCCACTTACACCACACCAGGGTCTGTGGCTCTTGCTCAGGCCACTTACACCACACCAGGCCTGTGGCACTTGCTCAGGCCACTTACACCACACCAGGGCCTGTGGCTGCTGGCTGAGGCCACTTACACCACACCAGGGCCTGTGGCTGCTGGCTGAGGCCACCTACACCACACCAGGGCATTAGTTGCTATTGAGGCCAATTACACCACACCAGGGTCTGTGGCTCTTGCTCAGGCCACTTACACCACACCAGGGCCTGTGGCTGCTGGCTGAGGCCACTTACACCACACCAGGGCCTGTGGCTGCTGGCTGAGGCCACCTACACCACACCAGGGCCTGTGGCTGCTGTCTGAGGCCACTTACACCACACCAGGGCCTGTGGCTGCTGGCTGAGGCCATCTACACCACACCAGGGCCTGTGGCTGCTGGCTGAGGCGACTTACACCACACCAGGGCCCTTTTGCTGCTGGCTGAGGCCACTTACACCACACCAGTGCCTGTGGCTTCTGGCTGAGGCGACTTACACCACACCAGGGCCTGTGGCTGCTGGCTGAGGCCACTTACACCACACCAGGGCCTGTGGCTCTTGCTCAGGCCACTCACATCACACCAGGCCCTGCGCTTCTGGCTGAGGCCATCTTCACCAAACCAGTCCCTGTGGCTCTTGCTCAGGCCACTTACACCACACCAGGGCCTGTGGCTCTGGCTTAGGCCACTTACACCACACCAGGGCCTGTGGCACTTGCTCAGGCCACTTACACCACACCAGGGCCTGTGGCTGCTGGCTGAGGCCACTTACACCACACCAGTGCCTGTGGCTCTTACTCAGGCCACTTACACCACACCAGGGCCTGTGGCTGCTGGCTGAGGCCACTTACACCACACCAGGGCCTGTGGCTGCTGGCTGAGGCCACCTACACCACACCAGGGCCTTAGTTGCTATTGAGGCCAATTACACCACACAAGGGCCTGTGGCTGCTGGCTGAGGCCACCTACACCACACCAGGGCCTGTGGCTGCTGGCTGAGGCCACTTACACCACACCAGGGCCTGAGTGACCGGCTGGGGCCACTTACACCACATCAGGGCCTGTGGCTCTGGCTGAGGCCAGTTACACCACACCAGAGCCTGTGGCTGCTGGCTGAAGCCACTTACACCACACCAGGGCCTTAGTTGCTATTGAGGCCACTTACACCACACCAGGGCCTGTGGCTGCTGGCTGAGGCCACCTACACCACACCAGGGCCTGTGGCTGCTGGCTGAGGCCACCTACACCACACCAGGGCCTGTGGCTGCTGGCTGAGGCGACTTACACCACACCAGGGCCCTTTTGCTGCTGGCTGAGGCCACTTACACCACACCAGTGCCTGTGGCTTCTGGCTGAGGCGACTTACACCACACCAGGGCCTGTGGCTGCTGGCTGAGGCCACTTACACCACACCAGGGCCTGTGGCTCTTGCTAAGGCCACTCACATCACACCAGGCCCTGCGCTTCTGGCCGAGGCCATCTTCACCAAACCAGGCCCTGTGGTTCTTGCTCAGGCCACTTACACCACACCAGGGCCTGTGGCTCTGGCTTAGGCCAATTACACCACACCAGGGTCTGTGGCTCTTGCTGAGGCCACTTACACCACACCAGGGCCTGTGGCTGCTGGCTGAGGCCACTTACACCACACCAGGGCCTGTGGCTGCTGGCTGAGACCACCTACACCACACCAGGGCCTGTGGCTGCTTGCTGAGGCGACTTACACCACACCAGGGCCTGTTGCTGCTGGCTGAGGCCACTTACACCACACCAGTGCCTGTGGCTTCTGGCTGAGGTGACTTACACCACACCAGGGCCTGTTGCTGCTGGCTGAGGCCACTTACACCACACCAGGGCCTGTGGCTGCTGGCTCAGGCCACTCATATCAAACCAGGTCCTGTGCTTCTGGCCGAGGCCATCTTCACCAAACCAGGCCCTGTGCTGCTAGCTGAGGCGACTTACACCACATCAGGGCCTGTGGCTCTGGCTGAGGCCACTTACACCACACCAGGGCCTGTGGCTGCTGGCTGAGGCCAGTTACACCACACCAGGGCCTGTGGCTGCTGGCTGAGGCCACATACACCACACCAGGGCCTGTGGCACTGGCTGAGGCCACTTACACCACACCAGGGCCTGTGGCTGCTGGCTGAGGCCACTTACACCACACAAGGGCCTGTGGCTGCTGGCTGAGGCCACCTACACCACACCAGGGCCTGTGGCTGCTGGCTGAGGCCACTTACAACACACCAGGGCCTGTGGCTCTTGCTCAGGCCACTCATATCACACCAGGCCCTGTGCTTCTGGCCGAGGCCATCTTCACCAAACCAGGCCCTGTGCTGCTTGCTGTGGCCATGTACAACACATCAGGCCCTGTGCTGGTTCCTGAGGCCATCTTCAACAATCCAGGGCCTGTGCTGTTGGATAAATGCCAAACTGAGCCTTTGGGTTAGGGTATTATGCAAACATGCAGGTATGGTTATAGGATTATCTTCGTAACTTCAGGTACTTGCCACCTAATCACTTGAATCCATAAATTGAGACATTGTGCTGGAGCCAGCAGCTTACGGCCATACCACCCTGAGCACGCCCGACCTCGTCTGATCTCGGAAGCTAAGCAGGGCTGGGCTTGGTTACTACTTGGATGGGAGACTGCCTGGGAAAACCTGGTGCTGTAAGCCTTTCATTTTCATGTCATTGAACCGCTTTTGATCCAGAGAAGGGGTGTATTAAAAGACCAAAAGCAGCTGCCCATTAATGAGGGTACATTAACGACATTGCTTTTGGCTGTTTTCCAATGTCTTGTGCTGCTAGCTGATGCCACCTACACCAAACCAGGGCCTTAGTTGCTATTGAGGCCAATTACACCACACCAGGGTCTTTGGCTCTTGCTCAGGCCACTTACACCACACCAGGGCCTGTGGCACTGGCTGAGGCCACTTACACCACACCAGGGCCTTATTTGCTATTGAGGCCACTTACACCACACCAGGGCCTGTGGCTCTTGCTCAGGCCACTTACACCACACCAGGGCCTGTGGCTCTTGCTCAGGCCACTCACATCACACCAGGCCCTGCGCTTCTGGCCGAGGCCATCTTCACCAAACCAGGCCCTGTGCTGCTAGCTGTGGCCATGTACAACACACCAGGCCCTGTGCTGGTTCCTGAGGCCATCTTCAACAATCCAGGGCCTGTGCTGTTGGATAAATGCTAAACTGAGCCTTTGGGTTAGGGTATTATGCAAACATGAAGGTAGGGTTATAGGATTGTCTTCGTAACTTCAGGTACTTGCCACCTAATCACCTGAATCCATAAATTGAGACATTGTGCTGGGGCCAGCAGCTTACGGCCATACCACCCTGAGCACGCCCGACCTCGTCTGATCTCGGAAGCTGAGCAGGGCTGGGCTTGGTTAGTACTTGGATGGGAGACTGCCTGGGAATACCTGGTGCTGTAAGTCTTTCATTTTCATGTCATTGAACCGCTTTTGATCCAGAGAAGGGGTGTATTAAAAGACCAAAAGCAGCTGCCCATTAATGAGGGCACATTAACGACATTGCTTTTGGCTGTTTTCCAATGTCTTGTGCTGCTAGCTGATGCCACCTACACCACACCAGGGCCTGAGTGACCGGCTGGGGCCACTTACACCACATCAGGGCCTGTGGCTCTGGCTGAGGCCACTTACACCACACCAGGGCCTGTGGCTGCTGGCTGAGGCCACTTACACCACACCAGGGCCTGTGGCTGCTGGCTGAGGCCACTTACACCACACCAGGGCCTTAGTTGCTATTGAGGCCAATTACACCACACCATGGTCTGTGGCTCTTGCTCAGGCAACTTACACCACACCAGGGCCTGTGGCACTGGCTGAGGCCACTTACACCACACCAGGGCCTGTGGCTGCTGGCTGAGGCCACTTACACCACACAAGGGCTTGTGGCTGCTGGCTGAGGCCACCTACACCACACCAGGGCCTGTGGCTGCTGGCTGAGGCCACCTACACCACACCAGGGCCTGTGGCTGCTGGCTGAGGCGACTTACACCACACCAGGGCCCTTTTGCTGCTGGCTGAGGCCACTTACACCACACCAGGGCCTGTGGCTCTTGCTCAGGCCACTCATATCACACCAGGCCCTGTGCTTCTGGCTGAGGCCACTTAGACCACACCAGGGCCTGTGGCTGCTGGCTGAGGCCACTTACACCACACCAGGGCCTGTGGCTGCTGGCTGAGGCCATCTACACCACACCAGGGCCTGTGGCTGCTGGCTGAGGCGACTTACACCACACCAGGGCCCTTTTGCTGCTGGCTGAGGCCACTTACACCACACCAGTGCCTGTGGCTTCTGGCTGAGGCGACTTCCACCACACAAGTGCCTGTGGCTTCTGGCTGAGGCCACCTACACCACACCAAGGCCTGTGGCTCTTGCTCAGGCCACTCACATCACACCAGGCCCTGCGCTTCTGGCCGAGGCCATCTTCACCAAACCAGGCCCTGTGCTGCTTGCTGTGGCCATGTACAACACACCAGGCCCTGTGCTGGTTCCTGAGGCCATCTTCAACAATCCAGGGCCTGTGCTGTTGGATAAATGCCAAACTGAGCCTTTGGGTTAGGGTATTATGCAAACATGCAGGTATGGTTATAGGATTGTCTTCGTAACTTCAGGTACTTGCCACCTAATCACTTGAATCCATAAATTGAGACATTGTGCTGGGGCCAGCAGCTTACGGCCATACCACCCTGAGCACGCCCGACCTCGTCTGATCTCGGAAGCTAAGCAGGGCTGGGCTTGGTTAGTACTTGGATGGGAGACTGCCTGGGAATACCTGGTGCTGTAAGCCTTTCATTTTCATGTCATTGAACCGCTTTTGATCCAGAGAAGGGGTGTATTAAAAGACCAAAAGCAGCTGCCCATTAATGAGGGCACATTAACGACACTGCTTTTGGCTGTTTTCCAATGTCTTGTGCTGCTAGCTGATGCCACCTACACCACACCAGGGCCTGTGTGACCGGCTGGGGCCACTTACACCACATCAGGGCCTGTGGCTCTGGCTGAGGCCACTTACACCACACCAGGGCCTTAGTTGCTATTGAGGCCAATTACACCACACCATGGTCTGTGGCTCTTGCTCAGGCCACTCATATCACACCAGGGCCTGTGGCTGCTGGCTGAGGCGACTTACACCACACCAGGGCCCTTTTGCTGCTGGCTGAGGCCACTTACACCACACCAGTGCCTGTGGCTTCTGGCTGAGGCGACTTACACCACACCAGGGCCTGTGGCTGCTGGCTGAGGCCACTTACACCACACCAGGGCCTGTGGCTGCTGGCTTAGGCCACCTACACTACACCAGGGCCTTAGTTGCTATTGAGGCCAATTACACCACACCATGGTCTGTGGCTCTTGCTCAGGCCACTTACACCACACCAGGGCCTGTGGCACTGGCTGAGGCCACTTACACCACACCAGGGCCTGTGGCTGCTGGCTGAGGCCACTTACACCACACAAGGGCTTGTGGCTGCTGGCTGAGGCCACCTACACCACACCAGGGCCTGTGGCTGCTGGCTGAGGCCACCTACACCACACCAGGGCCTGTGGCTCTTGCTCAGGCCACTTACACCACACCAGGGCCTGTGGCTCTTGCTCAGGCCACTTACACCACACCAGGGCCTGTGGCTCTTGCTCAGGCCACTCATATCACACCAGGCCCTGTGCTTCTGGCTGAGGCCATCTTCACCAAACCAGGCCCTGTGCTGCTTGCTGTGGCCATGTACAACACACCAGGCCCTGTGCTGTTTCCTGAGGCCATCTTCAACAATCCAGGGCCTGTGCTGTTGGATAAATGCCAAACTGAGCCTTTGGGTTAGGGTATTATGCAAACATGCAGGTATGGTTATAGGATTGTCTTCGTAACTTCAGGTACTTGCCACCTAATCACTTGAATCCATAAATTGAGACATTGTGCTGGGCCCACCAGCTTACGGCCATACCACCCTGAGCACGCCCGACCTCGTCTGATCTCGGAAGCTAAGCAGGGCTGGGCTTGGTTAGTACTTGGATGGGAGACTGCCTGGGAATACCTGGTGCTGTAAGCCTTTCATTTTCATGTCATTGAACCGCTTTTGATCCAGAGAAGGGGTGTATTAAAAGACCAAAAGCAGCTCCCCATTAATGAGGGCACATTAACGACATTGCTTTTGGCTGTTTTCCAATGTCTTGTGCTGCTAGCTGATGCCACTTACACCACACCAGGGCCTGTGGCTGCTGGCTGAGGCCACTTACACCACACCAGGGCCTGTGGCTGCTGGCTGAGGCCACCTACACCACACCAGGGCCTTAGTTGCTATTGAGGCCAATTACACCACACAAGGGCCTGTGGCTGCTGGCTGAGGCCACCTACACCACACCAGGGCCTGTGGCTGCTGGCTGAGGCCACTTACACCACACCAGGGCCTGAGTGACCGGCTGGGGCCACTTACACCACATCAGGGCCTGTGGCTCTGGCTGAGGCCAGTTACACCACACCAGAGCCTGTGGCTGCTGGCTGAAGCCACTTACACCACACCAGGGCCTTAGTTGCTATTGAGGCCACTTACACCACACCAGGGCCTGTGGCTGCTGGCTGAGGCCACCTACACCACACCAGGGCCTGTGGCTGCTGGCTGAGGCCACCTACACCACACCAGGGCCTGTGGCTGCTGGCTGAGGCGACTTACACCACACCAGGGCCCTTTTGCTGCTGGCTGAGGCCACTTACACCACACCAGTGCCTGTGGCTTCTGGCTGAGGCGACTTACACCACACCAGGGCCTGTGGCTGCTGGCTGAGGCCACTTACACCACACCAGGGCCTGTGGCTCTTGCTAAGGCCACTCACATCACACCAGGCCCTGCGCTTCTGGCCGAGGCCATCTTCACCAAACCAGGCCCTGTGGTTCTTGCTCAGGCCACTTACACCACACCAGGGCCTGTGGCTCTGGCTTAGGCCAATTACACCACACCAGGGTCTGTGGCTCTTGCTGAGGCCACTTACACCACACCAGGGCCTGTGGCTGCTGGCTGAGGCCACTTACACCACACCAGGGCCTGTGGCTGCTGGCTGAGACCACCTACACCACACCAGGGCCTGTGGCTGCTTGCTGAGGCGACTTACACCACACCAGGGCCTGTTGCTGCTGGCTGAGGCCACTTACACCACACCAGTGCCTGTGGCTTCTGGCTGAGGTGACTTACACCACACCAGGGCCTGTTGCTGCTGGCTGAGGCCACTTACACCACACCAGGGCCTGTGGCTGCTGGCTCAGGCCACTCATATCAAACCAGGTCCTGTGCTTCTGGCCGAGGCCATCTTCACCAAACCAGGCCCTGTGCTGCTAGCTGAGGCGACTTACACCACATCAGGGCCTGTGGCTCTGGCTGAGGCCACTTACACCACACCAGGGCCTGTGGCTGCTGGCTGAGGCCATCTTCACCAAACCAGGCCCTGTGGCTCTTGCTCAGGCCACTTACACCACACCAGGGCCTGTGGCTGCTGGCTGAGGCCACATACACCACACCAGGGCCTGTGGCACTGGCTGAGGCCACTTACACCACACCAGGGCCTGTGGCTGCTGGCTGAGGCCACTTACACCACACAAGGGCCTGTGGCTGCTGGCTGAGGCCACCTACACCACACCAGGTCCTGTGGCTGCTGGCTGAGGCCACTTACAACACACCAGGGCCTGTGGCTCTTGCTCAGGCCACTCATATCACACCAGGCCCTGTGCTTCTGGCCGAGGCCATCTTCACCAAACCAGGCCCTGTGCTGCTTGCTGTGGCCATGTACAACACATCAGGCCCTGTGCTGGTTCCTGAGGCCATCTTCAACAATCCAGGGCCTGTGCTGTTGGATAAATGCCAAACTGAGCCTTTGGGTTAGGGTATTATGCAAACATGCAGGTATGGTTATAGGATTATCTTCGTAACTTCAGGTACTTGCCACCTAATCACTTGAATCCATAAATTGAGACATTGTGCTGGAGCCAGCAGCTTACGGCCATACCACCCTGAGCACGCCCGACCTCGTCTGATCTCGGAAGCTAAGCAGGGCTGGGCTTGGTTACTACTTGGATGGGAGACTGCCTGGGAAAACCTGGTGCTGTAAGCCTTTCATTTTCATGTCATTGAACCGCTTTTGATCCAGAGAAGGGGTGTATTAAAAGACCAAAAGCAGCTGCCCATTAATGAGGGTACATTAACGACATTGCTTTTGGCTGTTTTCCAATGTCTTGTGCTGCTAGCTGATGCCACCTACACCAAACCAGGGCCTTAGTTGCTATTGAGGCCAATTACACCACACCAGGGTCTTTGGCTCTTGCTCAGGCCACTTACACCACACCAGGGCCTGTGGCACTGGCTGAGGCCACTTACACCACACCAGGGCCTTATTTGCTATTGAGGCCACTTACACCACACCAGGGCCTGTGGCTGCTGGCTGAGGCCACTTACACCACACCAGGGCCTGTGGCTCTTGCTCAGGCCACTCACATCACACCAGGCCCTGCGCTTCTGGCCGAGGCCATCTTCACCAAACCAGGCCCTGTGCTGCTAGCTGTGGCCATGTACAACACACCAGGCCCTGTGCTGGTTCCTGAGGCCATCTTCAACAATCCAGGGCCTGTGCTGTTGGATAAATGCTAAACTGAGCCTTTGGGTTAGGGTATTATGCAAACATGAAGGTAGGGTTATAGGATTGTCTTCGTAACTTCAGGTACTTGCCACCTAATCACCTGAATCCATAAATTGAGACATTGTGCTGGGGCCAGCAGCTTACGGCCATACCACCCTGAGCACGCCCGACCTCGTCTGATCTCGGAAGCTGAGCAGGGCTGGGCTTGGTTAGTACTTGGATGGGAGACTGCCTGGGAATACCTGGTGCTGTAAGCCTTTCATTTTCATGTCATTGAACCGCTTTTGATCCAGAGAAGGGGTGTATTAAAAGACCAAAAGCAGCTGCCCATTAATGAGGGCACATTAACGACATTGCTTTTGGCTGTTTTCCAATGTCTTGTGCTGCTAGCTGATGCCACCTACACCACACCAGGGCCTGAGTGACCGGCTGGGGCCACTTACACCACATCAGGGCCTGTGGCTCTGGCTGAGGCCACTTACACCACACCAGGGCCTGTGGCTGCTGGCTGAGGCCACTTACACCACACCAGGGCCTGTGGCTGCTGGCTGAGGCCACTTACACCACACCAGGGCCTTAGTTGCTATTGAGGCCAATTACACCACACCATGGTCTGTGGCTCTTGCTCAGGCAACTTACACCACACCAGGGCCTGTGGCACTGGCTGAGGCCACTTACACCACACCAGGGCCTGTGGCTGCTGGCTGAGGCCACTTACACCACACAAGGGCTTGTGGCTGCTGGCTGAGGCCACCTACACCACACCAGGGCCTGTGGCTGCTGGCTGAGGCCACCTACACCACACCAGGGCCTGTGGCTCTTGCTCAGGCCACTTACACCACACCAGGGCCTGTGGCTCTTGCTCAGGCCACTCATATCACACCAGGCCCTGTGCTTCTGGCTGAGGCCACTTAGACCACACCAGGGCCTGTGGCTGCTGGCTGAGGCCACTTACACCACACCAGGGCCTGTGGCTGCTGGCTGAGGCCATCTACACCACACCAGGGCCTGTGGCTGCTGGCTGAGGCGACTTACACCACACCAGGGCCCTTTTGCTGCTGGCTGAGGCCACTTACACCACACCAGTGCCTGTGGCTTCTGGCTGAGGCGACTTACACCACACCAGGGCCTGTGGCTGCTGGCTGAGGCCACTTACACCACACCAGGGCCTGTGGCTCTTGCTCAGGCCACTCACATCACACCAGGCCCTGCGCTTCTGGCCGAGGCCATCTTCACCAAACCAGGCCCTGTGGCTCTTGCTCAGGCCACTTACACCACACCAGGGCCTGTGGCTCTGGCTTAGGCCACTTACACCACACCAGGGCCTGTGGCACTTGCTCAGGCCACTTACACCACACCAGGGCCTGTGGCTGCTGGCTGAGGCCACTTACACCACACCAGGGCCTGTGGCTCTTACTCAGGCCACTTACACCACACCAGGGCCTGTGGCACTGGCTGAGGCCACTTAGACCACACCAGGGCCTGTGGCTGCTAGCTGAGGCCACTTACACCACACCAGGGCCTGTGGCTGCTGGCTGAGGCCACTTACACCAAACCAGGGCCTGTGGCTGCTTGCTGAGGCCATCTTCACCAAACCAGGCCCTGTGCTGCTTGCTGTGGCCATGTAAAACACACCAGGTCCTGTGCTGGTTCTTGAGGCCATCTTCAACAATCCAGGGCCTGTGCTGTTGGATAAATGCCAAACTGAGCCTTTGGGTTAGGGTATTATGCAAACATGCAGGTATGGTTATAGGATTGTCTTCGTAACTTCAGGTACTTGCCACCTAATCACTTGAATCCATAAATTGAGACATTGTGCTGGGGCCAGCAGCTTACGGCCATACCACCCTGAGCACGCCCGACCTCGTCTGATCTCGGAAGCTAAGCAGGGCTGGGCTTGGTTAGTACTTGGATGGGAGACTTCCTGGGAATACCTGGTGCTGTAAGCCTTTCATTTTCATGTCATTGAACCGCTTTTGATCCAGAGAAGGGGTGTATTAAAAGACCAAAAGCAGCTCCCCATTAATGAGGGCACATTAACGACATTGCTTTTGGCTGTTTTCCAATGTCTTGTGCTGCTAGCTGATGCCACTTACACCACACCAGGGCCTGTGGCTGCTGGCTGAGGCCACTTACACCACACCAGGGCCTGTGGCTGCTGGCTGAGGCCACCTACACCACACCAGGGCCTTAGTTGCTATTGAGGCCAATTACACCACACAAGGGCCTGTGGCTGCTGGCTGAGGCCACCTACACCACACCAGGGCCTGTGGCTGCTGGCTGAGGCCACTTACACCACACCAGGGCCTGAGTGACCGGCTGGGGCCACTTACACCACATCAGGGCCTGTGGCTCTGGCTGAGGCCACTTACACCACACCAGGGCCTGTGGCTGCTGGCTGAGGCCAGTTACACCACACCAGAGCCTGTGGCTGCTGGCTGAAGCCACTTACACCACACCAGGGCCTTAGTTGCTATTGAGGCCACTTACACCACACCAGGGCCTGTGGCTGCTGGCTGAGGCCACCTACACCACACCAGGGCCTGTGGCTGCTGGCTGAGGCCACTTACACCACACCAGGGCCTGTGGCTCTTACTCAGGCCACTTACACCACACCAGGGCCTGTGGCACTGGCTGAGGCCACTTAGACCACACCAGGGCCTGTGGCTGCTGGCTGAGGCCACTTACACCACACCAGGGCCTGTGGCTGCTGGCTGAGGCCACTTACACCAAACCAGGGCCTGTGGCTGCTTGCTGAGGCCATCTTCACCAAACCAGGCCCTGTGTTGCTTGCTGTGGCCATGTAAAACACACCAGGTCCTGTGCTGGTTCTTGAGGCCATCTTCAACAATCCAGGGCCTGTGCTGTTGGATAAATGCCAAACTGAGCCTTTGGGTTAGGGTATTATGCAAACATGCAGGTATGGTTATAGGATTGTCTTCGTAACTTCAGGTACTTGCCACCTAATCACTTGAATCCATAAATTGAGACATTGTGCTGGGGCCAGCAGCTTACGGCCATACCACCCTGAGCACGCCCGACCTCGTCTGATCTCGGAAGCTAAGCAGGGCTGGGCTTGGTTAGTACTTGGTTGGGAGACTGCCTGGGAATACCTGGTGCTGTAAGCCTTTCATTTTCATGTCATTGAACCGCTTTTGATCCAGAGAAGGGGTGTATTAAAAGACCAAAAGCAGCTCCCCATTAATGAGGGCACATTAACGACACTGCTTTTGGCTGTTTTCCAATGTCTTGTGCTGCTAGCTGATGCCACTTACACCACACCAGGGCCTGTGGCTGCTGGCTGAGGCCACTTACACCACACCAGGGCCTGTGGCTGCTGGCTGAGGCCACCTACACCACACCAGGGCCTTAGTTGCTATTGAGGCCAATTACACCACACAAGGGCCTGTGGCTGCTGGCTGAGGCCACCTACACCACACCAGGGCCTGTGGCTGCTGGCTGAGGCCACTTACAACACACCAGGGCCTGTGGCTCTTGCTCAGGCCACTCATATCACACCAGGCCCTGTGCTTCTGGCCGAGGCCATCTTCACCAAACCAGGCCCTGTGCTGCTTGCTGTGGCCATGTACAACACACCAGGCCCTGTGCTGGTTCCTGACGCCATCTTCAACAATCCAGGGCCTGTGCTGTTGGATAAATGCCAAACTGAGCCTTTGGGTTAGGGTATTATGCAAACATGCAGGTATGGTTATAGGATTGTCTTCGTAACTTCAGGTACTTGCCACCTAATCACTTGAATCCATAAATTGAGACATTGTGCTGGGGCCAGCAGATTACGGCCATACCACCCTGAGCACGCCCGACCTCGTCTGATCTCGGAAGCTAAGCAGGGCTGGGCTTGGTTAGTACTTGGATGGGAGACTGCCTGGGAATACCTGGTGCTGTAAGCCTTTCATTTTCATGTCATTGAACCGCTTTTGATCCAGAGAAGGGGTGTATTAAAAGACCAAAAGCAGCTCCCCATTAATGAGGGCACATTAACGACATTGCTTTTGGCTGTTTTCCAATGTCTTGTGCTGCTAGCTGATGCCACCTACACCACACCACGGCCTTATTTGCTGGCTGAGGTCACTTACACCACACCAGGGCCTGTGGCTCTTGCTCAGGCCACTTACACCACACCAGGGCCTGTGGCTCTTGCTCAGGCCACTTACACCACACCAGGGCCTGTGGGACCGGCTGGGGCCACTTACACCACACCAGGGCCTGTGGCTGCTGGCTGAGGCCACTTACACCACACAAGGGCCTGAGGGACCGGCTGGGGCCACTTACACCACATCAGGGCCTGTGGCTGCTGGCTGAGGCCACTTACACCACACCAGGGCCTGTGGCTGCTGGCTGAGGCC
Organism: Aulonocara stuartgranti; assembly: GCF_965226115.1. NCBI lineage: Eukaryota > Metazoa > Chordata > Actinopteri > Cichliformes > Cichlidae > Aulonocara > Aulonocara stuartgranti. The sequence continues at coordinate 22,433,983 of NC_138941.1, read as the reverse complement.
ACCTACACCACACCAGGGCCTTAGTTGCTATTGAGGCCAATTACACCACACCAGGGTCTGTGGCTCTTGCTCAGGCCACTTACACCACACCAGGGCCTGTGGCACTGGCTGAGGCCACTTACACCACACCAGGGCCTGTGGCTGCTGGCTTAGGCCACCTACACCACACCAGGGCCTTAGTTGCTATTGAGGCCAATTACACCACACAAGGGCCTGTGGCTGCTGGCTGAGGCCACCTACACCACACCAGGGCCTGTGGCTGCTGGCTGAGGCCACTTACACCACACCAGTACCTGTGGCTTCTGGCTGAGGCGACTTACACCACACCAGGGCCTGTGGCTGCTGGCTGAGGCCACTTACACCACACCAGGGCCTGTGGCTGCTGGCTGAGGCCACCTACACCACACCAGGGCATTAGTTGCTATTGAGGCCAATTACACCACACCAGGGTCTGTGGCTCTTGCTCAGGCCACTTACACCACACCAGGGCCTGTGGCTCTTGCTCAGGCCACTTACACCACACCAGGGCCTGTGGCTGCTGGCTGAGGCCACTTACACCACACCAGGGCCTGTGGCTGCTGGCTGAGGCCACCTACACCACACCAGGGCATTAGTTGGTATTGAGGCCAATTACACCACACCAGGGTCTGTGGCTCTTGCTCAGGCCACTTACACCACACCAGGGCCTGTGGCTCTTGCTCAGGCCACTTACACCACACCAGGGCCTGTGGCTGCTGGCTGAGGCCACTTACACCACACCAGGGCCTGTGGCTGCTGGCTGAGGCCACCTACACCACACCAGGGCCTGTGGCTGCTGTCTGAGGCCACTTACACCACACCAGGGCCTGTGGCTGCTGGCTGAGGCCATCTACACCACACCAGGGCCTTAGTTGCTATTGAGGCCAATTACACCACACCAGGGTATGTGGCTCTTGCTCAGGCCACTTACACCACACCAGGGCCTTAGTTGCTATTGAGGCCAATTACACCACACCAGGGCCTGTGGCACTGGCTGAGGCCACTTACACCACACCAGGGCCTGTGGCTGCTGGCTGAGGCCACTTACACCACACAAGGGCCTGTGGCTGCTGGCTGAGGCCACCTACACCACACCAGGGCCTGTGGCTGCTGGCTGAGGCCACTTACAACACACCAGGGCCTGTGGCTCTTGCTCAGGCCACTCATATCACACCAGGCCCTGTGCTTCTGGCCGAGGCCATCTTCACCAAACCAGGCCCTGTGCTGCTTGCTGTGGCCATGTACAACACATCAGGCCCTGTGCTGGTTCCTGAGGCCATCTTCAACAATCCAGGGCCTGTGCTGTTGGATAAATGCCAAACTGAGCCTTTGGGTTAGGGTATTATGCAAACATGCAGGTATGGTTATAGGATTATCTTCGTAACTTCAGGTACTTGCCACCTAATCACTTGAATCCATAAATTGAGACATTGTGCTGGAGCCAGCAGCTTACGGCCATACCACCCTGAGCACGCCCGACCTCGTCTGATCTCGGAAGCTAAGCAGGGCTGGGCTTGGTTAGTACTTGAATGGGAGACTGCCTGGGAAAACCTGGTTCTGTAAGCCTTTCATTTTCATATCATTGAACCGCTTTTGATCCAGAGAAGGGGTGTATTAAAAGACCAAAAGCAGCTGCCCATTAATGAGGGTACATTAACGACATTGCTTTTGGCTGTTTTCCAATGTCTTGTGCTGCTAGCTGATGCCACCTACACCAAACCAGGGCCTTAGTTGCTATTGAGGCCAATTACACCACACCAGGGTCTTTGGCTCTTGCTCAGGCCACTTACACCACACCAGGGCCTGTGTCACTGGCTGAGGCCACTTACACCACACCAGGGCCTGTGGCTGCTGGCTGAGGCCACTTACACCACACAAGGGCTTGTGGCTGCTGGCTGAGGCCACCTACACCACACCAGGGCCTGTGGCTGCTGGCTGAGGCCACCTACACCACACCAGGGCCTGTGGCTCTTGCTCAGGCCACTTACACCACACCAGGGCCTGTGGCTCTTGCTCAGGCCACTCATATCACACCAGGCCCTGTGCTTCTGGCTGAGGCCACTTAGACCACACCAGGGCCTGTGGCTGCTGGCTGAGGCCACTTACACCACACCAGGGCCTGTGGCTGCTGGCTGAGGCCATCTACACCACACCAGGGCCTGTGGCTGCTGGCTGAGGCGACTTACACCACACCAGGGCCCTTTTGCTGCTGGCTGAGGCCACTTACACCACACCAGTGCCTGTGGCTTCTGGCTGAGGCGACTTACACCACACAAGGGCCTGTGGCTGCTGGCTGAGGCCACTTACACCACACCAGGGCCTGTGGCTCTTGCTCAGGCCACTCACATCACACCAGGCCCTGCGCTTCTGGCCGAGGCCATCTTCACCAAACCAGGCCCTGTGGCTCTTGCTCAGGCCACTTACACCACACCAGGGCCTGTGGCTCTGGCTTAGGCCACTTACACCACACCAGGGCCTGTGGCACTTGCTCAGGCCACTTACACCACACCAGGGCCTGTGGCTGCTGGCTGAGGCCACTTACACCACACCAGGGCCTGTGGCTCTTACTCAGGCCACTTACACCACACCAGGGCCTGTGGCACTGGCTGAGGCCACTTAGACCACACCAGGGCCTGTGGCTGCTGGCTGAGTCCACTTACACCACACCAGGGCCTGTGGCTGCTGGCTGAGGCCACTTACACCAAACCAGGGCCTGTGGCTGCTTGCTGAGGCCATCTTCACCAAACCAGGCCCTGTGCTGCTTGCTGTGGCCATGTAAAACACACCAGGTCCTGTGCTGGTTCTTGAGGCCATCTTCAACAATCCAGGGCCTGTGCTGTTGGATAAATGCCAAACTGAGCCTTTGGGTTAGGGTATTATGCAAACATGCAGGTATGGTTATAGGATTGTCTTCGTAACTTCAGGTACTTGCCACCTAATCACTTGAATCCATAAATTGAGACATTGTGCTGGGGCCATCAGCTTACGGCCATACCACCCTGAGCACGCCCGACCTCGTCTGATCTCGGAAGCTAAGCAGGGCTGGGCTTGGTTAGTACTTGGATGGGAGACTTCCTGGGAATACCTGGTGCTGTAAGCCTTTCATTTTCATGTCATTGAACCGCTTTTGATCCAGAGAAGGGGTGTATTAAAAGACCAAAAGCAGCTCCCCATTAATGAGGGCACATTAACGACATTGCTTTTGGCTGTTTTCCAATGTCTTGTGCTGCTAGCTGATGCCACTTACACCACACCAGGGCCTGTGGCTGCTGGCTGAGGCCACTTACACCACACCAGGGCCTGTGGCTGCTGGCTGAGGCCACCTACACCACACCAGGGCCTTAGTTGCTATTGAGGCCAATTACACCACACAAGGGCCTGTGGCTGCTGGCTGAGGCCACCTACACCACACCAGGGCCTGTGGCTGCTGGCTGAGGCCACTTACACCACACCAGGGCCTGAGTGACCGGCTGGGGCCACTTACACCACATCAGGGCCTGTGGCTCTGGCTGAGGCCAGTTACACCACACCAGAGCCTGTGGCTGCTGGCTGAAGCCACTTACACCACACCAGGGCCTTAGTTGCTATTGAGGCCACTTACACCACACCAGGGCCTGTGGCTGCTGGCTGAGGCCACCTACACCACACCAGGGCCTGTGGCTGCTGGCTGAGGCCACTTACACCACACCAGGGCCTGTGGCTGCTGGCTGAAGCCACTTACACCACACCAGGGCCTTAGTTGCTATTGAGGCCACTTACACCACACCAGGGCCTGTGGCTGCTGGCTGAGGCCACCTACACCACACCAGGGCCTGTGGCTGCTGGCTGAGGCGACTTACACCACACCAGGGCCCTTTTGCTGCTGGCTGAGGCCACTTACACCACACCAGTGCCTGTGGCTTCTGGCTGAGGCGACTTACACCACACCAGGGCCTGTGGCTGCTGGCTGAGGCCACTTACACCACACCAGGGCCTGTGGCTCTTGCTCAGGCCACTCACATCACACCAGGCCCTGCGCTTCTGGCCGAGGCCATCTTCACCAAACCAGGCCCTGTGGTTCTTGCTCAGGCCACTTACACCACACCAGGGCCTGTGGCTCTGGCTTAGGCCAATTACACCACACCAGGGTCTGTGGCTCTTGCTGAGGCCACTTACACCACACCAGGGCCTGTGGCTGCTGGCTGAGGCCACTTACACCACACCAGGGCCTGTGGCTGCTTGCTGAGGCGACTTACACCACACCAGGGCCTGTTGCTGCTGGCTGAGGCCACTTACACCACACCAGTGCCTGTGGCTTCTGGCTGAGGTGACTTACACCACACCAGGGCCTGTTGCTGCTGGCTGAGGCCACTTACACCACACCAGGGCCTGTGGCTGCTGGCTCAGGCCACTCATATCAAACCAGGTCCTGTGCTTCTGGCCGAGGCCATCTTCACCAAACCAGGCCCTGTGCTGCTAGCTGAGGCGACTTACACCACATCAGGGCCTGTGGCTCTGGCTGAGGCCACTTACACCACACCAGGGCCTGTGGCTGCTGGCTGAGGCCAGTTACACCACACCAGGGCCTGTGGCTGCTGGCTGAGGCCACATACACCACACCAGGGCCTGTGGCACTGGCTGAGGCCACTTACACCACACCAGGGCCTGTGGCTGCTGGCTGAGGCCACTTACACCACACAAGGGCCTGTGGCTGCTGGCTGAGGCCACCTACACCACACCAGGGCCTGTGGCTGCTGGCTGAGGCCACTTACAACACACCAGGGCCTGTGGCTCTTGCTCAGGCCACTCATATCACACCAGGCCCTGTGCTTCTGGCCGAGGCCATCTTCACCAAACCAGGCCCTGTGCTGCTTGCTGTGGCCATGTACAACACATCAGGCCCTGTGCTGGTTCCTGAGGCCATCTTCAACAATCCAGGGCCTGTGCTGTTGGATAAATGCCAAACTGAGCCTTTGGGTTAGGGTATTATGCAAACATGCAGGTATGGTTATAGGATTATCTTCGTAACTTCAGGTACTTGCCACCTAATCACTTGAATCCATAAATTGAGACATTGTGCTGGAGCCAGCAGCTTACGGCCATACCACCCTGAGCACGCCCGACCTCGTCTGATCTCGGAAGCTAAGCAGGGCTGGGCTTGGTTACTACTTGGATGGGAGACTGCCTGGGAAAACCTGGTGCTGTAAGCCTTTCATTTTCATGTCATTGAACCGCTTTTGATCCAGAGAAGGGGTGTATTAAAAGACCAAAAGCAGCTGCCCATTAATGAGGGTACATTAACGACATTGCTTTTGGCTGTTTTCCAATGTCTTGTGCTGCTAGCTGATGCCACCTACACCAAACCAGGGCCTTAGTTGCTATTGAGGCCAATTACACCACACCAGGGTCTTTGGCTCTTGCTCAGGCCACTTACACCACACCAGGGCCTGTGGCACTGGCTGAGGCCACTTACACCACACCAGGGCCTTATTTGCTATTGAGGCCACTTACACCACACCAGGGCCTGTGGCTCTTGCTCAGGCCACTTACACCACACCAGGGCCTGTGGCTCTTGCTCAGGCCACTCACATCACACCAGGCCCTGCGCTTCTGGCCGAGGCCATCTTCACCAAACCAGGCCCTGTGCTGCTAGCTGTGGCCATGTACAACACACCAGGCCCTGTGCTGGTTCCTGAGGCCATCTTCAACAATCCAGGGCCTGTGCTGTTGGATAAATGCTAAACTGAGCCTTTGGGTTAGGGTATTATGCAAACATGAAGGTAGGGTTATAGGATTGTCTTCGTAACTTCAGGTACTTGCCACCTAATCACCTGAATCCATAAATTGAGACATTGTGCTGGGGCCAGCAGCTTACGGCCATACCACCCTGAGCACGCCCGACCTCGTCTGATCTCGGAAGCTGAGCAGGGCTGGGCTTGGTTAGTACTTGGATGGGAGACTGCCTGGGAATACCTGGTGCTGTAAGCCTTTCATTTTCATGTCATTGAACCGCTTTTGATCCAGAGAAGGGGTGTATTAAAAGACCAAAAGCAGCTGCCCATTAATGAGGGCACATTAACGACATTGCTTTTGGCTGTTTTCCAATGTCTTGTGCTGCTAGCTGATGCCACCTACACCACACCAGGGCCTGAGTGACCGGCTGGGGCCACTTACACCACATCAGGGCCTGTGGCTCTGGCTGAGGCCACTTACACCACACCAGGGCCTGTGGCTGCTGGCTGAGGCCACTTACACCACACCAGGGCCTGTGGCTGCTGGCTGAGGCCACTTACACCACACCAGGGCCTTAGTTGCTATTGAGGCCAATTACACCACACCATGGTCTGTGGCTCTTGCTCAGGCAACTTACACCACACCAGGGCCTGTGGCACTGGCTGAGGCCACTTACACCACACCAGGGCCTGTGGCTGCTGGCTGAGGCCACTTACACCACACAAGGGCTTGTGGCTGCTGGCTGAGGCCACATACACCACACCAGGGCCTGTGGCTGCTGGCTGAGGCGACTTACACCACACCAGGGCCCTTTTGCTGCTGGCTGAGGCCACTTACACCACACCAGGGCCTGTGGCTCTTGCTCAGGCCACTCATATCACACCAGGCCCTGTGCTTCTGGCTGAGGCCACTTAGACCACACCAGGGCCTGTGGCTGCTGGCTGAGGCCACTTACACCACACCAGGGCCTGTGGCTGCTGGCTGAGGCCATCTACACCACACCAGGGCCTGTGGCTGCTGGCTGAGGCGACTTACACCACACCAGGGCCCTTTTGCTGCTGGCTGAGGCCACTTACACCACACCAGTGCCTGTGGCTTCTGGCTGAGGCGACTTACACCACACCAGGGCCTGTGGCTGCTGGCTGAGGCCACTTACACCACACCAGGGCCTGTGGCTCTTGCTCAGGCCACTCACATCACACCAGGCCCTGCGCTTCTGGCCGAGGCCATCTTCACCAAACCAGGCCCTGTGCTGCTAGCTGTGGCCATGTACAACACACCAGGCCCTGTGCTGGTTCCTGAGGCCATCTTCAACAATCCAGGGCCTGTGCTGTTGGATAAATGCCAAACTGAGCCTTTGGGTTAGGGTATTATGCAAACATGCAGGTATGGTTATAGGATTGTCTTCGTAACTTCAGGTACTTGCCACCTAATCACTTGAATCCATAAATTGAGTCATTGTGTTGGGGCCAGCAGCTTACGGCCATACCACCCTGAGCACGCCCGACCTCGTCTGATCTCGGAAGCTAAGCAGGGCTGGGCTTGGTTAGTACTTGGATGGGAGACTGCCTGGGAATACCTGGTGCTGTAAGCCTTTCATTTTCATGTCATTGAACCGCTTTTGATCCAGAGAAGGGGTGTATTAAAAGACCAAAAGCCCATTAATGAGGGTACATTAACGACATTGCTTTTGGCTGTTTTCCAATGTCTTGTGCTGCTAGCTGATGCCACCTACACCAAACCAGGGCCTTAGTTGCTATTGAGGCCAATTACACCACACCAGGGTCTTTGGCTCTTGCTCAGGCCACTTACACCACACCAGGGCCTGTGGCACTGGCTGAGGCCACTTACACCACACCAGGGCCTGTGGCTGCTGGCTGAGGCCACTTACACCACACCAGGGCCTTATTTGCTATTGAGGCCACTTACACCACACCAGGGCCTGTGGCTCTTGCTCAGGCCACTTACACCACACCAGGGCCTGTGGCTCTTGCTCAGGCCACTCACATCACACCAGGCCCTGCGCTTCTGGCCGAGGCCATCTTCACCAAACCAGGCCCTGTGCTGCTAGCTGTGGCCATGTACAACACACCAGGCCCTGTGCTGGTTCCTGAGGCCATCTTCAACAATCCAGGGCCTGTGCTGTTGGATAAATGCTAAACTGAGCCTTTGGGTTAGGGTATTATGCAAACATGAAGGTAGGGTTATAGGATTGTCTTCGTAACTTCAGGTACTTGCCACCTAATCACCTGAATCCATAAATTGAGACATTGTGCTGGGGCCAGCAGCTTACGGCCATACCACCCTGAGCACGCCCGACCTCGTCTGATCTCGGAAGCTGAGCAGGGCTGGGCTTGGTTAGTACTTGGATGGGAGACTGCCTGGGAATACCTGGTGCTGTAAGCCTTTCATTTTCATGTCATTGAACCGCTTTTGATCCAGAGAAGGGGTGTATTAAAAGACCAAAAGCAGCTGCCCATTAATGAGGGCACATTAACGACATTGCTTTTGGCTGTTTTCCAATGTCTTGTGCTGCTAGCTGATGCCACCTACACCACACCAGGGCCTGAGTGACCGGCTGGGGCCACTTACACCACATCAGGGCCTGTGGCTCTGGCTGAGGCCACTTACACCACACCAGGGCCTGTGGCTGCTGGCTGAGGCCACTTACACCACACCAGGGCCTGTGGCTGCTGGCTGAGGCCACTTACACCACACCAGGGCCTTAGTTGCTATTGAGGCCAATTACACCACACCATGGTCTGTGGCTCTTGCTCAGGCAACTTACACCACACCAGGGCCTGTGGCACTGGCTGAGGCCACTTACACCACACCAGGGCCTGTGGCTGCTGGCTGAGGCCACTTACACCACACAAGGGCTTGTGGCTGCTGGCTGAGGCCACCTACACCACACCAGGGCCTGTGGCTGCTGGCTGAGGCCACCTACACCACACCAGGGCCTGTGGCTCTTGCTCAGGCCACTTACACCACACCAGGGCCTGTGGCTCTTGCTCAGGCCACTTACACCACACCAGGGCCTGTGGCTCTTGCTCAGGCCACTCATATCACACCAGGCCCTGTGCTTCTGGCTGAGGCCACTTAGACCACACCAGGGCCTGTGGCTGCTGGCTGAGGCCACTTACACCACACCAGGGCCTGTGGCTGCTGGCTGAGGCCATCTACACCACACCAGGGCCTGTGGCTGCTGGCTGAGGCGACTTACACCACACCAGGGCCCTTTTGCTGCTGGCTGAGGCCACTTACACCACACCAGTGCCTGTGGCTTCTGGCTGAGGCCACTTACACCACACCAGGGCCTGTGGCTGCTGGCTGAGGCCACTTACACCACACCAGGGCCTGTGGCTCTTGCTCAGGCCACTCACATCACACCAGGCCCTGCGCTTCTGGCCGAGGCCATCTTCACCAAACCAGGCCCTGTGGCTCTTCCTCAGGCCACTTACACCACACCAGGGCCTGTGGCTCTGGCTTAGGCCACTTACACCACACCAGGGCCTGTGGCACTTGCTCAGGCCACTTACACCACACCAGGGCCTGTGGCTGCTGGCTGAGGCCACTTACACCACACCAGGGCCTGTGGCTCTTACTCAGGCCACTTACACCACACCAGGGCCTGTGGCACTGGCTGAGGCCACTTAGACCACACCAGGGCCTGTGGCTGCTGGCTGAGGCCACTTACACCACACCAGGGCCTGTGGCTGCTGGCTGAGGCCACTTACACCAAACCAGGGCCTGTGGCTGCTTGCTGAGGCCATCTTCACCAAACCAGGCCCTGTGCTGCTTGCTGTGGCCATGTAAAACACACCAGGTCCTGTGCTGGTTCTTGAGGCCATCTTCAACAATCCAGGGCCTGTGCTGTTGGATAAATGCCAAACTGAGCCTTTGGGTTACGGTATTATGCAAACATGCAGGTATGGTTATAGGATTGTCTTCGTAACTTCAGGTACTTGCCACCTAATCACTTGAATCCATAAATTGAGACATTGTGCTGGGGCCATCAGCTTACGGCCATACCACCCTGAGCACGCCCGACCTCGTCTGATCTCGGAAGCTAAGCAGGGCTGGGCTTGGTTAGTACTTGGATGGGAGACTGCCTGGGAATACCTGGAGCTGTAAGCCTTTCATTTTCATGTCATTGAACCGCTTTTGATCCAGAGAAGGGGTGTATTAAAAGACCAAAAGCAGCTCCCCATTAATGAGGGCACATTAACGACACTGCTTTTGGCTGTTTTCCAATGTCTTGTGCTGCTAGCTGATGCCACCTACACCACACCAGGGCCTGTGTGACCGGCTGGGGCCACTTACACCACATCAGGGCCTGTGGCTCTGGCTGAGGCCACTTACACCACACCAGGGCCTGTGGCTGCTGGCTGAGGCCAGTTACACCACACCAGAGCCTGTGGCTGCTGGCTGAAGCCACTTACACCACACCAGGGCCTTAGTTGCTATTGAGGCCAATTACACTACACCAGGGTCTGTGGCTCTTGCTCAGGCCACTTACACCACACCAGGCCTGTGGCACTTGCTCAGGCCACTTACACCACACCAGGGCCTGTGGCTGCTGGCTGAGGCCACTTACACCACACCAGGGCCTGTGGCTGCTGGCTGAGGCCACCTACACCACACCAGGGCATTAGTTGCTATTGAGGCCAATTACACCACACCAGGGTCTGTGGCTCTTGCTCAGGCCACTTACACCACACCAGGGCCTGTGGCTCTTGCTCAGGCCACTTACACCACACCAGGGCCTGTGGCTGCTGGCTGAGGCCACTTACACCACACCAGGGCCTGTGGCTGCTGGCTGAGGCCACCTACACCACACCAGGGCCTGTGGCTGCTGTCTGAGGCTACTTACACCACACCAGGGCCTGTGGCTGCTGGCTGAGGCCATCTACACCACACCAGGGCCTGTGGCTGCTGGCTGAGGCGACTTACACCACACCAGGGCCCTTTTGCTGCTGGCTGAGGCCACTTACACCACACCAGTGCCTGTGGCTTCTGGCTGAGGCGACTTACACCACACCAGGGCCTGTGGCTGCTGGCTGAGGCCACTTACACCACACCAGGGCCTGTGGCTCTTGCTCAGGCCACACACATCACACCAGGCCCTGCGCTTCTGGCTGAGGCCATCTTCACCAAACCAGGCCCTGTGGCTCTTGCTCAGGCCACTTACACCACACCAGGGCCTGTGGCTCTGGCTTAGGCCACTTACACCACACCAGGGCCTGTGGCACTTGCTCAGGCCACTTACACCACACCAGGGCCTGTGGCTGCTGGCTGAGGCCACTTACACCACACCAGGGCCTGTGGCTCTTACTCAGGCCACTTACACCACACCAGGGCCTGTGGCACTGGCTGAGGCCACTTAGACCACACCAGGGCCTGTGGCTGCTGGCTGAGGCCACTTACACCACACCAGGGCCTGTGGCTGCTGGCTGAGGCCACTTACACCACACCAGGGCCTTAGTTGCTATTGAGGCCAATTACACCACACCATGGTCTGTGGCTCTTGCTCAGGCCACTCATATCACACCAGGGCCTGTGGCTGCTGGCTGAGGCCACTTACACCACACCAGGGCCTTAGTTGCTATTGAGGCCAATTACACCACACCATGGTCTGTGGCTCTTGCTCAGGCCACTCATATCACACCAGGGCCTGTGGCTGCTGGCTGAGGCGACTTACACCACACCAGGGCCCTTTTGCTGCTGGCTGAGGCCACTTACACCACACCAGTGCCTGTGGCTTCTGGCTGAGGCGACTTACACCACACCAGGGCCTGTGGCTGCTGGCTGAGGCCACTTACACCACACCAGGGCCTGTGGCTGCTGGCTTAGGCCACCTACACTACACCAGGGCCTTAGTTGCTATTGAGGCCAATTACACCACACCATGGTCTGTGGCTCTTGCTCAGGCCACTTACACCACACCAGGGCCTGTGGCACTGGCTGAGGCCACTTACACCACACCAGGGCCTGTGGCTGCTGGCTGAGGCCACTTACACCACACAAGGGCTTGTGGCTGCTGGCTGAGGCCACCTACACCACACCAGGGCCTGTGGCTGCTGGCTGAGGCCACCTACACCACACCAGGGCCTGTGGCTCTTGCTCAGGCCACTTACACCACACCAGGGCCTGTGGCTCTTGCTCAGGCCACTTACACCACACCAGGGCCTGTGGCTCTTGCTCAGGCCACTTACACCACACCAGGGCCTGTGGCTGCTGGCTGAGGCCACTTACACCACACAAGGGCTTGTGGCTGCTGGCTGAGGCCACTTACACCACACCAGGGCCTGTGGCACTGGCTGAGGCCACTTACACCACACCAGGGCCTGTGGCTGCTGGCTGAGGCCACTTACACCACACAAGGGCTTGTGGCTGCTGGCTGAGGCCACCTACACCACACCAGGGCCTGTGGCTGCTGGCTGAGGCCACCTACACCACACCAGGGCCTGTGGCTCTTGCTCAGGCCACTTACACCACACCAGGACCTGTGGCTCTGGCTGAGGCCACTTACACCACACCAGGGCCTGTGGGTTCTGGCTGAGGCGACTTACACCACACCAGGGCCTGTGGCTGCTGGCTGAGGCCACTTACACCACACCAGGGCCTGTGGCTCTTGCTCAGGCCACTCACATCACACCAGGCCCTGCGCTTCTGGCCGAGGCCATCTTCACCAAACCAGGCCCTGTGCTGCTAGCTGTGGCCATGTACAACACACCAGGCCCTGTGCTGGTTCCTGAGGCCATCTTCAACAATCCAGGGCCTGTGCTGTTGGATAAATGCTAAACTGAGCCTTTGGGTTAGGGTATTATACAAACATGAAGGTAGGGTTATAGGATTGTCTTCGTAACTTCAGGTACTTGCCACCTAATCACCTGAATCCATAAATTGAGACATTGTGCTGGGGCCAGCAGCTTACGGCCATACCACCCTGAGCACGCCCGACCTCGTCTGATCTCGGAAGCTGAGCAGGGCTGGGCTTGGTTAGTACTTGGATGGGAGACTGCCTGGGAATACCTGGTGCTGTAAGCCTTTCATTTTCATGTCATTGAACCGCTTTTGATCCAGAGAAGGGGTGTATTAAAAGACCAAAAGCAGCTGCCCATTAATGAGGGCACATTAACGACATTGCTTTTGGCTGTTTTCCAATGTCTTGTGCTGCTAGCTGATGCCACCTACACCACACCAGGGCCTGAGTGACCGGCTGGGGCCACTTACACCACATCAGGGCCTGTGGCTCTGGCTGAGGCCACTTACACCACACCAGGGCCTGTGGCTGCTGGCTGAGGCCACTTACACCACACCAGGGCCTGTGGCTGCTGGCTGAGGCCACTTACACCACACCAGGGCCTTAGTTGCTATTGAGGCCAATTACACCACACCATGGTCTGTGGCTCTTGCTCAGGCAACTTACACCACACCAGGGCCTGTGGCACTGGCTGAGGCCACTTACACCACACCAGGGCCTGTGGCTGCTGGCTGAGGCCACTTACACCACACAAGGGCTTGTGGCTGCTGGCTGAGGCCACCTACACCACACCAGGGCCTGTGGCTGCTGGCTGAGGCCACCTACACCACACCAGGGCCTGTGGCTCTTGCTCAGGCCACTTACACCACACCAGGGCCTGTGGCTCTTGCTCAGGCCACTCATATCACACCAGGCCCTGTGCTTCTGGCTGAGGCCACTTAGACCACACCAGGGCCTGTGGCTGCTGGCTGAGGCCACTTACACCACACCAGGGCCTGTGGCTGCTGGCTGAGGCCATCTACACCACACCAGGGCCTGTGGCTGCTGGCTGAGGCGACTTACACCACACCAGGGCCCTTTTGCTGCTGGCTGAGGCCACTTACACCACACCAGTGCCTGTGGCTTCTGGCTGAGGCGACTTACACCACACCAGGGCCTGTGGCTGCTGGCTGAGGCCACTTACACCACACCAGGGCCTGTGGCTCTTGCTCAGGCCACTCACATCACACCAGGCCCTGCGCTTCTGGCCGAGGCCATCTTCACCAAACCAGGCCCTGTGGCTCTTGCTCAGGCCACTTACACCACACCAGGGCCTGTGGCTCTGGCTTAGGCCACTTACACCACACCAGGGCCTGTGGCACTTGCTCAGGCCACTTACACCACACCAGGGCCTGTGGCTGCTGGCTGAGGCCACTTACACCACACCAGGGCCTGTGGCTCTTACTCAGGCTACTTACACCACACCAGGGCCTGTGGCACTGGCTGAGGCCACTTAGACCACACCAGGGCCTGTGGCTGCTAGCTGAGGCCACTTACACCACACCAGGGCCTGTGGCTGCTGGCTGAGGCCACTTACACCACACCAGGGCCTGTGGCTCTTGCTCAGGCCACTCACATCACACCAGGCCCTGTGCTTCTGGCCGAGGCCATCTTCACCAAACCAGGCCCTGTGCTGCTTGCTGTGGCCATGTACAACACACCAGGCCCTGTGCTGGTTCCTGACGCCATCTTCAACAATCCAGGGCCTGTGCTGTTGGATAAATGCCAAACTGAGCCTTTGGGTTAGGGTATTATGCAAACATGCAGGTATGGTTATAGGATTGTCTTCGTAACTTCAGGTACTTGCCACCTAATCACTTGAATCCATAAATTGAGACATTGTGCTGGGGCCAGCAGCTTACGGCCATACCACCCTGAGCACGCCCGACCTCGTCTGATCTCGGAAGCTAAGCAGGGCTGGGCTTGGTTAGTACTTGGATGGGAGACTTCCTGGGAATACCTGGTGCTGTAAGCCTTTCATTTTCATGTCATTGAACCGCTTTTGATCCAGAGAAGGGGTGTATTAAAAGACCAAAAGCAGCTCCCCATTAATGAGGGCACATTAACGACATTGCTTTTGGCTGTTTTCCAATGTCTTGTGCTGCTAGCTGATGCCACTTACACCACACCAGGGCCTGTGGCTGCTGGCTGAGGCCACTTACACCACACCAGGGCCTGTGGCTGCTGGCTGAGGCCACCTACACCACACCAGGGCCTTAGTTGCTATTGAGGCCAATTACACCACACAAGGGCCTGTGGCTGCTGGCTGAGGCCACCTACACCACACCAGGGCCTGTGGCTGCTGGCTGAGGCCACTTACACCACACCAGGGCCTGAGTGACCGGCTGGGGCCACTTACACCACATCAGGGCCTGTGGCTCTGGCTGAGGCCACTTACACCACACCAGGGCCTGTGGCTGCTGGCTGAGGCCAGTTACACCACACCAGAGCCTGTGGCTGCTGGCTGAAGCCACTTACACCACACCAGGGCCTTAGTTGCTATTGAGGCCACTTACACCACACCAGGGCCTGTGGCTGCTGGCTGAGGCCACCTACACCACACCAGGGCCTGTGGCTGCTGGCTGAGGCCACTTACACCACACCAGGGCCTGTGGCTCTTACTCAGGCCACTTACACCACACCAGGGCCTGTGGCACTGGCTGAGGCCACTTAGACCACACCAGGGCCTGTGGCTGCTGGCTGAGGCCACTTACACCACACCAGGGCCTGTGGCTGCTGGCTGAGGCCACTTACACCAAACCAGGGCCTGTGGCTGCTTGCTGAGGCCATCTTCACCAAACCAGGCCCTGTGTTGCTTGCTGTGGCCATGTAAAACACACCAGGTCCTGTGCTGGTTCTTGAGGCCATCTTCAACAATCCAGGGCCTGTGCTGTTGGATAAATGCCAAACTGAGCCTTTGGGTTAGGGTATTATGCAAACATGCAGGTATGGTTATAGGATTGTCTTCGTAACTTCAGGTACTTGCCACCTAATCACTTGAATCCATAAATTGAGACATTGTGCTGGGGCCAGCAGCTTACGGCCATACCACCCTGAGCACGCCCGACCTCGTCTGATCTCGGAAGCTAAGCAGGGCTGGGCTTGGTTAGTACTTGGTTGGGAGACTGCCTGGGAATACCTGGTGCTGTAAGCCTTTCATTTTCATGTCATTGAACCGCTTTTGATCCAGAGAAGGGGTGTATTAAAAGACCAAAAGCAGCTCCCCATTAATGAGGGCACATTAACGACACTGCTTTTGGCTGTTTTCCAATGTCTTGTGCTGCTAGCTGATGCCACTTACACCACACCAGGGCCTGTGGCTGCTGGCTGAGGCCACTTACACCACACCAGGGCCTGTGGCTGCTGGCTGAGGCCACCTACACCACACCAGGGCCTTAGTTGCTATTGAGGCCAATTACACCACACAAGGGCCTGTGGCTGCTGGCTGAGGCCACCTACACCACACCAGGGCCTGTGGCTGCTGGCTGAGGCCACTTACAACACACCAGGGCCTGTGGCTCTTGCTCAGGCCACTCATATCACACCAGGCCCTGTGCTTCTGGCCGAGGCCATCTTCACCAAACCAGGCCCTGTGCTGCTTGCTGTGGCCATGTACAACACACCAGGCCCTGTGCTGGTTCCTGACGCCATCTTCAACAATCCAGGGCCTGTGCTGTTGGATAAATGCCAAACTGAGCCTTTGGGTTAGGGTATTATGCAAACATGCAGGTATGGTTATAGGATTGTCTTCGTAACTTCAGGTACTTGCCACCTAATCACTTGAATCCATAAATTGAGACATTGTGCTGGGGCCAGCAGATTGGGGCCAGCAGATTACGGCCATACCACCCTGAGCACGCCCGACCTCGTCTGATCTCGGAAGCTAAGCAGGGCTGGGCTTGGTTAGTACTTGGATGGGAGACTGCCTGGGAATACCTGGTGCTGTAAGCCTTTCATTTTCATGTCATTGAACCGCTTTTGATCCAGAGAAGGGGTGTATTAAAAGACCAAAAGCAGCTCCCCATTAATGAGGGCACATTAACGACATTGCTTTTGGCTGTTTTCCAATGTCTTGTGCTGCTAGCTGATGCCACCTACACCACACCACGGCCTTATTTGCTGGCTGAGGTCACTTACACCACACCAGGGCCTGTGGCTCTTGCTCAGGCCACTTACACCACACCAGGGCCTGTGGCTCTTGCTCAGGCCACTTACACCACACCAGGGCCTGTGGGACCGGCTGGGGCCACTTACACCACACCAGGGCCTGTGGCTGCTGGCTGAGGCCACTTACACCACACAAGGGCCTGAGGGACCGGCTGGGGCCACTTACACCACATCAGGGCCTGTGGCTGCTGGCTGAGGCCACTTACACCACACCAGGGCCTGTGGCTGCTGGCTGAGGCCACCTACACCACACCAGGGCCTTAGTTGCTATTGAGGCCAATTACACCACACCAGGGTCTGTGGCTCTTGCTCAGGCCACTTACACCACACCAGGGCCTGTGGCACTGGCTGAGGCCACTTACACCACACCAGGGCCTGTGGCTGCTGGCTTAGGCCACCTACACCACACCAGGGCCTTAGTTGCTATTGAGGCCAATTACACCACACAAGGGCCTGTGGCTGCTGGCTGAGGCCACCTACACCACACCAGGGCCTGTGGCTGCTGGCTGAGGCCACTTACACCACACCAGTACCTGTGGCTTCTGGCTGAGGCGACTTACACCACACCAGGGCCTGTGGCTGCTGGCTGAGGCCACTTACACCACACCAGGGCCTGTGGCTGCTGGCTGAGGCCACCTACACCACACCAGGGCATTAGTTGCTATTGAGGCCAATTACACCACACCAGGGTCTGTGGCTCTTGCTCAGGCCACTTACACCACACCAGGGCCTGTGGCTCTTGCTCAGGCCACTTACACCACACCAGGGCCTGTGGCTGCTGGCTGAGGCCACTTACACCACACCAGGGCCTGTGGCTGCTGGCTGAGGCCACCTACACCACACCAGGGCATTAGTTGGTATTGAGGCCAATTACACCACACCAGGGTCTGTGGCTCTTGCTCAGGCCACTTACACCACACCAGGGCCTGTGGCTCTTGCTCAGGCCACTTACACCACACCAGGGCCTGTGGCTGCTGGCTGAGGCCACTTACACCACACCAGGGCCTGTGGCTGCTGGCTGAGGCCACCTACACCACACCAGGGCCTGTGGCTGCTGTCTGAGGCCACTTACACCACACCAGGGCCTGTGGCTGCTGGCTGAGGCCATCTACACCACACCAGGGCCTTAGTTGCTATTGAGGCCAATTACACCACACCAGGGTATGTGGCTCTTGCTCAGGCCACTTACACCACACCAGGGCCTTAGTTGCTATTGAGGCCAATTACACCACACCAGGGCCTGTGGCACTGGCTGAGGCCACTTACACCACACCAGGGCCTGTGGCTGCTGGCTGAGGCCACTTACACCACACAAGGGCCTGTGGCTGCTGGCTGAGGCCACCTACACCACACCAGGGCCTGTGGCTGCTGGCTGAGGCCACTTACAACACACCAGGGCCTGTGGCTCTTGCTCAGGCCACTCATATCACACCAGGCCCTGTGCTTCTGGCCGAGGCCATCTTCACCAAACCAGGCCCTGTGCTGCTTGCTGTGGCCATGTACAACACATCAGGCCCTGTGCTGGTTCCTGAGGCCATCTTCAACAATCCAGGGCCTGTGCTGTTGGATAAATGCCAAACTGAGCCTTTGGGTTAGGGTATTATGCAAACATGCAGGTATGGTTATAGGATTATCTTCGTAACTTCAGGTACTTGCCACCTAATCACTTGAATCCATAAATTGAGACATTGTGCTGGAGCCAGCAGCTTACGGCCATACCACCCTGAGCACGCCCGACCTCGTCTGATCTCGGAAGCTAAGCAGGGCTGGGCTTGGTTAGTACTTGAATGGGAGACTGCCTGGGAAAACCTGGTGCTGTAAGCCTTTCATTTTCATATCATTGAACCGCTTTTGATCCAGAGAAGGGGTGTATTAAAAGACCAAAAGCAGCTGCCCATTAATGAGGGTACATTAACGACATTGCTTTTGGCTGTTTTCCAATGTCTTGTGCTGCTAGCTGATGCCACCTACACCAAACCAGGGCCTTAGTTGCTATTGAGGCCAATTACACCACACCAGGGTCTTTGGCTCTTGCTCTGGCCACTTACACCACACCAGGGCCTGTGTCACTGGCTGAGGCCACTTACACCACACCAGGGCCTGTGGCTGCTGGCTGAGGCCACTTACACCACACAAGGGCTTGTGGCTGCTGGCTGAGGCCACCTACACCACACCAGGGCCTGTGGCTGCTGGCTGAGGCCACCTACACCACACCAGGGCCTGTGGCTCTTGCTCAGGCCACTTACACCACACCAGGGCCTGTGGCTCTTGCTCAGGCCACTCATATCACACCAGGCCCTGTGCTTCTGGCTGAGGCCACTTAGACCACACCAGGGCCTGTGGCTGCTGGCTGAGGCCACTTACACCACACCAGGGCCTGTGGCTGCTGGCTGAGGCCATCTACACCACACCAGGGCCTGTGGCTGCTGGCTGAGGCGACTTACACCACACCAGGGCCCTTTTGCTGCTGGCTGAGGCCACTTACACCACACCAGTGCCTGTGGCTTCTGGCTGAGGCGACTTACACCACACAAGGGCCTGTGGCTGCTGGCTGAGGCCACTTACACCACACCAGGGCCTGTGGCTCTTGCTCAGGCCACTCACATCACACCAGGCCCTGCGCTTCTGGCCGAGGCCATCTTCACCAAACCAGGCCCTGTGGCTCTTGCTCAGGCCACTTACACCACACCAGGGCCTGTGGCTCTGGCTTAGGCCACTTACACCACACCAGGGCCTGTGGCACTTGCTCAGGCCACTTACACCACACCAGGGCCTGTGGCTGCTGGCTGAGGCCACTTACACCACACCAGGGCCTGTGGCTCTTACTCAGGCCACTTACACCACACCAGGGCCTGTGGCACTGGCTGAGGCCACTTAGACCACACCAGGGCCTGTGGCTGCTGGCTGAGTCCACTTACACCACACCAGGGCCTGTGGCTGCTGGCTGAGGCCACTTACACCAAACCAGGGCCTGTGGCTGCTTGCTGAGGCCATCTTCACCAAACCAGGCCCTGTGCTGCTTGCTGTGGCCATGTAAAACACACCAGGTCCTGTGCTGGTTCTTGAGGCCATCTTCAACAATCCAGGGCCTGTGCTGTTGGATAAATGCCAAACTGAGCCTTTGGGTTAGGGTATTATGCAAACATGCAGGTATGGTTATAGGATTGTCTTCGTAACTTCAGGTACTTGCCACCTAATCACTTGAATCCATAAATTGAGACATTGTGCTGGGGCCATCAGCTTACGGCCATACCACCCTGAGCACGCCCGACCTCGTCTGATCTCGGAAGCTAAGCAGGGCTGGGCTTGGTTAGTACTTGGATGGGAGACTTCCTGGGAATACCTGGTGCTGTAAGCCTTTCATTTTCATGTCATTGAACCGCTTTTGATCCAGAGAAGGGGTGTATTAAAAGACCAAAAGCAGCTCCCCATTAATGAGGGCACATTAACGACATTGCTTTTGGCTGTTTTCCAATGTCTTGTGCTGCTAGCTGATGCCACTTACACCACACCAGGGCCTGTGGCTGCTGGCTGAGGCCACTTACACCACACCAGGGCCTGTGGCTGCTGGCTGAGGCCACCTACACCACACCAGGGCCTTAGTTGCTATTGAGGCCAATTACACCACACAAGGGCCTGTGGCTGCTGGCTGAGGCCACCTACACCACACCAGGGCCTGTGGCTGCTGGCTGAGGCCACTTACACCACACCAGGGCCTGAGTGACCGGCTGGGGCCACTTACACCACATCAGGGCCTGTGGCTCTGGCTGAGGCCAGTTACACCACACCAGAGCCTGTGGCTGCTGGCTGAAGCCACTTACACCACACCAGGGCCTTAGTTGCTATTGAGGCCACTTACACCACACCAGGGCCTGTGGCTGCTGGCTGAGGCCACCTACACCACACCAGGGCCTGTGGCTGCTGGCTGAGGCCACTTACACCACACCAGGGCCTGTGGCTGCTGGCTGAAGCCACTTACACCACACCAGGGCCTTAGTTGCTATTGAGGCCACTTACACCACACCAGGGCCTGTGGCTGCTGGCTGAGGCCACCTACACCACACCAGGGCCTGTGGCTGCTGGCTGAGGCGACTTACACCACACCAGGGCCCTTTTGCTGCTGGCTGAGGCCACTTACACCACACCAGTGCCTGTGGCTTCTGGCTGAGGCGACTTACACCACACCAGGGCCTGTGGCTGCTGGCTGAGGCCACTTACACCACACCAGGGCCTGTGGCTCTTGCTCAGGCCACTCACATCACACCAGGCCCTGCGCTTCTGGCCGAGGCCATCTTCACCAAACCAGGCCCTGTGGTTCTTGCTCAGGCCACTTACACCACACCAGGGCCTGTGGCTCTGGCTTAGGCCAATTACACCACACCAGGGTCTGTGGCTCTTGCTGAGGCCACTTACACCACACCAGGGCCTGTGGCTGCTGGCTGAGGCCACTTACACCACACCAGGGCCTGTGGCTGCTGGCTGAGACCACCTACACCACACCAGGGCCTGTGGCTGCTTGCTGAGGCGACTTACACCACACCAGGGCCTGTTGCTGCTGGCTGAGGCCACTTACACCACACCAGTGCCTGTGGCTTCTGGCTGAGGTGACTTACACCACACCAGGGCCTGTTGCTGCTGGCTGAGGCCACTTACACCACACCAGGGCCTGTGGCTGCTGGCTGAGGCCACCTACACCACACCAGGGCCTGTGGCTGCTGGCTGAGGCCACTTACACCACACCAGGGCCTGTGGCTGCTGGCTGAAGCCACTTACACCACACCAGGGCCTTAGTTGCTATTGAGGCCACTTACACCACACCAGGGCCTGTGGCTGCTGGCTGAGGCCACCTACACCACACCAGGGCCTGTGGCTGCTGGCTGAGGCGACTTACACCACACCAGGGCCCTTTTGCTGCTGGCTGAGGCCACTTACACCACACCAGTGCCTGTGGCTTCTGGCTGAGGCGACTTACACCACACCAGGGCCTGTGGCTGCTGGCTGAGGCCACTTACACCACACCAGGGCCTGTGGCTCTTGCTCAGGCCACTCACATCACACCAGGCCCTGCGCTTCTGGCCGAGGCCATCTTCACCAAACCAGGCCCTGTGGTTCTTGCTCAGGCCACTTACACCACACCAGGGCCTGTGGCTCTGGCTTAGGCCAATTACACCACACCAGGGTCTGTGGCTCTTGCTGAGGCCACTTACACCACACCAGGGCCTGTGGCTGCTGGCTGAGGCCACTTACACCACACCAGGGCCTGTGGCTGCTGGCTGAGACCACCTACACCACACCAGGGCCTGTGGCTGCTTGCTGAGGCGACTTACACCACACCAGGGCCTGTTGCTGCTGGCTGAGGCCACTTACACCACACCAGTGCCTGTGGCTTCTGGCTGAGGTGACTTACACCACACCAGGGCCTGTTGCTGCTGGCTGAGGCCACTTACACCACACCAGGGCCTGTGGCTGCTGGCTCAGGCCACTCATATCAAACCAGGTCCTGTGCTTCTGGCCGAGGCCATCTTCACCAAACCAGGCCCTGTGCTGCTAGCTGAGGCGACTTACACCACATCAGGGCCTGTGGCTCTGGCTGAGGCCACTTACACCACACCAGGGCCTGTGGCTGCTGGCTGAGGCCAGTTACACCACACCAGGGCCTGTGGCTGCTGGCTGAGGCCACATACACCACACCAGGGCCTGTGGCACTGGCTGAGGCCACTTACACCACACCAGGGCCTGTGGCTGCTGGCTGAGGCCACTTACACCACACAAGGGCCTGTGGCTGCTGGCTGAGGCCACCTACACCACACCAGGGCCTGTGGCTGCTGGCTGAGGCCACTTACAACACACCAGGGCCTGTGGCTCTTGCTCAGGCCACTCATATCACACCAGGCCCTGTGCTTCTGGCCGAGGCCATCTTCACCAAACCAGGCCCTGTGCTGCTTGCTGTGGCCATGTACAACACATCAGGCCCTGTGCTGGTTCCTGAGGCCATCTTCAACAATCCAGGGCCTGTGCTGTTGGATAAATGCCAAACTGAGCCTTTGGGTTAGGGTATTATGCAAACATGCAGGTATGGTTATAGGATTATCTTCGTAACTTCAGGTACTTGCCACCTAATCACTTGAATCCATAAATTGAGACATTGTGCTGGAGCCAGCAGCTTACGGCCATACCACCCTGAGCACGCCCGAACTCGTCTGATCTCGGAAGCTAAGCAGGGCTGGGCTTGGTTACTACTTGGATGGGAGACTGCCTGGGAAAACCTGGTGCTGTAAGCCTTTCATTTTCATGTCATTGAACCGCTTTTGATCCAGAGAAGGGGTGTATTAAAAGACCAAAAGCAGCTGCCCATTAATGAGGGTACATTAACGACATTGCTTTTGGCTGTTTTCCAATGTCTTGTGCTGCTAGCTGATGCCACCTACACCAAACCAGGGCCTTAGTTGCTATTGAGGCCAATTACACCACACCAGGGTCTTTGGCTCTTGCTCAGGCCACTTACACCACACCAGGGCCTGTGGCACTGGCTGAGGCCACTTACACCACACCAGGGCCTTATTTGCTATTGAGGCCACTTACACCACACCAGGGCCTGTGGCTCTTGCTCAGGCCACTTACACCACACCAGGGCCTGTGGCTCTTGCTCAGGCCACTCACATCACACCAGGCCCTGCGCTTCTGGCTGAGGCCATCTTCACCAAACCAGGCCCTGTGCTGCTAGCTGTGGCCATGTACAACACACCAGGCCCTGTGCTGGTTCCTGAGGCCATCTTCAACAATCCAGGGCCTGTGCTGTTGGATAAATGCTAAACTGAGCCTTTGGGTTAGGGTATTATGCAAACATGAAGGTAGGGTTATAGGATTGTCTTCGTAACTTCAGGTACTTGCCACCTAATCACCTGAATCCATAAATTGAGACATTGTGCTGGGGCCAGCAGCTTACGGCCATACCACCCTGAGCACGCCCGACCTCGTCTGATCTCGGAAGCTGAGCAGGGCTGGGCTTGGTTAGTACTTGGATGGGAGACTGCCTGGGAATACCTGGTGCTGTAAGCCTTTCATTTTCATGTCATTGAACCGCTTTTGATCCAGAGAAGGGGTGTATTAAAAGACCAAAAGCAGCTGCCCATTAATGAGGGCACATTAACGACATTGCTTTTGGCTGTTTTCCAATGTCTTGTGCTGCTAGCTGATGCCACCTACACCACACCAGGGCCTGAGTGACCGGCTGGGGCCACTTACACCACATCAGGGCCTGTGGCTCTGGCTGAGGCCACTTACACCACACCAGGGCCTGTGGCTGCTGGCTGAGGCCACTTACACCACACCAGGGCCTGTGGCTGCTGGCTGAGGCCACTTACACCACACCAGGGCCTTAGTTGCTATTGAGGCCAATTACACCACACCATGGTCTGTGGCTCTTGCTCAGGCAACTTACACCACACCAGGGCCTGTGGCACTGGCTGAGGCCACTTACACCACACCAGGGCCTGTGGCTGCTGGCTGAGGCCACTTACACCACACAAGGGCTTGTGGCTGCTGGCTGAGGCCACCTACACCACACCAGGGCCTGTGGCTGCTGGCTGAGGCGACTTACACCACACCAGGGCCCTTTTGCTGCTGGCTGAGGCCACTTACACCACACCAGGGCCTGTGGCTCTTGCTCAGGCCACTCATATCACACCAGGCCCTGTGCTTCTGGCTGAGGCCACTTAGACCACACCAGGGCCTGTGGCTGCTGGCTGAGGCCACTTACACCACACCAGGGCCTGTGGCTGCTGGCTGAGGCCATCTACACCACACCAGGGCCTGTGGCTGCTGGCTGAGGCGACTTACACCACACCAGGGCCCTTTTGCTGCTGGCTGAGGCCACTTACACCACACCAGTGCCTGTGGCTTCTGGCTGAGGCGACTTACACCACACCAGGGCCTGTGGCTGCTGGCTGAGGCCACTTACACCACACCAGGGCCTGTGGCTCTTGCTCAGGCCACTCACATCACACCAGGCCCTGCGCTTCTGGCCGAGGCCATCTTCACCAAACCAGGCCCTGTGCTGCTAGCTGTGGCCATGTACAACACACCAGGCCCTGTGCTGGTTCCTGAGGCCATCTTCAACAATCCAGGGCCTGTGCTGTTGGATAAATGCCAAACTGAGCCTTTGGGTTAGGGTATTATGCAAACATGCAGGTATGGTTATAGGATTGTCTTCGTAACTTCAGGTACTTGCCACCTAATCACTTGAATCCATAAATTGAGTCATTGTGCTGGGGCCAGCAGCTTACGGCCATACCACCCTGAGCACGCCCGACCTCGTCTGATCTCGGAAGCTAAGCAGGGCTGGGCTTGGTTAGTACTTGGATGGGAGACTGCCTGGGAATACCTGGTGCTGTAAGCCTTTCATTTTCATGTCATTGAACCGCTTTTGATCCAGAGAAGGGGTGTATTAAAAGACCAAAAGCCCATTAATGAGGGTACATTAACGACATTGCTTTTGGCTGTTTTCCAATGTCTTGTGCTGCTAGCTGATGCCACCTACACCAAACCAGGGCCTTAGTTGCTATTGAGGCCAATTACACCACACCAGGGTCTTTGGCTCTTGCTCAGGCCACTTACACCACACCAGGGCCTGTGGCACTGGCTGAGGCCACTTACACCACACCAGGGCCTGTGGCTGCTGGCTGAGGCCACTTACACCACACCAGGGCCTTATTTGCTATTGAGGCCACTTACACCACACCAGGGCCTGTGGCTCTTGCTCAGGCCACTTACACCACACCAGGGCCTGTGGCTCTTGCTCAGGCCACTCACATCACACCAGGCCCTGCGCTTCTGGCCGAGGCCATCTTCACCAAACCAGGCCCTGTGCTGCTAGCTGTGGCCATGTACAACACACCAGGCCCTGTGCTGGTTCCTGAGGCCATCTTCAACAATCCAGGGCCTGTGCTGTTGGATAAATGCTAAACTGAGCCTTTGGGTTAGGGTATTATGCAAACATGAAGGTAGGGTTATAGGATTGTCTTCGTAACTTCAGGTACTTGCCACCTAATCACCTGAATCCATAAATTGAGACATTGTGCTGGGGCCAGCAGCTTACGGCCATACCACCCTGAGCACACCCGACCTCGTCTGATCTCGGAAGCTGAGCAGGGCTGGGCTTGGTTAGTACTTGGATGGGAGACTGCCTGGGAATACCTGGTGCTGTAAGCCTTTCGTTTTCATGTCATTGAACCGCTTTTGATCCAGAGAAGGGGTGTATTAAAAGACCAAAAGCAGCTGCCCATTAATGAGGGCACATTAACGACATTGCTTTTGGCTGTTTTCCAATGTCTTGTGCTGCTAGCTGATGCCACCTACACCACACCAGGGCCTGAGTGACCGGCTGGGGCCACTTACACCACATCAGGGCCTGTGGCTCTGGCTGAGGCCACTTACACCACACCAGGGCCTGTGGCTGCTGGCTGAGGCCACTTACACCACACCAGGGCCTGTGGCTGCTGGCTGAGGCCACTTACACCACACCAGGGCCTTAGTTGCTATTGAGGCCAATTACACCACACCATGGTCTGTGGCTCTTGCTCAGGCAACTTACACCACACCAGGGCCTGTGGCACTGGCTGAGGCCACTTACACCACACCAGGGCCTGTGGCTGCTGGCTGAGGCCACTTACACCACACAAGGGCTTGTGGCTGCTGGCTGAGGCCAGCTACACCACACCAGGGCCTGTGGCTGCTGGCTGAGGCCACCTACACCACACCAGGGCCTGTGGCTCTTGCTCAGGCCACTTACACCACACCAGGGCCTGTGGCTCTTGCTCAGGCCACTTACACCACACCAGGGCCTGTGGCTCTTGCTCAGGCCACTCATATCACACCAGGCCCTGTGCTTCTGGCTGAGGCCACTTAGACCACACCAGGGCCTGTGGCTGCTGGCTGAGGCCACTTACACCACACCAGGGCCTGTGGCTGCTGGCTGAGGCCATCTAC
Organism: Aulonocara stuartgranti; assembly: GCF_965226115.1. NCBI lineage: Eukaryota > Metazoa > Chordata > Actinopteri > Cichliformes > Cichlidae > Aulonocara > Aulonocara stuartgranti. The sequence goes on along the minus strand of NC_138941.1, from coordinate 22,407,294 downwards.
ACCACACCAGGGCCTGTGGCTGCTGGCTGAGGCGACTTACACCACACCAGGGCCCTTTTGCTGCTGGCTGAGGCCACTTACACCACACCAGTGCCTGTGGCTTCTGGCTGAGGCGACTTACACCACACCAGGGCCTGTGGCTGCTGGCTGAGGCCACTTACACCACACCAGGGCCTGTGGCTCTTGCTCAGGCCACTCACATCACACCAGGCCCTGCACTTCTGGCCGAGGCCATCTTCACCAAACCAGGCCCTGTGGCTCTTCCTCAGGCCACTTACACCACACCAGGGCCTGTGGCTCTGGCTTAGGCCACTTACACCACACCAGGGCCTGTGGCACTTGCTCAGGCCACTTACACCACACCAGGGCCTGTGGCTGCTGGCTGAGGCCACTTACACCACACCAGGGCCTGTGGCTCTTACTCAGGCCACTTACACCACACCAGGGCCTGTGGCACTGGCTGAGGCCACTTAGACCACACCAGGGCCTGTGGCTGCTGGCTGAGGCCACTTACACCACACCAGGGCCTGTGGCTGCTGGCTGAGGCCACTTACACCAAACCAGGGCCTGTGGCTGCTTGCTGAGGCCATCTTCACCAAACCAGGCCCTGTGCTGCTTGCTGTGGCCATGTAAAACACACCAGGTCCTGTGCTGGTTCTTGAGGCCATCTTCAACAATCCAGGGCCTGTGCTGTTGGATAAATGCCAAACTGAGCCTTTGGGTTACGGTATTATGCAAACATGCAGGTATGGTTATAGGATTGTCTTCGTAACTTCAGGTACTTGCCACCTAATCACTTGAATCCATAAATTGAGACATTGTGCTGGGGCCATCAGCTTACGGCCATACCACCCTGAGCACGCCCGACCTCGTCTGATCTCGGAAGCTAAGCAGGGCTGGGCTTGGTTAGTACTTGGATGGGAGACTGCCTGGGAATACCTGGAGCTGTAAGCCTTTCATTTTCATGTCATTGAACCGCTTTTGATCCAGAGAAGGGGTGTATTAAAAGACCAAAAGCAGCTCCCCATTAATGAGGGCACATTAACGACATTGCTTTTGGCTGTTTTCCAATGTCTTGTGCTGCTAGCTGATGCCACCTACACCACACCACGGCCTTATTTGCTGGCTGAGGCCACATACACCAAACCAGGGCCTTAGTTGCTATTGAGGCCAATTACACCACACAAGGGCCTGTGGCTGCTGGCTGAGGCCACTTACACCACACCAGGGCCTTAGTTGCTATTGAGGCCAATTACACCACACCAGGGTCTGTGGCTCTTGCTCAGGCCACTTACACCACACCAGGGCCTGTGGCTCTTGCTCAGGCCACTTACACCACACCAGGGCCTGTGGCACTGGCTGAGGCCACTTACACCACACCAGGGCCTGTGGCTGCTGGCTGAGGCCACCTACACCACACCAGGGTCTGTGGCTCTTGCTCAGGCCACTTACACCACACCAGGGCCGGTGGCACTGGCTGAGGCCACTTACACCACACCAGGGCCTGTGGCTGCTGGCTGAGGCCACCTACACCACACCAGGGCCTTAGTTGCTATTGAGGCCAATTACACCACACAAGGGCCTGTGGCTGCTGGCTGAGGCCACCTACACCACACCAGGGCCTGTGGCTGCTGGCTGAGGCCACTTACACCACACCAGGGCCCTTTTGCTGCTGGCTGAGGCCACTTACACCACACCAGTGCCTGTGGCTTCTGGCTGAGGCGACTTACACCACACCAGGGCCTGTGGCTGCTGGCTGAGGCCACTTACACCACACCAAGGCCTGTGGCTCTTGCTCAGGCCACTCACATCACACCAGGCCCTGCGCTTCTGGCCGAGGCCATCTTCACCAAACCAGGCCCTGTGCTGCTTGCTGTGGCCATGTACAACACACCAGGCCCTGTGCTGGTTCCTGAGGCCATCTTCAACAATCCAGGGCCTGTGCTGTTGGATAAATGCCAAACTGAGCCTTTGGGTTAGGGTATTATGCAAACATGCAGGTATGGTTATAGGATTGTCTTCGTAACTTCAGGTACTTGCCACCTAATCACTTGAATCCATAAATTGAGACATTGTGCTGGAGCCAGCAGCTTACGGCCATACCACCCTGAGCACGCCCGACCTCGTCTGATCTCGGAAGCTAAGCAGGGCTGGGCTTGGTTAGTACTTGGATGGGAGACTGCCTGGGAATACCTGGTGCTGTAAGCCTTTGATTTTCATGTCATTGAACCGCTTTTGATCCAGAGAAGGGGTGTATTAAAAGACCAAAAGCAGCTGCCCATTAATGAGGGCACATTAACGACACTGCTTTTGGCTCTTTTCCAATGTCTTGTGCTGCTAGCTGATGCCACCTACACCACACTAGGGCCTGAGTGACCGGCTGGGGCCACTTACACCACATCAGGGCCTGTGGCTCTGGCTGAGGCCACTTACACCACACCAGGGCCTGTGGCTGCTGACTGAGGCCAGTTACACCACACCAGAGCCTGTGGCTGCTGGCTGAAGCCACTTACACCACACCAGGGCCTGTGGCTGCTGGCTGAGACCACCTACACCACACCAGGGCCTGTGGCTGCTTGCTGAGGCGACTTACACCACACCAGGGCCTGTTGCTGCTGGCTGAGGCCACTTACACCACACCAGGGCCTGTGGCTGCTGGCTGAGGCCACTTACACCACACCAGGGCCTTAGTTGCTATTGAGGCCAATTACACCACACCATGGTCTGTGGCTCTTGCTCAGGCAACTTACACCACACCAGGGCCTGTGGCACTGGCTGAGGCCACTTACACCACACCAGGGCCTGTGGCTGCTGACTGAGGCCAGTTACACCACACCAGAGCCTGTGGCTGCTGGCTGAAGCCACTTACACCACACCAGGGCCTGTGGCTGCTGGCTGAGACCACCTACACCACACCAGGGCCTGTGGCTGCTTGCTGAGGCGACTTACACCACACCAGGGCCTGTTGCTGCTGGCTGAGGCCACTTACACCACACCAGGGCCTGTGGCTGCTGGCTGAGGCCACTTACACCACACCAGGGCCTTAGTTGCTATTGAGGCCAATTACACCACACCATGGTCTGTGGCTCTTGCTCAGGCAACTTACACCACACCAGGGCCTGTGGCACTGGCTGAGGCCACTTACACCACACCAGGGCCTGTGGCTGCTGGCTGAGGCCACTTACACCACACAAGGGCTTGTGGCTGCTGGCTGAGGCCACCTACACCACACCAGGGCCTGTGGCTGCTGGCTGAGGCCACCTACACCACACCAGGGCCTGTGGCTCTTGCTCAGGCCACTTACACCACACCAGGGCCTGTGGCTCTTGCTCAGGCCACTTACACAACACCAGGGCCTGTGGCTCTTGCTCAGGCCACTCATATCACACCAGGCCCTGTGCTTCTGGCTGAGGCCACTTAGACCACACCAGGGCCTGTGGCTGCTGGCTGAGGCCACTTACACCACACCAGGGCCTGTGGCTGCTGGCTGAGGCCATCTACACCACACCAGGGCCTGTGGCTGCTGGCTGAGGCGACTTACACCACACCAGGGCCCTTTTGCTGCTGGCTGAGGCCACTTACACCACACCAGTGCCTGTGGCTTCTGGCTGAGGCGACTTACACCACACCAGGGCCTGTGGCTGCTGGCTGAGGCCACTTACACCACACCAGGGCCTGTGGCTCTTGCTCAGGCCACTCACATCACACCAGGCCCTGCGCTTCTGGCCGAGGCCATCTTCACCAAACCAGGCCCTGTGGCTCTTGCTCAGGCCACTTACACCACACCAGGGCCTGTGGCTCTGGCTTAGGCCACTTACACCACACCAGGGCCTGTGGCACTTGCTCAGGCCACTTACACCACACCAGGGCCTGTGGCTGCTGGCTGAGGCCACTTACACCACACCAGGGCCTGTGGCTCTTACTCAGGCCACTTACACCACACCAGGGCCTGTGGCACTGGCTGAGGCCACTTAGACCACACCAGGGCCTGTGGCTGCTGGCTGAGGCCACTTACACCACACCAGGGCCTGTGGCTGCTGGCTGAGGCCACTTACACCAAACCAGGGCCTGTGGCTGCTTGCTGAGGCCATCTTCACCAAACCAGGCCCTGTGCTGCTTGCTGTGGCCATGTAAAACACACCAGGTCCTGTGCTGGTTCTTGAGGCCATCTTCAACAATCCAGGGCCTGTGCTGTTGGATAAATGCCAAACTGAGCCTTTGGGTTAGGGTATTATGCAAACATGCAGGTATGGTTATAGGATTGTCTTCGTAACTTCAGGTACTTGCCACCTAATCACTTGAATCCATAAATTGAGACATTGTGCTGGGGCCATCAGCTTACGGCCATACCACCCTGAGCACGCCCGACCTCGTCTGATCTCGGAAGCTAAGCAGGGCTGGGCTTGGTTAGTACTTGGATGGGAGACTGCCTGGGAATACCTGGTGCTGTAAGCCTTTCATTTTCATGTCATTGAACCGCTTTTGATCCAGAGAAGGGGTGTATTAAAAGACCAAAAGCAGCTCCCCATTAATGAGGGCACATTAACGACATTGCTTTTGGCTGTTTTCCAATGTCTTGTGCTGCTAGCTGATGCCACCTACACCACACCACGGCCTTATTTGCTGGCTGAGGCCACATACACCAAACCAGGGCCTTAGTTGCTATTGAGGCCAATTACACCACACAAGGGCCTGTGGCTGCTGGCTGAGGCCACTTACACCACACCAGGGCCTTAGTTGCTATTGAGGCCAATTACACCACACCAGGGTCTGTGGCTCTTTCTCAGGCCACTTACACCACACCAGGGCCTGTGGCACTGGCTGAGGCCACTTACACCACACCAGGGCCTGTGGCTGCTGGCTGAGGCCACCTACACCACACCAGGGCCTTAGTTGCTATTGAGGCCAATTACACCACCCAAGGGCCTGTGGCTGCTGGCTGAGGCCACCTACACCACACCAGGGCCTGTGGCTGCTGGCTGAGGCCACTTACACCACACCAGGGCCCTTTTGCTGCTGGCTGAGGCCACTTACACCACACCAGTGCCTGTGGCTTCTGGCTGAGGCGACTTACACCACACCAGGGCCTGTGGCTGCTGGCTGAGGCCACTTACACCACACCAAGGCCTGTGGCTCTTGCGCAGGCCACTCACATCACACCAGGCCCTGCGCTTCTGGCCGAGGCCATCTTCACCAAACCAGGCCCTGTGCTGCTTGCTGTGGCCATGTACAACACACCAGGCCCTGTGCTGGTTCCTGAGGCCATCTTCAACAATCCAGGGCCTGTGCTGTTGGATAAATGCCAAACTGAGCCTTTGGGTTAGGGTATTATGCAAACATGCAGGTATGGTTATAGGATTGTCTTCGTAACTTCAGGTACTTGCCACCTAATCACTTGAATCCATAAATTGAGACATTGTGCTGGAGCCAGCAGCTTACGGCCATACCACCCTGAGCACGCCCGACCTCGTCTGATTTCGGAAGCTAAGCAGGGCTGGGCTTGGTTAGTACTTGGATGGGAGACTGCCTGGGAATACCTGGTGCTGTAAGCCTTTCATTTTCATGTCATTGAACCGCTTTTGATCCAGAGAAGGGGTGTATTAAAAGACCAAAAGCAGCTGCCCATTAATGAGGGCACATTAACGACACTGCTTTTGGCTCTTTTCCAATGTCTTGTGCTGCTAGCTGATGCCACCTACACCACACTAGGGCCTGAGTGACCGGCTGGGGCCACTTACACCACATCAGGGCCTGTGGCTCTGGCTGAGGCCACTTACACCACACCAGGGCCTGTGGCTGCTGACTGAGGCCAGTTACACCACACCAGAGCCTGTGGCTGCTGGCTGAAGCCACTTACACCACACCAGGGCCTGTGGCTGCTGGCTGAGGCCACTTACACCACACCAGTGCCTGTGGCTTCTGGCTGAGGCGACTTACACCACACCAGGGCCTGTGGCTGCTGGCTGAGGCCACTTACACCACACCAGGGCCTGTGGCTCTTGCTCAGGCCACTCACATCACACCAGGCCCTGCGCTTCTGGCCGAGGCCATCTTCACCAAACCAGGCCCTGTGGTTCTTGCTCAGGCCACTTACACCACACCAGGGCCTGTGGCTCTGGCTTAGGCCAATTACACCACACCAGGGTCTGTGGCTCTTGCTCAGGCCACTTACACCACACCAGGGCCTGTGGCTGCTGGCTGAGACCACCTACACCACACCAGGGCCTGTGGCTGCTTGCTGAGGCGACTTACACCACACCAGGGCCTGTTGCTGCTGGCTGAGGCCACTTACACCACACCAGGGCCTGTGGCTGCTGGCTGAGGCCACTTACACCACACCAGGGCCTTAGTTGCTATTGAGGCCAATTACACCACACCATGGTCTGTGGCTCTTGCTCAGGCAACTTACACCACACCAGGGCCTGTGGCACTGGCTGAGGCCACTTACACCACACCAGGGCCTGTGGCTGCTGGCTGAGGCCACTTACACCACACAAGGGCTTGTGGCTGCTGGCTGAGGCCACCTACACCACACCAGGGCCTGTGGCTGCTGGCTGAGGCCACCTACACCACACCAGGGCCTGTGGCTCTTGCTCAGGCCACTTACACCACACCAGGGCCTGTGGCTCTTGCTCAGGCCACTTACACAACACCAGGGCCTGTGGCTCTTGCTCAGGCCACTCATATCACACCAGGCCCTGTGCTTCTGGCTGAGGCCACTTAGACCACACCAGGGCCTGTGGCTGCTGGCTGAGGCCACTTACACCACACCAGGGCCTGTGGCTGCTGGCTGAGGCCATCTACACCACACCAGGGCCTGTGGCTGCTGGCTGAGGCGACTTACACCACACCAGGGCCCTTTTGCTGCTGGCTGAGGCCACTTACACCACACCAGTGCCTGTGGCTTCTGGCTGAGGCGACTTACACCACACCAGGGCCTGTGGCTGCTGGCTGAGGCCACTTACACCACACCAGGGCCTGTGGCTCTTGCTCAGGCCACTCACATCACACCAGGCCCTGCGCTTCTGGCCGAGGCCATCTTCACCAAACCAGGCCCTGTGGCTCTTGCTCAGGCCACTTACACCACACCAGGGCCTGTGGCTCTGGCTTAGGCCACTTACACCACACCAGGGCCTGTGGCACTTGCTCAGGCCACTTACACCACACCAGGGCCTGTGGCTGCTGGCTGAGGCCACTTACACCACACCAGGGCCTGTGGCTCTTACTCAGGCCACTTACACCACACCAGGGCCTGTGGCACTGGCTGAGGCCACTTAGACCACACCAGGGCCTGTGGCTGCTGGCTGAGGCCACTTACACCACACCAGGGCCTGTGGCTGCTGGCTGAGGCCACTTACACCAAACCAGGGCCTGTGGCTGCTTGCTGAGGCCATCTTCACCAAACCAGGCCCTGTGCTGCTTGCTGTGGCCATGTAAAACACACCAGGTCCTGTGCTGGTTCTTGAGGCCATCTTCAACAATCCAGGGCCTGTGCTGTTGGATAAATGCCAAACTGAGCCTTTGGGTTAGGGTATTATGCAAACATGCAGGTATGGTTATAGGATTGTCTTCGTAACTTCAGGTACTTGCCACCTAATCACTTGAATCCATAAATTGAGACATTGTGCTGGGGCCATCAGCTTACGGCCATACCACCCTGAGCACGCCCGACCTCGTCTGATCTCGGAAGCTAAGCAGGGCTGGGCTTGGTTAGTACTTGGATGGGAGACTGCCTGGGAATACCTGGTGCTGTAAGCCTTTCATTTTCATGTCATTGAACCGCTTTTGATCCAGAGAAGGGGTGTATTAAAAGACCAAAAGCAGCTCCCCATTAATGAGGGCACATTAACGACATTGCTTTTGGCTGTTTTCCAATGTCTTGTGCTGCTAGCTGATGCCACCTACACCACACCACGGCCTTATTTGCTGGCTGAGGCCACATACACCAAACCAGGGCCTTAGTTGCTATTGAGGCCAATTACACCACACAAGGGCCTGTGGCTGCTGGCTGAGGCCACTTACACCACACCAGGGCCTTAGTTGCTATTGAGGCCAATTACACCACACCAGGGTCTGTGGCTCTTTCTCAGGCCACTTACACCACACCAGGGCCTGTGGCACTGGCTGAGGCCACTTACACCACACCAGGGCCTGTGGCTGCTGGCTGAGGCCACCTACACCACACCAGGGCCTTAGTTGCTATTGAGGCCAATTACACCACCCAAGGGCCTGTGGCTGCTGGCTGAGGCCACCTACACCACACCAGGGCCTGTGGCTGCTGGCTGAGGCCACTTACACCACACCAGGGCCCTTTTGCTGCTGGCTGAGGCCACTTACACCACACCAGTGCCTGTGGCTTCTGGCTGAGGCGACTTACACCACACCAGGGCCTGTGGCTGCTGGCTGAGGCCACTTACACCACACCAAGGCCTGTGGCTCTTGCGCAGGCCACTCACATCACACCAGGCCCTGCGCTTCTGGCCGAGGCCATCTTCACCAAACCAGGCCCTGTGCTGCTTGCTGTGGCCATGTACAACACACCAGGCCCTGTGCTGGTTCCTGAGGCCATCTTCAACAATCCAGGGCCTGTGCTGTTGGATAAATGCCAAACTGAGCCTTTGGGTTAGGGTATTATGCAAACATGCAGGTATGGTTATAGGATTGTCTTCGTAACTTCAGGTACTTGCCACCTAATCACTTGAATCCATAAATTGAGACATTGTGCTGGAGCCAGCAGCTTACGGCCATACCACCCTGAGCACGCCCGACCTCGTCTGATTTCGGAAGCTAAGCAGGGCTGGGCTTGGTTAGTACTTGGATGGGAGACTGCCTGGGAATACCTGGTGCTGTAAGCCTTTCATTTTCATGTCATTGAACCGCTTTTGATCCAGAGAAGGGGTGTATTAAAAGACCAAAAGCAGCTGCCCATTAATGAGGGCACATTAACGACACTGCTTTTGGCTCTTTTCCAATGTCTTGTGCTGCTAGCTGATGCCACCTACACCACACTAGGGCCTGAGTGACCGGCTGGGGCCACTTACACCACATCAGGGCCTGTGGCTCTGGCTGAGGCCACTTACACCACACCAGGGCCTGTGGCTGCTGACTGAGGCCAGTTACACCACACCAGAGCCTGTGGCTGCTGGCTGAAGCCACTTACACCACACCAGGGCCTTAGTTGCTATTGAGGCCACTTACACCACACCAGGGCCTGTGGCTGCTGGCTGAGGCCACTTACACCACACCAGTGCCTGTGGCTTCTGGCTGAGGCGACTTACACCACACCAGGGCCTGTGGCTGCTGGCTGAGGCCACTTACACCACACCAGGGCCTGTGGCTCTTGCTCAGGCCACTCACATCACACCAGGCCCTGCGCTTCTGGCCGAGGCCATCTTCACCAAACCAGGCCCTGTGGTTCTTGCTCAGGCCACTTACACCACACCAGGGCCTGTGGCTCTGGCTTAGGCCAATTACACCACACCAGGGTCTGTGGCTCTTGCTCAGGCCACTTACACCACACCAGGGCCTGTGGCTGCTGGCTGAGACCACCTACACCACACCAGGGCCTGTGGCTGCTTGCTGAGGCGACTTACACCACACCAGGGCCTGTTGCTGCTGGCTGAGGCCACTTACACCACCCCAGTGCCTGTGGCTTCTGGCTGAGGCGACTTACACCACACCAGGGCCTGTTGCTATTGAGGCCATTTACACCACACCAGGGCCTGTGGCTCTTACTCAGGCCACTTACACCACACCAGGGCCTGTGGCACTGGCTGAGGCCACTTAGACCACACCAGGGCCTGTGGCTGCTGGCTGAGGCCACCTACACCACACCAGGGCCTGTGGCTGCTGGCTGAGGCGACTTACACCACACCAGGGCCCTTTTGCTGCTGGCTGAGGCCACTTACACCACACAAGTGCCTGTGGCTTCTGGCTGAGGCCACCTACACCACACCAAGGCCTGTGGCTCTTGCTCAGGCCACTCACATCACACCAGGCCCTGCGCTTCTGGCCGAGGCCATCTTCACCAAACCAGGCCCTGTGCTGCTTGCTGTGGCCATGTACAACACACCAGGCCCTGTGCTGGTTCCTGAGGCCATCTTCAACAATCCAGGGCCTGTGCTGTTGGATAAATGCCAAACTGAGCCTTTGGGTTAGGGTATTATGCAAACATGCAGGTATGGTTATAGGATTGTCTTCGTAACTTAGGTACTTGCCACCTAATCACTTGAATCCATAAATTGAGACATTGTGCTGGGGCCAGCAGCTTACGGCCATACCACCCTGAGCACGCCCGACCTCGTCTGATCTCGGAAGCTAAGCAGGGCTGGGCTTGGTTAGTACTTGGATGGGAGACTGCCTGGGAATACCTGGTGCTGTAAGCCTTTCATTTTCATGTCATTGAACCGCTTTTGATCCAGAGAAGGGCTGTATTAAAAGACCAAAAGCAGCTGCCCATTAATGAGGGCACATTAACGACACTGCTTTTGGCTGTTTTCCAATGTCTTGTGCTGCTAGCTGATGCCACCTACACCACACCAGGGCCTGTGTGACCGGCTGGGGCCACTTACACCACATCAGGGCCTGTGGCTCTGGCTGAGGCCACTTACACCACACCAGGGCCTGTGGCTGCTGGCTGAGGCCAGTTACACCACACCAGAGCCTGTGGCTGCTGGCTGAAGCCACTTACACCACACCAGGGCCTTAGTTGCTATTGAGGCCACTTACACCACACCAGGGCCTTAGTTGCTATTGAGGCCAATTACACTACACCAGGGTCTGTGGCTCTTGCTCAGGCCACTTACACCACACCAGGCCTGTGGCACTTGCTCAGGCCACTTACACCACACCAGGGCCTGTGGCTGCTGGCTGAGGCCACTTACACCACACCAGGGCCTGTGGCTGCTGGCTGAGGCCACCTACACCACACCAGGGCATTAGTTGCTATTGAGGCCAATTACACCACACCAGGGTCTGTGGCTCTTGCTCAGGCCACTTACACCACACCAGGGCCTGTGGCTCTTGCTCAGGCCACTTACACCACACCAGGGCCTGTGGCTGCTGGCTGAGGCCACTTACACCACACCAGGGCCTGTGGCTGCTGGCTGAGGCCACCTACACCACACCAGGGCCTGTGGCTGCTGTCTGAGGCCACTTACACCACACCAGGGCCTGTGGCTGCTGGCTGAGGCCATCTACACCACACCAGGGCCTGTGGCTGCTGGCTGAGGCGACTTACACCACACCAGGGCCCTTTTGCTGCTGGCTGAGGCCACTTACACCACACCAGTGCCTGTGGCTGCTGGCTGAGGCCACTTACACCACACCAGGGCCTGTGGCTCTTGCTCAGGCCACTCACATCACACCAGGCCCTGCGCTTCTGGCTGAGGCCATCTTCACCAAACCAGGCCCTGTGGCTCTTGCTCAGGCCACTTACACCACACCAGGGCCTGTGGCTCTGGCTTAGGCCACTTACACCACACCAGGGCCTGTGGCACTTGCTCAGGCCACTTACACCACACCAGGGCCTGTGGCTGCTGGCTGAGGCCACTTACACCACACCAGGGCCTGTGGCTCTTACTCAGGCCACTTACACCACACCAGGGCCTGTGGCACTGGCTGAGGCCACTTAGACCACACCAGGGCCTGTGGCTGCTGGCTGAGGCCACTTACACCACACCAGGGCCTGTGGCTGCTGGCTGAGGCCACTTACACCACACCAGGGCCTTAGTTGCTATTGAGGCCAATTACACCACACCATGGTCTGTGGCTCTTGCTCAGGCCACTCATATCACACCAGGGCCTGTGGCTGCTGGCTGAGGCCACTTACACCACACCAGGGCCTTAGTTGCTATTGAGGCCAATTACACCACACCATGGTCTGTGGCTCTTGCTCAGGCCACTCATATCACACCAGGGCCTGTGGCTGCTGGCTGAGGCGACTTACACCACACCAGGGCCCTTTTGCTGCTGGCTGAGGCCACTTACACCACACCAGTGCCTGTGGCTTCTGGCTGAGGCGACTTACACCACACCAGGGCCTGTGGCTGCTGGCTGAGGCCACTTACACCACACCAGGGCCTGTGGCTGCTGGCTTAGGCCACCTACACTACACCAGGGCCTTAGTTGCTATTGAGGCCAATTACACCACACCATGGTCTGTGGCTCTTGCTCAGGCCACTTACACCACACCAGGGCCTGTGGCACTGGCTGAGGCCACTTACACCACACCAGGGCCTGTGGCTGCTGGCTGAGGCCACTTACACCACACAAGGGCTTGTGGCTGCTGGCTGAGGCCACCTACACCACACCAGGGCCTGTGGCTGCTGGCTGAGGCCACCTACACCACACCAGGGCCTGTGGCTCTTGCTCAGGCCACTTACACCACACCAGGGCCTGTGGCTCTTGCTCAGGCCACTTACACCACACCAGGGCCTGTGGCTCTTGCTCAGGCCACTCATATCACACCAGGCCCTGTGCTTCTGGCTGAGGCCATCTTCACCAAACCAGGCCCTGTGCTGCTTGCTGTGGCCATGTACAACACACCAGGCCCTGTGCTGTTTCCTGAGGCCATCTTCAACAATCCAGGGCCTGTGCTGTTGGATAAATGCCAAACTGAGCCTTTGGGTTAGGGTATTATGCAAACATGCAGGTATGGTTATAGGATTGTCTTCGTAACTTCAGGTACTTGCCACCTAATCACTTGAATCAATAAATTGAGACATTGTGCTGGGCCCAGCAGCTTACGGCCATACCACCCTGAGCACGCCCGACCTCGTCTGATCTCGGAAGCTAAGCAGGGCTGGGCTTGGTTAGTACTTGGATGGGAGACTGCCTGGGAATACCTGGTGCTGTAAGCCTTTCATTTTCATGTCATTGAACCGCTTTTGATCCAGAGAAGGGGTGTATTAAAAGACCAAAAGCAGCTGCCCATTAATAAGGCCACATTAATCACATTGCTTTTGGCTCTTTTCCAATGTCTTGTGCTGCTAGCTGATGCCACCTACACCACACCAGGGCCTGAGTGACCGGCTGGGGCCACTTACACCACATCAGGGGCTGTGGCTCTGGCTGAGGCCACTTACACCACACCAGGGCCTGTGGCTGCTGGCTGAGGCCAGTTACACCACACCAGAGCCTGTGGCTGCTGGCTGAAGCCACTTACACCACACCAGGGCCTTAGTTGCTATTGAGGCCACTTACACCACACCAGGGCCTTAGTTGCTATTGAGGCCAATTACACTACACCAGGCCCTGTGGCTCTTGCTCAGGCCACTTACACCACACCAGGGCCTGTGGCTCTGGCTTAGGCCACTTACACCACACCAGGGCCTGTGGCACTTGCTCAGGCCACTTACACCACACCAGGGCCTGTGGCTGCTGGCTGAGGCCACTTACACCACACCAGGGCCTGTGGCTCTTACTCAGGCCACTTACACCACACCAGGGCCTGTGGCACTGGCTGAGGCCACTTAGACCACACCAGGGCCTGTGGCTGCTGGCTGAGGCCACTTACACCACACCAGGGCCTGTGGCTGCTGGCTGAGGCCACTTACACCAAACCAGGGCCTGTGGCTGCTTGCTGAGGCCATCTTCACCAAACCAGGCCCTGTGCTGCTTGCTGTGGCCATGTAAAACACACCAGGTCCTGTGCTGGTTCTTGAGGCCATCTTCAACAATCCAGGGCCTGTGCTGTTGGATAAATGCCAAACTGAGCCTTTGGGTTAGGGTATTATGCAAACATGCAGGTATGGTTATAGGATTGTCTTCGTAACTTCAGGTACTTGCCACCTAATCACTTGAATCCATAAATTGAGACATTGTGCTGGGGCCATCAGCTTACGGCCATACCACCCTGAGCACGCCCGACCTCGTCTGATCTCGGAAGCTAAGCAGGGCTGGGCTTGGTTAGTACTTGGATGGGAGACTGCCTGGGAATACCTGGTGCTGTAAGCCTTTCATTTTCATGTCATTGAACCGCTTTTGATCCAGAGAAGGGGTGTATTAAAAGACCAAAAGCAGCTCCCCATTAATGAGGGCACATTAACGACATTGCTTTTGGCTGTTTTCCAATGTCTTGTGCTGCTAGCTGATGCCACCTACACCACACCACGGCCTTATTTGCTGGCTGAGGCCACATACACCAAACCAGGGCCTTAGTTGCTATTGAGGCCAATTACACCACACAAGGGCCTGTGGCTGCTGGCTGAGGCCACTTACACCACACCAGGGCCTTAGTTGCTATTGAGGCCAATTACACCACACCAGGGTCTGTGGCTCTTTCTCAGGCCACTTACACCACACCAGGGCCTGTGGCACTGGCTGAGGCCACTTACACCACACCAGGGCCTGTGGCTGCTGGCTGAGGCCACCTACACCACACCAGGGCCTTAGTTGCTATTGAGGCCAATTACACCACCCAAGGGCCTGTGGCTGCTGGCTGAGGCCACCTACACCACACCAGGGCCTGTGGCTGCTGGCTGAGGCCACTTACACCACACCAGGGCCCTTTTGCTGCTGGCTGAGGCCACTTACACCACACCAGTGCCTGTGGCTTCTGGCTGAGGCGACTTACACCACACCAGGGCCTGTGGCTGCTGGCTGAGGCCACTTACACCACACCAAGGCCTGTGGCTCTTGCGCAGGCCACTCACATCACACCAGGCCCTGCGCTTCTGGCCGAGGCCATCTTCACCAAACCAGGCCCTGTGCTGCTTGCTGTGGCCATGTACAACACACCAGGCCCTGTGCTGGTTCCTGAGGCCATCTTCAACAATCCAGGGCCTGTGCTGTTGGATAAATGCCAAACTGAGCCTTTGGGTTAGGGTATTATGCAAACATGCAGGTATGGTTATAGGATTGTCTTCGTAACTTCAGGTACTTGCCACCTAATCACTTGAATCCATAAATTGAGACATTGTGCTGGAGCCAGCAGCTTACGGCCATACCACCCTGAGCACGCCCGACCTCGTCTGATTTCGGAAGCTAAGCAGGGCTGGGCTTGGTTAGTACTTGGATGGGAGACTGCCTGGGAATACCTGGTGCTGTAAGCCTTTCATTTTCATGTCATTGAACCGCTTTTGATCCAGAGAAGGGGTGTATTAAAAGACCAAAAGCAGCTGCCCATTAATGAGGGCACATTAACGACACTGCTTTTGGCTCTTTTCCAATGTCTTGTGCTGCTAGCTGATGCCACCTACACCACACTAGGGCCTGAGTGACCGGCTGGGGCCACTTACACCACATCAGGGCCTGTGGCTCTGGCTGAGGCCACTTACACCACACCAGGGCCTGTGGCTGCTGACTGAGGCCAGTTACACCACACCAGAGCCTGTGGCTGCTGGCTGAAGCCACTTACACCACACCAGGGCCTGTGGCTGCTGGCTGAGGCCACTTACACCACACCAGTGCCTGTGGCTTCTGGCTGAGGCGACTTACACCACACCAGGGCCTGTGGCTGCTGGCTGAGGCCACTTACACCACACCAGGGCCTGTGGCTCTTGCTCAGGCCACTCACATCACACCAGGCCCTGCGCTTCTGGCCGAGGCCATCTTCACCAAACCAGGCCCTGTGGTTCTTGCTCAGGCCACTTACACCACACCAGGGCCTGTGGCTCTGGCTTAGGCCAATTACACCACACCAGGGTCTGTGGCTCTTGCTCAGGCCACTTACACCACACCAGGGCCTGTGGCTGCTGGCTGAGACCACCTACACCACACCAGGGCCTGTGGCTGCTTGCTGAGGCGACTTACACCACACCAGGGCCTGTTGCTGCTGGCTGAGGCCACTTACACCACACCAGGGCCTGTGGCTGCTGGCTGAGGCCACTTACACCACACCAGGGCCTTAGTTGCTATTGAGGCCAATTACACCACACCATGGTCTGTGGCTCTTGCTCAGGCAACTTACACCACACCAGGGCCTGTGGCACTGGCTGAGGCCACTTACACCACACCAGGGCCTGTGGCTGCTGGCTGAGGCCACTTACACCACACAAGGGCTTGTGGCTGCTGGCTGAGGCCACCTACACCACACCAGGGCCTGTGGCTGCTGGCTGAGGCCACCTACACCACACCAGGGCCTGTGGCTCTTGCTCAGGCCACTTACACCACACCAGGGCCTGTGGCTCTTGCTCAGGCCACTTACACAACACCAGGGCCTGTGGCTCTTGCTCAGGCCACTCATATCACACCAGGCCCTGTGCTTCTGGCTGAGGCCACTTAGACCACACCAGGGCCTGTGGCTGCTGGCTGAGGCCACTTACACCACACCAGGGCCTGTGGCTGCTGGCTGAGGCCATCTACACCACACCAGGGCCTGTGGCTGCTGGCTGAGGCGACTTACACCACACCAGGGCCCTTTTGCTGCTGGCTGAGGCCACTTACACCACACCAGTGCCTGTGGCTTCTGGCTGAGGCGACTTACACCACACCAGGGCCTGTGGCTGCTGGCTGAGGCCACTTACACCACACCAGGGCCTGTGGCTCTTGCTCAGGCCACTCACATCACACCAGGCCCTGCGCTTCTGGCCGAGGCCATCTTCACCAAACCAGGCCCTGTGGCTCTTGCTCAGGCCACTTACACCACACCAGGGCCTGTGGCTCTGGCTTAGGCCACTTACACCACACCAGGGCCTGTGGCACTTGCTCAGGCCACTTACACCACACCAGGGCCTGTGGCTGCTGGCTGAGGCCACTTACACCACACCAGGGCCTGTGGCTCTTACTCAGGCCACTTACACCACACCAGGGCCTGTGGCACTGGCTGAGGCCACTTAGACCACACCAGGGCCTGTGGCTGCTGGCTGAGGCCACTTACACCACACCAGGGCCTGTGGCTGCTGGCTGAGGCCACTTACACCAAACCAGGGCCTGTGGCTGCTTGCTGAGGCCATCTTCACCAAACCAGGCCCTGTGCTGCTTGCTGTGGCCATGTAAAACACACCAGGTCCTGTGCTGGTTCTTGAGGCCATCTTCAACAATCCAGGGCCTGTGCTGTTGGATAAATGCCAAACTGAGCCTTTGGGTTAGGGTATTATGCAAACATGCAGGTATGGTTATAGGATTGTCTTCGTAACTTCAGGTACTTGCCACCTAATCACTTGAATCCATAAATTGAGACATTGTGCTGGGGCCATCAGCTTACGGCCATACCACCCTGAGCACGCCCGACCTCGTCTGATCTCGGAAGCTAAGCAGGGCTGGGCTTGGTTAGTACTTGGATGGGAGACTGCCTGGGAATACCTGGTGCTGTAAGCCTTTCATTTTCATGTCATTGAACCGCTTTTGATCCAGAGAAGGGGTGTATTAAAAGACCAAAAGCAGCTCCCCATTAATGAGGGCACATTAACGACATTGCTTTTGGCTGTTTTCCAATGTCTTGTGCTGCTAGCTGATGCCACCTACACCACACCACGGCCTTATTTGCTGGCTGAGGCCACATACACCAAACCAGGGCCTTAGTTGCTATTGAGGCCAATTACACCACACAAGGGCCTGTGGCTGCTGGCTGAGGCCACTTACACCACACCAGGGCCTTAGTTGCTATTGAGGCCAATTACACCACACCAGGGTCTGTGGCTCTTTCTCAGGCCACTTACACCACACCAGGGCCTGTGGCACTGGCTGAGGCCACTTACACCACACCAGGGCCTGTGGCTGCTGGCTGAGGCCACCTACACCACACCAGGGCCTTAGTTGCTATTGAGGCCAATTACACCACCCAAGGGCCTGTGGCTGCTGGCTGAGGCCACCTACACCACACCAGGGCCTGTGGCTGCTGGCTGAGGCCACTTA
Source organism: Aulonocara stuartgranti (assembly GCF_965226115.1). Classification (NCBI taxonomy): domain Eukaryota; kingdom Metazoa; phylum Chordata; class Actinopteri; order Cichliformes; family Cichlidae; genus Aulonocara; species Aulonocara stuartgranti. The sequence goes on along the minus strand of NC_138941.1, from coordinate 22,389,498 downwards.
CACCACACCAGGGCCCTTTTGCTGCTGGCTGAGGCCACTTACACCACACCAGTGCCTGTGGCTTCTGGCTGAGGCGACTTACACCACACCAGGGCCTGTGGCTGCTGGCTGAGGCCACTTACACCACACCAAGGCCTGTGGCTCTTGCGCAGGCCACTCACATCACACCAGGCCCTGCGCTTCTGGCCGAGGCCATCTTCACCAAACCAGGCCCTGTGCTGCTTGCTGTGGCCATGTACAACACACCAGGCCCTGTGCTGGTTCCTGAGGCCATCTTCAACAATCCAGGGCCTGTGCTGTTGGATAAATGCCAAACTGAGCCTTTGGGTTAGGGTATTATGCAAACATGCAGGTATGGTTATAGGATTGTCTTCGTAACTTCAGGTACTTGCCACCTAATCACTTGAATCCATAAATTGAGACATTGTGCTGGAGCCAGCAGCTTACGGCCATACCACCCTGAGCACGCCCGACCTCGTCTGATTTCGGAAGCTAAGCAGGGCTGGGCTTGGTTAGTACTTGGATGGGAGACTGCCTGGGAATACCTGGTGCTGTAAGCCTTTCATTTTCATGTCATTGAACCGCTTTTGATCCAGAGAAGGGGTGTATTAAAAGACCAAAAGCAGCTGCCCATTAATGAGGGCACATTAACGACACTGCTTTTGGCTCTTTTCCAATGTCTTGTGCTGCTAGCTGATGCCACCTACACCACACTAGGGCCTGAGTGACCGGCTGGGGCCACTTACACCACATCAGGGCCTGTGGCTCTGGCTGAGGCCACTTACACCACACCAGGGCCTGTGGCTGCTGACTGAGGCCAGTTACACCACACCAGAGCCTGTGGCTGCTGGCTGAAGCCACTTACACCACACCAGGGCCTTAGTTGCTATTGAGGCCACTTACACCACACCAGGGCCTGTGGCTGCTGGCTGAGGCCACTTACACCACACCAGTGCCTGTGGCTTCTGGCTGAGGCGACTTACACCACACCAGGGCCTGTGGCTGCTGGCTGAGGCCACTTACACCACACCAGGGCCTGTGGCTCTTGCTCAGGCCACTCACATCACACCAGGCCCTGCGCTTCTGGCCGAGGCCATCTTCACCAAACCAGGCCCTGTGGTTCTTGCTCAGGCCACTTACACCACACCAGGGCCTGTGGCTCTGGCTTAGGCCAATTACACCACACCAGGGTCTGTGGCTCTTGCTCAGGCCACTTACACCACACCAGGGCCTGTGGCTGCTGGCTGAGACCACCTACACCACACCAGGGCCTGTGGCTGCTTGCTGAGGCGACTTACACCACACCAGGGCCTGTTGCTGCTGGCTGAGGCCACTTACACCACCCCAGTGCCTGTGGCTTCTGGCTGAGGCGACTTACACCACACCAGGGCCTGTTGCTATTGAGGCCATTTACACCACACCAGGGCCTGTGGCTCTTACTCAGGCCACTTACACCACACCAGGGCCTGTGGCACTGGCTGAGGCCACTTAGACCACACCAGGGCCTGTGGCTGCTGGCTGAGGCCACCTACACCACACCAGGGCCTGTGGCTGCTGGCTGAGGCGACTTACACCACACCAGGGCCCTTTTGCTGCTGGCTGAGGCCACTTACACCACACAAGTGCCTGTGGCTTCTGGCTGAGGCCACCTACACCACACCAAGGCCTGTGGCTCTTGCTCAGGCCACTCACATCACACCAGGCCCTGCGCTTCTGGCCGAGGCCATCTTCACCAAACCAGGCCCTGTGCTGCTTGCTGTGGCCATGTACAACACACCAGGCCCTGTGCTGGTTCCTGAGGCCATCTTCAACAATCCAGGGCCTGTGCTGTTGGATAAATGCCAAACTGAGCCTTTGGGTTAGGGTATTATGCAAACATGCAGGTATGGTTATAGGATTGTCTTCGTAACTTCAGGTACTTGCCACCTAATCACTTGAATCCATAAATTGAGACATTGTGCTGGGGCCAGCAGCTTACGGCCATACCACCCTGAGCACGCCCGACCTCGTCTGATCTCGGAAGCTAAGCAGGGCTGGGCTTGGTTAGTACTTGGATGGGAGACTGCCTGGGAATACCTGGTGCTGTAAGCCTTTCATTTTCATGTCATTGAACCGCTTTTGATCCAGAGAAGGGCTGTATTAAAAGACCAAAAGCAGCTGCCCATTAATGAGGGCACATTAACGACACTGCTTTTGGCTGTTTTCCAATGTCTTGTGCTGCTAGCTGATGCCACCTACACCACACCAGGGCCTGTGTGACCGGCTGGGGCCACTTACACCACATCAGGGCCTGTGGCTCTGGCTGAGGCCACTTACACCACACCAGGGCCTGTGGCTGCTGGCTGAGGCCAGTTACACCACACCAGAGCCTGTGGCTGCTGGCTGAAGCCACTTACACCACACCAGGGCCTTAGTTGCTATTGAGGCCACTTACACCACACCAGGGCCTTAGTTGCTATTGAGGCCAATTACACTACACCAGGGTCTGTGGCTCTTGCTCAGGCCACTTACACCACACCAGGCCTGTGGCACTTGCTCAGGCCACTTACACCACACCAGGGCCTGTGGCTGCTGGCTGAGGCCACTTACACCACACCAGGGCCTGTGGCTGCTGGCTGAGGCCACCTACACCACACCAGGGCATTAGTTGCTATTGAGGCCAATTACACCACACCAGGGTCTGTGGCTCTTGCTCAGGCCACTTACACCACACCAGGGCCTGTGGCTCTTGCTCAGGCCACTTACACCACACCAGGGCCTGTGGCTGCTGGCTGAGGCCACTTACACCACACCAGGGCCTGTGGCTGCTGGCTGAGGCCACCTACACCACACCAGGGCCTGTGGCTGCTGTCTGAGGCCACTTACACCACACCAGGGCCTGTGGCTGCTGGCTGAGGCCATCTACACCACACCAGGGCCTGTGGCTGCTGGCTGAGGCGACTTACACCACACCAGGGCCCTTTTGCTGCTGGCTGAGGCCACTTACACCACACCAGTGCCTGTGGCTGCTGGCTGAGGCCACTTACACCACACCAGGGCCTGTGGCTCTTGCTCAGGCCACTCACATCACACCAGGCCCTGCGCTTCTGGCTGAGGCCATCTTCACCAAACCAGGCCCTGTGGCTCTTGCTCAGGCCACTTACACCACACCAGGGCCTGTGGCTCTGGCTTAGGCCACTTACACCACACCAGGGCCTGTGGCACTTGCTCAGGCCACTTACACCACACCAGGGCCTGTGGCTGCTGGCTGAGGCCACTTACACCACACCAGGGCCTGTGGCTCTTACTCAGGCCACTTACACCACACCAGGGCCTGTGGCACTGGCTGAGGCCACTTAGACCACACCAGGGCCTGTGGCTGCTGGCTGAGGCCACTTACACCACACCAGGGCCTGTGGCTGCTGGCTGAGGCCACTTACACCACACCAGGGCCTTAGTTGCTATTGAGGCCAATTACACCACACCATGGTCTGTGGCTCTTGCTCAGGCCACTCATATCACACCAGGGCCTGTGGCTGCTGGCTGAGGCCACTTACACCACACCAGGGCCTTAGTTGCTATTGAGGCCAATTACACCACACCATGGTCTGTGGCTCTTGCTCAGGCCACTCATATCACACCAGGGCCTGTGGCTGCTGGCTGAGGCGACTTACACCACACCAGGGCCCTTTTGCTGCTGGCTGAGGCCACTTACACCACACCAGTGCCTGTGGCTTCTGGCTGAGGCGACTTACACCACACCAGGGCCTGTGGCTGCTGGCTGAGGCCACTTACACCACACCAGGGCCTGTGGCTGCTGGCTTAGGCCACCTACACTACACCAGGGCCTTAGTTGCTATTGAGGCCAATTACACCACACCATGGTCTGTGGCTCTTGCTCAGGCCACTTACACCACACCAGGGCCTGTGGCACTGGCTGAGGCCACTTACACCACACCAGGGCCTGTGGCTGCTGGCTGAGGCCACTTACACCACACAAGGGCTTGTGGCTGCTGGCTGAGGCCACCTACACCACACCAGGGCCTGTGGCTGCTGGCTGAGGCCACCTACACCACACCAGGGCCTGTGGCTCTTGCTCAGGCCACTTACACCACACCAGGGCCTGTGGCTCTTGCTCAGGCCACTTACACCACACCAGGGCCTGTGGCTCTTGCTCAGGCCACTCATATCACACCAGGCCCTGTGCTTCTGGCTGAGGCCATCTTCACCAAACCAGGCCCTGTGCTGCTTGCTGTGGCCATGTACAACACACCAGGCCCTGTGCTGTTTCCTGAGGCCATCTTCAACAATCCAGGGCCTGTGCTGTTGGATAAATGCCAAACTGAGCCTTTGGGTTAGGGTATTATGCAAACATGCAGGTATGGTTATAGGATTGTCTTCGTAACTTCAGGTACTTGCCACCTAATCACTTGAATCAATAAATTGAGACATTGTGCTGGGCCCAGCAGCTTACGGCCATACCACCCTGAGCACGCCCGACCTCGTCTGATCTCGGAAGCTAAGCAGGGCTGGGCTTGGTTAGTACTTGGATGGGAGACTGCCTGGGAATACCTGGTGCTGTAAGCCTTTCATTTTCATGTCATTGAACCGCTTTTGATCCAGAGAAGGGGTGTATTAAAAGACCAAAAGCAGCTGCCCATTAATAAGGCCACATTAATCACATTGCTTTTGGCTCTTTTCCAATGTCTTGTGCTGCTAGCTGATGCCACCTACACCACACCAGGGCCTGAGTGACCGGCTGGGGCCACTTACACCACATCAGGGGCTGTGGCTCTGGCTGAGGCCACTTACACCACACCAGGGCCTGTGGGTTCTGGCTGAGGCGACTTACACCACACCAGGGCCTGTGGCTGCTGGCTGAGGCCACTTACACCACACCAGGGCCTGTGGCTCTTGCTCAGGCCACTCACATCACACCAGGCCCTGCGCTTCTGGCCGAGGCCATCTTCACCAAACCAGGCCCTGTGCTGCTAGCTGTGGCCATGTACAACACACCAGGCCCTGTGCTGGTTCCTGAGGCCATCTTCAACAATCCAGGGCCTGTGCTGTTGGATAAATGCTAAACTGAGCCTTTGGGTTAGGGTATTATGCAAACATGAAGGTAGGGTTATAGGATTGTCTTCGTAACTTCAGGTACTTGCCACCTAATCACCTGAATCCATAAATTCAGACATTGTGCTGTGGCCAGCAGCTTACGGCCATACCACCCTGAGCACGCCCGACCTCGTCTGATCTCGGAAGCTGAGCAGGGCTGGGCTTGGTTAGTACTTGGATGGGAGCCTGCCTGGGAATACCTGGTGCTGTAAGCCTTTCATTTTCATGTCATTGAACCGCTTTTGATCCAGAGAAGGGGTGTATTAAAAGACCAAAAGCAGCTGCCCATTAATGAGGGCACATTAACGACATTGCTTTTGGCTGTTTTCCAATGTCTTGTGCTGCTAGCTGATGCCACCTACACCAAACCAGGGCCTTAGTTGCTATTGAGGCCAATTACACCACACCAGGGTCTTTGGCTCTTCCTCAGGCCACTTACACCACACCAGGGCCTGTGGTACTGGCTGAGGCCACTTACACCACACCAGGGCCTGTGGCTGCTGGCTGAGGCCACTTACACCACACCAGGGCCTTATTTGCTATTGAGGCCACTTACACCACACCAGGGCCTGTGGCTCTTGCTCAGGCCACTTACACCACACCAGGGCCTGTGGCTCTTGCTCAGGCCACTCACATCACACCAGGCCCTGCGCTTCTGGCCGAGGCCATCTTCACCAAACCAGGCCCTGTGCTGCTAGCTGTGGCCATGTACAACACACCAGGCCCTGTGCTGGTTCCTGAGGCCATCTTCAACAATCCAGGGCCTGTGCTGTTGGATAAATGCTAAACTGAGCCTTTGGGTTAGGGTATTATGCAAACATGAAGGTAGGGTTATAGGATTGTCTTCGTAACTTCAGGTACTTGCCACCTAATCACCTGAATCCATAAATTGAGACATTGTGCTGGGGCCAGCAGCTTACGGCCATACCACCCTGAGCACGCCAGACCTCGTCTGATCTCGGAAGCTGAGCAGGGCTGGGCTTGGTTAGTACTTGGATGGGAGACTGCCTGGGAATACCTGGTGCTGTAAGCCTTTCATTTTCATGTCATTGAACCGCTTTTGATCCAGAGAAGGGGTGTATTAAAAGACCAAAAGCAGCTGCCCATTAATGAGGGCACATTAACGACATTGCTTTTGGCTGTTTTCCAATGTCTTGTGCTGCTAGCTGATGCCACCTACACCACACCAGGGCCTGAGTGACCGGCTGGGGCCACTTACACCACATCAGGGCCTGTGGCTCTGGCTGAGGCCACTTACACCACACCAGGGCCTGTGGCTGCTGGCTGAGGCCACTTACACCACACCAGGGCCTGTGGCTGCTGGCTGAGGCCACTTACACCACACCAGGGCCTTAGTTGCTATTGAGGCCAATTACACCACACCATGGTCTGTGGCTCTTGCTCAGGCAACTTACACCACACCAGGGCCTGTGGCACTGGCTGAGGCCACTTACACCACACCAGGGCCTGTGGCTGCTGGCTGAGGCCACTTACACCACACAAGGGCTTGTGGCTGCTGGCTGAGGCCACCTACACCACACCAGGGCCTGTGGCTGCTGGCTGAGGCCACCTACACCACACCAGGGCCTGTGGCTCTTGCTCAGGCCACTTACACCACACCAGGGCCTGTGGCTCTTGCTCAGGCCACTCATATCACACCAGGCCCTGTGCTTCTGGCTGAGGCCACTTAGACCACACCAGGGCCTGTGGCTGCTGGCTGAGGCCACTTACACCACACCAGGGCCTGTGGCTGCTGGCTGAGGCCATCTACACCACACCAGGGCCTGTGGCTGCTGGCTGAGGCGACTTACACCACACCAGTGCCTGTGGCTTCTGGCTGAGGCGACTTACACCACACCAGGGCCTTATTTGCTATTGAGGCCACTTACACCACACCAGGGCCTGTGGCTGCTGGCTGAGGCCACTTACACCACACCAGGGCCTGTGGCTCTTACTCAGGCCACTTACACCACACCAGGGCCTGTGGCACTGGCTGAGGCCACTTAGACCACACCAGGGCCTGTGGCTGCTGGCTGAGGCCACTTACACCACACCAGGGCCTGTGGCTGCTGGCTGAGGCCACTTACACCACACCAGGGCCTGTGGCTGCTTGCTGAGGCCATCTTCACCAAACCAGGCCCTGTGCTGCTTGCTGTGGCCATGTAAAACACACCAGGTCCTGTGCTGGTTCTTGAGGCCATCTTCAACAATCCAGGGCCTGTGCTGTTGGATAAATGCCAAACTGAGCCTTTGGGTTAGGGTATTATGCAAACATGCAGGTATGGTTATAGGATTGTCTTCGTAACTTCAGGTACTTGCCACCTAATCACTTGAATCCATAAATTGAGACATTGTGCTGGGGCCAGCAGCTTACGGCCATACCACCCTGAGCACGCCCGACCTCGTCTGATCTCGGAAGCTAAGCAGGGCTGGGCTTGGTTAGTACTTGGATGGGAGACTGCCTGGGAATACCTGGTGCTGTAAGCCTTTCATGTCATTGAACCGCTTTTGATCCAGAGAAGGGGTGTATTAAAAGACCAAAAGCAGCTCCCCATTAATGAGGGCACATTAACGACATTGCTTTTGGCTGTTTTCCAATGTCTTGTGCTGCTAGCTGATGCCACCTACACCACACCACGGCCTTATTTGCTGGCTGAGGCCACATACACCAAACCAGGGCCTTAGTTGCTATTGAGGCCAATTACACCACACCAGGGCCTGAGTGACCGGCTGGGGCCACTTACACCACATCAGGGCCTGTGGCTCTGGCTGAGGCCACTTACACCACACCAGGGCCTGTGGCTGCTGGCTGAGGCCAGTTGCACCACACCAGAGCCTGTGGCTGCTGGCTGAAGCCACTTACACCACACCAGGGCCTTAGTTGCTATTGAGGCCACTTACACCACACCAGGGCCTGTGGCTGCTGGCTGAGGCCACTTACACCACACCAGTGCCTGTGGCTTCTGGCTGAGGCGACTTACACCACACCAGGGCCTGTGGCTGCTGGCTGAGGCCACTTACACCACACCAGGGCCTGTGGCTCTTGCTCAGGCCACTCACATCACACCAGGCCCTGCGCTTCTGGCCGAAGCCATCTTCACCAAACCAGGCCCTGTGGTTCTTGCTCAGGCCACTTACACCACACCAGGGCCTGTGGCTCTGGCTTAGGCCAATTACACCACACCAGGGTCTGTGGCTCTTGCTGAGGCCACTTACACCACACCAGGGCCTGTGGCTGCTGCCTGAGACCACCTACACCACACCAGGGCCTGTGGCTGCTTGCTGAGGCGACTTACACCACACCAGGGCCTGTTGCTGCTGGCTGAGGCCACTTACACCACCCCAGTGCCTGTGGCTTCTGGCTGAGGCGACTTACACCACACCAGGGCCTGTTGCTGCTGGCTGAGGCCACTTACACCACACCAGGGCCTGTGGCTGCTGGCTCAGGCCACTCATATCAAACCAGGTCCTGTGCTTCTGGCCGAGGCCATCTTCACCAAACCAGGCCCTGTGCTGCTAGCTGAGGCGACTTACACCACATCAGGGCCTGTGGCTCTGGCTGAGGCCACTTACACCACACCAGGGCCTGTGGCTGCTGGCTGAGGCCAGTTACACCACACCAGGGCCTGTGGCTGCTGGCTGAGGCCACATACACCACACCAGGGCCTTAGTTGCTATTGAGGCCAATTACACCACACCAGGGTCTGTGGCTCTTGCTCAGGCCACTCACATCACACCAGGCCCTGCGCTTCTGGCCACTTACACCACACCAGGGCCTGTGGCTGCTGGCTGAGGCCACTTACACCATACCAGGGCCTGTGGCTGTTGGCTGAGGCCACTTACACCACACCAGGGCCTTAGTTGCTATTGAGGCCACTTACACCACACCAGGGCCTGTGGCTCTGGCTGAGGCCACTTACACCACACCAGGGCCTTATTTGCTATTCAGGCCAGTTACACCACACCAGGGCCTGTGGCTCTGGCTCAGGCCACTTACACCACACCAGGGCCTGTGGCTGCTGGCTGATTCCACTTACACCACACCAGGGCCTGTGGCTCTTGCTCAGGCCACTCATATCACACCAGGCCCTGTGCTTCTGGCTGAGGCCATCTTCACCAAACCAGGCCCTGTGCTGCTTGCTGTGGCCATGTACAACACACCAGGCCCTGTGCTGGTTCCTGAGGCCATCTTCAACAATCCAGGGCCTGTGCTGTTGGATAAATGCCAAACTGAGCCTTTGGGTTAGGGTATTATGCAAACATGCAGGTATGGTTATAGGATTGTCTTCGTAACTTCAGGTACTTGCCACCTAATCACTTGAATCCATAAATTGAGACATTGTGCTGGGGCCAGCAGCTTACGGCCATACCACCCTAAGCACGCCCGACCTCGTCTGATCTCGGAAGCTAAGCAGGGCTGGGCTTGGTTAGTACTTGGATGGGAGACTGCCTGGGAATACCTGGTGCTGTAAGCCTTTCATTTTCATGTCATTGAACCGCTTTTGATCCAGAGAAGGGGTGTATTAAAAGACCAAAAGCAGCTCCCCATTAATGAGGGCACATTAACGACATTGCTTTTTGCTCTTTTCCAATGTCTTGTGCTGCTAGCTGATGCCACCTACACCACACCAGGGCCTGAGTGACCGGCTGGGGCCACTTACACCACATCAGGGCCTGTTGCTCTGGCTGAGGCCAGTTACACCACAACAGGGCCTGTGGCTGCTGGCTGAGGCCACTTACACCACACCAGGGCCTGTGGCTGCTGGCTGAGGCCAGTTACACCACACCAGAGCCTGTGGCTGCTGGCTGAAGCCACTTACACCACACCAGGGCCTTAGTTGCTATTGAGGCCACTTACACCACACCAGGGCCTGTGGCTGCTGGCTGAGGCCACCTACACCACACCAGGGCCTGTGGCTGCTGGCTGAGGCCACTTACACCACACCAGGGCCTGTGGCTGCTGGCTGAAGCCACTTACACCACACCAGGGCCTGTGGCTGCTATTGAGGCCACTTACACCACACCAGGGCCTGTGGCTGCTGGCTGAGGCCACCTACACCACACCAGGGCCCTTTTGCTGCTGGCTGAGGCCACTTACACCACACCAGGGCCTTAGTTGCTATTGAGGCCAATTACACCACACCATGGTCTGTGGCTCTTGCTCAGGCCACTTACACCACACCAGGGCCTGTGGCACTGGCTGAGGCCACTTACACCACACCAGGGCCTGTGGCTGCTGGCTGAGGCCACTTACACCACACAAGGGTTTGTGGCTGCTGGCTGAGGCCACCTACACCACACCAGGGCCTGTGGCTGCTGGCTGAGGCCACCTACACCACACCAGGGCCTGTGGCTGCTGGCTGAGGCCACTTACACCACACCAGGGCGTTAGTTGCTATTGAGGCCAATTACACCACACCATGGTCTGTGGCTCTTGCTCAGGCCACTTACACCACACCAGGGCCTGTGGCACTGGCTGAGGCCACTTACACCACACCAGGGCCTGTGGCTGCTGGCTGAGGCCACCTACACCACACCAGGGCCTGTGGCTGCTGGCTGAGGCGACTTACACCACACCAGGGCCCTTTTGCTGCTGGCTGAGGCCACTTACACCACACCAGTGCCTGTGGCTTCTGGCTGAGGCGACTTACACCACACCAGGGCCTGTGGCTGCTGGCTGAGGCCACTTACACCACACCAGGGCCTGTGGCACTGGCTGAGGCCACTTACACCACACCAGGGCCTGTGGCTGCTGGCTGAGGCCACTTACACCACACCAGGGCCTGTGGCTGCTGGCTGAGGCCACTTACACCACACCAGGGCCTGTGGCTGCTGGCTGAGGCCACCTACACCACACCAGGGCCTGTGGCTGCTGGCTGAGGCGACTTACACCACACCAGGGCCCTTTTGCTGCTGGCTGAGGCCACTTACACCACACCAGTGCCTGTGGCACTGGCTGAGGCCACTTACACCACACCAGGGCCTGAGTGACCGGCTGGGGCCACTTACACCACACCAGGGCCTGTGGCTCTTGCTCAGGCCACTCACATCACACCAGGCCCTGCTCTTCTGGCCGAGGCCATCTTCACCAAACCAGGCCCTGTGCTGCTAGCTGTGGCCATGTACAACACACCAGGCCCTGTGCTGGTTCCTGAGGCCATCTTCAACAATCCAGGGCCTGTGCTGTTGGATAAATGCCAAACTGAGCCTTTGGGTTAGGGTATTATGCAAACATGCAGGTATGGTTATAGGATTGTCTTCGTAACTTCAGGTACTTGCCACCTAATCACTTGAATCCATAAATTGAGTCATTGTGCTGGGGCCAGCAGCTTACGGCCATACCACCCTGAGCACGCCCGACCTCGTCTGATCTCGGAAGCTAAGCAGGGCTGGGCTTGGTTAGTACTTGGATGGGAGACTGCCTGGGAATACCTGGTGCTGTAAGCCTTTCATTTTCATGTCATTGAACCGCTTTTGATCCAGAGAAGGGGTGTATTAAAAGACCAGAAGCAGCTCCCCATTAATGAGGTCACATTAACGACATTGCTTTTGGCTGTTTTCCAATGTCTTGTGCTGCTAGCTGATGCCACCTACACCACACCAGGGCCTGAGTGACCGGCTGGGGCCACTTACACCACATCAGGGCCTGTTGCTCTGGCTGAGGCCACTTACACCACACCAGGGCCTGTGGCTGCTGGCTGAGGCCACCTACACCACACCAGGGCCTTAGTTGCTATTGAGGCCAATTACACCACACCAGGGTATGTGGCTCTTGCTCAGGCCACTTACACCACACCAGGGCCTTAGTTGCTATTGAGGCCAATTACACCACACCAGGGCCTGTGGCACTGGCTGAGGCCACTTACACCACACCAGGGCCTGTGGCTGCTGGCTGAGGCCACCTACACCACACCTGAGCCTGTGGCTGCTGGCTGAAGCCACTTACACCACACCAGGGCCTTAGTTGCTATTGAGGCCACTTACACCACACCAGGGCCTGTGGCTGCTGGCTGAGGCCACCTACACCACACCAGGGCCTGTGGCTGCTGGCTGAGGCCACTTACACCACACCAGGGCCTGTGGCTGCTGGCTGAAGCCACTTACACCACACCAGGGCCTTAGTTGCTATTGAGGCCACTTACACCACACCAGGGCCTGTGGCTGCTGGCTGAGGCCACCTACACCACACCAGGGCATTAGTTGCTATTGAGGCCACTTACACCACACCAGGGCCTGTGGCTGCTGGCTGAGGCCACCTACACCACACCAGGGCATTAGTTGCTATTGAGTCCAATTACACCACACCAGGGTCTGTGGCTCTTGCTCAGGCCACTTACACCACACCAGGGCCTGTGGCTGCTGGCTGAGGCCACCTACACCACACCAGGGCATTAGTTGCTATTGAGTCCAATTACACCACACCAGGGCCTGTGGCTCTTGCTCAGGCCACTTACACCACACCAGGGCCTGTGGCTGCTGGCTGAGGCCACCTACACCACACCAGGGCATTAGTTGCTATTGAGGCCAATTACACCACACCAGGGTCTGTGGCTCTTGCTCAGGCCACTTACACCACACCAGGGCCTGTGGCTCTTGCTCAGGCCACTTACACCACACCAGGGCCTGTGGCTGCTGGCTGAGGCCACTTACACCACACCAGGGCCTGTGGCTGCTGGCTGAGGCCACCTACACCACACCAGGGCCTGTGGCTGCTGGCTGAGGCCACTTACACCACACCAGGGCCCTTTTGCTGCTGGCTGAGGCCACTTACACCACACCAGTGCCTGTGGCTTCTGTCTGAGGCGACTTACACCACACCAGGGCCTGTGGCTGCTGGCTGAGGCCAATTACACCACACCAGGGTCTGTGGCTCTTGCTCAGGCCATCTACACCACACCAGGGCCTGTGGCACTGGCTGAGGCCACTTACACCACACCAGGGCCTGTGGCTGCTGGCTGAGGCCACTTACACCACACCAGGGCCCTTTTGCTGCTGGCTGAGGCCACTTACACCACACCAGTGCCTGTGGCTTCTGGCTGAGGCGACTTACACCACACCAGGGCCTGTGGCTGCTGGCTGAGGCCACTTACACCACACCAAGGCCTGTGGCTCTTGCTCAGGCCACTCACATCACACCAGGCCCTGCGCTTCTGGCCGAGGCCATCTTCACCAAACCAGGCCCTGTGCTGCTTGCTGTGGCCATGTACAACACACCAGGCCCTGTGCTGGTTCCTGAGGCCATCTTCAACAATCCAGGGCCTGTGCTGTTGGATAAATGCCAAACTGAGCCTTTGGGTTAGGGTATTATGCAAACATGAAGGTATGGTTATAGGATTGTCTACGTAACTTCAGGTACTTGCCACCTAATCACTTGAATCCATAAATTGAGACATTGTGCTGGAGCCAGCATTTTACGGCCATACCACCCTGAGCACGCCCGACCTCGTCTGATCTCGGAAGCTAAGCAGGGCTGGGCTTGGTTAGTACTTGGATGGGAGACTGCCTGGGAATACCTGGTGCTGTAAGCCTTTCATTTTCATGTCATTGAACCGCTTTTGATCCAGAGAAGGGGTGTATTAAAAGACCAAAAGCAGCTGCCCATTAATGAGGGCACATTAACGACACTGCTTTTGGCTCTTTTCCAATGTCTTGTGCTGCTAGCTGAGGCCACCTACACCACACCAGGGCCTGAGTGACCGGCTGGGGCCACTTACACCACATCAGGGCCTGTGGCTCTGGCTGAGGCCACTTACACCACACCAGGGCCTGTGGCTGCTGGCTGAGGCCAGTTACACCACACCAGAGCCTGTGGCTGCTGGCTGAAGCCACTTACACCACACCAGGGCCTTAGTTGCTATTGAGGCCACTTACACCACACCAGGGCCTGTGGCTGCTGGCTGAGGCCACCTACACCACACCAGGGCCTGTGGCTGCTGGCTGAGGCGACTTACACCACACCAGGGCCCTTTTGCTGCTGGCTGAGGCGACTTACACCACACCAGGGCCCTTTTGCTGCTGGCTGAGGCCACTTACACCACACCAGTGCCTGTGGCTGCTGGCTGAGGCCAGTTACACCACACCAGAGCCTGTGGCTCTGGCTGAGGCCACTTACACCACACCAGGGCCTGTGGCTGCTGGCTGAGGCCAGTTACACCACACCAGAGCCTGTGGCTGCTGGCTGAAGCCACTTACACCACACCAGGGCCTTAGTTGCTATTGAGGCCACTTACACCACACCAGGGCCTGTGGCTGCTGGCTGAGGCCACCTACACCACACCAGGGCCTGTGGCTGCTGGCTGAGGCCACTTACACCACACCAGGGCCTGTGGCTGCTGGCTGAGGCCACTTACACCACACAAGGGCTTGTGGCTGCTGGCTGAGGCCACCTACACCACACCAGGGCCTGTGGCTGCTGGCTGAGGCCACCTACACCACACCAGGGCCTGTGGCTCTTGCTCAGGCCACTTACACCACACCAGGGCCTGTGGCTCTTGCTCAGGCCACTTACACCACACCAGGGCCTGTGGCTCTTGCTCAGGCCACTCATATCACACCAGGCCCTGTGCTTCTGGCTGAGGCCACTTAGACCACACCAGGGCCTGTGGCTGCTGGCTGAGGCCACTTACACCACACCAGGGCCTGTGGCTGCTGGCTGAGGCCATCTACACCACACCAGGGCCTGTGGCTGCTGGCTGAGGCGACTTACACCACACCAGGGCCCTTTTGCTGCTGGCTGAGGCCACTTACACCACACCAGTGCCTGTGGCTTCTGGCTGAGGCGACTTACACCACACCAGGGCCTGTGGCTGCTGGCTGAGGCCACTTACACCACACCAGGGCCTGTGGCTCTTGCTCAGGCCACTCACATCACACCAGGCCCTGCGCTTCTGGCCGAGGCCATCTTCACCAAACCAGGCCCTGTGGCTCTTGCTCAGGCCACTTACACCACACCAGGGCCTGTGGCTCTGGCTTAGGCCACTTACACCACACCAGGGCCTGTGGCACTTGCTCAGGCCACTTACACCACACCAGGGCCTGTGGCTGCTGGCTGAGGCCACTTACACCACACCAGGGCCTGTGGCTCTTACTCAGGCCACTTACACCACACCAGGGCCTGTGGCACTGGCTGAGGCCACTTAGACCACACCAGGGCCTGTGGCTGCTGGCTGAGGCCACTTACACCACACCACGGCCTGTGGCTGCTGGCTGAGGCCACTTACACCAAACCAGGGCCTGTGGCTGCTTGCTGAGGCCATCTTCACCAAACCAGGCCCTGTGCTGCTTGCTGTGGCCATGTAAAACACACCAGGTCCTGTGCTGGTTCTTGAGGCCATCTTCAACAATCCAGGGCCTGTGCTGTTGGATAAATGCCAAACTGAGCCTTTGGGTTAGGGTATTATGCAAACATGCAGGTATGGTTATAGGATTGTCTTCGTAACTTCAGGTACTTGCCACCTAATCACTTGAATCCATAAATTGAGACATTGTGCTGGAGCCAGCAGCTTACGGCCATACCACCCTGAGCACGCCCGACCTCGTCTGATCTCGGAAGCTAAGCAGGGCTGGGCTTGGTTAGTACTTGGATGGGAGACTGCCTGGGAATACCTGGTGCTGTAAGTCTTTCATTTTCATGTCATTGAACCGCTTTTGATCCAGAGAAGGGGTGTATTAAAAGACCAAAAGCAGCTGCCCATTAATGAGGGCACATTAACGACACTGCTTTTGGCTGTTTTCCTATGTCTTGTGCTGCTAGCTGATGCCACCTACACCACACCACGGCCTTATTTGCTGGCTGAGGCCACATACACCAAACCAGGGCCTTAGTTGCTATTGAGGCCAATTACACCACACCAGGGTCTGTGGCTCTTGCTCAGGCCACTTACACCACACCAGGGCCTGTGGCACTGGCTGAGGCCACTTACACCACACCAGGGCCTGTGGCTGCTGGCTGAGGCCACCTACACCACACCAGGGCCTTAGTTGCTATTTAGGCCAATTACACCACACAAGGGTCTTTGGCTCTTGCTCAGGCCACTTACACCACACCAGGGCCTGTGGCACTGGCTGAGGCCACTTACACCACACCAGGGCCTTATTTGCTATTGAGGCCACCTACACCACACCAGGGCCTGAGTGACCGGCTGGGGCCACTTACACCACATCAGGGCCTGTGGCTCTGGCTGAGGCCACTTACACCACACCAGGGCCTGTGGCTGCTGGCTGAGGCCACTTACACCACACCAGGGCCTGTGGCTGCTGGCTGAGGCCACTTACACCACACCAGGGCCTTAGTTGCTATTGAGGCCAATTACACCACACCATGGTCTGTGGCTCTTGCTCAGGCAACTTACACCACACCAGGGCCTGTGGCACTGGCTGAGGCCACTTACACCACACCAGGGCCTGTGGCTGCTGGCTGAGGCCACTTACACCACACAAGGGCTTGTGGCTGCTGGCTGAGGCCACCTACACCACACCAGGGCCTGTGGCTGCTGGCTGAGGCCACCTACACCACACCAGGGCCTGTGGCTGCTGGCTGAGGCGACTTACACCACACCAGGGCCCTTTTGCTGCTGGCTGAGGCCACTTACACCACACCAGGGCCTGTGGCTCTTGCTCAGGCCACTCATATCACACCAGGCCCTGTGCTTCTGGCTGAGGCCACTTAGACCACACCAGGGCCTGTGGCTGCTGGCTGAGGCCACTTACACCACACCAGGGCCTGTGGCTGCTGGCTGAGGCCATCTACACCACACCAGGGCCTGTGGCTGCTGGCTGAGGCGACTTACACCACACCAGGGCCCTTTTGCTGCTGGCTGAGGCCACTTACACCACACCAGTGCCTGTGGCTTCTGGCTGAGGCGACTTACACCACACAAGTGCCTGTGGCTTCTGGCTGAGGCCACCTACACCACACCAAGGCCTGTGGCTCTTGCTCAGGCCACTCACATCACACCAGGCCCTGCGCTTCTGGCCGAGGCCATCTTCACCAAACCAGGCCCTGTGCTGCTTGCTGTGGCCATGTACAACACACCAGGCCCTGTGCTGGTTCCTGAGGCCATCTTCACCAAACCAGGCCCTGTGGCTCTTGCTCAGGCCACTTACACCACACCAGGGCCTGTGGCTCTGGCTTAGGCCACTTACACCACACCAGGGCCTGTGGCACTTGCTCAGGCCACTTACACCACACCAGGGCCTGTGGCTGCTGGCTGAGGCCACTTACACCACACCAGGGCCTGTGGCTCTTACTCAGGCCACTTACACCACACCAGGGCCTGTGGCACTGGCTGAGGCCACTTAGACCACACCAGGGCCTGTGGCTGCTGGCTGAGTCCACTTACACCACACCAGGGCCTGTGGCTGCTGGCTGAGGCCACTTACACCAAACCAGGGCCTGTGGCTGCTTGCTGAGGCCATCTTCACCAAACCAGGCCCTGTGCTGCTTGCTGTGGCCATGTAAAACACACCAGGTCCTGTGCTGGTTCTTGAGGCCATCTTCAACAATCCAGGGCCTGTGCTGTTGGATAAATGCCAAACTGAGCCTTTGGGTTAGGGTATTATGCAAACATGCAGGTATGGTTATAGGATTGTCTTCGTAACTTCAGGTACTTGCCACCTAATCACTTGAATCCATAAATTGAGACATTGTGCTGGGGCCATCAGCTTACGGCCATACCACCCTGAGCACGCCCGACCTCGTCTGATCTCGGAAGCTAAGCAGGGCTGGGCTTGGTTAGTACTTGGATGGGAGACTTCCTGGGAATACCTGGTGCTGTAAGCCTTTCATTTTCATGTCATTGAACCGCTTTTGATCCAGAGAAGGGGTGTATTAAAAGACCAAAAGCAGCTCCCCATTAATGAGGGCACATTAACGACATTGCTTTTGGCTGTTTTCCAATGTCTTGTGCTGCTAGCTGATGCCACTTACACCACACCAGGGCCTGTGGCTGCTGGCTGAGGCCACTTACACCACACCAGGGCCTGTGGCTGCTGGCTGAGGCCACCTACACCACACCAGGGCCTTAGTTGCTATTGAGGCCAATTACACCACACAAGGGCCTGTGGCTGCTGGCTGAGGCCACCTACACCACACCAGGGCCTGTGGCTGCTGGCTGAGGCCACTTACACCACACCAGGGCCTGAGTGACCGGCTGGGGCCACTTACACCACATCAGGGCCTGTGGCTCTGGCTGAGGCCAGTTACACCACACCAGAGCCTGTGGCTGCTGGCTGAAGCCACTTACACCACACCAGGGCCTTAGTTGCTATTGAGGCCACTTACACCACACCAGGGCCTGTGGCTGCTGGCTGAGGCCACCTACACCACACCAGGGCCTGTGGCTGCTGGCTGAGGCCACTTACACCACACCAGGGCCTGTGGCTGCTGGCTGAAGCCACTTACACCACACCAGGGCCTTAGTTGCTATTGAGGCCACTTACACCACACCAGGGCCTGTGGCTGCTGGCTGAGGCCACCTACACCACACCAGGGCCTGTGGCTGCTGGCTGAGGCGACTTACACCACACCAGGGCCCTTTTGCTGCTGGCTGAGGCCACTTACACCACACCAGTGCCTGTGGCTTCTGGCTGAGGCGACTTACACCACACCAGGGCCTGTGGCTGCTGGCTGAGGCCACTTACACCACACCAGGGCCTGTGGCTCTTGCTCAGGCCACTCACATCACACCAGGCCCTGCGCTTCTGGCCGAGGCCATCTTCACCAAACCAGGCCCTGTGGTTCTTGCTCAGGCCACTTACACCACACCAGGGCCTGTGGCTCTGGCTTAGGCCAATTACACCACACCAGGGTCTGTGGCTCTTGCTGAGGCCACTTACACCACACCAGGGCCTGTGGCTGCTGGCTGAGGCCACTTACACCACACCAGGGCCTGTGGCTGCTGGCTGAGACCACCTACACCACACCAGGGCCTGTGGCTGCTTGCTGAGGCGACTTACACCACACCAGGGCCTGTTGCTGCTGGCTGAGGCCACTTACACCACACCAGTGCCTGTGGCTTCTGGCTGAGGTGACTTACACCACACCAGGGCCTGTTGCTGCTGGCTGAGGCCACTTACACCACACCAGGGCCTGTGGCTGCTGGCTCAGGCCACTCATATCAAACCAGGTCCTGTGCTTCTGGCCGAGGCCATCTTCACCAAACCAGGCCCTGTGCTGCTAGCTGAGGCGACTTACACCACATCAGGGCCTGTGGCTCTGGCTGAGGCCACTTACACCACACCAGGGCCTGTGGCTGCTGGCTGAGGCCAGTTACACCACACCAGGGCCTGTGGCTGCTGGCTGAGGCCACATACACCACACCAGGGCCTGTGGCACTGGCTGAGGCCACTTACACCACACCAGGGCCTGTGGCTGCTGGCTGAGGCCACTTACACCACACAAGGGCCTGTGGCTGCTGGCTGAGGCCACCTACACCACACCAGGGCCTGTGGCTGCTGGCTGAGGCCACTTACAACACACCAGGGCCTGTGGCTCTTGCTCAGGCCACTCATATCACACCAGGCCCTGTGCTTCTGGCCGAGGCCATCTTCACCAAACCAGGCCCTGTGCTGCTTGCTGTGGCCATGTACAACACATCAGGCCCTGTGCTGGTTCCTGAGGCCATCTTCAACAATCCAGGGCCTGTGCTGTTGGATAAATGCCAAACTGAGCCTTTGGGTTAGGGTATTATGCAAACATGCAGGTATGGTTATAGGATTATCTTCGTAACTTCAGGTACTTGCCACCTAATCACTTGAATCCATAAATTGAGACATTGTGCTGGCGCCAGCAGCTTGCGGCCATACCACCCTGAGCACGCCCGACCTCGTCTGATCTCGGAAGCTAAGCAGGGCTGGGCTTGGTTACTACTTGGATGGGAGACTGCCTGGGAAAACCTGGTGCTGTAAGCCTTTCATTTTCATGTCATTGAACCGCTTTTGATCCAGAGAAGGGGTGTATTAAAAGACCAAAAGCAGCTGCCCATTAATGAGGGTACATTAACGACATTGCTTTTGGCTGTTTTCCAATGTCTTGTGCTGCTAGCTGATGCCACCTACACCAAACCAGGGCCTTAGTTGCTATTGAGGCCAATTACACCACACCAGGGTCTTTGGCTCTTGCTCAGGCCACTTACACCACACCAGGGCCTGTGGCACTGGCTGAGGCCACTTACACCACACCAGGGCCTTATTTGCTATTGAGGCCACTTACACCACACCAGGGCCTGTGGCTCTTGCTCAGGCCACTTACACCACACCAGGGCCTGTGGCTCTTGCTCAGGCCACTCACATCACACCAGGCCCTGCGCTTCTGGCCGAGGCCATCTTCACCAAACCAGGCCCTGTGCTGCTAGCTGTGGCCATGTACAACACACCAGGCCCTGTGCTGGTTCCTGAGGCCATCTTCAACAATCCAGGGCCTGTGCTGTTGGATAAATGCTAAACTGAGCCTTTGGGTTAGGGTATTATGCAAACATGAAGGTAGGGTTATAGGATTGTCTTCGTAACTTCAGGTACTTGCCACCTAATCACCTGAATCCATAAATTGAGACATTGTGCTGGGGCCAGCAGCTTACGGCCATACCACCCTGAGCACGCCCGACCTCGTCTGATCTCGGAAGCTGAGCAGGGCTGGGCTTGGTTAGTACTTGGATGGGAGACTGCCTGGGAATACCTGGTGCTGTAAGCCTTTCATTTTCATGTCATTGAACCGCTTTTGATCCAGAGAAGGGGTGTATTAAAAGACCAAAAGCAGCTGCCCATTAATGAGGGCACATTAACGACATTGCTTTTGGCTGTTTTCCAATGTCTTGTGCTGCTAGCTGATGCCACCTACACCACACCAGGGCCTGAGTGACCGGCTGGGGCCACTTACACCACATCAGGGCCTGTGGCTCTGGCTGAGGCCACTTACACCACACCAGGGCCTGTGGCTGCTGGCTGAGGCCACTTAC
Organism: Aulonocara stuartgranti; assembly: GCF_965226115.1. Taxonomy (NCBI): domain Eukaryota; kingdom Metazoa; phylum Chordata; class Actinopteri; order Cichliformes; family Cichlidae; genus Aulonocara; species Aulonocara stuartgranti. The sequence goes on along the minus strand of NC_138941.1, from coordinate 22,368,451 downwards.
ACCACACCAGGGCCTGTGGCTGCTGGCTGAGGCCACTTACACCACACCAGGGCCTTAGTTGCTATTGAGGCCAATTACACCACACCATGGTCTGTGGCTCTTGCTCAGGCAACTTACACCACACCAGGGCCTGTGGCACTGGCTGAGGCCACTTACACCACACCAGGGCCTGTGGCTGCTGGCTGAGGCCACTTACACCACACAAGGGCTTGTGGCTGCTGGCTGAGGCCACCTACACCACACCAGGGCCTGTGGCTGCTGGCTGAGGCCATCTACACCACACCAGGGCCTGTGGCTGCTGGCTGAGGCGACTTACACCACACCAGGGCCCTTTTGCTGCTGGCTGAGGCCACTTACACCACACCAGTGCCTGTGGCTTCTGGCTGAGGCGACTTACACCACACCAGGGCCTGTGGCTGCTGGCTGAGGCCACTTACACCACACCAGGGCCTGTGGCTCTTGCTCAGGCCACTCACATCACACCAGGCCCTGCGCTTCTGGCCGAGGCCATCTTCACCAAACCAGGCCCTGTGCTGCTAGCTGTGGCCATGTACAACACACCAGGCCCTGTGCTGGTTCCTGAGGCCATCTTCAACAATCCAGGGCCTGTGCTGTTGGATAAATGCCAAACTGAGCCTTTGGGTTAGGGTATTATGCAAACATGCAGGTATGGTTATAGGATTGTCTTCGTAACTTCAGGTACTTGCCACCTAATCACTTGAATCCATAAATTGAGTCATTGTGCTGGGGCCAGCAGCTTACGGCCATACCACCCTGAGCACGCCCGACCTCGTCTGATCTCGGAAGCTAAGCAGGGCTGGGCTTGGTTAGTACTTGGATGGGAGACTGCCTGGGAATACCTGGTGCTGTAAGCCTTTCATTTTCATGTCATTGAACCGCTTTTGATCCAGAGAAGGGGTGTATTAAAAGACCAAAAGCCCATTAATGAGGGTACATTAACGACATTGCTTTTGGCTGTTTTCCAATGTCTTGTGCTGCTAGCTGATGCCACCTACACCAAACCAGGGCCTTAGTTGCTATTGAGGCCAATTACACCACACCAGGGTATTTGGCTCTTGCTCAGGCCACTTACACCACACCAGGGCCTGTGGCACTGGCTGAGGCCACTTACACCACACCAGGGCCTGTGGCTGCTGGCTGAGGCCACTTACACCACACCAGGGCCTTATTTGCTATTGAGGCCACTTACACCACACCAGGGCCTGTGGCTCTTGCTCAGGCCACTTACACCACACCAGGGCCTGTGGCTCTTGCTCAGGCCACTCACATCACACCAGGCCCTGCGCTTCTGGCCGAGGCCATCTTCACCAAACCAGGCCCTGTGCTGCTAGCTGTGGCCATGTACAACACACCAGGCCCTGTGCTGGTTCCTGAGGCCATCTTCAACAATCCAGGGCCTGTGCTGTTGGATAAATGCTAAACTGAGCCTTTGGGTTAGGGTATTATGCAAACATGAAGGTAGGGTTATAGGATTGTCTTCGTAACTTCAGGTACTTGCCACCTAATCACCTGAATCCATAAATTGAGACATTGTGCTGGGGCCAGCAGCTTACGGCCATACCACCCTGAGCACGCCCGACCTCGTCTGATCTCGGAAGCTGAGCAGGGCTGGGCTTGGTTAGTACTTGGATGGGAGACTGCCTGGGAATACCTGGTGCTGTAAGCCTTTCATTTTCATGTCATTGAACCGCTTTTGATCCAGAGAAGGGGTGTATTAAAAGACCAAAAGCAGCTGCCCATTAATGAGGGCACATTAACGACATTGCTTTTGGCTGTTTTCCAATGTCTTGTGCTGCTAGCTGATGCCACCTACACCACACCAGGGCCTGAGTGACCGGCTGGGGCCACTTACACCACATCAGGGCCTGTGGCTCTGGCTGAGGCCACTTACACCACACCAGGGCCTGTGGCTGCTGGCTGAGGCCACTTACACCACACCAGGGCCTGTGGCTGCTGGCTGAGGCCACTTACACCACACCAGGGCATTAGTTGCTATTGAGGCCAATTACACCACACCATGGTCTGTGGCTCTTGCTCAGGCAACTTACACCACACCAGGGCCTGTGGCACTGGCTGAGGCCACTTACACCACACCAGGGCCTGTGGCTGCTGGCTGAGGCCACTTACACCACACAAGGGCTTGTGGCTGCTGGCTGAGGCCACCTACACCACACCAGGGCCTGTGGCTGCTGGCTGAGGCCACCTACACCACACCAGGGCCTGTGGCTCTTGCTCAGGCCACTTACACCACACCAGGGCCTGTGGCTCTTGCTCAGGCCACTTACACCACACCAGGGCCTGTGGCTCTTGCTCAGGCCACTCATATCACACCAGGCCCTGTGCTTCTGGCTGAGGCCACTTAGACCACACCAGGGCCTGTGGCTGCTGGCTGAGGCCACTTACACCACACCAGGGCCTGTGGCTGCTGGCTGAGGCCATCTACACCACACCAGGGCCTGTGGCTGCTGGCTGAGGCGACTTACACCACACCAGGGCCCTTTTGCTGCTGGCTGAGGCCACTTACACCACACCAGTGCCTGTGGCTTCTGGCTGAGGCGACTTACACCACACCAGGGCCTGTGGCTGCTGGCTGAGGCCACTTACACCACACCAGGGCCTGTGGCTCTTGCTCAGGCCACTCACATCACACCAGGCCCTGCGCTTCTGGCCGAGGCCATCTTCACCAAACCAGGCCCTGTGGCTCTTCCTCAGGCCACTTACACCACACCAGGGCCTGTGGCTCTGGCTTAGGCCACTTACACCACACCAGGGCCTGTGGCACTTGCTCAGGCCACTTACACCACACCAGGGCCTGTGGCTGCTGGCTGAGGCCACTTACACCACACCAGGGCCTGTGGCTCTTACTCAGGCCACTTACACCACACCAGGGCCTGTGGCACTGGCTGAGGCCACTTAGACCACACCAGGGCCTGTGGCTGCTGGCTGAGGCCACTTACACCACACCAGGGCCTGTGGCTGCTGGCTGAGGCCACTTACACCAAACCAGGGCCTGTGGCTGCTTGCTGAGGCCATCTTCACCAAACCAGGCCCTGTGCTGCTTGCTGTGGCCATGTAAAACACACCAGGTCCTGTGCTGGTTCTTGAGGCCATCTTCAACAATCCAGGGCCTGTGCTGTTGGATAAATGCCAAACTGAGCCTTTGGGTTACGGTATTATGCAAACATGCAGGTATGGTTATAGGATTGTCTTCGTAACTTCAGGTACTTGCCACCTAATCACTTGAATCCATAAATTGAGACATTGTGCTGGGGCCATCAGCTTACGGCCATACCACCCTGAGCACGCCCGACCTCGTCTGATCTCGGAAGCTAAGCAGGGCTGGGCTTGGTTAGTACTTGGATGGGAGACTGCCTGGGAATACCTGGAGCTGTAAGCCTTTCATTTTCATGTCATTGAACCGCTTTTGATCCAGAGAAGGGGTGTATTAAAAGACCAAAAGCAGCTCCCCATTAATGAGGGCACATTAACGACATTGCTTTTGGCTGTTTTCCAATGTCTTGTGCTGCTAGCTGATGCCACCTACACCACACCACGGCCTTATTTGCTGGCTGAGGCCACATACACCAAACCAGGGCCTTAGTTGCTATTGAGGCCAATTACACCACACAAGGGCCTGTGGCTGCTGGCTGAGGCCACTTACACCACACCAGGGCCTTAGTTGCTATTGAGGCCAATTACACCACACCAGGGTCTGTGGCTCTTGCTCAGGCCACTTACACCACACCAGGGCCTGTGGCTCTTGCTCAGGCCACTTACACCACACCAGGGCCTGTGGCACTGGCTGAGGCCACTTACACCACACCAGGGCCTGTGGCTGCTGGCTGAGGCCACCTACACCACACCAGGGTCTGTGGCTCTTGCTCAGGCCACTTACACCACACCAGGGCCGGTGGCACTGGCTGAGGCCACTTACACCACACCAGGGCCTGTGGCTGCTGGCTGAGGCCACCTACACCACACCAGGGCCTTAGTTGCTATTGAGGCCAATTACACCACACAAGGGCCTGTGGCTGCTGGCTGAGGCCACCTACACCACACCAGGGCCTGTGGCTGCTGGCTGAGGCCACTTACACCACACCAGGGCCCTTTTGCTGCTGGCTGAGGCCACTTACACCACACCAGTGCCTGTGGCTTCTGGCTGAGGCCACCTACACCACACCAGGGCCTGTGGCTGCTGGCTGAGGCCACCTACACCACACCAGGGCCTGTGGCTCTTGCTCAGGCCACTTACACCACACCAGGGCCTGTGGCTCTTGCTCAGGCCACTCATATCACACCAGGCCCTGTGCTTCTGGCTGAGGCCACTTAGACCACACCAGGGCCTGTGGCTGCTGGCTGAGGCCACTTACACCACACCAGGGCCTGTGGCTGCTGGCTGAGGCCATCTACACCACACCAGGGCCTGTGGCTGCTGGCTGAGGCGACTTACACCACACCAGGGCCCTTTTGCTGCTGGCTGAGGCCACTTACACCACACCAGTGCCTGTGGCTTCTGGCTGAGGCGACTTACACCACACAAGGGCCTGTGGCTGCTGGCTGAGGCCACTTACACCACACCAGGGCCTGTGGCTCTTGCTCAGGCCACTCACATCACACCAGGCCCTGCGCTTCTGGCCGAGGCCATCTTCACCAAACCAGGCCCTGTGGCTCTTGCTCAGGCCACTTACACCACACCAGGGCCTGTGGCTCTGGCTTAGGCCACTTACACCACACCAGGGCCTGTGGCACTTGCTCAGGCCACTTACACCACACCAGGGCCTGTGGCTGCTGGCTGAGGCCACTTACACCACACCAGGGCCTGTGGCTCTTACTCAGGCCACTTACACCACACCAGGGCCTGTGGCACTGGCTGAGGCCACTTAGACCACACCAGGGCCTGTGGCTGCTGGCTGAGTCCACTTACACCACACCAGGGCCTGTGGCTGCTGGCTGAGGCCACTTACACCAAACCAGGGCCTGTGGCTGCTTGCTGAGGCCATCTTCACCAAACCAGGCCCTGTGCTGCTTGCTGTGGCCATGTAAAACACACCAGGTCCTGTGCTGGTTCTTGAGGCCATCTTCAACAATCCAGGGCCTGTGCTGTTGGATAAATGCCAAACTGAGCCTTTGGGTTAGGGTATTATGCAAACATGCAGGTATGGTTATAGGATTGTCTTCGTAACTTCAGGTACTTGCCACCTAATCACTTGAATCCATAAATTGAGACATTGTGCTGGGGCCATCAGCTTACGGCCATACCACCCTGAGCACGCCCGACCTCGTCTGATCTCGGAAGCTAAGCAGGGCTGGGCTTGGTTAGTACTTGGATGGGAGACTTCCTGGGAATACCTGGTGCTGTAAGCCTTTCATTTTCATGTCATTGAACCGCTTTTGATCCAGAGAAGGGGTGTATTAAAAGACCAAAAGCAGCTCCCCATTAATGAGGGCACATTAACGACATTGCTTTTGGCTGTTTTCCAATGTCTTGTGCTGCTAGCTGATGCCACTTACACCACACCAGGGCCTGTGGCTGCTGGCTGAGGCCACTTACACCACACCAGGGCCTGTGGCTGCTGGCTGAGGCCACCTACACCACACCAGGGCCTTAGTTGCTATTGAGGCCAATTACACCACACAAGGGCCTGTGGCTGCTGGCTGAGGCCACCTACACCACACCAGGGCCTGTGGCTGCTGGCTGAGGCCACTTACACCACACCAGGGCCTGAGTGACCGGCTGGGGCCACTTACACCACATCAGGGCCTGTGGCTCTGGCTGAGGCCAGTTACACCACACCAGAGCCTGTGGCTGCTGGCTGAAGCCACTTACACCACACCAGGGCCTTAGTTGCTATTGAGGCCACTTACACCACACCAGGGCCTGTGGCTGCTGGCTGAGGCCACCTACACCACACCAGGGCCTGTGGCTGCTGGCTGAGGCCACTTACACCACACCAGGGCCTGTGGCTGCTGGCTGAAGCCACTTACACCACACCAGGGCCTTAGTTGCTATTGAGGCCACTTACACCACACCAGGGCCTGTGGCTGCTGGCTGAGGCCACCTACACCACACCAGGGCCTGTGGCTGCTGGCTGAGGCGACTTACACCACACCAGGGCCCTTTTGCTGCTGGCTGAGGCCACTTACACCACACCAGTGCCTGTGGCTTCTGGCTGAGGCGACTTACACCACACCAGGGCCTGTGGCTGCTGGCTGAGGCCACTTACACCACACCAGGGCCTGTGGCTCTTGCTCAGGCCACTCACATCACACCAGGCCCTGCGCTTCTGGCCGAGGCCATCTTCACCAAACCAGGCCCTGTGGTTCTTGCTCAGGCCACTTACACCACACCAGGGCCTGTGGCTCTGGCTTAGGCCAATTACACCACACCAGGGTCTGTGGCTCTTGCTGAGGCCACTTACACCACACCAGGGCCTGTGGCTGCTGGCTGAGGCCACTTACACCACACCAGGGCCTGTGGCTGCTGGCTGAGACCACCTACACCACACCAGGGCCTGTGGCTGCTTGCTGAGGCGACTTACACCACACCAGGGCCTGTTGCTGCTGGCTGAGGCCACTTACACCACACCAGTGCCTGTGGCTTCTGGCTGAGGTGACTTACACCACACCAGGGCCTGTTGCTGCTGGCTGAGGCCACTTACACCACACCAGGGCCTGTGGCTGCTGGCTCAGGCCACTCATATCAAACCAGGTCCTGTGCTTCTGGCCGAGGCCATCTTCACCAAACCAGGCCCTGTGCTGCTAGCTGAGGCGACTTACACCACATCAGGGCCTGTGGCTCTGGCTGAGGCCACTTACACCACACCAGGGCCTGTGGCTGCTGGCTGAGGCCAGTTACACCACACCAGGGCCTGTGGCTGCTGGCTGAGGCCACATACACCACACCAGGGCCTGTGGCACTGGCTGAGGCCACTTACACCACACCAGGGCCTGTGGCTGCTGGCTGAGGCCACTTACACCACACAAGGGCCTGTGGCTGCTGGCTGAGGCCACCTACACCACACCAGGGCCTGTGGCTGCTGGCTGAGGCCACTTACAACACACCAGGGCCTGTGGCTCTTGCTCAGGCCACTCATATCACACCAGGCCCTGTGCTTCTGGCCGAGGCCATCTTCACCAAACCAGGCCCTGTGCTGCTTGCTGTGGCCATGTACAACACATCAGGCCCTGTGCTGGTTCCTGAGGCCATCTTCAACAATCCAGGGCCTGTGCTGTTGGATAAATGCCAAACTGAGCCTTTGGGTTAGGGTATTATGCAAACATGCAGGTATGGTTATAGGATTATCTTCGTAACTTCAGGTACTTGCCACCTAATCACTTGAATCCATAAATTGAGACATTGTGCTGGAGCCAGCAGCTTACGGCCATACCACCCTGAGCACGCCCGACCTCGTCTGATCTCGGAAGCTAAGCAGGGCTGGGCTTGGTTACTACTTGGATGGGAGACTGCCTGGGAAAACCTGGTGCTGTAAGCCTTTCATTTTCATGTCATTGAACCGCTTTTGATCCAGAGAAGGGGTGTATTAAAAGACCAAAAGCAGCTGCCCATTAATGAGGGTACATTAACGACATTGCTTTTGGCTGTTTTCCAATGTCTTGTGCTGCTAGCTGATGCCACCTACACCAAACCAGGGCCTTAGTTGCTATTGAGGCCAATTACACCACACCAGGGTCTTTGGCTCTTGCTCAGGCCACTTACACCACACCAGGGCCTGTGGCACTGGCTGAGGCCACTTACACCACACCAGGGCCTTATTTGCTATTGAGGCCACTTACACCACACCAGGGCCTGTGGCTCTTGCTCAGGCCACTTACACCACACCAGGGCCTGTGGCTCTTGCTCAGGCCACTCACATCACACCAGGCCCTGCGCTTCTGGCCGAGGCCATCTTCACCAAACCAGGCCCTGTGCTGCTAGCTGTGGCCATGTACAACACACCAGGCCCTGTGCTGGTTCCTGAGGCCATCTTCAACAATCCAGGGCCTGTGCTGTTGGATAAATGCTAAACTGAGCCTTTGGGTTAGGGTATTATGCAAACATGAAGGTAGGGTTATAGGATTGTCTTCGTAACTTCAGGTACTTGCCACCTAATCACCTGAATCCATAAATTGAGACATTGTGCTGGGGCCAGCAGCTTACGGCCATACCACCCTGAGCACGCCCGACCTCGTCTGATCTCGGAAGCTGAGCAGGGCTGGGCTTGGTTAGTACTTGGATGGGAGACTGCCTGGGAATACCTGGTGCTGTAAGCCTTTCATTTTCATGTCATTGAACCGCTTTTGATCCAGAGAAGGGGTGTATTAAAAGACCAAAAGCAGCTGCCCATTAATGAGGGCACATTAACGACATTGCTTTTGGCTGTTTTCCAATGTCTTGTGCTGCTAGCTGATGCCACCTACACCACACCAGGGCCTGAGTGACCGGCTGGGGCCACTTACACCACATCAGGGCCTGTGGCTCTGGCTGAGGCCACTTACACCACACCAGGGCCTGTGGCTGCTGGCTGAGGCCACTTACACCACACCAGGGCCTGTGGCTGCTGGCTGAGGCCACTTACACCACACCAGGGCCTTAGTTGCTATTGAGGCCAATTACACCACACCATGGTCTGTGGCTCTTGCTCAGGCAACTTACACCACACCAGGGCCTGTGGCACTGGCTGAGGCCACTTACACCACACCAGGGCCTGTGGCTGCTGGCTGAGGCCACTTACACCACACAAGGGCTTGTGGCTGCTGGCTGAGGCCACCTACACCACACCAGGGCCTGTGGCTGCTGGCTGAGGCGACTTACACCACACCAGGGCCCTTTTGCTGCTGGCTGAGGCCACTTACACCACACCAGGGCCTGTGGCTCTTGCTCAGGCCACTCATATCACACCAGGCCCTGTGCTTCTGGCTGAGGCCACTTAGACCACACCAGGGCCTGTGGCTGCTGGCTGAGGCCACTTACACCACACCAGGGCCTGTGGCTGCTGGCTGAGGCCATCTACACCACACCAGGGCCTGTGGCTGCTGGCTGAGGCGACTTACACCACACCAGGGCCCTTTTGCTGCTGGCTGAGGCCACTTACACCACACCAGTGCCTGTGGCTTCTGGCTGAGGCGACTTACACCACACCAGGGCCTGTGGCTGCTGGCTGAGGCCACTTACACCACACCAGGGCCTGTGGCTCTTGCTCAGGCCACTCACATCACACCAGGCCCTGCGCTTCTGGCCGAGGCCATCTTCACCAAACCAGGCCCTGTGCTGCTAGCTGTGGCCATGTACAACACACCAGGCCCTGTGCTGGTTCCTGAGGCCATCTTCAACAATCCAGGGCCTGTGCTGTTGGATAAATGCCAAACTGAGCCTTTGGGTTAGGGTATTATGCAAACATGCAGGTATGGTTATAGGATTGTCTTCGTAACTTCAGGTACTTGCCACCTAATCACTTGAATCCATAAATTGAGTCATTGTGCTGGGGCCAGCAGCTTACGGCCATACCACCCTGAGCACGCCCGACCTCGTCTGATCTCGGAAGCTAAGCAGGGCTGGGCTTGGTTAGTACTTGGATGGGAGACTGCCTGGGAATACCTGGTGCTGTAAGCCTTTCATTTTCATGTCATTGAACCGCTTTTGATCCAGAGAAGGGGTGTATTAAAAGACCAAAAGCCCATTAATGAGGGTACATTAACGACATTGCTTTTGGCTGTTTTCCAATGTCTTGTGCTGCTAGCTGATGCCACCTACACCAAACCAGGGCCTTAGTTGCTATTGAGGCCAATTACACCACACCAGGGTATTTGGCTCTTGCTCAGGCCACTTACACCACACCAGGGCCTGTGGCACTGGCTGAGGCCACTTACACCACACCAGGGCCTGTGGCTGCTGGCTGAGGCCACTTACACCACACCAGGGCCTTATTTGCTATTGAGGCCACTTACACCACACCAGGGCCTGTGGCTCTTGCTCAGGCCACTTACACCACACCAGGGCCTGTGGCTCTTGCTCAGGCCACTCACATCACACCAGGCCCTGCGCTTCTGGCCGAGGCCATCTTCACCAAACCAGGCCCTGTGCTGCTAGCTGTGGCCATGTACAACACACCAGGCCCTGTGCTGGTTCCTGAGGCCATCTTCAACAATCCAGGGCCTGTGCTGTTGGATAAATGCTAAACTGAGCCTTTGGGTTAGGGTATTATGCAAACATGAAGGTAGGGTTATAGGATTGTCTTCGTAACTTCAGGTACTTGCCACCTAATCACCTGAATCCATAAATTGAGACATTGTGCTGGGGCCAGCAGCTTACGGCCATACCACCCTGAGCACGCCCGACCTCGTCTGATCTCGGAAGCTGAGCAGGGCTGGGCTTGGTTAGTACTTGGATGGGAGACTACCTGGGAATACCTGGTGCTGTAAGCCTTTCATTTTCATGTCATTGAACCGCTTTTGATCCAGAGAAGGGGTGTATTAAAAGACCAAAAGCAGCTGCCCATTAATGAGGGCACATTAACGACATTGCTTTTGGCTGTTTTCCAATGTCTTGTGCTGCTAGCTGATGCCACCTACACCACACCAGGGCCTGAGTGACCGGCTGGGGCCACTTACACCACATCAGGGCCTGTGGCTCTGGCTGAGGCCACTTACACCACACCAGGGCCTGTGGCTGCTGGCTGAGGCCACTTACACCACACCAGGGCCTGTGGCTGCTGGCTGAGGCCACTTACACCACACCAGGGCATTAGTTGCTATTGAGGCCAATTACACCACACCATGGTCTGTGGCTCTTGCTCAGGCAACTTACACCACACCAGGGCCTGTGGCACTGGCTGAGGCCACTTACACCACACCAGGGCCTGTGGCTGCTGGCTGAGGCCACTTACACCACACAAGGGCTTGTGGCTGCTGGCTGAGGCCACCTACACCACACCAGGGCCTGTGGCTGCTGGCTGAGGCCACCTACACCACACCAGGGCCTGTGGCTCTTGCTCAGGCCACTTACACCACACCAGGGCCTGTGGCTCTTGCTCAGGCCACTTACACCACACCAGGGCCTGTGGCTCTTGCTCAGGCCACTCATATCACACCAGGCCCTGTGCTTCTGGCTGAGGCCACTTAGACCACACCAGGGCCTGTGGCTGCTGGCTGAGGCCACTTACACCACACCAGGGCCTGTGGCTGCTGGCTGAGGCCATCTACACCACACCAGGGCCTGTGGCTGCTGGCTGAGGCGACTTACACCACACCAGGGCCCTTTTGCTGCTGGCTGAGGCCACTTACACCACACCAGTGCCTGTGGCTTCTGGCTGAGGCGACTTACACCACACCAGGGCCTGTGGCTGCTGGCTGAGGCCACTTACACCACACCAGGGCCTGTGGCTCTTGCTCAGGCCACTCACATCACACCAGGCCCTGCGCTTCTGGCCGAGGCCATCTTCACCAAACCAGGCCCTGTGGCTCTTCCTCAGGCCACTTACACCACACCAGGGCCTGTGGCTCTGGCTTAGGCCACTTACACCACACCAGGGCCTGTGGCACTTGCTCAGGCCACTTACACCACACCAGGGCCTGTGGCTGCTGGCTGAGGCCACTTACACCACACCAGGGCCTGTGGCTCTTACTCAGGCCACTTACACCACACCAGGGCCTGTGGCACTGGCTGAGGCCACTTAGACCACACCAGGGCCTGTGGCTGCTGGCTGAGGCCACTTACACCACACCAGGGCCTGTGGCTGCTGGCTGAGGCCACTTACACCAAACCAGGGCCTGTGGCTGCTTGCTGAGGCCATCTTCACCAAACCAGGCCCTGTGCTGCTTGCTGTGGCCATGTAAAACACACCAGGTCCTGTGCTGGTTCTTGAGGCCATCTTCAACAATCCAGGGCCTGTGCTGTTGGATAAATGCCAAACTGAGCCTTTGGGTTACGGTATTATGCAAACATGCAGGTATGGTTATAGGATTGTCTTCGTAACTTCAGGTACTTGCCACCTAATCACTTGAATCCATAAATTGAGACATTGTGCTGGGGCCATCAGCTTACGGCCATACCACCCTGAGCACGCCCGACCTCGTCTGATCTCGGAAGCTAAGCAGGGCTGGGCTTGGTTAGTACTTGGATGGGAGACTGCCTGGGAATACCTGGAGCTGTAAGCCTTTCATTTTCATGTCATTGAACCGCTTTTGATCCAGAGAAGGGGTGTATTAAAAGACCAAAAGCAGCTCCCCATTAATGAGGGCACATTAACGACATTGCTTTTGGCTGTTTTCCAATGTCTTGTGCTGCTAGCTGATGCCACCTACACCACACCACGGCCTTATTTGCTGGCTGAGGCCACATACACCAAACCAGGGCCTTAGTTGCTATTGAGGCCAATTACACCACACAAGGGCCTGTGGCTGCTGGCTGAGGCCACTTACACCACACCAGGGCCTTAGTTGCTATTGAGGCCAATTACACCACACCAGGGTCTGTGGCTCTTGCTCAGGCCACTTACACCACACCAGGGCCTGTGGCTCTTGCTCAGGCCACTTACACCACACCAGGGCCTGTGGCACTGGCTGAGGCCACTTACACCACACCAGGGCCTGTGGCTGCTGGCTGAGGCCACCTACACCACACCAGGGTCTGTGGCTCTTGCTCAGGCCACTTACACCACACCAGGGCCGGTGGCACTGGCTGAGGCCACTTACACCACACCAGGGCCTGTGGCTGCTGGCTGAGGCCACCTACACCACACCAGGGCCTTAGTTGCTATTGAGGCCAATTACACCACACAAGGGCCTGTGGCTGCTGGCTGAGGCCACCTACACCACACCAGGGCCTGTGGCTGCTGGCTGAGGCCACTTACACCACACCAGGGCCCTTTTGCTGCTGGCTGAGGCCACTTACACCACACCAGTGCCTGTGGCTTCTGGCTGAGGCGACTTACACCACACCAGGGCCTGTGGCTGCTGGCTGAGGCCACTTACACCACACCAAGGCCTGTGGCTCTTGCGCAGGCCACTCACATCACACCAGGCCCTGCGCTTCTGGCCGAGGCCATCTTCACCAAACCAGGCCCTGTGCTGCTTGCTGTGGCCATGTACAACACACCAGGCCCTGTGCTGGTTCCTGAGGCCATCTTCAACAATCCAGGGCCTGTGCTGTTGGATAAATGCCAAACTGAGCCTTTGGGTTAGGGTATTATGCAAACATGCAGGTATGGTTATAGGATTGTCTTCGTAACTTCAGGTACTTGCCACCTAATCACTTGAATCCATAAATTGAGACATTGTGCTGGAGCCAGCAGCTTACGGCCATACCACCCTGAGCACGCCCGACCTCGTCTGATCTCGGAAGCTAAGCAGGGCTGGGCTTGGTTAGTACTTGGATGGGAGACTACCTGGGAATACCTGGTGCTGTAAGCCTTTCATTTTCATGTCATTGAACCGCTTTTGATCCAGAGAAGGGGTGTATTAAAAGACCAAAAGCAGCTGCCCATTAATGAGGGCACATTAACGACACTGCTTTTGGCTCTTTTCCAATGTCTTGTGCTGCTAGCTGATGCCACCTACACCACACTAGGGCCTGAGTGACCGGCTGGGGCCACTTACACCACATCAGGGCCTGTGGCTCTGGCTGAGGCCACTTACACCACACCAGGGCCTGTGGCTGCTGACTGAGGCCAGTTACACCACACCAGAGCCTGTGGCTGCTGGCTGAAGCCACTTACACCACACCAGGGCCTTAGTTGCTATTGAGGCCACTTACACCACACCAGGGCCTGTGGCTGCTGGCTGAGGCCACTTACACCACACCAGTGCCTGTGGCTTCTGGCTGAGGCGACTTACACCACACCAGGGCCTGTGGCTGCTGGCTGAGGCCACTTACACCACACCAGGGCCTGTGGCTCTTGCTCAGGCCACTCACATCACACCAGGCCCTGCGCTTCTGGCCGAGGCCATCTTCACCAAACCAGGCCCTGTGGTTCTTGCTCAGGCCACTTACACCACACCAGGGCCTGTGGCTCTGGCTTAGGCCAATTACACCACACCAGGGTCTGTGGCTCTTGCTCAGGCCACTTACACCACACCAGGGCCTGTGGCTGCTGGCTGAGACCACCTACACCACACCAGGGCCTGTGGCTGCTTGCTGAGGCGACTTACACCACACCAGGGCCTGTTGCTGCTGGCTGAGGCCACTTACACCACACCAGGGCCTGTGGCTGCTGGCTGAGGCCACTTACACCACACCAGGGCCTTAGTTGCTATTGAGGCCAATTACACCACACCATGGTCTGTGGCTCTTGCTCAGGCAACTTACACCACACCAGGGCCTGTGGCACTGGCTGAGGCCACTTACACCACACCAGGGCCTGTGGCTGCTGGCTGAGGCCACTTACACCACACAAGGGCTTGTGGCTGCTGGCTGAGGCCACCTACACCACACCAGGGCCTGTGGCTGCTGGCTGAGGCCACCTACACCACACCAGGGCCTGTGGCTCTTGCTCAGGCCACTTACACCACACCAGGGCCTGTGGCTCTTGCTCAGGCCACTTACACAACACCAGGGCCTGTGGCTCTTGCTCAGGCCACTCATATCACACCAGGCCCTGTGCTTCTGGCTGAGGCCACTTAGACCACACCAGGGCCTGTGGCTGCTGGCTGAGGCCACTTACACCACACCAGGGCCTGTGGCTGCTGGCTGAGGCCATCTACACCACACCAGGGCCTGTGGCTGCTGGCTGAGGCGACTTACACCACACCAGGGCCCTTTTGCTGCTGGCTGAGGCCACTTACACCACACCAGTGCCTGTGGCTTCTGGCTGAGGCGACTTACACCACACCAGGGCCTGTGGCTGCTGGCTGAGGCCACTTACACCACACCAGGGCCTGTGGCTCTTGCTCAGGCCACTCACATCACACCAGGCCCTGCGCTTCTGGCCGAGGCCATCTTCACCAAACCAGGCCCTGTGGCTCTTGCTCAGGCCACTTACACCACACCAGGGCCTGTGGCTCTGGCTTAGGCCACTTACACCACACCAGGGCCTGTGGCACTTGCTCAGGCCACTTACACCACACCAGGGCCTGTGGCTGCTGGCTGAGGCCACTTACACCACACCAGGGCCTGTGGCTCTTACTCAGGCCACTTACACCACACCAGGGCCTGTGGCACTGGCTGAGGCCACTTAGACCACACCAGGGCCTGTGGCTGCTGGCTGAGGCCACTTACACCACACCAGGGCCTGTGGCTGCTGGCTGAGGCCACTTACACCAAACCAGGGCCTGTGGCTGCTTGCTGAGGCCATCTTCACCAAACCAGGCCCTGTGCTGCTTGCTGTGGCCATGTAAAACACACCAGGTCCTGTGCTGGTTCTTGAGGCCATCTTCAACAATCCAGGGCCTGTGCTGTTGGATAAATGCCAAACTGAGCCTTTGGGTTACGGTATTATGCAAACATGCAGGTATGGTTATAGGATTGTCTTCGTAACTTCAGGTACTTGCCACCTAATCACTTGAATCCATAAATTGAGACATTGTGCTGGGGCCATCAGCTTACGGCCATACCACCCTGAGCACGCCCGACCTCGTCTGATCTCGGAAGCTAAGCAGGGCTGGGCTTGGTTAGTACTTGGATGGGAGACTGCCTGGGAATACCTGGTGCTGTAAGCCTTTCATTTTCATGTCATTGAACCGCTTTTGATCCAGAGAAGGGGTGTATTAAAAGACCAAAAGCAGCTCCCCATTAATGAGGGCACATTAACGACATTGCTTTTGGCTGTTTTCCAATGTCTTGTGCTGCTAGCTGATGCCACCTACACCACACCACGGCCTTATTTGCTGGCTGAGGCCACATACACCAAACCAGGGCCTTAGTTGCTATTGAGGCCAATTACACCACACAAGGGCCTGTGGCTGCTGGCTGAGGCCACTTACACCACACCAGGGCCTTAGTTGCTATTGAGGCCAATTACACCACACCAGGGTCTGTGGCTCTTGCTCAGGCCACTTACACCACACCAGGGCCTGTGGCACTGGCTGAGGCCACTTACACCACACCAGGGCCTGTGGCTGCTGGCTGAGGCCACCTACACCACACCAGGGCCTTAGTTGCTATTGAGGCCAATTACACCACCCAAGGGCCTGTGGCTGCTGGCTGAGGCCACCTACACCACACCAGGGCCTGTGGCTGCTGGCTGAGGCCACTTACACCACACCAGGGCCCTTTTGCTGCTGGCTGAGGCCACTTACACCACACCAGTGCCTGTGGCTTCTGGCTGAGGCGACTTACACCACACCAGGGCCTGTGGCTGCTGGCTGAGGCCACTTACACCACACCAAGGCCTGTGGCTCTTGCGCAGGCCACTCACATCACACCAGGCCCTGCGCTTCTGGCCGAGGCCATCTTCACCAAACCAGGCCCTGTGCTGCTTGCTGTGGCCATGTACAACACACCAGGCCCTGTGCTGGTTCCTGAGGCCATCTTCAACAATCCAGGGCCTGTGCTGTTGGATAAATGCCAAACTGAGCCTTTGGGTTAGGGTATTATGCAAACATGCAGGTATGGTTATAAGATTGTCTTCGTAACTTCAGGTACTTGCCACCTAATCACTTGAATCCATAAATTGAGACATTGTGCTGGAGCCAGCAGCTTACGGCCATACCACCCTGAGCACGCCCGACCTCGTCTGATCTCGGAAGCTAAGCAGGGCTGGGCTTGGTTAGTACTTGGATGGGAGACTGCCTGGGAATACCTGGTGCTGTAAGCCTTTCATTTTCATGTCATTGAACCGCTTTTGATCCAGAGAAGGGGTGTATTAAAAGACCAAAAGCAGCTGCCCATTAATGAGGGCACATTAACGACACTGCTTTTGGCTCTTTTCCAATGTCTTGTGCTGCTAGCTGATGCCACCTACACCACACTAGGGCCTGAGTGACCGGCTGGGGCCACTTACACCACATCAGGGCCTGTGGCTCTGGCTGAGGCCACTTACACCACACCAGGGCCTGTGGCTGCTGACTGAGGCCAGTTACACCACACCAGAGCCTGTGGCTGCTGGCTGAAGCCACTTACACCACACCAGGGCCTTAGTTGCTATTGAGGCCACTTACACCACACCAGGGCCTGTGGCTGCTGGCTGAGGCCACTTACACCACACCAGTGCCTGTGGCTTCTGGCTGAGGCGACTTACACCACACCAGGGCCTGTGGCTGCTGGCTGAGGCCACTTACACCACACCAGGGCCTGTGGCTCTTGCTCAGGCCACTCACATCACACCAGGCCCTGCGCTTCTGGCCGAGGCCATCTTCACCAAACCAGGCCCTGTGGTTCTTGCTCAGGCCACTTACACCACACCAGGGCCTGTGGCTCTGGCTTAGGCCAATTACACCACACCAGGGTCTGTGGCTCTTGCTCAGGCCACTTACACCACACCAGGGCCTGTGGCTGCTGGCTGAGACCACCTACACCACACCAGGGCCTGTGGCTGCTTGCTGAGGCGACTTACACCACACCAGGGCCTGTTGCTGCTGGCTGAGGCCACTTACACCACCCCAGTGCCTGTGGCTTCTGGCTGAGGCGACTTACACCACACCAGGGCCTGTTCCTATTGAGGCCATTTACACCACACCAGGGCCTGTGGCTCTTACTCAGGCCACTTACACCACACCAGGGCCTGTGGCTGCTGGCTGAGGCCACTTACACCACACCAGGGCCTGTGGCACTTGCTCAGGCCACTTACACCACACCAGGGCCTGTGGCTGCTGGCTGAGGCCACTTACACCACACCAGGGCCTGTGGCTCTTACTCAGGCCACTTACACCACACCAGGGCCTGTGGCACTGGCTGAGGCCACTTAGACCACACCAGGGCCTGTGGCTGCTGGCTGAGGCCACTTACACCACACCAGGGCCTGTGGCTGCTGGCTGAGGCCACTTACACCAAACCAGGGCCTGTGGCTGCTTGCTGAGGCCATCTTCACCAAACCAGGCCCTGTGCTGCTTGCTGTGGCCATGTAAAACACACCAGGTCCTGTGCTGGTTCTTGAGGCCATCTTCAACAATCCAGGGCCTGTGCTGTTGGATAAATGCCAAACTGAGCCTTTGGGTTACGGTATTATGCAAACATGCAGGTATGGTTATAGGATTGTCTTCGTAACTTCAGGTACTTGCCACCTAATCACTTGAATCCATAAATTGAGACATTGTGCTGGGGCCATCAGCTTACGGCCATACCACCCTGAGCACGCCCGACCTCGTCTGATCTCGGAAGCTAAGCAGGGCTGGGCTTGGTTAGTACTTGGATGGGAGACTGCCTGGGAATACCTGGAGCTGTAAGCCTTTCATTTTCATGTCATTGAACCGCTTTTGATCCAGAGAAGGGGTGTATTAAAAGACCAAAAGCAGCTCCCCATTAATGAGGGCACATTAACGACATTGCTTTTGGCTGTTTTCCAATGTCTTGTGCTGCTAGCTGATGCCACCTACACCACACCACGGCCTTATTTGCTGGCTGAGGCCACATACACCAAACCAGGGCCTTAGTTGCTATTGAGGCCAATTACACCACACAAGGGCCTGTGGCTGCTGGCTGAGGCCACTTACACCACACCAGGGCCTTAGTTGCTATTGAGGCCAATTACACCACACCAGGGTCTGTGGCTCTTGCTCAGGCCACTTACACCACACCAGGGCCTGTGGCTCTTGCTCAGGCCACTTACACCACACCAGGGCCTGTGGCACTGGCTGAGGCCACTTACACCACACCAGGGCCTGTGGCTGCTGGCTGAGGCCACCTACACCACACCAGGGTCTGTGGCTCTTGCTCAGGCCACTTACACCACACCAGGGCCGGTGGCACTGGCTGAGGCCACTTACACCACACCAGGGCCTGTGGCTGCTGGCTGAGGCCACCTACACCACACCAGGGCCTTAGTTGCTATTGAGGCCAATTACACCACACAAGGGCCTGTGGCTGCTGGCTGAGGCCACCTACACCACACCAGGGCCTGTGGCTGCTGGCTGAGGCCACTTACACCACACCAGGGCCCTTTTGCTGCTGGCTGAGGCCACTTACACCACACCAGTGCCTGTGGCTTCTGGCTGAGGCGACTTACACCACACCAGGGCCTGTGGCTGCTGGCTGAGGCCACTTACACCACACCAAGGCCTGTGGCTCTTGCGCAGGCCACTCACATCACACCAGGCCCTGCGCTTCTGGCCGAGGCCATCTTCACCAAACCAGGCCCTGTGCTGCTTGCTGTGGCCATGTACAACACACCAGGCCCTGTGCTGGTTCCTGAGGCCATCTTCAACAATCCAGGGCCTGTGCTGTTGGATAAATGCCAAACTGAGCCTTTGGGTTAGGGTATTATGCAAACATGCAGGTATGGTTATAGGATTGTCTTCGTAACTTCAGGTACTTGCCACCTAATCACTTGAATCCATAAATTGAGACATTGTGCTGGAGCCAGCAGCTTACGGCCATACCACCCTGAGCACGCCCGACCTCGTCTGATCTCGGAAGCTAAGCAGGGCTGGGCTTGGTTAGTACTTGGATGGGAGACTACCTGGGAATACCTGGTGCTGTAAGCCTTTGATTTTCATGTCATTGAACCGCTTTTGATCCAGAGAAGGGGTGTATTAAAAGACCAAAAGCAGCTGCCCATTAATGAGGGCACATTAACGACACTGCTTTTGGCTCTTTTCCAATGTCTTGTGCTGCTAGCTGATGCCACCTACACCACACTAGGGCCTGAGTGACCGGCTGGGGCCACTTACACCACATCAGGGCCTGTGGCTCTGGCTGAGGCCACTTACACCACACCAGGGCCTGTGGCTGCTGACTGAGGCCAGTTACACCACACCAGAGCCTGTGGCTGCTGGCTGAAGCCACTTACACCACACCAGGGCCTTAGTTGCTATTGAGGCCACTTACACCACACCAGGGCCTGTGGCTGCTGGCTGAGGCCACTTACACCACACCAGTGCCTGTGGCTTCTGGCTGAGGCGACTTACACCACACCAGGGCCTGTGGCTGCTGGCTGAGGCCACTTACACCACACCAGGGCCTGTGGCTCTTGCTCAGGCCACTCACATCACACCAGGCCCTGCGCTTCTGGCCGAGGCCATCTTCACCAAACCAGGCCCTGTGGTTCTTGCTCAGGCCACTTACACCACACCAGGGCCTGTGGCTCTGGCTTAGGCCAATTACACCACACCAGGGTCTGTGGCTCTTGCTCAGGCCACTTACACCACACCAGGGCCTGTGGCTGCTGGCTGAGACCACCTACACCACACCAGGGCCTGTGGCTGCTTGCTGAGGCGACTTACACCACACCAGGGCCTGTTGCTGCTGGCTGAGGCCACTTACACCACACCAGGGCCTGTGGCTGCTGGCTGAGGCCACTTACACCACACCAGGGCCTTAGTTGCTATTGAGGCCAATTACACCACACCATGGTCTGTGGCTCTTGCTCAGGCAACTTACACCACACCAGGGCCTGTGGCACTGGCTGAGGCCACTTACACCACACCAGGGCCTGTGGCTGCTGGCTGAGGCCACTTACACCACACAAGGGCTTGTGGCTGCTGGCTGAGGCCACCTACACCACACCAGGGCCTGTGGCTGCTGGCTGAGGCCACCTACACCACACCAGGGCCTGTGGCTCTTGCTCAGGCCACTTACACCACACCAGGGCCTGTGGCTCTTGCTCAGGCCACTTACACAACACCAGGGCCTGTGGCTCTTGCTCAGGCCACTCATATCACACCAGGCCCTGTGCTTCTGGCTGAGGCCACTTAGACCACACCAGGGCCTGTGGCTGCTGGCTGAGGCCACTTACACCACACCAGGGCCTGTGGCTGCTGGCTGAGGCCATCTACACCACACCAGGGCCTGTGGCTGCTGGCTGAGGCGACTTACACCACACCAGGGCCCTTTTGCTGCTGGCTGAGGCCACTTACACCACACCAGTGCCTGTGGCTTCTGGCTGAGGCGACTTACACCACACCAGGGCCTGTGGCTGCTGGCTGAGGCCACTTACACCACACCAGGGCCTGTGGCTCTTGCTCAGGCCACTCACATCACACCAGGCCCTGCGCTTCTGGCCGAGGCCATCTTCACCAAACCAGGCCCTGTGGCTCTTGCTCAGGCCACTTACACCACACCAGGGCCTGTGGCTCTGGCTTAGGCCACTTACACCACACCAGGGCCTGTGGCACTTGCTCAGGCCACTTACACCACACCAGGGCCTGTGGCTGCTGGCTGAGGCCACCTACACCACACCAGGGCCTTAGTTGCTATTGAGGCCAATTACACCACCCAAGGGCCTGTGGCTGCTGGCTGAGGCCACCTACACCACACCAGGGCCTGTGGCTGCTGGCTGAGGCCACTTACACCACACCAGGGCCCTTTTGCTGCTGGCTGAGGCCACTTACACCACACCAGTGCCTGTGGCTTCTGGCTGAGGCGACTTACACCACACCAGGGCCTGTGGCTGCTGGCTGAGGCCACTTACACCACACCAAGGCCTGTGGCTCTTGCGCAGGCCACTCACATCACACCAGGCCCTGCGCTTCTGGCCGAGGCCATCTTCACCAAACCAGGCCCTGTGCTGCTTGCTGTGGCCATGTACAACACACCAGGCCCTGTGCTGGTTCCTGAGGCCATCTTCAACAATCCAGGGCCTGTGCTGTTGGATAAATGCCAAACTGAGCCTTTGGGTTAGGGTATTATGCAAACATGCAGGTATGGTTATAGGATTGTCTTCGTAACTTCAGGTACTTGCCACCTAATCACTTGAATCCATAAATTGAGACATTGTGCTGGAGCCAGCAGCTTACGGCCATACCACCCTGAGCACGCCCGACCTCGTCTGATCTCGGAAGCTAAGCAGGGCTGGGCTTGGTTAGTACTTGGATGGGAGACTGCCTGGGAATACCTGGTGCTGTAAGCCTTTCATTTTCATGTCATTGAACCGCTTTTGATCCAGAGAAGGGGTGTATTAAAAGACCAAAAGCAGCTGCCCATTAATGAGGGCACATTAACGACACTGCTTTTGGCTCTTTTCCAATGTCTTGTGCTGCTAGCTGATGCCACCTACACCACACTAGGGCCTGAGTGACCGGCTGGGGCCACTTACACCACATCAGGGCCTGTGGCTCTGGCTGAGGCCACTTACACCACACCAGGGCCTGTGGCTGCTGACTGAGGCCAGTTACACCACACCAGAGCCTGTGGCTGCTGGCTGAAGCCACTTACACCACACCAGGGCCTTAGTTGCTATTGAGGCCACTTACACCACACCAGGGCCTGTGGCTGCTGGCTGAGGCCACTTACACCACACCAGTGCCTGTGGCTTCTGGCTGAGGCGACTTACACCACACCAGGGCCTGTGGCTGCTGGCTGAGGCCACTTACACCACACCAGGGCCTGTGGCTCTTGCTCAGGCCACTCACATCACACCAGGCCCTGCGCTTCTGGCCGAGGCCATCTTCACCAAACCAGGCCCTGTGGTTCTTGCTCAGGCCACTTACACCACACCAGGGCCTGTGGCTCTGGCTTAGGCCAATTACACCACACCAGGGTCTGTGGCTCTTGCTCAGGCCACTTACACCACACCAGGGCCTGTGGCTGCTGGCTGAGACCACCTACACCACACCAGGGCCTGTGGCTGCTTGCTGAGGCGACTTACACCACACCAGGGCCTGTTGCTGCTGGCTGAGGCCACTTACACCACCCCAGTGCCTGTGGCTTCTGGCTGAGGCGACTTACACCACACCAGGGCCTGTTCCTATTGAGGCCATTTACACCACACCAGGGCCTGTGGCTCTTACTCAGGCCACTTACACCACACCAGGGCCTGTGGCACTGGCTGAGGCCACTTAGACCACACCAGGGCCTGTGGCTGCTGGCTGAGGCCACCTACACCACACCAGGGCCTGTGGCTGCTGGCTGAGGCGACTTACACCACACCAGGGCCCTTTTGCTGCTGGCTGAGGCCACTTACACCACACAAGTGCCTGTGGCTTCTGGCTGAGGCCACCTACACCACACCAAGGCCTGTGGCTCTTGCTCAGGCCACTCACATCACACCAGGCCCTGCGCTTCTGGCCGAGGCCATCTTCACCAAACCAGGCCCTGTGCTGCTTGCTGTGGCCATGTACAACACACCAGGCCCTGTGCTGGTTCCTGAGGCCATCTTCAACAATCCAGGGCCTGTGCTGTTGGATAAATGCCAAACTGAGCCTTTGGGTTAGGGTATTATGCAAACATGCAGGTATGGTTATAGGATTGTCTTCGTAACTTCAGGTACTTGCCACCTAATCACTTGAATCCATAAATTGAGACATTGTGCTGGGGCCAGCAGCTTACGGCCATACCACCCTGAGCACGCCCGACCTCGTCTGATCTCGGAAGCTAAGCAGGGCTGGGCTTGGTTAGTACTTGGATGGGAGACTGCCTGGGAATACCTGGTGCTGTAAGCCTTTCATTTTCATGTCATTGAACCGCTTTTGATCCAGAGAAGGGGTGTATTAAAAGACCAAAAGCAGCTGCCCATTAATGAGGGCACATTAACGACACTGCTTTTGGCTGTTTTCCAATGTCTTGTGCTGCTAGCTGATGCCACCTACACCACACCAGGGCCTGTGTGACCGGCTGGGGCCACTTACACCACATCAGGGCCTGTGGCTCTGGCTGAGGCCACTTACACCACACCAGGGCCTGTGGCTGCTGGCTGAGGCCAGTTACACCACACCAGAGCCTGTGGCTGCTGGCTGAAGCCACTTACACCACACCAGGGCCTTAGTTGCTATTGAGGCCACTTACACCACACCAGGGCCTTAGTTGCTATTGAGGCCAATTACACTACACCAGGGTCTGTGGCTCTTGCTCAGGCCACTTACACCACACCAGGCCTGTGGCACTTGCTCAGGCCACTTACACCACACCAGGGCCTGTGGCTGCTGGCTGAGGCCACTTACACCACACCAGGGCCTGTGGCTGCTGGCTGAGGCCACCTACACCACACCAGGGCATTAGTTGCTATTGAGGCCAATTACACCACACCAGGGTCTGTGGCTCTTGCTCAGGCCACTTACACCACACCAGGGCCTGTGGCTCTTGCTCAGGCCACTTACACCACACCAGGGCCTGTGGCTGCTGGCTGAGGCCACTTACACCACACCAGGGCCTGTGGCTGCTGGCTGAGGCCACCTACACCACACCAGGGCCTGTGGCTGCTGTCTGAGGCCACTTACACCACACCAGGGCCTGTGGCTGCTGGCTGAGGCCATCTACACCACACCAGGGCCTGTGGCTGCTGGCTGAGGCGACTTACACCACACCAGGGCCCTTTTGCTGCTGGCTGAGGCCACTTACACCACACCAGTGCCTGTGGCTGCTGGCTGAGGCCACTTACACCACACCAGGGCCTGTGGCTCTTGCTCAGGCCACTCACATCACACCAGGCCCTGCGCTTCTGGCTGAGGCCATCTTCACCAAACCAGGCCCTGTGGCTCTTGCTCAGGCCACTTACACCACACCAGGGCCTGTGGCTCTGGCTTAGGCCACTTACACCACACCAGGGCCTGTGGCACTTGCTCAGGCCACTTACACCACACCAGGGCCTGTGGCTGCTGGCTGAGGCCACTTACACCACACCAGGGCCTGTGGCTCTTACTCAGGCCACTTACACCACACCAGGGCCTGTGGCACTGGCTGAGGCCACTTAGACCACACCAGGGCCTGTGGCTGCTGGCTGAGGCCACTTACACCACACCAGGGCCTGTGGCTGCTGGCTGAGGCCACTTACACCACACCAGGGCCTTAGTTGCTATTGAGGCCAATTACACCACACCATGGTCTGTGGCTCTTGCTCAGGCCACTCATATCACACCAGGGCCTGTGGCTGCTGGCTGAGGCCACTTACACCACACCAGGGCCTTAGTTGCTATTGAGGCCAATTACACCACACCATGGTCTGTGGCTCTTGCTCAGGCCACTCATATCACACCAGGGCCTGTGGCTGCTGGCTGAGGCGACTTACACCACACCAGGGCCCTTTTGCTGCTGGCTGAGGCCACTTACACCACACCAGTGCCTGTGGCTTCTGGCTGAGGCGACTTACACCACACCAGGGCCTGTGGCTGCTGGCTGAGGCCACTTACACCACACCAGGGCCTGTGGCTGCTGGCTTAGGCCACCTACACTACACCAGGGCCTTAGTTGCTATTGAGGCCAATTACACCACACCATGGTCTGTGGCTCTTGCTCAGGCCACTTACACCACACCAGGGCCTGTGGCACTGGCTGAGGCCACTTACACCACACCAGGGCCTGTGGCTGCTGGCTGAGGCCACTTACACCACACAAGGGCTTGTGGCTGCTGGCTGAGGCCACCTACACCACACCAGGGCCTGTGGCTGCTGGCTGAGGCCACCTACACCACACCAGGGCCTGTGGCTCTTGCTCAGGCCACTTACACCACACCAGGGCCTGTGGCTCTTGCTCAGGCCACTTACACCACACCAGGGCCTGTGGCTCTTGCTCAGGCCACTCATATCACACCAGGCCCTGTGCTTCTGGCTGAGGCCATCTTCACCAAACCAGGCCCTGTGCTGCTTGCTGTGGCCATGTACAACACACCAGGCCCTGTGCTGTTTCCTGAGGCCATCTTCAACAATCCAGGGCCTGTGCTGTTGGATAAATGCCAAACTGAGCCTTTGGGTTAGGGTATTATGCAAACATGCAGGTATGGTTATAGGATTGTCTTCGTAACTTCAGGTACTTGCCACCTAATCACTTGAATCCATAAATTGAGACATTGTGCTGGGCCCAGCAGCTTACGGCCATACCACCCTGAGCACGCCCGACCTCGTCTGATCTCGGAAGCTAAGCAGGGCTGGGCTTGGTTAGTACTTGGATGGGAGACTGCCTGGGAATACCTGGTGCTGTAAGCCTTTCATTTTCATGTCATTGAACCGCTTTTGATCCAGAGAAGGGGTGTATTAAAAGACCAAAAGCAGCTGCCCATTAATAAGGCCACATTAATCACATTGCTTTTGGCTCTTTTCCAATGTCTTGTGCTGCTAGCTGATGCCACCTACACCACACCAGGGCCTGAGTGACCGGCTGGGGCCACTTACACCACATCAGGGGCTGTGGCTCTGGCTGAGGCCACTTACACCACACCAGGGCCTGTGGGTTCTGGCTGAGGCGACTTACACCACACCAGGGCCTGTGGCTGCTGGCTGAGGCCACTTACACCACACCAGGGCCTGTGGCTCTTGCTCAGGCCACTCACATCACACCAGGCCCTGCGCTTCTGGCCGAGGCCATCTTCACCAAACCAGGCCCTGTGCTGCTAGCTGTGGCCATGTACAACACACCAGGCCCTGTGCTGGTTCCTGAGGCCATCTTCAACAATCCAGGGCCTGTGCTGTTGGATAAATGCTAAACTGAGCCTTTGGGTTAGGGTATTATGCAAACATGAAGGTAGGGTTATAGGATTGTCTTCGTAACTTCAGGTACTTGCCACCTAATCACCTGAATCCATAAATTCAGACATTGTGCTGTGGCCAGCAGCTTACGGCCATACCACCCTGAGCACGCCCGACCTCGTCTGATCTCGGAAGCTGAGCAGGGCTGGGCTTGGTTAGTACTTGGATGGGAGCCTGCCTGGGAATACCTGGTGCTGTAAGCCTTTCATTTTCATGTCATTGAACCGCTTTTGATCCAGAGAAGGGGTGTATTAAAAGACCAAAAGCAGCTGCCCATTAATGAGGGCACATTAACGACATTGCTTTTGGCTGTTTTCCAATGTCTTGTGCTGCTAGCTGATGCCACCTACACCAAACCAGGGCCTTAGTTGCTATTGAGGCCAATTACACCACACCAGGGTCTTTGGCTCTTCCTCAGGCCACTTACACCACACCAGGGCCTGTGGTACTGGCTGAGGCCACTTACACCACACCAGGGCCTGTGGCTGCTGGCTGAGGCCACTTACACCACACCAGGGCCTTATTTGCTATTGAGGCCACTTACACCACACCAGGGCCTGTGGCTCTTGCTCAGGCCACTTACACCACACCAGGGCCTGTGGCTCTTGCTCAGGCCACTCACATCACACCAGGCCCTGCGCTTCTGGCCGAGGCCATCTTCACCAAACCAGGCCCTGTGCTGCTAGCTGTGGCCATGTACAACACACCAGGCCCTGTGCTGGTTCCTGAGGCCATCTTCAACAATCCAGGGCCTGTGCTGTTGGATAAATGCTAAACTGAGCCTTTGGGTTAGGGTATTATGCAAACATGAAGGTAGGGTTATAGGATTGTCTTCGTAACTTCAGGTACTTGCCACCTAATCACCTGAATCCATAAATTGAGACATTGTGCTGGGGCCAGCAGCTTACGGCCATACCACCCTGAGCACGCCAGACCTCGTCTGATCTCGGAAGCTGAGCAGGGCTGGGCTTGGTTAGTACTTGGATGGGAGACTGCCTGGGAATACCTGGTGCTGTAAGCCTTTCATTTTCATGTCATTGAACCGCTTTTGATCCAGAGAAGGGGTGTATTAAAAGACCAAAAGCAGCTGCCCATTAATGAGGGCACATTAACGACATTGCTTTTGGCTGTTTTCCAATGTCTTGTGCTGCTAGCTGATGCCACCTACACCACACCAGGGCCTGAGTGACCGGCTGGGGCCACTTACACCACATCAGGGCCTGTGGCTCTGGCTGAGGCCACTTACACCACACCAGGGCCTGTGGCTGCTGGCTGAGGCCACTTACACCACACCAGGGCCTGTGGCTGCTGGCTGAGGCCACTTACACCACACCAGGGCCTTAGTTGCTATTGAGGCCAATTACACCACACCATGGTCTGTGGCTCTTGCTCAGGCAACTTACACCACACCAGGGCCTGTGGCACTGGCTGAGGCCACTTACACCACACCAGGGCCTGTGGCTGCTGGCTGAGGCCACTTACACCACACAAGGGCTTGTGGCTGCTGGCTGAGGCCACCTACACCACACCAGGGCCTGTGGCTGCTGGCTGAGGCCACCTACACCACACCAGGGCCTGTGGCTCTTGCTCAGGCCACTTACACCACACCAGGGCCTGTGGCTCTTGCTCAGGCCACTCATATCACACCAGGCCCTGTGCTTCTGGCTGAGGCCACTTAGACCACACCAGGGCCTGTGGCTGCTGGCTGAGGCCACTTACACCACACCAGGGCCTGTGGCTGCTGGCTGAGGCCATCTACACCACACCAGGGCCTGTGGCTGCTGGCTGAGGCGACTTACACCACACCAGGGCCCTTTTGCTGCTGGCTGAGGCCACTTACACCACACCAGTGCCTGTGGCTTCTGGCTGAGGCGACTTACACCACACCAGGGCCTGTGGCTGCTGGCTGAGGCCACTTACACCACACCAGGGCCTGTGGCTCTTGCTCAGGCCACTCACATCACACCAGGCCCTGCGCTTCTGGCCGAGGCCATCTTCACCAAACCAGGCCCTGTGGCTCTTGCTCAGGCCACTTACACCACACCAGGGCCTGTGGCTCTGGCTTAGGCCACTTACACCACACCAGGGCCTGTGGCACTTGCTCAGGCCACTTACACCACACCAGGGCCTGTGGCTGCTGGCTGAGGCCACTTACACCACACCAGGGCCTGTGGCTCTTACTCAGGCCACTTACACCACACCAGGGCCTGTGGCACTGGCTGAGGCCACTTAGACCACACCAGGGCCTGTGGCTGCTAGCTGAGGCCACTTACACCACACCAGGGCCTGTGGCTGCTGGCTGAGGCCACTTACACCAAACCAGGGCCTGTGGCTGCTTGCTGAGGCCATCTTCACCAAACCAGGCCCTGTGCTGCTTGCTGTGGCCATGTAAAACACACCAGGTCCTGTGCTGGTTCTTGAGGCCATCTTCAACAATCCAGGGCCTGTGCTGTTGGATAAATGCCAAACTGAGCCTTTGGGTTAGGGTATTATGCAAACATGCAGGTATGGTTATAGGATTGTCTTCGTAACTTCAGGTACTTGCCACCTAATCACTTGAATCCATAAATTGAGACATTGTGCTGGGGCCAGCAGCTTACGGCCATACCACCCTGAGCACGCCCGACCTCGTCTGATCTCGGAAGCTAAGCAGGGCTGGGCTTGGTTAGTACTTGGATGGGAGACTTCCTGGGAATACCTGGTGCTGTAAGCCTTTCATTTTCATGTCATTGAACCGCTTTTGATCCAGAGAAGGGGTGTATTAAAAGACCAAAAGCAGCTCCCCATTAATGAGGGCACATTAACGACATTGCTTTTGGCTGTTTTCCAATGTCTTGTGCTGCTAGCTGATGCCACTTACACCACACCAGGGCCTGTGGCTGCTGGCTGAGGCCACTTACACCACACCAGGGCCTGTGGCTGCTGGCTGAGGCCACCTACACCACACCAGGGCCTTAGTTGCTATTGAGGCCAATTACACCACACAAGGGCCTGTGGCTGCTGGCTGAGGCCACCTACACCACACCAGGGCCTGTGGCTGCTGGCTGAGGCCACTTACACCACACCAGGGCCTGAGTGACCGGCTGGGGCCACTTACACCACATCAGGGCCTGTGGCTCTGGCTGAGGCCACTTACACCACACCAGGGCCTGTGGCTGCTGGCTGAGGCCAGTTACACCACACCAGAGCCTGTGGCTGCTGGCTGAAGCCACTTACACCACACCAGGGCCTTAGTTGCTATTGAGGCCACTTACACCACACCAGGGCCTGTGGCTGCTGGCTGAGGCCACCTACACCACACCAGGGCCTGTGGCTGCTGGCTGAGGCCACTTACACCACACCAGGGCCTGTGGCTCTTACTCAGGCCACTTACACCACACCAGGGCCTGTGGCACTGGCTGAGGCCACTTAGACCACACCAGGGCCTGTGGCTGCTGGCTGAGGCCACTTACACCACACCAGGGTCTGTGGCTGCTGGCTGAGGCCACTTACACCAAACCAGGGCCTGTGGCTGCTTGCTGAGGCCATCTTCACCAAACCAGGCCCTGTGTTGCTTGCTGTGGCCATGTAAAACACACCAGGTCCTGTGCTGGTTCTTGAGGCCATCTTCAACAATCCAGGGCCTGTGCTGTTGGATAAATGCCAAACTGAGCCTTTGGGTTAGGGTATTATGCAAACATGCAGGTATGGTTATAGGATTGTCTTCGTAACTTCAGGTACTTGCCACCTAATCACTTGAATCCATAAATTGAGACATTGTGCTGGGGCCAGCAGCTTACGGCCATACCACCCTGAGCACGCCCGACCTCGTCTGATCTCGGAAGCTAAGCAGGGCTGGGCTTGGTTAGTACTTGGTTGGGAGACTGCCTGGGAATACCTGGTGCTGTAAGCCTTTCATTTTCATGTCATTGAACCGCTTTTGATCCAGAGAAGGGGTGTATTAAAAGACCAAAAGCAGCTCCCCATTAATGAGGGCACATTAACGACACTGCTTTTGGCTGTTTTCCAATGTCTTGTGCTGCTAGCTGATGCCACTTACACCACACCAGGGCCTGTGGCTGCTGGCTGAGGCCACTTACACCACACCAGGGCCTGTGGCTGCTGGCTGAGGCCACCTACACCACACCAGGGCCTTAGTTGCTATTGAGGCCAATTACACCACACAAGGGCCTGTGGCTGCTGGCTGAGGCCACCTACACCACACCAGGGCCTGTGGCTGCTGGCTGAGGCCACTTACAACACACCAGGGCCTGTGGCTCTTGCTCAGGCCACTCATATCACACCAGGCCCTGTGCTTCTGGCCGAGGCCATCTTCACCAAACCAGGCCCTGTGCTGCTTGCTGTGGCCATGTACAACACACCAGGCCCTGTGCTGGTTCCTGACGCCATCTTCAACAATCCAGGGCCTGTGCTGTTGGATAAATGCCAAACTGAGCCTTTGGGTTAGGGTATTATGCAAACATGCAGGTATGGTTATAGGATTGTCTTCGTAACTTCAGGTACTTGCCACCTAATCACTTGAATCCATAAATTGAGACATTGTGCTGGGGCCAGCAGATTACGGCCATACCACCCTGAGCACGCCCGACCTCGTCTGATCTCGGAAGCTAAGCAGGGCTGGGCTTGGTTAGTACTTGGATGGGAGACTGCCTGGGAATACCTGGTGCTGTAAGCCTTTCATTTTCATGTCATTGAACCGCTTTTGATCCAGAGAAGGGGTGTATTAAAAGACCAAAAGCAGCTCCCCATTAATGAGGGCACATTAACGACATTGCTTTTGGCTGTTTTCCAATGTCTTGTGCTGCTAGCTGATGCCACCTACACCACACCACGGCCTTATTTGCTGGCTGAGGTCACTTACACCACACCAGGGCCTGTGGCTCTTGCTCAGGCCACTTACACCACACCAGGGCCTGTGGCTCTTGCTCAGGCCACTTACACCACACCAGGGCCTGTGGGACCGGCTGGGGCCACTTACACCACACCAGGGCCTGTGGCTGCTGGCTGAGGCCACTTACACCACACAAGGGCCTGAGGGACCGGCTGGGGCCACTTACACCACATCAGGGCCTGTGGCTGCTGGCTGAGGCCACTTACACCACACCAGGGCCTGTGGCTGCTGGCTGAGGCCACCTACACCACACCAGGGCCTTAGTTGCTATTGAGGCCAATTACACCACACCAGGGTCTGTGGCTCTTGCTCAGGCCACTTACACCACACCAGGGCCTGTGGCACTGGCTGAGGCCACTTACACCACACCAGGGCCTGTGGCTGCTGGCTTAGGCCACCTACACCACACCAGGGCCTTAGTTGCTATTGAGGCCAATTACACCACACAAGGGCCTGTGGCTGCTGGCTGAGGCCACCTACACCACACCAGGGCCTGTGGCTGCTGGCTGAGGCCACTTACACCACACCAGTGCCTGTGGCTTCTGGCTGAGGCGACTTACACCACACCAGGGCCTGTGGCTGCTGGCTGAGGCCACTTACACCACACCAGGGCCTGTGGCTGCTGGCTGAGGCCACCTACACCACACCAGGGCATTAGTTGCTATTGAGGCCAATTACACCACACCAGGGTCTGTGGCTCTTGCTCAGGCCACTTACACCACACCAGGGCCTGTGGCTCTTGCTCAGGCCACTTACACCACACCAGGGCCTGTGGCTGCTGGCTGAGGCCACTTACACCACACCAGGGCCTGTGGCTGCTGGCTGAGGCCACCTACACCACACCAGGGCCTGTGGCTGCTGGCTGAGGCCACCTACACCACACCAGGGCCTGTGGCTGCTGGCTGAGGCCACTTACACCACACCAGTGCCTGTGGCTTCTGGCTGAGGCGACTTACACCACACCAGGGCCTGTGGCTGCTGGCTGAGGCCACTTACACCACACCAAGGCCTGTGGCTCTTGCTCAGGCCACTCACATCACACCAGGCCCTGCGCTTCTGGCCGAGGCCATCTTCACCAAACCAGGCCCTGTGGTTCTTGCTCAGGCCACTTACACCACACCAGGGTCTGTGGCTCTTGCTGAGGCCACTTTCACCACACCAGGGCCTGTGGCTGCTGGCTGAGGCCACCTACACCACACCAGGGCATTAGTTGCTATTGAGGCCAATTACACCACACCAGGGTCTGTGGCTCTTGCTCAGGCCACTTACACCACACCAGGGCCTGTGGCTCTTGCTCAGGCCACTTACACCACACCAGGGCCTGTGGCACTGGCTGAGGCCACTTACACCACACCAGGGCCTGTGGCTGCTGGCTGAGGCCACTTACACCACACCAGGGCCTGTGGCTGCTGGCTGAGGCCACTTACACCACACCAGGGCCTGTGGCTGGTGGCTGAGGCCACCTACACCACACCAGGGCCTGTGGCTGCTGGCTGAGGCGACTTATACCACACCAGGGCCCTTTTGCTGCTGGCTGAGGCCACTTACACCACACCAGTGCCTGTGGCTTCTGTCTGAGGCGACTTACACCACACCAGGGCCTGTGGCTGCTGGCTGAGGCCAATTACACCACACCAGGGTCTGTGGCTCTTGCTCAGGCCACTTACACCACACCAGGGCCTGTGGCACTGGCTGAGGCCACTTACACCACACCAGGGCCTGTGGCTGCTGGCTGAGGCCACTTACACCACACCAGGGCCTGTGGCTGCTGGCTGAGGCCACTTACACCACACCAGGGCCTGTGGCTGCTGGCTGAGGCCACCTACACCACACCAGGGCCTGTGGCTGCTGGCTGAGGCGACTTACACCACACCAGGGCCCTTTTGCTGCTGGCTGAGGCCACTTACACCACACCAGTGCCTGTGGCTTCTGGCTGAGGCGACTTACACCACACCAGGGCCTGTGGCTGCTGGCTGAGGCCACTTACACCACACCAAGGCCTGTGGCTCTTGCTCCGGCCACTCACATCACACCAGGCCCTGCGCTTCTGGCCGAGGCCATCTTCACCAAACCAGGCCCTGTGCTGCTTGCTGTGGCCATGTACAACACACCAGGCCCTGTGCTGGTTCCTGAGGCCATCTTCAACAATCCAGGGCCTGTGCTGTTGGATAAATGCCAAACTGAGCCTTTGGGTTAGGGTATTATGCAAACATGCAGGTATGGTTATAGGATTGTCTTCGTAACTTCAGGTACTTGCCACCTAATCACTTGAATCCATAAATTGAGACATTGTGCTGGGGCCAGCAGCTTACGGCCATACCACCCTGAGCACGCCCGACCTCGTCTGATCTCGGAAGCTAAGCAGGGCTGGGCTTGGTTAGTACTTGGATGGGAGACTGCCTGGGAATACCTGGTGCTGTAAGCCTTTCATTTTCATGTCATTGAACCGCTTTTGATCCAGAGAAGGGGTGTATTAAAAGACCAAAAGCAGCTGCCCATTAATGAGGGCACATTAACGACACTGCTTTTGGCTGTTTTCCAATGTCTTGTGCTGCTAGCTGATGCCACCTACACCACACCAGGGCCTGAGTGACCGGCTGGGGCCACTTACACCACATCAGGGCCTGTGACTTGGCTGAGGCCACTTACACCACACCAGGGCCTGTGGCTGCTGGCTGAGGCCAGTTACACCACACCAGAGCTTGTGGCTGCTGGCTGAAGCCACTTACACCACACCAGGGCCTTAGTTGCTATTGAGGCCACTTACACCACACCAGGGCCTGTGGCTGCTGGCTGAGGCCACCTACACCACACCAGGGCCTGTGGCTGCTGGCTGAGGCCACTTACACCACACCAGGGCCTGTGGCTCTTGCTCAGGCCACTCACATCACACCAGGCCCTGCGCTTCTGGCCGAGGCCATCTTCACCAAACCAGGCCCTGTGGTTCTTGCTCAGGCCACTTACACCACACCAGGGCCTGTGGCTGCTGGCTGAAGCCACTTACACCACACCAGGGCCTTAGTTGCTATTGAGGCCACTTACACCACACCAGGGCCTGTGGCTGCTGGCTGAGGCCACCTACACCACACCAGGGTCTGTGGCTCTTGCTCAGGCCACTTACACCACTCCAGGGCCTGTGGCACTGGCTGAGGCAACTTACACCACACCAGGGCCTGTGGCTGCTGGCTGAGGCCACCTACACCACACCAGGGCCTGTGGCTGCTGGCTGAGGTGACTTACACCACACCAGGGCCCTTTTGCTGCTGGCTGAGGCCACTTACACCACACCAGTGCCTGTGGCTTCGGGCTGAGGCGACTTACACCACACCAGGGCCTGTGGCTGCTGGCTGAGGCCACTTACACCACACCAAGGCATGTGGCTCTTGCTCAGGCCATCTTCACCAAACCAGGGCCTGAGTGACCGGCTGGGGCCACTTACACCACACCAGGGCCTGTGGCTCTTGCTCAGGCCACTCATATCACACCAGGCCCTGTGCTTCTGGCCGAGGCCATCTTCACCAAACCAGGCCCTGTGCTGCTAGCTGTGGCCATGTACAACACACCAGGCCCTGTGCTGGTTCCTGAGGCCATCTTCAACAATCCAGGGCCTGTGCTGTTGGATAAATGCCAAACTGAGCCTTTGGGTTAGGGTATTATGCAAACATGCAGGTATGGTTATAGGATTGTCTTCGTAACTTCAGGTACTTGCCACCTAATCACTTGAATCCATAAATTGAGTCATTGTGCTGGGGCCAGCAGCTTACGGCCATACCACCCTGAGCACGCCCGACCTCGTCTGATCTCAGAAGCTAAACAGGGCTGGGCTTGGTTAGTACTTGGATGGGAGACTGCCTGGGAATACCTGGTGCTGTAAGCCTTTCATTTTCATGTCATTGAACCGCTTTTGATCCAGAGAAGGGGTGTATTAAAAGACCAAAAGCCCATTAATGAGGGCACATTAACGACATTGCTTTTGGCTCTTTTCCAATGTCTTGTGCTGCTAGCTGATGCCACCTACACCACACCAGGGCCTGAGTGACCGGCTGGGGCCACTTACACCACATCAGGGCCTGTGGCTCTGGCTGAGGCCACTTACACCACACCAGGGCCTGTGGCTGCTGGCTGAGGCCACCTACACCACACCAGGGCCTTAGTTGCTATTGAGGCCAATTACACCACACCAGGGTCTGTGGCTCTTGCTCAGGCCACTTACACCACACCAGGGCCTGTGGCTGCTGGCTGAGGCCATTTACACCACACCAGGGCCTGTGGCTGCTGGCTGAGGCCACCTACACCACACCAGGGCATTAGTTGCTATTGAGGCCAATTACACCACACCAGGGTCTGTGGCTCTTGCTCAGGCCACTTACACCACACCAGGGCCTGTGGCTCTTGCTCAGGCCACTTACACCACACCAGGGCCTGTGGCTTCTGGCTGAGGCGACTTACACCACACCAGGGCCTGTGGCTTCTGGCTGAGGCGACTTACACCACACCAGGGCCTGTGGCTGCTAGCTGAGGCCACTTACACCAAACCAGGGCCTGTGGCTGCTTGCTGAGGCCATCTTCAACAATCCAGGGCCTGTGCTGTTGGATAAATGCCAAACTGAGCCTTTGGGTTAGGGTATTATGCAAACATGCAGGTATGGTTATAGGATTGTCTTCGTAACTTCAGGTACTTGCCACCTAATCACTTGAATCCATAAATTGAGACATTGTGCTGGGGCCAGCAGCTTACGGCCATACCACCCTGAGCACGCCCGACCTCGTCTGATCTCGGAAGCTAAGCAGGGCTGGGCTTGGTTAGTACTTGGATGGGAGACTGCCTGGGAATACCTGGTGCTGTAAGCCTTTCATTTTCATGTCATTGAACCGCTTTTGATCCAGAGAAGGGGTGTATTAAAAGACCAGAAGCAGCTCCCCATTAATGAGGGCACATTAACGACATTGCTTTTGGCTGTTTTCCAATGTCTTGTGCTGCTAGCTGATGCCACCTACACCACACCAGGGCCTGAGTGACCGGCTGGGGCCACTTACACCACATCAGGGCCTGTGGCTCTGGCTGAGGCCACTTACACCACACAAGGGCCTGTGGCTGCTGGCTGAGGCCACTTACACCACACCAGGGCCTGTGGCTGCTGGCTGAGGCGACTTACACCACACCAGGGCCCTTTTGCTGCTGGCTGAGGCCACTTACACCACACCAGTGCCTGTGGCACTGGCTGAGGCCACTTACACCACACCAGGGCCTGTGGCTGCTGGCTGAGGCCAATTACAACACACCAGGGTCTGTGGCTCTTGCTCAGGCCACTTACACCACACCAGGGCCTGTGGCACTGGCTGAGGCAACTTACACCACACCAGGGCCTGTGGCTGCTGGCTGAGGCCACTTACACCACACCAAGGCCTGTGGCTCTTGCTCAGGCCATCTTCACCAAACCAGGGCCTGAGTGACCGGCTGGGGCCACTTACACCACACCAGGGCCTGTGGCTCTTGCTCAGGCCACTCATATCACACCAGGCCCTGTGCTTCTGGCCGAGGCCATCTTCACCAAACCAGGCCCTGTGCTGCTAGCTGTGGCCATTTACAACACACCAGGCCCTGTGCTGGTTCCTGAGGCCATCTTCAACAATCCAGGGCCTGTGCTGTTGGATAAATGCCAAACTGAGCCTTTGGGTTAGGGTATTATGCAAACATGCAGGTATGGTTATAGGATTGTCTTCGTAACTTCAGGTACTTGCCACCTAATCACTTGAATCCATAAATTGAGTCACTGTGCTGGGGCCAGCAGCTTACGGCCATACCACCCTGAGCACGCCCGACCTCGTCTGATCTCGGAAGCTAAGCAGGGCTGGGCTTGGTTAGTACTTGGATGGGAGACTGCCTGGGAATACCTGGTGCTGTAAGCCTTTCATTTTCATGTCATTGAACCGCTTTTGATCCAGAGAAGGGGTGTATTAAAAGACCAAAAGCAGCTGCCCATTAATGAGGGTACATTAACGACATTGCTTTTGGCTGTTTTCCAATGTCTTGTGCTGCTAGCTGATGCCACCTACACCACACCACGGCCTTATTTGCTGGCTGAGGCCACATACACCAAACCAGGGCCTTAGTTGCTATTGAGGCCAATTACACCACACCAGGGTCTGTGGCTCTTGCTCAGGCCACTTACACCACACCAGGGCCTGTGGCACTGGCTGAGGCCACTTACACCACACCAGGGCCTGTGGCTGCTGGCTGAGGCCACCTACACCACACCAGGGCCTTAGTTGCTATTTAGGCCAATTACACCACACAAGGGCCTGTGGCTGCTGGCTGAGGCCACCTACACCACACCAGGGCCTGTGGCTGCTGGCTGAGGCCACTTACACCACACCAGTGCCCTTTTGCTGCTGGCTGAGGCCACTTACACCACACCAGTGCCTGTGGCTTCTGGCTGAGGCGACTTACACCACACCAGGGCCTGTGGCTGCTGGCTGAGGCCACTTACACCACACCAAGGCCTGTGGCTCTTGCGCAGGCCACTCACATCACACCAGGCCCTGCGCTTCTGGCCGAGGCCATCTTCACCAAACCAGGCCCTGTGCTGCTTGCTGTGGCCATGTACAACACACCAGGCCCTGTGCTGGTTCCTGAGGCCATCTTCAACAATCCAGGGCCTGTGCTGTTGGATAAATGCCAAACTGAGCCTTTGGGTTAGGGTATTATGCAAACATGCAGGTATGGTTATAAGATTGTCTTCGTAACTTCAGGTACTTGCCACCTAATCACTTGAATCCATAAATTGAGACATTGTGCTGGAGCCAGCAGCTTACGGCCATACCACCCTGAGCACGCCCGACCTCGTCTGATCTCGGAAGCTAAGCAGGGCTGGGCTTGGTTAGTACTTGGATGGGAGACTGCCTGGGAATACCTGGTGCTGTAAGCCTTTCATTTTCATGTCATTGAACCGCTTTTGATCCAGAGAAGGGGTGTATTAAAAGACCAAAAGCAGCTGCCCATTAATGAGGGCACATTAACGACACTGCTTTTGGCTCTTTTCCAATGTCTTGTGCTGCTAGCTGATGCCACCTACACCACACTAGGGCCTGAGTGACCGGCTGGGGCCACTTACACCACATCAGGGCCTGTGGCTCTGGCTGAGGCCACTTACACCACACCAGGGCCTGTGGCTGCTGACTGAGGCCAGTTACACCACACCAGAGCCTGTGGCTGCTGGCTGAAGCCACTTACACCACACCAGGGCCTTAGTTGCTATTGAGGCCACTTACACCACACCAGGGCCTGTGGCTGCTGGCTGAGGCCACTTACACCACACCAGTGCCTGTGGCTTCTGGCTGAGGCGACTTACACCACACCAGGGCCTGTGGCTGCTGGCTGAGGCCACTTACACCACACCAGGGCCTGTGGCTCTTGCTCAGGCCACTCACATCACACCAGGCCCTGCGCTTCTGGCCGAGGCCATCTTCACCAAACCAGGCCCTGTGGTTCTTGCTCAGGCCACTTACACCACACCAGGGCCTGTGGCTCTGGCTTAGGCCAATTACACCACACCAGGGTCTGTGGCTCTTGCTCAGGCCACTTACACCACACCAGGGCCTGTGGCTGCTGGCTGAGACCACCTACACCACACCAGGGCCTGTGGCTGCTTGCTGAGGCGACTTACACCACACCAGGGCCTGTTGCTGCTGGCTGAGGCCACTTACACCACCCCAGTGCCTGTGGCTTCTGGCTGAGGCGACTTACACCACACCAGGGCCTGTTCCTATTGAGGCCATTTACACCACACCAGGGCCTGTGGCTCTTACTCAGGCCACTTACACCACACCAGGGCCTGTGGCACTGGCTGAGGCCACTTAGACCACACCAGGGCCTGTGGCTGCTGGCTGAGGCCACCTACACCACACCAGGGCCTGTGGCTGCTGGCTGAGGCCACCTACACCACACCAGGGCCTGTGGCTCTTGCTCAGGCCACTTACACCACACCAGGGCCTGTGGCTCTTGCTCAGGCCACTTACACCACACCAGGGCCTGTGGCTCTTGCTCAGGCCACTCATATCACACCAGGCCCTGTGCTTCTGGCTGAGGCCACTTAGACCACACCAGGGCCTGTGGCTGCTGGCTGAGGCCACTTACACCACACCAGGGCCTGTGGCTGCTGGCTGAGGCCATCTACACCACACCAGGGCCTGTGGCTGCTGGCTGAGGCGACTTACACCACACCAGGGCCCTTTTGCTGCTGGCTGAGGCCACTTACACCACACCAGTGCCTGTGGCTTCTGGCTGAGGCGACTTACACCACACCAGGGCCTGTGGCTGCTGGCTGAGGCCACTTACACCACACCAGGGCCTGTGGCTCTTGCTCAGGCCACTCACATCACACCAGGCCCTGCGCTTCTGGCCGAGGCCATCTTCACCAAACCAGGCCCTGTGGCTCTTCCTCAGGCCACTTACACCACACCAGGGCCTGTGGCTCTGGCTTAGGCCACTTACACCACACCAGGGCCTGTGGCACTTGCTCAGGCCACTTACACCACACCAGGGCCTGTGGCTGCTGGCTGAGGCCACTTACACCACACCAGGGCCTGTGGCTCTTACTCAGGCCACTTACACCACACCAGGGCCTGTGGCACTGGCTGAGGCCACTTAGACCACACCAGGGCCTGTGGCTGCTGGCTGAGGCCACTTACACCACACCAGGGCCTGTGGCTGCTGGCTGAGGCCACTTACACCAAACCAGGGCCTGTGGCTGCTTGCTGAGGCCATCTTCACCAAACCAGGCCCTGTGCTGCTTGCTGTGGCCATGTAAAACACACCAGGTCCTGTGCTGGTTCTTGAGGCCATCTTCAACAATCCAGGGCCTGTGCTGTTGGATAAATGCCAAACTGAGCCTTTGGGTTACGGTATTATGCAAACATGCAGGTATGGTTATAGGATTGTCTTCGTAACTTCAGGTACTTGCCACCTAATCACTTGAATCCATAAATTGAGACATTGTGCTGGGGCCATCAGCTTACGGCCATACCACCCTGAGCACGCCCGACCTCGTCTGATCTCGGAAGCTAAGCAGGGCTGGGCTTGGTTAGTACTTGGATGGGAGACTGCCTGGGAATACCTGGAGCTGTAAGCCTTTCATTTTCATGTCATTGAACCGCTTTTGATCCAGAGAAGGGGTGTATTAAAAGACCAAAAGCAGCTCCCCATTAATGAGGGCACATTAACGACATTGCTTTTGGCTGTTTTCCAATGTCTTGTGCTGCTAGCTGATGCCACCTACACCACACCACGGCCTTATTTGCTGGCTGAGGCCACATACACCAAACCAGGGCCTTAGTTGCTATTGAGGCCAATTACACCACACAAGGGCCTGTGGCTGCTGGCTGAGGCCACTTACACCACACCAGGGCCTTAGTTGCTATTGAGGCCAATTACACCACACCAGGGTCTGTGGCTCTTGCTCAGGCCACTTACACCACACCAGGGCCTGTGGCTCTTGCTCAGGCCACTTACACCACACCAGGGCCTGTGGCACTGGCTGAGGCCACTTACACCACACCAGGGCCTGTGGCTGCTGGCTGAGGCCACCTACACCACACCAGGGTCTGTGGCTCTTGCTCAGGCCACTTACACCACACCAGGGCCGGTGGCACTGGCTGAGGCCACTTACACCACACCAGGGCCTGTGGCTGCTGGCTGAGGCCACCTACACCACACCAGGGCCTTAGTTGCTATTGAGGCCAATTACACCACACAAGGGCCTGTGGCTGCTGGCTGAGGCCACCTACACCACACCAGGGCCTGTGGCTGCTGGCTGAGGCCACTTACACCACACCAGGGCCCTTTTGCTGCTGGCTGAGGCCACTTACACCACACCAGTGCCTGTGGCTTCTGGCTGAGGCGACTTACACCACACCAGGGCCTGTGGCTGCTGGCTGAGGCCACTTACACCACACCAAGGCCTGTGGCTCTTGCGCAGGCCACTCACATCACACCAGGCCCTGCGCTTCTGGCCGAGGCCATCTTCACCAAACCAGGCCCTGTGCTGCTTGCTGTGGCCATGTACAACACACCAGGCCCTGTGCTGGTTCCTGAGGCCATCTTCAACAATCCAGGGCCTGTGCTGTTGGATAAATGCCAAACTGAGCCTTTGGGTTAGGGTATTATGCAAACATGCAGGTATGGTTATAGGATTGTCTTCGTAACTTCAGGTACTTGCCAC
The DNA here is from genome assembly GCF_965226115.1 of Aulonocara stuartgranti. Lineage (NCBI taxonomy): Eukaryota > Metazoa > Chordata > Actinopteri > Cichliformes > Cichlidae > Aulonocara > Aulonocara stuartgranti. The sequence continues at coordinate 22,326,838 of NC_138941.1, read as the reverse complement.
CTAATCACTTGAATCCATAAATTGAGACATTGTGCTGGAGCCAGCAGCTTACGGCCATACCACCCTGAGCACGCCCGACCTCGTCTGATCTCGGAAGCTAAGCAGGGCTGGGCTTGGTTAGTACTTGGATGGGAGACTACCTGGGAATACCTGGTGCTGTAAGCCTTTGATTTTCATGTCATTGAACCGCTTTTGATCCAGAGAAGGGGTGTATTAAAAGACCAAAAGCAGCTGCCCATTAATGAGGGCACATTAACGACACTGCTTTTGGCTCTTTTCCAATGTCTTGTGCTGCTAGCTGATGCCACCTACACCACACTAGGGCCTGAGTGACCGGCTGGGGCCACTTACACCACATCAGGGCCTGTGGCTCTGGCTGAGGCCACTTACACCACACCAGGGCCTGTGGCTGCTGACTGAGGCCAGTTACACCACACCAGAGCCTGTGGCTGCTGGCTGAAGCCACTTACACCACACCAGGGCCTTAGTTGCTATTGAGGCCACTTACACCACACCAGGGCCTGTGGCTGCTGGCTGAGGCCACTTACACCACACCAGTGCCTGTGGCTTCTGGCTGAGGCGACTTACACCACACCAGGGCCTGTGGCTGCTGGCTGAGGCCACTTACACCACACCAGGGCCTGTGGCTCTTGCTCAGGCCACTCACATCACACCAGGCCCTGCGCTTCTGGCCGAGGCCATCTTCACCAAACCAGGCCCTGTGGTTCTTGCTCAGGCCACTTACACCACACCAGGGCCTGTGGCTCTGGCTTAGGCCAATTACACCACACCAGGGTCTGTGGCTCTTGCTCAGGCCACTTACACCACACCAGGGCCTGTGGCTGCTGGCTGAGACCACCTACACCACACCAGGGCCTGTGGCTGCTTGCTGAGGCGACTTACACCACACCAGGGCCTGTTGCTGCTGGCTGAGGCCACTTACACCACACCAGGGCCTGTGGCTGCTGGCTGAGGCCACTTACACCACACCAGGGCCTTAGTTGCTATTGAGGCCAATTACACCACACCATGGTCTGTGGCTCTTGCTCAGGCAACTTACACCACACCAGGGCCTGTGGCACTGGCTGAGGCCACTTACACCACACCAGGGCCTGTGGCTGCTGGCTGAGGCCACTTACACCACACAAGGGCTTGTGGCTGCTGGCTGAGGCCACCTACACCACACCAGGGCCTGTGGCTGCTGGCTGAGGCCACCTACACCACACCAGGGCCTGTGGCTCTTGCTCAGGCCACTTACACCACACCAGGGCCTGTGGCTCTTGCTCAGGCCACTTACACAACACCAGGGCCTGTGGCTCTTGCTCAGGCCACTCATATCACACCAGGCCCTGTGCTTCTGGCTGAGGCCACTTAGACCACACCAGGGCCTGTGGCTGCTGGCTGAGGCCACTTACACCACACCAGGGCCTGTGGCTGCTGGCTGAGGCCATCTACACCACACCAGGGCCTGTGGCTGCTGGCTGAGGCGACTTACACCACACCAGGGCCCTTTTGCTGCTGGCTGAGGCCACTTACACCACACCAGTGCCTGTGGCTTCTGGCTGAGGCGACTTACACCACACCAGGGCCTGTGGCTGCTGGCTGAGGCCACTTACACCACACCAGGGCCTGTGGCTCTTGCTCAGGCCACTCACATCACACCAGGCCCTGCGCTTCTGGCCGAGGCCATCTTCACCAAACCAGGCCCTGTGGCTCTTGCTCAGGCCACTTACACCACACCAGGGCCTGTGGCTCTGGCTTAGGCCACTTACACCACACCAGGGCCTGTGGCACTTGCTCAGGCCACTTACACCACACCAGGGCCTGTGGCTGCTGGCTGAGGCCACCTACACCACACCAGGGCCTTAGTTGCTATTGAGGCCAATTACACCACCCAAGGGCCTGTGGCTGCTGGCTGAGGCCACCTACACCACACCAGGGCCTGTGGCTGCTGGCTGAGGCCACTTACACCACACCAGGGCCCTTTTGCTGCTGGCTGAGGCCACTTACACCACACCAGTGCCTGTGGCTTCTGGCTGAGGCGACTTACACCACACCAGGGCCTGTGGCTGCTGGCTGAGGCCACTTACACCACACCAAGGCCTGTGGCTCTTGCGCAGGCCACTCACATCACACCAGGCCCTGCGCTTCTGGCCGAGGCCATCTTCACCAAACCAGGCCCTGTGCTGCTTGCTGTGGCCATGTACAACACACCAGGCCCTGTGCTGGTTCCTGAGGCCATCTTCAACAATCCAGGGCCTGTGCTGTTGGATAAATGCCAAACTGAGCCTTTGGGTTAGGGTATTATGCAAACATGCAGGTATGGTTATAGGATTGTCTTCGTAACTTCAGGTACTTGCCACCTAATCACTTGAATCCATAAATTGAGACATTGTGCTGGAGCCAGCAGCTTACGGCCATACCACCCTGAGCACGCCCGACCTCGTCTGATCTCGGAAGCTAAGCAGGGCTGGGCTTGGTTAGTACTTGGATGGGAGACTGCCTGGGAATACCTGGTGCTGTAAGCCTTTCATTTTCATGTCATTGAACCGCTTTTGATCCAGAGAAGGGGTGTATTAAAAGACCAAAAGCAGCTGCCCATTAATGAGGGCACATTAACGACACTGCTTTTGGCTCTTTTCCAATGTCTTGTGCTGCTAGCTGATGCCACCTACACCACACTAGGGCCTGAGTGACCGGCTGGGGCCACTTACACCACATCAGGGCCTGTGGCTCTGGCTGAGGCCACTTACACCACACCAGGGCCTGTGGCTGCTGACTGAGGCCAGTTACACCACACCAGAGCCTGTGGCTGCTGGCTGAAGCCACTTACACCACACCAGGGCCTTAGTTGCTATTGAGGCCACTTACACCACACCAGGGCCTGTGGCTGCTGGCTGAGGCCACTTACACCACACCAGTGCCTGTGGCTTCTGGCTGAGGCGACTTACACCACACCAGGGCCTGTGGCTGCTGGCTGAGGCCACTTACACCACACCAGGGCCTGTGGCTCTTGCTCAGGCCACTCACATCACACCAGGCCCTGCGCTTCTGGCCGAGGCCATCTTCACCAAACCAGGCCCTGTGGTTCTTGCTCAGGCCACTTACACCACACCAGGGCCTGTGGCTCTGGCTTAGGCCAATTACACCACACCAGGGTCTGTGGCTCTTGCTCAGGCCACTTACACCACACCAGGGCCTGTGGCTGCTGGCTGAGACCACCTACACCACACCAGGGCCTGTGGCTGCTTGCTGAGGCGACTTACACCACACCAGGGCCTGTTGCTGCTGGCTGAGGCCACTTACACCACCCCAGTGCCTGTGGCTTCTGGCTGAGGCGACTTACACCACACCAGGGCCTGTTCCTATTGAGGCCATTTACACCACACCAGGGCCTGTGGCTCTTACTCAGGCCACTTACACCACACCAGGGCCTGTGGCACTGGCTGAGGCCACTTAGACCACACCAGGGCCTGTGGCTGCTGGCTGAGGCCACCTACACCACACCAGGGCCTGTGGCTGCTGGCTGAGGCGACTTACACCACACCAGGGCCCTTTTGCTGCTGGCTGAGGCCACTTACACCACACAAGTGCCTGTGGCTTCTGGCTGAGGCCACCTACACCACACCAAGGCCTGTGGCTCTTGCTCAGGCCACTCACATCACACCAGGCCCTGCGCTTCTGGCCGAGGCCATCTTCACCAAACCAGGCCCTGTGCTGCTTGCTGTGGCCATGTACAACACACCAGGCCCTGTGCTGGTTCCTGAGGCCATCTTCAACAATCCAGGGCCTGTGCTGTTGGATAAATGCCAAACTGAGCCTTTGGGTTAGGGTATTATGCAAACATGCAGGTATGGTTATAGGATTGTCTTCGTAACTTCAGGTACTTGCCACCTAATCACTTGAATCCATAAATTGAGACATTGTGCTGGGGCCAGCAGCTTACGGCCATACCACCCTGAGCACGCCCGACCTCGTCTGATCTCGGAAGCTAAGCAGGGCTGGGCTTGGTTAGTACTTGGATGGGAGACTGCCTGGGAATACCTGGTGCTGTAAGCCTTTCATTTTCATGTCATTGAACCGCTTTTGATCCAGAGAAGGGGTGTATTAAAAGACCAAAAGCAGCTGCCCATTAATGAGGGCACATTAACGACACTGCTTTTGGCTGTTTTCCAATGTCTTGTGCTGCTAGCTGATGCCACCTACACCACACCAGGGCCTGTGTGACCGGCTGGGGCCACTTACACCACATCAGGGCCTGTGGCTCTGGCTGAGGCCACTTACACCACACCAGGGCCTGTGGCTGCTGGCTGAGGCCAGTTACACCACACCAGAGCCTGTGGCTGCTGGCTGAAGCCACTTACACCACACCAGGGCCTTAGTTGCTATTGAGGCCACTTACACCACACCAGGGCCTTAGTTGCTATTGAGGCCAATTACACTACACCAGGGTCTGTGGCTCTTGCTCAGGCCACTTACACCACACCAGGCCTGTGGCACTTGCTCAGGCCACTTACACCACACCAGGGCCTGTGGCTGCTGGCTGAGGCCACTTACACCACACCAGGGCCTGTGGCTGCTGGCTGAGGCCACCTACACCACACCAGGGCATTAGTTGCTATTGAGGCCAATTACACCACACCAGGGTCTGTGGCTCTTGCTCAGGCCACTTACACCACACCAGGGCCTGTGGCTCTTGCTCAGGCCACTTACACCACACCAGGGCCTGTGGCTGCTGGCTGAGGCCACTTACACCACACCAGGGCCTGTGGCTGCTGGCTGAGGCCACCTACACCACACCAGGGCCTGTGGCTGCTGTCTGAGGCCACTTACACCACACCAGGGCCTGTGGCTGCTGGCTGAGGCCATCTACACCACACCAGGGCCTGTGGCTGCTGGCTGAGGCGACTTACACCACACCAGGGCCCTTTTGCTGCTGGCTGAGGCCACTTACACCACACCAGTGCCTGTGGCTGCTGGCTGAGGCCACTTACACCACACCAGGGCCTGTGGCTCTTGCTCAGGCCACTCACATCACACCAGGCCCTGCGCTTCTGGCTGAGGCCATCTTCACCAAACCAGGCCCTGTGGCTCTTGCTCAGGCCACTTACACCACACCAGGGCCTGTGGCTCTGGCTTAGGCCACTTACACCACACCAGGGCCTGTGGCACTTGCTCAGGCCACTTACACCACACCAGGGCCTGTGGCTGCTGGCTGAGGCCACTTACACCACACCAGGGCCTGTGGCTCTTACTCAGGCCACTTACACCACACCAGGGCCTGTGGCACTGGCTGAGGCCACTTAGACCACACCAGGGCCTGTGGCTGCTGGCTGAGGCCACTTACACCACACCAGGGCCTGTGGCTGCTGGCTGAGGCCACTTACACCACACCAGGGCCTTAGTTGCTATTGAGGCCAATTACACCACACCATGGTCTGTGGCTCTTGCTCAGGCCACTCATATCACACCAGGGCCTGTGGCTGCTGGCTGAGGCCACTTACACCACACCAGGGCCTTAGTTGCTATTGAGGCCAATTACACCACACCATGGTCTGTGGCTCTTGCTCAGGCCACTCATATCACACCAGGGCCTGTGGCTGCTGGCTGAGGCGACTTACACCACACCAGGGCCCTTTTGCTGCTGGCTGAGGCCACTTACACCACACCAGTGCCTGTGGCTTCTGGCTGAGGCGACTTACACCACACCAGGGCCTGTGGCTGCTGGCTGAGGCCACTTACACCACACCAGGGCCTGTGGCTGCTGGCTTAGGCCACCTACACTACACCAGGGCCTTAGTTGCTATTGAGGCCAATTACACCACACCATGGTCTGTGGCTCTTGCTCAGGCCACTTACACCACACCAGGGCCTGTGGCACTGGCTGAGGCCACTTACACCACACCAGGGCCTGTGGCTGCTGGCTGAGGCCACTTACACCACACAAGGGCTTGTGGCTGCTGGCTGAGGCCACCTACACCACACCAGGGCCTGTGGCTGCTGGCTGAGGCCACCTACACCACACCAGGGCCTGTGGCTCTTGCTCAGGCCACTTACACCACACCAGGGCCTGTGGCTCTTGCTCAGGCCACTTACACCACACCAGGGCCTGTGGCTCTTGCTCAGGCCACTCATATCACACCAGGCCCTGTGCTTCTGGCTGAGGCCATCTTCACCAAACCAGGCCCTGTGCTGCTTGCTGTGGCCATGTACAACACACCAGGCCCTGTGCTGTTTCCTGAGGCCATCTTCAACAATCCAGGGCCTGTGCTGTTGGATAAATGCCAAACTGAGCCTTTGGGTTAGGGTATTATGCAAACATGCAGGTATGGTTATAGGATTGTCTTCGTAACTTCAGGTACTTGCCACCTAATCACTTGAATCCATAAATTGAGACATTGTGCTGGGCCCAGCAGCTTACGGCCATACCACCCTGAGCACGCCCGACCTCGTCTGATCTCGGAAGCTAAGCAGGGCTGGGCTTGGTTAGTACTTGGATGGGAGACTGCCTGGGAATACCTGGTGCTGTAAGCCTTTCATTTTCATGTCATTGAACCGCTTTTGATCCAGAGAAGGGGTGTATTAAAAGACCAAAAGCAGCTGCCCATTAATAAGGCCACATTAATCACATTGCTTTTGGCTCTTTTCCAATGTCTTGTGCTGCTAGCTGATGCCACCTACACCACACCAGGGCCTGAGTGACCGGCTGGGGCCACTTACACCACATCAGGGGCTGTGGCTCTGGCTGAGGCCACTTACACCACACCAGGGCCTGTGGGTTCTGGCTGAGGCGACTTACACCACACCAGGGCCTGTGGCTGCTGGCTGAGGCCACTTACACCACACCAGGGCCTGTGGCTCTTGCTCAGGCCACTCACATCACACCAGGCCCTGCGCTTCTGGCCGAGGCCATCTTCACCAAACCAGGCCCTGTGCTGCTAGCTGTGGCCATGTACAACACACCAGGCCCTGTGCTGGTTCCTGAGGCCATCTTCAACAATCCAGGGCCTGTGCTGTTGGATAAATGCTAAACTGAGCCTTTGGGTTAGGGTATTATGCAAACATGAAGGTAGGGTTATAGGATTGTCTTCGTAACTTCAGGTACTTGCCACCTAATCACCTGAATCCATAAATTCAGACATTGTGCTGTGGCCAGCAGCTTACGGCCATACCACCCTGAGCACGCCCGACCTCGTCTGATCTCGGAAGCTGAGCAGGGCTGGGCTTGGTTAGTACTTGGATGGGAGCCTGCCTGGGAATACCTGGTGCTGTAAGCCTTTCATTTTCATGTCATTGAACCGCTTTTGATCCAGAGAAGGGGTGTATTAAAAGACCAAAAGCAGCTGCCCATTAATGAGGGCACATTAACGACATTGCTTTTGGCTGTTTTCCAATGTCTTGTGCTGCTAGCTGATGCCACCTACACCAAACCAGGGCCTTAGTTGCTATTGAGGCCAATTACACCACACCAGGGTCTTTGGCTCTTCCTCAGGCCACTTACACCACACCAGGGCCTGTGGTACTGGCTGAGGCCACTTACACCACACCAGGGCCTGTGGCTGCTGGCTGAGGCCACTTACACCACACCAGGGCCTTATTTGCTATTGAGGCCACTTACACCACACCAGGGCCTGTGGCTCTTGCTCAGGCCACTTACACCACACCAGGGCCTGTGGCTCTTGCTCAGGCCACTCACATCACACCAGGCCCTGCGCTTCTGGCCGAGGCCATCTTCACCAAACCAGGCCCTGTGCTGCTAGCTGTGGCCATGTACAACACACCAGGCCCTGTGCTGGTTCCTGAGGCCATCTTCAACAATCCAGGGCCTGTGCTGTTGGATAAATGCTAAACTGAGCCTTTGGGTTAGGGTATTATGCAAACATGAAGGTAGGGTTATAGGATTGTCTTCGTAACTTCAGGTACTTGCCACCTAATCACCTGAATCCATAAATTGAGACATTGTGCTGGGGCCAGCAGCTTACGGCCATACCACCCTGAGCACGCCAGACCTCGTCTGATCTCGGAAGCTGAGCAGGGCTGGGCTTGGTTAGTACTTGGATGGGAGACTGCCTGGGAATACCTGGTGCTGTAAGCCTTTCATTTTCATGTCATTGAACCGCTTTTGATCCAGAGAAGGGGTGTATTAAAAGACCAAAAGCAGCTGCCCATTAATGAGGGCACATTAACGACATTGCTTTTGGCTGTTTTCCAATGTCTTGTGCTGCTAGCTGATGCCACCTACACCACACCAGGGCCTGAGTGACCGGCTGGGGCCACTTACACCACATCAGGGCCTGTGGCTCTGGCTGAGGCCACTTACACCACACCAGGGCCTGTGGCTGCTGGCTGAGGCCACTTACACCACACCAGGGCCTGTGGCTGCTGGCTGAGGCCACTTACACCACACCAGGGCCTTAGTTGCTATTGAGGCCAATTACACCACACCATGGTCTGTGGCTCTTGCTCAGGCAACTTACACCACACCAGGGCCTGTGGCACTGGCTGAGGCCACTTACACCACACCAGGGCCTGTGGCTGCTGGCTGAGGCCACTTACACCACACAAGGGCTTGTGGCTGCTGGCTGAGGCCACCTACACCACACCAGGGCCTGTGGCTGCTGGCTGAGGCCACCTACACCACACCAGGGCCTGTGGCTCTTGCTCAGGCCACTTACACCACACCAGGGCCTGTGGCTCTTGCTCAGGCCACTCATATCACACCAGGCCCTGTGCTTCTGGCTGAGGCCACTTAGACCACACCAGGGCCTGTGGCTGCTGGCTGAGGCCACTTACACCACACCAGGGCCTGTGGCTGCTGGCTGAGGCCATCTACACCACACCAGGGCCTGTGGCTGCTGGCTGAGGCGACTTACACCACACCAGGGCCCTTTTGCTGCTGGCTGAGGCCACTTACACCACACCAGTGCCTGTGGCTTCTGGCTGAGGCGACTTACACCACACCAGGGCCTGTGGCTGCTGGCTGAGGCCACTTACACCACACCAGGGCCTGTGGCTCTTGCTCAGGCCACTCACATCACACCAGGCCCTGCGCTTCTGGCCGAGGCCATCTTCACCAAACCAGGCCCTGTGGCTCTTGCTCAGGCCACTTACACCACACCAGGGCCTGTGGCTCTGGCTTAGGCCACTTACACCACACCAGGGCCTGTGGCACTTGCTCAGGCCACTTACACCACACCAGGGCCTGTGGCTGCTGGCTGAGGCCACTTACACCACACCAGGGCCTGTGGCTCTTACTCAGGCCACTTACACCACACCAGGGCCTGTGGCACTGGCTGAGGCCACTTAGACCACACCAGGGCCTGTGGCTGCTAGCTGAGGCCACTTACACCACACCAGGGCCTGTGGCTGCTGGCTGAGGCCACTTACACCAAACCAGGGCCTGTGGCTGCTTGCTGAGGCCATCTTCACCAAACCAGGCCCTGTGCTGCTTGCTGTGGCCATGTAAAACACACCAGGTCCTGTGCTGGTTCTTGAGGCCATCTTCAACAATCCAGGGCCTGTGCTGTTGGATAAATGCCAAACTGAGCCTTTGGGTTAGGGTATTATGCAAACATGCAGGTATGGTTATAGGATTGTCTTCGTAACTTCAGGTACTTGCCACCTAATCACTTGAATCCATAAATTGAGACATTGTGCTGGGGCCAGCAGCTTACGGCCATACCACCCTGAGCACGCCCGACCTCGTCTGATCTCGGAAGCTAAGCAGGGCTGGGCTTGGTTAGTACTTGGATGGGAGACTTCCTGGGAATACCTGGTGCTGTAAGCCTTTCATTTTCATGTCATTGAACCGCTTTTGATCCAGAGAAGGGGTGTATTAAAAGACCAAAAGCAGCTCCCCATTAATGAGGGCACATTAACGACATTGCTTTTGGCTGTTTTCCAATGTCTTGTGCTGCTAGCTGATGCCACTTACACCACACCAGGGCCTGTGGCTGCTGGCTGAGGCCACTTACACCACACCAGGGCCTGTGGCTGCTGGCTGAGGCCACCTACACCACACCAGGGCCTTAGTTGCTATTGAGGCCAATTACACCACACAAGGGCCTGTGGCTGCTGGCTGAGGCCACCTACACCACACCAGGGCCTGTGGCTGCTGGCTGAGGCCACTTACACCACACCAGGGCCTGAGTGACCGGCTGGGGCCACTTACACCACATCAGGGCCTGTGGCTCTGGCTGAGGCCACTTACACCACACCAGGGCCTGTGGCTGCTGGCTGAGGCCAGTTACACCACACCAGAGCCTGTGGCTGCTGGCTGAAGCCACTTACACCACACCAGGGCCTTAGTTGCTATTGAGGCCACTTACACCACACCAGGGCCTGTGGCTGCTGGCTGAGGCCACCTACACCACACCAGGGCCTGTGGCTGCTGGCTGAGGCCACTTACACCACACCAGGGCCTGTGGCTCTTACTCAGGCCACTTACACCACACCAGGGCCTGTGGCACTGGCTGAGGCCACTTAGACCACACCAGGGCCTGTGGCTGCTGGCTGAGGCCACTTACACCACACCAGGGTCTGTGGCTGCTGGCTGAGGCCACTTACACCAAACCAGGGCCTGTGGCTGCTTGCTGAGGCCATCTTCACCAAACCAGGCCCTGTGTTGCTTGCTGTGGCCATGTAAAACACACCAGGTCCTGTGCTGGTTCTTGAGGCCATCTTCAACAATCCAGGGCCTGTGCTGTTGGATAAATGCCAAACTGAGCCTTTGGGTTAGGGTATTATGCAAACATGCAGGTATGGTTATAGGATTGTCTTCGTAACTTCAGGTACTTGCCACCTAATCACTTGAATCCATAAATTGAGACATTGTGCTGGGGCCAGCAGCTTACGGCCATACCACCCTGAGCACGCCCGACCTCGTCTGATCTCGGAAGCTAAGCAGGGCTGGGCTTGGTTAGTACTTGGTTGGGAGACTTCCTGGGAATACCTGGTGCTGTAAGCCTTTCATTTTCATGTCATTGAACCGCTTTTGATCCAGAGAAGGGGTGTATTAAAAGACCAAAAGCAGCTCCCCATTAATGAGGGCACATTAACGACACTGCTTTTGGCTGTTTTCCAATGTCTTGTGCTGCTAGCTGATGCCACTTACACCACACCAGGGCCTGTGGCTGCTGGCTGAGGCCACTTACACCACACCAGGGCCTGTGGCTGCTGGCTGAGGCCACCTACACCACACCAGGGCCTTAGTTGCTATTGAGGCCAATTACACCACACAAGGGCCTGTGGCTGCTGGCTGAGGCCACCTACACCACACCAGGGCCTGTGGCTGCTGGCTGAGGCCACTTACAACACACCAGGGCCTGTGGCTCTTGCTCAGGCCACTCATATCACACCAGGCCCTGTGCTTCTGGCCGAGGCCATCTTCACCAAACCAGGCCCTGTGCTGCTTGCTGTGGCCATGTACAACACACCAGGCCCTGTGCTGGTTCCTGACGCCATCTTCAACAATCCAGGGCCTGTGCTGTTGGATAAATGCCAAACTGAGCCTTTGGGTTAGGGTATTATGCAAACATGCAGGTATGGTTATAGGATTGTCTTCGTAACTTCAGGTACTTGCCACCTAATCACTTGAATCCATAAATTGAGACATTGTGCTGGGGCCAGCAGATTACGGCCATACCACCCTGAGCACGCCCGACCTCGTCTGATCTCGGAAGCTAAGCAGGGCTGGGCTTGGTTAGTACTTGGATGGGAGACTGCCTGGGAATACCTGGTGCTGTAAGCCTTTCATTTTCATGTCATTGAACCGCTTTTGATCCAGAGAAGGGGTGTATTAAAAGACCAAAAGCAGCTCCCCATTAATGAGGGCACATTAACGACATTGCTTTTGGCTGTTTTCCAATGTCTTGTGCTGCTAGCTGATGCCACCTACACCACACCACGGCCTTATTTGCTGGCTGAGGTCACTTACACCACACCAGGGCCTGTGGCTCTTGCTCAGGCCACTTACACCACACCAGGGCCTGTGGCTCTTGCTCAGGCCACTTACACCACACCAGGGCCTGTGGGACCGGCTGGGGCCACTTACACCACACCAGGGCCTGTGGCTGCTGGCTGAGGCCACTTACACCACACAAGGGCCTGAGGGACCGGCTGGGGCCACTTACACCACATCAGGGCCTGTGGCTGCTGGCTGAGGCCACTTACACCACACCAGGGCCTGTGGCTGCTGGCTGAGGCCACCTACACCACACCAGGGCCTTAGTTGCTATTGAGGCCAATTACACCACACCAGGGTCTGTGGCTCTTGCTCAGGCCACTTACACCACACCAGGGCCTGTGGCACTGGCTGAGGCCACTTACACCACACCAGGGCCTGTGGCTGCTGGCTTAGGCCACCTACACCACACCAGGGCCTTAGTTGCTATTGAGGCCAATTACACCACACAAGGGCCTGTGGCTGCTGGCTGAGGCCACCTACACCACACCAGGGCCTGTGGCTGCTGGCTGAGGCCACTTACACCACACCAGTGCCTGTGGCTTCTGGCTGAGGCGACTTACACCACACCAGGGCCTGTGGCTGCTGGCTGAGGCCACTTACACCACACCAGGGCCTGTGGCTGCTGGCTGAGGCCACCTACACCACACCAGGGCATTAGTTGCTATTGAGGCCAATTACACCACACCAGGGTCTGTGGCTCTTGCTCAGGCCACTTACACCACACCAGGGCCTGTGGCTCTTGCTCAGGCCACTTACACCACACCAGGGCCTGTGGCTGCTGGCTGAGGCCACTTACACCACACCAGGGCCTGTGGCTGCTGGCTGAGGCCACCTACACCACACCAGGGCCTGTGGCTGCTGGCTGAGGCCACCTACACCACACCAGGGCCTGTGGCTGCTGGCTGAGGCCACTTACACCACACCAGTGCCTGTGGCTTCTGGCTGAGGCGACTTACACCACACCAGGGCCTGTGGCTGCTGGCTGAGGCCACTTACACCACACCAAGGCCTGTGGCTCTTGCTCAGGCCACTCACATCACACCAGGCCCTGCGCTTCTGGCCGAGGCCATCTTCACCAAACCAGGCCCTGTGGTTCTTGCTCAGGCCACTTACACCACACCAGGGTCTGTGGCTCTTGCTGAGGCCACTTTCACCACACCAGGGCCTGTGGCTGCTGGCTGAGGCCACCTACACCACACCAGGGCATTAGTTGCTATTGAGGCCAATTACACCACACCAGGGTCTGTGGCTCTTGCTCAGGCCACTTACACCACACCAGGGCCTGTGGCTCTTGCTCAGGCCACTTACACCACACCAGGGCCTGTGGCACTGGCTGAGGCCACTTACACCACACCAGGGCCTGTGGCTGCTGGCTGAGGCCACTTACACCACACCAGGGCCTGTGGCTGCTGGCTGAGGCCACTTACACCACACCAGGGCCTGTGGCTGGTGGCTGAGGCCACCTACACCACACCAGGGCCTGTGGCTGCTGGCTGAGGCGACTTATACCACACCAGGGCCCTTTTGCTGCTGGCTGAGGCCACTTACACCACACCAGTGCCTGTGGCTTCTGTCTGAGGCGACTTACACCACACCAGGGCCTGTGGCTGCTGGCTGAGGCCAATTACACCACACCAGGGTCTGTGGCTCTTGCTCAGGCCACTTACACCACACCAGGGCCTGTGGCACTGGCTGAGGCCACTTACACCACACCAGGGCCTGTGGCTGCTGGCTGAGGCCACTTACACCACACCAGGGCCTGTGGCTGCTGGCTGAGGCCACTTACACCACACCAGGGCCTGTGGCTGCTGGCTGAGGCCACCTACACCACACCAGGGCCTGTGGCTGCTGGCTGAGGCGACTTACACCACACCAGGGCCCTTTTGCTGCTGGCTGAGGCCACTTACACCACACCAGTGCCTGTGGCTTCTGGCTGAGGCGACTTACACCACACCAGGGCCTGTGGCTGCTGGCTGAGGCCACTTACACCACACCAAGGCCTGTGGCTCTTGCTCCGGCCACTCACATCACACCAGGCCCTGCGCTTCTGGCCGAGGCCATCTTCACCAAACCAGGCCCTGTGCTGCTTGCTGTGGCCATGTACAACACACCAGGCCCTGTGCTGGTTCCTGAGGCCATCTTCAACAATCCAGGGCCTGTGCTGTTGGATAAATGCCAAACTGAGCCTTTGGGTTAGGGTATTATGCAAACATGCAGGTATGGTTATAGGATTGTCTTCGTAACTTCAGGTACTTGCCACCTAATCACTTGAATCCATAAATTGAGACATTGTGCTGGGGCCAGCAGCTTACGGCCATACCACCCTGAGCACGCCCGACCTCGTCTGATCTCGGAAGCTAAGCAGGGCTGGGCTTGGTTAGTACTTGGATGGGAGACTGCCTGGGAATACCTGGTGCTGTAAGCCTTTCATTTTCATGTCATTGAACCGCTTTTGATCCAGAGAAGGGGTGTATTAAAAGACCAAAAGCAGCTGCCCATTAATGAGGGCACATTAACGACACTGCTTTTGGCTGTTTTCCAATGTCTTGTGCTGCTAGCTGATGCCACCTACACCACACCAGGGCCTGAGTGACCGGCTGGGGCCACTTACACCACATCAGGGCCTGTGACTTGGCTGAGGCCACTTACACCACACCAGGGCCTGTGGCTGCTGGCTGAGGCCAGTTACACCACACCAGAGCTTGTGGCTGCTGGCTGAAGCCACTTACACCACACCAGGGCCTTAGTTGCTATTGAGGCCACTTACACCACACCAGGGCCTGTGGCTGCTGGCTGAGGCCACCTACACCACACCAGGGCCTGTGGCTGCTGGCTGAGGCCACTTACACCACACCAGGGCCTGTGGCTCTTGCTCAGGCCACTCACATCACACCAGGCCCTGCGCTTCTGGCCGAGGCCATCTTCACCAAACCAGGCCCTGTGGTTCTTGCTCAGGCCACTTACACCACACCAGGGCCTGTGGCTGCTGGCTGAAGCCACTTACACCACACCAGGGCCTTAGTTGCTATTGAGGCCACTTACACCACACCAGGGCCTGTGGCTGCTGGCTGAGGCCACCTACACCACACCAGGGTCTGTGGCTCTTGCTCAGGCCACTTACACCACTCCAGGGCCTGTGGCACTGGCTGAGGCAACTTACACCACACCAGGGCCTGTGGCTGCTGGCTGAGGCCACCTACACCACACCAGGGCCTGTGGCTGCTGGCTGAGGTGACTTACACCACACCAGGGCCCTTTTGCTGCTGGCTGAGGCCACTTACACCACACCAGTGCCTGTGGCTTCGGGCTGAGGCGACTTACACCACACCAGGGCCTGTGGCTGCTGGCTGAGGCCACTTACACCACACCAAGGCATGTGGCTCTTGCTCAGGCCATCTTCACCAAACCAGGGCCTGAGTGACCGGCTGGGGCCACTTACACCACACCAGGGCCTGTGGCTCTTGCTCAGGCCACTCATATCACACCAGGCCCTGTGCTTCTGGCCGAGGCCATCTTCACCAAACCAGGCCCTGTGCTGCTAGCTGTGGCCATGTACAACACACCAGGCCCTGTGCTGGTTCCTGAGGCCATCTTCAACAATCCAGGGCCTGTGCTGTTGGATAAATGCCAAACTGAGCCTTTGGGTTAGGGTATTATGCAAACATGCAGGTATGGTTATAGGATTGTCTTCGTAACTTCAGGTACTTGCCACCTAATCACTTGAATCCATAAATTGAGTCATTGTGCTGGGGCCAGCAGCTTACGGCCATACCACCCTGAGCACGCCCGACCTCGTCTGATCTCAGAAGCTAAACAGGGCTGGGCTTGGTTAGTACTTGGATGGGAGACTGCCTGGGAATACCTGGTGCTGTAAGCCTTTCATTTTCATGTCATTGAACCGCTTTTGATCCAGAGAAGGGGTGTATTAAAAGACCAAAAGCCCATTAATGAGGGCACATTAACGACATTGCTTTTGGCTCTTTTCCAATGTCTTGTGCTGCTAGCTGATGCCACCTACACCACACCAGGGCCTGAGTGACCGGCTGGGGCCACTTACACCACATCAGGGCCTGTGGCTCTGGCTGAGGCCACTTACACCACACCAGGGCCTGTGGCTGCTGGCTGAGGCCACCTACACCACACCAGGGCCTTAGTTGCTATTGAGGCCAATTACACCACACCAGGGTCTGTGGCTCTTGCTCAGGCCACTTACACCACACCAGGGCCTGTGGCTGCTGGCTGAGGCCATTTACACCACACCAGGGCCTGTGGCTGCTGGCTGAGGCCACCTACACCACACCAGGGCATTAGTTGCTATTGAGGCCAATTACACCACACCAGGGTCTGTGGCTCTTGCTCAGGCCACTTACACCACACCAGGGCCTGTGGCTCTTGCTCAGGCCACTTACACCACACCAGGGCCTGTGGCTTCTGGCTGAGGCGACTTACACCACACCAGGGCCTGTGGCTTCTGGCTGAGGCGACTTACACCACACCAGGGCCTGTGGCTGCTAGCTGAGGCCACTTACACCAAACCAGGGCCTGTGGCTGCTTGCTGAGGCCATCTTCAACAATCCAGGGCCTGTGCTGTTGGATAAATGCCAAACTGAGCCTTTGGGTTAGGGTATTATGCAAACATGCAGGTATGGTTATAGGATTGTCTTCGTAACTTCAGGTACTTGCCACCTAATCACTTGAATCCATAAATTGAGACATTGTGCTGGGGCCAGCAGCTTACGGCCATACCACCCTGAGCACGCCCGACCTCGTCTGATCTCGGAAGCTAAGCAGGGCTGGGCTTGGTTAGTACTTGGATGGGAGACTGCCTGGGAATACCTGGTGCTGTAAGCCTTTCATTTTCATGTCATTGAACCGCTTTTGATCCAGAGAAGGGGTGTATTAAAAGACCAGAAGCAGCTCCCCATTAATGAGGGCACATTAACGACATTGCTTTTGGCTGTTTTCCAATGTCTTGTGCTGCTAGCTGATGCCACCTACACCACACCAGGGCCTGAGTGACCGGCTGGGGCCACTTACACCACATCAGGGCCTGTGGCTCTGGCTGAGGCCACTTACACCACACAAGGGCCTGTGGCTGCTGGCTGAGGCCACTTACACCACACCAGGGCCTGTGGCTGCTGGCTGAGGCGACTTACACCACACCAGGGCCCTTTTGCTGCTGGCTGAGGCCACTTACACCACACCAGTGCCTGTGGCACTGGCTGAGGCCACTTACACCACACCAGGGCCTGTGGCTGCTGGCTGAGGCCAATTACAACACACCAGGGTCTGTGGCTCTTGCTCAGGCCACTTACACCACACCAGGGCCTGTGGCACTGGCTGAGGCAACTTACACCACACCAGGGCCTGTGGCTGCTGGCTGAGGCCACTTACACCACACCAAGGCCTGTGGCTCTTGCTCAGGCCATCTTCACCAAACCAGGGCCTGAGTGACCGGCTGGGGCCACTTACACCACACCAGGGCCTGTGGCTCTTGCTCAGGCCACTCATATCACACCAGGCCCTGTGCTTCTGGCCGAGGCCATCTTCACCAAACCAGGCCCTGTGCTGCTAGCTGTGGCCATTTACAACACACCAGGCCCTGTGCTGGTTCCTGAGGCCATCTTCAACAATCCAGGGCCTGTGCTGTTGGATAAATGCCAAACTGAGCCTTTGGGTTAGGGTATTATGCAAACATGCAGGTATGGTTATAGGATTGTCTTCGTAACTTCAGGTACTTGCCACCTAATCACTTGAATCCATAAATTGAGTCACTGTGCTGGGGCCAGCAGCTTACGGCCATACCACCCTGAGCACGCCCGACCTCGTCTGATCTCGGAAGCTAAGCAGGGCTGGGCTTGGTTAGTACTTGGATGGGAGACTGCCTGGGAATACCTGGTGCTGTAAGCCTTTCATTTTCATGTCATTGAACCGCTTTTGATCCAGAGAAGGGGTGTATTAAAAGACCAAAAGCAGCTGCCCATTAATGAGGGTACATTAACGACATTGCTTTTGGCTGTTTTCCAATGTCTTGTGCTGCTAGCTGATGCCACCTACACCACACCACGGCCTTATTTGCTGGCTGAGGCCACATACACCAAACCAGGGCCTTAGTTGCTATTGAGGCCAATTACACCACACCAGGGTCTGTGGCTCTTGCTCAGGCCACTTACACCACACCAGGGCCTGTGGCACTGGCTGAGGCCACTTACACCACACCAGGGCCTGTGGCTGCTGGCTGAGGCCACCTACACCACACCAGGGCCTTAGTTGCTATTTAGGCCAATTACACCACACAAGGGCCTGTGGCTGCTGGCTGAGGCCACCTACACCACACCAGGGCCTGTGGCTGCTGGCTGAGGCCACTTACACCACACCAGTGCCCTTTTGCTGCTGGCTGAGGCCACTTACACCACACCAGTGCCTGTGGCTTCTGGCTGAGGCGACTTACACCACACCAGGGCCTGTGGCTGCTGGCTGAGGCCACTTACACCACACCAAGGCCTGTGGCTCTTGCGCAGGCCACTCACATCACACCAGGCCCTGCGCTTCTGGCCGAGGCCATCTTCACCAAACCAGGCCCTGTGCTGCTTGCTGTGGCCATGTACAACACACCAGGCCCTGTGCTGGTTCCTGAGGCCATCTTCAACAATCCAGGGCCTGTGCTGTTGGATAAATGCCAAACTGAGCCTTTGGGTTAGGGTATTATGCAAACATGCAGGTATGGTTATAGGATTGTCTTCGTAACTTCAGGTAGTTGCCACCTAATCACTTGAATCCATAAATTGAGACATTGTGCTGGAGCCAGCAGCTTACGGCCATACCACCCTGAGCACGCCCGACCTCGTCTGATCTCGGAAGCTAAGCAGGGCTGGGCTTGGTTAGTACTTGGATGGGAGACTGCCTGGGAATACCTGGTGCTGTAAGCCTTTCATTTTCATGTCATTGAACCGCTTTTGATCCAGAGAAGGGGTGTATTAAAAGACCAAAAGCAGCTGCCCATTAATGAGGGCACATTAACGACACTGCTTTTGGCTCTTTTCCAATGTCTTGTGCTGCTAGCTGATGCCACCTACACCACACCAGGGCCTGAGTGACCGGCTGGGGCCACTTACACCACATCAGGGCCTGTGGCTCTGGCTGAGGCCACTTACACCACACCAGGGCCTGTGGCTGCTGGCTGAGGCCACCTACACCACACCAGGGCCTTAGTTGCTATTGAGGCCAATTACACTACACCAGGGTCTGTGGCTCTTGCTCAGGCCACTTACACCACACCAGGCCTGTGGCACTTGCTCAGGCCACTTACACCACACCAGGGCCTGTGGCTGCTGGCTGAGGCCACTTACACCACACCAGGGCCTGTGGCTGCTGGCTGAGGCCACCTACACCACACCAGGGCATTAGTTGGTATTGAGGCCAATTACACCACACCAGGGTCTGTGGCTCTTGCTCAGGCCACTTACACCACACCAGGGCCTGTGGCTCTTGCTCATGCCACTTACACCACACCAGGGCCTGTGGCTGCTGGCTGAGGCCACTTACACCACACCAGGGCCTGTGGCTGCTGGCTGAGGCCACCTACACCACACCAGGGCCTGTGGCTGCTGTCTGAGGCCACTTACACCACACAAGGGCCTGTGGCTGCTGGCTGAGGCCATCTACACCACACCAGGGCCTTAGTTGCTATTGAGGCCAATTACACCACACCAGGGTATGTGGCTCTTGCTCAGGCCACTTACACCACACCAGGGCCTTAGTTGCTATTGAGGCCAATTACACCACACCAGGGCCTGTGGCACTGGCTGAGGCCACTTACACCACACCAGGGCCTGTGGCTGCTGGCTTAGGCCACCTACACCACACCAGGGCCTTAGTTGCTATTGAGGCCACTTACACCACACCAGGGCCTGTGGCTGCTGGCTGAGGCCACCTACACCACACCAGGGCCCTTTTGCTGCTGGCTGAGGCCACTTACACCACACCAGTGCCTGTGGCTTCTGGCTGAGGCCACTTACACCACACCAGGGCATGTGGCTGCTGGCTGAGGCCACTTACACCACACCAGGGCCTGTGGCTCTTGCTCAGGCCACTCACATCACACCAGGCCCTGCGCTTCTGGCCGAGGCCATCTTCACCAAACCAGGCCCTGTGGTTCTTGCTCAGGCCACTTACACCACACCAGGGCCTTATTTGCTATTGAGGCCACTTACACCACACCAGGGCCTGTGGCACTTGCTCAGGCCACTTACACCACACCAGGGCCTGTGGCTGCTGGCTGAGGCCACTTACACCACACCAGGGCCTGTGGCTGCTGGCTGAGGCCACTTACACCACACCAGGGCCTTAGTTGCTATTGAGGCCAATTACACCACACCATGGTCTGTGGCTCTTGCTCAGGCCACTTACACCACACCAGGGCCTGTGGCTGCTGGCTGAGGCCACTTACACCACACAAGGGCTTGTGGCTGCTGGCTGAGGCCACCTACACCACACCAGGGCCTGTGGCTGCTGGCTGAGGCCACCTACACCACACCAGGGCCTGTGGCTCTTGCTCAGGCCACTTACACCACACCAGGGCCTGTGGCTCTTGCTCAGGCCACTTACACCACACCAGGGCCTGTGGCTCTTGCTCAGGCCACTCATATCACACCAGGCTCTGTGCTTCTGGCTGAGGCCACTTAGACCACACCAGGGCCTGTGGCTGCTGGCTGAGGCCACTTACACCACACCAGGGCCCTTTTGCTGCTGGCTGAGGCCACTTACACCACACCAGGGCCTGTGGCTTCTGGCTGAGGCCACTTACACCACACCAGGGCCTGTGGCTGCTGGCTGAGGCCACTTACACCACACCAGGGCCTGTGGCTCTTGCTCAGGCCACTCACATCACACCAGGCCCTGCGCTTCTGGCCGAGGCCATCTTCACCAAACCAGGCCCTGTGGCTCTTGCTCAGGCCACTTACACCACACCAGGGCCTGTGGCTCTGGCTTAGGCCACTTACACCACACCAGGGCCTGTGGCACTTGCTCAGGCCACTTACACCACACCAGGGCCTGTGGCTGCTGGCTGAGGCCACTTACACCACACCAGGGCCTGTGGCACTGGCTGAGGCCACTTAGACCACACCAGGGCCTGTGGCTGCTGGCTGAGGCCACCTACACCACACCAGGGCCTTAGTTGCTATTGAGGCCAATTACACCACACAAGGGCCTGTGGCTGCTGGCTGAGGCCACCTACACCACACCAGGGCCTGTGGCTGCTGGCTGAGGCCACTTACACCACACCAGGGCCTGAGTGACCGGCTGGGGCCACTTACACCACATCAGGGCCTGTGGCTCTGGCTGAGGCCACTTACACCACACCAGGGCCTGTGGCTGCTGGCTGAGGCCAGTTACACCACACCAGAGCCTGTGGCTGCTGGCTGAAGCCACTTACACCACACCAGGGCCTTAGTTGCTATTGAGGCCACTTACACCACACCAGGGCCTGTGGCTGCTGGCTGAGGCCACCTACACCACACCAGGGCCTGTGGCTGCTGGCTGAGGCCACTTACACCACACCAGGGCCTGTGGCTGCTGGCTGAAGCCACTTACACCACACCAGGGCCTTAGTTGCTATTGAGGCCACTTACACCACACCAGGGCCTGTGGCTGCTGGCTGAGGCCACCTACACCACACCAGGGCCCTTTTGCTGCTGGCTGAGGCCACTTACACCACACCAGGGCCTTAGTTGCTATTGAGGCCAATTACACCACACCATGGTCTGTGGCTCTTGCTCAGGCCACTTACACCACACCAGGGCCTGTGGCTGCTGGCTGAGGCCACTTACACCACACCAGGGCCTGTGGCTCTTACTCAGGCCACTTACACCACACCAGGGCCTGTGGCACTGGCTGAGGCCACTTAGACCACACCAGGGCCTGTGGCTGCTGGCTGAGGCCACTTACACCACACCAGGGCCTGTGGCTGCTGGCTGAGGCCACTTACACCAAACCAGGGCCTGTGGCTGCTTGCTGAGGCCATCTTCACCAAACCAGGCCCTGTGTTGCTTGCTGTGGCCATGTAAAACACACCAGGTCCTGTGCTGGTTCTTGAGGCCATCTTCAACAATCCAGGGCCTGTGCTGTTGGATAAATGCCAAACTGAGCCTTTGGGTTAGGGTATTATGCAAACATGCAGGTATGGTTATAGGATTGTCTTCGTAACTTCAGGTACTTGCCACCTAATCACTTGAATCCATAAATTGAGACATTGTGCTGGGGCCAGCAGCTTACGGCCATACCACCCTGAGCACGCCCGACCTCGTCTGATCTCGGAAGCTAAGCAGGGCTGGGCTTGGTTAGTACTTGGTTGGGAGACTGCCTGGGAATACCTGGTGCTGTAAGCCTTTCATTTTCATGTCATTGAACCGCTTTTGATCCAGAGAAGGGGTGTATTAAAAGACCAAAAGCAGCTCCCCATTAATGAGGGCACATTAACGACACTGCTTTTGGCTGTTTTCCAATGTCTTGTGCTGCTAGCTGATGCCACTTACACCACACCAGGGCCTGTGGCTGCTGGCTGAGGCCACTTACACCACACCAGGGCCTGTGGCTGCTGGCTGAGGCCACCTACACCACACCAGGGCCTTAGTTGCTATTGAGGCCAATTACACCACACAAGGGCCTGTGGCTGCTGGCTGAGGCCACCTACACCACACCAGGGCCTGTGGCTGCTGGCTGAGGCCACTTACAACACACCAGGGCCTGTGGCTCTTGCTCAGGCCACTCATATCACACCAGGCCCTGTGCTTCTGGCCGAGGCCATCTTCACCAAACCAGGCCCTGTGCTGCTTGCTGTGGCCATGTACAACACACCAGGCCCTGTGCTGGTTCCTGACGCCATCTTCAACAATCCAGGGCCTGTGCTGTTGGATAAATGCCAAACTGAGCCTTTGGGTTAGGGTATTATGCAAACATGCAGGTATGGTTATAGGATTGTCTTCGTAACTTCAGGTACTTGCCACCTAATCACTTGAATCCATAAATTGAGACATTGTGCTGGGGCCAGCAGATTACGGCCATACCACCCTGAGCACGCCCGACCTCGTCTGATCTCGGAAGCTAAGCAGGGCTGGGCTTGGTTAGTACTTGGATGGGAGACTGCCTGGGAATACCTGGTGCTGTAAGCCTTTCATTTTCATGTCATTGAACCGCTTTTGATCCAGAGAAGGGGTGTATTAAAAGACCAAAAGCAGCTCCCCATTAATGAGGGCACATTAACGACATTGCTTTTGGCTGTTTTCCAATGTCTTGTGCTGCTAGCTGATGCCACCTACACCACACCACGGCCTTATTTGCTGGCTGAGGTCACTTACACCACACCAGGGCCTGTGGCTCTTGCTCAGGCCACTTACACCACACCAGGGCCTGTGGCTCTTGCTCAGGCCACTTACACCACACCAGGGCCTGTGGGACCGGCTGGGGCCACTTACACCACACCAGGGCCTGTGGCTGCTGGCTGAGGCCACTTACACCACACAAGGGCCTGAGGGACCGGCTGGGGCCACTTACACCACATCAGGGCCTGTGGCTGCTGGCTGAGGCCACTTACACCACACCAGGGCCTGTGGCTGCTGGCTGAGGCCACCTACACCACACCAGGGCCTTAGTTGCTATTGAGGCCAATTACACCACACCAGGGTCTGTGGCTCTTGCTCAGGCCACTTACACCACACCAGGGCCTGTGGCACTGGCTGAGGCCACTTACACCACACCAGGGCCTGTGGCTGCTGGCTTAGGCCACCTACACCACACCAGGGCCTTAGTTGCTATTGAGGCCAATTACACCACACAAGGGCCTGTGGCTGCTGGCTGAGGCCACCTACACCACACCAGGGCCTGTGGCTGCTGGCTGAGGCCACTTACACCACACCAGTGCCTGTGGCTTCTGGCTGAGGCGACTTACACCACACCAGGGCCTGTGGCTGCTGGCTGAGGCCACTTACACCACACCAGGGCCTGTGGCTGCTGGCTGAGGCCACCTACACCACACCAGGGCATTAGTTGCTATTGAGGCCAATTACACCACACCAGGGTCTGTGGCTCTTGCTCAGGCCACTTACACCACACCAGGGCCTGTGGCTCTTGCTCAGGCCACTTACACCACACCAGGGCCTGTGGCTGCTGGCTGAGGCCACTTACACCACACCAGGGCCTGTGGCTGCTGGCTGAGGCCACCTACACCACACCAGGGCCTGTGGCTGCTGGCTGAGGCCACCTACACCACACCAGGGCCTGTGGCTGCTGGCTGAGGCCACTTACACCACACCAGTGCCTGTGGCTTCTGGCTGAGGCGACTTACACCACACCAGGGCCTGTGGCTGCTGGCTGAGGCCACTTACACCACACCAAGGCCTGTGGCTCTTGCTCAGGCCACTCACATCACACCAGGCCCTGCGCTTCTGGCCGAGGCCATCTTCACCAAACCAGGCCCTGTGGTTCTTGCTCAGGCCACTTACACCACACCAGGGTCTGTGGCTCTTGCTGAGGCCACTTTCACCACACCAGGGCCTGTGGCTGCTGGCTGAGGCCACCTACACCACACCAGGGCATTAGTTGCTATTGAGGCCAATTACACCACACCAGGGTCTGTGGCTCTTGCTCAGGCCACTTACACCACACCAGGGCCTGTGGCTCTTGCTCAGGCCACTTACACCACACCAGGGCCTGTGGCACTGGCTGAGGCCACTTACACCACACCAGGGCCTGTGGCTGCTGGCTGAGGCCACTTACACCACACCAGGGCCTGTGGCTGCTGGCTGAGGCCACTTACACCACACCAGGGCCTGTGGCTGGTGGCTGAGGCCACCTACTCCACACCAGGGCCTGTGGCTGCTGGCTGAGGCGACTTATACCACACCAGGGCCCTTTTGCTGCTGGCTGAGGCCACTTACACCACACCAGTGCCTGTGGCTTCTGTCTGAGGCGACTTACACCACACCAGGGCCTGTGGCTGCTGGCTGAGGCCAATTACACCACACCAGGGTCTGTGGCTCTTGCTCAGGCCACTTACACCACACCAGGGCCTGTGGCACTGGCTGAGGCCACTTACACCACACCAGGGCCTGTGGCTGCTGGCTGAGGCCACTTACACCACACCAGGGCCTGTGGCTGCTGGCTGAGGCCACTTACACCACACCAGGGCCTGTGGCTGCTGGCTGAGGCCACCTACACCACACCAGGGCCTGTGGCTGCTGGCTGAGGCGACTTACACCACACCAGGGCCCTTTTGCTGCTGGCTGAGGCCACTTACACCACACCAGTGCCTGTGGCTTCTGGCTGAGGCGACTTACACCACACCAGGGCCTGTGGCTGCTGGCTGAGGCCACTTACACCACACCAAGGCCTGTGGCTCTTGCTCCGGCCACTCACATCACACCAGGCCCTGCGCTTCTGGCCGAGGCCATCTTCACCAAACCAGGCCCTGTGCTGCTTGCTGTGGCCATGTACAACACACCAGGCCCTGTGCTGGTTCCTGAGGCCATCTTCAACAATCCAGGGCCTGTGCTGTTGGATAAATGCCAAACTGAGCCTTTGGGTTAGGGTATTATGCAAACATGCAGGTATGGTTATAGGATTGTCTTCGTAACTTCAGGTACTTGCCACCTAATCACTTGAATCCATAAATTGAGACATTGTGCTGGGGCCAGCAGCTTACAGCCATACCACCCTGAGCACGCCCGACCTCGTCTGATCTCGGAAGCTAAGCAGGGCTGGGCTTGGTTAGTACTTGGATGGGAGACTGCCTGGGAATACCTGGTGCTGTAAGCCTTTCATTTTCATGTCATTGAACCGCTTTTGATCCAGAGAAGGGGTGTATTAAAAGACCAAAAGCAGCTGCCCATTAATGAGGGCACATTAACGACACTGCTTTTGGCTGTTTTCCAATGTCTTGTGCTGCTAGCTGATGCCACCTACACCACACCAGGGCCTGAGTGACCGGCTGGGGCCACCTACACCACACCACGGCCTTATTTGCTGGCTGAGGTCACTTACACCACACCAGGGCCTGTGGCTCTTGCTCAGGCCACTTACACCACACCAGGGCCTGTGGCTCTTGCTCAGGCCACTTACACCACACCAGGGCCTGTGGGACCGGCTGGGGCCACTTACACCACACCAGGGCCTGTGGCTGCTGGCTGAGGCCACTTACACCACACAAGGGCCTGAGGGACCGGCTGGGGCCACTTACACCACATCAGGGCCTGTGGCTGCTGGCTGAGGCCACTTACACCACACCAGGGCCTGTGGCTGCTGGCTGAGGCCACCTACACCACACCAGGGCCTTAGTTGCTATTGAGGCCAATTACACCACACCAGGGTCTGTGGCTCTTGCTCAGGCCACTTACACCACACCAGGGCCTGTGGCACTGGCTGAGGCCACTTACACCACACCAGGGCCTGTGGCTGCTGGCTTAGGCCACCTACACCACACCAGGGCCTTAGTTGCTATTGAGGCCAATTACACCACACAAGGGCCTGTGGCTGCTGGCTGAGGCCACTTACACCACACCAGTGCCTGTGGCACTGGCTGAGGCCACTTACACCACACCAGGGCCTGTGGCTGCTGGCTGAGGCCAATTACAACACACCAGGGTCTGTGGCTCTTGCTCAGGCCACTTACACCACACCAGGGCCTGTGGCACTGGCTGAGGCAACTTACACCACACCAGGGCCTGTGGCTGCTGGCTGAGGCCACTTACACCACACCAAGGCCTGTGGCTCTTGCTCAGGCCATCTTCACCAAACCAGGGCCTGAGTGACCGGCTGGGGCCACTTACACCACACCAGGGCCTGTGGCTCTTGCTCAGGCCACTCATATCACACCAGGCCCTGTGCTTCTGGCCGAGGCCATCTTCACCAAACCAGGCCCTGTGCTGCTAGCTGTGGCCATTTACAACACACCAGGCCCTGTGCTGGTTCCTGAGGCCATCTTCAACAATCCAGGGCCTGTGCTGTTGGATAAATGCCAAACTGAGCCTTTGGGTTAGGGTATTATGCAAACATGCAGGTATGGTTATAGGATTGTCTTCGTAACTTCAGGTACTTGCCACCTAATCACTTGAATCCATAAATTGAGTCACTGTGCTGGGGCCAGCAGCTTACGGCCATACCACCCTGAGCACGCCCGACCTCGTCTGATCTCGGAAGCTAAGCAGGGCTGGGCTTGGTTAGTACTTGGATGGGAGACTGCCTGGGAATACCTGGTGCTGTAAGCCTTTCATTTTCATGTCATTGAACCGCTTTTGATCCAGAGAAGGGGTGTATTAAAAGACCAAAAGCAGCTGCCCATTAATGAGGGTACATTAACGACATTGCTTTTGGCTGTTTTCCAATGTCTTGTGCTGCTAGCTGATGCCACCTACACCACACCACGGCCTTATTTGCTGGCTGAGGCCACATACACCAAACCAGGGCCTTAGTTGCTATTGAGGCCAATTACACCACACCAGGGTCTGTGGCTCTTGCTCAGGCCACTTACACCACACCAGGGCCTGTGGCACTGGCTGAGGCCACTTACACCACACCAGGGCCTGTGGCTGCTGGCTGAGGCCACCTACACCACACCAGGGCCTTAGTTGCTATTTAGGCCAATTACACCACACAAGGGCCTGTGGCTGCTGGCTGAGGCCACCTACACCACACCAGGGCCTGTGGCTGCTGGCTGAGGCCACTTACACCACACCAGTGCCCTTTTGCTGCTGGCTGAGGCCACTTACACCACACCAGTGCCTGTGGCTTCTGGCTGAGGCGACTTACACCACACCAGGGCCTGTGGCTGCTGGCTGAGGCCACTTACACCACACCAAGGCCTGTGGCTCTTGCGCAGGCCACTCACATCACACCAGGCCCTGCGCTTCTGGCCGAGGCCATCTTCACCAAACCAGGCCCTGTGCTGCTTGCTGTGGCCATGTACAACACACCAGGCCCTGTGCTGGTTCCTGAGGCCATCTTCAACAATCCAGGGCCTGTGCTGTTGGATAAATGCCAAACTGAGCCTTTGGGTTAGGGTATTATGCAAACATGCAGGTATGGTTATAGGATTGTCTTCGTAACTTCAGGTACTTGCCACCTAATCACTTGAATCCATAAATTGAGACATTGTGCTGGGGCCAGCAGATTACGGCCATACCACCCTGAGCACGCCCGACCTCGTCTGATCTCGGAAGCTAAGCAGGGCTGGGCTTGGTTAGTACTTGGATGGGAGACTGCCTGGGAATACCTGGTGCTGTAAGCCTTTCATTTTCATGTCATTGAACCGCTTTTGATCCAGAGAAGGGGTGTATTAAAAGACCAAAAGCAGCTCCCCATTAATGAGGGCACATTAACGACATTGCTTTTGGCTGTTTTCCAATGTCTTGTGCTGCTAGCTGATGCCACCTACACCACACCACGGCCTTATTTGCTGGCTGAGGTCACTTACACCACACCAGGGCCTGTGGCTCTTGCTCAGGCCACTTACACCACACCAGGGCCTGTGGCTCTTGCTCAGGCCACTTACACCACACCAGGGCCTGTGGGACCGGCTGGGGCCACTTACACCACACCAGGGCCTGTGGCTGCTGGCTGAGGCCACTTACACCACACAAGGGCCTGAGGGACCGGCTGGGGCCACTTACACCACATCAGGGCCTGTGGCTGCTGGCTGAGGCCACTTACACCACACCAGGGCCTGTGGCTGCTGGCTGAGGCCACCTACACCACACCAGGGCCTTAGTTGCTATTGAGGCCAATTACACCACACCAGGGTCTGTGGCTCTTGCTCAGGCCACTTACACCACACCAGGGCCTGTGGCACTGGCTGAGGCCACTTACACCACACCAGGGCCTGTGGCTGCTGGCTTAGGCCACCTACACCACACCAGGGCCTTAGTTGCTATTGAGGCCAATTACACCACACAAGGGCCTGTGGCTGCTGGCTGAGGCCACCTACACCACACCAGGGCCTGTGGCTGCTGGCTGAGGCCACTTACACCACACCAGTGCCTGTGGCTTCTGGCTGAGGCGACTTACACCACACCAGGGCCTGTGGCTGCTGGCTGAGGCCACTTACACCACACCAGGGCCTGTGGCTGCTGGCTGAGGCCACCTACACCACACCAGGGCATTAGTTGCTATTGAGGCCAATTACACCACACCAGGGTCTGTGGCTCTTGCTCAGGCCACTTACACCACACCAGGGCCTGTGGCTCTTGCTCAGGCCACTTACACCACACCAGGGCCTGTGGCTGCTGGCTGAGGCCACTTACACCACACCAGGGCCTGTGGCTGCTGGCTGAGGCCACCTACACCACACCAGGGCCTGTGGCTGCTGGCTGAGGCCACCTACACCACACCAGGGCCTGTGGCTGCTGGCTGAGGCCACTTACACCACACCAGTGCCTGTGGCTTCTGGCTGAGGCGACTTACACCACACCAGGGCCTGTGGCTGCTGGCTGAGGCCACTTACACCACACCAAGGCCTGTGGCTCTTGCTCAGGCCACTCACATCACACCAGGCCCTGCGCTTCTGGCCGAGGCCATCTTCACCAAACCAGGCCCTGTGGTTCTTGCTCAGGCCACTTACACCACACCAGGGTCTGTGGCTCTTGCTGAGGCCACTTTCACCACACCAGGGCCTGTGGCTGCTGGCTGAGGCCACCTACACCACACCAGGGCATTAGTTGCTATTGAGGCCAATTACACCACACCAGGGTCTGTGGCTCTTGCTCAGGCCACTTACACCACACCAGGGCCTGTGGCTCTTGCTCAGGCCACTTACACCACACCAGGGCCTGTGGCACTGGCTGAGGCCACTTACACCACACCAGGGCCTGTGGCTGCTGGCTGAGGCCACTTACACCACACCAGGGCCTGTGGCTGCTGGCTGAGGCCACTTACACCACACCAGGGCCTGTGGCTGGTGGCTGAGGCCACCTACTCCACACCAGGGCCTGTGGCTGCTGGCTGAGGCGACTTATACCACACCAGGGCCCTTTTGCTGCTGGCTGAGGCCACTTACACCACACCAGTGCCTGTGGCTTCTGTCTGAGGCGACTTACACCACACCAGGGCCTGTGGCTGCTGGCTGAGGCCAATTACACCACACCAGGGTCTGTGGCTCTTGCTCAGGCCACTTACACCACACCAGGGCCTGTGGCACTGGCTGAGGCCACTTACACCACACCAGGGCCTGTGGCTGCTGGCTGAGGCCACTTACACCACACCAGGGCCTGTGGCTGCTGGCTGAGGCCACTTACACCACACCAGGGCCTGTGGCTGCTGGCTGAGGCCACCTACACCACACCAGGGCCTGTGGCTGCTGGCTGAGGCGACTTACACCACACCAGGGCCCTTTTGCTGCTGGCTGAGGCCACTTACACCACACCAGTGCCTGTGGCTTCTGGCTGAGGCGACTTACACCACACCAGGGCCTGTGGCTGCTGGCTGAGGCCACTTACACCACACCAAGGCCTGTGGCTCTTGCTCCGGCCACTCACATCACACCAGGCCCTGCGCTTCTGGCCGAGGCCATCTTCACCAAACCAGGCCCTGTGCTGCTTGCTGTGGCCATGTACAACACACCAGGCCCTGTGCTGGTTCCTGAGGCCATCTTCAACAATCCAGGGCCTGTGCTGTTGGATAAATGCCAAACTGAGCCTTTGGGTTAGGGTATTATGCAAACATGCAGGTATGGTTATAGGATTGTCTTCGTAACTTCAGGTACTTGCCACCTAATCACTTGAATCCATAAATTGAGACATTGTGCTGGGGCCAGCAGCTTACAGCCATACCACCCTGAGCACGCCCGACCTCGTCTGATCTCGGAAGCTAAGCAGGGCTGGGCTTGGTTAGTACTTGGATGGGAGACTGCCTGGGAATACCTGGTGCTGTAAGCCTTTCATTTTCATGTCATTGAACCGCTTTTGATCCAGAGAAGGGGTGTATTAAAAGACCAAAAGCAGCTGCCCATTAATGAGGGCACATTAACGACACTGCTTTTGGCTGTTTTCCAATGTCTTGTGCTGCTAGCTGATGCCACCTACACCACACCAGGGCCTGAGTGACCGGCTGGGGCCACCTACACCACACCACGGCCTTATTTGCTGGCTGAGGTCACTTACACCACACCAGGGCCTGTGGCTCTTGCTCAGGCCACTTACACCACACCAGGGCCTGTGGCTCTTGCTCAGGCCACTTACACCACACCAGGGCCTGTGGGACCGGCTGGGGCCACTTACACCACACCAGGGCCTGTGGCTGCTGGCTGAGGCCACTTACACCACACAAGGGCCTGAGGGACCGGCTGGGGCCACTTACACCACATCAGGGCCTGTGGCTGCTGGCTGAGGCCACTTACACCACACCAGGGCCTGTGGCTGCTGGCTGAGGCCACCTACACCACACCAGGGCCTTAGTTGCTATTGAGGCCAATTACACCACACCAGGGTCTGTGGCTCTTGCTCAGGCCACTTACACCACACCAGGGCCTGTGGCACTGGCTGAGG
Organism: Aulonocara stuartgranti; assembly: GCF_965226115.1. Taxonomy (NCBI): domain Eukaryota; kingdom Metazoa; phylum Chordata; class Actinopteri; order Cichliformes; family Cichlidae; genus Aulonocara; species Aulonocara stuartgranti. Next base: position 22,295,344 of record NC_138941.1, on the reverse strand, counting down.
CCACTTACACCACACCAGGGCCTGTGGCTGCTGGCTTAGGCCACCTACACCACACCAGGGCCTTAGTTGCTATTGAGGCCAATTACACCACACAAGGGCCTGTGGCTGCTGGCTGAGGCCACTTACACCACACCAGTGCCTGTGGCACTGGCTGAGGCCACTTACACCACACCAGGGCCTGTGGCTGCTGGCTGAGGCCAATTACAACACACCAGGGTCTGTGGCTCTTGCTCAGGCCACTTACACCACACCAGGGCCTGTGGCACTGGCTGAGGCAACTTACACCACACCAGGGCCTGTGGCTGCTGGCTGAGGCCACTTACACCACACCAAGGCCTGTGGCTCTTGCTCAGGCCATCTTCACCAAACCAGGGCCTGAGTGACCGGCTGGGGCCACTTACACCACACCAGGGCCTGTGGCTCTTGCTCAGGCCACTCATATCACACCAGGCCCTGTGCTTCTGGCCGAGGCCATCTTCACCAAACCAGGCCCTGTGCTGCTAGCTGTGGCCATTTACAACACACCAGGCCCTGTGCTGGTTCCTGAGGCCATCTTCAACAATCCAGGGCCTGTGCTGTTGGATAAATGCCAAACTGAGCCTTTGGGTTAGGGTATTATGCAAACATGCAGGTATGGTTATAGGATTGTCTTCGTAACTTCAGGTACTTGCCACCTAATCACTTGAATCCATAAATTGAGTCACTGTGCTGGGGCCAGCAGCTTACGGCCATACCACCCTGAGCACGCCCGACCTCGTCTGATCTCGGAAGCTAAGCAGGGCTGGGCTTGGTTAGTACTTGGATGGGAGACTGCCTGGGAATACCTGGTGCTGTAAGCCTTTCATTTTCATGTCATTGAACCGCTTTTGATCCAGAGAAGGGGTGTATTAAAAGACCAAAAGCAGCTGCCCATTAATGAGGGTACATTAACGACATTGCTTTTGGCTGTTTTCCAATGTCTTGTGCTGCTAGCTGATGCCACCTACACCACACCACGGCCTTATTTGCTGGCTGAGGCCACATACACCAAACCAGGGCCTTAGTTGCTATTGAGGCCAATTACACCACACCAGGGTCTGTGGCTCTTGCTCAGGCCACTTACACCACACCAGGGCCTGTGGCACTGGCTGAGGCCACTTACACCACACCAGGGCCTGTGGCTGCTGGCTGAGGCCACCTACACCACACCAGGGCCTTAGTTGCTATTTAGGCCAATTACACCACACAAGGGCCTGTGGCTGCTGGCTGAGGCCACCTACACCACACCAGGGCCTGTGGCTGCTGGCTGAGGCCACTTACACCACACCAGTGCCCTTTTGCTGCTGGCTGAGGCCACTTACACCACACCAGTGCCTGTGGCTTCTGGCTGAGGCGACTTACACCACACCAGGGCCTGTGGCTGCTGGCTGAGGCCACTTACACCACACCAAGGCCTGTGGCTCTTGCGCAGGCCACTCACATCACACCAGGCCCTGCGCTTCTGGCCGAGGCCATCTTCACCAAACCAGGCCCTGTGCTGCTTGCTGTGGCCATGTACAACACACCAGGCCCTGTGCTGGTTCCTGAGGCCATCTTCAACAATCCAGGGCCTGTGCTGTTGGATAAATGCCAAACTGAGCCTTTGGGTTAGGGTATTATGCAAACATGCAGGTATGGTTATAGGATTGTCTTCGTAACTTCAGGTAGTTGCCACCTAATCACTTGAATCCATAAATTGAGACATTGTGCTGGAGCCAGCAGCTTACGGCCATACCACCCTGAGCACGCCCGACCTCGTCTGATCTCGGAAGCTAAGCAGGGCTGGGCTTGGTTAGTACTTGGATGGGAGACTGCCTGGGAATACCTGGTGCTGTAAGCCTTTCATTTTCATGTCATTGAACCGCTTTTGATCCAGAGAAGGGGTGTATTAAAAGACCAAAAGCAGCTGCCCATTAATGAGGGCACATTAACGACACTGCTTTTGGCTCTTTTCCAATGTCTTGTGCTGCTAGCTGATGCCACCTACACCACACCAGGGCCTGAGTGACCGGCTGGGGCCACTTACACCACATCAGGGCCTGTGGCTCTGGCTGAGGCCACTTACACCACACCAGGGCCTGTGGCTGCTGGCTGAGGCCACCTACACCACACCAGGGCCTTAGTTGCTATTGAGGCCAATTACACTACACCAGGGTCTGTGGCTCTTGCTCAGGCCACTTACACCACACCAGGCCTGTGGCACTTGCTCAGGCCACTTACACCACACCAGGGCCTGTGGCTGCTGGCTGAGGCCACTTACACCACACCAGGGCCTGTGGCTGCTGGCTGAGGCCACCTACACCACACCAGGGCATTAGTTGGTATTGAGGCCAATTACACCACACCAGGGTCTGTGGCTCTTGCTCAGGCCACTTACACCACACCAGGGCCTGTGGCTCTTGCTCATGCCACTTACACCACACCAGGGCCTGTGGCTGCTGGCTGAGGCCACTTACACCACACCAGGGCCTGTGGCTGCTGGCTGAGGCCACCTACACCACACCAGGGCCTGTGGCTGCTGTCTGAGGCCACTTACACCACACAAGGGCCTGTGGCTGCTGGCTGAGGCCATCTACACCACACCAGGGCCTTAGTTGCTATTGAGGCCAATTACACCACACCAGGGTATGTGGCTCTTGCTCAGGCCACTTACACCACACCAGGGCCTTAGTTGCTATTGAGGCCAATTACACCACACCAGGGCCTGTGGCACTGGCTGAGGCCACTTACACCACACCAGGGCCTGTGGCTGCTGGCTTAGGCCACCTACACCACACCAGGGCCTTAGTTGCTATTGAGGCCACTTACACCACACCAGGGCCTGTGGCTGCTGGCTGAGGCCACCTACACCACACCAGGGCCCTTTTGCTGCTGGCTGAGGCCACTTACACCACACCAGTGCCTGTGGCTTCTGGCTGAGGCCACTTACACCACACCAGGGCATGTGGCTGCTGGCTGAGGCCACTTACACCACACCAGGGCCTGTGGCTCTTGCTCAGGCCACTCACATCACACCAGGCCCTGCGCTTCTGGCCGAGGCCATCTTCACCAAACCAGGCCCTGTGGTTCTTGCTCAGGCCACTTACACCACACCAGGGCCTTATTTGCTATTGAGGCCACTTACACCACACCAGGGCCTGTGGCACTTGCTCAGGCCACTTACACCACACCAGGGCCTGTGGCTGCTGGCTGAGGCCACTTACACCACACCAGGGCCTGTGGCTGCTGGCTGAGGCCACTTACACCACACCAGGGCCTTAGTTGCTATTGAGGCCAATTACACCACACCATGGTCTGTGGCTCTTGCTCAGGCCACTTACACCACACCAGGGCCTGTGGCTGCTGGCTGAGGCCACTTACACCACACAAGGGCTTGTGGCTGCTGGCTGAGGCCACCTACACCACACCAGGGCCTGTGGCTGCTGGCTGAGGCCACCTACACCACACCAGGGCCTGTGGCTCTTGCTCAGGCCACTTACACCACACCAGGGCCTGTGGCTCTTGCTCAGGCCACTTACACCACACCAGGGCCTGTGGCTCTTGCTCAGGCCACTCATATCACACCAGGCTCTGTGCTTCTGGCTGAGGCCACTTAGACCACACCAGGGCCTGTGGCTGCTGGCTGAGGCCACTTACACCACACCAGGGCCCTTTTGCTGCTGGCTGAGGCCACTTACACCACACCAGGGCCTGTGGCTTCTGGCTGAGGCCACTTACACCACACCAGGGCCTGTGGCTGCTGGCTGAGGCCACTTACACCACACCAGGGCCTGTGGCTCTTGCTCAGGCCACTCACATCACACCAGGCCCTGCGCTTCTGGCCGAGGCCATCTTCACCAAACCAGGCCCTGTGGCTCTTGCTCAGGCCACTTACACCACACCAGGGCCTGTGGCTCTGGCTTAGGCCACTTACACCACACCAGGGCCTGTGGCACTTGCTCAGGCCACTTACACCACACCAGGGCCTGTGGCTGCTGGCTGAGGCCACTTACACCACACCAGGGCCTGTGGCACTGGCTGAGGCCACTTAGACCACACCAGGGCCTGTGGCTGCTGGCTGAGGCCACCTACACCACACCAGGGCCTTAGTTGCTATTGAGGCCAATTACACCACACAAGGGCCTGTGGCTGCTGGCTGAGGCCACCTACACCACACCAGGGCCTGTGGCTGCTGGCTGAGGCCACTTACACCACACCAGGGCCTGAGTGACCGGCTGGGGCCACTTACACCACATCAGGGCCTGTGGCTCTGGCTGAGGCCACTTACACCACACCAGGGCCTGTGGCTGCTGGCTGAGGCCAGTTACACCACACCAGAGCCTGTGGCTGCTGGCTGAAGCCACTTACACCACACCAGGGCCTTAGTTGCTATTGAGGCCACTTACACCACACCAGGGCCTGTGGCTGCTGGCTGAGGCCACCTACACCACACCAGGGCCTGTGGCTGCTGGCTGAGGCCACTTACACCACACCAGGGCCTGTGGCTGCTGGCTGAAGCCACTTACACCACACCAGGGCCTTAGTTGCTATTGAGGCCACTTACACCACACCAGGGCCTGTGGCTGCTGGCTGAGGCCACCTACACCACACCAGGGCCCTTTTGCTGCTGGCTGAGGCCACTTACACCACACCAGGGCCTTAGTTGCTATTGAGGCCAATTACACCACACCATGGTCTGTGGCTCTTGCTCAGGCCACTTACACCACACCAGGGCCTGTGGCTGCTGGCTGAGGCCACTTACACCACACCAGGGCCTGTGGCTCTTACTCAGGCCACTTACACCACACCAGGGCCTGTGGCACTGGCTGAGGCCACTTAGACCACACCAGGGCCTGTGGCTGCTGGCTGAGGCCACTTACACCACACCAGGGCCTGTGGCTGCTGGCTGAGGCCACTTACACCAAACCAGGGCCTGTGGCTGCTTGCTGAGGCCATCTTCACCAAACCAGGCCCTGTGTTGCTTGCTGTGGCCATGTAAAACACACCAGGTCCTGTGCTGGTTCTTGAGGCCATCTTCAACAATCCAGGGCCTGTGCTGTTGGATAAATGCCAAACTGAGCCTTTGGGTTAGGGTATTATGCAAACATGCAGGTATGGTTATAGGATTGTCTTCGTAACTTCAGGTACTTGCCACCTAATCACTTGAATCCATAAATTGAGACATTGTGCTGGGGCCAGCAGCTTACGGCCATACCACCCTGAGCACGCCCGACCTCGTCTGATCTCGGAAGCTAAGCAGGGCTGGGCTTGGTTAGTACTTGGTTGGGAGACTGCCTGGGAATACCTGGTGCTGTAAGCCTTTCATTTTCATGTCATTGAACCGCTTTTGATCCAGAGAAGGGGTGTATTAAAAGACCAAAAGCAGCTCCCCATTAATGAGGGCACATTAACGACACTGCTTTTGGCTGTTTTCCAATGTCTTGTGCTGCTAGCTGATGCCACTTACACCACACCAGGGCCTGTGGCTGCTGGCTGAGGCCACTTACACCACACCAGGGCCTGTGGCTGCTGGCTGAGGCCACCTACACCACACCAGGGCCTTAGTTGCTATTGAGGCCAATTACACCACACAAGGGCCTGTGGCTGCTGGCTGAGGCCACCTACACCACACCAGGGCCTGTGGCTGCTGGCTGAGGCCACTTACAACACACCAGGGCCTGTGGCTCTTGCTCAGGCCACTCATATCACACCAGGCCCTGTGCTTCTGGCCGAGGCCATCTTCACCAAACCAGGCCCTGTGCTGCTTGCTGTGGCCATGTACAACACACCAGGCCCTGTGCTGGTTCCTGACGCCATCTTCAACAATCCAGGGCCTGTGCTGTTGGATAAATGCCAAACTGAGCCTTTGGGTTAGGGTATTATGCAAACATGCAGGTATGGTTATAGGATTGTCTTCGTAACTTCAGGTACTTGCCACCTAATCACTTGAATCCATAAATTGAGACATTGTGCTGGGGCCAGCAGATTACGGCCATACCACCCTGAGCACGCCCGACCTCGTCTGATCTCGGAAGCTAAGCAGGGCTGGGCTTGGTTAGTACTTGGATGGGAGACTGCCTGGGAATACCTGGTGCTGTAAGCCTTTCATTTTCATGTCATTGAACCGCTTTTGATCCAGAGAAGGGGTGTATTAAAAGACCAAAAGCAGCTCCCCATTAATGAGGGCACATTAACGACATTGCTTTTGGCTGTTTTCCAATGTCTTGTGCTGCTAGCTGATGCCACCTACACCACACCACGGCCTTATTTGCTGGCTGAGGTCACTTACACCACACCAGGGCCTGTGGCTCTTGCTCAGGCCACTTACACCACACCAGGGCCTGTGGCTCTTGCTCAGGCCACTTACACCACACCAGGGCCTGTGGGACCGGCTGGGGCCACTTACACCACACCAGGGCCTGTGGCTGCTGGCTGAGGCCACTTACACCACACAAGGGCCTGAGGGACCGGCTGGGGCCACTTACACCACATCAGGGCCTGTGGCTGCTGGCTGAGGCCACTTACACCACACCAGGGCCTGTGGCTGCTGGCTGAGGCCACCTACACCACACCAGGGCCTTAGTTGCTATTGAGGCCAATTACACCACACCAGGGTCTGTGGCTCTTGCTCAGGCCACTTACACCACACCAGGGCCTGTGGCACTGGCTGAGGCCACTTACACCACACCAGGGCCTGTGGCTGCTGGCTTAGGCCACCTACACCACACCAGGGCCTTAGTTGCTATTGAGGCCAATTACACCACACAAGGGCCTGTGGCTGCTGGCTGAGGCCACCTACACCACACCAGGGCCTGTGGCTGCTGGCTGAGGCCACTTACACCACACCAGTGCCTGTGGCTTCTGGCTGAGGCGACTTACACCACACCAGGGCCTGTGGCTGCTGGCTGAGGCCACTTACACCACACCAGGGCCTGTGGCTGCTGGCTGAGGCCACCTACACCACACCAGGGCATTAGTTGCTATTGAGGCCAATTACACCACACCAGGGTCTGTGGCTCTTGCTCAGGCCACTTACACCACACCAGGGCCTGTGGCTCTTGCTCAGGCCACTTACACCACACCAGGGCCTGTGGCTGCTGGCTGAGGCCACTTACACCACACCAGGGCCTGTGGCTGCTGGCTGAGGCCACCTACACCACACCAGGGCCTGTGGCTGCTGGCTGAGGCCACCTACACCACACCAGGGCCTGTGGCTGCTGGCTGAGGCCACTTACACCACACCAGTGCCTGTGGCTTCTGGCTGAGGCGACTTACACCACACCAGGGCCTGTGGCTGCTGGCTGAGGCCACTTACACCACACCAAGGCCTGTGGCTCTTGCTCAGGCCACTCACATCACACCAGGCCCTGCGCTTCTGGCCGAGGCCATCTTCACCAAACCAGGCCCTGTGGTTCTTGCTCAGGCCACTTACACCACACCAGGGTCTGTGGCTCTTGCTGAGGCCACTTTCACCACACCAGGGCCTGTGGCTGCTGGCTGAGGCCACCTACACCACACCAGGGCATTAGTTGCTATTGAGGCCAATTACACCACACCAGGGTCTGTGGCTCTTGCTCAGGCCACTTACACCACACCAGGGCCTGTGGCTCTTGCTCAGGCCACTTACACCACACCAGGGCCTGTGGCACTGGCTGAGGCCACTTACACCACACCAGGGCCTGTGGCTGCTGGCTGAGGCCACTTACACCACACCAGGGCCTGTGGCTGCTGGCTGAGGCCACTTACACCACACCAGGGCCTGTGGCTGGTGGCTGAGGCCACCTACTCCACACCAGGGCCTGTGGCTGCTGGCTGAGGCGACTTATACCACACCAGGGCCCTTTTGCTGCTGGCTGAGGCCACTTACACCACACCAGTGCCTGTGGCTTCTGTCTGAGGCGACTTACACCACACCAGGGCCTGTGGCTGCTGGCTGAGGCCAATTACACCACACCAGGGTCTGTGGCTCTTGCTCAGGCCACTTACACCACACCAGGGCCTGTGGCACTGGCTGAGGCCACTTACACCACACCAGGGCCTGTGGCTGCTGGCTGAGGCCACTTACACCACACCAGGGCCTGTGGCTGCTGGCTGAGGCCACTTACACCACACCAGGGCCTGTGGCTGCTGGCTGAGGCCACCTACACCACACCAGGGCCTGTGGCTGCTGGCTGAGGCGACTTACACCACACCAGGGCCCTTTTGCTGCTGGCTGAGGCCACTTACACCACACCAGTGCCTGTGGCTTCTGGCTGAGGCGACTTACACCACACCAGGGCCTGTGGCTGCTGGCTGAGGCCACTTACACCACACCAAGGCCTGTGGCTCTTGCTCCGGCCACTCACATCACACCAGGCCCTGCGCTTCTGGCCGAGGCCATCTTCACCAAACCAGGCCCTGTGCTGCTTGCTGTGGCCATGTACAACACACCAGGCCCTGTGCTGGTTCCTGAGGCCATCTTCAACAATCCAGGGCCTGTGCTGTTGGATAAATGCCAAACTGAGCCTTTGGGTTAGGGTATTATGCAAACATGCAGGTATGGTTATAGGATTGTCTTCGTAACTTCAGGTACTTGCCACCTAATCACTTGAATCCATAAATTGAGACATTGTGCTGGGGCCAGCAGCTTACAGCCATACCACCCTGAGCACGCCCGACCTCGTCTGATCTCGGAAGCTAAGCAGGGCTGGGCTTGGTTAGTACTTGGATGGGAGACTGCCTGGGAATACCTGGTGCTGTAAGCCTTTCATTTTCATGTCATTGAACCGCTTTTGATCCAGAGAAGGGGTGTATTAAAAGACCAAAAGCAGCTGCCCATTAATGAGGGCACATTAACGACACTGCTTTTGGCTGTTTTCCAATGTCTTGTGCTGCTAGCTGATGCCACCTACACCACACCAGGGCCTGAGTGACCGGCTGGGGCCACCTACACCACACCACGGCCTTATTTGCTGGCTGAGGTCACTTACACCACACCAGGGCCTGTGGCTCTTGCTCAGGCCACTTACACCACACCAGGGCCTGTGGCTCTTGCTCAGGCCACTTACACCACACCAGGGCCTGTGGGACCGGCTGGGGCCACTTACACCACACCAGGGCCTGTGGCTGCTGGCTGAGGCCACTTACACCACACAAGGGCCTGAGGGACCGGCTGGGGCCACTTACACCACATCAGGGCCTGTGGCTGCTGGCTGAGGCCACTTACACCACACCAGGGCCTGTGGCTGCTGGCTGAGGCCACCTACACCACACCAGGGCCTTAGTTGCTATTGAGGCCAATTACACCACACCAGGGTCTGTGGCTCTTGCTCAGGCCACTTACACCACACCAGGGCCTGTGGCACTGGCTGAGGCCACTTACACCACACCAGGGCCTGTGGCTGCTGGCTTAGGCCACCTACACCACACCAGGGCCTTAGTTGCTATTGAGGCCAATTACACCACACAAGGGCCTGTGGCTGCTGGCTGAGGCCACCTACACCACACCAGGGCCTGTGGCTGCTGGCTGAGGCCACTTACACCACACCAGTGCCTGTGGCTTCTGGCTGAGGCGACTTACACCACACCAGGGCCTGTGGCTGCTGGCTGAGGCCACTTACACCACACCAGGGCCTGTGGCTGCTGGCTGAGGCCACCTACACCACACCAGGGCATTAGTTGCTATTGAGGCCAATTACACCACACCAGGGTCTGTGGCTCTTGCTCAGGCCACTTACACCACACCAGGGCCTGTGGCTCTTGCTCAGGCCACTTACACCACACCAGGGCCTGTGGCTGCTGGCTGAGGCCACTTACACCACACCAGGGCCTGTGGCTGCTGGCTGAGGCCACCTACACCACACCAGGGCCTGTGGCTGCTGGCTGAGGCCACCTACACCACACCAGGGCCTGTGGCTGCTGGCTGAGGCCACCTACACCACACCAGGGCCTGTGGCTGCTGGCTGAGGCCACTTACACCACACCAGTGCCTGTGGCTTCTGGCTGAGGCGACTTACACCACACCAGGGCCTGTGGCTGCTGGCTGAGGCCACTTACACCACACCAAGGCCTGTGGCTCTTGCTCAGGCCACTCACATCACACCAGGCCCTGCGCTTCTGGCCGAGGCCATCTTCACCAAACCAGGCCCTGTGGTTCTTGCTCAGGCCACTTACACCACACCAGGGTCTGTGGCTCTTGCTGAGGCCACTTTCACCACACCAGGGCCTGTGGCTGCTGGCTGAGGCCACCTACACCACACCAGGGCATTAGTTGCTATTGAGGCCAATTACACCACACCAGGGTCTGTGGCTCTTGCTCAGGCCACTTACACCACACCAGGGCCTGTGGCTCTTGCTCAGGCCACTTACACCACACCAGGGCCTGTGGCACTGGCTGAGGCCACTTACACCACACCAGGGCCTGTGGCTGCTGGCTGAGGCCACTTACACCACACCAGGGCCTGTGGCTGCTGGCTGAGGCCACTTACACCACACCAGGGCCTGTGGCTGGTGGCTGAGGCCACCTACACCACACCAGGGCCTGTGGCTGCTGGCTGAGGCGACTTATACCACACCAGGGCCCTTTTGCTGCTGGCTGAGGCCACTTACACCACACCAGTGCCTGTGGCTTCTGTCTGAGGCGACTTACACCACACCAGGGCCTGTGGCTGCTGGCTGAGGCCAATTACACCACACCAGGGTCTGTGGCTCTTGCTCAGGCCACTTACACCACACCAGGGCCTGTGGCACTGGCTGAGGCCACTTACACCACACCAGGGCCTGTGGCTGCTGGCTGAGGCCACTTACACCACACCAGGGCCTGTGGCTGCTGGCTGAGGCCACTTACACCACACCAGGGCCTGTGGCTGCTGGCTGAGGCCACCTACACCACACCAGGGCCTGTGGCTGCTGGCTGAGGCGACTTACACCACACCAGGGCCCTTTTGCTGCTGGCTGAGGCCACTTACACCACACCAGTGCCTGTGGCTTCTGGCTGAGGCGACTTACACCACACCAGGGCCTGTGGCTGCTGGCTGAGGCCACTTACACCACACCAAGGCCTGTGGCTCTTGCTCCGGCCACTCACATCACACCAGGCCCTGCGCTTCTGGCCGAGGCCATCTTCACCAAACCAGGCCCTGTGCTGCTTGCTGTGGCCATGTACAACACACCAGGCCCTGTGCTGGTTCCTGAGGCCATCTTCAACAATCCAGGGCCTGTGCTGTTGGATAAATGCCAAACTGAGCCTTTGGGTTAGGGTATTATGCAAACATGCAGGTATGGTTATAGGATTGTCTTCGTAACTTCAGGTACTTGCCACCTAATCACTTGAATCCATAAATTGAGACATTGTGCTGGGGCCAGCAGCTTACGGCCATACCACCCTGAGCACGCCCGACCTCGTCTGATCTCGGAAGCTAAGCAGGGCTGGGCTTGGTTAGTACTTGGATGGGAGACTGCCTGGGAATACCTGGTGCTGTAAGCCTTTCATTTTCATGTCATTGAACCGCTTTTGATCCAGAGAAGGGGTGTATTAAAAGACCAAAAGCAGCTGCCCATTAATGAGGGCACATTAACGACACTGCTTTTGGCTGTTTTCCAATGTCTTGTGCTGCTAGCTGATGCCACCTACACCACACCAGGGCCTGAGTGACCGGCTGGGGCCACTTACACCACATCAGGGCCTGTGACTTGGCTGAGGCCACTTACACCACACCAGGGCCTGTGGCTGCTGGCTGAGGCCAGTTACACCACACCAGAGCCTGTGGCTGCTGGCTGAAGCCACTTACACCACACCAGGGCCTTAGTTGCTATTGAGGCCACTTACACCACACCAGGGCCTGTGGCTGCTGGCTGAGGCCACCTACACCACACCAGGGCCTGTGGCTGCTGGCTGAGGCCACTTACACCACACCAGGGCCTGTGGCTCTTGCTCAGGCCACTCACATCACACCAGGCCCTGCGCTTCTGGCCGAGGCCATCTTCACCAAACCAGGCCCTGTGGTTCTTGCTCAGGCCACTTACACCACACCAGGGCCTGTGGCTGCTGGCTGAAGCCACTTACACCACACCAGGGCCTTAGTTGCTATTGAGGCCACTTACACCACACCAGGGCCTGTGGCTGCTGGCTGAGGCCACCTACACCACACCAGGGCCCTTTTGCTGCTGGCTGAGGCCACTTACACCACACCAGTGCCTGTGGCTTCTGGCTGAGGCCACTTACACCACACCAGGGCATGTGGCTGCTGGCTGAGGCCACTTACACCACACCAGGGCCTGTGGCTCTTGCTCAGGCCACTCACATCACACCAGGCCCTGCGCTTCTGGCCGAGGCCATCTTCACCAAACCAGGCCCTGTGGTTCTTGCTCAGGCCACTTACACCACACCAGGGCCTTATTTGCTATTGAGGCCACTTACACCACACCAGGGCCTGTGGCACTTGCTCAGGCCACTTACACCACACCAGGGCCTGTGGCACTTGCTCAGGCCACTTACACCACACCAGGGCCTGTGGCTGCTGGCTGAGGCCACTTACACCACACCAGGGCCTGTGGCTCTTGCTCAGGCCACTTACACCACACCAGGGCCTGTGTCACTGGCTGAGGCCACTTAGACCACACCAGGGCCTGTGGCTGCTGGCTGAGGCCACTCACAACACACCAGGGCCTGTGGCTGCTAGCTGAGGCCACTTACACCAAACCAGGGCCTGTGGCTGCTTGCTGAGGCCACCTACACCACACCAGGGCCTTAGTTGCTATTGAGGCCAATTACACCACACAAGGGCCTGTGGCTGCTGGCTGAGGCCACCTACACCACACCAGGGCCTGTGGCTGCTGGCTGAGGCCACTTACAACACACCAGGGCCTGTGGCTGCTGGCTGAGGCCACCTACACCACACCAGGGCCTGTGGCTGCTGGCTGAGGCCACTTACAACACACCAGGGTCTGTGGCTCTTGCTCAGGCCACTCATATCACACCAGGCCCTGTGGTTCTGGCCGAGGCCATCTTCACCAAACCAGGCCCTGTGCTGCTTGCTGTGGCCATGTACAACACACCAGGCCCTGTGCTGGTTCCTGACGCCATCTTCAATAATCCTGGGCCTGTGCTGTTGGATAAATGCCAAACTGAGCCTTTGGGTTAGGGTATTATGCAAACATGCAGGTATGGTTATAGGATTGTCTTCGTAACTTCAGGTACTTGCCACCTAATCACTTGAATCCATAAATTGAGACATTGTGCTGGGGCCAGCAGCTTACGGCCATACCACCCTGAGCACGCCCGACCTCGTCTGATCTCGGAAGCTAAGCAGGGCTGGGCTTGGTTAGTACTTGGATGGGAGACTGCGTGGGAATACCTGGTGCTGTAAGCCTTTCATTTTCATGTCATTGAACCGCTTTTGATCCAGAGAAGGGGTGTATTAAAAGACCAAAAGCAGCTGCCCATTAATGAGGGCACATTAACGACATTGCTTTTGGCTGTTTTCCAATGTCTTGTGCTGCTAGCTGATGCCACTTACACCACACCAGGGCCTGTGGCTGCTGGCTGAGGCCACTTACACCACACCAGGGCCTGTGGCTGCTGGCTGAGGCCACTTACACCACACCAGGGCCTTAGTTGCTATTGAGGCCAATTACACCACACCATGGTCTGTGGCTCTTGCTCAGGCCACTTACACCACACCAGGGCCTGTGGCTGCTGGCTGAGGCCACTTACACCACACAAGGGCTTGTGGCTGCTGGCTGAGGCCACCTACACCACACCAGGGCCTGTGGCTGCTGGCTGAGGCCACCTACACCACACCAGGGCCTGTGGCTCTTGCTCAGGCCACTTACACCACACCAGGGCCTGTGGCTCTTGCTCAGGCCACTTACACCACACCAGGGCCTGTGGCTCTTGCTCAGGCCACTCATATCACACCAGGCTCTGTGCTTCTGGCTGAGGCCACTTAGACCACACCAGGGCCTGTGGCTGCTGGCTGAGGCCACTTACACCACACCAGGGCCTGTGGCTGCTGGCTGAGGCCATCTACACCACACCAGGGCCTGTGGCTGCTGGCTGAGGCGACTTACACCACACCAGGGCCCTTTTGCTGCTGGCTGAGGCCACTTACACCACACCAGTGCCTGTGGCTTCTGGCTGAGGCGACTTACACCACACCAGGGCCTGTGGCTGCTGGCTGAGGCCACTTACACCACACCAGGGCCTGTGGCTCTTGCTCAGGCCACTCACATCACACCAGGCCCTGCGCTTCTGGCCGAGGCCATCTTCACCAAACCAGGCCCTGTGGCTCTTGCTCAGGCCACTTACACCACACCAGGGCCTGTGGCTCTGGCTTAGGCCACTTACACCACACCAGGGCCTGTGGCACTTGCTCAGGCCACTTACACCACACCAGGGCCTGTGGCTGCTGGCTGAGGCCACTTACACCACACCAGGGCCTGTGGCACTGGCTGAGGCCACTTAGACCACACCAGGGCCTGTGGCTGCTGGCTGAGGCCACCTACACCACACCAGGGCCTTAGTTGCTATTGAGGCCAATTACACCACACAAGGGCCTGTGGCTGCTGGCTGAGGCCACCTACACCACACCAGGGCCTGTGGCTGCTGGCTGAGGCCACTTACACCACACCAGGGCCTGAGTGACCGGCTGGGGCCACTTACACCACATCAGGGCCTGTGGCTCTGGCTGAGGCCACTTACACCACACCAGGGCCTGTGGCTGCTGGCTGAGGCCAGTTACACCACACCAGAGCCTGTGGCTGCTGGCTGAAGCCACTTACACCACACCAGGGCCTTAGTTGCTATTGAGGCCACTTACACCACACCAGGGCCTGTGGCTGCTGGCTGAGGCCACCTACACCACACCAGGGCCTGTGGCTGCTGGCTGAGGCCACTTACACCACACCAGGGCCTGTGGCTGCTGGCTGAAGCCACTTACACCACACCAGGGCCTTAGTTGCTATTGAGGCCACTTACACCACACCAGGGCCTGTGGCTGCTGGCTGAGGCCACCTACACCACACCAGGGCCCTTTTGCTGCTGGCTGAGGCCACTTACACCACACCAGGGCCTTAGTTGCTATTGAGGCCAATTACACCACACCATGGTCTGTGGCTCTTGCTCAGGCCACTTACACCACACCAGGGCCTGTGGCTGCTGGCTGAGGCCACTTACACCACACCAGGGCCTGTGGCTCTTACTCAGGCCACTTACACCACACCAGGGCCTGTGGCACTGGCTGAGGCCACTTAGACCACACCAGGGCCTGTGGCTGCTGGCTGAGGGCACTTACACCACACCAGGGCCTGTGGCTGCTGGCTGAGGCCACTTACACCAAACCAGGGCCTGTGGCTGCTTGCTGAGGCCATCTTCACCAAACCAGGCCCTGTGTTGCTTGCTGTGGCCATGTAAAACACACCAGGTCCTGTGCTGGTTCTTGAGGCCATCTTCAACAATCCAGGGCCTGTGCTGTTGGATAAATGCCAAACTGAGCCTTTGGGTTAGGGTATTATGCAAACATGCAGGTATGGTTATAGGATTGTCTTCGTAACTTCAGGTACTTGCCACCTAATCACTTGAATCCATAAATTGAGACATTGTGCTGGGGCCAGCAGCTTACGGCCATACCACCCTGAGCACGCCCGACCTCGTCTGATCTCGGAAGCTAAGCAGGGCTGGGCTTGGTTAGTACTTGGTTGGGAGACTGCCTGGGAATACCTGGTGCTGTAAGCCTTTCATTTTCATGTCATTGAACCGCTTTTGATCCAGAGAAGGGGTGTATTAAAAGACCAAAAGCAGCTCCCCATTAATGAGGGCACATTAACGACACTGCTTTTGGCTGTTTTCCAATGTCTTGTGCTGCTAGCTGATGCCACTTACACCACACCAGGGCCTGTGGCTGCTGGCTGAGGCCACTTACACCACACCAGGGCCTGTGGCTGCTGGCTGAGGCCACCTACACCACACCAGGGCCTTAGTTGCTATTGAGGCCAATTACACCACACAAGGGCCTGTGGCTGCTGGCTGAGGCCACCTACACCACACCAGGGCCTGTGGCTGCTGGCTGAGGCCACTTACAACACACCAGGGCCTGTGGCTCTTGCTCAGGCCACTCATATCACACCAGGCCCTGTGCTTCTGGCCGAGGCCATCTTCACCAAACCAGGCCCTGTGCTGCTTGCTGTGGCCATGTACAACACACCAGGCCCTGTGCTGGTTCCTGACGCCATCTTCAACAATCCAGGGCCTGTGCTGTTGGATAAATGCCAAACTGAGCCTTTGGGTTAGGGTATTATGCAAACATGCAGGTATGGTTATAGGATTGTCTTCGTAACTTCAGGTACTTGCCACCTAATCACTTGAATCCATAAATTGAGACATTGTGCTGGGGCCAGCAGATTACGGCCATACCACCCTGAGCACGCCCGACCTCGTCTGATCTCGGAAGCTAAGCAGGGCTGGGCTTGGTTAGTACTTGGATGGGAGACTGCCTGGGAATACCTGGTGCTGTAAGCCTTTCATTTTCATGTCATTGAACCGCTTTTGATCCAGAGAAGGGGTGTATTAAAAGACCAAAAGCAGCTCCCCATTAATGAGGGCACATTAACGACATTGCTTTTGGCTGTTTTCCAATGTCTTGTGCTGCTAGCTGATGCCACCTACACCACACCACGGCCTTATTTGCTGGCTGAGGTCACTTACACCACACCAGGGCCTGTGGCTCTTGCTCAGGCCACTTACACCACACCAGGGCCTGTGGCTCTTGCTCAGGCCACTTACACCACACCAGGGCCTGTGGGACCGGCTGGGGCCACTTACACCACACCAGGGCCTGTGGCTGCTGGCTGAGGCCACTTACACCACACAAGGGCCTGAGGGACCGGCTGGGGCCACTTACACCACATCAGGGCCTGTGGCTGCTGGCTGAGGCCACTTACACCACACCAGGGCCTGTGGCTGCTGGCTGAGGCCACCTACACCACACCAGGGCCTTAGTTGCTATTGAGGCCAATTACACCACACCAGGGTCTGTGGCTCTTGCTCAGGCCACTTACACCACACCAGGGCCTGTGGCACTGGCTGAGGCCACTTACACCACACCAGGGCCTGTGGCTGCTGGCTTAGGCCACCTACACCACACCAGGGCCTTAGTTGCTATTGAGGCCAATTACACCACACAAGGGCCTGTGGCTGCTGGCTGAGGCCACCTACACCACACCAGGGCCTGTGGCTGCTGGCTGAGGCCACTTACACCACACCAGTGCCTGTGGCTTCTGGCTGAGGCGACTTACACCACACCAGGGCCTGTGGCTGCTGGCTGAGGCCACTTACACCACACCAGGGCCTGTGGCTGCTGGCTGAGGCCACCTACACCACACCAGGGCATTAGTTGCTATTGAGGCCAATTACACCACACCAGGGTCTGTGGCTCTTGCTCAGGCCACTTACACCACACCAGGGCCTGTGGCTCTTGCTCAGGCCACTTACACCACACCAGGGCCTGTGGCTGCTGGCTGAGGCCACTTACACCACACCAGGGCCTGTGGCTGCTGGCTGAGGCCACCTACACCACACCAGGGCCTTAGTTGCTATTGAGGCCAATTACACCACACAAGGGCCTGTGGCTGCTGGCTGAGGCCACCTACACCACACCAGGGCCTGTGGCTGCTGGCTGAGGCCACTTACAACACACCAGGGCCTGTGGCTCTTGCTCAGGCCACTCATATCACACCAGGCCCTGTGCTTCTGGCCGAGGCCATCTTCACCAAACCAGGCCCTGTGCTGCTTGCTGTGGCCATGTACAACACACCAGGCCCTGTGCTGGTTCCTGACGCCATCTTCAACAATCCAGGGCCTGTGCTGTTGGATAAATGCCAAACTGAGCCTTTGGGTTAGGGTATTATGCAAACATGCAGGTATGGTTATAGGATTGTCTTCGTAACTTCAGGTACTTGCCACCTAATCACTTGAATCCATAAATTGAGACATTGTGCTGGGGCCAGCAGATTACGGCCATACCACCCTGAGCACGCCCGACCTCGTCTGATCTCGGAAGCTAAGCAGGGCTGGGCTTGGTTAGTACTTGGATGGGAGACTGCCTGGGAATACCTGGTGCTGTAAGCCTTTGATTTTCATGTCATTGAACCGCTTTTGATCCAGAGAAGGGGTGTATTAAAAGACCAAAAGCAGCTCCCCATTAATGAGGGCACATTAACGACATTGCTTTTGGCTGTTTTCCAATGTCTTGTGCTGCTAGCTGATGCCACCTACACCACACCACGGCCTTATTTGCTGGCTGAGGTCACTTACACCACACCAGGGCCTGTGGCTCTTGCTCAGGCCACTTACACCACACCAGGGCCTGTGGCTCTTGCTCAGGCCACTTACACCACACCAGGGCCTGTGGGACCGGCTGGGGCCACTTACACCACACCAGGGCCTGTGGCTGCTGGCTGAGGCCACTTACACCACACAAGGGCCTGAGGGACCGGCTGGGGCAACTTACACCACATCAGGGCCTGTGGCTGCTGGCTGAGGCCACTTACACCACACCAGGGCCTGTGGCTGCTGGCTGAGGCCACCTACACCACACCAGGGCCTTAGTTGCTATTGAGGCCAATTACACCACACCAGGGTCTGTGGCTCTTGCTCAGGCCACTTACACCACACCAGGGCCTGTGGCACTGGCTGAGGCCACTTACACCACACCAGGGCCTGTGGCTGCTGGCTTAGGCCACCTACACCACACCAGGGCCTTAGTTGCTATTGAGGCCAATTACACCACACAAGGGCCTGTGGCTGCTGGCTGAGGCCACCTACACCACACCAGGGCCTGTGGCTGCTGGCTGAGGCCACTTACACCACACCAGTGCCTGTGGCTTCTGGCTGAGGCGACTTACACCACACCAGGGCCTGTGGCTGCTGGCTGAGGCCACTTACACCACACCAGGGCCTGTGGCTGCTGGCTGAGGCCACCTACACCACACCAGGGCATTAGTTGCTATTGAGGCCAATTACACCACACCAGGGTCTGTGGCTCTTGCTCAGGCCACTTACACCACACCAGGGCCTGTGTGGCTCTTGCTCAGGCCACTTACACCACACCAGGGCCTGTGGCTGCTGGCTGAGGCCACTTACACCACACCAGGGCCTGTGGCTGCTGGCTGAGGCCACCTACACCACACCAGGGCCTGTGGCTGCTGGCTGAGGCCACCTACACCACACCAGGGCCTGTGGCTGCTGGCTGAGGCCACCTACACCACACCAGGGCCTGTGGCTGCTGGCTGAGGCCACTTACACCACACCAGTGCCTGTGGCTTCTGGCTGAGGCGACTTACACCACACCAGGGCCTGTGGCTGCTGGCTGAGGCCACTTACACCACACCAAGGCCTGTGGCTCTTGCTCAGGCCACTCACATCACACCAGGCCCTGCGCTTCTGGCCGAGGCCATCTTCACCAAACCAGGCCCTGTGGTTCTTGCTCAGGCCACTTACACCACACCAGGGTCTGTGGCTCTTGCTGAGGCCACTTTCACCACACCAGGGCCTGTGGCTGCTGGCTGAGGCCACCTACACCACACCAGGGCATTAGTTGCTATTGAGGCCAATTACACCACACCAGGGTCTGTGGCTCTTGCTCAGGCCACTTACACCACACCAGGGCCTGTGGCTCTTGCTCAGGCCACTTACACCACACCAGGGCCTGTGGCACTGGCTGAGGCCACTTACACCACACCAGGGCCTGTGGCTGCTGGCTGAGGCCACTTACACCACACCAGGGCCTGTGGCTGCTGGCTGAGGCCACTTACACCACACCAGGGCCTGTGGCTGGTGGCTGAGGCCACCTACACCACACCAGGGCCTGTGGCTGCTGGCTGAGGCGACTTATACCACACCAGGGCCCTTTTGCTGCTGGCTGAGGCCACTTACACCACACCAGTGCCTGTGGCTTCTGTCTGAGGCGACTTACACCACACCAGGGCCTGTGGCTGCTGGCTGAGGCCAATTACACCACACCAGGGTCTGTGGCTCTTGCTCAGGCCACTTACACCACACCAGGGCCTGTGGCACTGGCTGAGGCCACTTACACCACACCAGGGCCTGTGGCTGCTGGCTGAGGCCACTTACACCACACCAGGGCCTGTGGCTGCTGGCTGAGGCCACTTACACCACACCAGGGCCTGTGGCTGCTGGCTGAGGCCACCTACACCACACCAGGGCCTGTGGCTGCTGGCTGAGGCGACTTACACCACACCAGGGCCCTTTTGCTGCTGGCTGAGGCCACTTACACCACACCAGTGCCTGTGGCTTCTGGCTGAGGCGACTTACACCACACCAGGGCCTGTGGCTGCTGGCTGAGGCCACTTACACCACACCAAGGCCTGTGGCTCTTGCTCCGGCCACTCACATCACACCAGGCCCTGCGCTTCTGGCCGAGGCCATCTTCACCAAACCAGGCCCTGTGCTGCTTGCTGTGGCCATGTACAACACACCAGGCCCTGTGCTGGTTCCTGAGGCCATCTTCAACAATCCAGGGCCTGTGCTGTTGGATAAATGCCAAACTGAGCCTTTGGGTTAGGGTATTATGCAAACATGCAGGTATGGTTATAGGATTGTCTTCGTAACTTCAGGTACTTGCCACCTAATCACTTGAATCCATAAATTGAGACATTGTGCTGGGGCCAGCAGCTTACGGCCATACCACCCTGAGCACGCCCGACCTCGTCTGATCTCGGAAGCTAAGCAGGGCTGGGCTTGGTTAGTACTTGGATGGGAGACTGCCTGGGAATACCTGGTGCTGTAAGCCTTTCATTTTCATGTCATTGAACCGCTTTTGATCCAGAGAAGGGGTGTATTAAAAGACCAAAAGCAGCTGCCCATTAATGAGGGCACATTAACGACACTGCTTTTGGCTGTTTTCCAATGTCTTGTGCTGCTAGCTGATGCCACCTACACCACACCAGGGCCTGAGTGACCGGCTGGGGCCACTTACACCACATCAGGGCCTGTGACTTGGCTGAGGCCACTTACACCACACCAGGGCCTGTGGCTGCTGGCTGAGGCCAGTTACACCACACCAGAGCCTGTGGCTGCTGGCTGAAGCCACTTACACCACACCAGGGCCTTAGTTGCTATTGAGGCCACTTACACCACACCAGGGCCTGTGGCTGCTGGCTGAGGCCACCTACACCACACCAGCGCCTGTGGCTGCTGGCTGAGGCCACTTACACCACACCAGGGCCTGTGGCTCTTGCTCAGGCCACTCACATCACACCAGGCCCTGCGCTTCTGGCCGAGGCCATCTTCACCAAACCAGGCCCTGTGGTTCTTGCTCAGGCCACTTACACCACACCAGGGCCTGTGGCTGCTGGCTGAAGCCACTTACACCACACCAGGGCCTTAGTTGCTATTGAGGCCACTTACACCACACCAGGGCCTGTGGCTGCTGGCTGAGGCCACCTACACCACACCAGGGCCCTTTTGCTGCTGGCTGAGGCCACTTACACCACACCAGTGCCTGTGGCTTCTGGCTGAGGCCACTTACACCACACCAGGGCATGTGGCTGCTGGCTGAGGCCACTTACACCACACCAGGGCCTGTGGCTCTTGCTCAGGCCACTCACATCACACCAGGCCCTGCGCTTCTGGCCGAGGCCATCTTCACCAAACCAGGCCCTGTGGTTCTTGCTCAGGCCACTTACACCACACCAGGGCCTTATTTGCTATTGAGGCCACTTACACCACACCAGGGCCTGTGGCACTTGCTCAGGCCACTTACACCACACCAGGGCCTGTGGCACTTGCTCAGGCCACTTACACCACACCAGGGCCTGTGGCTGCTGGCTGAGGCCACTTACACCACACCAGGGCCTGTGGCTCTTGCTCAGGCCACTTACACCACACCAGGGCCTGTGTCACTGGCTGAGGCCACTTAGACCACACCAGGGCCTGTGGCTGCTGGCTGAGGCCACTCACAACACACCAGGGCCTGTGGCTGCTAGCTGAGGCCACTTACACCAAACCAGGGCCTGTGGCTGCTTGCTGAGGCCACCTACACCACACCAGGGCCTTAGTTGCTATTGAGGCCAATTACACCACACAAGGGCCTGTGGCTGCTGGCTGAGGCCACCTACACCACACCAGGGCCTGTGGCTGCTGACTGAGGCCACTTACAACACACCAGGGCCTGTGGCTGCTGGCTGAGGCCACCTACACCACACCAGGGCCTGTGGCTGCTGGCTGAGGCCACTTACAACACACCAGGGTCTGTGGCTCTTGCTCAGGCCACTCATATCACACCAGGCCCTGTGGTTCTGGCCGAGGCCATCTTCACCAAACCAGGCCCTGTGCTGCTTGCTGTGGCCATGTACAACACACCAGGCCCTGTGCTGGTTCCTGACGCCATCTTCAATAATCCTGGGCCTGTGCTGTTGGATAAATGCCAAACTGAGCCTTTGGGTTAGGGTATTATGCAAACATGCAGGTATGGTTATAGGATTGTCTTCGTAACTTCAGGTACTTGCCACCTAATCACTTGAATCCATAAATTGAGACATTGTGCTGGGGCCAGCAGCTTACGGCCATACCACCCTGAGCACGCCCGACCTCGTCTGATCTCGGAAGCTAAGCAGGGCTGGGCTTGGTTAGTACTTGGATGGGAGACTGCCTGGGAATACCTGGTGCTGTAAGCCTTTCATTTTCATGTCATTGAACCGCTTTTGATCCAGAGAAGGGGTGTATTAAAAGACCAAAAGCAGCTGCCCATTAATGAGGGCACATTAACGACATTGCTTTTGGCTGTTTTCCAATGTCTTGTGCTGCTAGCTGATGCCACTTACACCACACCAGGGCCTGTGGCTGCTGGCTGAGGCCACTTACACCACACCAGGGCCTGTGGCTGCTGGCTGAGGCCACTTACACCACACCAGGGCCTTAGTTGCTATTGAGGCCAATTACACCACACCATGGTCTGTGGCTCTTGCTCAGGCCACTTACACCACACCAGGGCCTGTGGCTGCTGGCTGAGGCCACTTACACCACACAAGGGCTTGTGGCTGCTGGCTGAGGCCACCTACACCACACCAGGGCCTGTGGCTGCTGGCTGAGGCCACCTACACCACACCAGGGCCTGTGGCTCTTGCTCAGGCCACTTACACCACACCAGGGCCTGTGGCTCTTGCTCAGGCCACTTACACCACACCAGGGCCTGTGGCTCTTGCTCAGGCCACTCATATCACACCAGGCTCTGTGCTTCTGGCTGAGGCCACTTAGACCACACCAGGGCCTGTGGCTGCTGGCTGAGGCCACTTACACCACACCAGGGCCTGTGGCTGCTGGCTGAGGCCATCTACACCACACCAGGGCCTGTGGCTGCTGGCTGAGGCGACTTACACCACACCAGGGCCCTTTTGCTGCTGGCTGAGGCCACTTACACCACACCAGTGCCTGTGGCTTCTGGCTGAGGCGACTTACACCACACCAGGGCCTGTGGCTGCTGGCTGAGGCCACTTACACCACACCAGGGCCTGTGGCTCTTGCTCAGGCCACTCACATCACACCAGGCCCTGCGCTTCTGGCCGAGGCCATCTTCACCACACCAGGCCCTGTGGCTCTTGCTCAGGCCACTTACACCACACCAGGGCCTGTGGCTCTGGCTTAGGCCACTTACACCACACCAGGGCCTGTGGCACTTGCTCAGGCCACTTACACCACACCAGGGCCTGTGGCTGCTGGCTGAGGCCACTTACACCACACCAGGGCCTGTGGCACTGGCTGAGGCCACTTAGACCACACCAGGGCCTGTGGCTGCTGGCTGAGGCCACCTACACCACACCAGGGCCTTAGTTGCTATTGAGGCCAATTACACCACACAAGGGCCTGTGGCTGCTGGCTGAGGCCACCTACACCACACCAGGGCCTGTGGCTGCTGGCTGAGGCCACTTACACCACACCAGGGCCTGAGTGACCGGCTGGGGCCACTTACACCACATCAGGGCCTGTGGCTCTGGCTGAGGCCACTTACACCACACCAGGGCCTGTGGCTGCTGGCTGAGGCCAGTTACACCACACCAGAGCCTGTGGCTGCTGGCTGAAGCCACTTACACCACACCAGGGCCTTAGTTGCTATTGAGGCCACTTACACCACACCAGGGCCTGTGGCTGCTGGCTGAGGCCACCTACACCACACCAGGGCCTGTGGCTGCTGGCTGAGGCCACTTACACCACACCAGGGCCTGTGGCTGCTGGCTGAAGCCACTTACACCACACCAGGGCCTTAGTTGCTATTGAGGCCACTTACACCACACCAGGGCCTGTGGCTACTGGCTGAGGCCACCTACACCACACCAGGGCCCTTTTGCTGCTGGCTGAGGCCACTTACACCACACCAGGGCCTTAGTTGCTATTGAGGCCAATTACACCACACCATGGTCTGTGGCTCTTGCTCAGGCCACTTACACCACACCAGGGCCTGTGGCTGCTGGCTGAGGCCACTTACACCACACCAGGGCCTGTGGCTCTTACTCAGGCCACTTACACCACACCAGGGCCTGTGGCACTGGCTGAGGCCACTTAGACCACACCAGGGCCTGTGGCTGCTGGCTGAGGGCACTTACACCACACCAGGGCCTGTGGCTGCTGGCTGAGGCCACTTACACCAAACCAGGGCCTGTGGCTGCTTGCTGAGGCCATCTTCACCAAACCAGGCCCTGTGTTGCTTGCTGTGGCCATGTAAAACACACCAGGTCCTGTGCTGGTTCTTGAGGCCATCTTCAACAATCCAGGGCCTGTGCTGTTGGATAAATGCCAAACTGAGCCTTTGGGTTAGGGTATTATGCAAACATGCAGGTATGGTTATAGGATTGTCTTCGTAACTTCAGGTACTTGCCACCTAATCACTTGAATCCATAAATTGAGACATTGTGCTGGGGCCAGCAGCTTACGGCCATACCACCCTGAGCACGCCCGACCTCGTCTGATCTCGGAAGCTAAGCAGGGCTGGGCTTGGTTAGTACTTGGTTGGGAGACTGCCTGGGAATACCTGGTGCTGTAAGCCTTTCATTTTCATGTCATTGAACCGCTTTTGATCCAGAGAAGGGGTGTATTAAAAGACCAAAAGCAGCTCCCCATTAATGAGGGCACATTAACGACACTGCTTTTGGCTGTTTTCCAATGTCTTGTGCTGCTAGCTGATGCCACTTACACCACACCAGGGCCTGTGGCTGCTGGCTGAGGCCACTTACACCACACCAGGGCCTGTGGCTGCTGGCTGAGGCCACCTACACCACACCAGGGCCTTAGTTGCTATTGAGGCCAATTACACCACACAAGGGCCTGTGGCTGCTGGCTGAGGCCACCTACACCACACCAGGGCCTGTGGCTGCTGGCTGAGGCCACTTACAACACACCAGGGCCTGTGGCTCTTGCTCAGGCCACTCATATCACACCAGGCCCTGTGCTTCTGGCCGAGGCCATCTTCACCAAACCAGGCCCTGTGCTGCTTGCTGTGGCCATGTACAACACACCAGGCCCTGTGCTGGTTCCTGACGCCATCTTCAACAATCCAGCGCCTGTGCTGTTGGATAAATGCCAAACTGAGCCTTTGGGTTAGGGTATTATGCAAACATGCAGGTATGGTTATAGGATTGTCTTCGTAACTTCAGGTACTTGCCACCTAATCACTTGAATCCATAAATTGAGACATTGTGCTGGGGCCAGCAGATTACGGCCATACCACCCTGAGCACGCCCGACCTCGTCTGATCTCGGAAGCTAAGCAGGGCTGGGCTTGGTTAGTACTTGGATGGGAGACTGCCTGGGAATACCTGGTGCTGTAAGCCTTTCATTTTCATGTCATTGAACCGCTTTTGATCCAGAGAAGGGGTGTATTAAAAGACCAAAAGCAGCTCCCCATTAATGAGGGCACATTAACGACATTGCTTTTGGCTGTTTTCCAATGTCTTGTGCTGCTAGCTGATGCCACCTACACCACACCACGGCCTTATTTGCTGGCTGAGGTCACTTACACCACACCAGGGCCTGTGGCTCTTGCTCAGGCCACTTACACCACACCAGGGCCTGTGGCTCTTGCTCAGGCCACTTACACCACACCAGGGCCTGTGGGACCGGCTGGGGCCACTTACACCACACCAGGGCCTGTGGCTGCTGGCTGAGGCCACTTACACCACACAAGGGCCTGAGGGACCGGCTGGGGCCACTTACACCACATCAGGGCCTGTGGCTGCTGGCTGAGGCCACTTACACCACACCAGGGCCTGTGGCTGCTGGCTGAGGCCACCTACACCACACCAGGGCCTTAGTTGCTATTGAGGCCAATTACACCACACCAGGGTCTGTGGCTCTTGCTCAGGCCACTTACACCACACCAGGGCCTGTGGCACTGGCTGAGGCCACTTACACCACACCAGGGCCTGTGGCTGCTGGCTTAGGCCACCTACACCACACCAGGGCCTTAGTTGCTATTGAGGCCAATTACACCACACAAGGGCCTGTGGCTGCTGGCTGAGGCCACCTACACCACACCAGGGCCTGTGGCTGCAGGCTGAGGCCACTTACACCACACCAGTGCCTGTGGCTTCTGGCTGAGGCGACTTACACCACACCAGGGCCTGTGGCTGCTGGCTGAGGCCACTTACACCACACCAGGGCCTGTGGCTGCTGGCTGAGGCCACCTACACCACACCAGGGCATTAGTTGCTATTGAGGCCAATTACACCACACCAGGGTCTGTGGCTCTTGCTCAGGCCACTTACACCACACCAGGGCCTGTGGCTCTTGCTCAGGCCACTTACACCACACCAGGGCCTGTGGCTGCTGGCTGAGGCCACTTACACCACACCAGGGCCTGTGGCTGCTGGCTGAGGCCACCTACACCACACCAGGGCCTGTGGCTGCTGGCTGAGGCCACCTACACCACACCAGGGCCTGTGGCTGCTGGCTGAGGCCACCTACACCACACCAGGGCCTGTGGCTGCTGGCTGAGGCCACTTACACCACACCAGTGCCTGTGGCTTCTGGCTGAGGCGACTTACACCACACCAGGGCCTGTGGCTGCTGGCTGAGGCCACTTACACCACACCAAGGCCTGTGGCTCTTGCTCAGGCCACTCACATCACACCAGGCCCTGCGCTTCTGGCCGAGGCCATCTTCACCAAACCAGGCCCTGTGGTTCTTGCTCAGGCCACTTACACCACACCAGGGTCTGTGGCTCTTGCTGAGGCCACTTTCACCACACCAGGGCCTGTGGCTGCTGGCTGAGGCCACCTACACCACACCAGGGCATTAGTTGCTATTGAGGCCAATTACACCACACCAGGGTCTGTGGCTCTTGCTCAGGCCACTTACACCACACCAGGGCCTGTGGCTCTTGCTCAGGCCACTTACACCACACCAGGGCCTGTGGCACTGGCTGAGGCCACTTACACCACACCAGGGCCTGTGGCTGCTGGCTGAGGCCACTTACACCACACCAGGGCCTGTGGCTGGTGGCTGAGGCCACCTACACCACACCAGGGCCTGTGGCTGCTGGCTGAGGCGACTTATACCACACCAGGGCCCTTTTGCTGCTGGCTGAGGCCACTTACACCACACCAGTGCCTGTGGCTTCTGTCTGAGGCGACTTACACCACACCAGGGCCTGTGGCTGCTGGCTGAGGCCAATTACACCACACCAGGGTCTGTGGCTCTTGCTCAGGCCACTTACACCACACCAGGGCCTGTGGCACTGGCTGAGGCCACTTACACCACACCAGGGCCTGTGGCTGCTGGCTGAGGCCACTTACACCACACCAGGGCCTGTGGCTGCTGGCTGAGGCCACTTACACCACACCAGGGCCTGTGGCTGCTGGCTGAGGCCACCTACACCACACCAGGGCCTGTGGCTGCTGGCTGAGGCGACTTACACCACACCAGGGCCCTTTTGCTGCTGGCTGAGGCCACTTACACCACACCAGTGCCTGTGGCTTCTGGCTGAGGCGACTTACACCACACCAGGGCCTGTGGCTGCTGGCTGAGGCCACTTACACCACACCAAGGCCTGTGGCTCTTGCTCCGGCCACTCACATCACACCAGGCCCTGCGCTTCTGGTATGGTTATAGGATTGTCTTCGTAACTTCAGGTACTTGCCACCTAATCACTTGAATCCATAAATTGAGACATTGTGCTGGGGCCAGCAGCTTACGGCCATACCACCCTGAGCACGCCCGACCTCGTCTGATCTCGGAAGCTAAGCAGGGCTGGGCTTGGTTAGTACTTGGTTGGGAGACTGCCTGGGAATACCTGGTGCTGTAAGCCTTTCATTTTCATGTCATTGAACCGCTTTTGATCCAGAGAAGGGGTGTATTAAAAGACCAAAAGCAGCTCCCCATTAATGAGGGCACATTAACGACACTGCTTTTGGCTGTTTTCCAATGTCTTGTGCTGCTAGCTGATGCCACTTACACCACACCAGGGCCTGTGGCTGCTGGCTGAGGCCACTTACACCACACCAGGGCCTGTGGCTGCTGGCTGAGGCCACCTACACCACACCAGGGCCTTAGTTGCTATTGAGGCCAATTACACCACACAAGGGCCTGTGGCTGCTGGCTGAGGCCACCTACACCACACCAGGGCCTGTGGCTGCTGGCTGAGGCCACTTACAACACACCAGGGCCTGTGGCTCTTGCTCAGGCCACTCATATCACACCAGGCCCTGTGCTTCTGGCCGAGGCCATCTTCACCAAACCAGGCCCTGTGCTGCTGGCTGTGGCCATGTACAACACACCAGGCCCTGTGCTGGTTCCTGACGCCATCTTCAACAATCCAGGGCCTGTGCTGTTGGATAAATGCCAAACTGAGCCTTTGGGTTAGGGTATTATGCAAACATGCAGGTATGGTTATAGGATTGTCTTCGTAACTTCAGGTACTTGCCACCTAATCACTTGAATCCATAAATTGAGACATTGTGCTGGGGCCAGCAGATTACGGCCATACCACCCTGAGCACGCCCGACCTCGTCTGATCTCGGAAGCTAAGCAGGGCTGGGCTTGGTTAGTACTTGGATGGGAGACTGCCTGGGAATACCTGGTGCTGTAAGCCTTTGATTTTCATGTCATTGAACCGCTTTTGATCCAGAGAAGGGGTGTATTAAAAGACCAAAAGCAGCTCCCCATTAATGAGGGCACATTAACGACATTGCTTTTGGCTGTTTTCCAATGTCTTGTGCTGCTAGCTGATGCCACCTACACCACACCACGGCCTTATTTGCTGGCTGAGGTCACTTACACCACACCAGGGCCTGTGGCTCTTGCTCAGGCCACTTACACCACACCAGGGCCTGTGGCTCTTGCTCAGGCCACTTACACCACACCAGGGCCTGTGGGACCGGCTGGGGCCACTTACACCACACCAGGGCCTGTGGCTGCTGGCTGAGGCCACTTACACCACACAAGGGCCTGAGGGACCGGCTGGGGCCACTTACACCACATCAGGGCCTGTGGCTGCTGGCTGAGGCCACTTACACCACACCAGGGCCTGTGGCTGCTGGCTGAGGCCACCTACACCACACCAGGGCCTTAGTTGCTATTGAGGCCAATTACACCACACCAGGGTCTGTGGCTCTTGCTCAGGCCACTTACACCACACCAGGGCCTGTGGCACTGGCTGAGGCCACTTACACCACACCAGGGCCTGTGGCTGCTGGCTTAGGCCACCTACACCACACCAGGGCCTTAGTTGCTATTGAGGCCAATTACACCACACAAGGGCCTGTGGCTGCTGGCTGAGGCCACCTACACCACACCAGGGCCTGTGGCTGCTGGCTGAGGCCACTTACACCACACCAGTGCCTGTGGCTTCTGGCTGAGGCGACTTACACCACACCAGGGCCTGTGGCTGCTGGCTGAGGCCACTTACACCACACCAGGGCCTGTGGCTGCTGGCTGAGGCCACCTACACCACACCAGGGCATTAGTTGCTATTGAGGCCAATTACACCACACCAGGGTCTGTGGCTCTTGCTCAGGCCACTTACACCACACCAGGGCCTGTGTGGCTCTTGCTCAGGCCACTTACACCACACCAGGGCCTGTGGCTGCTGGCTGAGGCCACTTACACCACACCAGGGCCTGTGGCTGCTGGCTGAGGCCACCTACACCACACCAGGGCCTGTGGCTGCTGGCTGAGGCCACCTACACCACACCAGGGCCTGTGGCTGCTGGCTGAGGCCACCTACACCACACCAGGGCCTGTGGCTGCTGGCTGAGGCCACTTACACCACACCAGTGCCTGTGGCTTCTGGCTGAGGCGACTTACACCACACCAGGGCCTGTGGCTGCTGGCTGAGGCCACTTACACCACACCAAGGCCTGTGGCTCTTGCTCAGGCCACTCACATCACACCAGGCCCTGCGCTTCTGGCCGAGGCCATCTTCACCAAACCAGGCCCTGTGGTTCTTGCTCAGGCCACTTACACCACACCAGGGTCTGTGGCTCTTGCTGAGGCCACTTTCACCACACCAGGGCCTGTGGCTGCTGGCTGAGGCCACCTACACCACACCAGGGCATTAGTTGCTATTGAGGCCAATTACACCACACCAGGGTCTGTGGCTCTTGCTCAGGCCACTTACACCACACCAGGGCCTGTGGCTCTTGCTCAGGCCACTTACACCACACCAGGGCCTGTGGCACTGGCTGAGGCCACTTACACCACACCAGGGCCTGAGTGACCGGCTGGGGCCACTTACACCACATCAGGGCCTGTGACTTGGCTGAGGCCACTTACACCACACCAGGGCCTGTGGCTGCTGGCTGAGGCCAGTTACACCACACCAGAGCCTGTGGCTGCTGGCTGAAGCCACTTACACCACACCAGGGCCTTAGTTGCTATTGAGGCCACTTACACCACACCAGGGCCTGTGGCTGCTGGCTGAGGCCACCTACACCACACCAGGGCCTGTGGCTGCTGGCTGAGGCCACTTACACCACACCAGGGCCTGTGGCTCTTGCTCAGGCCACTCACATCACACCAGGCCCTGCGCTTCTGGCCGAGGCCATCTTCACCAAACCAGGCCCTGTGGTTCTTGCTCAGGCCACTTACACCACACCAGGGCCTGTGGCTGCTGGCTGAAGCCACTTACACCACACCAGGGCCTTAGTTGCTATTGAGGCCACTTACACCACACCAGGGCCTGTGGCTGCTGGCTGAGGCCACCTACACCACACCAGGGCCCTTTTGCTGCTGGCTGAGGCCACTTACACCACACCAGTGCCTGTGGCTTCTGGCTGAGGCCACTTACACCACACCAGGGCATGTGGCTGCTGGCTGAGGCCACTTACACCACACCAGGGCCTGTGGCTCTTGCTCAGGCCACTCACATCACACCAGGCCCTGCGCTTCTGGCCGAGGCCATCTTCACCAAACCAGGCCCTGTGGTTCTTGCTCAGGCCACTTACACCACACCAGGGCCTTATTTGCTATTGAGGCCACTTACACCACACCAGGGCCTGTGGCACTTGCTCAGGCCACTTACACCACACCAGGGCCTGTGGCACTTGCTCAGGCCACTTACACCACACCAGGGCCTGTGGCTGCTGGCTGAGGCCACTTACACCACACCAGGGCCTGTGGCTCTTGCTCAGGCCACTTACACCACACCAGGGCCTGTGTCACTGGCTGAGGCCACTTAGACCACACCAGGGCCTGTGGCTGCTGGCTGAGGCCACTCACAACACACCAGGGCCTGTGGCTGCTAGCTGAGGCCACTTACACCAAACCAGGGCCTGTGGCTGCTTGCTGAGGCCACCTACACCACACCAGGGCCTTAGTTGCTATTGAGGCCAATTACACCACACAAGGGCCTGTGGCTGCTGGCTGAGGCCACCTACACCACACCAGGGCCTGTGGCTGCTGGCTGAGGCCACTTACAACACACCAGGGCCTGTGGCTGCTGGCTGAGGCCACCTACACCACACCAGGGCCTGTGGCTGCTGGCTGAGGCCACTTACAACACACCAGGGTCTGTGGCTCTTGCTCAGGCCACTCATATCACACCAGGCCCTGTGGTTCTGGCCGAGGCCATCTTCACCAAACCAGGCCCTGTGCTGCTTGCTGTGGCCATGTAAAACACACCAGGCCCTGTGCTGGTTCCTGACGCCATCTTCAATAATCCTGGGCCTGTGCTGTTGGATAAATGCCAAACTGAGCCTTTGGGTTAGGGTATTATGCAAACATGCAGGTATGGTTATAGGATTGTCTTCGTAACTTCAGGTACTTGCCACCTAATCACTCGAATCCATAAATTGAGACATTGTGCTCGGGCCAGCAGCTTACGGCCATACCACCCTGAGCACGCCCGACCTCGTCTGATCTCGGAAGCTAAGCAGGGCTGGGCTTGGTTAGTACTTGGATGGGAGACTGCCTGGGAATACCTGGTGCTGTAAGCCTTTCATTTTCATGTCATTGAACCGCTTTTGATCCAGAGAAGGGGTGTATTAAAAGACCAAAAGCAGCTGCCCATTAATGAGGGCACATTAACGACATTGCTTTTGGCTGTTTTCCAATGTCTTGTGCTGCTAGCTGATGCCACTTACACCACACCAGGGCCTGTGGCTGCTGGCTGAGGCCACTTACACCACACCAGGGCCTGTGGCTGCTGGCTGAGGCCACTTACACCACACCAGGGCCTTAGTTGCTATTGAGGCCAATTACACCACACCATGGTCTGTGGCTCTTGCTCAGGCCACTTACACCACACCAGGGCCTGTGGCTGCTGGCTGAGGCCACTTACACCACACAAGGGCTTGTGGCTGCTGGCTGAGGCCACCTACACCACACCAGGGCCTGTGGCTGCTGGCTGAGGCCACTTACACCACACCAGGGCCTGTGGCTGCTGGCTGAGGCCACTTACACCACACCAGGGCCTTAGTTGCTATTGAGGCCAATTACACCACACCATGGTCTGTGGCTCTTGCTCAGGCAACTTACACCACACCAGGGCCTGTGGCTCTTGCTCAGGCCACTTACACCACACCAGGGCCTGTGGCTCTTGCTCAGGCCACTTACACCACACCAGGGCCTGTGGCTCTTGCTCAGGCCACTCATATCACACCAGGCCCTGTGCTTCTGGCTGAGGCCACTTAGACCACACCAGGGCCTGTGGCTGCTGGCTGAGGCCACTTACACCACACCAGGGCCTGTGGCTGCTGGCTGAGGCCATCTACACCACACCAGGGCCTGTGGCTGCTGGCTGAGGCGACTTACACCACACCAGGGCCCTTTTGCTGCTGGCTGAGGCCACTTACACCACACCAGTGCCTGTGGCTTCTGGCTGAGGCGACTTACACCACACCAGGGCCTGTGGCTGCTGGCTGAGGCCACTTACACCACACCAGGGCCTGTGGCTCTTGCTCAGGCCACTCACATCACACCAGGCCCTGCGCTTCTGGCCGAGGCCATCTTCACCAAACCAGGCCCTGTG
The DNA here is from genome assembly GCF_965226115.1 of Aulonocara stuartgranti. NCBI lineage: Eukaryota > Metazoa > Chordata > Actinopteri > Cichliformes > Cichlidae > Aulonocara > Aulonocara stuartgranti. The sequence continues at coordinate 22,261,896 of NC_138941.1, read as the reverse complement.
GCTCTTGCTCAGGCCACTTACACCACACCAGGGCCTGTGGCTCTGGCTTAGGCCACTTACACCACACCAGGGCCTGTGGCACTTGCTCAGGCCACTTACACCACACCAGGGCCTGTGGCTGCTGGCTGAGGCCACTTACACCACACCAGGGCCTGTGGCTCTTACTCAGGCCACTTACACCACACCAGGGCCTGTGGCACTGGCTGAGGCCACTTAGACCACACCAGGGCCTGTGGCTGCTGGCTGAGGCCACTTACACCACACCAGGGCCTGTGGCTGCTGGCTGAGGCCACTTACACCAAACCAGGGCCTGTGGCTGCTTGCTGAGGCCATCTTCACCAAACCAGGCCCTGTGCTGCTTGCTGTGGCCATGTAAAACACACCAGGTCCTGTGCTGGTTCTTGAGGCCATCTTCAACAATCCAGGGCCTGTGCTGTTGGATAAATGCCAAACTGAGCCTTTGGGTTACGGTATTATGCAAACATGCAGGTATGGTTATAGGATTGTCTTCGTAACTTCAGGTACTTGCCACCTAATCACTTGAATCCATAAATTGAGACATTGTGCTGGGGCCATCAGCTTACGGCCATACCACCCTGAGCACGCCCGACCTCGTCTGATCTCGGAAGCTAAGCAGGGCTGGGCTTGGTTAGTACTTGGATGGGAGACTGCCTGGGAATACCTGGTGCTGTAAGCCTTTCATTTTCATGTCATTGAACCGCTTTTGATCCAGAGAAGGGGTGTATTAAAAGACCAAAAGCAGCTCCCCATTAATGAGGGCACATTAACGACATTGCTTTTGGCTGTTTTCCAATGTCTTGTGCTGCTAGCTGATGCCACCTACACCACACCACGGCCTTATTTGCTGGCTGAGGCCACATACACCAAACCAGGGCCTTAGTTGCTATTGAGGCCAATTACACCACACAAGGGCCTGTGGCTGCTGGCTGAGGCCACTTACACCACACCAGGGCCTTAGTTGCTATTGAGGCCAATTACACCACACCAGGGTCTGTGGCTCTTGCTCAGGCCACTTACACCACACCAGGGCCTGTGGCACTGGCTGAGGCCACTTACACCACACCAGGGCCTGTGGCTGCTGGCTGAGGCCACCTACACCACACCAGGGCCTTAGTTGCTATTGAGGCCAATTACACCACACAAGGGCCTGTGGCTGCTGGCTGAGGCCACCTACACCACACCAGGGCCTGTGGCTGCTGGCTGAGGCCACTTACACCACACCAGGGCCCTTTTGCTGCTGGCTGAGGCCACTTACACCACACCAGTGCCTGTGGCTTCTGGCTGAGGCGACTTACACCACACCAGGGCCTGTGGCTGCTGGCTGAGGCCACTTACACCACACCAAGGCCTGTGGCTCTTGCGCAGGCCACTCACATCACACCAGGCCCTGCGCTTCTGGCCGAGGCCATCTTCACCAAACCAGGCCCTGTGCTGCTTGCTGTGGCCATGTACAACACACCAGGCCCTGTGCTGGTTCCTGAGGCCATCTTCAACAATCCAGGGCCTGTGCTGTTGGATAAATGCCAAACTGAGCCTTTGGGTTAGGGTATTATGCAAACATGCAGGTATGGTTATAGGATTGTCTTCGTAACTTCAGGTACTTGCCACCTAATCACTTGAATCCATAAATTGAGACATTGTGCTGGAGCCAGCAGCTTACGGCCATACCACCCTGAGCACGCCCGACCTCGTCTGATCTCGGAAGCTAAGCAGGGCTGGGCTTGGTTAGTACTTGGATGGGAGACTGCCTGGGAATACCTGGTGCTGTAAGCCTTTCATTTTCATGTCATTGAACCGCTTTTGATCCAGAGAAGGGGTGTATTAAAAGACCAAAAGCAGCTGCCCATTAATGAGGGCACATTAACGACACTGCTTTTGGCTCTTTTCCAATGTCTTGTGCTGCTAGCTGATGCCACCTACACCACACTAGGGCCTGAGTGACCGGCTGGGGCCACTTACACCACATCAGGGCCTGTGGCTCTGGCTGAGGCCACTTACACCACACCAGGGCCTGTGGCTGCTGACTGAGGCCAGTTACACCACACCAGAGCCTGTGGCTGCTGGCTGAGGCCACTTACACCACACCAGGGCCTTAGTTGCTATTGAGGCCAATTACACCACACCATGGTCTGTGGCTCTTGCTCAGGCAACTTACACCACACCAGGGCCTGTGGCACTGGCTGAGGCCACTTACACCACACCAGGGCCTGTGGCTGCTGGCTGAGGCCACTTACACCACACAAGGGCTTGTGGCTGCTGGCTGAGGCCACCTACACCACACCAGGGCCTGTGGCTGCTGGCTGAGGCCACCTACACCACACCAGGGCCTGTGGCTCTTGCTCAGGCCACTTACACCACACCAGGGCCTGTGGCTCTTGCTCAGGCCACTCATATCACACCAGGCCCTGTGCTTCTGGCTGAGGCCACTTAGACCACACCAGGGCCTGTGGCTGCTGGCTGAGGCCACTTACACCACACCAGGGCCTGTGGCTGCTGGCTGAGGCCATCTACACCACACCAGGGCCTGTGGCTGCTGGCTGAGGCGACTTACACCACACCAGGGCCCTTTTGCTGCTGGCTGAGGCCACTTACACCACACCAGTGCCTGTGGCTTCTGGCTGAGGCGACTTACACCACACCAGGGCCTGTGGCTGCTGGCTGAGGCCACTTACACCACACCAGGGCCTGTGGCTCTTGCTCAGGCCACTCACATCACACCAGGCCCTGCGCTTCTGGCCGAGGCCATCTTCACCAAACCAGGCCCTGTGGCTCTTGCTCAGGCCACTTACACCACACCAGGGCCTGTGGCTCTGGCTTAGGCCACTTACACCACACCAGGGCCTGTGGCACTTGCTCAGGCCACTTACACCACACCAGGGCCTGTGGCTGCTGGCTGAGGCCACTTACACCACACCAGGGCCTGTGGCTCTTACTCAGGCCACTTACACCACACCAGGGCCTGTGGCACTGGCTGAGGCCACTTAGACCACACCAGGGCCTGTGGCTGCTAGCTGAGGCCACTTACACCACACCAGGGCCTGTGGCTGCTGGCTGAGGCCACTTACACCAAACCAGGGCCTGTGGCTGCTTGCTGAGGCCATCTTCACCAAACCAGGCCCTGTGCTGCTTGCTGTGGCCATGTAAAACACACCAGGTCCTGTGCTGGTTCTTGAGGCCATCTTCAACAATCCAGGGCCTGTGCTGTTGGATAAATGCCAAACTGAGCCTTTGGGTTAGGGTATTATGCAAACATGCAGGTATGGTTATAGGATTGTCTTCGTAACTTCAGGTACTTGCCACCTAATCACTTGAATCCATAAATTGAGACATTGTGCTGGGGCCAGCAGCTTACGGCCATACCACCCTGAGCACGCCCGACCTCGTCTGATCTCGGAAGCTAAGCAGGGCTGGGCTTGGTTAGTACTTGGATGGGAGACTTCCTGGGAATACCTGGTGCTGTAAGCCTTTCATTTTCATGTCATTGAACCGCTTTTGATCCAGAGAAGGGGTGTATTAAAAGACCAAAAGCAGCTCCCCATTAATGAGGGCACATTAACGACATTGCTTTTGGCTGTTTTCCAATGTCTTGTGCTGCTAGCTGATGCCACTTACACCACACCAGGGCCTGTGGCTGCTGGCTGAGGCCACTTACACCACACCAGGGCCTGTGGCTGCTGGCTGAGGCCACCTACACCACACCAGGGCCTTAGTTGCTATTGAGGCCAATTACACCACACAAGGGCCTGTGGCTGCTGGCTGAGGCCACCTACACCACACCAGGGCCTGTGGCTGCTGGCTGAGGCCACTTACACCACACCAGGGCCTGAGTGACCGGCTGGGGCCACTTACACCACATCAGGGCCTGTGGCTCTGGCTGAGGCCACTTACACCACACCAGGGCCTGTGGCTGCTGGCTGAGGCCAGTTACACCACACCAGAGCCTGTGGCTGCTGGCTGAAGCCACTTACACCACACCAGGGCCTTAGTTGCTATTGAGGCCACTTACACCACACCAGGGCCTGTGGCTGCTGGCTGAGGCCACCTACACCACACCAGGGCCTGTGGCTGCTGGCTGAGGCCACTTACACCACACCAGGGCCTGTGGCTCTTACTCAGGCCACTTACACCACACCAGGGCCTGTGGCACTGGCTGAGGCCACTTAGACCACACCAGGGCCTGTGGCTGCTGGCTGAGGCCACTTACACCACACCAGGGCCTGTGGCTGCTGGCTGAGGCCACTTACACCAAACCAGGGCCTGTGGCTGCTTGCTGAGGCCATCTTCACCAAACCAGGCCCTGTGTTGCTTGCTGTGGCCATGTAAAACACACCAGGTCCTGTGCTGGTTCTTGAGGCCATCTTCAACAATCCAGGGCCTGTGCTGTTGGATAAATGCCAAACTGAGCCTTTGGGTTAGGGTATTATGCAAACATGCAGGTATGGTTATAGGATTGTCTTCGTAACTTCAGGTACTTGCCACCTAATCACTTGAATCCATAAATTGAGACATTGTGCTGGGGCCAGCAGCTTACGGCCATACCACCCTGAGCACGCCCGACCTCGTCTGATCTCGGAAGCTAAGCAGGGCTGGGCTTGGTTAGTACTTGGTTGGGAGACTGCCTGGGAATACCTGGTGCTGTAAGCCTTTCATTTTCATGTCATTGAACCGCTTTTGATCCAGAGAAGGGGTGTATTAAAAGACCAAAAGCAGCTCCCCATTAATGAGGGCACATTAACGACACTGCTTTTGGCTGTTTTCCAATGTCTTGTGCTGCTAGCTGATGCCACTTACACCACACCAGGGCCTGTGGCTGCTGGCTGAGGCCACTTACACCACACCAGGGCCTGTGGCTGCTGGCTGAGGCCACCTACACCACACCAGGGCCTTAGTTGCTATTGAGGCCAATTACACCACACAAGGGCCTGTGGCTGCTGGCTGAGGCCACCTACACCACACCAGGGCCTGTGGCTGCTGGCTGAGGCCACTTACAACACACCAGGGCCTGTGGCTCTTGCTCAGGCCACTCATATCACACCAGGCCCTGTGCTTCTGGCCGAGGCCATCTTCACCAAACCAGGCCCTGTGCTGCTTGCTGTGGCCATGTACAACACACCAGGCCCTGTGCTGGTTCCTGACGCCATCTTCAACAATCCAGGGCCTGTGCTGTTGGATAAATGCCAAACTGAGCCTTTGGGTTAGGGTATTATGCAAACATGCAGGTATGGTTATAGGATTGTCTTCGTAACTTCAGGTACTTGCCACCTAATCACTTGAATCCATAAATTGAGACATTGTGCTGGGGCCAGCAGATTACGGCCATACCACCCTGAGCACGCCCGACCTCGTCTGATCTCGGAAGCTAAGCAGGGCTGGGCTTGGTTAGTACTTGGATGGGAGACTGCCTGGGAATACCTGGTGCTGTAAGCCTTTCATTTTCATGTCATTGAACCGCTTTTGATCCAGAGAAGGGGTGTATTAAAAGACCAAAAGCAGCTCCCCATTAATGAGGGCACATTAACGACATTGCTTTTGGCTGTTTTCCAATGTCTTGTGCTGCTAGCTGATGCCACCTACACCACACCACGGCCTTATTTGCTGGCTGAGGTCACTTACACCACACCAGGGCCTGTGGCTCTTGCTCAGGCCACTTACACCACACCAGGGCCTGTGGCTCTTGCTCAGGCCACTTACACCACACCAGGGCCTGTGGGACCGGCTGGGGCCACTTACACCACACCAGGGCCTGTGGCTGCTGGCTGAGGCCACTTACACCACACAAGGGCCTGAGGGACCGGCTGGGGCCACTTACACCACATCAGGGCCTGTGGCTGCTGGCTGAGGCCACTTACACCACACCAGGGCCTGTGGCTGCTGGCTGAGGCCACCTACACCACACCAGGGCCTTAGTTGCTATTGAGGCCAATTACACCACACCAGGGTCTGTGGCTCTTGCTCAGGCCACTTACACCACACCAGGGCCTGTGGCACTGGCTGAGGCCACTTACACCACACCAGGGCCTGTGGCTGCTGGCTTAGGCCACCTACACCACACCAGGGCCTTAGTTGCTATTGAGGCCAATTACACCACACAAGGGCCTGTGGCTGCTGGCTGAGGCCACCTACACCACACCAGGGCCTGTGGCTGCTGGCTGAGGCCACTTACACCACACCAGTGCCTGTGGCTTCTGGCTGAGGCGACTTGCACCACACCAGGGCCTGTGGCTGCTGGCTGAGGCCACTTACACCACACCAGGGCCTGTGGCTGCTGGCTGAGGCCACCTACACCACACCAGGGCATTAGTTGCTATTGAGGCCAATTACACCACACCAGGGTCTGTGGCTCTTGCTCAGGCCACTTACACCACACCAGGGCCTGTGGCTCTTGCTCAGGCCACTTACACCACACCAGGGCCTGTGGCTGCTGGCTGAGGCCACTTACACCACACCAGGGCCTGTGGCTGCTGGCTGAGGCCACCTACACCACACCAGGGCCTGTGGCTGCTGGCTGAGGCCACCTACACCACACCAGGGCCTGTGGCTGCTGGCTGAGGCCACTTACACCACACCAGTGCCTGTGGCTTCTGGCTGAGGCGACTTACACCACACCAGGGCCTGTGGCTGCTGGCTGAGGCCACTTACACCACACCAAGGCCTGTGGCTCTTGCTCAGGCCACTCACATCACACCAGGCCCTGCGCTTCTGGCCGAGGCCATCTTCACCAAACCAGGCCCTGTGGTTCTTGCTCAGGCCACTTACACCACACCAGGGTCTGTGGCTCTTGCTGAGGCCACTTTCACCACACCAGGGCCTGTGGCTGCTGGCTGAGGCCACCTACACCACACCAGGGCATTAGTTGCTATTGAGGCCAATTACACCACACCAGGGTCTGTGGCTCTTGCTCAGGCCACTTACACCACACCAGGGCCTGTGGCTCTTGCTCAGGCCACTTACACCACACCAGGGCCTGTGGCACTGGCTGAGGCCACTTACACCACACCAGGGCCTGTGGCTGCTGGCTGAGGCCACTTACACCACACCAGGGCCTGTGGCTGCTGGCTGAGGCCACTTACACCACACCAGGGCCTGTGGCTGGTGGCTGAGGCCACCTACACCACACCAGGGCCTGTGGCTGCTGGCTGAGGCGACTTATACCACACCAGGGCCCTTTTGCTGCTGGCTGAGGCCACTTACACCACACCAGTGCCTGTGGCTTCTGTCTGAGGCGACTTACACCACACCAGGGCCTGTGGCTGCTGGCTGAGGCCAATTACACCACACCAGGGTCTGTGGCTCTTGCTCAGGCCACTTACACCACACCAGGGCCTGTGGCACTGGCTGAGGCCACTTACACCACACCAGGGCCTGTGGCTGCTGGCTGAGGCCACTTACACCACACCAGGGCCTGTGGCTGCTGGCTGAGGCCACTTACACCACACCAGGGCCTGTGGCTGCTGGCTGAGGCCACCTACACCACACCAGGGCCTGTGGCTGCTGGCTGAGGCGACTTACACCACACCAGGGCCCTTTTGCTGCTGGCTGAGGCCACTTACACCACACCAGTGCCTGTGGCTTCTGGCTGAGGCGACTTACACCACACCAGGGCCTGTGGCTGCTGGCTGAGGCCACTTACACCACACCAAGGCCTGTGGCTCTTGCTCAGGCCACTCACATCACACCAGGCCCTGCGCTTCTGGCCGAGGCCATCTTCACCAAACCAGGCCCTGTGGCTCTTGCTCAGGCCACTTACACCACACCAGGGCCTGTGGCTCTGGCTTAGGCCACTTACACCACACCAGGGCCTGTGGCACTTGCTCAGGCCACTTACACCACACCAGGGCCTGTGGCTGCTGGCTGAGGCCACTTACACCACACCAGGGCCTGTGGCACTGGCTGAGGCCACTTAGACCACACCAGGGCCTGTGGCTGCTGGCTGAGGCCACCTACACCACACCAGGGCCTTAGTTGCTATTGAGGCCAATTACACCACACAAGGGCCTGTGGCTGCTGGCTGAGGCCACCTACACCACACCAGGGCCTGTGGCTGCTGGCTGAGGCCACTTACACCACACCAGGGCCTGAGTGACCGGCTGGGGCCACTTACACCACATCAGGGCCTGTGGCTCTGGCTGAGGCCACTTACACCACACCAGGGCCTGTGGCTGCTGGCTGAGGCCAGTTACACCACACCAGAGCCTGTGGCTGCTGGCTGAAGCCACTTACACCACACCAGGGCCTTAGTTGCTATTGAGGCCACTTACACCACACCAGGGCCTGTGGCTGCTGGCTGAGGCCACCTACACCACACCAGGGCCTGTGGCTGCTGGCTGAGGCCACTTACACCACACCAGGGCCTGTGGCTGCTGGCTGAAGCCACTTACACCACACCAGGGCCTTAGTTGCTATTGAGGCCACTTACACCACACCAGGGCCTGTGGCTGCTGGCTGAGGCCACCTACACCACACCAGGGCCCTTTTGCTGCTGGCTGAGGCCACTTACACCACACCAGGGCCTTAGTTGCTATTGAGGCCAATTACACCACACCATGGTCTGTGGCTCTTGCTCAGGCCACTTACACCACACCAGGGCCTGTGGCTGCTGGCTGAGGCCACTTACACCACACCAGGGCCTGTGGCTCTTACTCAGGCCACTTACACCACACCAGGGCCTGTGGCACTGGCTGAGGCCACTTAGACCACACCAGGGCCTGTGGCTGCTGGCTGAGGGCACTTACACCACACCAGGGCCTGTGGCTGCTGGCTGAGGCCACTTACACCAAACCAGGGCCTGTGGCTGCTTGCTGAGGCCATCTTCACCAAACCAGGCCCTGTGTTGCTTGCTGTGGCCATGTAAAACACACCAGGTCCTGTGCTGGTTCTTGAGGCCATCTTCAACAATCCAGGGCCTGTGCTGTTGGATAAATGCCAAACTGAGCCTTTGGGTTAGGGTATTATGCAAACATGCAGGTATGGTTATAGGATTGTCTTCGTAACTTCAGGTACTTGCCACCTAATCACTTGAATCCATAAATTGAGACATTGTGCTGGGGCCAGCAGCTTACGGCCATACCACCCTGAGCACGCCCGACCTCGTCTGATCTCGGAAGCTAAGCAGGGCTGGGCTTGGTTAGTACTTGGTTGGGAGACTGCCTGGGAATACCTGGTGCTGTAAGCCTTTCATTTTCATGTCATTGAACCGCTTTTGATCCAGAGAAGGGGTGTATTAAAAGACCAAAAGCAGCTCCCCATTAATGAGGGCACATTAACGACACTGCTTTTGGCTGTTTTCCAATGTCTTGTGCTGCTAGCTGATGCCACTTACACCACACCAGGGCCTGTGGCTGCTGGCTGAGGCCACTTACACCACACCAGGGCCTGTGGCTGCTGGCTGAGGCCACCTACACCACACCAGGGCCTTAGTTGCTATTGAGGCCAATTACACCACACAAGGGCCTGTGGCTGCTGGCTGAGGCCACCTACACCACACCAGGGCCTGTGGCTGCTGGCTGAGGCCACTTACAACACACCAGGGCCTGTGGCTCTTGCTCAGGCCACTCATATCACACCAGGCCCTGTGCTTCTGGCCGAGGCCATCTTCACCAAACCAGGCCCTGTGCTGCTTGCTGTGGCCATGTACAACACACCAGGCCCTGTGCTGGTTCCTGACGCCATCTTCAACAATCCAGGGCCTGTGCTGTTGGATAAATGCCAAACTGAGCCTTTGGGTTAGGGTATTATGCAAACATGCAGGTATGGTTATAGGATTGTCTTCGTAACTTCAGGTACTTGCCACCTAATCACTTGAATCCATAAATTGAGACATTGTGCTGGGGCCAGCAGATTACGGCCATACCACCCTGAGCACGCCCGACCTCGTCTGATCTCGGAAGCTAAGCAGGGCTGGGCTTGGTTAGTACTTGGATGGGAGACTGCCTGGGAATACCTGGTGCTGTAAGCCTTTCATTTTCATGTCATTGAACCGCTTTTGATCCAGAGAAGGGGTGTATTAAAAGACCAAAAGCAGCTCCCCATTAATGAGGGCACATTAACGACATTGCTTTTGGCTGTTTTCCAATGTCTTGTGCTGCTAGCTGATGCCACCTACACCACACCACGGCCTTATTTGCTGGCTGAGGTCACTTACACCACACCAGGGCCTGTGGCTCTTGCTCAGGCCACTTACACCACACCAGGGCCTGTGGCTCTTGCTCAGGCCACTTACACCACACCAGGGCCTGTGGGACCGGCTGGGGCCACTTACACCACACCAGGGCCTGTGGCTGCTGGCTGAGGCCACTTACACCACACAAGGGCCTGAGGGACCGGCTGGGGCCACTTACACCACATCAGGGCCTGTGGCTGCTGGCTGAGGCCACTTACACCACACCAGGGCCTGTGGCTGCTGGCTGAGGCCACCTACACCACACCAGGGCCTTAGTTGCTATTGAGGCCAATTACACCACACCAGGGTCTGTGGCTCTTGCTCAGGCCACTTACACCACACCAGGGCCTGTGGCACTGGCTGAGGCCACTTACACCACACCAGGGCCTGTGGCTGCTGGCTTAGGCCACCTACACCACACCAGGGCCTTAGTTGCTATTGAGGCCAATTACACCACACAAGGGCCTGTGGCTGCTGGCTGAGGCCACCTACACCACACCAGGGCCTGTGGCTGCTGGCTGAGGCCACTTACACCACACCAGTGCCTGTGGCTTCTGGCTGAGGCGACTTACACCACACCAGGGCCTGTGGCTGCTGGCTGAGGCCACTTACACCACACCAGGGCCTGTGGCTGCTGGCTGAGGCCACCTACACCACACCAGGGCATTAGTTGCTATTGAGGCCAATTACACCACACCAGGGTCTGTGGCTCTTGCTCAGGCCACTTACACCACACCAGGGCCTGTGGCTCTTGCTCAGGCCACTTACACCACACCAGGGCCTGTGGCTGCTGGCTGAGGCCACTTACACCACACCAGGGCCTGTGGCTGCTGGCTGAGGCCACCTACACCACACCAGGGCCTTAGTTGCTATTGAGGCCAATTACACCACACAAGGGCCTGTGGCTGCTGGCTGAGGCCACCTACACCACACCAGGGCCTGTGGCTGCTGGCTGAGGCCACTTACAACACACCAGGGCCTGTGGCTCTTGCTCAGGCCACTCATATCACACCAGGCCCTGTGCTTCTGGCCGAGGCCATCTTCACCAAACCAGGCCCTGTGCTGCTTGCTGTGGCCATGTACAACACACCAGGCCCTGTGCTGGTTCCTGACGCCATCTTCAACAATCCAGGGCCTGTGCTGTTGGATAAATGCCAAACTGAGCCTTTGGGTTAGGGTATTATGCAAACATGCAGGTATGGTTATAGGATTGTCTTCGTAACTTCAGGTACTTGCCACCTAATCACTTGAATCCATAAATTGAGACATTGTGCTGGGGCCAGCAGATTACGGCCATACCACCCTGAGCACGCCCGACCTCGTCTGATCTCGGAAGCTAAGCAGGGCTGGGCTTGGTTAGTACTTGGATGGGAGACTGCCTGGGAATACCTGGTGCTGTAAGCCTTTGATTTTCATGTCATTGAACCGCTTTTGATCCAGAGAAGGGGTGTATTAAAAGACCAAAAGCAGCTCCCCATTAATGAGGGCACATTAACGACATTGCTTTTGGCTGTTTTCCAATGTCTTGTGCTGCTAGCTGATGCCACCTACACCACACCACGGCCTTATTTGCTGGCTGAGGTCACTTACACCACACCAGGGCCTGTGGCTCTTGCTCAGGCCACTTACACCACACCAGGGCCTGTGGCTCTTGCTCAGGCCACTTACACCACACCAGGGCCTGTGGGACCGGCTGGGGCCACTTACACCACACCAGGGCCTGTGGCTGCTGGCTGAGGCCACTTACACCACACAAGGGCCTGAGGGACCGGCTGGGGCAACTTACACCACATCAGGGCCTGTGGCTGCTGGCTGAGGCCACTTACACCACACCAGGGCCTGTGGCTGCTGGCTGAGGCCACCTACACCACACCAGGGCCTTAGTTGCTATTGAGGCCAATTACACCACACCAGGGTCTGTGGCTCTTGCTCAGGCCACTTACACCACACCAGGGCCTGTGGCACTGGCTGAGGCCACTTACACCACACCAGGGCCTGTGGCTGCTGGCTTAGGCCACCTACACCACACCAGGGCCTTAGTTGCTATTGAGGCCAATTACACCACACAAGGGCCTGTGGCTGCTGGCTGAGGCCACCTACACCACACCAGGGCCTGTGGCTGCTGGCTGAGGCCACTTACACCACACCAGTGCCTGTGGCTTCTGGCTGAGGCGACTTACACCACACCAGGGCCTGTGGCTGCTGGCTGAGGCCACTTACACCACACCAGGGCCTGTGGCTGCTGGCTGAGGCCACCTACACCACACCAGGGCATTAGTTGCTATTGAGGCCAATTACACCACACCAGGGTCTGTGGCTCTTGCTCAGGCCACTTACACCACACCAGGGCCTGTGTGGCTCTTGCTCAGGCCACTTACACCACACCAGGGCCTGTGGCTGCTGGCTGAGGCCACTTACACCACACCAGGGCCTGTGGCTGCTGGCTGAGGCCACCTACACCACACCAGGGCCTGTGGCTGCTGGCTGAGGCCACCTACACCACACCAGGGCCTGTGGCTGCTGGCTGAGGCCACCTACACCACACCAGGGCCTGTGGCTGCTGGCTGAGGCCACTTACACCACACCAGTGCCTGTGGCTTCTGGCTGAGGCGACTTACACCACACCAGGGCCTGTGGCTGCTGGCTGAGGCCACTTACACCACACCAAGGCCTGTGGCTCTTGCTCAGGCCACTCACATCACACCAGGCCCTGCGCTTCTGGCCGAGGCCATCTTCACCAAACCAGGCCCTGTGGTTCTTGCTCAGGCCACTTACACCACACCAGGGTCTGTGGCTCTTGCTGAGGCCACTTTCACCACACCAGGGCCTGTGGCTGCTGGCTGAGGCCACCTACACCACACCAGGGCATTAGTTGCTATTGAGGCCAATTACACCACACCAGGGTCTGTGGCTCTTGCTCAGGCCACTTACACCACACCAGGGCCTGTGGCTCTTGCTCAGGCCACTTACACCACACCAGGGCCTGTGGCACTGGCTGAGGCCACTTACACCACACCAGGGCCTGTGGCTGCTGGCTGAGGCCACTTACACCACACCAGGGCCTGTGGCTGCTGGCTGAGGCCACTTACACCACACCAGGGCCTGTGGCTGGTGGCTGAGGCCACCTACACCACACCAGGGCCTGTGGCTGCTGGCTGAGGCGACTTATACCACACCAGGGCCCTTTTGCTGCTGGCTGAGGCCACTTACACCACACCAGTGCCTGTGGCTTCTGTCTGAGGCGACTTACACCACACCAGGGCCTGTGGCTGCTGGCTGAGGCCAATTACACCACACCAGGGTCTGTGGCTCTTGCTCAGGCCACTTACACCACACCAGGGCCTGTGGCACTGGCTGAGGCCACTTACACCACACCAGGGCCTGTGGCTGCTGGCTGAGGCCACTTACACCACACCAGGGCCTGTGGCTGCTGGCTGAGGCCACTTACACCACACCAGGGCCTGTGGCTGCTGGCTGAGGCCACCTACACCACACCAGGGCCTGTGGCTGCTGGCTGAGGCGACTTACACCACACCAGGGCCCTTTTGCTGCTGGCTGAGGCCACTTACACCACACCAGTGCCTGTGGCTTCTGGCTGAGGCGACTTACACCACACCAGGGCCTGTGGCTGCTGGCTGAGGCCACTTACACCACACCAAGGCCTGTGGCTCTTGCTCCGGCCACTCACATCACACCAGGCCCTGCGCTTCTGGCCGAGGCCATCTTCACCAAACCAGGCCCTGTGCTGCTTGCTGTGGCCATGTACAACACACCAGGCCCTGTGCTGGTTCCTGAGGCCATCTTCAACAATCCAGGGCCTGTGCTGTTGGATAAATGCCAAACTGAGCCTTTGGGTTAGGGTATTATGCAAACATGCAGGTATGGTTATAGGATTGTCTTCGTAACTTCAGGTACTTGCCACCTAATCACTTGAATCCATAAATTGAGACATTGTGCTGGGGCCAGCAGCTTACGGCCATACCACCCTGAGCACGCCCGACCTCGTCTGATCTCGGAAGCTAAGCAGGGCTGGGCTTGGTTAGTACTTGGATGGGAGACTGCCTGGGAATACCTGGTGCTGTAAGCCTTTCATTTTCATGTCATTGAACCGCTTTTGATCCAGAGAAGGGGTGTATTAAAAGACCAAAAGCAGCTGCCCATTAATGAGGGCACATTAACGACACTGCTTTTGGCTGTTTTCCAATGTCTTGTGCTGCTAGCTGATGCCACCTACACCACACCAGGGCCTGAGTGACCGGCTGGGGCCACTTACACCACATCAGGGCCTGTGACTTGGCTGAGGCCACTTACACCACACCAGGGCCTGTGGCTGCTGGCTGAGGCCAGTTACACCACACCAGAGCCTGTGGCTGCTGGCTGAAGCCACTTACACCACACCAGGGCCTTAGTTGCTATTGAGGCCACTTACACCACACCAGGGCCTGTGGCTGCTGGCTGAGGCCACCTACACCACACCAGGGCCTGTGGCTGCTGGCTGAGGCCACTTACACCACACCAGGGCCTGTGGCTCTTGCTCAGGCCACTCACATCACACCAGGCCCTGCGCTTCTGGCCGAGGCCATCTTCACCAAACCAGGCCCTGTGGTTCTTGCTCAGGCCACTTACACCACACCAGGGCCTGTGGCTGCTGGCTGAAGCCACTTACACCACACCAGGGCCTTAGTTGCTATTGAGGCCACTTACACCACACCAGGGCCTGTGGCTGCTGGCTGAGGCCACCTACACCACACCAGGGCCCTTTTGCTGCTGGCTGAGGCCACTTACACCACACCAGTGCCTGTGGCTTCTGGCTGAGGCCACTTACACCACACCAGGGCATGTGGCTGCTGGCTGAGGCCACTTACACCACACCAGGGCCTGTGGCTCTTGCTCAGGCCACTCACATCACACCAGGCCCTGCGCTTCTGGCCGAGGCCATCTTCACCAAACCAGGCCCTGTGGTTCTTGCTCAGGCCACTTACACCACACCAGGGCCTTATTTGCTATTGAGGCCACTTACACCACACCAGGGCCTGTGGCACTTGCTCAGGCCACTTACACCACACCAGGGCCTGTGGCACTTGCTCAGGCCACTTACACCACACCAGGGCCTGTGGCTGCTGGCTGAGGCCACTTACACCACACCAGGGCCTGTGGCTCTTGCTCAGGCCACTTACACCACACCAGGGCCTGTGTCACTGGCTGAGGCCACTTAGACCACACCAGGGCCTGTGGCTGCTGGCTGAGGCCACTCACAACACACCAGGGCCTGTGGCTGCTAGCTGAGGCCACTTACACCAAACCAGGGCCTGTGGCTGCTTGCTGAGGCCACCTACACCACACCAGGGCCTTAGTTGCTATTGAGGCCAATTACACCACACAAGGGCCTGTGGCTGCTGGCTGAGGCCACCTACACCACACCAGGGCCTGTGGCTGCTGACTGAGGCCACTTACAACACACCAGGGCCTGTGGCTGCTGGCTGAGGCCACCTACACCACACCAGGGCCTGTGGCTGCTGGCTGAGGCCACTTACAACACACCAGGGTCTGTGGCTCTTGCTCAGGCCACTCATATCACACCAGGCCCTGTGGTTCTGGCCGAGGCCATCTTCACCAAACCAGGCCCTGTGCTGCTTGCTGTGGCCATGTACAACACACCAGGCCCTGTGCTGGTTCCTGACGCCATCTTCAATAATCCTGGGCCTGTGCTGTTGGATAAATGCCAAACTGAGCCTTTGGGTTAGGGTATTATGCAAACATGCAGGTATGGTTATAGGATTGTCTTCGTAACTTCAGGTACTTGCCACCTAATCACTTGAATCCATAAATTGAGACATTGTGCTGGGGCCAGCAGCTTACGGCCATACCACCCTGAGCACGCCCGACCTCGTCTGATCTCGGAAGCTAAGCAGGGCTGGGCTTGGTTAGTACTTGGATGGGAGACTGCCTGGGAATACCTGGTGCTGTAAGCCTTTCATTTTCATGTCATTGAACCGCTTTTGATCCAGAGAAGGGGTGTATTAAAAGACCAAAAGCAGCTGCCCATTAATGAGGGCACATTAACGACATTGCTTTTGGCTGTTTTCCAATGTCTTGTGCTGCTAGCTGATGCCACTTACACCACACCAGGGCCTGTGGCTGCTGGCTGAGGCCACTTACACCACACCAGGGCCTGTGGCTGCTGGCTGAGGCCACTTACACCACACCAGGGCCTTAGTTGCTATTGAGGCCAATTACACCACACCATGGTCTGTGGCTCTTGCTCAGGCCACTTACACCACACCAGGGCCTGTGGCTGCTGGCTGAGGCCACTTACACCACACAAGGGCTTGTGGCTGCTGGCTGAGGCCACCTACACCACACCAGGGCCTGTGGCTGCTGGCTGAGGCCACCTACACCACACCAGGGCCTGTGGCTCTTGCTCAGGCCACTTACACCACACCAGGGCCTGTGGCTCTTGCTCAGGCCACTTACACCACACCAGGGCCTGTGGCTCTTGCTCAGGCCACTCATATCACACCAGGCTCTGTGCTTCTGGCTGAGGCCACTTAGACCACACCAGGGCCTGTGGCTGCTGGCTGAGGCCACTTACACCACACCAGGGCCTGTGGCTGCTGGCTGAGGCCATCTACACCACACCAGGGCCTGTGGCTGCTGGCTGAGGCGACTTACACCACACCAGGGCCCTTTTGCTGCTGGCTGAGGCCACTTACACCACACCAGTGCCTGTGGCTTCTGGCTGAGGCGACTTACACCACACCAGGGCCTGTGGCTGCTGGCTGAGGCCACTTACACCACACCAGGGCCTGTGGCTCTTGCTCAGGCCACTCACATCACACCAGGCCCTGCGCTTCTGGCCGAGGCCATCTTCACCACACCAGGCCCTGTGGCTCTTGCTCAGGCCACTTACACCACACCAGGGCCTGTGGCTCTGGCTTAGGCCACTTACACCACACCAGGGCCTGTGGCACTTGCTCAGGCCACTTACACCACACCAGGGCCTGTGGCTGCTGGCTGAGGCCACTTACACCACACCAGGGCCTGTGGCACTGGCTGAGGCCACTTAGACCACACCAGGGCCTGTGGCTGCTGGCTGAGGCCACCTACACCACACCAGGGCCTTAGTTGCTATTGAGGCCAATTACACCACACAAGGGCCTGTGGCTGCTGGCTGAGGCCACCTACACCACACCAGGGCCTGTGGCTGCTGGCTGAGGCCACTTACACCACACCAGGGCCTGAGTGACCGGCTGGGGCCACTTACACCACATCAGGGCCTGTGGCTCTGGCTGAGGCCACTTACACCACACCAGGGCCTGTGGCTGCTGGCTGAGGCCAGTTACACCACACCAGAGCCTGTGGCTGCTGGCTGAAGCCACTTACACCACACCAGGGCCTTAGTTGCTATTGAGGCCACTTACACCACACCAGGGCCTGTGGCTGCTGGCTGAGGCCACCTACACCACACCAGGGCCTGTGGCTGCTGGCTGAGGCCACTTACACCACACCAGGGCCTGTGGCTGCTGGCTGAAGCCACTTACACCACACCAGGGCCTTAGTTGCTATTGAGGCCACTTACACCACACCAGGGCCTGTGGCTACTGGCTGAGGCCACCTACACCACACCAGGGCCCTTTTGCTGCTGGCTGAGGCCACTTACACCACACCAGGGCCTTAGTTGCTATTGAGGCCAATTACACCACACCATGGTCTGTGGCTCTTGCTCAGGCCACTTACACCACACCAGGGCCTGTGGTTGCTGGCTGAGGCCACTTACACCACACCAGGGCCTGTGGCTCTTACTCAGGCCACTTACACCACACCAGGGCCTGTGGCACTGGCTGAGGCCACTTAGACCACACCAGGGCCTGTGGCTGCTGGCTGAGGGCACTTACACCACACCAGGGCCTGTGGCTGCTGGCTGAGGCCACTTACACCAAACCAGGGCCTGTGGCTGCTTGCTGAGGCCATCTTCACCAAACCAGGCCCTGTGTTGCTTGCTGTGGCCATGTAAAACACACCAGGTCCTGTGCTGGTTCTTGAGGCCATCTTCAACAATCCAGGGCCTGTGCTGTTGGATAAATGCCAAACTGAGCCTTTGGGTTAGGGTATTATGCAAACATGCAGGTATGGTTATAGGATTGTCTTCGTAACTTCAGGTACTTGCCACCTAATCACTTGAATCCATAAATTGAGACATTGTGCTGGGGCCAGCAGCTTACGGCCATACCACCCTGAGCACGCCCGACCTCGTCTGATCTCGGAAGCTAAGCAGGGCTGGGCTTGGTTAGTACTTGGTTGGGAGACTGCCTGGGAATACCTGGTGCTGTAAGCCTTTCATTTTCATGTCATTGAACCGCTTTTGATCCAGAGAAGGGGTGTATTAAAAGACCAAAAGCAGCTCCCCATTAATGAGGGCACATTAACGACACTGCTTTTGGCTGTTTTCCAATGTCTTGTGCTGCTAGCTGATGCCACTTACACCACACCAGGGCCTGTGGCTGCTGGCTGAGGCCACTTACACCACACCAGGGCCTGTGGCTGCTGGCTGAGGCCACCTACACCACACCAGGGCCTTAGTTGCTATTGAGGCCAATTACACCACACAAGGGCCTGTGGCTGCTGGCTGAGGCCACCTACACCACACCAGGGCCTGTGGCTGCTGGCTGAGGCCACTTACAACACACCAGGGCCTGTGGCTCTTGCTCAGGCCACTCATATCACACCAGGCCCTGTGCTTCTGGCCGAGGCCATCTTCACCAAACCAGGCCCTGTGCTGCTTGCTGTGGCCATGTACAACACACCAGGCCCTGTGCTGGTTCCTGACGCCATCTTCAACAATCCAGCGCCTGTGCTGTTGGATAAATGCCAAACTGAGCCTTTGGGTTAGGGTATTATGCAAACATGCAGGTATGGTTATAGGATTGTCTTCGTAACTTCAGGTACTTGCC
This sequence comes from Aulonocara stuartgranti, assembly GCF_965226115.1. Classification (NCBI taxonomy): domain Eukaryota; kingdom Metazoa; phylum Chordata; class Actinopteri; order Cichliformes; family Cichlidae; genus Aulonocara; species Aulonocara stuartgranti. The sequence goes on along the minus strand of NC_138941.1, from coordinate 22,242,765 downwards.
ACCTAATCACTTGAATCCATAAATTGAGACATTGTGCTGGGGCCAGCAGATTACGGCCATACCACCCTGAGCACGCCCGACCTCGTCTGATCTCGGAAGCTAAGCAGGGCTGGGCTTGGTTAGTACTTGGATGGGAGACTGCCTGGGAATACCTGGTGCTGTAAGCCTTTCATTTTCATGTCATTGAACCGCTTTTGATCCAGAGAAGGGGTGTATTAAAAGACCAAAAGCAGCTCCCCATTAATGAGGGCACATTAACGACATTGCTTTTGGCTGTTTTCCAATGTCTTGTGCTGCTAGCTGATGCCACCTACACCACACCACGGCCTTATTTGCTGGCTGAGGTCACTTACACCACACCAGGGCCTGTGGCTCTTGCTCAGGCCACTTACACCACACCAGGGCCTGTGGCTCTTGCTCAGGCCACTTACACCACACCAGGGCCTGTGGGACCGGCTGGGGCCACTTACACCACACCAGGGCCTGTGGCTGCTGGCTGAGGCCACTTACACCACACAAGGGCCTGAGGGACCGGCTGGGGCCACTTACACCACATCAGGGCCTGTGGCTGCTGGCTGAGGCCACTTACACCACACCAGGGCCTGTGGCTGCTGGCTGAGGCCACCTACACCACACCAGGGCCTTAGTTGCTATTGAGGCCAATTACACCACACCAGGGTCTGTGGCTCTTGCTCAGGCCACTTACACCACACCAGGGCCTGTGGCACTGGCTGAGGCCACTTACACCACACCAGGGCCTGTGGCTGCTGGCTTAGGCCACCTACACCACACCAGGGCCTTAGTTGCTATTGAGGCCAATTACACCACACAAGGGCCTGTGGCTGCTGGCTGAGGCCACCTACACCACACCAGGGCCTGTGGCTGCAGGCTGAGGCCACTTACACCACACCAGTGCCTGTGGCTTCTGGCTGAGGCGACTTACACCACACCAGGGCCTGTGGCTGCTGGCTGAGGCCACTTACACCACACCAGGGCCTGTGGCTGCTGGCTGAGGCCACCTACACCACACCAGGGCATTAGTTGCTATTGAGGCCAATTACACCACACCAGGGTCTGTGGCTCTTGCTCAGGCCACTTACACCACACCAGGGCCTGTGGCTCTTGCTCAGGCCACTTACACCACACCAGGGCCTGTGGCTGCTGGCTGAGGCCACTTACACCACACCAGGGCCTGTGGCTGCTGGCTGAGGCCACCTACACCACACCAGGGCCTGTGGCTGCTGGCTGAGGCCACCTACACCACACCAGGGCCTGTGGCTGCTGGCTGAGGCCACCTACACCACACCAGGGCCTGTGGCTGCTGGCTGAGGCCACTTACACCACACCAGTGCCTGTGGCTTCTGGCTGAGGCGACTTACACCACACCAGGGCCTGTGGCTGCTGGCTGAGGCCACTTACACCACACCAAGGCCTGTGGCTCTTGCTCAGGCCACTCACATCACACCAGGCCCTGCGCTTCTGGCCGAGGCCATCTTCACCAAACCAGGCCCTGTGGTTCTTGCTCAGGCCACTTACACCACACCAGGGTCTGTGGCTCTTGCTGAGGCCACTTTCACCACACCAGGGCCTGTGGCTGCTGGCTGAGGCCACCTACACCACACCAGGGCATTAGTTGCTATTGAGGCCAATTACACCACACCAGGGTCTGTGGCTCTTGCTCAGGCCACTTACACCACACCAGGGCCTGTGGCTCTTGCTCAGGCCACTTACACCACACCAGGGCCTGTGGCACTGGCTGAGGCCACTTACACCACACCAGGGCCTGTGGCTGCTGGCTGAGGCCACTTACACCACACCAGGGCCTGTGGCTGGTGGCTGAGGCCACCTACACCACACCAGGGCCTGTGGCTGCTGGCTGAGGCGACTTATACCACACCAGGGCCCTTTTGCTGCTGGCTGAGGCCACTTACACCACACCAGTGCCTGTGGCTTCTGTCTGAGGCGACTTACACCACACCAGGGCCTGTGGCTGCTGGCTGAGGCCAATTACACCACACCAGGGTCTGTGGCTCTTGCTCAGGCCACTTACACCACACCAGGGCCTGTGGCACTGGCTGAGGCCACTTACACCACACCAGGGCCTGTGGCTGCTGGCTGAGGCCACTTACACCACACCAGGGCCTGTGGCTGCTGGCTGAGGCCACTTACACCACACCAGGGCCTGTGGCTGCTGGCTGAGGCCACCTACACCACACCAGGGCCTGTGGCTGCTGGCTGAGGCGACTTACACCACACCAGGGCCCTTTTACTGCTGGCTGAGGCCACTTACACCACACCAGTGCCTGTGGCTTCTGGCTGAGGCGACTTACACCACACCAGGGCCTGTGGCTGCTGGCTGAGGCCACTTACACCACACCAAGGCCTGTGGCTCTTGCTCCGGCCACTCACATCACACCAGGCCCTGCGCTTCTGGTATGGTTATAGGATTGTCTTCGTAACTTCAGGTACTTGCCACCTAATCACTTGAATCCATAAATTGAGACATTGTGCTGGGGCCAGCAGCTTACGGCCATACCACCCTGAGCACGCCCGACCTCGTCTGATCTCGGAAGCTAAGCAGGGCTGGGCTTGGTTAGTACTTGGTTGGGAGACTGCCTGGGAATACCTGGTGCTGTAAGCCTTTCATTTTCATGTCATTGAACCGCTTTTGATCCAGAGAAGGGGTGTATTAAAAGACCAAAAGCAGCTCCCCATTAATGAGGGCACATTAACGACACTGCTTTTGGCTGTTTTCCAATGTCTTGTGCTGCTAGCTGATGCCACTTACACCACACCAGGGCCTGTGGCTGCTGGCTGAGGCCACTTACACCACACCAGGGCCTGTGGCTGCTGGCTGAGGCCACCTACACCACACCAGGGCCTTAGTTGCTATTGAGGCCAATTACACCACACAAGGGCCTGTGGCTGCTGGCTGAGGCCACCTACACCACACCAGGGCCTGTGGCTGCTGGCTGAGGCCACTTACAACACACCAGGGCCTGTGGCTCTTGCTCAGGCCACTCATATCACACCAGGCCCTGTGCTTCTGGCCGAGGCCATCTTCACCAAACCAGGCCCTGTGCTGCTGGCTGTGGCCATGTACAACACACCAGGCCCTGTGCTGGTTCCTGACGCCATCTTCAACAATCCAGGGCCTGTGCTGTTGGATAAATGCCAAACTGAGCCTTTGGGTTAGGGTATTATGCAAACATGCAGGTATGGTTATAGGATTGTCTTCGTAACTTCAGGTACTTGCCACCTAATCACTTGAATCCATAAATTGAGACATTGTGCTGGGGCCAGCAGATTACGGCCATACCACCCTGAGCACGCCCGACCTCGTCTGATCTCGGAAGCTAAGCAGGGCTGGGCTTGGTTAGTACTTGGATGGGAGACTGCCTGGGAATACCTGGTGCTGTAAGCCTTTGATTTTCATGTCATTGAACCGCTTTTGATCCAGAGAAGGGGTGTATTAAAAGACCAAAAGCAGCTCCCCATTAATGAGGGCACATTAACGACATTGCTTTTGGCTGTTTTCCAATGTCTTGTGCTGCTAGCTGATGCCACCTACACCACACCACGGCCTTATTTGCTGGCTGAGGTCACTTACACCACACCAGGGCCTGTGGCTCTTGCTCAGGCCACTTACACCACACCAGGGCCTGTGGCTCTTGCTCAGGCCACTTACACCACACCAGGGCCTGTGGGACCGGCTGGGGCCACTTACACCACACCAGGGCCTGTGGCTGCTGGCTGAGGCCACTTACACCACACAAGGGCCTGAGGGACCGGCTGGGGCCACTTACACCACATCAGGGCCTGTGGCTGCTGGCTGAGGCCACTTACACCACACCAGGGCCTGTGGCTGCTGGCTGAGGCCACCTACACCACACCAGGGCCTTAGTTGCTATTGAGGCCAATTACACCACACCAGGGTCTGTGGCTCTTGCTCAGGCCACTTACACCACACCAGGGCCTGTGGCACTGGCTGAGGCCACTTACACCACACCAGGGCCTGTGGCTGCTGGCTTAGGCCACCTACACCACACCAGGGCCTTAGTTGCTATTGAGGCCAATTACACCACACAAGGGCCTGTGGCTGCTGGCTGAGGCCACCTACACCACACCAGGGCCTGTGGCTGCTGGCTGAGGCCACTTACACCACACCAGTGCCTGTGGCTTCTGGCTGAGGCGACTTACACCACACCAGGGCCTGTGGCTGCTGGCTGAGGCCACTTACACCACACCAGGGCCTGTGGCTGCTGGCTGAGGCCACCTACACCACACCAGGGCATTAGTTGCTATTGAGGCCAATTACACCACACCAGGGTCTGTGGCTCTTGCTCAGGCCACTTACACCACACCAGGGCCTGTGTGGCTCTTGCTCAGGCCACTTACACCACACCAGGGCCTGTGGCTGCTGGCTGAGGCCACTTACACCACACCAGGGCCTGTGGCTGCTGGCTGAGGCCACCTACACCACACCAGGGCCTGTGGCTGCTGGCTGAGGCCACCTACACCACACCAGGGCCTGTGGCTGCTGGTTGAGGCCACCTACACCACACCAGGGCCTGTGGCTGCTGGCTGAGGCCACTTACACCACACCAGTGCCTGTGGCTTCTGGCTGAGGCGACTTACACCACACCAGGGCCTGTGGCTGCTGGCTGAGGCCACTTACACCACACCAAGGCCTGTGGCTCTTGCTCAGGCCACTCACATCACACCAGGCCCTGCGCTTCTGGCCGAGGCCATCTTCACCAAACCAGGCCCTGTGGTTCTTGCTCAGGCCACTTACACCACACCAGGGTCTGTGGCTCTTGCTGAGGCCACTTTCACCACACCAGGGCCTGTGGCTGCTGGCTGAGGCCACCTACACCACACCAGGGCATTAGTTGCTATTGAGGCCAATTACACCACACCAGGGTCTGTGGCTCTTGCTCAGGCCACTTACACCACACCAGGGCCTGTGGCTCTTGCTCAGGCCACTTACACCACACCAGGGCCTGTGGCACTGGCTGAGGCCACTTACACCACACCAGGGCCTGTGGCTGCTGGCTGAGGCCACTTACACCACACCAGGGCCTGTGGCTGCTGGCTGAGGCCACTTACACCACACCAGGGCCTGTGGCTGGTGGCTGAGGCCACCTACACCACACCAGGGCCTGTGGCTGCTGGCTGAGGCGACTTATACCACACCAGGGCCCTTTTGCTGCTGGCTGAGGCCACTTACACCACACCAGTGCCTGTGGCTTCTGTCTGAGGCGACTTACACCACACCAGGGCCTGTGGCTGCTGGCTGAGGCCAATTACACCACACCAGGGTCTGTGGCTCTTGCTCAGGCCACTTACACCACACCAGGGCCTGTGGCACTGGCTGAGGCCACTTACACCACACCAGGGCCTGTGGCTGCTGGCTGAGGCCACTTACACCACACCAGGGCCTGTGGCTGCTGGCTGAGGCCACTTACACCACACCAGGGCCTGTGGCTGCTGGCTGAGGCCACCTACACCACACCAGGGCCTGTGGCTGCTGGCTGAGGCGACTTACACCACACCAGGGCCCTTTTGCTGCTGGCTGAGGCCACTTACACCACACCAGTGCCTGTGGCTTCTGGCTGAGGCGACTTACACCACACCAGGGCCTGTGGCTGCTGGCTGAGGCCACTTACACCACACCAAGGCCTGTGGCTCTTGCTCCGGCCACTCACATCACACCAGGCCCTGCGCTTCTGGCCGAGGCCATCTTCACCAAACCAGGCCCTGTGCTGCTTGCTGTGGCCATGTACAACACACCAGGCCCTGTGCTGGTTCCTGAGGCCATCTTCAACAATCCAGGGCCTGTGCTGTTGGATAAATGCCAAACTGAGCCTTTGGGTTAGGGTATTATGCAAACATGCAGGTATGGTTATAGGATTGTCTTCGTAACTTCAGGTACTTGCCACCTAATCACTTGAATCCATAAATTGAGACATTGTGCTGGGGCCAGCAGCTTACGGCCATACCACCCTGAGCACGCCCGACCTCGTCTGATCTCGGAAGCTAAGCAGGGCTGGGCTTGGTTAGTACTTGGATGGGAGACTGCCTGGGAATACCTGGTGCTGTAAGCCTTTCATTTTCATGTCATTGAACCGCTTTTGATCCAGAGAAGGGGTGTATTAAAAGACCAAAAGCAGCTGCCCATTAATGAGGGCACATTAACGACACTGCTTTTGGCTGTTTTCCAATGTCTTGTGCTGCTAGCTGATGCCACCTACACCACACCAGGGCCTGAGTGACCGGCTGGGGCCACTTACACCACATCAGGGCCTGTGACTTGGCTGAGGCCACTTACACCACACCAGGGCCTGTGGCTGCTGGCTGAGGCCAGTTACACCACACCAGAGCCTGTGGCTGCTGGCTGAAGCCACTTACACCACACCAGGGCCTTAGTTGCTATTGAGGCCACTTACACCACACCAGGGCCTGTGGCTGCTGGCTGAGGCCACCTACACCACACCAGGGCCTGTGGCTGCTGGCTGAGGCCACTTACACCACACCAGGGCCTGTGGATCTTGCTCAGGCCACTCACATCACACCAGGCCCTGCGCTTCTGGCCGAGGCCATCTTCACCAAACCAGGCCCTGTGGTTCTTGCTCAGGCCACTTACACCACACCAGGGCCTGTGGCTGCTGGCTGAAGCCACTTACACCACACCAGGGCCTTAGTTGCTATTGAGGCCACTTACACCACACCAGGGCCTGTGGCTGCTGGCTGAGGCCACCTACACCACACCAGGGCCCTTTTGCTGCTGGCTGAGGCCACTTACACCACACCAGTGCCTGTGGCTTCTGGCTGAGGCCACTTACACCACACCAGGGCATGTGGCTGCTGGCTGAGGCCACTTACACCACACCAGGGCCTGTGGCTCTTGCTCAGGCCACTCACATCACACCAGGCCCTGCGCTTCTGGCCGAGGCCATCTTCACCAAACCAGGCCCTGTGGTTCTTGCTCAGGCCACTTACACCACACCAGGGCCTTATTTGCTATTGAGGCCACTTACACCACACCAGGGCCTGTGGCACTTGCTCAGGCCACTTACACCACACCAGGGCCTGTGGCACTTGCTCAGGCCACTTACACCACACCAGGGCCTGTGGCTGCTGGCTGAGGCCACTTACACCACACCAGGGCCTGTGGCTCTTGCTCAGGCCACTTACACCACACCAGGGCCTGTGTCACTGGCTGAGGCCACTTAGACCACACCAGGGCCTGTGGCTGCTGGCTGAGGCCACTCACAACACACCAGGGCCTGTGGCTGCTAGCTGAGGCCACTTACACCAAACCAGGGCCTGTGGCTGCTTGCTGAGGCCACCTACACCACACCAGGGCCTTAGTTGCTATTGAGGCCAATTACACCACACAAGGGCCTGTGGCTGCTGGCTGAGGCCACCTACACCACACCAGGGCCTGTGGCTGCTGGCTGAGGCCACTTACAACACACCAGGGCCTGTGGCTGCTGGCTGAGGCCACCTACACCACACCAGGGCCTGTGGCTGCTGGCTGAGGCCACTTACAACACACCAGGGTCTGTGGCTCTTGCTCAGGCCACTCATATCACACCAGGCCCTGTGGTTCTGGCCGAGGCCATCTTCACCAAACCAGGCCCTGTGCTGCTTGCTGTGGCCATGTAAAACACACCAGGCCCTGTGCTGGTTCCTGACGCCATCTTCAATAATCCTGGGCCTGTGCTGTTGGATAAATGCCAAACTGAGCCTTTGGGTTAGGGTATTATGCAAACATGCAGGTATGGTTATAGGATTGTCTTCGTAACTTCAGGTACTTGCCACCTAATCACTCGAATCCATAAATTGAGACATTGTGCTCGGGCCAGCAGCTTACGGCCATACCACCCTGAGCACGCCCGACCTCGTCTGATCTCGGAAGCTAAGCAGGGCTGGGCTTGGTTAGTACTTGGATGGGAGACTGCCTGGGAATACCTGGTGCTGTAAGCCTTTCATTTTCATGTCATTGAACCGCTTTTGATCCAGAGAAGGGGTGTATTAAAAGACCAAAAGCAGCTGCCCATTAATGAGGGCACATTAACGACATTGCTTTTGGCTGTTTTCCAATGTCTTGTGCTGCTAGCTGATGCCACTTACACCACACCAGGGCCTGTGGCTGCTGGCTGAGGCCACTTACACCACACCAGGGCCTGTGGCTGCTGGCTGAGGCCACTTACACCACACCAGGGCCTTAGTTGCTATTGAGGCCAATTACACCACACCATGGTCTGTGGCTCTTGCTCAGGCCACTTACACCACACCAGGGCCTGTGGCTGCTGGCTGAGGCCACTTACACCACACAAGGGCTTGTGGCTGCTGGCTGAGGCCACCTACACCACACCAGGGCCTGTGGCTGCTGGCTGAGGCCACTTACACCACACCAGGGCCTGTGGCTGCTGGCTGAGGCCACTTACACCACACCAGGGCCTTAGTTGCTATTGAGGCCAATTACACCACACCATGGTCTGTGGCTCTTGCTCAGGCAACTTACACCACACCAGGGCCTGTGGCTCTTGCTCAGGCCACTTACACCACACCAGGGCCTGTGGCTCTTGCTCAGGCCACTTACACCACACCAGGGCCTGTGGCTCTTGCTCAGGCCACTCATATCACACCAGGCCCTGTGCTTCTGGCTGAGGCCACTTAGACCACACCAGGGCCTGTGGCTGCTGGCTGAGGCCACTTACACCACACCAGGGCCTGTGGCTGCTGGCTGAGGCCATCTACACCACACCAGGGCCTGTGGCTGCTGGCTGAGGCGACTTACACCACACCAGGGCCCTTTTGCTGCTGGCTGAGGCCACTTACACCACACCAGTGCCTGTGGCTTCTGGCTGAGGCGACTTACACCACACCAGGGCCTGTGGCTGCTGGCTGAGGCCACTTACACCACACCAGGGCCTGTGGCTCTTGCTCAGGCCACTCACATCACACCAGGCCCTGCGCTTCTGGCCGAGGCCATCTTCACCAAACCAGGCCCTGTGGCTCTTGCTCAGGCCACTTACACCACACCAGGGCCTGTGGCTCTGGCTTAGGCCACTTACACCACACCAGGGCCTGTGGCACTTGCTCAGGCCACTTACACCACACCAGGGCCTGTGGCTGCTGGCTGAGGCCACTTACACCACACCAGGGCCTGTGGCTCTTACTCAGGCCACTTACACCACACCAGGGCCTGTGGCACTGGCTGAGGCCACTTAGACCACACCAGGGCCTGTGGCTGCTGGCTGAGGCCACTTACACCACACCAGGGCCTGTGGCTGCTGGCTGAGGCCACTTACACCAAACCAGGGCCTGTGGCTGCTTGCTGAGGCCATCTTCACCAAACCAGGCCCTGTGCTGCTTGCTGTGGCCATGTAAAACACACCAGGTCCTGTGCTGGTTCTTGAGGCCATCTTCAACAATCCAGGGCCTGTGCTGTTGGATAAATGCCAAACTGAGCCTTTGGGTTACGGTATTATGCAAACATGCAGGTATGGTTATAGGATTGTCTTCGTAACTTCAGGTACTTGCCACCTAATCACTTGAATCCATAAATTGAGACATTGTGCTGGGGCCATCAGCTTACGGCCATACCACCCTGAGCACGCCCGACCTCGTCTGATCTCGGAAGCTAAGCAGGGCTGGGCTTGGTTAGTACTTGGATGGGAGACTCCCTGGGAATACCTGGTGCTGTAAGCCTTTCATTTTCATGTCATTGAACCGCTTTTGATCCAGAGAAGGGGTGTATTAAAAGACCAAAAGCAGCTCCCCATTAATGAGGGCACATTAACGACATTGCTTTTGGCTGTTTTCCAATGTCTTGTGCTGCTAGCTGATGCCACCTACACCACACCACGGCCTTATTTGCTGGCTGAGGCCACATACACCAAACCAGGGCCTTAGTTGCTATTGAGGCCAATTACACCACACAAGGGCCTGTGGCTGCTGGCTGAGGCCACTTACACCACACCAGGGCCTTAGTTGCTATTGAGGCCAATTACACCACACCAGGGTCTGTGGCTCTTGCTCAGGCCACTTACACCACACCAGGGCCTGTGGCACTGGCTGAGGCCACTTACACCACACCAGGGCCTGTGGCTGCTGGCTGAGGCCACCTACACCACACCAGGGCCTTAGTTGCTATTGAGGCCAATTACACCACACAAGGGCCTGTGGCTGCTGGCTGAGGCCACCTACACCACACCAGGGCCTGTGGCTGCTGGCTGAGGCCACTTACACCACACCAGGGCCCTTTTGCTGCTGGCTGAGGCCACTTACACCACACCAGTGCCTGTGGCTTCTGGCTGAGGCGACTTACACCACACCAGGGCCTGTGGCTGCTGGCTGAGGCCACTTACACCACACCAAGGCCTGTGGCTCTTGCTCCGGCCACTCACATCACACCAGGCCCTGCGCTTCTGGCCGAGGCCATCTTCACCAAACCAGGCCCTGTGCTGCTTGCTGTGGCCATGTACAACACACCAGGCCCTGTGCTGGTTCCTGAGGCCATCTTCAACAATCCAGGGCCTGTGCTGTTGGATAAATGCCAAACTGAGCCTTTGGGTTAGGGTATTATGCAAACATGCAGGTATGGTTATAGGATTGTCTTCGTAACTTCAGGTACTTGCCACCTAATCACTTGAATCCATAAATTGAGACATTGTGCTGGAGCCAGCAGCTTACGGCCATACCACCCTGAGCACGCCCGACCTCGTCTGATCTCGGAAGCTAAGCAGGGCTGGGCTTGGTTAGTACTTGGATGGGAGACTGCCTGGGAATACCTGGTGCTGTAAGCCTTTCATTTTCATGTCATTGAACCGCTTTTGATCCAGAGAAGGGGTGTATTAAAAGACCAAAAGCAGCTGCCCATTAATGAGGGCACATTAACGACACTGCTTTTGGCTCTTTTCCAATGTCTTGTGCTGCTAGCTGATGCCACCTACACCACACTAGGGCCTGAGTGACCGGCTGGGGCCACTTACACCACATCAGGGCCTGTGGCTCTGGCTGAGGCCACTTACACCACACCAGGGCCTGTGGCTGCTGACTGAGGCCAGTTACACCACACCAGAGCCTGTGGCTGCTGGCTGAGGCCACTTACACCACACCAGGGCCTTAGTTGCTATTGAGGCCAATTACACCACACCATGGTCTGTGGCTCTTGCTCAGGCAACTTACACCACACCAGGGCCTGTGGCACTGGCTGAGGCCACTTACACCACACCAGGGCCTGTGGCTGCTGGCTGAGGCCACTTACACCACACAAGGGCTTGTGGCTGCTGGCTGAGGCCACCTACACCACACCAGGGCCTGTGGCTGCTGGCTGAGGCCACCTACACCACACCAGGGCCTGTGGCTCTTGCTCAGGCCACTTACACCACACCAGGGCCTGTGGCTCTTGCTCAGGCCACTCATATCACACCAGGCCCTGTGCTTCTGGCTGAGGCCACTTAGACCACACCAGGGCCTGTGGCTGCTGGCTGAGGCCACTTACACCACACCAGGGCCTGTGGCTGCTGGCTGAGGCCATCTACACCACACCAGGGCCTGTGGCTGCTGGCTGAGGCGACTTACACCACACCAGGGCCCTTTTGCTGCTGGCTGAGGCCACTTACACCACACCAGTGCCTGTGGCTTCTGGCTGAGGCGACTTACACCACACCAGGGCCTGTGGCTGCTGGCTGAGGCCACTTACACCACACCAGGGCCTGTGGCTCTTGCTCAGGCCACTCACATCACACCAGGCCCTGCGCTTCTGGCCGAGGCCATCTTCACCAAACCAGGCCCTGTGGCTCTTGCTCAGGCCACTTACACCACACCAGGGCCTGTGGCTCTGGCTTAGGCCACTTACACCACACCAGGGCCTGTGGCACTTGCTCAGGCCACTTACACCACACCAGGGCCTGTGGCTGCTGGCTGAGGCCACTTACACCACACCAGGGCCTGTGGCTCTTACTCAGGCCACTTACACCACACCAGGGCCTGTGGCACTGGCTGAGGCCACTTAGACCACACCAGGGCCTGTGGCTGCTAGCTGAGGCCACTTACACCACACCAGGGCCTGTGGCTGCTGGCTGAGGCCACTTACACCAAACCAGGGCCTGTGGCTGCTTGCTGAGGCCATCTTCACCAAACCAGGCCCTGTGCTGCTTGCTGTGGCCATGTAAAACACACCAGGTCCTGTGCTGGTTCTTGAGGCCATCTTCAACAATCCAGGGCCTGTGCTGTTGGATAAATGCCAAACTGAGCCTTTGGGTTAGGGTATTATGCAAACATGCAGGTATGGTTATAGGATTGTCTTCGTAACTTCAGGTACTTGCCACCTAATCACTTGAATCCATAAATTGAGACATTGTGCTGGGGCCAGCAGCTTACGGCCATACCACCCTGAGCACGCCCGACCTCGTCTGATCTCGGAAGCTAAGCAGGGCTGGGCTTGGTTAGTACTTGGATGGGAGACTTCCTGGGAATACCTGGTGCTGTAAGCCTTTCATTTTCATGTCATTGAACCGCTTTTGATCCAGAGAAGGGGTGTATTAAAAGACCAAAAGCAGCTCCCCATTAATGAGGGCACATTAACGACATTGCTTTTGGCTGTTTTCCAATGTCTTGTGCTGCTAGCTGATGCCACTTACACCACACCAGGGCCTGTGGCTGCTGGCTGAGGCCACTTACACCACACCAGGGCCTGTGGCTGCTGGCTGAGGCCACCTACACCACACCAGGGCCTTAGTTGCTATTGAGGCCAATTACACCACACAAGGGCCTGTGGCTGCTGGCTGAGGCCACCTACACCACACCAGGGCCTGTGGCTGCTGGCTGAGGCCACTTACACCACACCAGGGCCTGAGTGACCGGCTGGGGCCACTTACACCACATCAGGGCCTGTGGCTCTGGCTGAGGCCACTTACACCACACCAGGGCCTGTGGCTGCTGGCTGAGGCCAGTTACACCACACCAGAGCCTGTGGCTGCTGGCTGAAGCCACTTACACCACACCAGGGCCTTAGTTGCTATTGAGGCCACTTACACCACACCAGGGCCTGTGGCTGCTGGCTGAGGCCACCTACACCACACCAGGGCCTGTGGCTGCTGGCTGAGGCCACTTACACCACACCAGGGCCTGTGGCTCTTACTCAGGCCACTTACACCACACCAGGGCCTGTGGCACTGGCTGAGGCCACTTAGACCACACCAGGGCCTGTGGCTGCTGGCTGAGGCCACTTACACCACACCAGGGCCTGTGGCTGCTGGCTGAGGCCACTTACACCAAACCAGGGCCTGTGGCTGCTTGCTGAGGCCATCTTCACCAAACCAGGCCCTGTGTTGCTTGCTGTGGCCATGTAAAACACACCAGGTCCTGTGCTGGTTCTTGAGGCCATCTTCAACAATCCAGGGCCTGTGCTGTTGGATAAATGCCAAACTGAGCCTTTGGGTTAGGGTATTATGCAAACATGCAGGTATGGTTATAGGATTGTCTTCGTAACTTCAGGTACTTGCCACCTAATCACTTGAATCCATAAATTGAGACATTGTGCTGGGGCCAGCAGCTTACGGCCATACCACCCTGAGCACGCCCGACCTCGTCTGATCTCGGAAGCTAAGCAGGGCTGGGCTTGGTTAGTACTTGGTTGGGAGACTGCCTGGGAATACCTGGTGCTGTAAGCCTTTCATTTTCATGTCATTGAACCGCTTTTGATCCAGAGAAGGGGTGTATTAAAAGACCAAAAGCAGCTCCCCATTAATGAGGGCACATTAACGACACTGCTTTTGGCTGTTTTCCAATGTCTTGTGCTGCTAGCTGATGCCACTTACACCACACCAGGGCCTGTGGCTGCTGGCTGAGGCCACTTACACCACACCAGGGCCTGTGGCTGCTGGCTGAGGCCACCTACACCACACCAGGGCCTTAGTTGCTATTGAGGCCAATTACACCACACAAGGGCCTGTGGCTGCTGGCTGAGGCCACCTACACCACACCAGGGCCTGTGGCTGCTGGCTGAGGCCACTTACAACACACCAGGGCCTGTGGCTCTTGCTCAGGCCACTCATATCACACCAGGCCCTGTGCTTCTGGCCGAGGCCATCTTCACCAAACCAGGCCCTGTGCTGCTTGCTGTGGCCATGTACAACACACCAGGCCCTGTGCTGGTTCCTGACGCCATCTTCAACAATCCAGGGCCTGTGCTGTTGGATAAATGCCAAACTGAGCCTTTGGGTTAGGGTATTATGCAAACATGCAGGTATGGTTATAGGATTGTCTTCGTAACTTCAGGTACTTGCCACCTAATCACTTGAATCCATAAATTGAGACATTGTGCTGGGGCCAGCAGATTACGGCCATACCACCCTGAGCACGCCCGACCTCGTCTGATCTCGGAAGCTAAGCAGGGCTGGGCTTGGTTAGTACTTGGATGGGAGACTGCCTGGGAATACCTGGTGCTGTAAGCCTTTCATTTTCATGTCATTGAACCGCTTTTGATCCAGAGAAGGGGTGTATTAAAAGACCAAAAGCAGCTCCCCATTAATGAGGGCACATTAACGACATTGCTTTTGGCTGTTTTCCAATGTCTTGTGCTGCTAGCTGATGCCACCTACACCACACCACGGCCTTATTTGCTGGCTGAGGTCACTTACACCACACCAGGGCCTGTGGCTCTTGCTCAGGCCACTTACACCACACCAGGGCCTGTGGCTCTTGCTCAGGCCACTTACACCACACCAGGGCCTGTGGGACCGGCTGGGGCCACTTACACCACACCAGGGCCTGTGGCTGCTGGCTGAGGCCACTTACACCACACAAGGGCCTGAGGGACCGGCTGGGGCCACTTACACCACATCAGGGCCTGTGGCTGCTGGCTGAGGCCACTTACACCACACCAGGGCCTGTGGCTGCTGGCTGAGGCCACCTACACCACACCAGGGCCTTAGTTGCTATTGAGGCCAATTACACCACACCAGGGTCTGTGGCTCTTGCTCAGGCCACTTACACCACACCAGGGCCTGTGGCTGCTGGCTGAGGCCATTTACACCACACCAGGGCCTGTGGCTGCTGGCTGAGGCCACCTACACCACACCAGGGCATTAGTTGCTATTGAGGCCAATTACACCACACCAGGGTCTGTGGCTCTTGCTCAGGCCACTTACACCACACCAGGGCCTGTGGCTCTTGCTCAGGCCACTTACACCACACCAGGGCCTGTGGCTTCTGGCTGAGGCGACTTACACCACACCAGGGCCTGTGGCTTCTGGCTGAGGCGACTTACACCACACCAGGGCCTGTGGCTGCTAGCTGAGGCCACTTACACCAAACCAGGGCCTGTGGCTGCTTGCTGAGGCCATCTTCAACAATCCAGGGCCTGTGCTGTTGGATAAATGCCAAACTGAGCCTTTGGGTTAGGGTATTATGCAAACATGCAGGTATGGTTATAGGATTGTCTTCGTAACTTCAGGTACTTGCCACCTAATCACTTGAATCCATAAATTGAGACATTGTGCTGGGGCCAGCAGCTTACGGCCATACCACCCTGAGCACGCCCGACCTCGTCTGATCTCGGAAGCTAAGCAGGGCTGGGCTTGGTTAGTACTTGGATGGGAGACTGCCTGGGAATACCTGGTGCTGTAAGCCTTTCATTTTCATGTCATTGAACCGCTTTTGATCCAGAGAAGGGGTGTATTAAAAGACCAGAAGCAGCTCCCCATTAATGAGGGCACATTAACGACATTGCTTTTGGCTGTTTTCCAATGTCTTGTGCTGCTAGCTGATGCCACCTACACCACACCAGGGCCTGAGTGACCGGCTGGGGCCACTTACACCACATCAGGGCCTGTGGCTCTGGCTGAGGCCACTTACACCACACAAGGGCCTGTGGCTGCTGGCTGAGGCCACTTACACCACACCAGGGCCTGTGGCTGCTGGCTGAGGCGACTTACACCACACCAGGGCCCTTTTGCTGCTGGCTGAGGCCACTTACACCACACCAGTGCCTGTGGCACTGGCTGAGGCCACTTACACCACACCAGGGCCTGTGGCTGCTGGCTGAGGCCAATTACAACACACCAGGGTCTGTGGCTCTTGCTCAGGCCACTTACACCACACCAGGGCCTGTGGCACTGGCTGAGGCAACTTACACCACACCAGGGCCTGTGGCTGCTGGCTGAGGCCACTTACACCACACCAAGGCCTGTGGCTCTTGCTCAGGCCATCTTCACCAAACCAGGGCCTGAGTGACCGGCTGGGGCCACTTACACCACACCAGGGCCTGTGGCTCTTGCTCAGGCCACTCATATCACACCAGGCCCTGTGCTTCTGGCCGAGGCCATCTTCACCAAACCAGGCCCTGTGCTGCTAGCTGTGGCCATTTACAACACACCAGGCCCTGTGCTGGTTCCTGAGGCCATCTTCAACAATCCAGGGCCTGTGCTGTTGGATAAATGCCAAACTGAGCCTTTGGGTTAGGGTATTATGCAAACATGCAGGTATGGTTATAGGATTGTCTTCGTAACTTCAGGTACTTGCCACCTAATCACTTGAATCCATAAATTGAGTCACTGTGCTGGGGCCAGCAGCTTACGGCCATACCACCCTGAGCACGCCCGACCTCGTCTGATCTCGGAAGCTAAGCAGGGCTGGGCTTGGTTAGTACTTGGATGGGAGACTGCCTGGGAATACCTGGTGCTGTAAGCCTTTCATTTTCATGTCATTGAACCGCTTTTGATCCAGAGAAGGGGTGTATTAAAAGACCAAAAGCAGCTGCCCATTAATGAGGGTACATTAACGACATTGCTTTTGGCTGTTTTCCAATGTCTTGTGCTGCTAGCTGATGCCACCTACACCACACCACGGCCTTATTTGCTGGCTGAGGCCACATACACCAAACCAGGGCCTTAGTTGCTATTGAGGCCAATTACACCACACCAGGGTCTGTGGCTCTTGCTCAGGCCACTTACACCACACCAGGGCCTGTGGCACTGGCTGAGGCCACTTACACCACACCAGGGCCTGTGGCTGCTGGCTGAGGCCACCTACACCACACCAGGGCCTTAGTTGCTATTTAGGCCAATTACACCACACAAGGGCCTGTGGCTGCTGGCTGAGGCCACCTACACCACACCAGGGCCTGTGGCTGCTGGCTGAGGCCACTTACACCACACCAGTGCCCTTTTGCTGCTGGCTGAGGCCACTTACACCACACCAGTGCCTGTGGCTTCTGGCTGAGGCGACTTACACCACACCAGGGCCTGTGGCTGCTGGCTGAGGCCACTTACACCACACCAAGGCCTGTGGCTCTTGCGCAGGCCACTCACATCACACCAGGCCCTGCGCTTCTGGCCGAGGCCATCTTCACCAAACCAGGCCCTGTGCTGCTTGCTGTGGCCATGTACAACACACCAGGCCCTGTGCTGGTTCCTGAGGCCATCTTCAACAATCCAGGGCCTGTGCTGTTGGATAAATGCCAAACTGAGCCTTTGGGTTAGGGTATTATGCAAACATGCAGGTATGGTTATAGGATTGTCTTCGTAACTTCAGGTAGTTGCCACCTAATCACTTGAATCCATAAATTGAGACATTGTGCTGGAGCCAGCAGCTTACGGCCATACCACCCTGAGCACGCCCGACCTCGTCTGATCTCGGAAGCTAAGCAGGGCTGGGCTTGGTTAGTACTTGGATGGGAGACTGCCTGGGAATACCTGGTGCTGTAAGCCTTTCATTTTCATGTCATTGAACCGCTTTTGATCCAGAGAAGGGGTGTATTAAAAGACCAAAAGCAGCTGCCCATTAATGAGGGCACATTAACGACACTGCTTTTGGCTCTTTTCCAATGTCTTGTGCTGCTAGCTGATGCCACCTACACCACACCAGGGCCTGAGTGACCGGCTGGGGCCACTTACACCACATCAGGGCCTGTGGCTCTGGCTGAGGCCACTTACACCACACCAGGGCCTGTGGCTGCTGGCTGAGGCCACCTACACCACACCAGGGCCTTAGTTGCTATTGAGGCCAATTACACTACACCAGGGTCTGTGGCTCTTGCTCAGGCCACTTACACCACACCAGGCCTGTGGCACTTGCTCAGGCCACTTACACCACACCAGGGCCTGTGGCTGCTGGCTGAGGCCACTTACACCACACCAGGGCCTGTGGCTGCTGGCTGAGGCCACCTACACCACACCAGGGCATTAGTTGGTATTGAGGCCAATTACACCACACCAGGGTCTGTGGCTCTTGCTCAGGCCACTTACACCACACCAGGGCCTGTGGCTCTTGCTCATGCCACTTACACCACACCAGGGCCTGTGGCTGCTGGCTGAGGCCACTTACACCACACCAGGGCCTGTGGCTGCTGGCTGAGGCCACCTACACCACACCAGGGCCTGTGGCTGCTGTCTGAGGCCACTTACACCACACCAGGGCCTGTGGCTGCTGGCTGAGGCCATCTACACCACACCAGGGCCTTAGTTGCTATTGAGGCCAATTACACCACACCAGGGTATGTGGCTCTTGCTCAGGCCACTTACACCACACCAGGGCCTTAGTTGCTATTGAGGCCAATTACACCACACCAGGGCCTGTGGCACTGGCTGAGGCCACTTACACCACACCAGGGCCTGTGGCTGCTGGCTTAGGCCACCTACACCACACCAGGGCCTTAGTTGCTATTGAGGCCACTTACACCACACCAGGGCCTGTGGCTGCTGGCTGAGGCCACCTACACCACACCAGGGCCCTTTTGCTGCTGGCTGAGGCCACTTACACCACACCAGTGCCTGTGGCTTCTGGCTGAGGCCACTTACACCACACCAGGGCATGTGGCTGCTGGCTGAGGCCACTTACACCACACCAGGGCCTGTGGCTCTTGCTCAGGCCACTCACATCACACCAGGCCCTGCGCTTCTGGCCGAGGCCATCTTCACCAAACCAGGCCCTGTGGTTCTTGCTCAGGCCACTTACACCACACCAGGGCCTTATTTGCTATTGAGGCCACTTACACCACACCAGGGCCTGTGGCACTTGCTCAGGCCACTTACACCACACCAGGGCCTGTGGCACTTGCTCAGGCCACTTACACCACACCAGGGCCTGTGGCTGCTGGCTGAGGCCACTTACACCACACCAGGGCCTGTGGCTCTTGCTCAGGCCACTTACACCACACCAGGGCCTGTGTCACTGGCTGAGGCCACTTAGACCACACCAGGGCCTGTGGCTGCTGGCTGAGGCCACTCACAACACACCAGGGCCTGTGGCTGCTAGCTGAGGCCACTTACACCAAACCAGGGCCTGTGGCTGCTTGCTGAGGCCACCTACACCACACCAGGGCCTTAGTTGCTATTGAGGCCAATTACACCACACAAGGGCCTGTGGCTGCTGGCTGAGGCCACCTACACCACACCAGGGCCTGTGGCTGCTGGCTGAGGCCACTTACAACACACCAGGGCCTGTGGCTGCTGGCTGAGGCCACCTACACCACACCAGGGCCTGTGGCTGCTGGCTGAGGCCACTTACAACACACCAGGGTCTGTGGCTCTTGCTCAGGCCACTCATATCACACCAGGCCCTGTGGTTCTGGCCGAGGCCATCTTCACCAAACCAGGCCCTGTGCTGCTTGCTGTGGCCATGTACAACACACCAGGCCCTGTGCTGGTTCCTGACGCCATCTTCAATAATCCTGGGCCTGTGCTGTTGGATAAATGCCAAACTGAGCCTTTGGGTTAGGGTATTATGCAAACATGCAGGTATGGTTATAGGATTGTCTTCGTAACTTCAGGTACTTGCCACCTAATCACTTGAATCCATAAATTGAGACATTGTGCTCGGGGCAGCAGCTTACGGCCATACCACCCTGAGCACGCCCGACCTCGTCTGATCTCGGAAGCTAAGCAGGGCTGGGCTTGGTTAGTACTTGGATGGGAGACTGCCTGGGAATACCTGGTGCTGTAAGCCTTTCATTTTCATGTCATTGAACCGCTTTTGATCCAGAGAAGGGGTGTATTAAAAGACCAAAAGCAGCTGCCCATTAATGAGGGCACATTAACGACATTGCTTTTGGCTGTTTTCCAATGTCTTGTGCTGCTAGCTGATGCCACTTACACCACACCAGGGCCTGTGGCTGCTGGCTGAGGCCACTTACACCACACCAGGGCCTGTGGCTGCTGGCTGAGGCCACTTACACCACACCAGGGCCTTAGTTGCTATTGAGGCCAATTACACCACACCATGGTCTGTGGCTCTTGCTCAGGCCACTTACACCACACCAGGGCCTGTGGCTGCTGGCTGAGGCCACTTACACCACACAAGGGCTTGTGGCTGCTGGCTGAGGCCACCTACACCACACCAGGGCCTGTGGCTGCTGGCTGAGGCCACCTACACCACACCAGGGCCTGTGGCTCTTGCTCAGGCCACTTACACCACACCAGGGCCTGTGGCTCTTGCTCAGGCCACTTACACCACACCAGGGCCTGTGGCTCTTGCTCAGGCCACTCATATCACACCAGGCTCTGTGCTTCTGGCTGAGGCCACTTAGACCACACCAGGGCCTGTGGCTGCTGGCTGAGGCCACTTACACCACACCAGGGCCCTTTTGCTGCTGGCTGAGGCCACTTACACCACACCAGGGCCTGTGGCTTCTGGCTGAGGCCACTTACACCACACCAGGGCCTGTGGCTGCTGGCTGAGGCCACTTACACCACACCAGGGCCTGTGGCTCTTGCTCAGGCCACTCACATCACACCAGGCCCTGCGCTTCTGGCCGAGGCCATCTTCACCAAACCAGGCCCTGTGGCTCTTGCTCAGGCCACTTACACCACACCAGGGCCTGTGGCTCTGGCTTAGGCCACTTACACCACACCAGGGCCTGTGGCACTTGCTCAGGCCACTTACACCACACCAGGGCCTGTGGCTGCTGGCTGAGGCCACTTACACCACACCAGGGCCTGTGGCACTGGCTGAGGCCACTTAGACCACACCAGGGCCTGTGGCTGCTGGCTGAGGCCACCTACACCACACCAGGGCCTTAGTTGCTATTGAGGCCAATTACACCACACAAGGGCCTGTGGCTGCTGGCTGAGGCCACCTACACCACACCAGGGCCTGTGGCTGCTGGCTGAGGCCACTTACACCACACCAGGGCCTGAGTGACCGGCTGGGGCCACTTACACCACATCAGGGCCTGTGGCTCTGGCTGAGGCCACTTACACCACACCAGGGCCTGTGGCTGCTGGCTGAGGCCAGTTACACCACACCAGAGCCTGTGGCTGCTGGCTGAAGCCACTTACACCACACCAGGGCCTTAGTTGCTATTGAGGCCACTTACACCACACCAGGGCCTGTGGCTGCTGGCTGAGGCCACCTACACCACACCAGGGCCTGTGGCTGCTGGCTGAGGCCACTTACACCACACCAGGGCCTGTGGCTGCTGGCTGAAGCCACTTACACCACACCAGGGCCTTAGTTGCTATTGAGGCCACTTACACCACACCAGGGCCTGTGGCTGCTGGCTGAGGCCACCTACACCACACCAGGGCCCTTTTGCTGCTGGCTGAGGCCACTTACACCACACCAGGGCCTTAGTTGCTATTGAGGCCAATTACACCACACCATGGTCTGTGGCTCTTGCTCAGGCCACTTACACCACACCAGGGCCTGTGGCTGCTGGCTGAGGCCACTTACACCACACCAGGGCCTGTGGCTCTTACTCAGGCCACTTACACCACACCAGGGCCTGTGGCACTGGCTGAGGCCACTTAGACCACACCAGGGCCTGTGGCTGCTGGCTGAGGCCACTTACACCACACCAGGGCCTGTGGCTGCTGGCTGAGGCCACTTACACCAAACCAGGGCCTGTGGCTGCTTGCTGAGGCCATCTTCACCAAACCAGGCCCTGTGTTGCTTGCTGTGGCCATGTAAAACACACCAGGTCCTGTGCTGGTTCTTGAGGCCATCTTCAACAATCCAGGGCCTGTGCTGTTGGATAAATGCCAAACTGAGCCTTTGGGTTAGGGTATTATGCAAACATGCAGGTATGGTTATAGGATTGTCTTCGTAACTTCAGGTACTTGCCACCTAATCACTTGAATCCATAAATTGAGACATTGTGCTGGGGCCAGCAGCTTACGGCCATACCACCCTGAGCACGCCCGACCTCGTCTGATCTCGGAAGCTAAGCAGGGCTGGGCTTGGTTAGTACTTGGTTGGGAGACTGCCTGGGAATACCTGGTGCTGTAAGCCTTTCATTTTCATGTCATTGAACCGCTTTTGATCCAGAGAAGGGGTGTATTAAAAGACCAAAAGCAGCTCCCCATTAATGAGGGCACATTAACGACACTGCTTTTGGCTGTTTTCCAATGTCTTGTGCTGCTAGCTGATGCCACTTACACCACACCAGGGCCTGTGGCTGCTGGCTGAGGCCACTTACACCACACCAGGGCCTGTGGCTGCTGGCTGAGGCCACCTACACCACACCAGGGCCTTAGTTGCTATTGAGGCCAATTACACCACACAAGGGCCTGTGGCTGCTGGCTGAGGCCACCTACACCACACCAGGGCCTGTGGCTGCTGGCTGAGGCCACTTACAACACACCAGGGCCTGTGGCTCTTGCTCAGGCCACTCATATCACACCAGGCCCTGTGCTTCTGGCCGAGGCCATCTTCACCAAACCAGGCCCTGTGCTGCTTGCTGTGGCCATGTACAACACACCAGGCCCTGTGCTGGTTCCTGACGCCATCTTCAACAATCCAGGGCCTGTGCTGTTGGATAAATGCCAAACTGAGCCTTTGGGTTAGGGTATTATGCAAACATGCAGGTATGGTTATAGGATTGTCTTCGTAACTTCAGGTACTTGCCACCTAATCACTTGAATCCATAAATTGAGACATTGTGCTGGGGCCAGCAGATTACGGCCATACCACCCTGAGCACGCCCGACCTCGTCTGATCTCGGAAGCTAAGCAGGGCTGGGCTTGGTTAGTACTTGGATGGGAGACTGCCTGGGAATACCTGGTGCTGTAAGCCTTTCATTTTCATGTCATTGAACCGCTTTTGATCCAGAGAAGGGGTGTATTAAAAGACCAAAAGCAGCTCCCCATTAATGAGGGCACATTAACGACATTGCTTTTGGCTGTTTTCCAATGTCTTGTGCTGCTAGCTGATGCCACCTACACCACACCACGGCCTTATTTGCTGGCTGAGGTCACTTACACCACACCAGGGCCTGTGGCTCTTGCTCAGGCCACTTACACCACACCAGGGCCTGTGGCTCTTGCTCAGGCCACTTACACCACACCAGGGCCTGTGGGACCGGCTGGGGCCACTTACACCACACCAGGGCCTGTGGCTGCTGGCTGAGGCCACTTACACCACACAAGGGCCTGAGGGACCGGCTGGGGCCACTTACACCACATCAGGGCCTGTGGCTGCTGGCTGAGGCCACTTACACCACACCAGGGCCTGTGGCTGCTGGCTGAGGCCACCTACACCACACCAGGGCCTTAGTTGCTATTGAGGCCAATTACACCACACCAGGGTCTGTGGCTCTTGCTCAGGCCACTTACACCACACCAGGGCCTGTGGCACTGGCTGAGGCCACTTACACCACACCAGGGCCTGTGGCTGCTGGCTTAGGCCACCTACACCACACCAGGGCCTTAGTTGCTATTGAGGCCAATTACACCACACAAGGGCCTGTGGCTGCTGGCTGAGGCCACCTACACCACACCAGGGCCTGTGGCTGCTGGCTGAGGCCACTTACACCACACCAGTGCCTGTGGCTTCTGGCTGAGGCGACTTACACCACACCAGGGCCTGTGGCTGCTGGCTGAGGCCACTTACACCACACCAGGGCCTGTGGCTGCTGGCTGAGGCCACCTACACCACACCAGGGCATTAGTTGCTATTGAGGCCAATTACACCACACCAGGGTCTGTGGCTCTTGCTCAGGCCACTTACACCACACCAGGGCCTGTGGCTCTTGCTCAGGCCACTTACACCACACCAGGGCCTGTGGCTGCTGGCTGAGGCCACTTACACCACACCAGGGCCTGTGGCTGCTGGCTGAGGCCACCTACACCACACCAGGGCCTGTGGCTGCTGGCTGAGGCCACCTACACCACACCAGGGCCTGTGGCTGCTGGCTGAGGCCACTTACACCACACCAGTGCCTGTGGCTTCTGGCTGAGGCGACTTACACCACACCAGGGCCTGTGGCTGCTGGCTGAGGCCACTTACACCACACCAAGGCCTGTGGCTCTTGCTCAGGCCACTCACATCACACCAGGCCCTGCGCTTCTGGCCGAGGCCATCTTCACCAAACCAGGCCCTGTGGTTCTTGCTCAGGCCACTTACACCACACCAGGGTCTGTGGCTCTTGCTGAGGCCACTTTCACCACACCAGGGCCTGTGGCTGCTGGCTGAGGCCACCTACACCACACCAGGGCATTAGTTGCTATTGAGGCCAATTACACCACACCAGGGTCTGTGGCTCTTGCTCAGGCCACTTACACCACACCAGGGCCTGTGGCTCTTGCTCAGGCCACTTACACCACACCAGGGCCTGTGGCACTGGCTGAGGCCACTTACACCACACCAGGGCCTGTGGCTGCTGGCTGAGGCCACTTACACCACACCAGGGCCTGTGGCTGCTGGCTGAGGCCACTTACACCACACCAGGGCCTGTGGCTGGTGGCTGAGGCCACCTACTCCACACCAGGGCCTGTGGCTGCTGGCTGAGGCGACTTATACCACACCAGGGCCCTTTTGCTGCTGGCTGAGGCCACTTACACCACACCAGTGCCTGTGGCTTCTGTCTGAGGCGACTTACACCACACCAGGGCCTGTGGCTGCTGGCTGAGGCCAATTACACCACACCAGGGTCTGTGGCTCTTGCTCAGGCCACTTACACCACACCAGGGCCTGTGGCACTGGCTGAGGCCACTTACACCACACCAGGGCCTGTGGCTGCTGGCTGAGGCCACTTACACCACACCAGGGCCTGTGGCTGCTGGCTGAGGCCACTTACACCACACCAGGGCCTGTGGCTGCTGGCTGAGGCCACCTACACCACACCAGGGCCTGTGGCTGCTGGCTGAGGCGACTTACACCACACCAGGGCCCTTTTGCTGCTGGCTGAGGCCACTTACACCACACCAGTGCCTGTGGCTTCTGGCTGAGGCGACTTACACCACACCAGGGCCTGTGGCTGCTGGCTGAGGCCACTTACACCACACCAAGGCCTGTGGCTCTTGCTCCGGCCACTCACATCACACCAGGCCCTGCGCTTCTGGCCGAGGCCATCTTCACCAAACCAGGCCCTGTGCTGCTTGCTGTGGCCATGTACAACACACCAGGCCCTGTGCTGGTTCCTGAGGCCATCTTCAACAATCCAGGGCCTGTGCTGTTGGATAAATGCCAAACTGAGCCTTTGGGTTAGGGTATTATGCAAACATGCAGGTATGGTTATAGGATTGTCTTCGTAACTTCAGGTACTTGCCACCTAATCACTTGAATCCATAAATTGAGACATTGTGCTGGGGCCAGCAGCTTACAGCCATACCACCCTGAGCACGCCCGACCTCGTCTGATCTCGGAAGCTAAGCAGGGCTGGGCTTGGTTAGTACTTGGATGGGAGACTGCCTGGGAATACCTGGTGCTGTAAGCCTTTCATTTTCATGTCATTGAACCGCTTTTGATCCAGAGAAGGGGTGTATTAAAAGACCAAAAGCAGCTGCCCATTAATGAGGGCACATTAACGACACTGCTTTTGGCTGTTTTCCAATGTCTTGTGCTGCTAGCTGATGCCACCTACACCACACCAGGGCCTGAGTGACCGGCTGGGGCCACCTACACCACACCACGGCCTTATTTGCTGGCTGAGGTCACTTACACCACACCAGGGCCTGTGGCTCTTGCTCAGGCCACTTACACCACACCAGGGCCTGTGGCTCTTGCTCAGGCCACTTACACCACACCAGGGCCTGTGGGACCGGCTGGGGCCACTTACACCACACCAGGGCCTGTGGCTGCTGGCTGAGGCCACTTACACCACACAAGGGCCTGAGGGACCGGCTGGGGCCACTTACACCACATCAGGGCCTGTGGCTGCTGGCTGAGGCCACTTACACCACACCAGGGCCTGTGGCTTCTGGCTGAGGCCACCTACACCACACCAGGGCCTTAGTTGCTATTGAGGCCAATTACACCACACCAGGGTCTGTGGCTCTTGCTCAGGCCACTTACACCACACCAGGGCCTGTGGCACTGGCTGAGGCCACTTACACCACACCAGGGCCTGTGGCTGCTGGCTTAGGCCACCTACACCACACCAGGGCCTTAGTTGCTATTGAGGCCAATTACACCACACAAGGGCCTGTGGCTGCTGGCTGAGGCCACCTACACCACACCAGGGCCTGTGGCTGCTGGCTGAGGCCACTTACACCACACCAGTGCCTGTGGCTTCTGGCTGAGGCGACTTACACCACACCAGGGCCTGTGGCTGCTGGCTGAGGCCACTTACACCACACCAGGGCCTGTGGCTGCTGGCTGAGGCCACCTACACCACACCAGGGCATTAGTTGCTATTGAGGCCAATTACACCACACCAGGGTCTGTGGCTCTTGCTCAGGCCACTTACACCACACCAGGGCCTGTGGCTCTTGCTCAGGCCACTTACACCACACCAGGGCCTGTGGCTGCTGGCTGAGGCCACTTACACCACACCAGGGCCTGTGGCTGCTGGCTGAGGCCACCTACACCACACCAGGGCCTGTGGCTGCTGGCTGAGGCCACCTACACCACACCAGGGCCTGTGGCTGCTGGCTGAGGCCACCTACACCACACCAGGGCCTGTGGCTGCTGGCTGAGGCCACTTACACCACACCAGTGCCTGTGGCTTCTGGCTGAGGCGACTTACACCACACCAGGGCCTGTGGCTGCTGGCTGAGGCCACTTACACCACACCAAGGCCTGTGGCTCTTGCTCAGGCCACTCACATCACACCAGGCCCTGCGCTTCTGGCCGAGGCCATCTTCACCAAACCAGGCCCTGTGGTTCTTGCTCAGGCCACTTACACCACACCAGGGTCTGTGGCTCTTGCTGAGGCCACTTTCACCACACCAGGGCCTGTGGCTGCTGGCTGAGGCCACCTACACCACACCAGGGCATTAGTTGCTATTGAGGCCAATTACACCACACCAGGGTCTGTGGCTCTTGCTCAGGCCACTTACACCACACCAGGGCCTGTGGCTCTTGCTCAGGCCACTTACACCACACCAGGGCCTGTGGCACTGGCTGAGGCCACTTACACCACACCAGGGCCTGTGGCTGCTGGCTGAGGCCACTTACACCACACCAGGGCCTGTGGCTGCTGGCTGAGGCCACTTACACCACACCAGGGCCTGTGGCTGGTGGCTGAGGCCACCTACACCACACCAGGGCCTGTGGCTGCTGGCTGAGGCGACTTATACCACACCAGGGCCCTTTTGCTGCTGGCTGAGGCCACTTACACCACACCAGTGCCTGTGGCTTCTGTCTGAGGCGACTTACACCACACCAGGGCCTGTGGCTGCTGGCTGAGGCCAATTACACCACACCAGGGTCTGTGGCTCTTGCTCAGGCCACTTACACCACACCAGGGCCTGTGGCACTGGCTGAGGCCACTTACACCACACCAGGGCCTGTGGCTGCTGGCTGAGGCCACTTACACCACACCAGGGCCTGTGGCTGCTGGCTGAGGCCACTTACACCACACCAGGGCCTGTGGCTGCTGGCTGAGGCCACCTACACCACACCAGGGCCTGTGGCTGCTGGCTGAGGCGACTTACACCACACCAGGGCCCTTTTGCTGCTGGCTGAGGCCACTTACACCACACCAGTGCCTGTGGCTTCTGGCTGAGGCGACTTACACCACACCAGGGCCTGTGGCTGCTGGCTGAGGCCACTTACACCACACCAAGGCCTGTGGCTCTTGCGCAGGCCACTCACATCACACCAGGCCCTGCGCTTCTGGCCGAGGCCATCTTCACCAAACCAGGCCCTGTGCTGCTTGCTGTGGCCATGTACAACACACCAGGCCCTGTGCTGGTTCCTGAGGCCATCTTCAACAATCCAGGGCCTGTGCTGTTGGATAAATGCCAAACTGAGCCTTTGGGTTAGGGTATTATGCAAACATGCAGGTATGGTTATAGGATTGTCTTCGTAACTTCAGGTACTTGCCACCTAATCACTTGAATCCATAAATTGAGACATTGTGCTGGGGCCAGCAGCTTACGGCCATACCACCCTGAGCACGCCCGACCTCGTCTGATCTCGGAAGCTAAGCAGGGCTGGGCTTGGTTAGTACTTGGATGGGAGACTGCCTGGGAATACCTGGTGCTGTAAGCCTTTCATTTTCATGTCATTGAACCGCTTTTGATCCAGAGAAGGGGTGTATTAAAAGACCAAAAGCAGCTGCCCATTAATGAGGGCACATTAACGACACTGCTTTTGGCTGTTTTCCAATGTCTTGTGCTGCTAGCTGATGCCACCTACACCACACCAGGGCCTGAGTGACCGGCTGGGGCCACTTACACCACATCAGGGCCTGTGACTTGGCTGAGGCCACTTACACCACACCAGGGCCTGTGGCTGCTGGCTGAGGCCAGTTACACCACACCAGAGCCTGTGGCTGCTGGCTGAAGCCACTTACACCACACCAGGGCCTTAGTTGCTATTGAGGCCACTTACACCACACCAGGGCCTGTGGCTGCTGGCTGAGGCCACCTACACCACACCAGGGCCTGTGGCTGCTGGCTGAGGCCACTTACACCACACCAGGGCCTGTGGCTCTTGCTCAGGCCACTCACATCACACCAGGCCCTGCGCTTCTGGCCGAGGCCATCTTCACCAAACCAGGCCCTGTGGTTCTTGCTCAGGCCACTTACACCACACCAGGGCCTGTGGCTGCTGGCTGAAGCCACTTACACCACACCAGGGCCTTAGTTGCTATTGAGGCCACTTACACCACACCAGGGCCTGTGGCTGCTGGCTGAGGCCACCTACACCACACCAGGGCCCTTTTGCTGCTGGCTGAGGCCACTTACACCACACCAGTGCCTGTGGCTTCTGGCTGAGGCCACTTACACCACACCAGGGCATGTGGCTGCTGGCTGAGGCCACTTACACCACACCAGGGCCTGTGGCTCTTGCTCAGGCCACTCACATCACACCAGGCCCTGCGCTTCTGGCCGAGGCCATCTTCACCAAACCAGGCCCTGTGGTTCTTGCTCAGGCCACTTACACCACACCAGGGCCTTATTTGCTATTGAGGCCACTTACACCACACCAGGGCCTGTGGCACTTGCTCAGGCCACTTACACCACACCAGGGCCTGTGGCACTTGCTCAGGCCACTTACACCACACCAGGGCCTGTGGCTGCTGGCTGAGGCCACTTACACCACACCAGGGCCTGTGGCTCTTGCTCAGGCCACTTACACCACACCAGGGCCTGTGTCACTGGCTGAGGCCACTTAGACCACACCAGGGCCTGTGGCTGCTGGCTGAGGCCACTCACAACACACCAGGGCCTGTGGCTGCTAGCTGAGGCCACTTACACCAAACCAGGGCCTGTGGCTGCTTGCTGAGGCCACCTACACCACACCAGGGCCTTAGTTGCTATTGAGGCCAATTACACCACACAAGGGCCTGTGGCTGCTGGCTGAGGCCACCTACACCACACCAGGGCCTGTGGCTGCTGGCTGAGGCCACTTACAACACACCAGGGCCTGTGGCTGCTGGCTGAGGCCACCTACACCACACCAGGGCCTGTGGCTGCTGGCTGAGGCCACTTACAACACACCAGGGTCTGTGGCTCTTGCTCAGGCCACTCATATCACACCAGGCCCTGTGGTTCTGGCCGAGGCCATCTTCACCAAACCAGGCCCTGTGCTGCTTGCTGTGGCCATGTACAACACACCAGGCCCTGTGCTGGTTCCTGACGCCATCTTCAATAATCCTGGGCCTGTGCTGTTGGATAAATGCCAAACTGAGCCTTTGGGTTAGGGTATTATGCAAACATGCAGGTATGGTTATAGGATTGTCTTCGTAACTTCAGGTACTTGCCACCTAATCACTTGAATCCATAAATTGAGACATTGTGCTGGGGCCAGCAGCTTACGGCCATACCACCCTGAGCACGCCCGACCTCGTCTGATCTCGGAAGCTAAGCAGGGCTGGGCTTGGTTAGTACTTGGATGGGAGACTGCCTGGGAATACCTGGTGCTGTAAGCCTTTCATTTTCATGTCATTGAACCGCTTTTGATCCAGAGAAGGGGTGTATTAAAAGACCAAAAGCAGCTGCCCATTAATGAGGGCACATTAACGACATTGCTTTTGGCTGTTTTCCAATGTCTTGTGCTGCTAGCTGATGCCACTTACACCACACCAGGGCCTGTGGCTGCTGGCTGAGGCCACTTACACCACACCAGGGCCTGTGGCTGCTGGCTGAGGCCACTTACACCACACCAGGGCCTTAGTTGCTATTGAGGCCAATTACACCACACCATGGTCTGTGGCTCTTGCTCAGGCCACTTACACCACACCAGGGCCTGTGGCTGCTGGCTGAGGCCACTTACACCACACAAGGGCTTGTGGCTGCTGGCTGAGGCCACCTACACCACACCAGGGCCTGTGGCTGCTGGCTGAGGCCACCTACACCACACCAGGGCCTGTGGCTCTTGCTCAGGCCACTTACACCACACCAGGGCCTGTGGCTCTTGCTCAGGCCACTTACACCACACCAGGGCCTGTGGCTCTTGCTCAGGCCACTCATATCACACCAGGCTCTGTGCTTCTGGCTGAGGCCACTTAGACCACACCAGGGCCTGTGGCTGCTGGCTGAGGCCACTTACACCACACCAGGGCCTGTGGCTGCTGGCTGAGGCCATCTACACCACACCAGGGCCTGTGGCTGCTGGCTGAGGCGACTTACACCACACCAGGGCCCTTTTGCTGCTGGCTGAGGCCACTTACACCACACCAGTGCCTGTGGCTTCTGGCTGAGGCGACTTACACCACACCAGGGCCTGTGGCTCTTGCTCAGGCCACTCACATCACACCAGGCCCTGCGCTTCTGGCCGAGGCCATCTTCACCAAACCAGGCCCTGTGGCTCTTGCTCAGGCCACTTACACCACACCAGGGCCTGTGGCTCTGGCTTAGGCCACTTACACCACACCAGGGCCTGTGGCACTTGCTCAGGCCACTTACACCACACCAGGGCCTGTGGCTGCTGGCTGAGGCCACTTACACCACACCAGGGCCTGTGGCACTGGCTGAGGCCACTTAGACCACACCAGGGCCTGTGGCTGCTGGCTGAGGCCACCTACACCACACCAGGGCCTTAGTTGCTATTGAGGCCAATTACACCACACAAGGGCCTGTGGCTGCTGGCTGAGGCCACCTACACCACACCAGGGCCTGTGGCTGCTGGCTGAGGCCACTTACACCACACCAGGGCCTGAGTGACCGGCTGGGGCCACTTACACCACATCAGGGCCTGTGGCTCTGGCTGAGGCCACTTACACCACACCAGGGCCTGTGGCTGCTGGCTGAGGCCAGTTACACCACACCAGAGCCTGTGGCTGCTGGCTGAAGCCACTTACACCACACCAGGGCCTTAGTTGCTATTGAGGCCACTTACACCACACCAGGGCCTGTGGCTGCTGGCTGAGGCCACCTACACCACACCAGGGCCTGTGGCTGCTGGCTGAGGCCACTTACACCACACCAGGGCCTGTGGCTGCTGGCTGAAGCCACTTACACCACACCAGGGCCTTAGTTGCTATTGAGGCCACTTACACCACACCAGGGCCTGTGGCTGCTGGCTGAGGCCACCTACACCACACCAGGGCCCTTTTGCTGCTGGCTGAGGCCACTTACACCACACCAGGGCCTTAGTTGCTATTGAGGCCAATTACACCACACCATGGTCTGTGGCTCTTGCTCAGGCCACTTACACCACACCAGGGCCTGTGGCTGCTGGCTGAGGCCACTTACACCACACCAGGGCCTGTGGCTCTTACTCAGGCCACTTACACCACACCAGGGCCTGTGGCACTGGCTGAGGCCACTTAGACCACACCAGGGCCTGTGGCTGCTGGCTGAGGGCACTTACACCACACCAGGGCCTGTGGCTGCTGGCTGAGGCCACTTACACCAAACCAGGGCCTGTGGCTGCTTGCTGAGGCCATCTTCACCAAACCAGGCCCTGTGTTGCTTGCTGTGGCCATGTAAAACACACCAGGTCCTGTGCTGGTTCTTGAGGCCATCTTCAACAATCCAGGGCCTGTGCTGTTGGATAAATGCCAAACTGAGCCTTTGGGTTAGGGTATTATGCAAACATGCAGGTATGGTTATAGGATTGTCTTCGTAACTTCAGGTACTTGCCACCTAATCACTTGAATCCATAAATTGAGACATTGTGCTGGGGCCAGCAGCTTACGGCCATACCACCCTGAGCACGCCCGACCTCGTCTGATCTCGGAAGCTAAGCAGGGCTGGGCTTGGTTAGTACTTGGTTGGGAGACTGCCTGGGAATACCTGGTGCTGTAAGCCTTTCATTTTCATGTCATTGAACCGCTTTTGATCCAGAGAAGGGGTGTATTAAAAGACCAAAAGCAGCTCCCCATTAATGAGGGCACATTAACGACACTGCTTTTGGCTGTTTTCCAATGTCTTGTGCTGCTAGCTGATGCCACTTACACCACACCAGGGCCTGTGGCTGCTGGCTGAGGCCACTTACACCACACCAGGGCCTGTGGCTGCTGGCTGAGGCCACCTACACCACACCAGGGCCTTAGTTGCTATTGAGGCCAATTACACCACACAAGGGCCTGTGGCTGCTGGCTGAGGCCACCTACACCACACCAGGGCCTGTGGCTGCTGGCTGAGGCCACTTACAACACACCAGGGCCTGTGGCTCTTGCTCAGGCCACTCATATCACACCAGGCCCTGTGCTTCTGGCCGAGGCCATCTTCACCAAACCAGGCCCTGTGCTGCTTGCTGTGGCCATGTACAACACACCAGGCCCTGTGCTGGTTCCTGACGCCATCTTCAACAATCCAGGGCCTGTGCTGTTGGATAAATGCCAAACTGAGCCTTTGGGTTAGGGTATTATGCAAACATGCAGGTATGGTTATAGGATTGTCTTCGTAACTTCAGGTACTTGCCACCTAATCACTTGAATCCATAAATTGAGACATTGTGCTGGGGCCAGCAGATTACGGCCATACCACCCTGAGCACGCCCGACCTCGTCTGATCTCGGAAGCTAAGCAGGGCTGGGCTTGGTTAGTACTTGGATGGGAGACTGCCTGGGAATACCTGGTGCTGTAAGCCTTTCATTTTCATGTCATTGAACCGCTTTTGATCCAGAGAAGGGGTGTATTAAAAGACCAAAAGCAGCTCCCCATTAATGAGGGCACATTAACGACATTGCTTTTGGCTGTTTTCCAATGTCTTGTGCTGCTAGCTGATGCCACCTACACCACACCACGGCCTTATTTGCTGGCTGAGGTCACTTACACCACACCAGGGCCTGTGGCTCTTGCTCAGGCCACTTACACCACACCAGGGCCTGTGGCTCTTGCTCAGGCCACTTACACCACACCAGGGCCTGTGGGACCGGCTGGGGCCACTTACACCACACCAGGGCCTGTGGCTGCTGGCTGAGGCCACTTACACCACACAAGGGCCTGAGGGACCGGCTGGGGCCACTTACACCACATCAGGGCCTGTGGCTGCTGGCTGAGGCCACTTACACCACACCAGGGCCTGTGGCTGCTGGCTGAGGCCACCTACACCACACCAGGGCCTTAGTTGCTATTGAGGCCAATTACACCACACCAGGGTCTGTGGCTCTTGCTCAGGCCACTTACACCACACCAGGGCCTGTGGCACTGGCTGAGGCCACTTACACCACACCAGGGCCTGTGGCTGCTGGCTTAGGCCACCTACACCACACCAGGGCCTTAGTTGCTATTGAGGCCAATTACACCACACAAGGGCCTGTGGCTGCTGGCTGAGGCCACCTACACCACACCAGGGCCTGTGGCTGCTGGCTGAGGCCACTTACACCACACCAGTGCCTGTGGCTTCTGGCTGAGGCGACTTACACCACACCAGGGCCTGTGGCTGCTGGCTGAGGCCACTTACACCACACCAGGGCCTGTGGCTGCTGGCTGAGGCCACCTACACCACACCAGGGCATTAGTTGCTATTGAGGCCAATTACACCACACCAGGGTCTGTGGCTCTTGCTCAGGCCACTTACACCACACCAGGGCCTGTGTGGCTCTTGCTCAGGCCACTTACACCACACCAGGGCCTGTGGCTGCTGGCTGAGGCCACTTACACCACACCAGGGCCTGTGGCTGCTGGCTGAGGCCACCTACACCACACCAGGGCCTGTGGCTGCTGGCTGAGGCCACCTACACCACACCAGGGCCTGTGGCTGCTGGCTGAGGCCACCTACACCACACCAGGGCCTGTGGCTGCTGGCTGAGGCCACTTACACCACACCAGTGCCTGTGGCTTCTGGCTGAGGCGACTTACACCACACCAGGGCCTGTGGCTGCTGGCTGAGGCCACTTACACCACACCAAGGCCTGTGGCTCTTGCTCAGGCCACTCACATCACACCAGGCCCTGCGCTTCTGGCCGAGGCCATCTTCACCAAACCAGGCCCTGTGGTTCTTGCTCAGGCCACTTACACCACACCAGGGTCTGTGGCTCTTGCTGAGGCCACTTTCACCACACCAGGGCCTGTGGCTGCTGGCTGAGGCCACCTACACCACACCAGGGCATTAGTTGCTATTGAGGCCAATTACACCACACCAGGGTCTGTGGCTCTTGCTCAGGCCACTTACACCACACCAGGGCCTGTGGCTCTTGCTCAGGCCACTTACACCACACCAGGGCCTGTGGCACTGGCTGAGGCCACTTACACCACACCAGGGCCTGTGGCTGCTGGCTGAGGCCACTTACACCACACCAGGGCCTGTGGCTGCTGGCTGAGGCCACTTACACCACACCAGGGCCTGTGGCTGGTGGCTGAGGCCACCTACACCACACCAGGGCCTGTGGCTGCTGGCTGAGGCGACTTATACCACACCAGGGCCCTTTTGCTGCTGGCTGAGGCCACTTACACCACACCAGTGCCTGTGGCTTCTGTCTGAGGCGACTTACACCACACCAGGGCCTGTGGCTGCTGGCTGAGGCCAATTACACCACACCAGGGTCTGTGGCTCTTGCTCAGGCCACTTACACCACACCAGGGCCTGAGTGACCGGCTGGGGCCACTTACACCACATCAGGGCCTGTGGCTCTGGCTGAGGCCACTTACACCACACCAGGGCCTGTGGCTGCTGGCTGAGGCCAGTTACACCACACCAGAGCCTGTGGCTGCTGGCTGAAGCCACTTACACCACACCAGGGCCTTAGTTGCTATTGAGGCCACTTACACCACACCAGGGCCTGTGGCTGCTGGCTGAGGCCACCTACACCACACCAGGGCCTGTGGCTGCTGGCTGAGGCGACTTACACCACACCAGGGCCCTTTTGCTGCTGGCTGAGGCCACTTACACCACACCAGTGCCTGTGGCTTCTGGCTGAGGCCACCTACACCACACCAGGGCCTGTGGCTGCTGGCTGAGGCCACTTACACCACACCAAGGCCTGTGGCTCTTGCTCAGGCCACTCACATCACACCAGGCCCTGCGCTTCTGGCCGAGGCCATCTTCACCAAACCAGGCCCTGTGCTGCTTGCTGTGGCCATGTACAACACACCAGGCCCTGTGCTGGTTCCTGAGGCCATCTTCAACAATCCAGGGCCTGTGCTGTTGGATAAATGCCAAACTGAGCCTTTGGGTTAGGGTATTATGCAAACATGCAGGTATGGTTATAGGATTGTCTTCGTAACTTCAGGTACTTGCCACCTAATCACTTGAATCCATAAATTGAGACATTGTGCTGGGGCCAGCAGCTTACGGCCATACCACCCTGAGCACGCCCGACCTCGTCTGATCTCGGAAGCTAAGCAGGGCTGGGCTTGGTTAGTACTTGGATGGGAGACTGCCTGGGAATACCTGGTGCTGTAAGCCTTTCATTTTCATGTCATTGAACCGCTTTTGATCCAGAGAAGGGGTGTATTAAAAGACCAAAAGGAGCTGCCCATTAATGAGGGCACATTAACGACACTGCTTTTGGCTCTTTTCCAATGTCTTGTGCTGCTAGCTGATGCCACCTACACCACACCAGGGCCTGAGTGACCGGCTGGGGCCACTTACACCACATCAGGGCCTGTGGCTCTGGCTGAGGCCACTTACACCACACCAGGGCCTGTGGCTGCTGGCTGAGGCCAGTTACACCACACCAGAGCCTGTGGCTGCTGGCTGAAGCCACTTACACCACACCAGGGCCTTAGTTGCTATTGAGGCCACTTACACCACACCAGGGCCTGTGGCTGCTGGCTGAGGCCACCTACACCACACCAGGGCCTGTGGCTGCTGGCTGAGGCCACTTACACCACACCAGGGCCTGTGGCTGCTGGCTGAGGCCACTTACACCACACAAGGGCTTGTGGCTGCTGGCTGAGGCCACCTACACCACACCAGGGCCTGTGGCTGCTGGCTGAGGCCACCTACACCACACCAGGGCCTGTGGCTCTTGCTCAGGCCACTTACACCACACCAGGGCCTGTGGCTCTTGCTCAGGCCACTTACACCACACCAGGGCCTGTGGCTCTTGCTCAGGCCACTCATATCACACCAGGCCCTGTGCTTCTGGCTGAGGCCACTTAGACCACACCAGGGCCTGTGGCTGCTGGCTGAGGCCACTTACACCACACCAGGGCCTGTGGCTGCTGGCTGAGGCCATCTACACCACACCAGGGCCTGTGGCTGCTGGCTGAGGCGACTTACACCACACCAGGGCCCTTTTGCTGCTGGCTGAGGCCACTTACACCACACCAGTGCCTGTGGCTTCTGGCTGAGGCGACTTACACCACACCAGGGCCTGTGGCTGCTGGCTGAGGCCACTTACACCACACCAGGGCCTGTGGCTCTTGCTCAGGCCACTCACATCACACCAGGCCCTGCGCTTCTGGCCGAGGCCATCTTCACCAAACCAGGCCCTGTGGCTCTTGCTCAGGCCACTTACACCACACCAGGGCCTGTGGCTCTGGCTTAGGCCACTTACACCACACCAGGGCCTGTGGCACTTGCTCAGGCCACTTACACCACACCAGGGCCTGTGGCTGCTGGCTGAGGCCACTTACACCACACCAGGGCCTGTGGCTCTTACTCAGGCCACTTACACCACACCAGGGCCTGTGGCACTGGCTGAGGCCACTTAGACCACACCAGGGCCTGTGGCTGCTGGCTGAGGCCACTTACACCACACCACGGCCTGTGGCTGCTGGCTGAGGCCACTTACACCAAACCAGGGCCTGTGGCTGCTTGCTGAGGCCATCTTCACCAAACCAGGCCCTGTGCTGCTTGCTGTGGCCATGTAAAACACACCAGGTCCTGTGCTGGTTCTTGAGGCCATCTTCAACAATCCAGGGCCTGTGCTGTTGGATAAATGCCAAACTGAGCCTTTGGGTTAGGGTATTATGCAAACATGCAGGTATGGTTATAGGATTGTCTTCGTAACTTCAGGTACTTGCCACCTAATCACTTGAATCCATAAATTGAGACATTGTGCTGGAGCCAGCAGCTTACGGCCATACCACCCTGAGCACGCCCGACCTCGTCTGATCTCGGAAGCTAAGCAGGGCTGGGCTTGGTTAGTACTTGGATGGGAGACTGCCTGGGAATACCTGGTGCTGTAAGTCTTTCATTTTCATGTCATTGAACCGCTTTTGATCCAGAGAAGGGGTGTATTAAAAGACCAAAAGCAGCTGCCCATTAATGAGGGTACATTAACGACATTGCTTTTGGCTGTTTTCCAATGTCTTGTGCTGCTAGCTGATGCCACCTACACCACACCACGGCCTTATTTGCTGGCTGAGGCCACATACACCAAACCAGGGCCTTAGTTGCTATTGAGGCCAATTACACCACACCAGGGTCTGTGGCTCTTGCTCAGGCCACTTACACCACACCAGGGCCTGTGGCACTGGCTGAGGCCACTTACACCACACCAGGGCCTGTGGCTGCTGGCTGAGGCCACCTACACCACACCAGGGCCTTAGTTGCTATTTAGGCCAATTACACCACACAAGGGCCTGTGGCTGCTGGCTGAGGCCACCTACACCACACCAGGGCCTGTGGCTGCTGGCTG
Organism: Aulonocara stuartgranti; assembly: GCF_965226115.1. Taxonomy (NCBI): domain Eukaryota; kingdom Metazoa; phylum Chordata; class Actinopteri; order Cichliformes; family Cichlidae; genus Aulonocara; species Aulonocara stuartgranti. The sequence continues at coordinate 22,204,440 of NC_138941.1, read as the reverse complement.
AGGCCACTTACACCACACCAGTGCCCTTTTGCTGCTGGCTGAGGCCACTTACACCACACCAGTGCCTGTGGCTTCTGGCTGAGGCGACTTACACCACACCAGGGCCTGTGGCTGCTGGCTGAGGCCACTTACACCACACCAAGGCCTGTGGCTCTTGCGCAGGCCACTCACATCACACCAGGCCCTGCGCTTCTGGCCGAGGCCATCTTCACCAAACCAGGCCCTGTGCTGCTTGCTGTGGCCATGTACAACACACCAGGCCCTGTGCTGGTTCCTGAGGCCATCTTCAACAATCCAGGGCCTGTGCTGTTGGATAAATGCCAAACTGAGCCTTTGGGTTAGGGTATTATGCAAACATGCAGGTATGGTTATAGGATTGTCTTCGTAACTTCAGGTAGTTGCCACCTAATCACTTGAATCCATAAATTGAGACATTGTGCTGGAGCCAGCAGCTTACGGCCATACCACCCTGAGCACGCCCGACCTCGTCTGATCTCGGAAGCTAAGCAGGGCTGGGCTTGGTTAGTACTTGGATGGGAGACTGCCTGGGAATACCTGGTGCTGTAAGCCTTTCATTTTCATGTCATTGAACCGCTTTTGATCCAGAGAAGGGGTGTATTAAAAGACCAAAAGCAGCTGCCCATTAATGAGGGCACATTAACGACACTGCTTTTGGCTCTTTTCCAATGTCTTGTGCTGCTAGCTGATGCCACCTACACCACACCAGGGCCTGAGTGACCGGCTGGGGCCACTTACACCACATCAGGGCCTGTGGCTCTGGCTGAGGCCACTTACACCACACCAGGGCCTGTGGCTGCTGGCTGAGGCCACCTACACCACACCAGGGCCTTAGTTGCTATTGAGGCCAATTACACTACACCAGGGTCTGTGGCTCTTGCTCAGGCCACTTACACCACACCAGGCCTGTGGCACTTGCTCAGGCCACTTACACCACACCAGGGCCTGTGGCTGCTGGCTGAGGCCACTTACACCACACCAGGGCCTGTGGCTGCTGGCTGAGGCCACCTACACCACACCAGGGCATTAGTTGGTATTGAGGCCAATTACACCACACCAGGGTCTGTGGCTCTTGCTCAGGCCACTTACACCACACCAGGGCCTGTGGCTCTTGCTCATGCCACTTACACCACACCAGGGCCTGTGGCTGCTGGCTGAGGCCACTTACACCACACCAGGGCCTGTGGCTGCTGGCTGAGGCCACCTACACCACACCAGGGCCTGTGGCTGCTGTCTGAGGCCACTTACACCACACCAGGGCCTGTGGCTGCTGGCTGAGGCCATCTACACCACACCAGGGCCTGTGGCTGCTGGCTGAGGCGACTTACACCACACCAGGGCCCTTTTGCTGCTGGCTGAGGCCACTTACACCACACCAGTGCCTGTGGCTGCTGGCTGAGGCCACTTACACCACACCAGGGCCTGTGGCTCTTGCTCAGGCCACTTACACCACACCAGGGCCTGTGGCTCTGGCTTAGGCCACTTACACCACACCAGGGCCTGTGGCACTTGCTCAGGCCACTTACACCACACCAGGGCCTGTGGCTGCTGGCTGAGGCCACTTACACCACACCAGGGCCTGTGGCTCTTACTCAGGCCACTTACACCACACCAGGGCCTGTGGCACTGGCTGAGGCCACTTAGACCACACCAGGGCCTGTGGCTGCTGGCTGAGGCCACTTACACCACACCAGGGCCTGTGGCTGCTGGCTGAGGCCACTTACACCACACCAGGGCCTTAGTTGCTATTGAGGCCAATTACACCACACCATGGTCTGTGGCTCTTGCTCAGGCCACTCATATCACACCAGGGCCTGTGGCTGCTGGCTGAGGCCACTTACACCACACCAGGGCCTTAGTTGCTATTGAGGCCAATTACACCACACCATGGTCTGTGGCTCTTGCTCAGGCCACTCATATCACACCAGGGCCTGTGGCTGCTGGCTGAGGCGACTTACACCACACCAGGGCCCTTTTGCTGCTGGCTGAGGCCACTTACACCACACCAGTGCCTGTGGCTTCTGGCTGAGGCGACTTACACCACACCAGGGCCTGTGGCTGCTGGCTGAGGCCACTTACACCACACCAGGGCCTGTGGCTGCTGGCTTAGGCCACCTACACTACACCAGGGCCTTAGTTGCTATTGAGGCCAATTACACCACACCATGGTCTGTGGCTCTTGCTCAGGCCACTTACACCACACCAGGGCCTGTGGCACTGGCTGAGGCCACTTACACCACACCAGGGCCTGTGGCTGCTGGCTGAGGCCACTTACACCACACAAGGGCTTGTGGCTGCTGGCTGAGGCCACCTACACCACACCAGGGCCTGTGGCTGCTGGCTGAGGCCACCTACACCACACCAGGGCCTGTGGCTCTTGCTCAGGCCACTTACACCACACCAGGGCCTGTGGCTCTTGCTCAGGCCACTTACACCACACCAGGGCCTGTGGCTCTTGCTCAGGCCACTCATATCACACCAGGCTCTGTGCTTCTTCACCAAACCAGGCCCTGTGCTGCTTGCTGTGGCCATGTACAACACACCAGGCCCTGTGCTGTTTCCTGAGGCCATCTTCAACAATCCAGGGCCTGTGCTGTTGGATAAATGCCAAACTGAGCCTTTGGGTTAGGGTATTATGCAAACATGCAGGTATGGTTATAGGATTGTCTTCGTAACTTCAGGTACTTGCCACCTAATCACTTGAATCCATAAATTGAGACATTGTGCTGGGCCCAGCAGCTTACGGCCATACCACCCTGAGCACGCCCGACCTCGTCTGATCTCGGAAGCTAAGCAGGGCTGGGCTTGGTTAGTACTTGGATGGGAGACTGCCTGGGAATACCTGGTGCTGTAAGCCTTTCATTTTCATGTCATTGAACCGCTTTTGATCCAGAGAAGGGGTGTATTAAAAGACCAAAAGCAGCTGCCCATTAATAAGGCCACATTAATCACATTGCTTTTGGCTCTTTTCCAATGTCTTGTGCTGCTAGCTGATGCCACCTACACCACACCAGGGCCTGAGTGACCGGCTGGGGCCACTTACACCACATCAGGGGCTGTGGCTCTGGCTGAGGCCACTTACACCACATCAGGGCCTGTGGCTCTGGCTGAGGCGACTTACACCACACCAGGGCCTGTGGCTGCTGGCTGAGGCCACTTACACCACACCAGGGCCTGTGGCTCTTGCTCAGGCCACTCACATCACACCAGGCCCTGCGCTTCTGGCCGAGGCCATCTTCACCAAACCAGGCCCTGTGCTGCTAGCTGTGGCCATGTACAACACACCAGGCCCTGTGCTGGTTCCTGAGGCCATCTTCAACAATCCAGGGCCTGTGCTGTTGGATAAATGCCAAACTGAGCCTTTGGGTTAGGGTATTATGCAAACATGAAGGTAGGGTTATAGGATTGTCTTCGTAACTTCAGGTACTTGCCACCTAATCACCTGAATCCATAAATTCAGACATTGTGCTGTGGCCAGCAGCTTACGGCCATACCACCCTGAGCACGCCCGACCTCGTCTGATCTCGGAAGCTGAGCAGGGCTGGGCTTGGTTAGTACTTGGATGGGAGCCTGCCTGGGAATACCTGGTGCTGTAAGCCTTTCATTTTCATGTCATTGAACCGCTTTTGATCCAGAGAAGGGGTGTATTAAAAGACCAAAAGCAGCTGCCCATTAATGAGGGCACATTAACGACATTGCTTTTGGCTGTTTTCCAATGTCTTGTGCTGCTAGCTGATGCCACCTACACCAAACCAGGGCCTTAGTTGCTATTGAGGCCAATTACACCACACCAGGGTCTTTGGCTCTTCCTCAGGCCACTTACACCACACCAGGGCCTGTGGTACTGGCTGAGGCCACTGACACCACACCAGGGCCTGTGGCTGCTGGCTGAGGCCACTTACACCACACCAGGGCCTTATTTGCTATTGAGGCCACTTACACCACACCAGGGCCTGTGGCTCTTGCTCAGGCCACTTACACCACACCAGGGCCTGTGGCTCTTGCTCAGGCCACTCACATCACACCAGGCCCTGCGCTTCTGGCCGAGGCCATCTTCACCAAACCAGGCCCTGTGCTGCTAGCTGTGGCCATGTACAACACACCAGGCCCTGTGCTGGTTCCTGAGGCCATCTTCAACAATCCAGGGCCTGTGCTGTTGGATAAATGCTAAACTGAGCCTTTGGGTTAGGGTATTATGCAAACATGAAGGTAGGGTTATAGGATTGTCTTCGTAACTTCAGGTACTTGCCACCTAATCACCTGAATCCATAAATTGAGACATTGTGCTGGGGCCAGCAGCTTACGGCCATACCACCCTGAGCACGCCAGACCTCGTCTGATCTCGGAAGCTGAGCAGGGCTGGGCTTGGTTAGTACTTGGATGGGAGACTGCCTGGGAATACCTGGTGCTGTAAGCCTTTCATTTTCATGTCATTGAACCGCTTTTGATCCAGAGAAGGGGTGTATTAAAAGACCAAAAGCAGCTGCCCATTAATGAGGGCACATTAACGACATTGCTTTTGGCTGTTTTCCAATGTCTTGTGCTGCTAGCTGATGCCACCTACACCACACCAGGGCCTGAGTGACCGGCTGGGGCCACTTACACCACATCAGGGCCTGTGGCTCTGGCTGAGGCCACTTACACCACACCAGGGCCTGTGGCTGCTGGCTGAGGCCACTTACACCACACCAGGGCCTGTGGCTGCTGGCTGAGGCCACTTACACCACACCAGGGCCTTAGTTGCTATTGAGGCCAATTACACCACACCATGGTCTGTGGCTCTTGCTCAGGCAACTTACACCACACCAGGGCCTGTGGCACTGGCTGAGGCCACTTACACCACACCAGGGCCTGTGGCTGCTGGCTGAGGCCACTTACACCACACAAGGGCTTGTGGCTGCTGGCTGAGGCCACCTACACCACACCAGGGCCTGTGGCTGCTGGCTGAGGCCACCTACACCACACCAGGGCCTGTGGCTCTTGCTCAGGCCACTTACACCACACCAGGGCCTGTGGCTCTTGCTCAGGCCACTCATATCACACCAGGCCCTGTGCTTCTGGCTGAGGCCACTTAGACCACACCAGGGCCTGTGGCTGCTGGCTGAGGCCACTTACACCACACCAGGGCCTGTGGCTGCTGGCTGAGGCCATCTACACCACACCAGGGCCTGTGGCTGCTGGCTGAGGCGACTTACACCACACCAGTGCCTGTGGCTTCTGGCTGAGGCGACTTACACCACACCAGGGCCTTATTTGCTATTGAGGCCACTTACACCACACCAGGGCCTGTGGCTGCTGGCTGAGGCCACTTACACCACACCAGGGCCTGTGGCTCTTACTCAGGCCACTTACACCACACCAGGGCCTGTGGCACTGGCTGAGGCCACTTAGACCACACCAGGGCCTGTGGCTGCTGGCTGAGGCCACTTACACCACACCAGGGCCTGTGGCTGCTGGCTGAGGCCACTTACACCACACCAGGGCCTGTGGCTGCTTGCTGAGGCCATCTTCACCAAACCAGGCCCTGTGCTGCTTGCTGTGGCCATGTAAAATACACCAGGTCCTGTGCTGGTTCTTGAGGCCATCTTCAACAATCCAGGGCCTGTGCTGTTGGATAAATGCCAAACTGAGCCTTTGGGTTAGGGTATTATGCAAACATGCAGGTATGGTTATAGGATTGTCTTCGTAACTTCAGGTACTTGCCACCTAATCACTTGAATCCATAAATTGAGACATTGTGCTGGGGCCAGCAGCTTACGGCCATACCACCCTGAGCACGCCCGACCTCGTCTGATCTCGGAAGCTAAGCAGGGCTGGGCTTGGTTAGTACTTGGATGGGAGACTGCCTGGGAATACCTGGTGCTGTAAGCCTTTCATGTCATTGAACCGCTTTTGATCCAGAGAAGGGGTGTATTAAAAGACCAAAAGCAGCTCCCCATTAATGAGGGCACATTAACGACATTGCTTTTGGCTGTTTTCCAATGTCTTGTGCTGCTAGCTGATGCCACCTACACCACACCACGGCCTTATTTGCTGGCTGAGGCCACATACACCAAACCAGGGCCTTAGTTGCTATTGAGGCCAATTACACCACACCAGGGCCTGAGTGACCGGCTGGGGCCACTTACACCACATCAGGGCCTGTGGCTCTGGCTGAGGCCACTTACACCACACCAGGGCCTGTGGCTGCTGGCTGAGGCCAGTTGCACCACACCAGAGCCTGTGGCTGCTGGCTGAAGCCACTTACACCACACCAGGGCCTTAGTTGCTATTGAGGCCACTTACACCACACCAGGGCCTGTGGCTGCTGGCTGAGGCCACTTACACCACACCAGTGCCTGTGGCTTCTGGCTGAGGCGACTTACACCACACCAGGGCCTGTGGCTGCTGGCTGAGGCCACTTACACCACACCAGGGCCTGTGGCTCTTGCTCAGGCCACTCACATCACACCAGGCCCTGCGCTTCTGGCCGAAGCCATCTTCACCAAACCAGGCCCTGTGGTTCTTGCTCAGGCCACTTACACCACACCAGGGCCTGTGGCTCTGGCTTAGGCCAATTACACCACACCAGGGTCTGTGGCTCTTGCTGAGGCCACTTACACCACACCAGGGCCTGTGGCTGCTGCCTGAGACCACCTACACCACACCAGGGCCTGTGGCTGCTTGCTGAGGCGACTTACACCACACCAGGGCCTGTTGCTGCTGGCTGAGGCCACTTACACCACCCCAGTGCCTGTGGCTTCTGGCTGAGGCGACTTACACCACACCAGGGCCTGTTGCTGCTGGCTGAGGCCACTTACACCACACCAGGGCCTGTGGCTGCTGGCTCAGGCCACTCATATCAAACCAGGTCCTGTGCTTCTGGCCGAGGCCATCTTCACCAAACCAGGCCCTGTGCTGCTAGCTGAGGCGACTTACACCACATCAGGGCCTGTGGCTCTGGCTGAGGCCACTTACACCACACCAGGGCCTGTGGCTGCTGGCTGAGGCCAGTTACACCACACCAGGGCCTGTGGCTGCTGGCTGAGGCCACATACACCACACCAGGGCCTTAGTTGCTATTGAGGCCAATTACACCACACCAGGGTCTGTGGCTCTTGCTCAGGCCACTCACATCACACCAGGCCCTGCGCTTCTGGCCACTTACACCACACCAGGGCCTGTGGCTGCTGGCTGAGGCCACTTACACCATACCAGGGCCTGTGGCTGTTGGCTGAGGCCACTTACACCACACCAGGGCCTTAGTTGCTATTGAGGCCACTTACACCACACCAGGGCCTGTGGCTCTGGCTGAGGCCACTTACACCACACCAGGGCCTTATTTGCTATTCAGGCCAGTTACACCACACCAGGGCCTGTGGCTCTGGCTCAGGCCACTTACACCACACCAGGGCCTGTGGCTGCTGGCTGATTCCACTTACACCACACCAGGGCCTGTGGCTCTTGCTCAGGCCACTCATATCACACCAGGCCCTGTGCTTCTGGCTGAGGCCATCTTCACCAAACCAGGCCCTGTGCTGCTTGCTGTGGCCATGTACAACACACCAGGCCCTGTGCTGGTTCCTGAGGCCATCTTCAACAATCCAGGGCCTGTGCTGTTGGATAAATGCCAAACTGAGCCTTTGGGTTAGGGTATTATGCAAACATGCAGGTATGGTTATAGGATTGTCTTCGTAACTTCAGGTACTTGCCACCTAATCACTTGAATCCATAAATTGAGACATTGTGCTGGGGCCAGCAGCTTACGGCCATACCACCCTAAGCACGCCCGACCTCGTCTGATCTCGGAAGCTAAGCAGGGCTGGGCTTGGTTAGTACTTGGATGGGAGACTGCCTGGGAATACCTGGTGCTGTAAGCCTTTCATTTTCATGTCATTGAACCGCTTTTGATCCAGAGAAGGGGTGTATTAAAAGACCAAAAGCAGCTCCCCATTAATGAGGGCACATTAACGACATTGCTTTTTGCTCTTTTCCAATGTCTTGTGCTGCTAGCTGATGCCACCTACACCACACCAGGGCCTGAGTGACCGGCTGGGGCCACTTACACCACATCAGGGCCTGTTGCTCTGGCTGAGGCCAGTTACACCACAACAGGGCCTGTGGCTGCTGGCTGAGGCCACTTACACCACACCAGGGCCTGTGGCTGCTGGCTGAGGCCAGTTACACCACACCAGAGCCTGTGGCTGCTGGCTGAAGCCACTTACACCACACCAGGGCCTTAGTTGCTATTGAGGCCACTTACACCACACCAGGGCCTGTGGCTGCTGGCTGAGGCCACCTACACCACACCAGGGCCTGTGGCTGCTGGCTGAGGCCACTTACACCACACCAGGGCCTGTGGCTGCTGGCTGAAGCCACTTACACCACACCAGGGCCTGTGGCTGCTATTGAGGCCACTTACACCACACCAGGGCCTGTGGCTGCTGGCTGAGGCCACCTACACCACACCAGGGCCCTTTTGCTGCTGGCTGAGGCCACTTACACCACACCAGGGCCTTAGTTGCTATTGAGGCCAATTACACCACACCATGGTCTGTGGCTCTTGCTCAGGCCACTTACACCACACCAGGGCCTGTGGCACTGGCTGAGGCCACTTACACCACACCAGGGCCTGTGGCTGCTGGCTGAGGCCACTTACACCACACAAGGGTTTGTGGCTGCTGGCTGAGGCCACCTACACCACACCAGGGCCTGTGGCTGCTGGCTGAGGCCACCTACACCACACCAGGGCCTGTGGCTGCTGGCTGAGGCCACTTACACCACACCAGGGCGTTAGTTGCTATTGAGGCCAATTACACCACACCATGGTCTGTGGCTCTTGCTCAGGCCACTTACACCACACCAGGGCCTGTGGCACTGGCTGAGGCCACTTACACCACACCAGGGCCTGTGGCTGCTGGCTGAGGCCACCTACACCACACCAGGGCCTGTGGCTGCTGGCTGAGGCGACTTACACCACACCAGGGCCCTTTTGCTGCTGGCTGAGGCCACTTACACCACACCAGTGCCTGTGGCTTCTGGCTGAGGCGACTTACACCACACCAGGGCCTGTGGCTGCTGGCTGAGGCCACTTACACCACACCAGGGCCTGTGGCACTGGCTGAGGCCACTTACACCACACCAGGGCCTGTGGCTGCTGGCTGAGGCCACTTACACCACACCAGGGCCTGTGGCTGCTGGCTGAGGCCACTTACACCACACCAGGGCCTGTGGCTGCTGGCTGAGGCCACCTACACCACACCAGGGCCTGTGGCTGCTGGCTGAGGCCACTTACACCACACCAGGGCCCTTTTGCTGCTGGCTGAGGCCACTTACACCACACCAGTGCCTGTGGCTTCTGTCTGAGGCGACTTACACCACACCAGGGCCTGTGGCTGCTGGCTGAGGCCAATTACACCACACCAGGGTCTGTGGCTCTTGCTCAGGCCATCTACACCACACCAGGGCCTGTGGCACTGGCTGAGGCCACTTACACCACACCAGGGCCTGTGGCTGCTGGCTGAGGCCACTTACACCACACCAGGGCCTGTGGCTGCTGGCTGAGGCCACTTACACCACACCAGTGCCTGTGGCTTCTGGCTGAGGCGACTTACACCACACCAGGGCCTGTGGCTGCTGGCTGAGGCCACTTACACCACACCAAGGCCTGTGGCTCTTGCTCAGGCCACTCACATCACACCAGGCCCTGCGCTTCTGGCCGAGGCCATCTTCACCAAACCAGGCCCTGTGCTGCTTGCTGTGGCCATGTACAACACACCAGGCCCTGTGCTGGTTCCTGAGGCCATCTTCAACAATCCAGGGCCTGTGCTGTTGGATAAATGCCAAACTGAGCCTTTGGGTTAGGGTATTATGCAAACATGAAGGTATGGTTATAGGATTGTCTACGTAACTTCAGGTACTTGCCACCTAATCACTTGAATCCATAAATTGAGACATTGTGCTGGAGCCAGCATTTTACGGCCATACCACCCTGAGCACGCCCGACCTCGTCTGATCTCGGAAGCTAAGCAGGGCTGGGCTTGGTTAGTACTTGGATGGGAGACTGCCTGGGAATACCTGGTGCTGTAAGCCTTTCATTTTCATGTCATTGAACCGCTTTTGATCCAGAGAAGGGGTGTATTAAAAGACCAAAAGCAGCTGCCCATTAATGAGGGCACATTAACGACACTGCTTTTGGCTCTTTTCCAATGTCTTGTGCTGCTAGCTGAGGCCACCTACACCACACCAGGGCCTGAGTGACCGGCTGGGGCCACTTACACCACATCAGGGCCTGTGGCTCTGGCTGAGGCCACTTACACCACACCAGGGCCTGTGGCTGCTGGCTGAGGCCAGTTACACCACACCAGAGCCTGTGGCTGCTGGCTGAAGCCACTTACACCACACCAGGGCCTTAGTTGCTATTGAGGCCACTTACACCACACCAGGGCCTGTGGCTGCTGGCTGAGGCCACCTACACCACACCAGGGCCTGTGGCTGCTGGCTGAGGCGACTTACACCACACCAGGGCCCTTTTGCTGCTGGCTGAGGCGACTTACACCACACCAGGGCCCTTTTGCTGCTGGCTGAGGCCACTTACACCACACCAGTGCCTGTGGCTTCTGGCTGAGGCCACCTACACCACACCAGGGCCTGTGGCTGCTGGCTGAGGCCACTTACACCACACCAAGGCCTGTGGCTCTTGCTCAGGCCACTCACATCACACCAGGCCCTGCGCTTCTGGCCGAGGCCATCTTCACCAAACCAGGCCCTGTGCTGCTTGCTGTGGCCATGTACAACACACCAGGCCCTGTGCTGGTTCCTGAGGCCATCTTCAACAATCCAGGGCCTGTGCTGTTGGATAAATGCCAAACTGAGCCTTTGGGTTAGGGTATTATGCAAACATGCAGGTATGGTTATAGGATTGTCTTCGTAACTTCAGGTACTTGCCACCTAATCACTTGAATCCATAAATTGAGACATTGTGCTGGGGCCAGCAGCTTACGGCCATACCACCCTGAGCACGCCCGACCTCGTCTGATCTCGGAAGCTAAGCAGGGCTGGGCTTGGTTAGTACTTGGATGGGAGACTGCCTGGGAATACCTGGTGCTGTAAGCCTTTCATTTTCATGTCATTGAACCGCTTTTGATCCAGAGAAGGGGTGTATTAAAAGACCAAAAGGAGCTGCCCATTAATGAGGGCACATTAACGACACTGCTTTTGGCTCTTTTCCAATGTCTTGTGCTGCTAGCTGATGCCACCTACACCACACCAGGGCCTGAGTGACCGGCTGGGGCCACTTACACCACATCAGGGCCTGTGGCTCTGGCTGAGGCCACTTACACCACACCAGGGCCTGTGGCTGCTGGCTGAGGCCAGTTACACCACACCAGAGCCTGTGGCTGCTGGCTGAAGCCACTTACACCACACCAGGGCCTTAGTTGCTATTGAGGCCACTTACACCACACCAGGGCCTGTGGCTGCTGGCTGAGGCCACCTACACCACACCAGGGCCTGTGGCTGCTGGCTGAGGCCACTTACACCACACCAGGGCCTGTGGCTGCTGGCTGAGGCCACTTACACCACACAAGGGCTTGTGGCTGCTGGCTGAGGCCACCTACACCACACCAGGGCCTGTGGCTGCTGGCTGAGGCCACCTACACCACACCAGGGCCTGTGGCTCTTGCTCAGGCCACTTACACCACACCAGGGCCTGTGGCTCTTGCTCAGGCCACTTACACCACACCAGGGCCTGTGGCTCTTGCTCAGGCCACTCATATCACACCAGGCCCTGTGCTTCTGGCTGAGGCCACTTAGACCACACCAGGGCCTGTGGCTGCTGGCTGAGGCCACTTACACCACACCAGGGCCTGTGGCTGCTGGCTGAGGCCATCTACACCACACCAGGGCCTGTGGCTGCTGGCTGAGGCGACTTACACCACACCAGGGCCCTTTTGCTGCTGGCTGAGGCCACTTACACCACACCAGTGCCTGTGGCTTCTGGCTGAGGCGACTTACACCACACCAGGGCCTGTGGCTGCTGGCTGAGGCCACTTACACCACACCAGGGCCTGTGGCTCTTGCTCAGGCCACTCACATCACACCAGGCCCTGCGCTTCTGGCCGAGGCCATCTTCACCAAACCAGGCCCTGTGGCTCTTGCTCAGGCCACTTACACCACACCAGGGCCTGTGGCTCTGGCTTAGGCCACTTACACCACACCAGGGCCTGTGGCACTTGCTCAGGCCACTTACACCACACCAGGGCCTGTGGCACTGGCTGAGGCCACTTAGACCACACCAGGGCCTGTGGCTGCTGGCTGAGGCCACTTACACCACACCACGGCCTGTGGCTGCTGGCTGAGGCCACTTACACCAAACCAGGGCCTGTGGCTGCTTGCTGAGGCCATCTTCACCAAACCAGGCCCTGTGCTGCTTGCTGTGGCCATGTAAAACACACCAGGTCCTGTGCTGGTTCTTGAGGCCATCTTCAACAATCCAGGGCCTGTGCTGTTGGATAAATGCCAAACTGAGCCTTTGGGTTAGGGTATTATGCAAACATGCAGGTATGGTTATAGGATTGTCTTCGTAACTTCAGGTACTTGCCACCTAATCACTTGAATCCATAAATTGAGACATTGTGCTGGAGCCAGCAGCTTACGGCCATACCACCCTGAGCACGCCCGACCTCGTCTGATCTCGGAAGCTGAGCAGGGCTGGGCTTGGTTAGTACTTGGATGGGAGACTGCCTGGGAATACCTGGTGCTGTAAGTCTTTCATTTTCATGTCATTGAACCGCTTTTGATCCAGAGAAGGGGTGTATTAAAAGACCAAAAGCAGCTGCCCATTAATGAGGGTACATTAACGACATTGCTTTTGGCTGTTTTCCAATGTCTTGTGCTGCTAGCTGATGCCACCTACACCACACCACGGCCTTATTTGCTGGCTGAGGCCACATACACCAAACCAGGGCCTTAGTTGCTATTGAGGCCAATTACACCACACCAGGGTCTGTGGCTCTTGCTCAGGCCACTTACACCACACCAGGGCCTGTGGCACTGGCTGAGGCCACTTACACCACACCAGGGCCTGTGGCTGCTGGCTGAGGCCACCTACACCACACCAGGGCCTTAGTTGCTATTTAGGCCAATTACACCACACAAGGGCCTGTGGCTGCTGGCTGAGGCCACCTACACCACACCAGGGCCTGTGGCTGCTGGCTGAGGCCACTTACACCACACCAGTGCCCTTTTGCTGCTGGCTGAGGCCACTTACACCACACCAGTGCCTGTGGCTTCTGGCTGAGGCGACTTACACCACACCAGGGCCTGTGGCTGCTGGCTGAGGCCACTTACACCACACCAAGGCCTGTGGCTCTTGCGCAGGCCACTCATATCACACCAGGCCCTGCGCTTCTGGCCGAGGCCATCTTCACCAAACCAGGCCCTGTGCTGCTTGCTGTGGCCATGTACAACACACCAGGCCCTGTGCTGGTTCCTGAGGCCATCTTCAACAATCCAGGGCCTGTGCTGTTGGATAAATGCCAAACTGAGCCTTTGGGTTAGGGTATTATGCAAACATGCAGGTATGGTTATAGGATTGTCTTCGTAACTTCAGGTAGTTGCCACCTAATCACTTGAATCCATAAATTGAGACATTGTGCTGGAGCCAGCAGCTTACGGCCATACCACCCTGAGCACGCCCGACCTCGTCTGATCTCGGAAGCTAAGCAGGGCTGGGCTTGGTTAGTACTTGGATGGGAGACTGCCTGGGAATACCTGGTGCTGTAAGCCTTTCATTTTCATGTCATTGAACCGCTTTTGATCCAGAGAAGGGGTGTATTAAAAGACCAAAAGCAGCTGCCCATTAATGAGGGCACATTAACGACACTGCTTTTGGCTCTTTTCCAATGTCTTGTGCTGCTAGCTGATGCCACCTACACCACACCAGGGCCTGAGTGACCGGCTGGGGCCACTTACACCACATCAGGGCCTGTGGCTCTGGCTGAGGCCACTTACACCACACCAGGGCCTGTGGCTGCTGGCTGAGGCCACCTACACCACACCAGGGCCTTAGTTGCTATTGAGGCCAATTACACTACACCAGGGTCTGTGGCTCTTGCTCAGGCCACTTACACCACACCAGGCCTGTGGCACTTGCTCAGGCCACTTACACCACACCAGGGCCTGTGGCTGCTGGCTGAGGCCACTTACACCACACCAGGGCCTGTGGCTGCTGGCTGAGGCCACCTACACCACACCAGGGCATTAGTTGGTATTGAGGCCAATTACACCACACCAGGGTCTGTGGCTCTTGCTCAGGCCACTTACACCACACCAGGGCCTGTGGCTCTTGCTCATGCCACTTACACCACACCAGGGCCTGTGGCTGCTGGCTGAGGCCACTTACACCACACCAGGGCCTGTGGCTGCTGGCTGAGGCCACCTACACCACACCAGGGCCTGTGGCTGCTGTCTGAGGCCACTTACACCACACCAGGGCCTGTGGCTGCTGGCTGAGGCCATCTACACCACACCAGGGCCTTAGTTGCTATTGAGGCCAATTACACCACACCAGGGTATGTGGCTCTTGCTCAGGCCACTTACACCACACCAGGGCCTTAGTTGCTATTGAGGCCAATTACACCACACCAGGGCCTGTGGCACTGGCTGAGGCCACTTACACCACACCAGGGCCTGTGGCTGCTGGCTGAGGCCACTTACACCACACAAGGGCCTGTGGCTGCTGGCTGAGGCCACCTACACCACACCAGGGCCTGTGGCTGCTGGCTGAGGCCACTTACAACACACCAGGGCCTGTGGCTCTTGCTCAGGCCACTCATATCACACCAGGCCCTGTGCTTCTGGCCGAGGCCATCTTCACCAAACCAGGCCCTGTGCTGCTTGCTGTGGCCATGTACAACACATCAGGCCCTGTGCTGGTTCCTGAGGCCATCTTCAACAATCCAGGGCCTGTGCTGTTGGATAAATGCCAAACTGAGCCTTTGGGTTAGGGTATTATGCAAACATGCAGGTATGGTTATAGGATTGTCTTCGTAACTTCAGGTACTTGCCACCTAATCACTTGAATCCATAAATTGAGACATTGTGCTGGGGCCAGCAGCTTACGGCCATACCACCCTGAGCACGCCCGACCTCGTCTGATCTCGGAAGCTAAGCAGGGCTGGGCTTGGTTAGTACTTGGATGGGAGACTGCCTGGGAATACCTGGTGCTGTAAGCCTTTCATTTTCATGTCATTGAACCGCTTTTGATCCAGAGAAGGGGTGTATTAAAAGACCAAAAGGAGCTGCCCATTAATGAGGGCACATTAACGACACTGCTTTTGGCTCTTTTCCAATGTCTTGTGCTGCTAGCTGATGCCACCTACACCACACCAGGGCCTGAGTGACCGGCTGGGGCCACTTACACCACATCAGGGCCTGTGGCTCTGGCTGAGGCCACTTACACCACACCAGGGCCTGTGCCTGCTGGCTGAGGCCAGTTACACCACACCAGAGCCTGTGGCTGCTGGCTGAAGCCACTTACACCACACCAGGGCCTTAGTTGCTATTGAGGCCACTTACACCACACCAGGGCCTGTGGCTGCTGGCTGAGGCCACCTACACCACACCAGGGCCTGTGGCTGCTGGCTGAGGCCACTTACACCACACCAGGGCCTGTGGCTGCTGGCTGAGGCCACTTACACCACACAAGGGCTTGTGGCTGCTGGCTGAGGCCACCTACACCACATCAGGGCCTGTGGCTGCTGGCTGAGGCCACCTACACCACACCAGGGCCTGTGGCTCTTGCTCAGGCCACTTACACCACACCAGGGCCTGTGGCTCTTGCTCAGGCCACTTACACCACACCAGGGCCTGTGGCTCTTGCTCAGGCCACTCATATCACACCAGGCCCTGTGCTTCTGGCTGAGGCCACTTAGACCACACCAGGGCCTGTGGCTGCTGGCTGAGGCCACTTACACCACACCAGGGCCTGTGGCTGCTGGCTGAGGCCATCTACACCACACCAGGGCCTGTGGCTGCTGGCTGAGGCGACTTACACCACACCAGGGCCCTTTTGCTGCTGGCTGAGGCCACTTACACCACACCAGTGCCTGTGGCTTCTGGCTGAGGCGACTTACACCACACCAGGGCCTGTGGCTGCTGGCTGAGGCCACTTACACCACACCAGGGCCTGTGGCTCTTGCTCAGGCCACTCACATCACACCAGGCCCTGCGCTTCTGGCCGAGGCCATCTTCACCAAACCAGGCCCTGTGGCTCTTGCTCAGGCCACTTACACCACACCAGGGCCTGTGGCTCTGGCTTAGGCCACTTACACCACACCAGGGCCTGTGGCACTTGCTCAGGCCACTTACACCACACCAGGGCCTGTGGCTGCTGGCTGAGGCCACTTACACCACACCAGGGCCTGTGGCTCTTACTCAGGCCACTTACACCACACCAGGGCCTGTGGCACTGGCTGAGGCCACTTAGACCACACCAGGGCCTGTGGCTGCTGGCTGAGGCCACTTACACCACACCACGGCCTGTGGCTGCTGGCTGAGGCCACTTACACCAAACCAGGGCCTGTGGCTGCTTGCTGAGGCCATCTTCACCAAACCAGGCCCTGTGCTGCTTGCTGTGGCCATGTAAAACACACCAGGTCCTGTGCTGGTTCTTGAGGCCATCTTCAACAATCCAGGGCCTGTGCTGTTGGATAAATGCCAAACTGAGCCTTTGGGTTAGGGTATTATGCAAACATGCAGGTATGGTTATAGGATTGTCTTCGTAACTTCAGGTACTTGCCACCTAATCACTTGAATCCATAAATTGAGACATTGTGCTGGAGCCAGCAGCTTACGGCCATACCACCCTGAGCACGCCCGACCTCGTCTGATCTCGGAAGCTAAGCAGGGCTGGGCTTGGTTAGTACTTGGATGGGAGACTGCCTGGGAATACCTGGTGCTGTAAGCCTTTCATTTTCATGTCATTGAACCGCTTTTGATCCAGAGAAGGGGTGTATTAAAAGACCAAAAGCAGCTGCCCATTAATGAGGGTACATTAACGACATTGCTTTTGGCTGTTTTCCAATGTCTTGTGCTGCTAGCTGATGCCACCTACACCACACCACGGCCTTATTTGCTGGCTGAGGCCACATACACCAAACCAGGGCCTTAGTTGCTATTGAGGCCAATTACACCACACCAGGGTCTGTGGCTCTTGCTCAGGCCACTTACACCACACCAGGGCCTGTGGCACTGGCTGAGGCCACTTACACCACACCAGGGCCTGTGGCTGCTGGCTGAGGCCACCTACACCACACCAGGGCCTTAGTTGCTATTTAGGCCAATTACACCACACAAGGGCCTGTGGCTGCTGGCTGAGGCCACCTACACCACACCAGGGCCTGTGGCTGCTGGCTGAGGCCACTTACACCACACCAGTGCCCTTTTGCTGCTGGCTGAGGCCACTTACACCACACCAGTGCCTGTGGCTTCTGGCTGAGGCGACTTACACCACACCAGGGCCTGTGGCTGCTGGCTGAGGCCACTTACACCACACCAAGGCCTGTGGCTCTTGCGCAGGCCACTCACATCACACCAGGCCCTGCGCTTCTGGCCGAGGCCATCTTCACCAAACCAGGCCCTGTGCTGCTTGCTGTGGCCATGTACAACACACCAGGCCCTGTGCTGGTTCCTGAGGCCATCTTCAACAATCCAGGGCCTGTGCTGTTGGATAAATGCCAAACTGAGCCTTTGGGTTAGGGTATTATGCAAACATGCAGGTATGGTTATAGGATTGTCTTCGTAACTTCAGGTAGTTGCCACCTAATCACTTGAATCCATAAATTGAGACATTGTGCTGGAGCCAGCAGCTTACGGCCATACCACCCTGAGCACGCCCGACCTCGTCTGATCTCGGAAGCTAAGCAGGGCTGGGCTTGGTTAGTACTTGGATGGGAGACTGCCTGGGAATACCTGGTGCTGTAAGCCTTTCATTTTCATGTCATTGAACCGCTTTTGATCCAGAGAAGGGGTGTATTAAAAGACCAAAAGCAGCTGCCCATTAATGAGGGCACATTAACGACACTGCTTTTGGCTCTTTTCCAATGTCTTGTGCTGCTAGCTGATGCCACCTACACCACACCAGGGCCTGAGTGACCGGCTGGGGCCACTTACACCACATCAGGGCCTGTGGCTCTGGCTGAGGCCACTTACACCACACCAGGGCCTGTGGCTGCTGGCTGAGGCCACCTACACCACACCAGGGCCTTAGTTGCTATTGAGGCCAATTACACTACACCAGGGTCTGTGGCTCTTGCTCAGGCCACTTACACCACACCAGGCCTGTGGCACTTGCTCAGGCCACTTACACCACACCAGGGCCTGTGGCTGCTGGCTGAGGCCACTTACACCACACCAGGGCCTGTGGCTGCTGGCTGAGGCCACCTACACCACACCAGGGCCTGTGGCTCTTGCTCAGGCCACTTACACCACACCAGGGCCTGTGGCTCTTGCTCAGGCCACTCATATCACACCAGGCCCTGTGCTTCTGGCTGAGGCCACTTAGACCACACCAGGGCCTGTGGCTGCTGGCTGAGGCCACTTACACCACACCAGGGCCTGTGGCTGCTGGCTGAGGCCATCTACACCACACCAGGGCCTGTGGCTGCTGGCTGAGGCGACTTACACCACACCAGGGCCCTTTTGCTGCTGGCTGAGGCCACTTACACCACACCAGTGCCTGTGGCTTCTGGCTGAGGCGACTTACACCACACCAGGGCCTGTGGCTGCTGGCTGAGGCCACTTACACCACACCAGGGCCTGTGGCTGCTGGCTGAGGCCACCTACACCACACCAGGGCCTTAGTTGCTATTGAGGCCAATTACACCACACAAGGGCCTGTGGCTGCTGGCTGAGGCCACCTACACCACACCAGGGCCTGTGGCTGCTGGCTGAGGCCACTTACACCACACCAGGGCCTGAGTGACCGGCTGGGGCCACTTACACCACATCAGGGCCTGTGGCTCTGGCTGAGGCCAGTTACACCACACCAGAGCCTGTGGCTGCTGGCTGAAGCCACTTACACCACACCAGGGCCTTAGTTGCTATTGAGGCCACTTACACCACACCAGGGCCTGTGGCTGCTGGCTGAGGCCACCTACACCACACCAGGGCCTGTGGCTGCTGGCTGAGGCCACCTACACCACACCAGGGCCTGTGGCTGCTGGCTGAGGCGACTTACACCACACCAGGGCCCTTTTGCTGCTGGCTGAGGCCACTTACACCACACCAGTGCCTGTGGCTTCTGGCTGAGGCGACTTACACCACACCAGGGCCTGTGGCTGCTGGCTGAGGCCACTTACACCACACCAGGGCCTGTGGCTCTTGCTAAGGCCACTCACATCACACCAGGCCCTGCGCTTCTGGCCGAGGCCATCTTCACCAAACCAGGCCCTGTGGTTCTTGCTCAGGCCACTTACACCACACCAGGGCCTGTGGCTCTGGCTTAGGCCAATTACACCACACCAGGGTCTGTGGCTCTTGCTGAGGCCACTTACACCACACCAGGGCCTGTGGCTGCTGGCTGAGGCCACTTACACCACACCAGGGCCTGTGGCTGCTGGCTGAGACCACCTACACCACACCAGGGCCTGTGGCTGCTTGCTGAGGCGACTTACACCACACCAGGGCCTGTTGCTGCTGGCTGAGGCCACTTACACCACACCAGTGCCTGTGGCTTCTGGCTGAGGTGACTTACACCACACCAGGGCCTGTTGCTGCTGGCTGAGGCCACTTACACCACACCAGGGCCTGTGGCTCTGGCTTAGGCCAATTACACCACACCAGGGTCTGTGGCTCTTGCTGAGGCCACTTACACCACACCAGGGCCTGTGGCTGCTGGCTGAGGCCACTTACACCACACCAGGGCCTGTTGCTGCTGGCTGAGGCCACTTACACCACATCAGGGCCTGTGGCTCTGGCTGAGGCCACTTACACCACACCAGGGCCTGTGGCTGCTGGCTGAGGCCAGTTACACCACACCAGGGCCTGTGGCTGCTGGCTGAGGCCACATACACCACACCAGGGCCTGTGGCACTGGCTGAGGCCACTTACACCACACCAGGGCCTGTGGCTGCTGGCTGAGGCCACTTACACCACACAAGGGCCTGTGGCTGCTGGCTGAGGCCACCTACACCACACCAGGGCCTGTGGCTGCTGGCTGAGGCCACTTACAACACACCAGGGCCTGTGGCTCTTGCTCAGGCCACTCATATCACACCAGGCCCTGTGCTTCTGGCCGAGGCCATCTTCACCAAACCAGGCCCTGTGCTGCTTGCTGTGGCCATGTACAACACATCAGGCCCTGTGCTGGTTCCTGAGGCCATCTTCAACAATCCAGGGCCTGTGCTGTTGGATAAATGCCAAACTGAGCCTTTGGGTTAGGGTATTATGCAAACATGCAGGTATGGTTATAGGATTATCTTCGTAACTTCAGGTACTTGCCACCTAATCACTTGAATCCATAAATTGAGACATTGTGCTGGAGCCAGCAGCTTACGGCCATACCACCCTGAGCACGCCCGACCTCGTCTGATCTCGGAAGCTAAGCAGGGCTGGGCTTGGTTACTACTTGGATGGGAGACTGCCTGGGAAAACCTTGTGCTGTAAGCCTTTCATTTTCATGTCATTGAACCGCTTTTGATCCAGAGAAGGGGTGTATTAAAAGACCAAAAGCAGCTGCCCATTAATGAGGGTACATTAACGACATTGCTTTTGGCTGTTTTCCAATGTCTTGTGCTGCTAGCTGATGCCACCTACACCAAACCAGGGCCTTAGTTGCTATTGAGGCCAATTACACCACACCAGGGTCTTTGGCTCTTGCTCAGGCCACTTACACCACACCAGGGCCTGTGGCACTGGCTGAGGCCACTTACACCACACCAGGGCCTTATTTGCTATTGAGGCCACCTACACCACACCAGGGCCTGAGTGACCGGCTGGGGCCACTTACACCACATCAGGGCCTGTGGCTCTGGCTGAGGCCACTTACACCACACCAGGGCCTGTGGCTGCTGGCTGAGGCCACTTACACCACACCAGGGCCTGTGGCTGCTGGCTGAGGCCACTTACACCACACCAGGGCCTTAGTTGCTATTGAGGCCAATTACACCACACCATGGTCTGTGGCTCTTGCTCAGGCAACTTACACCACACCAGGGCCTGTGGCACTGGCTGAGGCCACTTACACCACACCAGGGCCTGTGGCTGCTGGCTGAGGCCACTTACACCACACAAGGGCTTGTGGCTGCTGGCTGAGGCCACCTACACCACACCAGGGCCTGTGGCTGCTGGCTGAGGCCACCTACACCACACCAGGGCCTGTGGCTGCTGGCTGAGGCGACTTACACCACACCAGGGCCCTTTTGCTGCTGGCTGAGGCCACTTACACCACACCAGGGCCTGTGGCTCTTGCTCAGGCCACTCATATCACACCAGGCCCTGTGCTTCTGGCTGAGGCCACTTAGACCACACCAGGGCCTGTGGCTGCTGGCTGAGGCCACTTACACCACACCAGGGCCTGTGGCTGCTGGCTGAGGCCATCTACACCACACCAGGGCCTGTGGCTGCTGGCTGAGGCGACTTACACCACACCAGGGCCCTTTTGCTGCTGGCTGAGGCCACTTACACCACACCAGTGCCTGTGGCTTCTGGCTGAGGCGACTTACACCACACAAGTGCCTGTGGCTTCTGGCTGAGGCCACCTACACCACACCAAGGCCTGTGGCTCTTGCTCAGGCCACTCACATCACACCAGGCCCTGCGCTTCTGGCCGAGGCCATCTTCACCAAACCAGGCCCTGTGCTGCTTGCTGTGGCCATGTACAACACACCAGGCCCTGTGCTGGTTCCTGAGGCCATCTTCAACAATCCAGGGCCTGTGCTGTTGGATAAATGCCAAACTGAGCCTTTGGGTTAGGGTATTATGCAAACATGCAGGTATGGTTATAGGTTTGTCTTCGTAACTTCAGGTACTTGCCACCTAATCACTTGAATCCATAAATTGAGACATTGTGCTGGGGCCAGCAGCTTACGGCCATACCACCCTGAGCACGCCCGACCTCGTCTGATCTCGGAAGCTAAGCAGGGCTGGGCTTGGTTAGTACTTGGATGGGAGACTGCCTGGGAATACCTGGTGCTGTAAGCCTTTCATTTTCATGTCATTGAACCGCTTTTGATCCAGAGAAGGGGTGTATTAAAAGACCAAAAGCAGCTGCCCATTAATGAGGGCACATTAACGACACTGCTTTTGGCTGTTTTCCAATGTCTTGTGCTGCTAGCTGATGCCACCTACACCACACCAGGGCCTGTGTGACCGGCTGGGGCCACTTACACCACATCAGGGCCTGTGGCTCTGGCTGAGGCCACTTACACCACACCAGGGCCTGTGGCTGCTGGCTGAGGCCAGTTACACCACA
Organism: Aulonocara stuartgranti; assembly: GCF_965226115.1. Classification (NCBI taxonomy): domain Eukaryota; kingdom Metazoa; phylum Chordata; class Actinopteri; order Cichliformes; family Cichlidae; genus Aulonocara; species Aulonocara stuartgranti. Next base: position 22,181,969 of record NC_138941.1, on the reverse strand, counting down.
CCAGAGCCTGTGGCTGCTGGCTGAAGCCACTTACACCACACCAGGGCCTTAGTTGCTATTGAGGCCACTTACACCACACCAGGGCCTTAGTTGCTATTGAGGCCAATTACACTACACCAGGGTCTGTGGCTCTTGCTCAGGCCACTTACACCACACCAGGCCTGTGGCACTTGCTCAGGCCACTTACACCACACCAGGGCCTGTGGCTGCTGGCTGAGGCCACTTACACCACACCAGGGCCTGTGGCTGCTGGCTGAGGCCACCTACACCACACCAGGGCATTAGTTGCTATTGAGGCCAATTACACCACACCAGGGTCTGTGGCTCTTGCTCAGGCCACTTACACCACACCAGGGCCTGTGGCTCTTGCTCAGGCCACTTACACCACACCAGGGCCTGTGGCTGCTGGCTGAGGCCACTTACACCACACCAGGGCCTGTGGCTGCTGGCTGAGGCCACCTACACCACACCAGGGCCTGTGGCTGCTGTCTGAGGCTACTTACACCACACCAGGGCCTGTGGCTGCTGGCTGAGGCCATCTACACCACACCAGGGCCTGTGGCTGCTGGCTGAGGCGACTTACACCACACCAGGGCCCTTTTGCTGCTGGCTGAGGCCACTTACACCACACCAGTGCCTGTGGCTTCTGGCTGAGGCGACTTACACCACACCAGGGCCTGTGGCTGCTGGCTGAGGCCACTTACACCACACCAGGGCCTGTGGCTCTTGCTCAGGCCACTCACATCACACCAGGCCCTGCGCTTCTGGCTGAGGCCATCTTCACCAAACCAGGCCCTGTGGCTCTTGCTCAGGCCACTTACACCACACCAGGGCCTGTGGCTCTGGCTTAGGCCACTTACACCACACCAGGGCCTGTGGCACTTGCTCAGGCCACTTACACCACACCAGGGCCTGTGGCTGCTGGCTGAGGCCACTTACACCACACCAGGGCCTGTGGCTCTTACTCAGGCCACTTACACCACACCAGGGCCTGTGGCACTGGCTGAGGCCACTTAGACCACACCAGGGCCTGTGGCTGCTGGCTGAGGCCACTTACACCACACCAGGGCCTGTGGCTGCTGGCTGAGGCCACTTACACCACACCAGGGCCTGTGGCTTCTGGCTGAGGCGACTTACACCACACCAGGGCCTGTGGCTGCTGGCTGAGGCCACTTACACCACACCAGGGCCTGTGGCTGCTGGCTTAGGCCACCTACACTACACCAGGGCCTTAGTTGCTATTGAGGCCAATTACACCACACCATGGTCTGTGGCTCTTGCTCAGGCCACTTACACCACACCAGGGCCTGTGGCACTGGCTGAGGCCACTTACACCACACCAGGGCCTGTGGCTGCTGGCTGAGGCCACTTACACCACACAAGGGCTTGTGGCTGCTGGCTGAGGCCACCTACACCACACCAGGGCCTGTGGCTGCTGGCTGAGGCCACCTACACCACACCAGGGCCTGTGGCTCTTGCTCAGGCCACTTACACCACACCAGGGCCTGTGGCTCTTGCTCAGGCCACTTACACCACACCAGGGCCTGTGGCTCTTGCTCAGGCCACTTACACCACACCAGGGCCTGTGGCTGCTGGCTGAGGCCACTTACACCACACAAGGGCTTGTGGCTGCTGGCTGAGGCCACTTACACCACACCAGGGCCTGTGGCACTGGCTGAGGCCACTTACACCACACCAGGGCCTGTGGCTGCTGGCTGAGGCCACTTACACCACACAAGGGCTTGTGGCTGCTGGCTGAGGCCACCTACACCACACCAGGGCCTGTGGCTGCTGGCTGAGGCCACCTACACCACACCAGGGCCTGTGGCTCTTGCTCAGGCCACTTACACCACACCAGGACCTGTGGCTCTGGCTGAGGCCACTTACACCACACCAGGGCCTGTGGGTTCTGGCTGAGGCGACTTACACCACACCAGGGCCTGTGGCTGCTGGCTGAGGCCACTTACACCACACCAGGGCCTGTGGCTCTTGCTCAGGCCACTCACATCACACCAGGCCCTGCGCTTCTGGCCGAGGCCATCTTCACCAAACCAGGCCCTGTGCTGCTAGCTGTGGCCATGTACAACACACCAGGCCCTGTGCTGGTTCCTGAGGCCATCTTCAACAATCCAGGGCCTGTGCTGTTGGATAAATGCTAAACTGAGCCTTTGGGTTAGGGTATTATGCAAACATGAAGGTAGGGTTATAGGATTGTCTTCGTAACTTCAGGTACTTGCCACCTAATCACCTGAATCCATAAATTGAGACATTGTGCTGGGGCCAGCAGCTTACGGCCATACCACCCTGAGCACGCCCGACCTCGTCTGATCTCGGAAGCTGAGCAGGGCTGGGCTTGGTTAGTACTTGGATGGGAGACTGCCTGGGAATACCTGGTGCTGTAAGCCTTTCATTTTCATGTCATTGAACCGCTTTTGATCCAGAGAAGGGGTGTATTAAAAGACCAAAAGCAGCTGCCCATTAATGAGGGCACATTAACGACATTGCTTTTGGCTGTTTTCCAATGTCTTGTGCTGCTAGCTGATGCCACCTACACCACACCAGGGCCTGAGTGACCGGCTGGGGCCACTTACACCACATCAGGGCCTGTGGCTCTGGCTGAGGCCACTTACACCACACCAGGGCCTGTGGCTGCTGGCTGAGGCCACTTACACCACACCAGGGCCTGTGGCTGCTGGCTGAGGCCACTTACACCACACCAGGGCCTTAGTTGCTATTGAGGCCAATTACACCACACCATGGTCTGTGGCTCTTGCTCAGGCAACTTACACCACACCAGGGCCTGTGGCACTGGCTGAGGCCACTTACACCACACCAGGGCCTGTGGCTGCTGGCTGAGGCCACTTACACCACACAAGGGCTTGTGGCTGCTGGCTGAGGCCACCTACACCACACCAGGGCCTGTGGCTGCTGGCTGAGGCCACCTACACCACACCAGGGCCTGTGGCTCTTGCTCAGGCCACTTACACCACACCAGGGCCTGTGGCTCTTGCTCAGGCCACTCATATCACACCAGGCCCTGTGCTTCTGGCTGAGGCCACTTAGACCACACCAGGGCCTGTGGCTGCTGGCTGAGGCCACTTACACCACACCAGGGCCTGTGGCTGCTGGCTGAGGCCATCTACACCACACCAGGGCCTGTGGCTGCTGGCTGAGGCGACTTACACCACACCAGGGCCCTTTTGCTGCTGGCTGAGGCCACTTACACCACACCAGTGCCTGTGGCTTCTGGCTGAGGCGACTTACACCACACCAGGGCCTGTGGCTGCTGGCTGAGGCCACTTACACCACACCAGGGCCTGTGGCTCTTGCTCAGGCCACTCACATCACACCAGGCCCTGCGCTTCTGGCCGAGGCCATCTTCACCAAACCAGGCCCTGTGGCTCTTGCTCAGGCCACTTACACCACACCAGGGCCTGTGGCTCTGGCTTAGGCCACTTACACCACACCAGGGCCTGTGGCACTTGCTCAGGCCACTTACACCACACCAGGGCCTGTGGCTGCTGGCTGAGGCCACTTACACCACACCAGGGCCTGTGGCTCTTACTCAGGCCACTTACACCACACCAGGGCCTGTGGCACTGGCTGAGGCCACTTAGACCACACCAGGGCCTGTGGCTGCTAGCTGAGGCCACTTACACCACACCAGGGCCTGTGGCTGCTGGCTGAGGCCACTTACACCAAACCAGGGCCTGTGGCTGCTTGCTGAGGCCATCTTCACCAAACCAGGCCCTGTGCTGCTTGCTGTGGCCATGTAAAACACACCAGGTCCTGTGCTGGTTCTTGAGGCCATCTTCAACAATCCAGGGCCTGTGCTGTTGGATAAATGCCAAACTGAGCCTTTGGGTTAGGGTATTATGCAAACATGCAGGTATGGTTATAGGATTGTCTTCGTAACTTCAGGTACTTGCCACCTAATCACTTGAATCCATAAATTGAGACATTGTGCTGGGGCCAGCAGCTTACGGCCATACCACCCTGAGCACGCCCGACCTCGTCTGATCTCGGAAGCTAAGCAGGGCTGGGCTTGGTTAGTACTTGGATGGGAGACTTCCTGGGAATACCTGGTGCTGTAAGCCTTTCATTTTCATGTCATTGAACCGCTTTTGATCCAGAGAAGGGGTGTATTAAAAGACCAAAAGCAGCTCCCCATTAATGAGGGCACATTAACGACATTGCTTTTGGCTGTTTTCCAATGTCTTGTGCTGCTAGCTGATGCCACTTACACCACACCAGGGCCTGTGGCTGCTGGCTGAGGCCACTTACACCACACCAGGGCCTGTGGCTGCTGGCTGAGGCCACCTACACCACACCAGGGCCTTAGTTGCTATTGAGGCCAATTACACCACACAAGGGCCTGTGGCTGCTGGCTGAGGCCACCTACACCACACCAGGGCCTGTGGCTGCTGGCTGAGGCCACTTACACCACACCAGGGCCTGAGTGACCGGCTGGGGCCACTTACACCACATCAGGGCCTGTGGCTCTGGCTGAGGCCACTTACACCACACCAGGGCCTGTGGCTGCTGGCTGAGGCCAGTTACACCACACCAGAGCCTGTGGCTGCTGGCTGAAGCCACTTACACCACACCAGGGTCTTAGTTGCTATTGAGGCCACTTACACCACACCAGGGCCTGTGGCTGCTGGCTGAGGCCACCTACACCACACCAGGGCCTGTGGCTGCTGGCTGAGGCCACTTACACCACACCAGGGCCTGTGGCTCTTACTCAGGCCACTTACACCACACCAGGGCCTGTGGCACTGGCTGAGGCCACTTAGACCACACCAGGGCCTGTGGCTGCTGGCTGAGGCCACTTACACCACACAAGGGCCTGTGGCTGCTGGCTGAGGCCACCTACACCACACCAGGGCCTGTGGCTGCTGGCTGAGGCCACTTACACCACACCAGTACCTGTGGCTTCTGGCTGAGGCGACTTACACCACACCAGGGCCTGTGGCTGCTGGCTGAGGCCACTTACACCACACCAGGGCCTGTGGCTGCTGGCTGAGGCCACCTACACCACACCAGGGCATTAGTTGCTATTGAGGCCAATTACACCACACCAGGGTCTGTGGCTCTTGCTCAGGCCACTTACACCACACCAGGGCCTGTGGCTCTTGCTCAGGCCACTTACACCACACCAGGGCCTGTGGCTGCTGGCTGAGGCCACTTACACCACACCAGGGCCTGTGGCTGCTGGCTGAGGCCACCTACACCACACCAGGGCATTAGTTGGTATTGAGGCCAATTACACCACACCAGGGTCTGTGGCTCTTGCTCAGGCCACTTACACCACACCAGGGCCTGTGGCTCTTGCTCAGGCCACTTACACCACACCAGGGCCTGTGGCTGCTGGCTGAGGCCACTTACACCACACCAGGGCCTGTGGCTGCTGGCTGAGGCCACCTACACCACACCAGGGCCTGTGGCTGCTGTCTGAGGCCACTTACACCACACCAGGGCCTGTGGCTGCTGGCTGAGGCCATCTACACCACACCAGGGCCTTAGTTGCTATTGAGGCCAATTACACCACACCAGGGTATGTGGCTCTTGCTCAGGCCACTTACACCACACCAGGGCATTAGTTGCTATTGAGGCCAATTACACCACACCAGGGCCTGTGGCACTGGCTGAGGCCACTTACACCACACCAGGGCCTGTGGCTGCTGGCTGAGGCCACTTACACCACACAAGGGCCTGTGGCTGCTGGCTGAGGCCACCTACACCACACCAGGGCCTGTGGCTGCTGGCTGAGGCCACTTACAACACACCAGGGCCTGTGGCTCTTGCTCAGGCCACTCATATCACACCAGGCCCTGTGCTTCTGGCCGAGGCCATCTTCACCAAACCAGGCCCTGTGCTGCTTGCTGTGGCCATGTACAACACATCAGGCCCTGTGCTGGTTCCTGAGGCCATCTTCAACAATCCAGGGCCTGTGCTGTTGGATAAATGCCAAACTGAGCCTTTGGGTTAGGGTATTATGCAAACATGCAGGTATGGTTATAGGATTATCTTCGTAACTTCAGGTACTTGCCACCTAATCACTTGAATCCATAAATTGAGACATTGTGCTGGAGCCAGCAGCTTACGGCCATACCACCCTGAGCACGCCCGACCTCGTCTGATCTCGGAAGCTAAGCAGGGCTGGGCTTGGTTAGTACTTGAATGGGAGACTGCCTGGGAAAACCTGGTGCTGTAAGCCTTTCATTTTCATATCATTGAACCGCTTTTGATCCAGAGAAGGGGTGTATTAAAAGACCAAAAGCAGCTGCCCATTAATGAGGGTACATTAACGACATTGCTTTTGGCTGTTTTCCAATGTCTTGTGCTGCTAGCTGATGCCACCTACACCAAACCAGGGCCTTAGTTGCTATTGAGGCCAATTACACCACACCAGGGTCTTTGGCTCTTGCTCAGGCCACTTACACCACACCAGGGCCTGTGTCACTGGCTGAGGCCACTTACACCACACCAGGGCCTGTGGCTGCTGGCTGAGGCCACTTACACCACACAAGGGCTTGTGGCTGCTGGCTGAGGCCACCTACACCACACCAGGGCCTGTGGCTGCTGGCTGAGGCCACCTACACCACACCAGGGCCTGTGGCTCTTGCTCAGGCCACTTACACCACACCAGGGCCTGTGGCTCTTGCTCAGGCCACTCATATCACACCAGGCCCTGTGCTTCTGGCTGAGGCCACTTAGACCACACCAGGGCCTGTGGCTGCTGGCTGAGGCCACTTACACCACACCAGGGCCTGTGGCTGCTGGCTGAGGCCATCTACACCACACCAGGGCCTGTGGCTGCTGGCTGAGGCGACTTACACCACACCAGGGCCCTTTTGCTGCTGGCTGAGGCCACTTACACCACACCAGTGCCTGTGGCTTCTGGCTGAGGCGACTTACACCACACAAGGGCCTGTGGCTGCTGGCTGAGGCCACTTACACCACACCAGGGCCTGTGGCTCTTGCTCAGGCCACTCACATCACACCAGGCCCTGCGCTTCTGGCCGAGGCCATCTTCACCAAACCAGGCCCTGTGGCTCTTGCTCAGGCCACTTACACCACACCAGGGCCTGTGGCTCTGGCTTAGGCCACTTACACCACACCAGGGCCTGTGGCACTTGCTCAGGCCACTTACACCACACCAGGGCCTGTGGCTGCTGGCTGAGGCCACTTACACCACACCAGGGCCTGTGGCTCTTACTCAGGCCACTTACACCACACCAGGGCCTGTGGCACTGGCTGAGGCCACTTAGACCACACCAGGGCCTGTGGCTGCTGGCTGAGTCCACTTACACCACACCAGGGCCTGTGGCTGCTGGCTGAGGCCACTTACACCAAACCAGGGCCTGTGGCTGCTTGCTGAGGCCATCTTCACCAAACCAGGCCCTGTGCTGCTTGCTGTGGCCATGTAAAACACACCAGGTCCTGTGCTGGTTCTTGAGGCCATCTTCAACAATCCAGGGCCTGTGCTGTTGGATAAATGCCAAACTGAGCCTTTGGGTTAGGGTATTATGCAAACATGCAGGTATGGTTATAGGATTGTCTTCGTAACTTCAGGTACTTGCCACCTAATCACTTGAATCCATAAATTGAGACATTGTGCTGGGGCCATCAGCTTACGGCCATACCACCCTGAGCACGCCCGACCTCGTCTGATCTCGGAAGCTAAGCAGGGCTGGGCTTGGTTAGTACTTGGATGGGAGACTTCCTGGGAATACCTGGTGCTGTAAGCCTTTCATTTTCATGTCATTGAACCGCTTTTGATCCAGAGAAGGGGTGTATTAAAAGACCAAAAGCAGCTCCCCATTAATGAGGGCACATTAACGACATTGCTTTTGGCTGTTTTCCAATGTCTTGTGCTGCTAGCTGATGCCACTTACACCACACCAGGGCCTGTGGCTGCTGGCTGAGGCCACTTACACCACACCAGGGCCTGTGGCTGCTGGCTGAGGCCACCTACACCACACCAGGGCCTTAGTTGCTATTGAGGCCAATTACACCACACAAGGGCCTGTGGCTGCTGGCTGAGGCCACCTACACCACACCAGGGCCTGTGGCTGCTGGCTGAGGCCACTTACACCACACCAGGGCCTGAGTGACCGGCTGGGGCCACTTACACCACACAAGGGCCTGTGGCTGCTGGCTGAGGCCACCTACACCACACCAGGGCCTGTGGCTGCTGGCTGAGGCCACTTACACCACACCAGGGCCTGTGGCTGCTGGCTGAAGCCACTTACACCACACCAGGGCCTTAGTTGCTATTGAGGCCACTTACACCACACCAGGGCCTGTGGCTGCTGGCTGAGGCCACCTACACCACACCAGGGCCTGTGGCTGCTGGCTGAGGCGACTTACACCACACCAGGGCCCTTTTGCTGCTGGCTGAGGCCACTTACACCACACCAGTGCCTGTGGCTTCTGGCTGAGGCGACTCACATCACACCAGGCCCTGCGCTTCTGGCCGAGGCCATCTTCACCAAACCAGGCCCTGTGGTTCTTGCTCAGGCCACTTACACCACACCAGGGCCTGTGGCTCTGGCTTAGGCCAATTACACCACACCAGGGTCTGTGGCTCTTGCTGAGGCCACTTACACCACACCAGGGCCTGTGGCTGCTGGCTGAGGCCACTTACACCACACCAGGGCCTGTGGCTGCTGGCTGAGACCACCTACACCACACCAGGGCCTGTGGCTGCTTGCTGAGGCGACTTACACCACACCAGGGCCTGTTGCTGCTGGCTGAGGCCACTTACACCACACCAGTGCCTGTGGCTTCTGGCTGAGGTGACTTACACCACACCAGGGCCTGTTGCTGCTGGCTGAGGCCACTTACACCACACCAGGGCCTGTGGCTGCTGGCTCAGGCCACTCATATCAAACCAGGTCCTGTGCTTCTGGCCGAGGCCATCTTCACCAAACCAGGCCCTGTGCTGCTAGCTGAGGCGACTTACACCACATCAGGGCCTGTGGCTCTGGCTGAGGCCACTTACACCACACCAGGGCCTGTGGCTGCTGGCTGAGGCCAGTTACACCACACCAGGGCCTGTGGCTGCTGGCTGAGGCCACATACACCACACCAGGGCCTGTGGCACTGGCTGAGGCCACTTACACCACACCAGGGCCTGTGGCTGCTGGCTGAGGCCACTTACACCACACAAGGGCCTGTGGCTGCTGGCTGAGGCCACCTACACCACACCAGGGCCTGTGGCTGCTGGCTGAGGCCACTTACAACACACCAGGGCCTGTGGCTCTTGCTCAGGCCACTCATATCACACCAGGCCCTGTGCTTCTGGCCGAGGCCATCTTCACCAAACCAGGCCCTGTGCTGCTTGCTGTGGCCATGTACAACACATCAGGCCCTGTGCTGGTTCCTGAGGCCATCTTCAACAATCCAGGGCCTGTGCTGTTGGATAAATGCCAAACTGAGCCTTTGGGTTAGGGTATTATGCAAACATGCAGGTATGGTTATAGGATTATCTTCGTAACTTCAGGTACTTGCCACCTAATCACTTGAATCCATAAATTGAGACATTGTGCTGGAGCCAGCAGCTTACGGCCATACCACCCTGAGCACGCCCGACCTCGTCTGATCTCGGAAGCTAAGCAGGGCTGGGCTTGGTTACTACTTGGATGGGAGACTGCCTGGGATAACCTGGTGCTGTAAGCCTTTCATTTTCATGTCATTGAACCGCTTTTGATCCAGAGAAGGGGTGTATTAAAAGACCAAAAGCAGCTGCCCATTAATGAGGGTACATTAACGACATTGCTTTTGGCTGTTTTCCAATGTCTTGTGCTGCTAGCTGATGCCACCTACACCAAACCAGGGCCTTAGTTGCTATTGAGGCCAATTACACCACACCAGGGTCTTTGGCTCTTGCTCAGGCCACTTACACCACACCAGGGCCTGTGGCACTGGCTGAGGCCACTTACACCACACCAGGGCCTTATTTGCTATTGAGGCCACTTACACCACACCAGGGCCTGTGGCTCTTGCTCAGGCCACTTACACCACACCAGGGCCTGTGGCTCTTGCTCAGGCCACTCACATCACACCAGGCCCTGCGCTTCTGGCCGAGGCCATCTTCACCAAACCAGGCCCTGTGCTGCTAGCTGTGGCCATGTACAACACACCAGGCCCTGTGCTGGTTCCTGAGGCCATCTTCAACAATCCAGGGCCTGTGCTGTTGGATAAATGCTAAACTGAGCCTTTGGGTTAGGGTATTATGCAAACATGAAGGTAGGGTTATAGGATTGTCTTCGTAACTTCAGGTACTTGCCACCTAATCACCTGAATCCATAAATTGAGACATTGTGCTGGGGCCAGCAGCTTACGGCCATACCACCCTGAGCACGCCCGACCTCGTCTGATCTCGGAAGCTGAGCAGGGCTGGGCTTGGTTAGTACTTGGATGGGAGACTGCCTGGGAATACCTGGTGCTGTAAGCCTTTCATTTTCATGTCATTGAACCGCTTTTGATCCAGAGAAGGGGTGTATTAAAAGACCAAAAGCAGCTGCCCATTAATGAGGGCACATTAACGACATTGCTTTTGGCTGTTTTCCAATGTCTTGTGCTGCTAGCTGATGCCACCTACACCACACCAGGGCCTGAGTGACCGGCTGGGGCCACTTACACCACATCAGGGCCTGTGGCTCTGGCTGAGGCCACTTACACCACACCAGGGCCTGTGGCTGCTGGCTGAGGCCACTTACACCACACCAGGGCCTGTGGCTGCTGGCTGAGGCCACTTACACCACACCAGGGCCTTAGTTGCTATTGAGGCCAATTACACCACACCATGGTCTGTGGCTCTTGCTCAGGCAACTTACACCACACCAGGGCCTGTGGCACTGGCTGAGGCCACTTACACCACACCAGGGCCTGTGGCTGCTGGCTGAGGCCACTTACACCACACAAGGGCTTGTGGCTGCTGGCTGAGGCCACCTACACCACACCAGGGCCTGTGGCTGCTGGCTGAGGCGACTTACACCACACCAGGGCCCTTTTGCTGCTGGCTGAGGCCACTTACACCACACCAGGGCCTGTGGCTCTTGCTCAGGCCACTCATATCACACCAGGCCCTGTGCTTCTGGCTGAGGCCACTTAGACCACACCAGGGCCTGTGGCTGCTGGCTGAGGCCACTTACACCACACCAGGGCCTGTGGCTGCTGGCTGAGGCCATCTACACCACACCAGGGCCTGTGGCTGCTGGCTGAGGCGACTTACACCACACCAGGGCCCTTTTGCTGCTGGCTGAGGCCACTTACACCACACCAGTGCCTGTGGCTTCTGGCTGAGGCGACTTACACCACACCAGGGCCTGTGGCTGCTGGCTGAGGCCACTTACACCACACCAGGGCCTGTGGCTCTTGCTCAGGCCACTCACATCACACCAGGCCCTGCGCTTCTGGCCGAGGCCATCTTCACCAAACCAGGCCCTGTGCTGCTAGCTGTGGCCATGTACAACACACCAGGCCCTGTGCTGGTTCCTGAGGCCATCTTCAACAATCCAGGGCCTGTGCTGTTGGATAAATGCCAAACTGAGCCTTTGGGTTAGGGTATTATGCAAACATGCAGGTATGGTTATAGGATTGTCTTCGTAACTTCAGGTACTTGCCACCTAATCACTTGAATCCATAAATTGAGTCATTGTGCTGGGGCCAGCAGCTTACGGCCATACCACCCTGAGCACGCCCGACCTCGTCTGATCTCGGAAGCTAAGCAGGGCTGGGCTTGGTTAGTACTTGGATGGGAGACTGCCTGGGAATACCTGGTGCTGTAAGCCTTTCATTTTCATGTCATTGAACCGCTTTTGATCCAGAGAAGGGGTGTATTAAAAGACCAAAAGCCCATTAATGAGGGTACATTAACGACATTGCTTTTGGCTGTTTTCCAATGTCTTGTGCTGCTAGCTGATGCCACCTACACCAAACCAGGGCCTTAGTTGCTATTGAGGCCAATTACACCACACCAGGGTCTTTGGCTCTTGCTCAGGCCACTTACACCACACCAGGGCCTGTGGCACTGGCTGAGGCCACTTACACCACACCAGGGCCTGTGGCTGCTGGCTGAGGCCACTTACACCACACCAGGGCCTTATTTGCTATTGAGGCCACTTACACCACACCAGGGCCTGTGGCTCTTGCTCAGGCCACTTACACCACACCAGGGCCTGTGGCTCTTGCTCAGGCCACTCACATCACACCAGGCCCTGCGCTTCTGGCCGAGGCCATCTTCACCAAACCAGGCCCTGTGCTGCTAGCTGTGGCCATGTACAACACACCAGGCCCTGTGCTGGTTCCTGAGGCCATCTTCAACAATCCAGGGCCTGTGCTGTTGGATAAATGCTAAACTGAGCCTTTGGGTTAGGGTATTATGCAAACATGAAGGTAGGGTTATAGGATTGTCTTCGTAACTTCAGGTACTTGCCACCTAATCACCTGAATCCATAAATTGAGACATTGTCCTGGGGCCAGCAGCTTACGGCCATACCACCCTGAGCACGCCCGACCTCGTCTGATCTCGGAAGCTGAGCAGGGCTGGGCTTGGTTAGTACTTGGATGGGAGACTGCCTGGGAATACCTGGTGCTGTAAGCCTTTCATTTTCATGTCATTGAACCGCTTTTGATCCAGAGAAGGGGTGTATTAAAAGACCAAAAGCAGCTGCCCATTAATGAGGGCACATTAACGACATTGCTTTTGGCTGTTTTCCAATGTCTTGTGCTGCTAGCTGATGCCACCTACACCACACCAGGGCCTGAGTGACCGGCTGGGGCCACTTACACCACATCAGGGCCTGTGGCTCTGGCTGAGGCCACTTACACCACACCAGGGCCTTAGTTGCTATTGAGGCCACTTACACCACACCAGGGCCTGTGGCTGCTGGCTGAGGCCACTTACACCACACCAGTGCCTGTGGCTTCTGGCTGAGGCGACTTACACCACACCAGGGCCTGTGGCTGCTGGCTGAGGCCACTTACACCACACCAGGGCCTGTGGCTCTTGCTCAGGCCACTCACATCACACCAGGCCCTGCGCTTCTGGCCGAGGCCATCTTCACCAAACCAGGCCCTGTGGTTCTTGCTCAGGCCACTTACACCACACCAGGGCCTGTGGCTCTGGCTTAGGCCAATTACACCACACCAGGGTCTGTGGCTCTTGCTCAGGCCACTTACACCACACCAGGGCCTGTGGCTGCTGGCTGAGACCACCTACACCACACCAGGGCCTGTGGCTGCTTGCTGAGGCGACTTACACCACACCAGGGCCTGTTGCTGCTGGCTGAGGCCACTTACACCACACCAGGGCCTGTGGCTGCTGGCTGAGGCCACTTACACCACACCAGGGCCTTAGTTGCTATTGAGGCCAATTACACCACACCATGGTCTGTGGCTCTTGCTCAGGCAACTTACACCACACCAGGGCCTGTGGCACTGGCTGAGGCCACTTACACCACACCAGGGCCTGTGGCTGCTGGCTGAGGCCACTTACACCACACAAGGGCTTGTGGCTGCTGGCTGAGGCCACCTACACCACACCAGGGCCTGTGGCTGCTGGCTGAGGCCACCTACACCACACCAGGGCCTGTGGCTCTTGCTCAGGCCACTTACACCACACCAGGGCCTGTGGCTCTTGCTCAGGCCACTTACACAACACCAGGGCCTGTGGCTCTTGCTCAGGCCACTCATATCACACCAGGCCCTGTGCTTCTGGCTGAGGCCACTTAGACCACACCAGGGCCTGTGGCTGCTGGCTGAGGCCACTTACACCACACCAGGGCCTGTGGCTGCTGGCTGAGGCCATCTACACCACACCAGGGCCTGTGGCTGCTGGCTGAGGCGACTTACACCACACCAGGGCCCTTTTGCTGCTGGCTGAGGCCACTTACACCACACCAGTGCCTGTGGCTTCTGGCTGAGGCGACTTACACCACACCAGGGCCTGTGGCTGCTGGCTGAGGCCACTTACACCACACCAGGGCCTGTGGCTCTTGCTCAGGCCACGCACATCACACCAGGCCCTGCGCTTCTGGCCGAGGCCATCTTCACCAAACCAGGCCCTGTGGCTCTTGCTCAGGCCACTTACACCACACCAGGGCCTGTGGCTCTGGCTTAGGCCACTTACACCACACCAGGGCCTGTGGCACTTGCTCAGGCCACTTACACCACACCAGGGCCTGTGGCTGCTGGCTGAGGCCACTTACACCACACCAGGGCCTGTGGCTCTTACTCAGGCCACTTACACCACACCAGGGCCTGTGGCACTGGCTGAGGCCACTTAGACCACACCAGGGCCTGTGGCTGCTGGCTGAGGCCACTTACACCACACCAGGGCCTGTGGCTGCTGGCTGAGGCCACTTACACCAAACCAGGGCCTGTGGCTGCTTGCTGAGGCCATCTTCACCAAACCAGGCCCTGTGCTGCTTGCTGTGGCCATGTAAAACACACCAGGTCCTGTGCTGGTTCTTGAGGCCATCTTCAACAATCCAGGGCCTGTGCTGTTGGATAAATGCCAAACTGAGCCTTTGGGTTACGGTATTATGCAAACATGCAGGTATGGTTATAGGATTGTCTTCGTAACTTCAGGTACTTGCCACCTAATCACTTGAATCCATAAATTGAGACATTGTGCTGGGGCCATCAGCTTACGGCCATACCACCCTGAGCACGCCCGACCTCGTCTGATCTCGGAAGCTAAGTAGGGCTGGGCTTGGTTAGTACTTGGATGGGAGACTGCCTGGGAATACCTGGTGCTGTAAGCCTTTCATTTTCATGTCATTGAACCGCTTTTGATCCAGAGAAGGGGTGTATTAAAAGACCAAAAGCAGCTCCCCATTAATGAGGGCACATTAACGACATTGCTTTTGGCTGTTTTCCAATGTCTTGTGCTGCTAGCTGATGCCACCTACACCACACCACGGCCTTATTTGCTGGCTGAGGCCACATACACCAAACCAGGGCCTTAGTTGCTATTGAGGCCAATTACACCACACAAGGGCCTGTGGCTGCTGGCTGAGGCCACTTACACCACACCAGGGCCTTAGTTGCTATTGAGGCCAATTACACCACACCAGGGTCTGTGGCTCTTGCTCAGGCCACTTACACCACACCAGGGCCTGTGGCACTGGCTGAGGCCACTTACACCACACCAGGGCCTGTGGCTGCTGGCTGAGGCCACCTACACCACACCAGGGCCTTAGTTGCTATTGAGGCCAATTACACCACCCAAGGGCCTGTGGCTGCTGGCTGAGGCCACCTACACCACACCAGGGCCTGTGGCTGCTGGCTGAGGCCACTTACACCACACCAGGGCCCTTTTGCTGCTGGCTGAGGCCACTTACACCACACCAGTGCCTGTGGCTTCTGGCTGAGGCGACTTACACCACACCAGGGCCTGTGGCTGCTGGCTGAGGCCACTTACACCACACCAAGGCCTGTGGCTCTTGCGCAGGCCACTCACATCACACCAGGCCCTGCGCTTCTGGCCGAGGCCATCTTCACCAAACCAGGCCCTGTGCTGCTTGCTGTGGCCATGTACAACACACCAGGCCCTGTGCTGGTTCCTGAGGCCATCTTCAACAATCCAGGGCCTGTGCTGTTGGATAAATGCCAAACTGAGCCTTTGGGTTAGGGTATTATGCAAACATGCAGGTATGGTTATAGGATTGTCTTCGTAACTTCAGGTACTTGCCACCTAATCACTTGAATCCATAAATTGAGACATTGTGCTGGAGCCAGCAGCTTACGGCCATACCACCCTGAGCACGCCCGACCTCGTCTGATCTCGGAAGCTAAGCAGGGCTGGGCTTGGTTAGTACTTGGATGGGAGACTGCCTGGGAATACCTGGTGCTGTAAGCCTTTCATTTTCATGTCATTGAACCGCTTTTGATCCAGAGAAGGGGTGTATTAAAAGACCAAAAGCAGCTGCCCATTAATGAGGGCACATTAACGACACTGCTTTTGGCTCTTTTCCAATGTCTTGTGCTGCTAGCTGATGCCACCTACACCACACTAGGGCCTGAGTGACCGGCTGGGGCCACTTACACCACATCAGGGCCTGTGGCTCTGGCTGAGGCCACTTACACCACACCAGGGCCTGTGGCTGCTGACTGAGGCCAGTTACACCACACCAGAGCCTGTGGCTGCTGGCTGAAGCCACTTACACCACACCAGGGCCTTAGTTGCTATTGAGGCCACTTACACCACACCAGGGCCTGTGGCTGCTGGCTGAGGCCACTTACACCACACCAGTGCCTGTGGCTTCTGGCTGAGGCGACTTACACCACACCAGGGCCTGTGGCTGCTGGCTGAGGCCACTTACACCACACCAGGGCCTGTGGCTCTTGCTCAGGCCACTCACATCACACCAGGCCCTGCGCTTCTGGCCGAGGCCATCTTCACCAAACCAGGCCCTGTGGTTCTTGCTCAGGCCACTTACACCACACCAGGGCCTGTGGCTCTGGCTTAGGCCAATTACACCACACCAGGGTCTGTGGCTCTTGCTCAGGCCACTTACACCACACCAGGGCCTGTGGCTGCTGGCTGAGACCACCTACACCACACCAGGGCCTGTGGCTGCTTGCTGAGGCGACTTACACCACACCAGGGCCTGTTGCTGCTGGCTGAGGCCACTTACACCACCCCAGTGCCTGTGGCTTCTGGCTGAGGCGACTTACACCACACCAGGGCCTGTTGCTATTGAGGCCATTTACACCACACCAGGGCCTGTGGCTCTTACTCAGGCCACTTACACCACACCAGGGCCTGTGGCACTGGCTGAGGCCACTTAGACCACACCAGGGCCTGTGGCTGCTGGCTGAGGCCACCTACACCACACCAGGGCCTGTGGCTGCTGGCTGAGGCGACTTACACCACACCAGGGCCCTTTTGCTGCTGGCTGAGGCCACTTACACCACACAAGTGCCTGTGGCTTCTGGCTGAGGCCACCTACACCACACCAAGGCCTGTGGCTCTTGCTCAGGCCACTCACATCACACCAGGCCCTGCGCTTCTGGCCGAGGCCATCTTCACCAAACCAGGCCCTGTGCTGCTTGCTGTGGCCATGTACAACACACCAGGCCCTGTGCTGGTTCCTGAGGCCATCTTCAACAATCCAGGGCCTGTGCTGTTGGATAAATGCTAAACTGAGCCTTTGGGTTAGGGTATTATGCAAACATGAAGGTAGGGTTATAGGATTGTCTTCGTAACTTCAGGTACTTGCCACCTAATCACCTGAATCCATAAATTGAGACATTGTGCTGGGGCCAGCAGCTTACGGCCATACCACCCTGAGCACGCCCGACCTCGTCTGATCTCGGAAGCTGAGCAGGGCTGGGCTTGGTTAGTACTTGGATGGGAGACTGCCTGGGAATACCTGGTGCTGTAAGCCTTTCATTTTCATGTCATTGAACCGCTTTTGATCCAGAGAAGGGGTGTATTAAAAGACCAAAAGCAGCTGCCCATTAATGAGGGCACATTAACGACATTGCTTTTGGCTGTTTTCCAATGTCTTGTGCTGCTAGCTGATGCCACCTACACCACACCAGGGCCTGAGTGACCGGCTGGGGCCACTTACACCACATCAGGGCCTGTGGCTCTGGCTGAGGCCACTTACACCACACCAGGGCCTGTGGCTGCTGGCTGAGGCCACTTACACCACACCAGGGCCTGTGGCTGCTGGCTGAGGCCACTTACACCACACCAGGGCCTTAGTTGCTATTGAGGCCAATTACACCACACCATGGTCTGTGGCTCTTGCTCAGGCAACTTACACCACACCAGGGCCTGTGGCACTGGCTGAGGCCACTTACACCACACCAGGGCCTGTGGCTGCTGGCTGAGGCCACTTACACCACACAAGGGCTTGTGGCTGCTGGCTGAGGCCACCTACACCACACCAGGGCCTGTGGCTGCTGGCTGAGGCCACCTACACCACACCAGGGCCTGTGGCTCTTGCTCAGGCCACTTACACCACACCAGGGCCTGTGGCTCTTGCTCAGGCCACTCATATCACACCAGGCCCTGTGCTTCTGGCTGAGGCCACTTAGACCACACCAGGGCCTGTGGCTGCTGGCTGAGGCCACTTACACCACACCAGGGCCTGTGGCTGCTGGCTGAGGCCATCTACACCACACCAGGGCCTGTGGCTGCTGGCTGAGGCGACTTACACCACACCAGGGCCCTTTTGCTGCTGGCTGAGGCCACTTACACCACACCAGTGCCTGTGGCTTCTGGCTGAGGCGACTTACACCACACCAGGGCCTGTGGCTGCTGGCTGAGGCCACTTACACCACACCAGGGCCTGTGGCTCTTGCTCAGGCCACTCACATCACACCAGGCCCTGCGCTTCTGGCCGAGGCCATCTTCACCAAACCAGGCCCTGTGGCTCTTGCTCAGGCCACTTACACCACACCAGGGCCTGTGGCTCTGGCTTAGGCCACTTACACCACACCAGGGCCTGTGGCACTTGCTCAGGCCACTTACACCACACCAGGGCCTGTGGCTGCTGGCTGAGGCCACTTACACCACACCAGGGCCTGTGGCTCTTACTCAGGCCACTTACACCACACCAGGGCCTGTGGCACTGGCTGAGGCCACTTAGACCACACCAGGGCCTGTGGCTGCTAGCTGAGGCCACTTACACCACACCAGGGCCTGTGGCTGCTGGCTGAGGCCACTTACACCAAACCAGGGCCTGTGGCTGCTTGCTGAGGCCATCTTCACCAAACCAGGCCCTGTGCTGCTTGCTGTGGCCATGTAAAACACACCAGGTCCTGTGCTGTTTCTTGAGGCCATCTTCAACAATCCAGGGCCTGTGCTGTTGGATAAATGCCAAACTGAGCCTTTGGGTTAGGGTATTATGCAAACATGCAGGTATGGTTATAGGATTGTCTTCGTAACTTCAGGTACTTGCCACCTAATCACTTGAATCCATAAATTGAGACATTGTGCTGGGGCCAGCAGCTTACGGCCATACCACCCTGAGCACGCCCGACCTCGTCTGATCTCGGAAGCTAAGCAGGGCTGGGCTTGGTTAGTACTTGGATGGGAGACTTCCTGGGAATACCTGGTGCTGTAAGCCTTTCATTTTCATGTCATTGAACCGCTTTTGATCCAGAGAAGGGGTGTATTAAAAGACCAAAAGCAGCTCCCCATTAATGAGGGCACATTAACGACATTGCTTTTGGCTGTTTTCCAATGTCTTGTGCTGCTAGCTGATGCCACTTACACCACACCAGGGCCTGTGGCTGCTGGCTGAGGCCACTTACACCACACCAGGGCCTGTGGCTGCTGGCTGAGGCCACCTACACCACACCAGGGCCTTAGTTGCTATTGAGGCCAATTACACCACACAAGGGCCTGTGGCTGCTGGCTGAGGCCACCTACACCACACCAGGGCCTGTGGCTGCTGGCTGAGGCCACTTACACCACACCAGGGCCTGAGTGACCGGCTGGGGCCACTTACACCACATCAGGGCCTGTGGCTCTGGCTGAGGCCACTTACACCACACCAGGGCCTGTGGCTGCTGGCTGAGGCCAGTTACACCACACCAGAGCCTGTGGCTGCTGGCTGAAGCCACTTACACCACACCAGGGCCTTAGTTGCTATTGAGGCCACTTACACCACACCAGGGCCTGTGGCTGCTGGCTGAGGCCACCTACACCACACCAGGGCCTGTGGCTGCTGGCTGAGGCCACTTACACCACACCAGGGCCTGTGGCTCTTACTCAGGCCACTTACACCACACCAGGGCCTGTGGCACTGGCTGAGGCCACTTAGACCACACCAGGGCCTGTGGCTGCTGGCTGAGGCCACTTACACCACACAAGGGCCTGTGGCTGCTGGCTGAGGCCACCTACACCACACCAGGGCCTGTGGCTGCTGGCTGAGGCCACTTACACCACACCAGTACCTGTGGCTTCTGGCTGAGGCGACTTACACCACACCAGGGCCTGTGGCTGCTGGCTGAGGCCACTTACACCACACCAGGGCCTGTGGCTGCTGGCTGAGGCCACCTACACCACACCAGGGCATTAGTTGCTATTGAGGCCAATTACACCACACCAGGGTCTGTGGCTCTTGCTCAGGCCACTTACACCACACCAGGGCCTGTGGCTCTTGCTCAGGCCACTTACACCACACCAGGGCCTGTGGCTGCTGGCTGAGGCCACTTACACCACACCAGGGCCTGTGGCTGCTGGCTGAGGCCACCTACACCACACCAGGGCATTAGTTGGTATTGAGGCCAATTACACCACACCAGGGTCTGTGGCTCTTGCTCAGGCCACTTACACCACACCAGGGCCTGTGGCTCTTGCTCAGGCCACTTACACCACACCAGGGCCTGTGGCTGCTGGCTGAGGCCACTTACACCACACCAGGGCCTGTGGCTGCTGGCTGAGGCCACCTACACCACACCAGGGCCTGTGGCTGCTGTCTGAGGCCACTTACACCACACCAGGGCCTGTGGCTGCTGGCTGAGGCCATCTACACCACACCAGGGCCTTAGTTGCTATTGAGGCCAATTACACCACACCAGGGTATGTGGCTCTTGCTCAGGCCACTTACACCACACCAGGGCATTAGTTGCTATTGAGGCCAATTACACCACACCAGGGCCTGTGGCACTGGCTGAGGCCACTTACACCACACCAGGGCCTGTGGCTGCTGGCTGAGGCCACTTACACCACACAAGGGCCTGTGGCTGCTGGCTGAGGCCACCTACACCACACCAGGGCCTGTGGCTGCTGGCTGAGGCCACTTACAACACACCAGGGCCTGTGGCTCTTGCTCAGGCCACTCATATCACACCAGGCCCTGTGCTTCTGGCCGAGGCCATCTTCACCAAACCAGGCCCTGTGCTGCTTGCTGTGGCCATGTACAACACATCAGGCCCTGTGCTGGTTCCTGAGGCCATCTTCAACAATCCAGGGCCTGTGCTGTTGGATAAATGCCAAACTGAGCCTTTGGGTTAGGGTATTATGCAAACATGCAGGTATGGTTATAGGATTATCTTCGTAACTTCAGGTACTTGCCACCTAATCACTTGAATCCATAAATTGAGACATTGTGCTGGAGCCAGCAGCTTACGGCCATACCACCCTGAGCACGCCCGACCTCGTCTGATCTCGGAAGCTAAGCAGGGCTGGGCTTGGTTAGTACTTGAATGGGAGACTGCCTGGGAAAACCTGGTGCTGTAAGCCTTTCATTTTCATATCATTGAACCGCTTTTGATCCAGAGAAGGGGTGTATTAAAAGACCAAAAGCAGCTGCCCATTAATGAGGGTACATTAACGACATTGCTTTTGGCTGTTTTCCAATGTCTTGTGCTGCTAGCTGATGCCACCTACACCAAACCAGGGCCTTAGTTGCTATTGAGGCCAATTACACCACACCAGGGTCTTTGGCTCTTGCTCAGGCCACTTACACCACACCAGGGCCTGTGTCACTGGCTGAGGCCACTTACACCACACCAGGGCCTGTGGCTGCTGGCTGAGGCCACTTACACCACACAAGGGCTTGTGGCTGCTGGCTGAGGCCACCTACACCACACCAGGGCCTGTGGCTGCTGGCTGAGGCCACCTACACCACACCAGGGCCTGTGGCTCTTGCTCAGGCCACTTACACCACACCAGGGCCTGTGGCTCTTGCTCAGGCCACTCATATCACACCAGGCCCTGTGCTTCTGGCTGAGGCCACTTAGACCACACCAGGGCCTGTGGCTGCTGGCTGAGGCCACTTACACCACACCAGGGCCTGTGGCTGCTGGCTGAGGCCATCTACACCACACCAGGGCCTGTGGCTGCTGGCTGAGGCGACTTACACCACACCAGGGCCCTTTTGCTGCTGGCTGAGGCCACTTACACCACACCAGTGCCTGTGGCTTCTGGCTGAGGCGACTTACACCACACAAGGGCCTGTGGCTGCTGGCTGAGGCCACTTACACCACACCAGGGCCTGTGGCTCTTGCTCAGGCCACTCACATCACACCAGGCCCTGCGCTTCTGGCCGAGGCCATCTTCACCAAACCAGGCCCTGTGGCTCTTGCTCAGGCCACTTACACCACACCAGGGCCTGTGGCTCTGGCTTAGGCCACTTACACCACACCAGGGCCTGTGGCACTTGCTCAGGCCACTTACACCACACCAGGGCCTGTGGCTGCTGGCTGAGGCCACTTACACCACACCAGGGCCTGTGGCTCTTACTCAGGCCACTTACACCACACCAGGGCCTGTGGCACTGGCTGAGGCCACTTAGACCACACCAGGGCCTGTGGCTGCTGGCTGAGTCCACTTACACCACACCAGGGCCTGTGGCTGCTGGCTGAGGCCACTTACACCAAACCAGGGCCTGTGGCTGCTTGCTGAGGCCATCTTCACCAAACCAGGCCCTGTGCTGCTTGCTGTGGCCATGTAAAACACACCAGGTCCTGTGCTGGTTCTTGAGGCCATCTTCAACAATCCAGGGCCTGTGCTGTTGGATAAATGCCAAACTGAGCCTTTGGGTTAGGGTATTATGCAAACATGCAGGTATGGTTATAGGATTGTCTTCGTAACTTCAGGTACTTGCCACCTAATCACTTGAATCCATAAATTGAGACATTGTGCTGGGGCCATCAGCTTACGGCCATACCACCCTGAGCACGCCCGACCTCGTCTGATCTCGGAAGCTAAGCAGGGCTGGGCTTGGTTAGTACTTGGATGGGAGACTTCCTGGGAATACCTGGTGCTGTAAGCCTTTCATTTTCATGTCATTGAACCGCTTTTGATCCAGAGAAGGGGTGTATTAAAAGACCAAAAGCAGCTCCCCATTAATGAGGGCACATTAACGACATTGCTTTTGGCTGTTTTCCAATGTCTTGTGCTGCTAGCTGATGCCACTTACACCACACCAGGGCCTGTGGCTGCTGGCTGAGGCCACTTACACCACACCAGGGCCTGTGGCTGCTGGCTGAGGCCACCTACACCACACCAGGGCCTTAGTTGCTATTGAGGCCAATTACACCACACAAGGGCCTGTGGCTGCTGGCTGAGGCCACCTACACCACACCAGGGCCTGTGGCTGCTGGCTGAGGCCACTTACACCACACCAGGGCCTGAGTGACCGGCTGGGGCCACTTACACCACATCAGGGCCTGTGGCTCTGGCTGAGGCCAGTTACACCACACCAGAGCCTGTGGCTGCTGGCTGAAGCCACTTACACCACACCAGGGCCTTAGTTGCTATTGAGGCCACTTACACCACACCAGGGCCTGTGGCTGCTGGCTGAGGCCACCTACACCACACCAGGGCCTGTGGCTGCTGGCTGAGGCCACTTACACCACACCAGGGCCTGTGGCTGCTGGCTGAAGCCACTTACACCACACCAGGGCCTTAGTTGCTATTGAGGCCACTTACACCACACCAGGGCCTGTGGCTGCTGGCTGAGGCCACCTACACCACACCAGGGCCTGTGGCTGCTGGCTGAGGCGACTTACACCACACCAGGGCCCTTTTGCTGCTGGCTGAGGCCACTTACACCACACCAGTGCCTGTGGCTTCTGGCTGAGGCGACTCACATCACACCAGGCCCTGCGCTTCTGGCCGAGGCCATCTTCACCAAACCAGGCCCTGTGGTTCTTGCTCAGGCCACTTACACCACACCAGGGCCTGTGGCTCTGGCTTAGGCCAATTACACCACACCAGGGTCTGTGGCTCTTGCTGAGGCCACTTACACCACACCAGGGCCTGTGGCTGCTGGCTGAGGCCACTTACACCACACCAGGGCCTGTGGCTGCTGGCTGAGACCACCTACACCACACCAGGGCCTGTGGCTGCTTGCTGAGGCGACTTACACCACACCAGGGCCTGTTGCTGCTGGCTGAGGCCACTTACACCACACCAGTGCCTGTGGCTTCTGGCTGAGGTGACTTACACCACACCAGGGCCTGTTGCTGCTGGCTGAGGCCACTTACACCACACCAGGGCCTGTGGCTGCTGGCTCAGGCCACTCATATCAAACCAGGTCCTGTGCTTCTGGCCGAGGCCATCTTCACCAAACCAGGCCCTGTGCTGCTAGCTGAGGCGACTTACACCACATCAGGGCCTGTGGCTCTGGCTGAGGCCACTTACACCACACCAGGGCCTGTGGCTGCTGGCTGAGGCCAGTTACACCACACCAGGGCCTGTGGCTGCTGGCTGAGGCCACTTACACCACACCAGGGCCTGTGGCACTGGCTGAGGCCACTTACACCACACCAGGGCCTTATTTGCTATTGAGGCCACTTACACCACACCAGGGCCTGTGGCTCTTGCTCAGGCCACTTACACCACACCAGGGCCTGTGGCTCTTGCTCAGGCCACTCACATCACACCAGGCCCTGCGCTTCTGGCCGAGGCCATCTTCACCAAACCAGGCCCTGTGCTGCTAGCTGTGGCCATGTACAACACACCAGGCCCTGTGCTGGTTCCTGAGGCCATCTTCAACAATCCAGGGCCTGTGCTGTTGGATAAATGCTAAACTGAGCCTTTGGGTTAGGGTATTATGCAAACATGAAGGTAGGGTTATAGGATTGTCTTCGTAACTTCAGGTACTTGCCACCTAATCACCTGAATCCATAAATTGAGACATTGTGCTGGGGCCAGCAGCTTACGGCCATACCACCCTGAGCACGCCCGACCTCGTCTGATCTCGGAAGCTGAGCAGGGCTGGGCTTGGTTAGTACTTGGATGGGAGACTGCCTGGGAATACCTGGTGCTGTAAGCCTTTCATTTTCATGTCATTGAACCGCTTTTGATCCAGAGAAGGGGTGTATTAAAAGACCAAAAGCAGCTGCCCATTAATGAGGGCACATTAACGACATTGCTTTTGGCTGTTTTCCAATGTCTTGTGCTGCTAGCTGATGCCACCTACACCACACCAGGGCCTGAGTGACCGGCTGGGGCCACTTACACCACATCAGGGCCTGTGGCTCTGGCTGAGGCCACTTACACCACACCAGGGCCTGTGGCTGCTGGCTGAGGCCACTTACACCACACCAGGGCCTGTGGCTGCTGGCTGAGGCCACTTACACCACACCAGGGCCTTAGTTGCTATTGAGGCCAATTACACCACACCATGGTCTGTGGCTCTTGCTCAGGCAACTTACACCACACCAGGGCCTGTGGCACTGGCTGAGGCCACTTACACCACACCAGGGCCTGTGGCTGCTGGCTGAGGCCACTTACACCACACAAGGGCTTGTGGCTGCTGGCTGAGGCCACCTACACCACACCAGGGCCTGTGGCTGCTGGCTGAGGCGACTTACACCACACCAGGGCCCTTTTGCTGCTGGCTGAGGCCACTTACACCACACCAGGGCCTGTGGCTCTTGCTCAGGCCACTCATATCACACCAGGCCCTGTGCTTCTGGCTGAGGCCACTTAGACCACACCAGGGCCTGTGGCTGCTGGCTGAGGCCACTTACACCACACCAGGGCCTGTGGCTGCTGGCTGAGGCCATCTACACCACACCAGGGCCTGTGGCTGCTGGCTGAGGCGACTTACACCACACCAGGGCCCTTTTGCTGCTGGCTGAGGCCACTTACACCACACCAGTGCCTGTGGCTTCTGGCTGAGGCGACTTACACCACACCAGGGCCTGTGGCTGCTGGCTGAGGCCACTTACACCACACCAGGGCCTGTGGCTCTTGCTCAGGCCACTCACATCACACCAGGCCCTGCGCTTCTGGCCGAGGCCATCTTCACCAAACCAGGCCCTGTGCTGCTAGCTGTGGCCATGTACAACACACCAGGCCCT
This sequence comes from Aulonocara stuartgranti, assembly GCF_965226115.1. Lineage (NCBI taxonomy): Eukaryota > Metazoa > Chordata > Actinopteri > Cichliformes > Cichlidae > Aulonocara > Aulonocara stuartgranti. The sequence continues at coordinate 22,156,172 of NC_138941.1, read as the reverse complement.
GTGCTGGTTCCTGAGGCCATCTTCAACAATCCAGGGCCTGTGCTGTTGGATAAATGCCAAACTGAGCCTTTGGGTTAGGGTATTATGCAAACATGCAGGTATGGTTATAGGATTGTCTTCGTAACTTCAGGTACTTGCCACCTAATCACTTGAATCCATAAATTGAGTCATTGTGCTGGGGCCAGCAGCTTACGGCCATACCACCCTGAGCACGCCCGACCTCGTCTGATCTCGGAAGCTAAGCAGGGCTGGGCTTGGTTAGTACTTGGATGGGAGACTGCCTGGGAATACCTGGTGCTGTAAGCCTTTGATTTTCATGTCATTGAACCGCTTTTGATCCAGAGAAGGGGTGTATTAAAAGACCAAAAGCCCATTAATGAGGGTACATTAACGACATTGCTTTTGGCTGTTTTCCAATGTCTTGTGCTGCTAGCTGATGCCACCTACACCAAACCAGGGCCTTAGTTGCTATTGAGGCCAATTACACCACACCAGGGTCTTTGGCTCTTGCTCAGGCCACTTACACCACACCAGGGCCTGTGGCACTGGCTGAGGCCACTTACACCACACCAGGGCCTGTGGCTGCTGGCTGAGGCCACTTACACCACACCAGGGCCTTATTTGCTATTGAGGCCACTTACACCACACCAGGGCCTGTGGCTCTTGCTCAGGCCACTTACACCACACCAGGGCCTGTGGCTCTTGCTCAGGCCACTCACATCACACCAGGCCCTGCGCTTCTGGCCGAGGCCATCTTCACCAAACCAGGCCCTGTGCTGCTAGCTGTGGCCATGTACAACACACCAGGCCCTGTGCTGGTTCCTGAGGCCATCTTCAACAATCCAGGGCCTGTGCTGTTGGATAAATGCTAAACTGAGCCTTTGGGTTAGGGTATTATGCAAACATGAAGGTAGGGTTATAGGATTGTCTTCGTAACTTCAGGTACTTGCCACCTAATCACCTGAATCCATAAATTGAGACATTGTCCTGGGGCCAGCAGCTTACGGCCATACCACCCTGAGCACGCCCGACCTCGTCTGATCTCGGAAGCTGAGCAGGGCTGGGCTTGGTTAGTACTTGGATGGGAGACTGCCTGGGAATACCTGGTGCTGTAAGCCTTTCATTTTCATGTCATTGAACCGCTTTTGATCCAGAGAAGGGGTGTATTAAAAGACCAAAAGCAGCTGCCCATTAATGAGGGCACATTAACGACATTGCTTTTGGCTGTTTTCCAATGTCTTGTGCTGCTAGCTGATGCCACCTACACCACACCAGGGCCTGAGTGACCGGCTGGGGCCACTTACACCACATCAGGGCCTGTGGCTCTGGCTGAGGCCACTTACACCACACCAGGGCCTTAGTTGCTATTGAGGCCACTTACACCACACCAGGGCCTGTGGCTGCTGGCTGAGGCCACTTACACCACACCAGTGCCTGTGGCTTCTGGCTGAGGCGACTTACACCACACCAGGGCCTGTGGCTGCTGGCTGAGGCCACTTACACCACACCAGGGCCTGTGGCTCTTGCTCAGGCCACTCACATCACACCAGGCCCTGCGCTTCTGGCCGAGGCCATCTTCACCAAACCAGGCCCTGTGGTTCTTGCTCAGGCCACTTACACCACACCAGGGCCTGTGGCTCTGGCTTAGGCCAATTACACCACACCAGGGTCTGTGGCTCTTGCTCAGGCCACTTACACCACACCAGGGCCTGTGGCTGCTGGCTGAGACCACCTACACCACACCAGGGCCTGTGGCTGCTTGCTGAGGCGACTTACACCACACCAGGGCCTGTTGCTGCTGGCTGAGGCCACTTACACCACACCAGGGCCTGTGGCTGCTGGCTGAGGCCACTTACACCACACCAGGGCCTTAGTTGCTATTGAGGCCAATTACACCACACCATGGTCTGTGGCTCTTGCTCAGGCAACTTACACCACACCAGGGCCTGTGGCACTGGCTGAGGCCACTTACACCACACCAGGGCCTGTGGCTGCTGGCTGAGGCCACTTACACCACACAAGGGCTTGTGGCTGCTGGCTGAGGCCACCTACACCACACCAGGGCCTGTGGCTGCTGGCTGAGGCCACCTACACCACACCAGGGCCTGTGGCTCTTGCTCAGGCCACTTACACCACACCAGGGCCTGTGGCTCTTGCTCAGGCCACTTACACAACACCAGGGCCTGTGGCTCTTGCTCAGGCCACTCATATCACACCAGGCCCTGTGCTTCTGGCTGAGGCCACTTAGACCACACCAGGGCCTGTGGCTGCTGGCTGAGGCCACTTACACCACACCAGGGCCTGTGGCTGCTGGCTGAGGCCATCTACACCACACCAGGGCCTGTGGCTGCTGGCTGAGGCGACTTACACCACACCAGGGCCCTTTTGCTGCTGGCTGAGGCCACTTACACCACACCAGTGCCTGTGGCTTCTGGCTGAGGCGACTTACACCACACCAGGGCCTGTGGCTGCTGGCTGAGGCCACTTACACCACACCAGGGCCTGTGGCTCTTGCTCAGGCCACGCACATCACACCAGGCCCTGCGCTTCTGGCCGAGGCCATCTTCACCAAACCAGGCCCTGTGGCTCTTGCTCAGGCCACTTACACCACACCAGGGCCTGTGGCTCTGGCTTAGGCCACTTACACCACACCAGGGCCTGTGGCACTTGCTCAGGCCACTTACACCACACCAGGGCCTGTGGCTGCTGGCTGAGGCCACTTACACCACACCAGGGCCTGTGGCTCTTACTCAGGCCACTTACACCACACCAGGGCCTGTGGCACTGGCTGAGGCCACTTAGACCACACCAGGGCCTGTGGCTGCTGGCTGAGGCCACTTACACCACACCAGGGCCTGTGGCTGCTGGCTGAGGCCACTTACACCAAACCAGGGCCTGTGGCTGCTTGCTGAGGCCATCTTCACCAAACCAGGCCCTGTGCTGCTTGCTGTGGCCATGTAAAACACACCAGGTCCTGTGCTGGTTCTTGAGGCCATCTTCAACAATCCAGGGCCTGTGCTGTTGGATAAATGCCAAACTGAGCCTTTGGGTTACGGTATTATGCAAACATGCAGGTATGGTTATAGGATTGTCTTCGTAACTTCAGGTACTTGCCACCTAATCACTTGAATCCATAAATTGAGACATTGTGCTGGGGCCATCAGCTTACGGCCATACCACCCTGAGCACGCCCGACCTCGTCTGATCTCGGAAGCTAAGTAGGGCTGGGCTTGGTTAGTACTTGGATGGGAGACTGCCTGGGAATACCTGGTGCTGTAAGCCTTTCATTTTCATGTCATTGAACCGCTTTTGATCCAGAGAAGGGGTGTATTAAAAGACCAAAAGCAGCTCCCCATTAATGAGGGCACATTAACGACATTGCTTTTGGCTGTTTTCCAATGTCTTGTGCTGCTAGCTGATGCCACCTACACCACACCACGGCCTTATTTGCTGGCTGAGGCCACATACACCAAACCAGGGCCTTAGTTGCTATTGAGGCCAATTACACCACACAAGGGCCTGTGGCTGCTGGCTGAGGCCACTTACACCACACCAGGGCCTTAGTTGCTATTGAGGCCAATTACACCACACCAGGGTCTGTGGCTCTTGCTCAGGCCACTTACACCACACCAGGGCCTGTGGCACTGGCTGAGGCCACTTACACCACACCAGGGCCTGTGGCTGCTGGCTGAGGCCACCTACATCACACCAGGGCCTTAGTTGCTATTGAGGCCAATTACACCACCCAAGGGCCTGTGGCTGCTGGCTGAGGCCACCTACACCACACCAGGGCCTGTGGCTGCTGGCTGAGGCCACTTACACCACACCAGGGCCCTTTTGCTGCTGGCTGAGGCCACTTACACCACACCAGTGCCTGTGGCTTCTGGCTGAGGCGACTTACACCACACCAGGGCCTGTGGCTGCTGGCTGAGGCCACTTACACCACACCAAGGCCTGTGGCTCTTGCGCAGGCCACTCACATCACACCAGGCCCTGCGCTTCTGGCCGAGGCCATCTTCACCAAACCAGGCCCTGTGCTGCTTGCTGTGGCCATGTACAACACACCAGGCCCTGTGCTGGTTCCTGAGGCCATCTTCAACAATCCAGGGCCTGTGCTGTTGGATAAATGCCAAACTGAGCCTTTGGGTTAGGGTATTATGCAAACATGCAGGTATGGTTATAGGATTGTCTTCGTAACTTCAGGTACTTGCCACCTAATCACTTGAATCCATAAATTGAGACATTGTGCTGGAGCCAGCAGCTTACGGCCATACCACCCTGAGCACGCCCGACCTCGTCTGATCTCGGAAGCTAAGCAGGGCTGGGCTTGGTTAGTACTTGGATGGGAGACTGCCTGGGAATACCTGGTGCTGTAAGCCTTTCATTTTCATGTCATTGAACCGCTTTTGATCCAGAGAAGGGGTGTATTAAAAGACCAAAAGCAGCTGCCCATTAATGAGGGCACATTAACGACACTGCTTTTGGCTGTTTTCCAATGTCTTGTGCTGCTAGCTGATGCCACCTACACCACACCAGGGCCTGTGTGACCGGCTGGGGCCACTTACACCACATCAGGGCCTGTGGCTCTGGCTGAGGCCACTTACACCACACCAGGGCCTGTGGCTGCTGGCTGAGGCCAGTTACACCACACCAGAGCCTGTGGCTGCTGGCTGAAGCCACTTACACCACACCAGGGCCTTAGTTGCTATTGAGGCCACTTACACCACACCAGGGCCTTAGTTGCTATTGAGGCCAATTACACTACACCAGGGTCTGTGGCTCTTGCTCAGGCCACTTACACCACACCAGGCCTGTGGCACTTGCTCAGGCCACTTACACCACACCAGGGCCTGTGGCTGCTGGCTGAGGCCACTTACACCACACCAGGGCCTGTGGCTGCTGGCTGAGGCCACCTACACCACACCAGGGCATTAGTTGCTATTGAGGCCAATTACACCACACCAGGGTCTGTGGCTCTTGCTCAGGCCACTTACACCACACCAGGGCCTGTGGCTCTTGCTCAGGCCACTTACACCACACCAGGGCCTGTGGCTGCTGGCTGAGGCCACTTACACCACACCAGGGCCTGTGGCTCTTGCTCAGGCCACTCACATCACACCAGGCCCTGCGCTTCTGGCTGAGGCCATCTTCACCAAACCAGGCCCTGTGGCTCTTGCTCAGGCCACTTACACCACACCAGGGCCTGTGGCTCTGGCTTAGGCCACTTACACCACACCAGGGCCTGTGGCACTTGCTCAGGCCACTTACACCACACCAGGGCCTGTGGCTGCTGGCTGAGGCCACTTACACCACACCAGGGCCTGTGGCTCTTACTCAGGCCACTTACACCACACCAGGGCCTGTGGCACTGGCTGAGGCCACTTAGACCACACCAGGGCCTGTGGCTGCTGGCTGAGGCCACTTACACCACACCAGGGCCTGTGGCTGCTGGCTGAGGCCACTTACACCACACCAGGGCCTTAGTTGCTATTGAGGCCAATTACACCACACCATGGTCTGTGGCTCTTGCTCAGGCCACTCATATCACACCAGGGCCTGTGGCTGCTGGCTGAGGCCACTTACACCACACCAGGGCCTTAGTTGCTATTGAGGCCAATTACACCACACCATGGTCTGTGGCTCTTGCTCAGGCCACTCATATCACACCAGGGCCTGTGGCTGCTGGCTGAGGCGACTTACACCACACCAGGGCCCTTTTGCTGCTGGCTGAGGCCACTTACACCACACCAGTGCCTGTGGCTTCTGGCTGAGGCGACTTACACCACACCAGGGCCTGTGGCTGCTGGCTGAGGCCACTTACACCACACCAGGGCCTGTGGCTGCTGGCTTAGGCCACCTACACTACACCAGGGCCTTAGTTGCTATTGAGGCCAATTACACCACACCATGGTCTGTGGCTCTTGCTCAGGCCACTTACACCACACCAGGGCCTGTGGCACTGGCTGAGGCCACTTACACCACACCAGGGCCTGTGGCTGCTGGCTGAGGCCACTTACACCACACAAGGGCTTGTGGCTGCTGGCTGAGGCCACCTACACCACACCAGGGCCTGTGGCTGCTGGCTGAGGCCACCTACACCACACCAGGGCCTGTGGCTCTTGCTCAGGCCACTTACACCACACCAGGGCCTGTGGCTCTTGCTCAGGCCACTTACACCACACCAGGGCCTGTGGCTCTTGCTCAGGCCACTCATATCACACCAGGCCCTGTGCTTCTGGCTGAGGCCATCTTCACCAAACCAGGCCCTGTGCTGCTTGCTGTGGCCATGTACAACACACCAGGCCCTGTGCTGTTTCCTGAGGCCATCTTCAACAATCCAGGGCCTGTGCTGTTGGATAAATGCCAAACTGAGCCTTTGGGTTAGGGTATTATGCAAACATGCAGGTATGGTTATAGGATTGTCTTCGTAACTTCAGGTACTTGCCACCTAATCACTTGAATCCATAAATTGAGACATTGTGCTGGGCCCAGCAGCTTACGGCCATACCACCCTGAGCACGCCCGACCTCGTCTGATCTCGGAAGCTAAGCAGGGCTGGGCTTGGTTAGTACTTGGATGGGAGACTGCCTGGGAATACCTGGTGCTGTAAGCCTTTCATTTTCATGTCATTGAACCGCTTTTGATCCAGAGAAGGGGTGTATTAAAAGACCAAAAGCAGCTGCCCATTAATAAGGCCACATTAACGACATTGCTTTTGGCTGTTTTCCAATGTCTTGTGCTGCTAGCTGATGCCACCTACACCAAACCAGGGCCTTAGTTGCTATTGAGGCCAATTACACCACACCAGGGTCTTTGGCTCTTCCTCAGGCCACTTACACCACACCAGGGCCTGTGGTACTGGCTGAGGCCACTTACACCACACCAGGGCCTGTGGCTGCTGGCTGAGGCCACTTACACCACACCAGGGCCTTATTTGCTATTGAGGCCACTTACACCACACCAGGGCCTGTGGCTCTTGCTCAGGCCACTTACACCACACCAGGGCCTGTGGCTCTTGCTCAGGCCACTCACATCACACCAGGCCCTGCGCTTCTGGCCGAGGCCATCTTCACCAAACCAGGCCCTGTGCTGCTAGCTGTGGCCATGTACAACACACCAGGCCCTGTGCTGGTTCCTGAGGCCATCTTCAACAATCCAGGGCCTGTGCTGTTGGATAAATGCTAAACTGAGCCTTTGGGTTAGGGTATTATGCAAACATGAAGGTAGGGTTATAGGATTGTCTTCGTAACTTCAGGTACTTGCCACCTAATCACCTGAATCCATAAATTGAGACATTGTGCTGGGGCCAGCAGCTTACGGCCATACCACCCTGAGCACGCCAGACCTCGTCTGATCTCGGAAGCTGAGCAGGGCTGGGCTTGGTTAGTACTTGGATGGGAGACTGCCTGGGAATACCTGGTGCTGTAAGCCTTTCATTTTCATGTCATTGAACCGCTTTTGATCCAGAGAAGGGGTGTATTAAAAGACCAAAAGCAGCTGCCCATTAATGAGGGCACATTAACGACATTGCTTTTGGCTGTTTTCCAATGTCTTGTGCTGCTAGCTGATGCCACCTACACCACACCAGGGCCTGAGTGACCGGCTGGGGCCACTTACACCACATCAGGGCCTGTGGCTCTGGCTGAGGCCACTTACACCACACCAGGGCCTGTGGCTGCTGGCTGAGGCCACTTACACCACACCAGGGCCTGTGGCTGCTGGCTGAGGCCACTTACACCACACCAGGGCCTTAGTTGCTATTGAGGCCAATTACACCACACCATGGTCTGTGGCTCTTGCTCAGGCAACTTACACCACACCAGGGCCTGTGGCACTGGCTGAGGCCACTTACACCACACCAGGGCCTGTGGCTGCTGGCTGAGGCCACTTACACCACACAAGGGCTTGTGGCTGCTGGCTGAGGCCACCTACACCACACCAGGGCCTGTGGCTGCTGGCTGAGGCCACCTACACCACACCAGGGCCTGTGGCTCTTGCTCAGGCCACTTACACCACACCAGGGCCTGTGGCTCTTGCTCAGGCCACTCATATCACACCAGGCCCTGTGCTTCTGGCTGAGGCCACTTAGACCACACCAGGGCCTGTGGCTGCTGGCTGAGGCCACTTACACCACACCAGGGCCTGTGGCTGCTGGCTGAGGCCATCTACACCACACCAGGGCCTGTGGCTGCTGGCTGAGGCGACTTACACCACACCAGGGCCCTTTTGCTGCTGGCTGAGGCCACTTACACCACACCAGTGCCTGTGGCTTCTGGCTGAGGCGACTTACACCACACCAGGGCCTGTGGCTGCTGGCTGAGGCCACTTACACCACACCAGGGCCTGTGGCTCTTGCTCAGGCCACTCACATCACACCAGGCCCTGCGCTTCTGGCCGAGGCCATCTTCACCAAACCAGGCCCTGTGGCTCTTGCTCAGGCCACTTACACCACACCAGGGCCTGTGGCTCTGGCTTAGGCCACTTACACCACACCAGGGCCTGTGGCACTTGCTCAGGCCACTTACACCACACCAGGGCCTGTGGCTGCTGGCTGAGGCCACTTACACCACACCAGGGCCTGTGGCTCTTACTCAGGCCACTTACACCACACCAGGGCCTGTGGCACTGGCTGAGGCCACTTAGACCACACCAGGGCCTGTGGCTGCTAGCTGAGGCCACTTACACCACACCAGGGCCTGTGGCTGCTGGCTGAGGCCACTTACACCACACCAGGGCCTGTGGCTGCTGGCTGAGGCCACCTACACCACACCAGGGCCTTAGTTGCTATTGAGGCCAATTACACCACACAAGGGCCTGTGGCTGCTGGCTGAGGCCACCTACACCACACCAGGGCCTGTGGCTGCTGGCTGAGGCCACTTACAACACACCAGGGCCTGTGGCTCTTGCTCAGGCCACTCATATCACACCAGGCCCTGTGCTTCTGGCCGAGGCCATCTTCACCAAACCAGGCCCTGTGCTGCTTGCTGTGGCCATGTACAACACACCAGGCCCTGTGCTGGTTCCTGACGCCATCTTCAACAATCCAGGGCCTGTGCTGTTGGATAAATGCCAAACTGAGCCTTTGGGTTAGGGTATTATGCAAACATGCAGGTATGGTTATAGGATTGTCTTCGTAACTTCAGGTACTTGCCACCTAATCACTTGAATCCATAAATTGAGACATTGTGCTGGGGCCAGCAGGTTACGGCCATACCACCCTGAGCACGCCCGACCTCGTCTGATCTCGGAAGCTAAGCAGGGCTGGGCTTGGTTAGTACTTGGATGGGAGACTGCCTGGGAATACCTGGTGCTGTAAGCCTTTCATTTTCATGTCATTGAACCGCTTTTGATCCAGAGAAGGGGTGTATTAAAAGACCAAAAGCAGCTCCCCATTAATGAGGGCACATTAACGACATTGCTTTTGGCTGTTTTCCAATGTCTTGTGCTGCTAGCTGATGCCACCTACACCACACCACGGCCTTATTTGCTGGCTGAGGTCACTTACACCACACCAGGGCCTGTGGCTCTTGCTCAGGCCACTTACACCACACCAGGGCCTGTGGCTCTTGCTCAGGCCACTTACACCACACCAGGGCCTGTGGGACCGGCTGGGGCCACTTACACCACACCAGGGCCTGTGGCTGCTGGCTGAGGCCACTTACACCACACAAGGGCCTGAGGGACCGGCTGGGGCCACTTACACCACATCAGGGCCTGTGGCTGCTGGCTGAGGCCACTTACACCACACCAGGGCCTGTGGCTGCTGGCTGAGGCCACCTACACCACACCAGGGCCTTAGTTGCTATTGAGGCCAATTACACCACACCAGGGTCTGTGGCTCTTGCTCAGGCCACTTACACCACACCAGGGCCTGTGGCACTGGCTGAGGCCACTTACACCACACCAGGGCCTGTGGCTGCTGGCTTAGGCCACCTACACCACACCAGGGCCTTAGTTGCTATTGAGGCCAATTACACCACACAAGGGCCTGTGGCTGCTGGCTGAGGCCACCTACACCACACCAGGGCCTGTGGCTGCTGGCTGAGGCCACTTACACCACACCAGTGCCTGTGGCTTCTGGCTGAGGCGACTTACACCACACCAGGGCCTGTGGCTGCTGGCTGAGGCCACTTACACCACACCAGGGCCTGTGGCTGCTGGCTGAGGCCACCTACACCACACCAGGGCATTAGTTGCTATTGAGGCCAATTACACCACACCAGGGTCTGTGGCTCTTGCTCAGGCCACTTACACCACACCAGGGCCTGTGGCTCTTGCTCAGGCCACTTACACCACACCAGGGCCTGTGGCTGCTGGCTGAGGCCACTTACACCACACCAGGACCTGTGGCTGCTGGCTGAGGCCACCTACACCACACCAGGGCCTGTGGCTGCTGGCTGAGGCCACCTACACCACACCAGGGCCTGTGGCTGCTGGCTGAGGCCACTTACACCACACCAGTGCCTGTGGCTTCTGGCTGAGGCGACTTACACCACACCAGGGCCTGTGGCTGCTGGCTGAGGCCACTTACACCACACCAAGGCCTGTGGCTCTTGCTCAGGCCACTCACATCACACCAGGCCCTGCGCTTCTGGCCGAGGCCATCTTCACCAAACCAGGCCCTGTGGTTCTTGCTCAGGCCACTTACACCACACCAGGGTCTGTGGCTCTTGCTGAGGCCACTTTCACCACACCAGGGCCTGTGGCTGCTGGCTGAGGCCACCTACACCACACCAGGGCATTAGTTGCTATTGAGGCCAATTACACCACACCAGGGTCTGTGGCTCTTGCTCAGGCCACTTACACCACACCAGGGCCTGTGGCTCTTGCTCAGGCCACTTACACCACACCAGGGCCTGTGGCACTGGCTGAGGCCACTTACACCACACCAGGGCCTGTGGCTGCTGGCTGAGGCCACTTACACCACACCAGGGCCTGTGGCTGCTGGCTGAGGCCACTTACACCACACCAGGGCCTGTGGCTGGTGGCTGAGGCCACCTACACCACACCAGGGCCTGTGGCTGCTGGCTGAGGCGACTTATACCACACCAGGGCCCTTTTGCTGCTGGCTGAGGCCACTTACACCACACCAGTGCCTGTGGCTTCTGTCTGAGGCGACTTACACCACACCAGGGCCTGTGGCTGCTGGCTGAGGCCAATTACACCACACCAGGGTCTGTGGCTCTTGCTCAGGCCACTTACACCACACCAGGGCCTGTGGCACTGGCTGAGGCCACTTACACCACACCAGGGCCTGTGGCTGCTGGCTGAGGCCACTTACACCACACCAGGGCCTGTGGCTGCTGGCTGAGGCCACTTACACCACACCAGGGCCTGTGGCTGCTGGCTGAGGCCACCTACACCACACCAGGGCCTGTGGCTGCTGGCTGAGGCGACTTACACCACACCAGGGCCCTTTTGCTGCTGGCTGAGGCCACTTACACCACACCAGTGCCTGTGGCTTCTGGCTGAGGCGACTTACACCACACCAGGGCCTGTGGCTGCTGGCTGAGGCCACTTACACCACACCAAGGCCTGTGGCTCTTGCTCCGGCCACTCACATCACACCAGGCCCTGCGCTTCTGGCCGAGGCCATCTTCACCAAACCAGGCCCTGTGCTGCTTGCTGTGGCCATGTACAACACACCAGGCCCTGTGCTGGTTCCTGAGGCCATCTTCAACAATCCAGGGCCTGTGCTGTTGGATAAATGCCAAACTGAGCCTTTGGGTTAGGGTATTATGCAAACATGCAGGTATGGTTATAGGATTGTCTTCGTAACTTCAGGTACTTGCCACCTAATCACTTGAATCCATAAATTGAGACATTGTGCTGGGGCCAGCAGCTTACGGCCATACCACCCTGAGCACGCCCGACCTCGTCTGATCTCGGAAGCTAAGCAGGGCTGGGCTTGGTTAGTACTTGGATGGGAGACTGCCTGGGAATACCTGGTGCTGTAAGCCTTTCATTTTCATGTCATTGAACCGCTTTTGATCCAGAGAAGGGGTGTATTAAAAGACCAAAAGCAGCTGCCCATTAATGAGGGCACATTAACGACACTGCTTTTGGCTGTTTTCCAATGTCTTGTGCTGCTAGCTGATGCCACCTACACCACACCAGGGCCTGAGTGACCGGCTGGGGCCACTTACACCACATCAGGGCCTGTGACTTGGCTGAGGCCACTTACACCACACCAGGGCCTGTGGCTGCTGGCTGAGGCCAGTTACACCACACCAGAGCTTGTGGCTGCTGGCTGAAGCCACTTACACCACACCAGGGCCTTAGTTGCTATTGAGGCCACTTACACCACACCAGGGCCTGTGGCTGCTGGCTGAGGCCACCTACACCACACCAGGGCCTGTGGCTGCTGGCTGAGGCCACTTACACCACACCAGGGCCTGTGGCTCTTGCTCAGGCCACTCACATCACACCAGGCCCTGCGCTTCTGGCCGAGGCCATCTTCACCAAACCAGGCCCTGTGGTTCTTGCTCAGGCCACTTACACCACACCAGGGCCTGTGGCTGCTGGCTGAAGCCACTTACACCACACCAGGGCCTTAGTTGCTATTGAGGCCACTTACACCACACCAGGGCCTGTGGCTGCTGGCTGAGGCCACCTACACCACACCAGGGCCCTTTTGCTGCTGGCTGAGGCCACTTACACCACACCAGTGCCTGTGGCTTCTGGCTGAGGCCACTTACACCACACCAGGGCATGTGGCTGCTGGCTGAGGCCACTTACACCACACCAGGGCCTGTGGCTCTTGCTCAGGCCACTCACATCACACCAGGCCCTGCGCTTCTGGCCGAGGCCATCTTCACCAAACCAGGCCCTGTGGTTCTTGCTCAGGCCACTTACACCACACCAGGGCCTTATTTGCTATTGAGGCCACTTACACCACACCAGGGCCTGTGGCACTTGCTCAGGCCACTTACACCACACCAGGGCCTGTGGCACTTGCTCAGGCCACTTACACCACACCAGGGCCTGTGGCTGCTGGCTGAGGCCACTTACACCACACCAGGGCCTGTGGCTCTTGCTCAGGCCACTTACACCACACCAGGGCCTGTGTCACTGGCTGAGGCCACTTAGACCACACCAGGGCCTGTGGCTGCTGGCTGAGGCCACTCACAACACACCAGGGCCTGTGGCTGCTAGCTGAGGCCACTTACACCAAACCAGGGCCTGTGGCTGCTTGCTGAGGCCACCTACACCACACCAGGGCCTTAGTTGCTATTGAGGCCAATTACACCACACAAGGGCCTGTGGCTGCTGGCTGAGGCCACCTACACCACACCAGGGCCTGTGGCTGCTGGCTGAGGCCACTTACAACACACCAGGGCCTGTGGCTGCTGGCTGAGGCCACCTACACCACACCAGGGCCTGTGGCTGCTGGCTGAGGCCACTTACACCACACCAGGGCCTGTGGCTGCTGGCTGAGGCCACTTACACCACACCAGGGCCTTTATTTGCTATTGAGGCCAATTACACCACACCATGGTCTGTGGCTCTTGCTCAGGCCACTTACACCACACCAGGGCCTGTGGCTGCTGGCTGAGGCCACTTACACCACACAAGGGCTTGTGGCTGCTGGCTGAGGCCACCTACACCACACCAGGGCCTGTGGCTGCTGGCTGAGGCCACCTACACCACACCAGGGCCTGTGGCTCTTGCTCAGGCCACTTACACCACACCAGGGCCTGTGGCTCTTGCTCAGGCCACTTACACCACACCAGGGCCTGTGGCTCTTGCTCAGGCCACTCATATCACACCAGGCTCTGTGCTTCTGGCTGAGGCCACTTAGACCACACCAGGGCCTGTGGCTGCTGGCTGAGGCCACTTACACCACACCAGGGCCTGTGGCTGCTGGCTGAGGCCATCTACACCACACCAGGGCCTGTGGCTGCTGGCTGAGGCGACTTACACCACACCAGGGCCCTTTTGCTGCTGGCTGAGGCCACTTACACCACACCAGTGCCTGTGGCTTCTGGCTGAGGCGACTTACACCACACCAGGGCCTGTGGCTGCTGGCTGAGGCCACTTACACCACACCAGGGCCTGTGGCACTGGCTGAGGCCACTTAGACCACACCAGGGCCTGTGGCTGCTGGCTGAGGCCACTTACACCACACCAGGGCCTGTGGCTGCTGGCTGAGGCCACCTACACCACACCAGGGCCTGTGGCTCTTGCTCAGGCCACTTACACCACACCAGGGCCTGTGGCTCTTGCTCAGGCCACTCATATCACACCAGGCCCTGTGCTTCTGGCTGAGGCCACTTAGACCACACCAGGGCCTGTGGCTGCTGGCTGAGGCCACTTACACCACACCAGGGCCTGTGGCTGCTGGCTGAGGCCATCTACACCACACCAGGGCCTGTGGCTGCTGGCTGAGGCGACTTACACCACACCAGGGCCCTTTTGCTGCTGGCTGAGGCCACTTACACCACACCAGTGCCTGTGGCTTCTGGCTGAGGCGACTTACACCACACCAGGGCCTGTGGCTGCTGGCTGAGGCCACTTACACCACACCAGGGCCTGTGGCTCTTGCTCAGGCCACTCACATCACACCAGGCCCTGCGCTTCTGGCCGAGGCCATCTTCACCAAACCAGGCCCTGTGGCTCTTGCTCAGGCCACTTACACCACACCAGGGCCTGTGGCTCTGGCTTAGGCCACTTACACCACACCAGGGCCTGTGGCACTTGCTCAGGCCACTTACACCACACCAGGGCCTGTGGCACTGGCTGAGGCCACTTAGACCACACCAGGGCCTGTGGCTGCTAGCTGAGGCCACTTACACCACACCAGGGCCTGTGGCTGCTGGCTGAGGCCACTTACACCAAACCAGGGCCTGTGGCTGCTTGCTGAGGCCATCTTCACCAAACCAGGCCCTGTGCTGCTTGCTGTGGCCATGTAAAACACACCAGGTCCTGTGCTGGTTCTTGAGGCCATCTTCAACAATCCAGGGCCTGTGCTGTTGGATAAATGCCAAACTGAGCCTTTGGGTTAGGGTATTATGCAAACATGCAGGTATGGTTATAGGATTGTCTTCGTAACTTCAGGTACTTGCCACCTAATCACTTGAATCCATAAATTGAGACATTGTGCTGGGGCCAGCAGCTTACGGCCATACCACCCTGAGCACGCCCGACCTCGTCTGATCTCGGAAGCTAAGCAGGGCTGGGCTTGGTTAATACTTGGATGGGAGACTTCCTGGGAATACCTGGTGCTGTAAGCCTTTCATTTTCATGTCATTGAACCACTTTTGATCCAGAGAAGGGGTGTATTAAAAGACCAAAAGCAGCTCCCCATTAATGAGGGCACATTAACGACATTGCTTTTGGCTGTTTTCCAATGTCTTGTGCTGCTAGCTGATGCCACTTACACCACACCAGGGCCTGTGGCTGCTGGCTGAGGCCACTTACACCACACCAGGGCCTGTGGCTGCTGGCTGAGGCCACCTACACCACACCAGGGCCTTAGTTGCTATTGAGGCCAATTACACCACACAAGGGCCTGTGGCTGCTGGCTGAGGCCACCTACACCACACCAGGGCCTGTGGCTGCTGGCTGAGGCCACTTACACCACACCAGGGCCTGAGTGACCGGCTGGGGCCACTTACACCACATCAGGGCCTGTGGCTCTGGCTGAGGCCACTTACACCACACCAGGGCCTGTGGCTGCTGGCTGAGGCCAGTTACACCACACCAGAGCCTGTGGCTGCTGGCTGAAGCCACTTACACCACACCAGGGCCTTAGTTGCTATTGAGGCCACTTACACCACACCAGGGCCTGTGGCTGCTGGCTGAGGCCACCTACACCACACCAGGGCCTGTGGCTGCTGGCTGAGGCCACTTACACCACACCAGGGCCTGTGGCTCTTACTCAGGCCACTTACACCACACCAGGGCCTGTGGCACTGGCTGAGGCCACTTAGACCACACCAGGGCCTGTGGCTGCTGGCTGAGGCCACTTACACCACACCAGGGCCTGTGGCTGCTGGCTGAGGCCACTTACACCAAACCAGGGCCTGTGGCTGCTTGCTGAGGCCATCTTCACCAAACCAGGCCCTGTGTTGCTTGCTGTGGCCATGTAAAACACACCAGGTCCTGTGCTGGTTCTTGAGGCCATCTTCAACAATCCAGGGCCTGTGCTGTTGGATAAATGCCAAACTGAGCCTTTGGGTTAGGGTATTATGCAAACATGCAGGTATGGTTATAGGATTGTCTTCGTAACTTCAGGTACTTGCCACCTAATCACTTGAATCCATAAATTGAGACATTGTGCTGGGGCCAGCAGCTTACGGCCATACCACCCTGAGCACGCCCGACCTCGTCTGATCTCGGAAGCTAAGCAGGGCTGGGCTTGGTTAGTACTTGGTTGGGAGACTGCCTGGGAATACCTGGTGCTGTAAGCCTTTCATTTTCATGTCATTGAACCGCTTTTGATCCAGAGAAGGGGTGTATTAAAAGACCAAAAGCAGCTCCCCATTAATGAGGGCACATTAACGACACTGCTTTTGGCTGTTTTCCAATGTCTTGTGCTGCTAGCTGATGCCACTTACACCACACCAGGGCCTGTGGCTGCTGGCTGAGGCCACTTACACCACACCAGGGCCTGTGGCTGCTGGCTGAGGCCACCTACACCACACCAGGGCCTTAGTTGCTATTGAGGCCAATTACACCACACAAGGGCCTGTGGCTGCTGGCTGAGGCCACCTACACCACACCAGGGCCTGTGGCTGCTGGCTGAGGCCACTTACAACACACCAGGGCCTGTGGCTCTTGCTCAGGCCACTCATATCACACCAGGCCCTGTGCTTCTGGCCGAGGCCATCTTCACCAAACCAGGCCCTGTGCTGCTTGCTGTGGCCATGTACAACACACCAGGCCCTGTGCTGGTTCCTGACGCCATCTTCAACAATCCAGGGCCTGTGCTGTTGGATAAATGCCAAACTGAGCCTTTGGGTTAGGGTATTATGCAAACATGCAGGTATGGTTATAGGATTGTCTTCGTAACTTCAGGTACTTGCCACCTAATCACTTGAATCCATAAATTGAGACATTGTGCTGGGGCCAGCAGATTACGGCCATACCACCCTGAGCACGCCCGACCTCGTCTGATCTCGGAAGCTAAGCAGGGCTGGGCTTGGTTAGTACTTGGATGGGAGACTGCCTGGGAATACCTGGTGCTGTAAGCCTTTCATTTTCATGTCATTGAACCGCTTTTGATCCAGAGAAGGGGTGTATTAAAAGACCAAAAGCAGCTCCCCATTAATGAGGGCACATTAACGACATTGCTTTTGGCTGTTTTCCAATGTCTTGTGCTGCTAGCTGATGCCACCTACACCACACCACGGCCTTATTTGCTGGCTGAGGTCACTTACACCACATCAGGGCCTGTGGCTCTTGCTCAGGCCACTTACACCACACCAGGACCTGTGGCTCTTGCTCAGGCCACTTACACCACACCAGGGCCTGTGGGACCGGCTGGGGCCACTTACACCACACCAGGTCCTGTGGCTGCTGGCTGAGGCCACTTACACCACACCAGGGCCTGTGGCTGCTGGCTGAGGCCACCTACACCACACCAGGGCCTTAGTTGCTATTGAGGCCAATTACACCACACCAGGGTCTGTGGCTCTTGCTCAGGCCACTTACACCACACCAGGGCCTGTGGCACTGGCTGAGGCCACTTACACCACACCAGGGCCTGTGGCTGCTGGCTTAGGCCACCTACACCACACCAGGGCCTTAGTTGCTATTGAGGCCAATTACACCACACAAGGGCCTGTGGCTGCTGGCTGAGGCCACCTACACCACACCAGGGCCTGTGGCTGCTGGCTGAGGCCACTTACACCACACCAGTGCCTGTGGCTTCTGGCTGAGGCGACTTACACCACACCAGGGCCTGTGGCTGCTGGCTGAGGCCACTTACACCACACCAGGGCCTGTGGCTGCTGGCTGAGGCCACCTACACCACACCAGGGCATTAGTTGCTATTGAGGCCAATTACACCACACCAGGGTCTGTGGCTCTTGCTCAGGCCACTTACACCACACCAGGGCCTGTGGCTCTTGCTCAGGCCACTTACACCACACCAGGGCCTGTGGCTGCTGGCTGAGGCCACTTACACCACACCAGGGCCTGTGGCTGCTGGCTGAGGCCACCTACACCACACCAGGGCCTGTGGCTGCTGGCTGAGGCCACCTACACCACACCAGGGCCTGTGGCTGCTGGCTGAGGCCACTTACACCACACCAGTGCCTGTGGCTTCTGGCTGAGGCGACTTACACCACACCAGGGCCTGTGGCTGCTGGCTGAGGCCACTTACACCACACCAAGGCCTGTGGCTCTTGCTCAGGCCACTCACATCACACCAGGCCCTGCGCTTCTGGCCGAGGCCATCTTCACCAAACCAGGCCCTGTGGTTCTTGCTCAGGCCACTTACACCACACCAGGGTCTGTGGCTCTTGCTGAGGCCACTTTCACCACACCAGGGCCTGTGGCTGCTGGCTGAGGCCACCTACACCACACCAGGGCATTAGTTGCTATTGAGGCCAATTACACCACACCAGGGTCTGTGGCTCTTGCTCAGGCCACTTACACCACACCAGGGCCTGTGGCTCTTGCTCAGGCCACTTACACCACACCAGGGCCTGTGGCACTGGCTGAGGCCACTTACACCACACCAGGGCCTGTGGCTGCTGGCTGAGGCCACTTACACCACACCAGGGCCTGTGGCTGCTGGCTGAGGCCACTTACACCACACCAGGGCCTGTGGCTGGTGGCTGAGGCCACCTACACCACACCAGGGCCTGTGGCTGCTGGCTGAGGCGACTTATACCACACCAGGGCCCTTTTGCTGCTGGCTGAGGCCACTTACACCACACCAGTGCCTGTGGCTTCTGTCTGAGGCGACTTACACCACACCAGGGCCTGTGGCTGCTGGCTGAGGCCAATTACACCACACCAGGGTCTGTGGCTCTTGCTCAGGCCACTTACACCACACCAGGGCCTGTGGCACTGGCTGAGGCCACTTACACCACACCAGGGCCTGTGGCTGCTGGCTGAGGCCACTTACACCACACCAGGGCCTGTGGCTGCTGGCTGAGGCCACTTACACCACACCAGGGCCTGTGGCTGCTGGCTGAGGCCACCTACACCACACCAGGGCCTGTGGCTGCTGGCTGAGGCGACTTACACCACACCAGGGCCCTTTTGCTGCTGGCTGAGGCCACTTACACCACACCAGGGCCTTATTTGCTATTGAGGCCACTTACACCACACCAGGGCCTGTGGCACTTGCTCAGGCCACTTACACCACACCAGGGCCTGTGGCACTTGCTCAGGCCACTTACACCACACCAGGGCCTGTGGCTGCTGGCTGAGGCCACTTACACCACACCAGGGCCTGTGGCTCTTGCTCAGGCCACTTACACCACACCAGGGCCTGTGTCACTGGCTGAGGCCACTTAGACCACACCAGGGCCTGTGGCTGCTGGCTGAGGCCACTCACAACACACCAGGGCCTGTGGCTGCTAGCTGAGGCCACTTACACCAAACCAGGGCCTGTGGCTGCTTGCTGAGGCCACCTACACCACACCAGGGCCTTAGTTGCTATTGAGGCCAATTACACCACACAAGGGCCTGTGGCTGCTGGCTGAGGCCACCTACACCACACCAGGGCCTGTGGCTGCTGGCTGAGGCCACTTACAACACACCAGGGCCTGTGGCTGCTGGCTGAGGCCACCTACACCACACCAGGGCCTGTGGCTGCTGGCTGAGGCCACTTACACCACACCAGGGCCTGTGGCTGCTGGCTGAGGCCACTTACACCACACCAGGGCCTTTATTTGCTATTGAGGCCAATTACACCACACCATGGTCTGTGGCTCTTGCTCAGGCCACTTACACCACACCAGGGCCTGTGGCTGCTGGCTGAGGCCACTTACACCACACAAGGGCTTGTGGCTGCTGGCTGAGGCCACCTACACCACACCAGGGCCTGTGGCTGCTGGCTGAGGCCACCTACACCACACCAGGGCCTGTGGCTCTTGCTCAGGCCACTTACACCACACCAGGGCCTGTGGCTCTTGCTCAGGCCACTTACACCACACCAGGGCCTGTGGCTCTTGCTCAGGCCACTCATATCACACCAGGCTCTGTGCTTCTGGCTGAGGCCACTTAGACCACACCAGGGCCTGTGGCTGCTGGCTGAGGCCACTTACACCACACCAGGGCCTGTGGCTGCTGGCTGAGGCCATCTACACCACACCAGGGCCTGTGGCTGCTGGCTGAGGCGACTTACACCACACCAGGGCCCTTTTGCTGCTGGCTGAGGCCACTTACACCACACCAGTGCCTGTGGCTTCTGGCTGAGGCGACATACACCACACCAGGGCCTGTGGCTGCTGGCTGAGGCCACTTACACCACACCAGGGCCTGTGGCACTGGCTGAGGCCACTTAGACCACACCAGGGCCTGTGGCTGCTGGCTGAGGCCACTTACACCACACCAGGGCCTGTGGCTGCTGGCTGAGGCCACCTACACCACACCAGGGCCTGTGGCTCTTGCTCAGGCCACTTACACCACACCAGGGCCTGTGGCTCTTGCTCAGGCCACTCATATCACACCAGGCCCTGTGCTTCTGGCTGAGGCCACTTAGACCACACCAGGGCCTGTGGCTGCTGGCTGAGGCCACTTACACCACACCAGGGCCTGTGGCTGCTGGCTGAGGCCATCTACACCACACCAGGGCCTGTGGCTGCTGGCTGAGGCGACTTACACCACACCAGGGCCCTTTTGCTGCTGGCTGAGGCCACTTACACCACACCAGTGCCTGTGGCTTCTGGCTGAGGCGACTTACACCACACCAGGGCCTGTGGCTGCTGGCTGAGGCCACTTACACCACACCAGGGCCTGTGGCTCTTGCTCAGGCCACTCACATCACACCAGGCCCTGCGCTTCTGGCCGAGGCCATCTTCACCAAACCAGGCCCTGTGGCTCTTGCTCAGGCCACTTACACCACACCAGGGCCTGTGGCTCTGGCTTAGGCCACTTACACCACACCAGGGCCTGTGGCACTTGCTCAGGCCACTTACACCACACCAGGGCCTGTGGCACTGGCTGAGGCCACTTAGACCACACCAGGGCCTGTGGCTGCTAGCTGAGGCCACTTACACCACACCAGGGCCTGTGGCTGCTGGCTGAGGCCACTTACACCAAACCAGGGCCTGTGGCTGCTTGCTGAGGCCATCTTCACCAAACCAGGCCCTGTGCTGCTTGCTGTGGCCATGTAAAACACACCAGGTCCTGTGCTGGTTCTTGAGGCCATCTTCAACAATCCAGGGCCTGTGCTGTTGGATAAATGCCAAACTGAGCCTTTGGGTTAGGGTATTATGCAAACATGCAGGTATGGTTATAGGATTGTCTTCGTAACTTCAGGTACTTGCCACCTAATCACTTGAATCCATAAATTGAGACATTGTGCTGGGGCCAGCAGCTTACGGCCATACCACCCTGAGCACGCCCGACCTCGTCTGATCTCGGAAGCTAAGCAGGGCTGGGCTTGGTTAATACTTGGATGGGAGACTTCCTGGGAATACCTGGTGCTGTAAGCCTTTCATTTTCATGTCATTGAACCGCTTTTGATCCAGAGAAGGGGTGTATTAAAAGACCAAAAGCAGCTCCCCATTAATGAGGGCACATTAACGACATTGCTTTTGGCTGTTTTCCAATGTCTTGTGCTGCTAGCTGATGCCACTTACACCACACCAGGGCCTGTGGCTGCTGGCTGAGGCCACTTACACCACACCAGGGCCTGTGGCTGCTGGCTGAGGCCACCTACACCACACCAGGGCCTTAGTTGCTATTGAGGCCAATTACACCACACAAGGGCCTGTGGCTGCTGGCTGAGGCCACCTACACCACACCAGGGCCTGTGGCTGCTGGCTGAGGCCACTTACACCACACCAGGGCCTGAGTGACCGGCTGGGGCCACTTACACCACATCAGGGCCTGTGGCTCTGGCTGAGGCCACTTACACCACACCAGGGCCTGTGGCTGCTGGCTGAGGCCAGTTACACCACACCAGAGCCTGTGGCTGCTGGCTGAAGCCACTTACACCACACCAGGGCCTTAGTTGCTATTGAGGCCACTTACACCACACCAGGGCCTGTGGCTGCTGGCTGAGGCCACCTACACCACACCAGGGCCTGTGGCTGCTGGCTGAGGCCACTTACACCACACCAGGGCCTGTGGCTCTTACTCAGGCCACTTACACCACACCAGGGCCTGTGGCACTGGCTGAGGCCACTTAGACCACACCAGGGCCTGTGGCTGCTGGCTGAGGCCACTTACACCACACCAGGGCCTGTGGCTGCTGGCTGAGGCCACTTACACCAAACCAGGGCCTGTGGCTGCTTGCTGAGGCCATCTTCACCAAACCAGGCCCTGTGTTGCTTGCTGTGGCCATGTAAAACACACCAGGTCCTGTGCTGGTTCTTGAGGCCATCTTCAACAATCCAGGGCCTGTGCTGTTGGATAAATGCCAAACTGAGCCTTTGGGTTAGGGTATTATGCAAACATGCAGGTATGGTTATAGGATTGTCTTCGTAACTTCAGGTACTTGCCACCTAATCACTTGAATCCATAAATTGAGACATTGTGCTGGGGCCAGCAGCTTACGGCCATACCACCCTGAGCACGCCCGACCTCGTCTGATCTCGGAAGCTAAGCAGGGCTGGGCTTGGTTAGTACTTGGTTGGGAGACTGCCTGGGAATACCTGGTGCTGTAAGCCTTTCATTTTCATGTCATTGAACCGCTTTTGATCCAGAGAAGGGGTGTATTAAAAGACCAAAAGCAGCTCCCCATTAATGAGGGCACATTAACGACACTGCTTTTGGCTGTTTTCCAATGTCTTGTGCTGCTAGCTGATGCCACTTACACCACACCAGGGCCTGTGGCTGCTGGCTGAGGCCACTTACACCACACCAGGGCCTGTGGCTGCTGGCTGAGGCCACCTACACCACACCAGGGCCTTAGTTGCTATTGAGGCCAATTACACCACACAAGGGCCTGTGGCTGCTGGCTGAGGCCACCTACACCACACCAGGGCCTGTGGCTGCTGGCTGAGGCCACTTACAACACACCAGGGCCTGTGGCTCTTGCTCAGGCCACTCATATCACACCAGGCCCTGTGCTTCTGGCCGAGGCCATCTTCACCAAACCAGGCCCTGTGCTGCTTGCTGTGGCCATGTACAACACACCAGGCCCTGTGCTGGTTCCTGACGCCATCTTCAACAATCCAGGGCCTGTGCTGTTGGATAAATGCCAAACTGAGCCTTTGGGTTAGGGTATTATGCAAACATGCAGGTATGGTTATAGGATTGTCTTCGTAACTTCAGGTACTTGCCACCTAATCACTTGAATCCATAAATTGAGACATTGTGCTGGGGCCAGCAGATTACGGCCATACCACCCTGAGCACGCCCGACCTCGTCTGATCTCGGAAGCTAAGCAGGGCTGGGCTTGGTTAGTACTTGGATGGGAGACTGCCTGGGAATACCTGGTGCTGTAAGCCTTTCATTTTCATGTCATTGAACCGCTTTTGATCCAGAGAAGGGGTGTATTAAAAGACCAAAAGCAGATCCCCATTAATGAGGGCACATTAACGACATTGCTTTTGGCTGTTTTCCAATGTCTTGTGCTGCTAGCTGATGCCACCTACACCACACCACGGCCTTATTTGCTGGCTGAGGTCACTTACACCACACCAGGGCCTGTGGCTCTTGCTCAGGCCACTTACACCACACCAGGACCTGTGGCTCTTGCTCAGGCCACTTACACCACACCAGGGCCTGTGGGACCGGCTGGGGCCACTTACACCACACCAGGTCCTGTGGCTGCTGGCTGAGGCCACTTACACCACACAAGGGCCTGAGGGACCGGCTGGGGCCACTTACACCACATCAGGGCCTGTGGCTGCTGGCTGAGGCCACTTACACCACACCAGGGCCTGTGGCTGCTGGCTGAGGCCACCTACACCACACCAGGGCCTTAGTTGCTATTGAGGCCAATTACACCACACCAGGGTCTGTGGCTCTTGCTCAGGCCACTTACACCACACCAGGGCCTGTGGCACTGGCTGAGGCCACTTACACCACACCAGGGCCTGTGGCTGCTGGCTTAGGCCACCTACACCACACCAGGGCCTTAGTTGCTATTGAGGCCAATTACACCACACAAGGGCCTGTGGCTGCTGGCTGAGGCCACCTACACCACACCAGGGCCTGTGGCTGCTGGCTGAGGCCACTTACACCACACCAGTGCCTGTGGCTTCTGGCTGAGGCGACTTACACCACACCAGGGCCTGTGGCTGCTGGCTGAGGCCACTTACACCACACCAGGGCCTGTGGCTGCTGGCTGAGGCCACCTACACCACACCAGGGCATTAGTTGCTATTGAGGCCAATTACACCACACCAGGGTCTGTGGCTCTTGCTCAGGCCACTTACACCACACCAGGGCCTGTGGCTCTTGCTCAGGCCACTTACACCACACCAGGGCCTGTGGCTGCTGGCTGAGGCCACTTACACCACACCAGGGCCTGTGGCTGCTGGCTGAGGCCACCTACACCACACCAGGGCCTGTGGCTGCTGGCTGAGGCCACCTACACCACACCAGGGCCTGTGGCTGCTGGCTGAGGCCACTTACACCACACCAGTGCCTGT
This sequence comes from Aulonocara stuartgranti, assembly GCF_965226115.1. Classification (NCBI taxonomy): domain Eukaryota; kingdom Metazoa; phylum Chordata; class Actinopteri; order Cichliformes; family Cichlidae; genus Aulonocara; species Aulonocara stuartgranti. The sequence continues at coordinate 22,131,444 of NC_138941.1, read as the reverse complement.
GGCTTCTGGCTGAGGCGACTTACACCACACCAGGGCCTGTGGCTGCTGGCTGAGGCCACTTACACCACACCAAGGCCTGTGGCTCTTGCTCAGGCCACTCACATCACACCAGGCCCTGCGCTTCTGGCCGAGGCCATCTTCACCAAACCAGGCCCTGTGGTTCTTGCTCAGGCCACTTACACCACACCAGGGTCTGTGGCTCTTGCTGAGGCCACTTTCACCACACCAGGGCCTGTGGCTGCTGGCTGAGGCCACCTACACCACACCAGGGCATTAGTTGCTATTGAGGCCAATTACACCACACCAGGGTCTGTGGCTCTTGCTCAGGCCACTTACACCACACCAGGGCCTGTGGCTCTTGCTCAGGCCACTTACACCACACCAGGGCCTGTGGCACTGGCTGAGGCCACTTACACCACACCAGGGCCTGTGGCTGCTGGCTGAGGCCACTTACACCACACCAGGGCCTGTGGCTGCTGGCTGAGGCCACTTACACCACACCAGGGCCTGTGGCTGGTGGCTGAGGCCACCTACACCACACCAGGGCCTGTGGCTGCTGGCTGAGGCGACTTATACCACACCAGGGCCCTTTTGCTGCTGGCTGAGGCCACTTACACCACACCAGTGCCTGTGGCTTCTGTCTGAGGCGACTTACACCACACCAGGGCCTGTGGCTGCTGGCTGAGGCCAATTACACCACACCAGGGTCTGTGGCTCTTGCTCAGGCCACTTACACCACACCAGGGCCTGTGGCACTGGCTGAGGCCACTTACACCACACCAGGGCCTGTGGCTGCTGGCTGAGGCCACTTACACCACACCAGGGCCTGTGGCTGCTGGCTGAGGCCACCTACACCACACCAGGGCCTGTGGCTGCTGGCTGAGGCGACTTACACCACACCAGGGCCCTTTTGCTGCTGGCTGAGGCCACTTACACCACACCAGTGCCTGTGGCTTCTGGCTGAGGCGACTTACACCACACCAGGGCCTGTGGCTGCTGGCTGAGGCCACTTACACCACACCAAGGCCTGTGGCTCTTGCTCCGGCCACTCACATCACACCAGGCCCTGCGCTTCTGGCCGAGGCCATCTTCACCAAACCAGGCCCTGTGCTGCTTGCTGTGGCCATGTACAACACACCAGGCCCTGTGCTGGTTCCTGAGGCCATCTTCAACAATCCAGGGCCTGTGCTGTTGGATAAATGCCAAACTGAGCCTTTGGGTTAGGGTATTATGCAAACATGCAGGTATGGTTATAGGATTGTCTTCGTAACTTCAGGTACTTGCCACCTAATCACTTGAATCCATAAATTGAGACATTGTGCTGGGGCCAGCAGCTTACGGCCATACCACCCTGAGCACGCCCGACCTCGTCTGATCTCGGAAGCTAAGCAGGGCTGGGCTTGGTTAGTACTTGGATGGGAGACTGCCTGGGAATACCTGGTGCTGTAAGCCTTTCATTTTCATGTCATTGAACCGCTTTTGATCCAGAGAAGGGGTGTATTAAAAGACCAAAAGCAGCTGCCCATTAATGAGGGCACATTAACGACACTGCTTTTGGCTGTTTTCCAATGTCTTGTGCTGCTAGCTGATGCCACCTACACCACACCAGGGCCTGAGTGACCGGCTGGGGCCACTTACACCACATCAGGGCCTGTGACTTGGCTGAGGCCACTTACACCACACCAGGGCCTGTGGCTGCTGGCTGAGGCCAGTTACACCACACCAGAGCTTGTGGCTGCTGGCTGAAGCCACTTACACCACACCAGGGCCTTAGTTGCTATTGAGGCCACTTACACCACACCAGGGCCTGTGGCTGCTGGCTGAGGCCACCTACACCACACCAGGGCCTGTGGCTGCTGGCTGAGGCCACTTACACCACACCAGGGCCTGTGGCTCTTGCTCAGGCCACTCACATCACACCAGGCCCTGCGCTTCTGGCCGAGGCCATCTTCACCAAACCAGGCCCTGTGGTTCTTGCTCAGGCCACTTACACCACACCAGGGCCTGTGGCTGCTGGCTGAAGCCACTTACACCACACCAGGGCCTTAGTTGCTATTGAGGCCACTTACACCACACCAGGGCCTGTGGCTGCTGGCTGAGGCCACCTACACCACACCAGGGCCCTTTTGCTGCTGGCTGAGGCCACTTACACCACACCAGTGCCTGTGGCTTCTGGCTGAGGCCACTTACACCACACCAGGGCATGTGGCTGCTGGCTGAGGCCACTTACACCACACCAGGGCCTGTGGCTCTTGCTCAGGCCACTCACATCACACCAGGCCCTGCGCTTCTGGCCGAGGCCATCTTCACCAAACCAGGCCCTGTGGTTCTTGCTCAGGCCACTTACACCACACCAGGGCCTTATTTGCTATTGAGGCCACTTACACCACACCAGGGCCTGTGGCACTTGCTCAGGCCACTTACACCACACCAGGGCCTGTGGCACTTGCTCAGGCCACTTACACCACACCAGGGCCTGTGGCTGCTGGCTGAGGCCACTTACACCACACCAGGGCCTGTGGCTGCTGGCTGAGGCCACTCACAACACACCAGGGCCTGTGGCTGCTAGCTGAGGCCACTTACACCAAACCAGGGCCTGTGGCTGCTTGCTGAGGCCACCTACACCACACCAGGGCCTTAGTTGCTATTGAGGCCAATTACACCACACAAGGGCCTGTGGCTGCTGGCTGAGGCCACCTACACCACACCAGGGCCTGTGGCTGCTGGCTGAGGCCACTTACAACACACCAGGGCCTGTGGCTGCTGGCTGAGGCCACCTACACCACACCAGGGCCTGTGGCTGCTGGCTGAGGCCACTTACACCACACCAGGGCCTGTGGCTGCTGGCTGAGGCCACTTACACCACACCAGGGCCTTTATTTGCTATTGAGGCCAATTACACCACACCATGGTCTGTGGCTCTTGCTCAGGCCACTTACACCACACCAGGGCCTGTGGCTGCTGGCTGAGGCCACTTACACCACACAAGGGCTTGTGGCTGCTGGCTGAGGCCACCTACACCACACCAGGGCCTGTGGCTGCTGGCTGAGGCCACCTACACCACACCAGGGCCTGTGGCTCTTGCTCAGGCCACTTACACCACACCAGGGCCTGTGGCTCTTGCTCAGGCCACTTACACCACACCAGGGCCTGTGGCTCTTGCTCAGGCCACTCATATCACACCAGGCTCTGTGCTTCTGGCTGAGGCCACTTAGACCACACCAGGGCCTGTGGCTGCTGGCTGAGGCCACTTACACCACACCAGGGCCTGTGGCTGCTGGCTGAGGCCATCTACACCACACCAGGGCCTGTGGCTGCTGGCTGAGGCGACTTACACCACACCAGGGCCCTTTTGCTGCTGGCTGAGGCCACTTACACCACACCAGTGCCTGTGGCTTCTGGCTGAGGCGACTTACACCACACCAGGGCCTGTGGCTGCTGGCTGAGGCCACTTACACCACACCAGGGCCTGTGGCACTGGCTGAGGCCACTTAGACCACACCAGGGCCTGTGGCTGCTGGCTGAGGCCACTTACACCACACCAGGGCCTGTGGCTGCTGGCTGAGGCCACCTACACCACACCAGGGCCTGTGGCTCTTGCTCAGGCCACTTACACCACACCAGGGCCTGTGGCTCTTGCTCAGGCCACTCATATCACACCAGGCCCTGTGCTTCTGGCTGAGGCCACTTAGACCACACCAGGGCCTGTGGCTGCTGGCTGAGGCCACTTACACCACACCAGGGCCTGTGGCTGCTGGCTGAGGCCATCTACACCACACCAGGGCCTGTGGCTGCTGGCTGAGGCGACTTACACCACACCAGGGCCCTTTTGCTGCTGGCTGAGGCCACTTACACCACACCAGTGCCTGTGGCTTCTGGCTGAGGCGACTTACACCACACCAGGGCCTGTGGCTGCTGGCTGAGGCCACTTACACCACACCAGGGCCTGTGGCTCTTGCTCAGGCCACTCACATCACACCAGGCCCTGCGCTTCTGGCCGAGGCCATCTTCACCAAACCAGGCCCTGTGGCTCTTGCTCAGGCCACTTACACCACACCAGGGCCTGTGGCTCTGGCTTAGGCCACTTACACCACACCAGGGCCTGTGGCACTTGCTCAGGCCACTTACACCACACCAGGGCCTGTGGCACTGGCTGAGGCCACTTAGACCACACCAGGGCCTGTGGCTGCTAGCTGAGGCCACTTACACCACACCAGGGCCTGTGGCTGCTGGCTGAGGCCACTTACACCAAACCAGGGCCTGTGGCTGCTTGCTGAGGCCATCTTCACCAAACCAGGCCCTGTGCTGCTTGCTGTGGCCATGTAAAACACACCAGGTCCTGTGCTGGTTCTTGAGGCCATCTTCAACAATCCAGGGCCTGTGCTGTTGGATAAATGCCAAACTGAGCCTTTGGGTTAGGGTATTATGCAAACATGCAGGTATGGTTATAGGATTGTCTTCGTAACTTCAGGTACTTGCCACCTAATCACTTGAATCCATAAATTGAGACATTGTGCTGGGGCCAGCAGCTTACGGCCATACCACCCTGAGCACGCCCGACCTCGTCTGATCTCGGAAGCTAAGCAGGGCTGGGCTTGGTTAATACTTGGATGGGAGACTTCCTGGGAATACCTGGTGCTGTAAGCCTTTCATTTTCATGTCATTGAACCGCTTTTGATCCAGAGAAGGGGTGTATTAAAAGACCAAAAGCAGCTCCCCATTAATGAGGGCACATTAACGACATTGCTTTTGGCTGTTTTCCAATGTCTTGTGCTGCTAGCTGATGCCACTTACACCACACCAGGGCCTGTGGCTGCTGGCTGAGGCCACTTACACCACACCAGGGCCTGTGGCTGCTGGCTGAGGCCACCTACACCACACCAGGGCCTTAGTTGCTATTGAGGCCAATTACACCACACAAGGGCCTGTGGCTGCTGGCTGAGGCCACCTACACCACACCAGGGCCTGTGGCTGCTGGCTGAGGCCACTTACACCACACCAGGGCCTGAGTGACCGGCTGGGGCCACTTACACCACATCAGGGCCTGTGGCTCTGGCTGAGGCCACTTACACCACACCAGGGCCTGTGGCTGCTGGCTGAGGCCAGTTACACCACACCAGAGCCTGTGGCTGCTGGCTGAAGCCACTTACACCACACCAGGGCCTTAGTTGCTATTGAGGCCACTTACACCACACCAGGGCCTGTGGCTGCTGGCTGAGGCCACCTACACCACACCAGGGCCTGTGGCTGCTGGCTGAGGCCACTTACACCACACCAGGGCCTGTGGCTCTTACTCAGGCCACTTACACCACACCAGGGCCTGTGGCACTGGCTGAGGCCACTTAGACCACACCAGGGCCTGTGGCTGCTGGCTGAGGCCACTTACACCACACCAGGGCCTGTGGCTGCTGGCTGAGGCCACTTACACCAAACCAGGGCCTGTGGCTGCTTGCTGAGGCCATCTTCACCAAACCAGGCCCTGTGTTGCTTGCTGTGGCCATGTAAAACACACCAGGTCCTGTGCTGGTTCTTGAGGCCATCTTCAACAATCCAGGGCCTGTGCTGTTGGATAAATGCCAAACTGAGCCTTTGGGTTAGGGTATTATGCAAACATGCAGGTATGGTTATAGGATTGTCTTCGTAACTTCAGGTACTTGCCACCTAATCACTTGAATCCATAAATTGAGACATTGTGCTGGGGCCAGCAGCTTACGGCCATACCACCCTGAGCACGCCCGACCTCGTCTGATCTCGGAAGCTAAGCAGGGCTGGGCTTGGTTAGTACTTGGTTGGGAGACTGCCTGGGAATACCTGGTGCTGTAAGCCTTTCATTTTCATGTCATTGAACCGCTTTTGATCCAGAGAAGGGGTGTATTAAAAGACCAAAAGCAGCTCCCCATTAATGAGGGCACATTAACGACACTGCTTTTGGCTGTTTTCCAATGTCTTGTGCTGCTAGCTGATGCCACTTACACCACACCAGGGCCTGTGGCTGCTGGCTGAGGCCACTTACACCACACCAGGGCCTGTGGCTGCTGGCTGAGGCCACCTACACCACACCAGGGCCTTAGTTGCTATTGAGGCCAATTACACCACACAAGGGCCTGTGGCTGCTGGCTGAGGCCACCTACACCACACCAGGGCCTGTGGCTGCTGGCTGAGGCCACTTACAACACACCAGGGCCTGTGGCTCTTGCTCAGGCCACTCATATCACACCAGGCCCTGTGCTTCTGGCCGAGGCCATCTTCACCAAACCAGGCCCTGTGCTGCTTGCTGTGGCCATGTACAACACACCAGGCCCTGTGCTGGTTCCTGACGCCATCTTCAACAATCCAGGGCCTGTGCTGTTGGATAAATGCCAAACTGAGCCTTTGGGTTAGGGTATTATGCAAACATGCAGGTATGGTTATAGGATTGTCTTCGTAACTTCAGGTACTTGCCACCTAATCACTTGAATCCATAAATTGAGACATTGTGCTGGGGCCAGCAGATTACGGCCATACCACCCTGAGCACGCCCGACCTCGTCTGATCTCGGAAGCTAAGCAGGGCTGGGCTTGGTTAGTACTTGGATGGGAGACTGCCTGGGAATACCTGGTGCTGTAAGCCTTTCATTTTCATGTCATTGAACCGCTTTTGATCCAGAGAAGGGGTGTATTAAAAGACCAAAAGCAGCTCCCCATTAATGAGGGCACATTAACGACATTGCTTTTGGCTGTTTTCCAATGTCTTGTGCTGCTAGCTGATGCCACCTACACCACACCACGGCCTTATTTGCTGGCTGAGGTCACTTACACCACACCAGGGCCTGTGGCTCTTGCTCAGGCCACTTACACCACACCAGGACCTGTGGCTCTTGCTCAGGCCACTTACACCACACCAGGGCCTGTGGGACCGGCTGGGGCCACTTACACCACACCAGGTCCTGTGGCTGCTGGCTGAGGCCACTTACACCACACAAGGGCCTGAGGGACCGGCTGGGGCCACTTACACCACATCAGGGCCTGTGGCTGCTGGCTGAGGCCACTTACACCACACCAGGGCCTGTGGCTGCTGGCTGAGGCCACCTACACCACACCAGGGCCTTAGTTGCTATTGAGGCCAATTACACCACACCAGGGTCTGTGGCTCTTGCTCAGGCCACTTACACCACACCAGGGCCTGTGGCACTGGCTGAGGCCACTTACACCACACCAGGGCCTGTGGCTGCTGGCTTAGGCCACCTACACCACACCAGGGCCTTAGTTGCTATTGAGGCCAATTACACCACACAAGGGCCTGTGGCTGCTGGCTGAGGCCACCTACACCACACCAGGGCCTGTGGCTGCTGGCTGAGGCCACTTACACCACACCAGTGCCTGTGGCTTCTGGCTGAGGCGACTTACACCACACCAGGGCCTGTGGCTGCTGGCTGAGGCCACTTACACCACACCAGGGCCTGTGGCTGCTGGCTGAGGCCACCTACACCACACCAGGGCATTAGTTGCTATTGAGGCCAATTACACCACACCAGGGTCTGTGGCTCTTGCTCAGGCCACTTACACCACACCAGGGCCTGTGGCTCTTGCTCAGGCCACTTACACCACACCAGGGCCTGTGGCTGCTGGCTGAGGCCACTTACACCACACCAGGGCCTGTTGCTGCTGGCTGAGGCCACCTACACCACACCAGGGCCTGTGGCTGCTGGCTGAGGCCACCTACACCACACCAGGGCCTGTGGCTGCTGGCTGAGGCCACTTACACCACACCAGTGCCTGTGGCTTCTGGCTGAGGCGACTTACACCACACCAGGGCCTGTGGCTGCTGGCTGAGGCCACTTACACCACACCAAGGCCTGTGGCTCTTGCTCAGGCCACTCACATCACACCAGGCCCTGCGCTTCTGGCCGAGGCCATCTTCACCAAACCAGGCCCTGTGGTTCTTGCTCAGGCCACTTACACCACACCAGGGTCTGTGGCTCTTGCTGAGGCCACTTTCACCACACCAGGGCCTGTGGCTGCTGGCTGAGGCCACCTACACCACACCAGGGCATTAGTTGCTATTGAGGCCAATTACACCACACCAGGGTCTGTGGCTCTTGCTCAGGCCACTTACACCACACCAGGGCCTGTGGCTCTTGCTCAGGCCACTTACACCACACCAGGGCCTGTGGCACTGGCTGAGGCCACTTACACCACACCAGGGCCTGTGGCTGCTGGCTGAGGCCACTTACACCACACCAGGGCCTGTGGCTGCTGGCTGAGGCCACTTACACCACACCAGGGCCTGTGGCTGGTGGCTGAGGCCACCTACACCACACCAGGGCCTGTGGCTGCTGGCTGAGGCGACTTATACCACACCAGGGCCCTTTTGCTGCTGGCTGAGGCCACTTACACCACACCAGTGCCTGTGGCTTCTGTCTGAGGCGACTTACACCACACCAGGGCCTGTGGCTGCTGGCTGAGGCCAATTACACCACACCAGGGTCTGTGGCTCTTGCTCAGGCCACTTACACCACACCAGGGCCTGTGGCACTGGCTGAGGCCACTTACACCACACCAGGGCCTGTGGCTGCTGGCTGAGGCCACTTACACCACACCAGGGCCTGTGGCTGCTGGCTGAGGCCACCTACACCACACCAGGGCCTGTGGCTGCTGGCTGAGGCGACTTACACCACACCAGGGCCCTTTTGCTGCTGGCTGAGGCCACTTACACCACACCAGTGCCTGTGGCTTCTGGCTGAGGCGACTTACACCACACCAGGGCCTGTGGCTGCTGGCTGAGGCCACTTACACCACACCAAGGCCTGTGGCTCTTGCTCCGGCCACTCACATCACACCAGGCCCTGCGCTTCTGGCCGAGGCCATCTTCACCAAACCAGGCCCTGTGCTGCTTGCTGTGGCCATGTACAACACACCAGGCCCTGTGCTGGTTCCTGAGGCCATCTTCAACAATCCAGGGCCTGTGCTGTTGGATAAATGCCAAACTGAGCCTTTGGGTTAGGGTATTATGCAAACATGCAGGTATGGTTATAGGATTGTCTTCGTAACTTCAGGTACTTGCCACCTAATCACTTGAATCCATAAATTGAGACATTGTGCTGGGGCCAGCAGCTTACGGCCATACCACCCTGAGCACGCCCGACCTCGTCTGATCTCGGAAGCTAAGCAGGGCTGGGCTTGGTTAGTACTTGGATGGGAGACTGCCTGGGAATACCTGGTGCTGTAAGCCTTTCATTTTCATGTCATTGAACCGCTTTTGATCCAGAGAAGGGGTGTATTAAAAGACCAAAAGCAGCTGCCCATTAATGAGGGCACATTAACGACACTGCTTTTGGCTGTTTTCCAATGTCTTGTGCTGCTAGCTGATGCCACCTACACCACACCAGGGCCTGAGTGACCGGCTGGGGCCACTTACACCACATCAGGGCCTGTGACTTGGCTGAGGCCACTTACACCACACCAGGGCCTGTGGCTGCTGGCTGAGGCCAGTTACACCACACCAGAGCTTGTGGCTGCTGGCTGAAGCCACTTACACCACACCAGGGCCTTAGTTGCTATTGAGGCCACTTACACCACACCAGGGCCTGTGGCTGCTGGCTGAGGCCACCTACACCACACCAGGGCCTGTGGCTGCTGGCTGAGGCCACTTACACCACACCAGGGCCTGTGGCTCTTGCTCAGGCCACTCACATCACACCAGGCCCTGCGCTTCTGGCCGAGGCCATCTTCACCAAACCAGGCCCTGTGGTTCTTGCTCAGGCCACTTACACCACACCAGGGCCTGTGGCTGCTGGCTGAAGCCACTTACACCACACCAGGGCCTTAGTTGCTATTGAGGCCACTTACACCACACCAGGGCCTGTGGCTGCTGGCTGAGGCCACCTACACCACACCAGGGCCCTTTTGCTGCTGGCTGAGGCCACTTACACCACACCAGTGCCTGTGGCTTCTGGCTGAGGCCACTTACACCACACCAGGGCATGTGGCTGCTGGCTGAGGCCACTTACACCACACCAGGGCCTGTGGCTCTTGCTCAGGCCACTCACATCACACCAGGCCCTGCGCTTCTGGCCGAGGCCATCTTCACCAAACCAGGCCCTGTGGTTCTTGCTCAGGCCACTTACACCACACCAGGGCCTTATTTGCTATTGAGGCCACTTACACCACACCAGGGCCTGTGGCACTTGCTCAGGCCACTTACACCACACCAGGGCCTGTGGCACTTGCTCAGGCCACTTACACCACACCAGGGCCTGTGGCTGCTGGCTGAGGCCACTTACACCACACCAGGGCCTGTGGCTCTTGCTCAGGCCACTTACACCACACCAGGGCCTGTGTCACTGGCTGAGGCCACTTAGACCACACCAGGGCCTGTGGCTGCTGGCTGAGGCCACTCACAACACACCAGGGCCTGTGGCTGCTAGCTGAGGCCACTTACACCAAACCAGGGCCTGTGGCTGCTTGCTGAGGCCACCTACACCACACCAGGGCCTTAGTTGCTATTGAGGCCAATTACACCACACAAGGGCCTGTGGCTGCTGGCTGAGGCCACCTACACCACACCAGGGCCTGTGGCTGCTGGCTGAGGCCACTTACAACACACCAGGGCCTGTGGCTGCTGGCTGAGGCCACCTACACCACACCAGGGCCTGTGGCTGCTGGCTGAGGCCACTTACACCACACCAGGGCCTGTGGCTGCTGGCTGAGGCCACTTACACCACACCAGGGCCTTTATTTGCTATTGAGGCCAATTACACCACACCATGGTCTGTGGCTCTTGCTCAGGCCACTTACACCACACCAGGGCCTGTGGCTGCTGGCTGAGGCCACTTACACCACACAAGGGCTTGTGGCTGCTGGCTGAGGCCACCTACACCACACCAGGGCCTGTGGCTGCTGGCTGAGGCCACCTACACCACACCAGGGCCTGTGGCTCTTGCTCAGGCCACTTACACCACACCAGGGCCTGTGGCTCTTGCTCAGGCCACTCATATCACACCAGGCTCTGTGCTTCTGGCTGAGGCCACTTAGACCACACCAGGGCCTGTGGCTGCTGGCTGAGGCCACTTACACCACACCAGGGCCTGTGGCTGCTGGCTGAGGCCATCTACACCACACCAGGGCCTGTGGCTGCTGGCTGAGGCGACTTACACCACACCAGGGCCCTTTTGCTGCTGGCTGAGGCCACTTACACCACACCAGTGCCTGTGGCTTCTGGCTGAGGCGACTTACACCACACCAGGGCCTGTGGCTGCTGGCTGAGGCCACTTACACCACACCAGGGCCTGTGGCACTGGCTGAGGCCACTTAGACCACACCAGGGCCTGTGGCTGCTGGCTGAGGCCACCTACACCACACCAGGGCCTTAGTTGCTATTGAGGCCAATTACACCACACCATGGTCTGTGGCTCTTGCTCAGGCCACTTACACCACACCAGGGCCTGTGGCTGCTGGCTGAGGCCACTTACACCACACAAGGGCTTGTGGCTGCTGGCTGAGGCCACCTACACCACACCAGGGCCTGTGGCTGCTGGCTGAGGCCACCTACACCACACCAGGGCCTGTGGCTCTTGCTCAGGCCACTTACACCACACCAGGGCCTGTGGCTCTTGCTCAGGCCACTTACACCACACCAGGGCCTGTGGCTCTTGCTCAGGCCACTCATATCACACCAGGCTCTGTGCTTCTGGCTGAGGCCACTTAGACCACACCAGGGCCTGTGGCTGCTGGCTGAGGCCACTTACACCACACCAGGGCCTGTGGCTGCTGGCTGAGGCCATCTACACCACACCAGGGCCTGTGGCTGCTGGCTGAGGCGACTTACACCACACCAGGGCCCTTTTGCTGCTGGCTGAGGCCACTTACACCACACCAGTGCCTGTGGCTTCTGGCTGAGGCGACTTACACCACACCAGGGCCTGTGGCTGCTGGCTGAGGCCACTTACACCACACCAGGGCCTGTGGCACTGGCTGAGGCCACTTAGACCACACCAGGGCCTGTGGCTGCTGGCTGAGGCCACCTACACCACACCAGGGCCTTAGTTGCTATTGAGGCCAATTACACCACACAAGGGCCTGTGGCTGCTGGCTGAGGCCACCTACACCACACCAGGGCCTGTGGCTGCTGGCTGAGGCCACTTACACCACACCAGGGCCTGAGTGACCGGCTGGGGCCACTTACACCACATCAGGGCCTGTGGCTCTGGCTGAGGCCACTTACACCACACCAGGGCCTGTGGCTGCTGGCTGAGGCCAGTTACACCACACCAGAGCCTGTGGCTGCTGGCTGAAGCCACTTACACCACACCAGGGCCTTAGTTGCTATTGAGGCCACTTACACCACACCAGGGCCTGTGGCTGCTGGCTGAGGCCACCTACACCACACCAGGGCCTGTGGCTGCTGGCTGAGGCCACTTACACCACACCAGGGCCTGTGGCTGCTGGCTGAAGCCACTTACACCACACCAGGGCCTTAGTTGCTATTGAGGCCACTTACACCACACCAGGGCCTGTGGCTGCTGGCTGAGGCCACCTACACCACACCAGGGCCCTTTTGCTGCTGGCTGAGGCCACTTACACCACACCAGGGCCTTAGTTGCTATTGAGGCCAATTACACCACACCATGGTCTGTGGCTCTTGCTCAGGCCACTTACACCACACCAGGGCCTGTGGCTGCTGGCTGAGGCCACTTACACCACACCAAGGCCTGTGGCTCTTACTCAGGCCACTTACACCACACCAGGGCCTGTGGCACTGGCTGAGGCCACTTAGACCACACCAGGGCCTGTGGCTGCTGGCTGAGGCCACTTACACCACACCAGGGCCTGTGGCTGCTGGCTGAGGCCACTTACAACACACCAAGGCCTGTGGCTCTTGCTCAGGCCACTCATATCACACCAGGCCCTGTGCTTCTGGCCGAGGCCATCTTCACCAAACCAGGCCCTGTGCTGCTTGCTGTGGCCATGTACAACACACCAGGCCCTGTGCTGGTTCCTGACGCCATCTTCAACAATCCAGGGCCTGTGCTGTTGGATAAATGCCAAACTGAGCCTTTGGGTTAGGGTATTATGCAAACATGCAGGTATGGTTATAGGATTGTCTTCGTAACTTCAGGTACTTGCCACCTAATCACTTGAATCCATAAATTGAGACATTGTGCTGGGGCCAACAGATTACGGCCATACCACCCTGAGCACGCCCGACCTCGTCTGATCTCGGAAGCTAAGCAGGGCTGGGCTTGGTTAGTACTTGGATGGGAGACTGCCTGGGAATACCTGGTGCTGTAAGCCTTTCATTTTCATGTCATTGAACCGCTTTTGATCCAGAGAAGGGGTGTATTAAAAGACCAAAAGCAGCTCCCCATTAATGAGGGCACATTAACGACATTGCTTTTGGCTGTTTTCCAATGTCTTGTGCTGCTAGCTGATGCCACCTACACCACACCACGGCCTTATTTGCTGGCTGAGGTCACTTACACCACACCAGGGCCTGTGGCTCTTGCTCAGGCCACTTACACCACACCAGGGCCTGTGGCTCTTGCTCAGGCCACTTACACCACACCAGGGCCTGTGGGACCGGCTGGGGCCACTTACACCACACCAGGGCCTGTGGCTGCTGGCTGAGGCCACTTACACCACACAAGGGCCTGAGGGACCGGCTGGGGCCACTTACACCACATCAGGGCCTGTGGCTGCTGGCTGAGGCCACTTACACCACACCAGGGCCTGTGGCTGCTGGCTGAGGCCACCTACACCACACCAGGGCCTTAGTTGCTATTGAGGCCAATTACACCACACCAGGGTCTGTGGCTCTTGCTCAGGCCACTTACACCACACCAGGGCCTGTGGCACTGGCTGAGGCCACTTACACCACACCAGGGCCTGTGGCTGCTGGCTTAGGCCACCTACACCACACCAGGGCCTTAGTTGCTATTGAGGCCAATTACACCACACAAGGGCCTGTGGCTGCTGGCTGAGGCCACCTACACCACACCAGGGCCTGTGGCTGCTGGCTGAGGCCACTTACACCACACCAGTGCCTGTGGCTTCTGGCTGAGGCGACTTACACCACACCAGGGCCTGTGGCTGCTGGCTGAGGCCACTTACACCACACCAGGGCCTGTGGCTGCTGGCTGAGGCCACCTACACCACACCAGGGCATTAGTTGCTATTGAGGCCAATTACACCACACCAGGGTCTGTGGCTCTTGCTCAGGCCACTTACACCACACCAGGGCCTGTGGCTCTTGCTCAGGCCACTTACACCACACCAGGGCCTGTGGCTGCTGGCTGAGGCCACTTACACCACACCAGGGCCTGTGGCTGCTGGCTGAGGCCACCTACACCACACCAGGGCCTGTGGCTGGTGGCTGAGGCCACCTACACCACACCAGGGCCTGTGGCTGCTGGCTGAGGCCACCTACACCACACCAGGGCCTGTGGCTGCTGGCTGAGGCCACTTACACCACACCAGTGCCTGTGGCTTCTGGCTGAGGCGACTTACACCACACCAGGGCCTGTGGCTGCTGGCTGAGGCCACTTACACCACACCAAGGCCTGTGGCTCTTGCTCAGGCCACTCACATCACACCAGGCCCTGCGCTTCTGGCCGAGGCCATCTTCACCAAACCAGGCCCTGTGGTTCTTGCTCAGGCCACTTACACCACACCAGGGTCTGTGGCTCTTGCTGAGGCCACTTTCACCACACCAGGGCCTGTGGCTGCTGGCTGAGGCCACCTACACCACACCAGGGCATTCGTTGCTATTGAGGCCAATTACACCACACCAGGGTCTGTGGCTCTTGCTCAGGCCACTTACACCACACCAGGGCCTGTGGCTCTTGCTCAGGCCACTTACACCACACCAGGGCCTGTGGCACTGGCTGAGGCCACTTACACCACACCAGGGCCTGTGGCTGCTGGCTGAGGCCACTTACACCACACCAGGGCCTGTGGCTGCTGGCTGAGGCCACTTACACCACACCAGGGCCTGTGGCTGGTGGCTGAGGCCACCTACACCACACCAGGGCCTGTGGCTGCTGGCTGAGGCGACTTATACCACACCAGGGCCCTTTTGCTGCTGGCTGAGGCCACTTACACCACACCAGTGCCTGTGGCTTCTGTCTGAGGCGACTTACACCACACCAGGGCCTGTGGCTGCTGGCTGAGGCCAATTACACCACACCAGGGTCTGTGGCTCTTGCTCAGGCCACTTACACCACACCAGGGCCTGTGGCACTGGCTGAGGCCACTTACACCACACCAGGGCCTGTGGCTGCTGGCTGAGGCCACTTACACCACACCAGGGCCTGTGGCTGCTGGCTGAGGCCACTTACACCACACCAGGGCCTGTGGCTGCTGGCTGAGGCCACCTACACCACACCAGGGCCTGTGGCTGCTGGCTGAGGCGACTTACACCACACCAGGGCCCTTTTGCTGCTGGCTGAGGCCACTTACACCACACCAGTGCCTGTGGCTTCTGGCTGAGGCGACTTACACCACACCAGGGCCTGTGGCTGCTGGCTGAGGCCACTTACACCACACCAAGGCCTGTGGCTCTTGCTCCGGCCACTCACATCACACCAGGCCCTGCGCTTCTGGCCGAGGCCATCTTCACCAAACCAGGCCCTGTGCTGCTTGCTGTGGCCATGTACAACACACCAGGCCCTGTGCTGGTTCCTGAGGCCATCTTCAACAATCCAGGGCCTGTGCTGTTGGATAAATGCCAAACTGAGCCTTTGGGTTAGGGTATTATGCAAACATGCAGGTATGGTTATAGGATTGTCTTCGTAACTTCAGGTACTTGCCACCTAATCACTTGAATCCATAAATTGAGACATTGTGCTGGGGCCAGCAGCTTACGGCCATACCACCCTGAGCACGCCCGACCTCGTCTGATCTCGGAAGCTAAGCAGGGCTGGGCTTGGTTAGTACTTGGATGGGAGACTGCCTGGGAATACCTGGTGCTGTAAGCCTTTCATTTTCATGTCATTGAACCGCTTTTGATCCAGAGAAGGGGTGTATTAAAAGACCAAAAGCAGCTGCCCATTAATGAGGGCACATTAACGACACTGCTTTTGGCTGTTTTCCAATGTCTTGTGCTGCTAGCTGATGCCACCTACACCACACCAGGGCCTGTGGCTGCTGGCTGAGGCCAGTTACACCACACCAGAGCCTGTGGCTGCTGGCTGAAGCCACTTACACCACACCAGGGCCTTAGTTGCTATTGAGGCCACTTACACCACACCAGGGCCTGTGGCTGCTGGCTGAGGCCACCTACACCACACCAGGGCCTGTGGCTGCTGGCTGAGGCCACTTACACCACACCAGGGCCTGTGGCTCTTGCTCAGGCCACTCACATCACACCAGGCCCTGCGCTTCTGGCCGAGGCCATCTTCACCAAACCAGGCCCTGTGGTTCTTGCTCAGGCCACTTACACCACACCAGGGCCTGTGGCTGCTGGCTGAAGCCACTTACACCACACCAGGGCCTTAGTTGCTATTGAGGCCACTTACACCACACCAGGGCCTGTGGCTGCTGGCTGAGGCCACCTACACCACACCAGGGCCCTTTTGCTGCTGGCTGAGGCCACTTACACCACACCAGTGCCTGTGGCTTCTGGCTGAGGCCACTTACACCACACCAGGGCATGTGGCTGCTGGCTGAGGCCACTTACACCACACCAGGGCCTGTGGCTCTTGCTCAGGCCACTCACATCACACCAGGCCCTGCGCTTCTGGCCGAGGCCATCTTCACCAAACCAGGCCCTGTGGTTCTTGCTCAGGCCACTTACACCACACCAGGGCCTTATTTGCTATTGAGGCCACTTACACCACACCAGGGCCTGTGGCACTTGCTCAGGCCACTTACACCACACCAGGGCCTGTGGCACTTGCTCAGGCCACTTACACCACACCAGGGCCTGTGGCTGCTGGCTGAGGCCACTTACACCACACCAGGGCCTGTGGCTCTTGCTCAGGCCACTTACACCACACCAGGGCCTGTGTCACTGGCTGAGGCCACTTAGACCACACCAGGGCCTGTGGCTGCTGGCTGAGGCCACTCACAACACACCAGGGCCTGTGGCTGCTAGCTGAGGCCACTTACACCAAACCAGGGCCTGTGGCTGCTTGCTGAGGCCACCTACACCACACCAGGGCCTTAGTTGCTATTGAGGCCAATTACACCACACAAGGGCCTGTGGCTGCTGGCTGAGGCCACCTACACCACACCAGGGCCTGTGGCTGCTGGCTGAGGCCACTTACAACACACCAGGGCCTGTGGCTGCTGGCTGAGGCCACCTACACCACACCAGGGCCTGTGGCTGCTGGCTGAGGCCACTTACAACACACCAGGGTCTGTGGCTCTTGCTCAGGCCACTCATATCACACCAGGCCCTGTGGTTCTGGCCGAGGCCATCTTCACCAAACCAGGCCCTGTGCTGCTTGCTGTGGCCATGTACAACACACCAGGCCCTGTGCTGGTTCCTGACGCCATCTTCAATAATCCTGGGCCTGTGCTGTTGGATAAATGCCAAACTGAGCCTTTGGGTTAGGGTATTATGCAAACATGCAGGTATGGTTATAGGATTGTCTTCGTAACTTCAGGTACTTGCCACCTAATCACTTGAATCCATAAATTGAGACATTGTGCTCGGGCCAGCAGCTTACGGCCATACCACCCTGAGCACGCCCGACCTCGTCTGATCTCGGAAGCTAAGCAGGGCTGGGCTTGGTTAGTACTTGGATGGGAGACTGCCTGGGAATACCTGGTGCTGTAAGCCTTTCATTTTCATGTCATTGAACCTCTTTTGATCCAGAGAAGGGGTGTATTAAAAGACCAAAAGCAGCTGCCCATTAATGAGGGCACATTAACGACATTGCTTTTGGCTGTTTTCCAATGTCTTGTGCTGCTAGCTGATGCCACTTACACCACACCAGGGCCTGTGGCTGCTGGCTGAGGCCACTTACACCACACCAGGGCCTGTGGCTGCTGGCTGAGGCCACTTACACCACACCAGGGCCTTAGTTGCTATTGAGGCCAATTACACCACACCATGGTCTGTGGCTCTTGCTCAGGCCACTTACACCACACCAGGGCCTGTGGCTGCTGGCTGAGGCCACTTACACCACACAAGGGCTTGTGGCTGCTGGCTGAGGCCACCTACACCACACCAGGGCCTGTGGCTGCTGGCTGAGGCCACCTACACCACACCAGGGCCTGTGGCTCTTGCTCAGGCCACTTACACCACACCAGGGCCTGTGGCTCTTGCTCAGGCCACTTACACCACACCAGGGCCTGTGGCTCTTGCTCAGGCCACTCATATCACACCAGGCTCTGTGCTTCTGGCTGAGGCCACTTAGACCACACCAGGGCCTGTGGCTGCTGGCTGAGGCCACTTACACCACACCAGGGCCCTTTTGCTGCTGGCTGAGGCCACTTACACCACACCAGGGCCTGTGGCTTCTGGCTGAGGCGACTTACACCACACCAGGGCCTGTGGCTGCTGGCTGAGGCCACTTACACCACACCAGGGCCTGTGGCTCTTGCTCAGGCCACTCACATCACACCAGGCCCTGCGCTTCTGGCCGAGGCCATCTTCACCAAACCAGGCCCTGTGGCTCTTGCTCAGGCCACTTACACCACACCAGGGCCTGTGGCTCTGGCTTAGGCCACTTACACCACACCAGGGCCTGTGGCACTTGCTCAGGCCACTTACACCACACCAGGGCCTGTGGCTGCTGGCTGAGGCCACTTACACCACACCAGGGCCTGTGGCACTGGCTGAGGCCACTTAGACCACACCAGGGCCTGTGGCTGCTGGCTGAGGCCACCTACACCACACCAGGGCCTTAGTTGCTATTGAGGCCAATTACACCACACAAGGGCCTGTGGCTGCTGGCTGAGGCCACCTACACCACACCAGGGCCTGTGGCTGCTGGCTGAGGCCACTTACACCACACCAGGGCCTGAGTGACCGGCTGGGGCCACTTACACCACATCAGGGCCTGTGGCTCTGGCTGAGGCCACTTACACCACACCAGGGCCTGTGGCTGCTGGCTGAGGCCAGTTACACCACACCAGAGCCTGTGGCTGCTGGCTGAAGCCACTTACACCACACCAGGGCCTTAGTTGCTATTGAGGCCACTTACACCACACCAGGGCCTGTGGCTGCTGGCTGAGGCCACCTACACCACACCAGGGCCTGTGGCTGCTGGCTGAGGCCACTTACACCACACCAGGGCCTTAGTTGCTATTGAGGCCAATTACACCACACCATGGTCTGTGGCTCTTGCTCAGGCCACTTACACCACACCAGGGCCTGTGGCTGCTGGCTGAGGCCACTTACACCACACCAGGGCCTGTGGCTCTTACTCAGGCCACTTACACCACACCAGGGCCTGTGGCACTGGCTGAGGCCACTTAGACCACACCAGGGCCTGTGGCTGCTGGCTGAGGCCACTTACACCACACCAGGGCCTGTGGCTGCTGGCTGAGGCCACTTACACCAAACCAGGGCCTGTGGCTGCTTGCTGAGGCCATCTTCACCAAACCAGGCCCTGTGTTGCTTGCTGTGGCCATGTAAAACACACCAGGTCCTGTGCTGGTTCTTGAGGCCATCTTCAACAATCCAGGGCCTGTGCTGTTGGATAAATGCCAAACTGAGCCTTTGGGTTAGGGTATTATGCAAACATGCAGGTATGGTTATAGGATTGTCTTCGTAACTTCAGGTACTTGCCACCTAATCACTTGAATCCATAAATTGAGACATTGTGCTGGGGCCAGCAGCTTACGGCCATACCACCCTGAGCACGCCCGACCTCGTCTGATCTCGGAAGCTAAGCAGGGCTGGGCTTGGTTAGTACTTGGTTGGGAGACTGCCTGGGAATACCTGGTGCTGTAAGCCTTTCATTTTCATGTCATTGAACCGCTTTTGATCCAGAGAAGGGGTGTATTAAAAGACCAAAAGCAGCTCCCCATTAATGAGGGCACATTAACGACACTGCTTTTGGCTGTTTTCCAATGTCTTGTGCTGCTAGCTGATGCCACTTACACCACACCAGGGCCTGTGGCTGCTGGCTGAGGCCACCTACACCACACCAGGGCCTGTGGCTGCTGGCTGAGGCCACTTACACCACACAAGGGCTTGTGGCTGCTGGCTGAGGCCACCTACACCACACCAGGGCCTGTGGCTGCTGGCTGAGGCCACCTACACCACACCAGGGCCTGTGGCTCTTGCTCAGGCCACTTACACCACACCAGGGCCTGTGGCTCTTGCTCAGGCCACTTACACCACACCAGGGCCTGTGGCTCTTGCTCAGGCCACTCATATCACACCAGGCTCTGTGCTTCTGGCTGAGGCCACTTAGACCACACCAGGGCCTGTGGCTGCTGGCTGAGGCCACTTACACCACACCAGGGCCTGTGGCTGCTGGCTGAGGCCATCTACACCACACCAGGGCCTGTGGCTGCTGGCTGAGGCGACTTACACCACACCAGGGCCCTTTTGCTGCTGGCTGAGGCCACTTACACCACACCAGTGCCTGTGGCTTCTGGCTGAGGCGACTTACACCACACCAGGGCCTGTGGCTGCTGGCTGAGGCCACTTACACCACACCAGGGCCTGTGGCACTGGCTGAGGCCACTTAGACCACACCAGGGCCTGTGGCTGCTGGCTGAGGCCACCTACACCACACCAGGGCCTTAGTTGCTATTGAGGCCAATTACACCACACCATGGTCTGTGGCTCTTGCTCAGGCCACTTACACCACACCAGGGCCTGTGGCTGCTGGCTGAGGCCACTTACACCACACAAGGGCTTGTGGCTGCTGGCTGAGGCCACCTACACCACACCAGGGCCTGTGGCTGCTGGCTGAGGCCACCTACACCACACCAGGGCCTGTGGCTCTTGCTCAGGCCACTTACACCACACCAGGGCCTGTGGCTCTTGCTCAGGCCACTTACACCACACCAGGGCCTGTGGCTCTTGCTCAGGCCACTCATATCACACCAGGCTCTGTGCTTCTGGCTGAGGCCACTTAGACCACACCAGGGCCTGTGGCTGCTGGCTGAGGCCACTTACACCACACCAGGGCCTGTGGCTGCTGGCTGAGGCCATCTACACCACACCAGGGCCTGTGGCTGCTGGCTGAGGCGACTTACACCACACCAGGGCCCTTTTGCTGCTGGCTGAGGCCACTTACACCACACCAGTGCCTGTGGCTTCTGGCTGAGGCGACTTACACCACACCAGGGCCTGTGGCTGCTGGCTGAGGCCACTTACACCACACCAGGGCCTGTGGCACTGGCTGAGGCCACTTAGACCACACCAGGGCCTGTGGCTGCTGGCTGAGGCCACCTACACCACACCAGGGCCTTAGTTGCTATTGAGGCCAATTACACCACACAAGGGCCTGTGGCTGCTGGCTGAGGCCACCTACACCACACCAGGGCCTGTGGCTGCTGGCTGAGGCCACTTACACCACACCAGGGCCTGAGTGACCGGCTGGGGCCACTTACACCACATCAGGGCCTGTGGCTCTGGCTGAGGCCACTTACACCACACCAGGGCCTGTGGCTGCTGGCTGAGGCCAGTTACACCACACCAGAGCCTGTGGCTGCTGGCTGAAGCCACTTACACCACACCAGGGCCTTAGTTGCTATTGAGGCCACTTACACCACACCAGGGCCTGTGGCTGCTGGCTGAGGCCACCTACACCACACCAGGGCCTGTGGCTGCTGGCTGAGGCCACTTACACCACACCAGGGCCTGTGGCTGCTGGCTGAAGCCACTTACACCACACCAGGGCCTTAGTTGCTATTGAGGCCACTTACACCACACCAGGGCCTGTGGCTGCTGGCTGAGGCCACCTACACCACACCAGGGCCCTTTTGCTGCTGGCTGAGGCCACTTACACCACACCAGGGCCTTAGTTGCTATTGAGGCCAATTACACCACACCATGGTCTGTGGCTCTTGCTCAGGCCACTTACACCACACCAGGGCCTGTGGCTGCTGGCTGAGGCCACTTACACCACACCAAGGCCTGTGGCTCTTACTCAGGCCACTTACACCACACCAGGGCCTGTGGCACTGGCTGAGGCCACTTAGACCACACCAGGGCCTGTGGCTGCTGGCTGAGGCCACTTACACCACACCAGGGCCTGTGGCTGCTGGCTGAGGCCACTTACAACACACCAAGGCCTGTGGCTCTTGCTCAGGCCACTCATATCACACCAGGCCCTGTGCTTCTGGCCGAGGCCATCTTCACCAAACCAGGCCCTGTGCTGCTTGCTGTGGCCATGTACAACACACCAGGCCCTGTGCTGGTTCCTGACGCCATCTTCAACAATCCAGGGCCTGTGCTGTTGGATAAATGCCAAACTGAGCCTTTGGGTTAGGGTATTATGCAAACATGCAGGTATGGTTATAGGATTGTCTTCGTAACTTCAGGTACTTGCCACCTAATCACTTGAATCCATAAATTGAGACATTGTGCTGGGGCCAACAGATTACGGCCATACCACCCTGAGCACGCCCGACCTCGTCTGATCTCGGAAGCTAAGCAGGGCTGGGCTTGGTTAGTACTTGGATGGGAGACTGCCTGGGAATACCTGGTGCTGTAAGCCTTTCATTTTCATGTCATTGAACCGCTTTTGATCCAGAGAAGGGGTGTATTAAAAGACCAAAAGCAGCTCCCCATTAATGAGGGCACATTAACGACATTGCTTTTGGCTGTTTTCCAATGTCTTGTGCTGCTAGCTGATGCCACCTACACCACACCACGGCCTTATTTGCTGGCTGAGGTCACTTACACCACACCAGGGCCTGTGGCTCTTGCTCAGGCCACTTACACCACACCAGGGCCTGTGGCTCTTGCTCAGGCCACTTACACCACACCAGGGCCTGTGGGACCGGCTGGGGCCACTTACACCACACCAGGGCCTGTGGCTGCTGGCTGAGGCCACTTACACCACACAAGGGCCTGAGGGACCGGCTGGGGCCACTTACACCACATCAGGGCCTGTGGCTGCTGGCTGAGGCCACTTACACCACACCAGGGCCTGTGGCTGCTGGCTGAGGCCACCTACACCACACCAGGGCCTTAGTTGCTATTGAGGCCAATTACACCACACCAGGGTCTGTGGCTCTTGCTCAGGCCACTTACACCACACCAGGGCCTGTGGCACTGGCTGAGGCCACTTACACCACACCAGGGCCTGTGGCTGCTGGCTTAGGCCACCTACACCACACCAGGGCCTTAGTTGCTATTGAGGCCAATTACACCACACAAGGGCCTGTGGCTGCTGGCTGAGGCCACCTACACCACACCAGGGCCTGTGGCTGCTGGCTGAGGCCACTTACACCACACCAGTGCCTGTGGCTTCTGGCTGAGGCGACTTACACCACACCAGGGCCTGTGGCTGCTGGCTGAGGCCACTTACACCACACCAGGGCCTGTGGCTGCTGGCTGAGGCCACCTACACCACACCAGGGCATTAGTTGCTATTGAGGCCAATTACACCACACCAGGGTCTGTGGCTCTTGCTCAGGCCACTTACACCACACCAGGGCCTGTGGCTCTTGCTCAGGCCACTTACACCACACCAGGGCCTGTGGCTGCTGGCTGAGGCCACTTACACCACACCAGGGCCTGTGGCTGCTGGCTGAGGCCACCTACACCACACCAGGGCCTGTGGCTGGTGGCTGAGGCCACCTACACCACACCAGGGCCTGTGGCTGCTGGCTGAGGCCACCTACACCACACCAGGGCCTGTGGCTGCTGGCTGAGGCCACTTACACCACACCAGTGCCTGTGGCTTCTGGCTGAGGCGACTTACACCACACCAGGGCCTGTGGCTGCTGGCTGAGGCCACTTACACCACACCAAGGCCTGTGGCTCTTGCTCAGGCCACTCACATCACACCAGGCCCTGCGCTTCTGGCCGAGGCCATCTTCACCAAACCAGGCCCTGTGGTTCTTGCTCAGGCCACTTACACCACACCAGGGTCTGTGGCTCTTGCTGAGGCCACTTTCACCACACCAGGGCCTGTGGCTGCTGGCTGAGGCCACCTACACCACACCAGGGCATTCGTTGCTATTGAGGCCAATTACACCACACCAGGGTCTGTGGCTCTTGCTCAGGCCACTTACACCACACCAGGGCCTGTGGCTCTTGCTCAGGCCACTTACACCACACCAGGGCCTGTGGCACTGGCTGAGGCCACTTACACCACACCAGGGCCTGTGGCTGCTGGCTGAGGCCACTTACACCACACCAGGGCCTGTGGCTGCTGGCTGAGGCCACTTACACCACACCAGGGCCTGTGGCTGGTGGCTGAGGCCACCTACACCACACCAGGGCCTGTGGCTGCTGGCTGAGGCGACTTATACCACACCAGGGCCCTTTTGCTGCTGGCTGAGGCCACTTACACCACACCAGTGCCTGTGGCTTCTGTCTGAGGCGACTTACACCACACCAGGGCCTGTGGCTGCTGGCTGAGGCCAATTACACCACACCAGGGTCTGTGGCTCTTGCTCAGGCCACTTACACCACACCAGGGCCTGTGGCACTGGCTGAGGCCACTTACACCACACCAGGGCCTGTGGCTGCTGGCTGAGGCCACTTACACCACACCAGGGCCTGTGGCTGCTGGCTGAGGCCACTTACACCACACCAGGGCCTGTGGCTGCTGGCTGAGGCCACCTACACCACACCAGGGCCTGTGGCTGCTGGCTGAGGCGACTTACACCACACCAGGGCCCTTTTGCTGCTGGCTGAGGCCACTTACACCACACCAGTGCCTGTGGCTTCTGGCTGAGGCGACTTACACCACACCAGGGCCTGTGGCTGCTGGCTGAGGCCACTTACACCACACCAAGGCCTGTGGCTCTTGCTCCGGCCACTCACATCACACCAGGCCCTGCGCTTCTGGCCGAGGCCATCTTCACCAAACCAGGCCCTGTGCTGCTTGCTGTGGCCATGTACAACACACCAGGCCCTGTGCTGGTTCCTGAGGCCATCTTCAACAATCCAGGGCCTGTGCTGTTGGATAAATGCCAAACTGAGCCTTTGGGTTAGGGTATTATGCAAACATGCAGGTATGGTTATAGGATTGTCTTCGTAACTTCAGGTACTTGCCACCTAATCACTTGAATCCATAAATTGAGACATTGTGCTGGGGCCAGCAGCTTACGGCCATACCACCCTGAGCACGCCCGACCTCGTCTGATCTCGGAAGCTAAGCAGGGCTGGGCTTGGTTAGTACTTGGATGGGAGACTGCCTGGGAATACCTGGTGCTGTAAGCCTTTCATTTTCATGTCATTGAACCGCTTTTGATCCAGAGAAGGGGTGTATTAAAAGACCAAAAGCAGCTGCCCATTAATGAGGGCACATTAACGACACTGCTTTTGGCTGTTTTCCAATGTCTTGTGCTGCTAGCTGATGCCACCTACACCACACCAGGGCCTGTGGCTGCTGGCTGAGGCCAGTTACACCACACCAGAGCCTGTGGCTGCTGGCTGAAGCCACTTACACCACACCAGGGCCTTAGTTGCTATTGAGGCCACTTACACCACACCAGGGCCTGTGGCTGCTGGCTGAGGCCACCTACACCACACCAGGGCCTGTGGCTGCTGGCTGAGGCCACTTACACCACACCAGGGCCTGTGGCTCTTGCTCAGGCCACTCACATCACACCAGGCCCTGCGCTTCTGGCCGAGGCCATCTTCACCAAACCAGGCCCTGTGGTTCTTGCTCAGGCCACTTACACCACACCAGGGCCTGTGGCTGCTGGCTGAAGCCACTTACACCACACCAGGGCCTTAGTTGCTATTGAGGCCACTTACACCACACCAGGGCCTGTGGCTGCTGGCTGAGGCCACCTACACCACACCAGGGCCCTTTTGCTGCTGGCTGAGGCCACTTACACCACACCAGTGCCTGTGGCTTCTGGCTGAGGCCACTTACACCACACCAGGGCATGTGGCTGCTGGCTGAGGCCACTTACACCACACCAGGGCCTGTGGCTCTTGCTCAGGCCACTCACATCACACCAGGCCCTGCGCTTCTGGCCGAGGCCATCTTCACCAAACCAGGCCCTGTGGTTCTTGCTCAGGCCACTTACACCACACCAGGGCCTTATTTGCTATTGAGGCCACTTACACCACACCAGGGCCTGTGGCACTTGCTCAGGCCACTTACACCACACCAGGGCCTGTGGCACTTGCTCAGGCCACTTACACCACACCAGGGCCTGTGGCTGCTGGCTGAGGCCACTTACACCACACCAGGGCCTGTGGCTCTTGCTCAGGCCACTTACACCACACCAGGGCCTGTGTCACTGGCTGAGGCCACTTAGACCACACCAGGGCCTGTGGCTGCTGGCTGAGGCCACTCACAACACACCAGGGCCTGTGGCTGCTAGCTGAGGCCACTTACACCAAACCAGGGCCTGTGGCTGCTTGCTGAGGCCACCTACACCACACCAGGGCCTTAGTTGCTATTGAGGCCAATTACACCACACAAGGGCCTGTGGCTGCTGGCTGAGGCCACCTACACCACACCAGGGCCTGTGGCTGCTGGCTGAGGCCACTTACAACACACCAGGGCCTGTGGCTGCTGGCTGAGGCCACCTACACCACACCAGGGCCTGTGGCTGCTGGCTGAGGCCACTTACAACACACCAGGGTCTGTGGCTCTTGCTCAGGCCACTCATATCACACCAGGCCCTGTGGTTCTGGCCGAGGCCATCTTCACCAAACCAGGCCCTGTGCTGCTTGCTGTGGCCATGTACAACACACCAGGCCCTGTGCTGGTTCCTGACGCCATCTTCAATAATCCTGGGCCTGTGCTGTTGGATAAATGCCAAACTGAGCCTTTGGGTTAGGGTATTATGCAAACATGCAGGTATGGTTATAGGATTGTCTTCGTAACTTCAGGTACTTGCCACCTAATCACTTGAATCCATAAATTGAGACATTGTGCTCGGGCCAGCAGCTTACGGCCATACCACCCTGAGCACGCCCGACCTCGTCTGATCTCGGAAGCTAAGCAGGGCTGGGCTTGGTTAGTACTTGGATGGGAGACTGCCTGGGAATACCTGGTGCTGTAAGCCTTTCATTTTCATGTCATTGAACCTCTTTTGATCCAGAGAAGGGGTGTATTAAAAGACCAAAAGCAGCTGCCCATTAATGAGGGCACATTAACGACATTGCTTTTGGCTGTTTTCCAATGTCTTGTGCTGCTAGCTGATGCCACTTACACCACACCAGGGCCTGTGGCTGCTGGCTGAGGCCACTTACACCACACCAGGGCCTGTGGCTGCTGGCTGAGGCCACTTACACCACACCAGGGCCTTAGTTGCTATTGAGGCCAATTACACCACACCATGGTCTGTGGCTCTTGCTCAGGCCACTTACACCACACCAGGGCCTGTGGCTGCTGGCTGAGGCCACTTACACCACACAAGGGCTTGTGGCTGCTGGCTGAGGCCACCTACACCACACCAGGGCCTGTGGCTGCTGGCTGAGGCCACCTACACCACACCAGGGCCTGTGGCTCTTGCTCAGGCCACTTACACCACACCAGGGCCTGTGGCTCTTGCTCAGGCCACTTACACCACACCAGGGCCTGTGGCTCTTGCTCAGGCCACTCATATCACACCAGGCTCTGTGCTTCTGGCTGAGGCCACTTAGACCACACCAGGGCCTGTGGCTGCTGGCTGAGGCCACTTACACCACACCAGGGCCCTTTTGCTGCTGGCTGAGGCCACTTACACCACACCAGGGCCTGTGGCTTCTGGCTGAGGCGACTTACACCACACCAGGGCCTGTGGCTGCTGGCTGAGGCCACTTACACCACACCAGGGCCTGTGGCTCTTGCTCAGGCCACTCACATCACACCAGGCCCTGCGCTTCTGGCCGAGGCCATCTTCACCAAACCAGGCCCTGTGGCTCTTGCTCAGGCCACTTACACCACACCAGGGCCTGTGGCTCTGGCTTAGGCCACTTACACCACACCAGGGCCTGTGGCACTTGCTCAGGCCACTTACACCACACCAGGGCCTGTGGCTGCTGGCTGAGGCCACTTACACCACACCAGGGCCTGTGGCACTGGCTGAGGCCACTTAGACCACACCAGGGCCTGTGGCTGCTGGCTGAGGCCACCTACACCACACCAGGGCCTTAGTTGCTATTGAGGCCAATTACACCACACAAGGGCCTGTGGCTGCTGGCTGAGGCCACCTACACCACACCAGGGCCTGTGGCTGCTGGCTGAGGCCACTTACACCACACCAGGGCCTGAGTGACCGGCTGGGGCCACTTACACCACATCAGGGCCTGTGGCTCTGGCTGAGGCCACTTACACCACACCAGGGCCTGTGGCTGCTGGCTGAGGCCAGTTACACCACACCAGAGCCTGTGGCTGCTGGCTGAAGCCACTTACACCACACCAGGGCCTTAGTTGCTATTGAGGCCACTTACACCACACCAGGGCCTGTGGCTGCTGGCTGAGGCCACCTACACCACACCAGGGCCTGTGGCTGCTGGCTGAGGCCACTTACACCACACCAGGGCCTTAGTTGCTATTGAGGCCAATTACACCACACCATGGTCTGTGGCTCTTGCTCAGGCCACTTACACCACACCAGGGCCTGTGGCTGCTGGCTGAGGCCACTTACACCACACCAGGGCCTGTGGCTCTTACTCAGGCCACTTACACCACACCAGGGCCTGTGGCACTGGCTGAGGCCACTTAGACCACACCAGGGCCTGTGGCTGCTGGCTGAGGCCACTTACACCACACCAGGGCCTGTGGCTGCTGGCTGAGGCCACTTACACCAAACCAGGGCCTGTGGCTGCTTGCTGAGGCCATCTTCACCAAACCAGGCCCTGTGTTGCTTGCTGTGGCCATGTAAAACACACCAGGTCCTGTGCTGGTTCTTGAGGCCATCTTCAACAATCCAGGGCCTGTGCTGTTGGATAAATGCCAAACTGAGCCTTTGGGTTAGGGTATTATGCAAACATGCAGGTATGGTTATAGGATTGTCTTCGTAACTTCAGGTACTTGCCACCTAATCACTTGAATCCATAAATTGAGACATTGTGCTGGGGCCAGCAGCTTACGGCCATACCACCCTGAGCACGCCCGACCTCGTCTGATCTCGGAAGCTAAGCAGGGCTGGGCTTG
Organism: Aulonocara stuartgranti; assembly: GCF_965226115.1. Classification (NCBI taxonomy): domain Eukaryota; kingdom Metazoa; phylum Chordata; class Actinopteri; order Cichliformes; family Cichlidae; genus Aulonocara; species Aulonocara stuartgranti. The sequence goes on along the minus strand of NC_138941.1, from coordinate 22,102,274 downwards.
GTTAGTACTTGGTTGGGAGACTGCCTGGGAATACCTGGTGCTGTAAGCCTTTCATTTTCATGTCATTGAACCGCTTTTGATCCAGAGAAGGGGTGTATTAAAAGACCAAAAGCAGCTCCCCATTAATGAGGGCACATTAACGACACTGCTTTTGGCTGTTTTCCAATGTCTTGTGCTGCTAGCTGATGCCACTTACACCACACCAGGGCCTGTGGCTGCTGGCTGAGGCCACCTACACCACACCAGGGCCTGTGGCTGCTGGCTGAGGCCACTTACACCACACAAGGGCTTGTGGCTGCTGGCTGAGGCCACCTACACCACACCAGGGCCTGTGGCTGCTGGCTGAGGCCACCTACACCACACCAGGGCCTGTGGCTCTTGCTCAGGCCACTTACACCACACCAGGGCCTGTGGCTCTTGCTCAGGCCACTTACACCACACCAGGGCCTGTGGCTCTTGCTCAGGCCACTCATATCACACCAGGCTCTGTGCTTCTGGCTGAGGCCACTTAGACCACACCAGGGCCTGTGGCTGCTGGCTGAGGCCACTTACACCACACCAGGGCCTGTGGCTGCTGGCTGAGGCCATCTACACCACACCAGGGCCTGTGGCTGCTGGCTGAGGCGACTTACACCACACCAGGGCCCTTTTGCTGCTGGCTGAGGCCACTTACACCACACCAGTGCCTGTGGCTTCTGGCTGAGGCGACTTACACCACACCAGGGCCTGTGGCTGCTGGCTGAGGCCACTTACACCACACCAGGGCCTGTGGCACTGGCTGAGGCCACTTAGACCACACCAGGGCCTGTGGCTGCTGGCTGAGGCCACCTACACCACACCAGGGCCTTAGTTGCTATTGAGGCCAATTACACCACACCATGGTCTGTGGCTCTTGCTCAGGCCACTTACACCACACCAGGGCCTGTGGCTGCTGGCTGAGGCCACTTACACCACACAAGGGCTTGTGGCTGCTGGCTGAGGCCACCTACACCACACCAGGGCCTGTGGCTGCTGGCTGAGGCCACCTACACCACACCAGGGCCTGTGGCTCTTGCTCAGGCCACTTACACCACACCAGGGCCTGTGGCTCTTGCTCAGGCCACTTACACCACACCAGGGCCTGTGGCTCTTGCTCAGGCCACTCATATCACACCAGGCTCTGTGCTTCTGGCTGAGGCCACTTAGACCACACCAGGGCCTGTGGCTGCTGGCTGAGGCCACTTACACCACACCAGGGCCTGTGGCTGCTGGCTGAGGCCATCTACACCACACCAGGGCCTGTGGCTGCTGGCTGAGGCGACTTACACCACACCAGGGCCCTTTTGCTGCTGGCTGAGGCCACTTACACCACACCAGTGCCTGTGGCTTCTGGCTGAGGCGACTTACACCACACCAGGGCCTGTGGCTGCTGGCTGAGGCCACTTACACCACACCAGGGCCTGTGGCACTGGCTGAGGCCACTTAGACCACACCAGGGCCTGTGGCTGCTGGCTGAGGCCACCTACACCACACCAGGGCCTTAGTTGCTATTGAGGCCAATTACACCACACAAGGGCCTGTGGCTGCTGGCTGAGGCCACCTACACCACACCAGGGCCTGTGGCTGCTGGCTGAGGCCACTTACACCACACCAGGGCCTGAGTGACCGGCTGGGGCCACTTACACCACATCAGGGCCTGTGGCTCTGGCTGAGGCCACTTACACCACACCAGGGCCTGTGGCTGCTGGCTGAGGCCAGTTACACCACACCAGAGCCTGTGGCTGCTGGCTGAAGCCACTTACACCACACCAGGGCCTTAGTTGCTATTGAGGCCACTTACACCACACCAGGGCCTGTGGCTGCTGGCTGAGGCCACCTACACCACACCAGGGCCTGTGGCTGCTGGCTGAGGCCACTTACACCACACCAGGGCCTGTGGCTGCTGGCTGAAGCCACTTACACCACACCAGGGCCTTAGTTGCTATTGAGGCCACTTACACCACACCAGGGCCTGTGGCTGCTGGCTGAGGCCACCTACACCACACCAGGGCCCTTTTGCTGCTGGCTGAGGCCACTTACACCACACCAGGGCCTTAGTTGCTATTGAGGCCAATTACACCACACCATGGTCTGTGGCTCTTGCTCAGGCCACTTACACCACACCAGGGCCTGTGGCTGCTGGCTGAGGCCACTTACACCACACCAAGGCCTGTGGCTCTTACTCAGGCCACTTACACCACACCAGGGCCTGTGGCACTGGCTGAGGCCACTTAGACCACACCAGGGCCTGTGGCTGCTGGCTGAGGCCACTTACACCACACCAGGGCCTGTGGCTGCTGGCTGAGGCCACTTACACCAAACCAGGGCCTGTGGCTGCTTGCTGAGGCCATCTTCACCAAACCAGGCCCTGTGTTGCTTGCTGTGGCCATGTAAAACACACCAGGTCCTGTGGCTGCTGGCTGAGGCCACTTACACCACACCAAGGCCTGTGGCTCTTACTCAGGCCACTTACACCACACCAGGGCCTGTGGCACTGGCTGAGGCCACTTAGACCACACCAGGGCCTGTGGCTGCTGGCTGAGGCCACTTACACCACACCAGGGCCTGTGGCTGCTGGCTGAGGCCACTTACAACACACCAGGGCCTGTGGCTCTTGCTCAGGCCACTCATATCACACCAGGCCCTGTGCTTCTGGCCGAGGCCATCTTCACCAAACCAGGCCCTGTGCTGCTTGCTGTGGCCATGTACAACACACCAGGCCCTGTGCTGGTTCCTGACGCCATCTTCAACAATCCAGGGCCTGTGCTGTTGGATAAATGCCAAACTGAGCCTTTGGGTTAGGGTATTATGCAAACATGCAGGTATGGTTATAGGATTGTCTTCGTAACTTCAGGTACTTGCCACCTAATCACTTGAATCCATAAATTGAGACATTGTGCTGGGGCCAACAGATTACGGCCATACCACCCTGAGCACGCCCGACCTCGTCTGATCTCGGAAGCTAAGCAGGGCTGGGCTTGGTTAGTACTTGGATGGGGGAATACCTGGTGCTGTAAGCCTTTCATTTTCATGTCATTGAACCGCTTTTGATCCAGAGAAGGGGTGTATTAAAAGACCAAAAGCAGCTGCCCATTAATGAGGGCACATTAACGACATTGCTTTTGGCTGTTTTCCAATGTCTTGTGCTGCTAGCTGATGCCACCTACACCACACCACGGCCTTATTTGCTGGCTGAGGTCACTTACACCACACCAGGGCCTGTGGCTCTTGCTCAGGCCACTTACACCACACCAGGGCCTGTGGCTCTTGCTCAGGCCACTTACACCACACCAGGGCCTGTGGGACCGGCTGGGGCCACTTACACCACACCAGGGCCTGTGGCTGCTGGCTGAGGCCACTTACACCACACAAGGGCCTGAGGGACCGGCTGGGGCCACTTACACCACATCAGGGCCTGTGGCTGCTGGCTGAGGCCACTTACACCACACCAGGGCCTGTGGCTGCTGGCTGAGGCCACCTACACCACACCAGGGCCTTAGTTGCTATTGAGGCCAATTACACCACACCAGGGTCTGTGGCTCTTGCTCAGGCCACTTACACCACACCAGGGCCTGTGGCACTGGCTGAGGCCACTTACACCACACCAGGGCCTGTGGCTGCTGGCTTAGGCCACCTACACCACACCAGGGCCTTAGTTGCTATTGAGGCCAATTACACCACACAAGGGCCTGTGGCTGCTGGCTGAGGCCACCTACACCACACCAGGGCCTGTGGCTGCTGGCTGAGGCCACTTACACCACACCAGTGCCTGTGGCTTCTGGCTGAGGCGACTTACACCACACCAGGGCCTGTGGCTGCTGGCTGAGGCCACTTACACCACACCAGGGCCTGTGGCTGCTGGCTGAGGCCACCTACACCACACCAGGGCATTAGTTGCTATTGAGGCCAATTACACCACACCAGGGTCTGTGGCTCTTGCTCAGGCCACTTACACCACACCAGGGCCTGTGGCTCTTGCTCAGGCCACTTACACCACACCAGGGCCTGTGGCTGCTGGCTGAGGCCACTTACACCACACCAGGGCCTGTGGCTGCTGGCTGAGGCCACCTACACCACACCAGGGCCTGTGGCTGGTGGCTGAGGCCACCTACACCACACCAGGGCCTGTGGCTGCTGGCTGAGGCCACCTACACCACACCAGGGCCTGTGGCTGCTGGCTGAGGCCACTTACACCACACCAGTGCCTGTGGCTTCTGGCTGAGGCGACTTACACCACACCAGGGCCTGTGGCTGCTGGCTGAGGCCACTTACACCACACCAAGGCCTGTGGCTCTTGCTCAGGCCACTCACATCACACCAGGCCCTGCGCTTCTGGCCGAGGCCATCTTCACCAAACCAGGCCCTGTGGTTCTTGCTCAGGCCACTTACACCACACCAGGGTCTGTGGCTCTTGCTGAGGCCACTTTCACCACACCAGGGCCTGTGGCTGCTGGCTGAGGCCACCTACACCACACCAGGGCATTCGTTGCTATTGAGGCCAATTACACCACACCAGGGTCTGTGGCTCTTGCTCAGGCCACTTACACCACACCAGGGCCTGTGGCTCTTGCTCAGGCCACTTACACCACACCAGGGCCTGTGGCACTGGCTGAGGCCACTTACACCACACCAGGGCCTGTGGCTGCTGGCTGAGGCCACTTACACCACACCAGGGCCTGTGGCTGCTGGCTGAGGCCACTTACACCACACCAGGGCCTGTGGCTGGTGGATGAGGCCACCTACACCACACCAGGGCCTGTGGCTGCTGGCTGAGGCGACTTATACCACACCAGGGCCCTTTTGCTGCTGGCTGAGGCCACTTACACCACACCAGTGCCTGTGGCTTCTGTCTGAGGCGACTTACACCACACCAGGGCCTGTGGCTGCTGGCTGAGGCCAATTACACCACACCAGGGTCTGTGGCTCTTGCTCAGGCCACTTACACCACACCAGGGCCTGTGGCACTGGCTGAGGCCACTTACACCACACCAGGGCCTGTGGCTGCTGGCTGAGGCCACTTACACCACACCAGGGCCTGTGGCTGCTGGCTGAGGCCACTTACACCACACCAGGGCCTGTGGCTGCTGGCTGAGGCCACCTACACCACACCAGGGCCTGTGGCTGCTGGCTGAGGCGACTTACACCACACCAGGGCCCTTTTGCTGCTGGCTGAGGCCACTTACACCACACCAGTGCCTGTGGCTTCTGGCTGAGGCGACTTACACCACACCAGGGCCTGTGGCTGCTGGCTGAGGCCACTTAAACCACACCAAGGCCTGTGGCTCTTGCTCCGGCCACTCACATCACACCAGGCCCTGCGCTTCTGGCCGAGGCCATCTTCACCAAACCAGGCCCTGTGCTGCTTGCTGTGGCCATGTACAACACACCAGGCCCTGTGCTGGTTCCTGAGGCCATCTTCAACAATCCAGGGCCTGTGCTGTTGGATAAATGCCAAACTGAGCCTTTGGGTTAGGGTATTATGCAAACATGCAGGTATGGTTATAGGATTGTCTTCGTAACTTCAGGTACTTGCCACCTAATCACTTGAATCCATAAATTGAGACATTGTGCTGGGGCCAGCAGCTTACGGCCATACCACCCTGAGCACGCCCGACCTCGTCTGATCTCGGAAGCTAAGCAGGGCTGGGCTTGGTTAGTACTTGGATGGGAGACTGCCTGGGAATACCTGGTGCTGTAAGCCTTTCATTTTCATGTCATTGAACCGCTTTTGATCCAGAGAAGGGGTGTATTAAAAGACCAAAAGCAGCTGCCCATTAATGAGGGCACATTAACGACACTGCTTTTGGCTGTTTTCCAATGTCTTGTGCTGCTAGCTGATGCCACCTACACCACACCAGGGCCTGTGGCTGCTGGCTGAGGCCAGTTACACCACACCAGAGCCTGTGGCTGCTGGCTGAAGCCACTTACACCACACCAGGGCCTTAGTTGCTATTGAGGCCACTTACACCACACCAGGGCCTGTGGCTGCTGGCTGAGGCCACCTACACCACACCAGGGCCTGTGGCTGCTGGCTGAGGCCACTTACACCACACCAGGGCCTGTGGCTCTTGCTCAGGCCACTCACATCACACCAGGCCCTGCGCTTCTGGCCGAGGCCATCTTCACCAAACCAGGCCCTGTGGTTCTTGCTCAGGCCACTTACACCACACCAGGGCCTGTGGCTGCTGGCTGAAGCCACTTACACCACACCAGGGCCTTAGTTGCTATTGAGGCCACTTACACCACACCAGGGCCTGTGGCTGCTGGCTGAGGCCACCTACACCACACCAGGGCCCTTTTGCTGCTGGCTGAGGCCACTTACACCACACCAGTGCCTGTGGCTTCTGGCTGAGGCCACTTACACCACACCAGGGCATGTGGCTGCTGGCTGAGGCCACTTACACCACACCAGGGCCTGTGGCTCTTGCTCAGGCCACTCACATCACACCAGGCCCTGCGCTTCTGGCCGAGGCCATCTTCACCAAACCAGGCCCTGTGGTTCTTGCTCAGGCCACTTACACCACACCAGGGCCTTATTTGCTATTGAGGCCACTTACACCACACCAGGGCCTGTGGCACTTGCTCAGGCCACTTACACCACACCAGGGCCTGTGGCACTTGCTCAGGCCACTTACACCACACCAGGGCCTGTGGCTGCTGGCTGAGGCCACTTACACCACACCAGGGCCTGTGGCTCTTGCTCAGGCCACTTACACCACACCAGGGCCTGTGTCACTGGCTGAGGCCACTTAGACCACACCAGGGCCTGTGGCTGCTGGCTGAGGCCACTCACAACACACCAGGGCCTGTGGCTGCTAGCTGAGGCCACTTACACCAAACCAGGGCCTGTGGCTGCTTGCTGAGGCCACCTACACCACACCAGGGCCTTAGTTGCTATTGAGGCCAATTACACCACACAAGGGCCTGTGGCTGCTGGCTGAGGCCACCTACACCACACCAGGGCCTGTGGCTGCTGGCTGAGGCCACTTACAACACACCAGGGCCTGTGGCTGCTGGCTGAGGCCACCTACACCACACCAGGGCCTGTGGCTGCTGGCTGAGGCCACTTACAACACACCAGGGTCTGTGGCTCTTGCTCAGGCCACTCATATCACACCAGGCCCTGTGGTTCTGGCCGAGGCCATCTTCACCAAACCAGGCCCTGTGCTGCTTGCTGTGGCCATGTACAACACACCAGGCCCTGTGCTGGTTCCTGACGCCATCTTCAATAATCCTGGGCCTGTGCTGTTGGATAAATGCCAAACTGAGCCTTTGGGTTAGGGTATTATGCAAACATGCAGGTATGGTTATAGGATTGTCTTCGTAACTTCAGGTACTTGCCACCTAATCACTTGAATCCATAAATTGAGACATTGTGCTCGGGCCAGCAGCTTACGGCCATACCACCCTGAGCACGCCCGACCTCGTCTGATCTCGGAAGCTAAGCAGGGCTGGGCTTGGTTAGTACTTGGATGGGAGACTGCCTGGGAATACCTGGTGCTGTAAGCCTTTCATTTTCATGTCATTGAACCGCTTTTGATCCAGAGAAGGGGTGTATTAAAAGACCAAAAGCAGCTGCCCATTAATGAGGGCACATTAACGACATTGCTTTTGGCTGTTTTCCAATGTCTTGTGCTGCTAGCTGATGCCACTTACACCACACCAGGGCCTGTGGCTGCTGGCTGAGGCCACTTACACCACACCAGGGCCTGTGGCTGCTGGCTGAGGCCACTTACACCACACCAGGGCCTTAGTTGCTATTGAGGCCAATTACACCACACCATGGTCTGTGGCTCTTGCTCAGGCCACTTACACCACACCAGGGCCTGTGGCTGCTGGCTGAGGCCACTTACACCACACAAGGGCTTGTGGCTGCTGGCTGAGGCCACCTACACCACACCAGGGCCTGTGGCTGCTGGCTGAGGCCACCTACACCACACCAGGGCCTGTGGCTCTTGCTCAGGCCACTTACACCACACCAGGGCCTGTGGCTCTTGCTCAGGCCACTTACACCACACCAGGGCCTGTGGCTCTTGCTCAGGCCACTCATATCACACCAGGCTCTGTGCTTCTGGCTGAGGCCACTTAGACCACACCAGGGCCTGTGGCTGCTGGCTGAGGCCACTTACACCACACCAGGGCCCTTTTGCTGCTGGCTGAGGCCACTTACACCACACCAGGGCCTGTGGCTTCTGGCTGAGGCGACTTACACCACACCAGGGCCTGTGGCTGCTGGCTGAGGCCACTTACACCACACCAGGGCCTGTGGCTCTTGCTCAGGCCACTCACATCACACCAGGCCCTGCGCTTCTGGCCGAGGCCATCTTCACCAAACCAGGCCCTGTGGCTCTTGCTCAGGCCACTTACACCACACCAGGGCCTGTGGCTCTGGCTTAGGCCACTTACACCACACCAGGGCCTGTGGCACTTGCTCAGGCCACTTACACCACACCAGGGCCTGTGGCTGCTGGCTGAGGCCACTTACACCACACCAGGGCCTGTGGCACTGGCTGAGGCCACTTAGACCACACCAGGGCCTGTGGCTGCTGGCTGAGGCCACCTACACCACACCAGGGCCTTAGTTGCTATTGAGGCCAATTACACCACACAAGGGCCTGTGGCTGCTGGCTGAGGCCACCTACACCACACCAGGGCCTGTGGCTGCTGGCTGAGGCCACTTACACCACACCAGGGCCTGAGTGACCGGCTGGGGCCACTTACACCACATCAGGGCCTGTGGCTCTGGCTGAGGCCACTTACACCACACCAGGGCCTGTGGCTGCTGGCTGAGGCCAGTTACACCACACCAGAGCCTGTGGCTGCTGGCTGAAGCCACTTACACCACACCAGGGCCTTAGTTGCTATTGAGGCCACTTACACCACACCAGGGCCTGTGGCTGCTGGCTGAGGCCACCTACACCACACCAGGGCCTGTGGCTGCTGGCTGAGGCCACTTACACCACACCAGGGCCTTAGTTGCTATTGAGGCCAATTACACCACACCATGGTCTGTGGCTCTTGCTCAGGCCACTTACACCACACCAGGGCCTGTGGCTGCTGGCTGAGGCCACTTACACCACACCAGGGCCTGTGGCTCTTACTCAGGCCACTTACACCACACCAGGGCCTGTGGCACTGGCTGAGGCCACTTAGACCACACCAGGGCCTGTGGCTGCTGGCTGAGGCCACTTACACCACACCAGGGCCTGTGGCTGCTGGCTGAGGCCACTTACACCAAACCAGGGCCTGTGGCTGCTTGCTGAGGCCATCTTCACCAAACCAGGCCCTGTGTTGCTTGCTGTGGCCATGTAAAACACACCAGGTCCTGTGCTGGTTCTTGAGGCCATCTTCAACAATCCAGGGCCTGTGCTGTTGGATAAATGCCAAACTGAGCCTTTGGGTTAGGGTATTATGCAAACATGCAGGTATGGTTATAGGATTGTCTTCGTAACTTCAGGTACTTGCCACCTAATCACTTGAATCCATAAATTGAGACATTGTGCTGGGGCCAGCAGCTTACGGCCATACCACCCTGAGCACGCCCGACCTCGTCTGATCTCGGAAGCTAAGCAGGGCTGGGCTTGGTTAGTACTTGGTTGGGAGACTGCCTGGGAATACCTGGTGCTGTAAGCCTTTCATTTTCATGTCATTGAACCGCTTTTGATCCAGAGAAGGGGTGTATTAAAAGACCAAAAGCAGCTCCCCATTAATGAGGGCACATTAACGACACTGCTTTTGGCTGTTTTCCAATGTCTTGTGCTGCTAGCTGATGCCACTTACACCACACCAGGGCCTGTGGCTGCTGGCTGAGGCCACCTACACCACACCAGGGCCTGTGGCTGCTGGCTGAGGCCACTTACACCACACAAGGGCTTGTGGCTGCTGGCTGAGGCCACCTACACCACACCAGGGCCTGTGGCTGCTGGCTGAGGCCACCTACACCACACCAGGGCCTGTGGCTCTTGCTCAGGCCACTTACACCACACCAGGGCCTGTGGCTCTTGCTCAGGCCACTTACACCACACCAGGGCCTGTGGCTCTTGCTCAGGCCACTCATATCACACCAGGCTCTGTGCTTCTGGCTGAGGCCACTTAGACCACACCAGGGCCTGTGGCTGCTGGCTGAGGCCACTTACACCACACCAGGGCCTGTGGCTGCTGGCTGAGGCCATCTACACCACACCAGGGCCTGTGGCTGCTGGCTGAGGCGACTTACACCACACCAGGGCCCTTTTGCTGCTGGCTGAGGCCACTTACACCACACCAGTGCCTGTGGCTTCTGGCTGAGGCGACTTACACCACACCAGGGCCTGTGGCTGCTGGCTGAGGCCACTTACACCACACCAGGGCCTGTGGCACTGGCTGAGGCCACTTAGACCACACCAGGGCCTGTGGCTGCTGGCTGAGGCCACCTACACCACACCAGGGCCTTAGTTGCTATTGAGGCCAATTACACCACACCATGGTCTGTGGCTCTTGCTCAGGCCACTTACACCACACCAGGGCCTGTGGCTGCTGGCTGAGGCCACTTACACCACACAAGGGCTTGTGGCTGCTGGCTGAGGCCACCTACACCACACCAGGGCCTGTGGCTGCTGGCTGAGGCCACCTACACCACACCAGGGCCTGTGGCTCTTGCTCAGGCCACTTACACCACACCAGGGCCTGTGGCTCTTGCTCAGGCCACTTACACCACACCAGGGCCTGTGGCTCTTGCTCAGGCCACTCATATCACACCAGGCTCTGTGCTTCTGGCTGAGGCCACTTAGACCACACCAGGGCCTGTGGCTGCTGGCTGAGGCCACTTACACCACACCAGGGCCTGTGGCTGCTGGCTGAGGCCATCTACACCACACCAGGGCCTGTGGCTGCTGGCTGAGGCGACTTACACCACACCAGGGCCCTTTTGCTGCTGGCTGAGGCCACTTACACCACACCAGTGCCTGTGGCTTCTGGCTGAGGCGACTTACACCACACCAGGGCCTGTGGCTGCTGGCTGAGGCCACTTACACCACACCAGGGCCTGTGGCACTGGCTGAGGCCACTTAGACCACACCAGGGCCTGTGGCTGCTGGCTGAGGCCACCTACACCACACCAGGGCCTTAGTTGCTATTGAGGCCAATTACACCACACAAGGGCCTGTGGCTGCTGGCTGAGGCCACCTACACCACACCAGGGCCTGTGGCTGCTGGCTGAGGCCACTTACACCACACCAGGGCCTGAGTGACCGGCTGGGGCCACTTACACCACATCAGGGCCTGTGGCTCTGGCTGAGGCCACTTACACCACACCAGGGCCTGTGGCTGCTGGCTGAGGCCAGTTACACCACACCAGAGCCTGTGGCTGCTGGCTGAAGCCACTTACACCACACCAGGGCCTTAGTTGCTATTGAGGCCACTTACACCACACCAGGGCCTGTGGCTGCTGGCTGAGGCCACCTACACCACACCAGGGCCTGTGGCTGCTGGCTGAGGCCACTTACACCACACCAGGGCCTGTGGCTGCTGGCTGAAGCCACTTACACCACACCAGGGCCTTAGTTGCTATTGAGGCCACTTACACCACACCAGGGCCTGTGGCTGCTGGCTGAGGCCACCTACACCACACCAGGGCCCTTTTGCTGCTGGCTGAGGCCACTTACACCACACCAGGGCCTTAGTTGCTATTGAGGCCAATTACACCACACCATGGTCTGTGGCTCTTGCTCAGGCCACTTACACCACACCAGGGCCTGTGGCTGCTGGCTGAGGCCACTTACACCACACCAAGGCCTGTGGCTCTTACTCAGGCCACTTACACCACACCAGGGCCTGTGGCACTGGCTGAGGCCACTTAGACCACACCAGGGCCTGTGGCTGCTGGCTGAGGCCACTTACACCACACCAGGGCCTGTGGCTGCTGGCTGAGGCCACTTACACCAAACCAGGGCCTGTGGCTGCTTGCTGAGGCCATCTTCACCAAACCAGGCCCTGTGTTGCTTGCTGTGGCCATGTAAAACACACCAGGTCCTGTGGCTGCTGGCTGAGGCCACTTACACCACACCAAGGCCTGTGGCTCTTACTCAGGCCACTTACACCACACCAGGGCCTGTGGCACTGGCTGAGGCCACTTAGACCACACCAGGGCCTGTGGCTGCTGGCTGAGGCCACTTACACCACACCAGGGCCTGTGGCTGCTGGCTGAGGCCACTTACAACACACCAGGGCCTGTGGCTCTTGCTCAGGCCACTCATATCACACCAGGCCCTGTGCTTCTGGCCGAGGCCATCTTCACCAAACCAGGCCCTGTGCTGCTTGCTGTGGCCATGTACAACACACCAGGCCCTGTGCTGGTTCCTGACGCCATCTTCAACAATCCAGGGCCTGTGCTGTTGGATAAATGCCAAACTGAGCCTTTGGGTTAGGGTATTATGCAAACATGCAGGTATGGTTATAGGATTGTCTTCGTAACTTCAGGTACTTGCCACCTAATCACTTGAATCCATAAATTGAGACATTGTGCTGGGGCCAACAGATTACGGCCATACCACCCTGAGCACGCCCGACCTCGTCTGATCTCGGAAGCTAAGCAGGGCTGGGCTTGGTTAGTACTTGGATGGGAGACTGCCTGGGAATACCTGGTGCTGTAAGCCTTTCATGTCATTGAACCGCTTTTGATCCAGAGAAGGGGTGTATTAAAAGACCAAAAGCAGCTCCCCATTAATGAGGGCACATTAACGACATTGCTTTTGGCTGTTTTCCAATGTCTTGTGCTGCTAGCTGATGCCACCTACACCACACCACGGCCTTATTTGCTGGCTGAGGTCACTTACACCACACCAGGGCCTGTGGCTCTTGCTCAGGCCACTTACACCACACCAGGGCCTGTGGCTCTTGCTCAGGCCACTTACACCACACCAGGGCCTGTGGGACCGGCTGGGGCCACTTACACCACACCAGGGCCTGTGGCTGCTGGCTGAGGCCACTTACACCACACAAGGGCCTGAGGGACCGGCTGGGGCCACTTACACCACATCAGGGCCTGTGGCTGCTGGCTGAGGCCACTTACACCACACCAGGGCCTGTGGCTGCTGGCTGAGGCCACCTACACCACACCAGGGCCTTAGTTGCTATTGAGGCCAATTACACCACACCAGGGTCTGTGGCTCTTGCTCAGGCCACTTACACCACACCAGGGCCTGTGGCACTGGCTGAGGCCACTTACACCACACCAGGGCCTGTGGCTGCTGGCTTAGGCCACCTACACCACACCAGGGCCTTAGTTGCTATTGAGGCCAATTACACCACACAAGGGCCTGTGGCTGCTGGCTGAGGCCACCTACACCACACCAGGGCCTGTGGCTGCTGGCTGAGGCCACATACACCACACCAGTGCCTGTGGCTTCTGGCTGAGGCGACTTACACCACACCAGGGCCTGTGGCTGCTGGCTGAGGCCACTTACACCACACCAGGGCCTGTGGCTGCTGGCTGAGGCCACCTACACCACACCAGGGCATTAGTTGCTATTGAGGCCAATTACACCACACCAGGGTCTGTGGCTCTTGCTCAGGCCACTTACACCACACCAGGGCCTGTGGCTCTTGCTCAGGCCACTTACACCACACCAGGGCCTGTGGCTGCTGGCTGAGGCCACTTACACCACACCAGGGCCTGTGGCTGCTGGCTGAAGCCACCTACACCACACCAGGGCCTGTGGCTGGTGGCTGAGGCCACCTACACCACACCAGGGCCTGTGGCTGCTGGCTGAGGCCACCTACACCACACCAGGGCCTGTGGCTGCTGGCTGAGGCCACTTACACCACACCAGTGCCTGTGGCTTCTGGCTGAGGCGACTTACACCACACCAGGGCCTGTGGCTGCTGGCTGAGGCCACTTACACCACACCAAGGCCTGTGGCTCTTGCTCAGGCCACTCACATCACACCAGGCCCTGCGCTTCTGGCCGAGGCCATCTTCACCAAACCAGGCCCTGTGGTTCTTGCTCAGGCCACTTACACCACACCAGGGTCTGTGGCTCTTGCTGAGGCCACTTTCACCACACCAGGGCCTGTGGCTGCTGGCTGAGGCCACCTACACCACACCAGGGCATTCGTTGCTATTGAGGCCAATTACACCACACCAGGGTCTGTGGCTCTTTCTCAGGCCACTTACACCACACCAGGGCCTGTGGCTCTTGCTCAGGCCACTTACACCACACCAGGGCCTGTGGCACTGGCTGAGGCCACTTACACCACACCAGGGCCTGTGGCTGCTGGCTGAGGCCACTTACACCACACCAGGGCCTGTGGCTGCTGGCTGAGGCCACTTACACCACACCAGGGCCTGTGGCTGGTGGCTGAGGCCACCTACACCACACCAGGGCCTGTGGCTGCTGGCTGAGGCGACTTATACCACACCAGGGCCCTTTTGCTGCTGGCTGAGGCCACTTACACCACACCAGTGCCTGTGGCTTCTGTCTGAGGCGACTTACACCACACCAGGGCCTGTGGCTGCTGGCTGAGGCCAATTACACCACACCAGGGTCTGTGGCTCTTGCTCAGGCCACTTACACCACACCAGGGCCTGTGGCACTGGCTGAGGCCACTTACACCACACCAGGGCCTGTGGCTGCTGGCTGAGGCCACTTACACCACACCAGGGCCTGTGGCTGCTGGCTGAGGCCACTTACACCACACCAGGGCCTGTGGCTGCTGGCTGAGGCCACCTACACCACACCAGGGCCTGTGGCTGCTGGCTGAGGCGACTTACACCACACCAGGGCCCTTTTGCTGCTGGCTGAGGCCACTTACACCACACCAGTGCCTGTGGCTTCTGGCTGAGGCGACTTACACCACACCAGGGCCTGTGGCTGCTGGCTGAGGCCACTTACACCACACCAAGGCCTGTGGCTCTTGCTCCGGCCACTCACATCACACCAGGCCCTGCGCTTCTGGCCGAGGCCATCTTCACCAAACCAGGCCCTGTGCTGCTTGCTGTGGCCATGTACAACACACCAGGCCCTGTGCTGGTTCCTGAGGCCATCTTCAACAATCCAGGGCCTGTGCTGTTGGATAAATGCCAAACTGAGCCTTTGGGTTAGGGTATTATGCAAACATGCAGGTATGGTTATAGGATTGTCTTCGTAACTTCAGGTACTTGCCACCTAATCACTTGAATCCATAAATTGAGACATTGTGCTGGGGCCAGCAGCTTACGGCCAGCAGCTTACGGCCATACCACCCTGAGCACGCCCGACCTCGTCTGATCTCGGAAGCTAAGCAGGGCTGGGCTTGGTTAGTACTTGGATGGGAGACTGCCTGGGAATACCTGGTGCTGTAAGCCTTTCATTTTCATGTCATTGAACCGCTTTTGATCCAGAGAAGGGGTGTATTAAAAGACCAAAAGCAGCTGCCCATTAATGAGGGCACATTAACGACACTGCTTTTGGCTGTTTTCCAATGTCTTGTGCTGCTAGCTGATGCCACCTACACCACACCAGGGCCTGTGGCTGCTGGCTGAGGCCAGTTACACCACACCAGAGCCTGTGGCTGCTGGCTGAAGCCACTTACACCACACCAGGGCCTTAGTTGCTATTGAGGCCACTTACACCACACCAGGGCCTGTGGCTGCTGGCTGAGGCCACCTACACCACACCAGGGCCTGTGGCTGCTGGCTGAGGCCACTTACACCACACCAGGGCCTGTGGCTCTTGCTCAGGCCACTCACATCACACCAGGCCCTGCGCTTCTGGCCGAGGCCATCTTCACCAAACCAGGCCCTGTGGTTCTTGCTCAGGCCACTTACACCACACCAGGGCCTGTGGCTGCTGGCTGAAGCCACTTACACCACACCAGGGCCTTAGTTGCTATTGAGGCCACTTACACCACACCAGGGCCTGTGGCTGCTGGCTGAGGCCACCTACACCACACCAGGGCCCTTTTGCTGCTGGCTGAGGCCACTTACACCACACCAGTGCCTGTGGCTTCTGGCTGAGGCCACTTACACCACACCAGGGCATGTGGCTGCTGGCTGAGGCCACTTACACCACACCAGGGCCTGTGGCTCTTGCTCAGGCCACTCACATCACACCAGGCCCTGCGCTTCTGGCCGAGGCCATCTTCACCAAACCAGGCCCTGTGGTTCTTGCTCAGGCCACTTACACCACACCAGGGCCTTATTTGCTATTGAGGCCACTTACACCACACCAGGGCCTGTGGCACTTGCTCAGGCCACTTACACCACACCAGGGCCTGTGGCACTTGCTCAGGCCACTTACACCACACCAGGGCCTGTGGCTGCTGGCTGAGGCCACTTACACCACACCAGGGCCTGTGGCTCTTGCTCAGGCCACTTACACCACACCAGGGCCTGTGTCACTGGCTGAGGCCACTTAGACCACACCAGGGCCTGTGGCTGCTGGCTGAGGCCACTCACAACACACCAGGGCCTGTGGCTGCTAGCTGAGGCCACTTACACCAAACCAGGGCCTGTGGCTGCTTGCTGAGGCCACCTACACCACACCAGGGCCTTAGTTGCTATTGAGGCCAATTACACCACACAAGGGCCTGTGGCTGCTGGCTGAGGCCACCTACACCACACCAGGGCCTGTGGCTGCTGGCTGAGGCCACTTACAACACACCAGGGCCTGTGGCTGCTGGCTGAGGCCACCTACACCACACCAGGGCCTGTGGCTGCTGGCTGAGGCCACTTACAACACACCAGGGTCTGTGGCTCTTGCTCAGGCCACTCATATCACACCAGGCCCTGTGGTTCTGGCCGAGGCCATCTTCACCAAACCAGGCCCTGTGCTGCTTGCTGTGGCCATGTACAACACACCAGGCCCTGTGCTGGTTCCTGACGCCATCTTCAATAATCCTGGGCCTGTGCTGTTGGATAAATGCCAAACTGAGCCTTTGGGTTAGGGTATTATGCAAACATGCAGGTATGGTTATAGGATTGTCTTCGTAACTTCAGGTACTTGCCACCTAATCACTTGAATCCATAAATTGAGACATTGTGCTCGGGCCAGCAGCTTACGGCCATACCACCCTGAGCACGCCCGACCTCGTCTGATCTCGGAAGCTAAGCAGGGCTGGGCTTGGTTAGTACTTGAATGGGAGACTGCCTGGGAATACCTGGTGCTGTAAGCCTTTCATTTTCATGTCATTGAACCGCTTTTGATCCAGAGAAGGGGTGTATTAAAAGACCAAAAGCAGCTGCCCATTAATGAGGGCACATTAACGACATTGCTTTTGGCTGTTTTCCAATGTCTTGTGCTGCTAGCTGATGCCACTTACACCACACCAGGGCCTGTGGCTGCTGGCTGAGGCCACTTACACCACACCAGGGCCTGTGGCTGCTGGCTGAGGCCACTTACACCACACCAGGGCCTTAGTTGCTATTGAGGCCAATTACACCACACCATGGTCTGTGGCTCTTGCTCAGGCCACTTACACCACACCAGGGCCTGTGGCTGCTGGCTGAGGCCACTTACACCACACAAGGGCTTGTGGCTGCTGGCTGAGGCCACCTACACCACACCAGGGCCTGTGGCTGCTGGCTGAGGCCACCTACACCACACCAGGGCCTGTGGCTCTTGCTCAGGCCACTTACACCACACCAGGGCCTGTGGCTCTTGCTCAGGCCACTTACACCACACCAGGGCCTGTGGCTCTTGCTCAGGCCACTCATATCACACCAGGCTCTGTGCTTCTGGCTGAGGCCACTTAGACCACACCAGGGCCTGTGGCTGCTGGCTGAGGCCACTTACACCACACCAGGGCCCTTTTGCTGCTGGCTGAGGCCACTTACACCACACCAGGGCCTGTGGCTTCTGGCTGAGGCGACTTACACCACACCAGGGCCTGTGGCTGCTGGCTGAGGCCACTTACACCACACCAGGGCCTGTGGCTCTTGCTCAGGCCACTCACATCACACCAGGCCCTGCGCTTCTGGCCGAGGCCATCTTCACCAAACCAGGCCCTGTGGCTCTTGCTCAGGCCACTTACACCACACCAGGGCCTGTGGCTCTGGCTTAGGCCACTTACACCACACCAGGGCCTGTGGCACTTGCTCAGGCCACTTACACCACACCAGGGCCTGTGGCTGCTGGCTGAGGCCACTTACACCACACCAGGGCCTGTGGCACTGGCTGAGGCCACTTAGACCACACCAGGGCCTTAGTTGCTATTGAGGCCAATTACACCACACAAGGGCCTGTGGCTGCTGGCTGAGGCCACCTACACCACACCAGGGCCTGTGGCTGCTGGCTGAGGCCACTTACACCACACCAGGGCCTGAGTGACCGGCTGGGGCCACTTACACCACATCAGGGCCTGTGGCTCTGGCTGAGGCCACTTACACCACACCAGGGCCTGTGGCTGCTGGCTGAGGCCAGTTACACCACACCAGAGCCTGTGGCTGCTGGCTGAAGCCACTTACACCACACCAGGGCCTTAGTTGCTATTGAGGCCACTTACACCACACCAGGGCCTGTGGCTGCTGGCTGAGGCCACCTACACCACACCAGGGCCTGTGGCTGCTGGCTGAGGCCACTTACACCACACCAGGGCCTTAGTTGCTATTGAGGCCAATTACACCACACCATGGTCTGTGGCTCTTGCTCAGGCCACTTACACCACACCAGGGCCTGTGGCTGCTGGCTGAGGCCACTTACACCACACCAGGGCCTGTGGCTCTTACTCAGGCCACTTACACCACACCAGGGCCTGTGGCACTGGCTGAGGCCACTTAGACCACACCAGGGCCTGTGGCTGCTGGCTGAGGCCACTTACACCACACCAGGGCCTGTGGCTGCTGGCTGAGGCCACTTACACCAAACCAGGGCCTGTGGCTGCTTGCTGAGGCCATCTTCACCAAACCAGGCCCTGTGTTGCTTGCTGTGGCCATGTAAAACACACCAGGTCCTGTGCTGGTTCTTGAGGCCATCTTCAACAATCCAGGGCCTGTGCTGTTGGATAAATGCCAAACTGAGCCTTTGGGTTAGGGTATTATGCAAACATGCAGGTATGGTTATAGGATTGTCTTCGTAACTTCAGGTACTTGCCACCTAATCACTTGAATCCATAAATTGAGACATTGTGCTGGGGCCAGCAGCTTACGGCCATACCACCCTGAGCACGCCCGACCTCGTCTGATCTCGGAAGCTAAGCAGGGCTGGGCTTGGTTAGTACTTGGTTGGGAGACTGCCTGGGAATACCTGGTGCTGTAAGCCTTTCATTTTCATGTCATTGAACCGCTTTTGATCCAGAGAAGGGGTGTATTAAAAGACCAAAAGCAGCTCCCCATTAATGAGGGCACATTAACGACACTGCTTTTGGCTGTTTTCCAATGTCTTGTGCTGCTAGCTGATGCCACTTACACCACACCAGGGCCTGTGGCTGCTGGCTGAGGCCACCTACACCACACCAGGGCCTGTGGCTGCTGGCTGAGGCCACTTACACCACACAAGGGCTTGTGGCTGCTGGCTGAGGCCACCTACACCACACCAGGGCCTGTGGCTGCTGGCTGAGGCCACCTACACCACACCAGGGCCTGTGGCTCTTGCTCAGGCCACTTACACCACACCAGGGCCTGTGGCTCTTGCTCAGGCCACTTACACCACACCAGGGCCTGTGGCTCTTGCTCAGGCCACTCATATCACACCAGGCTCTGTGCTTCTGGCTGAGGCCACTTAGACCACACCAGGGCCTGTGGCTGCTGGCTGAGGCCACTTACACCACACCAGGGCCTGTGGCTGCTGGCTGAGGCCATCTACACCACACCAGGGCCTGTGGCTGCTGGCTGAGGCGACTTACACCACACCAGGGCCCTTTTGCTGCTGGCTGAGGCCACTTACACCACACCAGTGCCTGTGGCTTCTGGCTGAGGCGACTTACACCACACCAGGGCCTGTGGCTGCTGGCTGAGGCCACTTACACCACACCAGGGCCTGTGGCACTGGCTGAGGCCACTTAGACCACACCAGGGCCTGTGGCTGCTGGCTGAGGCCACCTACACCACACCAGGGCCTTAGTTGCTATTGAGGCCAATTACACCACACCATGGTCTGTGGCTCTTGCTCAGGCCACTTACACCACACCAGGGCCTGTGGCTGCTGGCTGAGGCCACTTACACCACACAAGGGCTTGTGGCTGCTGGCTGAGGCCACCTACACCACACCAGGGCCTGTGGCTGCTGGCTGAGGCCACCTACACCACACCAGGGCCTGTGGCTCTTGCTCAGGCCACTTACACCACACCAGGGCCTGTGGCTCTTGCTCAGGCCACTTACACCACACCAGGGCCTGTGGCTCTTGCTCAGGCCACTCATATCACACCAGGCTCTGTGCTTCTGGCTGAGGCCACTTAGACCACACCAGGGCCTGTGGCTGCTGGCTGAGGCCACTTACACCACACCAGGGCCTGTGGCTGCTGGCTGAGGCCATCTACACCACACCAGGGCCTGTGGCTGCTGGCTGAGGCGACTTACACCACACCAGGGCCCTTTTGCTGCTGGCTGAGGCCACTTACACCACACCAGTGCCTGTGGCTTCTGGCTGAGGCGACTTACACCACACCAGGGCCTGTGGCTGCTGGCTGAGGCCACTTACACCACACCAGGGCCTGTGGCACTGGCTGAGGCCACTTAGACCACACCAGGGCCTGTGGCTGCTGGCTGAGGCCACCTACACCACACCAGGGCCTTAGTTGCTATTGAGGCCAATTACACCACACAAGGGCCTGTGGCTGCTGGCTGAGGCCACCTACACCACACCAGGGCCTGTGGCTGCTGGCTGAGGCCACTTACACCACACCAGGGCCTGAGTGACCGGCTGGGGCCACTTACACCACATCAGGGCCTGTGGCTCTGGCTGAGGCCACTTACACCACACCAGGGCCTGTGGCTGCTGGCTGAGGCCAGTTACACCACACCAGAGCCTGTGGCTGCTGGCTGAAGCCACTTACACCACACCAGGGCCTTAGTTGCTATTGAGGCCACTTACACCACACCAGGGCCTGTGGCTGCTGGCTGAGGCCACCTACACCACACCAGGGCCTGTGGCTGCTGGCTGAGGCCACTTACACCACACCAGGGCCTGTGGCTGCTGGCTGAAGCCACTTACACCACACCAGGGCCTTAGTTGCTATTGAGGCCACTTACACCACACCAGGGCCTGTGGCTGCTGGCTGAGGCCACCTACACCACACCAGGGCCCTTTTGCTGCTGGCTGAGGCCACTTACACCACACCAGGGCCTTAGTTGCTATTGAGGCCAATTACACCACACCATGGTCTGTGGCTCTTGCTCAGGCCACTTACACCACACCAGGGCCTGTGGCTGCTGGCTGAGGCCACTTACACCACACCAAGGCCTGTGGCTCTTACTCAGGCCACTTACACCACACCAGGGCCTGTGGCACTGGCTGAGGCCACTTAGACCACACCAGGGCCTGTGGCTGCTGGCTGAGGCCACTTACACCACACCAGGGCCTGTGGCTGCTGGCTGAGGCCACTTACACCAAACCAGGGCCTGTGGCTGCTTGCTGAGGCCATCTTCACCAAACCAGGCCCTGTGTTGCTTGCTGTGGCCATGTAAAACACACCAGGTCCTGTGGCTGCTGGCTGAGGCCACTTACACCACACCAAGGCCTGTGGCTCTTACTCAGGCCACTTACACCACACCAGGGCCTGTGGCACTGGCTGAGGCCACTTAGACCACACCAGGGCCTGTGGCTGCTGGCTGAGGCCACTTACACCACACCAGGGCCTGTGGCTGCTGGCTGAGGCCACTTACAACACACCAAGGCCTGTGGCTCTTGCTCAGGCCACTCATATCACACCAGGCCCTGTGCTTCTGGCCGAGGCCATCTTCACCAAACCAGGCCCTGTGCTGCTTGCTGTGGCCATGTACAACACACCAGGCCCTGTGCTGGTTCCTGACGCCATCTTCAACAATCCAGGGCCTGTGCTGTTGGATAAATGCCAAACTGAGCCTTTGGGTTAGGGTATTATGCAAACATGCAGGTATGGTTATAGGATTGTCTTCGTAACTTCAGGTACTTGCCACCTAATCACTTGAATCCATAAATTGAGACATTGTGCTGGGGCCAACAGATTACGGCCATACCACCCTGAGCACGCCCGACCTCGTCTGATCTCGGAAGCTAAGCAGGGCTGGGCTTGGTTAGTACTTGGATGGGAGACTGCCTGGGAATACCTGGTGCTGTAAGCCTTTCATTTTCATGTCATTGAACCGCTTTTGATCCAGAGAAGGGGTGTATTAAAAGACCAAAAGCAGCTCCCCATTAATGAGGGCACATTAACGACATTGCTTTTGGCTGTTTTCCAATGTCTTGTGCTGCTAGCTGATGCCACCTACACCACACCACGGCCTTATTTGCTGGCTGAGGTCATTTACACCACACCAGGGCCTGTGGCTCTTGCTCAGGCCACTTACACCACACCAGGGCCTGTGGCTCTTGCTCAGGCCACTTACACCACACCAGGGCCTGTGGGACCGGCTGGGGCCACTTACACCACACCAGGGCCTGTGGCTGCTGGCTGAGGCCACTTACACCACACAAGGGCCTGAGGGACCGGCTGGGGCCACTTACACCACATCAGGGCCTGTGGCTGCTGGCTGAGGCCACTTACACCACACCAGGGCCTGTGGCTGCTGGCTGAGGCCACCTACACCACACCAGGGCCTTAGTTGCTATTGAGGCCAATTACACCACACCAGGGTCTGTGGCTCTTGCTCAGGCCACTTACACCACACCAGGGCCTGTGGCACTGGCTGAGGCCACTTACACCACACCAGGGCCTGTGGCTGCTGGCTTAGGCCACCTACACCACACCAGGGCCTTAGTTGCTATTGAGGCCAATTACACCACACAAGGGCCTGTGGCTGCTGGCTGAGGCCACCTACACCACACCAGGGCCTGTGGCTGCTGGCTGAGGCCACTTACACCACACCAGTGCCTGTGGCTTCTGGCTGAGGCCACTTACACCACACCAGGGCCTGTGGCTGCTGGCTGAGGCCACTTACACCACACCAGGGCCTGTGGCTGCTGGCTGAGGCCACCTACACCACACCAGGGCATTAGTTGCTATTGAGGCCAATTACACCACACCAGGGTCTGTGGCTCTTGCTCAGGCCACTTACACCACACCAGGGCCTGTGGCTCTTGCTCAGGCCACTTACACCACACCAGGGCCTGTGGCTGCTGGCTGAGGCCACTTACACCACACCAGGGCCTGTGGCTGCTGGCTGAGGCCACCTACACCACACCAGGGCCTGTGGCTGGTGGCTGAGGCCACCTACACCACACCAGGGCCTGTGGCTGCTGGCTGAGGCCACCTACACCACACCAGGGCCTGTGGCTGCTGGCTGAGGCCACTTACACCACACCAGTGCCTGTGGCTTCTGGCTGAGGCGACTTACACCACACCAGGGCCTGTGGCTGCTGGCTGAGGCCACTTACACCACACCAAGGCCTGTGGCTCTTGCTCAGGCCACTCACATCACACCAGGCCCTGCGCTTCTGGCCGAGGCCATCTTCACCAAACCAGGCCCTGTGGTTCTTGCTCAGGCCACTTACACCACACCAGGGTCTGTGGCTCTTGCTGAGGCCACTTTCACCACACCAGGGCCTGTGGCTGCTGGCTGAGGCCACCTACACCACACCAGGGCATTCGTTGCTATTGAGGCCAATTACACCACACCAGGGTCTGTGGCTCTTGCTCAGGCCACTTACACCACACCAGGGCCTGTGGCTCTTGCTCAGGCCACTTACACCACACCAGGGCCTGTGGCACTGGCTGAGGCCACTTACACCACACCAGGGCCTGTGGCTGCTGGCTGAGGCCACTTACACCACACCAGGGCCTGTGGCTGCTGGCTGAGGCCACTTACACCACACCAGGGCCTGTGGCTGGTGGCTGAGGCCACCTACACCACACCAGGGCCTGTGGCTGCTGGCTGAGGCGACTTATACCACACCAGGGCCCTTTTGCTGCTGGCTGAGGCCACTTACACCACACCAGTGCCTGTGGCTTCTGTCTGAGGCGACTTACACCACACCAGGGCCTGTGGCTGCTGGCTGAGGCCAATTACACCACACCAGGGTCTGTGGCTCTTGCTCAGGCCACTTACACCACACCAGGGCCTGTGGCACTGGCTGAGGCCACTTACACCACACCAGGGCCTGTGGCTGCTGGCTGAGGCCACTTACACCACACCAGGGCCTGTGGCTGCTGGCTGAGGCCACCTACACCACACCAGGGCCTGTGGCTGCTGGCTGAGGCGACTTACACCACACCAGGGCCCTTTTGCTGCTGGCTGAGGCCACTTACACCACACCAGTGCCTGTGGCTTCTGGCTGAGGCGACTTACACCACACCAGGGCCTTAGTTGCTATTGAGGCCAATTACACCACACCATGGTCTGTGGCTCTTGCTCAGGCCACTTACACCACACCAGGGCCTGTGGCTGCTGGCTGAGGCCACTTACACCACACCAGGGCCTGTGGCTCTTACTCAGGCCACTTACACCACACCAGGGCCTGTGGCACTGGCTGAGGCCACTTAGACCACACCAGGGCCTGTGGCTGCTGGCTGAGGCCACTTACACCACACCAGGGCCTGTGGCTGCTGGCTGAGGCCACTTACACCAAACCAGGGCCTGTGGCTGCTTGCTGAGGCCATCTTCACCAAACCAGACCCTGTGTTGCTTGCTGTGGCCATGTAAAACACACCAGGTCCTGTGCTGGTTCTTGAGGCCATCTTCAACAATCCAGGGCCTGTGCTGTTGGATAAATGCCAAACTGAGCCTTTGGGTTAGGGTATTATGCAAACATGCAGGTATGGTTATAGGATTGTCTTCGTAACTTCAGGTACTTGCCACCTAATCACTTGAATCCATAAATTGAGACATTGTGCTGGGGCCAGCAGCTTACGGCCATACCACCCTGAGCACGCCCGACCTCGTCTGATCTCGGAAGCTAAGCAGGGCTGGGCTTGGTTAGTACTTGGTTGGGAGACTGCCTGGGAATACCTGGTGCTGTAAGCCTTTCATTTTCATGTCATTGAACCGCTTTTGATCCAGAGAAGGGGTGTATTAAAAGACCAAAAGCAGCTCCCCATTAATGAGGGCACATTAACGACATTGCTTTTGGCTGTTTTCCAATGTCTTGTGCTGCTAGCTGATGCCACCTACACCACACCACGGCCTTATTTGCTGGCTGAGGTCACTTACACCACACCAGGGCCTGTGGCTCTTGCTCAGGCCACTTACACCACACCAGGGCCTGTGGCTCTTGCTCAGGCCACTTACACCACACCAGGGCCTGTGGGACCGGCTGGGGCCACTTACACCACACCAGGGCCTGTGGCTGCTGGCTGAGGCCACTTACACCACACAAGGGCCTGAGGGACCGGCTGGGGCCACTTACACCACATCAGGGCCTGTGGCTGCTGGCTGAGGCCACTTACACCACACCAGGGCCTGTGGCTGCTGGCTGAGGCCACCTACACCACACCAGGGCCTTAGTTGCTATTGAGGCCAATTACACCACACCAGGGTCTGTGGCTCTTGCTCAGGCCACTTACACCACACCAGGGCCTGTGGCACTGGCTGAGGCCACTTACACCACACCAGGGCCTGTGGCTGCTGGCTTAGGCCACCTACACCACACCAGGGCCTTAGTTGCTATTGAGGCCAATTACACCACACAAGGGCCTGTGGCTGCTGGCTGAGGCCACCTACACCACACCAGGGCCTGTGGCTGCTGGCTGAGGCCACTTACACCACACCAGTGCCTGTGGCTTCTGGCTGAGGCGACTTACACCACACCAGGGCCTGTGGCTGCTGGCTGAGGCCACTTACACCACACCAGGGCCTGTGGCTGCTGGCTGAGGCCACCTACACCACACCAGGGCATTAGTTGCTATTGAGGCCAATTACACCACACCAGGGTCTGTGGCTCTTGCTCAGGCCACTTACACCACACCAGGGCCTGTGGCTCTTGCTCAGGCCACTTACACCACACCAGGGCCTGTGGCTGCTGGCTGAGGCCACTTACACCACACCAGGGCCTGTGGCTGCTGGCTGAGGCCACCTACACCACACCAGGGCCTGTGGCTGGTGGCTGAGGCCACCTACACCACACCAGGGCCTGTGGCTGCTGGCTGAGGCCACCTACACCACACCAGGGCCTGTGGCTGCTGGCTGAGGCCACTTACACCACACCAGTGCCTGTGGCTTCTGGCTGAGGCGACTTACACCACACCAGGGCCTGTGGCTGCTGGCTGAGGCCACTTACACCACACCAAGGCCTGTGGCTCTTGCTCAGGCCACTCACATCACACCAGGCCCTGCGCTTCTGGCCGAGGCCATCTTCACCAAACCAGGCCCTGTGGTTCTTGCTCAGGCCACTTACACCACACCAGGGTCTGTGGCTCTTGCTGAGGCCACTTTCACCACACCAGGGCCTGTGGCTGCTGGCTGAGGCCACCTACACCACACCAGGGCATTCGTTGCTATTGAGGCCAATTACACCACACCAGGGTCTGTGGCTCTTGCTCAGGCCACTTACACCACACCAGGGCCTGTGGCTCTTGCTCAGGCCACTTACACCACACCAGGGCCTGTGGCACTGGCTGAGGCCACTTACACCACACCAGGGCCTGTGGCTGCTGGCTGAGGCCACTTACACCACACCAGGGCCTGTGGCTGCTGGCTGAGGCCACTTACACCACACCAGGGCCTGTGGCTGGTGGCTGAGGCCACCTACACCACACCAGGGCCTGTGGCTGCTGGCTGAGGCGACTTATACCACACCAGGGCCCTTTTGCTGCTGGCTGAGGCCACTTACACCACACCAGTGCCTGTGGCTTCTGTCTGAGGCGACTTACACCACACCAGGGCCTGTGGCTGCTGGCTGAGGCCAATTACACCACACCAGGGTCTGTGGCTCTTGCTCAGGCCACTTACACCACACCAGGGCCTGTGGCACTGGCTGAGGCCACTTACACCACACCAGGGCCTGTGGCTGCTGGCTGAGGCCACTTACACCACACCAGGGCCTGTGGCTGCTGGCTGAGGCCACTTACACCACACCAGGGCCTGTGGCTGCTGGCTGAGGCCACCTACACCACACCAGGGCCTGTGGCTGCTGGCTGAGGCGACTTACACCACACCAGGGCCCTTTTGCTGCTGGCTGAGGCCACTTACACCACACCAGTGCCTGTGGCTTCTGGCTGAGGCGACTTACACCACACCAGGGCCTGTGGCTGCTGGCTGAGGCCACTTACACCACACCAAGGCCTGTGGCTCTTGCTCCGGCCACTCACATCACACCAGGCCCTGCGCTTCTGGCCGAGGCCATCTTCACCAAACCAGGCCCTGTGCTGCTTGCTGTGGCCATGTACAACACACCAGGCCCTGTGCTGGTTCCTGAGGCCATCTTCAACAATCCAGGGCCTGTGCTGTTGGATAAATGCCAAACTGAGCCTTTGGGTTAGGGTATTATGCAAACATGCAGGTATGGTTATAGGATTGTCTTCGTAACTTCAGGTACTTGCCACCTAATCACTTGAATCCATAAATTGAGACATTGTGCTGGGGCCAGCAGCTTACGGCCATACCACCCTGAGCACGCCCGACCTCGTCTGATCTCGGAAGCTAAGCAGGGCTGGGCTTGGTTAGTACTTGGATGGGAGACTGCCTGGGAATACCTGGTGCTGTAAGCCTTTCATTTTCATGTCATTGAACCGCTTTTGATCCAGAGAAGGGGTGTATTAAAAGACCAAAAGCAGCTGCCCATTAATGAGGGCACATTAACGACACTGCTTTTGGCTGTTTTCCAATGTCTTGTGCTGCTAGCTGATGCCACCTACACCACACCAGGGCCTGTGGCTGCTGGCTGAGGCCAGTTACACCACACCAGAGCCTATGGCTGCTGGCTGAAGCCACTTACACCACACCAGGGCCTTAGTTGCTATTGAGGCCACTTACACCACACCAGGGCCTGTGGCTGCTGGCTGAGGCCACCTACACCACACCAGGGCCTGTGGCTGCTGGCTGAGGCCACTTACACCACACCAGGGCCTGTGGCTCTTGCTCAGGCCACTCACATCACACCAGGCCCTGCGCTTCTGGCCGAGGCCATCTTCACCAAACCAGGCCCTGTGGTTCTTGCTCAGGCCACTTACACCACACCAGGGCCTGTGGCTGCTGGCTGAAGCCACTTACACCACACCAGGGCCTTAGTTGCTATTGAGGCCACTTACACCACACCAGGGCCTGTGGCTGCTGGCTGAGGCCACCTACACCACACCAGGGCCCTTTTGCTGCTGGCTGAGGCCACTTACACCACACCAGTGCCTGTGGCTTCTGGCTGAGGCCACTTACACCACACCAGGGCATGTGGCTGCTGGCTGAGGCCACTTACACCACACCAGGGCCTGTGGCTCTTGCTCAGGCCACTCACATCACACCAGGCCCTGCGCTTCTGGCCGAGGCCATCTTCACCAAACCAGGCCCTGTGGTTCTTGCTCAGGCCACTTACACCACACCAGGGCCTTATTTGCTATTGAGGCCACTTACACCACACCAGGGCCTGTGGCACTTGCTCAGGCCACTTACACCACACCAGGGCCTGTGGCACTTGCTCAGGCCACTTACACCACACCAGGGCCTGTGGCTGCTGGCTGAGGCCACTTACACCACACCAGGGCCTGTGGCTCTTGCTCAGGCCACTTACACCACACCAGGGCCTGTGTCACTGGCTGAGGCCACTTAGACCACACCAGGGCCTGTGGCTGCTGGCTGAGGCCACTCACAACACACCAGGGCCTGTGGCTGCTAGCTGAGGCCACTTACACCAAACCAGGGCCTGTGGCTGCTTGCTGAGGCCACCTACACCACACCAGGGCCTTAGTTGCTATTGAGGCCAATTACACCACACAAGGGCCTGTGGCTGCTGGCTGAGGCCACCTACACCACACCAGGGCCTGTGGCTGCTGGCTGAGGCCACTTACAACACACCAGGGCCTGTGGCTGCTGGCTGAGGCCACCTACACCACACCAGGGCCTGTGGCTGCTGGCTGAGGCCACTTACAACACACCAGGGTCTGTGGCTCTTGCTCAGGCCACTCATATCACACCAGGCCCTGTGGTTCTGGCCGAGGCCATCTTCACCAAACCAGGCCCTGTGCTGCTTGCTGTGGCCATGTACAACACACCAGGCCCTGTGCTGGTTCCTGACGCCATCTTCAATAATCCTGGGCCTGTGCTGTTGGATAAATGCCAAACTGAGCCTTTGGGTTAGGGTATTATGCAAACATGCAGGTATGGTTATAGGATTGTCTTCGTAACTTCAGGTACTTGCCACCTAATCACTTGAATCCATAAATTGAGACATTGTGCTCGGGCCAGCAGCTTACGGCCATACCACCCTGAGCACGCCCGACCTCGTCTGATCTCGGAAGCTAAGCAGGGCTGGGCTTGGTTAGTACTTGGATGGGAGACTGCCTGGGAATACCTTGTGCTGTAAGCCTTTCATTTTCATGTCATTGAACCGCTTTTGATCCAGAGAAGGGGTGTATTAAAAGACCAAAAGCAGCTGCCCATTAATGAGGGCACATTAACGACATTGCTTTTGGCTGTTTTCCAATGTCTTGTGCTGCTAGCTGATGCCACTTACACCACACCAGGGCCTGTGGCTGCTGGCTGAGGCCACTTACACCACACCAGGGCCTGTGGCTGCTGGCTGAGGCCACTTACACCACACCAGGGCCTTAGTTGCTATTGAGGCCAATTACACCACACCATGGTCTGTGGCTCTTGCTCAGGCCACTTACACCACACCAGGGCCTGTGGCTGCTGGCTGAGGCCACTTACACCACACAAGGGCTTGTGGCTGCTGGCTGAGGCCACCTACACCACACCAGGGCCTGTGGCTGCTGGCTGAGGCCACCTACACCACACCAGGGCCTGTGGCTCTTGCTCAGGCCACTTACACCACACCAGGGCCTGTGGCTCTTGCTCAGGCCACTTACACCACACCAGGGCCTGTGGCTCTTGCTCAGGCCACTCATATCACACCAGGCTCTGTGCTTCTGGCTGAGGCCACTTAGACCACACCAGGGCCTGTGGCTGCTGGCTGAGGCCACTTACACCACACCAGGGCCCTTTTGCTGCTGGCTGAGGCCACTTACACCACACCAGGGCCTGTGGCTTCTGGCTGAGGCGACTTACACCACACCAGGGCCTGTGGCTGCTGGCTGAGGCCACTTACACCACACCAGGGCCTGTGGCTCTTGCTCAGGCCACTCACATCACACCAGGCCCTGCGCTTCTGGCCGAGGCCATCTTCACCAAACCAGGCCCTGTGGCTCTTGCTCAGGCCACTTACACCACACCAGGGCCTGTGGCTCTGGCTTAGGCCACTTACACCACACCAGGGCCTGTGGCACTTGCTCAGGCCACTTACACCACACCAGGGCCTGTGGCTGCTGGCTGAGGCCACTTACACCACACCAGGGCCTGTGGCACTGGCTGAGGCCACTTAGACCACACCAGGGCCTGTGGCTGCTGGCTGAGGCCACCTACACCACACCAGGGCCTTAGTTGCTATTGAGGCCAATTACACCACACAAGGGCCTGTGGCTGCTGGCTGAGGCCACCTACACCACACCAGGGCCTGTGGCTGCTGGCTGAGGCCACTTACACCACACCAGGGCCTGAGTGACCGGCTGGGGCCACTTACACCACATCAGGGCCTGTGGCTCTGGCTGAGGCCACTTACACCACACCAGGGCCTGTGGCTGCTGGCTGAGGCCAGTTACACCACACCAGAGCCTGTGGCTGCTGGCTGAAGCCACTTACACCACACCAGGGCCTTAGTTGCTATTGAGGCCACTTACACCACACCAGGGCCTGTGGCTGCTGGCTGAGGCCACCTACACCACACCAGGGCCTGTGGCTGCTGGCTGAGGCCACTTACACCACACCAGGGCCTTAGTTGCTATTGAGGCCAATTACACCACACCATGGTCTGTGGCTCTTGCTCAGGCCACTTACACCACACCAGGGCCTGTGGCTGCTGGCTGAGGCCACTTACACCACACCAGGGCCTGTGGCTCTTACTCAGGCCACTTACACCACACCAGGGCCTGTGGCACTGGCTGAGGCCACTTAGACCACACCAGGGCCTGTGGCTGCTGGCTGAGGCCACTTACACCACACCAGGGCCTGTGGCTGCTGGCTGAGGCCACTTACACCAAACCAGGGCCTGTGGCTGCTTGCTGAGGCCATCTTCACCAAACCAGACCCTGTGTTGCTTGCTGTGGCCATGTAAAACACACCAGGTCCTGTGCTGGTTCTTGAGGCCATCTTCAACAATCCAGGGCCTGTGCTGTTGGATAAATGCCAAACTGAGCCTTTGGGTTAGGGTATTATGCAAACATGCAGGTATGGTTATAGGATTGTCTTCGTAACTTCAGGTACTTGCCACCTAATCACTTGAATCCATAAATTGAGACATTGTGCTGGGGCCAGCAGCTTACGGCCATACCACCCTGAGCACGCCCGACCTCGTCTGATCTCGGAAGCTAAGCAGGGCTGGGCTTGGTTAGTACTTGGTTGGGAGACTGCCTGGGAATACCTGGTGCTGTAAGCCTTTCATTTTCATGTCATTGAACCGCTTTTGATCCAGAGAAGGGGTGTATTAAAAGACCAAAAGCAGCTCCCCATTAATGAGGGCACATTAACGACATTGCTTTTGGCTGTTTTCCAATGTCTTGTGCTGCTAGCTGATGCCACCTACACCACACCACGGCCTTATTTGCTGGCTGAGGTCACTTACACCACACCAGGGCCTGTGGCTCTTGCTCAGGCCACTTACACCACACCAGGGCCTGTGGCTCTTGCTCAGGCCACTTACACCACACCAGGGCCTGTGGGACCGGCTGGGGCCACTTACACCACACCAGTGCCTGTGGCTGCTGGCTGAGGCCACTTACACCACACAAGGGCCTGAGGGACCGGCTGGGGCCACTTACACCACATCAGGGCCTGTGGCTGCTGGCTGAGGCCACTTACACCACACCAGGGCCTGTGGCTGCTGGCTGAGGCCACCTACACCACACCAGGGCCTTAGTTGCTATTGAGGCCAATTACACCACACCAGGGTCTGTGGCTCTTGCTCAGGCCACTTACACCACACCAGGGCCTGTGGCACTGGCTGAGGCCACTTACACCACACCAGGGCCTGTGGCTGCTGGCTTAGGCCACCTACACCACACCAGGGCCTTAGTTGCTATTGAGGCCAATTACACCACACAAGGGCCTGTGGCTGCTGGCTGAGGCCACCTACACCACACCAGGGCCTGTGGCTGCTGGCTGAGGCCACTTACACCACACCAGGGCCTGTGGCTGCTGGCTGAGGCCACTTACACCAAACCAGGGCCTGTGGCTGCTTGCTGAGGCCATCTTCACCAAACCAGACCCTGTGTTGCTTGCTGTGGCCATGTAAAACACACCAGGTCCTGTGCTGGTTCTTGAGGCCATCTTCAACAATCCAGGGCCTGTGCTGTTGGATAAATGCCAAACTGAGCCTTTGGGTTAGGGTATTATGCAAACATGCAGGTATGGTTATAGGATTGTCTTCGTAACTTCAGGTACTTGCCACCTAATCACTTGAATCCATAAATTGAGACATTGTGCTGGGGCCAGCAGCTTACGGCCATACCACCCTGAGCACGCCCGACCTCGTCTGATCTCGGAAGCTAAGCAGGGCTGGGCTTGGTTAGTACTTGGTTGGGAGACTGCCTGGGAATACCTGGTGCTGTAAGCCTTTCATTTTCATGTCATTGAACCGCTTTTGATCCAGAGAAGGGGTGTATTAAAAGACCAAAAGCAGCTGCCCATTAATGAGGGCACATTAACGACACTGCTTTTGGCTGTTTTCCAATGTCTTGTGCTGCTAGCTGATGCCACCTACACCACACCAGGGCCTGTGGCTGCTGGCTGAGGCCAGTTACACCACACCAGAGCCTGTGGCTGCTGGCTGAAGCCACTTACACCACACCAGGGCCTTAGTTGCTATTGAGGCCACTTACACCACACCAGGGCCTGTGGCTGCTGGCTGAGGCCACCTACACCACACCAGGGCCTGTGGCTGCTGGCTGAGGCCACTTACACCACACCAGGGCCTGTGGCTCTTGCTCAGGCCACTCACATCACACCAGGCCCTGCGCTTCTGGCCGAGGCCATCTTCACCAAACCAGGCCCTGTGGTTCTTGCTCAGGCCACTTACACCACACCAGGGCCTGTGGCTGCTGGCTGAAGCCACTTACACCACACCAGGGCCTTAGTTGCTATTGAGGCCACTTACACCACACCAGGGCCTGTGGCTGCTGGCTGAGGCCACCTACACCACACCAGGGCCCTTTTGCTGCTGGCTGAGGCCACTTACACCACACCAGTGCCTGTGGCTTCTGGCTGAGGCCACTTACACCACACCAGGGCATGTGGCTGCTGGCTGAGGCCACTTACACCACACCAGGGCCTGTGGCTCTTGCTCAGGCCACTCACATCACACCAGGCCCTGCGCTTCTGGCCGAGGCCATCTTCACCAAACCAGGCCCTGTGGTTCTTGCTCAGGCCACTTACACCACACCAGGGCCTTATTTGCTATTGAGGCCACTTACACCACACCAGGGCCTGTGGCACTTGCTCAGGCCACTTACACCACACCAGGGCCTGTGGCACTTGCTCAGGCCACTTACACCACACCAGGGCCTGTGGCTGCTGGCTGAGGCCACTTACACCACACCAGGGCCTGTGGCTCTTGCTCAGGCCACTTACACCACACCAGGGCCTGTGTCACTGGCTGAGGCCACTTAGACCACACCAGGGCCTGTGGCTGCTGGCTGAGGCCACTCACAACACACCAGGGCCTGTGGCTGCTAGCTGAGGCCACTTACACCAAACCAGGGCCTGTGGCTGCTTGCTGAGGCCACCTACACCACACCAGGGCCTTAGTTGCTATTGAGGCCAATTACACCACACAAGGGCCTGTGGCTGCTGGCTGAGGCCACCTACACCACACCAGGGCCTGTGGCTGCTGGCTGAGGCCACTTACAACACACCAGGGCCTGTGGCTGCTGGCTGAGGCCACCTACACCACACCAGGGCCTGTGGCTGCTGGCTGAGGCCACTTACAACACACCAGGGTCTGTGGCTCTTGCTCAGGCCACTCATATCACACCAGGCCCTGTGGTTCTGGCCGAGGCCATCTTCACCAAACCAGGCCCTGTGCTGCTTGCTGTGGCCATGTACAACACACCAGGCCCTGTGCTGGTTCCTGACGCCATCTTCAATAATCCTGGGCCTGTGCTGTTGGATAAATGCCAAACTGAGCCTTTGGGTTAGGGTATTATGCAAACATGCAGGTATGGTTATAGGATTGTCTTCGTAACTTCAGGTACTTGCCACCTAATCACTTGAATCCATAAATTGAGACATTGTGCTCGGGCCAGCAGCTTACGGCCATACCACCCTGAGCACGCCCGACCTCGTCTGATCTCGGAAGCTAAGCAGGGCTGGGCTTGGTTAGTACTTGGATGGGAGACTGCCTGGGAATACCTTGTGCTGTAAGCCTTTCATTTTCATGTCATTGAACCGCTTTTGATCCAGAGAAGGGGTGTATTAAAAGACCAAAAGCAGCTGCCCATTAATGAGGGCACATTAACGACATTGCTTTTGGCTGTTTTCCAATGTCTTGTGCTGCTAGCTGATGCCACTTACACCACACCAGGGCCTGTGGCTGCTGGCTGAGGCCACTTACACCACACCAGGGCCTGTGGCTGCTGGCTGAGGCCACTTACACCACACCAGGGCCTTAGTTGCTATTGAGGCCAATTACACCACACCATGGTCTGTGGCTCTTGCTCAGGCCACTTACACCACACCAGGGCCTGTGGCTGCTGGCTGAGGCCACTTACACCACACAAGGGCTTGTGGCTGCTGGCTGAGGCCACCTACACCACACCAGGGCCTGTGGCTGCTGGCTGAGGCCACCTACACCACACCAGGGCCTGTGGCTCTTGCTCAGGCCACTTACACCACACCAGGGCCTGTGGCTCTTGCTCAGGCCACTTACACCACACCAGGGCCTGTGGCTCTTGCTCAGGCCACTCATATCACACCAGGCTCTGTGCTTCTGGCTGAGGCCACTTAGACCACACCAGGGCCTGTGGCTGCTGGCTGAGGCCACTTACACCACACCAGGGCCCTTTTGCTGCTGGCTGAGGCCACTTACACCACACCAGGGCCTGTGGCTTCTGGCTGAGGCGACTTACACCACACCAGGGCCTGTGGCTGCTGGCTGAGGCCACTTACACCACACCAGGGCCTGTGGCTCTTGCTCAGGCCACTCACATCACACCAGGCCCTGCGCTTCTGGCCGAGGCCATCTTCACCAAACCAGGCCCTGTGGCTCTTGCTCAGGCCACTTACACCACACCAGGGCCTGTGGCTCTGGCTTAGGCCACTTACACCACACCAGGGCCTGTGGCACTTGCTCAGGCCACTTACACCACACCAGGGCCTGTGGCTGCTGGCTGAGGCCACTTACACCACACCAGGGCCTGTGGCACTGGCTGAGGCCACTTAGACCACACCAGGGCCTGTGGCTGCTGGCTGAGGCCACCTACACCACACCAGGGCCTTAGTTGCTATTGAGGCCAATTACACCACACAAGGGCCTGTGGCTGCTGGCTGAGGCCACCTACACCACACCAGGGCCTGTGGCTGCTGGCTGAGGCCACTTACACCACACCAGGGCCTGAGTGACCGGCTGGGGCCACTTACACCACATCAGGGCCTGTGGCTCTGGCTGAGGCCACTTACACCACACCAGGGCCTGTGGCTGCTGGCTGAGGCCAGTTACACCACACCAGAGCCTGTGGCTGCTGGCTGAAGCCACTTACACCACACCAGGGCCTTAGTTGCTATTGAGGCCACTTACACCACACCAGGGCCTGTGGCTGCTGGCTGAGGCCACCTACACCACACCAGGGCCTGTGGCTGCTGGCTGAGGCCACTTACACCACACCAGGGCCTTAGTTGCTATTGAGGCCAATTACACCACACCATGGTCTGTGGCTCTTGCTCAGGCCACTTACACCACACCAGGGCCTGTGGCTGCTGGCTGAGGCCACTTACACCACACCAGGGCCTGTGGCTCTTACTCAGGCCACTTACACCACACCAGGGCCTGTGGCACTGGCTGAGGCCACTTAGACCACACCAGGGCCTGTGGCTGCTGGCTGAGGCCACTTACACCACACCAGGGCCTGTGGCTGCTGGCTGAGGCCACTTACACCAAACCAGGGCCTGTGGCTGCTTGCTGAGGCCATCTTCACCAAACCAGACCCTGTGTTGCTTGCTGTGGCCATGTAAAACACACCAGGTCCTGTGCTGGTTCTTGAGGCCATCTTCAACAATCCAGGGCCTGTGCTGTTGGATAAATGCCAAACTGAGCCTTTGGGTTAGGGTATTATGCAAACATGCAGGTATGGTTATAGGATTGTCTTCGTAACTTCAGGTACTTGCCACCTAATCACTTGAATCCATAAATTGAGACATTGTGCTGGGGCCAGCAGCTTACGGCCATACCACCCTGAGCACGCCCGACCTCGTCTGATCTCGGAAGCTAAGCAGGGCTGGGCTTGGTTAGTACTTGGTTGGGAGACTGCCTGGGAATACCTGGTGCTGTAAGCCTTTCATTTTCATGTCATTGAACCGCTTTTGATCCAGAGAAGGGGTGTATTAAAAGACCAAAAGCAGCTCCCCATTAATGAGGGCACATTAACGACATTGCTTTTGGCTGTTTTCCAATGTCTTGTGCTGCTAGCTGATGCCACCTACACCACACCACGGCCTTATTTGCTGGCTGAGGTCACTTACACCACACCAGGGCCTGTGGCTCTTGCTCAGGCCACTTACACCACACCAGGGCCTGTGGCTCTTGCTCAGGCCACTTACACCACACCAGGGCCTGTGGGACCGGCTGGGGCCACTTACACCACACCAGGGCCTGTGGCTGCTGGCTGAGGCCACTTACACCACACAAGGGCCTGAGGGACCGGCTGGGGCCACTTACACCACATCAGGGCCTGTGGCTGCTGGCTGAGGCCACTTACACCACACCAGGGCCTGTGGCTGCTGGCTGAGGCCACCTACACCACACCAGGGCCTTAGTTGCTATTGAGGCCAATTACACCACACCAGGGTCTGTGGCTCTTGCTCAGGCCACTTACACCACACCAGGGCCTGTGGCACTGGCTGAGGCCACTTACACCACACCAGGGCCTGTGGCTGCTGGCTTAGGCCACCTACACCACACCAGGGCCTTAGTTGCTATTGAGGCCAATTACACCACACAAGGGCCTGTGGCTGCTGGCTGAGGCCACCTACACCACACCAGGGCCTGTGGCTGCTGGCTGAGGCCACTTACACCACACCAGTGCCTGTGGCTTCTGGCTGAGGCGACTTACACCACACCAGGGCCTGTGGCTGCTGGCTGAGGCCACCTACACCACACCAGGGCATTAGTTGCTATTGAGGCCAATTACACCACACCAGGGTCTGTGGCTCTTGCTCAGGCCACTTACACCACACCAGGGCCTGTGGCTCTTGCTCAGGCCACTTACACCACACCAGGGCCTGTGGCTGCTGGCTGAGGCCACTTACACCACACCAGGGCCTGTGGCTGCTGGCTGAGGCCACCTACACCACACCAGGGCCTGTGGCTGGTGGCTGAGGCCACCTACACCACACCAGGGCCTGTGGCTGCTGGCTGAGGCCACCTACACCACACCAGGGCCTGTGGCTGCTGGCTGAGGCCACTTACACCACACCAGTGCCTGTGGCTTCTGGCTGAGGCGACTTACACCACACCAGGGCCTGTGGCTGCTGGCTGAGGCCACTTACACCACACCAAGGCCTGTGGCTCTTGCTCAGGCCACTCACATCACACCAGGCCCTGCGCTTCTGGCCGAGGCCATCTTCACCAAACCAGGCCCTGTGGTTCTTGCTCAGGCCACTTACACCACACCAGGGTCTGTGGCTCTTGCTGAGGCCACTTTCACCACACCAGGGCCTGTGGCTGCTGGCTGAGGCCACCTACACCACACCAGGGCATTCGTTGCTATTGAGGCCAATTACACCACACCAGGGTCTGTGGCTCTTGCTCAGGCCACTTACACCACACCAGGGCCTGTGGCTCTTGCTCAGGCCACTTACACCACACCAGGGCCTGTGGCACTGGCTGAGGCCACTTACACCACACCAGGGCCTGTGGCTGCTGGCTGAGGCCACTTACACCACACCAGGGCCTGTGGCTGCTGGCTGAGGCCACTTACACCACACCAGGGCCTGTGGCTGGTGGCTGAGGCCACCTACACCACACCAGGGCCTGTGGCTGCTGGCTGAGGCGACTTATACCACACCAGGGCCCTTTTGCTGCTGGCTGAGGCCACTTACACCACACCAGTGCCTGTGGCTTCTGTCTGAGGCGACTTACACCACACCAGGGCCTGTGGCTGCTGGCTGAGGCCAATTACACCACACCAGGGTCTGTGGCTCTTGCTCAGGCCACTTACACCACACCAGGGCCTGTGGCACTGGCTGAGGCCACTTACACCACACCAGGGCCTGTGGCTGCTGGCTGAGGCCACTTACACCACACCAGGGCCTGTGGCTGCTGGCTGAGGCCACTTACACCACACCAGGGCCTGTGGCTGCTGGCTGAGGCCACCTACACCACACCAGGGCCTGTGGCTGCTGGCTGAGGCGACTTACACCACACCAGGGCCCTTTTGCTGCTGGCTGAGGCCACTTACACCACACCAGTGCCTGTGGCTTCTGGCTGAGGCGACTTACACCACACCAGGGCCTGTGGCTGCTGGCTGAGGCCACTTACACCACACCAAGGCCTGTGGCTCTTGCTCCGGCCACTCACATCACACCAGGCCCTGCGCTTCTGGCCGAGGCCATCTTCACCAAACCAGGCCCTGTGCTGCTTGCTGTGGCCATGTACAACACACCAGGCCCTGTGCTGGTTCCTGAGGCCATCTTCAACAATCCAGGGCCTGTGCTGTTGGATAAATGCCAAACTGAGCCTTTGGGTTAGGGTATTATGCAAACATGCAGGTATGGTTATAGGATTGTCTTCGTAACTTCAGGTACTTGCCACCTAATCACTTGAATCCATAAATTGAGACATTGTGCTGGGGCCAGCAGCTTACGGCCATACCACCCTGAGCACGCCCGACCTCGTCTGATCTCGGAAGCTAAGCAGGGCTGGGCTTGGTTAGTACTTGGATGGGAGACTGCCTGGGAATACCTGGTGCTGTAAGCCTTTCATTTTCATGTCATTGAACCGCTTTTGATCCAGAGAAGGGGT
Source organism: Aulonocara stuartgranti (assembly GCF_965226115.1). Lineage (NCBI taxonomy): Eukaryota > Metazoa > Chordata > Actinopteri > Cichliformes > Cichlidae > Aulonocara > Aulonocara stuartgranti. Next base: position 22,062,799 of record NC_138941.1, on the reverse strand, counting down.
GTATTAAAAGACCAAAAGCAGCTGCCCATTAATGAGGGCACATTAACGACACTGCTTTTGGCTGTTTTCCAATGTCTTGTGCTGCTAGCTGATGCCACCTACACCACACCAGGGCCTGTGGCTGCTGGCTGAGGCCAGTTACACCACACCAGAGCCTGTGGCTGCTGGCTGAAGCCACTTACACCACACCAGGGCCTTAGTTGCTATTGAGGCCACTTACACCACACCAGGGCCTGTGGCTGCTGGCTGAGGCCACCTACACCACACCAGGGCCTGTGGCTGCTGGCTGAGGCCACTTACACCACACCAGGGCCTGTGGCTCTTGCTCAGGCCACTCACATCACACCAGGCCCTGCGCTTCTGGCCGAGGCCATCTTCACCAAACCAGGCCCTGTGGTTCTTGCTCAGGCCACTTACACCACACCAGGGCCTGTGGCTGCTGGCTGAAGCCACTTACACCACACCAGGGCCTTAGTTGCTATTGAGGCCACTTACACCACACCAGGGCCTGTGGCTGCTGGCTGAGGCCACCTACACCACACCAGGGCCCTTTTGCTGCTGGCTGAGGCCACTTACACCACACCAGTGCCTGTGGCTTCTGGCTGAGGCCACTTACACCACACCAGGGCATGTGGCTGCTGGCTGAGGCCACTTACACCACACCAGGGCCTGTGGCTCTTGCTCAGGCCACTCACATCACACCAGGCCCTGCGCTTCTGGCCGAGGCCATCTTCACCAAACCAGGCCCTGTGGTTCTTGCTCAGGCCACTTACACCACACCAGGGCCTTATTTGCTATTGAGGCCACTTACACCACACCAGGGCCTGTGGCACTTGCTCAGGCCACTTACACCACACCAGGGCCTGTGGCACTTGCTCAGGCCACTTACACCACACCAGGGCCTGTGGCTGCTGGCTGAGGCCACTTACACCACACCAGGGCCTGTGGCTCTTGCTCAGGCCACTTACACCACACCAGGGCCTGTGTCACTGGCTGAGGCCACTTAGACCACACCAGGGCCTGTGGCTGCTGGCTGAGGCCACTCACAACACACCAGGGCCTGTGGCTGCTAGCTGAGGCCACTTACACCAAACCAGGGCCTGTGGCTGCTTGCTGAGGCCACCTACACCACACCAGGGCCTTAGTTGCTATTGAGGCCAATTACACCACACAAGGGCCTGTGGCTGCTGGCTGAGGCCACCTACACCACACCAGGGCCTGTGGCTGCTGGCTGAGGCCACTTACAACACACCAGGGCCTGTGGCTGCTGGCTGAGGCCACCTACACCACACCAGGGCCTGTGGCTGCTGGCTGAGGCCACTTACAACACACCAGGGTCTGTGGCTCTTGCTCAGGCCACTCATATCACACCAGGCCCTGTGGTTCTGGCCGAGGCCATCTTCACCAAACCAGGCCCTGTGCTGCTTGCTGTGGCCATGTACAACACACCAGGCCCTGTGCTGGTTCCTGACGCCATCTTCAACAATCCAGGGCCTGTGCTGTTGGATAAATGCCAAACTGAGCCTTTGGGTTAGGGTATTATGCAAACATGCAGGTATGGTTATAGGATTGTCTTCGTAACTTCAGGTACTTGCCACCTAATCACTTGAATCCATAAATTGAGACATTGTGCTGGGGCCAACAGATTACGGCCATACCACCCTGAGCACGCCCGACCTCGTCTGATCTCGGAAGCTAAGCAGGGCTGGGCTTGGTTAGTACTTGGATGGGAGACTGCCTGGGAATACCTGGTGCTGTAAGCCTTTCATGTCATTGAACCGCTTTTGATCCAGAGAAGGGGTGTATTAAAAGACCAAAAGCAGCTCCCCATTAATGAGGGCACATTAACGACATTGCTTTTGGCTGTTTTCCAATGTCTTGTGCTGCTAGCTGATGCCACCTACACCACACCACGGCCTTATTTGCTGGCTGAGGTCACTTACACCACACCAGGGCCTGTGGCTCTTGCTCAGGCCACTTACACCACACCAGGGCCTGTGGCTCTTGCTCAGGCCACTTACACCACACCAGGGCCTGTGGGACCGGCTGGGGCCACTTACACCACACCAGGGCCTGTGGCTGCTGGCTGAGGCCACTTACACCACACAAGGGCCTGAGGGACCGGCTGGGGCCACTTACACCACATCAGGGCCTGTGGCTGCTGGCTGAGGCCACTTACACCACACCAGGGCCTGTGGCTGCTGGCTGAGGCCACCTACACCACACCAGGGCCTTAGTTGCTATTGAGGCCAATTACACCACACCAGGGTCTGTGGCTCTTGCTCAGGCCACTTACACCACACCAGGGCCTGTGGCACTGGCTGAGGCCACTTACACCACACCAGGGCCTGTGGCTGCTGGCTTAGGCCACCTACACCACACCAGGGCCTTAGTTGCTATTGAGGCCAATTACACCACACAAGGGCCTGTGGCTGCTGGCTGAGGCCACCTACACCACACCAGGGCCTGTGGCTGCTGGCTGAGGCCACATACACCACACCAGTGCCTGTGGCTTCTGGCTGAGGCGACTTACACCACACCAGGGCCTGTGGCTGCTGGCTGAGGCCACTTACACCACACCAGGGCCTGTGGCTGCTGGCTGAGGCCACCTACACCACACCAGGGCATTAGTTGCTATTGAGGCCAATTACACCACACCAGGGTCTGTGGCTCTTGCTCAGGCCACTTACACCACACCAGGGCCTGTGGCTCTTGCTCAGGCCACTTACACCACACCAGGGCCTGTGGCTGCTGGCTGAGGCCACTTACACCACACCAGGGCCTGTGGCTGCTGGCTGAAGCCACCTACACCACACCAGGGCCTGTGGCTGGTGGCTGAGGCCACCTACACCACACCAGGGCCTGTGGCTGCTGGCTGAGGCCACCTACACCACACCAGGGCCTGTGGCTGCTGGCTGAGGCCACTTACACCACACCAGTGCCTGTGGCTTCTGGCTGAGGCGACTTACACCACACCAGGGCCTGTGGCTGCTGGCTGAGGCCACTTACACCACACCAAGGCCTGTGGCTCTTGCTCAGGCCACTCACATCACACCAGGCCCTGCGCTTCTGGCCGAGGCCATCTTCACCAAACCAGGCCCTGTGGTTCTTGCTCAGGCCACTTACACCACACCAGGGTCTGTGGCTCTTGCTGAGGCCACTTTCACCACACCAGGGCCTGTGGCTGCTGGCTGAGGCCACCTACACCACACCAGGGCATTCGTTGCTATTGAGGCCAATTACACCACACCAGGGTCTGTGGCTCTTTCTCAGGCCACTTACACCACACCAGGGCCTGTGGCTCTTGCTCAGGCCACTTACACCACACCAGGGCCTGTGGCACTGGCTGAGGCCACTTACACCACACCAGGGCCTGTGGCTGCTGGCTGAGGCCACTTACACCACACCAGGGCCTGTGGCTGCTGGCTGAGGCCACTTACACCACACCAGGGCCTGTGGCTGGTGGCTGAGGCCACCTACACCACACCAGGGCCTGTGGCTGCTGGCTGAGGCGACTTATACCACACCAGGGCCCTTTTGCTGCTGGCTGAGGCCACTTACACCACACCAGTGCCTGTGGCTTCTGTCTGAGGCGACTTACACCACACCAGGGCCTGTGGCTGCTGGCTGAGGCCAATTACACCACACCAGGGTCTGTGGCTCTTGCTCAGGCCACTTACACCACACCAGGGCCTGTGGCACTGGCTGAGGCCACTTACACCACACCAGGGCCTGTGGCTGCTGGCTGAGGCCACTTACACCACACCAGGGCCTGTGGCTGCTGGCTGAGGCCACTTACACCACACCAGGGCCTGTGGCTGCTGGCTGAGGCCACCTACACCACACCAGGGCCTGTGGCTGCTGGCTGAGGCGACTTACACCACACCAGGGCCCTTTTGCTGCTGGCTGAGGCCACTTACACCACACCAGTGCCTGTGGCTTCTGGCTGAGGCGACTTACACCACACCAGGGCCTGTGGCTGCTGGCTGAGGCCACTTACACCACACCAAGGCCTGTGGCTCTTGCTCCGGCCACTCACATCACACCAGGCCCTGCGCTTCTGGCCGAGGCCATCTTCACCAAACCAGGCCCTGTGCTGCTTGCTGTGGCCATGTACAACACACCAGGCCCTGTGCTGGTTCCTGAGGCCATCTTCAACAATCCAGGGCCTGTGCTGTTGGATAAATGCCAAACTGAGCCTTTGGGTTAGGGTATTATGCAAACATGCAGGTATGGTTATAGGATTGTCTTCGTAACTTCAGGTACTTGCCACCTAATCACTTGAATCCATAAATTGAGACATTGTGCTGGGGCCAGCAGCTTACGGCCAGCAGCTTACGGCCATACCACCCTGAGCACGCCCGACCTCGTCTGATCTCGGAAGCTAAGCAGGGCTGGGCTTGGTTAGTACTTGGATGGGAGACTGCCTGGGAATACCTGGTGCTGTAAGCCTTTCATTTTCATGTCATTGAACCGCTTTTGATCCAGAGAAGGGGTGTATTAAAAGACCAAAAGCAGCTGCCCATTAATGAGGGCACATTAACGACACTGCTTTTGGCTGTTTTCCAATGTCTTGTGCTGCTAGCTGATGCCACCTACACCACACCAGGGCCTGTGGCTGCTGGCTGAGGCCAGTTACACCACACCAGAGCCTGTGGCTGCTGGCTGAAGCCACTTACACCACACCAGGGCCTTAGTTGCTATTGAGGCCACTTACACCACACCAGGGCCTGTGGCTGCTGGCTGAGGCCACCTACACCACACCAGGGCCTGTGGCTGCTGGCTGAGGCCACTTACACCACACCAGGGCCTGTGGCTCTTGCTCAGGCCACTCACATCACACCAGGCCCTGCGCTTCTGGCCGAGGCCATCTTCACCAAACCAGGCCCTGTGGTTCTTGCTCAGGCCACTTACACCACACCAGGGCCTGTGGCTGCTGGCTGAAGCCACTTACACCACACCAGGGCCTTAGTTGCTATTGAGGCCACTTACACCACACCAGGGCCTGTGGCTGCTGGCTGAGGCCACCTACACCACACCAGGGCCCTTTTGCTGCTGGCTGAGGCCACTTACACCACACCAGTGCCTGTGGCTTCTGGCTGAGGCCACTTACACCACACCAGGGCATGTGGCTGCTGGCTGAGGCCACTTACACCACACCAGGGCCTGTGGCTCTTGCTCAGGCCACTCACATCACACCAGGCCCTGCGCTTCTGGCCGAGGCCATCTTCACCAAACCAGGCCCTGTGGTTCTTGCTCAGGCCACTTACACCACACCAGGGCCTTATTTGCTATTGAGGCCACTTACACCACACCAGGGCCTGTGGCACTTGCTCAGGCCACTTACACCACACCAGGGCCTGTGGCACTTGCTCAGGCCACTTACACCACACCAGGGCCTGTGGCTGCTGGCTGAGGCCACTTACACCACACCAGGGCCTGTGGCTCTTGCTCAGGCCACTTACACCACACCAGGGCCTGTGTCACTGGCTGAGGCCACTTAGACCACACCAGGGCCTGTGGCTGCTGGCTGAGGCCACTCACAACACACCAGGGCCTGTGGCTGCTAGCTGAGGCCACTTACACCAAACCAGGGCCTGTGGCTGCTTGCTGAGGCCACCTACACCACACCAGGGCCTTAGTTGCTATTGAGGCCAATTACACCACACAAGGGCCTGTGGCTGCTGGCTGAGGCCACCTACACCACACCAGGGCCTGTGGCTGCTGGCTGAGGCCACTTACAACACACCAGGGCCTGTGGCTGCTGGCTGAGGCCACCTACACCACACCAGGGCCTGTGGCTGCTGGCTGAGGCCACTTACAACACACCAGGGTCTGTGGCTCTTGCTCAGGCCACTCATATCACACCAGGCCCTGTGGTTCTGGCCGAGGCCATCTTCACCAAACCAGGCCCTGTGCTGCTTGCTGTGGCCATGTACAACACACCAGGCCCTGTGCTGGTTCCTGACGCCATCTTCAATAATCCTGGGCCTGTGCTGTTGGATAAATGCCAAACTGAGCCTTTGGGTTAGGGTATTATGCAAACATGCAGGTATGGTTATAGGATTGTCTTCGTAACTTCAGGTACTTGCCACCTAATCACTTGAATCCATAAATTGAGACATTGTGCTCGGGCCAGCAGCTTACGGCCATACCACCCTGAGCACGCCCGACCTCGTCTGATCTCGGAAGCTAAGCAGGGCTGGGCTTGGTTAGTACTTGAATGGGAGACTGCCTGGGAATACCTGGTGCTGTAAGCCTTTCATTTTCATGTCATTGAACCGCTTTTGATCCAGAGAAGGGGTGTATTAAAAGACCAAAAGCAGCTGCCCATTAATGAGGGCACATTAACGACATTGCTTTTGGCTGTTTTCCAATGTCTTGTGCTGCTAGCTGATGCCACTTACACCACACCAGGGCCTGTGGCTGCTGGCTGAGGCCACTTACACCACACCAGGGCCTGTGGCTGCTGGCTGAGGCCACTTACACCACACCAGGGCCTTAGTTGCTATTGAGGCCAATTACACCACACCATGGTCTGTGGCTCTTGCTCAGGCCACTTACACCACACCAGGGCCTGTGGCTGCTGGCTGAGGCCACTTACACCACACAAGGGCTTGTGGCTGCTGGCTGAGGCCACCTACACCACACCAGGGCCTGTGGCTGCTGGCTGAGGCCACCTACACCACACCAGGGCCTGTGGCTCTTGCTCAGGCCACTTACACCACACCAGGGCCTGTGGCTCTTGCTCAGGCCACTTACACCACACCAGGGCCTGTGGCTCTTGCTCAGGCCACTCATATCACACCAGGCTCTGTGCTTCTGGCTGAGGCCACTTAGACCACACCAGGGCCTGTGGCTGCTGGCTGAGGCCACTTACACCACACCAGGGCCCTTTTGCTGCTGGCTGAGGCCACTTACACCACACCAGGGCCTGTGGCTTCTGGCTGAGGCGACTTACACCACACCAGGGCCTGTGGCTGCTGGCTGAGGCCACTTACACCACACCAGGGCCTGTGGCTCTTGCTCAGGCCACTCACATCACACCAGGCCCTGCGCTTCTGGCCGAGGCCATCTTCACCAAACCAGGCCCTGTGGCTCTTGCTCAGGCCACTTACACCACACCAGGGCCTGTGGCTCTGGCTTAGGCCACTTACACCACACCAGGGCCTGTGGCACTTGCTCAGGCCACTTACACCACACCAGGGCCTGTGGCTGCTGGCTGAGGCCACTTACACCACACCAGGGCCTGTGGCACTGGCTGAGGCCACTTAGACCACACCAGGGCCTTAGTTGCTATTGAGGCCAATTACACCACACAAGGGCCTGTGGCTGCTGGCTGAGGCCACCTACACCACACCAGGGCCTGTGGCTGCTGGCTGAGGCCACTTACACCACACCAGGGCCTGAGTGACCGGCTGGGGCCACTTACACCACATCAGGGCCTGTGGCTCTGGCTGAGGCCACTTACACCACACCAGGGCCTGTGGCTGCTGGCTGAGGCCAGTTACACCACACCAGAGCCTGTGGCTGCTGGCTGAAGCCACTTACACCACACCAGGGCCTTAGTTGCTATTGAGGCCACTTACACCACACCAGGGCCTGTGGCTGCTGGCTGAGGCCACCTACACCACACCAGGGCCTGTGGCTGCTGGCTGAGGCCACTTACACCACACCAGGGCCTTAGTTGCTATTGAGGCCAATTACACCACACCATGGTCTGTGGCTCTTGCTCAGGCCACTTACACCACACCAGGGCCTGTGGCTGCTGGCTGAGGCCACTTACACCACACCAGGGCCTGTGGCTCTTACTCAGGCCACTTACACCACACCAGGGCCTGTGGCACTGGCTGAGGCCACTTAGACCACACCAGGGCCTGTGGCTGCTGGCTGAGGCCACTTACACCACACCAGGGCCTGTGGCTGCTGGCTGAGGCCACTTACACCAAACCAGGGCCTGTGGCTGCTTGCTGAGGCCATCTTCACCAAACCAGGCCCTGTGTTGCTTGCTGTGGCCATGTAAAACACACCAGGTCCTGTGCTGGTTCTTGAGGCCATCTTCAACAATCCAGGGCCTGTGCTGTTGGATAAATGCCAAACTGAGCCTTTGGGTTAGGGTATTATGCAAACATGCAGGTATGGTTATAGGATTGTCTTCGTAACTTCAGGTACTTGCCACCTAATCACTTGAATCCATAAATTGAGACATTGTGCTGGGGCCAGCAGCTTACGGCCATACCACCCTGAGCACGCCCGACCTCGTCTGATCTCGGAAGCTAAGCAGGGCTGGGCTTGGTTAGTACTTGGTTGGGAGACTGCCTGGGAATACCTGGTGCTGTAAGCCTTTCATTTTCATGTCATTGAACCGCTTTTGATCCAGAGAAGGGGTGTATTAAAAGACCAAAAGCAGCTCCCCATTAATGAGGGCACATTAACGACACTGCTTTTGGCTGTTTTCCAATGTCTTGTGCTGCTAGCTGATGCCACTTACACCACACCAGGGCCTGTGGCTGCTGGCTGAGGCCACCTACACCACACCAGGGCCTGTGGCTGCTGGCTGAGGCCACTTACACCACACAAGGGCTTGTGGCTGCTGGCTGAGGCCACCTACACCACACCAGGGCCTGTGGCTGCTGGCTGAGGCCACCTACACCACACCAGGGCCTGTGGCTCTTGCTCAGGCCACTTACACCACACCAGGGCCTGTGGCTCTTGCTCAGGCCACTTACACCACACCAGGGCCTGTGGCTCTTGCTCAGGCCACTCATATCACACCAGGCTCTGTGCTTCTGGCTGAGGCCACTTAGACCACACCAGGGCCTGTGGCTGCTGGCTGAGGCCACTTACACCACACCAGGGCCTGTGGCTGCTGGCTGAGGCCATCTACACCACACCAGGGCCTGTGGCTGCTGGCTGAGGCGACTTACACCACACCAGGGCCCTTTTGCTGCTGGCTGAGGCCACTTACACCACACCAGTGCCTGTGGCTTCTGGCTGAGGCGACTTACACCACACCAGGGCCTGTGGCTGCTGGCTGAGGCCACTTACACCACACCAGGGCCTGTGGCACTGGCTGAGGCCACTTAGACCACACCAGGGCCTGTGGCTGCTGGCTGAGGCCACCTACACCACACCAGGGCCTTAGTTGCTATTGAGGCCAATTACACCACACCATGGTCTGTGGCTCTTGCTCAGGCCACTTACACCACACCAGGGCCTGTGGCTGCTGGCTGAGGCCACTTACACCACACAAGGGCTTGTGGCTGCTGGCTGAGGCCACCTACACCACACCAGGGCCTGTGGCTGCTGGCTGAGGCCACCTACACCACACCAGGGCCTGTGGCTCTTGCTCAGGCCACTTACACCACACCAGGGCCTGTGGCTCTTGCTCAGGCCACTTACACCACACCAGGGCCTGTGGCTCTTGCTCAGGCCACTCATATCACACCAGGCTCTGTGCTTCTGGCTGAGGCCACTTAGACCACACCAGGGCCTGTGGCTGCTGGCTGAGGCCACTTACACCACACCAGGGCCTGTGGCTGCTGGCTGAGGCCATCTACACCACACCAGGGCCTGTGGCTGCTGGCTGAGGCGACTTACACCACACCAGGGCCCTTTTGCTGCTGGCTGAGGCCACTTACACCACACCAGTGCCTGTGGCTTCTGGCTGAGGCGACTTACACCACACCAGGGCCTGTGGCTGCTGGCTGAGGCCACTTACACCACACCAGGGCCTGTGGCACTGGCTGAGGCCACTTAGACCACACCAGGGCCTGTGGCTGCTGGCTGAGGCCACCTACACCACACCAGGGCCTTAGTTGCTATTGAGGCCAATTACACCACACAAGGGCCTGTGGCTGCTGGCTGAGGCCACCTACACCACACCAGGGCCTGTGGCTGCTGGCTGAGGCCACTTACACCACACCAGGGCCTGAGTGACCGGCTGGGGCCACTTACACCACATCAGGGCCTGTGGCTCTGGCTGAGGCCACTTACACCACACCAGGGCCTGTGGCTGCTGGCTGAGGCCAGTTACACCACACCAGAGCCTGTGGCTGCTGGCTGAAGCCACTTACACCACACCAGGGCCTTAGTTGCTATTGAGGCCACTTACACCACACCAGGGCCTGTGGCTGCTGGCTGAGGCCACCTACACCACACCAGGGCCTGTGGCTGCTGGCTGAGGCCACTTACACCACACCAGGGCCTGTGGCTGCTGGCTGAAGCCACTTACACCACACCAGGGCCTTAGTTGCTATTGAGGCCACTTACACCACACCAGGGCCTGTGGCTGCTGGCTGAGGCCACCTACACCACACCAGGGCCCTTTTGCTGCTGGCTGAGGCCACTTACACCACACCAGGGCCTTAGTTGCTATTGAGGCCAATTACACCACACCATGGTCTGTGGCTCTTGCTCAGGCCACTTACACCACACCAGGGCCTGTGGCTGCTGGCTGAGGCCACTTACACCACACCAAGGCCTGTGGCTCTTACTCAGGCCACTTACACCACACCAGGGCCTGTGGCACTGGCTGAGGCCACTTAGACCACACCAGGGCCTGTGGCTGCTGGCTGAGGCCACTTACACCACACCAGGGCCTGTGGCTGCTGGCTGAGGCCACTTACACCAAACCAGGGCCTGTGGCTGCTTGCTGAGGCCATCTTCACCAAACCAGGCCCTGTGTTGCTTGCTGTGGCCATGTAAAACACACCAGGTCCTGTGGCTGCTGGCTGAGGCCACTTACACCACACCAAGGCCTGTGGCTCTTACTCAGGCCACTTACACCACACCAGGGCCTGTGGCACTGGCTGAGGCCACTTAGACCACACCAGGGCCTGTGGCTGCTGGCTGAGGCCACTTACACCACACCAGGGCCTGTGGCTGCTGGCTGAGGCCACTTACAACACACCAAGGCCTGTGGCTCTTGCTCAGGCCACTCATATCACACCAGGCCCTGTGCTTCTGGCCGAGGCCATCTTCACCAAACCAGGCCCTGTGCTGCTTGCTGTGGCCATGTACAACACACCAGGCCCTGTGCTGGTTCCTGACGCCATCTTCAACAATCCAGGGCCTGTGCTGTTGGATAAATGCCAAACTGAGCCTTTGGGTTAGGGTATTATGCAAACATGCAGGTATGGTTATAGGATTGTCTTCGTAACTTCAGGTACTTGCCACCTAATCACTTGAATCCATAAATTGAGACATTGTGCTGGGGCCAACAGATTACGGCCATACCACCCTGAGCACGCCCGACCTCGTCTGATCTCGGAAGCTAAGCAGGGCTGGGCTTGGTTAGTACTTGGATGGGAGACTGCCTGGGAATACCTGGTGCTGTAAGCCTTTCATTTTCATGTCATTGAACCGCTTTTGATCCAGAGAAGGGGTGTATTAAAAGACCAAAAGCAGCTCCCCATTAATGAGGGCACATTAACGACATTGCTTTTGGCTGTTTTCCAATGTCTTGTGCTGCTAGCTGATGCCACCTACACCACACCACGGCCTTATTTGCTGGCTGAGGTCACTTACACCACACCAGGGCCTGTGGCTCTTGCTCAGGCCACTTACACCACACCAGGGCCTGTGGCTCTTGCTCAGGCCACTTACACCACACCAGGGCCTGTGGGACCGGCTGGGGCCACTTACACCACACCAGGGCCTGTGGCTGCTGGCTGAGGCCACTTACACCACACAAGGGCCTGAGGGACCGGCTGGGGCCACTTACACCACATCAGGGCCTGTGGCTGCTGGCTGAGGCCACTTACACCACACCAGGGCCTGTGGCTGCTGGCTGAGGCCACCTACACCACACCAGGGCCTTAGTTGCTATTGAGGCCAATTACACCACACCAGGGTCTGTGGCTCTTGCTCAGGCCACTTACACCACACCAGGGCCTGTGGCACTGGCTGAGGCCACTTACACCACACCAGGGCCTGTGGCTGCTGGCTTAGGCCACCTACACCACACCAGGGCCTTAGTTGCTATTGAGGCCAATTACACCACACAAGGGCCTGTGGCTGCTGGCTGAGGCCACCTACACCACACCAGGGCCTGTGGCTGCTGGCTGAGGCCACTTACACCACACCAGTGCCTGTGGCTTCTGGCTGAGGCCACTTACACCACACCAGGGCCTGTGGCTGCTGGCTGAGGCCACTTACACCACACCAGGGCCTGTGGCTGCTGGCTGAGGCCACCTACACCACACCAGGGCATTAGTTGCTATTGAGGCCAATTACACCACACCAGGGTCTGTGGCTCTTGCTCAGGCCACTTACACCACACCAGGGCCTGTGGCTCTTGCTCAGGCCACTTACACCACACCAGGGCCTGTGGCTGCTGGCTGAGGCCACTTACACCACACCAGGGCCTGTGGCTGCTGGCTGAGGCCACCTACACCACACCAGGGCCTGTGGCTGGTGGCTGAGGCCACCTACACCACACCAGGGCCTGTGGCTGCTGGCTGAGGCCACCTACACCACACCAGGGCCTGTGGCTGCTGGCTGAGGCCACTTACACCACACCAGTGCCTGTGGCTTCTGGCTGAGGCGACTTACACCACACCAGGGCCTGTGGCTGCTGGCTGAGGCCACTTACACCACACCAAGGCCTGTGGCTCTTGCTCAGGCCACTCACATCACACCAGGCCCTGCGCTTCTGGCCGAGGCCATCTTCACCAAACCAGGCCCTGTGGTTCTTGCTCAGGCCACTTACACCACACCAGGGTCTGTGGCTCTTGCTGAGGCCACTTTCACCACACCAGGGCCTGTGGCTGCTGGCTGAGGCCACCTACACCACACCAGGGCATTCGTTGCTATTGAGGCCAATTACACCACACCAGGGTCTGTGGCTCTTGCTCAGGCCACTTACACCACACCAGGGCCTGTGGCTCTTGCTCAGGCCACTTACACCACACCAGGGCCTGTGGCACTGGCTGAGGCCACTTACACCACACCAGGGCCTGTGGCTGCTGGCTGAGGCCACTTACACCACACCAGGGCCTGTGGCTGCTGGCTGAGGCCACTTACACCACACCAGGGCCTGTGGCTGGTGGCTGAGGCCACCTACACCACACCAGGGCCTGTGGCTGCTGGCTGAGGCGACTTATACCACACCAGGGCCCTTTTGCTGCTGGCTGAGGCCACTTACACCACACCAGTGCCTGTGGCTTCTGTCTGAGGCGACTTACACCACACCAGGGCCTGTGGCTGCTGGCTGAGGCCAATTACACCACACCAGGGTCTGTGGCTCTTGCTCAGGCCACTTACACCACACCAGGGCCTGTGGCACTGGCTGAGGCCACTTACACCACACCAGGGCCTGTGGCTGCTGGCTGAGGCCACTTACACCACACCAGGGCCTGTGGCTGCTGGCTGAGGCCACCTACACCACACCAGGGCCTGTGGCTGCTGGCTGAGGCGACTTACACCACACCAGGGCCCTTTTGCTGCTGGCTGAGGCCACTTACACCACACCAGTGCCTGTGGCTTCTGGCTGAGGCGACTTACACCACACCAGGGCCTTAGTTGCTATTGAGGCCAATTACACCACACCATGGTCTGTGGCTCTTGCTCAGGCCACTTACACCACACCAGGGCCTGTGGCTGCTGGCTGAGGCCACTTACACCACACCAGGGCCTGTGGCTCTTACTCAGGCCACTTACACCACACCAGGGCCTGTGGCACTGGCTGAGGCCACTTAGACCACACCAGGGCCTGTGGCTGCTGGCTGAGGCCACTTACACCACACCAGGGCCTGTGGCTGCTGGCTGAGGCCACTTACACCAAACCAGGGCCTGTGGCTGCTTGCTGAGGCCATCTTCACCAAACCAGACCCTGTGTTGCTTGCTGTGGCCATGTAAAACACACCAGGTCCTGTGCTGGTTCTTGAGGCCATCTTCAACAATCCAGGGCCTGTGCTGTTGGATAAATGCCAAACTGAGCCTTTGGGTTAGGGTATTATGCAAACATGCAGGTATGGTTATAGGATTGTCTTCGTAACTTCAGGTACTTGCCACCTAATCACTTGAATCCATAAATTGAGACATTGTGCTGGGGCCAGCAGCTTACGGCCATACCACCCTGAGCACGCCCGACCTCGTCTGATCTCGGAAGCTAAGCAGGGCTGGGCTTGGTTAGTACTTGGTTGGGAGACTGCCTGGGAATACCTGGTGCTGTAAGCCTTTCATTTTCATGTCATTGAACCGCTTTTGATCCAGAGAAGGGGTGTATTAAAAGACCAAAAGCAGCTCCCCATTAATGAGGGCACATTAACGACATTGCTTTTGGCTGTTTTCCAATGTCTTGTGCTGCTAGCTGATGCCACCTACACCACACCACGGCCTTATTTGCTGGCTGAGGTCACTTACACCACACCAGGGCCTGTGGCTCTTGCTCAGGCCACTTACACCACACCAGGGCCTGTGGCTCTTGCTCAGGCCACTTACACCACACCAGGGCCTGTGGGACCGGCTGGGGCCACTTACACCACACCAGGGCCTGTGGCTGCTGGCTGAGGCCACTTACACCACACAAGGGCCTGAGGGACCGGCTGGGGCCACTTACACCACATCAGGGCCTGTGGCTGCTGGCTGAGGCCACTTACACCACACCAGGGCCTGTGGCTGCTGGCTGAGGCCACCTACACCACACCAGGGCCTTAGTTGCTATTGAGGCCAATTACACCACACCAGGGTCTGTGGCTCTTGCTCAGGCCACTTACACCACACCAGGGCCTGTGGCACTGGCTGAGGCCACTTACACCACACCAGGGCCTGTGGCTGCTGGCTTAGGCCACCTACACCACACCAGGGCCTTAGTTGCTATTGAGGCCAATTACACCACACAAGGGCCTGTGGCTGCTGGCTGAGGCCACCTACACCACACCAGGGCCTGTGGCTGCTGGCTGAGGCCACTTACACCACACCAGTGCCTGTGGCTTCTGGCTGAGGCGACTTACACCACACCAGGGCCTGTGGCTGCTGGCTGAGGCCACTTACACCACACCAGGGCCTGTGGCTGCTGGCTGAGGCCACCTACACCACACCAGGGCATTAGTTGCTATTGAGGCCAATTACACCACACCAGGGTCTGTGGCTCTTGCTCAGGCCACTTACACCACACCAGGGCCTGTGGCTCTTGCTCAGGCCACTTACACCACACCAGGGCCTGTGGCTGCTGGCTGAGGCCACTTACACCACACCAGGGCCTGTGGCTGCTGGCTGAGGCCACCTACACCACACCAGGGCCTGTGGCTGGTGGCTGAGGCCACCTACACCACACCAGGGCCTGTGGCTGCTGGCTGAGGCCACCTACACCACACCAGGGCCTGTGGCTGCTGGCTGAGGCCACTTACACCACACCAGTGCCTGTGGCTTCTGGCTGAGGCGACTTACACCACACCAGGGCCTGTGGCTGCTGGCTGAGGCCACTTACACCACACCAAGGCCTGTGGCTCTTGCTCAGGCCACTCACATCACACCAGGCCCTGCGCTTCTGGCCGAGGCCATCTTCACCAAACCAGGCCCTGTGGTTCTTGCTCAGGCCACTTACACCACACCAGGGTCTGTGGCTCTTGCTGAGGCCACTTTCACCACACCAGGGCCTGTGGCTGCTGGCTGAGGCCACCTACACCACACCAGGGCATTCGTTGCTATTGAGGCCAATTACACCACACCAGGGTCTGTGGCTCTTGCTCAGGCCACTTACACCACACCAGGGCCTGTGGCTCTTGCTCAGGCCACTTACACCACACCAGGGCCTGTGGCACTGGCTGAGGCCACTTACACCACACCAGGGCCTGTGGCTGCTGGCTGAGGCCACTTACACCACACCAGGGCCTGTGGCTGCTGGCTGAGGCCACTTACACCACACCAGGGCCTGTGGCTGGTGGCTGAGGCCACCTACACCACACCAGGGCCTGTGGCTGCTGGCTGAGGCGACTTATACCACACCAGGGCCCTTTTGCTGCTGGCTGAGGCCACTTACACCACACCAGTGCCTGTGGCTTCTGTCTGAGGCGACTTACACCACACCAGGGCCTGTGGCTGCTGGCTGAGGCCAATTACACCACACCAGGGTCTGTGGCTCTTGCTCAGGCCACTTACACCACACCAGGGCCTGTGGCACTGGCTGAGGCCACTTACACCACACCAGGGCCTGTGGCTGCTGGCTGAGGCCACTTACACCACACCAGGGCCTGTGGCTGCTGGCTGAGGCCACTTACACCACACCAGGGCCTGTGGCTGCTGGCTGAGGCCACCTACACCACACCAGGGCCTGTGGCTGCTGGCTGAGGCGACTTACACCACACCAGGGCCCTTTTGCTGCTGGCTGAGGCCACTTACACCACACCAGTGCCTGTGGCTTCTGGCTGAGGCGACTTACACCACACCAGGGCCTGTGGCTGCTGGCTGAGGCCACTTACACCACACCAAGGCCTGTGGCTCTTGCTCCGGCCACTCACATCACACCAGGCCCTGCGCTTCTGGCCGAGGCCATCTTCACCAAACCAGGCCCTGTGCTGCTTGCTGTGGCCATGTACAACACACCAGGCCCTGTGCTGGTTCCTGAGGCCATCTTCAACAATCCAGGGCCTGTGCTGTTGGATAAATGCCAAACTGAGCCTTTGGGTTAGGGTATTATGCAAACATGCAGGTATGGTTATAGGATTGTCTTCGTAACTTCAGGTACTTGCCACCTAATCACTTGAATCCATAAATTGAGACATTGTGCTGGGGCCAGCAGCTTACGGCCATACCACCCTGAGCACGCCCGACCTCGTCTGATCTCGGAAGCTAAGCAGGGCTGGGCTTGGTTAGTACTTGGATGGGAGACTGCCTGGGAATACCTGGTGCTGTAAGCCTTTCATTTTCATGTCATTGAACCGCTTTTGATCCAGAGAAGGGGTGTATTAAAAGACCAAAAGCAGCTGCCCATTAATGAGGGCACATTAACGACACTGCTTTTGGCTGTTTTCCAATGTCTTGTGCTGCTAGCTGATGCCACCTACACCACACCAGGGCCTGTGGCTGCTGGCTGAGGCCAGTTACACCACACCAGAGCCTATGGCTGCTGGCTGAAGCCACTTACACCACACCAGGGCCTTAGTTGCTATTGAGGCCACTTACACCACACCAGGGCCTGTGGCTGCTGGCTGAGGCCACCTACACCACACCAGGGCCTGTGGCTGCTGGCTGAGGCCACTTACACCACACCAGGGCCTGTGGCTCTTGCTCAGGCCACTCACATCACACCAGGCCCTGCGCTTCTGGCCGAGGCCATCTTCACCAAACCAGGCCCTGTGGTTCTTGCTCAGGCCACTTACACCACACCAGGGCCTGTGGCTGCTGGCTGAAGCCACTTACACCACACCAGGGCCTTAGTTGCTATTGAGGCCACTTACACCACACCAGGGCCTGTGGCTGCTGGCTGAGGCCACCTACACCACACCAGGGCCCTTTTGCTGCTGGCTGAGGCCACTTACACCACACCAGTGCCTGTGGCTTCTGGCTGAGGCCACTTACACCACACCAGGGCATGTGGCTGCTGGCTGAGGCCACTTACACCACACCAGGGCCTGTGGCTCTTGCTCAGGCCACTCACATCACACCAGGCCCTGCGCTTCTGGCCGAGGCCATCTTCACCAAACCAGGCCCTGTGGTTCTTGCTCAGGCCACTTACACCACACCAGGGCCTTATTTGCTATTGAGGCCACTTACACCACACCAGGGCCTGTGGCACTTGCTCAGGCCACTTACACCACACCAGGGCCTGTGGCACTTGCTCAGGCCACTTACACCACACCAGGGCCTGTGGCTGCTGGCTGAGGCCACTTACACCACACCAGGGCCTGTGGCTCTTGCTCAGGCCACTTACACCACACCAGGGCCTGTGTCACTGGCTGAGGCCACTTAGACCACACCAGGGCCTGTGGCTGCTGGCTGAGGCCACTCACAACACACCAGGGCCTGTGGCTGCTAGCTGAGGCCACTTACACCAAACCAGGGCCTGTGGCTGCTTGCTGAGGCCACCTACACCACACCAGGGCCTTAGTTGCTATTGAGGCCAATTACACCACACAAGGGCCTGTGGCTGCTGGCTGAGGCCACCTACACCACACCAGGGCCTGTGGCTGCTGGCTGAGGCCACTTACAACACACCAGGGCCTGTGGCTGCTGGCTGAGGCCACCTACACCACACCAGGGCCTGTGGCTGCTGGCTGAGGCCACTTACAACACACCAGGGTCTGTGGCTCTTGCTCAGGCCACTCATATCACACCAGGCCCTGTGGTTCTGGCCGAGGCCATCTTCACCAAACCAGGCCCTGTGCTGCTTGCTGTGGCCATGTACAACACACCAGGCCCTGTGCTGGTTCCTGACGCCATCTTCAATAATCCTGGGCCTGTGCTGTTGGATAAATGCCAAACTGAGCCTTTGGGTTAGGGTATTATGCAAACATGCAGGTATGGTTATAGGATTGTCTTCGTAACTTCAGGTACTTGCCACCTAATCACTTGAATCCATAAATTGAGACATTGTGCTCGGGCCAGCAGCTTACGGCCATACCACCCTGAGCACGCCCGACCTCGTCTGATCTCGGAAGCTAAGCAGGGCTGGGCTTGGTTAGTACTTGGATGGGAGACTGCCTGGGAATACCTTGTGCTGTAAGCCTTTCATTTTCATGTCATTGAACCGCTTTTGATCCAGAGAAGGGGTGTATTAAAAGACCAAAAGCAGCTGCCCATTAATGAGGGCACATTAACGACATTGCTTTTGGCTGTTTTCCAATGTCTTGTGCTGCTAGCTGATGCCACTTACACCACACCAGGGCCTGTGGCTGCTGGCTGAGGCCACTTACACCACACCAGGGCCTGTGGCTGCTGGCTGAGGCCACTTACACCACACCAGGGCCTTAGTTGCTATTGAGGCCAATTACACCACACCATGGTCTGTGGCTCTTGCTCAGGCCACTTACACCACACCAGGGCCTGTGGCTGCTGGCTGAGGCCACTTACACCACACAAGGGCTTGTGGCTGCTGGCTGAGGCCACCTACACCACACCAGGGCCTGTGGCTGCTGGCTGAGGCCACCTACACCACACCAGGGCCTGTGGCTCTTGCTCAGGCCACTTACACCACACCAGGGCCTGTGGCTCTTGCTCAGGCCACTTACACCACACCAGGGCCTGTGGCTCTTGCTCAGGCCACTCATATCACACCAGGCTCTGTGCTTCTGGCTGAGGCCACTTAGACCACACCAGGGCCTGTGGCTGCTGGCTGAGGCCACTTACACCACACCAGGGCCCTTTTGCTGCTGGCTGAGGCCACTTACACCACACCAGGGCCTGTGGCTTCTGGCTGAGGCGACTTACACCACACCAGGGCCTGTGGCTGCTGGCTGAGGCCACTTACACCACACCAGGGCCTGTGGCTCTTGCTCAGGCCACTCACATCACACCAGGCCCTGCGCTTCTGGCCGAGGCCATCTTCACCAAACCAGGCCCTGTGGCTCTTGCTCAGGCCACTTACACCACACCAGGGCCTGTGGCTCTGGCTTAGGCCACTTACACCACACCAGGGCCTGTGGCACTTGCTCAGGCCACTTACACCACACCAGGGCCTGTGGCTGCTGGCTGAGGCCACTTACACCACACCAGGGCCTGTGGCACTGGCTGAGGCCACTTAGACCACACCAGGGCCTGTGGCTGCTGGCTGAGGCCACCTACACCACACCAGGGCCTTAGTTGCTATTGAGGCCAATTACACCACACAAGGGCCTGTGGCTGCTGGCTGAGGCCACCTACACCACACCAGGGCCTGTGGCTGCTGGCTGAGGCCACTTACACCACACCAGGGCCTGAGTGACCGGCTGGGGCCACTTACACCACATCAGGGCCTGTGGCTCTGGCTGAGGCCACTTACACCACACCAGGGCCTGTGGCTGCTGGCTGAGGCCAGTTACACCACACCAGAGCCTGTGGCTGCTGGCTGAAGCCACTTACACCACACCAGGGCCTTAGTTGCTATTGAGGCCACTTACACCACACCAGGGCCTGTGGCTGCTGGCTGAGGCCACCTACACCACACCAGGGCCTGTGGCTGCTGGCTGAGGCCACTTACACCACACCAGGGCCTTAGTTGCTATTGAGGCCAATTACACCACACCATGGTCTGTGGCTCTTGCTCAGGCCACTTACACCACACCAGGGCCTGTGGCTGCTGGCTGAGGCCACTTACACCACACCAGGGCCTGTGGCTCTTACTCAGGCCACTTACACCACACCAGGGCCTGTGGCACTGGCTGAGGCCACTTAGACCACACCAGGGCCTGTGGCTGCTGGCTGAGGCCACTTACACCACACCAGGGCCTGTGGCTGCTGGCTGAGGCCACTTACACCAAACCAGGGCCTGTGGCTGCTTGCTGAGGCCATCTTCACCAAACCAGACCCTGTGTTGCTTGCTGTGGCCATGTAAAACACACCAGGTCCTGTGCTGGTTCTTGAGGCCATCTTCAACAATCCAGGGCCTGTGCTGTTGGATAAATGCCAAACTGAGCCTTTGGGTTAGGGTATTATGCAAACATGCAGGTATGGTTATAGGATTGTCTTCGTAACTTCAGGTACTTGCCACCTAATCACTTGAATCCATAAATTGAGACATTGTGCTGGGGCCAGCAGCTTACGGCCATACCACCCTGAGCACGCCCGACCTCGTCTGATCTCGGAAGCTAAGCAGGGCTGGGCTTGGTTAGTACTTGGTTGGGAGACTGCCTGGGAATACCTGGTGCTGTAAGCCTTTCATTTTCATGTCATTGAACCGCTTTTGATCCAGAGAAGGGGTGTATTAAAAGACCAAAAGCAGCTCCCCATTAATGAGGGCACATTAACGACATTGCTTTTGGCTGTTTTCCAATGTCTTGTGCTGCTAGCTGATGCCACCTACACCACACCACGGCCTTATTTGCTGGCTGAGGTCACTTACACCACACCAGGGCCTGTGGCTCTTGCTCAGGCCACTTACACCACACCAGGGCCTGTGGCTCTTGCTCAGGCCACTTACACCACACCAGGGCCTGTGGGACCGGCTGGGGCCACTTACACCACACCAGGGCCTGTGGCTGCTGGCTGAGGCCACTTACACCACACAAGGGCCTGAGGGACCGGCTGGGGCCACTTACACCACATCAGGGCCTGTGGCTGCTGGCTGAGGCCACTTACACCACACCAGGGCCTGTGGCTGCTGGCTGAGGCCACCTACACCACACCAGGGCCTTAGTTGCTATTGAGGCCAATTACACCACACCAGGGTCTGTGGCTCTTGCTCAGGCCACTTACACCACACCAGGGCCTGTGGCACTGGCTGAGGCCACTTACACCACACCAGGGCCTGTGGCTGCTGGCTTAGGCCACCTACACCACACCAGGGCCTTAGTTGCTATTGAGGCCAATTACACCACACAAGGGCCTGTGGCTGCTGGCTGAGGCCACCTACACCACACCAGGGCCTGTGGCTGCTGGCTGAGGCCACTTACACCACACCAGGGCCTGTGGCTGCTGGCTGAGGCCACTTACACCAAACCAGGGCCTGTGGCTGCTTGCTGAGGCCATCTTCACCAAACCAGACCCTGTGTTGCTTGCTGTGGCCATGTAAAACACACCAGGTCCTGTGCTGGTTCTTGAGGCCATCTTCAACAATCCAGGGCCTGTGCTGTTGGATAAATGCCAAACTGAGCCTTTGGGTTAGGGTATTATGCAAACATGCAGGTATGGTTATAGGATTGTCTTCGTAACTTCAGGTACTTGCCACCTAATCACTTGAATCCATAAATTGAGACATTGTGCTGGGGCCAGCAGCTTACGGCCATACCACCCTGAGCACGCCCGACCTCGTCTGATCTCGGAAGCTAAGCAGGGCTGGGCTTGGTTAGTACTTGGTTGGGAGACTGCCTGGGAATACCTGGTGCTGTAAGCCTTTCATTTTCATGTCATTGAACCGCTTTTGATCCAGAGAAGGGGTGTATTAAAAGACCAAAAGCAGCTGCCCATTAATGAGGGCACATTAACGACACTGCTTTTGGCTGTTTTCCAATGTCTTGTGCTGCTAGCTGATGCCACCTACACCACACCAGGGCCTGTGGCTGCTGGCTGAGGCCAGTTACACCACACCAGAGCCTGTGGCTGCTGGCTGAAGCCACTTACACCACACCAGGGCCTTAGTTGCTATTGAGGCCACTTACACCACACCAGGGCCTGTGGCTGCTGGCTGAGGCCACCTACACCACACCAGGGCCTGTGGCTGCTGGCTGAGGCCACTTACACCACACCAGGGCCTGTGGCTCTTGCTCAGGCCACTCACATCACACCAGGCCCTGCGCTTCTGGCCGAGGCCATCTTCACCAAACCAGGCCCTGTGGTTCTTGCTCAGGCCACTTACACCACACCAGGGCCTGTGGCTGCTGGCTGAAGCCACTTACACCACACCAGGGCCTTAGTTGCTATTGAGGCCACTTACACCACACCAGGGCCTGTGGCTGCTGGCTGAGGCCACCTACACCACACCAGGGCCCTTTTGCTGCTGGCTGAGGCCACTTACACCACACCAGTGCCTGTGGCTTCTGGCTGAGGCCACTTACACCACACCAGGGCATGTGGCTGCTGGCTGAGGCCACTTACACCACACCAGGGCCTGTGGCTCTTGCTCAGGCCACTCACATCACACCAGGCCCTGCGCTTCTGGCCGAGGCCATCTTCACCAAACCAGGCCCTGTGGTTCTTGCTCAGGCCACTTACACCACACCAGGGCCTTATTTGCTATTGAGGCCACTTACACCACACCAGGGCCTGTGGCACTTGCTCAGGCCACTTACACCACACCAGGGCCTGTGGCACTTGCTCAGGCCACTTACACCACACCAGGGCCTGTGGCTGCTGGCTGAGGCCACTTACACCACACCAGGGCCTGTGGCTCTTGCTCAGGCCACTTACACCACACCAGGGCCTGTGTCACTGGCTGAGGCCACTTAGACCACACCAGGGCCTGTGGCTGCTGGCTGAGGCCACTCACAACACACCAGGGCCTGTGGCTGCTAGCTGAGGCCACTTACACCAAACCAGGGCCTGTGGCTGCTTGCTGAGGCCACCTACACCACACCAGGGCCTTAGTTGCTATTGAGGCCAATTACACCACACAAGGGCCTGTGGCTGCTGGCTGAGGCCACCTACACCACACCAGGGCCTGTGGCTGCTGGCTGAGGCCACTTACAACACACCAGGGCCTGTGGCTGCTGGCTGAGGCCACCTACACCACACCAGGGCCTGTGGCTGCTGGCTGAGGCCACTTACAACACACCAGGGTCTGTGGCTCTTGCTCAGGCCACTCATATCACACCAGGCCCTGTGGTTCTGGCCGAGGCCATCTTCACCAAACCAGGCCCTGTGCTGCTTGCTGTGGCCATGTACAACACACCAGGCCCTGTGCTGGTTCCTGACGCCATCTTCAATAATCCTGGGCCTGTGCTGTTGGATAAATGCCAAACTGAGCCTTTGGGTTAGGGTATTATGCAAACATGCAGGTATGGTTATAGGATTGTCTTCGTAACTTCAGGTACTTGCCACCTAATCACTTGAATCCATAAATTGAGACATTGTGCTCGGGCCAGCAGCTTACGGCCATACCACCCTGAGCACGCCCGACCTCGTCTGATCTCGGAAGCTAAGCAGGGCTGGGCTTGGTTAGTACTTGGATGGGAGACTGCCTGGGAATACCTTGTGCTGTAAGCCTTTCATTTTCATGTCATTGAACCGCTTTTGATCCAGAGAAGGGGTGTATTAAAAGACCAAAAGCAGCTGCCCATTAATGAGGGCACATTAACGACATTGCTTTTGGCTGTTTTCCAATGTCTTGTGCTGCTAGCTGATGCCACTTACACCACACCAGGGCCTGTGGCTGCTGGCTGAGGCCACTTACACCACACCAGGGCCTGTGGCTGCTGGCTGAGGCCACTTACACCACACCAGGGCCTTAGTTGCTATTGAGGCCAATTACACCACACCATGGTCTGTGGCTCTTGCTCAGGCCACTTACACCACACCAGGGCCTGTGGCTGCTGGCTGAGGCCACTTACACCACACAAGGGCTTGTGGCTGCTGGCTGAGGCCACCTACACCACACCAGGGCCTGTGGCTGCTGGCTGAGGCCACCTACACCACACCAGGGCCTGTGGCTCTTGCTCAGGCCACTTACACCACACCAGGGCCTGTGGCTCTTGCTCAGGCCACTTACACCACACCAGGGCCTGTGGCTCTTGCTCAGGCCACTCATATCACACCAGGCTCTGTGCTTCTGGCTGAGGCCACTTAGACCACACCAGGGCCTGTGGCTGCTGGCTGAGGCCACTTACACCACACCAGGGCCCTTTTGCTGCTGGCTGAGGCCACTTACACCACACCAGGGCCTGTGGCTTCTGGCTGAGGCGACTTACACCACACCAGGGCCTGTGGCTGCTGGCTGAGGCCACTTACACCACACCAGGGCCTGTGGCTCTTGCTCAGGCCACTCACATCACACCAGGCCCTGCGCTTCTGGCCGAGGCCATCTTCACCAAACCAGGCCCTGTGGCTCTTGCTCAGGCCACTTACACCACACCAGGGCCTGTGGCTCTGGCTTAGGCCACTTACACCACACCAGGGCCTGTGGCACTTGCTCAGGCCACTTACACCACACCAGGGCCTGTGGCTGCTGGCTGAGGCCACTTACACCACACCAGGGCCTGTGGCACTGGCTGAGGCCACTTAGACCACACCAGGGCCTGTGGCTGCTGGCTGAGGCCACCTACACCACACCAGGGCCTTAGTTGCTATTGAGGCCAATTACACCACACAAGGGCCTGTGGCTGCTGGCTGAGGCCACCTACACCACACCAGGGCCTGTGGCTGCTGGCTGAGGCCACTTACACCACACCAGGGCCTGAGTGACCGGCTGGGGCCACTTACACCACATCAGGGCCTGTGGCTCTGGCTGAGGCCACTTACACCACACCAGGGCCTGTGGCTGCTGGCTGAGGCCAGTTACACCACACCAGAGCCTGTGGCTGCTGGCTGAAGCCACTTACACCACACCAGGGCCTTAGTTGCTATTGAGGCCACTTACACCACACCAGGGCCTGTGGCTGCTGGCTGAGGCCACCTACACCACACCAGGGCCTGTGGCTGCTGGCTGAGGCCACTTACACCACACCAGGGCCTTAGTTGCTATTGAGGCCAATTACACCACACCATGGTCTGTGGCTCTTGCTCAGGCCACTTACACCACACCAGGGCCTGTGGCTGCTGGCTGAGGCCACTTACACCACACCAGGGCCTGTGGCTCTTACTCAGGCCACTTACACCACACCAGGGCCTGTGGCACTGGCTGAGGCCACTTAGACCACACCAGGGCCTGTGGCTGCTGGCTGAGGCCACTTACACCACACCAGGGCCTGTGGCTGCTGGCTGAGGCCACTTACACCAAACCAGGGCCTGTGGCTGCTTGCTGAGGCCATCTTCACCAAACCAGACCCTGTGTTGCTTGCTGTGGCCATGTAAAACACACCAGGTCCTGTGCTGGTTCTTGAGGCCATCTTCAACAATCCAGGGCCTGTGCTGTTGGATAAATGCCAAACTGAGCCTTTGGGTTAGGGTATTATGCAAACATGCAGGTATGGTTATAGGATTGTCTTCGTAACTTCAGGTACTTGCCACCTAATCACTTGAATCCATAAATTGAGACATTGTGCTGGGGCCAGCAGCTTACGGCCATACCACCCTGAGCACGCCCGACCTCGTCTGATCTCGGAAGCTAAGCAGGGCTGGGCTTGGTTAGTACTTGGTTGGGAGACTGCCTGGGAATACCTGGTGCTGTAAGCCTTTCATTTTCATGTCATTGAACCGCTTTTGATCCAGAGAAGGGGTGTATTAAAAGACCAAAAGCAGCTCCCCATTAATGAGGGCACATTAACGACATTGCTTTTGGCTGTTTTCCAATGTCTTGTGCTGCTAGCTGATGCCACCTACACCACACCACGGCCTTATTTGCTGGCTGAGGTCACTTACACCACACCAGGGCCTGTGGCTCTTGCTCAGGCCACTTACACCACACCAGGGCCTGTGGCTCTTGCTCAGGCCACTTACACCACACCAGGGCCTGTGGGACCGGCTGGGGCCACTTACACCACACCAGGGCCTGTGGCTGCTGGCTGAGGCCACTTACACCACACAAGGGCCTGAGGGACCGGCTGGGGCCACTTACACCACATCAGGGCCTGTGGCTGCTGGCTGAGGCCACTTACACCACACCAGGGCCTGTGGCTGCTGGCTGAGGCCACCTACACCACACCAGGGCCTTAGTTGCTATTGAGGCCAATTACACCACACCAGGGTCTGTGGCTCTTGCTCAGGCCACTTACACCACACCAGGGCCTGTGGCACTGGCTGAGGCCACTTACACCACACCAGGGCCTGTGGCTGCTGGCTTAGGCCACCTACACCACACCAGGGCCTTAGTTGCTATTGAGGCCAATTACACCACACAAGGGCCTGTGGCTGCTGGCTGAGGCCACCTACACCACACCAGGGCCTGTGGCTGCTGGCTGAGGCCACTTACACCACACCAGTGCCTGTGGCTTCTGGCTGAGGCGACTTACACCACACCAGGGCCTGTGGCTGCTGGCTGAGGCCACTTACACCACACCAGGGCCTGTGGCTGCTGGCTGAGGCCACCTACACCACACCAGGGCATTAGTTGCTATTGAGGCCAATTACACCACACCAGGGTCTGTGGCTCTTGCTCAGGCCACTTACACCACACCAGGGCCTGTGGCTCTTGCTCAGGCCACTTACACCACACCAGGGCCTGTGGCTGCTGGCTGAGGCCACTTACACCACACCAGGGCCTGTGGCTGCTGGCTGAGGCCACCTACACCACACCAGGGCCTGTGGCTGGTGGCTGAGGCCACCTACACCACACCAGGGCCTGTGGCTGCTGGCTGAGGCCACCTACACCACACCAGGGCCTGTGGCTGCTGGCTGAGGCCACTTACACCACACCAGTGCCTGTGGCTTCTGGCTGAGGCGACTTACACCACACCAGGGCCTGTGGCTGCTGGCTGAGGCCACTTACACCACACCAAGGCCTGTGGCTCTTGCTCAGGCCACTCACATCACACCAGGCCCTGCGCTTCTGGCCGAGGCCATCTTCACCAAACCAGGCCCTGTGGTTCTTGCTCAGGCCACTTACACCACACCAGGGTCTGTGGCTCTTGCTGAGGCCACTTTCACCACACCAGGGCCTGTGGCTGCTGGCTGAGGCCACCTACACCACACCAGGGCATTCGTTGCTATTGAGGCCAATTACACCACACCAGGGTCTGTGGCTCTTGCTCAGGCCACTTACACCACACCAGGGCCTGTGGCTGCTGGCTGAGGCCACTTACACCACACCAGGGCCTGTGGCTGCTGGCTGAGGCCACTTACACCACACCAGGGCCTGTGGCTGGTGGCTGAGGCCACCTACACCACACCAGGGCCTGTGGCTGCTGGCTGAGGCGACTTATACCACACCAGGGCCCTTTTGCTGCTGGCTGAGGCCACTTACACCACACCAGTGCCTGTGGCTTCTGTCTGAGGCGACTTACACCACACCAGGGCCTGTGGCTGCTGGCTGAGGCCAATTACACCACACCAGGGTCTGTGGCTCTTGCTCAGGCCACTTACACCACACCAGGGCCTGTGGCACTGGCTGAGGCCACTTACACCACACCAGGGCCTGTGGCTGCTGGCTGAGGCCACTTACACCACACCAGGGCCTGTGGCTGCTGGCTGAGGCCACTTACACCACACCAGGGCCTGTGGCTGCTGGCTGAGGCCACCTACACCACACCAGGGCCTGTGGCTGCTGGCTGAGGCGACTTACACCACACCAGGGCCCTTTTGCTGCTGGCTGAGGCCACTTACACCACACCAGTGCCTGTGGCTTCTGGCTGAGGCGACTTACACCACACCAGGGCCTGTGGCTGCTGGCTGAGGCCACTTACACCACACCAAGGCCTGTGGCTCTTGCTCCGGCCACTCACATCACACCAGGCCCTGCGCTTCTGGCCGAGGCCATCTTCACCAAACCAGGCCCTGTGCTGCTTGCTGTGGCCATGTACAACACACCAGGCCCTGTGCTGGTTCCTGAGGCCATCTTCAACAATCCAGGGCCTGTGCTGTTGGATAAATGCCAAACTGAGCCTTTGGGTTAGGGTATTATGCAAACATGCAGGTATGGTTATAGGATTGTCTTCGTAACTTCAGGTACTTGCCACCTAATCACTTGAATCCATAAATTGAGACATTGTGCTGGGGCCAGCAGCTTACGGCCATACCACCCTGAGCACGCCCGACCTCGTCTGATCTCGGAAGCTAAGCAGGGCTGGGCTTGGTTAGTACTTGGATGGGAGACTGCCTGGGAATACCTGGTGCTGTAAGCCTTTCATTTTCATGTCATTGAACCGCTTTTGATCCAGAGAAGGGGTGTATTAAAAGACCAAAAGCAGCTGCCCATTAATGAGGGCACATTAACGACACTGCTTTTGGCTGTTTTCCAATGTCTTGTGCTGCTAGCTGATGCCACCTACACCACACCAGGGCCTGTGGCTGCTGGCTGAGGCCAGTTACACCACACCAGAGCCTGTGGCTGCTGGCTGAAGCCACTTACACCACACCAGGGCCTTAGTTGCTATTGAGGCCACTTACACCACACCAGGGCCTGTGGCTGCTGGCTGAGGCCACCTACACCACACCAGGGCCTGTGGCTGCTGGCTGAGGCCACTTACACCACACCAGGGCCTGTGGCTCTTGCTCAGGCCACTCACATCACACCAGGCCCTGCGCTTCTGGCCGAGGCCATCTTCACCAAACCAGGCCCTGTGGTTCTTGCTCAGGCCACTTACACCACACCAGGGCCTGTGGCTGCTGGCTGAAGCCACTTACACCACACCAGGGCCTTAGTTGCTATTGAGGCCACTTACACCACACCAGGGCCTGTGGCTGCTGGCTGAGGCCACCTACACCACACCAGGGCCCTTTTGCTGCTGGCTGAGGCCACTTACACCACACCAGTGCCTGTGGCTTCTGGCTGAGGCCACTTACACCACACCAGGGCATGTGGCTGCTGGCTGAGGCCACTTACACCACACCAGGGCCTGTGGCTCTTGCTCAGGCCACTCACATCACACCAGGCCCTGCGCTTCTGGCCGAGGCCATCTTCACCAAACCAGGCCCTGTGGTTCTTGCTCAGGCCACTTACACCACACCAGGGCCTTATTTGCTATTGAGGCCACTTACACCACACCAGGGCCTGTGGCACTTGCTCAGGCCACTTACACCACACCAGGGCCTGTGGCAATTGCTCAGGCCACTTACACCACACCAGGGCCTGTGGCTGCTGGCTGAGGCCACTTACACCACACCAGGGCCTGTGGCTCTTGCTCAGGCCACTTACACCACACCAGGGCCTGTGTCACTGGCTGAGGCCACTTAGACCACACCAGGGCCTGTGGCTGCTGGCTGAGGCCACTCACAACACACCAGGGCCTGTGGCTGCTAGCTGAGGCCACTTACACCAAACCAGGGCCTGTGGCTGCTTGCTGAGGCCACCTACACCACACCAGGGCCTTAGTTGCTATTGAGGCCAATTACACCACACAAGGGCCTGTGGCTGCTGGCTGAGGCCACCTACACCACACCAGGGCCTGTGGCTGCTGGCTGAGGCCACTTACAACACACCAGGGCCTGTGGCTGCTGGCTGAGGCCACCTACACCACACCAGGGCCTGTGGCTGCTGGCTGAGGCCACTTACAACACACCAGGGTCTGTGGCTCTTGCTCAGGCCACTCATATCACACCAGGCCCTGTGGTTCTGGCCGAGGCCATCTTCACCAAACCAGGCCCTGTGCTGCTTGCTGTGGCCATGTACAACACACCAGGCCCTGTGCTGGTTCCTGACGCCATCTTCAATAATCCTGGGCCTGTGCTGTTGGATAAATGCCAAACTGAGCCTTTGGGTTAGGGTATTATGCAAACATGCAGGTATGGTTATAGGATTGTCTTCGTAACTTCAGGTACTTGCCACCTAATCACTTGAATCCATAAATTGAGACATTGTGCTCGGGCCAGCAGCTTACGGCCATACCACCCTGAGCACGCCCGACCTCGTCTGATCTCGGAAGCTAAGCAGGGCTGGGCTTGGTTAGTACTTGGATGGGAGACTGCCTGGGAATACCTGGTGCTGTAAGCCTTTCATTTTCATGTCATTGAACCGCTTTTGATCCAGAGAAGGGGTGTATTAAAAGACCAAAAGCAGCTGCCCATTAATGAGGGCACATTAACGACATTGCTTTTGGCTGTTTTCCAATGTCTTGTGCTGCTAGCTGATGCCACTTACACCACACCAGGGCCTGTGGCTGCTGGCTGAGGCCACTTACACCACACCAGGGCCTGTGGCTGCTGGCTGAGGCCACCTACACCACACCAGGGCCTGTGGCTCTTGCTCAGGCCACTTACACCACACCAGGGCCTGTGGCTCTTGCTCAGGCCACTTACACCACACCAGGGCCTGTGGCTCTTGCTCAGGCCACTCATATCACACCAGGCTCTGTGCTTCTGGCTGAGGCCACTTAGACCACACCAGGGCCTGTGGCTGCTGGCTGAGGCCACTTACACCACACCAGGGCCCTTTTGCTGCTGGCTGAGGCCACTTACACCACACCAGGGCCTGTGGCTTCTGGCTGAGGCGACTTACACCACACCAGGGCCTGTGGCTGCTGGCTGAGGCCACTTACACCACACCAGGGCCTGTGGCTCTTGCTCAGGCCACTCACATCACACCAGGCCCTGCGCTTCTGGCCGAGGCCATCTTCACCAAACCAGGCCCTGTGGCTCTTGCTCAGGCCACTTACACCACACCAGGGCCTGTGGCTCTGGCTTAGGCCACTTACACCACACCAGGGCCTGTGGCACTTGCTCAGGCCACTTACACCACACCAGGGCCTGTGGCTGCTGGCTGAGGCCACTTACACCACACCAGGGCCTGTGGCACTGGCTGAGGCCACTTAGACCACACCAGGGCCTGTGGCTGCTGGCTGAGGCCACCTACACCACACCAGGGCCTTAGTTGCTATTGAGGCCAATTACACCACACAAGGGCCTGTGGCTGCTGGCTGAGGCCACCTACACCACACCAGGGCCTGTGGCTGCTGGCTGAGGCCACTTACACCACACCAGGGCCTGAGTGACCGGCTGGGGCCACTTACACCACATCAGGGCCTGTGGCTCTGGCTGAGGCCACTTACACCACACCAGGGCCTGTGGCTGCTGGCTGAGGCCAGTTACACCACACCAGAGCCTGTGGCTGCTGGCTGAAGCCACTTACACCACACCAGGGCCTTAGTTGCTATTGAGGCCACTTACACCACACCAGGGCCTGTGGCTGCTGGCTGAGGCCACCTACACCACACCAGGGCCTGTGGCTGCTGGCTGAGGCCACTTACACCACACCAGGGCCTTAGTTGCTATTGAGGCCAATTACACCACACCATGGTCTGTGGCTCTTGCTCAGGCCACTTACACCACACCAGGGCCTGTGGCTGCTGGCTGAGGCCACTTACACCACACCAGGGCCTGTGGCTCTTACTCAGGCCACTTACACCACACCAGGGCCTGTGGCACTGGCTGAGGCCACTTAGACCACACCAGGGCCTGTGGCTGCTGGCTGAGGCCACTTACACCACACCAGGGCCTGTGGCTGCTGGCTGAGGCCACTTACACCAAACCAGGGCCTGTGGCTGCTTGCTGAGGCCATCTTCACCAAACCAGACCCTGTGTTGCTTGCTGTGGCCATGTAAAACACACCAGGTCCTGTGCTGGTTCTTGAGGCCATCTTCAACAATCCAGGGCCTGTGCTGTTGGATAAATGCCAAACTGAGCCTTTGGGTTAGGGTATTATGCAAACATGCAGGTATGGTTATAGGATTGTCTTCGTAACTTCAGGTACTTGCCACCTAATCACTTGAATCCATAAATTGAGACATTGTGCTGGGGCCAGCAGCTTACGGCCATACCACCCTGAGCACGCCCGACCTCGTCTGATCTCGGAAGCTAAGCAGGGCTGGGCTTGGTTAGTACTTGGTTGGGAGACTGCCTGGGAATACCTGGTGCTGTAAGCCTTTCATTTTCATGTCATTGAACCGCTTTTGATCCAGAGAAGGGGTGTATTAAAAGACCAAAAGCAGCTCCCCATTAATGAGGGCACATTAACGACATTGCTTTTGGCTGTTTTCCAATGTCTTGTGCTGCTAGCTGATGCCACCTACACCACACCACGGCCTTATTTGCTGGCTGAGGTCACTTACACCACACCAGGGCCTGTGGCTCTTGCTCAGGCCACTTACACCACACCAGGGCCTGTGGCTCTTGCTCAGGCCACTTACACCACACCAGGGCCTGTGGGACCGGCTGGGGCCACTTACACCACACCAGGGCCTGTGGCTGCTGGCTGAGGCCACTTACACCACACAAGGGCCTGAGGGACCGGCTGGGGCCACTTACACCACATCAGGGCCTGTGGCTGCTGGCTGAGGCCACTTACACCACACCAGGGCCTGTGGCTGCTGGCTGAGGCCACCTACACCACACCAGGGCCTTAGTTGCTATTGAGGCCAATTACACCACACCAGGGTCTGTGGCTCTTGCTCAGGCCACTTACACCACACCAGGGCCTGTGGCACTGGCTGAGGCCACTTACACCACACCAGGGCCTGTGGCTGCTGGCTTAGGCCACCTACACCACACCAGGGCCTTAGTTGCTATTGAGGCCAATTACACCACACAAGGGCCTGTGGCTGCTGGCTGAGGCCACCTACACCACACCAGGGCCTGTGGCTGCTGGCTGAGGCCACTTACACCACACCAGTGCCTGTGGCTTCTGGCTGAGGCGACTTACACCACACCAGGGCCTGTGGCTGCTGGCTGAGGCCACTTACACCACACCAGGGCCTGTGGCTGCTGGCTGAGGCCACCTACACCACACCAGGGCATTAGTTGCTATTGAGGCCAATTACACCACACCAGGGTCTGTGGCTCTTGCTCAGGCCACTTACACCACACCAGGGCCTGTGGCTCTTGCTCAGGCCACTTACACCACACCAGGGCCTGTGGCTGCTGGCTGAGGCCACTTACACCACACCAGGGCCTGTGGCTGCTGGCTGAGGCCACCTACACCACACCAGGGCCTGTGGCTGGTGGCTGAGGCCACCTACACCACACCAGGGCCTGTGGCTGCTGGCTGAGGCCACCTACACCACACCAGGGCCTGTGGCTGCTGGCTGAGGCCACTTACACCACACCAGTGCCTGTGGCTTCTGGCTGAGGCGACTTACACCACACCAGGGCCTGTGGCTGCTGGCTGAGGCCACTTACACCACACCAAGGCCTGTGGCTCTTGCTCAGGCCACTCACATCACACCAGGCCCTGCGCTTCTGGCCGAGGCCATCTTCACCAAACCAGGCCCTGTGGTTCTTGCTCAGGCCACTTACACCACACCAGGGTCTGTGGCTCTTGCTGAGGCCACTTTCACCACACCAGGGCCTGTGGCTGCTGGCTGAGGCCACCTACACCACACCAGGGCATTCGTTGCTATTGAGGCCAATTACACCACACCAGGGTCTGTGGCTCTTGCTCAGGCCACTTACACCACACCAGGGCCTGTGGCTCTTGCTCAGGCCACTTACACCACACCAGGGCCTGTGGCACTGGCTGAGGCCACTTACACCACACCAGGGCCTGTGGCTGCTGGCTGAGGCCACTTACACCACACCAGGGCCTGTGGCTGCTGGCTGAGGCCACTTACACCACACCAGGGCCTGTGGCTGGTGGCTGAGGCCACCTACACCACACCAGGGCCTGTGGCTGCTGGCTGAGGCGACTTATACCACACCAGGGCCCTTTTGCTGCTGGCTGAGGCCACTTACACCACACCAGTGCCTGTGGCTTCTGTCTGAGGCGACTTACACCACACCAGGGCCTGTGGCTGCTGGCTGAGGCCAATTACACCACACCAGGGTCTGTGGCTCTTGCTCAGGCCACTTACACCACACCAGGGCCTGTGGCACTGGCTGAGGCCACTTACACCACACCAGGGCCTGTGGCTGCTGGCTGAGGCCACTTACACCACACCAGGGCCTGTGGCTGCTGGCTGAGGCCACTTACACCACACCAGGGCCTGTGGCTGCTGGCTGAGGCCACCTACACCACACCAGGGCCTGTGGCTGCTGGCTGAGGCGACTTACACCACACCAGGGCCCTTTTGCTGCTGGCTGAGGCCACTTACACCACACCAGTGCCTGTGGCTTCTGGCTGAGGCGACTTACACCACACCAGGGCCTGTGGCTGCTGGCTGAGGCCACTTACACCACACCAAGGCCTGTGGCTCTTGCTCCGGCCACTCACATCACACCAGGCCCTGCGCTTCTGGCCGAGGCCATCTTCACCAAACCAGGCCCTGTGCTGCTTGCTGTGGCCATGTACAACACACCAGGCCCTGTGCTGGTTCCTGAGGCCATCTTCAACAATCCAGGGCCTGTGCTGTTGGATAAATGCCAAACTGAGCCTTTGGGTTAGGGTATTATGCAAACATGCAGGTATGGTTATAGGATTGTCTTCGTAACTTCAGGTACTTGCCACCTAATCACTTGAATCCATAAATTGAGACATTGTGCTGGGGCCAGCAGCTTACGGCCATACCACCCTGAGCACGCCCGACCTCGTCTGATCTCGGAAGCTAAGCAGGGCTGGGCTTGGTTAGTACTTGGATGGGAGACTGCCTGGGAATACCTGGTGCTGTAAGCCTTTCATTTTCATGTCATTGAACCGCTTTTGATCCAGAGAAGGGGTGTATTAAAAGACCAAAAGCAGCTGCCCATTAATGAGGGCACATTAACGACACTGCTTTTGGCTGTTTTCCAATGTCTTGTGCTGCTAGCTGATGCCACCTACACCACACCAGGGCCTGTGGCTGCTGGCTGAGGCCAGTTACACCACACCAGAGCCTGTGGCTGCTGGCTGAAGCCACTTACACCACACCAGGGCCTTAGTTGCTATTGAGGCCACTTACACCACACCAGGGCCTGTGGCTGCTGGCTGAGGCCACCTACACCACACCAGGGCCTGTGGCTGCTGGCTGAGGCCACTTACACCACACCAGGGCCTGTGGCTCTTGCTCAGGCCACTCACATCACACCAGGCCCTGCGCTTCTGGCCGAGGCCATCTTCACCAAACCAGGCCCTGTGGTTCTTGCTCAGGCCACTTACACCACACCAGGGCCTGTGGCTGCTGGCTGAAGCCACTTACACCACACCAGGGCCTTAGTTGCTATTGAGGCCACTTACACCACACCAGGGCCTGTGGCTGCTGGCTGAGGCCACCTACACCACACCAGGGCCCTTTTGCTGCTGGCTGAGGCCACTTACACCACACCAGTGCCTGTGGCTTCTGGCTGAGGCCACTTACACCACACCAGGGCATGTGGCTGCTGGCTGAGGCCACTTACACCACACCAGGGCCTGTGGCTCTTGCTCAGGCCACTCACATCACACCAGGCCCTGCGCTTCTGGCCGAGGCCATCTTCACCAAACCAGGCCCTGTGGTTCTTGCTCAGGCCACTTACACCACACCAGGGCCTTATTTGCTATTGAGGCCACTTACACCACACCAGGGCCTGTGGCACTTGCTCAGGCCACTTACACCACACCAGGGCCTGTGGCACTTGCTCAGGCCACTTACACCACACCAGGGCCTGTGGCTGCTGGCTGAGGCCACTTACACCACACCAGGGCCTGTGGCTCTTGCTCAGGCCACTTACACCACACCAGGGCCTGTGTCACTGGCTGAGGCCACTTAGACCACACCAGGGCCTGTGGCTGCTGGCTGAGGCCACTCACAACACACCAGGGCCTGTGGCTGCTAGCTGAGGCCACTTACACCAAACCAGGGCCTGTGGCTGCTTGCTGAGGCCACCTACACCACACCAGGGCCTTAGTTGCTATTGAGGCCAATTACACCACACAAGGGCCTGTGGCTGCTGGCTGAGGCCACCTACACCACACCAGGGCCTGTGGCTGCTGGCTGAGGCCACTTACAACACACCAGGGCCTGTGGCTGCTGGCTGAGGCCACCTACACCACACCAGGGCCTGTGGCTGCTGGCTGAGGCCACTTACAACACACCAGGGTCTGTGGCTCTTGCTCAGGCCACTCATATCACACCAGGCCCTGTGGTTCTGGCCGAGGCCATCTTCACCAAACCAGGCCCTGTGCTGCTTGCTGTGGCCATGTACAACACACCAGGCCCTGTGCTGGTTCCTGACGCCATCTTCAATAATCCTGGGCCTGTGCTGTTGGATAAATGCCAAACTGAGCCTTTGGGTTAGGGTATTATGCAAACATGCAGGTATGGTTATAGGATTGTCTTCGTAACTTCAGGTACTTGCCACCTAATCACTTGAATCCATAAATTGAGACATTGTGCTCGGGCCAGCAGCTTACGGCCATACCACCCTACGGCCATACCACCCTGAGCACGCCCGACCTCGTCTGATCTCGGAAGCTAAGCAGGGCTGGGCTTGGTTAGTACTTGGATGGGAGACTGCCTGGGAATACCTGGTGCTGTAAGCCTTTCATTTTCATGTCATTGAACCGCTTTTGATCCAGAGAAGGGGTGTATTAAAAGACCAAAAGCAGCTGCCCATTAATGAGGGCACATTAACGACATTGCTTTTGGCTGTTTTCCAATGTCTTGTGCTGCTAGCTGATGCCACTTACACCACACCAGGGCCTGTGGCTGCTGGCTGAGGCCACTTACACCACACCAGGGCCTGTGGCTGCTGGCTGAGGCCACCTACACCACACCAGGGCCTGTGGCTCTTGCTCAGGCCACTTACACCACACCAGGGCCTGTGGCTCTTGCTCAGGCCACTTACACCACACCAGGGCCTGTGGCTCTTGCTCAGGCCACTCATATCACACCAGGCTCTGTGCTTCTGGCTGAGGCCACTTAGACCACACCAGGGCCTGTGGCTGCTGGCTGAGGCCACTTACACCACACCAGGGCCCTTTTGCTGCTGGCTGAGGCCACTTACACCACACCAGGGCCTGTGGCTTCTGGCTGAGGCGACTTACACCACACCAGGGCCTGTGGCTGCTGGCTGAGGCCACTTACACCACACCAGGGCCTGTGGCTCTTGCTCAGGCCACTCACATCACACCAGGCCCTGCGCTTCTGGCCGAGGCCATCTTCACCAAACCAGGCCCTGTGGCTCTTGCTCAGGCCACTTACACCACACCAGGGCCTGTGGCTCTGGCTTAGGCCACTTACACCACACCAGGGCCTGTGGCACTTGCTCAGGCCACTTACACCACACCAGGGCCTGTGGCTGCTGGCTGAGGCCACTTACACCACACCAGGGCCTGTGGCACTGGCTGAGGCCACTTAGACCACACCAGGGCCTGTGGCTGCTGGCTGAGGCCACCTACACCACACCAGGGCCTTAGTTGCTATTGAGGCCAATTACACCACACAAGGGCCTGTGGCTGCTGGCTGAGGCCACCTACACCACACCAGGGCCTGTGGCTGCTGGCTGAGGCCACTTACACCACACCAGGGCCTGAGTGACCGGCTGGGGCCACTTACACCACATCAGGGCCTGTGGCTCTGGCTGAGGCCACTTACACCACACCAGGGCCTGTGGCTGCTGGCTGAGGCCAGTTACACCACACCAGAGCCTGTGGCTGCTGGCTGAGGCCACCTACACCACACCAGGGCCTGTGGCTGCTGGCTGAGGCCACTTACACCACACCAGTGCCTGTGGCTTCTGGCTGAGGCGACTTACACCACACCAGGGCCTGTGGCTGCTGGCTGAGGCCACTTACACCACACCAAGGCCTGTGGCTCTTGCTCAGGCCACTCACATCACACCAGGCCCTGCGCTTCTGGCCGAGGCCATCTTCACCAAACCAGGCCCTGTGGTTCTTGCTCAGGCCACTTACACCACACCAGGGTCTGTGGCTCTTGCTGAGGCCACTTTCACCACACCAGGGCCTGTGGCTGCTGGCTGAGGCCACCTACACCACACCAGGGCATTCGTTGCTATTGAGGCCAATTACACCACACCAGGGTCTGTGGCTCTTGCTCAGGCCACTTACACCACACCAGGGCCTGTGGCTCTTGCTCAGGCCACTTACACCACACCAGGGCCTGTGGCACTGGCTGAGGCCACTTACACCACACCAGGGCCTGTGGCTGCTGGCTGAGGCCACTTACACCACACCAGGGCCTGTGGCTGCTGGCTGAGGCCACTTACACCACACCAGGGCCTGTGGCTGGTGGCTGAGGCCACCTACACCACACCAGGGCCTGTGGCTGCTGGCTGAGGCGACTTATACCACACCAGGGCCCTTTTGCTGCTGGCTGAGGCCACTTACACCACACCAGTGCCTGTGGCTTCTGTCTGAGGCGACTTACACCACACCAGGGCCTGTGGCTGCTGGCTGAGGCCAATTACACCACACCAGGGTCTGTGGCTCTTGCTCAGGCCACTTACACCACACCAGGGCCTGTGGCACTGGCTGAGGCCACTTACACCACACCAGGGCCTGTGGCTGCTGGCTGAGGCCACTTACACCACACCAGGGCCTGTGGCTGCTGGCTGAGGCCACTTACACCACACCAGGGCCTGTGGCTGCTGGCTGAGGCCACCTACACCACACCAGGGCCTGTGGCTGCTGGCTGAGGCGACTTACACCACACCAGGGCCCTTTTGCTGCTGGCTGAGGCCACTTACACCACACCAGTGCCTGTGGCTTCTGGCTGAGGCGACTTACACCACACCAGGGCCTGTGGCTGCTGGCTGAGGCCACTTACACCACACCAAGGCCTGTGGCTCTTGCTCCGGCCACTCACATCACACCAGGCCCTGCGCTTCTGGCCGAGGCCATCTTCACCAAACCAGGCCCTGTGCTGCTTGCTGTGGCCATGTACAACACACCAGGCCCTGTGCTGGTTCCTGAGGCCATCTTCAACAATCCAGGGCCTGTGCTGTTGGATAAATGCCAAACTGAGCCTTTGGGTTAGGGTATTATGCAAACATGCAGGTATGGTTATAGGATTGTCTTCGTAACTTCAGGTACTTGCCACCTAATCACTTGAATCCATAAATTGAGACATTGTGCTGGGGCCAGCAGCTTACGGCCATACCACCCTGAGCACGCCCGACCTCGTCTGATCTCGGAAGCTAAGCAGGGCTGGGCTTGGTTAGTACTTGGATGGGAGACTGCCTGGGAATACCTGGTGCTGTAAGCCTTTCATTTTCATGTCATTGAACCGCTTTTGATCCAGAGAAGGGGTGTATTAAAAGACCAAAAGCAGCTGCCCATTAATGAGGGTACATTAACGACACTGCTTTTGGCTGTTTTCCAATGTCTTGTGCTGCTAGCTGATGCCACCTACACCACACCAGGGCCTGTGGCTGCTGGCTGAGGCCAGTTACACCACACCAGAGCCTGTGGCTGCTGGCTGAAGCCACTTACACCACACCAGGGCCTTAGTTGCTATTGAGGCCACTTACACCACACCAGGGCCTGTGGCTGCTGGCTGAGGCCACCTACACCACACCAGGGCCTGTGGCTGCTGGCTGAGGCCACTTACACCACACCAGGGCCTGTGGCTCTTGCTCAGGCCACTCACATCACACCAGGCCCTGCGCTTCTGGCCGAGGCCATCTTCACCAAACCAGGCCCTGTGGTTCTTGCTCAGGCCACTTACACCACACCAGGGCCTGTGGCTGCTGGCTGAAGCCACTTACACCACACCAGGGCCTTAGTTGCTATTGAGGCCACTTACACCACACCAGGGCCTGTGGCTGCTGGCTGAGGCCACCTACACCACACCAGGGCCCTTTTGCTGCTGGCTGAGGCCACTTACACCACACCAGTGCCTGTGGCTTCTGGCTGAGGCCACTTACACCACACCAGGGCATGTGGCTGCTGGCTGAGGCCACTTACACCACACCAGGGCCTGTGGCTCTTGCTCAGGCCACTCACATCACACCAGGCCCTGCGCTTCTGGCCGAGGCCATCTTCACCAAACCAGGCCCTGTGGTTCTTGCTCAGGCCACTTACACCACACCAGGGCCTTATTTGCTATTGAGGCCACTTACACCACACCAGGGCCTGTGGCACTTGCTCAGGCCACTTACACCACACCAGGGCCTGTGGCACTTGCTCAGGCCACTTACACCACACCAGGGCCTGTGGCTGCTGGCTGAGGCCACTTACACCACACCAGGGCCTGTGGCTCTTGCTCAGGCCACTTACACCACACCAGGGCCTGTGTCACTGGCTGAGGCCACTCACAACACACCAGGGCCTGTGGCTGCTAGCTGAGGCCACTTACACCAAACCAGGGCCTGTGGCTGCTTGCTGAGGCCACCTACACCACACCAGGGCCTTAGTTGCTATTGAGGCCAATTACACCACACAAGGGCCTGTGGCTGCTGGCTGAGGCCACCTACACCACACCAGGGCCTGTGGCTGCTGGCTGAGGCCACTTACAACACACCAGGGCCTGTGGCTGCTGGCTGAGGCCACCTACACCACACCAGGGCCTGTGGCTGCTGGCTGAGGCCACTTACAACACACCAGGGTCTGTGGCTCTTGCTCAGGCCACTCATATCACACCAGGCCCTGTGGTTCTGGCCGAGGCCATCTTCACCAAACCAGGCCCTGTGCTGCTTGCTGTGGCCATGTACAACACACCAGGCCCTGTGCTGGTTCCTGACGCCATCTTCAATAATCCTGGGCCTGTGCTGTTGGATAAATGCCAAACTGAGCCTTTGGGTTAGGGTATTATGCAAACATGCAGGTATGGTTATAGGATTGTCTTCGTAACTTCAGGTACTTGCCACCTAATCACTTGAATCCATAAATTGAGACATTGTGCTCGGGCCAGCAGCTTACGGCCATACCACCCTGAGCACGCCCGACCTCGTCTGATCTCGGAAGCTAAGCAGGGCTGGGCTTGGTTAGTACTTGGATGGGAGACTGCCTGGGAATACCTGGTGCTGTAAGCCTTTCATTTTCATGTCATTGAACCGCTTTTGATCCAGAGAAGGGGTGTATTAAAAGACCAAAAGCAGCTGCCCATTAATGAGGGCACATTAACGACATTGCTTTTGGCTGTTTTCCAATGTCTTGTGCTGCTAGCTGATGCCACCTACACCACACCAGGGCCTGTGGCTGCTGGCTGAGGCCACTTACACCACACCAGGGCCTGTGGCTGCTGGCTGAGGCCACTTACACCACACCAGGGCCTTAGTTGCTATTGAGGCCAATTACACCACACCATGGTCTGTGGCTCTTGCTCAGGCCACTTACACCACACCAGGGCCTGTGGCTGCTGGCTGAGGCCACTTACACCACACAAGGGCTTGTGGCTGCTGGCTGAGGCCACCTACACCACACCAGGGCCTGTGGCTGCTGGCTGAGGCCACCTACACCACACCAGGGCCTGTGGCTCTTGCTCAGGCCACTTACACCACACCAGGGCCTGTGGCTCTTGCTCAGGCCACTTACACCACACCAGGGCCTGTGGCTCTTGCTCAGGCCACTCATATCACACCAGGCTCTGTGCTTCTGGCTGAGGCCACTTAGACCACACCAGGGCCTGTGGCTGCTGGCTGAGGCCACTTACACCACACCAGGGCCCTTTTGCTGCTGGCTGAGGCCACTTACACCACACCAGGGCCTGTGGCTTCTGGCTGAGGCGACTTACACCACACCAGGGCCTGTGGCTGCTGGCTGAGGCCACTTACACCACACCAGGGCCTGTGGCTCTTGCTCAGGCCACTCACATCACACCAGGCCCTGCGCTTCTGGCCGAGGCCATCTTCACCAAACCAGGCCCTGTGGCTCTTGCTCAGGCCACTTACACCACACCAGGGCCTGTGGCTCTGGCTTAGGCCACTTACACCACACCAGGGCCTGTGGCACTTGCTCAGGCCACTTACACCACACCAGGGCCTGTGGCTGCTGGCTGAGGCCACTTACACCACACCAGGGCCTGTGGCACTGGCTGAGGCCACTTAGACCACACCAGGGCCTGTGGCTGCTGGCTGAGGCCACCTACACCACACCAGGGCCTTAGTTGCTATTGAGGCCAATTACACCACACAAGGGCCTGTGGCTGCTGGCTGAGGCCACCTACACCACACCAGGGCCTGTGGCTGCTGGCTGAGGCCACTTACACCACACCAGGGCCTGAGTGACCAGCTGGGGCCACTTACACCACATCAGGGCCTGTGGCTCTGGCTGAGGCCACTTACACCACACCAGGGCCTGTGGCTGCTGGCTGAGGCCAGTTACACCACACCAGAGCCTGTGGCTGCTGGCTGAAGCCACTTACACCACACCAGGGCCTTAGTTGCTATTGAGGCCACTTACACCACACCAGGGCCTGTGGCTGCTGGCTGAGGCCACCTACACCACACCAGGGCCTGTGGCTGCTGGCTGAGGCCACTTACACCACACCAGGGCCTTAGTTGCTATTGAGGCCAATTACACCACACCATGGTCTGTGGCTCTTGCTCAGGCCACTTACACCACACCAGGGCCGGTGGCTGCTGGCTGAGGCCACTTACACCACACCAGGGCCTGTGGCTCTTACTCAGGCCACTTACACCACACCAGGGCCTGTGGCACTGGCTGAGGCCACTTAGACCACACCAGGGCCTGTGGCTGCTGGCTGAGGCCACTTACACCACACCAGGGCCTGTGGCTGCTGGCTGAGGCCACTTACACCAAACCAGGGCCTGTGGCTGCTTGCTGAGGCCATCTTCACCAAACCAGGCCCTGTGTTGCTTGCTGTGGCCATGTAAAACACACCAGGTCCTGTGCTGGTTCTTGAGGCCATCTTCAACAATCCAGGGCCTGTGCTGTTGGATAAATGCCAAACTGAGCCTTTGGGTTAGGGTATTATGCAAACATGCAGGTATGGTTATAGGATTGTGTTCGTAACTTCAGGTACTTGCCACCTAATCACTTGAATCCATAAATTGAGACATTGTGCTGGGGCCAGCAGCTTACGGCCATACCACCCTGAGCACGCCCGACCTCGTCTGATCTCGGAAGCTAAGCAGGGCTGGGCTTGGTTAGTACTTGGTTGGGAGACTGCCTGGGAATACCTGGTGCTGTAAGCCT
The DNA here is from genome assembly GCF_965226115.1 of Aulonocara stuartgranti. Lineage (NCBI taxonomy): Eukaryota > Metazoa > Chordata > Actinopteri > Cichliformes > Cichlidae > Aulonocara > Aulonocara stuartgranti. The sequence continues at coordinate 22,019,478 of NC_138941.1, read as the reverse complement.
TTCATTTTCATGTCATTGAACCGCTTTTGATCCAGAGAAGGGGTGTATTAAAAGACCAAAAGCAGCTCCCCATTAATGAGGGCACATTAACGACATTGCTTTTGGCTGTTTTCCAATGTCTTGTGCTGCTAGCTGATGCCACCTACACCACACCACGGCCTTATTTGCTGGCTGAGGTCACTTACACCACACCAGGGCCTGTGGCTCTTGCTCAGGCCACTTACACCACACCAGGGCCTGTGGCTCTTGCTCAGGCCACTTACACCACACCAGGGCCTGTGGGACCGGCTGGGGCCACTTACACCACACCAGGGCCTGTGGCTGCTGGCTGAGGCCACTTACACCACACAAGGGCCTGAGGGACCGGCTGGGGCCACTTACACCACATCAGGGCCTGTGGCTGCTGGCTGAGGCCACTTACACCACACCAGGGCCTGTGGCTGCTGGCTGAGGCCACCTACACCACACCAGGGCCTTAGTTGCTATTGAGGCCAATTACACCACACCAGGGTCTGTGGCTCTTGCTCAGGCCACTTACACCACACCAGGGCCTGTGGCACTGGCTGAGGCCACTTACACCACACCAGGGCCTGTGGCTGCTGGCTTAGGCCACCTACACCACACCAGGGCCTTAGTTGCTATTGAGGCCAATTACACCACACAAGGGCCTGTGGCTGCTGGCTGAGGCCACCTACACCACACCAGGGCCTGTGGCTGCTGGCTGAGGCCACTTACACCACACCAGTGCCTGTGGCTTCTGGCTGAGGCGACTTACACCACACCAGGGCCTGTGGCTGCTGGCTGAGGCCACTTACACCACACCAGGGCCTGTGGCTGCTGGCTGAGGCCACCTACACCACACCAGGGCATTAGTTGCTATTGAGGCCAATTACACCACACCAGGGTCTGTGGCTCTTGCTCAGGCCACTTACACCACACCAGGGCCTGTGGCTCTTGCTCAGGCCACTTACACCACACCAGGGCCTGTGGCTGCTGGCTGAGGCCACTTACACCACACCAGGGCCTGTGGCTGCTGGCTGAGGCCACCTACACCACACCAGGGCCTGTGGCTGGTGGCTGAGGCCACCTACACCACACCAGGGCCTGTGGCTGCTGGCTGAGGCCACCTACACCACACCAGGGCCTGTGGCTGCTGGCTGAGGCCACTTACACCACACCAGTGCCTGTGGCTTCTGGCTGAGGCGACTTACACCACACCAGGGCCTGTGGCTGCTGGCTGAGGCCACTTACACCACACCAAGGCCTGTGGCTCTTGCTCAGGCCACTCACATCACACCAGGCCCTGCGCTTCTGGCCGAGGCCATCTTCACCAAACCAGGCCCTGTGGTTCTTGCTCAGGCCACTTACACCACACCAGGGTCTGTGGCTCTTGCTGAGGCCACTTTCACCACACCAGGGCCTGTGGCTGCTGGCTGAGGCCACCTACACCACACCAGGGCATTCGTTGCTATTGAGGCCAATTACACCACACCAGGGTCTGTGGCTCTTGCTCAGGCCACTTACACCACACCAGGGCCTGTGGCTCTTGCTCAGGCCACTTACACCACACCAGGGCCTGTGGCACTGGCTGAGGCCACTTACACCACACCAGGGCCTGTGGCTGCTGGCTGAGGCCACTTACACCACACCAGGGCCTGTGGCTGCTGGCTGAGGCCACTTACAGCACACCAGGGCCTGTGGCTGGTGGCTGAGGCCACCTACACCACACCAGGGCCTGTGGCTGCTGGCTGAGGCGACTTATACCACACCAGGGCCCTTTTGCTGCTGGCTGAGGCCACTTACACCACACCAGTGCCTGTGGCTTCTGTCTGAGGCGACTTACACCACACCAGGGCCTGTGGCTGCTGGCTGAGGCCAATTACACCACACCAGGGTCTGTGGCTCTTGCTCAGGCCACTTACACCACACCAGGGCCTGTGGCACTGGCTGAGGCCACTTACACCACACCAGGGCCTGTGGCTGCTGGCTGAGGCCACTTACACCACACCAGGGCCTGTGGCTGCTGGCTGAGGCCACTTACACCACACCAGGGCCTGTGGCTGCTGGCTGAGGCCACCTACACCACACCAGGGCCTGTGGCTGCTGGCTGAGGCGACTTACACCACACCAGGGCCCTTTTGCTGCTGGCTGAGGCCACTTACACCACACCAGTGCCTGTGGCTTCTGGCTGAGGCGACTTACACCACACCAGGGCCTGTGGCTGCTGGCTGAGGCCACTTACACCACACCAAGGCCTGTGGCTCTTGCTCCGGCCACTCACATCACACCAGGCCCTGCGCTTCTGGCCGAGGCCATCTTCACCAAACCAGGCCCTGTGCTGCTTGCTGTGGCCATGTACAACACACCAGGCCCTGTGCTGGTTCCTGAGGCCATCTTCAACAATCCAGGGCCTGTGCTGTTGGATAAATGCCAAACTGAGCCTTTGGGTTAGGGTATTATGCAAACATGCAGGTATGGTTATAGGATTGTCTTCGTAACTTCAGGTACTTGCCACCTAATCACTTGAATCCATAAATTGAGACATTGTGCTGGGGCCAGCAGCTTACGGCCATACCACCCTGAGCACGCCCGACCTCGTCTGATCTCGGAAGCTAAGCAGGGCTGGGCTTGGTTAGTACTTGGATGGGAGACTGCCTGGGAATACCTGGTACTGTAAGCCTTTCATTTTCATGTCATTGAACCGCTTTTGATCCAGAGAAGGGGTGTATTAAAAGACCAAAAGCAGCTGCCCATTAATGAGGGCACATTAACGACACTGCTTTTGGCTGTTTTCCAATGTCTTGTGCTGCTAGCTGATGCCACCTACACCACACCAGGGCCTGTGGCTGCTGGCTGAGGCCAGTTACACCACACCAGAGCCTGTGGCTGCTGGCTGAAGCCACTTACACCACACCAGGGCCTTAGTTGCTATTGAGGCCACTTACACCACACCAGGGCCTGTGGCTGCTGGCTGAGGCCACCTACACCACACCAGGGCCTGTGGCTGCTGGCTGAGGCCACTTACACCACACCAGGGCCTGTGGCTCTTGCTCAGGCCACTCACATCACACCAGGCCCTGCGCTTCTGGCCGAGGCCATCTTCACCAAACCAGGCCCTGTGGTTCTTGCTCAGGCCACTTACACCACACCAGGGCCTGTGGCTGCTGGCTGAGGCCACCTACACCACACCAGGGCCTGTGGCTGCTGGCTGAGGCCACTTACACCACACCAGGGCCTGTGGCTCTTGCTCAGGCCACTCACATCACACCAGGCCCTGCGCTTCTGGCCGAGGCCATCTTCACCAAACCAGGCCCTGTGGTTCTTGCTCAGGCCACTTACACCACACCAGGGCCTGTGGCTGCTGGCTGAGGCCACCTACACCACACCAGGGCCCTTTTGCTGCTGGCTGAGGCCACTTACACCACACCAGTGCCTGTGGCTTCTGGCTGAGGCCACTTACACCACACCAGGGCATGTGGCTGCTGGCTGAGGCCACTTACACCACACCAGGGCCTGTGGCTCTTGCTCAGGCCACTCACATCACACCAGGCCCTGCGCTTCTGGCCGAGGCCATCTTCACCAAACCAGGCCCTGTGGTTCTTGCTCAGGCCACTTACACCACACCAGGGCCTTATTTGCTATTGAGGCCACTTACACCACACCAGGGCCTGTGGCACTTGCTCAGGCCACTTACACCACACCAGGGCCTGTGGCACTTGCTCAGGCCACTTACACCACACCAGGGCCTGTGGCTGCTGGCTGAGGCCACTTACACCACACCAGGGCCTGTGGCTCTTGCTCAGGCCACTTACACCACACCAGGGCCTGTGTCACTGGCTGAGGCCACTTAGACCACACCAGGGCCTGTGGCTGCTGGCTGAGGCCACTCACAACACACCAGGGCCTGTGGTTGCTAGCTGAGGCCACTTACACCAAACCAGGGCCTGTGGCTGCTTGCTGAGGCCACCTACACCACACCAGGGCCTTAGTTGCTATTGAGGCCAATTACACCACACAAGGGCCTGTGGCTGCTGGCTGAGGCCACCTACACCACACCAGGGCCTGTGGCTGCTGGCTGAGGCCACTTACAACACACCAGGGCCTGTGGCTGCTGGCTGAGGCCACCTACACCACACCAGGGCCTGTGGCTGCTGGCTGAGGCCACTTACAACACACCAGGGTCTGTGGCTCTTGCTCAGGCCACTCATATCACACCAGGCCCTGTGGTTCTGGCCGAGGCCATCTTCACCAAACCAGGCCCTGTGCTGCTTGCTGTGGCCATGTACAACACACCAGGCCCTGTGCTGGTTCCTGACGCCATCTTCAATAATCCTGGGCCTGTGCTGTTGGATAAATGCCAAACTGAGCCTTTGGGTTAGGGTATTATGCAAACATGCAGGTATGGTTATAGGATTGTCTTCGTAACTTCAGGTACTTGCCACCTAATCACTTGAATCCATAAATTGAGACATTGTGCTCGGGCCAGCAGCTTACGGCCATACCACCCTGAGCACGCCCGACCTCGTCTGATCTCGGAAGCTAAGCAGGGCTGGGCTTGGTTAGTACTTGGATGGGAGACTGCCTGGGAATACCTGGTGCTGTAAGCCTTTCATTTTCATGTCATTGAACCGCTTTTGATCCAGAGAAGGGGTGTATTAAAAGACCAAAAGCAGCTGCCCATTAATGAGGGCACATTAACGACATTGCTTTTGGCTGTTTTCCAATGTCTTGTGCTGCTAGCTGATGCCACTTACACCACACCAGGGCCTGTGGCTGCTGGCTGAGGCCACTTACACCACACCAGGGCCTTAGTTGCTATTGAGGCCAATTACACGACACCATGGTCTGTGGCTCTTGCTCAGGCCACTTACACCACACCAGGGCCTGTGGCTGCTGGCTGAGGCCACTTACACCACACAAGGGCTTGTGGCTGCTGGCTGAGGCCACCTACACCACACCAGGGCCTGTGGCTGCTGGCTGAGGCCACCTACACCACACCAGGGCCTGTGGCTCTTGCTCAGGCCACTTACACCACACCAGGGCCTGTGGCTCTTGCTCAGGCCACTTACACCACACCAGGGCCTGTGGCTCTTGCTCAGGCCACTCATATCACACCAGGCTCTGTGCTTCTGGCTGAGGCCACTTAGACCACACCAGGGCCTGTGGCTGCTGGCTGAGGCCACTTACACCACACCAGGGCCCTTTTGCTGCTGGCTGAGGCCACTTACACCACACCAGGGCCTGTGGCTTCTGGCTGAGGCGACTTACACCACACCAGGGCCTGTGGCTGCTGGCTGAGGCCACTTACACCACACCAGGGCCTGTGGCTCTTGCTCAGGCCACTCACATCACACCAGGCCCTGCGCTTCTGGCCGAGGCCATCTTCACCAAACCAGGCCCTGTGGCTCTTGCTCAGGCCACTTACACCACACCAGGGCCTGTGGCTCTGGCTTAGGCCACTTACACCACACCAGGGCCTGTGGCACTTGCTCAGGCCACTTACACCACACCAGGGCCTGTGGCTGCTGGCTGAGGCCACTTACACCACACCAGGGCCTGTGGCACTGGCTGAGGCCACTTAGACCACACCAGGGCCTGTGGCTGCTGGCTGAGGCCACCTACACCACACCAGGGCCTTAGTTGCTATTGAGGCCAATTACACCACACAAGGGCCTGTGGCTGCTGGCTGAGGCCACCTACACCACACCAGGGCCTGTGGCTGCTGGCTGAGGCCACTTACACCACACCAGGGCCTGAGTGACCGGCTGGGGCCACTTACACCACATCAGGGCCTGTGGCTCTGGCTGAGGCCACTTACACCACACCAGGGCCTGTGGCTGCTGGCTGAGGCCAGTTACACCACACCAGAGCCTTAGTTGCTATTGAGGCCACTTACACCACACCAGGGCCTGTGGCTGCTGGCTGAGGCCACCTACACCACACCAGGGCCTGTGGCTGCTGGCTGAGGCCACTTACACCACACCAGGGCCTTAGTTGCTATTGAGGCCAATTACACCACACCATGGTCTGTGGCTCTTGCTCAGGCCACTTACACCACACCAGGGCCTGTGGCTGCTGGCTGAGGCCACTTACACCACACCAGGGCCTGTGGCTCTTACTCAGGCCACTTACACCACACCAGGGCCTGTGGCACTGGCTGAGGCCACTTAGACCACACCAGGGCCTGTGGCTGCTGGCTGAGGCCACTTACACCACACCAGGGCCTGTGGCTGCTGGCTGAGGCCACTTACACCAAACCAGGGCCTGTGGCTGCTTGCTGAGGCCATCTTCACCAAACCAGGCCCTGTGTTGCTTGCTGTGGCCATGTAAAACACACCAGGTCCTGTGCTGGTTCTTGAGGCCATCTTCAACAATCCAGGGCCTGTGCTGTTGGATAAATGCCAAACTGAGCCTTTGGGTTAGGGTATTATGCAAACATGCAGGTATGGTTATAGGATTGTCTTCGTAACTTCAGGTACTTGCCACCTAATCACTTGAATCCATAAATTGAGACATTGTGCTGGGGCCAGCAGCTTACGGCCATACCACCCTGAGCACGCCCGACCTCGTCTGATCTCGGAAGCTAAGCAGGGCTGGGCTTGGTTAGTACTTGGTTGGGAGACTGCCTGGGAATACCTGGTGCTGTAAGCCTTTCATTTTCATGTCATTGAACCGCTTTTGATCCAGAGAAGGGGTGTATTAAAAGACCAAAAGCAGCTCCCCATTAATGAGGGCACATTAACGACACTGCTTTTGGCTGTTTTCCAATGTCTTGTGCTGCTAGCTGATGCCACTTACACCACACCAGGGCCTGTGGCTGCTGGCTGAGGCCACTTACACCACACCAGGGCCTGTGGCTGCTGGCTGAGGCCACCTACACCACACCAGGGCCTTAGTTGCTATTGAGGCCAATTACACCACACCAGTGCCTGTGGCTTCTGGCTGAGGCGACTTACACCACACCAGGGCCTGTGGCTGCTGGCTGAGGCCACTTACACCACACCAAGGCCTGTGGCTCTTGCTCAGGCCACTCACATCACACCAGGCCCTGCGCTTCTGGCCGAGGCCATCTTCACCAAACCAGGCCCTGTGGTTCTTGCTCAGGCCACTTACACCACACCAGGGTCTGTGGCTCTTGCTGAGGCCACTTTCACCACACCAGGGCCTGTGGCTGCTGGCTGAGGCCACCTACACCACACCAGGGCATTCGTTGCTATTGAGGCCAATTACACCACACCAGGGTCTGTGGCTCTTGCTCAGGCCACTTACACCACACCAGGGCCTGTGGCTCTTGCTCAGGCCACTTACACCACACCAGGGCCTGTGGCACTGGCTGAGGCCACTTACACCACACCAGGGCCTGTGGCTGCTGGCTGAGGCCACTTACACCACACCAGGGCCTGTGGCTGCTGGCTGAGGCCACTTACAGCACACCAGGGCCTGTGGCTGGTGGCTGAGGCCACCTACACCACACCAGGGCCTGTGGCTGCTGGCTGAGGCGACTTATACCACACCAGGGCCCTTTTGCTGCTGGCTGAGGCCACTTACACCACACCAGTGCCTGTGGCTTCTGTCTGAGGCGACTTACACCACACCAGGGCCTGTGGCTGCTGGCTGAGGCCAATTACACCACACCAGGGTCTGTGGCTCTTGCTCAGGCCACTTACACCACACCAGGGCCTGTGGCACTGGCTGAGGCCACTTACACCACACCAGGGCCTGTGGCTGCTGGCTGAGGCCACTTACACCACACCAGGGCCTGTGGCTGCTGGCTGAGGCCACTTACACCACACCAGGGCCTGTGGCTGCTGGCTGAGGCCACCTACACCACACCAGGGCCTGTGGCTGCTGGCTGAGGCGACTTACACCACACCAGGGCCCTTTTGCTGCTGGCTGAGGCCACTTACACCACACCAGTGCCTGTGGCTTCTGGCTGAGGCGACTTACACCACACCAGGGCCTGTGGCTGCTGGCTGAGGCCACTTACACCACACCAAGGCCTGTGGCTCTTGCTCCGGCCACTCACATCACACCAGGCCCTGCGCTTCTGGCCGAGGCCATCTTCACCAAACCAGGCCCTGTGCTGCTTGCTGTGGCCATGTACAACACACCAGGCCCTGTGCTGGTTCCTGAGGCCATCTTCAACAATCCAGGGCCTGTGCTGTTGGATAAATGCCAAACTGAGCCTTTGGGTTAGGGTATTATGCAAACATGCAGGTATGGTTATAGGATTGTCTTCGTAACTTCAGGTACTTGCCACCTAATCACTTGAATCCATAAATTGAGACATTGTGCTGGGGCCAGCAGCTTACGGCCATACCACCCTGAGCACGCCCGACCTCGTCTGATCTCGGAAGCTAAGCAGGGCTGGGCTTGGTTAGTACTTGGATGGGAGACTGCCTGGGAATACCTGGTACTGTAAGCCTTTCATTTTCATGTCATTGAACCGCTTTTGATCCAGAGAAGGGGTGTATTAAAAGACCAAAAGCAGCTGCCCATTAATGAGGGCACATTAACGACACTGCTTTTGGCTGTTTTCCAATGTCTTGTGCTGCTAGCTGATGCCACCTACACCACACCAGGGCCTGTGGCTGCTGGCTGAGGCCAGTTACACCACACCAGAGCCTGTGGCTGCTGGCTGAAGCCACTTACACCACACCAGGGCCTTAGTTGCTATTGAGGCCACTTACACCACACCAGGGCCTGTGGCTGCTGGCTGAGGCCACCTACACCACACCAGGGCCTGTGGCTGCTGGCTGAGGCCACTTACACCACACCAGGGCCTGTGGCTCTTGCTCAGGCCACTCACATCACACCAGGCCCTGCGCTTCTGGCCGAGGCCATCTTCACCAAACCAGGCCCTGTGGTTCTTGCTCAGGCCACTTACACCACACCAGGGCCTGTGGCTGCTGGCTGAAGCCACTTACACCACACCAGGGCCTTAGTTGCTATTGAGGCCACTTACACCACACCAGGGCCTGTGGCTGCTGGCTGAGGCCACCTACACCACACCAGGGCCCTTTTGCTGCTGGCTGAGGCCACTTACACCACACCAGTGCCTGTGGCTTCTGGCTGAGGCCACTTACACCACACCAGGGCATGTGGCTGCTGGCTGAGGCCACTTACACCACACCAGGGCCTGTGGCTCTTGCTCAGGCCACTCACATCACACCAGGCCCTGCGCTTCTGGCCGAGGCCATCTTCACCAAACCAGGCCCTGTGGTTCTTGCTCAGGCCACTTACACCACACCAGGGCCTTATTTGCTATTGAGGCCACTTACACCACACCAGGGCCTGTGGCACTTGCTCAGGCCACTTACACCACACCAGGGCCTGTGGCACTTGCTCAGGCCACTTACACCACACCAGGGCCTGTGGCTGCTGGCTGAGGCCACTTACACCACACCAGGGCCTTAGTTGCTATTGAGGCCAATTACACGACACCATGGTCTGTGGCTCTTGCTCAGGCCACTTACACCACACCAGGGCCTGTGGCTGCTGGCTGAGGCCACTTACACCACACAAGGGCTTGTGGCTGCTGGCTGAGGCCACCTACACCACACCAGGGCCTGTGGCTGCTGGCTGAGGCCACCTACACCACACCAGGGCCTGTGGCTCTTGCTCAGGCCACTTACACCACACCAGGGCCTGTGGCTCTTGCTCAGGCCACTTACACCACACCAGGGCCTGTGGCTCTTGCTCAGGCCACTCATATCACACCAGGCTCTGTGCTTCTGGCTGAGGCCACTTAGACCACACCAGGGCCTGTGGCTGCTGGCTGAGGCCACTTACACCACACCAGGGCCCTTTTGCTGCTGGCTGAGGCCACTTACACCACACCAGGGCCTGTGGCTTCTGGCTGAGGCGACTTACACCACACCAGGGCCTGTGGCTGCTGGCTGAGGCCACTTACACCACACCAGGGCCTGTGGCTCTTGCTCAGGCCACTCACATCACACCAGGCCCTGCGCTTCTGGCCGAGGCCATCTTCACCAAACCAGGCCCTGTGGCTCTTGCTCAGGCCACTTACACCACACCAGGGCCTGTGGCTCTGGCTTAGGCCACTTACACCACACCAGGGCCTGTGGCACTTGCTCAGGCCACTTACACCACACCAGGGCCTGTGGCTGCTGGCTGAGGCCACTTACACCACACCAGGGCCTGTGGCACTGGCTGAGGCCACTTAGACCACACCAGGGCCTGTGGCTGCTGGCTGAGGCCACCTACACCACACCAGGGCCTTAGTTGCTATTGAGGCCAATTACACCACACAAGGGCCTGTGGCTGCTGGCTGAGGCCACCTACACCACACCAGGGCCTGTGGCTGCTGGCTGAGGCCACTTACACCACACCAGGGCCTGAGTGACCGGCTGGGGCCACTTACACCACATCAGGGCCTGTGGCTCTGGCTGAGGCCACTTACACCACACCAGGGCCTGTGGCTGCTGGCTGAGGCCAGTTACACCACACCAGAGCCTTAGTTGCTATTGAGGCCACTTACACCACACCAGGGCCTGTGGCTGCTGGCTGAGGCCACCTACACCACACCAGGGCCTGTGGCTGCTGGCTGAGGCCACTTACACCACACCAGGGCCTTAGTTGCTATTGAGGCCAATTACACCACACCATGGTCTGTGGCTCTTGCTCAGGCCACTTACACCACACCAGGGCCTGTGGCTGCTGGCTGAGGCCACTTACACCACACCAGGGCCTGTGGCTCTTACTCAGGCCACTTACACCACACCAGGGCCTGTGGCACTGGCTGAGGCCACTTAGACCACACCAGGGCCTGTGGCTGCTGGCTGAGGCCACTTACACCACACCAGGGCCTGTGGCTGCTGGCTGAGGCCACTTACACCAAACCAGGGCCTGTGGCTGCTTGCTGAGGCCATCTTCACCAAACCAGGCCCTGTGTTGCTTGCTGTGGCCATGTAAAACACACCAGGTCCTGTGCTGGTTCTTGAGGCCATCTTCAACAATCCAGGGCCTGTGCTGTTGGATAAATGCCAAACTGAGCCTTTGGGTTAGGGTATTATGCAAACATGCAGGTATGGTTATAGGATTGTCTTCGTAACTTCAGGTACTTGCCACCTAATCACTTGAATCCATAAATTGAGACATTGTGCTGGGGCCAGCAGCTTACGGCCATACCACCCTGAGCACGCCCGACCTCGTCTGATCTCGGAAGCTAAGCAGGGCTGGGCTTGGTTAGTACTTGGTTGGGAGACTGCCTGGGAATACCTGGTGCTGTAAGCCTTTCATTTTCATGTCATTGAACCGCTTTTGATCCAGAGAAGGGGTGTATTAAAAGACCAAAAGCAGCTCCCCATTAATGAGGGCACATTAACGACACTGCTTTTGGCTGTTTTCCAATGTCTTGTGCTGCTAGCTGATGCCACTTACACCACACCAGGGCCTGTGGCTGCTGGCTGAGGCCACTTACACCACACCAGGGCCTGTGGCTGCTGGCTGAGGCCACCTACACCACACCAGGGCCTTAGTTGCTATTGAGGCCAATTACACCACACCAGTGCCTGTGGCTTCTGGCTGAGGCGACTTACACCACACCAGGGCCTGTGGCTGCTGGCTGAGGCCACTTACACCACACCAAGGCCTGTGGCTCTTGCTCAGGCCACTCACATCACACCAGGCCCTGCGCTTCTGGCCGAGGCCATCTTCACCAAACCAGGCCCTGTGGTTCTTGCTCAGGCCACTTACACCACACCAGGGTCTGTGGCTCTTGCTGAGGCCACTTTCACCACACCAGGGCCTGTGGCTGCTGGCTGAGGCCACCTACACCACACCAGGGCATTCGTTGCTATTGAGGCCAATTACACCACACCAGGGTCTGTGGCTCTTGCTCAGGCCACTTACACCACACCAGGGCCTGTGGCTCTTGCTCAGGCCACTTACACCACACCAGGGCCTGTGGCACTGGCTGAGGCCACTTACACCACACCAGGGCCTGTGGCTGCTGGCTGAGGCCACTTACACCACACCAGGGCCTGTGGCTGCTGGCTGAGGCCACTTACAGCACACCAGGGCCTGTGGCTGGTGGCTGAGGCCACCTACACCACACCAGGGCCTGTGGCTGCTGGCTGAGGCGACTTATACCACACCAGGGCCCTTTTGCTGCTGGCTGAGGCCACTTACACCACACCAGTGCCTGTGGCTTCTGTCTGAGGCGACTTACACCACACCAGGGCCTGTGGCTGCTGGCTGAGGCCAATTACACCACACCAGGGTCTGTGGCTCTTGCTCAGGCCACTTACACCACACCAGGGCCTGTGGCACTGGCTGAGGCCACTTACACCACACCAGGGCCTGTGGCTGCTGGCTGAGGCCACTTACACCACACCAGGGCCTGTGGCTGCTGGCTGAGGCCACTTACACCACACCAGGGCCTGTGGCTGCTGGCTGAGGCCACCTACACCACACCAGGGCCTGTGGCTGCTGGCTGAGGCGACTTACACCACACCAGGGCCCTTTTGCTGCTGGCTGAGGCCACTTACACCACACCAGTGCCTGTGGCTTCTGGCTGAGGCGACTTACACCACACCAGGGCCTGTGGCTGCTGGCTGAGGCCACTTACACCACACCAAGGCCTGTGGCTCTTGCTCCGGCCACTCACATCACACCAGGCCCTGCGCTTCTGGCCGAGGCCATCTTCACCAAACCAGGCCCTGTGCTGCTTGCTGTGGCCATGTACAACACACCAGGCCCTGTGCTGGTTCCTGAGGCCATCTTCAACAATCCAGGGCCTGTGCTGTTGGATAAATGCCAAACTGAGCCTTTGGGTTAGGGTATTATGCAAACATGCAGGTATGGTTATAGGATTGTCTTCGTAACTTCAGGTACTTGCCACCTAATCACTTGAATCCATAAATTGAGACATTGTGCTGGGGCCAGCAGCTTACGGCCATACCACCCTGAGCACGCCCGACCTCGTCTGATCTCGGAAGCTAAGCAGGGCTGGGCTTGGTTAGTACTTGGATGGGAGACTGCCTGGGAATACCTGGTACTGTAAGCCTTTCATTTTCATGTCATTGAACCGCTTTTGATCCAGAGAAGGGGTGTATTAAAAGACCAAAAGCAGCTGCCCATTAATGAGGGCACATTAACGACACTGCTTTTGGCTGTTTTCCAATGTCTTGTGCTGCTAGCTGATGCCACCTACACCACACCAGGGCCTGTGGCTGCTGGCTGAGGCCAGTTACACCACACCAGAGCCTGTGGCTGCTGGCTGAAGCCACTTACACCACACCAGGGCCTTAGTTGCTATTGAGGCCACTTACACCACACCAGGGCCTGTGGCTGCTGGCTGAGGCCACCTACACCACACCAGGGCCTGTGGCTGCTGGCTGAGGCCACTTACACCACACCAGGGCCTGTGGCTCTTGCTCAGGCAACTCACATCACACCAGGCCCTGCGCTTCTGGCCGAGGCCATCTTCACCAAACCAGGCCCTGTGGTTCTTGCTCAGGCCACTTACACCACACCAGGGCCTGTGGCTGCTGGCTGAAGCCACTTACACCACACCAGGGCCTTAGTTGCTATTGAGGCCACTTACACCACACCAGGGCCTGTGGCTGCTGGCTGAGGCCACCTACACCACACCAGGGCCCTTTTGCTGCTGGCTGAGGCCACTTACACCACACCAGTGCCTGTGGCTTCTGGCTGAGGCCACTTACACCACACCAGGGCATGTGGCTGCTGGCTGAGGCCACTTACACCACACCAGGGCCTGTGGCTCTTGCTCAGGCCACTCACATCACACCAGGCCCTGCGCTTCTGGCCGAGGCCATCTTCACCAAACCAGGCCCTGTGGTTCTTGCTCAGGCCACTTACACCACACCAGGGCCTTATTTGCTATTGAGGCCACTTACACCACACCAGGGCCTGTGGCACTTGCTCAGGCCACTTACACCACACCAGGGCCTGTGGCACTTGCTCAGGCCACTTACACCACACCAGGGCCTGTGGCTGCTGGCTGAGGCCACTTACACCACACCAGGGCCTGTGGCTCTTGCTCAGGCCACTTACACCACACCAGGGCCTGTGTCACTGGCTGAGGCCACTTAGACCACACCAGGGCCTGTGGCTGCTGGCTGAGGCCACTCACAACACACCAGGGCCTGTGGTTGCTAGCTGAGGCCACTTACACCAAACCAGGGCCTGTGGCTGCTTGCTGAGGCCACCTACACCACACCAGGGCCTTAGTTGCTATTGAGGCCAATTACACCACACAAGGGCCTGTGGCTGCTGGCTGAGGCCACCTACACCACACCAGGGCCTGTGGCTGCTGGCTGAGGCCACTTACAACACACCAGGGCCTGTGGCTGCTGGCTGAGGCCACCTACACCACACCAGGGCCTGTGGCTGCTGGCTGAGGCCACTTACAACACACCAGGGTCTGTGGCTCTTGCTCAGGCCACTCATATCACACCAGGCCCTGTGGTTCTGGCCGAGGCCATCTTCACCAAACCAGGCCCTGTGCTGCTTGCTGTGGCCATGTACAACACACCAGGCCCTGTGCTGGTTCCTGACGCCATCTTCAATAATCCTGGGCCTGTGCTGTTGGATAAATGCCAAACTGAGCCTTTGGGTTAGGGTATTATGCAAACATGCAGGTATGGTTATAGGATTGTCTTCGTAACTTCAGGTACTTGCCACCTAATCACTTGAATCCATAAATTGAGACATTGTGCTCGGGCCAGCAGCTTACGGCCATACCACCCTGAGCACGCCCGACCTCGTCTGATCTCGGAAGCTAAGCAGGGCTGGGCTTGGTTAGTACTTGGATGGGAGACTGCCTGGGAATACCTGGTGCTGTAAGCCTTTCATTTTCATGTCATTGAACCGCTTTTGATCCAGAGAAGGGGTGTATTAAAAGACCAAAAGCAGCTGCCCATTAATGAGGGCACATTAACGACATTGCTTTTGGCTGTTTTCCAATGTCTTGTGCTGCTAGCTGATGCCACTTACACCACACCAGGGCCTGTGGCTGCTGGCTGAGGCCACTTACACCACACCAGGGCCTGTGGCTGCTGGCTGAGGCCACTTACACCACACCAGGGCCTTAGTTGCTATTGAGGCCAATTACACGACACCATGGTCTGTGGCTCTTGCTCAGGCCACTTACACCACACCAGGGCCTGTGGCTGCTGGCTGAGGCCACTTACACCACACAAGGGCTTGTGGCTGCTGGCTGAGGCCACCTACACCACACCAGGGCCTGTGGCTGCTGGCTGAGGCCACCTACACCACACCAGGGCCTGTGGCTCTTGCTCAGGCCACTTACACCACACCAGGGCCTGTGGCTCTTGCTCAGGCCACTTACACCACACCAGGGCCTGTGGCTCTTGCTCAGGCCACTCATATCACACCAGGCTCTGTGCTTCTGGCTGAGGCCACTTAGACCACACCAGGGCCTGTGGCTGCTGGCTGAGGCCACTTACACCACACCAGGGCCCTTTTGCTGCTGGCTGAGGCCACTTACACCACACCAGGGCCTGTGGCTTCTGGCTGAGGCGACTTACACCACACCAGGGCCTGTGGCTGCTGGCTGAGGCCACTTACACCACACCAGGGCCTGTGGCTCTTGCTCAGGCCACTCACATCACACCAGGCCCTGCGCTTCTGGCCGAGGCCATCTTCACCAAACCAGGCCCTGTGGCTCTTGCTCAGGCCACTTACACCACACCAGGGCCTGTGGCTCTGGCTTAGGCCACTTACACCACACCAGGGCCTGTGGCACTTGCTCAGGCCACTTACACCACACCAGGGCCTGTGGCTGCTGGCTGAGGCCACTTACACCACACCAGGGCCTGTGGCACTGGCTGAGGCCACTTAGACCACACCAGGGCCTGTGGCTGCTGGCTGAGGCCACCTACACCACACCAGGGCCTTAGTTGCTATTGAGGCCAATTACACCACACAAGGGCCTGTGGCTGCTGGCTGAGGCCACCTACACCACACCAGGGCCTGTGGCTGCTGGCTGAGGCCACTTACACCACACCAGGGCCTGAGTGACCGGCTGGGGCCACTTACACCACATCAGGGCCTGTGGCTCTGGCTGAGGCCACTTACACCACACCAGGGCCTGTGGCTGCTGGCTGAGGCCAGTTACACCACACCAGAGCCTTAGTTGCTATTGAGGCCACTTACACCACACCAGGGCCTGTGGCTGCTGGCTGAGGCCACCTACACCACACCAGGGCCTGTGGCTGCTGGCTGAGGCCACTTACACCACACCAGGGCCTTAGTTGCTATTGAGGCCAATTACACCACACCATGGTCTGTGGCTCTTGCTCAGGCCACTTACACCACACCAGGGCCTGTGGCTGCTGGCTGAGGCCACTTACACCACACCAGGGCCTGTGGCTGCTGGCTGAGGCCACCTACACCACACCAGGGCCTGTGGCTGCTGGCTGAGGCCACTTACACCACACCAGGGCCCTTTTGCTGCTGGCTGAGGCCACTTACACCACACCAGTGCCTGTGGCTTCTGTCTGAGGCGACTTACACCACACCAGGGCCTGTGGCTGCTGGCTGAGGCCAATTACACCACACCAGGGTCTGTGGCTCTTGCTCAGGCCATCTACACCACACCAGGGCCTGTGGCATTGGCTGAGGCCACTTACACCACACCAGGGCCTGTGGCTGCTGGCTGAGGCCACTTACACCACACCAGGGCCTGTGGCTGCTGGCTGAGGCCACTTACACCACACCAGGGCCTGTGGCTGCTGGCTGAGGCCACTTACACCACACCAGGGCCTGTGGCTGCTGGCTGAGGCGACTTACACCACACCAGGGCCCTTTTGCTGCTGGCTGAGGCCACTTACACCACACCAGTGCCTGTGGCTTCTGGCTGAGTCGACTTACACCACACCAGGGCCTGTGGCTGCTGGCTGAGGCCACTTACACCACACCAAGGCCTGTGGCTCTTGCTCAGGCCACTCACATCACACCAGGCCCTGCGCTTCTGGCCGAGGCCATCTTCACCAAACCAGGCCCTGTGCTGGTTCCTGAGGCCATCTTCAACAATCCAGGGCCTGTGCTGTTGGATAAATGCCAAACTGAGCCTTTGGGTTAGGGTATTATGCAAACATGAAGGTATGGTTATAGGATTGTCTTCGTAACTTCAGGTACTTGCCACCTAATCACTTGAATCCATAAATTGAGACATTGTGCTGGAGCCAGCATTTTACGGCCATACCACCCTGAGCACGCCCGACCTCGTCTGATCTCGGAAGCTAAGCAGGGCTGGGCTTGGTTAGTACTTGGATGGGAGACTGCCTGGGAATACCTGGTGCTGTAAGCCTTTCATTTTCATGTCATTGAACCGCTTTTGATCCAGAGAAGGGGTGTATTAAAAGACCAAAAGCAGCTGCCCATTAATGAGGGCACATTAACGACACTGCTTTTGGCTCTTTTCCAATGTCTTGTGCTGCTAGCTGAGGCCACCTACACCACACCAGGGCCTGAGTGACCGGCTGGGGCCACTTACACCACATCAGGGCCTGTGGCTCTGGCTGAGGCCACTTACACCACACCAGGGCCTGTGGCTGCTGGCTGAGGCCACCTACACCACACCACGGCCTTATTTGCTGGCTGAGGCCACATACACCAAACCAGGGCCTTAGTTGCTATTGAGGCCAATTACACCACACAAGGGCCTGTGGCTGCTGGCTGAGGCCACTTACACCACACCAGGGCCTGTGGCTGCTGGCTGAGGCCACCTACACCACACCAGGGCCTTAGTTGCTATTGAGGCCAATTACACCACACCAGGGTCTGTGGCTCTTGCTCAGGCCACTTACACCACACCAGGGCCTGTGGCACTGGCTGAGGCCACTTACACCACACCAGGGCCTGTGGCTGCTGGCTGAGGCCACCTACACCACACCAGGGCCTTAGTTGCTATTGAGGCCAATTACACCACACCAGAGCCTGTGGCTGCTGGCTGAAGCCACTTACACCACACCAGGGCCTTAGTTGCTATTGAGGCCACTTACACCACACCAGGGCCTGTGGCTGCTGGCTGAGGCCACCTACACCACACCAGGGCCTGTGGCTGCTGGCTGAGGCCACTTACACCACACCAGGGCCTGTGGCTGCTGGCTGAAGCCACTTACACCACACCAGGGCCTTAGTTGCTATTGAGGCCACTTACACCACACCAGGGCCTGTGGCTGCTGGCTGAGGCCACCTACACCACACCAGGGCCCTTTTGCTGCTGGCTGAGGCCACTTACACCACACCAGTGCATGTGGCTTCTGGCTGAGGCCACTTACACCACACCAGGGCCTGTGGCTGCTGGCTGAGGCCACTTACACCACACCAGGGCCTGTGGCTCTTGCTCAGGCCACTCACATCACACCAGGCCCTGCGCTTCTGGCCGAGGCCATCTTCACCAAACCAGGGCCTGTGGCTGCTTGCTGAGGCCATCTTCACCAAACCAGGCCCTGTGCTGCTTGCTGTGGCCATGTAAAACACACCAGGCCCTGTGCTGGTTCTTGAGGCCATCTTCAACAATCCAGGGCCTGTGCTGTTGGATAAATGCCAAACTGAGCCTTTTGGTTAGGGTATTATGCAAACATGCAGGTATGGTTATAGGATTGTCTTCGTAACTTCAGGTACTTGCCACCTAATCACTTGAATCCATAAATTGAGACATTGTGCTGGGGCCAGCAGCTTACGGCCATACCACCCTGAGCACGCCCGACCTCGTCTGATCTCGGAAGCTAAGCAGGGCTGGCCTTGGTTAGTACTTGGATGTTAGACTTCCTGGGAATACCTGGTCCTGTAAGCCTTTCATTTTCATGTCATTGAACCGCTTTTGATCCAGAGAAGGGGTGTATTAAAAGACCAGAAGCAGCTCCCCATTAATGAGGGCACATTAACGACATTGCTTTTGGCTGTTTTCCAATGTCTTGTGCTGCTAGCTGATGCAACCTACACCACACCAGGGCCTGAGTGACCGGCTGTGGCCACTTACACCACATCAGGGCCTGTTGCTCTGGCTGAGACCACTTACACCACACCAGGGCCTGTGGCTGCTGGCTGAGGCCACCTACACCACACCAGGGCCTTAGTTGCTATTGAGGCCAATTACACCACACCAGGGTATGTGGCTCTTGCTCAGGCCACTTACACCACACCAGGGCCTTAGTTGCTATTGAGGCCAATTACACCACACCAGGGCCTGTGACACTGGCTGAGGCCACTTACACCACACCAGGGCCTGTGGCTGCTGGCTGAGGCCACCTACACCACACCAGGGCCTGTGGCTGCTGGCTGAGGCCACTTACACCACACCAGGGCCCTTTTGCTGCTGGCTGAGGCCACTTACACCACACCAGTGCCTGTGGCTTCTGTCTGAGGCGACTTACACCACACCAGGGCCTGTGGCTGCTGGCTGAGGCCAATTACACCACACCAGGGTCTGTGGCTCTTGCTCAGGCCATCTACACCACACCAGGGCCTGTGGCACTGGCTGAGGCCACTTACACCACACCAGGGCCTGTGGCTGCTGGCTGAGGCCACTTACACCACACCAGGGCCTGTGGCTGCTGGCTGAGGCCACTTACACCACACCAGGGCCTGTGGCTGCTGGCTGAGGCCACCTACACCACACCAGGGCCTGTGGCTGCTGGCTGAGGCGACTTACACCACACCAGGGCCCTTTTGCTGCTGGCTGAGGCCACTTACACCACACCAGGGCCCTTTTGCTGCTGGCTGAGGCCACTTACACCACACCAGTGCCTGTGGCTTCTGGCTGAGGCCACCTACACCACAACAGGGCCTGTGGCTCTGGCTGAGGCCACTTACACCACACCAGGGCCTGTGGCTGCTGGCTGAGGCCAGTTACACCACACCAGAGCCTGTGGCTGCTGGCTGAAGCCACTTACACCACACCAGGGCCTTAGTTGCTATTGAGGCCACTTACACCACACCAGGGCCTGTGGCTGCTGGCTGAGGCCACCTACACCACACCAGGGCCTGTGGCTGCTGGCTGAGGCGACTTACACCACACCAGGGCCCTTTTGCTGCTGGCTGAGGCCACTTACACCACACCAGTGCCTGTGGCTTCTGGCTGAGGCCACCTACACCACAACAGGGCCTGTGGCTGCTGGCTGAGGCCACTTACACCACACCAAGGCCTGTGGCTCTTGCTCAGGCCACTCACATCACACCAGGCCCTGCGCTTCTGGCCGAGGCCATCTTCACCAAACCAGGCCCTGTGCTGCTTGCTGTGGCCATGTACAACACACCAGGCCCTGTGCTGGTTCCTGAGGCCATCTTCAACAATCCAGGGCCTGTGCTGTTGGATAAATGCCAAACTGAGCCTTTGGGTTAGGGTATTATGCAAACATGCAGGTATGGTTATAGGATTGTCTTCGTAACTTCAGGTACTTGCCACCTAATCACTTGAATCCATAAATTGAGACATTGTGCTGGGGCCAGCAGCTTACGGCCATACCACCCTGAGCACGCCCGACCTCGTCTGATCTCGGAAGCTAAGCAGGGCTGGGCTTGGTTAGTACTTGGATGGGAGACTGCCTGGGAATACCTGGTGCTGTAAGCCTTTCATTTTCATGTCATTGAACCGCTTTTGATCCAGAGAAGGGGTGTATTAAAAGACCAAAAGGAGCTGCCCATTAATGAGGGCACATTAACGACACTGCTTTTGGCTCTTTTCCAATGTCTTGTGCTGCTAGCTGATGCCACCTACACCACACCAGGGCCTGTGGCACTGGCTGAGGCCACTTACACCACACCAGGGCCTGTGGCTGCTGGCTGAGGCCACTTACACCACACCAGGGCCTGTGGCTGCTGGCTGAGGCCAGTTACACCACACCAGAGCCTGTGGCTGCTGGCTGAAGCCACTTACACCACACCAGGGCCTTAGTTGCTATTGAGGCCACTTACACCACACCAGGGCCTGTGGCTGCTGGCTGAGGCCACCTACACCACACCAGGGCCTGTGGCTGCTGGCTGAGGCCACTTACACCACACCAGGGCCTGTGGCTGCTGGCTGAGGCCACTTACACCACACAAGGGCTTGTGGCTGCTGGCTGAGGCCACCTACACCACACCAGGGCCTGTGGCTGCTGGCTGAGGCCACCTACACCACACCAGGGCCTGTGGCTCTTGCTCAGGCCACTTACACCACACCAGGGCCTGTGGCTCTTGCTCAGGCCACTTACACCACACCAGGGCCTGTGGCTCTTGCTCAGGCCACTCATATCACACCAGGCCCTGTGCTTCTGGCTGAGGCCACTTAGACCACACCAGGGCCTGTGGCTGCTGGCTGAGGCCACTTACACCACACCAGGGCCTGTGGCTGCTGGCTGAGGCCATCTACACCACACCAGGGCCTGTGGCTGCTGGCTGAGGCGACTTACACCACACCAGGGCCCTTTTGCTGCTGGCTGAGGCCACTTACACCACACCAGTGCCTGTGGCTTCTGGCTGAGGCGACTTACACCACACCAGGGCCTGTGGCTGCTGGCTGAGGCCACTTACACCACACCAGGGCCTGTGGCTCTTGCTCAGGCCACTCACATCACACCAGGCCCTGCGCTTCTGGCCGAGGCCATCTTCACCAAACCAGGCCCTGTGGCTCTTGCTCAGGCCACTTACACCACACCAGGGCCTGTGGCTCTGGCTTAGGCCACTTACACCACACCAGGGCCTGTGGCACTTGCTCAGGCCACTTACACCACACCAGGGCCTGTGGCTGCTGGCTGAGGCCACTTACACCACACCAGGGCCTGTGGCTCTTACTCAGGCCACTTACACCACACCAGGGCCTGTGGCACTGGCTGAGGCCACTTAGACCACACCAGGGCCTGTGGCTGCTGGCTGAGGCCACTTACACCACACCACGGCCTGTGGCTGCTGGCTGAGGCGACTTACACCAAACCAGGGCCTGTGGCTGCTTGCTGAGGCCATCTTCACCAAACCAGGCCCTGTGCTGCTTGCTGTGGCCATGTAAAACACACCAGGTCCTGTGCTGGTTCTTGAGGCCATCTTCAACAATCCAGGGCCTGTGCTGTTGGATAAATGCCAAACTGAGCCTTTGGGTTAGGGTATTATGCAAACATGCAGGTATGGTTATAGGATTGTCTTCGTAACTTCAGGTACTTGCCACCTAATCACTTGAATCCATAAATTGAGACATTGTGCTGGAGCCAGCAGCTTACGGCCATACCACCCTGAGCACGCCCGACCTCGTCTGATCTCGGAAGCTAAGCAGGGCTGGGCTTGGTTAGTACTTGCATGGGAGACTGCCTGGGAATACCTGGTGCTGTAAGCCTTTCATTTTCATGTCATTGAACCGCTTTTGATCCAGAGAAGGGGTGTATTAAAAGACCAAAAGCAGCTGCCCATTAATGAGGGTACATTAACGACATTGCTTTTGGCTGTTTTCCAATGTCTTGTGCTGCTAGCTGATGCCACCTACACCACACCACGGCCTTATTTGCTGGCTGAGGCCACATACACCAAACCAGGGCCTTAGTTGCTATTGAGGCCAATTACACCACACCAGGGTCTGTGGCTCTTGCTCAGGCCACTTACACCACACCAGGGCCTGTGGCACTGGCTGAGGCCACTTACACCACACCAGGGCCTGTGGCTGCTGGCTGAGGCCACCTACACCACACCAGGGCCTTAGTTGCTATTTAGGCCAATTACACCACACAAGGGCCTGTGGCTGCTGGCTGAGGCCACCTACACCACACCAGGGCCTGTGGCTGCTGGCTGAGGCCACTTACACCACACCAGTGCCCTTTTGCTGCTGGCTGAGGCCACTTACACCACACCAGTGTCTGTGGCTTCTGGCTGAGGCGACTTACACCACACCAGGGCCTGTGGCTGCTGGCTGAGGCCACTTACACCACACCAAGGCCTGTGGCTCTTGCGCAGGCCACTCACATCACACCAGGCCCTGCGCTTCTGGCCGAGGCCATCTTCACCAAACCAGGCCCTGTGCTGCTTGCTGTGGCCATGTACAACACACCAGGCCCTGTGCTGGTTCCTGAGGCCATCTTCAACAATCCAGGGCCTGTGCTGTTGGATAAATGCCAAACTGAGCCTTTGGGTTAGGGTATTATGCAAACATGCAGGTATGGTTATAGGATTGTCTTCGTAACTTCAGGTAGTTGCCACCTAATCACTTGAATCCATAAATTGAGACATTGTGCTGGAGCCAGCAGCTTACGGCCATACCACCCTGAGCACGCCCGACCTCGTCTGATCTCGGAAGCTAGGCAGGGCTGGGCTTGGTTAGTACTTGGATGGGAGACTGCCTGGGAATACCTGGTGCTGTAAGCCTTTGATTTTCATGTCATTGAACCGCTTTTGATCCAGAGAAGGGGTGTATTAAAAGACCAAAAGCAGCTGCCCATTAATGAGGGCACATTAACGACACTGCTTTTGGCTCTTTTCCAATGTCTTGTGCTGCTAGCTGATGCCACCTACACCACACCAGGGCCTGAGTGACCGGCTGGGGCCACTTACACCACATCAGGGCCTGTGGCTCTGGCTGAGGCCACTTACACCACACCAGGGCCTGTGGCTGCTGGCTGAGGCCACCTACACCACACCAGGGCCTTAGTTGCTATTGAGGCCAATTACACTACACCAGGGTCTGTGGCTCTTGCTCAGGCCACTTACACCACACCAGGCCTGTGGCACTTGCTCAGGCCACTTACACCACACCAGGGCCTGTGGCTGCTGGCTGAGGCCACTTACACCACACCAGGGCCTGTGGCTGCTGGCTGAGGCCACCTACACCACACCAGGGCATTAGTTGGTATTGAGGCCAATTACACCACACCAGGGTCTGTGGCTCTTGCTCAGGCCACTTACACCACACCAGGGCCTGTGGCTCTTGCTCAGGCCACTTACACCACACCAGGGCCTGTGGCTGCTGGCTGAGGCCACTTACACCACACCAGGGCCTGTGGCTGCTGGCTGAGGCCACCTACACCACACCAGGGCCTGTGGCTGCTGTCTGAGGCCACTTACACCACACCAGGGCCTGTGGCTGCTGGCTGAGGCCATCTACACCACACCAGGGCCTTAGTTGCTATTGAGGCCAATTACACCACACCAGGGTATGTGGCTCTTGCTCAGGCCACTTACACCACACCAGGGCCTTAGTTGCTATTGAGGCCAATTACACCACACCAGGGCCTGTGGCACTGGCTGAGGCCACTTACACCACACCAGGGCCTGTGGCTGCTGGCTGAGGCCACTTACACCACACAAGGGCCTGTGGCTGCTGGCTGAGGCCACCTACACCACACCAGGGCCTGTGGCTGCTGGCTGAGGCCACTTACAACACACCAGGGCCTGTGGCTCTTGCTCAGGCCACTCATATCACACCAGGCCCTGTGCTTCTGGCCGAGGCCATCTTCACCAAACCAGGCCCTGTGCTGCTTGCTGTGGCCATGTACAACACATCAGGCCCTGTGCTGGTTCCTGAGGCCATCTTCAACAATCCAGGGCCTGTGCTGTTGGATAAATGCCAAACTGAGCCTTTGGGTTAGGGTATTATGCAAACATGCAGGTATGGTTATAGGATTATCTTCGTAACTTCAGGTACTTGCCACCTAATCACTTGAATCCATAAATTGAGACATTGTGCTGGAGCCAGCAGCTTACGGCCATACCACCCTGAGCACGCCCGACCTCGTCTGATCTCGGAAGCTAAGCAGGGCTGGGCTTGGTTAGTACTTGAATGGGAGACTGCCTGGGAAAACCTGGTGCTGTAAGCCTTTCATTTTCATATCATTGAACCGCTTTTGATCCAGAGAAGGGGTGTATTAAAAGACCAAAAGCAGCTGCCCATTAATGAGGGTACATTAACGACATTGCTTTTGGCTGTTTTCCAATGTCTTGTGCTGCTAGCTGATGCCACCTACACCAAACCAGGGCCTTAGTTGCTATTGAGGCCAATTACACCACACCAGGGTCTTTGGCTCTTGCTCAGGCCACTTACACCACACCAGGGCCTGTGGCACTGGCTGAGGCCACTTACACCACACCAGGGCCTGTGGCTGCTGGCTGAGGCCACTTACACCACACAAGGGCTTGTGGCTGCTGGCTGAGGCCACCTACACCACACCAGGGCCTGTGGCTGCTGGCTGAGGCCACCTACACCACACCAGGGCCTGTGGCTCTTGCTCAGGCCACTTACACCACACCAGGGCCTGTGGCTCTTGCTCAGGCCACTCATATCACACCAGGCCCTGTGCTTCTGGCTGAGGCCACTTAGACCACACCAGGGCCTGTGGCTGCTGGCTGAGGCCACTTACACCACACCAGGGCCTGTGGCTGCTGGCTGAGGCCATCTACACCACACCAGGGCCTGTGGCTGCTGGCTGAGGCGACTTACACCACACCAGGGCCCTTTTGCTGCTGGCTGAGGCCACTTACACCACACCAGTGCCTGTGGCTTCTGGCTGAGGCGACTTACACCACACCAGGGCCTGTGGCTGCTGGCTGAGGCCACTTACACCACACCAGGGCCTGTGGCTCTTGCTCAGGCCACTCACATCACACCAGGCCCTGCGCTTCTGGCCGAGGCCATCTTCACCAAACCAGGCCCTGTGGCTCTTGCTCAGGCCACTTACACCACACCAGGGCCTGTGGCTCTGGCTTAGGCCACTTACACCACACCAGGGCCTGTGGCACTTGCTCAGGCCACTTACACCACACCAGGGCCTGTGGCTGCTGGCTGAGGCCACTTACACCACACCAGGGCCTGTGGCTCTTACTCAGGCCACTTACACCACACCAGGGCCTGTGGCACTGGCTGAGGCCACTTAGACCACACCAGGGCCTGTGGCTGCTGGCTGAGTCCACTTACACCACACCAGGGCCTGTGGCTGCTGGCTGAGGCCACTTACACCAAACCAGGGCCTGTGGCTGATTGCTGAGGCCATCTTCACCAAACCAGGCCCTGTGCTGCTTGCTGTGGCCATGTAAAACACACCAGGTCCTGTGCTGGTTCTTGAGGCCATCTTCAACAATCCAGGGCCTGTGCTGTTGGATAAATGCCAAACTGAGCCTTTGGGTTAGGGTATTATGCAAACATGCAGGTATGGTTATAGGATTGTCTTCGTAACTTCAGGTACTTGCCACCTAATCACTTGAATCCATAAATTGAGACATTGTGCTGGGGCCAGCAGCTTACGGCCATACCACCCTGAGCACGCCCGACCTCGTCTGATCTCGGAAGCTAAGCAGGGCTGGGCTTGGTTAGTACTTGGATGGGAGACTGCCTGGGAATACCTGGTGCTGTAAGCCTTTCATTTTCATGTCATTGAACCGCTTTTGATCCAGAGAAGGGGTGTATTAAAAGACCAAAAGCAGCTCCCCATTAATGAGGGCACATTAACGACATTGCTTTTGGCTGTTTTCCAATGTCTTGTGCTGCTAGCTGATGCCACTTACACCACACCAGGGCCTGTGGCTGCTGGCTGAGGCCACTTACACCACACCAGGGCCTGTGGCTGCTGGCTGAGGCCACCTACACCACACCAGGGCCTTAGTTGCTATTGAGGCCAATTACACCACACAAGGGCCTGTGGCTGCTGGCTGAGGCCACCTACACCACACCAGGGCCTGTGGCTGCTGGCTGAGGCCACTTACACCACACCAGGGCCTGAGTGACCGGCTGGGGCCACTTACACCACATCAGGGCCTGTGGCTCTGGCTGAGGCCAGTTACACCACACCAGAGCCTGTGGCTGCTGGCTGAAGCCACTTACACCACACCAGGGCCTTAGTTGCTATTGAGGCCACTTACACCACACCAGGGCCTGTGGCTGCTGGCTGAGGCCACCTACACCACACCAGGGCCTGTGGCTGCTGGCTGAGGCCACTTACACCACACCAGGGCCTGTGGCTGCTGGCTGAAGCCACTTACACCACACCAGGGCCTTAGTTGCTATTGAGGCCACTTACACCACACCAGGGCCTGTGGCTGCTGGCTGAGGCCACCTACACCACACCAGGGCCCTTTTGCTGCTGGCTGAGGCCACTTACACCACACCAGGGCCTTAGTTGCTATTGAGGCCAATTACACCACACCATGGTCTGTGGCTCTTGCTCAGGCCACTTACACCACACCAGGGCCTGTGGCACTGGCTGAGGCCACTTACACCACACCAGGGCCTGTGGCTGCTGGCTGAGGCCACTTACACCACACAAGGGTTTGTGGCTGCTGGCTGAGGCCACCTACACCACACCAGGGCCTGTGGCTGCTGGCTGAGGCCACCTACATCACACCAGGGCCTGTGGCTGCTGGCTGAGGCCACTTACACCACACCAGGGCCTTAGTTGCTATTGAGGCCAATTACACCACACCATGGTCTGTGGCTCTTGCTCAGGCCACTTACACCACACCAGGGCCTGTGGCACTGGCTGAGGCCACTTACACCACACCAGGGCCTGTGGCTGCTGGCTGAGGCCACCTACACCACACCAGGGCCTGTGGCTGCTGGCTGAGGCGACTTACACCACACCAGGGCCCTTTTGCTGCTGGCTGAGGCCACTTACACCACACCAGTGCCTGTGGCTTCTGGCTGAGGCGACTTACACCACACCAGGGCCTGTGGCTGCTGGCTGAGGCCACTTACACCACACCAGGGCCTGTGGCTCTTGCTCAGGCCACTCACATCACACCAGGCCCTGCGCTTCTGGCCGAGGCCATCTTCACCAAACCAGGCCCTGTGGTTCTTGCTCAGGCCACTTACACCACACCAGGGCCTGTGGCTCTGGCTTAGGCCAATTACACCACACCAGGGTCTGTGGCTCTTGCTGAGGCCACTTACACCACACCAGGGCCTGTGGCTGCTGGCTGAGGCCACTTACACCACACCAGGGCCTGTGGCTGCTGGCTGAGACCACCTACACCACACCAGGGCCTGTGGCTGCTTGCTGAGGCGACTTACACCACACCAGGGCCTGTTGCTGCTGGCTGAGGCCACTTACACCACACCAGTGCCTGTGGCTTCTGGCTGAGGTGACTTACACCACACCAGGGCCTGTTGCTGCTGGCTGAGGCCACTTACACCACACCAGGGCCTGTGGCTGCTGGCTCAGGCCACTCATATCAAACCAGGTCCTGTGCTTCTGGCCGAGGCCATCTTCACCAAACCAGGCCCTGTGCTGCTAGCTGAGGCGACTTACACCACATCAGGGCCTGTGGCTCTGGCTGAGGCCACTTACACCACACCAGGGCCTGTGGCTGCTGGCTGAGGCCAGTTACACCACACCAGGGCCTGTGGCTGCTGGCTGAGGCCACATACACCACACCAGGGCCTGTGGCACTGGCTGAGGCCACTTACACCACACCAGGGCCTGTGGCTGCTGGCTGAGGCCACTTACACCACACAAGGGCCTGTGGCTGCTGGCTGAGGCCACCTACACCACACCAGGGCCTGTGGCTGCTGGCTGAGGCCACTTACAACACACCAGGGCCTGTGGCTGCTAGCTGATGCCACCTACACCAAACCAGGGCCTTAGTTGCTATTGAGGCCAATTACACCACACCAGGGTCTTTGGCTCTTGCTCAGGCCACTTACACCACACCAGGGCCTGTGGCACTGGCTGAGGCCACTTACACCACACCAGGGCCTTATTTGCTATTGAGGCCACTTACACCACACCAGGGCCTGTGGCTCTTGCTCAGGCCACTCACATCACACCAGGCCCTGCGCTTCTGGCCGAGGCCATCTTCACCAAACCAGGCCCTGTGCTGCTAGCTGTGGCCATGTACAACACACCAGGCCCTGTGCTGGTTCCTGAGGCCATCTTCAACAATCCAGGGCCTGTGCTGTTGGATAAATGCTAAACTGAGCCTTTGGGTTAGGGTATTATGCAAACATGAAGGTAGGGTTATAGGATTGTCTTCGTAACTTCAGGTACTTGCCACCTAATCACCTGAATCCATAAATTGAGACATTGTGCTGGGGCCAGCAGCTTACGGCCATACCACCCTGAGCACGCCCGACCTCGTCTGATCTCGGAAGCTGAGCAGGGCTGGGCTTGGTTAGTACTTGGATGGGAGACTGCCTGGGAATACCTGGTGCTGTAAGCCTTTCATTTTCATGTCATTGAACCGCTTTTGATCCAGAGAAGGGGTGTATTAAAAGACCAAAAGCAGCTGCCCATTAATGAGGGCACATTAACGACATTGCTTTTGGCTGTTTTCCAATGTCTTGTGCTGCTAGCTGATGCCACCTACACCACACCAGGGCCTGAGTGACCGGCTGGGGCCACTTACACCACATCAGGGCCTGTGGCTCTGGCTGAGGCCACTTACACCACACCAGGGCCTGTGGCTGCTGGCTGAGGCCACTTACACCACACCAGGGCCTGTGGCTGCTGGCTGAGGCCACTTACACCACACCAGGGCCTTAGTTGCTATTGAGGCCAATTACACCACACCATGGTCTGTGGCTCTTGCTCAGGCAACTTACACCACACCAGGGCCTGTGGCACTGGCTGAGGCCACTTACACCACACCAGGGCCTGTGGCTGCTGGCTGAGGCCACTTACACCACACAAGGGCTTGTGGCTGCTGGCTGAGGCCACCTACACCACACCAGGGCCTGTGGCTGCTGGCTGAGGCCACCTACACCACACCAGGGCCTGTGGCTGCTGGCTGAGGCGACTTACACCACACCAGGGCCCTTTTGCTGCTGGCTGAGGCCACTTACACCACACCAGGGCCTGTGGCTCTTGCTCAGGCCACTCATATCACACCAGGCCCTGTGCTTCTGGCTGAGGCCACTTAGACCACACCAGGGCCTGTGGCTGCTGGCTGAGGCCACTTACACCACACCAGGGCCTGTGGCTGCTGGCTGAGGCCATCTACACCACACCAGGGCCTGTGGCTGCTGGCTGAGGCGACTTACACCACACCAGGGCCTGTGGCTGCTGGCTGAGGCCACCTACACCACACCAGTGCCTGTGGCTTCTGGCTGAGGCGACTTACACCACACCAGGGCCTGTGGCTGCTGGCTGAGGCCACTTACACCACACCAGGGCCTGTGGCTCTTGCTCAGGCCACTCACATCACACCAGGCCCTGCGCTTCTGGCCGAGGCCATCTTCACCAAACCAGGCCCTGTGCTGCTAGCTGTGGCCATGTACAACACACCAGGCCCTGTGCTGGTTCCTGAGGCCATCTTCAACAATCCAGGGCCTGTGCTGTTGGATAAATGCCAAACTGAGCCTTTGGGTTAGGGTATTATGCAAACATGCAGGTATGGTTATAGGATTGTCTTCGTAACTTCAGGTACTTGCCACCTAATCACTTGAATCCATAAATTGAGTCATTGTGCTGGGGCCAGCAGCTTACGGCCATACCACCCTGAGCACGCCCGACCTCGTCTGATCTCGGAAGCTAAGCAGGGCTGGGCTTGGTTAGTACTTGGATGGGAGACTGCCTGGGAATACCTGGTGTTGTAAGCCTTTCATTTTCATGTCATTGAACCGCTTTTGATCCAGAGAAGGGGTGTATTAAAAGACCAAAAGCCCATTAATGAGGGTACATTAACGACATTGCTTTTGGCTGTTTTCCAATGTCTTGTGCTGCTAGCTGATGCCACCTACACCAAACCAGGGCCTTAGTTGCTATTGAGGCCAATTACACCACACCAGGGTCTTTGGCTCTTGCTCAGGCCACTTACACCACACCAGGGCCTGTGGCACTGGCTGAGGCCACTTACACCACACCAGGGCCTGTGGCTGCTGGCTGAGGCCACTTACACCACACCAGGGCCTTATTTGCTATTGAGGCCACTTACACCACACCAGGGCCTGTGGCTCTTGCTCAGGCCACTTACACCACACCAGGGCCTGTGGCTCTTGCTCAGGCCACTCACATCACACCAGGCCCTGCGCTTCTGGCCGAGGCCATCTTCACCAAACCAGGCCCTGTGCTGCTAGCTGTGGCCATGTACAACACACCAGGCCCTGTGCTGGTTCCTGAAGCCATCTTCAACAATCCAGGGCCTGTGCTGTTGGATAAATGCTAAACTGAGCCTTTGGGTTAGGGTATTATGCAAACATGAAGGTAGGGTTATAGGATTGTCTTCGTAACTTCAGGTACTTGCCACCTAATCACCTGAATCCATAAATTGAGACATTGTGCTGGGGCCAGCAGCTTACGGCCATACCACCCTGAGCACGCCCGACCTCGTCTGATCTCGGAAGCTGAGCAGGGCTGGGCTTGGTTAGTACTTGGATGGGAGACTGCCTGGGAATACCTGGTGCTGTAAGCCTTTCATTTTCATGTCATTGAACCGCTTTTGATCCAGAGAAGGGGTGTATTAAAAGACCAAAAGCAGCTGCCCATTAATGAGGGCACATTAACGACATTGCTTTTGGCTGTTTTCCAATGTCTTGTGCTGCTAGCTGATGCCACCTACACCACACCAGGGCCTGAGTGACCGGCTGGGGCCACTTACACCACATCAGGGCCTGTGGCTCTGGCTGAGGCCACTTACACCACACCAGGGCCTGTGGCTGCTGGCTGAGGCCACTTACACCACACCAGGGCCTGTGGCTGCTGGCTGAGGCCACTTACACCACACAAGGGCCTGTGGCTGCTGGCTGAGGCCACCTACACCACACCAGGGCCTGTGGCTGCTGGCTGAGGCCACTTACAACACACCAGGGCCTGTGGCTCTTGCTCAGGCCACTCATATCACACCAGGCCCTGTGCTTCTGGCCGAGGCCATCTTCACCAAACCAGGGCCTGTGGCTGCTTGCTGAGGCCATCTTCACCAAACCAGGCCCTGTGCTGCTTGCTGTGGCCATGTAAAACACACCAGGTCCTGTGCTGGTTCTTGAGGCCATCTTCAACAATCCAGGGCCTGTGCTGTTGGATAAATGCCAAACTGAGCCTTTGGGTTACGGTATTATGCAAACATGCAGGTATGGTTATAGGATTGTCTTCGTAACTTCAGGTACTTGCCACCTAATCACTTGAATCCATAAATTGAGACATTGTGCTGGGGCCATCAGCTTACGGCCATACCACCCTGAGCACGCCCGACCTCGTCTGATCTCGGAAGCTAAGCAGGGCTGGGCTTGGTTAGTACTTGGATGGGAGACTGCCTGGGAATACCTGGTGCTGTAAGCCTTTCATTTTCATGTCATTGAACCGCTTTTGATCCAGAGAAGGGGTGTATTAAAAGACCAAAAGCAGCTCCCCATTAATGAGGGCACATTAACGACATTGCTTTTGGCTGTTTTCCAATGTCTTGTGCTGCTAGCTGATGCCACCTACACCACACCAGGGCCTTATTTGCTGGCTGAGGCCACATACACCAAACCAGGGCCTTAGTTGCTATTGAGGCCAATTACACCACACAAGGGCCTGTGGCTGCTGGCTGAGGCCACTTACACCACACCAGGGCCTTAGTTGCTATTGAGGCCAATTACACCACACCAGGGTCTGTGGCTCTTGCTCAGGCCACTTACACCACACCAGGGCCTGTGGCACTGGCTGAGGCCACTTACACCACACCAGGGCCTGTGGCTGCTGGCTGAGGCCACCTACACCACACCAGGGTCTGTGGCTCTTGCTCAGGCCACTTACACCACACCAGGGCCGGTGGCACTGGCTGAGGCCACTTACACCACACCAGGGCCTGTGGCTGCTGGCTGAGGCCACCTACACCACACCAGGGCCTTAGTTGCTATTGAGGCCAATTACACCACACAAGGGCCTGTGGCTGCTGGCTGAGGCCACCTACACCACACCAGGGCCTGTGGCTGCTGGCTGAGGCCACTTACACCACACCAGGGCCCTTTTGCTGCTGGCTGAGGCCACTTACACCACACCAGTGCCTGTGGCTTCTGGCTGAGGCGACTTACACCACACCAGGGCCTGTGGCTGCTGGCTGAGGCCACTTACACCACACCAAGGCCTGTGGCTCTTGCGCAGGCCACTCACATCACACCAGGCCCTGCGCTTCTGGCCGAGGCCATCTTCACCAAACCAGGCCCTGTGCTGCTTGCTGTGGCCATGTACAACACACCAGGCCCTGTGCTGGTTCCTGAGGCCATCTTCAACAATCCAGGGCCTGTGCTGTTGGATAAATGCCAAACTGAGCCTTTGGGTTAGGGTATTATGCAAACATGCAGGTATGGTTATAGGATTGTCTTCGTAACTTCAGGTACTTGCCACCTAATCACTTGAATCCATAAATTGAGACATTGTGCTGGAGCCAGCAGCTTACGGCCATACCACCCTCAGCACGCCCGACCTCGTCTGATCTCGGAAGCTAAGCAGGGCTGGGCTTGGTTAGTACTTGGATGGGAGACTGCCTGGGAATACCTGGTGCTGTAAGCCTTTCATTTTCATGTCATTGAACCGCTTTTGATCCAGAGAAGGGGTGTATTAAAAGACCAAAAGCAGCTGCCCATTAATGAGGGCACATTAACGACACTGCTTTTGGCTCTTTTCCAATGTCTTGTGCTGCTAGCTGATGCCACCTACACCACACTAGGGCCTGAGTGACCGGCTGGGGCCACTTACACCACATCAGGGCCTGTGGCTCTGGCTGAGGCCACTTACACCACACCAGGGCCTGTGGCTGCTGACTGAGGCCAGTTACACCACACCAGAGCCTGTGGCTGCTGGCTGAAGCCACTTACACCACACCAGGGCCTGTGGCTGCTGGCTGAGGCCACTTACACCACACCAGGGCCTGTGGCTGCTGGCTGAGGCCACTTACACCACACCAGTGCCTGTGGCTTCTGGCTGAGGCCACTTACACCACACCAGGGCCTGTGGCTGCTGGCTGAGGCCACTTACACCACACCAGGGCCTGTGGCTGCTGGCTGAGGCCACCTACACCACACCAGGGCCTGTGGCTGCTGGCTGAGGCCACTTACACCACACCAGGGCCTGTGGCTGGTGGCTGAGGCCACCTACACCACACCAGGGCCTGTGGCTGCTGGCTGAGGCCATCTTCACCAAACCAGGCCCTGTGGTTCTTGCTCAGGCCACTTACACCACACCAGGGCCTGTGGCTCTGGCTTAGGCCAATTACACCACACCAGGGTCTGTGGCTCTTGCTCAGGCCACTTACACCACACCAGGGCCTGTGGCTGCTGGCTGAGGCCACCTACACCACACCAGGGCCTGTGGCTGCTTGCTGAGGCGACTTACACCACACCAGGGCCTGTTGCTGCTGGCTGAGGCCACTTACACCACCCCAGTGCCTGTGGCTTCTGGCTGAGGCGACTTACACCACACCAGGGCCTGTTGCTATTGAGGCCATTTACACCACACCAGGGCCTGTGGCTGCTGGCTGAGGCCACCTACACCACACCAGGGTCTGTGGCTCTTGCTCAGGCCACTTACACCACACCAGGGCCGGTGGCACTGGCTGAGGCCACTTACACCACACCAGGGCCTGTGGCTGCTGGCTGAGGCCACCTACACCACACCAGGGCCTTAGTTGCTATTGAGGCCAATTACACCACACAAGGGCCTGTGGCTGCTGGCTGAGGCCACCTACACCACACCAGGGCCTGTGGCTGCTGGCTGAGGCCACTTACACCACACCAGGGCCCTTTTGCTGCTGGCTGAGGCCACTTACACCACACCAGTGCCTGTGGCTTCTGGCTGAGGCGACTTACACCACACCAGGGCCTGTGGCTGCTGGCTGAGGCCACTTACACCACACCAAGGCCTGTGGCTCTTGCGCAGGCCACTCACATCACACCAGGCCCTGCGCTTCTGGCCGAGGCCATCTTCACCAAACCAGGCCCTGTGCTGCTTGCTGTGGCCATGTACAACACACCAGGCCCTGTGCTGGTTCCTGAGGCCATCTTCAACAATCCAGGGCCTGTGCTGTTGGATAAATGCCAAACTGAGCCTTTGGGTTAGGGTATTATGCAAACATGCAGGTATGGTTATAGGATTGTCTTCGTAACTTCAGGTACTTGCCACCTAATCACTTGAATCCATAAATTGAGACATTGTGCTGGAGCCAGCAGCTTACGGCCATACCACCCTCAGCACGCCCGACCTCGTCTGATCTCGGAAGCTAAGCAGGGCTGGGCTTGGTTAGTACTTGGATGGGAGACTGCCTGGGAATACCTGGTGCTGTAAGCCTTTCATTTTCATGTCATTGAACCGCTTTTGATCCAGAGAAGGGGTGTATTAAAAGACCAAAAGCAGCTGCCCATTAATGAGGGCACATTAACGACACTGCTTTTGGCTCTTTTCCAATGTCTTGTGC
Organism: Aulonocara stuartgranti; assembly: GCF_965226115.1. Taxonomy (NCBI): domain Eukaryota; kingdom Metazoa; phylum Chordata; class Actinopteri; order Cichliformes; family Cichlidae; genus Aulonocara; species Aulonocara stuartgranti. The sequence goes on along the minus strand of NC_138941.1, from coordinate 21,984,189 downwards.
TGCTAGCTGATGCCACCTACACCACACTAGGGCCTGAGTGACCGGCTGGGGCCACTTACACCACATCAGGGCCTGTGGCTCTGGCTGAGGCCACTTACACCACACCAGGGCCTGTGGCTGCTGACTGAGGCCAGTTACACCACACCAGAGCCTGTGGCTGCTGGCTGAAGCCACTTACACCACACCAGGGCCTGTGGCTGCTGGCTGAGGCCACTTACACCACACCAGGGCCTGTGGCTGCTGGCTGAGGCCACTTACACCACACCAGTGCCTGTGGCTTCTGGCTGAGGCCACTTACACCACACCAGGGCCTGTGGCTGCTGGCTGAGGCCACTTACACCACACCAGGGCCTGTGGCTGCTGGCTGAGGCCACCTACACCACACCAGGGCCTGTGGCTGCTGGCTGAGGCCACTTACACCACACCAGGGCCTGTGGCTGGTGGCTGAGGCCACCTACACCACACCAGGGCCTGTGGCTGCTGGCTGAGGCCATCTTCACCAAACCAGGCCCTGTGGTTCTTGCTCAGGCCACTTACACCACACCAGGGCCTGTGGCTCTGGCTTAGGCCAATTACACCACACCAGGGTCTGTGGCTCTTGCTCAGGCCACTTACACCACACCAGGGCCTGTGGCTGCTGGCTGAGGCCACCTACACCACACCAGGGCCTGTGGCTGCTTGCTGAGGCGACTTACACCACACCAGGGCCTGTTGCTGCTGGCTGAGGCCACTTACACCACCCCAGTGCCTGTGGCTTCTGGCTGAGGCGACTTACACCACACCAGGGCCTGTTGCTATTGAGGCCATTTACACCACACCAGGGTCTGTGGCTCTTGCTCAGGCCACTTACACCACACCAGGGCCTGTGGCACTGGCTCAGGCCGCTTAGACCACACCAGGGTCTGTGGCTCTTGCTCAGGCCACTTACACCACACCAGGGCCTGTGGCACTGGCTCAGGCCGCTTAGACCACACCAGGGCCTGTGGCTGCTGGCTGAGGCGACTTACACCACACCAGGGCCTGTTGCTGCTGGCTGAGGCCACTTACACCACACCAGGGACTGTGGCTTCTGGCTGAGGTGACTTACACCACACCAGGGCCTGTGGCTGCTGGCTGAGGCCACTTACACCACACCAGGGCCTGTGGCTCTTGCTCAGGCCACTTACACCACACCAGGGCCTGTGGCTCTTGCTCAGGCCACTCACATCACACCAGGCCCTGCTCTTCTGGCCGAGGCCATCTTCACCAAACCAGGCCCTGTGCTGCTAGCTGTGGCCATGTACAACACACCAGGCCCTGTGCTGGTTCCTGAGGCCATCTTCAACAATCCAGGGCCTGTGCTGTTGGATAAATGCTAAACTGAGCCTTTGGGTTAGGGTATTATGCAAACATGCAGGTATGGTTATAGGATTGTCTTCGAAACTTCAGGTACTTGCCACCTAATCACTTGAATCCATAAATTGAGACATTGTGCTGGAGCCAGCAGCTTACGGCCATACCACCCTGAGCACGCCTGACCTCGTCTGATCTCGGAAGCTAAGCAGGGCTGGGCTTGGTTAGTACTTGGATGGGAGACTGCCTGGGAATACCTGGTGCTGTAAGCCTTTCATTTTCATGTCATTGAACCGCTTTTGATCCAGAGAAGGGGTGTATTAAAAGACCAAAAGCAGCTGCCCATTAATGAGGGCACATTAACGACACTGCTTTTGGCTCTTTTCCAATGTCTTGTGCTGCTAGCTGATGCAACCTACACCACACAAGGGCCTGAGTGACCGGCTGGGGCCACTTACACCACATCAGGGCCTGTGGCTCTGGCTGAGGCCACTTTCACCACACCAGGGCCTGTGGCTGCTGGCTGAGGCCACCTACACCACACCAGGGCATTAGTTGCTATTGAGGCCAATTACACCACACCAGGGTCTGTGGCTCTTGCTCAGGCCACTTACACCACACCAGGGCCTGTGGCTCTTGCTCAGGCCACTTACACCACACCAGGGCCTGTGGCTGCTGGCTGAGGCCACCTACACCACACCAGGGCATTAGTTGCTATTGAGGCCAATTACACCACACCAGGGTCTGTGGCTCTTGCTCAGGCCACTTACACCACACCAGGGCCTGTGGCTCTTGCTCAGGCCACTTACACCACACCAGGGCCTGTGGCACTGGCTGAGGCCACTTACACCACACCAGGGCCTGTGGCTGCTGGCTGAGGCCACTTACACCACACCAGGGCCTGTGGCTGCTGGCTGAGGCCACTTACACCACACCAGGGCCTGTGGCTGGTGGCTGAGGCCACCTACACCACACCAGGGCCTGTGGCTGCTGGCTGAGGCGACTTACACCACACCAGGGCCCTTTTGCTGCTGGCTGAGGCCACTTACACCACACCAGTGCCTGTGGCTTCTGTCTGAGGTGACTTACACCACACCAGGGCCTGTGGCTGCTGGCTGAGGCCAATTACACCACACCAGGGACTGTGGCTCTTGCTCAGGCCACTTACACCACACCAGGGCCTGTGGCACTGGCTGAGGCCACTTACACCACACCAGGGCCTGTGGCTGCTGGCTGAGGCCACTTACACCACACCAGGGCCTGTGGCTGCTGGCTGAGGCCACTTACACCACACCAGGGCCTGTGGCTGCTGGCTGAGGCCACCTACACCACACCAGGGCCTGTGGCTGCTGGCTGAGGCGACTTACACCACACCAGGGCCCTTTTGCTGCTGGCTGAGGCCACTTACACCACACCAGTGCCTGTGGCACTGGCTGAGGCCACTTACACCACACCAGGGCCTGTGGCTGCTGGCTGAGGCCAATTACACCACACCAGGGTCTGTGGCTCTTGCTCAGGCCACTTACACCACACCAGGGCCTGTGGCACTGGCTGAGGCAACTTACACCACACCAGGGCCTGTGGCTGCTGGCTGAGGCCACTTACACCACACCAGGGCCTGTGGCTGCTGGCTGAGGCCACTTACACCACACCAGGGCCTGTGGCTGCTGGCTGAGGCCACCTACACCACACCAGGGCCTGTGGCTGCTGGCTGAGGTGACTTACACCACACCAGGGCCCTTTTGCTGCTGGCTGAGGCCACTTACACCACACCAGTGCCTGTGGCTTCGGGCTGAGGCGACTTACACCACACCAGGGCCTGTGGCTGCTGGCTGAGGCCACTTACACCACACCAAGGCCTGTGGCTCTTGCTCAGGCCATCTTCACCAAACCAGGGCCTGAGTGACCGGCTGGGGCCACTTACACCACACCAGGGCCTGTGGCTCTTGCTCAGGCCACTCATATCACACCAGGCCCTGTGCTTCTGGCCGAGGCCATCTTCACCAAACCAGGCCCTGTGCTGCTAGCTGTGGCCATGTACAACACACCAGGCCCTGTGCTGGTTCCTGAGGCCATCTTCAACAATCCAGGGCCTGTGCTGTTGGATAAATGCCAAACTGAGCCTTTGGGTTAGGGTATTATGCAAACATGCAGGTATGGTTATAGGATTGTCTTCGTAACTTCAGGTACTTGCCACCTAATCACTTGAATCCATAAATTGAGTCATTGTGCTGGGGCCAGCAGCTTACGGCCATACCACCCTGAGCACGCCCGACCTCGTCTGATCTCAGAAGCTAAACAGGGCTGGGCTTGGTTAGTACTTGGATGGGAGACTGCCTGGGAATACCTGGTGCTGTAAGCCTTTCATTTTCATGTCATTGAACCGCTTTTGATCCAGAGAAGGGGTGTATTAAAAGACCAAAAGCCCATTAATGAGGGCACATTAACGACATTGCTTTTGGCTCTTTTCCAATGTCTTGTGCTGCTAGCTGATGCCACCTACACCACACCAGGGCCTGAGTGACCGGCTGGGGCCACTTACACCACATCAGGGCCTGTGGCTCTGGCTGAGGCCACTTACACCACACCAGGGCCTGTGGCTGCTGGCTGAGGCCACCTACACCACACCAGGGCCTTAGTTGCTATTGAGGCCAATTACACCACACCAGGGTCTGTGGCTCTTGCTCAGGCCACTTACACCACACCAGGGCCTGTGGCTGCTGGCTGAGGCCATTTACACCACACCAGGGCCTGTGGCTGCTGGCTGAGGCCACCTACACCACACCAGGGCATTAGTTGCTATTGAGGCCAATTACACCACACCAGGGTCTGTGGCTCTTGCTCAGGCCACTTACACCACACCAGGGCCTGTGGCTCTTGCTCAGGCCACTTACACCACACCAGGGCCTGTGGCTTCTGGCTGAGGCGACTTACACCACACCAGGGCCTGTGGCTTCTGGCTGAGGCGACTTACACCACACCAGGGCCTGTGGCTGCTAGCTGAGGCCACTTACACCAAACCAGGGCCTGTGGCTGCTTGCTGAGGCCATCTTCAACAATCCAGGGCCTGTGCTGTTGGATAAATGCCAAACTGAGCCTTTGGGTTAGGGTATTATGCAAACATGCAGGTATGGTTATAGGATTGTCTTCGTAACTTCAGGTACTTGCCACCTAATCACTTGAATCCATAAATTGAGACATTGTGCTGGGGCCAGCAGCTTACGGCCATACCACCCTGAGCACGCCCGACCTCGTCTGATCTCGGAAGCTAAGCAGGGCTGGGCTTGGTTAGTACTTGGATGGGAGACTGCCTGGGAATACCTGGTGCTGTAAGCCTTTCATTTTCATGTCATTGAACCGCTTTTGATCCAGAGAAGGGGTGTATTAAAAGACCAGAAGCAGCTCCCCATTAATGAGGGCACATTAACGACATTGCTTTTGGCTGTTTTCCAATGTCTTGTGCTGCTAGCTGATGCCACCTACACCACACCAGGGCCTGAGTGACCGGCTGGGGCCACTTACACCACATCAGGGCCTGTGGCTCTGGCTGAGGCCACTTACACCACACAAGGGCCTGTGGCTGCTGGCTGAGGCCACTTACACCACACCAGGGCCTGTGGCTGCTGGCTGAGGCGACTTACACCACACCAGGGCCCTTTTGCTGCTGGCTGAGGCCACTTACACCACACCAGTGCCTGTGGCACTGGCTGAGGCCACTTACACCACACCAGGGCCTGTGGCTGCTGGCTGAGGCCAATTACACCACACCAGGGTCTGTGGCTCTTGCTCAGGCCACTTACACCACACCAGGGCCTGTGGCACTGGCTGAGGCAACTTACACCACACCAGGGCCTGTGGCTGCTGGCTGAGGCCACTTACACCACACCAAGGCCTGTGGCTCTTGCTCAGGCCATCTTCACCAAACCAGGGCCTGAGTGACCGGCTGGGGCCACTTACACCACACCAGGGCCTGTGGCTCTTGCTCAGGCCACTCATATCACACCAGGCCCTGTGCTTCTGGCCGAGGCCATCTTCACCAAACCAGGCCCTGTGCTGCTAGCTGTGGCCATGTACAACACACCAGGCCCTGTGCTGGTTCCTGAGGCCATCTTCAACAATCCAGGGCCTGTGCTGTTGGATAAATGCCAAACTGAGCCTTTGGGTTAGGGTATTATGCAAACATGCAGGTATGGTTATAGGATTGTCTTCGTAACTTCAGGTACTTGCCACCTAATCACTTGAATCCATAAATTGAGTCACTGTGCTGGGGCCAGCAGCTTACGGCCATACCACCCTGAGCACGCCCGACCTCGTCTGATCTCGTAAGCTAAGCAGGGCTGGGCTTGGTTAGTACTTGGATGGGAGACTGCCTGGGAATACCTGGTGCTGTAAGCCTTTCATTTTCATGTCATTGAACCGCTTTTGATCCAGAGAAGGGGTGTATTAAAAGACCAAAAGCCCATTAATGAGGGCACATTAACGACATTGCTTTTGGCTCTTTTCCAATGTCTTGTGCTGCTAGCTGATGCCACCTACACCACACCAGGGCCTGAGTGACCGGCTGGGGCCACTTACACCACATCAGGGCCTGTGGCTCTGGCTGAGGCCACTTACACCACACCAGGGCCTGTGGCTGATGGCTGAGGCCACCTACACCACACCAGGGCCTTAGTTGCTATTGAGGCCAATTACACCACACCAGGGTCTGTGGCTCTTGCTCAGGCCACTTACACCACACCAGGCCTGTGGCACTTGCTCAGGCCACTTACACCACACCAGGGCCTGTGGCTGCTGGCTGAGGCCACTTACACCACACCAGGGCCTGTGGCTGCTGGCTGAGGCCACCTACACCACACCAGGGCATTAGTTGCTATTGAGGCCAATTACACCACACCAGGGTCTGTGGCTCTTGCTCAGGCCACTTACACCACACCAGGGCCTGTGGCTTCTGGCTGAGGCGACTTACACCACACCAGGGCCTGTGGCTTCTGGCTGAGGCGACTTACACCACACCAGGGCCTGTGGCTGCTAGCTGAGGCCACTTACACCAAACCAGGGCCTGTGGCTGCTTGCTGAGGCCATCTTCAACAATCCAGGGCCTGTGCTGTTGGATAAATGCCAAACTGAGCCTTTGGGTTAGGGTATTATGCAAACATGCAGGTATGGTTATAGGATTGTCTTCGTAACTTCAGGTACTTGCCACCTAATCACTTGAATCCATAAATTGAGACATTGTGCTGGGGCCAGCAGCTTACGGCCATACCACCCTGAGCACGCCCGACCTCGTCTGATCTCGGAAGCTAAGCAGGGCTGGGCTTGGTTAGTACTTGGATGGGAGACTGCCTGGGAATACCTGGTGCTGTAAGCCTTTCATTTTCATGTCATTGAACCGCTTTTGATCCAGAGAAGGGGTGTATTAAAAGACCAGAAGCAGCTCCCCATTAATGAGGGCACATTAACGACATTGCTTTTGGCTGTTTTCCAATGTCTTGTGCTGCTAGCTGATGCCACCTACACCACACCAGGGCCTGAGTGACCGGCTGGGGCCACTTACACCACATCAGGGCCTGTTGCTCTGGCTGAGGCCACTTACACCACACCAGGGCCTGTGGCTGCTGGCTGAGGCCACCTACACCACACCAGGGCCTTAGTTGCTATTGAGGCCAATTACACCACACCAGGGTATGTGGCTCTTGCTCAGGCCACTTACACCACACCAGGGCCTTAGTTGCTATTGAGGCCAATTACACCACACCAGGGCCTGTGGCACTGGCTGAGGCCACTTACACCACACCAGGGCCTGTGGCTGCTGGCTGAGGCCACTTACACCACACAAGGGCCTGTGGCTGCTGGCTGAGGCCACTTACAACACACCAGGGCCTGTGGCTCTTGCTCAGGCCACTCATATCACACCAGGCCCTGTGCTTCTGGCCGAGGCCATCTTCACCAAACCAGGCCCTGTGCTGCTTGCTGAGGCCATGTACAACACGTCAGGCCCTGTGCTGGTTCCTGAGGCCATCTTCAACAATCCAGGGCCTGTGCTGTTGGATAAATGCCAAACTGAGCCTTTGGGTTAGGGTATTATGCAAACATGCAGGTATGGTTATAGGATTGTCTTCGTAACTTCAGGTACTTGCCACCTAATCACTTGAATCCATAAATTGAGTCATTGTGCTGGGGTCAGCAGCTTACGGCCATACCACCCTGAGCACGCCCGACCTCGTCTGATCTCAGAAGCTAAACAGGGCTGGGCTTGGTTAGTACTTGGATGGGAGACTGCCTGGGAATACCTGGTGCTGTAAGCCTTTCATTTTCATGTCATTGAACCGCTTTTGATCCAGAGAAGGGGTGTATTAAAAGACCAAAAGCCCATTAATGAGGGCACATTAACGACATTGCTTTTGGCTCTTTTCCAATGTCTTGTGCTGCTAGCTGATGCCACCTACACCACACCAGGGCCTGAGTGACCGGCTGGGGCCACTTACACCACATCAGGGCCTGTGGCTCTGGCTGAGGCCACTTACACCACACCAGGGCCTGTGGCTGCTGGCTGAGGCCACCTACACCACACCAGGGCCTTAGTTGCTATTGAGGCCAATTACACCACACCAGGGTCTGTGGCTCTTGCTCAGGCCACTTACACCACACCAGGGCCTGTGGCTGCTGGCTGAGGCCATTTACACCACACCAGGGCCTGTGGCTGCTGGCTGAGGCCACCTACACCACACCAGGGCATTAGTTGCTATTGAGGCCAATTACACCACACCAGGGTCTGTGGCTCTTGCTCAGGCCACTTACACCACACCAGGGCCTGTGGCTCTTGCTCAGGCCACTTACACCACACCAGGGCCTGTGGCTTCTGGCTGAGGCGACTTACACCACACCAGGGCCTGTGGCTTCTGGCTGAGGCGACTTACACCACACCAGGGCCTGTGGCTGCTAGCTGAGGCCACTTACACCAAACCAGGGCCTGTGGCTGCTTGCTGAGGCCATCTTCAACAATCCAGGGCCTGTGCTGTTGGATAAATGCCAAACTGAGCCTTTGGGTTAGGGTATTATGCAAACATGCAGGTATGGTTATAGGATTGTCTTCGTAACTTCAGGTACTTGCCACCTAATCACTTGAATCCATAAATTGAGACATTGTGCTGGGGCCAGCAGCTTACGGCCATACCACCCTGAGCACGCCCGACCTCGTCTGATCTTGGAAGCTAAGCAGGGCTGGGCTTGGTTAGTACTTGGATGGGAGACTGCCTGGGAATACCTGGTGCTGTAAGCCTTTCATTTTCATGTCATTGAACCGCTTTTGATCCAGAGAAGGGGTGTATTAAAAGACCAGAAGCAGCTCCCCATTAATGAGGGCACATTAACGACATTGCTTTTGGCTGTTTTCCAATGTCTTGTGCTGCTAGCTGATGCCACCTACACCACACCAGGGCCTGAGTGACCGGCTGGGGCCACTTACACCACATCAGGGCCTGTGGCTCTGGCTGAGGCCACTTACACCACACAAGGGCCTGTGGCTGCTGGCTGAGGCCACTTACACCACACCAGGGCCTGTGGCTGCTGGCTGAGGCGACTTACACCACACCAGGGCCCTTTTGCTGCTGGCTGAGGCCACTTACACCACACCAGTGCCTGTGGCACTGGCTGAGGCCACTTACACCACACCAGGGCCTGTGGCTGCTGGCTGAGGCCAATTACACCACACCAGGGTCTGTGGCTCTTGCTCAGGCCACTTACACCACACCAGGGCCTGTGGCACTGGCTGAGGCAACTTACACCACACCAGGGCCTGTGGCTGCTGGCTGAGGCCACTTACACCACACCAAGGCCTGTGGCTCTTGCTCAGGCCATCTTCACCAAACCAGGGCCTGAGTGACCGGCTGGGGCCACTTACACCACACCAGGGCCTGTGGCTCTTGCTCAGGCCACTCATATCACACCAGGCCCTGTGCTTCTGGCCGAGGCCATCTTCACCAAACCAGGCCCTGTGCTGCTAGCTGTGGCCATGTACAACACACCAGGCCCTGTGCTGGTTCCTGAGGCCATCTTCAACAATCCAGGGCCTGTGCTGTTGGATAAATGCCAAACTGAGCCTTTGGGTTAGGGTATTATGCAAACATGCAGGTATGGTTATAGGATTGTCTTCGTAACTTCAGGTACTTGCCACCTAATCACTTGAATCCATAAATTGAGTCACTGTGCTGGGGCCAGCAGCTTACGGCCATACCACCCTGAGCACGCCCGACCTCGTCTGATCTCGGAAGCTAAGCAGGGCTGGGCTTGGTTAGTACTTGGATGGGAGACTGCCTGGGAATACCTGGTGCTGTAAGCCTTTCATTTTCATGTCATTGAACCGCTTTTGATCCAGAGAAGGGGTGTATTAAAAGACCAAAAGCCCATTAATGAGGGCACATTAACGACATTGCTTTTGGCTCTTTTCCAATGTCTTGTGCTGCTAGCTGATGCCACCTACACCACACCAGGGCCTGAGTGACCGGCTGGGGCCACTTACACCACATCAGGGCCTGTGGCTCTGGCTGAGGCCACTTACACCACACCAGGGCCTGTGGCTGCTGGCTGAGGCCACCTACACCACACCAGGGCCTTAGTTGCTATTGAGGCCAATTACACCACACCAGGGTCTGTGGCTCTTGCTCAGGCCACTTACACCACACCAGGCCTGTGGCACTTGCTCAGGCCACTTACACCACACCAGGGCCTGTGGCTGCTGGCTGAGGCCACTTACACCACACCAGGGCCTGTGGCTGCTGGCTGAGGCCACCTACACCACACCAGGGCATTAGTTGCTATTGAGGCCAATTACACCACACCAGGGTCTGTGGCTCTTGCTCAGGCCACTTACACCACACCAGGGCCTGTGGCTTCTGGCTGAGGCGACTTACACCACACCAGGGCCTGTGGCTTCTGGCTGAGGCGACTTACACCACACCAGGGCCTGTGGCTGCTAGCTGAGGCCACTTACACCAAACCAGGGCCTGTGGCTGCTTGCTGAGGCCATCTTCAACAATCCAGGGCCTGTGCTGTTGGATAAATGCCAAACTGAGCCTTTGGGTTAGGGTATTATGCAAACATGCAGGTATGGTTATAGGATTGTCTTCGTAACTTCAGGTACTTGCCACCTAATCACTTGAATCCATAAATTGAGACATTGTGCTGGGGCCAGCAGCTTACGGCCATACCACCCTGAGCACGCCCGACCTCGTCTGATCTCGGAAGCTAAGCAGGGCTGGGCTTGGTTAGTACTTGGATGGGAGACTGCCTGGGAATACCTGGTGCTGTAAGCCTTTCTTTTTCATGTCATTGAACCGCTTTTGATCCAGAGAAGGGGTGTATTAAAAGACCAGAAGCAGCTCCCCATTAATGAGGGCACATTAACGACATTGCTTTTGGCTGTTTTCCAATGTCTTGTGCTGCTAGCTGATGCCACCTACACCACACCAGGGCCTGAGTGACCGGCTGGGGCCACTTACACCACATCAGGGCCTGTTGCTCTGGCTGAGGCCACTTACACCACACCAGGGCCTGTGGCTGCTGGCTGAGGCCACCTACACCACACCAGGGCCTTAGTTGCTATTGAGGCCAATTACACCACACCAGGGTATGTGGCTCTTGCTCAGGCCACTTACACCACACCAGGGCCTTAGTTGCTATTGAGGCCAATTACACCACACCAGGGCCTGTGGCACTGGCTGAGGCCACTTACACCACACCAGGGCCTGTGGCTGCTGGCTGAGGCCACTTACACCACACAAGGGCCTGTGGCTGCTGGCTGAGGCCACTTACAACACACCAGGGCCTGTGGCTCTTGCTCAGGCCACTCATATCACACCAGGCCCTGTGCTTCTGGCCGAGGCCATCTTCAACAAACCAGGCCCTGTGCTGCTTGCTGAGGCCATGTACAACACGTCAGGCCCTGTGCTGGTTCCTGAGGCCATCTTCAACAATCCAGGGCCTGTGCTGTTGGATAAATGCCAAACTGAGCCTTTGGGTTAGGGTATTATGCAAACATGCAGGTATGGTTATAGGATTATCTTCGTAACTTCAGGTACTTGCCACCTAATCACTTGAATCCATAAATTGAGACATTGTGCTGGAGCCAGCAGCTTACGGCCATACCACCCTGAGCACGCCCGACCTCGTCTGATCTCGGAAGCTAAGCAGGGCTGGGCTTGGTTAGTACTTGGATGGGAGACTGCCTGGGAATACCTGGTGCTGTAAGCCTTTCATTTTCATGTCATTGAACCGCTTTTGATCCAGAGAAGGGGTGTATTAAAAGACCAAAAGCAGCTGCCCATTAATGAGGGCACATTAACGACATTGCTTTTGGCTGTTTTCCAATGTCTTGTGCTGCTACCTGATGCCACCTACACCACACCAGGGCCTTAGTTGCTATTGAGGCCAATTACACCACACCAGGGTCTTTGGCTCTTGCTCAGGCCACTTACACCACACCAGGGCCTGTGGCACTGGCTGAGGCCACTTACACCACACCAGGGCCTGTGGCTGCTGGCTGAGGCCACTTACACCACACCAGGGCCTTATTTGCTATTGAGGCCACTTACACCACACCAGGGCCTGTGGCTCTTGCTCAGGCCACTCACATCACACCAGGCCCTGCGCTTCTGGCCGAGGCCATCTTCACCAAACCAGGCCCTGTGCTGCTAGCTGTGGCCATGTACAACACACCAGGCCCTGTGCTGGTTCCTGAGGCCATCTTCAACAATCCAGGGCCTGTGCTGTTGGATAAATGCTAAACTGAGCCTTTGGGTTAGGGTATTATGCAAACATGAAGGTAGGGTTATAGGATTGTCTTCGTAACTTCAGGTACTTGCCACCTAATCACCTGAATCCATAAATTGAGACATTGTGCTGGGGCCAGCAGCTTACGGCCATACCACCCTGAGCACGCCCGACCTCGTCTGATCTCGGAAGCTGAGCAGGGCTGGGCTTGGTTAGTACTTGGATGGGACCCTGCCTGGGAATACCTGGTGCTGTAAGCCTTTCATTTTCATGTCATTGAACCGCTTTTGATCCAGAGAAGGGGTGTATTAAAAGACCAAAAGCAGCTGCCCATTAATGAGGGCACATTAACGACATTGCTTTTGGCTGTTTTCCAATGTCTTGTGCTGCTAGCTGATGCCACCTACACCACACCAGGGCCTGAGTGACCGGCTGGGGCCACTTACACCACATCAGGGCCTGTGGCTCTGGCTGAGGCCACTTACACCACACCAGGGCCTGTGGCTGCTGGCTGAGGCCACTTACACCACACCAGGGCCTGTGGCTGCTGGCTGAGGCCACTTACACCACACCAGGGCCTTAGTTGCTATTGAGGCCAATTACACCACACCATGGTCTGTGGCTCTTGCTCAGGCAACTTACACCACACCAGGGCCTGTGGCACTGGCTGAGGCCACTTACACCACACCAGGGCCTGTGGCTGCTGGCTGAGGCCACTTACACCACACAAGGGCTTGTGGCTGCTGGCTGAGGCCACCTACACCACACCAGGGCCTGTGGCTGCTGGCTGAGGCCACCTACACCACACCAGGGCCTGTGGCTCTTGCTCAGGCCACTTACACCACACCAGGGCCTGTGGCTCTTGCTCAGGCCACTTACACCACACCAGGGCCTGTGGCTCTTGCTCAGGCCACTCATATCACACCAGGCCCTGTGCTTCTGGCTGAGGCCACTTAGACCACACCAGGGCCTGTGGCTGCTGGCTGAGGCCATCTACACCACACCAGGGCCTGTGGCTGCTGGCTGAGGCGACTTACACCACACCAGGGCCCTTTTGCTGCTGGCTGAGGCCACTTACACCACACCAGGGCCTGTGGCTGCTGGCTGAGGCCACCTACACCACACCAGGGCCTTAGTTGCTATTGAGGCCAATTACACCACACAAGGGCCTGTGGCTGCTGGCTGAGGCCTCCTACACCACACCACGGCCTTATTTGCTGGCTGAGGTCACTTACACCACACCAGGGCCTGTGGCTCTTGCTCAGGCCACTTACACCACACCAGGGCCTGTGGCTCTTGCTCAGGCCACTTACACCACACCAGGGCCTGTGGCTCTTGCTCAGGCCACTTACACCACACCAGGGCCTGTGGCTCTTGCTCAGGCCACTCATATCACGCCAGGCCCTGTGCTTCTGGCCGAGGCCATCTTCACCAAACCAGGCCCTGTGCTGCTTGCTGTGGCCATGTACAACACACCAGGCCCTGTGCTGGTTCCAGAGGCCATCTTCAACAATCCAGGGCCTGTGCTGTTGGATAAATGCCAAACTGAGCCTTTGGGTTAGGGTATTATGCAAACATGCAGGTATGGTTATAGGATTGTCTTCGTAACTTCAGGTACTTGCCACCTAATCACTTGAATCCATAAATTGAGACATTGTGCTGGGGCCATCAGCTTACGGCCATACCACCCTGAGCACGCCTGACCTCGTCTGATCTCGGAAGCTAAGCAGGGCTGGGCTTGGTTAGTACTTGGATGGGAGACTGCCTGGGAATACCTGGTGCTGTAAGCCTTTCATTTTCATGTCATTGAACCGCTTTTGATCCAGAGAAGGGGTGTATTAAAAGACCAAAAGCATCTGCCCATTAATGAGGGCACATTAACGACATTGCTTTTGGCTCTTTTCCAATGTCTTGTGCTGCTAGCTGATGCAACCTACACCACACAAGGGCCTGAGGGACCGGCTGGGGCCACATACACCACATCAGGGCCTGTGGCTGCTGGCTGAGGCCACTTACACCACACCAGGGCCTGTGGCTGCTGGCTGAGGCCACCTACACCACACCAGGGCCTTAGTTGCTATTGAGGCCAATTACACCACACCAGGGTCTGTGGCTCTTGCTCAGGCCACTTACACCACACCAGGGCCTGTGGCACTGGCTGAGGCCACTTACACCACACCAGGGCCTGTGGCTGCTGGCTTAGGCCACCTACACCACACCAGGGCCTTAGTTGCTATTGAGGCCACTTACACCACACCAGGGCCTGTGGCTGCTGGCTGAGGCCACCTACACCACACCAGGGCCCTTTTGCTGCTGGCTGAGGCCACTTACACCACACCAGTGCCTGTGGCTTCTGGCTGAGGCCACTTACACCACACCAGGGCATGTGGCTGCTGGCTGAGGCCACTTACACCACACCAGGGCCTGTGGCTCTTGCTCAGGCCACTCACATCACACCAGGCCCTGCGCTTCTGGCCGAGGCCATCTTCACCAAACCAGGCCCTGTGGTTCTTGCTCAGGCCACTTACACCACACCAGGGCCTTATTTGCTATTGAGGCCACTTACACCACACCAGGGCCTGTGGCACTTGCTCAGGCCACTTACACCACACCAGGGCCTGTGGCACTTGCTCAGGCCACTTACACCACACCAGGGCCTGTGGCTGCTGGCTGAGGCCACTTACACCACACCAGGGCCTGTGGCTCTTGCTCAGGCCACTTACACCACACCAGGGCCTGTGTCACTGGCTGAGGCCACTTAGACCACACCAGGGCCTGTGGCTGCTGGCTGAGGCCACTCACAACACACCAGGGCCTGTGGCTGCTAGCTGAGGCCACTTACACCAAACCAGGGCCTGTGGCTGCTTGCTGAGGCCACCTACACCACACCAGGGCCTTAGTTGCTATTGAGGCCAATTACACCACACAAGGGCCTGTGGCTGCTGGCTGAGGCCACCTACACCACACCAGGGCCTGTGGCTGCTGGCTGAGGCCACTTACAACACACCAGGGCCTGTGGCTGCTGGCTGAGGCCACCTACACCACACCAGGGCCTGTGGCTGCTGGCTGAGGCCACTTACAACACACCAGGGTCTGTGGCTCTTGCTCAGGCCACTCATATCACACCAGGCCCTGTGGTTCTGGCCGAGGCCATCTTCACCAAACCAGGCCCTGTGCTGCTTGCTGTGGCCATGTACAACACACCAGGCCCTGTGCTGGTTCCTGACGCCATCTTCAATAATCCTGGGCCTGTGCTGTTGGATAAATGCCAAACTGAGCCTTTGGGTTAGGGTATTATGCAAACATGCAGGTATGGTTATAGGATTGTCTTCGTAACTTCAGGTACTTGCCACCTAATCACTTGAATCCATAAATTGAGACATTGTGCTCGGGCCAGCAGCTTACGGCCATACCACCCTGAGCACGCCCGACCTCGTCTGATCTCGGAAGCTAAGCAGGGCTGGGCTTGGTTAGTACTTGGATGGGAGACTGCCTGGGAATACCTGGTGCTGTAAGCCTTTCATTTTCATGTCATTGAACCGCTTTTGATCCAGAGAAGGGGTGTATTAAAAGACCAAAAGCAGCTGCCCATTAATGAGGGCACATTAACGACATTGCTTTTGGCTGTTTTCCAATGTCTTGTGCTGCTAGCTGATGCCACTTACACCACACCAGGGCCTGTGGCTGCTGGCTGAGGCCACTTACACCACACCAGGGCCTGTGGCTGCTGGCTGAGGCCACTTACACCACACCAGGGCCTTAGTTGCTATTGAGGCCAATTACACCACACCATGGTCTGTGGCTCTTGCTCAGGCCACTTACACCACACCAGGGCCTGTGGCTGCTGGCTGAGGCCACTTACACCACACAAGGGCTTGTGGCTGCTGGCTGAGGCCACCTACACCACACCAGGGCCTGTGGCTGCTGGCTGAGGCCACCTACACCACACCAGGGCCTGTGGCTCTTGCTCAGGCCACTTACACCACACCAGGGCCTGTGGCTCTTGCTCAGGCCACTTACACCACACCAGGGCCTGTGGCTCTTGCTCAGGCCACTCATATCACACCAGGCTCTGTGCTTCTGGCTGAGGCCACTTAGACCACACCAGGGCCTGTGGCTGCTGGCTGAGGCCACTTACACCACACCAGGGCCCTTTTGCTGCTGGCTGAGGCCACTTACACCACACCAGGGCCTGTGGCTTCTGGCTGAGGCGACTTACACCACACCAGGGCCTGTGGCTGCTGGCTGAGGCCACTTACACCACACCAGGGCCTGTGGCTCTTGCTCAGGCCACTCACATCACACCAGGCCCTGCGCTTCTGGCCGAGGCCATCTTCACCAAACCAGGCCCTGTGGCTCTTGCTCAGGCCACTTACACCACACCAGGGCCTGTGGCTCTGGCTTAGGCCACTTACACCACACCAGGGCCTGTGGCACTTGCTCAGGCCACTTACACCACACCAGGGCCTGTGGCTGCTGGCTGAGGCCACTTACACCACACCAGGGCCTGTGGCACTGGCTGAGGCCACTTAGACCACACCAGGGCCTGTGGCTGCTGGCTGAGGCCACCTACACCACACCAGGGCCTTAGTTGCTATTGAGGCCAATTACACCACACAAGGGCCTGTGGCTGCTGGCTGAGGCCACCTACACCACACCAGGGCCTGTGGCTGCTGGCTGAGGCCACTTACACCACACCAGGGCCTGAGTGACCGGCTGGGGCCACTTACACCACATCAGGGCCTGTGGCTCTGGCTGAGGCCACTTACACCACACCAGGGCCTGTGGCTGCTGGCTGAGGCCAGTTACACCACACCAGAGCCTGTGGCTGCTGGCTGAAGCCACTTACACCACACCAGGGCCTTAGTTGCTATTGAGGCCACTTACACCACACCAGGGCCTGTGGCTGCTGGCTGAGGCCACCTACACCACACCAGGGCCTGTGGCTGCTGGCTGAGGCCACTTACACCACACCAGGGCCTGTGGCTGCTGGCTGAAGCCACTTACACCACACCAGGGCCTTAGTTGCTATTGAGGCCACTTACACCACACCAGGGCCTGTGGCTGCTGGCTGAGGCCACCTACACCACACCAGGGCCCTTTTGCTGCTGGCTGAGGCCACTTACACCACACCAGGGCCTTAGTTGCTATTGAGGCCAATTACACCACACCATGGTCTGTGGCTCTTGCTCAGGCCACTTACACCACACCAGGGCCTGTGGCTGCTGGCTGAGGCCACTTACACCACACCAGGGCCTGTGGCTCTTACTCAGGCCACTTACACCACACCAGGGCCTGTGGCACTGGCTGAGGCCACTTAGACCACACCAGGGCCTGTGGCTGCTGGCTGAGGCCACTTACACCACACCAGGGCCTGTGGCTGCTGGCTGAGGCCACTTACACCAAACCAGGGCCTGTGGCTGCTTGCTGAGGCCATCTTCACCAAACCAGGCCCTGTGTTGCTTGCTGTGGCCATGTAAAACACACCAGGTCCTGTGCTGGTTCTTGAGGCCATCTTCAACAATCCAGGGCCTGTGCTGTTGGATAAATGCCAAACTGAGCCTTTGGGTTAGGGTATTATGCAAACATGCAGGTATGGTTATAGGATTGTCTTCGTAACTTCAGGTACTTGCCACCTAATCACTTGAATCCATAAATTGAGACATTGTGCTGGGGCCAGCAGCTTACGGCCATACCACCCTGAGCACGCCCGACCTCGTCTGATCTCGGAAGCTAAGCAGGGCTGGGCTTGGTTAGTACTTGGTTGGGAGACTGCCTGGGAATACCTGGTGCTGTAAGCCTTTCATTTTCATGTCATTGAACCGCTTTTGATCCAGAGAAGGGGTGTATTAAAAGACCAAAAGCAGCTCCCCATTAATGAGGGCACATTAACGACACTGCTTTTGGCTGTTTTCCAATGTCTTGTGCTGCTAGCTGATGCCACTTACACCACACCAGGGCCTGTGGCTGCTGGCTGAGGCCACTTACACCACACCAGGGCCTGTGGCTGCTGGCTGAGGCCACCTACACCACACCAGGGCCTTAGTTGCTATTGAGGCCAATTACACCACACAAGGGCCTGTGGCTGCTGGCTGAGGCCACCTACACCACACCAGGGCCTGTGGCTGCTGGCTGAGGCCACTTACAACACACCAGGGCCTGTGGCTCTTGCTCAGGCCACTCATATCACACCAGGCCCTGTGCTTCTGGCCGAGGCCATCTTCACCAAACCAGGCCCTGTGCTGCTTGCTGTGGCCATGTACAACACACCAGGCCCTGTGCTGGTTCCTGACGCCATCTTCAACAATCCAGGGCCTGTGCTGTTGGATAAATGCCAAACTGAGCCTTTGGGTTAGGGTATTATGCAAACATGCAGGTATGGTTATAGGATTGTCTTCGTAACTTCAGGTACTTGCCACCTAATCACTTGAATCCATAAATTGAGACATTGTGCTGGGGCCAGCAGATTACGGCCATACCACCCTGAGCACGCCCGACCTCGTCTGATCTCGCAAGCTAAGCAGGGCTGGGCTTGGTTAGTACTTGGATGGGAGACTACCTGGGAATACCTGGTGCTGTAAGCCTTTCATTTTCATGTCATTGAACCGCTTTTGATCCAGAGAAGGGGTGTATTAAAAGACCAAAAGCAGCTCCCCATTAATGAGGGCACATTAACGACATTGCTTTTGGCTGTTTTCCAATGTCTTGTGCTGCTAGCTGATGCCACCTACACCACACCACGGCCTTATTTGCTGGCTGAGGTCACTTACACCACACCAGGGCCTGTGGCTCTTGCTCAGGCCACTTACACCACACCAGGGCCTGTGGCTCTTGCTCAGGCCACTTACACCACACCAGGGCCTGTGGGACCGGCTGGGGCCACTTACACCACACCAGGGCCTGTGGCTGCTGGCTGAGGCCACTTACACCACACAAGGGCCTGAGGGACCGGCTGGGGCCACTTACACCACATCAGGGCCTGTGGCTGCTGGCTGAGGCCACTTACACCACACCAGGGCCTGTGGCTGCTGGCTGAGGCCACCTACACCACACCAGGGCCTTAGTTGCTATTGAGGCCAATTACACCACACCAGGGTCTGTGGCTGCTGGCTGAGGCCACTTACACCACACCAGGGCCTGTGGCTCTTGCTCAGGCCACTCACATCACACCAGGCCCTGCGCTTCTGGCCGAGGCCATCTTCACCAAACCAGGCCCTGTGGTTCTTGCTCAGGCCACTTACACCACACCAGGGCCTGTGGCTGCTGGCTGAAGCCACTTACACCACACCAGGGCCTTAGTTGCTATTGAGGCCACTTACACCACACCAGGGCCTGTGGCTGCTGGCTGAGGCCACCTACACCACACCAGGGCCCTTTTGCTGCTGGCTGAGGCCACTTACACCACACCAGTGCCTGTGGCTTCTGGCTGAGGCCACTTACACCACACCAGGGCATGTGGCTGCTGGCTGAGGCCACTTACACCACACCAGGGCCTGTGGCTCTTGCTCAGGCCACTCACATCACACCAGGCCCTGCGCTTCTGGCCGAGGCCATCTTCACCAAACCAGGCCCTGTGGTTCTTGCTCAGGCCACTTACACCACACCAGGGCCTTATTTGCTATTGAGGCCACTTACACCACACCAGGGCCTGTGGCACTTGCTCAGGCCACTTACACCACACCAGGGCCTGTGGCACTTGCTCAGGCCACTTACACCACACCAGGGCCTGTGGCTGCTGGCTGAGGCCACTTACACCACACCAGGGCCTGTGGCTCTTGCTCAGGCCACTTACACCACACCAGGGCCTGTGTCACTGGCTGAGGCCACTTAGACCACACCAGGGCCTGTGGCTGCTGGCTGAGGCCACTCACAACACACCAGGGCCTGTGGCTGCTAGCTGAGGCCACTTACACCAAACCAGGGCCTGTGGCTGCTTGCTGAGGCCACCTACACCACACCAGGGCCTTAGTTGCTATTGAGGCCAATTACACCACACAAGGGCCTGTGGCTGCTGGCTGAGGCCACCTACACCACACCAGGGCCTGTGGCTGCTGGCTGAGGCCACTTACAACACACCAGGGCCTGTGGCTGCTGGCTGAGGCCACCTACACCACACCAGGGCCTGTGGCTGCTGGCTGAGGCCACTTACAACACACCAGGGTCTGTGGCTCTTGCTCAGGCCACTCATATCACACCAGGCCCTGTGGTTCTGGCCGAGGCCATCTTCACCAAACCAGGCCCTGTGCTGCTTGCTGTGGCCATGTACAACACACCAGGCCCTGTGCTGGTTCCTGACGCCATCTTCAATAATCCTGGGCCTGTGCTGTTGGATAAATGCCAAACTGAGCCTTTGGGTTAGGGTATTATGCAAACATGCAGGTATGGTTATAGGATTGTCTTCGTAACTTCAGGTACTTGCCACCTAATCACTTGAATCCATAAATTGAGACATTGTGCTGGAGCCAGCATTTTACGGCCATACCACCCTGAGCACGCCCGACCTCGTCTGATCTCGGAAGCTAAGCAGGGCTGGGCTTGGTTAGTACTTGGATGGGAGACTGCCTGGGAATACCTGGTGCTGTAAGCCTTTCATTTTCATGTCATTGAACCGCTTTTGATCCAGAGAAGGGGTGTATTAAAAGACCAAAAGCAGCTGCCCATTAATGAGGGCACATTAACGACATTGCTTTTGGCTGTTTTCCAATGTCTTGTGCTGCTAGCTGATGCCACTTACACCACACCAGGGCCTGTGGCTGCTGGCTGAGGCCACTTACACCACACCAGGGCCTGTGGCTGCTGGCTGAGGCCACTTACACCACACCAGGGCCTTAGTTGCTATTGAGGCCAATTACACCACATCATGGTCTGTGGCTCTTGCTCAGGCCACTTACACCACACCAGGGCCTGTGGCTGCTGGCTGAGGCCACTTACACCACACAAGGGCTTGTGGCTGCTGGCTGAGGCCACCTACACCACACCAGGGCCTGTGGCTGCTGGCTGAGGCCACCTACACCACACCAGGGCCTGTGGCTCTTGCTCAGGCCACTTACACCACACCAGGGCCTGTGGCTCTTGCTCAGGCCACTTACACCACACCAGGGCCTGTGGCTCTTGCTCAGGCCACTCATATCACACCAGGCTCTGTGCTTCTGGCTGAGGCCACTTAGACCACACCAGGGCCTGTGGCTGCTGGCTGAGGCCACTTACACCACACCAGGGCCTGTGGCTGCTGGCTGAGGCCATCTACACCACACCAGGGCCTGTGGCTGCTGGCTGAGGCGACTTACACCACACCAGGGCCCTTTTGCTGCTGGCTGAGGCCACTTACACCACACCAGTGCCTGTGGCTTCTGGCTGAGGCGACTTACACCACACCAGGGCCTGTGGCTGCTGGCTGAGGCCACTTACACCACACCAGGGCCTGTGGCTCTTGCTCAGGCCACTCACATCACACCAGGCCCTGCGCTTCTGGCCGAGGCCATCTTCACCAAACCAGGCCCTGTGGCTCTTGCTCAGGCCACTTACACCACACCAGGGCCTGTGGCTCTGGCTTAGGCCACTTACACCACACCAGGGCCTGTGGCACTTGCTCAGGCCACTTACACCACACCAGGGCCTGTGGCTGCTGGCTGAGGCCACTTACACCACACCAGGGCCTGTGGCACTGGCTGAGGCCACTTACACCACACCAGGGCCTGTGGCTGCTGGCTGAGGCCACTTACACCACACCAGGGCCTGTGGCTGCTGGCTGAGGCCACTTACACCAAACCAGGGCCTGTGGCTGCTTGCTGAGGCCATCTTCACCAAACCAGGCCCTGTGCTGCTTGCTGTGGCCATGTAAAACACACCAGGTCCTGTGCTGGTTCTTGAGGCCATCTTCAACAATCCAGGGCCTGTGCTGTTGGATAAATGCCAAACTGAGCCTTTGGGTTAGGGTATTATGCAAACATGCAGGTATGGTTATAGGATTGTCTTCGTAACTTCAGGTACTTGCCACCTAATCACTTGAATCCATAAATTGAGACATTGTGCTGGGGCCAGCAGCTTACGGCCATACCACCCTGAGCACGCCCGACCTCGTCTGATCTCGGAAGCTAAGCAGGGCTGGGCTTGGTTAGTACTTGGATGGGAGACTGCCTGGGAATACCTGGTGCTGTAAGCCTTTCATGTCATTGAACCGCTTTTGATCCAGAGAAGGGGTGTATTAAAAGACCAAAAGCAGCTCCCCATTAATGAGGGCACATTAACGACATTGCTTTTGGCTGTTTTCCAATGTCTTGTGCTGCTAGCTGATGCAACCTACACCACACCACGGCCTTATTTGCTGGCTGAGGCCACATACACCAAAACAGGGCCTTAGTTGCTATTGAGGCCAATTACACCACACCAGGGCCTGAGTGACCGGCTGGGGCCACTTACACCACATCAGGGCCTGTGGCTCTGGCTGAGGCCACTTACACCACACCAGGGCCTGTGGCTGCTGGCTGAGGCCAGTTACACCACACCAGAGCCTGTGGCTGCTGGCTGAAGCCACTTACACCACACCAGGGCCTTAGTTGCTATTGAGGCCACTTACACCACACCAGGGCCTGTGGCTGCTGGCTGAGGCCACTTACACCACACCAGTGCCTGTGGCTTCTGGCTGAGGCGACTTACACCACACCAGGGCCTGTGGCTGCTGGCTGAGGCCACTTACACCACACCAGGGCCTGTGGCTCTTGCTCAGGCCACTCACATCACACCAGGCCCTGCGCTTCTGGCCGAAGCCATCTTCACCAAACCAGGCCCTGTGGTTCTTGCTCAGGCCACTTACACCACACCAGGGCCTGTGGCTCTGGCTTAGGCCAATTACACCACACCAGGGTCTGTGGCTCTTGCTGAGGCCACTTACACCACACCAGGGCCTGTGGCTGCTGCCTGAGACCACCTACACCACACCAGGGCCTGTGGCTGCTTGCTGAGGCGACTTACACCACACCAGGGCCTGTTGCTGCTGGCTGAGGCCACTTACACCACCCCAGTGCCTGTGGCTTCTGGCTGAGGCGACTTACACCACACCAGGGCCTGTTGCTGCTGGCTGAGGCCACTTACACCACACCAGGGCCTGTGGCTGCTGGCTCAGGCCACTCATATCAAACCAGGTCCTGTGCTTCTGGCCGAGGCCATCTTCACCAAACCAGGCCCTGTGCTGCTAGCTGAGGCGACTTACACCACATCAGGGCCTGTGGCTCTGGCTGAGGCCACTTACACCACACCAGGGCCTGTGGCTGCTGGCTGAGGCCAGTTACACCACACCAGGGCCTGTGGCTGCTGGCTGAGGCCACATACACCACACCAGGGCCTTAGTTGCTATTGAGGCCAATTACACCACACCAGGGTCTGTGGCTCTTGCTCAGGCCACTCACATCACACCAGGCCCTGCGCTTCTGGCCACTTACACCACACCAGGGCCTGTGGCTGCTGGCTGAGGCCACTTACACCATACCAGGGCCTGTGGCTGTTGGCTGAGGCCACTTACACCACACCAGGGCCTTAGTTGCTATTGAGGCCACTTACACCACACCAGGGCCTGTGGCTCTGGCTGAGGCCACTTACACCACACCAGGGCCTTATTTGCTATTCAGGCCAGTTACACCACACCAGGGCCTGTGGCTCTGGCTCAGGCCACTTACACCACACCAGGGCCTGTGGCTGCTGGCTGATTCCACTTACACCACACCAGGGCCTGTGGCTCTTGCTCAGGCCACTCATATCACACCAGGCCCTGTGCTTCTGGCTGAGGCCATCTTCACCAAACCAGGCCCTGTGCTGCTTGCTGTGGCCATGTACAACACACCAGGCCCTGTGCTGGTTCCTGAGGCCATCTTCAACAATCCAGGGCCTGTGCTGTTGGATAAATGCCAAACTGAGCCTTTGGGTTAGGGTATTATGCAAACATGCAGGTATGGTTATAGGATTGTCTTCGTAACTTCAGGTACTTGCCACCTAATCACTTGAATCCATAAATTGAGACATTGTGCTGGGGCCAGCAGCTTACGGCCATACCACCCTAAGCACGCCCGACCTCGTCTGATCTCGGAAGCTAAGCAGGGCTGGGCTTGGTTAGTACTTGGATGGGAGACTGCCTGGGAATACCTGGTGCTGTAAGCCTTTCATTTTCATGTCATTGAACCGCTTTTGATCCAGAGAAGGGGTGTATTAAAAGACCAAAAGCAGCTCCCCATTAATGAGGGCACATTAACGACATTGCTTTTGGCTCTTTTCCAATGTCTTGTGCTGCTAGCTGATGCCACCTACACCACACCAGGGCCTGAGTGACCGGCTGGGGCCACTTACACCACATCAGGGCCTGTTGCTCTGGCTGAGGCCAGTTACACCACAACAGGGCCTGTGGCTTCTGGCTGAGGCCACTTACACCACACCAGGGCCTGTGGCTGCTGGCTGAGGCCAGTTACACCACACCAGAGCCTGTGGCTGCTGGCTGAAGCCACTTACACCACACCAGGGCCTTAGTTGCTATTGAGGCCACTTACACCACACCAGGGCCTGTGGCTGCTGGCTGAGGCCACCTACACCACACCAGGGCCTGTGGCTGCTGGCTGAGGCCACTTACACCACACCAGGGCCTGTGGCTGCTGGCTGAAGCCACTTACACCACACCAGGGCCTGTGGCTGCTATTGAGGCCACTTACACCACACCAGGGCCTGTGGCTGCTGGCTGAGGCCACCTACACCACACCAGGGCCCTTTTGCTGCTGGCTGAGGCCACTTACACCACACCAGGGCCTTAGTTGCTATTGAGGCCAATTACACCACACCATGGTCTGTGGCTCTTGCTCAGGCCACTTACACCACACCAGGGCCTGTGGCACTGGCTGAGGCCACTTACACCACACCAGGGCCTGTGGCTGCTGGCTGAGGCCACTTACACCACACAAGGGTTTGTGGCTGCTGGCTGAGGCCACCTACACCACACCAGGGCCTGTGGCTGCTGGCTGAGGCCACTTACACCACACCAGGGCGTTAGTTGCTATTGAGGCCAATTACACCACACCATGGTCTGTGGCTCTTGCTCAGGCCACTTACACCACACCAGGGCCTGTGGCACTGGCTGAGGCCACTTACACCACACCAGGGCCTGTGGCTGCTGGCTGAGGCCACCTACACCACACCAGGGCCTGTGGCTGCTGGCTGAGGCCACTTACACCACACCAGGGCCCTTTTGCTGCTGGCTGAGGCCACTTACACCACACCAGTGCCTGTGGCTTCTGGCTGAGGCGACTTACACCACACCAGGGCCTGTGGCTGCTGGCTGAGGCCACTTACACCACACCAGGGCCTGTGGCACTGGCTGAGGCCACTTACACCACACCAGGGCCTGTGGCTGCTGGCTGAGGCCACTTACACCACACCAGGGCCTGTGGCTGCTGGCTGAGGCCACTTACACCACACCAGGGCCTGTGGCTGCTGGCTGAGGCCACCTACACCACACCAGGGCCTGTGGCTGCTGGCTGAGGCGACTTACACCACACCAGGGCCCTTTTGCTGCTGGCTGAGGCCACTTACACCACACCAGTGCCTGTGGCACTGGCTGAGGCCACTTACACCACACCAGGGCCTGAGTGACCGGCTGGGGCCACTTACACCACACCAGGGCCTGTGGCTCTTGCTCAGGCCACTCACATCACACCAGGCCCTGCTCTTCTGGCCGAGGCCATCTTCACCAAACCAGGCCCTGTGCTGCTAGCTGTGGCCATGTACAACACACCAGGCCCTGTGCTGGTTCCTGAGGCCATCTTCAACAATCCAGGGCCTGTGCTGTTGGATAAATGCCAAACTGAGCCTTTGGGTTAGGGTATTATGCAAACATGCAGGTATGGTTATAGGATTGTCTTCGTAACTTCAGGTACTTGCCACCTAATCACTTGAATCCATAAATTGAGACATTGTGCTGGGGCCAGCAGCTTACGGCCATACCACCCTGAGCACGCCCGACCTCATCTGATCTCGGAAGCTAAGCAGGGCTGGGCTTGGTT
The DNA here is from genome assembly GCF_965226115.1 of Aulonocara stuartgranti. Classification (NCBI taxonomy): domain Eukaryota; kingdom Metazoa; phylum Chordata; class Actinopteri; order Cichliformes; family Cichlidae; genus Aulonocara; species Aulonocara stuartgranti. Next base: position 21,958,054 of record NC_138941.1, on the reverse strand, counting down.
AGTACTTGGATGGGAGACTGCCTGGGAATACCTGGTGCTGTAAGCCTTTCATGTCATTGAACCGCTTTTGATCCAGAGAAGGGGTGTATTAAAAGACCAAAAGCAGCTCCCCATTAATGAGGGCACATTAACGACATTGCTTTTGGCTGTTTTCCAATGTCTTGTGCTGCTAGCTGATGCCACCTACACCACACCACGGCCTTATTTGCTGGCTGAGGCCACATACACCAAAACAGGGCCTTAGTTGCTATTGAGGCCAATTACACCACACCAGGGCCTGAGTGACCGGCTGGGGCCACTTACACCACATCAGGGCCTGTGGCTCTGGCTGAGGCCACTTACACCACACCAGGGCCTGTGGCTGCTGGCTGAGGCCAGTTACACCACACCAGGGCCTTAGTTGCTATTGAGGCCACTTACACCACACCAGGGCCTGTGGCTGCTGGCTGAGGCCACTTACACCACACCAGTGCCTGTGGCTTCTGGCTGAGGCGACTTACACCACACCAGGGCCTGTGGCTGCTGGCTGAGGCCACTTACACCACACCAGGGCCTGTGGCTCTTGCTCAGGCCACTCACATCACACCAGGCCCTGCGCTTCTGGCCGAAGCCATCTTCACCAAACCAGGCCCTGTGGTTCTTGCTCAGGCCACTTACACCACACCAGGGCCTGTGGCTCTGGCTTAGGCCAATTACACCACACCAGGGTCTGTGGCTCTTGCTGAGGCCACTTACACCACACCAGGGCCTGTGGCTGCTGCCTGAGACCACCTACACCACACCAGGGCCTGTGGCTGCTTGCTGAGGCGACTTACACCACACCAGGGCCTGTTGCTGCTGGCTGAGGCCACTTACACCACCCCAGTGCCTGTGGCTTCTGGCTGAGGCGACTTACACCACACCAGGGCCTGTTGCTGCTGGCTGAGGCCACTTACACCACACCAGGGCCTGTGGCTGCTGGCTCAGGCCACTCATATCAAACCAGGTCCTGTGCTTCTGGCCGAGGCCATCTTCACCAAACCAGGCCCTGTGCTGCTAGCTGAGGCGACTTACACCACATCAGGGCCTGTGGCTCTGGCTGAGGCCACTTACACCACACCAGGGCCTGTGGCTGCTGGCTGAGGCCAGTTACACCACACCAGGGCCTGTGGCTGCTGGCTGAGGCCACATACACAACACCAGGGCCTTAGTTGCTATTGAGGCCAATTACACCACACCAGGGTCTGTGGCTCTTGCTCAGGCCACTCACATCACACCAGGCCCTGCGCTTCTGGCCACTTACACCACACCAGGGCCTGTGGCTGCTGGCTGAGGCCACTTACACCATACCAGGGCCTGTGGCTGTTGGCTGAGGCCACTTACACCACACCAGGGCCTTAGTTGCTATTGAGGCCACTTACACCACACCAGGGCCTGTGGCTCTGGCTGAGGCCACTTACACCACACCAGGGCCTTATTTGCTATTCAGGCCAGTTACACCACACCAGGGCCTGTGGCTCTGGCTCAGGCCACTTACACCACACCAGGGCCTGTGGCTGCTGGCTGATTCCACTTACACCACACCAGGGCCTGTGGCTCTTGCTCAGGCCACTCATATCACACCAGGCCCTGTGCTTCTGGCTGAGGCCATCTTCACCAAACCAGGCCCTGTGCTGCTTGCTGTGGCCATGTACAACACACCAGGCCCTGTGCTGGTTCCTGAGGCCATCTTCAACAATCCAGGGCCTGTGCTGTTGGATAAATGCCAAACTGAGCCTTTGGGTTAGGGTATTATGCAAACATGCAGGTATGGTTATAGGATTGTCTTCGTAACTTCAGGTACTTGCCACCTAATCACTTGAATCCATAAATTGAGACATTGTGCTGGGGCCAGCAGCTTACGGCCATACCACCCTAAGCACGCCCGACCTCGTCTGATCTCGGAAGCTAAGCAGGGCTGGGCTTGGTTAGTACTTGGATGGGAGACTGCCTGGGAATACCTGGTGCTGTAAGCCTTTCATTTTCATGTCATTGAACCGCTTTTGATCCAGAGAAGGGGTGTATTAAAAGACCAAAAGCAGCTCCCCATTAATGAGGGCACATTAACGACATTGCTTTTGGCTCTTTTCCAATGTCTTGTGCTGCTAGCTGATGCCACCTACACCACACCAGGGCCTGAGTGACCGGCTGGGGCCACTTACACCACATCAGGGCCTGTTGCTCTGGCTGAGGCCAGTTACACCACAACAGGGCCTGTGGCTGCTGGCTGAGGCCACTTACACCACACCAGGGCCTGTGGCTGCTGGCTGAGGCCAGTTACACCACACCAGAGCCTGTGGCTGCTGGCTGAAGCCACTTACACCACACCAGGGCCTTAGTTGCTATTGAGGCCACTTACACCACACCAGGGCCTGTGGCTGCTGGCTGAGGCCACCTACACCACACCAGGGCCTGTGGCTGCTGGCTGAGGCCACTTACACCACACCAGGGCCTGTGGCTGCTGGCTGAAGCCACTTACACCACACCAGGGCCTGTGGCTGCTATTGAGGCCACTTACACCACACCAGGGCCTGTGGCTGCTGGCTGAGGCCACCTACACCACACCAGGGCCCTTTTGCTGCTGGCTGAGGCCACTTACACCACACCAGGGCCTTAGTTGCTATTGAGGCCAATTACACCACACCATGGTCTGTGGCTCTTGCTCAGGCCACTTACACCACACCAGGGCCTGTGGCACTGGCTGAGGCCACTTACACCACACCAGGGCCTGTGGCTGCTGGCTGAGGCCACTTACACCACACAAGGGTTTGTGGCTGCTGGCTGAGGCCACCTACACCACACCAGGGCCTGTGGCTGCTGGCTGAGGCCACCTACACCACACCAGGGCCTGTGGCTGCTGGCTGAGGCCACTTACACCACACCAGGGCGTTAGTTGCTATTGAGGCCAATTACACCACACCATGGTCTGTGGCTCTTGCTCAGGCCACTTACACCACACCAGGGCCTGTGGCACTGGCTGAGGCCACTTACACCACACCAGGGCCTGTGGCTGCTGGCTGAGGCCACCTACACCACACCAGGGCCTGTGGCTGCTGGCTGAGGCCACTTACACCACACCAGGGCCCTTTTGCTGCTGGCTGAGGCCACTTACACCACACCAGTGCCTGTGGCTTCTGGCTGAGGCGACTTACACCACACCAGGGCCTGTGGCTGCTGGCTGAGGCCACTTACACCACACCAGGGCCTGTGGCACTGGCTGAGGCCACTTACACCACACCAGGGCCTGTGGCTGCTGGCTGAGGCCACTTACACCACACCAGGGCCTGTGGCTGCTGGCTGAGGCCACTTACACCACACCAGGGCCTGTGGCTGCTGGCTGAGGCCACCTACACCACACCAGGGCCTGTGGCTGCTGGCTGAGGCGACTTACACCACACCAGGGCCCTTTTGCTGCTGGCTGAGGCCACTTACACCACACCAGTGCCTGTGGCACTGGCTGAGGCCACTTACACCACACCAGGGCCTGAGTGACCGGCTGGGGCCACTTACACCACACCAGGGCCTGTGGCTCTTGCTCAGGCCACTCACATCACACCAGGCCCTGCTCTTCTGGCCGAGGCCATCTTCACCAAACCAGGCCCTGTGCTGCTAGCTGTGGCCATGTACAACACACCAGGCCCTGTGCTGGTTCCTGAGGCCATCTTCAACAATCCAGGGCCTGTGCTGTTGGATAAATGCCAAACTGAGCCTTTGGGTTAGGGTATTATGCAAACATGCAGGTATGGTTATAGGATTGTCTTCGTAACTTCAGGTACTTGCCACCTAATCACTTGAATCCATAAATTGAGTCATTGTGCTGGGGCCAGCAGCTTACGGCCATACCACCCTGAGCACGCCCGACCTCGTCTGATCTCGGAAGCTAAGCAGGGCTGGGCTTGGTTAGTACTTGGATGGGAGACTCCCTGGGAATACCTGGTGCTGTAAGCCTTTCATTTTCATGTCATTGAACCGCTTTTGATCCAGAGAAGGGGTGTATTAAAAGACCAGAAGCAGCTCCCCATTAATGAGGGCACATTAACGACATTGCTTTTGGCTGTTTTCCAATGTCTTGTGCTGCTAGCTGATGCCACCTACACCACACCAGGGCCTGAGTGACCGGCTGGGGCCACTTACACCACATCAGGGCCTGTTGCTCTGGCTGAGGCCACTTACACCACACCAGGGCCTGTGGCTGCTGGCTGAGGCCACCTACACCACACCAGGGCCTTAGTTGCTATTGAGGCCAATTACACCACACCAGGGTATGTGGCTCTTGCTCAGGCCACTTACACCACTCCAGGGCCTTAGTTGCTATTGAGGCCAATTACACCACACCAGGGCCTGTGGCACTGGCTGAGGCCACTTACACCACACCAGGGCCTGTGGCTGCTGGCTGAGGCCACCTACACCACACCAGGGCCTGTGGCTGCTGGCTGAGGCCACTTACACCACACCAGGGCCCTTTTGCTGCTGGCTGAGGCCACTTACACCACACCAGTGCCTGTGGCTTCTGTCTGAGGCGACTTACACCACACCAGGGCCTGTGGCTGCTGGCTGAGGCCAATTACACCACACCAGGGTCTGTGGCTCTTGCTCAGGCCATCTACACCACACCAGGGCCTGTGGCACTGGCTGAGGCCACTTACACCACACCAGGGTCTGTGGCTCTTGCTGAGGCCACTTACACCACACCAGGGCCTGTGGCTGCTGGCTGAGGCGACTTACACCACACCAGGGCCTGTGGCTGCTGGCTGAGACCATCTACACCACACCAGGGCCTGTGGCTGCTTGCTGAGGCGACTTACACCACACCAGGGCCTGTTGCTGCTGGCTGAGGCCACTTACACCACACCAGTGCCTGTGGCTTCTGGCTGAGGCGACTTACACCACACCAGGGCCTGTGGCTGCTGGCTCAGGCGACTCATATCAAACCAGGTCCTGTGCTTCTGGCCGAGGCCATCTTCACCAAACCAGGCCCTGTGCTGCTAGCTGAGGCGACTTACACCACATCAGGGCCTGTGGCTCTGGCTGAGGCCACTTACACCACACCAGGGCCTGTGGCTGCTGGCTGAGGCCAGTTACACCACACCAGGGCCTGTGGCTGCTGGCTGAGGCCACATACACCACACCAGGGCCTTAGTTGCTATTGAGGCCAATTACACCACACCAGGGTCTGTGGCTCTTGCTCAGGCCACTCACATCACACCAGGCCCTGCGCTTCTGGCCACTTACACCACACCAGGGCCTGTGGCTGCTGGCTGAGGCCACCTACACCACACCAGGGCATTAGTTGCTATTGAGGCCAATTACACCACACCAGGGTCTGTGGCTCTTGCTCAGGCCACTTACACCACACCAGGGCCTGTGGCTCTTGCTCAGGCCACTTACACCACACCAGGGCCTGTGGCACTGGCTGAGGCCACTTACACCACACCAGGGCCTGTGGCTGCTGGCTGAGGCCACTTACACCACACCAGGGCCTGTGGCTGCTGGCTGAGGCCACTTACACCACACCAGGGCCTGTGGCTGGTGGCTGAGGCCACCTACACCACACCAGGGCCCTTTTGCTGCTGGCTGAGGCCACTTACACCACACCAGTGCCTGTGGCTTCTGTCTGAGGCGACTTACACCACACCAGGGCCTGTGGCTGCTGGCTGAGGCCAATTACACCACACCAGGGTCTGTGGCTCTTGCTCAGGCCACTTACACCACACCAGGGCCTGTGGCACTGGCTGAGGCCACTTACACCACACCAGGGCCTGTGGCTGCTGGCTGAGGCCACTTACACCACACCAGGGCCTGTGGCTGCTGGCTGAGGCCACTTACACCACACCAGGGCCTGTGGCTGCTGGCTGAGGCCACCTACACCACACCAGGGCCTGTGGCTGCTGGCTGAGGCCACTTACACCACACCAGGGCCCTTTTGCTGCTGGCTGAGGCCACTTACACCACACCAGTGCCTGTGGCTTCTGGCTGAGGCGACTTACACCACACCAGGGCCTGTGGCTGCTGGCTGAGGCCACTTACACCACACCAAGGCCTGTGGCTCTTGCTCAGGCCACTCACATCACACCAGGCCCTGCGCTTCTGGCCGAGGCCATCTTCACCAAACCAGGCCCTGTGCTGCTTGCTGTGGCCATGTACAACACACCAGGCCCTGTGCTGGTTCCTGAGGCCATCTTCAACAATCCAGGGCCTGTGCTGTTGGATAAATGCCAAACTGAGCCTTTGGGTTAGGGTATTATGCAAACATGCAGGTATGGTTATAGGATTGTCTTCGTAACTTCAGGTACTTGCCACCTAATCACTTGAATCCATAAATTGAGACATTGTGCTGGGGCCAGCAGCTTACGGCCATACCACCCTGAGCACGCCCGACCTCGTCTGATCTCGGAAGCTAAGCAGGGCTGGGCTTGGTTAGTACTTGGATGGGAGACTGCCTGGGAATACCTGGTGCTGTAAGCCTTTCATTTTCATGTCATTGAACCGCTTTTGATCCAGAGAACGGGTGTATTAAAAGACCAAAAGCAGCTGCCCATTAATGAGGGCACATTAACGACACTGCTTTTGGCTGTTTTCCAATGTCTTGTGCTGCTAGCTGATGCCACTTACACCACATCAGGGCCTGTGGCTCTGGCTGAGGCCACTTACACCACACCAGGGCCTGTGGCTGCTGGCTGAGGCCAGTTACACCACACCAGAGCCTGTGGCTGCTGGCTGAAGCCACTTACACCACACCAGGGCCTTAGTTGCTATTGAGGCCACTTACACCACACCAGGGCCTGTGGCTGCTGGCTGAGGCCACCTACACCACACCAGGGCCTGTGGCTGCTGGCTGAGGCCACTTACACCACACCAGGGCCTGTGGCTGCTGGCTGAAGCCACTTACACCACACCAGGGCCTTAGTTGCTATTGAGGCCACTTACACCACACCAGGGCCTGTGGCTGCTGGCTGAGGCCACCTACACCACACCAGGGCATTAGTTGCTATTGAGGCCACTTACACCACACCAGGGCCTGTGGCTGCTGGCTGAGGCCACCTACACCACACCAGGGCATTAGTTGCTATTGAGGCCAATTACACCACACCAGGGTCTGTGGCTCTTGCTCAGGCCACTTACACCACACCAGGGCCTGTGGCTCTTGCTCAGGCCACTTACACCACACCAGGGCCTGTGGCTGCTGGCTGAGGCCACCTACACCACACCAGGGCATTAGTTGCTATTGAGGCCAATTACACCACACCAGGGTCTGTGGCTCTTGCTCAGGCCACTTACACCACACCAGGGCCTGTGGCTCTTGCTCAGGCCACTTACACCACACCAGGGCCTGTGGCACTGGCTGAGGCCACTTACACCACACCAGGGCCTGTGGCTGCTGGCTGAGGCCACTTACACCACACCAGGGCCTGTGGCTGCTGGCTGAGGCCACTTACACCACACCAGGGCCTGTGGCTGCTGGCTGAGGCCACCTACACCACACCAGGGCCTGTGGCTGCTGGCTGAGGCCACTTACACCACACCAGGGCCCTTTTGCTGCTGGCTGAGGCCACTTACACCACACCAGTGCCTGTGGCTTCTGTCTGAGGCGACTTACACCACACCAGGGCCTGTGGCTGCTGGCTGAGGCCAATTACACCACACCAGGGTCTGTGGCTCTTGCTCAGGCCATCTACACCACACCAGGGCCTGTGGCTGCTGGCTGAGGCCACTTACACCACACCAGGGCCTGTGGCTGCTGGCTGAGGCGACTTACACCACACCAGGGCCCTTTTGCTGCTGGCTGAGGCCACTTACACCACACCAGTGCCTGTGGCTTCTGGCTGAGGCGACTTACACCACACCAGGGCCTGTGGCTGCTGGCTGAGGCCACTTACACCACACCAAGGCCTGTGGCTCTTGCTCAGGCCACTCACATCACACCAGGCCCTGCGCTTCTGGCCGAGGCCATCTTCACCAAACCAGGCCCTGTGCTGCTTGCTGTGGCCATGTACAACACACCAGGCCCTGTGCTGGTTCCTGAGGCCATCTTCAACAATCCAGGGCCTGTGCTGTTGGATAAATGCCAAACTGAGCCTTTGGGTTAGGGTATTATGCAAACATGAAGGTATGGTTATAGGATTGTCTTCGTAACTTCAGGTACTTGCCACCTAATCACTTGAATCCATAAATTGAGACATTGTGCTGGAGCCAGCATTTTACGGCCATACCACCCTGAGCACGCCCGACCTCGTCTGATCTCGGAAGCTAAGCAGGGCTGGGCTTGGTTAGTACTTGGATGGGAGACTGCCTGGGAATACCTGGTGCTGTAAGCCTTTGATTTTCATGTCATTGAACCGCTTTTGATCCAGAGAAGGGGTGTATTAAAAGACCAAAAGCAGCTGCCCATTAATGAGGGCACATTAACGACACTGCTTTTGGCTCTTTTCCAATGTCTTGTGCTGCTAGCTGAGGCCACCTACACCACACCAGGGCCTGAGTGACCGGCTGGGGCCACTTACACCACATCAGGGCCTGTGGCTCTGGCTGAGGCCACTTACACCACACCAGGGCCTGTGGCTGCTGGCTGAGGCCACTTACACCACACCAGGGCATTAGTTGCTATTGAGGCCAATTACACCACACCAGGGTCTGTGGCTCTTGCTCAGGCCACTTACACCACACCAGGGCCTGTGGCTCTTGCTCAGGCCACTTACACCACACCAGGGCCTGTGGCACTGGCTGAGGCCACTTACACCACACCAGGGCCTGTGGCTGCTGGCTGAGGCCACTTACACCACACCAGGGCCTGTGGCTGCTGGCTGAGGCCACTTACACCACACCAGGGCCTGTGGCTGCTGGCTGAGGCCACCTACACCACACCAGGGCCTGTGGCTGCTGGCTGAGGCCACTTACACCACACCAGGGCCCTTTTGCTGCTGGCTGAGGCCACTTACACCACACCAGTGCCTGTGGCTTCTGTCTGAGGCGACTTACACCACACCAGGGCCTGTGGCTGCTGGCTGAGGCCAATTACACCACACCAGGGTCTGTGGCTCTTGCTCAGGCCATCTACACCACACCAGGGCCTGTGGCTGCTGGCTGAGGCCACTTACACCACACCAGGGCCTGTGGCTGCTGGCTGAGGCGACTTACACCACACCAGGGCCCTTTTGCTGCTGGCTGAGGCCACTTACACCACACCAGTGCCTGTGGCTTCTGGCTGAGGCGACTTACACCACACCAGGGCCTGTGGCTGCTGGCTGAGGCCACTTACACCACACCAAGGCCTGTGGCTCTTGCTCAGGCCACTCACATCACACCAGGCCCTGCGCTTCTGGCCGAGGCCATCTTCACCAAACCAGGCCCTGTGCTGCTTGCTGTGGCCATGTACAACACACCAGGCCCTGTGCTGGTTCCTGAGGCCATCTTCAACAATCCAGGGCCTGTGCTGTTGGATAAATGCCAAACTGAGCCTTTGGGTTAGGGTATTATGCAAACATGAAGGTATGGTTATAGGATTGTCTTCGTAACTTCAGGTACTTGCCACCTAATCACTTGAATCCATAAATTGAGACATTGTGCTGGAGCCAGCATTTTACGGCCATACCACCCTGAGCACGCCCGACCTCGTCTGATCTCGGAAGCTAAGCAGGGCTGGGCTTGGTTAGTACTTGGATGGGAGACTGCCTGGGAATACCTGGTGCTGTAAGCCTTTGATTTTCATGTCATTGAACCGCTTTTGATCCAGAGAAGGGGTGTATTAAAAGACCAAAAGCAGCTGCCCATTAATGAGGGCACATTAACGACACTGCTTTTGGCTCTTTTCCAATGTCTTGTGCTGCTAGCTGAGGCCACCTACACCACACCAGGGCCTGAGTGACCGGCTGGGGCCACTTACACCACATCAGGGCCTGTGGCTCTGGCTGAGGCCACTTACACCACACCAGGGCCTGTGGCTGCTGGCTGAGGCCAGTTACACCACACCAGAGCCTGTGGCTGCTGGCTGAAGCCACTTACACCACACCAGGGCCTTAGTTGCTATTGAGGCCACTTACACCACACCAGGGCCTGTGGCTGCTGGCTGAGGCCACCTACACCACACCAGGGCCTGTGGCTGCTGGCTGAGGCGACTTACACCACACCAGGGCCCTTTTGCTGCTGGCTGAGGCCACTTACACCACACCAGTGCCTGTGGCTTCTGGCTGAGGCCACCTACACCACACCAGGGCCTGTGGCTGCTGGCTGAGGCCACTTACACCACACCAAGGCCTGTGGCTCTTGCTCAGGCCACTCACATCACACCAGGCCCTGCGCTTCTGGCCGAGGCCATCTTCACCAAACCAGGCCCTGTGCTGCTTGCTGTGGCCATGTACAACACACCAGGCCCTGTGCTGGTTCCTGAGGCCATCTTCAACAATCCAGGGCCTGTGCTGTTGGATAAATGCCAAACTGAGCCTTTGGGTTAGGGTATTATGCAAACATGCAGGTATGGTTATAGGATTGTCTTCGTAACTTCAGGTACTTGCCACCTAATCACTTGAATCCATAAATTGAGACATTGTGCTGAGGCCAGCAGCTTACGGCCATACCACCCTGAGCACGCCCGACCTCGTCTGATCTCGGAAGCTAAGCAGGGCTGGGCTTGGTTAGTACTTGGATGGGAGACTGCCTGGGAATACCTGGTGCTGTAAGCCTTTCATTTTCATGTCATTGAACCGCTTTTGATCCAGAGAAGGGGTGTATTAAAAGACCAAAAGGAGCTGCCCATTAATGAGGGCACATTAACGACACTGCTTTTGGCTCTTTTCCAATGTCTTGTGCTGCTAGCTGATGCCACCTACACCACACCAGGGCCTGAGTGACCGGCTGGGGCCACTTACACCACATCAGGGCCTGTGGCTCTGGCTGAGGCCACTTACACCACACCAGGGCCTGTGGCTGCTGGCTGAGGCCAGTTACACCACACCAGAGCCTGTGGCTGCTGGCTGAAGCCACTTACACCACACCAGGGCCTTAGTTGCTATTGAGGCCACTTACACCACACCAGGGCCTGTGGCTGCTGGCTGAGGCCACCTACACCACACCAGGGCCTGTGGCTGCTGGCTGAGGCCACTTAGACCACACCAGGGCCTGTGGCTGCTGGCTGAGGCCACTTACACCACACAAGGGCTTGTGGCTGCTGGCTGAGGCCACCTACACCACACCAGGGCCTGTGGCTGCTGGCTGAGGCCACCTACACCACACCAGGGCCTGTGGCTCTTGCTCAGGCCACTTACACCACACCAGGGCCTGTTGCTCTTGCTCAGGCCACTTACACCACACCAGGGCCTGTGGCTCTTGCTCAGGCCACTCATATCACACCAGGCCCTGTGCTTCTGGCTGAGGCCACTTAGACCACACCAGGGCCTGTGGCTGCTGGCTGAGGCCACTTACACCACACCAGGGCCTGTGGCTGCTGGCTGAGGCCATCTACACCACACCAGGGCCTGTGGCTGCTGGCTGAGGCGACTTACACCACACCAGGGCCCTTTTGCTGCTGGCTGAGGCCACTTACACCACACCAGTGCCTGTGGCTTCTGGCTGAGGCGACTTACACCACACCAGGGCCTGTGGCTGCTGGCTGAGGCCACTTACACCACACCAGGGCCTGTGGCTCTTGCTCAGGCCACTCACATCACACCAGGCCCTGCGCTTCTGGCCGAGGCCATCTTCACCAAACCAGGCCCTGTGGCTCTTGCTCAGGCCACTTACACCACACCAGGGCCTGTGGCTCTGGCTTAGGCCACTTACACCACACCAGGGCCTGTGGCACTTGCTCAGGCCACTTACACCACACCAGGGCCTGTGGCTGCTGGCTGAGGCCACTTACACCACACCAGGGCCTGTGGCTCTTACTCAGGCCACTTACACCACACCAGGGCCTGTGGCACTGGCTGAGGCCACTTAGACCACACCAGGGCCTGTGGCTGCTGGCTGAGGCCACTTACACCACACCACGGCCTGTGGCTGCTGGCTGAGGCCACTTACACCAAACCAGGGCCTGTGGCTGCTTGCTGAGGCCATCTTCACCAAACCAGGCCCTGTGCTGCTTGCTGTGGCCATGTAAAACACACCAGGTCCTGTGCTGGTTCTTGAGGCCATCTTCAACAATCCAGGGCCTGTGCTGTTGGATAAATGCCAAACTGAGCCTTTGGGTTAGGGTATTATGCAAACATGCAGGTATGGTTATAGGATTGTCTTCGTAACTTCAGGTACTTGCCACCTAATCACTTGAATCCATAAATTGAGACATTGTGCTGGAGCCAGCAGCTTACGGCCATACCACCCTGAGCACGCCCGACCTCGTCTGATCTCGGAAGCTAAGCAGGGCTGGGCTTGGTTAGTACTTGGATGGGAGACTGCCTGGGAATACCTGGTGCTGTAAGCCTTTCATTTTCATGTCATTGAACCGCTTTTGATCCAGAGAAGGGGTGTATTAAAAGACCAAAAGCAGCTGCCCATTAATGAGGGTACATTAACGACATTGCTTTTGGCTGTTTTCCAATGTCTTGTGCTGCTAGCTGATGCCACCTACACCACACCACGGCCTTATTTGCTGGCTGAGGCCACATACACCAAACCAGGGCCTTAGTTGCTATTGAGGCCAATTACACCACACCAGGGTCTGTGGCTCTTGCTCAGGCCACTTACACCACACCAGGGCCTGTGGCACTGGCTGAGGCCACTTACACCACACCAGGGCCTGTGGCTGCTGGCTGAGGCCACCTACACCACACCAGGGCCTTAGTTGCTATTTAGGCCAATTACACCACACAAGGGCCTGTGGCTGCTGGCTGAGGCCACCTACACCACACCAGGGCCTGTGGCTGCTGGCTGAGGCCACTTACACCACACCAGTGCCCTTTTGCTGCTGGCTGAGGCCACTTACACCACACCAGTGACTGTGGCTTCTGGCTGAGGCGACTTACACCACACCAGGGCCTGTGGCTGCTGGCTGAGGCCACTTACACCACACCAAGGCCTGTGGCTCTTGCGCAGGCCACTCACATCACACTAGGCCCTGCGCTTCTGGCCGAGGCCATCTTCACCAAACCAGGCCCTGTGCTGCTTGCTGTGGCCATGTACAACACACCAGGCCCTGTGCTGGTTCCTGAGGCCATCTTCAACAATCCAGGGCCTGTGCTGTTGGATAAATGCCAAACTGAGCCTTTGGGTTAGGGTATTATGCAAACATGCAGGTATGGTTATAGGATTGTCTTCGTAACTTCAGGTAGTTGCCACCTAATCACTTGAATCCATAAATTGAGACATTGTGCTGGAGCCAGCAGCTTACGGCCATACCACCCTGAGCACGCCCGACCTCGTCTGATCTCGGAAGCTAAGCAGGGCTGGGCTTGGTTAGTACTTGGATGGGAGACTGCCTGGGAATACCTGGTGCTGTAAGCCTTTCATTTTCATGTCATTGAACCGCTTTTGATCCAGAGAAGGGGTGTATTAAAAGACCAAAAGCAGCTGCCCATTAATGAGGGCACATTAACGACACTGCTTTTGGCTCTTTTCCAATGTCTTGTGCTGCTAGCTGATGCCACCTACACCACACCAGGGCCTGAGTGACCGGCTGGGGCCACTTACACCACATCAGGGCCTGTGGCTCTGGCTGAGGCCACTTACACCACACCAGGGCCTGTGGCTGCTGGCTGAGGCCACCTACACCACACCAGGGCCTTAGTTGCTATTGAGGCCAATTACACTACACCAGGGTCTGTGGCTCTTGCTCAGGCCACTTACACCACACCAGGCCTGTGGCACTTGCTCAGGCCACTTACACCACACCAGGGCCTGTGGCTGCTGGCTGAGGCCACTTACACCACACCAGGGCCTGTGGCTGCTGGCTGAGGCCACCTACACCACACCAGGGCATTAGTTGGTATTGAGGCCAATTACACCACACCAGGGTCTGTGGCTCTTGCTCAGGCCACTTACACCACACCAGGGCCTGTGGCTCTTGCTCAGGCCACTTACACCACACCAGGGCCTGTGGCTGCTGGCTGAGGCCACTTACACCACACCAGGGCCTGTGGCTGCTGGCTGAGGCCACCTACACCACACCAGGGCCTGTGGCTGCTGTCTGAGGCCACTTACACCACACCAGGGCCTGTGGCTGCTGGCTGAGGCCATCTACACCACACCAGGGCCTTAGTTGCTATTGAGGCCAATTACACCACACCAGGGTATGTGGCTCTTGCTCAGGCCACTTACACCACACCAGGGCCTTAGTTGCTATTGAGGCCAATTACACCACACCAGGGCCTGTGGCACTGGCTGAGGCCACTTACACCACACCAGGGCCTGTGGCTGCTGGCTGAGGCCACTTACACCACACAAGGGCCTGTGGCTGCTGGCTGAGGCCACCTACACCACACCAGGGCCTGTGGCTGCTGGCTGAGGCCACTTACAACACACCAGGGCCTGTGGCTCTTGCTCAGGCCACTCATATCACACCAGGCCCTGTGCTTCTGGCCGAGGCCATCTTCACCAAACCAGGCCCTGTGCTGCTTGCTGTGGCCATGTACAACACATCAGGCCCTGTGCTGGTTCCTGAGGCCATCTTCAACAATCCAGGGCCTGTGCTGTTGGATAAATGCCAAACTGAGCCTTTGGGTTAGGGTATTATGCAAACATGCAGGTATGGTTATAGGATTATCTTCGTAACTTCAGGTACTTGCCACCTAATCACTTGAATCCATAAATTGAGACATTGTGCTGGCGCCAGCAGCTTACGGCCATACCACCCTGAGCACGCCCGACCTCGTCTGATCTCGGAAGCTAAGCAGGGCTGGGCTTGGTTAGTACTTGAATGGGAGACTGCCTGGGAAAACCTGGTGCTGTAAGCCTTTCATTTTCATATCATTGAACCGCTTTTGATCCAGAGAAGGGGTGTATTAAAAGACCAAAAGCAGCTGCCCATTAATGAGGGCACATTAACGACATTGCTTTTGGCTGTTTTCCAATGTCTTGTGCTGCTAGCTGATGCCACCTACACCAAACCAGGGCCTTAGTTGCTATTGAGGCCAATTACACCACACCAGGGTCTTTGGCTCTTGCTCAGGCCACTTACACCACACCAGGGCCTGTGGCACTGGCTGAGGCCACTTACACCACACCAGGGCCTGTGGCTGCTGGCTGAGGCCACTTACACCACACAAGGGCTTGTGGCTGCTGGCTGAGGCCACCTACACCACACCAGGGCCTGTGGCTGCTGGCTGAGGCCACCTACACCACACCAGGGCCTGTGGCTCTTGCTCAGGCCACTTACACCACACCAGGGCCTGTGGCTCTTGCTCAGGCCACTCATATCACACCAGGCCCTGTGCTTCTGGCTGAGGCCACTTAGACCACACCAGGGCCTGTGGCTGCTGGCTGAGGCCACTTACACCACACCAGGGCCTGTGGCTGCTGGCTGAGGCCATCTACACCACACCAGGGCCTGTGGCTGCTGGCTGAGGCGACTTACACCACACCAGGGCCCTTTTGCTGCTGGCTGAGGCCACTTACACCACACCAGTGCCTGTGGCTTCTGGCTGAGGCGACTTACACCACACCAGGGCCTGTGGCTGCTGGCAGAGGCCACTTACACCACACCAGGGCCTGTGGCTCTTGCTCAGGCCACTCACATCACACCAGGCCCTGCGCTTCTGGCCGAGGCCATCTTCACCAAACCAGGCCCTGTGGCTCTTGCTCAGGCCACTTACACCACACCAGGGCCTGTGGCTCTGGCTTAGGCCACTTACACCACACCAGGGCCTGTGGCACTTGCTCAGGCCACTTACACCACACCAGGGCCTGTGGCTGCTGGCTGAGGCCACTTACACCACACCAGGGCCTGTGGCTCTTACTCAGGCCACTTACACCACACCAGGGCCTGTGGCACTGGCTGAAGCCACTTAGACCACACCAGGGCCTGTGGCTGCTGGCTGAGTCCACTTACACCACACCAGGGCCTGTGGCTGCTGGCTGAGGCCACTTACACCAAACCAGGGCCTGTGGCTGCTTGCTGAGGCCATCTTCACCAAACCAGGCCCTGTGCTGCTTGCTGTGGCCATGTAAAACACATCAGATCCTGTGCTGGTTCTTGAGGCCATCTTCAACAATCCAGGGCCTGTGCTGTTGGATAAATGCCAAACTGAGCCTTTGGGTTAGGGTATTATGCAAACATGCAGGTATGGTTATAGGATTGTCTTCGTAACTTCAGGTACTTGCCACCTAATCACTTGAATCCATAAATTGAGACATTGTGCTGGGGCCAGCAGCTTACGGCCATACCACCCTGAGCACGCCCGACCTCGTCTGATCTCGGAAGCTAAGCAGGGCTGGGCTTGGTTAGTACTTGGATGGGAGACTGCCTGGGAATACCTGGTGCTGTAAGCCTTTCATTTTCATGTCATTGAACCGCTTTTGATCCAGAGAAGGGGTGTATTAAAAGACCAAAAGCAGCTCCCCATTAATGAGGGCACATTAACGACATTGCTTTTGGCTGTTTTCCAATGTCTTGTGCTGCTAGCTGATGCCACTTACACCACACCAGGGCCTGAGTGACCGGCTGGGGCCACTTACACCACATCAGGGCCTGTGGCTCTGGCTGAGGCCACTTACACCACACCAGGGCCTGTGGCTGCTGGCTGAGGCCACCTACACCACACCAGGGCCTTAGTTGCTATTGAGGCCAATTACACCACACCAGGGTCTGTGGCTCTTGCTCAGGCCACTTACACCACACCAGGCCTGTGGCACTTGCTCAGGCCACTTACACCACACCAGGGCCTGTGGCTGCTGGCTGAGGCCACTTACACCACACCAGGGCCTGTGGCTGCTGGCTGAGGCCACCTACACCACACCAGGGCATTAGTTGCTATTGAGGCCAATTACACCACACCAGGGTCTGTGGCTCTTGCTCAGGCCACTTACACCACACCAGGGCCTGTGGCTCTTGCTCAGGCCACTTACACCACACCAGGGCCTGTGGCTGCTGGCTGAGGCCACCTACACCACACCAGGGCCTGTGGCTGCTGGCTGAGGCCACTTACACCACACCAGTGCCTGTGGCTTCTGGCTAAGGCGACTTACACCACACCAGGGCCTGTGGCTCTTGCTCAGGCCACTTACACCACACCAGGGCCTGTGGCTCTTGCTCAGGCCACTTACACCACACCAGGGCCTGTGGCTCTTGCTCAGGCCACTCATATCACACCACGCCCTGTGCTTCTGGCTGAGGCCACTTAGACCACACCAGGGCCTGTGGCTGCTGGCTGAGGCCACTTACACCACACCAGGGCCTGTGGCTGCTGGCTGAGGCCATCTACACCACACCAGGGCCTGTGGCTGCTGGCTGAGGCGACTTACACCACACCAGGGCCCTTTTGCTGCTGGCTGAGGCCACTTACACCACACCAGTGCCTGTGGCTTCTGGCTGAGGCGACTTACACCACACCAGGGCCTGTGGCTGCTGGCTGAGGCCACTTACACCACACCAGGGCCTGTGGCTCTTGCTCAGGCCACTCAGATCACACCAGGCCCTGCGCTTCTGGCCGAGGCCATCTTCACCAAACCAGGCCCTGTGGCTCTTGCTCAGGCCACTTACACCACACCAGGGCCTGTGGCTCTGGCTTAGGCCACTTACACCACACCAGGGCCTGTGGCACTTGCTCAGGCCACTTACACCACACCAGGGCCTGTGGCTGCTGGCTGAGGCCACTTACACCACACCAGGGCCTGTGGCTCTTACTCAGGCCACTTACACCACACCAGGGCCTGTGGCACTGGCTGAGGCCACTTACACCACACCAGGGCCTGTGGCTGCTGGCTGAGGCCACTTACACCACACCAGGGCCTGTGGCTGCTGGCTGAGGCCACCTACACCACACCAGGGCCTGTGGCTGCTGGCTGAGGCCACTTACACCACACCAGGGCCTGTGGCTGCTGGCTGAAGCCACTTACACCACACCAGGGCCTTAGTTGCTATTGAGGCCACTTACACCACACCAGGGCCTGTGGCTGCTGGCTGAGGCCACCTACACCACACCAGGGCCCTTTTGCTGCTGGCTGAGGCCACTTACACCACACCAGGGCCTTAGTTGCTATTGAGGCCAATTACACCACACCATGGTCTGTGGCTCTTGCTCAGGCCACTTACACCACACCAGGGCCTGTGGCACTGGCTGAGGCCACTTACACCACACCAGGGCCTGTGGCTGCTGGCTGAGGCCACTTACACCACACAAGGGTTTGTGGCTGCTGGCTGAGGCCACCTACACCACACCAGGGCCTGTGGCTGCTGGCTGAGGCCACCTACACCACACCAGGGCCTGTGGCTGCTGGCTGAGGCCACTTACACCACACCAGGGCCTTAGTTGCTATTGAGGCCAATTACACCACACCATGGTCTGTGGCTCTTGCTCAGGCCACTTACACCACACCAGGGCCTGTGGCTGCTGGCTGAGGCCACTTACACCACACCAGGGCCTGTGGCTGCTGGCTGAGACCACCTACACCACACCAGGGCCTGTGGCTGCTTGCTGAGGCGACTTACACCACACCAGGGCCTGTTGCTGCTGGCTGAGGCCACTTACACCACACCAGTGCCTGTGGCTTCTGGCTGAGGTGACTTACACCACACCAGGGCCTGTTGCTGCTGGCTGAGGCCACTTACACCACACCAGGGCCTGTGGCTGCTGGCTCAGGCCACTCATATCAAACCAGGTCCTGTGCTTCTGGCCGAGGCCATCTTCACCAAACCAGGCCCTGTGCTGCTAGCTGAGGCGACTTACACCACATCAGGGCCTGTGGCTCTGGCTGAGGCCACTTACACCACACCAGGGCCTGTGGCTGCTGGCTGAGGCCAGTTACACCACACCAGGGCCTGTGGCTGCTGGCTGAGGCCACATACACCACACCAGGGCCTTAGTTGCTATTGAGGCCAATTACACCACACCAGGGTCTGTGGCTCTTGCTCAGGCCACTCACATCACACCAGGCCCTGCGCTTCTGGCCACTTACACCACACCAGGGCCTGTGGCTGCTGGCTGAGGCCACTTACACCATACCAGGGCCTGTGGCTGTTGGCTGAGGCCACTTACACCAAACCAGGCCCTGTGCTGCTTGCTGTGGCCATGTAAAACACACCAGGTCCTGTGCTGGTTCTTGAGGCCATCTTCAACAATCCAGGGCCTGTGCTGTTGGATAAATGCCAAACTGAGCCTTTTGGTTAGGGTATTATGCAAACATGCAGGTATGGTTATAGGATTGTCTTCGTAACTTCAGGTACTTGCCACCTAATCACTTGAATCCATAAATTGAGACATTGTGCTGGGGCCATCAGCTTACGGCCATACCACCCTGAGCACGCCTGACCTCGTCTGATCTTGGAAGCTAAGCAGGGCTGGGCTTGGTTAGTACTTGGATGGGAGACTTCCTGGGAATACCTGGTGCTGTAAGCCTTTCATTTTCATGTCATTGAACCGCTTTTGATCCAGAGAAGGGGTGTATTAAAAGACCAAAAGCATCTGCCCATTAATGAGGGCACATTAACGACATTGCTTTTGGCTCTTTTCCAATGTCTTGTGCTGCTAGCTGATGCAACCTACACCACACAAGGGCCTGAGGGACCGGCTGGGGCCACTTACACCACATCAGGGCCTGTGGCTGCTGGCTGAGGCCACTTACACCACACCAGGGCCTGTGGCTGCTGGCTGAGGCCACTTACACCACACCAGGGCCTTAGTTGCTATTGAGGCCAATTACACCACACCAGGGCCTGTGTCACTGGCTGAGGCCACTTACACCACACAAGGGCCTGTGGCTGCTGGCTGAGGCCACCTACACCACACCAGGGCCTGTGGCTGCTGGCTGAGGCCACTTACACCACACCAGGGCCCTTTTGCTGCTGGCTGAGGCCACTTACACCACACCAGTGCCTGTGGCTTCTGGCTGAGGCGACTTACACCACACCAGGGCCTGTGGCTGCTGGCTGAGGCCACTTACACCACACCAGGGCCTGTGGCTGCTGGCTGAGGCCACCTACACCACACCAGGGCATTAGTTGCTATTGAGGCCAATTACACCACACCAGGGTCTGTGGCTCTTGCTCAGGCCACTTACACCACACCAGGGCCTGTGGCTCTTGCTCAGGCCACTTACACCACACCAGGGCCTGTGGCTGCTGGCTGAGGCCACTTACACCACACCAGGGCCTTATTTGCTATTGAGGCCACTTACACCACACCAGGGCCTGTGGCTCTTGCTCAGGCCACTCACATCACACCAGGCCCTGCGCTTCTGGCCGAGGCCATCTTCACCAAACCAGGCCCTGTGCTGCTAGCTGTGGCCATGTACAACACACCAGGCCCTGTGCTGGTTCCTGAGGCCATCTTCAACAATCCAGGGCCTGTGCTGTTGGATAAATGCTAAACTGAGCCTTTGGGTTAGGGTATTATGCAAACATGAAGGTAGGGTTATAGGATTGTCTTCGTAACTTCAGGTACTTGCCACCTAATCACCTGAATCCATAAATTGAGACATTGTGCTGGGGCCAGCAGCTTACGGCCATACCACCCTGAGCACGCCCGACCTCGTCTGATCTCGGAAGCTGAGCAGGGCTGGGCTTGGTTAGTACTTGGATGGGAGACTGCCTGGGAATACCTGGTGCTGTAAGCCTTTCATTTTCATGTCATTGAACCGCTTTTGATCCAGAGAAGGGGTGTATTAAAAGACCAAAAGCAGCTGCCCATTAATGAGGGCACATTAACGACATTGCTTTTGGCTGTTTTCCAATGTCTTGTGCTGCTAGCTGATGCCACCTACACCACACCAGGGCCTGAGTGACCGGCTGGGGCCACTTACACCACATCAGGGCCTGTGGCTCTGGCTGAGGCCACTTACACCACACCAGGGCCTGTGGCTGCTGGCTGAGGCCACTTACACCACACCAGGGCCTGTGGCTGCTGGCTGAGGCCACTTACACCACACCAGGGCCTTAGTTGCTATTGAGGCCAATTACACCACACCATGGTCTGTGGCTCTTGCTCAGGCCACTTACACCACACCAGGGCCTGTGGCACTGGCTGAGGCCACTTACACCACACCAGGGCCTGTGGCTGCTGGCTGAGGCCACTTACACCACACAAGGGCTTGTGGCTGCTGGCTGAGGCCACCTACACCACACCAGGGCATTAGTTGCTATTGAGGCCAATTACACCACACCAGGGTCTGTGGCTCTTGCTCAGGCCACTTACACCACACCAGGGCCTGTGGCTCTTGCTCAGGCCACTTACACCACACCAGGGCCTGTGGCACTGGCTGAGGCCACTTACACCACACCAGGGCCTGTGGCACTGGCTGAGGCCACTTACACCACACCAGGGCCTGTGGCACTGGCTGAGGCCACTTACACCACACCAGGGCCTGTGGCTGCTGGGTGAGGCCACTTACACCACACCAGGGCCTGTGGCTGCTGGCTGAGGCCATCTACACCACACCAGGGCCTGTGGCTGCTGGCTGAGGCGACTTACACCACACCAGGGCCCTTTTGCTGCTGGCTGAGGCCACTTACACCACACCAGTGCCTGTGGCACTGGCTGAGGCCACTTACACCACACCAGGGCCTGTGGCTGCTGGCTGAGGCCAATTACACCACACCAGGGTCTGTGGCTCTTGCTCAGGCCACTTACACCACACCAGGGCCTATGGCACTGGCTGAGGCAACTTACACCACACCAGGGCCTGTGGCTGCTGGCTGAGGCCACTTACACCACACCAGGGCCTGTGGCTGCTGGCTGAGGCCACTTACACCACACCAGGGCCTGTGGCTGCTGGCTGAGGCCACCTACACCACACCAGGGCCTGTGGCTGCTGGCTGAGGCGACTTACACCACACCAGGGCCCTTTTGCTGCTGGCTGAGGCCACTTACACCACACCAGTGCCTGTGGCTTCTGGCTGAGGCGACTTACACCACACCAGGGCCTGTGGCTGCTGGCTGAGGCCACTTACACCACACCAAGGCCTGTGGCTCTTGCTCAGGCCATCTTCACCAAACCAGGGCCTGAGTGACCGGCTGGGGCCACTTACACCACACCAGGGCCTGTGGCTCTTACTCAGGCCACTTACACCACACCAGGGCCTGTGGCACTGGCTGAGGCCACTTACACCACACCAGGGCCTGTGGCTGCTGGCTGAGGCCACTTACACCACACCAGGGCCTGTGGCTGCTGGCTGAGGCCACCTACACCACACCAGGGCCTGTGGCTGCTGGCTGAGGCCACTTACACCACACCAGGGCCTGTGGCTGCTGGCTGAAGCCACTTACACCACACCAGGGCCTTAGTTGCTATTGAGGCCACTTACACCACACCAGGGCCTGTGGCTGCTGGCTGAGGCCACCTACACCACACCAGGGCCCTTTTGCTGCTGGCTGAGGCCACTTACACCACACCAGGGCCTTAGTTGCTATTGAGGCCAATTACACCACACCATGGTCTGTGGCTCTTGCTCAGGCCACTTACACCACACCAGGGCCTGTGGCACTGGCTGAGGCCACTTACACCACACCAGGGCCTGTGGCTGCTGGCTGAGGCCACTTACACCACACAAGGGTTTGTGGCTGCTGGCTGAGGCCACCTACACCACACCAGGGCCTGTGGCTGCTGGCTGAGGCCACCTACACCACACCAGGGCCTGTGGCTGCTGGCTGAGGCCACTTACACCACACCAGGGCCTTAGTTGCTATTGAGGCCAATTACACCACACCATGGTCTGTGGCTCTTGCTCAGGCCACTTACACCACACCAGGGCCTGTGGCTGCTGGCTCAGGCCACTTACACCACACCAGGGCCTGTGGCTGCTGGCTGAGACCACCTACACCACACCAGGGCCTGTGGCTGCTTGCTGAGGCGACTTACACCACACCAGGGCCTGTTGCTGCTGGCTGAGGCCACTTACACCACACCAGTGCCTGTGGCTTCTGGCTGAGGTGACTTACACCACACCAGGGCCTGTTGCTGCTGGCTGAGGCCACTTACACCACACCAGGGCCTGTGGCTGCTGGCTCAGGCCACTCATATCAAACCAGGTCCTGTGCTTCTGGCCGAGGCCATCTTCACCAAACCAGGCCCTGTGCTGCTAGCTGAGGCGACTTACACCACATCAGGGCCTGTGGCTCTGGCTGAGGCCACTTACACCACACCAGGGCCTGTGGCTGCTGGCTGAGGCCAGTTACACCACACCAGGGCCTGTGGCTGCTGGCTGAGGCCACATACACCACACCAGGGCCTTAGTTGCTATTGAGGCCAATTACACCACACCAGGGTCTGTGGCTCTTGCTCAGGCCACTCACATCACACCAGGCCCTGCGCTTCTGGCCACTTACACCACACCAGGGCCTGTGGCTGCTGGCTGAGGCCACTTACACCATACCAGGGCCTGTGGCTGTTGGCTGAGGCCACTTACACCAAACCAGGCCCTGTGCTGCTTGCTGTGGCCATGTAAAACACACCAGGTCCTGTGCTGGTTCTTGAGGCCATCTTCAACAATCCAGGGCCTGTGCTGTTGGATAAATGCCAAACTGAGCCTTTTGGTTAGGGTATTATGCAAACATGCAGGTATGGTTATAGGATTGTCTTCGTAACTTCAGGTACTTGCCACCTAATCACTTGAATCCATAAATTGAGACATTGTGCTGGGGCCATCAGCTTACGGCCATACCACCCTGAGCACGCCTGACCTCGTCTGATCTCGGAAGCTAAGCAGGGCTGGGCTTGGTTAGTACTTGGATGGGAGACTGCCTGGGAATACCTGGTGCTGTAAGCCTTTCATTTTCATGTCATTGAACCGCTTTTGATCCAGAGAAGGGGTGTATTAAAAGACCAAAAGCATCTGCCCATTAATGAGGGCACATTAACGACATTGCTTTTGGCTCTTTTCCAATGTCTTGTGCTGCTAGCTGATGCAACCTACACCACACAAGGGCCTGAGGGACCGGCTGGGGCCACTTACACCACATCAGGGCCTGTGGCTGCTGGCTGAGGCCACTTACACCACACCAGGGCCTGTGGCTGCTGGCTGAGGCCACTTACACCACACCAGGGCCTTAGTTGCTATTGAGGCCAATTACACCACACCAGGGCCTGTGTCACTGGCTGAGGCCACTTACACCACACAAGGGCCTGTGGCTGCTGGCTGAGGCCACCTACACCACACCAGGGCCTGTGGCTGCTGGCTGAGGCCACTTACACCACACCAGGGCCCTTTTGCTGCTGGCTGAGGCCACTTACACCACACCAGTGCCTGTGGCTTCTGGCTGAGGCGACTTACACCACACCAGGGCCTGTGGCTGCTGGCTGAGGCCACTTACACCACACCAGGGCCTGTGGCTGCTGGCTGAGGCCACCTACACCACACCAGGGCATTAGTTGCTATTGAGGCCAATTACACCACACCAGGGTCTGTGGCTCTTGCTCAGGCCACTTACACCACACCAGGGCCTGTGGCTCTTGCTCAGGCCACTTACACCACACCAGGGCCTGTGGCTGCTGGCTGAGGCCACTTACACCACACCAGGGCCTTATTTGCTATTGAGGCCACTTACACCACACCAGGGCCTGTGGCTCTTGCTCAGGCCACTCACATCACACCAGGCCCTGCGCTTCTGGCCGAGGCCATCTTCACCAAACCAGGCCCTGTGCTGCTAGCTGTGGCCATGTACAACACACCAGGCCCTGTGCTGGTTCCTGAGGCCATCTTCAACAATCCAGGGCCTGTGCTGTTGGATAAATGCTAAACTGAGCCTTTGGGTTAGGGTATTATGCAAACATGAAGGTAGGGTTATAGGATTGTCTTCGTAACTTCAGGTACTTGCCACCTAATCACCTGAATCCATAAATTGAGACATTGTGCTGGGGCCAGCAGCTTACGGCCATACCACCCTGAGCACGCCCGACCTCGTCTGATCTCGGAAGCTGAGCAGGGCTGGGCTTGGTTAGTACTTCGATGGGAGACTGCCTGGGAATACCTGGTGCTGTAAGCCTTTCATTTTCATGTCATTGAACCGCTTTTGATCCAGAGAAGGGGTGTATTAAAAGACCAAAAGCAGCTGCCCATTAATGAGGGCACATTAACGACATTGCTTTTGGCTGTTTTCCAATGTCTTGTGCTGCTAGCTGATGCCACCTACACCACACCAGGGCCTGAGTGACCGGCTGGGGCCACTTACACCACATCAGGGCCTGTGGCTCTGGCTGAGGCCACTTACACCACACCAGTGCCTGTGGCTGCTGGCTGAGGCCACTTACACCACACCAGGGCCTGTGGCTGCTGGCTGAGGCCACTTACACCACACCAGGGCCTTAGTTGCTATTGAGGCCAATTACACCACACCATGGTCTGTGGCTCTTGCTCAGGCCACTTACACCACACCAGGGCCTGTGGCACTGGCTGAGGCCACTTACACCACACCAGGGCCTGTGGCTGCTGGCTGAGGCCACTTACACCACACAAGGGCTTGTGGCTGCTGGCTGAGGCCACCTACACCACACCAGGGCCTGTGGCTGCTGGCTGAGGCCACCTACACCACACCAGGGCCTGTGGCTCTTGCTCAGGCCACTTACACCACACCAGGGCCTGTGGCTCTTGCTCAGGCCACTTACACCACACCAGGGCCTGTGGCTCTTGCTCAGGCCACTCATATCACACCAGGCCCTGTGCTTCTGGCTGAGGCCACTTAGACCACACCAGGGCCTGTGGCTGCTGGCTGAGGCCACTTACACCACACCAGGGCCTGTGGCTGCTGGCTGAGGCCATCTACACCACACCAGGGCCTGTGGCTGCTGGCTGAGGCAACTTACACCACACCAGGGCCCTTTTGCTGCTGGCTGAGGCCACTTACACCACACCAGTGCCTGTGGCTTCTGGCTGAGGCGACTTACACCACACCAGGGCCTGTGGCTGCTGGCTGAGGCCACTTACACCACACCAGGGCCTGTGGCTCTTGCTCAGGCCACTCACATCACACCAGGCCCTGCGCTTCTGGCCGAGGCCATCTTCACCAAACCAGGCCCTGTGGCTCTTGCTCAGGCCATTTACACCACACCAGGGCCTGTGGCTCTGGCTTAGGCCACTTACACCACACCAGGGCCTGTGGCTCTTGCTCAGGCCACTTACACCACACCAGGGCCTGTGGCTCTGGCTTAGGCCACTTACACCACACCAGGCCCTGTGGCTCTTGCTCAGGCCACTTACACCACACCAGGGCCTGTGGCTGCTGGCTGAGGCCACCTACACCACACCAGGGCCTTAGTTGCTATTGAGGCCAATTACACCACACCAGGGTCTGTGGCTCTTGCTCAGGCCACTTATACCACACCAGGGCCTGTGGCACTGGCTGAGGCCACTTACACCACACCAGGGCCTGTGGCTGCTGGGTGAGGCCACTTACACCACACCAGGGCCTGTGGCTGCTGGCTGAGGCCACCTACACCACACCAGGGCATTAGTTGCTATTGAGGCCAATTACACCACACCAGGGTCTGTGGCTCTTGCTCAGGCCACTTACACCACACCAGGGCCTGTGGCTCTTGCTCAGGCCACTTACACCACACCAGGGCCTGTGGCTGCTGGCTTAGGCCACTTACACCACACCAGGGCCTGTGGCTGCTGGCTGAGGCCACCTACACCACACCAGGGCCTGTGGCTGCTGGCTGAGGCCACTTACACCACACCAGTGCCTGTGGCTTCTGGCTGAGGCGACTTGCACCACACCAGGGCCTGTGGCTGCTGGCTGAGGCCACTTACACCACACCAAGGCCTGTGGCTCTTGCTCAGGCCACTCACATCACACCAGGCCCTGCGCTTCTGGCCGAGGCCATCTTCACCAAACCAGGCCCTGTGCTCCTTGCTGTGGCCATGTACAACACACCAGGCCCTGTGCTGGTTCCTGAGGCCATCTTCAACAATCCAGGGCCTGTGCTGTTGGATAAATGCCAAACTGAGCCTTTGGGTTAGGGTATTATGCAAACATGCAGGTATGGTTATAGCATTGTCTTCGTAACTTCAGGTACTTGCCACCTAATCACTTGAATCCATAAATTGAGACATTGTGCTGGAGCCAGCAGCTTACGGCCATACCACCCTGAGCACGCCCGACCTCGTCTGATCTCGGAAGCTAAGCAGGGCTGGGCTTGGTTAGTACTTGGATGGGAGACTGCCTGGGAATACCTGGTGCTGTAAGCCTTTGATTTTCATGTCATTGAACCGCTTTTGATCCAGAGAAGGGGTGTATTAAAAGACCAAAAGCAGCTGCCCATTAATGAGGGCACATTAACGACATTGCTTTTGGCTCTTTTCCAATGTCTTGTGCTGCTAGCTGATGCAACCTACACCACACAAGGGCCTGAGTGACCGGCTGGGGACACTTACACCACATCAGGGCCTGTGGCTCTGGCTGAGGCCACTTTCACCACACCAGGGCCTGTGGCTGCTGGCTGAGGCCACCTACACCACACCAGGGCATTAGTTGCTATTGAGGCCAATTACACCACACCAGGGTCTGTGGCTCTTGCTCAGGCCACTTACACCACACCAGGGCCTGTGGCTCTTGCTCAGGCCACTTACACCACACCAGGGCCTGTGGCTCTTGCTCAGACCACTCATATCACACCAGGCCCTGTGCTTCTGGCTGAGGCCACTTAGACCACACCAGGGCCTGTGGCTGCTGGCTGAGGCCACTTACACCACACCAGGGCCTGTGGCTGCTGGCTGAGGCCATCTACACCACACCAGGGCCTGTGGCTGCTGGCTGAGGCGACTTACACCACACCAGGGCCCTTTTGCTGCTGGCTGAGGCCACTTACACCACACCAGTGCCTGTGGCTTCTGGCTGAGGCGACTTACACCACACCAGGGCCTGTGGCTGCTGGCTGAGGCCACTTAAACCACACCAGGGCCTGTGGCTGCTGGCTTAGGCCACCTACACCACACCAGGGCCTTAGTTGCTATTGAGGCCAATTACACCACACCATGGTCTGTGGCTCTTGCTCAGGCCACTTACACCACACCAGGGCCTGTGGCACTGGCTGAGGCCACTTACACCACACCAGGGCCTGTGGCTGCTGGCTGAGGCCACTTACACCACACAAGGGCTTGTGGCTGCTGGCTGAGGCCACCTACACCACACCAGGGCCTGTGGCTGCTGGCTGAGGCCACCTACACCACACCAGGGCCTGTGGCTCTTGCTCAGGCCACTTACACCACACCAGGGCCTGTGGCTCTTGCTCAGGCCACTTACACCACACCAGGGCCTGTGGCTCTTGCTCAGGCCACTCACATCACACCAGGCCCTGTGCTTCTGGCTGAGGCCACTTAGACCACACCAGGGCCTGTGGCTGCTGGCTGAGGCCACTTACACCACACCAGGGCCTGTGGCTGCTGGCTGAGGCCATCTACACCACACCAGGGCCTGTGGCTGCTGGCTGAGGCGACTTACACCACACCAGGGCCCTTTTGCTGCTGGCTGAGGCCACTTACACCACACCAGTGCCTGTGGCTTCTGGCTGAGGCGACTTACACCACACCAGGGCCTGTGGCTGCTGGCTGAGGCGACTTACACCACACCAGGCCCTGCGCTTCTGGCCGAGGCCATCTTCACCAAACCAGGCCCTGTGGCTCTTGCTCAGGCCACTTACACCACACCAGGGCCTGTGGCTCTGGCTTAGGCCACTTACACCACACCAGGGCCTGTGGCACTTGCTCAGGCCACTTACACCACACCAGGGCCTGTGGCTGCTGGCTGAGGCCACTTACACCACACCAGGGCCTGTGGCTCTTACTCAGGCCACTTACACCACACCAGGGCCTGTGGCACTGGCTGAGGCCACTTAGACCACACCAGGGCCTGTGGCTGCTGGCTGAGGCCACTTACACCACACCAGGGCCTGTGGCTGCTGGCTGAGGCCACTTACACCAAACCAGGGCCTGTGGCTGCTTGCTGAGGCCATCTTCACCAAACCAGGCCCTGTGCTGCTTGCTGTGGCCATGTACAACACATCAGGCCCTGTGCTGGTTCTTGAGGCCATCTTCAACAATCCAGGGCCTGTGCTGTTGGATAAATGCCAAACTGAGCCTTTGGGTTAGGGTATTATGCAAACATGCAGGTATGGTTATAGGATTGTCTTCGTAACTTCAGGTACTTGCCACCTAATCACTTGAATCCATAAATTGAGACATTGTGCTGGGGCCAGCAGCTTACGGCCATACCACCCTAAGCACGCCCGACCTCATCTGATCTCGGAAGCTAAGCAGGGCTGGGCTTGGTTAGTACTTGGATGGGAGACTGCCTGGGAATACCTGGTGCTGTAAGCCTTTCATTTTCATGTCATTGAACCGCTTTTGATCCAGAGAAGGGGTGTATTAAAAGACCAAAAGCAGCTCCCCATTAATGAGGGCACATTAACGACATTGCTTTTGGCTCTTTTCCAATGTCTTGTGCTGCTAGCTGATGCCACCTACACCACACCAGGGCCTGAGTGACCGGCTGGGGCCACTTACACCACATCAGGGCCTGTTGCTCTGGCTGAGGCCAGTTACACCACAACAGGGCTTGTGGCTGCTGGCTGAGGCCACCTACACCACACCAGGGCCTGTGGCTGCTGGCTGAGGCCACCTACACCACACCAGGGCCTGTGGCTCTTGCTCAGGCCACTTACACCACACCAGGGCCTGTGGCTCTTGCTCAGGCCACTTACACCACACCAGGGCCTGTGGCTCTTGCTCAGGCCACTCACATCACACCAGGCCCTGTGCTTCTGGCTGAGGCCACTTAGACCACACCAGGGCCTGTGGCTGCTGGCTGAGGCCACTTACACCACACCAGGGCCTGTGGCTGCTGGCTGAGGCCATCTACACCACACCAGGGCCTGTGGCTGCTGGCTGAGGCGACTTACACCACACCAGGGCCCTTTTGCTGCTGGCTGAGGCCACTTACACCACACCAGTGCCTGTGGCTTCTGGCTGAGGCGACTTACACCACACCAGGGCCTGTGGCTGCTGGCTGAGGCGACTTACACCACACCAGGCCCTGCGCTTCTGGCCGAGGCCATCTTCACCAAACCAGGCCCTGTGGCTCTTGCTCAGGCCACTTACACCACACCAGGGCCTGTGGCTCTGGCTTAGGCCACTTACACCACACCAGGGCCTGTGGCACTTGCTCAGGCCACTTACACCACACCAGGGCCTGTGGCTGCTGGCTGAGGCCACTTACACCACACCAGGGCCTGTGGCTCTTACTCAGGCCACTTACACCACACCAGGGCCTGTGGCACTGGCTGAGGCCACTTAGACCACACCAGGGCCTGTGGCTGCTGGCTGAGGCCACTTACACCACACCAGGGCCTGTGGCTGCTGGCTGAGGCCACTTACACCAAACCAGGGCCTGTGGCTGCTTGCTGAGGCCATCTTCACCAAACCAGGCCCTGTGCTGCTTGCTGTGGCCATGTACAACACATCAGGCCCTGTGCTGGTTCTTGAGGCCATCTTCAACAATCCAGGGCCTGTGCTGTTGGATAAATGCCAAACTGAGCCTTTGGGTTAGGGTATTATGCAAACATGCAGGTATGGTTATAGGATTGTCTTCGTAACTTCAGGTACTTGCCACCTAATCACTTGAATCCATAAATTGAGACATTGTGCTGGGGCCAGCAGCTTACGGCCATACCACCCTAAGCACGCCCGACCTCATCTGATCTCGGAAGCTAAGCAGGGCTGGGCTTGGTTAGTACTTGGATGGGAGACTGCCTGGGAATACCTGGTGCTGTAAGCCTTTGATTTTCATGTCATTGAACCGCTTTTGATCCAGAGAAGGGGTGTATTAAAAGACCAAAAGCAGCTCCCCATTAATGAGGGCACATTAACGACATTGCTTTTGGCTCTTTTCCAATGTCTTGTGCTGCTAGCTGATGCCACCTACACCACACCAGGGCCTGAGTGACCGGCTGGGGCCACTTACACCACATCAGGGCCTGTTGCTCTGGCTGAGGCCAGTTACACCACAACAGGGCCTGTGGCTGCTGGCTGAGGCCACATACACCACACCAGGGCCTTAGTTGCTATTGAGGCCATTTACACCACACCAGGGTCTGTGGCTCTTGCTCAGGCCACTTACACCACACCAGGGCCTGTGGCACTGGCTCAGGCCGCTTAGACCACACCAGGGCCTGTGGCTGCTGGCTGAGGCGACTTACACCACACCAGGGCCTGTTGCTGCTGGCTGAGGCCACTTACACCACACCAGGGACTGTGGCTTCTGGCTGAGGTGACTTACACCACACCAGGGCCTGTGGCTGCTGGCTGAGGCCACTTACACCACACCAGGGCCTGTGGCTCTTGCTCAGGCCACTTACACCACACCAGGGCCTGTGGCTCTTGCTCAGGCCACTCACATCACACCAGGCCCTGCTCTTCTGGCCAAGGCCATCTTCACCAAACCAGGCCCTGTGCTGCTAGCTGTGGCCATGTACAACACACCAGGCCCTGTGCTGGTTCCTGAGGCCATCTTCAACAATCCAGGGCCTGTGCTGTTGGATAAATGCTAAACTGAGCCTTTGGGTTAGGGTATTATGCAAACATGCAGGTATGGTTATAGGATTGTCTTCGAAACTTCAGGTACTTGCCACCTAATCACTTGAATCCATAAATTGAGACATTGTGCTGGAGCCAGCAGCTTGCGGCCATACCACCCTGAGCACGCCTGACCTCGTCTGATCTCGGAAGCTAAGCAGGGCTGGGCTTGGTTAGTACTTGGATGGGAGACTGCCTGGGAATACCTGGTGCTGTAAGCCTTTCATGTCATTGAACCGCTTTTGATCCAGAGAAGGGGTGTATTAAAAGACCAAAAGCAGCTCCCCATTAATGAGGGCACATTAACGACACTGCTTTTGGCTCTTTTCCAATGTCTTGTGCTGCTAGCTGATGCAACCTACACCACACAAGGGCCTGAGTGACCGGCTGGGGCCACTTACACCACATCAGGGCCTGTGGCTCTGGCTGAGGCCACTTTCACCACACCAGGGCCTGTGGCTGCTGGCTGAGGCCACCTACACCACACCAGGGCATTAGTTGCTATTGAGGCCAATTACACCACACCAGGGTCTGTGGCTCTTGCTCAGGCCACTTACACCACACCAGGGCCTGTGGCTCTTGCTCAGGCCACTTACACCACACCAGGGCCTGTGGCTGCTGGCTGAGGCCACCTACACCACACCAGGGCATTAGTTGCTATTGAGGCCAATTACACCACACCAGGGTCTGTGGCTCTTGCTCAGGCCACTTACACCACACCAGGGCCTGTGGCTCTTGCTCAGGCCACTTACACCACACCAGGGCCTGTGGCACTGGCTGAGGCCACTTACACCACACCAGGGCCTGAGTGACTGGCTGAGGCCACTTACACCACATCAGGGCCTGTGGCTGCTGGCTGAGGCCACTTACACCACACCAGGGCCTGTGGCTGCTGGCTGAGACCACCTACACCACACCAGGGCCTGTGGCTGCTGGCTGGGGCCACTTACACCACACCAGGGCCTGTTGCTGCTGGCTGAGGCCACTTACACCACACCAGTGCCTGTGGCTTCTGGCTGAGGTGACTTACACCACACCAGGGCCTGTTGCTGCTGGCTGAGGCCACTTACACCACACCAGGGCCTGTGGCTGCTGGCTCAGGCCACTCATATCAAACCAGGTCCTGTGCTTCTGGCCGAGGCCATCTTCACCAAACCAGGCCCTGTGCTGCTAGCTGAGGCCACATACACCACACCAGGGCCTTAGTTGCTATTGAGGCCAATTACACCACACCAGGGTCTGTGGCTCTTGCTCAGGCCACTCACATCACACCAGGCCCTGCGCTTCTGGCCACTTACACCACACCAGGGCCTGTGGCTGCTGGCTGAGGCCACTTACACCACATCAGGGCCTGTGGCTCTGGCTGAGGCCACTTACACCACACCAGGGCCTGTGGCTGCTGGCTGAGGCCACTTACACCACACCAGGGCCTGTGGCTGCTGGCTGAGGCCACTTACACCACACCAGGGCCTTAGTTGCTATTGAGGCCAATTACACCACACCATGGTCTGTGGCTCTTGCTCAGGCCACTTACACCACACCAGGGCCTGTGGCACTGGCTGAGGCCACTTACACCACACCAGGGCCTGTGGCTGCTGGCTGAGGCCACTTACACCACACAAGGGCTTGTGGCTGCTGGCTGAGGCCACCTACACCACACCAGGGCCTGTGGCTGCTGGCTGAGGCCACCTACACCACACCAGGGCATTAGTTGCTATTGAGGCCAATTACACCACACCAGGGTCTGTGGCTCTTGCTCAGGCCACTTACACCACACCAGGGCCTGTGGCTCTTGCTCAGGCCACTTACACCACACCAGGGCCTGTGGCTGCTGGCTGAGGCCACCTACACCACACCAGGGCATTAGTTGCTATTGAGGCCAATTACACCACACCAGGGTCTGTGGCTCTTGCTCAGGCCACTTACACCACACCAGGGCCTGTGGCTCTTGCTCAGGCCACTTACACCACACCAGGGCCTGTGGCACTGGCTGAGGCCACTTACACCACACCAGGGCCTGTGGCACTGGCTGAGGCCACTTACACCACACCAGGGCCTGTGGCTGCTGGCTGAGGCCACTTACACCACACCAGGGCCTGTGGCTGCTGGCTGAGGCCACTTACACCACACCAGGGCCTGTGGCTGGTGGCTGAGGCCACCTACACCACACCAGGGCCCTTTTGCTGCTGGCTGAGGCCACTTACACCACACCAGGGCCTGTGGCTGCTGGCTGAGGCCACTTACACCACACCAGGGCCTGTGGCTGCTGGCTGAGGCCACTTACACCACACCAGGGCCTGTGGCTGCTGGCTGAGGCCATCTACACCACACCAGGGCCTGTGGCTGCTGGCTGAGGCGACTTACACCACACCAGGGCCCTTTTGCTGCTGGCTGAGGCCACTTACACCACACCAGTGCCTGTGGCACTGGCTGAGGCCACTTACACCACACCAGGGCCTGTGGCTGCTGGCTGAGGCCAATTACACCACACCAGGGTCTGTGGCTCTTGCTCAGGCCACTTACACCACACCAGGGCCTATGGCACTGGCTGAGGCAACTTACACCACACCAGGGCCTGTGGCTGCTGGCTGAGGCCACTTACACCACACCAGGGCCTGTGGCTGCTGGCTGAGGCCACTTACACCACACCAGGGCCTGTGGCTGCTGGCTGAGGCCACCTACACCACACCAGGGCCTGTGGCTGCTGGCTGAGGCGACTTACACCACACCAGGGCCCTTTTGCTGCTGGCTGAGGCCACTTACACCACACCAGTGCCTGTGGCTTCTGGCTGAGGCGACTTACACCACACCAGGGCCTGTGGCTGCTGGCTGAGGCCACTTACACCACACCAAGGCCTGTGGCTCTTGCTCAGGCCATCTTCACCAAACCAGGGCCTGAGTGACCGGCTGGGGCCACTTACACCACACCAGGGCCTGTGGCTCTTGCTCAGGCCACTCATATCACACCAGGCCCTGTGCTTCTGGCCGAGGCCATCTTCACCAAACCAGGCCCTGTGCTGCTAGCTGTGGCCATGTACAACACACCAGGCCCTGTGCTGGTTCCTGAGGCCATCTTCAACAATCCAGGGCCTGTGCTGTTGGATAAATGCCAAACTGAGCCTTTGGGTTAGGGTATTATGCAAACATGCAGGTATGGTTATAGGATTGTCTTCGTAACTTCAGGTACTTGCCACCTAATCACTTGAATCCATAAATTGAGTCATTGTGCTGGGGCCAGCAGCTTACGGCCATACCACCCTGAGCACGCCCGACCTCGTCTGATCTCGGAAGCTAAGCAGGGCTGGGCTTGGTTAGTACTTGGATGGGAGACTGCCTGGGAATACCTGGTGCTGTAAGCCTTTCATTTTCATGTCATTGGACCGCTTTTGATCCAGAGAAGGGGTGTATTAAAAGACCAAAAGCCCATTAATGAGGGCACATTAACGACATTGCTTTTGGCTCTTTTCCAATGTCTTGTGCTGCTAGCTGATGCCACCTACACCACACCAGGGCCTGAGTGACCGGCTGGGGCCACTTACACCACATCAGGGCCTGTGGCTCTGGCTGAGGCCACTTACACCACACCAGGGCCTGTGGCTGCTGGCTGAGGCCACCTACACCACACCAGGGCCTTAGTTGCTATTGAGGCCAATTACACCACACCAGGGTCTGTGGCTCTTGCTCAGGCCACTTACACCACACCAGGCCTGTGGCACTTGCTCAGGCCACTTACACCACACCAGGGCCTGTGGCTGCTGGCTGAGGCCACTTACACCACACCAGGGCCTGTGGCTGCTGGCTGAGGCCACCTACACCACACCAGGGCATTAGTTGCTATTGAGGCCAATTACACCACACCAGGGTCTGTGGCTCTTGCTCAGGCCACTTACACCACACCAGGGCCTGTGGCTCTTGCTCAGGCCACTTACACCACACCAGGGCCTGTGGCTGCTGGCTGAGGCCACCTACACCACACCAGGGCCTGTGGCTGCTGGCTGAGGCCACTTACACCACACCAGTGCCTGTGGCTTCTGGCTGAGGCGACTTACACCACACCAGGGCCTGTGGCTCTTGCTCAGGCCACTTACACCACACCAGGGCCTGTGGCTCTTGCTCAGGCCACTTACACCACACCAGGGCCTGTGGCTCTTGCTCAGGCCACTCATATCACACCAGGCCCTGTGCTTCTGGCTGAGGCCACTTAGACCACACCAGGGCCTGTGGCTGCTGGCTGAGGCCACTTACACCACACCAGGGCCTGTGGCTGCTGGCTGAGGCCATCTACACCACACCAGGGCCTGTGGCTGCTGGCTGAGGCGACTTACACCACACCAGGGCCCTTTTGCTGCTGGCTGAGGCCACTTACACCACACCAGTGCCTGTGGCTTCTGGCTGAGGCGACTTACACCACACCAGGGCCTGTGGCTGCTGGCTGAGGCCACTTACACCACACCAGGGCCTGTGGCTCTTGCTCAGGCCACTCAGATCACACCAGGCCCTGCGCTTCTGGCCGAGGCCATCTTCACCAAACCAGGCCCTGTGGCTCTTGCTCAGGCCACTTACACCACACCAGGGCCTGTGGCTCTGGCTTAGGCCACTTACACCACACCAGGGCCTGTGGCACTTGCTCAGGCCACTTACACCACACCAGGGCCTGTGGCTGCTGGCTGAGGCCACTTACACCACACCAGGGCCTGTGGCTCTTACTCAGGCCACTTACACCACACCAGGGCCTGTGGCACTGGCTGAGGCCACTTACACCACACCAGGGCCTGTGGCTGCTGGCTGAGGCCACTTACACCACACCAGGGCCTGTGGCTGCTGGCTGAGGCCACCTACACCACACCAGGGCCTGTGGCTGCTGGCTGAGGCCACTTACACCACACCAGGGCCTGTGGCTGCTGGCTGAAGCCACTTACACCACACCAGGGCCTTAGTTGCTATTGAGGCCACTTACACCACACCAGGGCCTGTGGCTGCTGGCTGAGGCCACCTACACCACACCAGGGCCCTTTTGCTGCTGGCTGAGGCCACTTACACCACACCAGGGCCTTAGTTGCTATTGAGGCCAATTACACCACACCATGGTCTGTGGCTCTTGCTCAGGCCACTTACACCACACCAGGGCCTGTGGCACTGGCTGAGGCCACTTACACCACACCAGGGCCTGTGGCTGCTGGCTGAGGCCACTTACACCACACAAGGGTTTGTGGCTGCTGGCTGAGGCCACCTACACCACACCAGGGCCTGTGGCTGCTGGCTGAGGCCACCTACACCACACCAGGGCCTGTGGCTGCTGGCTGAGGCCACTTACACCACACCAGGGCCTTAGTTGCTATTGAGGCCAATTACACCACACCATGGTCTGTGGCTCTTGCTCAGGCCACTTACACCACACCAGGGCCTGTGGCTGCTGGCTGAGGCCACTTACACCACACCAGGGCCTGTGGCTGCTGGCTGAGACCACCTACACCACACCAGGGCCTGTGGCTGCTTGCTGAGGCGACTTACACCACACCAGGGCCTGTTGCTGCTGGCTGAGGCCACTTACACCACACCAGTGCCTGTGGCTTCTGGCTGAGGTGACTTACACCACACCAGGGCCTGTTGCTGCTGGCTGAGGCCACTTACACCACACCAGGGCCTGTGGCTGCTGGCTCAGGCCACTCATATCAAACCAGGTCCTGTGCTTCTGGCCGAGGCCATCTTCACCAAACCAGGCCCTGTGCTGCTAGCTGAGGCGACTTACACCACATCAGGGCCTGTGGCTCTGGCTGAGGCCACTTACACCACACCAGGGCCTGTGGCTGCTGGCTGAGGCCAGTTACACCACACCAGGGCCTGTGGCTGCTGGCTGAGGCCACATACACCACACCAGGGCCTTAGTTGCTATTGAGGCCAATTACACCACACCAGGGTCTGTGGCTCTTGCTCAGGCCACTCACATCACACCAGGGCCTGCGCTTCTGGCCACTTACACCACACCAGGGCCTGTGGCTGCTGGCTGAGGCCACTTACACCATACCAGGGCCTGTGGCTGTTGGCTGAGGCCACTTACACCAAACCAGGCCCTGTGCTGCTTGCTGTGGCCATGTAAAACACACCAGGTCCTGTGCTGGTTCTTGAGGCCATCTTCAACAATCCAGGGCCTGTGCTGTTGGATAAATGCCAAACTGAGCCTTTTGGTTAGGGTATTATGCAAACATGCAGGTATGGTTATAGGATTGTCTTCGTAACTTCAGGTACTTGCCACCTAATCACTTGAATCCATAAATTGAGACATTGTGCTGGGGCCATCAGCTTACGGCCATACCACCCTGAGCACGCCTGACCTCGTCTGATCTCGGAAGCTAAGCAGGGCTGGGCTTGGTTAGTACTTGGATGGGAGACTGCCTGGGAATACCTGGTGCTGTAAGCCTTTCATTTTCATGTCATTGAACCGCTTTTGATCCAGAGAAGGGGTGTATTAAAAGACCAAAAGCATCTGCCCATTAATGAGGGCACATTAACGACATTGCTTTTGGCTCTTTTCCAATGTCTTGTGCTGCTAGCTGATGCAACCTACACCACACAAGGGCCTGAGGGACCGGCTGGGGCCACTTACACCACATCAGGGCCTGTGGCTGCTGGCTGAGGCCACTTACACCACACCAGGGCCTGTGGCTGCTGGCTGAGGCCACTTACACCACACCAGGGCCTTAGTTGCTATTGAGGCCAATTACACCACACCAGGGCCTGTGTCACTGGCTGAGGCCACTTACACCACACAAGGGCCTGTGGCTGCTGGCTGAGGCCACCTACACCACACCAGGGCCTGTGGCTGCTGGCTGAGGCCACTTACACCACACCAGGGCCCTTTTGCTGCTGGCTGAGGCCACTTACACCACACCAGTGCCTGTGGCTTCTGGCTGAGGCGACTTACACCACACCAGGGCCTGTGGCTGCTGGCTGAGGCCACTTACACCACACCAGGGCCTGTGGCTGCTGGCTGAGGCCACCTACACCACACCAGGGCATTAGTTGCTATTGAGGCCAATTACACCACACCAGGGTCTGTGGCTCTTGCTCAGGCCACTTACACCACACCAGGGCCTGTGGCTCTTGCTCAGGCCACTTACACCACACCAGGGCCTGTGGCTGCTGGCTGAGGCCACTTACACCACACCAGGGCCTTATTTGCTATTGAGGCCACTTACACCACACCAGGGCCTGTGGCTCTTGCTCAGGCCACTCACATCACACCAGGCCCTGCGCTTCTGGCCGAGGCCATCTTCACCAAACCAGGCCCTGTGCTGCTAGCTGTGGCCATGTACAACACACCAGGCCCTGTGCTGGTTCCTGAGGCCATCTTCAACAATCCAGGGCCTGTGCTGTTGGATAAATGCTAAACTGAGCCTTTGGGTTAGGGTATTATGCAAACATGAAGGTAGGGTTATAGGATTGTCTTCGTAACTTCAGGTACTTGCCACCTAATCACCTGAATCCATAAATTGAGACATTGTGCTGGGGCCAGCAGCTTACGGCCATACCACCCTGAGCACGCCCGACCTCGTCTGATCTCGGAAGCTGAGCAGGGCTGGGCTTGGTTAGTACTTGGATGGGAGACTGCCTGGGAATACCTGGTGCTGTAAGCCTTTCATTTTCATGTCATTGAACCGCTTTTGATCCAGAGAAGGGGTGTATTAAAAGACCAAAAGCAGCTGCCCATTAATGAGGGCACATTAACGACATTGCTTTTGGCTGTTTTCCAATGTCTTGTGCTGCTAGCTGATGCCACCTACACCACACCAGGGCCTGAGTGACCGGCTGGGGCCACTTACACCACATCAGGGCCTGTGGCTCTGGCTGAGGCCACTTACACCACACCAGGGCCTGTGGCTGCTGGCTGAGGCCACTTACACCACACCAGGGCCTGTGGCTGCTGGCTGAGGCCACTTACACCACACCAGGGCCTTAGTTGCTATTGAGGCCAATTACACCACACCATGGTCTGTGGCTCTTGCTCAGGCCACTTACACCACACCAGGGCCTGTGGCACTGGCTGAGGCCACTTACACCACACCAGGGCCTGTGGCTGCTGGCTGAGGCCACTTACACCACACAAGGGCTTGTGGCTGCTGGCTGAGGCCACCTACACCACACCAGGGCCTGTGGCTGCTGGCTGAGGCCACCTACACCACACCAGGGCATTAGTTGCTATTGAGGCCAATTACACCACACCAGGGTCTGTGGCTCTTGCTCAGGCCACTTACACCACACCAGGGCCTGTGGCTCTTGCTCAGGCCACTTACACCACACCAGGGCCTGTGGCTGCTGGCTGAGGCCACCTACACCACACCAGGGCATTAGTTGCTATTGAGGCCAATTACACCACACCAGGGTCTGTGGCTCTTGCTCAGGCCACTTACACCACACCAGGGCCTGTGGCTCTTGCTCAGGCCACTTACACCACACCAGGGCCTGTGGCACTGGCTGAGGCCACTTACACCACACCAGGGCCTGTGGCACTGGCTGAGGCCACTTACACCACACCAGGGCCTGTGGCACTGGCTGAGGCCACTTACACCACACCAGGGCCTGTGGCTGCTGGGTGAGGCCACTTACACCACACCAGGGCCTGTGGCTGCTGGCTGAGGCCATCTACACCACACCAGGGCCTGTGGCTGCTGGCTGAGGCGACTTACACCACACCAGGGCCCTTTTGCTGCTGGCTGAGGCCACTTACACCACACCAGGGCCTGTGGCTGCTGGCTGAGGCCACCTACACCACACCAGGGCCTTAGTTGCTATTGAGGCCAATTACACCACACCAGGGTCTGTGGCTCTTGCTCAGGCCACTTACACCACACCAGGCCTGTGGCACTTGCTCAGGCCACTTACACCACACCAGGGCCTGTGGCTGCTGGCTGAGGCCACTTACACCACACCAGGGCCTGTGGCTGCTGGCTGAGGCCACCTACACCACACCAGGGCATTAGTTGCTATTGAGGCCAATTACACCACACCAGGGTCTGTGGCTCTTGCTCAGGCCACTTACACCACACCAGGGCCTGTGGCTCTTGCTCAGGCCACTTACACCACACCAGGGCCTGTGGCTGCTGGCTGAGGCCACCTACACCACACCAGGGCCTGTGGCTGCTGGCTGAGGCCACTTACACCACACCAGTGCCTGTGGCTTCTGGCTGAGGCCACTTACACCACACCAGGGCCTGTGGCTCTTGCTCAGGCCACTTACACCACACCAGGGCCTGTGGCTCTTGCTCAGGCCACTTACACCACACCAGGGCCTGTGGCTCTTGCTCAGGCCACTCATATCACACCAGGCCCTGTGCTTCTGGCTGAGGCCACTTAGACCACACCAGGGCCTGTGGCTGCTGGCTGAGGCCACTTACACCACACCA
Organism: Aulonocara stuartgranti; assembly: GCF_965226115.1. Taxonomy (NCBI): domain Eukaryota; kingdom Metazoa; phylum Chordata; class Actinopteri; order Cichliformes; family Cichlidae; genus Aulonocara; species Aulonocara stuartgranti. Next base: position 21,916,999 of record NC_138941.1, on the reverse strand, counting down.
GGGCCTGTGGCTGCTGGCTGAGGCCATCTACACCACACCAGGGCCTGTGGCTGCTGGCTGAGGCGACTTACACCACACCAGGGCCCTTTTGCTGCTGGCTGAGGCCACTTACACCACACCAGTGCCTGTGGCTTCTGGCTGAGGCGACTTACACCACACCAGGGCCTGTGGCTGCTGGCTGAGGCCACTTACACCACACCAGGGCCTGTGGCTCTTGCTCAGGCCACTCAGATCACACCAGGCCCTGCGCTTCTGGCCGAGGCCATCTTCACCAAACCAGGCCCTGTGGCTCTTGCTCAGGCCACTTACACCACACCAGGGCCTGTGGCTCTGGCTTAGGCCACTTACACCACACCAGGGCCTGTGGCACTTGCTCAGGCCACTTACACCACACCAGGGCCTGTGGCTGCTGGCTGAGGCCACTTACACCACACCAGGGCCTGTGGCTCTTACTCAGGCCACTTACACCACACCAGGGCCTGTGGCACTGGCTGAGGCCACTTACACCACACCAGGGCCTGTGGCTGCTGGCTGAGGCCACTTACACCACACCAGGGCCTGTGGCTGCTGGCTGAGGCCACCTACACCACACCAGGGCCTGTGGCTGCTGGCTGAGGCCACTTACACCACACCAGGGCCTGTGGCTGCTGGCTGAAGCCACTTACACCACACCAGGGCCTTAGTTGCTATTGAGGCCACTTACACCACACCAGGGCCTGTGGCTGCTGGCTGAGGCCACCTACACCACACCAGGGCCCTTTTGCTGCTGGCTGAGGCCACTTACACCACACCAGGGCCTTAGTTGCTATTGAGGCCAATTACACCACACCATGGTCTGTGGCTCTTGCTCAGGCCACTTACACCACACCAGGGCCTGTGGCACTGGCTGAGGCCACTTACACCACACCAGGGCCTGTGGCTGCTGGCTGAGGCCACTTACACCACACAAGGGTTTGTGGCTGCTGGCTGAGGCCACCTACACCACACCAGGGCCTGTGGCTGCTGGCTGAGGCCACCTACACCACACCAGGGCCTGTGGCTGCTGGCTGAGGCCACTTACACCACACCAGGGCCTTAGTTGCTATTGAGGCCAATTACACCACACCATGGTCTGTGGCTCTTGCTCAGGCCACTTACACCACACCAGGGCCTGTGGCTGCTGGCTGAGGCCACTTACACCACACCAGGGCCTGTGGCTGCTGGCTGAGACCACCTACACCACACCAGGGCCTGTGGCTGCTTGCTGAGGCGACTTACACCACACCAGGGCCTGTTGCTGCTGGCTGAGGCCACTTACACCACACCAGTGCCTGTGGCTTCTGGCTGAGGTGACTTACACCACACCAGGGCCTGTTGCTGCTGGCTGAGGCCACTTACACCACACCAGGGCCTGTGGCTGCTGGCTCAGGCCACTCATATCAAACCAGGTCCTGTGCTTCTGGCCGAGGCCATCTTCACCAAACCAGGCCCTGTGCTGCTAGCTGAGGCGACTTACACCACATCAGGGCCTGTGGCTCTGGCTGAGGCCACTTACACCACACCAGGGCCTGTGGCTGCTGGCTGAGGCCAGTTACACCACACCAGGGCCTGTGGCTGCTGGCTGAGGCCACATACACCACACCAGGGCCTTAGTTGCTATTGAGGCCAATTACACCACACCAGGGTCTGTGGCTCTTGCTCAGGCCACTCACATCACACCAGGCCCTGCGCTTCTGGCCACTTACACCACACCAGGGCCTGTGGCTGCTGGCTGAGGCCACTTACACCATACCAGGGCCTGTGGCTGTTGGCTGAGGCCACTTACACCAAACCAGGCCCTGTGCTGCTTGCTGTGGCCATGTAAAACACACCAGGTCCTGTGCTGGTTCTTGAGGCCATCTTCAACAATCCAGGGCCTGTGCTGTTGGATAAATGCCAAACTGAGCCTTTTGGTTAGGGTATTATGCAAACATGCAGGTATGGTTATAGGATTGTCTTCGTAACTTCAGGTACTTGCCACCTAATCACTTGAATCCATAAATTGAGACATTGTGCTGGGGCCATCAGCTTACGGCCATACCACCCTGAGCACGCCTGACCTCGTCTGATCTCGGAAGCTAAGCAGGGCTGGGCTTGGTTAGTACTTGGATGGGAGACTGCCTGGGAATACCTGGTGCTGTAAGCCTTTCATTTTCATGTCATTGAACCGCTTTTGATCCAGAGAAGGGGTGTATTAAAAGACCAAAAGCATCTGCCCATTAATGAGGGCACATTAACGACATTGCTTTTGGCTCTTTTCCAATGTCTTGTGCTGCTAGCTGATGCAACCTACACCACACAAGGGCCTGAGGGACCGGCTGGGGCCACTTACACCACATCAGGGCCTGTGGCTGCTGGCTGAGGCCACTTACACCACACCAGGGCCTGTGGCTGCTGGCTGAGGCCACTTACACCACACCAGGGCCTTAGTTGCTATTGAGGCCAATTACACCACACCAGGGCCTGTGTCACTGGCTGAGGCCACTTACACCACACAAGGGCCTGTGGCTGCTGGCTGAGGCCACCTACACCACACCAGGGCCTGTGGCTGCTGGCTGAGGCCACTTACACCACACCAGGGCCCTTTTGCTGCTGGCTGAGGCCACTTACACCACACCAGTGCCTGTGGCTTCTGGCTGAGGCGACTTACACCACACCAGGGCCTGTGGCTGCTGGCTGAGGCCACTTACACCACACCAGGGCCTGTGGCTGCTGGCTGAGGCCACCTACACCACACCAGGGCATTAGTTGCTATTGAGGCCAATTACACCACACCAGGGTCTGTGGCTCTTGCTCAGGCCACTTACACCACACCAGGGCCTGTGGCTCTTGCTCAGGCCACTTACACCACACCAGGGCCTGTGGCTGCTGGCTGAGGCCACTTACACCACACCAGGGCCTTATTTGCTATTGAGGCCACTTACACCACACCAGGGCCTGTGGCTCTTGCTCAGGCCACTCACATCACACCAGGCCCTGCGCTTCTGGCCGAGGCCATCTTCACCAAACCAGGCCCTGTGCTGCTAGCTGTGGCCATGTACAACACACCAGGCCCTGTGCTGGTTCCTGAGGCCATCTTCAACAATCCAGGGCCTGTGCTGTTGGATAAATGCTAAACTGAGCCTTTGGGTTAGGGTATTATGCAAACATGAAGGTAGGGTTATAGGATTGTCTTCGTAACTTCAGGTACTTGCCACCTAATCACCTGAATCCATAAATTGAGACATTGTGCTGGGGCCAGCAGCTTACGGCCATACCACCCTGAGCACGCCCGACCTCGTCTGATCTCGGAAGCTGAGCAGGGCTGGGCTTGGTTAGTACTTCGATGGGAGACTGCCTGGGAATACCTGGTGCTGTAAGCCTTTCATTTTCATGTCATTGAACCGCTTTTGATCCAGAGAAGGGGTGTATTAAAAGACCAAAAGCAGCTGCCCATTAATGAGGGCACATTAACGACATTGCTTTTGGCTGTTTTCCAATGTCTTGTGCTGCTAGCTGATGCCACTTACACCACACAAGGGCCTGTGGCTGCTGGCTGAGGCCACCTACACCACACCAGGGCCTGTGGCTGCTGGCTGAGGCCACTTACACCACACCAGGGCCCTTTTGCTGCTGGCTGAGGCCACTTACACCACACCAGTGCCTGTGGCTTCTGGCTGAGGCGACTTACACCACACCAGGGCCTGTGGCTGCTGGCTGAGGCCACTTACACCACACCAGGGCCTGTGGCTGCTGGCTGAGGCCACTTACACCACACCAGGGCATTAGTTGCTATTGAGGCCAATTACACCACACCAGGGTCTGTGGCTCTTGCTCAGGCCACTTACACCACACCAGGGCCTGTGGCTCTTGCTCAGGCCACTTACACCACACCAGGGCCTGTGGCTGCTGGCTGAGGCCACTTACACCACACCAGGGCCTTATTTGCTATTGAGGCCACTTACACCACACCAGGGCCTGTGGCTCTTGCTCAGGCCACTCACATCACACCAGGCCCTGCGCTTCTGGCCGAGGCCATCTTCACCAAACCAGGCCCTGTGCTGCTAGCTGTGGCCATGTACAACACACCAGGCCCTGTGCTGGTTCCTGAGGCCATCTTCAACAATCCAGGGCCTGTGCTGTTGGATAAATGCTAAACTGAGCCTTTGGGTTAGGGTATTATGCAAACATGAAGGTAGGGTTATAGGATTGTCTTCGTAACTTCAGGTACTTGCCACCTAATCACCTGAATCCATAAATTGAGACATTGTGCTGGGGCCAGCAGCTTACGGCCATACCACCCTGAGCACGCCCGACCTCGTCTGATCTCGGAAGCTGAGCAGGGCTGGGCTTGGTTAGTACTTCGATGGGAGACTGCCTGGGAATACCTGGTGCTGTAAGCCTTTCATTTTCATGTCATTGAACCGCTTTTGATCCAGAGAAGGGGTGTATTAAAAGACCAAAAGCAGCTGCCCATTAATGAGGGCACATTAACGACATTGCTTTTGGCTGTTTTCCAATGTCTTGTGCTGCTAGCTGATGCCACCTACACCACACCAGGGCCTGAGTGACCGGCTGGGGCCACTTACACCACATCAGGGCCTGTGGCTCTGGCTGAGGCCACTTACACCACACCAGTGCCTGTGGCTGCTGGCTGAGGCCACTTACACCACACCAGGGCCTGTGGCTGCTGGCTGAGGCCACTTACACCACACCAGGGCCTTAGTTGCTATTGAGGCCAATTACACCACACCATGGTCTGTGGCTCTTGCTCAGGCCACTTACACCACACCAGGGCCTGTGGCACTGGCTGAGGCCACTTACACCACACCAGGGCCTGTGGCTGCTGGCTGAGGCCACTTACACCACACAAGGGCTTGTGGCTGCTGGCTGAGGCCACCTACACCACACCAGGGCCTGTGGCTGCTGGCTGAGGCCACCTACACCACACCAGGGCCTGTGGCTCTTGCTCAGGCCACTTACACCACACCAGGGCCTGTGGCTCTTGCTCAGGCCACTTACACCACACCAGGGCCTGTGGCTCTTGCTCAGGCCACTCATATCACACCAGGCCCTGTGCTTCTGGCTGAGGCCACTTAGACCACACCAGGGCCTGTGGCTGCTGGCTGAGGCCACTTACACCAAACCAGGGCCTGTGGCTGCTGGCTGAGGCCATCTACACCACACCAGGGCCTGTGGCTGCTGGCTGAGGCGACTTACACCACACCAGGGCCCTTTTGCTGCTGGCTGAGGCCACTTACACCACACCAGTGCCTGTGGCTTCTGGCTGAGGCGACTTACACCACACCAGGGCCTGTGGCTGCTGGCTGAGGCCACTTACACCACACCAGGGCCTGTGGCTCTTGCTCAGGCCACTCACATCACACCAGGCCCTGCGCATCTGGCCGAGGCCATCTTCACCAAACCAGGCCCTGTGGCTCTTGCTCAGGCCATTTACACCACACCAGGGCCTGTGGCTCTGGCTTAGGCCACTTACACCACACCAGGGCCTGTGGCTCTTGCTCAGGCCACTTACACCACACCAGGGCCTGTGGCTCTGGCTTAGGCCACTTACACCACACCAGGCCCTGTGGCTCTTGCTCAGGCCACTTACACCACACCAGGGCCTGTGGCTGCTGGCTGAGGCCACCTACACCACACCAGGGCCTTAGTTGCTATTGAGGCCAATTACACCACACCAGGGTCTGTGGCTCTTGCTCAGGCCACTTATACCACACCAGGGCCTGTGGCACTGGCTGAGGCCACTTACACCACACCAGGGCCTGTGGCTGCTGGCTGAGGCCACTTACACCACACCAGGGCCTGTGGCTGCTGGCTGAGGCCACCTACACCACACCAGGGCATTAGTTGCTATTGAGGCCAATTACACCACACCAGGGTCTGTGGCTCTTGCTCAGGCCACTTACACCACACCAGGGCCTGTGGCTCTTGCTCAGGCCACTTACACCACACCAGGGCCTGTGGCTGCTGGCTGAGGCCACTTACACCACACCAGGGCCTGTGGCTGCTGGCTGAGGCCACCTACACCACACCAGGGCCTGTGGCTGCTGGCTGAGGCCACTTACACCACACCAGTGCCTGTGGCTTCTGGCTGAGGCGACTTGCACCACACCAGGGCCTGTGGCTGCTGGCTGAGGCCACTTACACCACACCAAGGCCTGTGGCTCTTGCTCAGGCCACTCACATCACACCAGGCCCTGCGCTTCTGGCCGAGGCCATCTTCACCAAACCAGGCCCTGTGCTCCTTGCTGTGGCCATGTACAACACACCAGGCCCTGTGTTGGTTCCTGAGGCCATCTTCAACAATCCAGGGCCTGTGCTGTTGGATAAATGCCAAACTGAGCCTTTGGGTTAGGGTATTATGCAAACATGCAGGTATGGTTATAGCATTGTCTTCGTAACTTCAGGTACTTGCCACCTAATCACTTGAATCCATAAATTGAGACATTGTGCTGGAGCCAGCAGCTTACGGCCATACCACCCTGAGCACGCCCGACCTCGTCTGATCTCGGAAGCTAAGCAGGGCTGGGCTTGGTTAGTACTTGGATGGGAGACTGCCTGGGAATACCTGGTGCTGTAAGCCTTTGATTTTCATGTCATTGAACCGCTTTTGATCCAGAGAAGGGGTGTATTAAAAGACCAAAAGCAGCTGCCCATTAATGAGGGCACATTAACGACATTGCTTTTGGCTCTTTTCCAATGTCTTGTGCTGCTAGCTGATGCAACCTACACCACACAAGGGCCTGAGTGACCGGCTGGGGACACTTACACCACATCAGGGCCTGTGGCTCTGGCTGAGGCCACTTTCACCACACCAGGGCCTGTGGCTGCTGGCTGAGGCCACCTACACCACACCAGGGCATTAGTTGCTATTGAGGCCAATTACACCACACCAGGGTCTGTGGCTCTTGCTCAGGCCACTTACACCACACCAGGGCCTGTGGCTCTTGCTCAGGCCACTTACACCACACCAGGGCCTGTGGCTCTTGCTCAGGCCACTCATATCACACCAGGCCCTGTGCTTCTGGCTGAGGCCACTTAGACCACACCAGGGCCTGTGGCTGCTGGCTGAGGCCACTTACACCACACCAGGGCCTGTGGCTGCTGGCTGAGGCCATCTACACCACACCAGGGCCTGTGGCTGCTGGCTGAGGCGACTTACACCACACCAGGGCCCTTTTGCTGCTGGCTGAGGCCACTTACACCACACCAGTGCCTGTGGCTTCTGGCTGAGGCGACTTACACCACACCAGGGCCTGTGGCTGCTGGCTGAGGCCACTTAAACCACACCAGGGCCTGTGGCTGCTGGCTTAGGCCACCTACACCACACCAGGGCCTTAGTTGCTATTGAGGCCAATTACACCACACCATGGTCTGTGGCTCTTGCTCAGGCCACTTACACCACACCAGGGCCTGTGGCACTGGCTGAGGCCACTTACACCACACCAGGGCCTGTGGCTGCTGGCTGAGGCCACTTACACCACACAAGGGCTTGTGGCTGCTGGCTGAGGCCACCTACACCACACCAGGGCCTGTGGCTGCTGGCTGAGGCCACCTACACCACACCAGGGCCTGTGGCTCTTGCTCAGGCCACTTACACCACACCAGGGCCTGTGGCTCTTGCTCAGGCCACTTACACCACACCAGGGCCTGTGGCTCTTGCTCAGGCCACTCACATCACACCAGGCCCTGTGCTTCTGGCTGAGGCCACTTAGACCACACCAGGGCCTGTGGCTGCTGGCTGAGGCCACTTACACCACACCAGGGCCTGTGGCTGCTGGCTGAGGCCATCTACACCACACCAGGGCCTGTGGCTGCTGGCTGAGGCGACTTACACCACACCAGGGCCCTTTTGCTGCTGGCTGAGGCCACTTACACCACACCAGTGCCTGTGGCTTCTGGCTGAGGCGACTTACACCACACCAGGGCCTGTGGCTGCTGGCTGAGGCGACTTACACCACACCAGGCCCTGCGCTTCTGGCCGAGGCCATCTTCACCAAACCAGGCCCTGTGGCTCTTGCTCAGGCCACTTACACCACACCAGGGCCTGTGGCTCTGGCTTAGGCCACTTACACCACACCAGGGCCTGTGGCACTTGCTCAGGCCACTTACACCACACCAGGGCCTGTGGCTGCTGGCTGAGGCCACTTACACCACACCAGGGCCTGTGGCTCTTACTCAGGCCACTTACACCACACCAGGGCCTGTGGCACTGGCTGAGGCCACTTAGACCACACCAGGGCCTGTGGCTGCTGGCTGAGGCCACTTACACCACACCAGGGCCTGTGGCTGCTGGCTGAGGCCACTTACACCAAACCAGGGCCTGTGGCTGCTTGCTGAGGCCATCTTCACCAAACCAGGCCCTGTGCTGCTTGCTGTGGCCATGTACAACACATCAGGCCCTGTGCTGGTTCTTGAGGCCATCTTCAACAATCCAGGGCCTGTGCTGTTGGATAAATGCCAAACTGAGCCTTTGGGTTAGGGTATTATGCAAACATGCAGGTATGGTTATAGGATTGTCTTCGTAACTTCAGGTACTTGCCACCTAATCACTTGAATCCATAAATTGAGACATTGTGCTGGGGCCAGCAGCTTACGGCCATACCACCCTAAGCACGCCCGACCTCATCTGATCTCGGAAGCTAAGCAGGGCTGGGCTTGGTTAGTACTTGGATGGGAGACTGCCTGGGAATACCTGGTGCTGTAAGCCTTTCATTTTCATGTCATTGAACCGCTTTTGATCCAGAGAAGGGGTGTATTAAAAGACCAAAAGCAGCTCCCCATTAATGAGGGCACATTAACGACATTGCTTTTGGCTCTTTTCCAATGTCTTGTGCTGCTAGCTGATGCCACCTACACCACACCAGGGCCTGAGTGACCGGCTGGGGCCACTTACACCACATCAGGGCCTGTTGCTCTGGCTGAGGCCAGTTACACCACAACAGGGCTTGTGGCTGCTGGCTGAGGCCACCTACACCACACCAGGGCCTGTGGCTGCTGGCTGAGGCCACCTACACCACACCAGGGCCTTAGTTGCTATTGAGGCCAATTACACCACACCATGGTCTGTGGCTCTTGCTCAGGCCACTTACACCACACCAGGGCCTGTGGCACTGGCTGAGGCCACTTACACCACACCAGGGCCTGTGGCTGCTGGCTGAGGCCACTTACACCACACAAGGGCTTGTGGCTGCTGGCTGAGGCCACCTACACCACACCAGGGCCTGTGGCTGCTGGCTGAGGCCACCTACACCACACCAGGGCCTGTGGCTCTTGCTCAGGCCACTTACACCACACCAGGGCCTGTGGCTCTTGCTCAGGCCACTTACACCACACCAGGGCCTGTGGCTCTTGCTCAGGCCACTCATATCACACCAGGCCCTGTGCTTCTGGCTGAGGCCACTTAGACCACACCAGGGCCTGTGGCTGCTGGCTGAGGCCACTTACACCACACCAGGGCCTGTGGCTGCTGGCTGAGGCCATCTACACCACACCAGGGCCTGTGGCTGCTGGCTGAGGCGACTTACACCACACCAGGGCCCTTTTGCTGCTGGCTGAGGCCACTTACACCACACCAGTGCCTGTGGCTTCTGGCTGAGGCGACTTACACCACACCAGGGCCTGTGGCTGCTGGCTGAGGCCACTTACACCACACCAGGGCCTGTGGCTCTTGCTCAGGCCACTCACATCACACCAGGCCCTGCGCTTCTGGCCGAGGCCATCTTCACCAAACCAGGCCCTGTGGCTCTTGCTCAGGCCATTTACACCACACCAGGGCCTGTGGCTCTGGCTTAGGCCACTTACACCACACCAGGGCCTGTGGCTCTTGCTCAGGCCACTTACACCACACCAGGGCCTGTGGCTCTGGCTTAGGCCACTTACACCACACCAGGCCCTGTGGCTCTTGCTCAGGCCACTTACACCACACCAGGGCCTGTGGCTGCTGGCTGAGGCCACCTACACCACACCAGGGCCTTAGTTGCTATTGAGGCCAATTACACCACACCAGGGTCTGTGGCTCTTGCTCAGGCCACTTATACCACACCAGGGCCTGTGGCACTGGCTGAGGCCACTTACACCACACCAGGGCCTGTGGCTGCTGGCTGAGGCCACTTACACCACACCAGGGCCTGTGGCTGCTGGCTGAGGCCACCTACACCACACCAGGGCATTAGTTGCTATTGAGGCCAATTACACCACACCAGGGTCTGTGGCTCTTGCTCAGGCCACTTACACCACACCAGGGCCTGTGGCTCTTGCTCAGGCCACTTACACCACACCAGGGCCTGTGGCTGCTGGCTGAGGCCACTTACACCACACCAGGGCCTGTGGCTGCTGGCTGAGGCCACCTACACCACACCAGGGCCTGTGGCTGCTGGCTGAGGCCACTTACACCACACCAGTGCCTGTGGCTTCTGGCTGAGGCGACTTGCACCACACCAGGGCCTGTGGCTGCTGGCTGAGGCCACTTACACCACACCAAGGCCTGTGGCTCTTGCTCAGGCCACTCACATCACACCAGGCCCTGCGCTTCTGGCCGAGGCCATCTTCACCAAACCAGGCCCTGTGCTCCTTGCTGTGGCCATGTACAACACACCAGGCCCTGTGCTGGTTCCTGGGGCCATCTTCAACAATCCAGGGCCTGTGCTGTTGGATAAATGCCAAACTGAGCCTTTGGGTTAGGGTATTATGCAAACATGCAGGTATGGTTATAGCATTGTCTTCGTAACTTCAGGTACTTGCCACCTAATCACTTGAATCCATAAATTGAGACATTGTGCTGGAGCCAGCAGCTTACGGCCATACCACCCTGAGCACGCCCGACCTCGTCTGATCTCGGAAGCTAAGCAGGGCTGGGCTTGGTTAGTACTTGGATGGGAGACTGCCTGGGAATACCTGGTGCTGTAAGCCTTTGATTTTCATGTCATTGAACCGCTTTTGATCCAGAGAAGGGGTGTATTAAAAGACCAAAAGCAGCTGCCCATTAATGAGGGCACATTAACGACATTGCTTTTGGCTCTTTTCCAATGTCTTGTGCTGCTAGCTGATGCAACCTACACCACACAAGGGCCTGAGTGACCGGCTGGGGACACTTACACCACATCAGGGCCTGTGGCTCTGGCTGAGGCCACTTTCACCACACCAGGGCCTGTGGCTGCTGGCTGAGGCCACCTACACCACACCAGGGCATTAGTTGCTATTGAGGCCAATTACACCACACCAGGGTCTGTGGCTCTTGCTCAGGCCACTTACACCACACCAGGGCCTGTGGCTCTTGCTCAGGCCACTCATATCACACCAGGCCCTGTGCTTCTGGCTGAGGCCACTTAGACCACACCAGGGCCTGTGGCTGCTGGCTGAGGCCACTTACACCACACCAGGGCCTGTGGCTGCTGGCTGAGGCCATCTACACCACACCAGGGCCTGTGGCTGCTGGCTGAGGCGACTTACACCACACCAGGGCCCTTTTGCTGCTGGCTGAGGCCACTTACACCACACCAGTGCCTGTGGCTTCTGGCTGAGGCGACTTACACCACACCAGGGCCTGTGGCTGCTGGCTGAGGCCACTTAAACCACACCAGGGCCTGTGGCTGCTGGCTTAGGCCACCTACACCACACCAGGGCCTTAGTTGCTATTGAGGCCAATTACACCACACCATGGTCTGTGGCTCTTGCTCAGGCCACTTACACCACACCAGGGCCTGTGGCACTGGCTGAGGCCACTTACACCACACCAGGGCCTGTGGCTGCTGGCTGAGGCCACTTACACCACACAAGGGCTTGTGGCTGCTGGCTGAGGCCACCTACACCACACCAGGGCCTGTGGCTGCTGGCTGAGGCCACCTACACCACACCAGGGCCTGTGGCTCTTGCTCAGGCCACTTACACCACACCAGGGCCTGTGGCTCTTGCTCAGGCCACTTACACCACACCAGGGCCTGTGGCTCTTGCTCAGGCCACTCACATCACACCAGGCCCTGTGCTTCTGGCTGAGGCCACTTAGACCACACCAGGGCCTGTGGCTGCTGGCTGAGGCCACTTACACCACACCAGGGCCTGTGGCTGCTGGCTGAGGCCATCTACACCACACCAGGGCCTGTGGCTGCTGGCTGAGGCGACTTACACCACACCAGGGCCCTTTTGCTGCTGGCTGAGGCCACTTACACCACACCAGTGCCTGTGGCTTCTGGCTGAGGCGACTTACACCACACCAGGGCCTGTGGCTGCTGGCTGAGGCGACTTACACCACACCAGGCCCTGCGCTTCTGGCCGAGGCCATCTTCACCAAACCAGGCCCTGTGGCTCTTGCTCAGGCCACTTACACCACACCAGGGCCTGTGGCTCTGGCTTAGGCCACTTACACCACACCAGGGCCTGTGGCACTTGCTCAGGCCACTTACACCACACCAGGGCCTGTGGCTGCTGGCTGAGGCCACTTACACCACACCAGGGCCTGTGGCTCTTACTCAGGCCACTTACACCACACCAGGGCCTGTGGCACTGGCTGAGGCCACTTAGACCACACCAGGGCCTGTGGCTGCTGGCTGAGGCCACTTACACCACACCAGGGCCTGTGGCTGCTGGCTGAGGCCACTTACACCAAACCAGGGCCTGTGGCTGCTTGCTGAGGCCATCTTCACCAAACCAGGCCCTGTGCTGCTTGCTGTGGCCATGTACAACACATCAGGCCCTGTGCTGGTTCTTGAGGCCATCTTCAACAATCCAGGGCCTGTGCTGTTGGATAAATGCCAAACTGAGCCTTTGGGTTAGGGTATTATGCAAACATGCAGGTATGGTTATAGGATTGTCTTCGTAACTTCAGGTACTTGCCACCTAATCACTTGAATCCATAAATTGAGACATTGTGCTGGGGCCAGCAGCTTACGGCCATACCACCCTAAGCACGCCCGACCTCATCTGATCTCGGAAGCTAAGCAGGGCTGGGCTTGGTTAGTACTTGGATGGGAGACTGAGGTGGTGTAAGTGGCTGAGGCCACTTACACCACACCAGGGCCTGTGGCTGCTGGCTGAGGCCACCTACACCACACCAGGGCATTAGTTGCTATTGAGGCCAATTACACCACACCAGGGTCTGTGGCTCTTGCTCAGGCCACTTACACCACACCAGGGCCTGTGGCTCTTGCTCAGGCCACTTACACCACACCAGGGCCTGTGGCTGCTGGCTGAGGCCACTTACACCACACCAGGGCCTGTGGCTGCTGGCTGAGGCCACCTACACCACACCAGGGCCTGTGGCTGCTGGCTGAGGCCACTTACACCACACCAGTGCCTGTGGCTTCTGGCTGAGGCGACTTGCACCACACCAGGGCCTGTGGCTGCTGGCTGAGGCCACTTACACCACACCAAGGCCTGTGGCTCTTGCTCAGGCCACTCACATCACACCAGGCCCTGCGCTTCTGGCCGAGGCCATCTTCACCAAACCAGGCCCTGTGCTCCTTGCTGTGGCCATGTACAACACACCAGGCCCTGTGCTGGTTCCTGAGGCCATCTTCAACAATCCAGGGCCTGTGCTGTTGGATAAATGCCAAACTGAGCCTTTGGGTTAGGGTATTATGCAAACATGCAGGTATGGTTATAGCATTGTCTTCGTAACTTCAGGTACTTGCCACCTAATCACTTGAATCCATAAATTGAGACATTGTGCTGGAGCCAGCAGCTTACGGCCATACCACCCTGAGCACGCCCGACCTCGTCTGATCTCGGAAGCTAAGCAGGGCTGGGCTTGGTTAGTACTTGGATGGGAGACTGCCTGGGAATACCTGGTGCTGTAAGCCTTTGATTTTCATGTCATTGAACCGCTTTTGATCCAGAGAAGGGGTGTATTAAAAGACCAAAAGCAGCTGCCCATTAATGAGGGCACATTAACGACATTGCTTTTGGCTCTTTTCCAATGTCTTGTGCTGCTAGCTGATGCAACCTACACCACACAAGGGCCTGAGTGACCGGCTGGGGACACTTACACCACATCAGGGCCTGTGGCTCTGGCTGAGGCCACTTTCACCACACCAGGGCCTGTGGCTGCTGGCTGAGGCCACCTACACCACACCAGGGCATTAGTTGCTATTGAGGCCAATTACACCACACCAGGGTCTGTGGCTCTTGCTCAGGCCACTTACACCACACCAGGGCCTGTGGCTCTTGCTCAGGCCACTTACACCACACCAGGGCCTGTGGCTCTTGCTCAGGCCACTCATATCACACCAGGCCCTGTGCTTCTGGCTGAGGCCACTTAGACCACACCAGGGCCTGTGGCTGCTGGCTGAGGCCACTTACACCACACCAGGGCCTGTGGCTGCTGGCTGAGGCCATCTACACCACACCAGGGCCTGTGGCTGCTGGCTGAGGCGACTTACACCACACCAGGGCCCTTTTGCTGCTGGCTGAGGCCACTTACACCACACCAGTGCCTGTGGCTTCTGGCTGAGGCGACTTACACCACACCAGGGCCTGTGGCTGCTGGCTGAGGCCACTTAAACCACACCAGGGCCTGTGGCTGCTGGCTTAGGCCACCTACACCACACCAGGGCCTTAGTTGCTATTGAGGCCAATTACACCACACCATGGTCTGTGGCTCTTGCTCAGGCCACTTACACCACACCAGGGCCTGTGGCACTGGCTGAGGCCACTTACACCACACCAGGGCCTGTGGCTGCTGGCTGAGGCCACTTACACCACACAAGGGCTTGTGGCTGCTGGCTGAGGCCACCTACACCACACCAGGGCCTGTGGCTGCTGGCTGAGGCCACCTACACCACACCAGGGCCTGTGGCTCTTGCTCAGGCCACTTACACCACACCAGGGCCTGTGGCTCTTGCTCAGGCCACTTACACCACACCAGGGCCTGTGGCTCTTGCTCAGGCCACTCACATCACACCAGGCCCTGTGCTTCTGGCTGAGGCCACTTAGACCACACCAGGGCCTGTGGCTGCTGGCTGAGGCCACTTACACCACACCAGGGCCTGTGGCTGCTGGCTGAGGCCATCTACACCACACCAGGGCCTGTGGCTGCTGGCTGAGGCGACTTACACCACACCAGGGCCCTTTTGCTGCTGGCTGAGGCCACTTACACCACACCAGTGCCTGTGGCTTCTGGCTGAGGCCACTTACACCACACCAGGGCCTGTGGCTGCTGGCTGAGGCGACTTACACCACACCAGGCCCTGCGCTTCTGGCCGAGGCCATCTTCACCAAACCAGGCCCTGTGGCTCTTGCTCAGGCCACTTACACCACACCAGGGCCTGTGGCTCTGGCTTAGGCCACTTACACCACACCAGGGCCTGTGGCACTTGCTCAGGCCACTTACACCACACCAGGGCCTGTGGCTGCTGGCTGAGGCCACTTACACCACACCAGGGCCTGTGGCTCTTACTCAGGCCACTTACACCACACCAGGGCCTGTGGCACTGGCTGAGGCCACTTAGACCACACCAGGGCCTGTGGCTGCTGGCTGAGGCCACTTACACCACACCAGGGCCTGTGGCTGCTGGCTGAGGCCACTTACACCAAACCAGGGCCTGTGGCTGCTTGCTGAGGCCATCTTCACCAAACCAGGCCCTGTGCTGCTTGCTGTGGCCATGTACAACACATCAGGCCCTGTGCTGGTTCTTGAGGCCATCTTCAACAATCCAGGGCCTGTGCTGTTGGATAAATGCCAAACTGAGCCTTTGGGTTAGGGTATTATGCAAACATGCAGGTATGGTTATAGGATTGTCTTCGTAACTTCAGGTACTTGCCACCTAATCACTTGAATCCATAAATTGAGACATTGTGCTGGGGCCAGCAGCTTACGGCCATACCACCCTAAGCACGCCCGACCTCATCTGATCTCGGAAGCTAAGCAGGGCTGGGCTTGGTTAGTACTTGGATGGGAGACTGCCTGGGAATACCTGGTGCTGTAAGCCTTTCATTTTCATGTCATTGAACCGCTTTTGATCCAGAGAAGGGGTGTATTAAAAGACCAAAAGCAGCTCCCCATTAATGAGGGCACATTAACGACATTGCTTTTGGCTCTTTTCCAATGTCTTGTGCTGCTAGCTGATGCCACCTACACCACACCAGGGCCTGAGTGACCGGCTGGGGCCACTTACACCACATCAGGGCCTGTTGCTCTGGCTGAGGCCAGTTACACCACAACAGGGCTTGTGGCTGCTGGCTGAGGCCACCTACACCACACCAGGGCCTGTGGCTGCTGGCTGAGGCCACCTACACCACACCAGGGCCTGTGGCTCTTGCTCAGGCCACTTACACCACACCAGGGCCTGTGGCTCTTGCTCAGGCCACTTACACCACACCAGGGCCTGTGGCTCTTGCTCAGGCCACTCACATCACACCAGGCCCTGTGCTTCTGGCTGAGGCCACTTAGACCACACCAGGGCCTGTGGCTGCTGGCTGAGGCCACTTACACCACACCAGGGCCTGTGGCTGCTGGCTGAGGCCATCTACACCACACCAGGGCCTGTGGCTGCTGGCTGAGGCGACTTACACCACACCAGGGCCCTTTTGCTGCTGGCTGAGGCCACTTACACCACACCAGTGCCTGTGGCTTCTGGCTGAGGCGACTTACACCACACCAGGGCCTGTGGCTGCTGGCTGAGGCGACTTACACCACACCAGGCCCTGCGCTTCTGGCCGAGGCCATCTTCACCAAACCAGGCCCTGTGGCTCTTGCTCAGGCCACTTACACCACACCAGGGCCTGTGGCTCTGGCTTAGGCCACTTACACCACACCAGGGCCTGTGGCACTTGCTCAGGCCACTTACACCACACCAGGGCCTGTGGCTGCTGGCTGAGGCCACTTACACCACACCAGGGCCTGTGGCTCTTACTCAGGCCACTTACACCACACCAGGGCCTGTGGCACTGGCTGAGGCCACTTAGACCACACCAGGGCCTGTGGCTGCTGGCTGAGGCCACTTACACCACACCAGGGCCTGTGGCTGCTGGCTGAGGCCACTTACACCAAACCAGGGCCTGTGGCTGCTTGCTGAGGCCATCTTCACCAAACCAGGCCCTGTGCTGCTTGCTGTGGCCATGTACAACACATCAGGCCCTGTGCTGGTTCTTGAGGCCATCTTCAACAATCCAGGGCCTGTGCTGTTGGATAAATGCCAAACTGAGCCTTTGGGTTAGGGTATTATGCAAACATGCAGGTATGGTTATAGGATTGTCTTCGTAACTTCAGGTACTTGCCACCTAATCACTTGAATCCATAAATTGAGACATTGTGCTGGGGCCAGCAGCTTACGGCCATACCACCCTAAGCACGCCCGACCTCATCTGATCTCGGAAGCTAAGCAGGGCTGGGCTTGGTTAGTACTTGGATGGGAGACTGCCTGGGAATACCTGGTGCTGTAAGCCTTTCATTTTCATGTCATTGAACCGCTTTTGATCCAGAGAAGGGGTGTATTAAAAGACCAAAAGCAGCTCCCCATTAATGAGGGCACATTAACGACATTGCTTTTGGCTCTTTTCCAATGTCTTGTGCTGCTAGCTGATGCCACCTACACCACACCAGGGCCTGAGTGACCGGCTGGGGCCACTTACACCACATCAGGGCCTGTTGCTCTGGCTGAGGCCAGTTACACCACAACAGGGCCTGTGGCTGCTGGCTGAGGCCACATACACCACACCAGGGCCTTAGTTGCTATTGAGGCCATTTACACCACACCAGGGTCTGTGGCTCTTGCTCAGGCCACTTACACCACACCAGGGCCTGTGGCACTGGCTCAGGCCGCTTAGACCACACCAGGGCCTGTGGCTGCTGGCTGAGGCGACTTACACCACACCAGGGCCTGTTGCTGCTGGCTGAGGCCACTTACACCACACCAGGGACTGTGGCTTCTGGCTGAGGTGACTTACACCACACCAGGGCCTGTGGCTGCTGGCTGAGGCCACTTACACCACACCAGGGCCTGTGGCTCTTGCTCAGGCCACTTACACCACACCAGGGCCTGTGGCTCTTGCTCAGGCCACTCACATCACACCAGGCCCTGCTCTTCTGGCCAAGGCCATCTTCACCAAACCAGGCCCTGTGCTGCTAGCTGTGGCCATGTACAACACACCAGGCCCTGTGCTGGTTCCTGAGGCCATCTTCAACAATCCAGGGCCTGTGCTGTTGGATAAATGCTAAACTGAGCCTTTGGGTTAGGGTATTATGCAAACATGCAGGTATGGTTATAGGATTGTCTTCGAAACTTCAGGTACTTGCCACCTAATCACTTGAATCCATAAATTGAGACATTGTGCTGGAGCCAGCAGCTTACGGCCATACCACCCTGAGCACGCCTGACCTCGTCTGATCTCGGAAGCTAAGCAGGGCTGGGCTTGGTTAGTACTTGGATGGGAGACTGCCTGGGAATACCTGGTGCTGTAAGCCTTTCATGTCATTGAACCGCTTTTGATCCAGAGAAGGGGTGTATTAAAAGACCAAAAGCAGCTCCCCATTAATGAGGGCACATTAACGACACTGCTTTTGGCTCTTTTCCAATGTCTTGTGCTGCTAGCTGATGCAACCTACACCACACAAGGGCCTGAGTGACCGGCTGGGGCCACTTACACCACATCAGGGCCTGTGGCTCTGGCTGAGGCCACTTTCACCACACCAGGGCCTGTGGCTGCTGGCTGAGGCCACCTACACCACACCAGGGCATTAGTTGCTATTGAGGCCAATTACACCACACCAGGGTCTGTGGCTCTTGCTCAGGCCACTTACACCACACCAGGGCCTGTGGCTCTTGCTCAGGCCACTTACACCACACCAGGGCCTGTGGCTGCTGGCTGAGGCCACCTACACCACACCAGGGCATTAGTTGCTATTGAGGCCAATTACACCACACCAGGGTCTGTGGCTCTTGCTCAGGCCACTTACACCACACCAGGGCCTGTGGCTCTTGCTCAGGCCACTTACACCACACCAGGGCCTGTGGCACTGGCTGAGGCCACTTACACCACACCAGGGCCTGAGTGACTGGCTGAGGCCACTTACACCACATCAGGGCCTGTGGCTCTGGCTGAGGCCACTTACACCACACCAGGGCCTGTGGCCACTGGCTGAGGCCAGTTACACCACACCAGGGCCTGTGGCTGCTGGCTGGGGCCACTTACACCACATCAGGGCCTGTGGCTGCTGGCTGAGGCCACCTACACCACACCAGGGCCTGTGGCTGCTGGCTGAGGCCACTTACACCACACCAGGACCTGTGGCTGCTGGCTGAAGCCACTTACACCACACCAGGGCCTTAGTTGCTATTGAGGCCACTTACACCACACCAGGGCCTGTGGCTGCTGGCTGAGGCCACCTACACCACACCAGGGCCCTTTTGCTGCTGGCTGAGGCCACTTACACCACACCAGTGCATGTGGCTTCTGGCTGAGGCCACTTACACCACACCAGGGCCTGTGGCTGCTGGCTGAGGCCACTTACACCACACCAGGGCCTGTGGCTCTTGCTCAGGCCACTTACACCACACCAGGGCCTGTGGCACTGGCTGAGGCCACTTAGACCACACCAGGGCCTGTGGCTGCTGGCTGAGGCCACTCACACCACACCAGGGCCTGTGGCTGCTAGCTGAGGCCACTTACACCAAACCAGGCCCTGTGGTTCTTGCTCAGGCCATTTACACCACACCAGGGCCTGTGGCTCTGGCTTAGGCCAATTACACCACACCAGGGCCTGTGGCTCTTGCTGAGGCCACTTACACCACACCAGGGCCCTTTTGCTGCTGGCTGAGGCCACTTACACCACACCAGTGCCTGTGGCTTCTGGCTGAGGCGACTTACACCACACCAGGGCCTGTGGCTGCTGGCTGAGGCCACTTACACCACACCAAGGCCTGTGGCTCTTGCTCAGGCCATCTTCACCAAACCAGGGCCTGAGTGACCGGCTGGGGCCACTTACACCACACCAGGGCCTGTGGCTCTTGCTCAGGCCACTCATATCACACCAGGCCCTGTGCTTCTGGCCGAGGCCATCTTCACCAAACCAGGCCCTGTGCTGCTAGCTGTGGCCATGTACAACACACCAGGCCCTGTGCTGGTTCCTGAGGCCATCTTCAACAATCCAGGGCCTGTGCTGTTGGATAAATGCCAAACTGAGCCTTTGGGTTAGGGTATTATGCAAACATGCAGGTATGGTTATAGGATTGTCTTCGTAACTTCAGGTACTTGCCACCTAATCACTTGAATCCATAAATTGAGTCATTGTGCTGGGGCCAGCAGCTTACAGCCATACCACCCTGAGCACGCCCGACCTCGTCTGATCTCGGAAGCTAAGCAGGGCTGGGCTTGGTTAGTACTTGGATGGGAGACTGCCTGGGAATACCTGGTGCTGTAAGCCTTTCATGTCATTGAACCGCTTTTGATCCAGAGAAGGGGTGTATTAAAAGACCAGAAGCAGCTCCCCATTAATGAGGGCACATTAACGACATTGCTTTTGGCTGTTTTCCAATGTCTTGTGCTGCTAGCTGATGCCACCTACACCACACCAGGGCCTGAGTGACCGGCTGGGGCCACTTACACCACACCAGGGCCTGTGGCTCTTGCTCAGGCCACTCACATCACACCAGGCCCTGCTCTTCTGGCCGAGGCCATCTTCACCAAACCAGGCCCTGTGCTGCTAGCTGTGGCCATGTACAACACACCAGGCCCTGTGCTGGTTCCTGAGGCCATCTTCAACAATCCAGGGCCTGTGCTGTTGGATAAATGCCAAACTGAGCCTTTGGGTTAGGGTATTATGCAAACATGCAGGTATGGTTATAGGATTGTCTTCGTAACTTCAGGTACTTGCCACCTAATCACTTGAATCCATAAATTGAGTCATTGTGCTGGGGCCAGCAGCTTACGGCCATACCACCCTGAGCACGCCCGACCTCGTCTGATCTCGGAAGCTAAGCAGGGCTGGGCTTGGTTAGTACTTGGATGGGAGACTGCCTGGGAATACCTGGTGCTGTAAGCCTTTCATTTTCATGTCATTGAACCGCTTTTGATCCAGAGAAGGGGTGTATTAAAAGACCAAAAGCCCATTAATGAGGGCACATTAACGACATTGCTTTTGGCTCTTTTCCAATGTCTTGTGCTGCTAGCTGATGCCACCTACACCACACCAGGGCCTGAGTGACCGGCTGGGGCCACTTACACCACATCAGGGCCTGTGGCTCTGGCTGAGGCCACTTACACCACACCAGGGCCTGTGGCTGCTGGCTGAGGCCACCTACACCACACCAGGGCCTTAGTTGCTATTGAGGCCAATTACACCACACCAGGGTCTGTGGCTCTTGCTCAGGCCACTTACACCACACCAGGCCTGTGGCACTTGCTCAGGCCACTTACACCACACCAGGGCCTGTGGCTGCTGGCTGAGGCCACCTACACCACACCAGGGCCTGTGGCTGCTGGCTGAGGCCACTTACACCACACCAGTGCCTGTGGCTTCTGGCTGAGGCGACTTACACCACACCAGGGCCTGTGGCTCTTGCTCAGGCCACTTACACCACACCAGGGCCTGTGGCTCTTGCTCAGGCCACTTACACCACACCAGGGCCTGTGGCTCTTGCTCAGGCCACTCATATCACACCAGGCCCTGTGCTTCTGGCTGAGGCCACTTACACCACACCAGGGCCTGTGGCTGCTGGCTGAGGCCACCTACACCACACCAGGGCCTGTGGCTGCTGGCTGAGGCCACTTACACCACACCAGGGCCTGTGGCTGCTGGCTGAGGCCACTTACACCACACCAGGGCCTTAGTTGCTATTGAGGCCAATTACACCACACCATGGTCTGTGGCTCTTGCTCAGGCCACTTACACCACACCAGGGCCTGTGGCACTGGCTGAGGCCACTTACACCACACCAGGGCCTGTGGCTGCTGGCTGAGGCCACTTACACCACACAAGGGTTTGTGGCTGCTGGCTGAGGCCACCTACACCACACCAGGGCCTGTGGCTGCTGGCTGAGGCCACCTACACCACACCAGGGCCTGTGGCTGCTGGCTGAGGCCACTTACACCACACCAGGGCCTTAGTTGCTATTGAGGCCAATTACACCACACCATGGTCTGTGGCTCTTGCTCAGGCCACTTACACCACACCAGGGCCTGTGGCTGCTGGCTGAGGCCACTTACACCACACCAGGGCCTGTGGCTGCTGGCTGAGACCACCTACACCACACCAGGGCCTGTGGCTGCTTGCTGAGGCGACTTACACCACACCAGGGCCTGTTGCTGCTGGCTGAGGCCACTTACACCACACCAGTGCCTGTGGCTTCTGGCTGAGGTGACTTACACCACACCAGGGCCTGTTGCTGCTGGCTGAGGCCACTTACACCACACCAGGGCCTGTGGCTGCTGGCTCAGGCCACTCATATCAAACCAGGTCCTGTGCTTCTGGCCGAGGCCATCTTCACCAAACCAGGCCCTGTGCTGCTAGCTGAGGCGACTTACACCACATCAGGGCCTGTGGCTCTGGCTGAGGCCACTTACACCACACCAGGGCCTGTGGCTGCTGGCTGAGGCCAGTTACACCACACCAGGGCCTGTGGCTGCTGGCTGAGGCCACATACACCACACCAGGGCCTTAGTTGCTATTGAGGCCAATTACACCACACCAGGGTCTGTGGCTCTTGCTCAGGCCACTCACATCACACCAGGCCCTGCGCTTCTGGCCACTTACACCACACCAGGGCCTGTGGCTGCTGGCTGAGGCCACTTACACCATACCAGGGCCTGTGGCTGTTGGCTGAGGCCACTTACACCAAACCAGGCCCTGTGCTGCTTGCTGTGGCCATGTAAAACACACCAGGTCCTGTGCTGGTTCTTGAGGCCATCTTCAACAATCCAGGGCCTGTGCTGTTGGATAAATGCCAAACTGAGCCTTTTGGTTAGGGTATTATGCAAACATGCAGGTATGGTTATAGGATTGTCTTCGTAACTTCAGGTACTTGCCACCTAATCACTTGAATCCATAAATTGAGACATTGTGCTGGGGCCATCAGCTTACGGCCATACCACCCTGAGCACGCCTGACCTCGTCTGATCTCGGAAGCTAAGCAGGGCTGGGCTTGGTTAGTACTTGGATGGGAGACTGCCTGCGAATACCTGGTGCTGTAAGCATTTCATTTTCATGTCATTGAACCGCTTTTGATCCAGAGAAGGGGTGTATTAAAAGACCAAAAGCATCTGCCCATTAATGAGGGCACATTAACGACATTGCTTTTGGCTCTTTTCCAATGTCTTGTGCTGCTAGCTGATGCAACCTACACCACACAAGGGCCTGAGGGACCGGCTGGGGCCACTTACACCACATCAGGGCCTGTGGCTGCTGGCTGAGGCCACTTACACCACACCAGGGCCTGTGGCTGCTGGCTGAGGCCACTTACACCACACCAGGGCCTTAGTTGCTATTGAGGCCAATTACACCACACCAGGGCCTGTGTCACTGGCTGAGGCCACTTACACCACACAAGGGCCTGTGGCTGCTGGCTGAGGCCACCTACACCACACCAGGGCCTGTGGCTGCTGGCTGAGGCCACTTACACCACACCAGGGCCCTTTTGCTGCTGGCTGAGGCCACTTACACCACACCAGGGCCTTATTTGCTATTGAGGCCACTTACACCACACCAGGGCCTGTGGCTCTTGCTCAGGCCACTCACATCACACCAGGCCCTGCGCTTCTGGCCGAGGCCATCTTCACCAAACCAGGCCCTGTGCTGCTAGCTGTGGCCATGTACAACACACCAGGCCCTGTGCTGGTTCCTGAGGCCATCTTCAACAATCCAGGGCCTGTGCTGTTGGATAAATGCTAAACTGAGCCTTTGGGTTAGGGTATTATGCAAACATGAAGGTAGGGTTATAGGATTGTCTTCGTAACTTCAGGTACTTGCCACCTAATCACCTGAATCCATAAATTGAGACATTGTGCTGGGGCCAGCAGCTTACGGCCATACCACCCTGAGCACGCCCGACCTCGTCTGATCTCGGAAGCTGAGCAGGGCTGGGCTTGGTTAGTACTTGGATGGGAGACTGCCTGGGAATACCTGGTGCTGTAAGCCTTTCATTTTCATGTCATTGAACCGCTTTTGATCCAGAGAAGGGGTGTATTAAAAGACCAAAAGCAGCTGCCCATTAATGAGGGCACATTAACGACATTGCTTTTGGCTGTTTTCCAATGTCTTGTGCTGCTAGCTGATGCCACCTACACCACACCAGGGCCTGAGTGACCGGCTGGGGCCACTTACACCACATCAGGGCCTGTGGCTCTGGCTGAGGCCACTTACACCACACCAGGGCCTGTGGCTGCTGGCTGAGGCCACTTACACCACACCAGGGCCTGTGGCTGCTGGCTGAGGCCACTTACACCACACCAGGGCCTTAGTTGCTATTGAGGCCAATTACACCACACCATGGTCTGTGGCTCTTGCTCAGGCCACTTACACCACACCAGGGCCTGTGGCACTGGCTGAGGCCACTTACACCACACCAGGGCCTGTGGCTGCTGGCTGAGGCCACTTACACCACACAAGGGCTTGTGGCTGCTGGCTGAGGCCACCTACACCACACCAGGGCCTGTGGCTGCTGGCTGAGGCCACCTACACCACACCAGGGCATTAGTTGCTATTGAGGCCAATTACACCACACCAGGGTCTGTGGCTCTTGCTCAGGCCACTTACACCACACCAGGGCCTGTGGCTCTTGCTCAGGCCACTTACACCACACCAGGGCCTGTGGCTGCTGGCTGAGGCCACCTACACCACACCAGGGCATTAGTTGCTATTGAGGCCAATTACACCACACCAGGGTCTGTGGCTCTTGCTCAGGCCACTTACACCACACCAGGGCCTGTGGCTCTTGCTCAGGCCACTTACACCACACCAGGGCCTGTGGCACTGGCTGAGGCCACTTACACCACACCAGGGCCTGTGGCACTGGCTGAGGCCACTTACACCACACCAGGGCCTGTGGCACTGGCTGAGGCCACTTACACCACACCAGGGCCTGTGGCTGCTGGGTGAGGCCACTTACACCACACCAGGGCCTGTGGCTGCTGGCTGAGGCCATCTACACCACACCAGGGCCTGTGGCTGCTGGCTGAGGCCACTTACACCACACCAGGGCCCTTTTGCTGCTGGCTGAGGCCACTTACACCACACCAGTGCCTGTGGCACTGGCTGAGGCCACTTACACCACACCAGGGCCTGTGGCTGCTGGCTGAGGCCAATTACACCACACCAGGGTCTGTGGCTCTTGCTCAGGCCACTTACACCACACCAGGGCCTATGGCACTGGCTGAGGCAACTTACACCACACCAGGGCCTGTGGCTGCTGGCTGAGGCCACTTACACCACACCAGGGCCTGTGGCTGCTGGCTGAGGCCACTTACACCACACCAGGGCCTGTGGCTGCTGGCTGAGGCCACCTACACCACACCAGGGCCTGTGGCTGCTGGCTGAGGCGACTTACACCACACCAGGGCCCTTTTGCTGCTGGCTGAGGCCACTTACACCACACCAGTGCCTGTGGCTTCTGGCTGAGGCGACTTACACCACACCAGGGCCTGTGGCTGCTGGCTGAGGCCACTTACACCACACCAAGGCCTGTGGCTCTTGCTCAGGCCATCTTCACCAAACCAGGGCCTGAGTGACCGGCTGGGGCCACTTACACCACACCAGGGCCTGTGGCTCTTGCTCAGGCCACTCATATCACACCAGGCCCTGTGCTTCTGGCCGAGGCCATCTTCACCAAACCAGGCCCTGTGCTGCTAGCTGTGGCCATGTACAACACACCAGGCCCTGTGCTGGTTCCTGAGGCCATCTTCAACAATCCAGGGCCTGTGCTGTTGGATAAATGCCAAACTGAGCCTTTGGGTTAGGGTATTATGCAAACATGCAGGTATGGTTATAGGATTGTCTTCGTAACTTCAGGTACTTGCCACCTAATCACTTGAATCCATAAATTGAGTCATTGTGCTGGGGCCAGCAGCTTACGGCCATACCACCCTGAGCACGCCCGACCTCGTCTGATCTCGGAAGCTAAGCAGGGCTGGGCTTGGTTAGTACTTGGATGGGAGACTGCCTGGGAATACCTGGTGCTGTAAGCCTTTCATTTTCATGTCATTGGACCGCTTTTGATCCAGAGAAGGGGTGTATTAAAAGACCAAAAGCCCATTAATGAGGGCACATTAACGACATTGCTTTTGGCTCTTTTCCAATGTCTTGTGCTGCTAGCTGATGCCACCTACACCACACCAGGGCCTGAGTGACCGGCTGGGGCCACTTACACCACATCAGGGCCTGTGGCTCTGGCTGAGGCCACTTACACCACACCAGGGCCTGTGGCTGCTGGCTGAGGCCACCTACACCACACCAGGGCCTTAGTTGCTATTGAGGCCAATTACACCACACCAGGGTCTGTGGCTCTTGCTCAGGCCACTTACACCACACCAGGCCTGTGGCACTTGCTCAGGCCACTTACACCACACCAGGGCCTGTGGCTGCTGGCTGAGGCCACTTACACCACACCAGGGCCTGTGGCTGCTGGCTGAGGCCACCTACACCACACCAGGGCATTAGTTGCTATTGAGGCCAATTACACCACACCAGGGTCTGTGGCTCTTGCTCAGGCCACTTACACCACACCAGGGCCTGTGGCTCTTGCTCAGGCCACTTACACCACACCAGGGCCTGTGGCTGCTGGCTGAGGCCACCTACACCACACCAGGGCCTGTGGCTGCTGGCTGAGGCCACTTACACCACACCAGTGCCTGTGGCTTCTGGCTGAGGCGACTTACACCACACCAGGGCCTGTGGCTCTTGCTCAGGCCACTTACACCACACCAGGGCCTGTGGCTCTTGCTCAGGCCACTTACACCACACCAGGGCCTGTGGCTCTTGCTCAGGCCACTCATATCACACCAGGCCCTGTGCTTCTGGCTGAGGCCACTTAGACCACACCAGGGCCTGTGGCTGCTGGCTGAGGCCACTTACACCACACCAGGGCCTGTGGCTGCTGGCTGAGGCCATCTACACCACACCAGGGCCTGTGGCTGCTGGCTGAGGCGACTTACACCACACCAGGGCCCTTTTGCTGCTGGCTGAGGCCACTTACACCACACCAGTGCCTGTGGCTTCTGGCTGAGGCGACTTACACCACACCAGGGCCTGTGGCTGCTGGCTGAGGCCACTTACACCACACCAGGGCCTGTGGCTCTTGCTCAGGCCACTCAGATCACACCAGGCCCTGCGCTTCTGGCCGAGGCCATCTTCACCAAACCAGGCCCTGTGGCTCTTGCTCAGGCCACTTACACCACACCAGGGCCTGTGGCTCTGGCTTAGGCCACTTACACCACACCAGGGCCTGTGGCACTTGCTCAGGCCACTTACACCACACCAGGGCCTGTGGCTGCTGGCTGAGGCCACTTACACCACACCAGGGCCTGTGGCTCTTACTCAGGCCACTTACACCACACCAGGGCCTGTGGCACTGGCTGAGGCCACTTACACCACACCAGGGCCTGTGGCTGCTGGCTGAGGCCACCTACACCACACCAGGGCCCTTTTGCTGCTGGCTGAGGCCACTTACACCACACCAGGGCCTTAGTTGCTATTGAGGCCAATTACACCACACCATGGTCTGTGGCTCTTGCTCAGGCCACTTACACCACACCAGGGCCTGTGGCACTGGCTGAGGCCACTTACACCACACCAGGGCCTGTGGCTGCTGGCTGAGGCCACTTACACCACACAAGGGTTTGTGGCTGCTGGCTGAGGCCACCTACACCACACCAGGGCCTGTGGCTGCTGGCTGAGGCCACCTACACCACACCAGGGCCTGTGGCTGCTGGCTGAGGCCACTTACACCACACCAGGGCCTTAGTTGCTATTGAGGCCAATTACACCACACCATGGTCTGTGGCTCTTGCTCAGGCCACTTACACCACACCAGGGCCTGTGGCTGCTGGCTGAGGCCACTTACACCACACCAGGGCCTGTGGCTGCTGGCTGAGACCACCTACACCACACCAGGGCCTGTGGCTGCTTGCTGAGGCGACTTACACCACACCAGGGCCTGTTGCTGCTGGCTGAGGCCACTTACACCACACCAGTGCCTGTGGCTTCTGGCTGAGGTGACTTACACCACACCAGGGCCTGTTGCTGCTGGCTGAGGCCACTTACACCACACCAGGGCCTGTGGCTGCTGGCTCAGGCCACTCATATCAAACCAGGTCCTGTGCTTCTGGCCGAGGCCATCTTCACCAAACCAGGCCCTGTGCTGCTAGCTGAGGCGACTTACACCACATCAGGGCCTGTGGCTCTGGCTGAGGCCACTTACACCACACCAGGGCCTGTGGCTGCTGGCTGAGGCCAGTTACACCACACCAGGGCCTGTGGCTGCTGGCTGAGGCCACATACACCACACCAGGGCCTTAGTTGCTATTGAGGCCAATTACACCACACCAGGGTCTGTGGCTCTTGCTCAGGCCACTCACATCACACCAGGCCCTGCGCTTCTGGCCACTTACACCACACCAGGGCCTGTGGCTGCTGGCTGAGGCCACTTACACCATACCAGGGCCTGTGGCTGTTGGCTGAGGCCACTTACACCAAACCAGGCCCTGTGCTGCTTGCTGTGGCCAGGTAAAACACACCAGGTCCTGTGCTGGTTCTTGAGGCCATCTTCAACAATCCAGGGCCTGTGCTGTTGGATAAATGCCAAACTGAGCCTTTTGGTTAGGGTATTATGCAAACATGCAGGTATGGTTATAGGATTGTCTTCGTAACTTCAGGTACTTGCCACCTAATCACTTGAATCCATAAATTGAGACATTGTGCTGGGGCCATCAGCTTACGGCCATACCACCCTGAGCACGCCTGACCTCGTCTGATCTCGGAAGCTAAGCAGGGCTGGGCTTGGTTAGTACTTGGATGGGAGACTGCCTGGGAATACCTGGTGCTGTAAGCCTTTCATTTTCATGTCATTGAACCGCTTTTGATCCAGAGAAGGGGTGTATTAAAAGACCAAAAGCATCTGCCCATTAATGAGGGCACATTAACGACATTGCTTTTGGCTCTTTTCCAATGTCTTGTGCTGCTAGCTGATGCAACCTACACCACACAAGGGCCTGAGGGACCGGCTGGGGCCACTTACACCACATCAGGGCCTGTGGCTGCTGGCTGAGGCCACTTACACCACACCAGGGCCTTAGTTGCTATTGAGGCCAATTACACCACACCAGGGCCTTAGTTGCTATTGAGGCCAATTACACCACACCAGGGCCTGTGTCACTGGCTGAGGCCACTTACACCACACAAGGGCCTGTGGCTGCTGGCTGAGGCCACCTACACCACACCAGGGCCTGTGGCTGCTGGCTGAGGCCACTTACACCACACCAGGGCCCTTTTGCTGCTGGCTGAGGCCACTTACACCACACCAGTGCCTGTGGCTTCTGGCTGAGGCGACTTACACCACACCAGGGCCTGTGGCTGCTGGCTGAGGCCACTTACACCACACCAGGGCCTGTGGCTGCTGGCTGAGGCCACCTACACCACACCAGGGCATTAGTTGCTATTGAGGCCAATTACACCACACCAGGGTCTGTGGCTCTTGCTCAGGCCACTTACACCACACCAGGGCCTGTGGCTCTTGCTCAGGCCACTTACACCACACCAGGGCCTGTGGCTGCTGGCTGAGGCCACTTACACCACACCAGGGCCTTATTTGCTATTGAGGCCACTTACACCACACCAGGGCCTGTGGCTCTTGCTCAGGCCACTCACATCACACCAGGCCCTGCGCTTCTGGCCGAGGCCATCTTCACCAAACCAGGCCCTGTGCTGCTAGCTGTGGCCATGTACAACACACCAGGCCCTGTGCTGGTTCCTGAGGCCATCTTCAACAATCCAGGGCCTGTGCTGTTGGATAAATGCTAAACTGAGCCTTTGGGTTAGGGTATTATGCAAACATGAAGGTAGGGTTATAGGATTGTCTTCGTAACTTCAGGTACTTGCCACCTAATCACCTGAATCCATAAATTGAGACATTGTGCTGGGGCCAGCAGCTTACGGCCATACCACCCTGAGCACGCCCGACCTCGTCTGATCTCGGAAGCTGAGCAGGGCTGGGCTTGGTTAGTACTTCGATGGGAGACTGCCTGGGAATACCTGGTGCTGTAAGCCTTTCATTTTCATGTCATTGAACCGCTTTTGATCCAGAGAAGGGGTGTATTAAAAGACCAAAAGCAGCTGCCCATTAATGAGGGCACATTAACGACATTGCTTTTGGCTGTTTTCCAATGTCTTGTGCTGCTAGCTGATGCCACCTACACCACACCAGGGCCTGAGTGACCGGCTGGGGCCACTTACACCACATCAGGGCCTGTGGCTCTGGCTGAGGCCACTTACACCACACCAGTGCCTGTGGCTGCTGGCTGAGGCCACTTACACCACACCAGGGCCTGTGGCTGCTGGCTGAGGCCACTTACACCACACCAGGGCCTTAGTTGCTATTGAGGCCAATTACACCACACCATGGTCTGTGGCTCTTGCTCAGGCCACTTACACCACACCAGGGCCTGTGGCACTGGCTGAGGCCACTTACACCACACCAGGGCCTGTGGCTGCTGGCTGAGGCCACCTACACCACACCAGGGCCTGTGGCTGCTGGCTGAGGCCACCTACACCACACCAGGGCCTGTGGCTCTTGCTCAGGCCACTTACACCACACCAGGGCCTGTGGCTCTTGCTCAGGCCACTTACACCACACCAGGGCCTGTGGCTCTTGCTCAGGCCACTCATATCACACCAGGCCCTGTGCTTCTGGCTGAGGCCACTTAGACCACACCAGGGCCTGTGGCTACTGGCTGAGGCCACTTACACCACACCAGGGCCTGTGGCTGCTGGCTGAGGCCATCTACACCACACCAGGGCCTGTGGCTGCTGGCTGAGGCGACTTACACCACACCAGGGCCCTTTTGCTGCTGGCTGAGGCCACTTACACCACACCAGTGCCTGTGGCTTCTGGCTGAGGCGACTTACACCACACCAGGGCCTGTGGCTGCTGGCTGAGGCCACTTACACCACACCAGGGCCTGTGGCTCTTGCTCAGGCCACTCACATCACACCAGGCCCTGCGCTTCTGGCCGAGGCCATCTTCACCAAACCAGGCCCTGTGGCTCTTGCTCAGGCCATTTACACCACACCAGGGCCTGTGGCTCTGGCTTAGGCCACTTACACCACACCAGGGCCTGTGGCTCTTGCTCAGGCCACTTACACCACACCAGGGCCTGTGGCTCTGGCTTAGGCCACTTACACCACACCAGGCCCTGTGGCTCTTGCTCAGGCCACTTACACCACACCAGGGCCTGTGGCTGCTGGCTGAGGCCACCTACACCACACCAGGGCCTTAGTTGCTATTGAGGCCAATTACACCACACCAGGGTCTGTGGCTCTTGCTCAGGCCACTTATACCACACCAGGGCCTGTGGCACTGGCTGAGGCCACTTACACCACACCAGGGCCTGTGGCTGCTGGCTGAGGCCACTTACACCACACCAGGGCCTGTGGCTGCTGGCTGAGGCCACCTACACCACACCAGGGCATTAGTTGCTATTGAGGCCAATTACACCACACCAGGGTCTGTGGCTCTTGCTCAGGCCACTTACACCACACCAGGGCCTGTGGCTCTTGCTCAGGCCACTTACACCACACCAGGGCCTGTGGCTGCTGGCTGAGGCCACTTACACCACACCAGGGCCTGTGGCTGCTGGCTGAGGCCACCTACACCACACCAGGGCCTGTGGCTGCTGGCTGAGGCCACTTACACCACACCAGTGCCTGTGGCTTCTGGCTGAGGCGACTTGCACCACACCAGGGCCTGTGGCTGCTGGCTGAGGCCACTTACACCACACCAAGGCCTGTGGCTCTTGCTCAGGCCACTCACATCACACCAGGCCCTGCGCTTCTGGCCGAGGCCATCTTCACCAAACCAGGCCCTGTGCTCCTTGCTGTGGCCATGTACAACACACCAGGCCCTGTGCTGGTTCCTGAGGCCATCTTCAACAATCCAGGGCCTGTGCTGTTGGATAAATGCCAAACTGAGCCTTTGGGTTAGGGTATTATGCAAACATGCAGGTATGGTTATAGGATTGTCTTCGTAACTTCAGGTACTTGCCACCTAATCACTTGAATCCATAAATTGAGTCATTGTGCTGGGGCCAGCAGCTTACGGCCATACCACCCTGAGCACGCCCGACCTCGTCTGATCTCGGAAGCTAAGCAGGGCTGGGCTTGGTTAGTACTTGGATGGGAGACTGCCTGGGAATACCTGGTGCTGTAAGCCTTTCATTTTCATGTCATTGGACCGCTTTTGATCCAGAGAAGGGGTGTATTAAAAGACCAAAAGCCCATTAATGAGGGCACATTAACGACATTGCTTTTGGCTCTTTTCCAATGTCTTGTGCTGCTAGCTGATGCCACCTACACCACACCAGGGCCTGAGTGACCGGCTGGGGCCACTTACACCACATCAGGGCCTGTGGCTCTGGCTGAGGCCACTTACACCACACCAGGGCCTGTGGCTGCTGGCTGAGGCCACCTACACCACACCAGGGCCTTAGTTGCTATTGAGGCCAATTACACCACACCAGGGTCTGTGGCTCTTGCTCAGGCCACTTACACCACACCAGGCCTGTGGCACTTGCTCAGGCCACTTACACCACACCAGGGCCTGTGGCTGCTGGCTGAGGCCACTTACACCACACCAGGGCCTGTGGCTGCTGGCTGAGGCCACCTACACCACACCAGGGCATTAGTTGCTATTGAGGCCAATTACACCACACCAGGGTCTGTGGCTCTTGCTCAGGCCACTTACACCACACCAGGGCCTGTGGCTCTTGCTCAGGCCACTTACACCACACCAGGGCCTGTGGCTGCTGGCTGAGGCCACCTACACCACACCAGGGCCTGTGGCTGCTGGCTGAGGCCACTTACACCACACCAGTGCCTGTGGCTTCTGGCTGAGGCGACTTACACCACACCAGGGCCTGTGGCTCTTGCTCAGGCCACTTACACCACACCAGGGCCTGTGGCTCTTGCTCAGGCCACTTACACCACACCAGGGCCTGTGGCTCTTGCTCAGGCCACTCATATCACACCAGGCCCTGTGCTTCTGGCTGAGGCCACTTAGACCACACCAGGGCCTGTGGCTGCTGGCTGAGGCCACTTACACCACACCAGGGCCTGTGGCTGCTGGCTGAGGCCATCTACACCACACCAGGGCCTGTGGCTGCTGGCTGAGGCGACTTACACCACACCAGGGCCCTTTTGCTGCTGGCTGAGGCCACTTACACCACACCAGTGCCTGTGGCTTCTGGCTGAGGCGACTTACACCACACCAGGGCCTGTGGCTGCTGGCTGAGGCCACTTACACCACACCAGGGCCTGTGGCTCTTGCTCAGGCCACTCAGATCACACCAGGCCCTGCGCTTCTGGCCGAGGCCATCTTCACCAAACCAGGCCCTGTGGCTCTTGCTCAGGCCACTTACACCACACCAGGGCCTGTGGCTCTGGCTTAGGCCACTTACACCACACCAGGGCCTGTGGCACTTGCTCAGGCCACTTACACCACACCAGGGCCTGTGGCTGCTGGCTGAGGCCACTTACACCACACCAGGGCCTGTGGCTCTTACTCAGGCCACTTACACCACACCAGGGCCTGTGGCACTGGCTGAGGCCACTTACACCACACCAGGGCCTGTGGCTGCTGGCTGAGGCCACTTACACCACACCAGGGCCTGTGGCTGCTGGCTGAGGCCACCTACACCACACCAGGGCCTGTGGCTGCTGGCTGAGGCCACTTACACCACACCAGGGCCTGTGGCTGCTGGCTGAAGCCACTTACACCACACCAGGGCCTTAGTTGCTATTGAGGCCACTTACACCACACCAGGGCCTGTGGCTGCTGGCTGAGGCCACCTACACCACACCAGGGCCCTTTTGCTGCTGGCTGAGGCCACTTACACCACACCAGGGCCTTAGTTGCTATTGAGGCCAATTACACCACACCATGGTCTGTGGCTCTTGCTCAGGCCACTTACACCACACCAGGGCCTGTGGCACTGGCTGAGGCCACTTACACCACACCAGGGCCTGTGGCTGCTGGCTGAGGCCACTTACACCACACAAGGGTTTGTGGCTGCTGGCTGAGGCCACCTACACCACACCAGGGCCTGTGGCTGCTGGCTGAGGCCACCTACACCACACCAGGGCCTGTGGCTGCTGGCTGAGGCCACTTACACCACACCAGGGCCTTAGTTGCTATTGAGGCCAATTACACCACACCATGGTCTGTGGCTCTTGCTCAGGCCACTTACACCACACCAGGGCCTGTGGCTGCTGGCTGAGGCCACTTACACCACACCAGGGCCTGTGGCTGCTGGCTGAGACCACCTACACCACACCAGGGCCTGTGGCTGCTTGCTGAGGCGACTTACACCACACCAGGGCCTGTTGCTGCTGGCTGAGGCCACTTACACCACACCAGTGCCTGTGGCTTCTGGCTGAGGTGACTTACACCACACCAGGGCCTGTTGCTGCTGGCTGAGGCCACTTACACCACACCAGGGCCTGTGGCTGCTGGCTCAGGCCACTCATATCAAACCAGGTCCTGTGCTTCTGGCCGAGGCCATCTTCACCAAACCAGGCCCTGTGCTGCTAGCTGAGGCGACTTACACCACATCAGGGCCTGTGGCTCTGGCTGAGGCCACTTACACCACACCAGGGCCTGTGGCTGCTGGCTGAGGCCAGTTACACCACACCAGGGCCTGTGGCTGCTGGCTGAGGCCACATACACCACACCAGGGCCTTAGTTGCTATTGAGGCCAATTACACCACACCAGGGTCTGTGGCTCTTGCTCAGGCCACTCACATCACACCAGGCCCTGCGCTTCTGGCCACTTACACCACACCAGGGCCTGTGGCTGCTGGCTGAGGCCACTTACACCATACCAGGGCCTGTGGCTGTTGGCTGAGGCCACTTACACCAAACCAGGCCCTGTGCTGCTTGCTGTGGCCATGTAAAACACACCAGGTCCTGTGCTGGTTCTTGAGGCCATCTTCAACAATCCAGGGCCTGTGCTGTTGGATAAATGCCAAACTGAGCCTTTTGGTTAGGGTATTATGCAAACATGCAGGTATGGTTATAGGATTGTCTTCGTAACTTCAGGTACTTGCCACCTAATCACTTGAATCCATAAATTGAGACATTGTGCTGGGGCCATCAGCTTACGGCCATACCACCCTGAGCACGCCTGACCTCGTCTGATCTCGGAAGCTAAGCAGGGCTGGGCTTGGTTAGTACTTGGATGGGAGACTGCCTGGGAATACCTGGTGCTGTAAGCCTTTCATTTTCATGTCATTGAACCGCTTTTGATCCAGAGAAGGGGTGTATTAAAAGACCAAAAGCATCTGCCCATTAATGAGGGCACATTAACGACATTGCTTTTGGCTCTTTTCCAATGTCTTGTGCTGCTAGCTGATGCAACCTACACCACACAAGGGCCTGAGGGACCGGCTGGGGCCACTTACACCACATCAGGGCCTGTGGCTGCTGGCTGAGGCCACTTACACCACACCAGGGCCTGTGGCTGCTGGCTGAGGCCACTTACACCACACCAGGGCCTTAGTTGCTATTGAGGCCAATTACACCACACCAGGGCCTGTGTCACTGGCTGAGGCCACTTACACCACACAAGGGCCTGTGGCTGCTGGCTGAGGCCACCTACACCACACCAGGGCCTGTGGCTGCTGGCTGAGGCCACTTACACCACACCAGGGCCCTTTTGCTGCTGGCTGAGGCCACTTACACCACACCAGTGCCTGTGGCTTCTGGCTGAGGCGACTTACACCACACCAGGGCCTGTGGCTGCTGGCTGAGGCCACTTACACCACACCAGGGCCTGTGGCTGCTGGCTGAGGCCACCTACACCACACCAGGGCATTAGTTG
This sequence comes from Aulonocara stuartgranti, assembly GCF_965226115.1. NCBI lineage: Eukaryota > Metazoa > Chordata > Actinopteri > Cichliformes > Cichlidae > Aulonocara > Aulonocara stuartgranti. Next base: position 21,880,972 of record NC_138941.1, on the reverse strand, counting down.
CTATTGAGGCCAATTACACCACACCAGGGTCTGTGGCTCTTGCTCAGGCCACTTACACCACACCAGGGCCTGTGGCTCTTGCTCAGGCCACTTACACCACACCAGGGCCTGTGGCTGCTGGCTGAGGCCACTTACACCACACCAGGGCCTTATTTGCTATTGAGGCCACTTACACCACACCAGGGCCTGTGGCTCTTGCTCAGGCCACTCACATCACACCAGGCCCTGCGCTTCTGGCCGAGGCCATCTTCACCAAACCAGGCCCTGTGCTGCTAGCTGTGGCCATGTACAACACACCAGGCCCTGTGCTGGTTCCTGAGGCCATCTTCAACAATCCAGGGCCTGTGCTGTTGGATAAATGCTAAACTGAGCCTTTGGGTTAGGGTATTATGCAAACATGAAGGTAGGGTTATAGGATTGTCTTCGTAACTTCAGGTACTTGCCACCTAATCACCTGAATCCATAAATTGAGACATTGTGCTGGGGCCAGCAGCTTACGGCCATACCACCCTGAGCACGCCCGACCTCGTCTGATCTCGGAAGCTGAGCAGGGCTGGGCTTGGTTAGTACTTGGATGGGAGACTGCCTGGGAATACCTGGTGCTGTAAGCCTTTCATTTTCATGTCATTGAACCGCTTTTGATCCAGAGAAGGGGTGTATTAAAAGACCAAAAGCAGCTGCCCATTAATGAGGGCACATTAACGACATTGCTTTTGGCTGTTTTCCAATGTCTTGTGCTGCTAGCTGATGCCACCTACACCACACCAGGGCCTGAGTGACCGGCTGGGGCCACTTACACCACATCAGGGCCTGTGGCTCTGGCTGAGGCCACTTACACCACACCAGTGCCTGTGGCTGCTGGCTGAGGCCACTTACACCACACCAGGGCCTGTGGCTGCTGGCTGAGGCCACTTACACCACACCAGGGCCTTAGTTGCTATTGAGGCCAATTACACCACACCATGGTCTGTGGCTCTTGCTCAGGCCACTTACACCACACCAGGGCCTGTGGCACTGGCTGAGGCCACTTACACCACACCAGGGCCTGTGGCTGCTGGCTGAGGCCACTTACACCACACAAGGGCTTGTGGCTGCTGGCTGAGGCCACCTACACCACACCAGGGCCTGTGGCTGCTGGCTGAGGCCACCTACACCACACCAGGGCCTGTGGCTCTTGCTCAGGCCACTTACACCACACCAGGGCCTGTGGCTCTTGCTCAGGCCACTTACACCACACCAGGGCCTGTGGCTCTTGCTCAGGCCACTCATATCACACCAGGCCCTGTGCTTCTGGCTGAGGCCACTTAGACCACACCAGGGCCTGTGGCTACTGGCTGAGGCCACTTACACCACACCAGGGCCTGTGGCTGCTGGCTGAGGCCATCTACACCACACCAGGGCCTGTGGCTGCTGGCTGAGGCGACTTACACCACACCAGGGCCCTTTTGCTGCTGGCTGAGGCCACTTACACCACACCAGTGCCTGTGGCTTCTGGCTGAGGCGACTTACACCACACCAGGGCCTGTGGCTGCTGGCTGAGGCCACTTACACCACACCAGGGCCTGTGGCTCTTGCTCAGGCCACTCACATCACACCAGGCCCTGCGCTTCTGGCCGAGGCCATCTTCACCAAACCAGGCCCTGTGGCTCTTGCTCAGGCCACTTACACCACACCAGGGCCTGTGGCTGCTGGCTGAGGCCACCTACACCACACCAGGGCCTTAGTTGCTATTGAGGCCAATTACACCACACCAGGGTCTGTGGCTCTTGCTCAGGCCACTTACACCACACCAGGCCTGTGGCACTTGCTCAGGCCACTTACACCACACCAGGGCCTGTGGCTGCTGGCTGAGGCCACCTACACCACACCAGGGCCTGTGGCTGCTGGCTGAGGCCACTTACACCACACCAGTGCCTGTGGCTTCTGGCTGAGGCGACTTACACCACACCAGGGCCTGTGGCTCTTGCTCAGGCCACTTACACCACACCAGGGCCTGTGGCTCTTGCTCAGGCCACTTACACCACACCAGGGCCTGTGGCTCTTGCTCAGGCCACTCATATCACACCAGGCCCTGTGCTTCTGGCTGAGGCCACTTACACCACACCAGGGCCTGTGGCTGCTGGCTGAGGCCACCTACACCACACCAGGGCCTGTGGCTGCTGGCTGAGGCCACTTACACCACACCAGGGCCTGTGGCTGCTGGCTGAGGCCACTTACACCACACCAGGGCCTTAGTTGCTATTGAGGCCAATTACACCACACCATGGTCTGTGGCTCTTGCTCAGGCCACTTACACCACACCAGGGCCTGTGGCACTGGCTGAGGCCACTTACACCACACCAGGGCCTGTGGCTGCTGGCTGAGGCCACTTACACCACACAAGGGTTTGTGGCTGCTGGCTGAGGCCACCTACACCACACCAGGGCCTGTGGCTGCTGGCTGAGGCCACCTACACCACACCAGGGCCTGTGGCTGCTGGCTGAGGCCACTTACACCACACCAGGGCCTTAGTTGCTATTGAGGCCAATTACACCACACCATGGTCTGTGGCTCTTGCTCAGGCCACTTACACCACACCAGGGCCTGTGGCTGCTGGCTGAGGCCACTTACACCACACCAGGGCCTGTGGCTGCTGGCTGAGACCACCTACACCACACCAGGGCCTGTGGCTGCTTGCTGAGGCGACTTACACCACACCAGGGCCTGTTGCTGCTGGCTGAGGCCACTTACACCACACCAGTGCCTGTGGCTTCTGGCTGAGGTGACTTACACCACACCAGGGCCTGTTGCTGCTGGCTGAGGCCACTTACACCACACCAGGGCCTGTGGCTGCTGGCTCAGGCCACTCATATCAAACCAGGTCCTGTGCTTCTGGCCGAGGCCATCTTCACCAAACCAGGCCCTGTGCTGCTAGCTGAGGCGACTTACACCACATCAGGGCCTGTGGCTCTGGCTGAGGCCACTTACACCACACCAGGGCCTGTGGCTGCTGGCTGAGGCCAGTTACACCACACCAGGGCCTGTGGCTGCTGGCTGAGGCCACATACACCACACCAGGGCCTTAGTTGCTATTGAGGCCAATTACACCACACCAGGGTCTGTGGCTCTTGCTCAGGCCACTCACATCACACCAGGCCCTGCGCTTCTGGCCACTTACACCACACCAGGGCCTGTGGCTGCTGGCTGAGGCCACTTACACCATACCAGGGCCTGTGGCTGTTGGCTGAGGCCACTTACACCAAACCAGGCCCTGTGCTGCTTGCTGTGGCCATGTAAAACACACCAGGTCCTGTGCTGGTTCTTGAGGCCATCTTCAACAATCCAGGGCCTGTGCTGTTGGATAAATGCCAAACTGAGCCTTTTGGTTAGGGTATTATGCAAACATGCAGGTATGGTTATAGGATTGTCTTCGTAACTTCAGGTACTTGCCACCTAATCACTTGAATCCATAAATTGAGACATTGTGCTGGGGCCATCAGCTTACGGCCATACCACCCTGAGCACGCCTGACCTCGTCTGATCTCGGAAGCTAAGCAGGGCTGGGCTTGGTTAGTACTTGGATGGGAGACTGCCTGCGAATACCTGGTGCTGTAAGCATTTCATTTTCATGTCATTGAACCGCTTTTGATCCAGAGAAGGGGTGTATTAAAAGACCAAAAGCATCTGCCCATTAATGAGGGCACATTAACGACATTGCTTTTGGCTCTTTTCCAATGTCTTGTGCTGCTAGCTGATGCAACCTACACCACACAAGGGCCTGAGGGACCGGCTGGGGCCACTTACACCACATCAGGGCCTGTGGCTGCTGGCTGAGGCCACTTACACCACACCAGGGCCTGTGGCTGCTGGCTGAGGCCACTTACACCACACCAGGGCCTTAGTTGCTATTGAGGCCAATTACACCACACCAGGGCCTGTGTCACTGGCTGAGGCCACTTACACCACACAAGGGCCTGTGGCTGCTGGCTGAGGCCACCTACACCACACCAGGGCCTGTGGCTGCTGGCTGAGGCCACTTACACCACACCAGGGCCCTTTTGCTGCTGGCTGAGGCCACTTACACCACACCAGTGCCTGTGGCTTCTGGCTGAGGCGACTTACACCACACCAGGGCCTGTGGCTGCTGGCTGAGGCCACTTACACCACACCAGGGCCTGTGGCTGCTGGCTGAGGCCACCTACACCACACCAGGGCATTAGTTGCTATTGAGGCCAATTACACCACACCAGGGTCTGTGGCTCTTGCTCAGGCCACTTACACCACACCAGGGCCTGTGGCTCTTGCTCAGGCCACTTACACCACACCAGGGCCTGTGGCTGCTGGCTGAGGCCACTTACACCACACCAGGGCCTTATTTGCTATTGAGGCCACTTACACCACACCAGGGCCTGTGGCTCTTGCTCAGGCCACTCACATCACACCAGGCCCTGCGCTTCTGGCCGAGGCCATCTTCACCAAACCAGGCCCTGTGCTGCTAGCTGTGGCCATGTACAACACACCAGGCCCTGTGCTGGTTCCTGAGGCCATCTTCAACAATCCAGGGCCTGTGCTGTTGGATAAATGCTAAACTGAGCCTTTGGGTTAGGGTATTATGCAAACATGAAGGTAGGGTTATAGGATTGTCTTCGTAACTTCAGGTACTTGCCACCTAATCACCTGAATCCATAAATTGAGACATTGTGCTGGGGCCAGCAGCTTACGGCCATACCACCCTGAGCACGCCCGACCTCGTCTGATCTCGGAAGCTGAGCAGGGCTGGGCTTGGTTAGTACTTGGATGGGAGACTGCCTGGGAATACCTGGTGCTGTAAGCCTTTCATTTTCATGTCATTGAACCGCTTTTGATCCAGAGAAGGGGTGTATTAAAAGACCAAAAGCAGCTGCCCATTAATGAGGGCACATTAACGACATTGCTTTTGGCTGTTTTCCAATGTCTTGTGCTGCTAGCTGATGCCACCTACACCACACCAGGGCCTGAGTGACCGGCTGGGGCCACTTACACCACATCAGGGCCTGTGGCTCTGGCTGAGGCCACTTACACCACACCAGGGCCTGTGGCTGCTGGCTGAGGCCACTTACACCACACCAGGGCCTGTGGCTGCTGGCTGAGGCCACTTACACCACACCAGGGCCTTAGTTGCTATTGAGGCCAATTACACCACACCATGGTCTGTGGCTCTTGCTCAGGCCACTTACACCACACCAGGGCCTGTGGCACTGGCTGAGGCCACTTACACCACACCAGGGCCTGTGGCTGCTGGCTGAGGCCACTTACACCACACAAGGGCTTGTGGCTGCTGGCTGAGGCCACCTACACCACACCAGGGCCTGTGGCTGCTGGCTGAGGCCACCTACACCACACCAGGGCATTAGTTGCTATTGAGGCCAATTACACCACACCAGGGTCTGTGGCTCTTGCTCAGGCCACTTACACCACACCAGGGCCTGTGGCTCTTGCTCAGGCCACTTACACCACACCAGGGCCTGTGGCTGCTGGCTGAGGCCACCTACACCACACCAGGGCATTAGTTGCTATTGAGGCCAATTACACCACACCAGGGTCTGTGGCTCTTGCTCAGGCCACTTACACCACACCAGGGCCTGTGGCTCTTGCTCAGGCCACTTACACCACACCAGGGCCTGTGGCACTGGCTGAGGCCACTTACACCACACCAGGGCCTGTGGCACTGGCTGAGGCCACTTACACCACACCAGGGCCTGTGGCACTGGCTGAGGCCACTTACACCACACCAGGGCCTGTGGCTGCTGGCTGAGGCCACTTACACCACACCAGGGCCTGTGGCTGCTGGCTGAGGCCACTTACACCACACCAGGGCCTGTGGCTGGTGGCTGAGGCCACCTACACCACACCAGGGCCCTTTTGCTGCTGGCTGAGGCCACTTACACCACACCAGTGCCTGTGGCTTCTGTCTGAGGCGACTTACACCACACCAGGGCCTGTGGCTGCTGGCTGAGGCCAATTACACCACACCAGGGTCTGTGGCTCTTGCTCAGGCCACTTACACCACACCAGGGCCTGTGGCACTGGCTGAGGCCACTTACACCACACCAGGGCCTGTGGCTGCTGGCTGAGGCCACTTACACCACACCAGGGCCTGTGGCTGCTGGCTGAGGCCACCTACACCACACCAGGGCCTGTGGCTGCTGGCTGAGGCGACTTACACCACACCAGGGCCCTTTTGCTGCTGGCTGAGGCCACTTACACCACACCAGTGCCTGTGGCTTCTGGCTGAGGTGACTTACACCACACCAGGGCCTGTGGCTGCTGGCTGAGGCCACTTACACCACACCAAGGCCTGTGGCTCTTGCTCAGGCCATCTTCACCAAACCAGGGCCTGAGTGACCGGCTGGGGCCACTTACACCACACCAGGGCCTGTGGCTCTTGCTCAGGCCACTCATATCACACCAGGCCCTGTGCTTCTGGCCGAGGCCATCTTCACCAAACCAGGCCCTGTGCTGCTAGCTGTGGCCATGTACAACACACCAGGCCCTGTGCTGGTTCCTGAGGCCATCTTCAACAATCCAGGGCCTGTGCTGTTGGATAAATGCCAAACTGAGCCTTTGGGTTAGGGTATTATGCAAACATGCAGGTATGGTTATAGGATTGTCTTCGTAACTTCAGGTACTTGCCACCTAATCACTTGAATCCATAAATTGAGTCATTGTGCTGGGGCCAGCAGCTTACGGCCATACCACCCTGAGCACGCCCGACCTCGTCTGATCTCGGAAGCTAAGCAGGGCTGGGCTTGGTTAGTACTTGGATGGGAGACTGCCTGGGAATACCTGGTGCTGTAAGCCTTTCATTTTCATGTCATTGAACCGCTTTTGATCCAGAGAAGGGGTGTATTAAAAGACCAAAAGCCCATTAATGAGGGCACATTAACGACATTGCTTTTGGCTCTTTTCCAATGTCTTGTGCTGCTAGCTGATGCCACCTACACCACACCAGGGCCTGAGTGACCGGCTGGGGCCACTTACACCACATCAGGGCCTGTGGCTCTGGCTGAGGCCACTTACACCACACCAGGGCCTGTGGCTGCTGGCTGAGGCCACCTACACCACACCAGGGCCTTAGTTGCTATTGAGGCCAATTACACCACACCAGGGTCTGTGGCTCTTGCTCAGGCCACTTACACCACACCAGGCCTGTGGCACTTGCTCAGGCCACTTACACCACACCAGGGCCTGTGGCTGCTGGCTGAGGCCACTTACACCACACCAGGGCCTGTGGCTGCTGGCTGAGGCCACCTACACCACACCAGGGCATTAGTTGCTATTGAGGCCAATTACACCACACCAGGGTCTGTGGCTCTTGCTCAGGCCACTTACACCACACCAGGGCCTGTGGCTCTTGCTCAGGCCACTTACACCACACCAGGGCCTGTGGCTGCTGGCTGAGGCCACCTACACCACACCAGGGCCTGTGGCTGCTGGCTGAGGCCACTTACACCACACCAGTGCCTGTGGCTTCTGGCTGAGGCGACTTACACCACACCAGGGCCTGTGGCTCTTGCTCAGGCCACTTACACCACACCAGGGCCTGTGGCTCTTGCTCAGGCCACTTACACCACACCAGGGCCTGTGGCTCTTGCTCAGGCCACTCATATCACACCAGGCCCTGTACTTCTGGCTGAGGCCACTTAGACCACACCAGGGCCTGTGGCTGCTGGCTGAGGCCACTTACACCACACCAGGGCCTGTGGCTGCTGGCTGAGGCCATCTACACCACACCAGGGCCTGTGGCTGCTGGCTGAGGCGACTTACACCACACCAGGGCCCTTTTGCTGCTGGCTGAGGCCACTTACACCACACCAGTGCCTGTGGCTTCTGGCTGAGGCGACTTACACCACACCAGGGCCTGTGGCTGCTGGCTGAGGCCACTTACACCACACCAGGGACTGTGGCTCTTGCTCAGGCCACTCAGATCACACCAGGCCCTGCGCTTCTGGCCGAGGCCATCTTCACCAAACCAGGCCCTGTGGCTCTTGCTCAGGCCACTTACACCACACCAGGGCCTGTGGCTCTGGCTTAGGCCACTTACACCACACCAGGGCCTGTGGCACTTGCTCAGGCCACTTACACCACACCAGGGCCTGTGGCTGCTGGCTGAGGCCACTTACACCACACCAGGGCCTGTGGCTCTTACTCAGGCCACTTACACCACACCAGGGCCTGTGGCACTGGCTGAGGCCACTTACACCACACCAGGGCCTGTGGCTGCTGGCTGAGGCCACTTACACCACACCAGGGCCTGTGGCTGCTGGCTGAGGCCACCTACACCACACCAGGGCCTGTGGCTGCTGGCTGAGGCCACTTACACCACACCAGGGCCTGTGGCTGCTGGCTGAAGCCACTTACACCACACCAGGGCCTTAGTTGCTATTGAGGCCACTTACACCACACCAGGGCCTGTGGCTGCTGGCTGAGGCCACTTACACCACACCAGGGCCCTTTTGCTGCTGGCTGAGGCCACTTACACCACACCAGGGCCTTAGTTGCTATTGAGGCCAATTACACCACACCATGGTCTGTGGCTCTTGCTCAGGCCACTTACACCACACCAGGGCCTGTGGCACTGGCTGAGGCCACTTACACCACACCAGGGCCTGTGGCTGCTGGCTGAGGCCACTTACACCACACAAGGGTTTGTGGCTGCTGGCTGAGGCCACCTACACCACACCAGGGCCTGTGGCTGCTGGCTGAGGCCACCTACACCACACCAGGGCCTGTGGCTGCTGGCTGAGGCCACTTACACCACACCAGGGCCTTAGTTGCTATTGAGGCCAATTACACCACACCATGGTCTGTGGCTCTTGCTCAGGCCACTTACACCACACCAGGGCCTGTGGCTGCTGGCTGAGGCCACTTACACCACACCAGGGCCTGTGGCTGCTGGCTGAGACCACCTACACCACACCAGGGCCTGTGGCTGCTTGCTGAGGCGACTTACACCACACCAGGGCCTGTTGCTGCTGGCTGAGGCCACTTACACCACACCAGTGCCTGTGGCTTCTGGCTGAGGTGACTTACACCACACCAGGGCCTGTTGCTGCTGGCTGAGGCCACTTACACCACACCAGGGCCTGTGGCTGCTGGCTCAGGCCACTCATATCAAACCAGGTCCTGTGCTTCTGGCCGAGGCCATCTTCACCAAACCAGGCCCTGTGCTGCTAGCTGAGGTGACTTACACCACATCAGGGCCTGTGGCTCTGGCTGAGGCTACTTACACCACACCAGGGCCTGTGGCTGCTGGCTGAGGCCAGTTACACCACACCAGGGCCTGTGGCTGCTGGCTGAGGCCACATACACCACACCAGGGCCTTAGTTGCTATTGAGGCCAATTACACCACACCAGGGTCTGTGGCTCTTGCTCAGGCCACTCACATCACACCAGGCCCTGCGCTTCTGGCCACTTACACCACACCAGGGCCTGTGGCTGCTGGCTGAGGCCACTTACACCATACCAGGGCCTGTGGCTGTTGGCTGAGGCCACTTACACCAAACCAGGCCCTGTGCTGCTTGCTGTGGCCATGTAAAACACACCAGGTCCTGTGCTGGTTCTTGAGGCCATCTTCAACAATCCAGGGCCTGTGCTGTTGGATAAATGCCAAACTGAGCCTTTTGGTTAGGGTATTATGCAAACATGCAGGTATTGTTATAGGATTGTCTTCGTAACTTCAGGTACTTGCCACCTAATCACTTGAATCCATAAATTGAGACATTGTGCTGGGGCCATCAGCTTACGGCCATACCACCCTGAGCACGCCTGACCTCGTCTGATCTCGGAAGCTAAGCAGGGCTGGGCTTGGTTAGTACTTGGATGGGAGACTGCCTGGGAATACCTGGTGCTGTAAGCCTTTCATTTTCATGTCATTGAACCGCTTTTGATCCAGAGAAGGGGTGTATTAAAAGACCAAAAGCATCTGCCCATTAATGAGGGCACATTAACGACATTGCTTTTGGCTCTTTTCCAATGTCTTGTGCTGCTAGCTGATGCAACCTACACCACACAAGGGCCTGAGGGACCGGCTGGGGCCACTTACACCACATCAGGGCCTGTGGCTGCTGGCTGAGGCCACTTACACCACACCAGGGCCTGTGGCTGCTGGCTGAGGCCACTTACACCACACCAGGGCCTTAGTTGCTATTGAGGCCAATTACACCACACCAGGGCCTGTGTCACTGGCTGAGGCCACTTACACCACACAAGGGCCTGTGGCTGCTGGCTGAGGCCACCTACACCACACCAGGGCCTGTGGCTGCTGGCTGAGGCCACTTACACCACACCAGGGCCCTTTTGCTGCTGGCTGAGGCCACTTACACCACACCAGTGCCTGTGGCTTCTGGCTGAGGCGACTTACACCACACCAGGGCCTGTGGCTGCTGGCTGAGGCCACTTACACCACACCAGGGCCTGTGGCTGCTGGCTGAGGCCACCTACACCACACCAGGGCATTAGTTGCTATTGAGGCCAATTACACCACACCAGGGTCTGTGGCTCTTGCTCAGGCCACTTACACCACACCAGGGCCTGTGGCTTCTGGCTGAGGCGACTTACACCACACCAGTGCCTGTGGCTTCTGGCTGAGGTGACTTACACCACACCAGGGCCTGTTGCTGCTGGCTGAGGCCACTTACACCACACCAGGGCCTGTGGCTGCTGGCTCAGGCCACTCATATCAAACCAGGTCCTGTGCTTCTGGCCGAGGCCATCTTCACCAAACCAGGCCCTGTGCTGCTAGCTGAGGTGACTTACACCACATCAGGGCCTGTGGCTCTGGCTGAGGCTACTTACACCACACCAGGGCCTGTGGCTGCTGGCTGAGGCCAGTTACACCACACCAGGGCCTGTGGCTGCTGGCTGAGGCCACCTACACCACACCAGGGCATTAGTTGCTATTGAGGCCAATTACACCACACCAGGGTCTGTGGCTCTTGCTCAGGCCACTTACACCACACCAGGGCCTGTGGCTCTTGCTCAGGCCACTTACACCACACCAGGGCCTGTGGCTGCTGGCTGAGGCCACTTACACCACACCAGGGCCTTATTTGCTATTGAGGCCACTTACACCACACCAGGGCCTGTGGCTCTTGCTCAGGCCACTCACATCACACCAGGCCCTGCGCTTCTGGCCGAGGCCATCTTCACCAAACCAGGCCCTGTGCTGCTAGCTGTGGCCATGTACAACACACCAGGCCCTGTGCTGGTTCCTGAGGCCATCTTCAACAATCCAGGGCCTGTGCTCTTGGATAAATGCTAAACTGAGCCTTTGGGTTAGGGTATTATGCAAACATGAAGGTAGGGTTATAGGATTGTCTTCGTAACTTCAGGTACTTGCCACCTAATCACCTGAATCCATAAATTGAGACATTGTGCTGGGGCCAGCAGCTTACGGCCATACCACCCTGAGCACGCCCGACCTCGTCTGATCTCGGAAGCTGAGCAGGGCTGGGCTTGGTTAGTACTTGGATGGGAGACTGCCTGGGAATACCTGGTGCTGTAAGCCTTTCATTTTCATGTCATTGAACCGCTTTTGATCCAGAGAAGGGGTGTATTAAAAGACCAAAAGCAGCTGCCCATTAATGAGGGCACATTAACGACATTGCTTTTGGCTGTTTTCCAATGTCTTGTGCTGCTAGCTGATGCCACCTACACCACACCAGGGCCTGAGTGACCGGCTGGGGCCACTTACACCACATCAGGGCCTGTGGCTCTGGCTGAGGCCACTTACACCACACCAGGGCCTGTGGCTGCTGGCTGAGGCCACTTACACCACACCAGGGCCTGTGGCTGCTGGCTGAGGCCACTTACACCACACCAGGGCCTTAGTTGCTATTGAGGCCAATTACACCACACCATGGTCTGTGGCTCTTGCTCAGGCCACTTACACCACACCAGGGCCTGTGGCACTGGCTGAGGCCACTTACACCACACCAGGGCCTGTGGCTGCTGGCTGAGGCCACTTACACCACACAAGGGCTTGTGGCTGCTGGCTGAGGCCACCTACACCACACCAGGGCCTGTGGCTGCTGGCTGAGGCCACCTACACCACACCAGGGCCTGTGGCTCTTGCTCAGGCCACTTACACCACACCAGGGCCTGTGGCTCTTGCTCAGGCCACTTACACCACACCAGGGCCTGTGGCTCTTGCTCAGGCCACTCATATCACACCAGGCCCTGTGCTTCTGGCTGAGGCCACTTAGACCACACCAGGGCCTGTGGCTGCTGGCTGAGGCCACTTACACCACACCAGGGCCTGTGGCTGCTGGCTGAGGCCATCTACACCACACCAGGGCCTGTGGCTGCTGGCTGAGGCGACTTACACCACACCAGGGCCCTTTTGCTGCTGGCTGAGGCCACTTACACCACACCAGTGCCTGTGGCTTCTGGCTGAGGCGACTTACACCACACCAGGGCCTGTGGCTGCTGGCTGAGGCCACTTACACCACACCAGGGCCTGTGGCTCTTGCTCAGGCCACTCACATCACACCAGGCCCTGCGCTTCTGGCCGAGGCCATCTTCACCAAACCAGGCCCTGTGGCTCTTGCTCAGGCCACTTACACCACACCAGGGCCTGTGGCTCTGGCTTAGGCCACTTACACCACACCAGGGCCTGTGGCTCTTGCTCAGGCCACTTACACCACACCAGGGCCTGTGGCTCTGGCTTAGGCCACTTACACCACACCAGGCCCTGTGGCTCTTGCTCAGGCCACTTACACCACACCAGGGCCTGTGGCTGCTGGCTGAGGCCACCTACACCACACCAGGGCCTTAGTTGCTATTGAGGCCAATTACACCACACCAGGGTCTGTGGCTCTTGCTCAGGCCACTTATACCACACCAGGGCCTGTGGCTGCTGGCTGAGGCCACTTACACCACACCAGGGCCCTTTTGCTGCTGGCTGAGGCCACTTACACCACACCAGTGCCTGTGGCTTCTGGCTGAGGCGACTTACACCACACCAGGGCCTGTGGCTGCTGGCTGAGGCCACTTACACCACACCAAGGCCTGTGGCTCTTGCGCAGGCCACTCACATCACACCAGGCCCTGCGCTTCTGGCCGAGGCCATCTTCACCAAACCAGGCCCTGTGCTGCTTGCTGTGGCCATGTACAACACACCAGGCCCTGTGCTGGTTCCTGAGGCCATCTTCAACAATCCAGGGCCTGTGCTGTTGGATAAATGCCAAACTGAGCCTTTGGGTTAGGGTATTATGCAAACATGCAGGTATGGTTATAGGATTGTCTTCGTAACTTCAGGTACTTGCCACCTAATCACTTGAATCCATAAATTGAGACATTGTGCTGGAGCCAGCAGCTTACGGCCATACCACCCTGAGCACGCCCGACCTCGTCTGATCTCGGAAGCTAAGCAGGGCTGGGCTTGGTTAGTACTTGGATGGGAGACTGCCTGGGAATACCTGGTGCTGTAAGCCTTTCATTTTCATGTCATTGAACCGCTTTTGATCCAGAGAAGGGGTGTATTAAAAGACCAAAAGCAGCTGCCCATTAATGAGGGCACATTAACGACATTGCTTTTGGCTCTTTTCCAATGTCTTGTGCTGCTAGCTGATGCCACCTACACCACACCAGGGCCTGTGGCTCTGGCTGAGGCCACTTACACCACACCAGGGCCTGTGGCTGCTGGCTGAGGCCACTTACACCACACCAGGGCCTGTGGCTGCTGGCTGAGGCCACCTACACCACACCAGGGCCTTAGTTGCTATTGAGGCCAATTACACCACACCATGGTCTGTGGCTCTTGCTCAGGCCACTTAGACCACACCAGGGCCTGTGGCTGCTGGCTGAGGCCACTTACACCACACCAGGGCCTGTGGCTGCTGGCTGAGACCACCTACACCACACCAGGGCCTGTGGCTGCCTACTGAGGCGACTTACACCACACCAGGGCCTGTTGCTGCTGGCTGAGGCCACTTACACCACACCAGTGCCTGTGGCTTCTGGCTGAGGCGACTTACACCACACCAGGGCCTGTGGCTGCTGGCTGAGGCCAGTTACACCACACCAGGGCCTGTGGCTGCTGGCTGAGGCCACATACACCACACCAGGGCCTTAGTTGCTATTGAGGCCAATTACACCACACCAGGGTCTGTGGCTCTTGCTCAGGCCACTCACATCACACCAGGCCCTGCGCTTCTGGCCACTTACACCACACCAGAGCCTGTGGCTCTGGCTGAGGCCACTTACACCACACCAGGGCCTTATTTGCTATTCAGGCCAGTTACACCACACCAGGGCCTGTGGCTGCTGGCTGAGGCCACCTACACCACACCAGGGCCTTAGTTGCTATTGAGGCCAATTACACCACACCAGGGCCTGTGGCACTGGCTGAGGCCACTTACACCACACCAGGGCCTGTGGCTGCTGGCTGAGGCCACCTACACCACACCAGGGCCTTAGTTGCTATTGAGGCCAATTACCCCACACCAGGGTCTGTGGCTCTTGCTCAGGCCACTTACACCACACAAGGCCTGTGGCTGCTGGCTGCTGGCTGAGGCCACTTACACCACACAAGGGCCTGTGGCTGCTGGCTGAGGCCACTTACACCACACCAGGGCCTGTGGCTGCTGGCTGAGGCCACTTACACCACACCAGGGCCTGTGGCTGCTGGCTGAGGCCACCTACACCACACCAGGGCATTAGTTGCTATTGAGGCCAATTACACCACACCAGGGCCTGTGGCTCTTGCTCAGGCCACTTACACCACACCAGGGCCTGTGGCACTGGCTGAGGCCACTTACACCACACCAGGGCCTGTGGCTGCTGGCTGAGGCCACTTACACCACACCAGGGCCTGTGGCTGCTGGCTGAGGCCACTTACACCACACCAGGGCCTGTGGCTGCTGGCTGAGGCCACCTACACCACACCAGGGCCTGTGGCTGCTGGCTGAGGCCACTTACACCACACCAGGGCCCTTTTGCTGCTGGCTGAGGCCACTTACACCACACCAGTGCCTGTGGCTTCTGGCTGAGGCGACTTACACCACACCAGGGCCTGTGGCTGCTGGCTGAGGCCAATTACACCACACCAGGGTGTGTGGCTCTTGCTCAGGCCACTTACACTACACCAGGGCCTGTGGCACTGGCTGAGGCCACTTACACCACACCAGGGCCTGTGGCTGCTGGCTGAGGCCACTTACACCACACCAGGGCCTGTGGCTGCTGGCTGAGGCCACTTACACCACACCAGGGCCTGTGGCTTCTGGCTGAGGCGACTTACACCACACCAGGGCCTGTGGCTGCTGGCTGAGGCCACTTACACCACACCAAGGCCTGTGGCTCTTGCTCAGGCCACTCACATCACACCAGGCCCTGCGCTTCTGGCCGAGGCCATCTTCACCAAACCAGGCCCTGTGCTCCTTGCTGTGGCCATGTACAACACACCAGGCCCTGTGCTGGTTCCTGAGGCCATCTTCAACAATCCAGGGCCTGTGCTGTTGGATAAATGCCAAACTGAGCCTTTGGGTTAGGGTATTATGCAAACATGCAGGTATGGTTATAGCATTGTCTTCGTAACTTCAGGTACTTGCCACCTAATCACTTGAATCCATAAATTGAGACATTGTGCTGGAGCCAGCAGCTTACGGCCATACCACCCTGAGCACTCCCGACCTCGTCTGATCTCGGAAGCTAAGCAGGGCTGGGCTTGGTTAGTACTTGGATGGGAGACTGCCTGGGAATACCTGGTGCTGTAAGCCTTTCATTTTCATGTCATTGAACCGCTTTTGATCCAGAGAAGGGGTGTATTAAAAGACCAAAAGCAGCTGCCCATTAATGAGGGCACATTAACGACACTGCTTTTGGCTCTTTTCCAATGTCTTGTGCTGCTAGCTGATGCAACCTACACCACACAAGGGCCTGAGTGACCGGCTGGGGCCACTTACACCACATCAGGGCCTGTGGCTGCTGCCTGAGGCCACATACACCACACCAGGGCCTTAGTTGCTATTGAGGCCAATTACACCACACCAGGGTCTGTGGCTGCTGGCTGAGGCCACTTAGACCACACCAGGGCCTGTGGCTGCTGGCTGAGGCCACTTACACCACACCAGGGCCTGTGGCTGCTGGCTGAGGCCATCTACACCACACCAGGGCCTGTGGCTGCTGGCTGAGGCCACTTACACCACACCAGGGCCCTTTTGCTGCTGGCTGAGGCCACTTACACCACACCAGTGCCTGTGGCTTCTGGCTGAGGCGACTTACACCACACCAGGGCCTGTGGCTGCTGGCTGAGGCCACTTACACCACACCAGGGCCTGTGGCTCTTGCTCAGGCCACTCACATCACACCAGGCCCTGCGCTTCTGGCCGAGGCCATCTTCACCAAACCAGGGCCTGTGGCTGCTGGCTGAGGCCACTTACACCACACCAGGCCCTGTGGCTCTTACTCAGGCCACTTACACCACACCAGGGCCTGTGGCACTGGCTGAGGCCACTTAGACCACACCAGGGCCTGTGGCTGCTGGCTGAGGCCACTTCCACCACACCAGGGCCTGTGGCTGCTGGCTGAGGCCACTTACACCAAACCAGGGCCTGTGGCTGCTTGCTGAGGCCATCTTCACCAAACCAGGCCCTGTGCTGCTTGCTGTGGCCATGTAAAACACACCAGGTCCTGTGCTGGTTCTTGAGGCCATCTTCAACAATCCAGGGCCTGTGCTGTTGGATAAATGCTAAACTGAGCCTTTGGGTTAGGGTATTATGCAAACATGCAGGTATGGTTATAGGATTGTCTTCGTAACTTCAGGTACTTGCCACCTAATCACTTGAATCCATAAATTGAGACATTGTGCTGGAGCCAGCAGCTTACGGCCATACCACCCTGAGCACGCCCGACCTCGTCTGATCTCGGAAGCTAAACAGGGCTGGGCTTGGTTAGTACTTGGATGGGAGACTGCCTGGGAATACCTGGTGCTGAAAGCCTTTCATTTTCATGTCATTGAACCGCTTTTGATCCAGAGAAGGGGTGTATTAAAAGACCAAAAGCAGCTCCCCATTAATGAGGGCACATTAACGACATTGCTTTTGGCTGTTTTCCAATGTCTTGTGCTGCTAGCTGATGCCACTTACACCACACCAGGGCCTGAGTGACCGGCTGGGGCCACTTACACCACATCAGGGCCTGTGGCTGCTGGCTGAGGCCACTTACACCACACCAGGGCCTTAGTTGCTATTGAGGCCAATTACACCACACCAGGGCCTGTGGCACTGGCTGAGGCCACTTACACCACACCAGGGCCTGTGGCTGCTGGCTGAGGCCACCTACACCACACCAGGGCCTTAGTTGCTATTGAGGCCAATTACACCACACCAGGGTCTGTGGCTCTTGCTCAGGCCACTTACACCACACAAGGCCTGTGGCTGCTGGCTGCTGGCTGAGGCCACTTACACCACACAAGGGCCTGTGGCTGCTGGCTGAGGCCACTTACACCACACCAGGGCCTGTGGCTGCTGGCTGAGGCCACTTACACCACACCAGGGCCTGTGGCTGCTGGCTGAGGCCACCTACACCACACCAGGGCATTAGTTGCTATTGAGGCCAATTACACCACACCAGGGTCTGTGGCTCTTGCTCAGGCCACTTACACCACACCAGGGCCTGTGGCTCTTGCTCAGGCCACTTACACCACACCAGGGCCTGTGGCACTGGCTGAGGCCACTTACACCACACCAGGGCCTGTGGCTGCTGGCTGAGGCCACTTACACCACACCAGGGCCTGTGGCTGCTGGCTGAGGCCACTTACACCACACCAGGGCCCTTTTGCTGCTGGCTGAGGCCACTTACACCACACCAGTGCCTGTGGCTTCTGGCTGAGGCGACTTACACCACACCAGGGCCTGTGGCTGCTGGCTGAGGCCAATTACACCACACCAGGGTGTGTGGCTCTTGCTCAGGCCACTTACACTACACCAGGGCCTGTGGCACTGGCTGAGGCCACTTACACCACACCAGGGCCTGTGGCTGCTGGCTGAGGCCACTTACACCACACCAGGGCCTGTGGCTGCTGGCTGAGGCCACTTACACCACACCAGGGCCTGTGGCTGCTGGCTGAGGCCACCTACACCACACCAGGGCCTGTGGCTGCTGGCTGAGGCCACTTACACCACACCAGGGCCTGTGGCTGCTGGCTGAGGCCACCTACACCACACCAGGGCCCTTTTGCTGCTGGCTGAGGCCACTTACACCACACCAGTGCCTGTGGCTTCTGGCTGAGGCGACTTACACCACACCAGGGCCTGTGGCTGCTGGCTGAGGCCACTTACACCACACCAAGGCCTGTGGCTCTTGCGCAGGCCACTCACATCACACCAGGCCCTGCGCTTCTGGCCGAGGCCATCTTCACCAAACCAGGCCCTGTGCTGCTTGCTGTGGCCATGTACAACACACCAGGCCCTGTGCTGGTTCCTGAGGCCATCTTCAACAATCCAGGGCCTGTGCTGTTGGATAAATGCCAAACTGAGCCTTTGGGTTAGGGTATTATGCAAACATGCAGGTATGGTTATAGGATTGTCTTCGTAACTTCAGGTACTTGCCACCTAATCACTTGAATCCATAAATTGAGACATTGTGCTGGAGCCAGCAGCTTACGGCCATACCACCCTGAGCACGCCCGACCTCGTCTGATCTCGGAAGCTAAGCAGGGCTGGGCTTGGTTAGTACTTGGATGGGAGACTTCCTGGGAATACCTGGTGCTGTAAGCCTTTCATTTTCATGTCATTGAACCGCTTTTGATCCAGAGAAGGGGTGTATTAAAAGACCAAAAGCAGCTGCCCATTAATGAGGGCACATTAACGACATTGCTTTTGGCTCTTTTCCAATGTCTTGTGCTGCTAGCTGATGCCACCTACACCACACCAGGGCCTGTGGCTCTGGCTGAGGCCACTTACACCACACCAGGGCCTGTGGCTGCTGGCTGAGGCCACTTACACCACACCAGGGCCTGTGGCTGCTGGCTGAGACCACCTACACCACACCAGGGCCTGTGGCTGCCTACTGAGGCGACTTACACCACACCAGGGCCTGTTGCTGCTGGCTGAGGCCACTTACACCACACCAGTGCCTGTGGCTTCTGGCTGAGGCGACTTACACCACACCAGGGCCTGTGGCTGCTGGCTGAGGCCAGTTACACCACACCAGGGCCTGTGGCTGCTGGCTGAGGCCACATACACCACACCAGGGCCTTAGTTGCTATTGAGGCCAATTACACCACACCAGGGTCTGTGGCTCTTGCTCAGGCCACTTACACCACACCAGGGCCTGTGGCACTGGCTGAGGCCAATTACACCACACCAGGGCCTGTGGCTGCTGGCTGAGGCCACTTACACCACACCAGAGCCTGTGGCTGCTGGCTGAGGCCACTTACACCACACCAGGGCCTGTGGCTGCTGGCTGAGGCCACTTACACCACACCAGGGCCTGTGGCTGCTGGCTGAGGCCACCTACACCACACCAGGGCATTAGTTGCTATTGAGGCCAATTACACCACACCAGGGTCTGTGGCTCTTGCTCAGGCCACTTACACCACACCAGGGCCTGTGGCTCTTGCTCAGGCCACTTACACCACACCAGGGCCTGAGTGACCGGCTGGGGCCACTTACACCACATCAGGGCCTGTGGCTGCTGCCTGAGGCCACATACACCACACCAGGGCCTTAGTTGCTATTGAGGCCAATTACACCACACCAGGGTCTGTGGCTGCTGGCTGAGGCCACTTAGACCACACCAGGGCCTGTGGCTGCTGGCTGAGGCCACTTACACCACACCAGGGCCTGTGGCTGCTGGCTGAGGCCATCTACACCACACCAGGGCCTGTGGCTGCTGGCTGAGGCCACTTACACCACACCAGGGCCCTTTTGCTGCTGGCTGAGGCCACTTACACCACACCAGTGCCTGTGGCTTCTGGCTGAGGCGACTTACACCACACCAGGGCCTGTGGCTGCTGGCTGAGGCCACTTACACCACACCAGGGCCTGTGGCTCTTGCTCAGGCCACTCACATCACACCAGGCCCTGCGCTTCTGGCCGAGGCCATCTTCACCAAACCAGGGCCTGTGGCTGCTGGCTGAGGCCACTTACACCACACCAGGCCCTGTGGCTCTTACTCAGGCCACTTACACCACACCAGGGCCTGTGGCACTGGCTGAGGCCACTTAGACCACACCAGGGCCTGTGGCTGCTGGCTGAGGCCACTTCCACCACACCAGGGCCTGTGGCTGCTGGCTGAGGCCACTTACACCAAACCAGGGCCTGTGGCTGCTTGCTGAGGCCATCTTCACCAAACCAGGCCCTGTGCTGCTTGCTGTGGCCATGTAAAACACACCAGGTCCTGTGGCTGCTGGCTGAGGCCACCTACACCACACCAGGGCCTTAGTTGCTATTGAGGCCAATTACACCACACCAGGGTCTGTGGCTCTTGCTCAGGCCACTTACACCACACAAGGCCTGTGGCTGCTGGCTGCTGGCTGAGGCCACTTACACCACACAAGGGCCTGTGGCTGCTGGCTGAGGCCACTTACACCACACCAGGGCCTGTGGCTGCTGGCTGAGGCCACTTACACCACACCAGGGCCTGTGGCTGCTGGCTGAGGCCACCTACACCACACCAGGGCATTAGTTGCTATTGAGGCCACTTACACCACACCAGGGCCTGTGGCTCTTGCTCAGGCCACTTACACCACACCAGGGCCTGTGGCACTGGCTGAGGCCACTTACACCACACCAGGGCCTGTGGCTGCTGGCTGAGGCCACCTACACCACACCAGGGCATTAGTTGCTATTGAGGCCACTTACACCACACCAGGGCCTGTGGCTCTTGCTCAGGCCACTTACACCACACCAGGGCCTGTGGCACTGGCTGAGGCCACTTACACCACACCAGGGCCTGTGGCTGCTGGCTGAGGCCACTTACACCACACCAGGGCCCTTTTGCTGCTGGCTGAGGCCACTTACACCACACCAGTGCCTGTGGCTTCTGGCTGAGGCGACTTACACCACACCAGGGCCTGTGGCTGCTGGCTGAGGCCAATTACACCACACCAGGGTGTGTGGCTCTTGCTCAGGCCACTTACACTACACCAGGGCCTGTGGCACTGGCTGAGGCCACTTACACCACACCAGGGCCTGTGGCTGCTGGCTGAGGCCACTTACACCACACCAGGGCCTGTGGCTGCTGGCTGAGGCCACTTACACCACACCAGGGCCTGTGGCTGCTGGCTGAGGCCACCTACACCACACCAGGGCCTGTGGCTGCTGGCTGAGGCCACTTACACCACACCAGGGCCTGTGGCTGCTGGCTGAGGCCACCTACACCACACCAGGGCCCTTTTGCTGCTGGCTGAGGCCACTTACACCACACCAGTGCCTGTGGCTTCTGGCTGAGGCGACTTACACCACACCAGGGCCTGTGGCTGCTGGCTGAGGCCACTTACACCACACCAAGGCCTGTGGCTCTTGCTCAGGCCACTCACATCACACCAGGCCCTGCGCTTCTGGCCGAGGCCATCTTCACCAAACCAGGCCTTGTGCTCCTTGCTGTGGCCATGTACAACACACCAGGCCCTGTGCTGATTCCTGAGGCCATCTTCAACAATCCAGGGCCTGTGCTGTTGGATAAATGCCAAACTGAGCCTTTGGGTTAGGGTATTATGCAAACATGCAGGTATGGTTATAGCATTGTCTTCGTAACTTCAGGTACTTGCCACCTAATCACTTGAATCCATAAATTGAGACATTGTGCTGGAGCCAGCAGCTTACGGCCATACCACCCTGAGCACGCCCAACCTCGTCTGATCTCGCAAGCTAAGCAGGGCTGGGCTTGGTTAGTACTTGGATGGGAGACTGCCTGGGAATACCTGGTGCTGTAAGCCTTTCATTTTCATGTCATTGAACCGCTTTTGATCCAGAGAAGGGGTGTATTAAAAGACCAAAAGCAGCTGCCCATTAATGAGGGCACATTAACGACACTGCTTTTGGCTCTTTTCCAATGTCTTGTGCTGCTAGCTGATGCAACCTACACCACACAAGGGCCTGAGTGACCGGCTGGGGCCACTTACACCACATCAGGGCCTGTGGCTCTGGCTGAGGCCAGTTACACCACAACAGGGCCTGTGGCTGCTGCCTGAGGCCACATACACCACACCAGGGCCTTAGTTGCTATTGAGGCCAATTACACCACACCAGGGTCTGTGGCTGCTGGCTGAGGCCACTTAGACCACACCAGGGCCTGTGGCTGCTGGCTGAGGCCACTTACACCACACCAGGGCCTGTGGCTGCTGGCTGAGGCCACTTACACCACACCAGGGCCCTTTTGCTGCTGGCTGAGGCCACTTACACCACACCAGTGCCTGTGGCTTCTGGCTGAGGCGACTTACACCACACCAGGGCCTGTGGCTGCTGGCTGAGGCCACTTACACCACACCAGTGCCTGTGGCTTCTGGCTGAGGCGACTTACACCACACCAGGGCCTGTGGCTACTGGCTGAGGCCACTTACACCACACCAGGCCCTGTGGCACTTGCTCAGGCCACTTACACCACACCAGGGCCTGTGGCTGCTGGCTGAGGCCACTTACACCACACCAGGGCCTGTGGCTGCTGGCTGAGGCCACTTACACCACACCAGGGCCTGTGGCTGCTGGCTGAGGCCACTTACACCACACCAGGGCCTGTGGCTGCTGGCTGAGGCCACTTACACCACACCAGGGCCTGTGGCTGCTGGCTGAGGCCACTTACACCACACCAGGGCCTGTGGCTGCTGGCTGAGGCCACCTACACCACACCAGGGCCTGTGGCTGCTGGCTGAGGCCACTTACACCACACCAGGGCCCTTTTGCTGCTGGCTGAGGCCACTTACACCACACCAGTGCCTGTGGCTTCTGGCTGAGGCCACTTACACCACACCAGGGCCTGTGGCTGCTGGCTGAGGCCACTTACACCACACCAAGGCCTGTGGCTCTTGCTCAGGCCACTCACATCACACCAGGCCCTGCGCTTCTGGCCGAGGCCATCTTCACCAAACCAGGCCCTGTGCTGCTTGCTGTGGCCATGTAAAACACACCAGGTCCTGTGCTGGTTCCTGAGGCCATCTTCAACAATCCAGGGCCTGTGCTGTTGGATAAATGCCAAACTGAGCCTTTGGGTTAGGGTATTATGCAAACATGCAGGTATGGTTATAGGATTGTCTTCGTAACTTCAGGTACTTGCCACCTAATCACTTGAATCCATAAATTGAGACATTGTGCTGGGGCCAGCAGCTTACGGCCATACCACCCTGAGCACGCCCGACCTCGTCTGATCTCGGAAGCTAAGCAGGGCTGGGCTTGGTTAGTACTTGGATGGGAGACTGCCTGGGAATACCTGGTGCTGTAAGCCTTTCATTTTCATGTCATTGAACCGCTTTTGATCCAGAGAAGGGGTGTATTAAAAGACCAAAAGCAGCTCCCCATTAATGAGGGCACATTAACGACATTGCTTTTGGCTGTTTTCCAATGTCTTGTGCTGCTAGCTGATACCACTTACACCACACCAGGGCCTGAGTGACCGGCTGGGGCCACTTACACCACATCAGGGCCTGTGGCTGCTGGCTGAGGCCACTTACACCACACCAGGGCCTTAGTTGCTATTGAGGCCAATTACACCACACCAGGGCCTGTGGCTGCTGGCTGAGGCCACCTACACCACACCAGGGCCTTAGTTGCTATTGAGGCCAATTACACCACACCAGGGCCTGTGGCACTGGCTGAGGCCACTTACACCACACCAGGGCCTGTGGCTGCTGGCTGAGGCCACCTACACCACACCAGGGCCTTAGTTGCTATTGAGGCCAATTACACCACACCAGGGTCTGTGGCTCTTGCTCAGGCCACTTACACCACACAAGGCCTGTGGCTGCTGGCTGCTGGCTGAGGCCACTTACACCACACAAGGGCCTGTGGCTGCTGGCTGAGGCCACTTACACCACACCAGGGCCTGTGGCTGCTGGCTGAGGCCACTTACACCACACCAGGGCCTGTGGCTGCTGACTGAGGCCATCTACACCACACCAGGGCCTGTGGCTGCTGGCTGAGGCCACTTACACCACACCAGGGCCCTTTTGCTGCTGGCTGAGGCCACTTACACCACACCAGTGCCTGTGGCTTCTGGCTGAGGCGACTTACACCACACCAGGGCCTGTGGCTGCTGGCTGAGGCCACTTACACCACACCAGGGCCTGTGGCTCTTGCTCAGGCCACTCACATCACACCAGGCCCTGCGCTTCTGGCCGAGGCCATCTTCACCAAACCAGGCCCTGTGGCACTTGCTCAGGCCACTTACACCACACCAGGGCCTGTGGCTGCTGGCTGAGGCCACTTACACCACACCAGGGCCTGTGGCTCTTACTCAGGCCACTTACACCACACCAGGGCCTGTGGCACTGGCTGAGGCCACTTAGACCACACCAGGGCCTGTGGCTGCTGGCTGAGGCCACTTCCACCACACCAGGGCCTGTGGCTGCTGGCTGAGGCCAGTTACACCAAACCAGGGCCTGTGGCTGCTTGCTGAGGCCATCTTCACCAAACCAGGCCCTGTGCTCCTTGCTGTGGCCATGTACAACACACCAGGCCCTGTGCTGGTTCCTGAGGCCATCTTCAACAATCCAGGGCCTGTGCTGTTGGATAAATGCCAAACTGAGCCTTTGGGTTAGGGTATTATGCAAACATGCAGGTATGGTTATAGGATTGTCTTCGTAACTTCAGGTACTTGCCACCTAATCACTTGAATCCATAAATTGAGACATTGTGCTGGGGCCAGCAGCTTACGGCCATACTACCCTGAGCACGCCCGACCTCGTCTGATCTCGGAAGCTAAGCAGGGCTGGGCTTGGTTAGTACTTGGATGGGAGACTGCCTGGGAATACCTGGTGCTGTAAGCCTTTCATTTTCATGTCATTGAACCGCTTTTGATCCAGAGAAGGGGTGTATTAAAAGACCAAAAGCAGCTCCCCATTAATGAGGGCACATTAACGACATTGCTTTTGGCTGTTTTCCAATGTCTTGTGCTGCTAGCTGATGCCACTTACACCACACCAGGGCCTGAGTGACCGGCTGGGGCCACTTACACCACATCAGGGCCTGTGGCTGCTGGCTGAGGCCACTTTCACCACACCAGGGCCTGTGGCTGCTGGCTGAGGCCACCTACACCACACCAGGGCATTAGTTGCTATTGAGGCCAATTACACCACACCAGGGTCTGTGGCTCTTGCTCAGGCCACTTACACCACACCAGGGCCTGTGGCTCTTGCTCAGGCCACTTACACCACACCAGGGCCTGTGGCACTGGCTGAGGCCACTTACACCACACCAGGGCCTGTGGCTGCTGGCTGAGGCCACTTACACCACACCAGGGCCTGTGGCTGCTGGCTGAGGCCACTTACACCACACCAGGGCCTGTGGCTGCTGGCTGAGGCCACCTACACCACACCAGGGCCTGTGGCTGCTGGCTGAGGCGACTTACACCACACCAGGGCCCTTTTGCTGCTGGCTGAGGCCATTTACACCACACCAGTGCCTGTGGCTGCTGGCTGAGGCCACTTACACCACACCAGGGCCTGTGGCTGCTGGCTGAGGCCAATTACACCACACCAGGGTCTGTGGCTCTTGCTCAGGCCACTTACACCACACCAGGGCCTGTGGCACTGGCTGAGGCCACTTACACCACACCAGGGCCTGTGGCTGCTGGCTGAGGCCACTTACACCACACCAGGGCCTGTGGCTGCTGGCTGAGGCCACTTACACCACACCAGGGCCTGTGGCTGCTGGCTGAGGCCACCTACACCACACCAGGGCCTGTGGCTGCTGGCTGAGGCGACTTACACCACACAAGGGCCTGTGGCTGCTGGCTGAGGCCACTTACACCACACCAAGGCCTGTGGCTCTTGCTCAGGCCACTCACATCACACCAGGCCCTGGGCTGCTTGCTGTGGCCATGTACAACACACCAGGCCCTGTGCTGGTTCCTGAGGCCATCTTCAACAATCCAGGGCCTGTGCTGTTGGATAAATGCCAAACTGAGCCTTTGGGTTAGGGTATTATGCAAACATGCAGGTATGGTTATAGGATTGTCTTCGTAACTTCAGGTACTTGCCACCTAATCACTTGAATCCATAAATTGAGACATTGTGC
Source organism: Aulonocara stuartgranti (assembly GCF_965226115.1). Taxonomy (NCBI): domain Eukaryota; kingdom Metazoa; phylum Chordata; class Actinopteri; order Cichliformes; family Cichlidae; genus Aulonocara; species Aulonocara stuartgranti. The sequence goes on along the minus strand of NC_138941.1, from coordinate 21,854,779 downwards.
TGGGGCCATCAGCTTACGGCCATACCACCCTGAGCACGCCTGACCTCGTCTGATCTCGGAAGCTAAGCAGGACTGGGCTTGGTTAGTACTTGGATGGGAGACTGCCTGGGAATACCTGGTGCTGTAAGCCTTTCATTTTCATGTCATTGAACCGCTTTTGATCCAGAGAAGGGGTGTATTAAAAGACCAAAAGCATCTGCCCATTAATGAGGGCACATTAACGACATTGCTTTTGGCTCTTTTCCAATGTCTTGTGCTGCTAGCTGATGCAACCTACACCACACAAGGGCCTGAGGGACCGGCTGGGGCCACTTACACCACATCAGGGCCTGTGGCTGCTGGCTGAGGCCACTTACACCACACCAGGGCCTGTGGCTGCTGGCTGAGGCCACCTACACCACACCAGGGCCTTAGTTGCTATTGAGGCCAATTACACCACACAAGGGCCTGTGGCTGCTGGCTGAGGCCACCTACACCACACCAGGGCCTGTGGCTGCTGGCTGAGGCCACTTACACCACACCAGGGCCCTTTTGCTGCTGGCTGAGGCCACTTACACCACACCAGTGCCTGTGGCTTCTGGCTGAGGCCACTTACACCACACCAGGGCCTGTGGCTGCTGGCTGAGGCCACTTACACCACACCAAGGCCTGTGGCTCTTGCGCAGGCCACTCACATCACACCAGGCCCTGCGCTTCTGGCCGAGGCCATCTTCACCAAACCAGGCCCTGTGCTGCTTGCTGTGGCCATGTACAACACACCAGGCCCTGTGCTGGTTCCTGAGGCCATCTTCAACAATCCAGGGCCTGTGCTGTTGGATAAATGCCAAACTGAGCCTTTGGGTTAGGGTATTATGCAAACATGCAGGTATGGTTATAGGATTGTCTTCGTAACTTCAGGTACTTGCCACCTAATCACTTGAATCCATAAATTGAGACATTGTGCTGGAGCCAGCAGCTTACGGCCATACCACCCTGAGCACGCCCGACCTCGTCTGATCTCGGAAGCTAAGCAGGGCTTGGCTTGGTTAGTACTTGGATGGGAGACTGCCTGGGAATACCTGGTGCTGTAAGCCTTTCATTTTCATGTCATTGAACCGCTTTTGATCCAGAGAAGGGGTGTATTAAAAGACCAAAAGCAGCTGCCCATTAATGAGGGCACATTAACGACACTGCTTTTGGCTCTTTTCCAATGTCTTGTGCTGCTAGCTGATGCCACCTACACCACACCAGGGCCTGAGTGACCGGCTGGGGCCACTTACACCACATCAGGGCCTGTGGCTCTGGCTGAGGCCACTTACACCACACCAGGGCCTGTGGCTGCTGGCTGAGGCCAGTTAAACCACATCAGAGCCTGTGGCTGCTGGCTGAAGCCACTTACACCACACCAGGGCCTTAGTTGCTATTGAGGCCACTTACACCACACCAGGGCCTGTGGCTGCTGGCTGAGGCCACCTACACCACACCAGGGCCTGTGGCTGCTGGCTGAGGCGACTTACACCACACCAGGGCCCTTTTGCTGCTGGCTGAGGCCACTTACACCACACCAGGGCCTGTGGCTGCTGGCTGAGGCGACTTACACCACACCAGGGCCTGTGGCTGCTGCCTGAGGCCACATACACCACACCAGGGCCTTAGTTGCTATTGAGGCCATTTACACCACACCAGGGTCTGTGGCTCTTGCTCAGGCCACTTACACCACACCAGGGCCTGTGGCACTGGCTCAGGCCGCTTAGACCACACCAGGGCCTGTGGCTGCTGGCTGAGGCCACTTACACCACACCAGGGCCTGTTGCTGCTGGCTGAGGCCACTTACACCACACCAGGGCCTGTGGCACTGGCTCAGGCCGCTTAGACCACACCAGGGCCTGTGGCTGCTGGCTGAGGCGACTTACACCACACCAGGGCCTGTTGCTGCTGGCTGAGGCCACTTACACCACACCAGGGACTGTGGCTTCTGGCTGAGCTGACTTACACCACACCAGGGCCTGTGGCTGCTGGCTGAGGCCACTTACACCACACCAGGGCCTGTGGCTCTTGCTCAGGCCACTTACACCACACCAGGGCCTGTGGCTGTTGGCTGAGGCCACTCACATCACACCAGGCCCTGCTCTTCTGGCCGAGGCCATCTTCACCAAACCAGGCCCTGTGCTGCTAGCTGTGGCCATGTACAACACCCCAGGCCCTGTGCTGGTTCCTGAGGCCATCTTCAACAATCCAGGGCCTGTGCTGTTGGATAAATGCTAAACTGAGCCTTTGGGTTAGGGTATTATGCAAACATGAAGGTAGGGTTATAGGATTGTCTTCGTAACTTCAGGTACTTGCCACCTAATCACCTGAATCCATAAATTGAGACATTGTGCTGGAGCCAGCAGCTTACGGCCATACCACCCTGAGCACTCCCGACCTCGTCTGATCTCGGAAGCTAAGCAGGGCTGGGCTTGGTTAGTACTTGGATGGGAGACTGCCTGGGAATACCTGGTGCTGTAAGCCTTTCATTTTCATGTCATTGAACCGCTTTTGATCCAGAGAAGGGGTGTATTAAAAGACCAAAAGCAGCTGCCCATTAATGAGGGCACATTAACGACACTGCTTTTGGCTCTTTTCCAATGTCTTGTGCTGCTAGCTGATGCAACCTACACCACACAAGGGCCTGAGTGACCGGCTGGGGCCACTTACACCACATCAGGGCCTGTGGCTGCTGCCTGAGGCCACATACACCACACCAGGGCCTTAGTTGCTATTGAGGCCAATTACACCACACCAGGGTCTGTGGCTGCTGGCTGAGGCCACTTAGACCACACCAGGGCCTGTGGCTGCTGGCTGAGGCCACTTACACCACACCAGGGCCTGTGGCTGCTGGCTGAGGCCATCTACACCACACCAGGGCCTGTGGCTGCTGGCTGAGGCCACTTACACCACACCAGGGCCCTTTTGCTGCTGGCTGAGGCCACTTACACCACACCAGTGCCTGTGGCTTCTGGCTGAGGCGACTTACACCACACCAGGGCCTGTGGCTGCTGGCTGAGGCCACTTACACCACACCAGGGCCTGTGGCTCTTGCTCAGGCCACTCACATCACACCAGGCCCTGCGCTTCTGGCCGAGGCCATCTTCACCAAACCAGGGCCTGTGGCTGCTGGCTGAGGCCACTTACACCACACCAGGCCCTGTGGCTCTTACTCAGGCCACTTACACCACACCAGGGCCTGTGGCACTGGCTGAGGCCACTTAGACCACACCAGGGCCTGTGGCTGCTGGCTGAGGCCACTTCCACCACACCAGGGCCTGTGGCTGCTGGCTGAGGCCACTTACACCAAACCAGGGCCTGTGGCTGCTTGCTGAGGCCATCTTCACCAAACCAGGCCCTGTGCTGCTTGCTGTGGCCATGTAAAACACACCAGGTCCTGTGCTGGTTCTTGAGGCCATCTTCAACAATCCAGGGCCTGTGCTGTTGGATAAATGCCAAACTGAGCCTTTGGGTTAGGGTATTATGCAAACATGCAGGTATAGTTATAGGATTGTCTTCGTAACTTCAGGTACTTGCCACCTAATCACTTGAATCCATAAATTGAGACATTGTGCTGGAGCCAGCAGCTTACGGCCATACCACCCTGAGCACGCCCGACCTCGTCTGATCTCGGAAGCTAAACAGGGCTGGGCTTGGTTAGTACTTGGATGGGAGACTGCCTGGGAATACCTGGTGCTGAAAGCCTTTCATTTTCATGTCATTGAACCGCTTTTGATCCAGAGAAGGGGTGTATTAAAAGACCAAAAGCAGCTCCCCATTAATGAGGGCACATTAACGACATTGCTTTTGGCTGTTTTCCAATGTCTTGTGCTGCTAGCTGATGCCACTTACACCACACCAGGGCCTGAGTGACCGGCTGGGGCCACTTACACCACATCAGGGCCTGTGGCTGCTGGCTGAGGCCACTTACACCACACCAGGGCCTTAGTTGCTATTGAGGCCAATTACACCACACCAGGGCCTGTGGCACTGGCTGAGGCCACTTACACCACACCAGGGCCTGTGGCTGCTGGCTGAGGCCACCTACACCACACCAGGGCCTTAGTTGCTATTGAGGCCAATTACACCACACCAGGGTCTGTGGCTCTTGCTCAGGCCACTTACACCACACAAGGCCTGTGGCTGCTGGCTGCTGGCTGAGGCCACTTACACCACACAAGGGCCTGTGGCTGCTGGCTGAGGCCACTTACACCACACCAGGGCCTGTGGCTGCTGGCTGAGGCCACTTACACCACACCAGGGCCTGTGGCTGCTGGCTGAGGCCACCTACACCACACCAGGGCATTAGTTGCTATTGAGGCCAATTACACCACACCAGGGTCTGTGGCTCTTGCTCAGGCCACTTACACCACACCAGGGCCTGTGGCTCTTGCTCAGGCCACTTACACCACACCAGGGCCTGTGGCACTGGCTGAGGCCACTTACACCACACCAGGGCCTGTGGCTGCTGGCTGAGGCCACTTACACCACACCAGGGCCTGTGGCTGCTGGCTGAGGCCACTTACACCACACCAGGGCCCTTTTGCTGCTGGCTGAGGCCACTTACACCACACCAGTGCCTGTGGCTTCTGGCTGAGGCGACTTACACCACACCAGGGCCTGTGGCTGCTGGCTGAGGCCAATTACACCACACCAGGGTGTGTGGCTCTTGCTCAGGCCACTTACACTACACCAGGGCCTGTGGCACTGGCTGAGGCCACTTACACCACACCAGGGCCTGTGGCTGCTGGCTGAGGCCACTTACACCACACCAGGGCCTGTGGCTGCTGGCTGAGGCCACTTACACCACACCAGGGCCTGTGGCTGCTGGCTGAGGCCACCTACACCACACCAGGGCCTGTGGCTGCTGGCTGAGGCCACTTACACCACACCAGGGCCTGTGGCTGCTGGCTGAGGCCACCTACACCACACCAGGGCCCTTTTGCTGCTGGCTGAGGCCACTTACACCACACCAGTGCCTGTGGCTTCTGGCTGAGGCGACTTACACCACACCAGGGCCTGTGGCTGCTGGCTGAGGCCACTTACACCACACCAAGGCCTGTGGCTCTTGCGCAGGCCACTCACATCACACCAGGCCCTGCGCTTCTGGCCGAGGCCATCTTCACCAAACCAGGCCCTGTGCTGCTTGCTGTGGCCATGTACAACACACCAGGCCCTGTGCTGGTTCCTGAGGCCATCTTCAACAATCCAGGGCCTGTGCTGTTGGATAAATGCCAAACTGAGCCTTTGGGTTAGGGTATTATGCAAACATGCAGGTATGGTTATAGGATTGTCTTCGTAACTTCAGGTACTTGCCACCTAATCACTTGAATCCATAAATTGAGACATTGTGCTGGAGCCAGCAGCTTACGGCCATACCACCCTGAGCACGCCCGACCTCGTCTGATCTCGGAAGCTAAGCAGGGCTGGGCTTGGTTAGTACTTGGATGGGAGACTGCCTGGGAATACCTGGTGCTGTAAGCCTTTCATTTTCATGTCATTGAACCGCTTTTGATCCAGAGAAGGGGTGTATTAAAAGACCAAAAGCAGCTGCCCATTAATGAGGGCACATTAACGACATTGCTTTTGGCTCTTTTCCAATGTCTTGTGCTGCTAGCTGATGCCACCTACACCACACCAGGGCCTGTGGCTCTGGCTGAGGCCACTTACACCACACCAGGGCCTGTGGCTGCTGGCTGAGGCCACTTACACCACACCAGGGCCTGTGGCTGCTGGCTGAGACCACCTACACCACACCAGGGCCTGTGGCTGCCTACTGAGGCGACTTACACCACACCAGGGCCTGTTGCTGCTGGCTGAGGCCACTTACACCACACCAGTGCCTGTGGCTTCTGGCTGAGGCGACTTACACCACACCAGGGCCTGTGGCTGCTGGCTGAGGCCAGTTACACCACACCAGGGCCTGTGGCTGCTGGCTGAGGCCACATACACCACACCAGGGCCTTAGTTGCTATTGAGGCCAATTACACCACACCAGGGTCTGTGGCTCTTGCTCAGGCCACTCACATCACACCAGGCCCTGCGCTTCTGGCCACTTACACCACACCAGAGCCTGTGGCTCTGGCTGAGGCCACTTACACCACACCAGGGCCTTATTTGCTATTCAGGCCAGTTACACCACACCAGGGCCTGTGGCTGCTGGCTGAGGCCACCTACACCACACCAGGGCCTTAGTTGCTATTGAGGCCAATTACACCACACCAGGGCCTGTGGCACTGGCTGAGGCCACTTACACCACACCAGGGCCTGTGGCTGCTGACTGAGGCCACCTACACCACACCAGGGCCTTAGTTGCTATTGAGGCCAATTACCCCACACCAGGGTCTGTGGCTCTTGCTCAGGCCACTTACACCACACAAGGCCTGTGGCTGCTGGCTGCTGGCTGAGGCCACTTACACCACACAAGGGCCTGTGGCTGCTGGCTGAGGCCACTTACACCACACCAGGGCCTGTGGCTGCTGGCTGAGGCCACTTACACCACACCAGGGCCTGTGGCTGCTGGCTGAGGCCACCTACACCACACCAGGGCATTAGTTGCTATTGAGGCCAATTACACCACACCAGGGCCTGTGGCTCTTGCTCAGGCCACTTACACCACACCAGGGCCTGTGGCACTGGCTGAGGCCACTTACACCACACCAGGGCCTGTGGCTGCTGGCTGAGGCCACTTACACCACACCAGGGCCTGTGGCTGCTGGCTGAGGCCACTTACACCACACCAGGGCCTGTGGCTGCTGGCTGAGGCCACCTACACCACACCAGGGCCTGTGGCTGCTGGCTGAGGCCACTTACACCACACCAGGGCCCTTTTGCTGCTGGCTGAGGCCACTTACACCACACCAGTGCCTGTGGCTTCTGGCTGAGGCGACTTACACCACACCAGGGCCTGTGGCTGCTGGCTGAGGCCAATTACACCACACCAGGGTGTGTGGCTCTTGCTCAGGCCACTTACACTACACCAGGGCCTGTGGCACTGGCTGAGGCCACTTACACCACACCAGGGCCTGTGGCTGCTGGCTGAGGCCACTTACACCACACCAGGGCCTGTGGCTGCTGGCTGAGGCCACTTACACCACACCAGGGCCTGTGGCTTCTGGCTGAGGCGACTTACACCACACCAGGGCCTGTGGCTGCTGGCTGAGGCCACTTACACCACACCAAGGCCTGTGGCTCTTGCTCAGGCCACTCACATCACACCAGGCCCTGCGCTTCTGGCCGAGGCCATCTTCACCAAACCAGGCCCTGTGCTCCTTGCTGTGGCCATGTACAACACACCAGGCCCTGTGCTGGTTCCTGAGGCCATCTTCAACAATCCAGGGCCTGTGCTGTTGGATAAATGCCAAACTGAGCCTTTGGGTTAGGGTATTATGCAAACATGCAGGTATGGTTATAGCATTGTCTTCGTAACTTCAGGTACTTGCCACCTAATCACTTGAATCCATAAATTGAGACATTGTGCTGGAGCCAGCAGCTTACGGCCATACCACCCTGAGCACTCCCGACCTCGTCTGATCTCGGAAGCTAAGCAGGGCTGGGCTTGGTTAGTACTTGGATGGGAGACTGCCTGGGAATACCTGGTGCTGTAAGCCTTTCATTTTCATGTCATTGAACCGCTTTTGATCCAGAGAAGGGGTGTATTAAAAGACCAAAAGCAGCTGCCCATTAATGAGGGCACATTAACGACACTGCTTTTGGCTCTTTTCCAATGTCTTGTGCTGCTAGCTGATGCAACCTACACCACACAAGGGCCTGAGTGACCGGCTGGGGCCACTTACACCACATCAGGGCCTGTGGCTGCTGCCTGAGGCCACATACACCACACCAGGGCCTTAGTTGCTATTGAGGCCAATTACACCACACCAGGGTCTGTGGCTGCTGGCTGAGGCCACTTAGACCACACCAGGGCCTGTGGCTGCTGGCTGAGGCCACTTACACCACACCAGGGCCTGTGGCTGCTGGCTGAGGCCATCTACACCACACCAGGGCCTGTGGCTGCTGGCTGAGGCCACTTACACCACACCAGGGCCCTTTTGCTGCTGGCTGAGGCCACTTACACCACACCAGTGCCTGTGGCTTCTGGCTGAGGCGACTTACACCACACCAGGGCCTGTGGCTGCTGGCTGAGGCCACTTACACCACACCAGGGCCTGTGGCTCTTGCTCAGGCCACTCACATCACACCAGGCCCTGCGCTTCTGGCCGAGGCCATCTTCACCAAACCAGGGCCTGTGGCTGCTGGCTGAGGCCACTTACACCACACCAGGCCCTGTGGCTCTTACTCAGGCCACTTACACCACACCAGGGCCTGTGGCACTGGCTGAGGCCACTTACACCACACCAGGGCCTGTGGCTGCTGGCTGAGGCCACTTCCACCACACCAGGGCCTGTGGCTGCTGGCTGAGGCCACTTACACCAAACCAGGGCCTGTGGCTGCTTGCTGAGGCCATCTTCACCAAACCAGGCCCTGTGCTGCTTGCTGTGGCCATGTAAAACACACCAGGTCCTGTGCTGGTTCTTGAGGCCATCTTCAACAATCCAGGGCCTGTGCTGTTGGATAAATGCCAAACTGAGCCTTTGGGTTAGGGTATTATGCAAACATGCAGGTATAGTTATAGGATTGTCTTCGTAACTTCAGGTACTTGCCACCTAATCACTTGAATCCATAAATTGAGACATTGTGCTGGAGCCAGCAGCTTACGGCCATACCACCCTGAGCACGCCCGACCTCGTCTGATCTCGGAAGCTAAACAGGGCTGGGCTTGGTTAGTACTTGGATGGGAGACTGCCTGGGAATACCTGGTGCTGAAAGCCTTTCATTTTCATGTCATTGAACCGCTTTTGATCCAGAGAAGGGGTGTATTAAAAGACCAAAAGCAGCTCCCCATTAATGAGGGCACATTAACGACATTGCTTTTGGCTGTTTTCCAATGTCTTGTGCTGCTAGCTGATGCCACTTACACCACACCAGGGCCTGAGTGACCGGCTGGGGCCACTTACACCACATCAGGGCCTGTGGCTGCTGGCTGAGGCCACTTACACCACACCAGGGCCTTAGTTGCTATTGAGGCCAATTACACCACACCAGGGCCTGTGGCACTGGCTGAGGCCACTTACACCACACCAGGGCCTGTGGCTGCTGGCTGAGGCCACCTACACCACACCAGGGCCTTAGTTGCTATTGAGGCCAATTACACCACACCAGGGTCTGTGGCTCTTGCTCAGGCCACTTACACCACACAAGGCCTGTGGCTGCTGGCTGCTGGCTGAGGCCACTTACACCACACAAGGGCCTGTGGCTGCTGGCTGAGGCCACTTACACCACACCAGGGCCTGTGGCTGCTGGCTGAGGCCACTTACACCACACCAGGGCCTGTGGCTGCTGGCTGAGGCCACTTACACCACACCAGGGCCTTATTTGCTATTGAGGCCACTTACACCACACCAGGGCCTGTGGCTCTTGCTCAGGCCACTCACATCACACCAGGCCCTGCGCTTCTGGCCGAGGCCATCTTCACCAAACCAGGCCCTGTGCTGCTAGCTGTGGCCATGTACAACACACCAGGCCCTGTGCTGGTTCCTGAGGCCATCTTCAACAATCCAGGGCCTGTGCTGTTGGATAAATGCTAAACTGAGCCTTTGGGTTAGGGTATTATGCAAACATGAAGGTAGGGTTATAGGATTGTCTTCGTAACTTCAGGTACTTGCCACCTAATCACCTGAATCCATAAATTGAGACATTGTGCTGGGGCCAGCAGCTTACGGCCATACCACCCTGAGCACGCCCGACCTCGTCTGATCTCGGAAGCTGAGCAGGGCTGGGCTTGGTTAGTACTTGGATGGGAGACTGCCTGGGAATACCTGGTGCTGTAAGCCTTTCATTTTCATGTCATTGAACCGCTTTTGATCCAGAGAAGGGGTGTATTAAAAGACCAAAAGCAGCTGCCCATTAATGAGGGCACATTAACGACATTGCTTTTGGCTGTTTTCCAATGTCTTGTGCTGCTAGCTGATGCCACCTACACCACACCAGGGCCTGAGTGACCGGCTGGGGCCACTTACACCACATCAGGGCCTGTGGCTCTGGCTGAGGCCACTTACACCACACCAGGGCCTGTGGCTGCTGGCTGAGGCCACTTACACCACACCAGGGCCTGTGGCTGCTGGCTGAGGCCACTTACACCACACCAGGGCCTTAGTTGCTATTGAGGCCAATTACACCACACCATGGTCTGTGGCTCTTGCTCAGGCCACTTACACCACACCAGGGCCTGTGGCACTGGCTGAGGCCACTTACACCACACCAGGGCCTGTGGCTGCTGGCTGAGGCCACTTACACCACACAAGGGCTTGTGGCTGCTGGCTGAGGCCACCTACACCACACCAGGGCCTGTGGCTGCTGGCTGAGGCCACCTACACCACACCAGGGCATTAGTTGCTATTGAGGCCAATTACACCACACCAGGGTCTGTGGCTCTTGCTCAGGCCACTTACACCACACCAGGGCCTGTGGCTCTTGCTCAGGCCACTTACACCACACCAGGGCCTGTGGCTGCTGGCTGAGGCCACCTACACCACACCAGGGCATTAGTTGCTATTGAGGCCAATTACACCACACCAGGGTCTGTGGCTCTTGCTCAGGCCACTTACACCACACCAGGGCCTGTGGCTCTTGCTCAGGCCACTTACACCACACCAGGGCCTGTGGCACTGGCTGAGGCCACTTACACCACACCAGGGCCTGTGGCACTGGCTGAGGCCACTTACACCACACCAGGGCCTGTGGCACTGGCTGAGGCCACTTACACCACACCAGGGCCTGTGGCTGCTGGGTGAGGCCACTTACACCACACCAGGGCCTGTGGCTGCTGGCTGAGGCCATCTACACCACACCAGGGCCTGTGGCTGCTGGCTGAGGCGACTTACACCACACCAGGGCCCTTTTGCTGCTGGCTGAGGCCACTTACACCACACCAGGGCCTGTGGCTGCTGGCTGAGGCCACCTACACCACACCAGGGCCTTAGTTGCTATTGAGGCCAATTACACCACACCAGGGTCTGTGGCTCTTGCTCAGGCCACTTACACCACACCAGGCCTGTGGCACTTGCTCAGGCCACTTACACCACACCAGGGCCTGTGGCTGCTGGCTGAGGCCACTTACACCACACCAGGGCCTGTGGCTGCTGGCTGAGGCCACCTACACCACACCAGGGCATTAGTTGCTATTGAGGCCAATTACACCACACCAGGGTCTGTGGCTCTTGCTCAGGCCACTTACACCACACCAGGGCCTGTGGCTCTTGCTCAGGCCACTTACACCACACCAGGGCCTGTGGCTGCTGGCTGAGGCCACCTACACCACACCAGGGCCTGTGGCTGCTGGCTGAGGCCACTTACACCACACCAGTGCCTGTGGCTTCTGGCTGAGGCCACTTACACCACACCAGGGCCTGTGGCTCTTGCTCAGGCCACTTACACCACACCAGGGCCTGTGGCTCTTGCTCAGGCCACTTACACCACACCAGGGCCTGTGGCTCTTGCTCAGGCCACTCATATCACACCAGGCCCTGTGCTTCTGGCTGAGGCCACTTAGACCACACCAGGGCCTGTGGCTGCTGGCTGAGGCCACTTACACCACACCAGGGCCTGTGGCTGCTGGCTGAGGCCATCTACACCACACCAGGGCCTGTGGCTGCTGGCTGAGGCGACTTACACCACACCAGGGCCCTTTTGCTGCTGGCTGAGGCCACTTACACCACACCAGTGCCTGTGGCTTCTGGCTGAGGCGACTTACACCACACCAGGGCCTGTGGCTGCTGGCTGAGGCCACTTACACCACACCAGGGCCTGTGGCTCTTGCTCAGGCCACTCAGATCACACCAGGCCCTGCGCTTCTGGCCGAGGCCATCTTCACCAAACCAGGCCCTGTGGCTCTTGCTCAGGCCACTTACACCACACCAGGGCCTGTGGCTCTGGCTTAGGCCACTTACACCACACCAGGGCCTGTGGCACTTGCTCAGGCCACTTACACCACACCAGGGCCTGTGGCTGCTGGCTGAGGCCACTTACACCACACCAGGGCCTGTGGCTCTTACTCAGGCCACTTACACCACACCAGGGCCTGTGGCACTGGCTGAGGCCACTTACACCACACCAGGGCCTGTGGCTGCTGGCTGAGGCCACTTACACCACACCAGGGCCTGTGGCTGCTGGCTGAGGCCACCTACACCACACCAGGGCCTGTGGCTGCTGGCTGAGGCCACTTACACCACACCAGGGCCTGTGGCTGCTGGCTGAAGCCACTTACACCACACCAGGGCCTTAGTTGCTATTGAGGCCACTTACACCACACCAGGGCCTGTGGCTGCTGGCTGAGGCCACCTACACCACACCAGGGCCCTTTTGCTGCTGGCTGAGGCCACTTACACCACACCAGGGCCTTAGTTGCTATTGAGGCCAATTACACCACACCATGGTCTGTGGCTCTTGCTCAGGCCACTTACACCACACCAGGGCCTGTGGCACTGGCTGAGGCCACTTACACCACACCAGGGCCTGTGGCTGCTGGCTGAGGCCACTTACACCACACAAGGGTTTGTGGCTGCTGGCTGAGGCCACCTACACCACACCAGGGCCTGTGGCTGCTGGCTGAGGCCACCTACACCACACCAGGGCCTGTGGCTGCTGGCTGAGGCCACTTACACCACACCAGGGCCTTAGTTGCTATTGAGGCCAATTACACCACACCATGGTCTGTGGCTCTTGCTCAGGCCACTTACACCACACCAGGGCCTGTGGCTGCTGGCTGAGGCCACTTACACCACACCAGGGCCTGTGGCTGCTGGCTGAGACCACCTACACCACACCAGGGCCTGTGGCTGCTTGCTGAGGCGACTTACACCACACCAGGGCCTGTTGCTGCTGGCTGAGGCCACTTACACCACACCAGTGCCTGTGGCTTCTGGCTGAGGTGACTTACACCACACCAGGGCCTGTTGCTGCTGGCTGAGGCCACTTACACCACACCAGGGCCTGTGGCTGCTGGCTCAGGCCACTCATATCAAACCAGGTCCTGTGCTTCTGGCCGAGGCCATCTTCACCAAACCAGGCCCTGTGCTGCTAGCTGAGGCGACTTACACCACATCAGGGCCTGTGGCTCTGGCTGAGGCCACTTACACCACACCAGGGCCTGTGGCTGCTGGCTGAGGCCAGTTACACCACACCAGGGCCTGTGGCTGCTGGCTGAGGCCACATACACCACACCAGGGCCTTAGTTGCTATTGAGGCCAATTACACCACACCAGGGTCTGTGGCTCTTGCTCAGGCCACTCACATCACACCAGGCCCTGCGCTTCTGGCCACTTACACCACACCAGGGCCTGTGGCTGCTGGCTGAGGCCACTTACACCATACCAGGGCCTGTGGCTGTTGGCTGAGGCCACTTACACCAAACCAGGCCCTGTGCTGCTTGCTGTGGCCATGTAAAACACACCAGGTCCTGTGCTGGTTCTTGAGGCCATCTTCAACAATCCAGGGCCTGTGCTGTTGGATAAATGCCAAACTGAGCCTTTTGGTTAGGGTATTATGCAAACATGCAGGTATGGTTATAGGATTGTCTTCGTAACTTCAGGTACTTGCCACCTAATCACTTGAATCCATAAATTGAGACATTGTGCTGGGGCCATCAGCTTACGGCCATACCACCCTGAGCACGCCTGACCTCGTCTGATCTCGGAAGCTAAGCAGGGCTGGGCTTGGTTAGTACTTGGATGGGAGACTGCCTGGGAATACCTGGTGCTGTAAGCCTTTCATTTTCATGTCATTGAACCGCTTTTGATCCAGAGAAGGGGTGTATTAAAAGACCAAAAGCATCTGCCCATTAATGAGGGCACATTAACGACATTGCTTTTGGCTCTTTTCCAATGTCTTGTGCTGCTAGCTGATGCAACCTACACCACACAAGGGCCTGAGGGACCGGCTGGGGCCACTTACACCACATCAGGGCCTGTGGCTGCTGGCTGAGGCCACTTACACCACACCAGGGCCTGTGGCTGCTGGCTGAGGCCACTTACACCACACCAGGGCCTTAGTTGCTATTGAGGCCAATTACACCACACCAGGGCCTGTGTCACTGGCTGAGGCCACTTACACCACACAAGGGCCTGTGGCTGCTGGCTGAGGCCACCTACACCACACCAGGGCCTGTGGCTGCTGGCTGAGGCCACTTACACCACACCAGGGCCCTTTTGCTGCTGGCTGAGGCCACTTACACCACACCAGTGCCTGTGGCTTCTGGCTGAGGCGACTTACACCACACCAGGGCCTGTGGCTGCTGGCTGAGGCCACTTACACCACACCAGGGCCTGTGGCTGCTGGCTGAGGCCACCTACACCACACCAGGGCATTAGTTGCTATTGAGGCCAATTACACCACACCAGGGTCTGTGGCTCTTGCTCAGGCCACTTACACCACACCAGGGCCTGTGGCTCTTGCTCAGGCCACTTACACCACACCAGGGCCTGTGGCTGCTGGCTGAGGCCACTTACACCACACCAGGGCCTTATTTGCTATTGAGGCCACTTACACCACACCAGGGCCTGTGGCTCTTGCTCAGGCCACTCACATCACACCAGGCCCTGCGCTTCTGGCCGAGGCCATCTTCACCAAACCAGGCCCTGTGCTGCTAGCTGTGGCCATGTACAACACACCAGGCCCTGTGCTGGTTCCTGAGGCCATCTTCAACAATCCAGGGCCTGTGCTGTTGGATAAATGCTAAACTGAGCCTTTGGGTTAGGGTATTATGCAAACATGAAGGTAGGGTTATAGGATTGTCTTCGTAACTTCAGGTACTTGCCACCTAATCACCTGAATCCATAAATTGAGACATTGTGCTGGGGCCAGCAGCTTACGGCCATACCACCCTGAGCACGCCCGACCTCGTCTGATCTCGGAAGCTGAGCAGGGCTGGGCTTGGTTAGTACTTCGATGGGAGACTGCCTGGGAATACCTGGTGCTGTAAGCCTTTCATTTTCATGTCATTGAACCGCTTTTGATCCAGAGAAGGGGTGTATTAAAAGACCAAAAGCAGCTGCCCATTAATGAGGGCACATTAACGACATTGCTTTTGGCTGTTTTCCAATGTCTTGTGCTGCTAGCTGATGCCACTTACACCACACAAGGGCCTGTGGCTGCTGGCTGAGGCCACCTACACCACACCAGGGCCTGTGGCTGCTGGCTGAGGCCACTTACACCACACCAGGGCCCTTTTGCTGCTGGCTGAGGCCACTTACACCACACCAGTGCCTGTGGCTTCTGGCTGAGGCGACTTACACCACACCAGGGCCTGTGGCTGCTGGCTGAGGCCACTTACACCACACCAGGGCCTGTGGCTGCTGGCTGAGGCCACTTACACCACACCAGGGCATTAGTTGCTATTGAGGCCAATTACACCACACCAGGGTCTGTGGCTCTTGCTCAGGCCACTTACACCACACCAGGGCCTGTGGCTCTTGCTCAGGCCACTTACACCACACCAGGGCCTGTGGCTGCTGGCTGAGGCCACTTACACCACACCAGGGCCTTATTTGCTATTGAGGCCACTTACACCACACCAGGGCCTGTGGCTCTTGCTCAGGCCACTCACATCACACCAGGCCCTGCGCTTCTGGCCGAGGCCATCTTCACCAAACCAGGCCCTGTGCTGCTAGCTGTGGCCATGTACAACACACCAGGCCCTGTGCTGGTTCCTGAGGCCATCTTCAACAATCCAGGGCCTGTGCTGTTGGATAAATGCTAAACTGAGCCTTTGGGTTAGGGTATTATGCAAACATGAAGGTAGGGTTATAGGATTGTCTTCGTAACTTCAGGTACTTGCCACCTAATCACCTGAATCCATAAATTGAGACATTGTGCTGGGGCCAGCAGCTTACGGCCATACCACCCTGAGCACGCCCGACCTCGTCTGATCTCGGAAGCTGAGCAGGGCTGGGCTTGGTTAGTACTTCGATGGGAGACTGCCTGGGAATACCTGGTGCTGTAAGCCTTTCATTTTCATGTCATTGAACCGCTTTTGATCCAGAGAAGGGGTGTATTAAAAGACCAAAAGCAGCTGCCCATTAATGAGGGCACATTAACGACATTGCTTTTGGCTGTTTTCCAATGTCTTGTGCTGCTAGCTGATGCCACCTACACCACACCAGGGCCTGAGTGACCGGCTGGGGCCACTTACACCACATCAGGGCCTGTGGCTCTGGCTGAGGCCACTTACACCACACCAGTGCCTGTGGCTGCTGGCTGAGGCCACTTACACCACACCAGGGCCTGTGGCTGCTGGCTGAGGCCACTTACACCACACCAGGGCCTTAGTTGCTATTGAGGCCAATTACACCACACCATGGTCTGTGGCTCTTGCTCAGGCCACTTACACCACACCAGGGCCTGTGGCACTGGCTGAGGCCACTTACACCACACCAGGGCCTGTGGCTGCTGGCTGAGGCCACTTACACCACACAAGGGCTTGTGGCTGCTGGCTGAGGCCACCTACACCACACCAGGGCCTGTGGCTGCTGGCTGAGGCCACCTACACCACACCAGGGCCTGTGGCTCTTGCTCAGGCCACTTACACCACACCAGGGCCTGTGGCTCTTGCTCAGGCCACTTACACCACACCAGGGCCTGTGGCTCTTGCTCAGGCCACTCATATCACACCAGGCCCTGTGCTTCTGGCTGAGGCCACTTAGACCACACCAGGGCCTGTGGCTGCTGGCTGAGGCCACTTACACCAAACCAGGGCCTGTGGCTGCTGGCTGAGGCCATCTACACCACACCAGGGCCTGTGGCTGCTGGCTGAGGCGACTTACACCACACCAGGGCCCTTTTGCTGCTGGCTGAGGCCACTTACACCACACCAGTGCCTGTGGCTTCTGGCTGAGGCGACTTACACCACACCAGGGCCTGTGGCTGCTGGCTGAGGCCACTTACACCACACCAGGGCCTGTGGCTCTTGCTCAGGCCACTCACATCACACCAGGCCCTGCGCATCTGGCCGAGGCCATCTTCACCAAACCAGGCCCTGTGGCTCTTGCTCAGGCCATTTACACCACACCAGGGCCTGTGGCTCTGGCTTAGGCCACTTACACCACACCAGGGCCTGTGGCTCTTGCTCAGGCCACTTACACCACACCAGGGCCTGTGGCTCTGGCTTAGGCCACTTACACCACACCAGGCCCTGTGGCTCTTGCTCAGGCCACTTACACCACACCAGGGCCTGTGGCTGCTGGCTGAGGCCACCTACACCACACCAGGGCCTTAGTTGCTATTGAGGCCAATTACACCACACCAGGGTCTGTGGCTCTTGCTCAGGCCACTTATACCACACCAGGGCCTGTGGCACTGGCTGAGGCCACTTACACCACACCAGGGCCTGTGGCTGCTGGCTGAGGCCACTTACACCACACCAGGGCCTGTGGCTGCTGGCTGAGGCCACCTACACCACACCAGGGCATTAGTTGCTATTGAGGCCAATTACACCACACCAGGGTCTGTGGCTCTTGCTCAGGCCACTTACACCACACCAGGGCCTGTGGCTCTTGCTCAGGCCACTTACACCACACCAGGGCCTGTGGCTGCTGGCTGAGGCCACTTACACCACACCAGGGCCTGTGGCTGCTGGCTGAGGCCACCTACACCACACCAGGGCCTGTGGCTGCTGGCTGAGGCCACTTACACCACACCAGTGCCTGTGGCTTCTGGCTGAGGCGACTTGCACCACACCAGGGCCTGTGGCTGCTGGCTGAGGCCACTTACACCACACCAAGGCCTGTGGCTCTTGCTCAGGCCACTCACATCACACCAGGCCCTGCGCTTCTGGCCGAGGCCATCTTCACCAAACCAGGCCCTGTGCTCCTTGCTGTGGCCATGTACAACACACCAGGCCCTGTGTTGGTTCCTGAGGCCATCTTCAACAATCCAGGGCCTGTGCTGTTGGATAAATGCCAAACTGAGCCTTTGGGTTAGGGTATTATGCAAACATGCAGGTATGGTTATAGCATTGTCTTCGTAACTTCAGGTACTTGCCACCTAATCACTTGAATCCATAAATTGAGACATTGTGCTGGAGCCAGCAGCTTACGGCCATACCACCCTGAGCACGCCCGACCTCGTCTGATCTCGGAAGCTAAGCAGGGCTGGGCTTGGTTAGTACTTGGATGGGAGACTGCCTGGGAATACCTGGTGCTGTAAGCCTTTGATTTTCATGTCATTGAACCGCTTTTGATCCAGAGAAGGGGTGTATTAAAAGACCAAAAGCAGCTGCCCATTAATGAGGGCACATTAACGACATTGCTTTTGGCTCTTTTCCAATGTCTTGTGCTGCTAGCTGATGCAACCTACACCACACAAGGGCCTGAGTGACCGGCTGGGGACACTTACACCACATCAGGGCCTGTGGCTCTGGCTGAGGCCACTTTCACCACACCAGGGCCTGTGGCTGCTGGCTGAGGCCACCTACACCACACCAGGGCATTAGTTGCTATTGAGGCCAATTACACCACACCAGGGTCTGTGGCTCTTGCTCAGGCCACTTACACCACACCAGGGCCTGTGGCTCTTGCTCAGGCCACTTACACCACACCAGGGCCTGTGGCTCTTGCTCAGGCCACTCATATCACACCAGGCCCTGTGCTTCTGGCTGAGGCCACTTAGACCACACCAGGGCCTGTGGCTGCTGGCTGAGGCCACTTACACCACACCAGGGCCTGTGGCTGCTGGCTGAGGCCATCTACACCACACCAGGGCCTGTGGCTGCTGGCTGAGGCGACTTACACCACACCAGGGCCCTTTTGCTGCTGGCTGAGGCCACTTACACCACACCAGTGCCTGTGGCTTCTGGCTGAGGCGACTTACACCACACCAGGGCCTGTGGCTGCTGGCTGAGGCCACTTAAACCACACCAGGGCCTGTGGCTGCTGGCTTAGGCCACCTACACCACACCAGGGCCTTAGTTGCTATTGAGGCCAATTACACCACACCATGGTCTGTGGCTCTTGCTCAGGCCACTTACACCACACCAGGGCCTGTGGCACTGGCTGAGGCCACTTACACCACACCAGGGCCTGTGGCTGCTGGCTGAGGCCACTTACACCACACAAGGGCTTGTGGCTGCTGGCTGAGGCCACCTACACCACACCAGGGCCTGTGGCTGCTGGCTGAGGCCACCTACACCACACCAGGGCCTGTGGCTCTTGCTCAGGCCACTTACACCACACCAGGGCCTGTGGCTCTTGCTCAGGCCACTTACACCACACCAGGGCCTGTGGCTCTTGCTCAGGCCACTCACATCACACCAGGCCCTGTGCTTCTGGCTGAGGCCACTTAGACCACACCAGGGCCTGTGGCTGCTGGCTGAGGCCACTTACACCACACCAGGGCCTGTGGCTGCTGGCTGAGGCCATCTACACCACACCAGGGCCTGTGGCTGCTGGCTGAGGCGACTTACACCACACCAGGGCCCTTTTGCTGCTGGCTGAGGCCACTTACACCACACCAGTGCCTGTGGCTTCTGGCTGAGGCGACTTACACCACACCAGGGCCTGTGGCTGCTGGCTGAGGCGACTTACACCACACCAGGCCCTGCGCTTCTGGCCGAGGCCATCTTCACCAAACCAGGCCCTGTGGCTCTTGCTCAGGCCACTTACACCACACCAGGGCCTGTGGCTCTGGCTTAGGCCACTTACACCACACCAGGGCCTGTGGCACTTGCTCAGGCCACTTACACCACACCAGGGCCTGTGGCTGCTGGCTGAGGCCACTTACACCACACCAGGGCCTGTGGCTCTTACTCAGGCCACTTACACCACACCAGGGCCTGTGGCACTGGCTGAGGCCACTTAGACCACACCAGGGCCTGTGGCTGCTGGCTGAGGCCACTTACACCACACCAGGGCCTGTGGCTGCTGGCTGAGGCCACTTACACCAAACCAGGGCCTGTGGCTGCTTGCTGAGGCCATCTTCACCAAACCAGGCCCTGTGCTGCTTGCTGTGGCCATGTACAACACATCAGGCCCTGTGCTGGTTCTTGAGGCCATCTTCAACAATCCAGGGCCTGTGCTGTTGGATAAATGCCAAACTGAGCCTTTGGGTTAGGGTATTATGCAAACATGCAGGTATGGTTATAGGATTGTCTTCGTAACTTCAGGTACTTGCCACCTAATCACTTGAATCCATAAATTGAGACATTGTGCTGGGGCCAGCAGCTTACGGCCATACCACCCTAAGCACGCCCGACCTCATCTGATCTCGGAAGCTAAGCAGGGCTGGGCTTGGTTAGTACTTGGATGGGAGACTGCCTGGGAATACCTGGTGCTGTAAGCCTTTCATTTTCATGTCATTGAACCGCTTTTGATCCAGAGAAGGGGTGTATTAAAAGACCAAAAGCAGCTCCCCATTAATGAGGGCACATTAACGACATTGCTTTTGGCTCTTTTCCAATGTCTTGTGCTGCTAGCTGATGCCACCTACACCACACCAGGGCCTGAGTGACCGGCTGGGGCCACTTACACCACATCAGGGCCTGTTGCTCTGGCTGAGGCCAGTTACACCACAACAGGGCTTGTGGCTGCTGGCTGAGGCCACCTACACCACACCAGGGCCTGTGGCTGCTGGCTGAGGCCACCTACACCACACCAGGGCCTTAGTTGCTATTGAGGCCAATTACACCACACCATGGTCTGTGGCTCTTGCTCAGGCCACTTACACCACACCAGGGCCTGTGGCACTGGCTGAGGCCACTTACACCACACCAGGGCCTGTGGCTGCTGGCTGAGGCCACTTACACCACACAAGGGCTTGTGGCTGCTGGCTGAGGCCACCTACACCACACCAGGGCCTGTGGCTGCTGGCTGAGGCCACCTACACCACACCAGGGCCTGTGGCTCTTGCTCAGGCCACTTACACCACACCAGGGCCTGTGGCTCTTGCTCAGGCCACTTACACCACACCAGGGCCTGTGGCTCTTGCTCAGGCCACTCATATCACACCAGGCCCTGTGCTTCTGGCTGAGGCCACTTAGACCACACCAGGGCCTGTGGCTGCTGGCTGAGGCCACTTACACCACACCAGGGCCTGTGGCTGCTGGCTGAGGCCATCTACACCACACCAGGGCCTGTGGCTGCTGGCTGAGGCGACTTACACCACACCAGGGCCCTTTTGCTGCTGGCTGAGGCCACTTACACCACACCAGTGCCTGTGGCTTCTGGCTGAGGCGACTTACACCACACCAGGGCCTGTGGCTGCTGGCTGAGGCCACTTACACCACACCAGGGCCTGTGGCTCTTGCTCAGGCCACTCACATCACACCAGGCCCTGCGCTTCTGGCCGAGGCCATCTTCACCAAACCAGGCCCTGTGGCTCTTGCTCAGGCCATTTACACCACACCAGGGCCTGTGGCTCTGGCTTAGGCCACTTACACCACACCAGGGCCTGTGGCTCTTGCTCAGGCCACTTACACCACACCAGGGCCTGTGGCTCTGGCTTAGGCCACTTACACCACACCAGGCCCTGTGGCTCTTGCTCAGGCCACTTACACCACACCAGGGCCTGTGGCTGCTGGCTGAGGCCACCTACACCACACCAGGGCCTTAGTTGCTATTGAGGCCAATTACACCACACCAGGGTCTGTGGCTCTTGCTCAGGCCACTTATACCACACCAGGGCCTGTGGCACTGGCTGAGGCCACTTACACCACACCAGGGCCTGTGGCTGCTGGCTGAGGCCACTTACACCACACCAGGGCCTGTGGCTGCTGGCTGAGGCCACCTACACCACACCAGGGCATTAGTTGCTATTGAGGCCAATTACACCACACCAGGGTCTGTGGCTCTTGCTCAGGCCACTTACACCACACCAGGGCCTGTGGCTCTTGCTCAGGCCACTTACACCACACCAGGGCCTGTGGCTGCTGGCTGAGGCCACTTACACCACACCAGGGCCTGTGGCTGCTGGCTGAGGCCACCTACACCACACCAGGGCCTGTGGCTGCTGGCTGAGGCCACTTACACCACACCAGTGCCTGTGGCTTCTGGCTGAGGCGACTTGCACCACACCAGGGCCTGTGGCTGCTGGCTGAGGCCACTTACACCACACCAAGGCCTGTGGCTCTTGCTCAGGCCACTCACATCACACCAGGCCCTGCGCTTCTGGCCGAGGCCATCTTCACCAAACCAGGCCCTGTGCTCCTTGCTGTGGCCATGTACAACACACCAGGCCCTGTGCTGGTTCCTGGGGCCATCTTCAACAATCCAGGGCCTGTGCTGTTGGATAAATGCCAAACTGAGCCTTTGGGTTAGGGTATTATGCAAACATGCAGGTATGGTTATAGCATTGTCTTCGTAACTTCAGGTACTTGCCACCTAATCACTTGAATCCATAAATTGAGACATTGTGCTGGAGCCAGCAGCTTACGGCCATACCACCCTGAGCACGCCCGACCTCGTCTGATCTCGGAAGCTAAGCAGGGCTGGGCTTGGTTAGTACTTGGATGGGAGACTGCCTGGGAATACCTGGTGCTGTAAGCCTTTGATTTTCATGTCATTGAACCGCTTTTGATCCAGAGAAGGGGTGTATTAAAAGACCAAAAGCAGCTGCCCATTAATGAGGGCACATTAACGACATTGCTTTTGGCTCTTTTCCAATGTCTTGTGCTGCTAGCTGATGCAACCTACACCACACAAGGGCCTGAGTGACCGGCTGGGGACACTTACACCACATCAGGGCCTGTGGCTCTGGCTGAGGCCACTTTCACCACACCAGGGCCTGTGGCTGCTGGCTGAGGCCACCTACACCACACCAGGGCATTAGTTGCTATTGAGGCCAATTACACCACACCAGGGTCTGTGGCTCTTGCTCAGGCCACTTACACCACACCAGGGCCTGTGGCTCTTGCTCAGGCCACTCATATCACACCAGGCCCTGTGCTTCTGGCTGAGGCCACTTAGACCACACCAGGGCCTGTGGCTGCTGGCTGAGGCCACTTACACCACACCAGGGCCTGTGGCTGCTGGCTGAGGCCATCTACACCACACCAGGGCCTGTGGCTGCTGGCTGAGGCGACTTACACCACACCAGGGCCCTTTTGCTGCTGGCTGAGGCCACTTACACCACACCAGTGCCTGTGGCTTCTGGCTGAGGCGACTTACACCACACCAGGGCCTGTGGCTGCTGGCTGAGGCCACTTAAACCACACCAGGGCCTGTGGCTGCTGGCTTAGGCCACCTACACCACACCAGGGCCTTAGTTGCTATTGAGGCCAATTACACCACACCATGGTCTGTGGCTCTTGCTCAGGCCACTTACACCACACCAGGGCCTGTGGCACTGGCTGAGGCCACTTACACCACACCAGGGCCTGTGGCTGCTGGCTGAGGCCACTTACACCACACAAGGGCTTGTGGCTGCTGGCTGAGGCCACCTACACCACACCAGGGCCTGTGGCTGCTGGCTGAGGCCACCTACACCACACCAGGGCCTGTGGCTCTTGCTCAGGCCACTTACACCACACCAGGGCCTGTGGCTCTTGCTCAGGCCACTTACACCACACCAGGGCCTGTGGCTCTTGCTCAGGCCACTCACATCACACCAGGCCCTGTGCTTCTGGCTGAGGCCACTTAGACCACACCAGGGCCTGTGGCTGCTGGCTGAGGCCACTTACACCACACCAGGGCCTGTGGCTGCTGGCTGAGGCCATCTACACCACACCAGGGCCTGTGGCTGCTGGCTGAGGCGACTTACACCACACCAGGGCCCTTTTGCTGCTGGCTGAGGCCACTTACACCACACCAGTGCCTGTGGCTTCTGGCTGAGGCGACTTACACCACACCAGGGCCTGTGGCTGCTGGCTGAGGCGACTTACACCACACCAGGCCCTGCGCTTCTGGCCGAGGCCATCTTCACCAAACCAGGCCCTGTGGCTCTTGCTCAGGCCACTTACACCACACCAGGGCCTGTGGCTCTGGCTTAGGCCACTTACACCACACCAGGGCCTGTGGCACTTGCTCAGGCCACTTACACCACACCAGGGCCTGTGGCTGCTGGCTGAGGCCACTTACACCACACCAGGGCCTGTGGCTCTTACTCAGGCCACTTACACCACACCAGGGCCTGTGGCACTGGCTGAGGCCACTTAGACCACACCAGGGCCTGTGGCTGCTGGCTGAGGCCACTTACACCACACCAGGGCCTGTGGCTGCTGGCTGAGGCCACTTACACCAAACCAGGGCCTGTGGCTGCTTGCTGAGGCCATCTTCACCAAACCAGGCCCTGTGCTGCTTGCTGTGGCCATGTACAACACATCAGGCCCTGTGCTGGTTCTTGAGGCCATCTTCAACAATCCAGGGCCTGTGCTGTTGGATAAATGCCAAACTGAGCCTTTGGGTTAGGGTATTATGCAAACATGCAGGTATGGTTATAGGATTGTCTTCGTAACTTCAGGTACTTGCCACCTAATCACTTGAATCCATAAATTGAGACATTGTGCTGGGGCCAGCAGCTTACGGCCATACCACCCTAAGCACGCCCGACCTCATCTGATCTCGGAAGCTAAGCAGGGCTGGGCTTGGTTAGTACTTGGATGGGAGACTGAGGTGGTGTAAGTGGCTGAGGCCACTTACACCACACCAGGGCCTGTGGCTGCTGGCTGAGGCCACCTACACCACACCAGGGCATTAGTTGCTATTGAGGCCAATTACACCACACCAGGGTCTGTGGCTCTTGCTCAGGCCACTTACACCACACCAGGGCCTGTGGCTCTTGCTCAGGCCACTTACACCACACCAGGGCCTGTGGCTGCTGGCTGAGGCCACTTACACCACACCAGGGCCTGTGGCTGCTGGCTGAGGCCACCTACACCACACCAGGGCCTGTGGCTGCTGGCTGAGGCCACTTACACCACACCAGTGCCTGTGGCTTCTGGCTGAGGCGACTTGCACCACACCAGGGCCTGTGGCTGCTGGCTGAGGCCACTTACACCACACCAAGGCCTGTGGCTCTTGCTCAGGCCACTCACATCACACCAGGCCCTGCGCTTCTGGCCGAGGCCATCTTCACCAAACCAGGCCCTGTGCTCCTTGCTGTGGCCATGTACAACACACCAGGCCCTGTGCTGGTTCCTGAGGCCATCTTCAACAATCCAGGGCCTGTGCTGTTGGATAAATGCCAAACTGAGCCTTTGGGTTAGGGTATTATGCAAACATGCAGGTATGGTTATAGCATTGTCTTCGTAACTTCAGGTACTTGCCACCTAATCACTTGAATCCATAAATTGAGACATTGTGCTGGAGCCAGCAGCTTACGGCCATACCACCCTGAGCACGCCCGACCTCGTCTGATCTCGGAAGCTAAGCAGGGCTGGGCTTGGTTAGTACTTGGATGGGAGACTGCCTGGGAATACCTGGTGCTGTAAGCCTTTGATTTTCATGTCATTGAACCGCTTTTGATCCAGAGAAGGGGTGTATTAAAAGACCAAAAGCAGCTGCCCATTAATGAGGGCACATTAACGACATTGCTTTTGGCTCTTTTCCAATGTCTTGTGCTGCTAGCTGATGCAACCTACACCACACAAGGGCCTGAGTGACCGGCTGGGGACACTTACACCACATCAGGGCCTGTGGCTCTGGCTGAGGCCACTTTCACCACACCAGGGCCTGTGGCTGCTGGCTGAGGCCACCTACACCACACCAGGGCATTAGTTGCTATTGAGGCCAATTACACCACACCAGGGTCTGTGGCTCTTGCTCAGGCCACTTACACCACACCAGGGCCTGTGGCTCTTGCTCAGGCCACTTACACCACACCAGGGCCTGTGGCTCTTGCTCAGGCCACTCATATCACACCAGGCCCTGTGCTTCTGGCTGAGGCCACTTAGACCACACCAGGGCCTGTGGCTGCTGGCTGAGGCCACTTACACCACACCAGGGCCTGTGGCTGCTGGCTGAGGCCATCTACACCACACCAGGGCCTGTGGCTGCTGGCTGAGGCGACTTACACCACACCAGGGCCCTTTTGCTGCTGGCTGAGGCCACTTACACCACACCAGTGCCTGTGGCTTCTGGCTGAGGCGACTTACACCACACCAGGGCCTGTGGCTGCTGGCTGAGGCCACTTAAACCACACCAGGGCCTGTGGCTGCTGGCTTAGGCCACCTACACCACACCAGGGCCTTAGTTGCTATTGAGGCCAATTACACCACACCATGGTCTGTGGCTCTTGCTCAGGCCACTTACACCACACCAGGGCCTGTGGCACTGGCTGAGGCCACTTACACCACACCAGGGCCTGTGGCTGCTGGCTGAGGCCACTTACACCACACAAGGGCTTGTGGCTGCTGGCTGAGGCCACCTACACCACACCAGGGCCTGTGGCTGCTGGCTGAGGCCACCTACACCACACCAGGGCCTGTGGCTCTTGCTCAGGCCACTTACACCACACCAGGGCCTGTGGCTCTTGCTCAGGCCACTTACACCACACCAGGGCCTGTGGCTCTTGCTCAGGCCACTCACATCACACCAGGCCCTGTGCTTCTGGCTGAGGCCACTTAGACCACACCAGGGCCTGTGGCTGCTGGCTGAGGCCACTTACACCACACCAGGGCCTGTGGCTGCTGGCTGAGGCCATCTACACCACACCAGGGCCTGTGGCTGCTGGCTGAGGCGACTTACACCACACCAGGGCCCTTTTGCTGCTGGCTGAGGCCACTTACACCACACCAGTGCCTGTGGCTTCTGGCTGAGGCCACTTACACCACACCAGGGCCTGTGGCTGCTGGCTGAGGCGACTTACACCACACCAGGCCCTGCGCTTCTGGCCGAGGCCATCTTCACCAAACCAGGCCCTGTGGCTCTTGCTCAGGCCACTTACACCACACCAGGGCCTGTGGCTCTGGCTTAGGCCACTTACACCACACCAGGGCCTGTGGCACTTGCTCAGGCCACTTACACCACACCAGGGCCTGTGGCTGCTGGCTGAGGCCACTTACACCACACCAGGGCCTGTGGCTCTTACTCAGGCCACTTACACCACACCAGGGCCTGTGGCACTGGCTGAGGCCACTTAGACCACACCAGGGCCTGTGGCTGCTGGCTGAGGCCACTTACACCACACCAGGGCCTGTGGCTGCTGGCTGAGGCCACTTACACCAAACCAGGGCCTGTGGCTGCTTGCTGAGGCCATCTTCACCAAACCAGGCCCTGTGCTGCTTGCTGTGGCCATGTACAACACATCAGGCCCTGTGCTGGTTCTTGAGGCCATCTTCAACAATCCAGGGCCTGTGCTGTTGGATAAATGCCAAACTGAGCCTTTGGGTTAGGGTATTATGCAAACATGCAGGTATGGTTATAGGATTGTCTTCGTAACTTCAGGTACTTGCCACCTAATCACTTGAATCCATAAATTGAGACATTGTGCTGGGGCCAGCAGCTTACGGCCATACCACCCTAAGCACGCCCGACCTCATCTGATCTCGGAAGCTAAGCAGGGCTGGGCTTGGTTAGTACTTGGATGGGAGACTGCCTGGGAATACCTGGTGCTGTAAGCCTTTCATTTTCATGTCATTGAACCGCTTTTGATCCAGAGAAGGGGTGTATTAAAAGACCAAAAGCAGCTCCCCATTAATGAGGGCACATTAACGACATTGCTTTTGGCTCTTTTCCAATGTCTTGTGCTGCTAGCTGATGCCACCTACACCACACCAGGGCCTGAGTGACCGGCTGGGGCCACTTACACCACATCAGGGCCTGTTGCTCTGGCTGAGGCCAGTTACACCACAACAGGGCTTGTGGCTGCTGGCTGAGGCCACCTACACCACACCAGGGCCTGTGGCTGCTGGCTGAGGCCACCTACACCACACCAGGGCCTGTGGCTCTTGCTCAGGCCACTTACACCACACCAGGGCCTGTGGCTCTTGCTCAGGCCACTTACACCACACCAGGGCCTGTGGCTCTTGCTCAGGCCACTCACATCACACCAGGCCCTGTGCTTCTGGCTGAGGCCACTTAGACCACACCAGGGCCTGTGGCTGCTGGCTGAGGCCACTTACACCACACCAGGGCCTGTGGCTGCTGGCTGAGGCCATCTACACCACACCAGGGCCTGTGGCTGCTGGCTGAGGCGACTTACACCACACCAGGGCCCTTTTGCTGCTGGCTGAGGCCACTTACACCACACCAGTGCCTGTGGCTTCTGGCTGAGGCGACTTACACCACACCAGGGCCTGTGGCTGCTGGCTGAGGCGACTTACACCACACCAGGCCCTGCGCTTCTGGCCGAGGCCATCTTCACCAAACCAGGCCCTGTGGCTCTTGCTCAGGCCACTTACACCACACCAGGGCCTGTGGCTCTGGCTTAGGCCACTTACACCACACCAGGGCCTGTGGCACTTGCTCAGGCCACTTACACCACACCAGGGCCTGTGGCTGCTGGCTGAGGCCACTTACACCACACCAGGGCCTGTGGCTCTTACTCAGGCCACTTACACCACACCAGGGCCTGTGGCACTGGCTGAGGCCACTTAGACCACACCAGGGCCTGTGGCTGCTGGCTGAGGCCACTTACACCACACCAGGGCCTGTGGCTGCTGGCTGAGGCCACTTACACCAAACCAGGGCCTGTGGCTGCTTGCTGAGGCCATCTTCACCAAACCAGGCCCTGTGCTGCTTGCTGTGGCCATGTACAACACATCAGGCCCTGTGCTGGTTCTTGAGGCCATCTTCAACAATCCAGGGCCTGTGCTGTTGGATAAATGCCAAACTGAGCCTTTGGGTTAGGGTATTATGCAAACATGCAGGTATGGTTATAGGATTGTCTTCGTAACTTCAGGTACTTGCCACCTAATCACTTGAATCCATAAATTGAGACATTGTGCTGGGGCCAGCAGCTTACGGCCATACCACCCTAAGCACGCCCGACCTCATCTGATCTCGGAAGCTAAGCAGGGCTGGGCTTGGTTAGTACTTGGATGGGAGACTGCCTGGGAATACCTGGTGCTGTAAGCCTTTCATTTTCATGTCATTGAACCGCTTTTGATCCAGAGAAGGGGTGTATTAAAAGACCAAAAGCAGCTCCCCATTAATGAGGGCACATTAACGACATTGCTTTTGGCTCTTTTCCAATGTCTTGTGCTGCTAGCTGATGCCACCTACACCACACCAGGGCCTGAGTGACCGGCTGGGGCCACTTACACCACATCAGGGCCTGTTGCTCTGGCTGAGGCCAGTTACACCACAACAGGGCCTGTGGCTGCTGGCTGAGGCCACATACACCACACCAGGGCCTTAGTTGCTATTGAGGCCATTTACACCACACCAGGGTCTGTGGCTCTTGCTCAGGCCACTTACACCACACCAGGGCCTGTGGCACTGGCTCAGGCCGCTTAGACCACACCAGGGCCTGTGGCTGCTGGCTGAGGCGACTTACACCACACCAGGGCCTGTTGCTGCTGGCTGAGGCCACTTACACCACACCAGGGACTGTGGCTTCTGGCTGAGGTGACTTACACCACACCAGGGCCTGTGGCTGCTGGCTGAGGCCACTTACACCACACCAGGGCCTGTGGCTCTTGCTCAGGCCACTTACACCACACCAGGGCCTGTGGCTCTTGCTCAGGCCACTCACATCACACCAGGCCCTGCTCTTCTGGCCAAGGCCATCTTCACCAAACCAGGCCCTGTGCTGCTAGCTGTGGCCATGTACAACACACCAGGCCCTGTGCTGGTTCCTGAGGCCATCTTCAACAATCCAGGGCCTGTGCTGTTGGATAAATGCTAAACTGAGCCTTTGGGTTAGGGTATTATGCAAACATGCAGGTATGGTTATAGGATTGTCTTCGAAACTTCAGGTACTTGCCACCTAATCACTTGAATCCATAAATTGAGACATTGTGCTGGAGCCAGCAGCTTACGGCCATACCACCCTGAGCACGCCTGACCTCGTCTGATCTCGGAAGCTAAGCAGGGCTGGGCTTGGTTAGTACTTGGATGGGAGACTGCCTGGGAATACCTGGTGCTGTAAGCCTTTCATGTCATTGAACCGCTTTTGATCCAGAGAAGGGGTGTATTAAAAGACCAAAAGCAGCTCCCCATTAATGAGGGCACATTAACGACACTGCTTTTGGCTCTTTTCCAATGTCTTGTGCTGCTAGCTGATGCAACCTACACCACACAAGGGCCTGAGTGACCGGCTGGGGCCACTTACACCACATCAGGGCCTGTGGCTCTGGCTGAGGCCACTTTCACCACACCAGGGCCTGTGGCTGCTGGCTGAGGCCACCTACACCACACCAGGGCATTAGTTGCTATTGAGGCCAATTACACCACACCAGGGTCTGTGGCTCTTGCTCAGGCCACTTACACCACACCAGGGCCTGTGGCTCTTGCTCAGGCCACTTACACCACACCAGGGCCTGTGGCTGCTGGCTGAGGCCACCTACACCACACCAGGGCATTAGTTGCTATTGAGGCCAATTACACCACACCAGGGTCTGTGGCTCTTGCTCAGGCCACTTACACCACACCAGGGCCTGTGGCTCTTGCTCAGGCCACTTACACCACACCAGGGCCTGTGGCACTGGCTGAGGCCACTTACACCACACCAGGGCCTGAGTGACTGGCTGAGGCCACTTACACCACATCAGGGCCTGTGGCTCTGGCTGAGGCCACTTACACCACACCAGGGCCTGTGGCCACTGGCTGAGGCCAGTTACACCACACCAGGGCCTGTGGCTGCTGGCTGGGGCCACTTACACCACATCAGGGCCTGTGGCTGCTGGCTGAGGCCACCTACACCACACCAGGGCCTGTGGCTGCTGGCTGAGGCCACTTACACCACACCAGGACCTGTGGCTGCTGGCTGAAGCCACTTACACCACACCAGGGCCTTAGTTGCTATTGAGGCCACTTACACCACACCAGGGCCTGTGGCTGCTGGCTGAGGCCACCTACACCACACCAGGGCCCTTTTGCTGCTGGCTGAGGCCACTTACACCACACCAGTGCATGTGGCTTCTGGCTGAGGCCACTTACACCACACCAGGGCCTGTGGCTGCTGGCTGAGGCCACTTACACCACACCAGGGCCTGTGGCTCTTGCTCAGGCCACTTACACCACACCAGGGCCTGTGGCACTGGCTGAGGCCACTTAGACCACACCAGGGCCTGTGGCTGCTGGCTGAGGCCACTCACACCACACCAGGGCCTGTGGCTGCTAGCTGAGGCCACTTACACCAAACCAGGCCCTGTGGTTCTTGCTCAGGCCATTTACACCACACCAGGGCCTGTGGCTCTGGCTTAGGCCAATTACACCACACCAGGGCCTGTGGCTCTTGCTGAGGCCACTTACACCACACCAGGGCCCTTTTGCTGCTGGCTGAGGCCACTTACACCACACCAGTGCCTGTGGCTTCTGGCTGAGGCGACTTACACCACACCAGGGCCTGTGGCTGCTGGCTGAGGCCACTTACACCACACCAAGGCCTGTGGCTCTTGCTCAGGCCATCTTCACCAAACCAGGGCCTGAGTGACCGGCTGAGGCCACCTACACCACACCAGGGCCTGTGGCTGCTGGCTGAGGCCACTTACACCACACCAGGACCTGTGGCTGCTGGCTGAAGCCACTTACACCACACCAGGGCCTTAGTTGCTATTGAGGCCACTTACACCACACCAGGGCCTGTGGCTGCTGGCTGAGGCCACCTACACCACACCAGGGCCCTTTTGCTGCTGGCTGAGGCCACTTACACCACACCAGTGCATGTGGCTTCTGGCTGAGGCCACTTACACCACACCAGGGCCTGTGGCTGCTGGCTGAGGCCACTTACACCACACCAGGGCCTGTGGCTCTTGCTCAGGCCACTTACACCACACCAGGGCCTGTGGCACTGGCTGAGGCCACTTAGACCACACCAGGGCCTGTGGCTGCTGGCTGAGGCCACTCACACCACACCAGGGCCTGTGGCTGCTAGCTGAGGCCACTTACACCAAACCAGGCCCTGTGGTTCTTGCTCAGGCCATTTACACCACACCAGGGCCTGTGGCTCTGGCTTAGGCCAATTACACCACACCAGGGCCTGTGGCTCTTGCTGAGGCCACTTACACCACACCAGGGCCCTTTTGCTGCTGGCTGAGGCCACTTACACCACACCAGTGCCTGTGGCTTCTGGCTGAGGCGACTTACACCACACCAGGGCCTGTGGCTGCTGGCTGAGGCCACTTACACCACACCAAGGCCTGTGGCTCTTGCTCAGGCCATCTTCACCAAACCAGGGCCTGAGTGACCGGCTGGGGCCACTTACACCACACCAGGGCCTGTGGCTCTTGCTCAGGCCACTCATATCACACCAGGCCCTGTGCTTCTGGCCGAGGCCATCTTCACCAAACCAGGCCCTGTGCTGCTAGCTGTGGCCATGTACAACACACCAGGCCCTGTGCTGGTTCCTGAGGCCATCTTCAACAATCCAGGGCCTGTGCTGTTGGATAAATGCCAAACTGAGCCTTTGGGTTAGGGTATTATGCAAACATGCAGGTATGGTTATAGGATTGTCTTCGTAACTTCAGGTACTTGCCACCTAATCACTTGAATCCATAAATTGAGTCATTGTGCTGGGGCCAGCAGCTTACAGCCATACCACCCTGAGCACGCCCGACCTCGTCTGATCTCGGAAGCTAAGCAGGGCTGGGCTTGGTTAGTACTTGGATGGGAGACTGCCTGGGAATACCTGGTGCTGTAAGCCTTTCATGTCATTGAACCGCTTTTGATCCAGAGAAGGGGTGTATTAAAAGACCAGAAGCAGCTCCCCATTAATGAGGGCACATTAACGACATTGCTTTTGGCTGTTTTCCAATGTCTTGTGCTGCTAGCTGATGCCACCTACACCACACCAGGGCCTGAGTGACCGGCTGGGGCCACTTACACCACACCAGGGCCTGTGGCTCTTGCTCAGGCCACTCACATCACACCAGGCCCTGCTCTTCTGGCCGAGGCCATCTTCACCAAACCAGGCCCTGTGCTGCTAGCTGTGGCCATGTACAACACACCAGGCCCTGTGCTGGTTCCTGAGGCCATCTTCAACAATCCAGGGCCTGTGCTGTTGGATAAATGCCAAACTGAGCCTTTGGGTTAGGGTATTATGCAAACATGCAGGTATGGTTATAGGATTGTCTTCGTAACTTCAGGTACTTGCCACCTAATCACTTGAATCCATAAATTGAGTCATTGTGCTGGGGCCAGCAGCTTACGGCCATACCACCCTGAGCACGCCCGACCTCGTCTGATCTCGGAAGCTAAGCAGGGCTGGGCTTGGTTAGTACTTGGATGGGAGACTGCCTGGGAATACCTGGTGCTGTAAGCCTTTCATTTTCATGTCATTGAACCGCTTTTGATCCAGAGAAGGGGTGTATTAAAAGACCAAAAGCCCATTAATGAGGGCACATTAACGACATTGCTTTTGGCTCTTTTCCAATGTCTTGTGCTGCTAGCTGATGCCACCTACACCACACCAGGGCCTGAGTGACCGGCTGGGGCCACTTACACCACATCAGGGCCTGTGGCTCTGGCTGAGGCCACTTACACCACACCAGGGCCTGTGGCTGCTGGCTGAGGCCACCTACACCACACCAGGGCCTTAGTTGCTATTGAGGCCAATTACACCACACCAGGGTCTGTGGCTCTTGCTCAGGCCACTTACACCACACCAGGCCTGTGGCACTTGCTCAGGCCACTTACACCACACCAGGGCCTGTGGCTGCTGGCTGAGGCCACCTACACCACACCAGGGCCTGTGGCTGCTGGCTGAGGCCACTTACACCACACCAGTGCCTGTGGCTTCTGGCTGAGGCGACTTACACCACACCAGGGCCTGTGGCTCTTGCTCAGGCCACTTACACCACACCAGGGCCTGTGGCTCTTGCTCAGGCCACTTACACCACACCAGGGCCTGTGGCTCTTGCTCAGGCCACTCATATCACACCAGGCCCTGTGCTTCTGGCTGAGGCCACTTACACCACACCAGGGCCTGTGGCTGCTGGCTGAGGCCACCTACACCACACCAGGGCCTGTGGCTGCTGGCTGAGGCCACTTACACCACACCAGGGCCTGTGGCTGCTGGCTGAGGCCACTTACACCACACCAGGGCCTTAGTTGCTATTGAGGCCAATTACACCACACCATGGTCTGTGGCTCTTGCTCAGGCCACTTACACCACACCAGGGCCTGTGGCACTGGCTGAGGCCACTTACACCACACCAGGGCCTGTGGCTGCTGGCTGAGGCCACTTACACCACACAAGGGTTTGTGGCTGCTGGCTGAGGCCACCTACACCACACCAGGGCCTGTGGCTGCTGGCTGAGGCCACCTACACCACACCAGGGCCTGTGGCTGCTGGCTGAGGCCACTTACACCACACCAGGGCCTTAGTTGCTATTGAGGCCAATTACACCACACCATGGTCTGTGGCTCTTGCTCAGGCCACTTACACCACACCAGGGCCTGTGGCTGCTGGCTGAGGCCACTTACACCACACCAGGGCCTGTGGCTGCTGGCTGAGACCACCTACACCACACCAGGGCCTGTGGCTGCTTGCTGAGGCGACTTACACCACACCAGGGCCTGTTGCTGCTGGCTGAGGCCACTTACACCACACCAGTGCCTGTGGCTTCTGGCTGAGGTGACTTACACCACACCAGGGCCTGTTGCTGCTGGCTGAGGCCACTTACACCACACCAGGGCCTGTGGCTGCTGGCTCAGGCCACTCATATCAAACCAGGTCCTGTGCTTCTGGCCGAGGCCATCTTCACCAAACCAGGCCCTGTGCTGCTAGCTGAGGCGACTTACACCACATCAGGGCCTGTGGCTCTGGCTGAGGCCACTTACACCACACCAGGGCCTGTGGCTGCTGGCTGAGGCCAGTTACACCACACCAGGGCCTGTGGCTGCTGGCTGAGGCCACATACACCACACCAGGGCCTTAGTTGCTATTGAGGCCAATTACACCACACCAGGGTCTGTGGCTCTTGCTCAGGCCACTCACATCACACCAGGCCCTGCGCTTCTGGCCACTTACACCACACCAGGGCCTGTGGCTGCTGGCTGAGGCCACTTACACCATACCAGGGCCTGTGGCTGTTGGCTGAGGCCACTTACACCAAACCAGGCCCTGTGCTGCTTGCTGTGGCCATGTAAAACACACCAGGTCCTGTGCTGGTTCTTGAGGCCATCTTCAACAATCCAGGGCCTGTGCTGTTGGATAAATGCCAAACTGAGCCTTTTGGTTAGGGTATTATGCAAACATGCAGGTATGGTTATAGGATTGTCTTCGTAACTTCAGGTACTTGCCACCTAATCACTTGAATCCATAAATTGAGACATTGTGCTGGGGCCATCAGCTTACGGCCATACCACCCTGAGCACGCCTGACCTCGTCTGATCTCGGAAGCTAAGCAGGGCTGGGCTTGGTTAGTACTTGGATGGGAGACTGCCTGCGAATACCTGGTGCTGTAAGCATTTCATTTTCATGTCATTGAACCGCTTTTGATCCAGAGAAGGGGTGTATTAAAAGACCAAAAGCATCTGCCCATTAATGAGGGCACATTAACGACATTGCTTTTGGCTCTTTTCCAATGTCTTGTGCTGCTAGCTGATGCAACCTACACCACACAAGGGCCTGAGGGACCGGCTGGGGCCACTTACACCACATCAGGGCCTGTGGCTGCTGGCTGAGGCCACTTACACCACACCAGGGCCTGTGGCTGCTGGCTGAGGCCACTTACACCACACCAGGGCCTTAGTTGCTATTGAGGCCAATTACACCACACCAGGGCCTGTGTCACTGGCTGAGGCCACTTACACCACACAAGGGCCTGTGGCTGCTGGCTGAGGCCACCTACACCACACCAGGGCCTGTGGCTGCTGGCTGAGGCCACTTACACCACACCAGGGCCCTTTTGCTGCTGGCTGAGGCCACTTACACCACACCAGGGCCTTATTTGCTATTGAGGCCACTTACACCACACCAGGGCCTGTGGCTCTTGCTCAGGCCACTCACATCACACCAGGCCCTGCGCTTCTGGCCGAGGCCATCTTCACCAAACCAGGCCCTGTGCTGCTAGCTGTGGCCATGTACAACACACCAGGCCCTGTGCTGGTTCCTGAGGCCATCTTCAACAATCCAGGGCCTGTGCTGTTGGATAAATGCTAAACTGAGCCTTTGGGTTAGGGTATTATGCAAACATGAAGGTAGGGTTATAGGATTGTCTTCGTAACTTCAGGTACTTGCCACCTAATCACCTGAATCCATAAATTGAGACATTGTGCTGGGGCCAGCAGCTTACGGCCATACCACCCTGAGCACGCCCGACCTCGTCTGATCTCGGAAGCTGAGCAGGGCTGGGCTTGGTTAGTACTTGGATGGGAGACTGCCTGGGAATACCTGGTGCTGTAAGCCTTTCATTTTCATGTCATTGAACCGCTTTTGATCCAGAGAAGGGGTGTATTAAAAGACCAAAAGCAGCTGCCCATTAATGAGGGCACATTAACGACATTGCTTTTGGCTGTTTTCCAATGTCTTGTGCTGCTAGCTGATGCCACCTACACCACACCAGGGCCTGAGTGACCGGCTGGGGCCACTTACACCACATCAGGGCCTGTGGCTCTGGCTGAGGCCACTTACACCACACCAGGGCCTGTGGCTGCTGGCTGAGGCCACTTACACCACACCAGGGCCTGTGGCTGCTGGCTGAGGCCACTTACACCACACCAGGGCCTTAGTTGCTATTGAGGCCAATTACACCACACCATGGTCTGTGGCTCTTGCTCAGGCCACTTACACCACACCAGGGCCTGTGGCACTGGCTGAGGCCACTTACACCACACCAGGGCCTGTGGCTGCTGGCTGAGGCCACTTACACCACACAAGGGCTTGTGGCTGCTGGCTGAGGCCACCTACACCACACCAGGGCCTGTGGCTGCTGGCTGAGGCCACCTACACCACACCAGGGCATTAGTTGCTATTGAGGCCAATTACACCACACCAGGGTCTGTGGCTCTTGCTCAGGCCACTTACACCACACCAGGGCCTGTGGCTCTTGCTCAGGCCACTTACACCACACCAGGGCCTGTGGCTGCTGGCTGAGGCCACCTACACCACACCAGGGCATTAGTTGCTATTGAGGCCAATTACACCACACCAGGGTCTGTGGCTCTTGCTCAGGCCACTTACACCACACCAGGGCCTGTGGCTCTTGCTCAGGCCACTTACACCACACCAGGGCCTGTGGCACTGGCTGAGGCCACTTACACCACACCAGGGCCTGTGGCACTGGCTGAGGCCACTTACACCACACCAGGGCCTGTGGCACTGGCTGAGGCCACTTACACCACACCAGGGCCTGTGGCTGCTGGGTGAGGCCACTTACACCACACCAGGGCCTGTGGCTGCTGGCTGAGGCCATCTACACCACACCAGGGCCTGTGGCTGCTGGCTGAGGCCACTTACACCACACCAGGGCCCTTTTGCTGCTGGCTGAGGCCACTTACACCACACCAGTGCCTGTGGCACTGGCTGAGGCCACTTACACCACACCAGGGCCTGTGGCTGCTGGCTGAGGCCAATTACACCACACCAGGGTCTGTGGCTCTTGCTCAGGCCACTTACACCACACCAGGGCCTATGGCACTGGCTGAGGCAACTTACACCACACCAGGGCCTGTGGCTGCTGGCTGAGGCCACTTACACCACACCAGGGCCTGTGGCTGCTGGCTGAGGCCACTTACACCACACCAGGGCCTGTGGCTGCTGGCTGAGGCCACCTACACCACACCAGGGCCTGTGGCTGCTGGCTGAGGCGACTTACACCACACCAGGGCCCTTTTGCTGCTGGCTGAGGCCACTTACACCACACCAGTGCCTGTGGCTTCTGGCTGAGGCGACTTACACCACACCAGGGCCTGTGGCTGCTGGCTGAGGCCACTTACACCACACCAAGGCCTGTGGCTCTTGCTCAGGCCATCTTCACCAAACCAGGGCCTGAGTGACCGGCTGGGGCCACTTACACCACACCAGGGCCTGTGGCTCTTGCTCAGGCCACTCATATCACACCAGGCCCTGTGCTTCTGGCCGAGGCCATCTTCACCAAACCAGGCCCTGTGCTGCTAGCTGTGGCCATGTACAACACACCAGGCCCTGTGCTGGTTCCTGAGGCCATCTTCAACAATCCAGGGCCTGTGCTGTTGGATAAATGCCAAACTGAGCCTTTGGGTTAGGGTATTATGCAAACATGCAGGTATGGTTATAGGATTGTCTTCGTAACTTCAGGTACTTGCCACCTAATCACTTGAATCCATAAATTGAGTCATTGTGCTGGGGCCAGCAGCTTACGGCCATACCACCCTGAGCACGCCCGACCTCGTCTGATCTCGGAAGCTAAGCAGGGCTGGGCTTGGTTAGTACTTGGATGGGAGACTGCCTGGGAATACCTGGTGCTGTAAGCCTTTCATTTTCATGTCATTGGACCGCTTTTGATCCAGAGAAGGGGTGTATTAAAAGACCAAAAGCCCATTAATGAGGGCACATTAACGACATTGCTTTTGGCTCTTTTCCAATGTCTTGTGCTGCTAGCTGATGCCACCTACACCACACCAGGGCCTGAGTGACCGGCTGGGGCCACTTACACCACATCAGGGCCTGTGGCTCTGGCTGAGGCCACTTACACCACACCAGGGCCTGTGGCTGCTGGCTGAGGCCACCTACACCACACCAGGGCCTTAGTTGCTATTGAGGCCAATTACACCACACCAGGGTCTGTGGCTCTTGCTCAGGCCACTTACACCACACCAGGCCTGTGGCACTTGCTCAGGCCACTTACACCACACCAGGGCCTGTGGCTGCTGGCTGAGGCCACTTACACCACACCAGGGCCTGTGGCTGCTGGCTGAGGCCACCTACACCACACCAGGGCATTAGTTGCTATTGAGGCCAATTACACCACACCAGGGTCTGTGGCTCTTGCTCAGGCCACTTACACCACACCAGGGCCTGTGGCTCTTGCTCAGGCCACTTACACCACACCAGGGCCTGTGGCTGCTGGCTGAGGCCACCTACACCACACCAGGGCCTGTGGCTGCTGGCTGAGGCCACTTACACCACACCAGTGCCTGTGGCTTCTGGCTGAGGCGACTTACACCACACCAGGGCCTGTGGCTCTTGCTCAGGCCACTTACACCACACCAGGGCCTGTGGCTCTTGCTCAGGCCACTTACACCACACCAGGGCCTGTGGCTCTTGCTCAGGCCACTCATATCACACCAGGCCCTGTGCTTCTGGCTGAGGCCACTTAGACCACACCAGGGCCTGTGGCTGCTGGCTGAGGCCACTTACACCACACCAGGGCCTGTGGCTGCTGGCTGAGGCCATCTACACCACACCAGGGCCTGTGGCTGCTGGCTGAGGCGACTTACACCACACCAGGGCCCTTTTGCTGCTGGCTGAGGCCACTTACACCACACCAGTGCCTGTGGCTTCTGGCTGAGGCGACTTACACCACACCAGGGCCTGTGGCTGCTGGCTGAGGCCACTTACACCACACCAGGGCCTGTGGCTCTTGCTCAGGCCACTCAGATCACACCAGGCCCTGCGCTTCTGGCCGAGGCCATCTTCACCAAACCAGGCCCTGTGGCTCTTGCTCAGGCCACTTACACCACACCAGGGCCTGTGGCTCTGGCTTAGGCCACTTACACCACACCAGGGCCTGTGGCACTTGCTCAGGCCACTTACACCACACCAGGGCCTGTGGCTGCTGGCTGAGGCCACTTACACCACACCAGGGCCTGTGGCTCTTACTCAGGCCACTTACACCACACCAGGGCCTGTGGCACTGGCTGAGGCCACTTACACCACACCAGGGCCTGTGGCTGCTGGCTGAGGCCACCTACACCACACCAGGGCCCTTTTGCTGCTGGCTGAGGCCACTTACACCACACCAGGGCCTTAGTTGCTATTGAGGCCAATTACACCACACCATGGTCTGTGGCTCTTGCTCAGGCCACTTACACCACACCAGGGCCTGTGGCACTGGCTGAGGCCACTTACACCACACCAGGGCCTGTGGCTGCTGGCTGAGGCCACTTACACCACACAAGGGTTTGTGGCTGCTGGCTGAGGCCACCTACACCACACCAGGGCCTGTGGCTGCTGGCTGAGGCCACCTACACCACACCAGGGCCTGTGGCTGCTGGCTGAGGCCACTTACACCACACCAGGGCCTTAGTTGCTATTGAGGCCAATTACACCACACCATGGTCTGTGGCTCTTGCTCAGGCCACTTACACCACACCAGGGCCTGTGGCTGCTGGCTGAGGCCACTTACACCACACCAGGGCCTGTGGCTGCTGGCTGAGACCACCTACACCACACCAGGGCCTGTGGCTGCTTGCTGAGGCGACTTACACCACACCAGGGCCTGTTGCTGCTGGCTGAGGCCACTTACACCACACCAGTGCCTGTGGCTTCTGGCTGAGGTGACTTACACCACACCAGGGCCTGTTGCTGCTGGCTGAGGCCACTTACACCACACCAGGGCCTGTGGCTGCTGGCTCAGGCCACTCATATCAAACCAGGTCCTGTGCTTCTGGCCGAGGCCATCTTCACCAAACCAGGCCCTGTGCTGCTAGCTGAGGCGACTTACACCACATCAGGGCCTGTGGCTCTGGCTGAGGCCACTTACACCACACCAGGGCCTGTGGCTGCTGGCTGAGGCCAGTTACACCACACCAGGGCCTGTGGCTGCTGGCTGAGGCCACATACACCACACCAGGGCCTTAGTTGCTATTGAGGCCAATTACACCACACCAGGGTCTGTGGCTCTTGCTCAGGCCACTCACATCACACCAGGCCCTGCGCTTCTGGCCACTTACACCACACCAGGGCCTGTGGCTGCTGGCTGAGGCCACTTACACCATACCAGGGCCTGTGGCTGTTGGCTGAGGCCACTTACACCAAACCAGGCCCTGTGCTGCTTGCTGTGGCCAGGTAAAACACACCAGGTCCTGTGCTGGTTCTTGAGGCCATCTTCAACAATCCAGGGCCTGTGCTGTTGGATAAATGCCAAACTGAGCCTTTTGGTTAGGGTATTATGCAAACATGCAGGTATGGTTATAGGATTGTCTTCGTAACTTCAGGTACTTGCCACCTAATCACTTGAATCCATAAATTGAGACATTGTGCTGGGGCCATCAGCTTACGGCCATACCACCCTGAGCACGCCTGACCTCGTCTGATCTCGGAAGCTAAGCAGGGCTGGGCTTGGTTAGTACTTGGATGGGAGACTGCCTGGGAATACCTGGTGCTGTAAGCCTTTCATTTTCATGTCATTGAACCGCTTTTGATCCAGAGAAGGGGTGTATTAAAAGACCAAAAGCATCTGCCCATTAATGAGGGCACATTAACGACATTGCTTTTGGCTCTTTTCCAATGTCTTGTGCTGCTAGCTGATGCAACCTACACCACACAAGGGCCTGAGGGACCGGCTGGGGCCACTTACACCACATCAGGGCCTGTGGCTGCTGGCTGAGGCCACTTACACCACACCAGGGCCTTAGTTGCTATTGAGGCCAATTACACCACACCAGGGCCTTAGTTGCTATTGAGGCCAATTACACCACACCAGGGCCTGTGTCACTGGCTGAGGCCACTTACACCACACAAGGGCCTGTGGCTGCTGGCTGAGGCCACCTACACCACACCAGGGCCTGTGGCTGCTGGCTGAGGCCACTTACACCACACCAGGGCCCTTTTGCTGCTGGCTGAGGCCACTTACACCACACCAGTGCCTGTGGCTTCTGGCTGAGGCGACTTACACCACACCAGGGCCTGTGGCTGCTGGCTGAGGCCACTTACACCACACCAGGGCCTGTGGCTGCTGGCTGAGGCCACCTACACCACACCAGGGCATTAGTTGCTATTGAGGCCAATTACACCACACCAGGGTCTGTGGCTCTTGCTCAGGCCACTTACACCACACCAGGGCCTGTGGCTCTTGCTCAGGCCACTTACACCACACCAGGGCCTGTGGCTGCTGGCTGAGGCCACTTACACCACACCAGGGCCTTATTTGCTATTGAGGCCACTTACACCACACCAGGGCCTGTGGCTCTTGCTCAGGCCACTCACATCACACCAGGCCCTGCGCTTCTGGCCGAGGCCATCTTCACCAAACCAGGCCCTGTGCTGCTAGCTGTGGCCATGTACAACACACCAGGCCCTGTGCTGGTTCCTGAGGCCATCTTCAACAATCCAGGGCCTGTGCTGTTGGATAAATGCTAAACTGAGCCTTTGGGTTAGGGTATTATGCAAACATGAAGGTAGGGTTATAGGATTGTCTTCGTAACTTCAGGTACTTGCCACCTAATCACCTGAATCCATAAATTGAGACATTGTGCTGGGGCCAGCAGCTTACGGCCATACCACCCTGAGCACGCCCGACCTCGTCTGATCTCGGAAGCTGAGCAGGGCTGGGCTTGGTTAGTACTTCGATGGGAGACTGCCTGGGAATACCTGGTGCTGTAAGCCTTTCATTTTCATGTCATTGAACCGCTTTTGATCCAGAGAAGGGGTGTATTAAAAGACCAAAAGCAGCTGCCCATTAATGAGGGCACATTAACGACATTGCTTTTGGCTGTTTTCCAATGTCTTGTGCTGCTAGCTGATGCCACCTACACCACACCAGGGCCTGAGTGACCGGCTGGGGCCACTTACACCACATCAGGGCCTGTGGCTCTGGCTGAGGCCACTTACACCACACCAGTGCCTGTGGCTGCTGGCTGAG
Organism: Aulonocara stuartgranti; assembly: GCF_965226115.1. Lineage (NCBI taxonomy): Eukaryota > Metazoa > Chordata > Actinopteri > Cichliformes > Cichlidae > Aulonocara > Aulonocara stuartgranti. The sequence goes on along the minus strand of NC_138941.1, from coordinate 21,811,902 downwards.
GCCACTTACACCACACCAGGGCCTGTGGCTGCTGGCTGAGGCCACTTACACCACACCAGGGCCTTAGTTGCTATTGAGGCCAATTACACCACACCATGGTCTGTGGCTCTTGCTCAGGCCACTTACACCACACCAGGGCCTGTGGCACTGGCTGAGGCCACTTACACCACACCAGGGCCTGTGGCTGCTGGCTGAGGCCACTTACACCACACAAGGGCTTGTGGCTGCTGGCTGAGGCCACCTACACCACACCAGGGCCTGTGGCTGCTGGCTGAGGCCACCTACACCACACCAGGGCCTGTGGCTCTTGCTCAGGCCACTTACACCACACCAGGGCCTGTGGCTCTTGCTCAGGCCACTTACACCACACCAGGGCCTGTGGCTCTTGCTCAGGCCACTCATATCACACCAGGCCCTGTGCTTCTGGCTGAGGCCACTTAGACCACACCAGGGCCTGTGGCTACTGGCTGAGGCCACTTACACCACACCAGGGCCTGTGGCTGCTGGCTGAGGCCATCTACACCACACCAGGGCCTGTGGCTGCTGGCTGAGGCGACTTACACCACACCAGGGCCCTTTTGCTGCTGGCTGAGGCCACTTACACCACACCAGTGCCTGTGGCTTCTGGCTGAGGCGACTTACACCACACCAGGGCCTGTGGCTGCTGGCTGAGGCCACTTACACCACACCAGGGCCTGTGGCTCTTGCTCAGGCCACTCACATCACACCAGGCCCTGCGCTTCTGGCCGAGGCCATCTTCACCAAACCAGGCCCTGTGGCTCTTGCTCAGGCCATTTACACCACACCAGGGCCTGTGGCTCTGGCTTAGGCCACTTACACCACACCAGGGCCTGTGGCTCTTGCTCAGGCCACTTACACCACACCAGGGCCTGTGGCTCTGGCTTAGGCCACTTACACCACACCAGGCCCTGTGGCTCTTGCTCAGGCCACTTACACCACACCAGGGCCTGTGGCTGCTGGCTGAGGCCACCTACACCACACCAGGGCCTTAGTTGCTATTGAGGCCAATTACACCACACCAGGGTCTGTGGCTCTTGCTCAGGCCACTTATACCACACCAGGGCCTGTGGCACTGGCTGAGGCCACTTACACCACACCAGGGCCTGTGGCTGCTGGCTGAGGCCACTTACACCACACCAGGGCCTGTGGCTGCTGGCTGAGGCCACCTACACCACACCAGGGCATTAGTTGCTATTGAGGCCAATTACACCACACCAGGGTCTGTGGCTCTTGCTCAGGCCACTTACACCACACCAGGGCCTGTGGCTCTTGCTCAGGCCACTTACACCACACCAGGGCCTGTGGCTGCTGGCTGAGGCCACTTACACCACACCAGGGCCTGTGGCTGCTGGCTGAGGCCACCTACACCACACCAGGGCCTGTGGCTGCTGGCTGAGGCCACTTACACCACACCAGTGCCTGTGGCTTCTGGCTGAGGCGACTTGCACCACACCAGGGCCTGTGGCTGCTGGCTGAGGCCACTTACACCACACCAAGGCCTGTGGCTCTTGCTCAGGCCACTCACATCACACCAGGCCCTGCGCTTCTGGCCGAGGCCATCTTCACCAAACCAGGCCCTGTGCTCCTTGCTGTGGCCATGTACAACACACCAGGCCCTGTGCTGGTTCCTGAGGCCATCTTCAACAATCCAGGGCCTGTGCTGTTGGATAAATGCCAAACTGAGCCTTTGGGTTAGGGTATTATGCAAACATGCAGGTATGGTTATAGGATTGTCTTCGTAACTTCAGGTACTTGCCACCTAATCACTTGAATCCATAAATTGAGTCATTGTGCTGGGGCCAGCAGCTTACGGCCATACCACCCTGAGCACGCCCGACCTCGTCTGATCTCGGAAGCTAAGCAGGGCTGGGCTTGGTTAGTACTTGGATGGGAGACTGCCTGGGAATACCTGGTGCTGTAAGCCTTTCATTTTCATGTCATTGGACCGCTTTTGATCCAGAGAAGGGGTGTATTAAAAGACCAAAAGCCCATTAATGAGGGCACATTAACGACATTGCTTTTGGCTCTTTTCCAATGTCTTGTGCTGCTAGCTGATGCCACCTACACCACACCAGGGCCTGAGTGACCGGCTGGGGCCACTTACACCACATCAGGGCCTGTGGCTCTGGCTGAGGCCACTTACACCACACCAGGGCCTGTGGCTGCTGGCTGAGGCCACCTACACCACACCAGGGCCTTAGTTGCTATTGAGGCCAATTACACCACACCAGGGTCTGTGGCTCTTGCTCAGGCCACTTACACCACACCAGGCCTGTGGCACTTGCTCAGGCCACTTACACCACACCAGGGCCTGTGGCTGCTGGCTGAGGCCACTTACACCACACCAGGGCCTGTGGCTGCTGGCTGAGGCCACCTACACCACACCAGGGCATTAGTTGCTATTGAGGCCAATTACACCACACCAGGGTCTGTGGCTCTTGCTCAGGCCACTTACACCACACCAGGGCCTGTGGCTCTTGCTCAGGCCACTTACACCACACCAGGGCCTGTGGCTGCTGGCTGAGGCCACCTACACCACACCAGGGCCTGTGGCTGCTGGCTGAGGCCACTTACACCACACCAGTGCCTGTGGCTTCTGGCTGAGGCGACTTACACCACACCAGGGCCTGTGGCTCTTGCTCAGGCCACTTACACCACACCAGGGCCTGTGGCTCTTGCTCAGGCCACTTACACCACACCAGGGCCTGTGGCTCTTGCTCAGGCCACTCATATCACACCAGGCCCTGTGCTTCTGGCTGAGGCCACTTAGACCACACCAGGGCCTGTGGCTGCTGGCTGAGGCCACTTACACCACACCAGGGCCTGTGGCTGCTGGCTGAGGCCATCTACACCACACCAGGGCCTGTGGCTGCTGGCTGAGGCGACTTACACCACACCAGGGCCCTTTTGCTGCTGGCTGAGGCCACTTACACCACACCAGTGCCTGTGGCTTCTGGCTGAGGCGACTTACACCACACCAGGGCCTGTGGCTGCTGGCTGAGGCCACTTACACCACACCAGGGCCTGTGGCTCTTGCTCAGGCCACTCAGATCACACCAGGCCCTGCGCTTCTGGCCGAGGCCATCTTCACCAAACCAGGCCCTGTGGCTCTTGCTCAGGCCACTTACACCACACCAGGGCCTGTGGCTCTGGCTTAGGCCACTTACACCACACCAGGGCCTGTGGCACTTGCTCAGGCCACTTACACCACACCAGGGCCTGTGGCTGCTGGCTGAGGCCACTTACACCACACCAGGGCCTGTGGCTCTTACTCAGGCCACTTACACCACACCAGGGCCTGTGGCACTGGCTGAGGCCACTTACACCACACCAGGGCCTGTGGCTGCTGGCTGAGGCCACTTACACCACACCAGGGCCTGTGGCTGCTGGCTGAGGCCACCTACACCACACCAGGGCCTGTGGCTGCTGGCTGAGGCCACTTACACCACACCAGGGCCTGTGGCTGCTGGCTGAAGCCACTTACACCACACCAGGGCCTTAGTTGCTATTGAGGCCACTTACACCACACCAGGGCCTGTGGCTGCTGGCTGAGGCCACCTACACCACACCAGGGCCCTTTTGCTGCTGGCTGAGGCCACTTACACCACACCAGGGCCTTAGTTGCTATTGAGGCCAATTACACCACACCATGGTCTGTGGCTCTTGCTCAGGCCACTTACACCACACCAGGGCCTGTGGCACTGGCTGAGGCCACTTACACCACACCAGGGCCTGTGGCTGCTGGCTGAGGCCACTTACACCACACAAGGGTTTGTGGCTGCTGGCTGAGGCCACCTACACCACACCAGGGCCTGTGGCTGCTGGCTGAGGCCACCTACACCACACCAGGGCCTGTGGCTGCTGGCTGAGGCCACTTACACCACACCAGGGCCTTAGTTGCTATTGAGGCCAATTACACCACACCATGGTCTGTGGCTCTTGCTCAGGCCACTTACACCACACCAGGGCCTGTGGCTGCTGGCTGAGGCCACTTACACCACACCAGGGCCTGTGGCTGCTGGCTGAGACCACCTACACCACACCAGGGCCTGTGGCTGCTTGCTGAGGCGACTTACACCACACCAGGGCCTGTTGCTGCTGGCTGAGGCCACTTACACCACACCAGTGCCTGTGGCTTCTGGCTGAGGTGACTTACACCACACCAGGGCCTGTTGCTGCTGGCTGAGGCCACTTACACCACACCAGGGCCTGTGGCTGCTGGCTCAGGCCACTCATATCAAACCAGGTCCTGTGCTTCTGGCCGAGGCCATCTTCACCAAACCAGGCCCTGTGCTGCTAGCTGAGGCGACTTACACCACATCAGGGCCTGTGGCTCTGGCTGAGGCCACTTACACCACACCAGGGCCTGTGGCTGCTGGCTGAGGCCAGTTACACCACACCAGGGCCTGTGGCTGCTGGCTGAGGCCACATACACCACACCAGGGCCTTAGTTGCTATTGAGGCCAATTACACCACACCAGGGTCTGTGGCTCTTGCTCAGGCCACTCACATCACACCAGGCCCTGCGCTTCTGGCCACTTACACCACACCAGGGCCTGTGGCTGCTGGCTGAGGCCACTTACACCATACCAGGGCCTGTGGCTGTTGGCTGAGGCCACTTACACCAAACCAGGCCCTGTGCTGCTTGCTGTGGCCATGTAAAACACACCAGGTCCTGTGCTGGTTCTTGAGGCCATCTTCAACAATCCAGGGCCTGTGCTGTTGGATAAATGCCAAACTGAGCCTTTTGGTTAGGGTATTATGCAAACATGCAGGTATGGTTATAGGATTGTCTTCGTAACTTCAGGTACTTGCCACCTAATCACTTGAATCCATAAATTGAGACATTGTGCTGGGGCCATCAGCTTACGGCCATACCACCCTGAGCACGCCTGACCTCGTCTGATCTCGGAAGCTAAGCAGGGCTGGGCTTGGTTAGTACTTGGATGGGAGACTGCCTGGGAATACCTGGTGCTGTAAGCCTTTCATTTTCATGTCATTGAACCGCTTTTGATCCAGAGAAGGGGTGTATTAAAAGACCAAAAGCATCTGCCCATTAATGAGGGCACATTAACGACATTGCTTTTGGCTCTTTTCCAATGTCTTGTGCTGCTAGCTGATGCAACCTACACCACACAAGGGCCTGAGGGACCGGCTGGGGCCACTTACACCACATCAGGGCCTGTGGCTGCTGGCTGAGGCCACTTACACCACACCAGGGCCTGTGGCTGCTGGCTGAGGCCACTTACACCACACCAGGGCCTTAGTTGCTATTGAGGCCAATTACACCACACCAGGGCCTGTGTCACTGGCTGAGGCCACTTACACCACACAAGGGCCTGTGGCTGCTGGCTGAGGCCACCTACACCACACCAGGGCCTGTGGCTGCTGGCTGAGGCCACTTACACCACACCAGGGCCCTTTTGCTGCTGGCTGAGGCCACTTACACCACACCAGTGCCTGTGGCTTCTGGCTGAGGCGACTTACACCACACCAGGGCCTGTGGCTGCTGGCTGAGGCCACTTACACCACACCAGGGCCTGTGGCTGCTGGCTGAGGCCACCTACACCACACCAGGGCATTAGTTGCTATTGAGGCCAATTACACCACACCAGGGTCTGTGGCTCTTGCTCAGGCCACTTACACCACACCAGGGCCTGTGGCTCTTGCTCAGGCCACTTACACCACACCAGGGCCTGTGGCTGCTGGCTGAGGCCACTTACACCACACCAGGGCCTTATTTGCTATTGAGGCCACTTACACCACACCAGGGCCTGTGGCTCTTGCTCAGGCCACTCACATCACACCAGGCCCTGCGCTTCTGGCCGAGGCCATCTTCACCAAACCAGGCCCTGTGCTGCTAGCTGTGGCCATGTACAACACACCAGGCCCTGTGCTGGTTCCTGAGGCCATCTTCAACAATCCAGGGCCTGTGCTGTTGGATAAATGCTAAACTGAGCCTTTGGGTTAGGGTATTATGCAAACATGAAGGTAGGGTTATAGGATTGTCTTCGTAACTTCAGGTACTTGCCACCTAATCACCTGAATCCATAAATTGAGACATTGTGCTGGGGCCAGCAGCTTACGGCCATACCACCCTGAGCACGCCCGACCTCGTCTGATCTCGGAAGCTGAGCAGGGCTGGGCTTGGTTAGTACTTGGATGGGAGACTGCCTGGGAATACCTGGTGCTGTAAGCCTTTCATTTTCATGTCATTGAACCGCTTTTGATCCAGAGAAGGGGTGTATTAAAAGACCAAAAGCAGCTGCCCATTAATGAGGGCACATTAACGACATTGCTTTTGGCTGTTTTCCAATGTCTTGTGCTGCTAGCTGATGCCACCTACACCACACCAGGGCCTGAGTGACCGGCTGGGGCCACTTACACCACATCAGGGCCTGTGGCTCTGGCTGAGGCCACTTACACCACACCAGTGCCTGTGGCTGCTGGCTGAGGCCACTTACACCACACCAGGGCCTGTGGCTGCTGGCTGAGGCCACTTACACCACACCAGGGCCTTAGTTGCTATTGAGGCCAATTACACCACACCATGGTCTGTGGCTCTTGCTCAGGCCACTTACACCACACCAGGGCCTGTGGCACTGGCTGAGGCCACTTACACCACACCAGGGCCTGTGGCTGCTGGCTGAGGCCACTTACACCACACAAGGGCTTGTGGCTGCTGGCTGAGGCCACCTACACCACACCAGGGCCTGTGGCTGCTGGCTGAGGCCACCTACACCACACCAGGGCCTGTGGCTCTTGCTCAGGCCACTTACACCACACCAGGGCCTGTGGCTCTTGCTCAGGCCACTTACACCACACCAGGGCCTGTGGCTCTTGCTCAGGCCACTCATATCACACCAGGCCCTGTGCTTCTGGCTGAGGCCACTTAGACCACACCAGGGCCTGTGGCTACTGGCTGAGGCCACTTACACCACACCAGGGCCTGTGGCTGCTGGCTGAGGCCATCTACACCACACCAGGGCCTGTGGCTGCTGGCTGAGGCGACTTACACCACACCAGGGCCCTTTTGCTGCTGGCTGAGGCCACTTACACCACACCAGTGCCTGTGGCTTCTGGCTGAGGCGACTTACACCACACCAGGGCCTGTGGCTGCTGGCTGAGGCCACTTACACCACACCAGGGCCTGTGGCTCTTGCTCAGGCCACTCACATCACACCAGGCCCTGCGCTTCTGGCCGAGGCCATCTTCACCAAACCAGGCCCTGTGGCTCTTGCTCAGGCCACTTACACCACACCAGGGCCTGTGGCTGCTGGCTGAGGCCACCTACACCACACCAGGGCCTTAGTTGCTATTGAGGCCAATTACACCACACCAGGGTCTGTGGCTCTTGCTCAGGCCACTTACACCACACCAGGCCTGTGGCACTTGCTCAGGCCACTTACACCACACCAGGGCCTGTGGCTGCTGGCTGAGGCCACCTACACCACACCAGGGCCTGTGGCTGCTGGCTGAGGCCACTTACACCACACCAGTGCCTGTGGCTTCTGGCTGAGGCGACTTACACCACACCAGGGCCTGTGGCTCTTGCTCAGGCCACTTACACCACACCAGGGCCTGTGGCTCTTGCTCAGGCCACTTACACCACACCAGGGCCTGTGGCTCTTGCTCAGGCCACTCATATCACACCAGGCCCTGTGCTTCTGGCTGAGGCCACTTACACCACACCAGGGCCTGTGGCTGCTGGCTGAGGCCACCTACACCACACCAGGGCCTGTGGCTGCTGGCTGAGGCCACTTACACCACACCAGGGCCTGTGGCTGCTGGCTGAGGCCACTTACACCACACCAGGGCCTTAGTTGCTATTGAGGCCAATTACACCACACCATGGTCTGTGGCTCTTGCTCAGGCCACTTACACCACACCAGGGCCTGTGGCACTGGCTGAGGCCACTTACACCACACCAGGGCCTGTGGCTGCTGGCTGAGGCCACTTACACCACACAAGGGTTTGTGGCTGCTGGCTGAGGCCACCTACACCACACCAGGGCCTGTGGCTGCTGGCTGAGGCCACCTACACCACACCAGGGCCTGTGGCTGCTGGCTGAGGCCACTTACACCACACCAGGGCCTTAGTTGCTATTGAGGCCAATTACACCACACCATGGTCTGTGGCTCTTGCTCAGGCCACTTACACCACACCAGGGCCTGTGGCTGCTGGCTGAGGCCACTTACACCACACCAGGGCCTGTGGCTGCTGGCTGAGACCACCTACACCACACCAGGGCCTGTGGCTGCTTGCTGAGGCGACTTACACCACACCAGGGCCTGTTGCTGCTGGCTGAGGCCACTTACACCACACCAGTGCCTGTGGCTTCTGGCTGAGGTGACTTACACCACACCAGGGCCTGTTGCTGCTGGCTGAGGCCACTTACACCACACCAGGGCCTGTGGCTGCTGGCTCAGGCCACTCATATCAAACCAGGTCCTGTGCTTCTGGCCGAGGCCATCTTCACCAAACCAGGCCCTGTGCTGCTAGCTGAGGCGACTTACACCACATCAGGGCCTGTGGCTCTGGCTGAGGCCACTTACACCACACCAGGGCCTGTGGCTGCTGGCTGAGGCCAGTTACACCACACCAGGGCCTGTGGCTGCTGGCTGAGGCCACATACACCACACCAGGGCCTTAGTTGCTATTGAGGCCAATTACACCACACCAGGGTCTGTGGCTCTTGCTCAGGCCACTCACATCACACCAGGCCCTGCGCTTCTGGCCACTTACACCACACCAGGGCCTGTGGCTGCTGGCTGAGGCCACTTACACCATACCAGGGCCTGTGGCTGTTGGCTGAGGCCACTTACACCAAACCAGGCCCTGTGCTGCTTGCTGTGGCCATGTAAAACACACCAGGTCCTGTGCTGGTTCTTGAGGCCATCTTCAACAATCCAGGGCCTGTGCTGTTGGATAAATGCCAAACTGAGCCTTTTGGTTAGGGTATTATGCAAACATGCAGGTATGGTTATAGGATTGTCTTCGTAACTTCAGGTACTTGCCACCTAATCACTTGAATCCATAAATTGAGACATTGTGCTGGGGCCATCAGCTTACGGCCATACCACCCTGAGCACGCCTGACCTCGTCTGATCTCGGAAGCTAAGCAGGGCTGGGCTTGGTTAGTACTTGGATGGGAGACTGCCTGCGAATACCTGGTGCTGTAAGCATTTCATTTTCATGTCATTGAACCGCTTTTGATCCAGAGAAGGGGTGTATTAAAAGACCAAAAGCATCTGCCCATTAATGAGGGCACATTAACGACATTGCTTTTGGCTCTTTTCCAATGTCTTGTGCTGCTAGCTGATGCAACCTACACCACACAAGGGCCTGAGGGACCGGCTGGGGCCACTTACACCACATCAGGGCCTGTGGCTGCTGGCTGAGGCCACTTACACCACACCAGGGCCTGTGGCTGCTGGCTGAGGCCACTTACACCACACCAGGGCCTTAGTTGCTATTGAGGCCAATTACACCACACCAGGGCCTGTGTCACTGGCTGAGGCCACTTACACCACACAAGGGCCTGTGGCTGCTGGCTGAGGCCACCTACACCACACCAGGGCCTGTGGCTGCTGGCTGAGGCCACTTACACCACACCAGGGCCCTTTTGCTGCTGGCTGAGGCCACTTACACCACACCAGTGCCTGTGGCTTCTGGCTGAGGCGACTTACACCACACCAGGGCCTGTGGCTGCTGGCTGAGGCCACTTACACCACACCAGGGCCTGTGGCTGCTGGCTGAGGCCACCTACACCACACCAGGGCATTAGTTGCTATTGAGGCCAATTACACCACACCAGGGTCTGTGGCTCTTGCTCAGGCCACTTACACCACACCAGGGCCTGTGGCTCTTGCTCAGGCCACTTACACCACACCAGGGCCTGTGGCTGCTGGCTGAGGCCACTTACACCACACCAGGGCCTTATTTGCTATTGAGGCCACTTACACCACACCAGGGCCTGTGGCTCTTGCTCAGGCCACTCACATCACACCAGGCCCTGCGCTTCTGGCCGAGGCCATCTTCACCAAACCAGGCCCTGTGCTGCTAGCTGTGGCCATGTACAACACACCAGGCCCTGTGCTGGTTCCTGAGGCCATCTTCAACAATCCAGGGCCTGTGCTGTTGGATAAATGCTAAACTGAGCCTTTGGGTTAGGGTATTATGCAAACATGAAGGTAGGGTTATAGGATTGTCTTCGTAACTTCAGGTACTTGCCACCTAATCACCTGAATCCATAAATTGAGACATTGTGCTGGGGCCAGCAGCTTACGGCCATACCACCCTGAGCACGCCCGACCTCGTCTGATCTCGGAAGCTGAGCAGGGCTGGGCTTGGTTAGTACTTGGATGGGAGACTGCCTGGGAATACCTGGTGCTGTAAGCCTTTCATTTTCATGTCATTGAACCGCTTTTGATCCAGAGAAGGGGTGTATTAAAAGACCAAAAGCAGCTGCCCATTAATGAGGGCACATTAACGACATTGCTTTTGGCTGTTTTCCAATGTCTTGTGCTGCTAGCTGATGCCACCTACACCACACCAGGGCCTGAGTGACCGGCTGGGGCCACTTACACCACATCAGGGCCTGTGGCTCTGGCTGAGGCCACTTACACCACACCAGGGCCTGTGGCTGCTGGCTGAGGCCACTTACACCACACCAGGGCCTGTGGCTGCTGGCTGAGGCCACTTACACCACACCAGGGCCTTAGTTGCTATTGAGGCCAATTACACCACACCATGGTCTGTGGCTCTTGCTCAGGCCACTTACACCACACCAGGGCCTGTGGCACTGGCTGAGGCCACTTACACCACACCAGGGCCTGTGGCTGCTGGCTGAGGCCACTTACACCACACAAGGGCTTGTGGCTGCTGGCTGAGGCCACCTACACCACACCAGGGCCTGTGGCTGCTGGCTGAGGCCACCTACACCACACCAGGGCATTAGTTGCTATTGAGGCCAATTACACCACACCAGGGTCTGTGGCTCTTGCTCAGGCCACTTACACCACACCAGGGCCTGTGGCTCTTGCTCAGGCCACTTACACCACACCAGGGCCTGTGGCTGCTGGCTGAGGCCACCTACACCACACCAGGGCATTAGTTGCTATTGAGGCCAATTACACCACACCAGGGTCTGTGGCTCTTGCTCAGGCCACTTACACCACACCAGGGCCTGTGGCTCTTGCTCAGGCCACTTACACCACACCAGGGCCTGTGGCACTGGCTGAGGCCACTTACACCACACCAGGGCCTGTGGCACTGGCTGAGGCCACTTACACCACACCAGGGCCTGTGGCACTGGCTGAGGCCACTTACACCACACCAGGGCCTGTGGCTGCTGGCTGAGGCCACTTACACCACACCAGGGCCTGTGGCTGCTGGCTGAGGCCACTTACACCACACCAGGGCCTGTGGCTGGTGGCTGAGGCCACCTACACCACACCAGGGCCCTTTTGCTGCTGGCTGAGGCCACTTACACCACACCAGTGCCTGTGGCTTCTGTCTGAGGCGACTTACACCACACCAGGGCCTGTGGCTGCTGGCTGAGGCCAATTACACCACACCAGGGTCTGTGGCTCTTGCTCAGGCCACTTACACCACACCAGGGCCTGTGGCACTGGCTGAGGCCACTTACACCACACCAGGGCCTGTGGCTGCTGGCTGAGGCCACTTACACCACACCAGGGCCTGTGGCTGCTGGCTGAGGCCACTTACACCACACCAGGGCCTGTGGCTGCTGGCTGAGGCCACCTACACCACACCAGGGCCTGTGGCTGCTGGCTGAGGCGACTTACACCACACCAGGGCCCTTTTGCTGCTGGCTGAGGCCACTTACACCACACCAGTGCCTGTGGCTTCTGGCTGAGGTGACTTACACCACACCAGGGCCTGTGGCTGCTGGCTGAGGCCACTTACACCACACCAAGGCCTGTGGCTCTTGCTCAGGCCATCTTCACCAAACCAGGGCCTGAGTGACCGGCTGGGGCCACTTACACCACACCAGGGCCTGTGGCTCTTGCTCAGGCCACTCATATCACACCAGGCCCTGTGCTTCTGGCCGAGGCCATCTTCACCAAACCAGGCCCTGTGCTGCTAGCTGTGGCCATGTACAACACACCAGGCCCTGTGCTGGTTCCTGAGGCCATCTTCAACAATCCAGGGCCTGTGCTGTTGGATAAATGCCAAACTGAGCCTTTGGGTTAGGGTATTATGCAAACATGCAGGTATGGTTATAGGATTGTCTTCGTAACTTCAGGTACTTGCCACCTAATCACTTGAATCCATAAATTGAGTCATTGTGCTGGGGCCAGCAGCTTACGGCCATACCACCCTGAGCACGCCCGACCTCGTCTGATCTCGGAAGCTAAGCAGGGCTGGGCTTGGTTAGTACTTGGATGGGAGACTGCCTGGGAATACCTGGTGCTGTAAGCCTTTCATTTTCATGTCATTGAACCGCTTTTGATCCAGAGAAGGGGTGTATTAAAAGACCAAAAGCCCATTAATGAGGGCACATTAACGACATTGCTTTTGGCTCTTTTCCAATGTCTTGTGCTGCTAGCTGATGCCACCTACACCACACCAGGGCCTGAGTGACCGGCTGGGGCCACTTACACCACATCAGGGCCTGTGGCTCTGGCTGAGGCCACTTACACCACACCAGGGCCTGTGGCTGCTGGCTGAGGCCACCTACACCACACCAGGGCCTTAGTTGCTATTGAGGCCAATTACACCACACCAGGGTCTGTGGCTCTTGCTCAGGCCACTTACACCACACCAGGCCTGTGGCACTTGCTCAGGCCACTTACACCACACCAGGGCCTGTGGCTGCTGGCTGAGGCCACTTACACCACACCAGGGCCTGTGGCTGCTGGCTGAGGCCACCTACACCACACCAGGGCATTAGTTGCTATTGAGGCCAATTACACCACACCAGGGTCTGTGGCTCTTGCTCAGGCCACTTACACCACACCAGGGCCTGTGGCTCTTGCTCAGGCCACTTACACCACACCAGGGCCTGTGGCTGCTGGCTGAGGCCACCTACACCACACCAGGGCCTGTGGCTGCTGGCTGAGGCCACTTACACCACACCAGTGCCTGTGGCTTCTGGCTGAGGCGACTTACACCACACCAGGGCCTGTGGCTCTTGCTCAGGCCACTTACACCACACCAGGGCCTGTGGCTCTTGCTCAGGCCACTTACACCACACCAGGGCCTGTGGCTCTTGCTCAGGCCACTCATATCACACCAGGCCCTGTACTTCTGGCTGAGGCCACTTAGACCACACCAGGGCCTGTGGCTGCTGGCTGAGGCCACTTACACCACACCAGGGCCTGTGGCTGCTGGCTGAGGCCATCTACACCACACCAGGGCCTGTGGCTGCTGGCTGAGGCGACTTACACCACACCAGGGCCCTTTTGCTGCTGGCTGAGGCCACTTACACCACACCAGTGCCTGTGGCTTCTGGCTGAGGCGACTTACACCACACCAGGGCCTGTGGCTGCTGGCTGAGGCCACTTACACCACACCAGGGACTGTGGCTCTTGCTCAGGCCACTCAGATCACACCAGGCCCTGCGCTTCTGGCCGAGGCCATCTTCACCAAACCAGGCCCTGTGGCTCTTGCTCAGGCCACTTACACCACACCAGGGCCTGTGGCTCTGGCTTAGGCCACTTACACCACACCAGGGCCTGTGGCACTTGCTCAGGCCACTTACACCACACCAGGGCCTGTGGCTGCTGGCTGAGGCCACTTACACCACACCAGGGCCTGTGGCTCTTACTCAGGCCACTTACACCACACCAGGGCCTGTGGCACTGGCTGAGGCCACTTACACCACACCAGGGCCTGTGGCTGCTGGCTGAGGCCACTTACACCACACCAGGGCCTGTGGCTGCTGGCTGAGGCCACCTACACCACACCAGGGCCTGTGGCTGCTGGCTGAGGCCACTTACACCACACCAGGGCCTGTGGCTGCTGGCTGAAGCCACTTACACCACACCAGGGCCTTAGTTGCTATTGAGGCCACTTACACCACACCAGGGCCTGTGGCTGCTGGCTGAGGCCACTTACACCACACCAGGGCCCTTTTGCTGCTGGCTGAGGCCACTTACACCACACCAGGGCCTTAGTTGCTATTGAGGCCAATTACACCACACCATGGTCTGTGGCTCTTGCTCAGGCCACTTACACCACACCAGGGCCTGTGGCACTGGCTGAGGCCACTTACACCACACCAGGGCCTGTGGCTGCTGGCTGAGGCCACTTACACCACACAAGGGTTTGTGGCTGCTGGCTGAGGCCACCTACACCACACCAGGGCCTGTGGCTGCTGGCTGAGGCCACCTACACCACACCAGGGCCTGTGGCTGCTGGCTGAGGCCACTTACACCACACCAGGGCCTTAGTTGCTATTGAGGCCAATTACACCACACCATGGTCTGTGGCTCTTGCTCAGGCCACTTACACCACACCAGGGCCTGTGGCTGCTGGCTGAGGCCACTTACACCACACCAGGGCCTGTGGCTGCTGGCTGAGACCACCTACACCACACCAGGGCCTGTGGCTGCTTGCTGAGGCGACTTACACCACACCAGGGCCTGTTGCTGCTGGCTGAGGCCACTTACACCACACCAGTGCCTGTGGCTTCTGGCTGAGGTGACTTACACCACACCAGGGCCTGTTGCTGCTGGCTGAGGCCACTTACACCACACCAGGGCCTGTGGCTGCTGGCTCAGGCCACTCATATCAAACCAGGTCCTGTGCTTCTGGCCGAGGCCATCTTCACCAAACCAGGCCCTGTGCTGCTAGCTGAGGTGACTTACACCACATCAGGGCCTGTGGCTCTGGCTGAGGCTACTTACACCACACCAGGGCCTGTGGCTGCTGGCTGAGGCCAGTTACACCACACCAGGGCCTGTGGCTGCTGGCTGAGGCCACATACACCACACCAGGGCCTTAGTTGCTATTGAGGCCAATTACACCACACCAGGGTCTGTGGCTCTTGCTCAGGCCACTCACATCACACCAGGCCCTGCGCTTCTGGCCACTTACACCACACCAGGGCCTGTGGCTGCTGGCTGAGGCCACTTACACCATACCAGGGCCTGTGGCTGTTGGCTGAGGCCACTTACACCAAACCAGGCCCTGTGCTGCTTGCTGTGGCCATGTAAAACACACCAGGTCCTGTGCTGGTTCTTGAGGCCATCTTCAACAATCCAGGGCCTGTGCTGTTGGATAAATGCCAAACTGAGCCTTTTGGTTAGGGTATTATGCAAACATGCAGGTATTGTTATAGGATTGTCTTCGTAACTTCAGGTACTTGCCACCTAATCACTTGAATCCATAAATTGAGACATTGTGCTGGGGCCATCAGCTTACGGCCATACCACCCTGAGCACGCCTGACCTCGTCTGATCTCGGAAGCTAAGCAGGGCTGGGCTTGGTTAGTACTTGGATGGGAGACTGCCTGGGAATACCTGGTGCTGTAAGCCTTTCATTTTCATGTCATTGAACCGCTTTTGATCCAGAGAAGGGGTGTATTAAAAGACCAAAAGCATCTGCCCATTAATGAGGGCACATTAACGACATTGCTTTTGGCTCTTTTCCAATGTCTTGTGCTGCTAGCTGATGCAACCTACACCACACAAGGGCCTGAGGGACCGGCTGGGGCCACTTACACCACATCAGGGCCTGTGGCTGCTGGCTGAGGCCACTTACACCACACCAGGGCCTGTGGCTGCTGGCTGAGGCCACTTACACCACACCAGGGCCTTAGTTGCTATTGAGGCCAATTACACCACACCAGGGCCTGTGTCACTGGCTGAGGCCACTTACACCACACAAGGGCCTGTGGCTGCTGGCTGAGGCCACCTACACCACACCAGGGCCTGTGGCTGCTGGCTGAGGCCACTTACACCACACCAGGGCCCTTTTGCTGCTGGCTGAGGCCACTTACACCACACCAGTGCCTGTGGCTTCTGGCTGAGGCGACTTACACCACACCAGGGCCTGTGGCTGCTGGCTGAGGCCACTTACACCACACCAGGGCCTGTGGCTGCTGGCTGAGGCCACCTACACCACACCAGGGCATTAGTTGCTATTGAGGCCAATTACACCACACCAGGGTCTGTGGCTCTTGCTCAGGCCACTTACACCACACCAGGGCCTGTGGCTTCTGGCTGAGGCGACTTACACCACACCAGTGCCTGTGGCTTCTGGCTGAGGTGACTTACACCACACCAGGGCCTGTTGCTGCTGGCTGAGGCCACTTACACCACACCAGGGCCTGTGGCTGCTGGCTCAGGCCACTCATATCAAACCAGGTCCTGTGCTTCTGGCCGAGGCCATCTTCACCAAACCAGGCCCTGTGCTGCTAGCTGAGGTGACTTACACCACATCAGGGCCTGTGGCTCTGGCTGAGGCTACTTACACCACACCAGGGCCTGTGGCTGCTGGCTGAGGCCAGTTACACCACACCAGGGCCTGTGGCTGCTGGCTGAGGCCACCTACACCACACCAGGGCATTAGTTGCTATTGAGGCCAATTACACCACACCAGGGTCTGTGGCTCTTGCTCAGGCCACTTACACCACACCAGGGCCTGTGGCTCTTGCTCAGGCCACTTACACCACACCAGGGCCTGTGGCTGCTGGCTGAGGCCACTTACACCACACCAGGGCCTTATTTGCTATTGAGGCCACTTACACCACACCAGGGCCTGTGGCTCTTGCTCAGGCCACTCACATCACACCAGGCCCTGCGCTTCTGGCCGAGGCCATCTTCACCAAACCAGGCCCTGTGCTGCTAGCTGTGGCCATGTACAACACACCAGGCCCTGTGCTGGTTCCTGAGGCCATCTTCAACAATCCAGGGCCTGTGCTCTTGGATAAATGCTAAACTGAGCCTTTGGGTTAGGGTATTATGCAAACATGAAGGTAGGGTTATAGGATTGTCTTCGTAACTTCAGGTACTTGCCACCTAATCACCTGAATCCATAAATTGAGACATTGTGCTGGGGCCAGCAGCTTACGGCCATACCACCCTGAGCACGCCCGACCTCGTCTGATCTCGGAAGCTGAGCAGGGCTGGGCTTGGTTAGTACTTGGATGGGAGACTGCCTGGGAATACCTGGTGCTGTAAGCCTTTCATTTTCATGTCATTGAACCGCTTTTGATCCAGAGAAGGGGTGTATTAAAAGACCAAAAGCAGCTGCCCATTAATGAGGGCACATTAACGACATTGCTTTTGGCTGTTTTCCAATGTCTTGTGCTGCTAGCTGATGCCACCTACACCACACCAGGGCCTGAGTGACCGGCTGGGGCCACTTACACCACATCAGGGCCTGTGGCTCTGGCTGAGGCCACTTACACCACACCAGGGCCTGTGGCTGCTGGCTGAGGCCACTTACACCACACCAGGGCCTGTGGCTGCTGGCTGAGGCCACTTACACCACACCAGGGCCTTAGTTGCTATTGAGGCCAATTACACCACACCATGGTCTGTGGCTCTTGCTCAGGCCACTTACACCACACCAGGGCCTGTGGCACTGGCTGAGGCCACTTACACCACACCAGGGCCTGTGGCTGCTGGCTGAGGCCACTTACACCACACAAGGGCTTGTGGCTGCTGGCTGAGGCCACCTACACCACACCAGGGCCTGTGGCTGCTGGCTGAGGCCACCTACACCACACCAGGGCCTGTGGCTCTTGCTCAGGCCACTTACACCACACCAGGGCCTGTGGCTCTTGCTCAGGCCACTTACACCACACCAGGGCCTGTGGCTCTTGCTCAGGCCACTCATATCACACCAGGCCCTGTGCTTCTGGCTGAGGCCACTTAGACCACACCAGGGCCTGTGGCTGCTGGCTGAGGCCACTTACACCACACCAGGGCCTGTGGCTGCTGGCTGAGGCCATCTACACCACACCAGGGCCTGTGGCTGCTGGCTGAGGCGACTTACACCACACCAGGGCCCTTTTGCTGCTGGCTGAGGCCACTTACACCACACCAGTGCCTGTGGCTTCTGGCTGAGGCGACTTACACCACACCAGGGCCTGTGGCTGCTGGCTGAGGCCACTTACACCACACCAGGGCCTGTGGCTCTTGCTCAGGCCACTCACATCACACCAGGCCCTGCGCTTCTGGCCGAGGCCATCTTCACCAAACCAGGCCCTGTGGCTCTTGCTCAGGCCACTTACACCACACCAGGGCCTGTGGCTCTGGCTTAGGCCACTTACACCACACCAGGGCCTGTGGCTCTTGCTCAGGCCACTTACACCACACCAGGGCCTGTGGCTCTGGCTTAGGCCACTTACACCACACCAGGCCCTGTGGCTCTTGCTCAGGCCACTTACACCACACCAGGGCCTGTGGCTGCTGGCTGAGGCCACCTACACCACACCAGGGCCTTAGTTGCTATTGAGGCCAATTACACCACACCAGGGTCTGTGGCTCTTGCTCAGGCCACTTATACCACACCAGGGCCTGTGGCACTGGCTGAGGCCACTTACACCACACCAGGGCCTGTGGCTGCTGGCTGAGGCCACTTACACCACACCAGGGCCTGTGGCTGCTGGCTGAGGCCACCTACACCACACCAGGGCCTGTGGCTGCTGGCTGAGGCCACTTACACCACACCAGTGCCTGTGGCTTCTGGCTGAGGCGACTTACACCACACCAGGGCCTGTGGCTGCTGGCTGAGGCCACATACACCACACCAGGGCCTTAGTTGCTATTGAGACCAATTACACCACACCAGGGTCTGTGGCTCTTGCGCAGGCCACTCACATCACACCAGGCCCTGCGCTTCTGGCCACTTACACCACACCAGGGCCTTATTTGCTATTAAGGCCAGTTACACCACACCAGGGCCTGTGGCTCTGGCTCAGGCCACTTACACCACACCAGGGCCTGTGGCTGCTGGCTGATTCCACTTACACCACACCAGGGCCTGTGGCTCTTGCTCAGGCCACTCATATCACACCAGGCCCTGTGCTTCTGGCTGAGGCCATCTTCACCAAACCAGGCCCTGTGCTGCTTGCTGTGGCCATGTACAACACACCAGGCCCTGTGCTGGTTCCTGAGGCCATCTTCAACAATCCAGGGCCTGTGCTGTTGGATAAATGCTAAACTGAGCCTTTGGGTTAGGGTATTATGCAAACATGCAGGTATGGTTATAGGATTGTCTTCGTAACTTCAGGTACTTGCCACCTAATCACTTGAATCCATAAATTGAGACATTGTGCTGGGGCCAGCAGCTTACGGCCATACCACCCTAAGCACGCCCGACCTCGTCTGATCTCGGAAGCTAAGCAGGGCTGGGCTTGGTTAGTACTTGGATGGGAGACTGCCTGGGAATACCTGGTGCTGTAAGCCTTTCATTTTCATGTCATTGAACCGCTTTTGATCCAGAGAAGGGGTATATTAAAAGACCAAAAGCAGCTCCCCATTAATGAGGGCACATTAACGACATTGCTTTTGGCTCTTTTCCAATGTCTTGTGCTGCTAGCTGATGCCACCTACACCACACCAGGGCCTGAGTGACCGGCTGGGGCCACTTACACCACATCAGGGCCTGTTGCTCTGGCTGAGGCCAGTTACACCACAACAGGGCCTGTGGCTGCTGGCTGAGGCCACATAGACCACACCAGGGCCTTAGTTGCTATTGAGGCCATTTACACCACACCAGGGTCTGTGGCTCTTGCTCAGGCCACTTACACCACACCAGGGCCTGTGGCACTGGCTCAGGCCGCTTAGACCACACCAGGGCCTGTGGCTGCTGGCTGAGGCGACTTACACCACACCAGGGCCTGTTGCTGCTGGCTGAGGCCACTTACACCACACCAGGGACTGTGGCTTCTGGCTGAGGTGACTTACACCACACCAGGGCCTGTGGCTGCTGGCTGAGGCCACCTACACCACACCAGGGCCTGTGGCTCTTGCTCAGGCCACTTACACCACACCAGGGCCTGTGGCTCTTGCTCAGGCCACTCATATCACACCAGGCCCTGTGCTTCTGGCTGAGGCCACTTAGACCACACCAGGGCCTGTGGCTGCTGGCTGAGGCCACTTACACCACACCAGGGCCTGTGGCTGCTGGCTGAGGCCATCTACACCACACCAGGGCCTGTGGCTGCTGGCTGAGGCGACTTACACCACACCAGGGCCCTTTTGCTGCTGGCTGAGGCCACTTACCCCACACCAGTGCCTGTGGCTTCTGGCTGAGGCGACTTACACCACACCAGGGCCTGTGGCTGCTGGCTGAGGCCACTTACACCACACCAGGGCCTGTGGCTCTTGCTCAGGCCACTCACATCACACCAGGCCCTGCGCTTCTGGCCGAGGCCATCTTCACCAAACCAGGCCCTGTGGCTCTTGCTCAGGCCACTTACACCACACCAGGGCCTTATTTGCTATTGAGGCCACTTACACCACACCAGGGCCTGTGGCTCTGGCTTAGGCCACTTACACCACACCAGGGCCTGTGGCTCTTACTCAGGCCACTTACACCACACCAGGGCCTGTGGCACTTGCTCAGGCCACTTACACCACACCAGGGCCTGTGGCTGCTGGCTGAGGCCACTTACACCACACCAGGGCCTGTGGCTCTTGCTCAGGCCACTTACACCACACCAGGGCCTGTGGCTCTTGCTCAGGCCACTTACACCACATCAGGGCCTGTGGCTCTTGCTCAGGCCAGTTACACCACACCAGGGCCTGTGGCTGCTGGCTGAGGCCACTTACACCACACAAGGGCCTGTGGCTGCTGGCTGAGGCCACCTACACCACACCAGGGCCTGTGGCTGATGGCTGAGGCCATCTTCACCAAACCAGGCCCTGTGCTGCTTGCTGTGGCCATGTACAACACACCAGGCCCTGTGCTGTTTCCTGAGGCCATCTTCAACAATCCAGGGCCTGTGCTGTTGGATAAATGCCAAACTGAGCCTTTGGGTTAGGGTATTATGCAAACATGCAGGTATGGTTATAGGATTGTCTTCGTAACTTCAGGTACTTGCCACCTAATCACTTGAATCCATAAATTGAGACATTGTGCTGGAGCCAGCAGCTTACGGCCATACCACCCTGAGCACGCCCGACCTCGTCTGATCTCGGAAGCTAAGCAGGGCTGGGCTTGGTTAGTACTTGGATGGGAGACTGCCTGGGAATACCTGGTGCTGTAAGCCTTTCATTTTCATGTCATTGAACCGCTTTTGATCCAGAGAAGGGGTGTATTAAAAGACCAAAAGCATCTGCCCATTAATGAGGGCACATTAACGACATTGCTTTTGGCTCTTTTCCAATGTCTTGTGCTGCTAGCTGATGCCACCTACACCACACAAGGGCCTGAGGGACCGGCTGGGGCCACTTACACCACATCAGGGCCTGTGGCTGCTGGCTGAGGCCACTTACACCACACCAGGGCCTGTGGCTGCTGGCTGAGGCCACCTACACCACACCAGGGCCTTAGTTGCTATTGAGGCCAATTACACCACACCAGGGTCTGTGGCTCTTGCTCAGGCCACTTACACCACACCAGGGCCTGTGGCACTGGCTGAGGCCACTTACACCACACCAGGGCCTGTGGCTGGTGGCTGAGGCCACCTACACCACACCAGGGCCTTAGTTGCTATTGAGGCCAATTACACCACACAAGGGCCTGTGGCTGCTGGCTGAGGCCACCTACACCACACCAGGGCCTGTGGCTGCTGGCTGAGGCCACTTACACCACACCAGGGCCCTTTTGCTGCTGGCTGAGGCCACTTACACCACACCAGTGCCTGTGGCTTCTGGCTGAGGCGACTTACACCACACCAGGGCCTGTGGCTGCTGGCTGAGGCCACTTACACCACACCAAGGCCTGTGGCTCTTGCGCAGGCCACTCACATCACACCAGGCCCTGCGCTTCTGGCCGAGGCCATCTTCACCAAACCAGGCCCTGTGCTGCTTGCTGTGGCCATGTACAACACACCAGGCCCTGTGCTGGTTCCTGAGGCCATCTTCAACAATCCAGGGCCTGTGCTGTTGGATAAATGCCAAACTGAGCCTTTGGGTTAGGGTATTATGCAAACATGCAGGTATGGTTATAGGATTGTCTTCGTAACTTCAGGTACTTGCCACCTAATCACTTGAATCCATAAATTGAGACATTGTGCTGGAGCCAGCAGCTTACGGCCATACCACCCTGAGCACGCCCGACCTCGTCTGATCTCGGAAGCTAAGCAGGGCTGGGCTTGGTTAGTACTTGGATGGGAGACTGCCTGGGAATACCTGGTGCTGTAAGCCTTTCATTTTCATGTCATTGAACCGCTTTTGATCCAGAGAAGGGGTGTATTAAAAGACCAAAAGCAGCTGCCCATTAATGAGGGCACATTAACGACATTGCTTTTGGCTCTTTTCCAATGTCTTGTGCTGCTAGCTGATGCCACCTACACCACACCAGGGCCTGTGGCTCTGGCTGAGGCCACTTACACCACACCAGGGCCTGTGGCTGCTGGCTGAGGCCACTTACACCACACCAGGGCCTGTGGCTGCTGGCTGAGGCCACCTACACCACACCAGGGCCTTAGTTGCTATTGAGGCCAATTACACCACACCATGGTCTGTGGCTCTTGCTCAGGCCACTTAGACCACACCAGGGCCTGTGGCTGCTGGCTGAGGCCACTTACACCACACCAGGGCCTGTGGCTGCTGGCTGAGACCACCTACACCACACCAGGGCCTGTGGCTGCCTACTGAGGCGACTTACACCACACCAGGGCCTGTTGCTGCTGGCTGAGGCCACTTACACCACACCAGTGCCTGTGGCTTCTGGCTGAGGCGACTTACACCACACCAGGGCCTGTGGCTGCTGGCTGAGGCCAGTTACACCACACCAGGGCCTGTGGCTGCTGGCTGAGGCCACATACACCACACCAGGGCCTTAGTTGCTATTGAGGCCAATTACACCACACCAGGGTCTGTGGCTCTTGCTCAGGCCACTCACATCACACCAGGCCCTGCGCTTCTGGCCACTTACACCACACCAGAGCCTGTGGCTCTGGCTGAGGCCACTTACACCACACCAGGGCCTTATTTGCTATTCAGGCCAGTTACACCACACCAGGGCCTGTGGCTGCTGGCTGAGGCCACCTACACCACACCAGGGCCTTAGTTGCTATTGAGGCCAATTACACCACACCAGGGCCTGTGGCACTGGCTGAGGCCACTTACACCACACCAGGGCCTGTGGCTGCTGGCTGAGGCCACCTACACCACACCAGGGCCTTAGTTGCTATTGAGGCCAATTACCCCACACCAGGGTCTGTGGCTCTTGCTCAGGCCACTTACACCACACAAGGCCTGTGGCTGCTGGCTGCTGGCTGAGGCCACTTACACCACACAAGGGCCTGTGGCTGCTGGCTGAGGCCACTTACACCACACCAGGGCCTGTGGCTGCTGGCTGAGGCCACTTACACCACACCAGGGCCTGTGGCTGCTGGCTGAGGCCACCTACACCACACCAGGGCATTAGTTGCTATTGAGGCCAATTACACCACACCAGGGCCTGTGGCTCTTGCTCAGGCCACTTACACCACACCAGGGCCTGTGGCACTGGCTGAGGCCACTTACACCACACCAGGGCCTGTGGCTGCTGGCTGAGGCCACTTACACCACACCAGGGCCTGTGGCTGCTGGCTGAGGCCACTTACACCACACCAGGGCCTGTGGCTGCTGGCTGAGGCCACCTACACCACACCAGGGCCTGTGGCTGCTGGCTGAGGCCACTTACACCACACCAGGGCCCTTTTGCTGCTGGCTGAGGCCACTTACACCACACCAGTGCCTGTGGCTTCTGGCTGAGGCGACTTACACCACACCAGGGCCTGTGGCTGCTGGCTGAGGCCAATTACACCACACCAGGGTGTGTGGCTCTTGCTCAGGCCACTTACACTACACCAGGGCCTGTGGCACTGGCTGAGGCCACTTACACCACACCAGGGCCTGTGGCTGCTGGCTGAGGCCACTTACACCACACCAGGGCCTGTGGCTGCTGGCTGAGGCCACTTACACCACACCAGGGCCTGTGGCTTCTGGCTGAGGCGACTTACACCACACCAGGGCCTGTGGCTGCTGGCTGAGGCCACTTACACCACACCAAGGCCTGTGGCTCTTGCTCAGGCCACTCACATCACACCAGGCCCTGCGCTTCTGGCCGAGGCCATCTTCACCAAACCAGGCCCTGTGCTCCTTGCTGTGGCCATGTACAACACACCAGGCCCTGTGCTGGTTCCTGAGGCCATCTTCAACAATCCAGGGCCTGTGCTGTTGGATAAATGCCAAACTGAGCCTTTGGGTTAGGGTATTATGCAAACATGCAGGTATGGTTATAGCATTGTCTTCGTAACTTCAGGTACTTGCCACCTAATCACTTGAATCCATAAATTGAGACATTGTGCTGGAGCCAGCAGCTTACGGCCATACCACCCTGAGCACTCCCGACCTCGTCTGATCTCGGAAGCTAAGCAGGGCTGGGCTTGGTTAGTACTTGGATGGGAGACTGCCTGGGAATACCTGGTGCTGTAAGCCTTTCATTTTCATGTCATTGAACCGCTTTTGATCCAGAGAAGGGGTGTA
Organism: Aulonocara stuartgranti; assembly: GCF_965226115.1. NCBI lineage: Eukaryota > Metazoa > Chordata > Actinopteri > Cichliformes > Cichlidae > Aulonocara > Aulonocara stuartgranti. The sequence goes on along the minus strand of NC_138941.1, from coordinate 21,787,255 downwards.
TTAAAAGACCAAAAGCAGCTGCCCATTAATGAGGGCACATTAACGACACTGCTTTTGGCTCTTTTCCAATGTCTTGTGCTGCTAGCTGATGCAACCTACACCACACAAGGGCCTGAGTGACCGGCTGGGGCCACTTACACCACATCAGGGCCTGTGGCTGCTGCCTGAGGCCACATACACCACACCAGGGCCTTAGTTGCTATTGAGGCCAATTACACCACACCAGGGTCTGTGGCTGCTGGCTGAGGCCACTTAGACCACACCAGGGCCTGTGGCTGCTGGCTGAGGCCACTTACACCACACCAGGGCCTGTGGCTGCTGGCTGAGGCCATCTACACCACACCAGGGCCTGTGGCTGCTGGCTGAGGCCACTTACACCACACCAGGGCCCTTTTGCTGCTGGCTGAGGCCACTTACACCACACCAGTGCCTGTGGCTTCTGGCTGAGGCGACTTACACCACACCAGGGCCTGTGGCTGCTGGCTGAGGCCACTTACACCACACCAGGGCCTGTGGCTCTTGCTCAGGCCACTCACATCACACCAGGCCCTGCGCTTCTGGCCGAGGCCATCTTCACCAAACCAGGGCCTGTGGCTGCTGGCTGAGGCCACTTACACCACACCAGGCCCTGTGGCTCTTACTCAGGCCACTTACACCACACCAGGGCCTGTGGCACTGGCTGAGGCCACTTAGACCACACCAGGGCCTGTGGCTGCTGGCTGAGGCCACTTCCACCACACCAGGGCCTGTGGCTGCTGGCTGAGGCCACTTACACCAAACCAGGGCCTGTGGCTGCTTGCTGAGGCCATCTTCACCAAACCAGGCCCTGTGCTGCTTGCTGTGGCCATGTAAAACACACCAGGTCCTGTGCTGGTTCTTGAGGCCATCTTCAACAATCCAGGGCCTGTGCTGTTGGATAAATGCTAAACTGAGCCTTTGGGTTAGGGTATTATGCAAACATGCAGGTATGGTTATAGGATTGTCTTCGTAACTTCAGGTACTTGCCACCTAATCACTTGAATCCATAAATTGAGACATTGTGCTGGAGCCAGCAGCTTACGGCCATACCACCCTGAGCACGCCCGACCTCGTCTGATCTCGGAAGCTAAACAGGGCTGGGCTTGGTTAGTACTTGGATGGGAGACTGCCTGGGAATACCTGGTGCTGAAAGCCTTTCATTTTCATGTCATTGAACCGCTTTTGATCCAGAGAAGGGGTGTATTAAAAGACCAAAAGCAGCTCCCCATTAATGAGGGCACATTAACGACATTGCTTTTGGCTGTTTTCCAATGTCTTGTGCTGCTAGCTGATGCCACTTACACCACACCAGGGCCTGAGTGACCGGCTGGGGCCACTTACACCACATCAGGGCCTGTGGCTGCTGGCTGAGGCCACTTACACCACACCAGGGCCTTAGTTGCTATTGAGGCCAATTACACCACACCAGGGCCTGTGGCACTGGCTGAGGCCACTTACACCACACCAGGGCCTGTGGCTGCTGGCTGAGGCCACCTACACCACACCAGGGCCTTAGTTGCTATTGAGGCCAATTACACCACACCAGGGTCTGTGGCTCTTGCTCAGGCCACTTACACCACACAAGGCCTGTGGCTGCTGGCTGCTGGCTGAGGCCACTTACACCACACAAGGGCCTGTGGCTGCTGGCTGAGGCCACTTACACCACACCAGGGCCTGTGGCTGCTGGCTGAGGCCACTTACACCACACCAGGGCCTGTGGCTGCTGGCTGAGGCCACCTACACCACACCAGGGCATTAGTTGCTATTGAGGCCAATTACACCACACCAGGGTCTGTGGCTCTTGCTCAGGCCACTTACACCACACCAGGGCCTGTGGCTCTTGCTCAGGCCACTTACACCACACCAGGGCCTGTGGCACTGGCTGAGGCCACTTACACCACACCAGGGCCTGTGGCTGCTGGCTGAGGCCACTTACACCACACCAGGGCCTGTGGCTGCTGGCTGAGGCCACTTACACCACACCAGGGCCCTTTTGCTGCTGGCTGAGGCCACTTACACCACACCAGTGCCTGTGGCTTCTGGCTGAGGCGACTTACACCACACCAGGGCCTGTGGCTGCTGGCTGAGGCCAATTACACCACACCAGGGTGTGTGGCTCTTGCTCAGGCCACTTACACTACACCAGGGCCTGTGGCACTGGCTGAGGCCACTTACACCACACCAGGGCCTGTGGCTGCTGGCTGAGGCCACTTACACCACACCAGGGCCTGTGGCTGCTGGCTGAGGCCACTTACACCACACCAGGGCCTGTGGCTGCTGGCTGAGGCCACCTACACCACACCAGGGCCTGTGGCTGCTGGCTGAGGCCACTTACACCACACCAGGGCCTGTGGCTGCTGGCTGAGGCCACCTACACCACACCAGGGCCCTTTTGCTGCTGGCTGAGGCCACTTACACCACACCAGTGCCTGTGGCTTCTGGCTGAGGCGACTTACACCACACCAGGGCCTGTGGCTGCTGGCTGAGGCCACTTACACCACACCAAGGCCTGTGGCTCTTGCGCAGGCCACTCACATCACACCAGGCCCTGCGCTTCTGGCCGAGGCCATCTTCACCAAACCAGGCCCTGTGCTGCTTGCTGTGGCCATGTACAACACACCAGGCCCTGTGCTGGTTCCTGAGGCCATCTTCAACAATCCAGGGCCTGTGCTGTTGGATAAATGCCAAACTGAGCCTTTGGGTTAGGGTATTATGCAAACATGCAGGTATGGTTATAGGATTGTCTTCGTAACTTCAGGTACTTGCCACCTAATCACTTGAATCCATAAATTGAGACATTGTGCTGGAGCCAGCAGCTTACGGCCATACCACCCTGAGCACGCCCGACCTCGTCTGATCTCGGAAGCTAAGCAGGGCTGGGCTTGGTTAGTACTTGGATGGGAGACTTCCTGGGAATACCTGGTGCTGTAAGCCTTTCATTTTCATGTCATTGAACCGCTTTTGATCCAGAGAAGGGGTGTATTAAAAGACCAAAAGCAGCTGCCCATTAATGAGGGCACATTAACGACATTGCTTTTGGCTCTTTTCCAATGTCTTGTGCTGCTAGCTGATGCCACCTACACCACACCAGGGCCTGTGGCTCTGGCTGAGGCCACTTACACCACACCAGGGCCTGTGGCTGCTGGCTGAGGCCACTTACACCACACCAGGGCCTGTGGCTGCTGGCTGAGACCACCTACACCACACCAGGGCCTGTGGCTGCCTACTGAGGCGACTTACACCACACCAGGGCCTGTTGCTGCTGGCTGAGGCCACTTACACCACACCAGTGCCTGTGGCTTCTGGCTGAGGCGACTTACACCACACCAGGGCCTGTGGCTGCTGGCTGAGGCCAGTTACACCACACCAGGGCCTGTGGCTGCTGGCTGAGGCCACATACACCACACCAGGGCCTTAGTTGCTATTGAGGCCAATTACACCACACCAGGGTCTGTGGCTCTTGCTCAGGCCACTTACACCACACCAGGGCCTGTGGCACTGGCTGAGGCCAATTACACCACACCAGGGCCTGTGGCTGCTGGCTGAGGCCACTTACACCACACCAGAGCCTGTGGCTGCTGGCTGAGGCCACTTACACCACACCAGGGCCTGTGGCTGCTGGCTGAGGCCACTTACACCACACCAGGGCCTGTGGCTGCTGGCTGAGGCCACCTACACCACACCAGGGCATTAGTTGCTATTGAGGCCAATTACACCACACCAGGGTCTGTGGCTCTTGCTCAGGCCACTTACACCACACCAGGGCCTGTGGCTCTTGCTCAGGCCACTTACACCACACCAGGGCCTGAGTGACCGGCTGGGGCCACTTACACCACATCAGGGCCTGTGGCTGCTGCCTGAGGCCACATACACCACACCAGGGCCTTAGTTGCTATTGAGGCCAATTACACCACACCAGGGTCTGTGGCTGCTGGCTGAGGCCACTTAGACCACACCAGGGCCTGTGGCTGCTGGCTGAGGCCACTTACACCACACCAGGGCCTGTGGCTGCTGGCTGAGGCCATCTACACCACACCAGGGCCTGTGGCTGCTGGCTGAGGCCACTTACACCACACCAGGGCCCTTTTGCTGCTGGCTGAGGCCACTTACACCACACCAGTGCCTGTGGCTTCTGGCTGAGGCGACTTACACCACACCAGGGCCTGTGGCTGCTGGCTGAGGCCACTTACACCACACCAGGGCCTGTGGCTCTTGCTCAGGCCACTCACATCACACCAGGCCCTGCGCTTCTGGCCGAGGCCATCTTCACCAAACCAGGGCCTGTGGCTGCTGGCTGAGGCCACTTACACCACACCAGGCCCTGTGGCTCTTACTCAGGCCACTTACACCACACCAGGGCCTGTGGCACTGGCTGAGGCCACTTAGACCACACCAGGGCCTGTGGCTGCTGGCTGAGGCCACTTCCACCACACCAGGGCCTGTGGCTGCTGGCTGAGGCCACTTACACCAAACCAGGGCCTGTGGCTGCTTGCTGAGGCCATCTTCACCAAACCAGGCCCTGTGCTGCTTGCTGTGGCCATGTAAAACACACCAGGTCCTGTGGCTGCTGGCTGAGGCCACCTACACCACACCAGGGCCTTAGTTGCTATTGAGGCCAATTACACCACACCAGGGTCTGTGGCTCTTGCTCAGGCCACTTACACCACACAAGGCCTGTGGCTGCTGGCTGCTGGCTGAGGCCACTTACACCACACAAGGGCCTGTGGCTGCTGGCTGAGGCCACTTACACCACACCAGGGCCTGTGGCTGCTGGCTGAGGCCACTTACACCACACCAGGGCCTGTGGCTGCTGGCTGAGGCCACCTACACCACACCAGGGCATTAGTTGCTATTGAGGCCACTTACACCACACCAGGGCCTGTGGCTCTTGCTCAGGCCACTTACACCACACCAGGGCCTGTGGCACTGGCTGAGGCCACTTACACCACACCAGGGCCTGTGGCTGCTGGCTGAGGCCACCTACACCACACCAGGGCATTAGTTGCTATTGAGGCCACTTACACCACACCAGGGCCTGTGGCTCTTGCTCAGGCCACTTACACCACACCAGGGCCTGTGGCACTGGCTGAGGCCACTTACACCACACCAGGGCCTGTGGCTGCTGGCTGAGGCCACTTACACCACACCAGGGCCCTTTTGCTGCTGGCTGAGGCCACTTACACCACACCAGTGCCTGTGGCTTCTGGCTGAGGCGACTTACACCACACCAGGGCCTGTGGCTGCTGGCTGAGGCCAATTACACCACACCAGGGTGTGTGGCTCTTGCTCAGGCCACTTACACTACACCAGGGCCTGTGGCACTGGCTGAGGCCACTTACACCACACCAGGGCCTGTGGCTGCTGGCTGAGGCCACTTACACCACACCAGGGCCTGTGGCTGCTGGCTGAGGCCACTTACACCACACCAGGGCCTGTGGCTGCTGGCTGAGGCCACCTACACCACACCAGGGCCTGTGGCTGCTGGCTGAGGCCACTTACACCACACCAGGGCCTGTGGCTGCTGGCTGAGGCCACCTACACCACACCAGGGCCCTTTTGCTGCTGGCTGAGGCCACTTACACCACACCAGTGCCTGTGGCTTCTGGCTGAGGCGACTTACACCACACCAGGGCCTGTGGCTGCTGGCTGAGGCCACTTACACCACACCAAGGCCTGTGGCTCTTGCTCAGGCCACTCACATCACACCAGGCCCTGCGCTTCTGGCCGAGGCCATCTTCACCAAACCAGGCCTTGTGCTCCTTGCTGTGGCCATGTACAACACACCAGGCCCTGTGCTGATTCCTGAGGCCATCTTCAACAATCCAGGGCCTGTGCTGTTGGATAAATGCCAAACTGAGCCTTTGGGTTAGGGTATTATGCAAACATGCAGGTATGGTTATAGCATTGTCTTCGTAACTTCAGGTACTTGCCACCTAATCACTTGAATCCATAAATTGAGACATTGTGCTGGAGCCAGCAGCTTACGGCCATACCACCCTGAGCACGCCCAACCTCGTCTGATCTCGCAAGCTAAGCAGGGCTGGGCTTGGTTAGTACTTGGATGGGAGACTGCCTGGGAATACCTGGTGCTGTAAGCCTTTCATTTTCATGTCATTGAACCGCTTTTGATCCAGAGAAGGGGTGTATTAAAAGACCAAAAGCAGCTGCCCATTAATGAGGGCACATTAACGACACTGCTTTTGGCTCTTTTCCAATGTCTTGTGCTGCTAGCTGATGCAACCTACACCACACAAGGGCCTGAGTGACCGGCTGGGGCCACTTACACCACATCAGGGCCTGTGGCTCTGGCTGAGGCCAGTTACACCACAACAGGGCCTGTGGCTGCTGCCTGAGGCCACATACACCACACCAGGGCCTTAGTTGCTATTGAGGCCAATTACACCACACCAGGGTCTGTGGCTGCTGGCTGAGGCCACTTAGACCACACCAGGGCCTGTGGCTGCTGGCTGAGGCCACTTACACCACACCAGGGCCTGTGGCTGCTGGCTGAGGCCACTTACACCACACCAGGGCCCTTTTGCTGCTGGCTGAGGCCACTTACACCACACCAGTGCCTGTGGCTTCTGGCTGAGGCGACTTACACCACACCAGGGCCTGTGGCTGCTGGCTGAGGCCACTTACACCACACCAGTGCCTGTGGCTTCTGGCTGAGGCGACTTACACCACACCAGGGCCTGTGGCTACTGGCTGAGGCCACTTACACCACACCAGGCCCTGTGGCACTTGCTCAGGCCACTTACACCACACCAGGGCCTGTGGCTGCTGGCTGAGGCCACTTACACCACACCAGGGCCTGTGGCTGCTGGCTGAGGCCACTTACACCACACCAGGGCCTGTGGCTGCTGGCTGAGGCCACTTACACCACACCAGGGCCTGTGGCTGCTGGCTGAGGCCACTTACACCACACCAGGGCCTGTGGCTGCTGGCTGAGGCCACTTACACCACACCAGGGCCTGTGGCTGCTGGCTGAGGCCACCTACACCACACCAGGGCCTGTGGCTGCTGGCTGAGGCCACTTACACCACACCAGGGCCCTTTTGCTGCTGGCTGAGGCCACTTACACCACACCAGTGCCTGTGGCTTCTGGCTGAGGCCACTTACACCACACCAGGGCCTGTGGCTGCTGGCTGAGGCCACTTACACCACACCAAGGCCTGTGGCTCTTGCTCAGGCCACTCACATCACACCAGGCCCTGCGCTTCTGGCCGAGGCCATCTTCACCAAACCAGGCCCTGTGCTGCTTGCTGTGGCCATGTAAAACACACCAGGTCCTGTGCTGGTTCCTGAGGCCATCTTCAACAATCCAGGGCCTGTGCTGTTGGATAAATGCCAAACTGAGCCTTTGGGTTAGGGTATTATGCAAACATGCAGGTATGGTTATAGGATTGTCTTCGTAACTTCAGGTACTTGCCACCTAATCACTTGAATCCATAAATTGAGACATTGTGCTGGGGCCAGCAGCTTACGGCCATACCACCCTGAGCACGCCCGACCTCGTCTGATCTCGGAAGCTAAGCAGGGCTGGGCTTGGTTAGTACTTGGATGGGAGACTGCCTGGGAATACCTGGTGCTGTAAGCCTTTCATTTTCATGTCATTGAACCGCTTTTGATCCAGAGAAGGGGTGTATTAAAAGACCAAAAGCAGCTCCCCATTAATGAGGGCACATTAACGACATTGCTTTTGGCTGTTTTCCAATGTCTTGTGCTGCTAGCTGATACCACTTACACCACACCAGGGCCTGAGTGACCGGCTGGGGCCACTTACACCACATCAGGGCCTGTGGCTGCTGGCTGAGGCCACTTACACCACACCAGGGCCTTAGTTGCTATTGAGGCCAATTACACCACACCAGGGCCTGTGGCTGCTGGCTGAGGCCACCTACACCACACCAGGGCCTTAGTTGCTATTGAGGCCAATTACACCACACCAGGGCCTGTGGCACTGGCTGAGGCCACTTACACCACACCAGGGCCTGTGGCTGCTGGCTGAGGCCACCTACACCACACCAGGGCCTTAGTTGCTATTGAGGCCAATTACACCACACCAGGGTCTGTGGCTCTTGCTCAGGCCACTTACACCACACAAGGCCTGTGGCTGCTGGCTGCTGGCTGAGGCCACTTACACCACACAAGGGCCTGTGGCTGCTGGCTGAGGCCACTTACACCACACCAGGGCCTGTGGCTGCTGGCTGAGGCCACTTACACCACACCAGGGCCTGTGGCTGCTGACTGAGGCCATCTACACCACACCAGGGCCTGTGGCTGCTGGCTGAGGCCACTTACACCACACCAGGGCCCTTTTGCTGCTGGCTGAGGCCACTTACACCACACCAGTGCCTGTGGCTTCTGGCTGAGGCGACTTACACCACACCAGGGCCTGTGGCTGCTGGCTGAGGCCACTTACACCACACCAGGGCCTGTGGCTCTTGCTCAGGCCACTCACATCACACCAGGCCCTGCGCTTCTGGCCGAGGCCATCTTCACCAAACCAGGCCCTGTGGCACTTGCTCAGGCCACTTACACCACACCAGGGCCTGTGGCTGCTGGCTGAGGCCACTTACACCACACCAGGGCCTGTGGCTCTTACTCAGGCCACTTACACCACACCAGGGCCTGTGGCACTGGCTGAGGCCACTTAGACCACACCAGGGCCTGTGGCTGCTGGCTGAGGCCACTTCCACCACACCAGGGCCTGTGGCTGCTGGCTGAGGCCAGTTACACCAAACCAGGGCCTGTGGCTGCTTGCTGAGGCCATCTTCACCAAACCAGGCCCTGTGCTCCTTGCTGTGGCCATGTACAACACACCAGGCCCTGTGCTGGTTCCTGAGGCCATCTTCAACAATCCAGGGCCTGTGCTGTTGGATAAATGCCAAACTGAGCCTTTGGGTTAGGGTATTATGCAAACATGCAGGTATGGTTATAGGATTGTCTTCGTAACTTCAGGTACTTGCCACCTAATCACTTGAATCCATAAATTGAGACATTGTGCTGGGGCCAGCAGCTTACGGCCATACTACCCTGAGCACGCCCGACCTCGTCTGATCTCGGAAGCTAAGCAGGGCTGGGCTTGGTTAGTACTTGGATGGGAGACTGCCTGGGAATACCTGGTGCTGTAAGCCTTTCATTTTCATGTCATTGAACCGCTTTTGATCCAGAGAAGGGGTGTATTAAAAGACCAAAAGCAGCTCCCCATTAATGAGGGCACATTAACGACATTGCTTTTGGCTGTTTTCCAATGTCTTGTGCTGCTAGCTGATGCCACTTACACCACACCAGGGCCTGAGTGACCGGCTGGGGCCACTTACACCACATCAGGGCCTGTGGCTGCTGGCTGAGGCCACTTTCACCACACCAGGGCCTGTGGCTGCTGGCTGAGGCCACCTACACCACACCAGGGCATTAGTTGCTATTGAGGCCAATTACACCACACCAGGGTCTGTGGCTCTTGCTCAGGCCACTTACACCACACCAGGGCCTGTGGCTCTTGCTCAGGCCACTTACACCACACCAGGGCCTGTGGCACTGGCTGAGGCCACTTACACCACACCAGGGCCTGTGGCTGCTGGCTGAGGCCACTTACACCACACCAGGGCCTGTGGCTGCTGGCTGAGGCCACTTACACCACACCAGGGCCTGTGGCTGCTGGCTGAGGCCACCTACACCACACCAGGGCCTGTGGCTGCTGGCTGAGGCGACTTACACCACACCAGGGCCCTTTTGCTGCTGGCTGAGGCCATTTACACCACACCAGTGCCTGTGGCTGCTGGCTGAGGCCACTTACACCACACCAGGGCCTGTGGCTGCTGGCTGAGGCCAATTACACCACACCAGGGTCTGTGGCTCTTGCTCAGGCCACTTACACCACACCAGGGCCTGTGGCACTGGCTGAGGCCACTTACACCACACCAGGGCCTGTGGCTGCTGGCTGAGGCCACTTACACCACACCAGGGCCTGTGGCTGCTGGCTGAGGCCACTTACACCACACCAGGGCCTGTGGCTGCTGGCTGAGGCCACCTACACCACACCAGGGCCTGTGGCTGCTGGCTGAGGCGACTTACACCACACAAGGGCCTGTGGCTGCTGGCTGAGGCCACTTACACCACACCAAGGCCTGTGGCTCTTGCTCAGGCCACTCACATCACACCAGGCCCTGGGCTGCTTGCTGTGGCCATGTACAACACACCAGGCCCTGTGCTGGTTCCTGAGGCCATCTTCAACAATCCAGGGCCTGTGCTGTTGGATAAATGCCAAACTGAGCCTTTGGGTTAGGGTATTATGCAAACATGCAGGTATGGTTATAGGATTGTCTTCGTAACTTCAGGTACTTGCCACCTAATCACTTGAATCCATAAATTGAGACATTGTGCTGGGGCCATCAGCTTACGGCCATACCACCCTGAGCACGCCTGACCTCGTCTGATCTCGGAAGCTAAGCAGGACTGGGCTTGGTTAGTACTTGGATGGGAGACTGCCTGGGAATACCTGGTGCTGTAAGCCTTTCATTTTCATGTCATTGAACCGCTTTTGATCCAGAGAAGGGGTGTATTAAAAGACCAAAAGCATCTGCCCATTAATGAGGGCACATTAACGACATTGCTTTTGGCTCTTTTCCAATGTCTTGTGCTGCTAGCTGATGCAACCTACACCACACAAGGGCCTGAGGGACCGGCTGGGGCCACTTACACCACATCAGGGCCTGTGGCTGCTGGCTGAGGCCACTTACACCACACCAGGGCCTGTGGCTGCTGGCTGAGGCCACCTACACCACACCAGGGCCTTAGTTGCTATTGAGGCCAATTACACCACACAAGGGCCTGTGGCTGCTGGCTGAGGCCACCTACACCACACCAGGGCCTGTGGCTGCTGGCTGAGGCCACTTACACCACACCAGGGCCCTTTTGCTGCTGGCTGAGGCCACTTACACCACACCAGTGCCTGTGGCTTCTGGCTGAGGCCACTTACACCACACCAGGGCCTGTGGCTGCTGGCTGAGGCCACTTACACCACACCAAGGCCTGTGGCTCTTGCGCAGGCCACTCACATCACACCAGGCCCTGCGCTTCTGGCCGAGGCCATCTTCACCAAACCAGGCCCTGTGCTGCTTGCTGTGGCCATGTACAACACACCAGGCCCTGTGCTGGTTCCTGAGGCCATCTTCAACAATCCAGGGCCTGTGCTGTTGGATAAATGCCAAACTGAGCCTTTGGGTTAGGGTATTATGCAAACATGCAGGTATGGTTATAGGATTGTCTTCGTAACTTCAGGTACTTGCCACCTAATCACTTGAATCCATAAATTGAGACATTGTGCTGGAGCCAGCAGCTTACGGCCATACCACCCTGAGCACGCCCGACCTCGTCTGATCTCGGAAGCTAAGCAGGGCTTGGCTTGGTTAGTACTTGGATGGGAGACTGCCTGGGAATACCTGGTGCTGTAAGCCTTTCATTTTCATGTCATTGAACCGCTTTTGATCCAGAGAAGGGGTGTATTAAAAGACCAAAAGCAGCTGCCCATTAATGAGGGCACATTAACGACACTGCTTTTGGCTCTTTTCCAATGTCTTGTGCTGCTAGCTGATGCCACCTACACCACACCAGGGCCTGAGTGACCGGCTGGGGCCACTTACACCACATCAGGGCCTGTGGCTCTGGCTGAGGCCACTTACACCACACCAGGGCCTGTGGCTGCTGGCTGAGGCCAGTTAAACCACATCAGAGCCTGTGGCTGCTGGCTGAAGCCACTTACACCACACCAGGGCCTTAGTTGCTATTGAGGCCACTTACACCACACCAGGGCCTGTGGCTGCTGGCTGAGGCCACCTACACCACACCAGGGCCTGTGGCTGCTGGCTGAGGCGACTTACACCACACCAGGGCCCTTTTGCTGCTGGCTGAGGCCACTTACACCACACCAGGGCCTGTGGCTGCTGGCTGAGGCGACTTACACCACACCAGGGCCTGTGGCTGCTGCCTGAGGCCACATACACCACACCAGGGCCTTAGTTGCTATTGAGGCCATTTACACCACACCAGGGTCTGTGGCTCTTGCTCAGGCCACTTACACCACACCAGGGCCTGTGGCACTGGCTCAGGCCGCTTAGACCACACCAGGGCCTGTGGCTGCTGGCTGAGGCCACTTACACCACACCAGGGCCTGTTGCTGCTGGCTGAGGCCACTTACACCACACCAGGGCCTGTGGCACTGGCTCAGGCCGCTTAGACCACACCAGGGCCTGTGGCTGCTGGCTGAGGCGACTTACACCACACCAGGGCCTGTTGCTGCTGGCTGAGGCCACTTACACCACACCAGGGACTGTGGCTTCTGGCTGAGCTGACTTACACCACACCAGGGCCTGTGGCTGCTGGCTGAGGCCACTTACACCACACCAGGGCCTGTGGCTCTTGCTCAGGCCACTTACACCACACCAGGGCCTGTGGCTGTTGGCTGAGGCCACTCACATCACACCAGGCCCTGCTCTTCTGGCCGAGGCCATCTTCACCAAACCAGGCCCTGTGCTGCTAGCTGTGGCCATGTACAACACCCCAGGCCCTGTGCTGGTTCCTGAGGCCATCTTCAACAATCCAGGGCCTGTGCTGTTGGATAAATGCTAAACTGAGCCTTTGGGTTAGGGTATTATGCAAACATGAAGGTAGGGTTATAGGATTGTCTTCGTAACTTCAGGTACTTGCCACCTAATCACCTGAATCCATAAATTGAGACATTGTGCTGGAGCCAGCAGCTTACGGCCATACCACCCTGAGCACTCCCGACCTCGTCTGATCTCGGAAGCTAAGCAGGGCTGGGCTTGGTTAGTACTTGGATGGGAGACTGCCTGGGAATACCTGGTGCTGTAAGCCTTTCATTTTCATGTCATTGAACCGCTTTTGATCCAGAGAAGGGGTGTATTAAAAGACCAAAAGCAGCTGCCCATTAATGAGGGCACATTAACGACACTGCTTTTGGCTCTTTTCCAATGTCTTGTGCTGCTAGCTGATGCAACCTACACCACACAAGGGCCTGAGTGACCGGCTGGGGCCACTTACACCACATCAGGGCCTGTGGCTGCTGCCTGAGGCCACATACACCACACCAGGGCCTTAGTTGCTATTGAGGCCAATTACACCACACCAGGGTCTGTGGCTGCTGGCTGAGGCCACTTAGACCACACCAGGGCCTGTGGCTGCTGGCTGAGGCCACTTACACCACACCAGGGCCTGTGGCTGCTGGCTGAGGCCATCTACACCACACCAGGGCCTGTGGCTGCTGGCTGAGGCCACTTACACCACACCAGGGCCCTTTTGCTGCTGGCTGAGGCCACTTACACCACACCAGTGCCTGTGGCTTCTGGCTGAGGCGACTTACACCACACCAGGGCCTGTGGCTGCTGGCTGAGGCCACTTACACCACACCAGGGCCTGTGGCTCTTGCTCAGGCCACTCACATCACACCAGGCCCTGCGCTTCTGGCCGAGGCCATCTTCACCAAACCAGGGCCTGTGGCTGCTGGCTGAGGCCACTTACACCACACCAGGCCCTGTGGCTCTTACTCAGGCCACTTACACCACACCAGGGCCTGTGGCACTGGCTGAGGCCACTTAGACCACACCAGGGCCTGTGGCTGCTGGCTGAGGCCACTTCCACCACACCAGGGCCTGTGGCTGCTGGCTGAGGCCACTTACACCAAACCAGGGCCTGTGGCTGCTTGCTGAGGCCATCTTCACCAAACCAGGCCCTGTGCTGCTTGCTGTGGCCATGTAAAACACACCAGGTCCTGTGCTGGTTCTTGAGGCCATCTTCAACAATCCAGGGCCTGTGCTGTTGGATAAATGCCAAACTGAGCCTTTGGGTTAGGGTATTATGCAAACATGCAGGTATAGTTATAGGATTGTCTTCGTAACTTCAGGTACTTGCCACCTAATCACTTGAATCCATAAATTGAGACATTGTGCTGGAGCCAGCAGCTTACGGCCATACCACCCTGAGCACGCCCGACCTCGTCTGATCTCGGAAGCTAAACAGGGCTGGGCTTGGTTAGTACTTGGATGGGAGACTGCCTGGGAATACCTGGTGCTGAAAGCCTTTCATTTTCATGTCATTGAACCGCTTTTGATCCAGAGAAGGGGTGTATTAAAAGACCAAAAGCAGCTCCCCATTAATGAGGGCACATTAACGACATTGCTTTTGGCTGTTTTCCAATGTCTTGTGCTGCTAGCTGATGCCACTTACACCACACCAGGGCCTGAGTGACCGGCTGGGGCCACTTACACCACATCAGGGCCTGTGGCTGCTGGCTGAGGCCACTTACACCACACCAGGGCCTTAGTTGCTATTGAGGCCAATTACACCACACCAGGGCCTGTGGCACTGGCTGAGGCCACTTACACCACACCAGGGCCTGTGGCTGCTGGCTGAGGCCACCTACACCACACCAGGGCCTTAGTTGCTATTGAGGCCAATTACACCACACCAGGGTCTGTGGCTCTTGCTCAGGCCACTTACACCACACAAGGCCTGTGGCTGCTGGCTGCTGGCTGAGGCCACTTACACCACACAAGGGCCTGTGGCTGCTGGCTGAGGCCACTTACACCACACCAGGGCCTGTGGCTGCTGGCTGAGGCCACTTACACCACACCAGGGCCTGTGGCTGCTGGCTGAGGCCACCTACACCACACCAGGGCATTAGTTGCTATTGAGGCCAATTACACCACACCAGGGTCTGTGGCTCTTGCTCAGGCCACTTACACCACACCAGGGCCTGTGGCTCTTGCTCAGGCCACTTACACCACACCAGGGCCTGTGGCACTGGCTGAGGCCACTTACACCACACCAGGGCCTGTGGCTGCTGGCTGAGGCCACTTACACCACACCAGGGCCTGTGGCTGCTGGCTGAGGCCACTTACACCACACCAGGGCCCTTTTGCTGCTGGCTGAGGCCACTTACACCACACCAGTGCCTGTGGCTTCTGGCTGAGGCGACTTACACCACACCAGGGCCTGTGGCTGCTGGCTGAGGCCAATTACACCACACCAGGGTGTGTGGCTCTTGCTCAGGCCACTTACACTACACCAGGGCCTGTGGCACTGGCTGAGGCCACTTACACCACACCAGGGCCTGTGGCTGCTGGCTGAGGCCACTTACACCACACCAGGGCCTGTGGCTGCTGGCTGAGGCCACTTACACCACACCAGGGCCTGTGGCTGCTGGCTGAGGCCACCTACACCACACCAGGGCCTGTGGCTGCTGGCTGAGGCCACTTACACCACACCAGGGCCTGTGGCTGCTGGCTGAGGCCACCTACACCACACCAGGGCCCTTTTGCTGCTGGCTGAGGCCACTTACACCACACCAGTGCCTGTGGCTTCTGGCTGAGGCGACTTACACCACACCAGGGCCTGTGGCTGCTGGCTGAGGCCACTTACACCACACCAAGGCCTGTGGCTCTTGCGCAGGCCACTCACATCACACCAGGCCCTGCGCTTCTGGCCGAGGCCATCTTCACCAAACCAGGCCCTGTGCTGCTTGCTGTGGCCATGTACAACACACCAGGCCCTGTGCTGGTTCCTGAGGCCATCTTCAACAATCCAGGGCCTGTGCTGTTGGATAAATGCCAAACTGAGCCTTTGGGTTAGGGTATTATGCAAACATGCAGGTATGGTTATAGGATTGTCTTCGTAACTTCAGGTACTTGCCACCTAATCACTTGAATCCATAAATTGAGACATTGTGCTGGAGCCAGCAGCTTACGGCCATACCACCCTGAGCACGCCCGACCTCGTCTGATCTCGGAAGCTAAGCAGGGCTGGGCTTGGTTAGTACTTGGATGGGAGACTGCCTGGGAATACCTGGTGCTGTAAGCCTTTCATTTTCATGTCATTGAACCGCTTTTGATCCAGAGAAGGGGTGTATTAAAAGACCAAAAGCAGCTGCCCATTAATGAGGGCACATTAACGACATTGCTTTTGGCTCTTTTCCAATGTCTTGTGCTGCTAGCTGATGCCACCTACACCACACCAGGGCCTGTGGCTCTGGCTGAGGCCACTTACACCACACCAGGGCCTGTGGCTGCTGGCTGAGGCCACTTACACCACACCAGGGCCTGTGGCTGCTGGCTGAGACCACCTACACCACACCAGGGCCTGTGGCTGCCTACTGAGGCGACTTACACCACACCAGGGCCTGTTGCTGCTGGCTGAGGCCACTTACACCACACCAGTGCCTGTGGCTTCTGGCTGAGGCGACTTACACCACACCAGGGCCTGTGGCTGCTGGCTGAGGCCAGTTACACCACACCAGGGCCTGTGGCTGCTGGCTGAGGCCACATACACCACACCAGGGCCTTAGTTGCTATTGAGGCCAATTACACCACACCAGGGTCTGTGGCTCTTGCTCAGGCCACTCACATCACACCAGGCCCTGCGCTTCTGGCCACTTACACCACACCAGAGCCTGTGGCTCTGGCTGAGGCCACTTACACCACACCAGGGCCTTATTTGCTATTCAGGCCAGTTACACCACACCAGGGCCTGTGGCTGCTGGCTGAGGCCACCTACACCACACCAGGGCCTTAGTTGCTATTGAGGCCAATTACACCACACCAGGGCCTGTGGCACTGGCTGAGGCCACTTACACCACACCAGGGCCTGTGGCTGCTGACTGAGGCCACCTACACCACACCAGGGCCTTAGTTGCTATTGAGGCCAATTACCCCACACCAGGGTCTGTGGCTCTTGCTCAGGCCACTTACACCACACAAGGCCTGTGGCTGCTGGCTGCTGGCTGAGGCCACTTACACCACACAAGGGCCTGTGGCTGCTGGCTGAGGCCACTTACACCACACCAGGGCCTGTGGCTGCTGGCTGAGGCCACTTACACCACACCAGGGCCTGTGGCTGCTGGCTGAGGCCACCTACACCACACCAGGGCATTAGTTGCTATTGAGGCCAATTACACCACACCAGGGCCTGTGGCTCTTGCTCAGGCCACTTACACCACACCAGGGCCTGTGGCACTGGCTGAGGCCACTTACACCACACCAGGGCCTGTGGCTGCTGGCTGAGGCCACTTACACCACACCAGGGCCTGTGGCTGCTGGCTGAGGCCACTTACACCACACCAGGGCCTGTGGCTGCTGGCTGAGGCCACCTACACCACACCAGGGCCTGTGGCTGCTGGCTGAGGCCACTTACACCACACCAGGGCCCTTTTGCTGCTGGCTGAGGCCACTTACACCACACCAGTGCCTGTGGCTTCTGGCTGAGGCGACTTACACCACACCAGGGCCTGTGGCTGCTGGCTGAGGCCAATTACACCACACCAGGGTGTGTGGCTCTTGCTCAGGCCACTTACACTACACCAGGGCCTGTGGCACTGGCTGAGGCCACTTACACCACACCAGGGCCTGTGGCTGCTGGCTGAGGCCACTTACACCACACCAGGGCCTGTGGCTGCTGGCTGAGGCCACTTACACCACACCAGGGCCTGTGGCTTCTGGCTGAGGCGACTTACACCACACCAGGGCCTGTGGCTGCTGGCTGAGGCCACTTACACCACACCAAGGCCTGTGGCTCTTGCTCAGGCCACTCACATCACACCAGGCCCTGCGCTTCTGGCCGAGGCCATCTTCACCAAACCAGGCCCTGTGCTCCTTGCTGTGGCCATGTACAACACACCAGGCCCTGTGCTGGTTCCTGAGGCCATCTTCAACAATCCAGGGCCTGTGCTGTTGGATAAATGCCAAACTGAGCCTTTGGGTTAGGGTATTATGCAAACATGCAGGTATGGTTATAGCATTGTCTTCGTAACTTCAGGTACTTGCCACCTAATCACTTGAATCCATAAATTGAGACATTGTGCTGGAGCCAGCAGCTTACGGCCATACCACCCTGAGCACTCCCGACCTCGTCTGATCTCGGAAGCTAAGCAGGGCTGGGCTTGGTTAGTACTTGGATGGGAGACTGCCTGGGAATACCTGGTGCTGTAAGCCTTTCATTTTCATGTCATTGAACCGCTTTTGATCCAGAGAAGGGGTGTATTAAAAGACCAAAAGCAGCTGCCCATTAATGAGGGCACATTAACGACACTGCTTTTGGCTCTTTTCCAATGTCTTGTGCTGCTAGCTGATGCAACCTACACCACACAAGGGCCTGAGTGACCGGCTGGGGCCACTTACACCACATCAGGGCCTGTGGCTGCTGCCTGAGGCCACATACACCACACCAGGGCCTTAGTTGCTATTGAGGCCAATTACACCACACCAGGGTCTGTGGCTGCTGGCTGAGGCCACTTAGACCACACCAGGGCCTGTGGCTGCTGGCTGAGGCCACTTACACCACACCAGGGCCTGTGGCTGCTGGCTGAGGCCATCTACACCACACCAGGGCCTGTGGCTGCTGGCTGAGGCCACTTACACCACACCAGGGCCCTTTTGCTGCTGGCTGAGGCCACTTACACCACACCAGTGCCTGTGGCTTCTGGCTGAGGCGACTTACACCACACCAGGGCCTGTGGCTGCTGGCTGAGGCCACTTACACCACACCAGGGCCTGTGGCTCTTGCTCAGGCCACTCACATCACACCAGGCCCTGCGCTTCTGGCCGAGGCCATCTTCACCAAACCAGGGCCTGTGGCTGCTGGCTGAGGCCACTTACACCACACCAGGCCCTGTGGCTCTTACTCAGGCCACTTACACCACACCAGGGCCTGTGGCACTGGCTGAGGCCACTTAGACCACACCAGGGCCTGTGGCTGCTGGCTGAGGCCACTTCCACCACACCAGGGCCTGTGGCTGCTGGCTGAGGCCACTTACACCAAACCAGGGCCTGTGGCTGCTTGCTGAGGCCATCTTCACCAAACCAGGCCCTGTGCTGCTTGCTGTGGCCATGTAAAACACACCAGGTCCTGTGCTGGTTCTTGAGGCCATCTTCAACAATCCAGGGCCTGTGCTGTTGGATAAATGCCAAACTGAGCCTTTGGGTTAGGGTATTATGCAAACATGCAGGTATAGTTATAGGATTGTCTTCGTAACTTCAGGTACTTGCCACCTAATCACTTGAATCCATAAATTGAGACATTGTGCTGGAGCCAGCAGCTTACGGCCATACCACCCTGAGCACGCCCGACCTCGTCTGATCTCGGAAGCTAAACAGGGCTGGGCTTGGTTAGTACTTGGATGGGAGACTGCCTGGGAATACCTGGTGCTGAAAGCCTTTCATTTTCATGTCATTGAACCGCTTTTGATCCAGAGAAGGGGTGTATTAAAAGACCAAAAGCAGCTCCCCATTAATGAGGGCACATTAACGACATTGCTTTTGGCTGTTTTCCAATGTCTTGTGCTGCTAGCTGATGCCACTTACACCACACCAGGGCCTGAGTGACCGGCTGGGGCCACTTACACCACATCAGGGCCTGTGGCTGCTGGCTGAGGCCACTTACACCACACCAGGGCCTTAGTTGCTATTGAGGCCAATTACACCACACCAGGGCCTGTGGCACTGGCTGAGGCCACTTACACCACACCAGGGCCTGTGGCTGCTGGCTGAGGCCACCTACACCACACCAGGGCCTTAGTTGCTATTGAGGCCAATTACACCACACCAGGGTCTGTGGCTCTTGCTCAGGCCACTTACACCACACAAGGCCTGTGGCTGCTGGCTGCTGGCTGAGGCCACTTACACCACACAAGGGCCTGTGGCTGCTGGCTGAGGCCACTTACACCACACCAGGGCCTGTGGCTGCTGGCTGAGGCCACTTACACCACACCAGGGCCTGTGGCTGCTGGCTGAGGCCACCTACACCACACCAGGGCATTAGTTGCTATTGAGGCCAATTACACCACACCAGGGTCTGTGGCTCTTGCTCAGGCCACTTACACCACACCAGGGCCTGTGGCTGCTGGCTGAGGCCACTTACACCACACCAGGGCCTGTGGCTGCTGGCTGAGGCCACTTACACCACACCAGGGCCTGTGGCTGCTGGCTGAGGCCACCTACACCACACCAGGGCCTGTGGCTGCTGGCTGAGGCCACTTACACCACACCAGGGCCTGTGGCTGCTGGCTGAGGCCACCTACACCACACCAGGGCCCTTTTGCTGCTGGCTGAGGCCACTTACACCACACCAGTGCCTGTGGCTTCTGGCTGAGGCGACTTACACCACACCAGGGCCTGTGGCTGCTGGCTGAGGCCACTTACACCACACCAAGGCCTGTGGCTCTTGCGCAGGCCACTCACATCACACCAGGCCCTGCGCTTCTGGCCGAGGCCATCTTCACCAAACCAGGCCCTGTGCTGCTTGCTGTGGCCATGTACAACACACCAGGCCCTGTGCTGGTTCCTGAGGCCATCTTCAACAATCCAGGGCCTGTGCTGTTGGATAAATGCCAAACTGAGCCTTTGGGTTAGGGTATTATGCAAACATGCAGGTATGGTTATAGGATTGTCTTCGTAACTTCAGGTACTTGCCACCTAATCACTTGAATCCATAAATTGAGACATTGTGCTGGAGCCAGCAGCTTACGGCCATACCACCCTGAGCACGCCCGACCTCGTCTGATCTCGGAAGCTAAGCAGGGCTGGGCTTGGTTAGTACTTGGATGGGAGACTGCCAGGGAATCCCTGGTGCTGTAAGCCTTTCATTTTCATGTCATTGAACCGCTTTTGATCCAGAGAAGGGGTGTATTAAAAGACCAAAAGCAGCTGCCCATTAATGAGGGCACATTAACGACATTGCTTTTGGCTCTTTTCCAATGTCTTGTGCTGCTAGCTGATGCCACCTACACCACACCAGGGCCTGAGTGACCGGCTGGGGCCACTTACACCACATCAGGGCCTGTGGCTCTGGCTGAGGCCACTTACACAACACCAGGGCCTGTGGCTGCTGGCTGAGGCCACCTACACCACACCAGGGCCTTAGTTGCTATTGAGGCCAATTACACCACACCAGGGTCTGTGGCTCTTGCTCAGGCCACTTACACCACACCAGGGCCTGTGGCTGCTGGCTGAGGCCACTTACACCACACCAGGGCCTTAGTTGCTATTGAGGCCACTTACACCACACCAGGGCCTGTGGCTCTGGCTGAGGCCACTTACACCACACCAGGGCCTTATTTGCTATTCCGGCCAGTTACACCACACCAGGGCCTGTGGCTCTGGCTCAGGCCACTTACACCACACCAGGGCCTGTGGCTGCTGGCTGATTCCACTTACACCACACCAGGGCCTGTGGCTCTTGCTCAGGCCACTTACACCACACCAGGGCCTGTGGCTGCTGGCTGAGGCCAATTACACCACACCAGGGTGTGTGGCTCTTGCTCAGGCCACTTACACTACACCAGGGCCTGTGGCACTGGCTGAGGCCACTTACACCACACCAGGGCCTGTGGCTGCTGGCTGAGGCCACTTACACCACACCAGTGCCTGTGGCTTCTGGCTGAGGCGACTTACACCACACCAGGGCCTGTGGCTGCTGGCTGAGGCCACTTACACCACACCAAGGCCTGTGGCTCTTGCTCAGGCCACTCACATCACACCAGGCCCTGCGCTTCTGGCCGAGGCCATCTTCACCAAACCAGGCCCTGTGCTCCTTGCTGTGGCCATGTACAACACACCAGGCCCTGTGCTGGTTCCTGAGGCCATCTTCAACAATCCAGGGCCTGTGCTGTTGGATAAATGCCAAACTGAGCCTTTGGGTTAGGGTATTATGCAAACATGCAGGTATGGTTATAGCATTGTCTTCGTAACTTCAGGTACTTGCCACCTAATCACTTGAATCCATAAATTGAGACATTGTGCTGGAGCCAGCAGCTTACGGCCATACCACCCTGAGCACGCCTGACCTCGTCTGATCTCGGAAGCTAAGCAGGGCTGGGCTTGGTTAGTACTTGGATGGGAGACTGCCTGGGAATCCCTGGTGCTGTAAGCCTCTGATTTTCATGTCATTGAACCGCTTTTGATCCAGAGAAGGGGTGTATTAAAAGACCAAAAGCAGCTGCCCATTAATGAGGGCACATTAACGACACTGCTTTTGGCTCTTTTCCAATGTCTTGTGCTGCTAGCTGATGCAACCTACACCACACAAGGGCCTGAGTGACCGGCTGGGGCCACTTACACCACATCAGGGCCTGTGGCTCTGGCTGAGGCCACTTACACCACACCAGGGCCTGTGGCTGCTGGCTGAGGCCACTTTCACCACACCAGGGCCTGTGGCTGCTGGCTGAGGCCACCTACACCACACCAGGGCATTAGTTGCTATTGAGGCCAATTACACCACACCAGGGTCTGTGGCTCTTGCTCAGGCCACTTACACCACACCAGGGCCTGTGGCTCTTGC
Organism: Aulonocara stuartgranti; assembly: GCF_965226115.1. Classification (NCBI taxonomy): domain Eukaryota; kingdom Metazoa; phylum Chordata; class Actinopteri; order Cichliformes; family Cichlidae; genus Aulonocara; species Aulonocara stuartgranti. Next base: position 21,764,890 of record NC_138941.1, on the reverse strand, counting down.
TCAGGCCACTTACACCACACCAGGGCCTGTGGCACTGGCTGAGGCCACTTACACCACACCAGGGCCTGTGGCTGCTGGCTGAGGCCACTTACACCACACCAGGGCCTGTGGCTGCTGGCTGAGGCCACTTACACCACACCAGGGCCTGTGGCTGCTGGCTGAGGCCACCTACACCACACCAGGGCCTGTGGCTGCTGGCTGAGGCCACTTACACCACACCAGGGCCCTTTTGCTGCTGGCTGAGGCCATTTACACCACACCAGTGCCTGTGGCTGCTGGCTGAGGCCACTTACACCACACCAGGGCCTGTGGCTGCTGGCTGAGGCCAATTACACCACACCAGGGTCTGTGGCTCTTGCTCAGGCCACTTACACCACACCAGGGCCTGTGGCACTGGCTGAGGCCACTTACACCACACCAGGGCCTGTGGCTGCTGGCTGAGGCCACCTACACCACACCAGGGCCTGTGGCTTCTGGCTGAGGCCACTTACACCACACCAGGGCCTGTGGCTGCTGGCTGAGGCCACTTACACCACACCAGGGCCTTAGTTGCTATTGAGGCCACTTACACCACACCAGGGCCTGTGGCTCTGGCTGAGGCCACTTACACCACACCAGGGCCTTATTTGCTATTCCGGCCAGTTACACCACACCAGGGCCTGTGGCTCTGGCTCAGGCCACTTACACCACACCAGGGCCTGTGGCTGCTGGCTGATTCCACTTACACCACACCAGGGCCTGTGGCTCTTGCTCAGGCCACTTACACCACACCAGGGCCTGTGGCTGCTGCCTGAGGCCACATACACCACACCAGGGCCTTAGTTGCTATTGAGGCCAATTACACCACACCAGGGTCTGTGGCTGCTGGCTGAGGCCACTTAGACCACACCAGGGCCTGTGGCTGCTGGCTGAGGCCACTTACACCACACCAGGGCCTGTGGCTGCTGGCTGAGGCCATCTACACCACACCAGGGCCTGTGGCTGCTGGCTGAGGCCACTTACACCACACCAGGGCCCTTTTGCTGCTGGCTGAGGCCACTTACACCACACCAGTGCCTGTGGCTTCTGGCTGAGGCGACTTACACCACACCAGGGCCTGTGGCTGCTGGCTGAGGCCACTTACACCACACCAGGGCCTGTGGCTCTTGCTCAGGCCACTCACATCACACCAGGCCCTGCGCTTCTGGCCGAGGCCATCTTCACCAAACCAGGGCCTGTGGCTGCTGGCTGAGGCCACTTACACCACACCAGGCCCTGTGGCTCTTACTCAGGCCACTTACACCACACCAGGGCCTGTGGCACTGGCTGAGGCCACTTAGACCACACCAGGGCCTGTGGCTGCTGGCTGAGGCCACTTCCACCACACCAGGGCCTGTGGCTGCTGGCTGAGGCCACTTACACCAAACCAGGGCCTGTGGCTGCTTGCTGAGGCCATCTTCACCAAACCAGGCCCTGTGCTGCTTGCTGTGGCCATGTAAAACACACCAGGTCCTGTGCTGGTTCTTGAGGCCATCTTCAACAATCCAGGGCCTGTGCTGTTGGATAAATGCCAAACTGAGCCTTTGGGTTAGGGTATTATGCAAACATGCAGGTATAGTTATAGGATTGTCTTCGTAACTTCAGGTACTTGCCACCTAATCACTTGAATCCATAAATTGAGACATTGTGCTGGAGCCAGCAGCTTACGGCCATACCACCCTGAGCACGCCCGACCTCGTCTGATCTCGGAAGCTAAACAGGGCTGGGCTTGGTTAGTACTTGGATGGGAGACTGCCTGGGAATACCTGGTGCTGAAAGCCTTTCATTTTCATGTCATTGAACCGCTTTTGATCCAGAGAAGGGGTGTATTAAAAGACCAAAAGCAGCTCCCCATTAATGAGGGCACATTAACGACATTGCTTTTGGCTGTTTTCCAATGTCTTGTGCTGCTAGCTGATGCCACTTACACCACACCAGGGCCTGAGTGACCGGCTGGGGCCACTTACACCACATCAGGGCCTGTGGCTGCTGGCTGAGGCCACTTACACCACACCAGGGCCTTAGTTGCTATTGAGGCCAATTACACCACACCAGGGCCTGTGGCACTGGCTCAGGCCACTTACACCACACAAGGCCTGTGGCTGCTGGCTGCTGGCTGAGGCCACTTACACCACACAAGGGCCTGTGGCTGCTGGCTGAGGCCACTTACACCACACCAGGGCCTGTGGCTGCTGGCTGAGGCCACTTACACCACACCAGGGCCTGTGGCTGCTGGCTGAGGCCACCTACACCACACCAGGGCATTAGTTGCTATTGAGGCCAATTACACCACACCAGGGTCTGTGGCTCTTGCTCAGGCCACTTACACCACACCAGGGCCTGTGGCTCTTGCTCAGGCCACTTACACCACACCAGGGCCTGTGGCACTGGCTGAGGCCACTTACACCACACCAGGGCCTGTGGCTGCTGGCTGAGGCCACTTACACCACACCAGGGCCTGTGGCTGCTGGCTGAGGCCACTTACACCACACCAGGGCCCTTTTGCTGCTGGCTGAGGCCACTTACACCACACCAGTGCCTGTGGCTTCTGGCTGAGGCGACTTACACCACACCAGGGCCTGTGGCTGCTGGCTGAGGCCAATTACACCACACCAGGGTGTGTGGCTCTTGCTCAGGCCACTTACACTACACCAGGGCCTGTGGCACTGGCTGAGGCCACTTACACCACACCAGGGCCTGTGGCTGCTGGCTGAGGCCACTTACACCACACCAGGGCCTGTGGCTGCTGGCTGAGGCCACTTACACCACACCAGGGCCTGTGGCTGCTGGCTGAGGCCACCTACACCACACCAGGGCCTGTGGCTGCTGGCTGAGGCCACTTACACCACACCAGGGCCTGTGGCTGCTGGCTGAGGCCACCTACACCACACCAGGGCCCTTTTGCTGCTGGCTGAGGCCACTTACACCACACCAGTGCCTGTGGCTTCTGGCTGAGGCGACTTACACCACACCAGGGCCTGTGGCTGCTGGCTGAGGCCACTTACACCACACCAAGGCCTGTGGCTCTTGCGCAGGCCACTCACATCACACCAGGCCCTGCGCTTCTGGCCGAGGCCATCTTCACCAAACCAGGCCCTGTGCTGCTTGCTGTGGCCATGTACAACACACCAGGCCCTGTGCTGGTTCCTGAGGCCATCTTCAACAATCCAGGGCCTGTGCTGTTGGATAAATGCCAAACTGAGCCTTTGGGTTAGGGTATTATGCAAACATGCAGGTATGGTTATAGGATTGTCTTCGTAACTTCAGGTACTTGCCACCTAATCACTTGAATCCATAAATTGAGACATTGTGCTGGAGCCAGCAGCTTACGGCCATACCACCCTGAGCACGCCCGACCTCGTCTGATCTCGGAAGCTAAGCAGGGCTGGGCTTGGTTAGTACTTGGATGGGAGACTGCCAGGGAATCCCTGGTGCTGTAAGCCTTTCATTTTCATGTCATTGAACCGCTTTTGATCCAGAGAAGGGGTGTATTAAAAGACCAAAAGCAGCTGCCCATTAATGAGGGCACATTAACGACATTGCTTTTGGCTCTTTTCCAATGTCTTGTGCTGCTAGCTGATGCCACCTACACCACACCAGGGCCTGAGTGACCGGCTGGGGCCACTTACACCACATCAGGGCCTGTGGCTCTGGCTGAGGCCACTTACACAACACCAGGGCCTGTGGCTGCTGGCTGAGGCCACCTACACCACACCAGGGCCTTAGTTGCTATTGAGGCCAATTACACCACACCAGGGTCTGTGGCTCTTGCTCAGGCCACTTACACCACACCAGGGCCTGTGGCTGCTGGCTGAGGCCACTTACACCACACCAGGGCCTTAGTTGCTATTGAGGCCACTTACACCACACCAGGGCCTGTGGCTCTGGCTGAGGCCACTTACACCACACCAGGGCCTTATTTGCTATTCCGGCCAGTTACACCACACCAGGGCCTGTGGCTCTGGCTCAGGCCACTTACACCACACCAGGGCCTGTGGCTGCTGGCTGATTCCACTTACACCACACCAGGGCCTGTGGCTCTTGCTCAGGCCACTTACACCACACCAGGGCCTGTGGCTGCTGGCTGAGGCCAATTACACCACACCAGGGTGTGTGGCTCTTGCTCAGGCCACTTACACTACACCAGGGCCTGTGGCACTGGCTGAGGCCACTTACACCACACCAGGGCCTGTGGCTGCTGGCTGAGGCCACTTACACCACACCAGTGCCTGTGGCTTCTGGCTGAGGCGACTTACACCACACCAGGGCCTGTGGCTGCTGGCTGAGGCCACTTACACCACACCAAGGCCTGTGGCTCTTGCTCAGGCCACTCACATCACACCAGGCCCTGCGCTTCTGGCCGAGGCCATCTTCACCAAACCAGGCCCTGTGCTCCTTGCTGTGGCCATGTACAACACACCAGGCCCTGTGCTGGTTCCTGAGGCCATCTTCAACAATCCAGGGCCTGTGCTGTTGGATAAATGCCAAACTGAGCCTTTGGGTTAGGGTATTATGCAAACATGCAGGTATGGTTATAGCATTGTCTTCGTAACTTCAGGTACTTGCCACCTAATCACTTGAATCCATAAATTGAGACATTGTGCTGGAGCCAGCAGCTTACGGCCATACCACCCTGAGCACGCCTGACCTCGTCTGATCTCGGAAGCTAAGCAGGGCTGGGCTTGGTTAGTACTTGGATGGGAGACTGCCTGGGAATCCCTGGTGCTGTAAGCCTCTGATTTTCATGTCATTGAACCGCTTTTGATCCAGAGAAGGGGTGTATTAAAAGACCAAAAGCAGCTGCCCATTAATGAGGGCACATTAACGACACTGCTTTTGGCTCTTTTCCAATGTCTTGTGCTGCTAGCTGATGCAACCTACACCACACAAGGGCCTGAGTGACCGGCTGGGGCCACTTACACCACATCAGGGCCTGTGGCTCTGGCTGAGGCCACTTACACCACACCAGGGCCTGTGGCTGCTGGCTGAGGCCACTTTCACCACACCAGGGCCTGTGGCTGCTGGCTGAGGCCACCTACACCACACCAGGGCATTAGTTGCTATTGAGGCCAATTACACCACACCAGGGTCTGTGGCTCTTGCTCAGGCCACTTACACCACACCAGGGCCTGTGGCTCTTGCTCAGGCCACTTACACCACACCAGGGCCTGTGGCACTGGCTGAGGCCACTTACACCACACCAGGGCCTGTGGCTGCTGGCTGAGGCCACTTACACCACACCAGGGCCTGTGGCTGCTGGCTGAGGCCACTTACACCACACCAGGGCCTGTGGCTGCTGGCTGAGGCCACCTACACCACACCAGGGCCTGTGGCTGCTGGCTGAGGCCACTTACACCACACCAGGGCCCTTTTGCTGCTGGCTGAGGCCATTTACACCACACCAGTGCCTGTGGCTGCTGGCTGAGGCCACTTACACCACACCAGGGCCTGTGGCTGCTGGCTGAGGCCAATTACACCACACCAGGGTCTGTGGCTCTTGCTCAGGCCACTTACACCACACCAGGGCCTGTGGCACTGGCTGAGGCCACTTACACCACACCAGGGCCTGTGGCTGCTGGCTGAGGCCACCTACACCACACCAGGGCCTGTGGCTTCTGGCTGAGGCCACTTACACCACACCAGGGCCTGTGGCTGCTGGCTGAGGCCACTTACACCACACCAGGGCCTTAGTTGCTATTGAGGCCACTTACACCACACCAGGGCCTGTGGCTCTGGCTGAGGCCACTTACACCACACCAGGGCCTTATTTGCTATTCCGGCCAGTTACACCACACCAGGGCCTGTGGCTCTGGCTCAGGCCACTTACACCACACCAGGGCCTGTGGCTGCTGGCTGATTCCACTTACACCACACCAGGGCCTGTGGCTCTTGCTCAGGCCACTTACACCACACCAGGGCCTGTGGCTGCTGCCTGAGGCCACATACACCACACCAGGGCCTTAGTTGCTATTGAGGCCAATTACACCACACCAGGGTCTGTGGCTGCTGGCTGAGGCCACTTAGACCACACCAGGGCCTGTGGCTGCTGGCTGAGGCCACTTACACCACACCAGGGCCTGTGGCTGCTGGCTGAGGCCATCTACACCACACCAGGGCCTGTGGCTGCTGGCTGAGGCCACTTACACCACACCAGGGCCCTTTTGCTGCTGGCTGAGGCCACTTACACCACACCAGTGCCTGTGGCTTCTGGCTGAGGCGACTTACACCACACCAGGGCCTGTGGCTGCTGGCTGAGGCCACTTACACCACACCAGGGCCTGTGGCTCTTGCTCAGGCCACTCACATCACACCAGGCCCTGCGCTTCTGGCCGAGGCCATCTTCACCAAACCAGGGCCTGTGGCTGCTGGCTGAGGCCACTTACACCACACCAGGCCCTGTGGCTCTTACTCAGGCCACTTACACCACACCAGGGCCTGTGGCACTGGCTGAGGCCACTTAGACCACACCAGGGCCTGTGGCTGCTGGCTGAGGCCACTTCCACCACACCAGGGCCTGTGGCTGCTGGCTGAGGCCACTTACACCAAACCAGGGCCTGTGGCTGCTTGCTGAGGCCATCTTCACCAAACCAGGCCCTGTGCTGCTTGCTGTGGCCATGTAAAACACACCAGGTCCTGTGCTGGTTCTTGAGGCCATCTTCAACAATCCAGGGCCTGTGCTGTTGGATAAATGCCAAACTGAGCCTTTGGGTTAGGGTATTATGCAAACATGCAGGTATAGTTATAGGATTGTCTTCGTAACTTCAGGTACTTGCCACCTAATCACTTGAATCCATAAATTGAGACATTGTGCTGGAGCCAGCAGCTTACGGCCATACCACCCTGAGCACGCCCGACCTCGTCTGATCTCGGAAGCTAAACAGGGCTGGGCTTGGTTAGTACTTGGATGGGAGACTGCCTGGGAATACCTGGTGCTGAAAGCCTTTCATTTTCATGTCATTGAACCGCTTTTGATCCAGAGAAGGGGTGTATTAAAAGACCAAAAGCAGCTCCCCATTAATGAGGGCACATTAACGACATTGCTTTTGGCTGTTTTCCAATGTCTTGTGCTGCTAGCTGATGCCACTTACACCACACCAGGGCCTGAGTGACCGGCTGGGGCCACTTACACCACATCAGGGCCTGTGGCTGCTGGCTGAGGCCACTTACACCACACCAGGGCCTTAGTTGCTATTGAGGCCAATTACACCACACCAGGGCCTGTGGCACTGGCTGAGGCCACTTACACCACACCAGGGCCTGTGGCTGCTGGCTGAGGCCACCTACACCACACCAGGGCCTTAGTTGCTATTGAGGCCAATTACACCACACCAGGGTCTGTGGCTCTTGCTCAGGCCACTTACACCACACAAGGCCTGTGGCTGCTGGCTGCTGGCTGAGGCCACTTACACCACACAAGGGCCTGTGGCTGCTGGCTGAGGCCACTTACACCACACCAGGGCCTGTGGCTGCTGGCTGAGGCCACTTACACCACACCAGGGCCTGTGGCTGCTGGCTGAGGCCACCTACACCACACCAGGGCATTAGTTGCTATTGAGGCCAATTACACCACACCAGGGTCTGTGGCTCTTGCTCAGGCCACTTACACCACACCAGGGCCTGTGGCTCTTGCTCAGGCCACTTACACCACACCAGGGCCTGTGGCACTGGCTGAGGCCACTTACACCACACCAGGGCCTGTGGCTGCTGGCTGAGGCCACTTACACCACACCAGGGCCTGTGGCTGCTGGCTGAGGCCACTTACACCACACCAGGGCCCTTTTGCTGCTGGCTGAGGCCACTTACACCACACCAGTGCCTGTGGCTTCTGGCTGAGGCGACTTACACCACACCAGGGCCTGTGGCTGCTGGCTGAGGCCAATTACACCACACCAGGGTGTGTGGCTCTTGCTCAGGCCACTTACACTACACCAGGGCCTGTGGCACTGGCTGAGGCCACTTACACCACACCAGGGCCTGTGGCTGCTGGCTGAGGCCACTTACACCACACCAGGGCCTGTGGCTGCTGGCTGAGGCCACTTACACCACACCAGGGCCTGTGGCTGCTGGCTGAGGCCACCTACACCACACCAGGGCCTGTGGCTGCTGGCTGAGGCCACTTACACCACACCAGGGCCTGTGGCTGCTGGCTGAGGCCACCTACACCACACCAGGGCCCTTTTGCTGCTGGCTGAGGCCACTTACACCACACCAGTGCCTGTGGCTTCTGGCTGAGGCGACTTACACCACACCAGGGCCTGTGGCTGCTGGCTGAGGCCACTTACACCACACCAAGGCCTGTGGCTCTTGCGCAGGCCACTCACATCACACCAGGCCCTGCGCTTCTGGCCGAGGCCATCTTCACCAAACCAGGCCCTGTGCTGCTTGCTGTGGCCATGTACAACACACCAGGCCCTGTGCTGGTTCCTGAGGCCATCTTCAACAATCCAGGGCCTGTGCTGTTGGATAAATGCCAAACTGAGCCTTTGGGTTAGGGTATTATGCAAACATGCAGGTATGGTTATAGGATTGTCTTCGTAACTTCAGGTACTTGCCACCTAATCACTTGAATCCATAAATTGAGACATTGTGCTGGAGCCAGCAGCTTACGGCCATACCACCCTGAGCACGCCCGACCTCGTCTGATCTCGGAAGCTAAGCAGGGCTGGGCTTGGTTAGTACTTGGATGGGAGACTGCCAGGGAATCCCTGGTGCTGTAAGCCTTTCATTTTCATGTCATTGAACCGCTTTTGATCCAGAGAAGGGGTGTATTAAAAGACCAAAAGCAGCTGCCCATTAATGAGGGCACATTAACGACATTGCTTTTGGCTCTTTTCCAATGTCTTGTGCTGCTAGCTGATGCCACCTACACCACACCAGGGCCTGAGTGACCGGCTGGGGCCACTTACACCACATCAGGGCCTGTGGCTCTGGCTGAGGCCACTTACACAACACCAGGGCCTGTGGCTGCTGGCTGAGGCCACCTACACCACACCAGGGCCTTAGTTGCTATTGAGGCCAATTACACCACACCAGGGTCTGTGGCTCTTGCTCAGGCCACTTACACCACACCAGGGCCTGTGGCTGCTGGCTGAGGCCACTTACACCACACCAGGGCCTTAGTTGCTATTGAGGCCACTTACACCACACCAGGGCCTGTGGCTCTGGCTGATGCCACTTACACCACACCAGGGCCTTATTTGCTATTCCGGCCAGTTACACCACACCAGGGCCTGTGGCTCTGGCTCAGGCCACTTACACCACACCAGGGCCTGTGGCTGCTGGCTGATTCCACTTACACCACACCAGGGCCTGTGGCTCTTGCTCAGGCCACTTACACCACACCAGGGCCTGTGGCTGCTGGCTGAGGCCAATTACACCACACCAGGGTGTGTGGCTCTTGCTCAGGCCACTTACACTACACCAGGGCCTGTGGCACTGGCTGAGGCCACTTACACCACACCAGGGCCTGTGGCTGCTGGCTGAGGCCACTTACACCACACCAGTGCCTGTGGCTTCTGGCTGAGGCGACTTACACCACACCAGGGCCTGTGGCTGCTGGCTGAGGCCACTTACACCACACCAAGGCCTGTGGCTCTTGCTCAGGCCACTCACATCACACCAGGCCCTGCGCTTCTGGCCGAGGCCATCTTCACCAAACCAGGCCCTGTGCTCCTTGCTGTGGCCATGTACAACACACCAGGCCCTGTGCTGGTTCCTGAGGCCATCTTCAACAATCCAGGGCCTGTGCTGTTGGATAAATGCCAAACTGAGCCTTTGGGTTAGGGTATTATGCAAACATGCAGGTATGGTTATAGCATTGTCTTCGTAACTTCAGGTACTTGCCACCTAATCACTTGAATCCATAAATTGAGACATTGTGCTGGAGCCAGCAGCTTACGGCCATACCACCCTGAGCACGCCTGACCTCGTCTGATCTCGGAAGCTAAGCAGGGCTGGGCTTGGTTAGTACTTGGATGGGAGACTGCCTGGGAATCCCTGGTGCTGTAAGCCTCTGATTTTCATGTCATTGAACCGCTTTTGATCCAGAGAAGGGGTGTATTAAAAGACCAAAAGCAGCTGCCCATTAATGAGGGCACATTAACGACACTGCTTTTGGCTCTTTTCCAATGTCTTGTGCTGCTAGCTGATGCAACCTACACCACACAAGGGCCTGAGTGACCGGCTGGGGCCACTTACACCACATCAGGGCCTGTGGCTCTGGCTGAGGCCACTTACACCACACCAGGGCCTGTGGCTGCTGGCTGAGGCCACTTTCACCACACCAGGGCCTGTGGCTGCTGGCTGAGGCCACCTACACCACACCAGGGCATTAGTTGCTATTGAGGCCAATTACACCACACCAGGGTCTGTGGCTCTTGCTCAGGCCACTTACACCACACCAGGGCCTGTGGCTCTTGCTCAGGCCACTTACACCACACCAGGGCCTGTGGCACTGGCTGAGGCCACTTACACCACACCAGGGCCTGTGGCTGCTGGCTGAGGCCACTTACACCACACCAGGGCCTGTGGCTGCTGGCTGAGGCCACTTACACCACACCAGGGCCTGTGGCTGCTGGCTGAGGCCACCTACACCACACCAGGGCCTGTGGCTGCTGGCTGAGGCCACTTACACCACACCAGGGCCCTTTTGCTGCTGGCTGAGGCCATTTACACCACACCAGTGCCTGTTGCTGCTGGCTGAGGCCACTTACACCACACCAGGGCCTGTGGCTGCTGGCTGAGGCCAATTACACCACACCAGGGTCTGTGGCTCTTGCTCAGGCCACTTACACCACACCAGGGCCTGTGGCACTGGCTGAGGCCACTTACACCACACCAGGGCCTGTGGCTGCTGGCTGAGGCCACCTACACCACACCAGGGCCTGTGGCTTCTGGCTGAGGCCACTTACACCACACCAGGGCCTGTGGCTGCTGGCTGAGGCCACTTACACCACACCAGGGCCTTAGTTGCTATTGAGGCCACTTACACCACACCAGGGCCTGTGGCTCTGGCTGAGGCCACTTACACCACACCAGGGCCTTATTTGCTATTCCGGCCAGTTACACCACACCAGGGCCTGTGGCTCTGGCTCAGGCCACTTACACCACACCAGGGCCTGTGGCTGCTGGCTGATTCCACTTACACCACACCAGGGCCTGTGGCTCTTGCTCAGGCCACTTACACCACACCAGGGCCTGTGGCTGCTGGCTGAGGCCAATTACACCACACCAGGGTGTGTGGCTCTTGCTCAGGCCACTTACACTACACCAGGGCCTGTGGCACTGGCTGAGGCCACTTACACCACACCAGGGCCTGTGGCTGCTGGCTGAGGCCACTTACACCACACCAGGGCCTGTGGCTGCTGGCTGAGGCCACTTACACCACACCAGGGCCTGTGGCTGCTGGCTGAGGCCACCTACACCACACCAGGGCCTGTGGCTGCTGGCTGAGGCCACTTACACCACACCAGGGCCCTTTTGCTGCTGGCTGAGGCCACTTACACCACACCAGTGCCTGTGGCTTCTGGCTGAGGCGACTTACACCACACCAGGGCCTGTGGCTGCTGGCTGAGGCCACTTACACCACACCAAGGCCTGTGGCTCTTGCTCAGGCCACTCACATCACACCAGGCCCTGCGCTTCTGGCCGAGGCCATCTTCACCAAACCAGGCCCTGTGCTGCTTGCTGTGGCCATGTAAAACACACCAGGTCCTGTGCTGGTTCCTGAGGCCATCTTCAACAATCCAGGGCCTGTGCTGTTGGATAAATGCCAAACTGAGCCTTTGGGTTAGGGTATTATGCAAACATGCAGGTATGGTTATAGGATTGTCTTCGTAACTTCAGGTACTTGCCACCTAATCACTTGAATCCATAAATTGAGACATTGTGCTGGGGCCAGCAGCTTACGGCCATACCACCCTGAGCACGCCCGACCTCGTCTGATCTCGGAAGCTAAGCAGGGCTGGGCTTGGTTAGTACTTGGATGGGAGACTGCCTGGGAATACCTGGTGCTGTAAGCCTTTCATTTTCATGTCATTGAACCGCTTTTGATCCAGAGAAGGGGTGTATTAAAAGACCAAAAGCAGCTGCCCATTAATGAGGGTACATTAACGACATTGCTTTTGGCTGTTTTCCAATGTCTTGTGCTGCTAGCTGATGCCACCTACACCACACCACGGCCTTATTTGCTGGCCGAGGCCACATACACCAAACCAGGGCCTTAGTTGCTATTGAGGCCAATTACACCACACCAGGGCCTGTGGCACTGGCTGAGGCCACTTACACCACACCAGGGCCTGTGGCTGCTGGCTGAGGCCACCTACACCACACCAGGGCCTTAGTTGCTATTGAGGCCAATTACACCACACAAGGGCCTGTGGCTGCTGGCTGAGGCCACCTACACCACACCAGGGCCTGTGGCTGCTGGCTGAGGCCACTTACACCACACCAGGGCCCTTTTGCTGCTGGCTCAGGCCACTTACACCACACCAGGGCCTGTGGCTGCTGGCTGAGGCCACTTACACCACACCAGGGCCTGTGGCTGCTGGCTGAGGCCACCTACACCACACCAGGGTATTAGTTGCTATTGAGGCCAATTACACCACACCAGGGTCTGTGGCTCTTGCTCAGGCCACTTACACCACACCAGGGCCTGTGGCTGCTGGCTGAGGCCACCTACACCACACCAGGGCCTGTGGCTGCTGGCTGAGGCCACCTACACCACACCAGGGCCTGTGGCTGCTGGCTGAGGCCACTTACACCACACCAGTGCCTGTGGCTTCTGGCTGAGGCGACTTACACCACACCAGGGCCTGTGGCTGCTGGCTGAGGCCACCTACACCACATCAGGGCCTGTGGCTCTGGCTGAGGCCACTTACACCACACCAGGGCCTGTGGCTGCTGGCTGAGGCCACCTACACCACACCAGGGCATTAGTTGCTATTGAGGCCAATTACACCACACCAGGGTCTGTGGCTCTTGCTCAGGCCACTTACACCACACCAGGGCCTGTGGCTCTTGCTCAGGCCACTTACACCACACCAGGGCCTGTGGCTGCTGGCTGAGGCCACCTACACCACACCAGGGCATTAGTTGCTATTGAGGCCAATTACACCACACCAGGGTCTGTGGCTCTTGCTCAGGCCACTTACACCACACCAGGGCCTGTGGCTCTTGCTCAGGCCACTTACACCACACCAGGGCCTGTGGCACTGGCTGAGGCCACTTACACCACACCAGGGCCTGTGGCTGCTGGCTCAGGCCACTTACACCACACCAGGGCCTGTGGCTGCTGGCTGAGGCCACTTACACCACACCAGGGCCTGTGGCTGGTGGCTGAGGCCACCTACACCACACCAGGGCCTGTGGCTGCTGGCTGAGGCGACTTACACCACACCAGGGCCCTTTTGCTGCTGGCTGAGGCCACTTACACCACACCAGTGCCTGTGGCTTCTGTCTGAGGCGACTTACACCACACCAGGGCCTGTGGCTGCTGGCTGAGGCCACTTACACCACACCAGTGCCTGTGGCTTCTGGCTGAGGCGACTTACACCACACCAGGGCCTGTGGCTCTTGCTCAGGCCACTTACACCACACCAGGGCCTGTGGCTCTTGCTCAGGCCACTTACACCACACCAGGGCCTGTGGCTCTTGCTCAGGCCACTCATATCACACCAGGCCCTGTGCTTCTGGCTGAGGCCACTTAGACCACACCAGGGCCTGTGGCTGCTGGCTGAGGCCACTTACACCACACCAGGGCCTGTGGCTGCTGGCTGAGGCCATCTACACCACACCAGGGCCTGTGGCTGCTGGCTGAGGCGACTTACACCACACCAGGGCCCTTTTGCTGCTGGCTGAGGCCACTTACACCACACCAGTGCCTGTGGCTTCTGGCTGAGGCGACTTACACCACACCAGGGCCTGTGGCTGCTGGCTGAGGCCACTTACACCACACCAGGGCCTGTGGCTCTTGCTCAGGCCACTCAGATCACACCAGGCCCTGCGCTTCTGGCCGAGGCCATCTTCACCAAACCAGGCCCTGTGGCTCTTGCTCAGGCCACTTACACCACACCAGGGCCTGTGGCTCTTGCTTAGGCCACTTACACCACACCAGGGCCTGTGGCACTTGCTCAGGCCACTTACACCACACCAGGGCCTGTGGCTGCTGGCTGAGGCCACTTACACCACACCAGGGCCTGTGGCTCTTGCTCAGGCCACTCAGATCACACCAGGCCCTGCGCTTCTGGCTGAGGCCACTTACACCACACCAGGGCCTGTGGCTCTTACTCAGGCCACTTACACCACACCAGGGCCTGTGGCACTGGCTGAGGCCACTTACACCACACCAGGGCCTGTGGCTGCTGGCTGAGGCCACTTACACCACACCAGGGCCTGTGGCTGCTGGCTGAGGCCACCTACACCACACCAGGGCCTGTGGCTGCTGGCTGAGGCCACTTACACCACACCAGGGCCTGTGGCTGCTGGCTGAAGCCACTTACACCACACCAGAGCCTTAGTTGCTATTGAGGCCACTTACACCACACCAGGGCCTGTGGCTGCTGGCTGAGGCCACCTACACCACACCAGGGCCCTTTTGCTGCTGGCTGAGGCCACTTACACCACACCAGGGCCTTAGTTGCTATTGAGGCCAATTACACCACACCATGGTCTGTGGCTCTTGCTCAGGCCACTTACACCACACCAGGGCCTGTGGCACTGGCTGAGGCCACTTACACCACACCAGGGCCTGTGGCTGCTGGCTGAGGCCACTTACACCACACAAGGGTTTGTGGCTGCTGGCTGAGGCCACCTACACCACACCAGGGCCTGTGGCTGCTGGCTGAGGCCACCTACACCACACCAGGGCCTGTGGCTGCTGGCTGAGGCCACTTACACCACACCAGGGCCTTAGTTGCTATTGAGGCCAATTACACCACACCATGGTCTGTGGCTCTTGCTCAGGCCACTTACACCACACCAGGGCCTGTGGCTGCTGGCTGAGGCCACTTACACCACACCAGGGCCTGTGGCTGCTGGCTGAGACCACCTACACCACACCAGGGCCTGTGGCTGCTTGCTGAGGCGACTTACACCACACCAGGGCCTGTTGCTGCTGGCTGAGGCCACTTACACCACACCAGTGCCTGTGGCTTCTGGCTGAGGTGACTTACACCACACCAGGGCCTGTTGCTGCTGGCTGAGGCCACTTACACCACACCAGGGCCTGTGGCTGCTGGCTCAGGCCACTCATATCAAACCAGGTCCTGTGCTTCTGGCCGAGGCCATCTTCACCAAACCAGGCCCTGTGCTGCTAGCTGAGGCGACTTACACCACATCAGGGCCTGTGGCTCTGGCTGAGGCCACTTACACCACACCAGGGCCTGTGGCTGCTGGCTGAGGCCAGTTACACCACACCAGGGCCTGTGGCTGCTGGCTGAGGCCACATACACCACACCAGGGCCTTAGTTGCTATTGAGGCCAATTACACCACACCAGGGTCTGTGGCTCTTGCTCAGGCCACTCACATCACACCAGGCCCTGCGCTTCTGGCCACTTACACCACACCAGGGCCTGTGGCTGCTGGCTGAGGCCACTTACACCATACCAGGGCCTGTGGCTGTTGGCTGAGGCCACTTACACCAAACCAGGCCCTGTGCTGCTTGCTGTGGCCATGTAAAACACACCAGGTCCTGTGCTGGTTCTTGAGGCCATCTTCAACAATCCAGGGCCTGTGCTGTTGGATAAATGCCAAACTGAGCCTTTTGGTTAGGGTATTATGCAAACATGCAGGTATGGTTATAGGATTGTCTTCGTAACTTCAGGTACTTGCCACCTAATCACTTGAATCCATAAATTGAGACATTGTGCTGGGGCCATCAGCTTACGGCCATACCACCCTGAGCACGCCTGACCTCGTCTGATCTCGGAAGCTAAGCAAGGCTGGGCTTGGTTAGTACTTGGATGGGAGACTGCCTGGGAATACCTGGTGCTGTAAGCCTTTCATTTTCATGTCATTGAATCGCTTTTGATCCAGAGAAGGGGTGTATTAAAAGACCAAAAGCATCTGCCCATTAATGAGGGCACATTAACGACATTGCTTTTGGCTCTTTTCCAATGTCTTGTGCTGCTAGCTGATGCAACCTACACCACACAAGGGCCTGAGGGACCGGCTGGGGCCACTTACACCACATCAGGGCCTGTGGCTGCTGGCTGAGGCCACTTACACCACACCAGGGCCTGTGGCTGCTGGCTGAGGCCACTTACACCACACCAGGGCCTTAGTTGCTATTGAGGCCAATTACACCACACCAGGGCCTGTGTCACTGGCTGAGGCCACTTACACCACACAAGGGCCTGTGGCTGCTGGCTGAGGCCACCTACACCACACCAGGGCCTGTGGCTGCTGGCTGAGGCCACTTACACCACACCAGGGCCCTTTTGCTGCTGGCTGAGGCCACTTACACCACACCAGTGCCTGTGGCTTCTGGCTGAGGCGACTTACACCACACCAGGGCCTGTGGCTGCTGGCTGAGGCCACTTACACCACACCAGGGCCTGTGGCTGCTGGCTGAGGCCACCTACACCACACCAGGGCATTAGTTGCTATTGAGGCCAATTACACCACACCAGGGTCTGTGGCTCTTGCTCAGGCCACTTACACCACACCAGGGCCTGTGGCTCTTGCTCAGGCCACTTACACCACACCAGGGCCTGTGGCTGCTGGCTGAGGCCACTTACACCACACCAGGGCCTTATTTGCTATTGAGGCCACTTACACCACACCAGGGCCTGTGGCTCTTGCTCAGGCCACTCACATCAGACCAGGCCCTGCGCTTCTGGCCGAGGCCATCTTCACCAAACCAGGCCCTGTGCTGCTAGCTGTGGCCATGTACAACACACCAGGCCCTGTGCTGGTTCCTGAGGCCATCTTCAACAATCCAGGGCCTGTGCTGTTGGATAAATGCTAAACTGAGCCTTTGGGTTAGGGTATTATGCAAACATGAAGGTAGGGTTATAGGATTGTCTTCGTAACTTCAGGTACTTGCCACCTAATCACCTGAATCCATAAATTGAGACATTGTGCTGGGGCCAGCAGCTTACGGCCATACCACCCTGAGCACGCCCGACCTCGTCTGATCTCGGAAGCTGAGCAGGGCTGGGCTTGGTTAGTACTTGGATGGGAGACTGCCTGGGAATACCTGGTGCTGTAAGCCTTTCATTTTCATGTCATTGAACCGCTTTTGATCCAGAGAAGGGGTGTATTAAAAGACCAAAAGCAGCTGCCCATTAATGAGGGCACATTAACGACATTGCTTTTGGCTGTTTTCCAATGTCTTGTGCTGCTAGCTGATGCCACCTACACCACACCAGGGCCTGAGTGACCGGCTGGGGCCACTTACACCACATCAGGGCCTGTGGCTCTGGCTGAGGCCACTTACACCACACCAGGGCCTGTGGCTGCTGGCTGAGGCCACTTACACCACACCAGGGCCTGTGGCTGCTGGCTGAGGCCACTTACACCACACCAGGGCCTTAGTTGCTATTGAGGCCAATTACACCACACCATGGTCTGTGGCTCTTGCTCAGGCCACTTACACCACACCAGGGCCTGTGGCACTGGCTGAGGCCACTTACACCACACCAGGGCCTGTGGCTGCTGGCTGAGGCCACTTACACCACACAAGGGCTTGTGGCTGCTGGCTGAGGCCACCTACACCACACCAGGGCCTGTGGCTGCTGGCTGAGGCCACCTACACCACACCAGGGCCTGTGGCTCTTGCTCAGGCCACTTACACCACACCAGGGCCTGTGGCTCTTGCTCAGGCCACTTACACCACACCAGGGCCTGTGGCTCTTGCTCAGGCCACTCATATCACACCAGGCCCTGTGCTTCTGGCTGAGGCCACTTAGACCACACCAGGGCCTGTGGCTGCTGGCTGAGGCCACTTACACCACACCAGGGCCTGTGGCTGCTGGCTGAGGCCATCTACACCACACCAGGGCCTGTGGCTGCTGGCTGAGGCGACTTACACCACACCAGTGCCCTTTTGCTGC
This sequence comes from Aulonocara stuartgranti, assembly GCF_965226115.1. Taxonomy (NCBI): domain Eukaryota; kingdom Metazoa; phylum Chordata; class Actinopteri; order Cichliformes; family Cichlidae; genus Aulonocara; species Aulonocara stuartgranti. The sequence continues at coordinate 21,746,818 of NC_138941.1, read as the reverse complement.
TGGCTGAGGCCACTTACACCACACCAGTGCCTGTGGCTTCTGGCTGAGGCGACTTACACCACACCAGGGCCTGTGGCTGCTGGCTGAGGCCACTTACACCACACCAGGGCCTGTGGCTCTTGCTCAGGCCACTCACATCACACCAGGCCCTGCGCTTCTGGCCGAGGCCATCTTCACCAAACCAGGCCCTGTGGCTCTTGCTCAGGCCACTTACACCACACCAGGGCCTGTGGCTCTGGCTTAGGCCACTTACACCACACCAGGGCCTGTGGCTCTTGCTCAGGCCACTTACACCACACCAGGGCCTGTGGCTCTGGCTTAGGCCACTTACACCACACCAGGCCCTGTGGCTCTTGCTCAGGCCACTTACACCACACCAGGGCCTGTGGCTGCTGGCTGAGGCCACCTACACCACACCAGGGCCTTAGTTGCTATTGAGGCCAATTACACCACACCAGGGTCTGTGGCTCTTGCTCAGGCCACTTATACCACACCAGGGCCTGTGGCACTGGCTGAGGCCACTTACACCACACCAGGGCCTGTGGCTGCTGGCTGAGGCCACTTACACCACACCAGGGCCTGTGGCTGCTGGCTGAGGCCACCTACACCACACCAGGGCATTAGTTGCTATTGAGGCCAATTACACCACACCAGGGTCTGTGGCTCTTGCTCAGGCCACTTACACCACACCAGGGCCTGTGGCTGCTGGCTGAGGCCATCTACACCACACCAGGGCCTGTGGCTGCTGGCTGAGGCCACTTACACCACACCAGGGCCCTTTTGCTGCTGGCTGAGGCCACTTACACCACACCAGTGCCTGTGGCTTCTGGCTGAGGCGACTTACACCACACCAGGGCCTGTGGCTGCTGGCTGAGGCCACTTACACCACACCAGGGCCTGTGGCTGCTGGCTGAGGCCACTTACACCACACCAAGGCCTGTGGCTCTTGCTCAGGCCACTCACATCACACCAGGCCCTGCGCTTCTGGCCGAGGCCATCTTCACCAAACCAGGCCCTGTGCTCCTTGCTGTGGCCATGTACAACACACCAGGCCCTGTGCTGGTTCCTGAGGCCATCTTCAACAATCCAGGGCCTGTGCTGTTGGATAAATGCCAAACTGAGCCTTTGGGTTAGGGTATTATGCAAACATGCAGGTATGGTTATAGCATTGTCTTCGTAACTTCAGGTACTTGCCACCTAATCACTTGAATCCATAAATTGAGACATTGTGCTGGAGCCAGCAGCTTACGGCCATACCACCCTGAGCACGCCTGACCTCGTCTGATCTCGGAAGCTAAGCAGGGCTGGGCTTGGTTAGTACTTGGATGGGAGACTGCCTGGGAATCCCTGGTGCTGTAAGCCTCTGATTTTCATGTCATTGAACCGCTTTTGATCCAGAGAAGGGGTGTATTAAAAGACCAAAAGCAGCTGCCCATTAATGAGGGCACATTAACGACACTGCTTTTGGCTCTTTTCCAATGTCTTGTGCTGCTAGCTGATGCAACCTACACCACACAAGGGCCTGAGTGACCGGCTGGGGCCACTTACACCACATCAGGGCCTGTGGCTCTGGCTGAGGCCACTTACACCACACCAGGGCCTGTGGCTGCTGGCTGAGGCCACTTTCACCACACCAGGGCCTGTGGCTGCTGGCTGAGGCCACCTACACCACACCAGGGCATTAGTTGCTATTGAGGCCAATTACACCACACCAGGGTCTGTGGCTCTTGCTCAGGCCACTTACACCACACCAGGGCCTGTGGCTCTTGCTCAGGCCACTTACACCACACCAGGGCCTGTGGCACTGGCTGAGGCCACTTACACCACACCAGGGCCTGTGGCTGCTGGCTGAGGCCACTTACACCACACCAGGGCCTGTGGCTGCTGGCTGAGGCCACTTACACCACACCAGGGCCTGTGGCTGCTGGCTGAGGCCACCTACACCACACCAGGGCCTGTGGCTGCTGGCTGAGGCCACTTACACCACACCAGGGCCCTTTTGCTGCTGGCTGAGGCCATTTACACCACACCAGTGCCTGTTGCTGCTGGCTGAGGCCACTTACACCACACCAGGGCCTGTGGCTGCTGGCTGAGGCCAATTACACCACACCAGGGTCTGTGGCTCTTGCTCAGGCCACTTACACCACACCAGGGCCTGTGGCACTGGCTGAGGCCACTTACACCACACCAGGGCCTGTGGCTGCTGGCTGAGGCCACCTACACCACACCAGGGCCTGTGGCTTCTGGCTGAGGCCACTTACACCACACCAGGGCCTGTGGCTGCTGGCTGAGGCCACTTACACCACACCAGGGCCTTAGTTGCTATTGAGGCCACTTACACCACACCAGGGCCTGTGGCTCTGGCTGAGGCCACTTACACCACACCAGGGCCTTATTTGCTATTCCGGCCAGTTACACCACACCAGGGCCTGTGGCTCTGGCTCAGGCCACTTACACCACACCAGGGCCTGTGGCTGCTGGCTGATTCCACTTACACCACACCAGGGCCTGTGGCTCTTGCTCAGGCCACTTACACCACACCAGGGCCTGTGGCTGCTGGCTGAGGCCAATTACACCACACCAGGGTGTGTGGCTCTTGCTCAGGCCACTTACACTACACCAGGGCCTGTGGCACTGGCTGAGGCCACTTACACCACACCAGGGCCTGTGGCTGCTGGCTGAGGCCACTTACACCACACCAGGGCCTGTGGCTGCTGGCTGAGGCCACTTACACCACACCAGGGCCTGTGGCTGCTGGCTGAGGCCACCTACACCACACCAGGGCCTGTGGCTGCTGGCTGAGGCCACTTACACCACACCAGGGCCCTTTTGCTGCTGGCTGAGGCCACTTACACCACACCAGTGCCTGTGGCTTCTGGCTGAGGCGACTTACACCACACCAGGGCCTGTGGCTGCTGGCTGAGGCCACTTACACCACACCAAGGCCTGTGGCTCTTGCTCAGGCCACTCACATCACACCAGGCCCTGCGCTTCTGGCCGAGGCCATCTTCACCAAACCAGGCCCTGTGCTGCTTGCTGTGGCCATGTAAAACACACCAGGTCCTGTGCTGGTTCCTGAGGCCATCTTCAACAATCCAGGGCCTGTGCTGTTGGATAAATGCCAAACTGAGCCTTTGGGTTAGGGTATTATGCAAACATGCAGGTATGGTTATAGGATTGTCTTCGTAACTTCAGGTACTTGCCACCTAATCACTTGAATCCATAAATTGAGACATTGTGCTGGGGCCAGCAGCTTACGGCCATACCACCCTGAGCACGCCCGACCTCGTCTGATCTCGGAAGCTAAGCAGGGCTGGGCTTGGTTAGTACTTGGATGGGAGACTGCCTGGGAATACCTGGTGCTGTAAGCCTTTCATTTTCATGTCATTGAACCGCTTTTGATCCAGAGAAGGGGTGTATTAAAAGACCAAAAGCAGCTGCCCATTAATGAGGGTACATTAACGACATTGCTTTTGGCTGTTTTCCAATGTCTTGTGCTGCTAGCTGATGCCACCTACACCACACCACGGCCTTATTTGCTGGCCGAGGCCACATACACCAAACCAGGGCCTTAGTTGCTATTGAGGCCAATTACACCACACCAGGGCCTGTGGCACTGGCTGAGGCCACTTACACCACACCAGGGCCTGTGGCTGCTGGCTGAGGCCACCTACACCACACCAGGGCCTTAGTTGCTATTGAGGCCAATTACACCACACAAGGGCCTGTGGCTGCTGGCTGAGGCCACCTACACCACACCAGGGCCTGTGGCTGCTGGCTGAGGCCACTTACACCACACCAGGGCCCTTTTGCTGCTGGCTCAGGCCACTTACACCACACCAGGGCCTGTGGCTGCTGGCTGAGGCCACTTACACCACACCAGGGCCTGTGGCTGCTGGCTGAGGCCACCTACACCACACCAGGGTATTAGTTGCTATTGAGGCCAATTACACCACACCAGGGTCTGTGGCTCTTGCTCAGGCCACTTACACCACACCAGGGCCTGTGGCTGCTGGCTGAGGCCACCTACACCACACCAGGGCCTGTGGCTGCTGGCTGAGGCCACCTACACCACACCAGGGCCTGTGGCTGCTGGCTGAGGCCACTTACACCACACCAGTGCCTGTGGCTTCTGGCTGAGGCGACTTACACCACACCAGGGCCTGTGGCTGCTGGCTGAGGCCACCTACACCACATCAGGGCCTGTGGCTCTGGCTGAGGCCACTTACACCACACCAGGGCCTGTGGCTGCTGGCTGAGGCCACCTACACCACACCAGGGCATTAGTTGCTATTGAGGCCAATTACACCACACCAGGGTCTGTGGCTCTTGCTCAGGCCACTTACACCACACCAGGGCCTGTGGCTCTTGCTCAGGCCACTTACACCACACCAGGGCCTGTGGCTGCTGGCTGAGGCCACCTACACCACACCAGGGCATTAGTTGCTATTGAGGCCAATTACACCACACCAGGGTCTGTGGCTCTTGCTCAGGCCACTTACACCACACCAGGGCCTGTGGCTCTTGCTCAGGCCACTTACACCACACCAGGGCCTGTGGCACTGGCTGAGGCCACTTACACCACACCAGGGCCTGTGGCTGCTGGCTCAGGCCACTTACACCACACCAGGGCCTGTGGCTGCTGGCTGAGGCCACTTACACCACACCAGGGCCTGTGGCTGGTGGCTGAGGCCACCTACACCACACCAGGGCCTGTGGCTGCTGGCTGAGGCGACTTACACCACACCAGGGCCCTTTTGCTGCTGGCTGAGGCCACTTACACCACACCAGTGCCTGTGGCTTCTGTCTGAGGCGACTTACACCACACCAGGGCCTGTGGCTGCTGGCTGAGGCCACTTACACCACACCAGTGCCTGTGGCTTCTGGCTGAGGCGACTTACACCACACCAGGGCCTGTGGCTCTTGCTCAGGCCACTTACACCACACCAGGGCCTGTGGCTCTTGCTCAGGCCACTTACACCACACCAGGGCCTGTGGCTCTTGCTCAGGCCACTCATATCACACCAGGCCCTGTGCTTCTGGCTGAGGCCACTTAGACCACACCAGGGCCTGTGGCTGCTGGCTGAGGCCACTTACACCACACCAGGGCCTGTGGCTGCTGGCTGAGGCCATCTACACCACACCAGGGCCTGTGGCTGCTGGCTGAGGCGACTTACACCACACCAGGGCCCTTTTGCTGCTGGCTGAGGCCACTTACACCACACCAGTGCCTGTGGCTTCTGGCTGAGGCGACTTACACCACACCAGGGCCTGTGGCTGCTGGCTGAGGCCACTTACACCACACCAGGGCCTGTGGCTCTTGCTCAGGCCACTCAGATCACACCAGGCCCTGCGCTTCTGGCCGAGGCCATCTTCACCAAACCAGGCCCTGTGGCTCTTGCTCAGGCCACTTACACCACACCAGGGCCTGTGGCTCTGGCTTAGGCCACTTACACCACACCAGGGCCTGTGGCACTTGCTCAGGCCACTTACACCACACCAGGGCCTGTGGCTGCTGGCTGAGGCCACTTACACCACACCAGGGCCTGTGGCTCTTGCTCAGGCCACTCAGATCACACCAGGCCCTGCGCTTCTGGCTGAGGCCACTTACACCACACCAGGGCCTGTGGCTCTTACTCAGGCCACTTACACCACACCAGGGCCTGTGGCACTGGCTGAGGCCACTTACACCACACCAGGGCCTGTGGCTGCTGGCTGAGGCCACTTACACCACACCAGGGCCTGTGGCTGCTGGCTGAGGCCACCTACACCACACCAGGGCCTGTGGCTGCTGGCTGAGGCCACTTACACCACACCAGGGCCTGTGGCTGCTGGCTGAAGCCACTTACACCACACCAGAGCCTTAGTTGCTATTGAGGCCACTTACACCACACCAGGGCCTGTGGCTGCTGGCTGAGGCCACCTACACCACACCAGGGCCCTTTTGCTGCTGGCTGAGGCCACTTACACCACACCAGGGCCTTAGTTGCTATTGAGGCCAATTACACCACACCAGGGCCTGTGGCTCTTGCTCAGGCCACTTACACCACACCAGGGCCTGTGGCTGCTGGCTGAGGCCACTTACACCACACAAGGGTTTGTGGCTGCTGGCTGAGGCCACCTACACCACACCAGGGCCTGTGGCTGCTGGCTGAGGCCACCTACACCACACCAGGGCCTGTGGCTGCTGGCTGAGGCCACTTACACCACACCAGGGCCTTAGTTGCTATTGAGGCCAATTACACCACACCATGGTCTGTGGCTCTTGCTCAGGCCACTTACACCACACCAGGGCCTGTGGCTGCTGGCTGAGGCCACTTACACCACACCAGGGCCTGTGGCTGCTGGCTGAGACCACCTACACCACACCAGGGCCTGTGGCTGCTTGCTGAGGCGACTTACACCACACCAGGGCCTGTTGCTGCTGGCTGAGGCCACTTACACCACACCAGTGCCTGTGGCTTCTGGCTGAGGTGACTTACACCACACCAGGGCCTGTTGCTGCTGGCTGAGGCCACTTACACCACACCAGGGCCTGTGGCTGCTGGCTCAGGCCACTCATATCAAACCAGGTCCTGTGCTTCTGGCCGAGGCCATCTTCACCAAACCAGGCCCTGTGCTGCTAGCTGAGGCGACTTACACCACATCAGGGCCTGTGGCTCTGGCTGAGGCCACTTACACCACACCAGGGCCTGTGGCTGCTGGCTGAGGCCAGTTACACCACACCAGGGCCTGTGGCTGCTGGCTGAGGCCACATACACCACACCAGGGCCTTAGTTGCTATTGAGGCCAATTACACCACACCAGGGTCTGTGGCTCTTGCTCAGGCCACTCACATCACACCAGGCCCTGCGCTTCTGGCCACTTACACCACACCAGGGCCTGTGGCTGCTGGCTGAGGCCACTTACACCATACCAGGGCCTGTGGCTGTTGGCTGAGGCCACTTACACCAAACCAGGCCCTGTGCTGCTTGCTGTGGCCATGTAAAACACACCAGGTCCTGTGCTGGTTCTTGAGGCCATCTTCAACAATCCAGGGCCTGTGCTGTTGGATAAATGCCAAACTGAGCCTTTTGGTTAGGGTATTATGCAAACATGCAGGTATGGTTATAGGATTGTCTTCGTAACTTCAGGTACTTGCCACCTAATCACTTGAATCCATAAATTGAGACATTGTGCTGGGGCCATCAGCTTACGGCCATACCACCCTGAGCACGCCTGACCTCGTCTGATCTCGGAAGCTAAGCAAGGCTGGGCTTGGTTAGTACTTGGATGGGAGACTGCCTGGGAATACCTGGTGCTGTAAGCCTTTCATTTTCATGTCATTGAATCGCTTTTGATCCAGAGAAGGGGTGTATTAAAAGACCAAAAGCATCTGCCCATTAATGAGGGCACATTAACGACATTGCTTTTGGCTCTTTTCCAATGTCTTGTGCTGCTAGCTGATGCAACCTACACCACACAAGGGCCTGAGGGACCGGCTGGGGCCACTTACACCACATCAGGGCCTGTGGCTGCTGGCTGAGGCCACTTACACCACACCAGGGCCTGTGGCTGCTGGCTGAGGCCACTTACACCACACCAGGGCCTTAGTTGCTATTGAGGCCAATTACACCACACCAGGGCCTGTGTCACTGGCTGAGGCCACTTACACCACACAAGGGCCTGTGGCTGCTGGCTGAGGCCACCTACACCACACCAGGGCCTGTGGCTGCTGGCTGAGGCCACTTACACCACACCAGGGCCCTTTTGCTGCTGGCTGAGGCCACTTACACCACACCAGTGCCTGTGGCTTCTGGCTGAGGCGACTTACACCACACCAGGGCCTGTGGCTGCTGGCTGAGGCCACTTACACCACACCAGGGCCTGTGGCTGCTGGCTGAGGCCACCTACACCACACCAGGGCATTAGTTGCTATTGAGGCCAATTACACCACACCAGGGTCTGTGGCTCTTGCTCAGGCCACTTACACCACACCAGGGCCTGTGGCTCTTGCTCAGGCCACTTACACCACACCAGGGCCTGTGGCTGCTGGCTGAGGCCACTTACACCACACCAGGGCCTTATTTGCTATTGAGGCCACTTACACCACACCAGGGCCTGTGGCTCTTGCTCAGGCCACTCACATCAGACCAGGCCCTGCGCTTCTGGCCGAGGCCATCTTCACCAAACCAGGCCCTGTGCTGCTAGCTGTGGCCATGTACAACACACCAGGCCCTGTGCTGGTTCCTGAGGCCATCTTCAACAATCCAGGGCCTGTGCTGTTGGATAAATGCTAAACTGAGCCTTTGGGTTAGGGTATTATGCAAACATGAAGGTAGGGTTATAGGATTGTCTTCGTAACTTCAGGTACTTGCCACCTAATCACCTGAATCCATAAATTGAGACATTGTGCTGGGGCCAGCAGCTTACGGCCATACCACCCTGAGCACGCCCGACCTCGTCTGATCTCGGAAGCTGAGCAGGGCTGGGCTTGGTTAGTACTTGGATGGGAGACTGCCTGGGAATACCTGGTGCTGTAAGCCTTTCATTTTCATGTCATTGAACCGCTTTTGATCCAGAGAAGGGGTGTATTAAAAGACCAAAAGCAGCTGCCCATTAATGAGGGCACATTAACGACATTGCTTTTGGCTGTTTTCCAATGTCTTGTGCTGCTAGCTGATGCCACCTACACCACACCAGGGCCTGAGTGACCGGCTGGGGCCACTTACACCACATCAGGGCCTGTGGCTCTGGCTGAGGCCACTTACACCACACCAGGGCCTGTGGCTGCTGGCTGAGGCCACTTACACCACACCAGGGCCTGTGGCTGCTGGCTGAGGCCACTTACACCACACCAGGGCCTTAGTTGCTATTGAGGCCAATTACACCACACCATGGTCTGTGGCTCTTGCTCAGGCCACTTACACCACACCAGGGCCTGTGGCACTGGCTGAGGCCACTTACACCACACCAGGGCCTGTGGCTGCTGGCTGAGGCCACTTACACCACACAAGGGCTTGTGGCTGCTGGCTGAGGCCACCTACACCACACCAGGGCCTGTGGCTGCTGGCTGAGGCCACCTACACCACACCAGGGCCTGTGGCTCTTGCTCAGGCCACTTACACCACACCAGGGCCTGTGGCTCTTGCTCAGGCCACTTACACCACACCAGGGCCTGTGGCTCTTGCTCAGGCCACTCATATCACACCAGGCCCTGTGCTTCTGGCTGAGGCCACTTAGACCACACCAGGGCCTGTGGCTGCTGGCTGAGGCCACTTACACCACACCAGGGCCTGTGGCTGCTGGCTGAGGCCATCTACACCACACCAGGGCCTGTGGCTGCTGGCTGAGGCGACTTACACCACACCAGTGCCCTTTTGCTGCTGGCTGAGGCCACTTACACCACACCAGTGCCTGTGGCTTCTGGCTGAGGCGACTTACACCACACCAGGGCCTGTGGCTGCTGGCTGAGGCCACTTACACCACACCAGGGCCTGTGGCTCTTGCTCAGGCCACTCACATCACACCAGGCCCTGCGCTTCTGGCCGAGGCCATCTTCACCAAACCAGGCCCTGTGGCTCTTGCTCAGGCCACTTACACCACACCAGGGCCTGTGGCTCTGGCTTAGGCCACTTACACCACACCAGGGCCTGTGGCTCTTGCTCAGGCCACTTACACCACACCAGGGCCTGTGGCTCTGGCTTAGGCCACTTACACCACACCAGGCCCTGTGGCTCTTGCTCAGGCCACTTACACCACACCAGGGCCTGTGGCTGCTGGCTGAGGCCACCTACACCACACCAGGGCCTTAGTTGCTATTGAGGCCAATTACACCACACCAGGGTCTGTGGCTCTTGCTCAGGCCACTTATACCACACCAGGGCCTGTGGCACTGGCTGAGGCCACTTACACCACACCAGGGCCTGTGGCTGCTGGCTGAGGCCACTTACACCACACCAGGGCCTGTGGCTGCTGGCTGAGGCCACCTACACCACACCAGGGCATTAGTTGCTATTGAGGCCAATTACACCACACCAGGGTCTGTGGCTCTTGCTCAGGCCACTTACACCACACCAGGGCCTGTGGCTGCTGGCTGAGGCCATCTACACCACACCAGGGCCTGTGGCTGCTGGCTGAGGCCACTTACACCACACCAGGGCCCTTTTGCTGCTGGCTGAGGCCACTTACACCACACCAGTGCCTGTGGCTTCTGGCTGAGGCGACTTACACCACACCAGGGCCTGTGGCTGCTGGCTGAGGCCACTTACACCACACCAGGGCCTGTGGCTGCTGGCTGAGGCCACTTACACCACACCAAGGCCTGTGGCTCTTGCTCAGGCCACTCACATCACACCAGGCCCTGCGCTTCTGGCCGAGGCCATCTTCACCAAACCAGGCCCTGTGCTCCTTGCTGTGGCCATGTACAACACACCAGGCCCTGTGCTGGTTCCTGAGGCCATCTTCAACAATCCAGGGCCTGTGCTGTTGGATAAATGCCAAACTGAGCCTCTGGGTTAGGGTATTATGCAAACATGCAGGTATGGTTATAGCATTGTCTTCGTAACTTCAGGTACTTGCCACCTAATCACTTGAATCCATAAATTGAGACATTGTGCTGGAGCCAGCAGCTTACGGCCATACCACCCTGAGCACGCCTGACCTCGTCTGATCTCGGAAGCTAAGCAGGGCTGGGCTTGGTTAGTACTTGGATGGGAGACTGCCTGGGAATCCCTGGTGCTGTAAGCCTCTGATTTTCATGTCATTGAACCGCTTTTGATCCAGAGAAGGGGTGTATTAAAAGACCAAAAGCAGCTGCCCATTAATGAGGGCACATTAACGACACTGCTTTTGGCTCTTTTCCAATGTCTTGTGCTGCTAGCTGATGCAACCTACACCACACAAGGGCCTGAGTGACCGGCTGGGGCCACTTACACCACATCAGGGCCTGTGGCTCTGGCTGAGGCCACTTACACCACACCAGGGCCTGTGGCTGCTGGCTGAGGCCACTTTCACCACACCAGGGCCTGTGGCTGCTGGCTGAGGCCACCTACACCACACCAGGGCATTAGTTGCTATTGAGGCCAATTACACCACACCAGGGTCTGTGGCTCTTGCTCAGGCCACTTACACCACACCAGGGCCTGTGGCTCTTGCTCAGGCCACTTACACCACACCAGGGCCTGTGGCACTGGCTGAGGCCACTTACACCACACCAGGGCCTGTGGCTGCTGGCTGAGGCCACTTACACCACACCAGGGCCTGTGGCTGCTGGCTGAGGCCACTTACACCACACCAGGGCCTGTGGCTGCTGGCTGAGGCCACCTACACCACACCAGGGCCTGTGGCTGCTGGCTGAGGCCACTTACACCACACCAGGGCCCTTTTGCTGCTGGCTGAGGCCATTTACACCACACCAGTGCCTGTGGCTGCTGGCTGAGGCCACTTACACCACACCAGGGCCTGTGGCTGCTGGCTGAGGCCAATTACACCACACCAGGGTCTGTGGCTCTTGCTCAGGCCACTTACACCACACCAGGGCCTGTGGCACTGGCTGAGGCCACTTACACCACACCAGGGCCTGTGGCTGCTGGCTGAGGCCACCTACACCACACCAGGGCCTGTGGCTTCTGGCTGAGGCCACTTACACCACACCAGGGCCTGTGGCTGCTGGCTGAGGCCACTTACACCACACCAGGGCCTTAGTTGCTATTGAGGCCACTTACACCACACCAGGGCCTGTGGCTCTGGCTGAGGCCACTTACACCACACCAGGGCCTTATTTGCTATTCCGGCCAGTTACACCACACCAGGGCCTGTGGCTCTGGCTCAGGCCACTTACACCACACCAGGGCCTGTGGCTGCTGGCTGATTCCACTTACACCACACCAGGGCCTGTGGCTCTTGCTCAGGCCACTTACACCACACCAGGGCCTGTGGCTGCTGGCTGAGGCCAATTACACCACACCAGGGTGTGTGGCTCTTGCTCAGGCCACTTACACTACACCAGGGCCTGTGGCACTGGCTGAGGCCACTTACACCACACCAGGGCCTGTGGCTGCTGGCTGAGGCCACTTACACCACACCAGGGCCTGTGGCTGCTGGCTGAGGCCACTTACACCACACCAGGGCCTGTGGCTGCTGGCTGAGGCCACCTACACCACACCAGGGCCTGTGGCTGCTGGCTGAGGCCACTTACACCACACCAGGGCCCTTTTGCTGCTGGCTGAGGCCACTTACACCACACCAGTGCCTGTGGCTTCTGGCTGAGGCGACTTACACCACACCAGGGCCTGTGGCTGCTGGCTGAGGCCACTTACACCACACCAAGGCCTGTGGCTCTTGCTCAGGCCACTCACATCACACCAGGCCCTGCGCTTCTGGCCGAGGCCATCTTCACCAAACCAGGCCCTGTGCTGCTTGCTGTGGCCATGTAAAACACACCAGGTCCTGTGCTGGTTCCTGAGGCCATCTTCAACAATCCAGGGCCTGTGCTGTTGGATAAATGCCAAACTGAGCCTTTGGGTTAGGGTATTATGCAAACATGCAGGTATGGTTATAGGATTGTCTTCGTAACTTCAGGTACTTGCCACCTAATCACTTGAATCCATAAATTGAGACATTGTGCTGGGGCCAGCAGCTTACGGCCATACCACCCTGAGCACGCCCGACCTCGTCTGATCTCGGAAGCTAAGCAGGGCTGGGCTTGGTTAGTACTTGGATGGGAGACTGCCTGGGAATACCTGGTGCTGTAAGCCTTTCATTTTCATGTCATTGAACCGCTTTTGATCCAGAGAAGGGGTGTATTAAAAGACCAAAAGCAGCTGCCCATTAATGAGGGTACATTAACGACATTGCTTTTGGCTGTTTTCCAATGTCTTGTGCTGCTAGCTGATGCCACCTACACCACACCACGGCCTTATTTGCTGGCCGAGGCCACATACACCAAACCAGGGCCTTAGTTGCTATTGAGGCCAATTACACCACACCAGGGCCTGTGGCACTGGCTGAGGCCACTTACACCACACCAGGGCCTGTGGCTGCTGGCTGAGGCCACCTACACCACACCAGGGCCTTAGTTGCTATTGAGGCCAATTACACCACACAAGGGCCTGTGGCTGCTGGCTGAGGCCACCTACACCACACCAGGGCCTGTGGCTGCTGGCTGAGGCCACTTACACCACACCAGGGCCCTTTTGCTGCTGGCTCAGGCCACTTACACCACACCAGGGCCTGTGGCTGCTGGCTGAGGCCACTTACACCACACCAGGGCCTGTGGCTGCTGGCTGAGGCCACCTACACCACACCAGGGTATTAGTTGCTATTGAGGCCAATTACACCACACCAGGGTCTGTGGCTCTTGCTCAGGCCACTTACACCACACCAGGGCCTGTGGCTCTTGCTCAGGCCACTTACACCACACCAGGGCCTGTGGCTGCTGGCTGAGGCCACCTACACCACACCAGGGCCTGTGGCTGCTGGCTGAGGCCACCTACACCACACCAGGGCCTGTGGCTGCTGGCTGAGGCCACTTACACCACACCAGTGCCTGTGGCTTCTGGCTGAGGCGACTTACACCACACCAGGGCCTGTGGCTGCTGGCTGAGGCCACCTACACCACATCAGGGCCTGTGGCTCTGGCTGAGGCCACTTACACCACACCAGGGCCTGTGGCTGCTGGCTGAGGCCACCTACACCACACCAGGGCATTAGTTGCTATTGAGGCCAATTACACCACACCAGGGTCTGTGGCTCTTGCTCAGGCCACTTACACCACACCAGGGCCTGTGGCTCTTGCTCAGGCCACTTACACCACACCAGGGCCTGTGGCTGCTGGCTGAGGCCACCTACACCACACCAGGGCATTAGTTGCTATTGAGGCCAATTACACCACACCAGGGTCTGTGGCTCTTGCTCAGGCCACTTACACCACACCAGGGCCTGTGGCTCTTGCTCAGGCCACTTACACCACACCAGGGCCTGTGGCACTGGCTGAGGCCACTTACACCACACCAGGGCCTGTGGCTGCTGGCTCAGGCCACTTACACCACACCAGGGCCTGTGGCTGCTGGCTGAGGCCACTTACACCACACCAGGGCCTGTGGCTGGTGGCTGAGGCCACCTACACCACACCAGGGCCTGTGGCTGCTGGCTGAGGCGACTTACACCACACCAGGGCCCTTTTGCTGCTGGCTGAGGCCACTTACACCACACCAGTGCCTGTGGCTTCTGTCTGAGGCGACTTACACCACACCAGGGCCTGTGGCTGCTGGCTGAGGCCAATTACACCACACCAGGGTCTGTGGCTCTTGCTCAGGCCACTTACACCACACCAGGGCCTGTGGCACTGGCTGAGGCCACTTACACCACACCAGGGCCTGTGGCTGCTGGCTGAGGCCACTTACACCACACCAGGGCCTGTGGCTGCTGGCTGAGGCCACCTACACCACACCAGGGCCTGTGGCTCTGGCTGAGGCCACTTACACCACATCAGGGCCTTATTTGCTATTGAGGCCACTTACACCACACCAGTGCCTGTGGCTTCTGGCTGAGGCGACTTACACCACACCAGGGCCTGTGGCTGCTGGCTGAGGCCACTTACACCACACCAAGGCCTGTGGCTCTTGCTCAGGCCACTCACATCACACCAGGCCCTGCGCTTCTGGCCGAGGCCATCTTCACCAAACCAGGCCCTGTGCTGCTTGCTGTGGCCATCTTCAACAATCCAGGGCCTGTGCTGTTGGAGAAATGCCAAACTGAGCCTTTGGGTTAGGGTATTATGCAAACATGCAGGTATGGTTATAGGATTGTCTTCGTAACTTCAGGTACTTGCCACCTAATCACTTGAATCCATAAATTGAGACATTGTGCTGGGGCCAGCAGCTTACGGCCATACCACCCTGAGCACGCCCGACCTCGTCTGATCTCGGAAGCTAAGCAGGGCTGGGCTTGGTTAGTACTTGGATGGGAGACTGCCTGGGAATACCTGGTGCTGTAAGCCTTTCATTTTCATGTCATTGAACCGCTTTTGATCCAGAGAAGGGGTGTATTAAAAGACCAAAAGCAGCTGCCCATTAATGAGGGCACATTAACGACACTGCTTTTGGCTGTTTTCCAATGTCTTGTGCTGCTAGCTGATGCCACCTACACCACACCAGGGCCTGAGTGACCGGCTGGGGCCACTTACACCACATCAGGGCCTGTGGCTCTGGCTGAGGCCACTTACACCACACCAGGGCCTGTGGCTGCTGGCTGAGGCCAGTTACACCACACCAGAGCCTGTGGCTGCTGACTGAAGCCACTTACACCACACCAGGGCCTTAGTTGCTATTGAGGCCACTTACACCACACCAGGGCCTGTGGCTGCTGACTGAGGCCACCTACACCACACCAGGGCCTGTGGCTGCTGGCTGAGGCCACTTACACCACACCAGGGCCTGTGGCTGCTAGCTGATGCCACCTACACCACACCAGGGCCTGAGTGACCGGCTGGGGCCACTTACACCACATCAGGGCCTGTTGCTCTGGCTGAGGCCACTTACACCACACCAGGGCCTGTGGCTGTTGGCTGAGGCCACCTACACCACACCAGGGCCTTAGTTGCTATTGAGGCCAATTACACCACACCAGGGTATGTGGCTCTTGCTCAGGCGACTTACACCACACCAGGGCCTTAGTTGCTATTGAGGCCAATTACACCACACCAGGGCCTGTGGCACTGGCTGAGGCCACTTACACCACACCAGGGCCTGTGGCTGCTGGCTGAGGCCACTTACACCACACAAGGGCCTGTGGCTGCTGGCTGAGACCACTTACAACACACCAGGGCCTGTGGCTCTTGCTCAGGCCACTCATATCACACCAGGCCCTGTGCTTCTGGCCGAGGCCATCTTCACCAAACCAGGCCCTGTGCTGCTTGCTGTGGCCATGTACAACACGTCAGGCCCTGTGCTGGTTCCTGAGGCCATCTTCAACAATCCAGGGCCTGTGCTGTTGGATAAATGCCAAACTGAGCCTTTGGGTTAGGGTATTATGCAAACATGCAGGTATGGTTATAGGATTATTTTCGTAACTTCAGGTACTTGCCACCTAATCACTTGAATCCATAAATTGAGACATTGTGCTGGAGCCAGCAGCTTACGGCCATACCACCCTGAGCACGCCCGACCTCGTCTGATCTCGGAAGCTAAGCAGGGCTGGGCTTGGTTAGTACTTGGATGGGAGACTGCCTGGGAATACCTGGTGCTGTAAGCCTTTCATTTTCATGTCATTGAACCGCTTTTGATCCAGAGAAGGGGTGTATTAAAAGACCAAAAGCAGCTGCCCATTAATGAGGGCACATTAACGACATTGCTTTTGGCTCTTTTCCAATGTCTTGTGCTGCTAGCTGATGCCACCTACACCACACCAGGGCCTTAGTTGCTATTGAGGCCAATTACACCACACCAGGGTCTTTGGCTCTTGCTCAGGCCACTTACACCACACCAGGGCCTGTGGCACTGGCTGAGGCCACTTACACCACACCAGGGCCTGTGGCTGCTGGCTGAGGCCACTTACACCACACCAGGGCCTTATTTGCTATTGAGGCCACTTACACCACACCAGGGCCTGTGGCTCTTGCTCAGGCCACTTACACCACACCAGGGCCTGTGGCTCTTGCTCAGGCCACTCACATCACACCAGGCCCTGCGCTTCTGGCCGAGGCCATCTTCACCAAACCAGGCCCTGTGCTGCTAGCTGTGGCCATGTACAACACACCAGGCCCTGTGCTGGTTCCTGAGGCCATCTTCAACAATCCAGGGCCTGTGCTGTTGGATAAATGCTAAACTGAGCCTTTGGGTTAGGGTATTATGCAAACATGAAGGTAGGGTTATAGGATTGTCTTCGTAACTTCAGGTACTTGCCACCTAATCACCTGAATCCATAAATTGAGACATTGTGCTGGGGCCAGCAGCTTACGGCCATACCACCCTGAGCACGCCCAACCTCGTCTGATCTCGGAAGCTGAGCAGGGCTGGGCTTGGTTAGTACTTGGATGGGAGCCTGCCTGGGAATACCTAGTGCTGTAAGCCTTTCATTTTCATGTCATTGAACCGCTTTTGATCCAGAGAAGGGGTGTATTAAAAGACCAAAAGCAGCTGCCCATTAATGAGGGCACATTAACCACATTGCTTTTGGCTGTTTTCCAATGTCTTGTGCTGCTAGCTGATGCCACCTACACCACACCAGGGCCTGAGTGACCGGCTGGGGCCACTTACACCACATCAGGGCCTGTGGCTGCTGGCTGAGGCCACTTACACCACACCAGGGCCTGTGGCTGCTGGCTGAGGCCACTTACACCACACCAGGGACTGTGGCTGCTGGCTGAGGCCACTTACACCACACCAGGGCCTGTGGCTGCTGGCTGAGGCCACTTACACCACACCAGGGCCTTAGTTGCTATTGAGGCCAATTACACCACACCATGGTCTGTGCCACTTGCTCAGGCCACTTACACCACACCAGGGCCTGTGGCACTGGCTGAAGCCACTTACACCACACCAGGGCCTTTGGCTGCTGGCTGAGGCCACTTACACCACACAAGGGCTTGTGGCTGCTGGCTGAGGCCACCTACACCACACCAGGGCCTGTGGCTGCTGGCTGAGGCCACCTACACCACACCAGGGCCTGTGGCTCTTGCTCAGGCCACTTACACCACACCAGGGCCTGTGGCTCTTGCTCAGGCCACTTACACCACACCAGGGCCTGTGGCTCTTGCTCAGGCCACTCATATCACACCAGGGCCTGTGGCTGCTGGCTGAGGCCACTTACACCACACCAGGGCCTGTGGCTGCTGGCTGAGGCCATCTACACCACACCAGGGCCTGTGGCTGCTGGCTTAGGCGACTTACACCACACCAGGGCCCTTTTGCTGCTGGCTGAGGCCACTTACACCACACCAGTGCCTGTGGCTTCTGGCTGAGGCGACTTACACCACACCAGGGCCTGTGGCTGCTGGCTGAGGCCACTTACACCACACCAGGGCCTGTGGCTGCTGGCTTAGGCCACCTACACCACACCAGGGCCTTAGTTGCTATTGAGGCCAATTACACCACACCATGGTCTGTGGCTCTTACTCAGGCCACTTACACCACACCAGGGCCTGTGGCACTGGCTGAGGCCACTTACACCACACCAGGGCCTGTGGCTGCTGGCTGAGGCCACTTACACCACACAAGGGCTTGTGGCTGCTGGCTGAGGCCACCTACACCACACCAGGGCCTGTGGCTGCTGGCTGAGGCCACCTACACCACACCAGGGCCTGTGGCTCTTGCTCAGGCCACTTACACCACACCAGGGCCTGTGGCTCTTGCTCAGGCCACTTACACCACACCAGGGCCTGTGGCTCTTGCTCAGGCCACTCATATCACACCAGGCCCTGTGCTTCTTGCTGAGGCCATCTTCACCAAACCAGGCCCTGTGCTGCTTGCTGTGGCCATGTAAAACACACCAGGTCCTGTGCTGGTTCTTGAGGCCATCTTCAACAATCCAGGGCCTGTGCTGTTGGATAAATGCCAAACTGAGCCTTTGGGTTAGGGTATTATGCAAACATGCAGGTATGGTTATAGGATTGTCTTCGTAACTTCAGGTACTTGCCACCTAATCACTTGAATCCATAAATTGAGACATTGTGCTGGGGCCAGCAGCTTACGGCCATACCACCCTGAGCACGCCCGACCTCGTCTGATCTCGGAAGCTAAGCAGGGCTGGGCTTGGTTAGTACTTGGATGGGAGACTGCCTGGGAATACCTGGTGCTGTAAGCCTTTCATTTTCATGTCATTGAACCGCTTTTGATCCAGAGAAGGGGTGTATTAAAAGACCAAAAGCAGCTCCCCATTAATGAGGGCACATTAACGACATTGCTTTTGGCTGTTTTCCAATGTCTTGTGCTGCTAGCTGATGCCACCTACACCACACCACGGCCTTATTTGCTGGCCGAGGCCACATACACCAAACCAGGGCCTTAGTTGCTATTGAGGCCACTTACACCACACCAGGGCCTTAGTTGCTATTGAGGCCAATTACACCACACCAGGGTCTGTGGCTCTTGCTCAGGCCACTTACACCACACCAGGGCCTGTGGCTGCTGGCTGAGGCCACCTACACCACACCAGGGCCCTTTTGCTGCTGGCTGAGGCCACTTACACCACACCAGGGCCTGTGGCTGCTGGCTGAGGCCACCTACACCACACCAGGGTCTGTGGCTCTTGCTCAGGCCACTTACACCACACCAGGGCCGGTGGCACTGGCTGAGGCCACCTACACCACACCAGGGCCTTAGTTGCTATTGAGGCCAATTACACCACACAAGGGCCTGTGGCTGCTGGCTGAGGCCACCTACACCACACCAGGGCCTGTGGCTGCTGGCTGAGGCCACTTACACCACACCAGGGCCCTTTTGCTGCTGGCTGAGGCCACTTACACCACACCAGTGCCTGTGGCTTCTGGCTGAGGCGACTTACACCACACCAGGGCCTGTGGCTGCTGGCTGAGGCCACTTACACCACACCAAGGCCTGTGGCTCTTGCGCAGGCCACTCACATCACACCAGGCCCTGCGCTTCTGGCCGAGGCCATCTTCACCAAACCAGGCCCTGTGCTGCTTGCTGTGGCCATGTACAACACACCAGGCCCTGTGCTGGTTCCTGAGGCCATCTTCAACAATCCAGGGCCTGTGCTGTTGGATAAATGCCAAACTGAGCCTTTGGGTTAGGGTATTATGCAAACATGCAAGTATGGTTATAGGATTGTCTTCATAACTTCAGGTACTTGCCACCTAATCACTTGAATCCATAAATTGAGACATTGTGCTGGAGCCAGCAGCTTACGGCCATACCACCCTGAGCACACCCGACCTCGTCTGATCTCGGAAGCTAAGCAGGGCTGGGCTTGGTTAGTACTTGGATGGGAGACTTCCTGGGAATACCTGGTGCTGTAAGCCTTTCATTTTCATGTCATTGAACCGCTTTTGATCCAGAGAAGGGGTGTATTAAAAGACCAAAAGCAGCTGCCCATTAATGAGGGCACATTAACGACACTGCTTTTGGCTCTTTTCCAATGTCTTGTGCTGCTAGCTGATGCCACCTACACCACACTAGGGCCTGAGTGACCGGCTGGGGCCACTTACACCACATCAGGGCCTGTGGCTCTGGCTGAGGCCACTTACACCACACCAGGGCCTGTGGCTGCTGGCTGAGGCCAGTTACACCACACCAGAGCCTGTGGCTGCTGGCTGAAGCCACTTACACCACACCAGGGCCTTAGTTGCTATTGAGGCCACTTACACCACACCAGGGCCTGTGGCTGCTGGCTGAGGCCACTTACACCACACCAGTGCCTGTGGCTTCTGGCTGAGGCGACTTACACCACACCAGGGCCTGTGGCTGCTGGCTGAGGCCACTTACACCACACCAGGGCCTGTGGCTCTTGCTCAGGCCACTCACATCACACCAGGCCCTGCGCTTCTGGCCGAGGCCATCTTCACCAAACCAGGCCCTGTGGCTCTTGCTCAGGCCACTTACACCACACCAGGGCCTGTGGCTCTGGCTTAGGCCACTTACACCACACCAGGGCCTGTGGCACTTGCTCAGGCCACTTACACCACACCAGGGCCTGTGGCTGCTGGCTGAGGCCACTTACACCACACCAGGGCCTGTGGCTCTTACTCAGGCCACTTACACCACACCAGGGCCTGTGGCACTGGCTGAGGCCACTTAGACCACACCAGGGCCTGTGGCTGCTGGCTGAGGCCACTTACACCACACCAGGGCCTGTGGCTGCTGGCTGAGGCCACTTACACCAAACCAGGGCCTGTGGCTGCTTGCTGAGGCCATCTTCACCAAACCAGGCCCTGTGCTGCTTGCTGTGGCCATGTAAAACACACCAGGTCCTGTGCTGGTTCTTGAGGCCATCTTCAACAATCCAGGGCCTGTGCTGTTGGATAAATGCCAAACTGAGCCTTTGGGTTAGGGTATTATGCAAACATGCAGGTATGGTTATAGGATTGTCTTCGTAACTTCAGGTACTTGCCACCTAATCACTTGAATCCATAAATTGAGACATTGTGCTGGGGCCAGCAGCTTACGGCCATACCACCCTGAGCACGCCCGACCTCGTCTGATCTCGGAAGCTAAGCAGGGCTGGGCTTGGTTAGTACTTGGATGGGAGACTGCCTGGGAATACCTGGTGCTGTAAGCCTTTCATTTTCATGTCATTGAACCGCTTTTGATCCAGAGAAGGGGTGTATTAAAAGACCAAAAGCAGCTCCCCATTAATGAGGGCACATTAACGACATTGCTTTTGGCTGTTTTCCAATGTCTTGTGCTGCTAGCTGATGCCACCTACACCACACCACGGCCTTATTTGCTGGCCGAGGCCACATACACCAAACCAGGGCCTTAGTTGCTATTGAGGCCACTTACACCACACCAGGGCCTTAGTTGCTATTGAGGCC
Organism: Aulonocara stuartgranti; assembly: GCF_965226115.1. Taxonomy (NCBI): domain Eukaryota; kingdom Metazoa; phylum Chordata; class Actinopteri; order Cichliformes; family Cichlidae; genus Aulonocara; species Aulonocara stuartgranti. The sequence continues at coordinate 21,725,346 of NC_138941.1, read as the reverse complement.
AATTACACCACACCAGGGTCTGTGGCTCTTGCTCAGGCCACTTACACCACACCAGGGCCTGTGGCTGCTGGCTGAGGCCACCTACACCACACCAGGGCCCTTTTGCTGCTGGCTGAGGCCACTTACACCACACCAGGGCCTGTGGCTGCTGGCTGAGGCCACCTACACCACACCAGGGTCTGTGGCTCTTGCTCAGACCACTTACACCACACCAGGGCCGGTGGCACTGGCTGAGGCCACCTACACCACACCAGGGCCTTAGTTGCTATTGAGGCCAATTACACCACACAAGGGCCTGTGGCTGCTGGCTGAGGCCACCTACACCACACCAGGGCCTGTGGCTGCTGGCTGAGGCCACTTACACCACACCAGGGCCCTTTTGCTGCTGGCTGAGGCCACTTACACCACACCAGTGCCTGTGGCTTCTGGCTGAGGCGACTTACACCACACCAGGGCCTGTGGCTGCTGGCTGAGGCCACTTACACCACACCAAGGCCTGTGGCTCTTGCGCAGGCCACTCACATCACACCAGGCCCTGCGCTTCTGGCCGAGGCCATCTTCACCAAACCAGGCCCTGTGCTGCTTGCTGTGGCCATGTAAAACACACCAGGCCCTGTGCTGGTTCCTGAGGCCATCTTCAACAATCCAGGGCCTGTGCTGTTGGATAAATGCCAAACTGAGCCTTTGGGTTAGGGTATTATGCAAACATGCAAGTATGGTTATAGGATTGTCTTCATAACTTCAGGTACTTGCCACCTAATCACTTGAATCCATAAATTGAGACATTGTGCTGGAGCCAGCAGCTTACGGCCATACCACCCTGAGCACACCCGACCTCGTCTGATCTCGGAAGCTAAGCAGGGCTGGGCTTGGTTAGTACTTGGATGGGAGACTTCCTGGGAATACCTGGTGCTGTAAGCCTTTCATTTTCATGTCATTGAACCGCTTTTGATCCAGAGAAGGGGTGTATTAAAAGACCAAAAGCAGCTGCCCATTAATGAGGGCACATTAACGACACTGCTTTTGGCTCTTTTCCAATGTCTTGTGCTGCTAGCTGATGCCACCTACACCACACTAGGGCCTGAGTGACCGGCTGGGGCCACTTACACCACATCAGGGCCTGTGGCTCTGGCTGAGGCCACTTACACCACACCAGGGCCTGTGGCTGCTGGCTGAGGCCAGTTACACCACACCAGAGCCTGTGGCTGCTGGCTGAAGCCACTTACACCACACCAGGGCCTTAGTTGCTATTGAGGCCACTTACACCACACCAGGGCCTGTGGCTGCTGGCTGAGGCCACTTACACCACACCAGTGCCTGTGGCTTCTGGCTGAGGCGACTTACACCACACCAGGGCCTGTGGCTGCTGGCTGAGGCCACTTACACCACACCAGGGCCTGTGGCTCTTGCTCAGGCCACTCACATCACACCAGGCCCTGCGCTTCTGGCCGAGGCCATCTTCACCAAACCAGGCCCTGTGGTTCTTGCTCAGGCCACTTACACCACACCAGGGCCTGTGGCTCTGGCTTAGGCCAATTACACCACACCAGGGTCTGTGGCTCTTGCTGAGGCCACTTACACCACACCAGGGCCTGTGGCTGCTGGCTGAGACCACCTACACCACACCAGGGCCTGTGGCTGCTTGCTGAGGCGACTTACACCACACCAGGGCCTGTTGCTGCTGGCTGAGGCCACTTACACCACCCCAGTGCCTGTGGCTTCTGGCTGAGGCGACTTACACCACACCAGGGCCTGTTGCTGCTGGCTGAGGCCACTTACACCACACCAGGGCCTGTGGCTGCTGGCTCAGGCCACTCATATCAAACCAGGTCCTGTGCTTCTGGCCGAGGCCATCTTCACCAAACCAGGCCCTGTGCTGCTAGCTGAGGCGACTTACACCACATCAGGGCCTGTGGCTCTGGCTGAGGCCACTTACACCACACCAGGGCCTGTGGCTGCTGGCTGAGGCCAGTTACACCACACCAGGGCCTGTGGCTGCTGGCTGAGGCCACATACACCACACCAGGGCCTTAGTTGCTATTGAGGCCAATTACACCACACCAGGGTCTGTGGCTCTTGCTCAGGCCACTCACATCACACCAGGCCCTGCGCTTCTGGCCACTTACACCACACCAGGGCCTGTGGCTGCTGGCTGAGGCCACTTACACCATACCAGGGCCTGTGGCTGTTGGCTGAGGCCACTTACACCAAACCAGGCCCTGTGCTGCTTGCTGTGGCCATGTAAAACACACCAGGTCCTGTGCTGGTTCTTGAGGCCATCTTCAACAATCCAGGGCCTGTGCTGTTGGATAAATGCCAAACTGAGCCTTTTGGTTAGGGTATTATGCAAACATGCAGGTATGGTTATAGGATTGTCTTCGTAACTTCAGGTACTTGCCACCTAATCACTTGAATCCATAAATTGAGACATTGTGCTGGGGCCATCAGCTTACGGCCATACCACCCTGAGCACGCCTGACCTCGTCTGATCTCGGAAGCTAAGCAGGGCTGGGCTTGGTTAGTACTTGGATGGGAGACTGCCTGGGAATACCTGGTGCTGTAAGCCTTTCATTTTCATGTCATTGAACCGCTTTTGATCCAGAGAAGGGGTGTATTAAAAGACCAAAAGCCCATTAATGAGGGCACATTAACGACATTGCTTTTGGCTCTTTTCCAATGTCTTGTGCTGCTAGCTGATGCCACCTACACCACACCAGGGCCTGAGTGACCGGCTGGGGCCACTTACACCACATCAGGGCCTGTGGCTCTGGCTGAGGCCACTTACACCACACCAGGGCCTGTGGCTGCTGGCTGAGGCCACCTACACCACACCAGGGCCTTAGTTGCTATTGAGGCCAATTACACCACACCAGGGTCTGTGGCTCTTGCTCAGGCCACTTACACCACACCAGGCCTGTGGCACTTGCTCAGGCCACTTACACCACACCAGGGCCTGTGGCTGCTGGCTGAGGCCACTTACACCACACCAGGGCCTGTGGCTGCTGGCTGAGGCCACCTACACCACACCAGGGCATTAGTTGCTATTGAGGCCAATTACACCACACCAGGGTCTGTGGCTCTTGCTCAGGCCACTTACACCACACCAGGGCCTGTGGCTCTTGCACAGGCCACTTACACCACACCAGGGCCTGTGGCTGCTGGCTGAGGCCACCTACACCACACCAGGGCCTGTGGCTGCTGGCTGAGGCCACTTACACCACACCAGTGCCTGTGGCTTCTGGCTGAGGCGACTTACACCACACCAGGGCCTGTGGCTCTTGCTCAGGCCACTTACACCACACCAGGGCCTGTGGCTCTTGCTCAGGCCACTTACACCACACCAGGGCCTGTGGCTCTTGCTCAGGCCACTCATATCACACCAGGCCCTGTGCTTCTGGCTGAGGCCACTTAGACCACACCAGGGCCTGTGGCTGCTGGCTGAGGCCACTTACACCACACCAGGGCCTGTGGCTGCTGGCTGAGGCCATCTACACCACACCAGGGCCTGTGGCTGCTGGCTGAGGCGACTTACACCACACCAGGGCCCTTTTGCTGCTGGCTGAGGCCACTTACACCACACCAGTGCCTGTGGCTTCTGGCTGAGGCGACTTACACCACACCAGGGCCTGTGGCTGCTGGCTGAGGCCACTTACACCACACCAGGGCCTGTGGCTGCTGGCTGAGGCCATCTACACCACACCAGGGCCTGTGGCTGCTGGCTGAGGCGACTTACACCACACCAGGGCCCTTTTGCTGCTGGCTGAGGCGACTTACACCACACCAGGGCCCTTTTGCTGCTGGCTGAGGCCACTTACACCACACCAGGGCCTGTGGCTCTGGCTTAGGCCACTTACACCACACCAGGGCCTGTGGCACTTGCTCAGGCCACTTACACCACACCAGGGCCTGTGGCTGCTGGCTGAGGCCACTTACACCACACCAGGGCCTGTGGCTCTTACTCAGGCCACTTACACCACACCAGGGCCTGTGGCTGCTGGCTGAGGCGACTTACACCACACCAGGGCCCTTTTGCTGCTGGCTGAGGCCACTTACACCACACCAGGGCCTGTGGCTCTTGCTCAGGCCACTCACATCACACCAGGCCCTGCGCTTCTGGCCGAGGCCATCTTCACCAAACCAGGCCCTGTGGCTCTTGCTCAGGCCACTTACACCACACCAGGGCCTGTGGCTCTGGCTTAGGCCACTTACACCACACCAGGGCCTGTGGCTCTTGCTCAGGCCACTTACACCACACCAGGGCCTGTGGCTCTGGCTTAGGCCACTTACACCACACCAGGCCCTGTGGCTCTTGCTCAGGCCACTTACACCACACCAGGGCCTGTGGCTGCTGGCTGAGGCCACCTACACCACACCAGGGCCTTAGTTGCTATTGAGGCCAATTACACCACACCAGGGTCTGTGGCTCTTGCTCAGGCCACTTATACCACACCAGGGCCTGTGGCACTGGCTGAGGCCACTTACACCACACCAGGGCCTGTGGCTGCTGGCTGAGGCCACTTACACCACACCAGGGCCTGTGGCTGCTGGCTGAGGCCACCTACACCACACCAGGGCATTAGTTGCTATTGAGGCCAATTACACCACACCAGGGTCTGTGGCTCTTGCTCAGGCCACTTACACCACACCAGGGCCTGTGGCTCTTGCTCAGGCCACTTACACCACACCAGGGCCTGTGGCTGCTGGCTGAGGCCACTTACACCACACCAGGGCCTGTGGCTGCTGGCTGAGGCCACCTACACCACACCAGGGCCTGTGGCTGCTGGCTGAGGCCACTTACACCACACCAGTGCCTGTGGCTTCTGGCTGAGGCGACTTACACCACACCAGGGCCTGTGGCTGCTGGCTGAGGCCACTTACACCACACCAAGGCCTGTGGCTCTTGCTCAGGCCACTCACATCACACCAGGCCCTGCGCTTCTGGCCGAGGCCATCTTCACCAAACCAGGCCCTGTGCTCCTTGCTGTGGCCATGTACAACACACCAGGCCCTGTGCTGGTTCCTGAGGCCATCTTCAACAATCCAGGGCCTGTGCTGTTGGATAAATGCCAAACTGAGCCTTTGGGTTAGGGTATTATGCAAACATGCAGGTATGGTTATAGCATTGTCTTCGTAACTTCAGGTACTTGCCACCTAATCACTTGAATCCATAAATTGAGACATTGTGCTGGAGCCAGCAGCTTACGGCCATACCACCCTGAGCACGCCCGACCTCGTCTGATCTCGGAAGCTAAGCAGGGCTGGGCTTGGTTAGTACTTGGATGGGAGACTGCCTGGGAATACCTGGTGCTGTAAGCCTTTGATTTTCATGTCATTGAACCGCTTTTGATCCAGAGAAGGGGTGTATTAAAAGACCAAAAGCAGCTGCCCATTAATGAGGGCACATTAACGACATTGCTTTTGGCTCTTTTCCAATGTCTTGTGCTGCTAGCTGATGCAACCTACACCACACAAGGGCCTGAGTGACCGGCTGGGGACACTTACACCACATCAGGGCCTGTGGCTCTGGCTGAGGCCACTTTCACCACACCAGGGCCTGTGGCTGCTGGCTGAGGCCACCTACACCACACCAGGGCATTAGTTGCTATTCAGGCCAATTACACCACACCAGGGTCTGTGGCTCTTGCTCAGGCCACTTACACCACACCAGGGCCTGTGGCTCTTGCTCAGGCCACTTACACCACACCAGGGCCTGTGGCTCTTGCTCAGGCCACTCATATCACACCAGGCCCTGTGCTTCTGGCTGAGGCCACTTAGACCACACCAGGGCCTGTGGCTGCTGGCTGAGGCCACTTACACCACACCAGGGCCTGTGGCTGCTGGCTGAGGCCATCTACACCACACCAGGGCCTGTGGCTGCTGGCTGAGGCGACTTACACCACACCAGGGCCCTTTTGCTGCTGGCTGAGGCCACTTACACCACACCAGTGCCTGTGGCTTCTGGCTGAGGCGACTTACACCACACCAGGGCCTGTGGCTGCTGGCTGAGGCCACTTAAACCACACCAGGGCCTGTGGCTGCTGGCTTAGGCCACCTACACCACACCAGGGCCTTAGTTGCTATTGAGGCCAATTACACCACACCATGGTCTGTGGCTCTTGCTCAGGCCACTTACACCACACCAGGGCCTGTGGCACTGGCTGAGGCCACTTACACCACACCAGGGCCTGTGGCTGCTGGCTGAGGCCACTTACACCACACAAGGGCTTGTGGCTGCTGGCTGAGGCCACCTACACCACACCAGGGCCTGTGGCTGCTGGCTGAGGCCACCTACACCACACCAGGGCCTGTGGCTCTTGCTCAGGCCACTTACACCACACCAGTGCCTGTGGCTCTTGCTCAGGCCACTTACACCACACCAGGGCCTGTGGCTCTTGCTCAGGCCACTCACATCACACCAGGCCCTGTGCTTCTGGCTGAGGCCACTTAGACCACACCAGGGCCTGTGGCTGCTGGCTGAGGCCACTTACACCACACCAGGGCCTGTGGCTGCTGGCTGAGGCCATCTACACCACACCAGGGCCTGTGGCTGCTGGCTGAGGCGACTTACACCACACCAGGGCCCTTTTGCTGCTGGCTGAGGCCACTTACACCACACCAGTGCCTGTGGCTTCTGGCTGAGGCGACTTACACCACACCAGGGCCTGTGGCTGCTGGCTGAGGCCACTTAAACCACACCAGGGCCTGTGGCTGCTGGCTTAGGCCACCTACACCACACCAGGGCCTTAGTTGCTATTGAGGCCAATTACACCACACCATGGTCTGTGGCTCTTGCTCAGGCCACTTACACCACACCAGGGCCTGTGGCACTGGCTGAGGCCACTTACACCACACCAGGGCCTGTGGCTGCTGGCTGAGGCCACTTACACCACACAAGGGCTTGTGGCTGCTGGCTGAGGCCACCTACACCACACCAGGGCCTGTGGCTGCTGGCTGAGGCCACCTACACCACACCAGGGCCTGTGGCTCTTGCTCAGGCCACTTACACCACACCAGTGCCTGTGGCTCTTGCTCAGGCCACTTACACCACACCAGGGCCTGTGGCTCTTGCTCAGGCCACTCACATCACACCAGGCCCTGTGCTTCTGGCTGAGGCCACTTAGACCACACCAGGGCCTGTGGCTGCTGGCTGAGGCCACTTACACCACACCAGGGCCTGTGGCTGCTGGCTGAGGCCATCTACACCACACCAGGGCCTGTGGCTGCTGGCTGAGGCGACTTACACCACACCAGGGCCCTTTTGCTGCTGGCTGAGGCCACTTACACCACACCAGTGCCTGTGGCTTCTGGCTGAGGCGACTTACACCACACCAGGGCCTGTGGCTGCTGGCTGAGGCGACTTACACCACACCAGGCCCTGCGCTTCTGGCCGAGGCCATCTTCACCAAACCAGGCCCTGTGGCTCTTGCTCAGGCCACTTACACCACACCAGGGCCTGTGGCTCTGGCTTAGGCCACTTACACCACACCAGGGCCTGTGGCACTTGCTCAGGCCACTTACACCACACCAGGGCCTGTGGCTGCTGGCTGAGGCCACTTACACCACACCAGGGCCTGTGGCTCTTACTCAGGCCACTTACACCACACCAGGGCCTGTGGCACTGGCTGAGGCCACTTAGACCACACCAGGGCCTGTGGCTGCTGGCTGAGGCCACTTACACCACACCAGGGCCTGTGGCTGCTGGCTGAGGCCACTTACACCAAACCAGGGCCTGTGGCTGCTTGCTGAGGCCATCTTCACCAAACCAGGCCCTGTGCTGCTTGCTGTGGCCATGTACAACACATCAGGCCCTGTGCTGGTTCTTGAGGCCATCTTCAACAATCCAGGGCCTGTGCTGTTGGATAAATGCCAAACTGAGCCTTTGGGTTAGGGTATTATGCAAACATGCAGGTATGGTTATAGGATTGTCTTCGTAACTTCAGGTACTTGCCACCTAATCACTTGAATCCATAAATTGAGACATTGTGCTGGGGCCAGCAGCTTACGGCCATACCACCCTAAGCACGCCCGACCTCATCTGATCTCGGAAGCTAAGCAGGGCTGGGCTTGGTTAGTACTTGGATGGGAGACTGCCTGGGAATACCTGGTGCTGTAAGCCTTTCATTTTCATGTCATTGAACCGCTTTTGATCCAGAGAAGGGGTGTATTAAAAGACCAAAAGCAGCTCCCCATTAATGAGGGCACATTAACGACATTGCTTTTGGCTCTTTTCCAATGTCTTGTGCTGCTAGCTGATGCCACCTACACCACACCAGGGCCTGAGTGACCGGCTGGGGCCACTTACACCACATCAGGGCCTGTTGCTCTGGCTGAGGCCAGTTACACCACAACAGGGCCTGTGGCTGCTGGCTGAGGCCACATACACCACACCAGGGCCTTAGTTGCTATTGAGGCCATTTACACCACACCAGGGTCTGTGGCTCTTGCTCAGGCCACTTACACCACACCAGGGCCTGTGGCACTGGCTCAGGCCGCTTAGACCACACCAGGGCCTGTGGCTGCTGGCTGAGGCGACTTACACCACACCAGGGCCTGTTGCTGCTGGCTGAGGCCACTTACACCACACCAGGGACTGTGGCTTCTGGCTGAGGTGACTTACACCACACCAGGGCCTGTGGCTGCTGGCTGAGGCCACTTACACCACACCAGGGCCTGTGGCTCTTGCTCAGGCCACTTACACCACACCAGGGCCTGTGGCTCTTGCTCAGGCCACTCACATCACACCAGGCCCTGCTCTTCTGGCCGAGGCCATCTTCACCAAACCAGGCCCTGTGCTGCTAGCTGTGGCCATGTACAACACACCAGGCCCTGTGCTGGTTCCTGAGGCCATCTTCAACAATCCAGGGCCTGTGCTGTTGGATAAATGCTAAACTGAGCCTTTGGGTTAGGGTATTATGCAAACATGCAGGTATGGTTATAGGATTGTCTTCGAAACTTCAGGTACTTGCCACCTAATCACTTGAATCCATAAATTGAGACATTGTGCTGGAGCCAGCAGCTTACGGCCATACCACCCTGAGCACGCCTGACCTCGTCTGATCTCGGAAGCTAAGCAGGGCTGGGCTTGGTTAGTACTTGGATGGGAGACTGCCTGGGAATACCTGGTGCTGTAAGCCTTTCATGTCATTGAACCGCTTTTGATCCAGAGAAGGGGTGTATTAAAAGACCAAAAGCAGCTGCCCATTAATGAGGGCACATTAACGACACTGCTTTTGGCTCTTTTCCAATGTCTTGTGCTGCTAGCTGATGCAACCTACACCACACAAGGGCCTGAGTGACCGGCTGGGGCCACTTACACCACATCAGGGCCTGTGGCTCTGGCTGAGGCCACTTTCACCACACCAGGGCCTGTGGCTGCTGGCTGAGGCCACCTACACCACACCAGGGCATTAGTTGCTATTGAGGCCAATTACACCACACCAGGGTCTGTGGCTCTTGCTCAGGCCACTTACACCACACCAGGGCCTGTGGCTCTTGCTCAGGCCACTTACACCACACCAGGGCCTGTGGCTGCTGGCTGAGGCCACCTACACCACACCAGGGCATTAGTTGCTATTGAGGCCAATTACACCACACCAGGGTCTGTGGCTCTTGCTCAGGCCACTTACACCACACCAGGGCCTGTGGCTCTTGCTCAGGCCACTTACACCACACCAGGGCCTGTGGCACTGGCTGAGGCCACTTACACCACACCAGGGCCTGTGGCTGCTGGCTGAGGCCACTTACACCACACCAGGGCCTGTGGCTGCTGGCTGAGGCCACTTACAACACACCAGGGCCTGTGGCTGGTGGCTGAGGCCACCTACACCACACCAGGGCCTGTGGCTGCTGGCTGAGGCGACTTACACCACACCAGGGCCCTTTTGCTGCTGGCTGAGGCCACTTACACCACACCAGTGCCTGTGGCTTCTGTCTGAGGCGACTTACACCACACCAGGGCCTGTGGCTGCTGGCTGAGGCCAATTACACCACACCAGGGTCTGTGGCTCTTGCTCAGGCCACTTACACCACACCAGGGCCTGTGGCACTGGCTGAGGCCACTTACACCACACCAGGGCCTGTGGCTGCTGGCTGAGGCCACTTACACCACACCAGGGCCTGTGGCTGCTGGCTGAGGCCACTTACACCACACCAGGGCCTGTGGCTGCTGGCTGAGGCCATCTACACCACACCAGGGCCTGTGGCTGCTGGCTGAGGCGACTTACACCACACCAGGGCCCTTTTGCTGCTGGCTGAGGCCACTTACACCACACCAGTGCCTGTGGCACTGGCTGAGGCCACTTACACCACACCAGGGCCTGTGGCTGCTGGCTGAGGCCAATTACACCACACCAGGGTCTGTGGCTCTTGCTCAGGCCACTTACACCACACCAGGGCCTATGGCACTGGCTGAGGCAACTTACACCACACCAGGGCCTGTGGCTGCTGGCTGAGGCCACTTACACCACACCAGGGCCTGTGGCTGCTGGCTGAGGCCACTTACACCACACCAGGGCCTGTGGCTGCTGGCTGAGGCCACCTACACCACACCAGGGCCTGTGGCTGCTGGCTGAGGCGACTTACACCACACCAGGGCCCTTTTGCTGCTGGCTGAGGCCACTTACACCACACCAGTGCCTGTGGCTTCTGGCTGAGGCGACTTACACCACACCAGGGCCTGTGGCTGCTGGCTGAGGCCACTTACACCACACCAAGGCCTGTGGCTCTTGCTCAGGCCATCTTCACCAAACCAGGGCCTGAGTGACCGGCTGGGGCCACTTACACCACACCAGGGCCTGTGGCTCTTGCTCAGGCCACTCATATCACACCAGGCCCTGTGCTTCTGGCCGAGGCCATCTTCACCAAACCAGGCCCTGTGCTGCTAGCTGTGGCCATGTACAACACACCAGGCCCTGTGCTGGTTCCTGAGGCCATCTTCAACAATCCAGGGCCTGTGCTGTTGGATAAATGCCAAACTGAGCCTTTGGGTTAGGGTATTATGCAAACATGCAGGTATGGTTATAGGATTGTCTTCGTAACTTCAGGTACTTGCCACCTAATCACTTGAATCCATAAATTGAGTCATTGTGCTGGGGCCAGCAGCTTACGGCCATACCACCCTGAGCACGCCCGACCTCGTCTGATCTAGGAAGCTAAGCAGGGCTGGGCTTGGTTAGTACTTGGATGGGAGACTGCCTGGGAATACCTGGTGCTGTAAGCCTTTCATTTTCATGTCATTGAACCGCTTTTGATCCAGAGAAGGGGTGTATTAAAAGACCAAAAGCCCATTAATGAGGGCACATTAACGACATTGCTTTTGGCTCTTTTCCAATGTCTTGTGCTGCTAGCTGATGCCACCTACACCACACCAGGGCCTGAGTGACCGGCTGGGGCCACTTACACCACATCAGGGCCTGTGGCTCTGGCTGAGGCCACTTACACCACACCAGGGCCTGTGGCTGCTGGCTGAGGCCACCTACACCACACCAGGGCCTTAGTTGCTATTGAGGCCAATTACACCACACCAGGGTCTGTGGCTCTTGCTCAGGCCACTTACACCACACCAGGCCTGTGGCACTTGCTCAGGCCACTTACACCACACCAGGGCCTGTGGCTGCTGGCTGAGGCCACTTACACCACACCAGGGCCTGTGGCTGCTGGCTGAGGCCACCTACACCACACCAGGGCATTAGTTGCTATTGAGGCCAATTACACCACACCAGGGTCTGTGGCTCTTGCTCAGGCCACTTACACCACACCAGGGCCTGTGGCTCTTGCTCAGGCCACTTACACCACACCAGGGCCTGTGGCTGCTGGCTGAGGCCACCTACACCACACCAGGGCCTGTGGCTGCTGGCTGAGGCCACTTACACCACACCAGTGCCTGTGGCTTCTGGCTGAGGCGACTTACACCACACCAGGGCCTGTGGCTCTTGCTCAGGCCACTTACACCACACCAGGGCCTGTGGCTCTTGCTCAGGCCACTTACACCACACCAGGGCCTGTGGCTCTTGCTCAGGCCACTCATATCACACCAGGCCCTGTGCTTCTGGCTGAGGCCACTTAGACCACACCAGGGCCTGTGGCTGCTGGCTGAGGCCACTTACACCACACCAGGGCCTGTGGCTGCTGGCTGAGGCCATCTACACCACACCAGGGCCTGTGGCTGCTGGCTGAGGCGACTTACACCACACCAGGGCCCTTTTGCTGCTGGCTGAGGCCACTTACACCACACCAGTGCCTGTGGCTTCTGGCTGAGGCGACTTACACCACACCAGGGCCTGTGGCTGCTGGCTGAGGCCACTTACACCACACCAGGGCCTGTGGCTCTTGCTCAGGCCACTCAGATCACACCAGGCCCTGCGCTTCTGGCCGAGGCCATCTTCACCAAACCAGGCCCTGTGGCTCTTGCTCAGGCCACTTACACCACACCAGGGCCTGTGGCTCTGGCTTAGGCCACTTACACCACACCAGGGCCTGTGGCACTTGCTCAGGCCACTTACACCACACCAGGGCCTGTGGCTGCTGGCTGAGGCCACTTACACCACACCAGGGCCTGTGGCTCTTACTCAGGCCACTTACACCACACCAGGGCCTGTGGCACTGGCTGAGGCCACTTACACCACACCAGGGCCTGTGGCTGCTGGCTGAGGCCACTTACACCACACCAGGGCCTGTGGCTGCTGGCTGAGGCCACCTACACCACACCAGGGCCTGTGGCTGCTGGCTGAGGCCACTTACACCACACCAGGGCCTGTGGCTGCTGGCTGAAGCCACTTACACCACACCAGGGCCTTAGTTGCTATTGAGGCCACTTACACCACACCAGGGCCTGTGGCTGCTGGCTGAGGCCACCTACACCACACCAGGGCCCTTTTGCTGCTGGCTGAGGCCACTTACACCACACCAGGGCCTTAGTTGCTATTGAGGCCAATTACACCACACCATGGTCTGTGGCTCTTGCTCAGGCCACTTACACCACACCAGGGCCTGTGGCACTGGCTGAGGCCACTTACACCACACCAGGGCCTGTGGCTGCTGGCTGAGGCCACTTACACCACACAAGGGTTTGTGGCTGCTGGCTGAGGCCACCTACACCACACCAGGGCCTGTGGCTGCTGGCTGAGGCCACCTACACCACACCAGGGCCTGTGGCTGCTGGCTGAGGCCACTTACACCACACCAGGGCCTTAGTTGCTATTGAGGCCAATTACACCACACCATGGTCTGTGGCTCTTGCTCAGGCCACTTACACCACACCAGGGCCTGTGGCTGCTGGCTGAGGCCACTTACACCACACCAGGGCCTGTGGCTGCTGGCTGAGACCACCTACACCACACCAGGGCCTGTGGCTGCTTGCTGAGGCGACTTACACCACACCAGGGCCTGTTGCTGCTGGCTGAGGCCACTTACACCACACCAGTGCCTGTGGCTTCTGGCTGAGGTGACTTACACCACACCAGGGCCTGTTGCTGCTGGCTGAGGCCACTTACACCACACCAGGGCCTGTGGCTGCTGGCTCAGGCCACTCATATCAAACCAGGTCCTGTGCTTCTGGCCGAGGCCATCTTCACCAAACCAGGCCCTGTGCTGCTAGCTGAGGCGACTTACACCACATCAGGGCCTGTGGCTCTGGCTGAGGCCACTTACACCACACCAGGGCCTGTGGCTGCTGGCTGAGGCCAGTTACACCACACCAGGGCCTGTGGCTGCTGGCTGAGGCCACATACACCACACCAGGGCCTTAGTTGCTATTGAGGCCAATTACACCACACCAGGGTCTGTGGCTCTTGCTCAGGCCACTCACATCACACCAGGCCCTGCGCTTCTGGCCACTTACACCACACCAGGGCCTGTGGCTGCTGGCTGAGGCCACTTACACCATACCAGGGCCTGTGGCTGTTGGCTGAGGCCACTTACACCAAACCAGGCCCTGTGCTGCTTGCTGTGGCCATGTAAAACACACCAGGTCCTGTGCTGGTTCTTGAGGCCATCTTCAACAATCCAGGGCCTGTGCTGTTGGATAAATGCCAAACTGAGCCTTTTGGTTAGGGTATTATGCAAACATGCAGGTATGGTTATAGGATTGTCTTCGTAACTTCAGGTACTTGCCACCTAATCACTTGAATCCATAAATTGAGACATTGTGCTGGGGCCATCAGCTTACGGCCATACCACCCTGAGCACGCCTGACCTCGTCTGATCTCGGAAGCTAAGCAGGGCTGGGCTTGGTTAGTACTTGGATGGGAGACTGCCTGGGAATACCTGGTGCTGTAAGCCTTTCATTTTCATGTCATTGAACCGCTTTTGATCCAGAGAAGGGGTGTATTAAAAGACCAAAAGCATCTGCCCATTAATGAGGGCACATTAACGACATTGCTTTTGGCTCTTTTCCAATGTCTTGTGCTGCTAGCTGATGCAACCTACACCACACAAGGGCCTGAGGGACCGGCTGGGGCCACTTACACCACACCAGGGCCTGTGGCTGCTGGCTGAGGCCACTTACACCACACCAGGGCCTGTGGCTGCTGGCTGAGGCCACTTACACCACACCAGGGCCTTAGTTGCTATTGAGGCCAATTACACCACACCATGGTCTGTGGCTCTTGCTCAGGCCACTTACACCACACCAGGGCCTGTGGCACTGGCTGAGGCCACTTACACCACACCAGGGCCTGTGGCTGCTGGCTGAGGCCACTTACACCACACAAGGGCTTGTGGCTGCTGGCTGAGGCCACCTACACCACACCAGGGCCTGTGGCTGCTGGCTGAGGCCACCTACACCACACCAGGGCCTGTGGCTCTTGCTCAGGCCACTTACACCACACCAGGGCCTGTGGCTCTTGCTCAGGCCACTTACACCACACCAGGGCCTGTGGCTCTTGCTCAGGCCACTCATATCACACCAGGCCCTGTGCTTCTGGCTGAGGCCACTTAGACCACACCAGGGCCTGTGGCTGCTGGCTGAGGCCACTTACACCACACCAGGGCCTGTGGCTGCTGGCTGAGGCCATCTACACCACACCAGGGCCTGTGGCTGCTGGCTGAGGCCACTTACACCACACCAGGGCCCTTTTGCTGCTGGCTGAGGCCACTTACACCACACCAGGGCCTGTGGCTCTTGCTCAGGCCACTCACATCACACCAGGCCCTGCGCTTCTGGCCGAGGCCATCTTCACCAAACCAGGCCCTGTGGCTCTTGCTCAGGCCACTTACACCACACCAGGGCCTGTGGCTCTGGCTTAGGCCACTTACACCACACCAGGGCCTGTGGCTCTTGCTCAGGCCACTTACACCACACCAGGGCCTGTGGCTCTGGCTTAGGCCACTTAAACCACACCAGGGCCCTTTTGCTGCTGGCTGAGGCCACTTACACCACACCAGGGCCTGTGGCTGCTGGCTGAGGCCACCTACACCACACCAGGGCCTTAGTTGCTATTGAGGCCAATTACACCACACCAGGGTCTTTGGCTCTCGCTCAGGCCACTTATACCACACCAGGGCCTGTGGCACTGGCTGAGGCCACTTACACCACACCAGGGCCTGTGGCTGCTGGCTGAGGCCACCTACACCACACCAGGGCCTGTGGCTGCTGGCTGAGGCCACTTACACCACACCAGGGCCTTAGTTGCTATTGAGGCCAATTACACCACACCATGGTCTGTGGCTCTTGCTCAGGCCACTTACACCACACCAGGGCCTGTGGCTGCTGGCTGAGGCCACTTACACCACACCAGGGCCTGTGGCTGCTGGCTGAGACCACCTACACCACACCAGGGCCTGTGGCTGCTTGCTGAGGCGACTTACACCACACCAGGGCCTGTTGCTGCTGGCTGAGGCCACTTACACCACACCAGTGCCTGTGGCTTCTGGCTGAGGTGACTTACACCACACCAGGGCCTGTTGCTGCTGGCTGAGGCCACTTACACCACACCAGGGCCTGTGGCTGCTGGCTCAGGCCACTCATATCAAACCAGGTCCTGTGCTTCTGGCCGAGGCCATCTTCACCAAACCAGGCCCTGTGCTGCTAGCTGAGGCGACTTACACCACATCAGGGCCTGTGGCTCTGGCTGAGGCCACTTACACCACACCAGGGCCTGTGGCTGCTGGCTGAGGCCAGTTACACCACACCAGGGCCTGTGGCTGCTGGCTGAGGCCACATACACCACACCAGGGCCTTAGTTGCTATTGAGGCCAATTACACCACACCAGGGTCTGTGGCTCTTGCTCAGGCCACTCACATCACACCAGGCCCTGCGCTTCTGGCCACTTACACCACACCAGGGCCTGTGGCTGCTGGCTGAGGCCACTTAGACCACACCAGGGCCTGTGGCTGCTGGCTGAGGCCACTCACACCACACCAGGGCCTGTGGCTGCTAGCTGAGGCCACTTACACCAAACCAGGGCCTGTGGCTGCTTGCTGAGGCCATCTTCACCAAACCAGGCTCTGTGCTGCTTGCTGTGGCCATGTAAAACACACCAGGTCCTGTGCTGGTTCTTGAGGCCATCTTCAACAATCCAGGGCCTGTGCTGTTGGATAAATGCCAAACTGAGCCTTTTGGTTAGGGTATTATGCAAACATGCAGGTATGGTTATAGGATTGTCTTCGTAACTTCAGGTACTTGCCACCTAATCACTTGAATCCATAAATTGAGACATTGTGCTGGGGCCATCAGCTTACGGCCATACCACCCTGAGCACGCCTGACCTCGTCTGATCTCGGAAGCTAAGCAGGGCTGGGCTTGGTTAGTACTTGGATGGGAGACTGCCTGGGAATACCTGGTGCTGTAAGCCTTTCATTTTCATGTCATTGAACCGCTTTTGATCCAGAGAAGGGGTGTATTAAAAGACCAAAAGCATCTGCCCATTAATGAGGGCACATTAACGACATTGCTTTTGGCTGTTTTCCAATGTCTTGTGCTGCTAGCTGATGCAACCTACACCACACAAGGGCCTGAGGGACCGGCTGGGGCCACTTACACCACATCAGGGCCTGTGGCTGCTGGCTGAGGCCACTTACACCACACCAGGGCCTGTGGCTGCTGGCTGAGGCCACTTACACCACACCAGGGCCTTAGTTGCTATTGAGGCCAATTACACCACACCAGGGCCTGTGTCACTGGCTGAGGCCACTTACACCACACAAGGGCCTGTGGCTGCTGGCTGAGGCCACCTACACCACACCAGGGCCTGTGGCTGCTGGCTGAGGCCACTTACACCACACCAGGGCCCTTTTGCTGCTGGCTGAGGCCACTTACACCACACCAGTGCCTGTGGCTTCTGGCTGAGGCGACTTACACCACACCAGGGCCTGTGGCTGCTGGCTGAGGCCACTTACACCACACCAGGGCCTGTGGCTGCTGGCTGAGGCCACCTACACCACACCAGGGCATTAGTTGCTATTGAGGCCAATTACACCACACCAGGGTCTGTGGCTCTTGCTCAGGCCACTTACACCACACCAGGGCCTGTGGCTCTTGCTCAGGCCACTTACACCACACCAGGGCCTGTGGCTGCTGGCTGAGGCCACTTACACCACACCAGGGCCTTATTTGCTATTGAGGCCACTTACACCACACCAGGGCCTGTGGCTCTTGCTCAGGCCACTCACATCACACCAGGCCCTGCGCTTCTGGCCGAGGCCATCTTCACCAAACCAGGCCCTGTGCTGCTAGCTGTGGCCATGTACAACACACCAGGCCCTGTGCTGGTTCCTGAGGCCATCTTCAACAATCCAGGGCCTGTGCTGTTGGATAAATGCTAAACTGAGCCTTTGGGTTAGGGTATTATGCAAACATGAAGGTAGGGTTATAGGATTGTCTTCGTAACTTCAGGTACTTGCCACCTAATCACCTGAATCCATAAATTGAGACATTGTGCTGGGGCCAGCAGCTTACGGCCATACCACCCTGAGCACGCCCGACCTCGTCTGATCTCGGAAGCTGAGCAGGGCTGGGCTTGGTTAGTACTTGGATGGGAGACTGCCTGGGAATACCTGGTGCTGTAAGCCTTTCATTTTCATGTCATTGAACCGCTTTTGATCCAGAGAAGGGGTGTATTAAAAGACCAAAAGCAGCTGCCCATTAATGAGGGCACATTAACGACATTGCTTTTGGCTGTTTTCCAATGTCTTGTGCTGCTAGCTGATGCCACCTACACCACACCAGGGCCTGAGTGACCGGCTGGGGCCACTTACACCACATCAGGGCCTGTGGCTCTGGCTGAGGCCACTTACACCACACCAGGGCCTGTGGCTGCTGGCTGAGGCCACTTACACCACACCAGGGCCTGTGGCTGCTGGCTGAGGCCACTTACACCACACCAGGGCCTTAGTTGCTATTGAGGCCAATTACACCACACCATGGTCTGTGGCTCTTGCTCAGGCCACTTACACCACACCAGGGCCTGTGGCACTGGCTGAGGCCACTTACACCACACCAGGGCCTGTGGCTGCTGGCTGAGGCCACTTACACCACACAAGGGCTTGTGGCTGCTGGCTGAGGCCACCTACACCACACCAGGGCCTGTGGCTGCTGGCTGAGGCCACCTACACCACACCAGGGCCTGTGGCTCTTGCTCAGGCCACTTACACCACACCAGGGCCTGTGGCTCTTGCTCAGGCCACTTACACCACACCAGGGCCTGTGGCTCTTGCTCAGGCCACTCATATCACACCAGGCCCTGTGCTTCTGGCTGAGGCCACTTAGACCACACCAGGGCCTGTGGCTGCTGGCTGAGGCCACTTACACCACACCAGGGCCTGTGGCTGCTGGCTGAGGCCACTTACACCACACCAGGGCCTTAGTTGCTATTGAGGCCAATTACACCACACCATGGTCTGTGGCTCTTGCTCAGGCCACTTACACCACACCAGGGCCTGTGGCACTGGCTGAGGCCACTTACACCACACCAGGGCCTGTGGCTGCTGGCTGAGGCCACTTACACCACACAAGGGCTTGTGGCTGCTGGCTGAGGCCACCTACACCACACCAGGGCCTGTGGCTGCTGGCTGAGGCCACCTACACCACACCAGGGCCTGTGGCTCTTGCTCAGGCCACTTACACCACACCAGGGCCTGTGGCTCTTGCTCAGGCCACTTACACCACACCAGGGCCTGTGGCTCTTGCTCAGGCCACTCATATCACACCAGGCCCTGTGCTTCTGGCTGAGGCCACTTAGACCACACCAGGGCCTGTGGCTGCTGGCTGAGGCCACTTACACCACACCAGGGCCTGTGGCTGCTGGCTGAGGCCATCTACACCACACCAGGGCCTGTGGCTGCTGGCTGAGGCGACTTACACCACACCAGGGCCCTTTTGCTGCTGGCTGAGGCCACTTACACCACACCAGGGCCTGTGGCTCTTGCTCAGGCCACTCACATCACACCAGGCCCTGCGCTTCTGGCCGAGGCCATCTTCACCAAACCAGGCCCTGTGGCTCTTGCTCAGGCCACTTACACCACACCAGGGCCTGTGGCTCTGGCTTAGGCCACTTACACCACACCAGGGCCTGTGGCTCTTGCTCAGGCCACTTACACCACACCAGGGCCTGTGGCTCTGGCTTAGGCCACTTAAACCACACCAGGGCCCTTTTGCTGCTGGCTGAGGCCACTTACACCACACCAGGGCCTGTGGCTGCTGGCTGAGGCCACCTACACCACACCAGGGCCTTAGTTGCTATTGAGGCCAATTACACCACACCAGGGTCTGTGGCTCTTGCTCAGGCCACTTATACCACACCAGGGCCTGTGGCACTGGCTGAGGCCACTTACACCACACCAGGGCCTGTGGCTGCTGGCTGAGGCCACCTACACCACACCAGGGCCTGTGGCTGCTGGCTGAGGCCACTTACACCACACCAGGGCCTTAGTTGCTATTGAGGCCAATTACACCACACCATGGTCTGTGGCTCTTGCTCAGGCCACTTACACCACACCAGGGCCTGTGGCACTGGCTGAGGCCACTTACACCACACCAGGGCCTGTGGCTGCTGGCTGAGGCCACTTACACCACACCAGGGCATTAGTTGCTATTGAGGCCAATTACACCACACCAGGGTCTGTGGCTCTTGCTCAGGCCACTTACACCACACCAGGGCCTGTGGCTCTTGCTCAGGCCACTTACACCACACCAGGGCCTGTGGCTCTTGCTCAGGCCACTCATATCACACCAGGCCCTGTGCTTCTGGCTGAGGCCACTTAGACCACACCAGGGCCTGTGGCTGCTGGCTGAGGCCACTTACACCACACCAGGGCCTGTGGCTGCTGGCTGAGGCCATCTACACCACACCAGGGCCTGTGGCTGCTGGCTGAGGCGACTTACACCACACCAGGGCCCTTTTGCTGCTGGCTGAGGCCACTTACACCACACCAGTGCCTGTGGCTTCTGGCTGAGGCGACTTACACCACACCAGGGCCTGTGGCTGCTGGCTGAGGCCACTTAAACCACACCAGGGCCTGTGGCTGCTGGCTTAGGCCACCTACACCACACCAGGGCCTTAGTTGCTATTGAGGCCAATTACACCACACCATGGTCTGTGGCTCTTGCTCAGGCCACTTACACCACACCAGGGCCTGTGGCACTGGCTGAGGCCACTTACACCACACCAGGGCCTGTGGCTGCTGGCTGAGGCCACTTACACCACACAAGGGCTTGTGGCTGCTGGCTGAGGCCACCTACACCACACCAGGGCCTGTGGCTGCTGGCTGAGGCCACCTACACCACACCAGGGCCTGTGGCTCTTGCTCAGGCCACTTACACCACACCAGTGCCTGTGGCTCTTGCTCAGGCCACTTACACCACACCAGGGCCTGTGGCTCTTGCTCAGGCCACTCACATCACACCAGGCCCTGTGCTTCTGGCTGAGGCCACTTAGACCACACCAGGGCCTGTGGCTGCTGGCTGAGGCCACTTACACCACACCAGGGCCTGTGGCTGCTGGCTGAGGCCATCTACACCACACCAGGGCCTGTGGCTGCTGGCTGAGGCGACTTACACCACACCAGGGCCCTTTTGCTGCTGGCTGAGGCCACTTACACCACACCAGTGCCTGTGGCTTCTGGCTGAGGCGACTTACACCACACCAGGGCCTGTGGCTGCTGGCTGAGGCCACTTAAACCACACCAGGGCCTGTGGCTGCTGGCTTAGGCCACCTACACCACACCAGGGCCTTAGTTGCTATTGAGGCCAATTACACCACACCATGGTCTGTGGCTCTTGCTCAGGCCACTTACACCACACCAGGGCCTGTGGCACTGGCTGAGGCCACTTACACCACACCAGGGCCTGTGGCTGCTGGCTGAGGCCACTTACACCACACAAGGGCTTGTGGCTGCTGGCTGAGGCCACCTACACCACACCAGGGCCTGTGGCTGCTGGCTGAGGCCACCTACACCACACCAGGGCCTGTGGCTCTTGCTCAGGCCACTTACACCACACCAGTGCCTGTGGCTCTTGCTCAGGCCACTTACACCACACCAGGGCCTGTGGCTCTTGCTCAGGCCACTCACATCACACCAGGCCCTGTGCTTCTGGCTGAGGCCACTTAGACCACACCAGGGCCTGTGGCTGCTGGCTGAGGCCACTTACACCACACCAGGGCCTGTGGCTGCTGGCTGAGGCCATCTACACCACACCAGGGCCTGTGGCTGCTGGCTGAGGCGACTTACACCACACCAGGGCCCTTTTGCTGCTGGCTGAGGCCACTTACACCACACCAGTGCCTGTGGCTTCTGGCTGAGGCGACTTACACCACACCAGGGCCTGTGGCTGCTGGCTGAGGCGACTTACACCACACCAGGCCCTGCGCTTCTGGCCGAGGCCATCTTCACCAAACCAGGCCCTGTGGCTCTTGCTCAGGCCACTTACACCACACCAGGGCCTGTGGCTCTGGCTTAGGCCACTTACACCACACCAGGGCCTGTGGCACTTGCTCAGGCCACTTACACCACACCAGGGCCTGTGGCTGCTGGCTGAGGCCACTTACACCACACCAGGGCCTGTGGCTCTTACTCAGGCCACTTACACCACACCAGGGCCTGTGGCACTGGCTGAGGCCACTTAGACCACACCAGGGCCTGTGGCTGCTGGCTGAGGCCACTTACACCACACCAGGGCCTGTGGCTGCTGGCTGAGGCCACTTACACCAAACCAGGGCCTGTGGCTGCTTGCTGAGGCCATCTTCACCAAACCAGGCCCTGTGCTGCTTGCTGTGGCCATGTACAACACATCAGGCCCTGTGCTGGTTCTTGAGGCCATCTTCAACAATCCAGGGCCTGTGCTGTTGGATAAATGCCAAACTGAGCCTTTGGGTTAGGGTATTATGCAAACATGCAGGTATGGTTATAGGATTGTCTTCGTAACTTCAGGTACTTGCCACCTAATCACTTGAATCCATAAATTGAGACATTGTGCTGGGGCCAGCAGCTTACGGCCATACCACCCTAAGCACGCCCGACCTCATCTGATCTCGGAAGCTAAGCAGGGCTGGGCTTGGTTAGTACTTGGATGGGAGACTGCCTGGGAATACCTGGTGCTGTAAGCCTTTCATTTTCATGTCATTGAACCGCTTTTGATCCAGAGAAGGGGTGTATTAAAAGACCAAAAGCAGCTCCCCATTAATGAGGGCACATTAACGACATTGCTTTTGGCTCTTTTCCAATGTCTTGTGCTGCTAGCTGATGCCACCTACACCACACCAGGGCCTGAGTGACCGGCTGGGGCCACTTACACCACATCAGGGCCTGTTGCTCTGGCTGAGGCCAGTTACACCACAACAGGGCCTGTGGCTGCTGGCTGAGGCCACATACACCACACCAGGGCCTTAGTTGCTATTGAGGCCATTTACACCACACCAGGGTCTGTGGCTCTTGCTCAGGCCACTTACACCACACCAGGGCCTGTGGCACTGGCTCAGGCCGCTTAGACCACACCAGGGCCTGTGGCTGCTGGCTGAGGCGACTTACACCACACCAGGGCCTGTTGCTGCTGGCTGAGGCCACTTACACCACACCAGGGACTGTGGCTTCTGGCTGAGGTGACTTACACCACACCAGGGCCTGTGGCTGCTGGCTGAGGCCACTTACACCACACCAGGGCCTGTGGCTCTTGCTCAGGCCACTTACACCACACCAGGGCCTGTGGCTCTTGCTCAGGCCACTCACATCACACCAGGCCCTGCTCTTCTGGCCGAGGCCATCTTCACCAAACCAGGCCCTGTGCTGCTAGCTGTGGCCATGTACAACACACCAGGCCCTGTGCTGGTTCCTGAGGCCATCTTCAACAATCCAGGGCCTGTGCTGTTGGATAAATGCTAAACTGAGCCTTTGGGTTAGGGTATTATGCAAACATGCAGGTATGGTTATAGGATTGTCTTCGAAACTTCAGGTACTTGCCACCTAATCACTTGAATCCATAAATTGAGACATTGTGCTGGAGCCAGCAGCTTACGGCCATACCACCCTGAGCACGCCTGACCTCGTCTGATCTCGGAAGCTAAGCAGGGCTGGGCTTGGTTAGTACTTGGATGGGAGACTGCCTGGGAATACCTGGTGCTGTAAGCCTTTCATGTCATTGAACCGCTTTTGATCCAGAGAAGGGGTGTATTAAAAGACCAAAAGCAGCTGCCCATTAATGAGGGCACATTAACGACACTGCTTTTGGCTCTTTTCCAATGTCTTGTGCTGCTAGCTGATGCAACCTACACCACACAAGGGCCTGAGTGACCGGCTGGGGCCACTTACACCACATCAGGGCCTGTGGCTCTGGCTGAGGCCACTTTCACCACACCAGGGCCTGTGGCTGCTGGCTGAGGCCACCTACACCACACCAGGGCATTAGTTGCTATTGAGGCCAATTACACCACACCAGGGTCTGTGGCTCTTGCTCAGGCCACTTACACCACACCAGGGCCTGTGGCTCTTGCTCAGGCCACTTACACCACACCAGGGCCTGTGGCACTGGCTGAGGCCACTTACACCACACCAGGGCCTGTGGCTGCTGGCTGAGGCCACTTACACCACACCAGGGCCTGTGGCTGCTGGCTGAGGCCACTTACAACACACCAGGGCCTGTGGCTGGTGGCTGAGGTGACTTACACCACACCAGGGCCTGTGGCTGCTGGCTGAGGCCACTTACACCACACCAGGGCCTGTGGCTCTTGCTCAGGCCACTTACACCACACCAGGGCCTGTGGCTCTTGCTCAGGCCACTCACATCACACCAGGCCCTGCTCTTCTGGCCGAGGCCATCTTCACCAAACCAGGCCCTGTGCTGCTAGCTGTGGCCATGTACAACACACCAGGCCCTGTGCTGGTTCCTGAGGCCATCTTCAACAATCCAGGGCCTGTGCTGTTGGATAAATGCTAAACTGAGCCTTTGGGTTAGGGTATTATGCAAACATGCAGGTATGGTTATAGGATTGTCTTCGAAACTTCAGGTACTTGCCACCTAATCACTTGAATCCATAAATTGAGACATTGTGCTGGAGCCAGCAGCTTACGGCCATACCACCCTGAGCACGCCTGACCTCGTCTGATCTCGGAAGCTAAGCAGGGCTGGGCTTGGTTAGTACTTGGATGGGAGACTGCCTGGGAATACCTGGTGCTGTAAGCCTTTCATGTCATTGAACCGCTTTTGATCCAGAGAAGGGGTGTATTAAAAGACCAAAAGCAGCTGCCCATTAATGAGGGCACATTAACGACACTGCTTTTGGCTCTTTTCCAATGTCTTGTGCTGCTAGCTGATGCAACCTACACCACACAAGGGCCTGAGTGACCGGCTGGGGCCACTTACACCACATCAGGGCCTGTTGCTCTGGCTGAGGCCAGTTACACCACAACAGGGCCTGTGGCTGCTGGCTGAGGCCACATACACCACACCAGGGCCTTAGTTGCTATTGAGGCCATTTACACCACACCAGGGTCTGTGGCTCTTGCTCAGGCCACTTACACCACACCAGGGCCTGTGGCACTGGCTCAGGCCGCTTAGACCACACCAGGGCCTGTGGCTGCTGGCTGAGGCGACTTACACCACACCAGGGCCTGTTGCTGCTGGCTGAGGCCACTTACACCACACCAGGGACTGTGGCTTCTGGCTGAGGTGACTTACACCACACCAGGGCCTGTGGCTGCTGGCTGAGGCCACTTACACCACACCAGGGCCTGTGGCTCTTGCTCAGGCCACTTACACCACACCAGGGCCTGTGGCTCTTGCTCAGGCCACTCACATCACACCAGGCCCTGCTCTTCTGGCCGAGGCCATCTTCACCAAACCAGGCCCTGTGCTGCTAGCTGTGGCCATGTACAACACACCAGGCCCTGTGCTGGTTCCTGAGGCCATCTTCAACAATCCAGGGCCTGTGCTGTTGGATAAATGCTAAACTGAGCCTTTGGGTTAGGGTATTATGCAAACATGCAGGTATGGTTATAGGATTGTCTTCGAAACTTCAGGTACTTGCCACCTAATCACTTGAATCCATAAATTGAGACATTGTGCTGGAGCCAGCAGCTTACGGCCATACCACCCTGAGCACGCCTGACCTCGTCTGATCTCGGAAGCTAAGCAGGGCTGGGCTTGGTTAGTACTTGGATGGGAGACTGCCTGGGAATACCTGGTGCTGTAAGCCTTTCATGTCATTGAACCGCTTTTGATCCAGAGAAGGGGTGTATTAAAAGACCAAAAGCAGCTGCCCATTAATGAGGGCACATTAACGACACTGCTTTTGGCTCTTTTCCAATGTCTTGTGCTGCTAGCTGATGCAACCTACACCACACAAGGGCCTGAGTGACCGGCTGGGGCCACTTACACCACATCAGGGCCTGTGGCTCTGGCTGAGGCCACTTTCACCACACCAGGGCCTGTGGCTGCTGGCTGAGGCCACCTACACCACACCAGGGCATTAGTTGCTATTGAGGCCAATTACACCACACCAGGGTCTGTGGCTCTTGCTCAGGCCACTTACACCACACCAGGGCCTGTGGCTCTTGCTCAGGCCACTTACACCACACCAGGGCCTGTGGCACTGGCTGAGGCCACTTACACCACACCAGGGCCTGTGGCTGCTGGCTGAGGCCACTTACACCACACCAGGGCCTGTGGCTGCTGGCTGAGGCCACTTACAACACACCAGGGCCTGTGGCTGGTGGCTGAGGCCACCTACACCACACCAGGGCCTGTGGCTGCTGGCTGAGGCGACTTACACCACACCAGGGCCCTTTTGCTGCTGGCTGAGGCCACTTACACCACACCAGTGCCTGTGGCTTCTGTCTGAGGCGACTTACACCACACCAGGGCCTGTGGCTGCTGGCTGAGGCCAATTACACCACACCAGGGTCTGTGGCTCTTGCTCAGGCCACTTACACCACACCAGGGCCTGTGGCACTGGCTGAGGCCACTTACACCACACCAGGGCCTGTGGCTGCTGGCTGAGGCCACTTACACCACACCAGGGCCTGTGGCTGCTGGCTGAGGCCACTTACACCACACCAGGGCCTGTGGCTGCTGGCTGAGGCCATCTACACCACACCAGGGCCTGTGGCTGCTGGCTGAGGCGACTTACACCACACCAGGGCCCTTTTGCTGCTGGCTGAGGCCACTTACACCACACCAGTGCCTGTGGCACTGGCTGAGGCCACTTACACCACACCAGGGCCTGTGGCTGCTGGCTGAGGCCAATTACACCACACCAGGGTCTGTGGCTCTTGCTCAGGCCACTTACACCACACCAGGGCCTATGGCACTGGCTGAGGCAACTTACACCACACCAGGGCCTGTGGCTGCTGGCTGAGGCCACTTACACCACACCAGGGCCTGTGGCTGCTGGCTGAGGCCACTTACACCACACCAGGGCCTGTGGCTGCTGGCTGAGGCCACCTACACCACACCAGGGCCTGTGGCTGCTGGCTGAGGCGACTTACACCACACCAGGGCCCTTTTGCTGCTGGCTGAGGCCACTTACACCACACCAGTGCCTGTGGCTTCTGGCTGAGGCGACTTACACCACACCAGGGCCTGTGGCTGCTGGCTGAGGCCACTTACACCACACCAAGGCCTGTGGCTCTTGCTCAGGCCATCTTCACCAAACCAGGGCCTGAGTGACCGGCTGGGGCCACTTACACCACACCAGGGCCTGTGGCTCTTGCTCAGGCCACTCATATCACACCAGGCCCTGTGCTTCTGGCCGAGGCCATCTTCACCAAACCAGGCCCTGTGCTGCTAGCTGTGGCCATGTACAACACACCAGGCCCTGTGCTGGTTCCTGAGGCCATCTTCAACAATCCAGGGCCTGTGCTGTTGGATAAATGCCAAACTGAGCCTTTGGGTTAGGGTATTATGCAAACATGCAGGTATGGTTATAGGATTGTCTTCGTAACTTCAGGTACTTGCCACCTAATCACTTGAATCCATAAATTGAGTCATTGTGCTGGGGCCAGCAGCTTACGGCCATACCACCCTGAGCACGCCCGACCTCGTCTGATCTCGGAAGCTAAGCAGGGCTGGGCTTGGTTAGTACTTGGATGGGAGACTGCCTGGGAATACCTGGTGCTGTAAGCCTTTCATTTTCATGTCATTGAACCGCTTTTGATCCAGAGAAGGGGTGTATTAAAAGACCAAAAGCCCATTAATGAGGGCACATTAACGACATTGCTTTTGGCTCTTTTCCAATGTCTTGTGCTGCTAGCTGATGCCACCTACACCACACCAGGGCCTGAGTGACCGGCTGGGGCCACTTACACCACATCAGGGCCTGTGGCTCTGGCTGAGGCCACTTACACCACACCAGGGCCTGTGGCTGCTGGCTGAGGCCACCTACACCACACCAGGGCCTTAGTTGCTATTGAGGCCAATTACACCACACCAGGGTCTGTGGCTCTTGCTCAGGCCACTTACACCACACCAGGCCTGTGGCACTTGCTCAGGCCACTTACACCACACCAGGGCCTGTGGCTGCTGGCTGAGGCCACTTACACCACACCAGGGCCTGTGGCTGCTGGCTGAGGCCACCTACACCACACCAGGGCATTAGTTGCTATTGAGGCCAATTACACCACACCAGGGTCTGTGGCTCTTGCTCAGGCCACTTACACCACACCAGGGCCTGTGGCTCTTGCTCAGGCCACTTACACCACACCAGGGCCTGTGGCTGCTGGCTGAGGCCACCTACACCACACCAGGGCCTGTGGCTGCTGGCTGAGGCCACTTACACCACACCAGTGCCTGTGGCTTCTGGCTGAGGCGACTTACACCACACCAGGGCCTGTGGCTCTTGCTCAGGCCACTTACACCACACCAGGGCCTGTGGCTCTTGCTCAGGCCACTTACACCACACCAGGGCCTGTGGCTCTTGCTCAGGCCACTCATATCACACCAGGCCCTGTGCTTCTGGCTGAGGCCACTTAGACCACACCAGGGCCTGTGGCTGCTGGCTGAGGCCACTTACACCACACCAGGGCCTGTGGCTGCTGGCTGAGGCCATCTACACCACACCAGGGCCTGTGGCTGCTGGCTGAGGCGACTTACACCACACCAGGGCCCTTTTGCTGCTGGCTGAGGCCACTTACACCACACCAGTGCCTGTGGCTTCTGGCTGAGGCGACTTACACCACACCAGGGCCTGTGGCTGCTGGCTGAGGCCACTTACACCACACCAGGGCCTGTGGCTCTTGCTCAGGCCACTCAGATCACACCAGGCCCTGCGCTTCTGGCCGAGGCCATCTTCACCAAACCAGGCCCTGTGGCTCTTGCTCAGGCCACTTACACCACACCAGGGCCTGTGGCTCTGGCTTAGGCCACTTACACCACACCAGGGCCTGTGGCACTTGCTCAGGCCACTTACACCACACCAGGGCCTGTGGCTGCTGGCTGAGGCCACTTACACCACACCAGGGCCTGTGGCTCTTACTCAGGCCACTTACACCACACCAGGGCCTGTGGCACTGGCTGAGGCCACTTACACCACACCAGGGCCTGTGGCTGCTGGCTGAGGCCACTTACACCACACCAGGGCCTGTGGCTGCTGGCTGAGGCCACCTACACCACACCAGGGCCTGTGGCTGCTGGCTGAGGCCACTTACACCACACCAGGGCCTGTGGCTGCTGGCTGAAGCCACTTACACCACACCAGGGCCTTAGTTGCTATTGAGGCCACTTACACCACACCAGGGCCTGTGGCTGCTGGCTGAGGCCACCTACACCACACCAGGGCCCTTTTGCTGCTGGCTGAGGCCACTTACACCACACCAGGGCCTTAGTTGCTATTGAGGCCAATTACACCACACCATGGTCTGTGGCTCTTGCTCAGGCCACTTACACCACACCAGGGCCTGTGGCACTGGCTGAGGCCACTTACACCACACCAGGGCCTGTGGCTGCTGGCTGAGGCCACTTACACCACACAAGGGTTTGTGGCTGCTGGCTGAGGCCACCTACACCACACCAGGGCCTGTGGCTGCTGGCTGAGGCCACCTACACCACACCAGGGCCTGTGGCTGCTGGCTGAGGCCACTTACACCACACCAGGGCCTTAGTTGCTATTGAGGCCAATTACACCACACCATGGTCTGTGGCTCTTGCTCAGGCCACTTACACCACACCAGGGCCTGTGGCTGCTGGCTGAGGCCACTTACACCACACCAGGGCCTGTGGCTGCTGGCTGAGACCACCTACACCACACCAGGGCCTGTGGCTGCTTGCTGAGGCGACTTACACCACACCAGGGCCTGTTGCTGCTGGCTGAGGCCACTTACACCACACCAGTGCCTGTGGCTTCTGGCTGAGGTGACTTACACCACACCAGGGCCTGTTGCTGCTGGCTGAGGCCACTTACACCACACCAGGGCCTGTGGCTGCTGGCTCAGGCCACTCATATCAAACCAGGTCCTGTGCTTCTGGCCGAGGCCATCTTCACCAAACCAGGCCCTGTGCTGCTAGCTGAGGCGACTTACACCACATCAGGGCCTGTGGCTCTGGCTGAGGCCACTTACACCACACCAGGGCCTGTGGCTGCTGGCTGAGGCCAGTTACACCACACCAGGGCCTGTGGCTGCTGGCTGAGGCCACATACACCACACCAGGGCCTTAGTTGCTATTGAGGCCAATTACACCACACCAGGGTCTGTGGCTCTTGCTCAGGCCACTCACATCACACCAGGCCCTGCGCTTCTGGCCACTTACACCACACCAGGGCCTGTGGCTGCTGGCTGAGGCCACTTACACCATACCAGGGCCTGTGGCTGTTGGCTGAGGCCACTTACACCAAACCAGGCCCTGTGCTGCTTGCTGTGGCCATGTAAAACACACCAGGTCCTGTGCTGGTTCTTGAGGCCATCTTCAACAATCCAGGGCCTGTGCTGTTGGATAAATGCCAAACTGAGCCTTTTGGTTAGGGTATTATGCAAACATGCAGGTATGGTTATAGGATTGTCTTCGTAACTTCAGGTACTTGCCACCTAATCACTTGAATCCATAAATTGAGACATTGTGCTGGGGCCATCAGCTTACGGCCATACCACCCTGAGCACGCCTGACCTCGTCTGATCTCGGAAGCTAAGCAGGGCTGGGCTTGGTTAGTACTTGGATGGGAGACTGCCTGGGAATACCTGGTGCTGTAAGCCTTTCATTTTCATGTCATTGAACCGCTTTTGATCCAGAGAAGGGGTGTATTAAAAGACCAAAAGCATCTGCCCATTAATGAGGGCACATTAACGACATTGCTTTTGGCTCTTTTCCAATGTCTTGTGCTGCTAGCTGATGCAACCTACACCACACAAGGGCCTGAGGGACCGGCTGGGGCCACTTACACCACACCAGGGCCTGTGGCTGCTGGCTGAGGCCACTTACACCACACCAGGGCCTGTGGCTGCTGGCTGAGGCCACTTACACCACACCAGGGCCTTAGTTGCTATTGAGGCCAATTACACCACACCATGGTCTGTGGCTCTTGCTCAGGCCACTTACACCACACCAGGGCCTGTGGCACTGGCTGAGGCCACTTACACCACACCAGGGCCTGTGGCTGCTGGCTGAGGCCACTTACACCACACAAGGGCTTGTGGCTGCTGGCTGAGGCCACCTACACCACACCAGGGCCTGTGGCTGCTGGCTGAGGCCACCTACACCACACCAGGGCCTGTGGCTCTTGCTCAGGCCACTTACACCACACCAGGGCCTGTGGCTCTTGCTCAGGCCACTTACACCACACCAGGGCCTGTGGCTCTTGCTCAGGCCACTCATATCACACCAGGCCCTGTGCTTCTGGCTGAGGCCACTTAGACCACACCAGGGCCTGTGGCTGCTGGCTGAGGCCACTTACACCACACCAGGGCCTGTGGCTGCTGGCTGAGGCCATCTACACCACACCAGGGCCTGTGGCTGCTGGCTGAGGCCACTTACACCACACCAGGGCCCTTTTGCTGCTGGCTGAGGCCACTTACACCACACCAGGGCCTGTGGCTCTTGCTCAGGCCACTCACATCACACCAGGCCCTGCGCTTCTGGCCGAGGCCATCTTCACCAAACCAGGCCCTGTGGCTCTTGCTCAGGCCACTTACACCACACCAGGGCCTGTGGCTCTGGCTTAGGCCACTTACACCACACCAGGGCCTGTGGCTCTTGCTCAGGCCACTTACACCACACCAGGGCCTGTGGCTCTGGCTTAGGCCACTTAAACCACACCAGGGCCCTTTTGCTGCTGGCTGAGGCCACTTACACCACACCAGGGCCTGTGGCTGCTGGCTGAGGCCACCTACACCACACCAGGGCCTTAGTTGCTATTGAGGCCAATTACACCACACCAGGGTCTGTGGCTCTTGCTCAGGCCACTTATACCACACCAGGGCCTGTGGCACTGGCTGAGGCCACTTACACCACACCAGGGCCTGTGGCTGCTGGCTGAGGCCACCTACACCACACCAGGGCCTGTGGCTGCTGGCTGAGGCCACTTACACCACACCAGGGCCTTAGTTGCTATTGAGGCCAATTACACCACACCATGGTCTGTGGCTCTTGCTCAGGCCACTTACACCACACCAGGGCCTGTGGCTGCTGGCTGAGGCCACTTACACCACACCAGGGCCTGTGGCTGCTGGCTGAGACCACCTACACCACACCAGGGCCTGTGGCTGCTTGCTGAGGCGACTTACACCACACCAGGGCCTGTTGCTGCTGGCTGAGGCCACTTACACCACACCAGTGCCTGTGGCTTCTGGCTGAGGTGACTTACACCACACCAGGGCCTGTTGCTGCTGGCTGAGGCCACTTACACCACACCAGGGCCTGTGGCTGCTGGCTCAGGCCACTCATATCAAACCAGGTCCTGTGCTTCTGGCCGAGGCCATCTTCACCAAACCAGGCCCTGTGCTGCTAGCTGAGGCGACTTACACCACATCAGGGCCTGTGGCTCTGGCTGAGGCCACTTACACCACACCAGGGCCTGTGGCTGCTGGCTGAGGCCAGTTACACCACACCAGGGCCTGTGGCTGCTGGCTGAGGCCACATACACCACACCAGGGCCTTAGTTGCTATTGAGGCCAATTACACCACACCAGGGTCTGTGGCTCTTGCTCAGGCCACTCACATCACACCAGGCCCTGCGCTTCTGGCCACTTACACCACACCAGGGCCTGTGGCTGCTGGCTGAGGCCACTTAGACCACACCAGGGCCTGTGGCTGCTGGCTGAGGCCACTCACACCACACCAGGGCCTGTGGCTGCTAGCTGAGGCCACTTACACCAAACCAGGGCCTGTGGCTGCTTGCTGAGGCCATCTTCACCAAACCAGGCTCTGTGCTGCTTGCTGTGGCCATGTAAAACACACCAGGTCCTGTGCTGGTTCTTGAGGCCATCTTCAACAATCCAGGGCCTGTGCTGTTGGATAAATGCCAAACTGAGCCTTTTGGTTAGGGTATTATGCAAACATGCAGGTATGGTTATAGGATTGTCTTCGTAACTTCAGGTACTTGCCACCTAATCACTTGAATCCATAAATTGAGACATTGTGCTGGGGCCATCAGCTTACGGCCATACCACCCTGAGCACGCCTGACCTCGTCTGATCTCGGAAGCTAAGCAGGGCTGGGCTTGGTTAGTACTTGGATGGGAGACTGCCTGGGAATACCTGGTGCTGTAAGCCTTTCATTTTCATGTCATTGAACCGCTTTTGATCCAGAGAAGGGGTGTATTAAAAGACCAAAAGCATCTGCCCATTAATGAGGGCACATTAACGACATTGCTTTTGGCTCTTTTCCAATGTCTTGTGCTGCTAGCTGATGCAACCTACACCACACAAGGGCCTGAGGGACCGGCTGGGGCCACTTACACCACATCAGGGCCTGTGGCTGCTGGCTGAGGCCACTTACACCACACCAGGGCCTGTGGCTGCTGGCTGAGGCCACTTACACCACACCAGGGCCTTAGTTGCTATTGAGGCCAATTACACCACACCAGGGCCTGTGTCACTGGCTGAGGCCACTTACACCACACAAGGGCCTGTGGCTGCTGGCTGAGGCCACCTACACCACACCAGGGCCTGTGGCTGCTGGCTGAGGCCACTTACACCACACCAGGGCCCTTTTGCTGCTGGCTGAGGCCACTTACACCACACCAGTGCCTGTGGCTTCTGGCTGAGGCGACTTACACCACACCAGGGCCTGTGGCTGCTGGCTGAGGCCACTTACACCACACCAGGGCCTGTGGCTGCTGGCTGAGGCCACCTACACCACACCAGGGCATTAGTTGCTATTGAGGCCAATTACACCACACCAGGGTCTGTGGCTCTTGCTCAGGCCACTTACACCACACCAGGGCCTGTGGCTCTTGCTCAGGCCACTTACACCACACCAGGGCCTGTGGCTGCTGGCTGAGGCCACTTACACCACACCAGGGCCTTATTTGCTATTGAGGCCACTTACACCACACCAGGGCCTGTGGCTCTTGCTCAGGCCACTCACATCACACCAGGCCCTGCGCTTCTGGCCGAGGCCATCTTCACCAAACCAGGCCCTGTGCTGCTAGCTGTGGCCATGTACAACACACCAGGCCCTGTGCTGGTTCCTGAGGCCATCTTCAACAATCCAGGGCCTGTGCTGTTGGATAAATGCTAAACTGAGCCTTTGGGTTAGGGTATTATGCAAACATGAAGGTAGGGTTATAGGATTGTCTTCGTAACTTCAGGTACTTGCCACCTAATCACCAGAATCCATAAATTGAGACATTGTGCTGGGGCCAGCAGCTTACGGCCATACCACCCTGAGCACGCCCGACCTCGTCTGATCTCGGAAGCTGAGCAGGGCTGGGCTTGGTTAGTACTTGGATGGGAGACTGCCTGGGAATACCTGGTGCTGTAAGCCTTTCATTTTCATGTCATTGAACCGCTTTTGATCCAGAGAAGGGGTGTATTAAAAGACCAAAAGCAGCTGCCCATTAATGAGGGCACATTAACGACATTGCTTTTGGCTGTTTTCCAATGTCTTGTGCTGCTAGCTGATGCCACCTACACCACACCAGGGCCTGAGTGACCGGCTGGGGCCACTTACACCACATCAGGGCCTGTGGCTCTGGCTGAGGCCACTTACACCACACCAGGGCCTGTGGCTGCTGGCTGAGGCCACTTACACCACACCAGGGCCTGTGGCTGCTGGCTGAGGCCACTTACACCACACCAGGGCCTTAGTTGCTATTGAGGCCAATTACACCACACCATGGTCTGTGGCTCTTGCTCAGGCCACTTACACCACACCAGGGCCTGTGGCACTGGCTGAGGCCACTTACACCACACCAGGGCCTGTGGCTGCTGGCTGAGGCCACTTACACCACACAAGGGCTTGTGGCTGCTGGCTGAGGCCACCTACACCACACCAGGGCCTGTGGCTGCTGGCTGAGGCCACCTACACCACACCAGGGCCTGTGGCTCTTGCTCAGGCCACTTACACCACACCAGGGCCTGTGGCTCTTGCTCAGGCCACTTACACCACACCAGGGCCTGTGGCTCTTGCTCAGGCCACTCATATCACACCAGGCCCTGTGCTTCTGGCTGAGGCCACTTAGACCACACCAGGGCCTGTGGCTGCTGGCTGAGGCCACTTACACCACACCAGGGCCTGTGGCTGCTGGCTGAGGCCATCTACACCACACCAGGGCCTGTGGCTGCTGGCTGAGGCGACTTACACCACACCAGGGCCCTTTTGCTGCTGGCTGAGGCCACTTACACCACACCAGGGCCTGTGGCTCTTGCTCAGGCCACTCACATCACACCAGGCCCTGCGCTTCTGGCCGAGGCCATCTTCACCAAACCAGGCCCTGTGGCTCTTGCTCAGGCCACTTACACCACACCAGGGCCTGTGGCTCTGGCTTAGGCCACTTACACCACACCAGGGCCTGTGGCTCTTGCTCAGGCCACTTACACCACACCAGGGCCTGTGGCTCTGGCTTAGGCCACTTACACCACACCAGGGCCCTTTTGCTGCTGGCTGAGGCCACTTACACCACACCAGGGCCTGTGGCTGCTGGCTGAGGCCACCTACACCACACCAGGGCCTTAGTTGCTATTGAGGCCAATTACACCACACCAGGGTCTGTGGCTCTTGCTCAGGCCACTTATACCACACCAGGGCCTGTGGCACTGGCTGAGGCCACTTACACCACACCAGGGCCTGTGGCTGCTGGCTGAGGCCACTTACACCACACCAGGGCCTGTGGCTGCTGGCTGAGGCCACCTACACCACACCAGGGCATTAGTTGCTATTGAGGCCAATTACACCACACCAGGGTCTGTGGCTCTTGCTCAGGCCACTTACACCACACCAGGGCCTGTGGCTCTTGCTCAGGCCACTTACACCACACCAGGGCCTGTGGCTGCTGGCTGAGGCCACTTACACCACACCAGGGCCTGTGGCTGCTGGCTGAGGCCACCTACACCACACCAGGGCCTGTGGCTGCTGGCTGAGGCCACTTACACCACACCAGTGCCTGTGGCTTCTGGCTGAGGCGACTTACACCACACCAGGGCCTGTGGCTGCTGGCTGAGGCCACTTACACCACACCAAGGCCTGTGGCTCTTGCTCAGGCCACTCATATCACACCAGGCCCTGTGCTTCTGGCTGAGGCCACTTAGACCACACCAGGGCCTGTGGCTGCTGGCTGAGGCCACTTACACCACACCAGGGCCTGTGGCTGCTGGCTGAGGCCATCTACACCACACCAGGGCCTGTGGCTGCTGGCTGAGGCGACTTACACCACACCAGGGCCCTTTTGCTGCTGGCTGAGGCCACTTACACCACACCAGTGCCTGTGGCTTCTGGCTGAGGCGACTTACACCACACCAGGGCCTGTGGCTGCTGGCTGAGGCCACTTACACCACACCAGGGCCTGTGGCTCTTGCTCAGGCCACTCACATCACACCAGGCCCTGCGCTTCTGACCGAGGCCATCTTCACCAAACCAGGCCCTGTGGTTCTTGCTCAGGCCACTTACACCACACCAGGGCCTTATTTGCTATTGAGGCCACTTACACCACACCAGGGCCTGTGGCTCTGGCTTAGGCCACTTACACCACACCAGGGCCTGTGGCACTTGCTCAGGCCACTTACACCACACCAGGGCCTGTGGCTGCTGGCTGAGGCCACTTACACCACACCAGGGCCTGTGGCTCTTGCTCAGGCCACTTACACCACACCAGTGCCTGTGGCTCTTGCTCAGGCCACTCACATCACACCAGGCCCTGCGCTTCTGGCCGAGGCCATCTTCACCAAACCAGGCCCTGTGGTTCTTGCTCAGGCCACTTACACCACACCAGGGCCTTATTTGCTATTGAGGCCACTTACACCACACCAGGGCCTGTGGCTCTGGCTTAGGCCACTTACACCACACCAGGGCCTGTGGCACTTGCTCAGGCCACTTACACCACACCAGGGCCTGTGGCTGCTGGCTGAGGCCACTTACACCACACCAGGGCCTGTGGCTCTTGCTCAGGCCACTTACACCACACCAGAGCCTGTGGCACTGGCTGAGGCCACTTACACCACACCAGGGCCTGTGGCTGCTGGCTGAGGCCACTCACACCACACCAGGGCCTGTGGCTGCTAGCTGAGGCCACTTACACCAAACCAGGGCCTGTGGCTGCTTGCTGAGGCCATCTTCACCAAACCAGGGCCTGTGACCGGCTGGGGCCACTTACACCACACCAGGGCCTGTGGCTCTTGCTCAGGCCAATCACATCACACCAGGCCCTGCTCTTCTGGCCGAGGCCATCTTCACCAAACCAGGCCCTGTGCTGCTAGCTGTGGCCATGTACAACACACCAGGCCCTGTGCTGGTTCCTGAGGCCATCTTCAACAATCCAGGGCCTGTGCTGTTGGATAAATGCCAAACTGAGCCTTTGGGTTAGGGTATTATGCAAACATGCAGGTATGGTTATAGGATTGTCTTCGTAACTTCAGGTACTTGCCACCTAATCACTTGAATCCATAAATTGAGTCATTGTGCTGGGGCCAGCAGCTTAAGGCCATACCACCCTGAGCACTCCCGACCTCGTCTGATCTCGGAAGCAAAGCAGGGCTGGGCTTGGTTAGTACTTGGATGGGAGACTGCCTGGGAATACCTGGTGCTGTAAGCCTTTCATTTTCATGTCATTGAACCGCTTTTGATCCAGAGAAGGGGTGTATTAAAAGACCAAAAGCCCATTAATGAGGGCACATTAACGACATTGCTTTTGGCTCTTTTCCAATGTCTTGTGCTGCTAGCTGATGCCACCTACACCACACCAGGGCCTGAGTGACCGGCTGGGGCCACTTACACCACATCAGGGCCTGTTGCTCTGGCTGAGGCCAGTTACACCACAACAGGGCCTGTGGCTGCTGGCTGAGGCCACATACACCACACCAGGGCCTTAGTTGCTATTGAGGCCATTTACACCACACCAGGGTCTGTGGCTCTTGCTCAGGCCACTTACACCACACCAGGGCCTGTGGCACTGGCTCAGGCCACCTACACCACACCAGGGCCTGTGGCTGCTGGCTGAGGCCACCTACACCACACCAGGGGCTGTGGCTCTGGCTGAGGCCAGTTACACCACACCAGGGCCTGTGGGTTCTGGCTGAGGCGACTTACACCACACCAGGGCCTGTGGCTGCTGGCTGAGGCCACTTACACCACATCAGGGCCTGTGGCTCTTGCTCAGGCCACTCACATCACACCAGGCCCTGCGCTTCTGGCCGAGGCCATCTTCACCAAACCAGGCCCTGTGCTGCTAGCTGTGGCCATGTACAACACACCAGGCCCTGTGCTGGTTCCTGAGGCCATCTTCAACAATCCAGGGCCTGTGCTGTTGGATAAATGCTAAACTGAGCCTTTGGGTTAGGGTATTATGCAAACATGAAGGTAGGGTTATAGGATTGTCTTCGTAACTTCAGGTACTTGCCACCTAATCACCTGAATCCATAAATTGAGACATTGTGCTGGGGCCAGCAGCTTACGGCCATACCACCCTGAGCACGCCCGACCTCGTCTGATCTCGGAAGCTAAGCAGGGCTGGGCTTGGTTAGTACTTGGATGGGAGCCTGCCTGGGAATACCTGGTGCTGTAAGCCTTTCATTTTCATGTCATTGAACCGCTTTTGATCCAGAGAAGGGGTGTATTAAAAGACCAAAAGCAGCTGCCCATTAATGAGGGCACATTAACGACATTGCTTTTGGCTGTTTTCCAATGTCTTGTGCTGCTAGCTGATGCCACCTACACCACACCAGGGCCTGAGTGACCGGCTGGGGCCACTTACACCACATCAGGGCCTGTGGCTCTGGCTGAGGCCACTTACACCACACCAGGGCCTGTGGCTGCTGGCTGAGGCCACTTACACCACACCAGGGCCTTAGTTGCTATTGAGGCCAATTACACCACACCATGGTCTGTGGCTCTTGCTCAGGCCACTTACACCACACCAGGGCCTGTGGCACTGGCTGAGGCCACTTACACCACACCAGGGCCTGTGGCTTCTGGCTGAGGCCACTTACACCACACAAGGGCTTGTGGCTGCTGGCTGAGGCCACCTACACCACACCAGGGCCTGTGGCTGCTGGCTGAGGCCACCTACACCACACCAGGGCCTGTGGCTCTTGCTCAGGCCACTCATATCACACCAGGCCCTGTGCTTCTGGCTGAGGCCACTTAGACCACACCAGGGCCTGTGGCTGCTGGCTGAGGCCACTTACACCACACCAGGGCCTGTGGCTGCTGGCTGAGGCCATCTACACCACACCAGGGCCTGTGGCTGCTGGCTGAGGCGACTTACACCACACCAGGGCCCTTTTGCTGTTGGCTGAGGCCACTTACACCACACCAGTGCCTGTGGCTTCTGGCTGAGGCGACTTACACAACACCAGGGCCTGTGGCTGCTGGCTGAGGCCA
This sequence comes from Aulonocara stuartgranti, assembly GCF_965226115.1. NCBI lineage: Eukaryota > Metazoa > Chordata > Actinopteri > Cichliformes > Cichlidae > Aulonocara > Aulonocara stuartgranti. The sequence goes on along the minus strand of NC_138941.1, from coordinate 21,685,960 downwards.
CTTACACCACACCAGGGCCTGTGGCTCTTGCTCAGGCCACTCACATCACACCAGGCCCTGCGCTTCTGGCCGAGGCCATCTTCACCAAACCAGGCCCTGTGGCTCTTGCTCAGGCCACTTACACCACACCAGGGCCTGTGGCTCTGGCTTAGGCCACTTACACCACACCAGGGCCTGTGGCACTTGCTCAGGCCACTTACACCACACCAGGGCCTGTGGCTGCTGGCTGAGGCCACTTACACCACACCAGGGCCTGTGGCTCGTACTCAGGCCACTTACACCACACCAGGGCCTGTGGCACTGGCTGAGGCCACTTAGACCACACCAGGGCCTGTGGCTGCTGGCTGAGGCCACTTACACCACACCAGGGCCTGTGGCTGCTGGCTGAGGCCACTTACACCAAACCAGGGCCTGTCGCTGCTTGCTGAGGCCATCTTCACCAAACCAGGCCCTGTGCTGCTTGCTGTGGCCATGTAAAACACACCAGGTCCTGTGCTGGTTCTTGAGGCCATCTTCAACAATCCAGGGCCTGTGCTGTTGGATAAATGCCAAACTGAGCCTTTGGGTTAGGGTATTATGCAAACATGCAGGTATGGTTATAGGATTGTCTTCGTAACTTCAGGTACTTGCCACCTAATCACTTGAATCCATAAATTGAGACATTGTGCTGGGGCCAGCAGCTTACGGCCATACCACCCTGAGCACGCCCGACCTCGTCTGATCTCGGAAACTAAGCAGGGCTGGGATTGGTTAGTACTTGGATGGGAGACTGCCTGGGAATACCTGGTGCTGTAAGCCTTTCATTTTCATGTCATTGAACCGCTTTTGATCCAGAGAAGGGGTGTATTAAAAGACCAAAAGCAGCTGCCCATTAATGAGGGCACATTAACGACATTGCTTTTGGCTGTTTTCCAATGTCTTGTGCTGCTAGCTGATGCCACTTACACCACACCAGGGCCTGTGGCTGCTGGCTGAGGCCACTTACACCACACCAGGGCCTGTGGCTGCTGGCTGAGGCCACCTACACCACACCAGGGCCTTAGTTGCTATTGAGGCCAATTACACCACACCAGGGTCTGTGGCTCTTGCTCAGGCCACTTACACCACACCAGGGCCTGTGGCACTGGCTGAGGCCACTTACACCACACCAGGGCCTGTGGCACTGGCTGAGGCCACTTACACCACACCAGGGCCTGTGGCTGCTGGCTGAGGCCACCTACACCACACCAGGGCCTTAGTTGCTATTGAGGCCAATTACACCACACAAGGGCCTGTGGCTGCTGGCTGAGGCCACCTACACCACACCAGGGCCTGTGGCTGCTGGCTGAGGCGACTTACAACACACCAGGGCCTGTGGCTCTTGCTCAGGCCACTCATATCACACCAGGCCCTGTGCTTCTGGCCGAGGCCATCTTCACCAAACCAGGCCCTGTGCTGCTTGCTGTGGCGATGTACAACACACCAGGCCCTGTGCTGGTTCCTGACGCCATCTTCAACAATCCAGGGCCTGTGCTGTTGGATAAATGCCAAACTGAGCCTTTGGGTTAGGGTATTATGCAAACATGCAGGTATGGTTATAGGATTGTCTTCGTAACTTCAGGTACTTGCCACCTAATCACTTGAATCCATAAATTGAGACATTGTGCTGGGGCCAGCAGCTTACGGCCATACCACCCTGAGCACGCCCGACCTCGTCTGATCTCGGAAGCTAAGCAGGGCTGGGCTTGGTTAGTACTTGGATGGGAGACTGCCTGGGAATACCTGGTGCTGTAAGCCTTTCATTTTCATGTCATTGAACCGCTTTTGATCCAGAGAAGGGGTGTATTAAAAGACCAAAAGCAGCTGCCCATTAATGAGGGCACATTAACGACATTGCTTTTGGCTGTTTTCCAATGTCTTGTGCTGCTAGCTGATGCAACGTACACCACACAAGGGCCTGAGGGACCGGCTGGGGCCACTTACACCACATCAGGGCCTGTGGCTGCTGGCTGAGGCCAATCACACCACACCAGGGCCTGTGGCTGCTGGCTGAGGCCACCTACACCACACCAGGGCCTTAGTTGCTATTGAGGCCAATTACACCACACCAGGGTCTGTGGCTCTTGCTCAGGCCACTTACACCACACCAGGGCCTGTGGCACTGGCTGAGGCCACTTACACCACACCAGGGCCTGTGGCTGCTGGCTGAGGCCACCTACACCACACCAGGGCCTTAGTTGCTATTGAGGCCAATTACACCACACAAGGGCCTGTGGCTCTTGCTCAGGCCACTTACACCACACCAGGGCCTGTGGCTCTTGCTCAGGCCACTTACACCACACCAGGGCCTGTGGCTCTTGCTCAGGCCACTCATATCACACCAGGCCCTGTGCTTCTGGCTGAGGCCACTTAGACCACACCAGGGCCTGTGGCTGCTGGCTGAGGCCACTTACACCACACCAGGGCCTGTGGCTGCTGGCTGAGGCCATCTACACCACACCAGGGCCTGTGGCTGCTGGCTGAGGCGACTTACACCACACCAGGGCCCTTTTGCTGCTGGCTGAGGCCACTTACACCACACCAGTGCCTGTGGCTTCTGGCTGAGGCGACTTACACCACACCAGGGCCTGTGGCTGCTGGCTGAGGCCACTTAAACCACACCAGGGCCTGTGGCTGCTGGCTTAGGCCACCTACACCACACCAGGGCCTTAGTTGCTATTGAGGCCAATTACACCACACCATGGTCTGTGGCTCTTGCTCAGGCCACTTACACCACACCAGGGCCTGTGGCACTGGCTGAGGCCACTTACACCACACCAGGGCCTGTGGCTGCTGGCTGAGGCCACTTACACCACACAAGGGCTTGTGGCTGCTGGCTGAGGCCACCTACACCACACCAGGGCCTGTGGCTGCTGGCTGAGGCCACCTACACCACACCAGGGCCTGTGGCTCTTGCTCAGGCCACTTACACCACACCAGTGCCTGTGGCTCTTGCTCAGGCCACTTACACCACACCAGGGCCTGTGGCTCTTGCTCAGGCCACTCACATCACACCAGGCCCTGTGCTTCTGGCTGAGGCCACTTAGACCACACCAGGGCCTGTGGCTGCTGGCTGAGGCCACTTACACCACACCAGGGCCTGTGGCTGCTGGCTGAGGCCATCTACACCACACCAGGGCCTGTGGCTGCTGGCTGAGGCGACTTACACCACACCAGGGCCCTTTTGCTGCTGGCTGAGGCCACTTACACCACACCAGTGCCTGTGGCTTCTGGCTGAGGCGACTTACACCACACCAGGGCCTGTGGCTGCTGGCTGAGGCGACTTACACCACACCAGGCCCTGCGCTTCTGGCCGAGGCCATCTTCACCAAACCAGGCCCTGTGGCTCTTGCTCAGGCCACTTACACCACACCAGGGCCTGTGGCTCTGGCTTAGGCCACTTACACCACACCAGGGCCTGTGGCACTTGCTCAGGCCACTTACACCACACCAGGGCCTGTGGCTGCTGGCTGAGGCCACTTACACCACACCAGGGCCTGTGGCTCTTACTCAGGCCACTTACACCACACCAGGGCCTGTGGCACTGGCTGAGGCCACTTAGACCACACCAGGGCCTGTGGCTGCTGGCTGAGGCCACTTACACCACACCAGGGCCTGTGGCTGCTGGCTGAGGCCACTTACACCAAACCAGGGCCTGTGGCTGCTTGCTGAGGCCATCTTCACCAAACCAGGCCCTGTGCTGCTTGCTGTGGCCATGTACAACACATCAGGCCCTGTGCTGGTTCTTGAGGCCATCTTCAACAATCCAGGGCCTGTGCTGTTGGATAAATGCCAAACTGAGCCTTTGGGTTAGGGTATTATGCAAACATGCAGGTATGGTTATAGGATTGTCTTCGTAACTTCAGGTACTTGCCACCTAATCACTTGAATCCATAAATTGAGACATTGTGCTGGGGCCAGCAGCTTACGGCCATACCACCCTAAGCACGCCCGACCTCATCTGATCTCGGAAGCTAAGCAGGGCTGGGCTTGGTTAGTACTTGGATGGGAGACTGCCTGGGAATACCTGGTGCTGTAAGCCTTTCATTTTCATGTCATTGAACCGCTTTTGATCCAGAGAAGGGGTGTATTAAAAGACCAAAAGCAGCTCCCCATTAATGAGGGCACATTAACGACATTGCTTTTGGCTCTTTTCCAATGTCTTGTGCTGCTAGCTGATGCCACCTACACCACACCAGGGCCTGAGTGACCGGCTGGGGCCACTTACACCACATCAGGGCCTGTTGCTCTGGCTGAGGCCAGTTACACCACAACAGGGCCTGTGGCTGCTGGCTGAGGCCACATACACCACACCAGGGCCTTAGTTGCTATTGAGGCCATTTACACCACACCAGGGTCTGTGGCTCTTGCTCAGGCCACTTACACCACACCAGGGCCTGTGGCACTGGCTCAGGCCGCTTAGACCACACCAGGGCCTGTGGCTGCTGGCTGAGGCGACTTACACCACACCAGGGCCTGTTGCTGCTGGCTGAGGCCACTTACACCACACCAGGGACTGTGGCTTCTGGCTGAGGTGACTTACACCACACCAGGGCCTGTGGCTGCTGGCTGAGGCCACTTACACCACACCAGGGCCTGTGGCTCTTGCTCAGGCCACTTACACCACACCAGGGCCTGTGGCTCTTGCTCAGGCCACTCACATCACACCAGGCCCTGCTCTTCTGGCCGAGGCCATCTTCACCAAACCAGGCCCTGTGCTGCTAGCTGTGGCCATGTACAACACACCAGGCCCTGTGCTGGTTCCTGAGGCCATCTTCAACAATCCAGGGCCTGTGCTGTTGGATAAATGCTAAACTGAGCCTTTGGGTTAGGGTATTATGCAAACATGCAGGTATGGTTATAGGATTGTCTTCGAAACTTCAGGTACTTGCCACCTAATCACTTGAATCCATAAATTGAGACATTGTGCTGGAGCCAGCAGCTTACGGCCATACCACCCTGAGCACGCCTGACCTCGTCTGATCTCGGAAGCTAAGCAGGGCTGGGCTTGGTTAGTACTTGGATGGGAGACTGCCTGGGAATACCTGGTGCTGTAAGCCTTTCATGTCATTGAACCGCTTTTGATCCAGAGAAGGGGTGTATTAAAAGACCAAAAGCAGCTGCCCATTAATGAGGGCACATTAACGACACTGCTTTTGGCTCTTTTCCAATGTCTTGTGCTGCTAGCTGATGCAACCTACACCACACAAGGGCCTGAGTGACCGGCTGGGGCCACTTACACCACATCAGGGCCTGTGGCTCTGGCTGAGGCCACTTTCACCACACCAGGGCCTGTGGCTGCTGGCTGAGGCCACCTACACCACACCAGGGCATTAGTTGCTATTGAGGCCAATTACACCACACCAGGGTCTGTGGCTCTTGCTCAGGCCACTTACACCACACCAGGGCCTGTGGCTCTTGCTCAGGCCACTTACACCACACCAGGGCCTGTGGCTGCTGGCTGAGGCCACCTACACCACACCAGGGCATTAGTTGCTATTGAGGCCAATTACACCACACCAGGGTCTGTGGCTCTTGCTCAGGCCACTTACACCACACCAGGGCCTGTGGCTCTTGCTCAGGCCACTTACACCACACCAGGGCCTGTGGCACTGGCTGAGGCCACTTACACCACACCAGGGCCTGTGGCTGCTGGCTGAGGCCACTTACACCACACCAGGGCCTGTGGCTGCTGGCTGAGGCCACTTACAACACACCAGGGCCTGTGGCTGGTGGCTGAGGCCACCTACACCACACCAGGGCCTGTGGCTGCTGGCTGAGGCGACTTACACCACACCAGGGCCCTTTTGCTGCTGGCTGAGGCCACTTACACCACACCAGTGCCTGTGGCTTCTGTCTGAGGCGACTTACACCACACCAGGGCCTGTGGCTGCTGGCTGAGGCCAATTACACCACACCAGGGTCTGTGGCTCTTGCTCAGGCCACTTACACCACACCAGGGCCTGTGGCACTGGCTGAGGCCACTTACACCACACCAGGGCCTGTGGCTGCTGGCTGAGGCCACTTACACCACACCAGGGCCTGTGGCTGCTGGCTGAGGCCATCTACACCACACCAGGGCCTGTGGCTGCTGGCTGAGGCGACTTACACCACACCAGGGCCCTTTTGCTGCTGGCTGAGGCCACTTACACCACACCAGTGCCTGTGGCACTGGCTGAGGCCACTTACACCACACCAGGGCCTGTGGCTGCTGGCTGAGGCCAATTACACCACACCAGGGTCTGTGGCTCTTGCTCAGGCCACTTACACCACACCAGGGCCTATGGCACTGGCTGAGGCAACTTACACCACACCAGGGCCTGTGGCTGCTGGCTGAGGCCACTTACACCACACCAGGGCCTGTGGCTGCTGGCTGAGGCCACTTACACCACACCAGGGCCTGTGGCTGCTGGCTGAGGCCACCTACACCACACCAGGGCCTGTGGCTGCTGGCTGAGGCGACTTACACCACACCAGGGCCTGTGGCTGCTGGCTGAGGCCACTTACACCACACCAGTGCCTGTGGCTTCTGGCTGAGGCGACTTACACCACACCAGGGCCTGTGGCTGCTGGCTGAGGCCACTTACACCACACCAAGGCCTGTGGCTCTTGCTCAGGCCATCTTCACCAAACCAGGGCCTGAGTGACCGGCTGGGGCCACTTACACCACACCAGGGCCTGTGGCTCTTGCTCAGGCCACTCATATCACACCAGGCCCTGTGCTTCTGGCCGAGGCCATCTTCACCAAACCAGGCCCTGTGCTGCTAGCTGTGGCCATGTACAACACACCAGGCCCTGTGCTGGTTCCTGAGGCCATCTTCAACAATCCAGGGCCTGTGCTGTTGGATAAATGCCAAACTGAGCCTTTGGGTTAGGGTATTATGCAAACATGCAGGTATGGTTATAGGATTGTCTTCGTAACTTCAGGTACTTGCCACCTAATCACTTGAATCCATAAATTGAGTCATTGTGCTGGGGCCAGCAGCTTACGGCCATACCACCCTGAGCACGCCCGACCTCGTCTGATCTCGGAAGCTAAGCAGGGCTGGGCTTGGTTAGTACTTGGATGGGAGACTGCCTGGGAATACCTGGTGCTGTAAGCCTTTCATTTTCATGTCATTGAACCGCTTTTGATCCAGAGAAGGGGTGTATTAAAAGACCAAAAGCATCTGCCCATTAATGAGGGCACATTAACGACATTGCTTTTGGCTCTTTTCCAATGTCTTGTGCTGCTAGCTGATGCAACCTACACCACACAAGGGCCTGAGGGACCGGCTGGGGCCACTTACACCACACCAGGGCCTGTGGCTGCTGGCTGAGGCCACTTACACCACACCAGGGCCTGTGGCTGCTGGCTGAGGCCACTTACACCACACCAGGGCCTTAGTTGCTATTGAGGCCAATTACACCACACCATGGTCTGTGGCTCTTGCTCAGGCCACTTACACCACACCAGGGCCTGTGGCACTGGCTGAGGCCACTTACACCACACCAGGGCCTGTGGCTGCTGGCTGAGGCCACTTACACCACACAAGGGCTTGTGGCTGCTGGCTGAGGCCACCTACACCACACCAGGGCCTGTGGCTGCTGGCTGAGGCCACCTACACCACACCAGGGCCTGTGGCTCTTGCTCAGGCCACTTACACCACACCAGGGCCTGTGGCTCTTGCTCAGGCCACTTACACCACACCAGGGCCTGTGGCTCTTGCTCAGGCCACTCATATCACACCAGGCCCTGTGCTTCTGGCTGAGGCCACTTAGACCACACCAGGGCCTGTGGCTGCTGGCTGAGGCCACTTACACCACACCAGGGCCTGTGGCTGCTGGCTGAGGCCATCTACACCACACCAGGGCCTGTGGCTGCTGGCTGAGGCGACTTACACCACACCAGGGCCCTTTTGCTGCTGGCTGAGGCCACTTACACCACACCAGGGCCTGTGGCTCTTGCTCAGGCCACTCACATCACACCAGGCCCTGCGCTTCTGGCCGAGGCCATCTTCACCAAACCAGGCCCTGTGGCTCTTGCTCAGGCCACTTACACCACACCAGGGCCTGTGGCTCTGGCTTAGGCCACTTACACCACACCAGGGCCTGTGGCTCTTGCTCAGGCCACTTACACCACACCAGGGCCTGTGGCTCTGGCTTAGGCCACTTAAACCACACCAGGGCCCTTTTGCTGCTGGCTGAGGCCACTTACACCACACCAGGGCCTGTGGCTGCTGGCTGAGGCCACCTACACCACACCAGGGCCTTAGTTGCTATTGAGGCCAATTACACCACACCAGGGTCTGTGGCTCTTGCTCAGGCCACTTATACCACACCAGGGCCTGTGGCACTGGCTGAGGCCACTTACACCACACCAGGGCCTGTGGCTGCTGGCTGAGGCCACCTACACCACACCAGGGCCTGTGGCTGCTGGCTGAGGCCACTTACACCACACCAGGGCCTTAGTTGCTATTGAGGCCAATTACACCACACCATGGTCTGTGGCTCTTGCTCAGGCCACTTACACCACACCAGGGCCTGTGGCTGCTGGCTGAGGCCACTTACACCACACCAGGGCCTGTGGCTGCTGGCTGAGACCACCTACACCACACCAGGGCCTGTGGCTGCTTGCTGAGGCGACTTACACCACACCAGGGCCTGTTGCTGCTGGCTGAGGCCACTTACACCACACCAGTGCCTGTGGCTTCTGGCTGAGGTGACTTACACCACACCAGGGCCTGTTGCTGCTGGCTGAGGCCACTTACACCACACCAGGTCCTGTGCTTCTGGCCGAGGCCATCTTCACCAAACCAGGCCCTGTGCTGCTAGCTGAGGCGACTTACACCACATCAGGGCCTGTGGCTCTGGCTGAGGCCACTTACACCACACCAGGGCCTGTGGCTGCTGGCTGAGGCCAGTTACACCACACCAGGGCCTGTGGCTGCTGGCTGAGGCCACATACACCACACCAGGGCCTTAGTTGCTATTGAGGCCAATTACACCACACCAGGGTCTGTGGCTCTTGCTCAGGCCACTCACATCACACCAGGCCCTGCGCTTCTGGCCACTTACACCACACCAGGGCCTGTGGCTGCTGGCTGAGGCCACTTAGACCACACCAGGGCCTGTGGCTGCTGGCTGAGGCCACTCACACCACACCAGGGCCTGTGGCTGCTAGCTGAGGCCACTTACACCAAACCAGGGCCTGTGGCTGCTTGCTGAGGCCATCTTCACCAAACCAGGCTCTGTGCTGCTTGCTGTGGCCATGTAAAACACACCAGGTCCTGTGCTGGTTCTTGAGGCCATCTTCAACAATCCAGGGCCTGTGCTGTTGGATAAATGCCAAACTGAGCCTTTTGGTTAGGGTATTATGCAAACATGCAGGTATGGTTATAGGATTGTCTTCGTAACTTCAGGTACTTGCCACCTAATCACTTGAATCCATAAATTGAGACATTGTGCTGGGGCCATCAGCTTACGGCCATACCACCCTGAGCACGCCTGACCTCGTCTGATCTCGGAAGCTAAGCAGGGCTGGGCTTGGTTAGTACTTGGATGGGAGACTGCCTGGGAATACCTGGTGCTGTAAGCCTTTCATTTTCATGTCATTGAACCGCTTTTGATCCAGAGAAGGGGTGTATTAAAAGACCAAAAGCATCTGCCCATTAATGAGGGCACATTAACGACATTGCTTTTGGCTCTTTTCCAATGTCTTGTGCTGCTAGCTGATGCAACCTACACCACACAAGGGCCTGAGGGACCGGCTGGGGCCACTTACACCACATCAGGGCCTGTGGCTGCTGGCTGAGGCCACTTACACCACACCAGGGCCTGTGGCTGCTGGCTGAGGCCACTTACACCACACCAGGGCCTTAGTTGCTATTGAGGCCAATTACACCACACCAGGGCCTGTGTCACTGGCTGAGGCCACTTACACCACACAAGGGCCTGTGGCTGCTGGCTGAGGCCACCTACACCACACCAGGGCCTGTGGCTGCTGGCTGAGGCCACTTACACCACACCAGGGCCCTTTTGCTGCTGGCTGAGGCCACTTACACCACACCAGTGCCTGTGGCTTCTGGCTGAGGCGACTTACACCACACCAGGGCCTGTGGCTGCTGGCTGAGGCCACTTACACCACACCAGGGCCTGTGGCTGCTGGCTGAGGCCACCTACACCACACCAGGGCATTAGTTGCTATTGAGGCCAATTACACCACACCAGGGTCTGTGGCTCTTGCTCAGGCCACTTACACCACACCAGGGCCTGTGGCTCTTGCTCAGGCCACTTACACCACACCAGGGCCTGTGGCTGCTGGCTGAGGCCACTTACACCACACCAGGGCCTTATTTGCTATTGAGGCCACTTACACCACACCAGGGCCTGTGGCTCTTGCTCAGGCCACTCACATCACACCAGGCCCTGCGCTTCTGGCCGAGGCCATCTTCACCAAACCAGGCCCTGTGCTGCTAGCTGTGGCCATGTACAACACACCAGGCCCTGTGCTGGTTCCTGAGGCCATCTTCAACAATCCAGGGCCTGTGCTGTTGGATAAATGCTAAACTGAGCCTTTGGGTTAGGGTATTATGCAAACATGAAGGTAGGGTTATAGGATTGTCTTCGTAACTTCAGGTACTTGCCACCTAATCACCTGAATCCATAAATTGAGACATTGTGCTGGGGCCAGCAGCTTACGGCCATACCACCCTGAGCACGCCCGACCTCGTCTGATCTCGGAAGCTGAGCAGGGCTGGGCTTGGTTAGTACTTGGATGGGAGACTGCCTGGGAATACCTGGTGCTGTAAGCCTTTCATTTTCATGTCATTGAACCGCTTTTGATCCAGAGAAGGGGTGTATTAAAAGACCAAAAGCAGCTGCCCATTAATGAGGGCACATTAACGACATTGCTTTTGGCTGTTTTCCAATGTCTTGTGCTGCTAGCTGATGCCACCTACACCACACCAGGGCCTGAGTGACCGGCTGGGGCCACTTACACCACATCAGGGCCTGTGGCTCTGGCTGAGGCCACTTACACCACACCAGGGCCTGTGGCTGCTGGCTGAGGCCACTTACACCACACCAGGGCCTGTGGCTGCTGGCTGAGGCCACTTACACCACACCAGGGCCTTAGTTGCTATTGAGGCCAATTACACCACACCATGGTCTGTGGCTCTTGCTCAGGCCACTTACACCACACCAGGGCCTGTGGCACTGGCTGAGGCCACTTACACCACACCAGGGCCTGTGGCTGCTGGCTGAGGCCACTTACACCACACAAGGGCTTGTGGCTGCTGGCTGAGGCCACCTACACCACACCAGGGCCTGTGGCTGCTGGCTGAGGCCACCTACACCACACCAGGGCCTGTGGCTCTTGCTCAGGCCACTTACACCACACCAGGGCCTGTGGCTCTTGCTCAGGCCACTTACACCACACCAGGGCCTGTGGCTCTTGCTCAGGCCACTCATATCACACCAGGCCCTGTGCTTCTGGCTGAGGCCACTTAGACCACACCAGGGCCTGTGGCTGCTGGCTGAGGCCACTTACACCACACCAGGGCCTGTGGCTGCTGGCTGAGGCCACTTACACCACACCAGGGCCTTAGTTGCTATTGAGGCCAATTACACCACACCATGGTCTGTGGCTCTTGCTCAGGCCACTTACACCACACCAGGGCCTGTGGCACTGGCTGAGGCCACTTACACCACACCAGGGCCTGTGGCTGCTGGCTGAGGCCACTTACACCACACAAGGGCTTGTGGCTGCTGGCTGAGGCCACCTACACCACACCAGGGCCTGTGGCTGCTGGCTGAGGCCACCTACACCACACCAGGGCCTGTGGCTCTTGCTCAGGCCACTTACACCACACCAGGGCCTGTGGCTCTTGCTCAGGCCACTTACACCACACCAGGGCCTGTGGCTCTTGCTCAGGCCACTCATATCACACCAGGCCCTGTGCTTCTGGCTGAGGCCACTTAGACCACACCAGGGCCTGTGGCTGCTGGCTGAGGCCACTTACACCACACCAGGGCCTGTGGCTGCTGGCTGAGGCCATCTACACCACACCAGGGCCTGTGGCTGCTGGCTGAGGCGACTTACACCACACCAGGGCCCTTTTGCTGCTGGCTGAGGCCACTTACACCACACCAGGGCCTGTGGCTCTTGCTCAGGCCACTCACATCACACCAGGCCCTGCGCTTCTGGCCGAGGCCATCTTCACCAAACCAGGCCCTGTGGCTCTTGCTCAGGCCACTTACACCACACCAGGGCCTGTGGCTCTGGCTTAGGCCACTTACACCACACCAGGGCCTGTGGCTCTTGCTCAGGCCACTTACACCACACCAGGGCCTGTGGCTCTGGCTTAGGCCACTTAAACCACACCAGGGCCCTTTTGCTGCTGGCTGAGGCCACTTACACCACACCAGGGCCTGTGGCTGCTGGCTGAGGCCACCTACACCACACCAGGGCCTTAGTTGCTATTGAGGCCAATTACACCACACCAGGGTCTGTGGCTCTTGCTCAGGCCACTTATACCACACCAGGGCCTGTGGCACTGGCTGAGGCCACTTACACCACACCAGGGCCTGTGGCTGCTGGCTGAGGCCACCTACACCACACCAGGGCCTTAGTTGCTATTGAGGCCAATTACACCACACCATGGTCTGTGGCTCTTGCTCAGGCCACTTACACCACACCAGGGCCTGTGGCTGCTGGCTGAGGCCACTTACACCACACCAGGGCCTGTGGCTGCTGGCTGAGACCACCTACACCACACCAGGGCCTGTGGCTGCTTGCTGAGGCGACTTACACCACACCAGGGCCTGTTGCTGCTGGCTGAGGCCACTTACACCACACCAGTGCCTGTGGCTTCTGGCTGAGGTGACTTACACCACACCAGGGCCTGTTGCTGCTGGCTGAGGCCACTTACACCACACCAGGGCCTGTGGCTGCTGGCTCAGGCCACTCATATCAAACCAGGTCCTGTGCTTCTGGCCGAGGCCATCTTCACCAAACCAGGCCCTGTGCTGCTAGCTGAGGCGACTTACACCACATCAGGGCCTGTGGCTCTGGCTGAGGCCACTTACACCACACCAGGGCCTGTGGCTGCTGGCTGAGGCCAGTTACACCACACCAGGGCCTGTGGCTGCTGGCTGAGGCCACATACACCACACCAGGGCCTTAGTTGCTATTGAGGCCAATTACACCACACCAGGGTCTGTGGCTCTTGCTCAGGCCACTCACATCACACCAGGCCCTGCGCTTCTGGCCACTTACACCACACCAGGGCCTGTGGCTGCTGGCTGAGGCCACTTAGACCACACCAGGGCCTGTGGCTGCTGGCTGAGGCCACTCACACCACACCAGGGCCTGTGGCTGCTAGCTGAGGCCACTTACACCAAACCAGGGCCTGTGGCTGCTTGCTGAGGCCATCTTCACCAAACCAGGCTCTGTGCTGCTTGCTGTGGCCATGTAAAACACACCAGGTCCTGTGCTGGTTCTTGAGGCCATCTTCAACAATCCAGGGCCTGTGCTGTTGGATAAATGCCAAACTGAGCCTTTTGGTTAGGGTATTATGCAAACATGCAGGTATGGTTATAGGATTGTCTTCGTAACTTCAGGTACTTGCCACCTAATCACTTGAATCCATAAATTGAGACATTGTGCTGGGGCCATCAGCTTACGGCCATACCACCCTGAGCACGCCTGACCTCGTCTGATCTCGGAAGCTAAGCAGGGCTGGGCTTGGTTAGTACTTGGATGGGAGACTGCCTGGGAATACCTGGTGCTGTAAGCCTTTCATTTTCATGTCATTGAACCGCTTTTGATCCAGAGAAGGGGTGTATTAAAAGACCAAAAGCATCTGCCCATTAATGAGGGCACATTAACGACATTGCTTTTGGCTCTTTTCCAATGTCTTGTGCTGCTAGCTGATGCAACCTACACCACACAAGGGCCTGAGGGACCGGCTGGGGCCACTTACACCACATCAGGGCCTGTGGCTGCTGGCTGAGGCCACTTACACCACACCAGGGCCTGTGGCTGCTGGCTGAGGCCACTTACACCACACCAGGGCCTTAGTTGCTATTGAGGCCAATTACACCACACCAGGGCCTGTGTCACTGGCTGAGGCCACTTACACCACACAAGGGCCTGTGGCTGCTGGCTGAGGCCACCTACACCACACCAGGGCCTGTGGCTGCTGGCTGAGGCCACTTACACCACACCAGGGCCCTTTTGCTGCTGGCTGAGGCCACTTACACCACACCAGTGCCTGTGGCTTCTGGCTGAGGCGACTTACACCACACCAGGGCCTGTGGCTGCTGGCTGAGGCCACTTACACCACACCAGGGCCTGTGGCTGCTGGCTGAGGCCACCTACACCACACCAGGGCATTAGTTGCTATTGAGGCCAATTACACCACACCAGGGTCTGTGGCTCTTGCTCAGGCCACTTACACCACACCAGGGCCTGTGGCTCTTGCTCAGGCCACTTACACCACACCAGGGCCTGTGGCTGCTGGCTGAGGCCACTTACACCACACCAGGGCCTTATTTGCTATTGAGGCCACTTACACCACACCAGGGCCTGTGGCTCTTGCTCAGGCCACTCACATCACACCAGGCCCTGCGCTTCTGGCCGAGGCCATCTTCACCAAACCAGGCCCTGTGCTGCTAGCTGTGGCCATGTACAACACACCAGGCCCTGTGCTGGTTCCTGAGGCCATCTTCAACAATCCAGGGCCTGTGCTGTTGGATAAATGCTAAACTGAGCCTTTGGGTTAGGGTATTATGCAAACATGAAGGTAGGGTTATAGGATTGTCTTCGTAACTTCAGGTACTTGCCACCTAATCACCTGAATCCATAAATTGAGACATTGTGCTGGGGCCAGCAGCTTACGGCCATACCACCCTGAGCACGCCCGACCTCGTCTGATCTCGGAAGCTGAGCAGGGCTGGGCTTGGTTAGTACTTGGATGGGAGACTGCCTGGGAATACCTGGTGCTGTAAGCCTTTCATTTTCATGTCATTGAACCGCTTTTGATCCAGAGAAGGGGTGTATTAAAAGACCAAAAGCAGCTGCCCATTAATGAGGGCACATTAACGACATTGCTTTTGGCTGTTTTCCAATGTCTTGTGCTGCTAGCTGATGCCACCTACACCACACCAGGGCCTGAGTGACCGGCTGGGGCCACTTACACCACATCAGGGCCTGTGGCTCTGGCTGAGGCCACTTACACCACACCAGGGCCTGTGGCTGCTGGCTGAGGCCACTTACACCACACCAGGGCCTGTGGCTGCTGGCTGAGGCCACTTACACCACACCAGGGCCTTAGTTGCTATTGAGGCCAATTACACCACACCATGGTCTGTGGCTCTTGCTCAGGCCACTTACACCACACCAGGGCCTGTGGCACTGGCTGAGGCCACTTACACCACACCAGGGCCTGTGGCTGCTGGCTGAGGCCACTTACACCACACAAGGGCTTGTGGCTGCTGGCTGAGGCCACCTACACCACACCAGGGCCTGTGGCTGCTGGCTGAGGCCACCTACACCACACCAGGGCCTGTGGCTCTTGCTCAGGCCACTTACACCACACCAGGGCCTGTGGCTCTTGCTCAGGCCACTTACACCACACCAGGGCCTGTGGCTCTTGCTCAGGCCACTCATATCACACCAGGCCCTGTGCTTCTGGCTGAGGCCACTTAGACCACACCAGGGCCTGTGGCTGCTGGCTGAGGCCACTTACACCACACCAGGGCCTGTGGCTGCTGGCTGAGGCCATCTACACCACACCAGGGCCTGTGGCTGCTGGCTGAGGCGACTTACACCACACCAGGGCCCTTTTGCTGCTGGCTGAGGCCACTTACACCACACCAGGGCCTGTGGCTCTTGCTCAGGCCACTCACATCACACCAGGCCCTGCGCTTCTGGCCGAGGCCATCTTCACCAAACCAGGCCCTGTGGCTCTTGCTCAGGCCACTTACACCACACCAGGGCCTGTGGCTCTGGCTTAGGCCACTTACACCACACCAGGGCCTGTGGCACTGGCTCAGGCCACTTACACCACACCAGGGCCTTAGTTGCTATTGAGGCCAATTACACCACACCATGGTCTGTGGCTCTTGCTCAGGCCACTTACACCACACCAGGGCCTGTGGCACTGGCTGAGGCCACTTACACCACACCAGGGCCTGTGGCTTCTGGCTGAGGCCACTTACACCACACAAGGGCTTGTGGCTGCTGGCTGAGGCCACCTACACCACACCAGGGCCTGTGGCTGCTGGCTGAGGCCACCTACACCACACCAGGGCCTGTGGCTCTTGCTCAGGCCACTCATATCACACCAGGCCCTGTGCTTCTGGCTGAGGCCACTTAGACCACACCAGGGCCTGTGGCTGCTGGCTGAGGCCACTTACACCACACCAGGGCCTGTGGCTGCTGGCTGAGGCCATCTACACCACACCAGGGCCTGTGGCTGCTGGCTGAGGCGACTTACACCACACCAGGGCCCTTTTGCTGTTGGCTGAGGCCACTTACACCACACCAGTGCCTGTGGCTTCTGGCTGAGGCGACTTACACAACACCAGGGCCTGTGGCTGCTGGCTGAGGCCACTTACACCACACCAGGGCCTGTGGCTCTTGCTCAGGCCACTCACATCACACCAGGCCCTGCGCTTCTGGCCGAGGCCATCTTCACCAAACCAGGCCCTGTGGCTCTTGCTCAGGCCACTTACACCACACCAGGGCCTGTGGCTCTGGCTTAGGCCACTTACACCACACCAGGGCCTGTGGCACTTGCTCAGGCCACTTACACCACACCAGGGCCTGTGGCTGCTGGCTGAGGCCACTTACACCACACCAGGGCCTGTGGCTCTTACTCAGGCCACTTACACCACACCAGGGCCTGTGGCACTGGCTGAGGCCACTTAGACCACACCAGGGCCTGTGGCTGCTGGCTGAGGCCACTTACACCACACCAGGGCCTGTGGCTGCTGGCTGAGGCCACTTACACCAAACCAGGGCCTGTCGCTGCTTGCTGAGGCCATCTTCACCAAACCAGGCCCTGTGCTGCTTGCTGTGGCCATGTAAAACACACCAGGTCCTGTGCTGGTTCTTGAGGCCATCTTCAACAATCCAGGGCCTGTGCTGTTGGATAAATGCCAAACTGAGCCTTTGGGTTAGGGTATTATGCAAACATGCAGGTATGGTTATAGGATTGTCTTCGTAACTTCAGGTACTTGCCACCTAATCACTTGAATCCATAAATTGAGACATTGTGCTGGGGCCAGCAGCTTACGGCCATACCACCCTGAGCACGCCCGACCTCGTCTGATCTCGGAAACTAAGCAGGGCTGGGATTGGTTAGTACTTGGATGGGAGACTGCCTGGGAATACCTGGTGCTGTAAGCCTTTCATTTTCATGTCATTGAACCGCTTTTGATCCAGAGAAGGGGTGTATTAAAAGACCAAAAGCAGCTGCCCATTAATGAGGGCACATTAACGACATTGCTTTTGGCTGTTTTCCAATGTCTTGTGCTGCTAGCTGATGCCACTTACACCACACCAGGGCCTGTGGCTGCTGGCTGAGGCCACTTACACCACACCAGGGCCTGTGGCTGCTGGCTGAGGCCACCTACACCACACCAGGGCCTTAGTTGCTATTGAGGCCAATTACACCACACCAGGGTCTGTGGCTCTTGCTCAGGCCACTTACACCACACCAGGGCCTGTGGCACTGGCTGAGGCCACTTACACCACACCAGGGCCTGTGGCACTGGCTGAGGCCACTTACACCACACCAGGGCCTGTGGCTGCTGGCTGAGGCCACCTACACCACACCAGGGCCTTAGTTGCTATTGAGGCCAATTACACCACACAAGGGCCTGTGGCTGCTGGCTGAGGCCACCTACACCACACCAGGGCCTGTGGCTGCTGGCTGAGGCCACTTACAACACACCAGGGCCTGTGGCTCTTGCTCAGGCCACTCATATCACACCAGGCCCTGTGCTTCTGGCCGAGGCCATCTTCACCAAACCAGGCCCTGTGCTGCTTGCTGTGGCGATGTACAACACACCAGGCCCTGTGCTGGTTCCTGACGCCATCTTCAACAATCCAGGGCCTGTGCTGTTGGATAAATGCCAAACTGAGCCTTTGGGTTAGGGTATTATGCAAACATGCAGGTATGGTTATAGGATTGTCTTCGTAACTTCAGGTACTTGCCACCTAATCACTTGAATCCATAAATTGAGACATTGTGCTGGGGCCAGCAGCTTACGGCCATACCACCCTGAGCACGCCCGACCTCGTCTGATCTCGGAAGCTAAGCAGGGCTGGGCTTGGTTAGTACTTGGATGGGAGACTGCCTGGGAATACCTGGTGCTGTAAGCCTTTCATTTTCATGTCATTGAACCGCTTTTGATCCAGAGAAGGGGTGTATTAAAAGACCAAAAGCAGCTGCCCATTAATGAGGGCACATTAACGACATTGCTTTTGGCTGTTTTCCAATGTCTTGTGCTGCTAGCTGATGCAACGTACACCACACAAGGGCCTGAGGGACCGGCTGGGGCCACTTACACCACATCAGGGCCTGTGGCTGCTGGCTGAGGCCAATCACACCACACCAGGGCCTGTGGCTGCTGGCTGAGGCCACCTACACCACACCAGGGCCTTAGTTGCTATTGAGGCCAATTACACCACACCAGGGTCTGTGGCTCTTGCTCAGGCCACTTACACCACACCAGGGCCTGTGGCACTGGCTGAGGCCACTTACACCACACCAGGGCCTGTGGCTGCTGGCTGAGGCCACCTACACCACACCAGGGCCTTAGTTGCTATTGAGGCCAATTACACCACACAAGGGCCTGTGGCTGCTGGCTGAGGCCACCTACACCACACCAGGGCCTGTGGCTGCTGGCTGAGGCCACTTACACCACACCAGGGCCCTTTTGCTGCTGGCTGAGGCCACTTACACCACGCCAGTGCCTGTGGCTTCTGGCTGAGGCGACTTACACCACACCAGGGCCTGTGGCTGCTGGCTGGGGCCACTTACACCACACCAAGGCCTGTGGCTCTTGCGCAGGCCACTCACATCACACCAGGCCCTGCGCTTCTGGCCGAGGCCATCTTCACCACACCAGGGCCTGTGGCTGCTGGCTGAGGCCACCTACACCACACCAGGGCCTTAGTTGCTATTGAGGCCAATTACACCACACCAGGGTATGTGGCTCTTGCTCAGGCCACTTACACCACACCAGGGCCTTAGTTGCTATTGAGGCCAATTACACCACACCAGGGCCTGTGACACTGGCTGAGGCCACTTACACCACACCAGGGCCTGTGGCTGCTGGCTGAGGCCACCTACACCACACCAGGGCCTGTGGCTGCTGGCTGAGGCCACTTACACCACACCAGGGCCCTTTTGCTGCTGGCTGAGGCCACTTACACCACACCAGTGCCTGTGGCTTCTGTCTGAGGCGACTTACACCACACCAGGGCCTGTGGCTGCTGGCTGAGGCCAATTACACCACACCAGGGTCTGTGGCTCTTGCTCAGGCCATCTACACCACACCAGGGCCTGTGGCACTGGCTGAGGCCACTTACACCACACCAGGGCCTGTGGCTGCTGGCTGAGGCCACTTACACCACACCAGGGCCTGTGGCTGCTGGCTGAGGCCACCTACACCACACCAGGGCCTGTGGCTGCTGGCTGAGGCGACTTACACCACACCAGGGCCCTTTTGCTGCTGGCTGAGGCCACTTACACCACACCAGTGCCTGTGGCTTCTGGCTGAGGCGACTTACACCACACCAGGGCCTGTGGCTGCTGGCTGAGGCCACTTACACCACACAAGGGCTTGTGGCTGCTGGCTGAGGCCACCTACACCACACCAGGGCCTGTGGCTGCTGGCTGAGGCCACCTACACCACACCAGGGCCTGTGGCTCTTGCTCAGGCCACTCATATCACACCAGGCCCTGTGCTTCTGGCTGAGGCCACTTAGACCACACCAGGGCCTGTGGCTGCTGGCTGAGGCCACTTACACCACACCAGGGCCTGTGGCTGCTGGCTGAGGCCATCTACACCACACCAGGGCCTGTGGCTGCTGGCTGAGGCGACTTACACCACACCAGGGCCCTTTTGCTGTTGGCTGAGGCCACTTACACCACACCAGTGCCTGTGGCTTCTGGCTGAGGCGACTTACACAACACCAGGGCCTGTGGCTGCTGGCTGAGGCCACTTACACCACACCAGGGCCTGTGGCTCTTGCTCAGGCCACTCACATCACACCAGGCCCTGCGCTTCTGGCCGAGGCCATCTTCACCAAACCAGGCCCTGTGGCTCTTGCTCAGGCCACTTACACCACACCAGGGCCTGTGGCTCTGGCTTAGGCCACTTACACCACACCAGGGCCTGTGGCACTTGCTCAGGCCACTTACACCACACCAGGGCCTGTGGCTGCTGGCTGAGGCCACTTACACCACACCAGGGCCTGTGGCTCTTACTCAGGCCACTTACACCACACCAGGGCCTGTGGCACTGGCTGAGGCCACTTAGACCACACCAGGGCCTGTGGCTGCTGGCTGAGGCCACTTACACCACACCAGGGCCTGTGGCTGCTGGCTGAGGCCACTTACACCAAACCAGGGCCTGTCGCTGCTTGCTGAGGCCATCTTCACCAAACCAGGCCCTGTGCTGCTTGCTGTGGCCATGTAAAACACACCAGGTCCTGTGCTGGTTCTTGAGGCCATCTTCAACAATCCAGGGCCTGTGCTGTTGGATAAATGCCAAACTGAGCCTTTGGGTTAGGGTATTATGCAAACATGCAGGTATGGTTATAGGATTGTCTTCGTAACTTCAGGTACTTGCCACCTAATCACTTGAATCCATAAATTGAGACATTGTGCTGGGGCCAGCAGCTTACGGCCATACCACCCTGAGCACGCCCGACCTCGTCTGATCTCGGAAACTAAGCAGGGCTGGGATTGGTTAGTACTTGGATGGGAGACTGCCTGGGAATACCTGGTGCTGTAAGCCTTTCATTTTCATGTCATTGAACCGCTTTTGATCCAGAGAAGGGGTGTATTAAAAGACCAAAAGCAGCTGCCCATTAATGAGGGCACATTAACGACATTGCTTTTGGCTGTTTTCCAATGTCTTGTGCTGCTAGCTGATGCCACTTACACCACACCAGGGCCTGTGGCTGCTGGCTGAGGCCACTTACACCACACCAGGGCCTGTGGCTGCTGGCTGAGGCCACCTACACCACACCAGGGCCTTAGTTGCTATTGAGGCCAATTACACCACACCAGGGTCTGTGGCTCTTGCTCAGGCCACTTACACCACACCAGGGCCTGTGGCACTGGCTGAGGCCACTTACACCACACCAGGGCCTGTGGCACTGGCTGAGGCCACTTACACCACACCAGGGCCTGTGGCTGCTGGCTGAGGCCACCTACACCACACCAGGGCCTTAGTTGCTATTGAGGCCAATTACACCACACAAGGGCCTGTGGCTGCTGGCTGAGGCCACCTACACCACACCAGGGCCTGTGGCTGCTGGCTGAGGCCACTTACAACACACCAGGGCCTGTGGCTCTTGCTCAGGCCACTCATATCACACCAGGCCCTGTGCTTCTGGCCGAGGCCATCTTCACCAAACCAGGCCCTGTGCTGCTTGCTGTGGCGATGTACAACACACCAGGCCCTGTGCTGGTTCCTGACGCCATCTTCAACAATCCAGGGCCTGTGCTGTTGGATAAATGCCAAACTGAGCCTTTGGGTTAGGGTATTATGCAAACATGCAGGTATGGTTATAGGATTGTCTTCGTAACTTCAGGTACTTGCCACCTAATCACTTGAATCCATAAATTGAGACATTGTGCTGGGGCCAGCAGCTTACGGCCATACCACCCTGAGCACGCCCGACCTCGTCTGATCTCGGAAGCTAAGCAGGGCTGGGCTTGGTTAGTACTTGGATGGGAGACTGCCTGGGAATACCTGGTGCTGTAAGCCTTTCATTTTCATGTCATTGAACCGCTTTTGATCCAGAGAAGGGGTGTATTAAAAGACCAAAAGCAGCTGCCCATTAATGAGGGCACATTAACGACATTGCTTTTGGCTGTTTTCCAATGTCTTGTGCTGCTAGCTGATGCAACGTACACCACACAAGGGCCTGAGGGACCGGCTGGGGCCACTTACACCACATCAGGGCCTGTGGCTGCTGGCTGAGGCCAATCACACCACACCAGGGCCTGTGGCTGCTGGCTGAGGCCACCTACACCACACCAGGGCCTTAGTTGCTATTGAGGCCAATTACACCACACCAGGGTCTGTGGCTCTTGCTCAGGCCACTTACACCACACCAGGGCCTGTGGCACTGGCTGAGGCCACTTACACCACACCAGGGCCTGTGGCTGCTGGCTGAGGCCACCTACACCACACCAGGGCCTTAGTTGCTATTGAGGCCAATTACACCACACAAGGGCCTGTGGCTGCTGGCTGAGGCCACCTACACCACACCAGGGCCTGTGGCTGCTGGCTGAGGCCACTTACACCACACCAGGGCCCTTTTGCTGCTGGCTGAGGCCACTTACACCACGCCAGTGCCTGTGGCTTCTGGCTGAGGCGACTTACACCACACCAGGGCCTGTGGCTGCTGGCTGGGGCCACTTACACCACACCAAGGCCTGTGGCTCTTGCGCAGGCCACTCACATCACACCAGGCCCTGCGCTTCTGGCCGAGGCCATCTTCACCACACCAGGGCCTGTGGCTGCTGGCTGAGGCCACCTACACCACACCAGGGCCTTAGTTGCTATTGAGGCCAATTACACCACACCAGGGTATGTGGCTCTTGCTCAGGCCACTTACACCACACCAGGGCCTTAGTTGCTATTGAGGCCAATTACACCACACCAGGGCCTGTGACACTGGCTGAGGCCACTTACACCACACCAGGGCCTGTGGCTGCTGGCTGAGGCCACCTACACCACACCAGGGCCTGTGGCTGCTGGCTGAGGCCACTTACACCACACCAGGGCCCTTTTGCTGCTGGCTGAGGCCACTTACACCACACCAGTGCCTGTGGCTTCTGTCTGAGGCGACTTACACCACACCAGGGCCTGTGGCTGCTGGCTGAGGCCAATTACACCACACCAGGGTCTGTGGCTCTTGCTCAGGCCATCTACACCACACCAGGGCCTGTGGCACTGGCTGAGGCCACTTACACCACACCAGGGCCTGTGGCTGCTGGCTGAGGCCACTTACACCACACCAGGGCCTGTGGCTGCTGGCTGAGGCCACCTACACCACACCAGGGCCTGTGGCTGCTGGCTGAGGCGACTTACACCACACCAGGGCCCTTTTGCTGCTGGCTGAGGCCACTTACACCACACCAGTGCCTGTGGCTTCTGGCTGAGGCGACTTACACCACACCAGGGCCTGTGGCTGCTGGCTGAGGCCACTTACACCACACCAAGGCCTGTGGCTCTTGCTCAGGCCACTCACATCACACCAGGCCCTGCGCTTCTGGCCGAGGCCATCTTCACCAAACCAGGCCCTGTGCTGCTTGCTGTGGCCATCTTCAACAATCCAGGGCCTGTGCTGTTGGATAAATGCCAAACTGAGCCTTTGGGTTAGGGTATTATGCAAACATGCAGGTATGGTTATAGGATTGTCTTCGTAACTTCAGGTACTTGCCACCTAATCACTTGAATCCATAAATTGAGACATTGTGCTGGGGCCAGCAGCTTACGGCCATACCACCCTGAGCACGCCTGACCTCGTCTGATCTCGGAAGCTAAGCAGGGCTGGGCTTGGTTAGTACTTGGATGGGAGACTGCCTGGGAATACCTGGTGCTGTAAGCCTTTCATTTTCATGTCATTGAACCGCTTTTGATCCAGAGAAGGGGTGTATTAAAAGACCAAAAGCAGCTGCCCATTAATGAGGGCACATTAACGACACTGCTTTTGGCTGTTTTCCAATGTCTTGTGCTGCTAGCTGATGCCACCTACACCACACCAGGGCCTGAGTGACCGGCTGGGGCCACTTACACCACATCAGGGCCTGTGGCTCTGGCTGAGGCCACTTACACCACACCAGGGCCTGTGGCTGCTGGCTGAGGCCAGTTACACCACACCAGAGCCTGTGGCTGCTGACTGAAGCCACTTACACCACACCAGGGCCTTAGTTGCTATTGAGGCCACTTACACCACACCAGGGCCTGTGGCTGCTGGCTGAGGCCACCTACACCACACCAGGGCCTGTGGCTGCTGGCTGAGGCCACTTACACCACACCAGGGCCTGTGGCTGCTGGCTGAAGCCACTTACACCACAACAGGGCCTTAGTTGCTATTGAGGCCACTTACACCACACCAGGGCCTGTGGCTGCTGGCTGAGGCCACTTACACCACACCAGTGCCTGTGGCTTCTGGCTGAGGCCACTTACACCACACCAGGGCCCTTTTGCTGCTGGCTGAGGCCACTTACACCACACCAGTGCCTGTGGCTTCTGGCTGAGGCCACTTACACCACACCAGGGCCTGTGGCTGCTGGCTGAGGCCACTTACACCACACCAGGGCCTGTGGCTCTTGCTCAGGCCACTCACATCACACCAGGCCCTGCGCTTCTGGCCGAGGCCATCTTCACCAAACCAGGCCCTGTGGTTCTTGCTCAGGCCACTTACACCACACCAGGGCCTTATTTGCTATTGAGGCCACTTACACCACACCAGGGCCTGTGGCTCTGGCTTAGGCCACTTACACCACACCAGGGCCTGTGGCACTTGCTCAGGCCACTTACACCACACCAGGGCCTGTGGCTGCTGGCTGAGGCCACTTACACCACACCAGGGCCTGTGGCTCTTGCTCAGGCCACTTACACCACACCAGGGCCTGTGGCACTGGCTGAGGCCACTTAGACCACACCAGGGCCTGTGGCTGCTGGCTGAGGCCACTCACACCACACCAGGGCCTGTGGCTGCTAGCTGAGGCCACTTACACCAAACCAGGGCCTGTGGCTGCTTGCTGAGGCCATCTTCACCAAACCAGGCTCTGTGCTGCTTGCTGTGGCCATGTAAAACACACCAGGTCCTGTGCTGGTTCTTGAGGCCATCTTCAACAATCCAGGGCCTGTGCTGTTGGATAAATGCCAAACTGAGCCTTTTGGTTAGGGTATTATGCAAACATGCAGGTATGGTTATAGGATTGTCTTCGTAACTTCAGGTACTTGCCACCTAATCACTTGAATCCATAAATTGAGACATTGTGCTGGGGCCAGCAGCTTACGGCCATACCACCCTGAGCACGCCCGACCTCGTCTGATCTCGGAAGCTAAGCAGGGCTGGGCTTGCTTAGTACTTGGATGGGAGACTGCCTGGGAATACCTGGTGCTGTAAGCCTTTCATTTTCATGTCATTGAACCGCTTTTGATCCAGAGAAGGGGTGTATTAAAAGACCAGAAGCAGCTCCCCATTAATGAGGGCACATTAACGACATTGCTTTTGGCTGTTTTCCAATGTCTTGTGCTGCTAGCTGATGCCACCTACACCACACCAGGGCCTGAGTGACCGGCTGGGGCCACTTACACCACATCAGGGCCTGTTGCTCTGGCTGAGGCCACTTACACCACACCAGGGCCTGTGGCTGCTGGCTGAGGCCACCTACACCACACCAGGGCCTTAGTTGCTATTGAGGCCAATTACACCACACCAGGGTATGTGGCTCTTGCTCAGGCGACTTACACCACACCAGGGCCTTAGTTGCTATTGAGGCCAATTACACCACACCAGGGCCTGTGGCACTGGCTGAGGCCACTTACACCACACCAGGGCCTGTGGCTGCTGGCTGAGGCCACTTACACCACACAAGGGCCTGTGGCTGCTGGCTGAGACCACTTACAACACACCAGGGCCTGTGGCTCTTGCTCAGGCCACTCACATCACACCAGGCCCTGCGCTTCTGGCCGAGGCCATCTTCACCAAACCAGGCCCTGTGCTGCTTGCTGTGGCCATGTACAACACACCAGGCCCTGTGCTGGTTCCTGAGGCCATCTTCAACAATCCAGGGCCTGTGCTGTTGGATAAATGCTAAACTGAGCCTTTGGGTTAGGGTATTATGCAAACATGAAGGTAGGGTTATAGGATTGTCTTCGTAACTTCAGGTACTTGCCACCTAATCACCTGAATCCATAAATTGAGACATTGTGCTGGGGCCAGCAGCTTACGGCCATACCACCCTGAGCACGCCCAACCTCGTCTGATCTCGGAAGCTGAGCAGGGCTGGGCTTGGTTAGTACTTGGATGGGAGCCTGCCTGGGAATACCTAGTGCTGTAAGCCTTTCATTTTCATGTCATTGAACCGCTTTTGATCCAGAGAAGGGGTGTATTAAAAGACCAAAAGCAGCTGCCCATTAATGAGGGCACATTAACGACATTGCTTTTGGCTGTTTTCCAATGTCTTGTGCTGCTAGCTGATGCCACCTACACCACACCAGGGCCTGAGTGACCGGCTGGGGCCACTTACACCACATCAGGGCCTGTGGCTGCTGGCTGAGGCCACTTACACCACACCAGGGCCTGTGGCTGCTGGCTGAGGCCACTTACACCACACCAGGGCCTGTGGCTGCTGGCTGAGGCCACTTACACCACACCAGGGCCTTAGTTGCTATTGAGGCCAATTACACCACACCATGGTCTGTGGCTCTTGCTCAGGCCACTTACACCACACCAGGGCCTGTGGCACTGGCTGAAGCCACTTACACCACACCAGGGCCTTTGGCTGCTGGCTGAGGCCACTTACACCACACAAGGGCTTGTGGCTGCTGGCTGAGGCCACCTACACCACACCAGGGCCTGTGGCTGCTGGCTGAGGCCACCTACACCACACCAGGGCCTGTGGCTCTTGCTCAGGCCACTTACACCACACCAGGGCCTGTGGCTCTTGCTCAGGCCACTTACACCACACCAGGGCCTGTGGCTCTTGCTCAGGCCACTCATATCACACCAGGGCCTGTGGCTGCTGGCTGAGGCCACTTACACCACACCAGGGCCTGTGGCTGCTGGCTGAGGCCATCTACACCACACCAGGGCCTGTGGCTGCTGGCTGAGGCGACTTACACCACACCAGGGCCCTTTTGCTGCTGGCTGAGGCCACTTACACCACACCAGTGCCTGTGGCTTCTGGCTGAGGCGACTTACACCACACCAGGGCCTGTGGCTGCTGGCTGAGGCCACTTACACCACACCAGGGCCTGTGGCTGCTGGCTTAGGCCACCTACACCACACCAGGGCCTTAGTTGCTATTGAGGCCAATTACACCACACCATGGTCTGTGGCTCTTGCTCAGGCCACTTACACCACACCAGGGCCTGTGGCACTGGCTGAGGCCACTTACACCACACCAGGGCCTGTGGCTGCTGGCTGAGGCCACTTACATCACACAAGGGCTTGTGGCTGCTGGCTGAGGCCACCTACACCACACCAGGGCCTGTGGCTGCTGGCTGAGGCCACCTACACCACACCAGGGCCTGTGGCTCTTGCTCAGGCCACTTACACCACACCAGGGCCTGTGGCTCTTGCTCAGGCCACTTACACCACACCAGGGCCTGTGGCTCTTGCTCAGGCCACTCATATCACACCAGGCCCTGTGCTTCTGGCTGAGGCCATCTTCACCAAACCAGGCCCTGTGCTGCTTGCTGTGGCCATGTACAACACACCAGGCCCTGTGCTGTTTCCTGAGGCCATCTTCAACAATCCAGGGCCTGTGCTGTTGGATAAATGCCAAACTGAGCCTTTGGGTTAGGGTATTATGCAAACATGCAGGTATGGTTATAGGATTGTCTTCGTAACTTCAGGTACTTGCCACCTAATCACTTGAATCCATAAATTGAGACATTGTGCTGGGCCCAGCAGCTTACGGCCATACCACCCTGAGCACGCCCGACCTCGTCTGATCTCGGAAGCTAAGCAGGGCTGGGCTTGGTTAGTACTTGGATGGGAGACTGCCTGGGAATACCTGGTGCTGTAAGCCTTTCATTTTCATGTCATTGAACCGCTTTTGATCCAGAGAAGGGGTGTATTAAAAGACCAAAAGCAGCTGCCCATTAATAAGGGCACATTAATCACATTGCTTTTGGCTCTTTTCCAATGTCTTGTGCTGCTAGCTGATGCCACCTACACCACACCAGGGCCTGAGTGACCGGCTGGGGCCACTTACACCACATCAGGGCCTGTGGCTCTGGCTGAGGCCACTTACACCACACCAGGGCCTGTGGCTGCTGGCTGAGGCCACTTACACCACACCAGGGCCTGTGGCTGCTGGCTGAGGCCACTTACACCACACCAGGGCCTTAGTTGCTATTGAGGCCAATTACACCACACCATGGTCTGTGGCTCTTGCTCAGGCCACTTACACCACACCAGGGCCTGTGGCACTGGCTGAGGCCACTTACACCACACCAGGGCCTTATTTGCTATTGAGGCCACTTACACCACACCAGGGCCTGTGGCACTGGCTGAGGCCACTTAGACCACACCAGGGCCTGTGGCTGCTGGCTGAGGCCACTTACACCACACCAGGGCCTGTGGCTGCTGGCTGAGGCCACCTACACCACACCAGGGCCTGTGGCTCTTGCTCAGGCCACTTACACCACACCAGGGCCTGTGGCTCTTGCTCAGGCCACTCATATCACACCAGGCTCTGTGCTTCTGGCTGAGGCCACTTAGACCACACCAGGGCCTGTGGCTGCTGGCTGAGGCCACTTACACCACACCAGGGCCTGTGGCTGCTGGCTGAGGCCATCTACACCACACCAGGGCCTGTGGCTGCTGGCTGAGGCGACTTACACCACACCAGGGCCCTTTTGCTGCTGGCTGAGGCCACTTACACCACACCAGTGCCTGTGGCTTCTGGCTGAGGCGACTTACACCACACCAGGGCCTGTGGCTGCTGGCTGAGGCCACTTACACCACACCAGGGCCTGTGGCTCTTGCTCAGGCCACTCACATCACACCAGGCCCTGCGCTTCTGGCCGAGGCCATCTTCACCAAACCAGGCCCTGTGGCTCTTGCTCAGGCCACTTACACCACACCAGGGCCTGTGGCTCTGGCTTAGGCCACTTACACCACACCAGGGCCTGTGGCACTTGCTCAGGCCACTTACACCACACCAGGGCCTGTGGCTGCTGGCTGAGGCCACTTACACCACACCAGGGCCTGTGGCTCTTACTCAGGCCACTTACACCACACCAGGGCCTGTGGCACTGGCTGAGGCCACTTAGACCACACCAGGGCCTGTGGCTGCTGGCTGAGGCCACTTACACCACACCAGGGCCTGTGGCTGCTGGCTGAGGCCACTTACACCAAACCAGGGCCTGTGGCTGCTTGCTGAGGCCATCTTCACCAAACCAGGCCCTGTGCTGCTTGCTGTGGCCATGTAAAACACACCAGGTCCTGTGCTGGTTCTTGAGGCCATCTTCAACAATCCAGGGCCTGTGCTGTTGGATAAATGCCAAACTGAGCCTTTGGGTTAGGGTATTATGCAAACATGCAGGTATGGTTATAGGATTGTCTTCGTAACTTCAGGTACTTGCCACCTAATCACTTGAATCCATAAATTGAGACATTGTGCTGGGGCCAGCAGCTTACGGCCATACCACCCTGAGCACGCCCGACCTCGTCTGATCTCGGAAGCTAAGCAGGGCTGGGCTTGGTTAGTACTTGGATGGGAGACTGCCTGGGAATACCTGGTGCTGTAAGCCTTTCATTTTCATGTCATTGAACTGCTTTTGATCCAGAGAAGGGGTGTATTAAAAGACCAAAAGCAGCTCCCCATTAATGAGGGCACATTAACGACATTGCTTTTGGCTGTTTTCCAATGTCTTGTGCTGCTAGCTGATGCCACCTACACCACACCACGGCCTTATTTGCTGGCTGAGGCCACATACACCAAACCAGGGCCTTAGTTGCTATTGAGGCCACTTACACCACACCAGGGCCTTAGTTGCTATTGAGGCCAATTACACCACACCAGGGTCTGTGGCTCTTGCTCAGGCCACTTACACCACACCAGGGCCTGTGGCTGCTGGCTGAGGCCACCTACACCACACCAGGGCCCTTTTGCTGCTGGCTGAGGCCACTTACACCACACCAGGGCCTGTGGCTGCTGGCTGAGGCCACCTACACCACACCAGGGTCTGTGGCTCTTGCTCAGGCCACTTACACCACACCAGGGCCGGTGGCACTGGCTGAGGCCACCTACACCACACCAGGGCCTTAGTTGCTATTGAGGCCAATTACACCACACAAGGGCCTGTGGCTGCTGGCTGAGGCCACCTACACCACACCAGGGCCTGTGGCTGCTGGCTGAGGCCACTTACACCACACCAGGGCCCTTTTGCTGCTGGCTGAGGCCACTTACACCACACCAGTGCCTGTGGCTTCTGGCTGAGGCGACTTACACCACACCAGGGCCTGTGGCTGCTGGCTGAGGCCACTTACACCACACCAAGGCCTGTGGCTCTTGCGCAGGCCACTCACATCACACCAGGCCCTGCGCTTCTGGCCGAGGCCATCTTCACCAAACCAGGCCCTGTGCTGCTTGCTGTGGCCATGTACAACACACCAGGCCCTGTGCTGGTTCCTGAGGCCATCTTCAACAATCCAGGGCCTGTGCTGTTGGATAAATGCCAAACTGAGCCTTTGGGTTAGGGTATTATGCAAACATGCAGGTATGGTTATAGGATTGTCTTCGTAACTTCAGGTACTTGCCACCTAATCACTTGAATCCATAAATTGAGACATTGTGCTGGAGCCAGCAGCTTACGGCCATACCACCCTGAGCACGCCCGACCTCGTCTGATCTCGGAAGCTAAGCAGGGCTGGGCTTGGTTAGTACTTGGATGGGAGACTTCCTGGGAATACCTGGTGCTGTAAGCCTTTCATTTTCATGTCATTGAACCGCTTTTGATCCAGAGAAGGGGTGTATTAAAAGACCAAAAGCAGCTGCCCATTGATGAGGGCACATTAACGACACTGCTTTTGGCTCTTTTCCAATGTCTTGTGCTGCTAGCTGATGCCACCTACACCACACTAGGGCCTGAGTGACCGGCTGGGGCCACTTACACCACATCAGGGCCTGTGGCTCTGGCTGAGGCCACTTACACCACACCAGGGCCTGTGGCTGCTGGCTGAGGCCAGTTACACCACACCAGAGCCTGTGGCTGCTGGCTGAAGCCACTTACACCACACCAGGGCCTTAGTTGCTATTGAGGCCACTTACACCACACCAGGGCCTGTGGCTGCTGGCTGAGGCCACTTACACCACACCAGTGCCTGTGGCTTCTGGCTGAGGCGACTTACACCACATCAGGGCCTGTGGCTGCTGGCTGAGGCCACTTACACCACACCAGGGCCTGTGGCTCTTGCTCAGGCCACTCACATCACACCAGGCCCTGCGCTTCTGGCCGAGGCCATCTTCACCAAACCAGGCCCTGTGGTTCTTGCTCAGGCCACTTACACCACACCAGGGCCTGTGGCTCTGGCTTAGGCCAATTACACCACACCAGGGTCTGTGGCTCTTGCTGAGGCCACTTACACCACACCAGGGCCTGTGGCTGCTGGCTGAGACCACCTACACCACACCAGGGCCTGTGGCTGCTTGCTGAGGCGACTTACACCACACCAGGGCCTGTTGCTGCTGGCTGAGACCACTTACACCACCCCAGTGCCTGTGGCTTCTGGCTGAGGCGACTTACACCACACCAGGGCCTGTTGCTGCTGGCTGAGGCCACTTACACCACACCAGGGCCTGTGGCTGCTGGCTCAGGCCACTCATATCAAACCAGGTCCTGTGCTTCTGGCCGAGGCCATCTTCACCAAACCAGGCCCTGTGCTGCTAGCTGAGGCGACTTACACCACATCAGGGCCTGTGGCTCTGGCTGAGGCCACTTACACCACACCAGGGCCTGTGGCTGCTGGCTGAGGCCAGTTACACCACACCAGGGCCTGTGGCTGCTGGCTGAGGCCACATACACCACACCAGGGCCTTAGTTGCTATTGAGGCCAATTACACCACACCAGGGTCTGTGGCTCTTGCTCAGGCCACTCACATCACACCAGGCCCTGCGCTTCTGGCCACTTACACCACACCAGGGCCTGTGGCTGCTGGCTGAGGCCACTTACACCATACCAGGGCCTGTGGCTGTTGGCTGAGGCCACTTACACCACACCAGGGCCTTAGTTGCTATTGAGGCCACTTACACCACACCAGGGCCTGTGGCTCTGGCTGAGTCCACTTACACCACACCAGGGCCTTATTTGCTATTCAGGCCAGTTACACCACACCAGGGCCTGTGGCTCTGGCTCAGGCCACTTACACCACACCAGGGCCTGTGGCTGCTGGCTGATTCCACTTACACCACACCAGGGCCTGTGGCTCTTGCTCAGGCCACTCATATCACACCAGGCCCTGTGCTTCTGGCTGAGGCCATCTTCACCAAACCAGGCCCTGTGCTGCTTGCTGTGGCCATGTACAACACACCAGGCCCTGTGCTGGTTCCTGAGGCCATCTTCAACAATCCAGGGCCTGTGCTGTTGGATAAATGCCAAACTGAGCCTTTGGGTTAGGGTATTATGCAAACATGCAGGTATGGTTATAGGATTGTCTTCGTAACTTCAGGTACTTGCCACCTAATCACTTGAATCCATAAATTGAGACATTGTGCTGGGGCCAGCAGCTTACGGCCATACCACCCTAAGCACGCCCGACCTCCTCTGATCTCGGAAGCTAAGCAGGGCTGGGCTTGCTTAGTACTTGGATGGGAGACTGCCTGGGAATACCTGGTGCTGTAAGCCTTTCATTTTCATGTCATTGAACCGCTTTTGATCCAGAGAAGGGGTGTATTAAAAGACCAAAAGCAGCTCCCCATTAATGAGGGCACATTAACGACATTGCTTTTGGCTCTTTTCCAATGTCTTGTGCTGCTAGCTGATGCCACCTACACCACACCAGGGCCTGAGTGACCGGCTGGGGCCACTTACACCACATCAGGGCCTGTTGCTCTGGCTGAGGCCAGTTACACCACAACAGGGCCTGTGGCTGCTGGCTGAGGCCACATACACCACACCAGGGCCTTAGTTGCTATTGAGGCCATTTACACCACACCAGGGTCTGTGGCTCTTGCTCAGGCCACTTACACCACACCAGGGCCTGTGGCACTGGCTCAGGCCGCTTAGACCACACCAGGGCCTGTGGCTGCTGGCTGAGGCGACTTACACCACACCAGGGCCTGTTGCTGCTGGCTGAGGCCACTTACACCACACCAGGGACTGTGGCTTCTGGCTGAGGTGACTTACACCACACCAGGGCCTGTGGCTGCTGGCTGAGGCCACTTACACCACACCAGGGCCTGTGGCTCTTGCTCAGGCCACTTACACCACACCAGGGCCTGTGGCTCTTGCTCAGGCCACTCACATCACACCAGGCCCTGCTCTTCTGGCCGAGGCCATCTTCACCAAACCAGGCCCTGTGCTGCTAGCTGTGGCCATGTACAACACACCAGGCCCTGTGCTGGTTCCTGAGGCCATCTTCAACAATCCAGGGCCTGTGCTGTTGGATAAATGCTAAACTGAGCCTTTGGGTTAGGGTATTATGCAAACATGCAGGTATGGTTATAGGATTGTCTTCGAAACTTCAGGTACTTGCCACCTAATCACTTGAATCCATAAATTGAGACATTGTGCTGGAGCCAGCAGCTTACGGCCATACCACCCTGAGCACGCCTGACCTCGTCTGATCTCGGAAGCTAAGCAGGGCTGGGCTTGGTTAGTACTTGGATGGGAGACTGCCTGGGAATACCTGGTGCTGTAAGCCTTTCATGTCATTGAACCGCTTTTGATCCAGAGAAGGGGTGTATTAAAAGACCAAAAGCAGCTGCCCATTAATGAGGGCACATTAACGACACTGCTTTTGGCTCTTTTCCAATGTCTTGTGCTGCTAGCTGATGCAACCTACACCACACAAGGGCCTGAGTGACCGGCTGGGGCCACTTACACCACATCAGGGCCTGTGGCTCTGGCTGAGGCCACTTTCACCACACCAGGGCCTGTGGCTGCTGGCTGAGGCCACCTACACCACACCAGGGCATTAGTTGCTATTGAGGCCAATTACACCACACCAGGGTCTGTGGCTCTTGCTCAGGCCACTTACACCACACCAGGGCCTGTGGCTCTTGCTCAGGCCACTTACACCACACCAGGGCCTGTGGCTGCTGGCTGAGGCCACCTACACCACACCAGGGCATTAGTTGCTATTGAGGCCAATTACACCACACCAGGGTCTGTGGCTCTTGCTCAGGCCACTTACACCACACCAGGGCCTGTGGCTCTTGCTCAGGCCACTTACACCACACCAGGGCCTGTGGCACTGGCTGAGGCCACTTACACCACACCAGGGCCTGTGGCTGCTGGCTGAGGCCACTTACACCACACCAGGGCCTGTGGCTGCTGGCTGAGGCCACTTACACCACACCAGGGCCTGTGGCTTCTGGCTGAGGCCACCTACACCACACCAGGGCCTGTGGCTGCTGGCTGAGGCGACTTACACCACACCAGGGCCCTTTTGCTGCTGGCTGAGGCCACTTACACCACACCAGTGCCTGTGGCTTCTGTCTGAGGCGACTTACACCACACCAGGGCCTGTGGCTGCTGGCTGAGGCCAATTACACCACACCAGGGTCTGTGGCTCTTGCTCAGGCCACTTACACCACACCAGGGCCTGTGGCACTGGCTGAGGCCACTTACACCACACCAGGGCCTGTGGCTGCTGGCTGAGGCCACTTACACCACACCAGGGCCTGTGGCTGCTGGCTGAGGCCACTTACACCACACCAGGGCCTGTGGCTGCTGGCTGAGGCCATCTACACCACACCAGGGCCTGTGGCTGCTGGCTGAGGCGACTTACACCACACCAGGGCCCTTTTGCTGCTGGCTGAGGCCACTTACACCACACCAGTGCCTGTGGCACTGGCTGAGGCCACTTACACCACACCAGGGCCTGTGGCTGCTGGCTGAGGCCAATTACACCACACCAGGGTCTGTGGCTCTTGCTCAGGCCACTTACACCACACCAGGGCCTATGGCACTGGCTGAGGCAACTTACACCACACCA
Source organism: Aulonocara stuartgranti (assembly GCF_965226115.1). Taxonomy (NCBI): domain Eukaryota; kingdom Metazoa; phylum Chordata; class Actinopteri; order Cichliformes; family Cichlidae; genus Aulonocara; species Aulonocara stuartgranti. The sequence goes on along the minus strand of NC_138941.1, from coordinate 21,650,795 downwards.
GGGCCTGTGGCTGCTGGCTGAGGCCACTTACACCACACCAGGGCCTGTGGCTGCTGGCTGAGGCCACTTACACCACACCAGGGCCTGTGGCTGCTGGCTGAGGCCACCTACACCACACCAGGGCCTGTGGCTGCTGGCTGAGGCGACTTACACCACACCAGGGCCCTTTTGCTGCTGGCTGAGGCCACTTACACCACACCAGTGCCTGTGGCTTCTGGCTGAGGCGACTTACACCACACCAGGGCCTGTGGCTGCTGGCTGAGGCCACTTACACCACACCAAGGCCTGTGGCTCTTGCTCAGGCCATCTTCACCAAACCAGGGCCTGAGTGACCGGCTGGGGCCACTTACACCACACCAGGGCCTGTGGCTCTTGCTCAGGCCACTCATATCACACCAGGCCCTGTGCTTCTGGCCGAGGCCATCTTCACCAAACCAGGCCCTGTGCTGCTAGCTGTGGCCATGTACAACACACCAGGCCCTGTGCTGGTTCCTGAGGCCATCTTCAACAATCCAGGGCCTGTGCTGTTGGATAAATGCCAAACTGAGCCTTTGGGTTAGGGTATTATGCAAACATGCAGGTATGGTTATAGGATTGTCTTCGTAACTTCAGGTACTTGCCACCTAATCACTTGAATCCATAAATTGAGTCATTGTGCTGGGGCCAGCAGCTTACGGCCATACCACCCTGAGCACGCCCGACCTCGTCTGATCTCGGAAGCTAAGCAGGGCTGGGCTTGGTTAGTACTTGGATGGGAGACTGCCTGGGAATACCTGGTGCTGTAAGCCTTTCATTTTCATGTCATTGAACCGCTTTTGATCCAGAGAAGGGGTGTATTAAAAGACCAAAAGCCCATTAATGAGGGCACATTAACGACATTGCTTTTGGCTCTTTTCCAATGTCTTGTGCTGCTAGCTGATGCCACCTACACCACACCAGGGCCTGAGTGACCGGCTGGGGCCACTTACACCACATCAGGGCCTGTGGCTCTGGCTGAGGCCACTTACACCACACCAGGGCCTGTGGCTGCTGGCTGAGGCCACCTACACCACACCAGGGCCTTAGTTGCTATTGAGGCCAATTACACCACACCAGGGTCTGTGGCTCTTGCTCAGGCCACTTACACCACACCAGGCCTGTGGCACTTGCTCAGGCCACTTACACCACACCAGGGCCTGTGGCTGCTGGCTGAGGCCACTTACACCACACCAGGGCCTGTGGCTGCTGGCTGAGGCCACCTACACCACACCAGGGCATTAGTTGCTATTGAGGCCAATTACACCACACCAGGGTCTGTGGCTCTTGCTCAGGCCACTTACACCACACCAGGGCCTGTGGCTCTTGCTCAGGCCACTTACACCACACCAGGGCCTGTGGCTGCTGGCTGAGGCCACCTACACCACACCAGGGCCTGTGGCTGCTGGCTGAGGCCACTTACACCACACCAGTGCCTGTGGCTTCTGGCTGAGGCGACTTACACCACACCAGGGCCTGTGGCTCTTGCTCAGGCCACTTACACCACACCAGGGCCTGTGGCTCTTGCTCAGGCCACTTACACCACACCAGGGCCTGTGGCTCTTGCTCAGGCCACTCATATCACACCAGGCCCTGTGCTTCTGGCTGAGGCCACTTAGACCACACCAGGGCCTGTGGCTGCTGGCTGAGGCCACTTACACCACACCAGGGCCTGTGGCTGCTGGCTGAGGCCATCTACACCACACCAGGGCCTGTGGCTGCTGGCTGAGGCGACTTACACCACACCAGGGCCCTTTTGCTGCTGGCTGAGGCCACTTACACCACACCAGTGCCTGTGGCTTCTGGCTGAGGCGACTTACACCACACCAGGGCCTGTGGCTGCTGGCTGAGGCCACTTACACCACACCAGGGCCTGTGGCTGCTGGCTGAAGCCACTTACACCACACCAGGGCCTTAGTTGCTATTGAGGCCACTTACACCACACCAGGGCCTGTGGCTGCTGGCTGAGGCCACCTACACCACACCAGGGCCCTTTTGCTGCTGGCTGAGGCCACTTACACCACACCAGGGCCTTAGTTGCTATTGAGGCCAATTACACCACACCATGGTCTGTGGCTCTTGCTCAGACCACTTACACCACACCAGGGCCTGTGGCACTGGCTGAGGCCACTTACACCACACCAGGGCCTGTGGCTGCTGGCTGAGGCCACTTACACCACACAAGGGTTTGTGGCTGCTGGCTGAGGCCACCTACACCACACCAGGGCCTGTGGCTGCTGGCTGAGGCCACCTACACCACACCAGGGCCTGTGGCTGCTGGCTGAGGCCACTTACACCACACCAGGGCCTTAGTTGCTATTGAGGCCAATTACACCACACCATGGTCTGTGGCTCTTGCTCAGGCCACTTACACCACACCAGGGCCTGTGGCTGCTGGCTGAGGCCACTTACACCACACCAGGGCCTGTGGCTGCTGGCTGAGACCACCTACACCACACCAGGGCCTGTGGCTGCTTGCTGAGGCGACTTACACCACACCAGGGCCTGTTGCTGCTGGCTGAGGCCACTTACACCACACCAGTGCCTGTGGCTTCTGGCTGAGGTGACTTACACCACACCAGGGCCTGTTGCTGCTGGCTGAGGCCACTTACACCACACCAGGGCCTGTGGCTGCTGGCTCAGGCCACTCATATCAAACCAGGTCCTGTGCTTCTGGCCGAGGCCATCTTCACCAAACCAGGCCCTGTGCTGCTAGCTGAGGCGACTTACACCACATCAGGGCCTGTGGCTCTGGCTGAGGCCACTTACACCACACCAGGGCCTGTGGCTGCTGGCTGAGGCCAGTTACACCACACCAGGGCCTGTGGCTGCTGGCTGAGGCCACATACACCACACCAGGGCCTGTGGCTCTTGCTCAGGCCACTCACATCACACCAGGCCCTGCGCTTCTGGCCACTTACACCACACCAGGGCCTGTGGCTGCTGGCTGAGGCCACTTACACCATACCAGGGCCTGTGGCTGTTGGCTGAGGCCACTTACACCAAACCAGGCCCTGTGCTGCTTGCTGTGGCCATGTAAAACACACCAGGTCCTGTGCTGGTTCTTGAGGCCATCTTCAACAATCCAGGGCCTGTGCTGTTGGATAAATGCCAAACTGAGCCTTTTGGTTAGGGTATTATGCAAACATGCAGGTATGGTTATAGGATTGTCTTCGTAACTTCAGGTACTTGCCACCTAATCACTTGAATCCATAAATTGAGACATTGTGCTGGGGCCATCAGCTTACGGCCATACCACCCTGAGCACGTCTGATCTCGGAAGCTAAGCAGGGCTGGGCTTGGTTAGTACTTGGATGGGAGACTGCCTGGGAATACCTGGTGCTGTAAGCCTTTCATTTTCATGTCATTGAACCGCTTTTGATCCAGAGAAGGGGTGTATTAAAAGACCAAAAGCATCTGCCCATTAATGAGGGCACATTAACGACATTGCTTTTGGCTCTTTTCCAATGTCTTGTGCTGCTAGCTGATGCAACCTACACCACACAAGGGCCTGAGGGACCGGCTGGGGCCACTTACACCACATCAGGGCCTGTGGCTGCTGGCTGAGGCCACTTACACCACACCAGGGCCTGTGGCTGCTGGCTGAGGCCACTTACACCACACCAGGGCCTTAGTTGCTATTGAGGCCAATTACACCACACCAGGGCCTGTGTCACTGGCTGAGGCCACTTACACCACACAAGGGCCTGTGGCTGCTGGCTGAGGCCACCTACACCACACCAGGGCCTGTGGCTGCTGGCTGAGGCCACTTACACCACACCAGGGCCCTTTTGCTGCTGGCTGAGGCCACTTACACCACACCAGTGCCTGTGGCTTCTGGCTGAGGCGACTTACACCACACCAGGGCCTGTGGCTGCTGGCTGAGGCCACTTACACCACACCAGGGTCTGTGGCTCTTGCTCAGGCCACTTACACCACACCAGGGCCTGTGGCTCTTGCTCAGGCCACTTACACCACACCAGGGCCTGTGGCTGCTGGCTGAGGCCACTTACACCACACCAGGGCCTTATTTGCTATTGAGGCCACTTACACCACACCAGGGCCTGTGGCTCTTGCTCAGGCCACTCACATCACACCAGGCCCTGCGCTTCTGGCCGAGGCCATCTTCACCAAACCAGGCCCTGTGCTGCTAGCTGTGGCCATGTACAACACACCAGGCCCTGTGCTGGTTCCTGAGGCCATCTTCAACAATCCAGGGCCTGTGCTGTTGGATAAATGCTAAACTGAGCCTTTGGGTTAGGGTATTATGCAAACATGAAGGTAGGGTTATAGGATTGTCTTCGTAACTTCAGGTACTTGCCACCTAATCACCTGAATCCATAAATTGAGACATTGTGCTGGGGCCAGCAGCTTACGGCCATACCACCCTGAGCACGCCCGACCTCGTCTGATCTCGGAAGCTAAGCAGGGCATACTGGGAATACCTGGTGCTGTAAGCCTTTCATTTTCATGTCATTGAACCGCTTTTGATCCAGAGAAGGGGTGTATTAAAAGACCAAAAGCAGCTGCCCATTAATGAGGGCACATTAACGACATTGCTTTTGGCTGTTTTCCAATGTCTTGTGCTGCTAGCTGATGCCACCTACACCACACCAGGGCCTGAGTGACCGGCTGGGGCCACTTACACCACATCAGGGCCTGTGGCTCTGGCTGAGGCCACTTACACCACACCAGGGCCTGTGGCTGCTGGCTGAGGCCACTTACACCACACCAGGGCCTGTGGCTGCTGGCTGAGGCCACTTACACCACACCAGGGCCTTAGTTGCTATTGAGGCCAATTACACCACACCATGGTCTGTGGCTCTTGCTCAGGCCACTTACACCACACCAGGGCCTGTGGCACTGGCTGAGGCCACTTACACCACACCAGGGCCTGTGGCTGCTGGCTGAGGCCACTTACACCACACAAGGGCTTGTGGCTGCTGGCTGAGGCCACCTACACCACACCAGGGCCTGTGGCTGCTGGCTGAGGCCACCTACACCACACCAGGGCCTGTGGCTCTTGCTCAGGCCACTTACACCACACCAGGGCCTGTGGCTCTTGCTCAGGCCACTTACACCACACCAGGGCCTGTGGCTCTTGCTCAGGCCACTCATATCACACCAGGCCCTGTGCTTCTGGCTGAGGCCACTTAGACCACACCAGGGCCTGTGGCTGCTGGCTGAGGCCACTTACACCACACCAGGGCCTGTGGCTCTTGCTCAGGCCACTTACACCACACCAGGGCCTGTGGCTGCTGGCTGAGGCCACTTACACCACACCAGGGCCTTATTTGCTATTGAGGCCACTTACACCACACCAGGGCCTGTGGCTCTTGCTCAGGCCACTCATATCACACCAGGCCCTGTGCTTCTGGCTGAGGCCACTTAGACCACACCAGGGCCTGTGGCTGCTGGCTGAGGCCACTTACACCACACCAGGGCCTGTGGCTCTTGCTCAGGCCACTTACACCACACCAGGGCCTGTGGCTGCTGGCTGAGGCCACTTACACCACACCAGGGCCTGTGGCTGCTGGCTGAGGCCACTTACACCACACCAAGGCCTGTGGCTCTTGCTCAGGCCACTCACATCACACCAGGCCCTGCGCTTCTGGCCGAGGCCATCTTCACCAAACCAGGCCCTGTGCTCCTTGCTGTGGCCATGTACAACACACCAGGCCCTGTGCTGGTTCCTGAGGCCATCTTCAACAATCCAGGGCCTGTGCTGTTGGATAAATGCCAAACTGAGCCTTTGGGTTAGGGTATTATGCAAACATGCAGGTATGGTTATAGCATTGTCTTCGTAACTTCAGGTACTTGCCACCTAATCACTTGAATCCATAAATTGAGACATTGTGCTGGAGCCAGCAGCTTACGGCCATACCACCCTGAGCACGCCCGACCTCGTCTGATCTCGGAAGCTAAGCAGGGCTGGGCTTGGTTAGTACTTGGATGGGAGACTGCCTGGGAATACCTGGTGCTGTAAGCCTTTGATTTTCATGTCATTGAACCGCTTTTGATCCAGAGAAGGGGTGTATTAAAAGACCAAAAGCAGCTGCCCATTAATGAGGGCACATTAACGACATTGCTTTTGGCTCTTTTCCAATGTCTTGTGCTGCTAGCTGATGCAACCTACACCACACAAGGGCCTGAGTGACCGGCTGGGGACACTTACACCACATCAGGGCCTGTGGCTCTGGCTGAGGCCACTTTCACCACACCAGGGCCTGTGGCTGCTGGCTGAGGCCACCTACACCACACCAGGGCATTAGTTGCTATTGAGGCCAATTACACCACACCAGGGTCTGTGGCTCTTGCTCAGGCCACTTACACCACACCAGGGCCTGTGGCTCTTGCTCAGGCCACTTACACCACACCAGGGCCTGTGGCTGCTGGCTGAGGCCACCTACACCACACCAGGGCATTAGTTGCTATTGAGGCCAATTACACCACACCAGGGTCTGTGGCTCTTGCTCAGGCCACTTACACCACACCAGGGCCTGTGGCTCTTGCTCAGGCCACTTACACCACACCAGGGCCTGTGGCACTGGCTGAGGCCACTTACACCACACCAGGGCCTGTGGCTGCTGGCTGAGGCCACTTACACCACACCAGGGCCTGTGGCTGCTGGCTGAGGCCACTTACACCACACCAGTGCCTGTGGCTTCTGGCTGAGGCGACTTACACCACACCAGGGCCTGTGGCTCTTGCTCAGGCCACTTACACCACACCAGGGCCTGTGGCTCTTGCTCAGGCCACTTACACCACACCAGGGCCTGTGGCTCTTGCTCAGGCCACTCATATCACACCAGGCCCTGTGCTTCTGGCTGAGGCCACTTAGACCACACCAGGGCCTGTGGCTGCTGGCTGAGGCCACTTACACCACACCAGGGCCTGTGGCTGCTGGCTGAGGCCATCTACACCACACCAGGGCCTGTGGCTGCTGGCTGAGGCGACTTACACCACACCAGGGCCCTTTTGCTGCTGGCTGAGGCCACTTACACCACACCAGTGCCTGTGGCTTCTGGCTGAGGCGACTTACACCACACCAGGGCCTGTGGCTGCTGGCTGAGGCCACTTACACCACACCAGGGCCTGTGGCTCTTGCTCAGGCCACTCAGATCACACCAGGCCCTGCGCTTCTGGCCGAGGCCATCTTCACCAAACCAGGCCCTGTGGCTCTTGCTCAGGCCACTTACACCACACCAGGGCCTGTGGCTCTGGCTTAGGCCACTTACACCACACCAGGGCCTGTGGCACTTGCTCAGGCCACTTACACCACACCAGGGCCTGTGGCTGCTGGCTGAGGCCACTTACACCACACCAGGGCCTGTGGCTCTTACTCAGGCCACTTACACCACACCAGGGCCTGTGGCACTGGCTGAGGCCACTTACACCACACCAGGGCCTGTGGCTGCTGGCTGAGGCCACCTACACCACACCAGGGCCTGTGGCTGCTGGCTGAGGCCACTTACACCACACCAGGGCCTGTGGCTGCTGGCTGAAGCCACTTACACCACACCAGGGCCTTAGTTGCTATTGAGGCCAGTTACACCACACCAGGGCCTGTGGCTGCTGGCTGAGGCCACCTACACCACACCAGGGCCCTTTTGCTGCTGGCTGAGACCACTTACACCACACCAGGGCCTTAGTTGCTATTGAGGCCAATTACACCACACCATGGTCTGTGGCTCTTGCTCAGGCCACTTACACCACACCAGGGCCTGTGGCACTGGCTGAGGCCACTTACACCACACCAGGGCCTGTGGCTGCTGGCTGAGGCCACTTACACCACACAAGGGTTTGTGGCTGCTGGCTGAGGCCACCTACACCACACCAGGGCCTGTGGCTGCTGGCTGAGGCCACCTACACCACACCAGGGCCTGTGGCTGCTGGCTGAGGCCACTTACACCACACCAGGGCCTTAGTTGCTATTGAGGCCAATTACACCACACCATGGTCTGTGGCTCTTGCTCAGGCCACTTACACCACACCAGGGCCTGTGGCTGCTGGCTGAGGCCACTTACACCACACCAGGGCCTGTGGCTGCTGGCTGAGACCACCTACACCACACCAGGGCCTGTGGCTGCTTGCTGAGGCGACTTACACCACACCAGGGCCTGTTGCTGCTGGCTGAGGCCACTTACACCACACCAGTGCCTGTGGCTTCTGGCTGAGGTGACTTACACCACACCAGGGCCTGTTGCTGCTGGCTGAGGCCACTTACACCACACCAGGGCCTGTGGCTGCTGGCTCAGGCCACTCATATTAAACCAGGTCCTGTGCTTCTGGCCGAGGCCATCTTCACCAAACCAGGCCCTGTGCTGCTAGCTGAGGCGACTTACACCACATCAGGGCCTGTGGCTCTGGCTGAGGCCACTTACACCACACCAGGGCCTGTGGCTGCTGGCTGAGGCCAGTTACACCACACCAGGGCCTGTGGCTGCTGGCTGAGGCCACATACACCACACCAGGGCCTTAGTTGCTATTGAGGCCAATTACACCACACCAGGGTCTGTGGCTCTTGCTCAGGCCACTTACACCACACCAGGGCCTGAGTGACCGGCTGGGGCCACTTACACCACATCAGGGCCTGTTGCTCTGGCTGAGGCCAGTTACACCACAACAGGGCCTGTGGCTGCTGGCTGAGGCCACATACACCACACCAGGGCCTTAGTTGCTATTGAGGCCATTTACACCACACCAGGGTCTGTGGCTCTTGCTCAGGCCACTTACACCACACCAGGGCCTGTGGCTGCTGGCTGAGGCCACTTACACCATACCAGGGCCTGTGGCTGTTGGCTGAGGCCACTTACACCAAACCAGGCCCTGTGCTGCTTGCTGTGGCCATGTAAAACACACCAGGTCCTGTGCTGGTTCTTGAGGCCATCTTCAACAATCCAGGGCCTGTGGCTGCTGGCTGAGGCCACTTACACCACACCAGTGCCTGTGGCTTCTGGCTGAGGCGACTTACACCACACCAGGGCCTGTGGCTGCTGGCTGAGGCCACTTACACCACACCAGGGCCTGTGGCTGCTGGCTGAGGCCACCTACACCACACCAGGGCATTAGTTGCTATTGAGGCCAATTACACCACACCAGGGTCTGTGGCTCTTGCTCAGGCCACTTACACCACACCAGGGCCTGTGGCTCTTGCTCAGGCCACTTACACCACACCAGGGCCTGTGGCTGCTGGCTGAGGCCACTTACACCACACCAGGGCCTTATTTGCTATTGAGGCCACTTACACCACACCAGGGCCTGTGGCTCTTGCTCAGGCCACTCACATCACACCAGGCCCTGCGCTTCTGGCCGAGGCCATCTTCACCAAACCAGGCCCTGTGCTGCTAGCTGTGGCCATGTACAACACACCAGGCCCTGTGCTGGTTCCTGAGGCCATCTTCAACAATCCAGGGCCTGTGCTGTTGGATAAATGCTAAACTGAGCCTTTGGGTTAGGGTATTATGCAAACATGAAGGTAGGGTTATAGGATTGTCTTCGTAACTTCAGGTACTTGCCACCTAATCACCTGAATCCATAAATTGAGACATTGTGCTGGGGCCAGCAGCTTACGGCCATACCACCCTGAGCACGCCCGACCTCGTCTGATCTCGGAAGCTGAGCAGGGCTGGGCTTGGTTAGTACTTGGATGGGAGACTGCCTGGGAATACCTGGTGCTGTAAGCCTTTCATTTTCATGTCATTGAACCGCTTTTGATCCAGAGAAGGGGTGTATTAAAAGACCAAAAGCAGCTGCCCATTAATGAGGGCACATTAACGACATTGCTTTTGGCTGTTTTCCAATGTCTTGTGCTGCTAGCTGATGCCACCTACACCACACCAGGGCCTGAGTGACCGGCTGGGGCCACTTACACCACATCAGGGCCTGTGGCTCTGGCTGAGGCCACTTACACCACACCAGGGCCTGTGGCTGCTGGCTGAGGCCACTTACACCACACCAGGGCCTTAGTTGCTATTGAGGCCAATTACACCACACCAGGGTCTGTGGCTCTTGCTCAGGCCACTTACACCACACCAGGGCCTGTGGCTCTTGCTCAGGCCACTTACACCACACCAGGGCCTGTGGCTCTTGCTCAGGCCACTCATATCACACCAGGCCCTGTGCTTCTGGCTGAGGCCACTTAGACCACACCAGGGCCTGTGGCTGCTGGCTGAGGCCACTTACACCACACCAGGGCCTGTGGCTGCTGGCTGAGGCCATCTACACCACACCAGGGCCTGTGGCTGCTGGCTGAGGCGACTTACACCACACCAGGGCCTGTGGCTGCTGGCTGAGGCCACTTAAACCACACCAGGGCCTGTGGCTGCTGGCTTAGGCCACCTACACCACACCAGGGCCTTAGTTGCTATTGAGGCCAATTACACCACACCATGGTCTGTGGCTCTTGCTCAGGCCACTTACACCACACCAGGGCCTGTGGCACTGGCTGAGGCCACTTACACCACACCAGGGCCTGTGGCTGCTGGCTGAGGCCACTTACACCACACAAGGGCTTGTGGCTGCTGGCTGAGGCCACCTACACCACACCAGGGCCTGTGGCTGCTGGCTGAGGCCACCTACACCACACCAGGGCCTGTGGCTCTTGCTCAGGCCACTTACACCACACCAGGGCCTGTGGCTCTTGCTCAGGCCACTTACACCACACCAGGGCCTGTGGCTCTTGCTCAGGCCACTCACATCACACCAGGCCCTGTGCTTCTGGCTGAGGCCACTTAGACCACACCAGGGCCTGTGGCTGCTGGCTGAGGCCACTTACACCACACCAGGGCCTGTGGCTGCTGGCTGAGGCCATCTACACCACACCAGGGCCTGTGGCTGCTGGCTGAGGCGACTTACACCACACCAGGGCCCTTTTGCTGCTGGCTGAGGCCACTTACACCACACCAGTGCCTGTGGCTTCTGGCTGAGGCGACTTACACCACACCAGGGCCTGTGGCTGCTGGCTGAGGCGACTTACACCACACCAGGCCCTGCGCTTCTGGCCGAGGCCATCTTCACCAAACCAGGGCCTGTGGCTCTTGCTCAGGCCACTTACACCACACCAGGGCCTGTGGCTCTGGCTTAGGCCACTTACACCACACCAGGGCCTGTGGCACTTGCTCAGGCCACTTACACCACACCAGGGCCTGTGGCTGCTGGCTGAGGCCACTTACACCACACCAGGGCCTGTGGCTCTTACTCAGGCCACTTACACCACACCAGGGCCTGTGGCACTGGCTGAGGCCACTTAGACCACACCAGGGCCTGTGGCTGCTGGCTGAGGCCACTTACACCAAACCAGGGCCTGTGGCTGCTTGCTGAGGCCATCTTCACCAAACCAGGCCCTGTGCTGCTTGCTGTGGCCATGTACAACACATCAGGCCCTGTGCTGGTTCTTGAGGCCATCTTCAACAATCCAGGGCCTGTGCTGTTGGATAAATGCCAAACTGAGCCTTTGGGTTAGGGTATTATGCAAACATGCAGGTATGGTTATAGGATTGTCTTCGTAACTTCAGGTACTTGCCACCTAATCACTTGAATCCATAAATTGAGACATTGTGCTGGGGCCAGCAGCTTACGGCCATACCACCCTACGGCCATACCACCCTGAGCACGCCCGACCTCGTCTGATCTCGGAAGCTAAGCAGGGCTGGGCTTGGTTAGTACTTGGATGGGAGACTGCCTGGGAATACCTGGTGCTGTAAGCCTTTCATTTTCATGTCATTGAACCGCTTTTGATCCAGAGAAGGGGTGTATTAAAAGACCAAAAGCAGCTGCCCATTAATGAGGGTACATTAACGACATTGCTTTTGGCTGTTTTCCAATGTCTTGTGCTGCTAGCTGATGCCACCTACACCACACCAGGGCCTTAGTTGCTATTGAGGCCAATTACACCACACAAGGCCCTGTGGCTGCTAGCTGAGGCCACTTACACCACACCAGGGCCTGAGTGACCGGCTGGGGCCACTTACACCACATCAGGGCCTGTTGCTCTGGCTGAGGCCAATTACACCACACAAGGCCCTGTGGCTGCTGGCTGAGGCCACTTACACCACACCAGGGCCTGTGGTTGCTGGCTGAGGCCACCTACACCACACCAGGGCCTTAGTTGCTATTGAGGCCAATTACACAACACCAGGGCCTGTGGCACTGGCTGAGGCCACTTACACCACACCAGGGCCTGTGGCTGCTGGCTGAGGCCACCTACACCACACCAGGTCCTTAGTTGCTATTGAGGCCAATTACACCACACCAGGGCCTGTGGCACTGGCTGAGGCCACTTACACCACACCAGGGCCTGTGGCTGCTGGCTGAGGCCACCTACACCACACCAGGGCCTTAGTTGCTATTGAGGCCAATTACACCACACAAGGGCCTGTGGCTGCTGGCTGAGGCCACTTACACCACACCAGGGCCTGTGGCTGCTGGCTGAGGCCACCTACACCACACCAGGGCCTTAGTTGCTATTGAGGCCAATTACACCACACCAGGGCCTGTGGCACTGGCTGAGGCCACTTACACCACACCAGGGCCTGTGGCTGCTGGCTGAGGCCACCTACACCACACCAGGGCCTTAGTTGCTATTGAGGCCAATTACACCACACAAGGGCCTGTGGCTTCTGGCTGAGGCCACTTACACCACACCAGGGCCTGAGTGACCGGCTGGGGCCACTTACACCACATCAGGGCCTGTGGCTCTGGCTGAGGCCACTTACACCACACCAGGGCCTGTGGCTGCTGGCTGAGGCCAGTTACACCACACAAGAGCCTGTGGCTGCTGCCTGAGGCCACTTACACCACACCAGGGCCTGTGGCTGCTGGCTGAGGCGACTTACACCACACCAGGGCCCTTTTGCTGCTGGCTGAGGCCACTTACACCACACCAGTGCCTGTGGCTTCTGGCTGAGGCGACTTACACCACACCAGGGCCTGTGGCTGCTGGCTGAGGCCACTTACACCACACCAGGGCCTGTGGCTCTTGCTCAGGCCACTCACATCACACCAGGCCCTGCGCTTCTGGCCGAGGCCATCTTCACCAAACCAGGCCCTGTGGTTCTTGCTCAGGCCACTTACACCACACAAGGGGCTGTGGCTCTGGCTTAGGCCAATTACACCACACCAGGGTCTGTGGCTCTTGCTGAGGCCACTTACACCACACCAGGGCCTGTGGCTGCTGGCTGAGGCCACTTACACCACACCAGGGCCTGTGGCTGCTGGCTGAGACCACCTACACCACACCAGGGCCTGTGGCTGCTTGCTGAGGCGACTTACACCATACCAGGGCCTGTTGCTGCTGGCTGAGGCCACTTACACCACACCAGTGCCTGTGGCTTCTGGCTGAGGCGACTTACACCACACCAGGGCCTGTTGCTGCTGGCTGAGGCCACTTACACCACACCAGGGCCTGTGGCTGCTGGCTCAGGCCACTCATATCAAACCAGGTCCTGTGCTTCTGGCCGAGGCCATCTTCACCAAACCAGGCCCTGTGCTGCTAGCTGAGGCGACTTACACCACATCAGGGCCTGTGGCTCTGGCTGAGGCCACTTACACCACACCAGGGCCTGTGGCTGCTGGCTGAGGCCAGTTACACCACACCAGGGCCTGTGGCTGCTGGCTGAGGCCACATACACCACACCAGGGCCTTAGTTGCTATTGAGGCCAATTACACCACACCAGGGTCTGTGGCTCTTGCTCAGGCCACTCACATCACACCAGGCCCTGCGCTTCTGGCCACTTACACCACACCAGGGCCTGTGGCTGCTGGCTGAGGCCACTTACACCATACCAGGGCCTGTGGCTGTTGGCTGAGGCCACTTACACCACACCAGGGCCTTAGTTGCTATTGAGGCCACTTACACCACACCAGGGCCTGTGGCTCTGGCTGAGGCCACTTACACCACACCAGGGCCTTATTTGCTATTCAGGCCAGTTACACCACACCAGGGCCTGTGGCTCTGGCTCAGGCCACTTACACCACACCAGGGCCTGTGGCTGCTGGCTGATTCCACTTACACCACACCAGGGCCTGTGGCTCTTGCTCAGGCCACTCATATCACACCAGGCCCTGTGCTTCTGGCTGAGGCCATCTTCACCAAACCAGGCCCTGTGCTGCTTGCTGTGGCCATGTACAACACACCAGGCCCTGTGCTGGTTCCTGAGGCCATCTTCAACAATCCAGGGCCTGTGCTGTTGGATAAATGCCAAACTGAGCCTTTGGGTTAGGGTATTATGCAAACATGCAGGTATGGTTATAGGATTGTCTTCGTAACTTCAGGTACTTGCCACCTAATCACTTGAATCCATAAATTGAGACATTGTGCTGGGGCCAGCAGCTTACGGCCATACCACCCTAAGCACGCCCGACCTCGTCTGATCTCGGAAGCTAAGCAGGGCTGGGCTTGGTTAGTACTTGGATGGGAGACTTCCTGGGAATACCTGGTGCTGTAAGCCTTTCATTTTCATGTCATTGAACCGCTTTTGATCCAGAGAAGGAGTGTATTAAAAGACCAAAAGCAGCTGCCCCATTAATGAGGGCACATTAACGACATTGCTTTTGGCTCTTTTCCAATGTCTTGTGCTGCTAGCTGATGCCACCTACACCACACCAGGGCCTGAGTGACCGGCTGGGGCCACTTACACCACATCAGGGCCTGTTGCTCTGGCTGAGGCCAGTTACACCACAACAGGGCCTGTGGCTGCTGGCTGAGGCCACATACACCACACCAGGGCCTTAGTTGCTATTGAGGCCATTTACACCACACCAGGGTCTGTGGCTCTTGCTCAGGCCACTTACACCACACCAGGGCCTGTGGCACTGGCTCAGGCCGCTTAGACCACACCAGGGCCTGTGGCTGCTGGCTGAGGCGACTTACACCACACCAGGGCCTGTTGCTGCTGGCTGAGGCCACTTACACCACACCAGGGACTGTGGCTTCTGGCTGAGGTGACTTACACCACACCAGGGCCTGTGGCTGTTGGCTGAGGCCACTTACACCACACCAGGGCCTGTGGCTCTTGCTCAGGCCACTTACACCACACCAGGGCCTGTGGCTCTTGCTCAGGCCACTCACATCACACCAGGCCCTGCTCTTCTGGCCGAGGCCATCTTCACCAAACCAGGCCCTGTGCTGCTAGCTGTGGCCATGTACAACACACCAGGCCCTGTGCTGGTTCCTGAGGCCATCTTCAACAATCCAGGGCCTGTGCTGTTGGATAAATGCTAAACTGAGCCTTTGGGTTAGGGTATTATGCAAACATGCAGGTATGGTTATAGGATTGTCTTCGTAACTTCAGGTACTTGCCACCTAATCACTTGAATCCATAAATTGAGACATTGTGCTGGGGCCAGCAGCTTACGGCCATACCACCCTGAGCACGCCCGACCTCGTCTGATCTCGGAAGCTAAGCAGGGCTAGGCTTGGTTAGTACTTGGATGGGAGACTGCCTGGGAATACCTGGTGCTGTAAGCCTTTCATTTTCATGTCATTGAACCGCTTTTGATCCAGAGAAGGGGTGTATTAAAAGACCAAAAGCAGCTGCCCATTAATGAGGGCACATTAACGACATTGCTTTTGGCTGTTTTCCAATGTCTTGTGCTGCTAGCTGATGCCACCTACACCACACCACGGCCTTATTTGCTGGCTGAGGCCACATACACCAAACCAGGGCCTTAGTTGGTATTGAGGCCAATTACACCACACCAGGGCCTGTGGCTCTTGCTCAGGCCACTTACACCACACCAGGGCCTGTGGCTCTTGCTCAGGCCACTTACACCACACCAGGGCCTGTGGCTCTTGCTCAGGCCACTCATATCACGCCAGGCCCTGTGCTTCTGGCCGAGGCCATCTTCACCAAACCACGCCCTGTGCTGCTTGCTGTGGCCATGTACAACACACCAGGCCCTGTGCTGGTTTCAGAGGCCATCTTCAACAATCCAGGGCCTGTGCTGTTGGATAAATGCCAAACTGAGCCTTTGGGTTAGGGTATTATGCAAACATGCAGGTATGGTTATAGGATTGTCTTCGTAACTTCAGGTACTTGCCACCTAATCACTTGAATCCATAAATTGAGACATTGTGCTGGGGCCATCAGCTTACGGCCATACCACCCTGAGCACGCCTGACCTCGTCTGATCTCGGAAGCTAAGCAGGACTGGGCTTGGTTAGTACTTGGATGGGAGACTGCCTGGGAATACCTGGTGCTGTAAGCCTTTGATTTTCATGTCATTGAACCGCTTTTGATCCAGAGAAGGGGTGTATTAAAAGACCAAAAGCATCTGCCCATTAATGAGGGCACATTAACGACATTGCTTTTGGCTCTTTTCCAATGTCTTGTGCTGCTAGCTGATGCAACCTACACCACACAAGGGCCTGAGGGACCGGCTGGGGCCACTTACACCACATCAGGGCCTGTGGCTGCTGGCTGAGGCCACTTACACCACACCAGGGCCTGTGGCTGCTGGCTGAGGCCACCTACACCACACCAGGGCCTTAGTTGCTATTGAGGCCAATTACACCACACCAGGGTCTGTGGCTCTTGCTCAGGCCACTTACACCACACCAGGGCCTGTGGCACTGGCTGAGGCCACTTACACCACACCAGGGCCTGTGGCTGCTGGCTTAGGCCACCTACACCACACCAGGGCCTTAGTTGCTATTGAGGCCAATTACACCACACAAGGGCCTGTGGCTGCTGGCTGAGGCCACCTACACCACACCAGGGCCTGTGGCTGCTGGCTGAGGCCACTTACACCACACCAGGGCCCTTTTGCTGCTGGCTGAGGCCACTTACACCACACCAGTGCCTGTGGCTTCTGGCTGAGGCCACTTACACCACACCAGGGCCTGTGGCTGCTGGCTGAGGCCACTTACACCACACCAGGGCCTGTGGCTGCTGGCTGAGGCCACCTACACCACACCAGGGCATTAGTTGCTATTGAGGCCAATTACACCACACCAGGGTCTGTGGCTCTTGCTCAGGCCACTTACACCACACCAGGGCCTGTGGCTCTTGCTCAGGCCACTTACACCACACCAGGGCCTGTGGCTGCTGGCTGAGGCCACTTACACCACACCAGGGCCTGTGGCTGCTGGCTGAGGCCACCTACACCACACCAGTGCCTGTGGCTGCTGGCTGAGGCCACCTACACCACACCAGGGCCTGTGGCTGCTGGCTGAGGCCACTTACACCACACCAGTGCCTGTGGCTTCTGGCTGAGGCGACTTACACCACACCAGGGCCTGTGGCTGCTGGCTGAGGCCACTTACACCACACCAAGGCCTGTGGCTCTTGCTCAGGCCACTCACATCACACCAGGCCCTGCGCTTCTGGCCGAGGCCATCTTCACCAAACCAGGCCCTGTGCTCCTTGCTGTGGCCATGTACAACACACCAGGCCCTGTGCTGGTTCCTGAGGCCATCTTCAACAATCCAGGGCCTGTGCTGTTGGATAAATGCCAAACTGAGCCTTTGGGTTAGGGTATTATGCAAACATGCAGGTATGGTTATAGCATTGTCTTCGTAACTTCAGGTACTTGCCACCTAATCACTTGAATCCATAAATTGAGACATTGTGCTGGAGCCAGCAGCTTACGGCCATACCACCCTGAGCAGGCCCGACCTCGTCTGATCTCGGAAGCTAAGCAGGGCTGGGCTTGGTTAGTACTTGGATGGGAGACTGCCTGGGAATACCTGGTGCTGTAAGCCTTTCATTTTCATGTCATTGAACCGCTTTTGATCCAGAGAAGGGGTGTATTAAAAGACCAAAAGCAGCTGCCCATTAATGAGGGCACATTAACGACACTGCTTTTGGCTCTTTTCCAATGTCTTGTGCTGCTAGCTGATGCAACCTACACCACACAAGGGCCTGAGTGACCGGCTGGGGCCACTTACACCACATCAGGGCCTGTGGCTCTGGCTGAGGCCACTTTCACCACACCAGGGCCTGTGGCTGCTGGCTGAGGCCACCTACACCACACCAGGGCATTAGTTGCTATTGAGGCCAATTACACCACACCAGGGTCTGTGGCTCTTGCTCAGGCCACTTACACCACACCAGGGCCTGTGGCTCTTGCTCAGGCCACTTACACCACACCAGGGCCTGTGGCTGCTGGCTGAGGCCACCTACACCACACCAGGGCATTAGTTGCTATTGAGGCCAATTACACCACACCAGGGTCTGTGGCTCTTGCTCAGGCCACTTACACCACACCAGGGCCTGTGGCTCTTGCTCAGGCCACTTACACCACACCAGGGCCTGTGGCACTGGCTGAGGCCACTTACACCACACCAGGGCCTGTGGCTGCTGGCTGAGGCCACTTACACCACACCAGGGCCTGTGGCTGCTGGCTGAGGCCACTTACACCACACCAGGGCCTGTGGCTGCTGGCTGAGGCCACCTACACCACACCAGGGCCTGTGGCTGCTGGCTGAGGCGACTTACACCACACCAGGGCCCTTTTGCTGCTGGCTGAGGCCACTTACACCACACCAGTGCCTGTGGCTTCTGGCTGAGGCGACTTACACCACACCAGGGCCTGTGGCTGCTGGCTGAGGCCACTTACACCACACCAAGGCCTGTGGCTCTTGCTCAGGCCACTCACATCACACCAGGCCCTGCGCTTCTGGCCGAGGCCATCTTCACCAAACCAGGCCCTGTGCTGCTTGCTGTGGCCATGTACAACACACCAGGCCCTGTGCTGTTTCCTGAGGCCATCTTCAACAATCCAGGGCCTGTGCTGTTGGATAAATGCCAAACTGAGCCTTTGGGTTAGGGTATTATGCAAACATGCAGGTATGGTTATAGGATTGTTTTCGTAACTTCAGGTACTTGCCACCTAATCACTTGAATCCATAAATTGAGACATTGTGCTGGGGCCAGCAGCTTACGGCCATACCTCCCTGAGCACGCCCGACCTCGTCTGATCTCGGAAGCTAAGCAGGGCTGGGCTTGGTTAGTACTTGGATGGGAGACTGCCTGGGAATACCTGGTGCTGTAAGCCTTTCATTTTCATGTCATTGAACCGCTTTTGATCCAGAGAAGGGGTGTATTAAAAGACCAAAAGCAGCTGCCCATTAATGAGGGCACATTAACGACACTGCTTTTGGCTCTTTTCCAATGTCTTGTGCTGCTAGCTGATGCCACCTACACCACACCAGGGCCTGAGTGACCGGCTGGGGCCACTTACACCACATCAGGGCCTGTGGCTCTGGCTGAGGCCACTTACACCACACCAGGGCCTGTGGCTGCTGGCTGAGGCCAGTTACACCACACAAGAGCCTGTGGCTGCTGCCTGAGGCCACTTACACCACACCAGGGCCTGTGGCTGCTGGCTGAGGCGACTTACACCACACCAGGGCCCTTTTGCTGCTGGCTGAGGCCACTTACACCACACCAGTGCCTGTGGCTTCTGGCTGAGGCGACTTACACCACACCAGGGCCTGTGGCTGCTGGCTGAGGCCACTTACACCACACCAGGGCCTGTGGCTCTTGCTCAGGCCACTCACATCACACCAGGCCCTGCGCTTCTGGCCGAGGCCATCTTCACCAAACCAGGCCCTGTGGTTCTTGCTCAGGCCACTTACACCACACAAGGGGCTGTGGCTCTGGCTTAGGCCAATTACACCACACCAGGGTCTGTGGCTCTTGCTGAGGCCACTTACACCACACCAGGGCCTGTGGCTGCTGGCTGAGGCCACTTACACCACACCAGGGCCTGTGGCTGCTGGCTGAGACCACCTACACCACACCAGGGCCTGTGGCTGCTTGCTGAGGCGACTTACACCACACCAGGGCCTGTTTCTGCTGGCTGAGGCCACTTACACCACACCAGTGCCTGTGGCTTCTGGCTGAGGCGACTTACACCACACCAGGGCCTGTTGCTGCTGGCTGAGGCCACTTACACCACACCAGGGCCTGTGGCTGCTGGCTCAGGCCACTCATATCAAACCAGGTCCTGTGCTTCTGGCCGAGGCCATCTTCACCAAACCAGGCCCTGTGCTGCTAGCTGAGGCGACTTACACCACATCAGGGCCTGTGGCTCTGGCTGAGGCCACTTACACCACACCAGGGCCTGTGGCTGCTGGCTGAGGCCAGTTACACCACACCAGGGCCTGTGGCTGCTGGCTGAGGCCACATACACCACACCAGGGCCTTAGTTGCTATTGAGGCCAATTACACCACACCAGGGTCTGTGGCTCTTGCTCAGGCCACTCACATCACACCAGGCCCTGCGCTTCTGGCCACTTACACCACACCAGGGCCTGTGGCTGCTGGCTGAGGCCACTTACACCATACCAGGGCCTGTGGCTGTTGGCTGAGGCCACTTACACCACACCAGGGCCTTAGTTGCTATTGAGGCCACTTACACCACACCAGGGCCTGTGGCTCTGGCTGAGGCCACTTACACCACACCAGGGCCTTATTTGCTATTCAGGCCAGTTACACCACACCAGGGCCTGTGGCTCTGGCTCAGGCCACTTACACCACACCAGGGCCTGTGGCTGCTGGCTGATTCCACTTACACCACACCAGGGCCTGTGGCTCTTGCTCAGGCCACTCATATCACACCAGGCCCTGTGCTTCTGGCTGAGGCCATCTTCACCAAACCAGGCCCTGTGCTGCTTGCTGTGGCCATGTACAACACACCAGGCCCTGTGCTGGTTCCTGAGGCCATCTTCAACAATCCAGGGCCTGTGCTGTTGGATAAATGCCAAACTGAGCCTTTGGGTTAGGGTATTATGCAAACATGCAGGTATGGTTATAGGATTGTCTTCGTAACTTCAGGTACTTGCCACCTAATCACTTGAATCCATAAATTGAGACATTGTGCTGGGGCCAGCAGCTTACGGCCATACCACCCTAAGCACGCCCGACCTCGTCTGATCTCGGAAGCTAAGCAGGGCTGGGCTTGGTTAGTACTTGGATGGGAGACTTCCTGGGAATACCTGGTGCTGTAAGCCTTTCATTTTCATGTCATTGAACCGCTTTTGATCCAGAGAAGGGGTGTATTAAAAGACCAAAAGCAGCTGCCCATTAATGAGGGCACATTAACGACATTGCTTTTGGCTCTTTTCCAATGTCTTGTGCTGCTAGCTGATGCCACCTACACCACACCAGGGCCTGAGTGACCGGCTGGGGCCACTTACACCACATCAGGGCCTGTGGCTCTGGCTGAGGCCACTTACACCACACCAGGGCCTGTGGCTGCTGGCTGAGGCCACCTACACCACACCAGGGCCTTAGTTGCTATTGAGGCCAATTACACCACACCAGGGTCTGTGGCTCTTGCTCAGGCCACTTACACCACACCAGGCCTGTGGCACTTGCTCAGGCCACTTACACCACACCAGGGCCTTTGGCTGCTGGCTGAGGCCACTTACACCACACCAGGGCCTGTGGCTGCTGGCTGAGGCGACTTACACCACACCAGGGCCTGTGGCTGCTGGCTGAGGCCACTTACACCACACCAGGGCCTGTGGCTCTTGCTCAGGCCACTCACATCACACCAGGCCCTGCGCTTCTGGCCGAGGCCATCTTCACCAAACCAGGCCCTGTGGCTCTTGCTCAGGCCACTTACACCACACCAGGGCCTTATTTGCTATTGAGGCCACTTACACCACACCAGGGCCTGTGGCTCTGGCTTAGGCCACTTACACCACACCAGGGCCTGTGGCACTTGCTCAGGCCACTTACACCACACCAGGGCCTGTGGCTGCTGGCTGAGGCCACTTACACCACACCAGGGCCTGTGGCTCTTACTCAGGCCACTTACACCACACCAGGGCCTGTGGCACTGGCTGAGGCCACTTAGAACACACCAGGGTCTGTGGCTCTTTCTGAGGCCACTTAGACCACACCAGGGCCTGTGGCTGCTGGCTGAGGCCACTTACACCACACCAGGGCCTGTTGCTGCTGGCTGAGGCCACTTACACCACACCAGTGCCTGTGGCTTCTGGCTGAGGCGACTTACACCACATCAGGGCCTGTGGCTCTGGCTGAGGCCACTTACACCACACCAGGGCCTTAGTTGCTATTGAGGCCAATTACACCACACCAGGGTCTGTGGCTCTTGCTCAGGCCACTCACATCACACCAGGCCCTGCGCTTCTGGCCACTTACACCACACCAGGGCCTGTGGCTGCTGGCTGAGGCCACTTACACCATACCAGGGCCTGTGGCTGCTGGCTGAGGCCACTTACACCATACCAGGGCCTGTGGCTGCTGGCTGAGGCGACTTACACCACACCAGAGCCTGTGGCTGCTGGCTGAGGCCACATACACCACACCAGGGCCTTAGTTGCTATTGAGGCCAATTACACCACACCAGGGTCTGTGGCTCTTGCTCAGGCCACTCACATCACACCAGGCCCTGCGCTTCTGGCCACTTACACCACACCAGGGCCTGTGGGTGCTGGCTGAGGCCACTTACACCATACCAGGGCCTGTGGCTGCTGGCTGAGGCGACTTACACCACACCAGAGCCTGTGGCTGCTGGCTGAGGCCACCTACACCACACCAGGGCCTGTGACTGCTGGCTGAGGCCACTTACACCACACCAGGGCCTTAGTTGCTATTGAGGCCACTTACACCACACCAGGGCCTGTGGCTCTGGCTGAGGCCACTTACACCACATCAGGGCCTTATTTGCTATTGAGGCCAGTTACACCACACCAGGGCCTGTGGCTCTGGCTGAGGCCACTTACACCACACCAGGGCCTGTGGCTGCTGGCTGATTCCACTTACACCACACCAGGGCCTGTGGCTCTTGCTCAGGCCACTCATATCACACCAGGCCCTGTGCTTCTGGCCGAGGCCATCTTCACCAAGCCAGGCCCTGTGCTGCTTGCTGTGGCCATGTACAACACACCAGGCCCTGTGCTGGTTCCTGAGGCCATCTTCAACAATCCAGGACCTGTGCTGTTGGATAAATGCTAAACTGAGCCTTTGGGTTAGGGTATTATGCAAACATGCAGGTAGGGTTATAGGATTGTCTTCGTAACTTCAGGTACTTGCCACCTAATCACTTGAATCCATAAATTGAGACATTGTGCTGGGGCCAGCAGCTTACGGCCATACCACCCTGAGCACGCCCGACCTCGTCTGATCTCGGAAGCTAAGCAGGGCTGGGCTTGGTTAGTACTTGGATGGGAGACTACCTGGGAATACCTGGTGCTGTAAGCCTTTCATTTTCCTGTCATTGAACCGCTTTTGATCCAGAAAAGGGGTGTATTAAAAGACCAAAAGCAGCTGCCCATTAATGAGGGCACATTAACGACATTGCTTTTGGCTCTTTTCCAATGTCTTGTGCTGCTAGCTGATGCCACCTACACCACACCAGGGCCTGAGTGACCGGCTGGGGCCACTTACACCACATCAGGGTCTGTGGCTCTGGCTGAGGCCACTTACACCACACCAGGGCCTGTGGCTGCTGGCTGAGGCCACTTACACCACACAAGGGCTTGTGGCTGCTGGCTGAGGCCACTTACACCACACCAGGGCCTGTGGCTCTTGCTCAGGCCACTTACACCACACCAGGGCCTGTGGCTCTTGCTCAGGCCACTTACACCATATCAGGGCCTGTGGCTCTTGCTCAGGCCAGTTACACCACACCAGGGCCTGTGGCTGCTGGCTGAGGCCACTTACACCACACAAGGGCCTGTGGCTGCTGGCTGAGGCCACCTACACCACACCAGGGCCTGTGGCTGATGGCTGAGGCCATCTTCACCAAACCAGGCCCTGTGCTGCTTGCTGTGGCCATGTACAACACACCAGGCCCTGTGCTGTTTCCTGAGGCCATCTTCAACAATCCAGGGCCTGTGCTGTTGGATAAATGCCAAACTGAGCCTTTGGGTTAGGGTATTATGCAAACATGCAGGTATGGTTATAGGATTGTCTTCGTAACTTCAGGTACTTGCCACCTAATCACTTGAATCCATAAATTGAGACATTGTGCTGGGGCCAGCAGCTTACGGCCATACCACCCTGAGCACGCCCGACCTCGTCTGATCTCGGAAGCTAAGCAGGGCTGGGCTTGGTTAGTACTTGGATGGGAGACTGCCTGGGAATACCTGGTGCTGTAAGCCTTTGATTTTCATGTCATTGAACCGCTTTTGATCCAGAAAAGGGGTGTATTAAAAGACCAAAAGCAGCTGCCCATTAATGAGGGCACATTAACGACATTGCTTTTGGCTCTTTTCCAATGTCTTGTGCTGCTAGCTGATGCCACCTACACCACACCAGGGCCTGAGTGACCGGCTGGGGCCACTTACACCACATCAGGGCCTGTGGCTCTGGCTGAGGCCACTTACACCACACCAGGGCCTGTGGCTGCTGGCTGAGGCCACCTACACCACACCAGGGCCTTAGTTGCTATTGAGGCCAATTACACCACACCAGGGTCTGTGGCTCTTGCTCAGGCCACTTACACCACACCAGGTCCTGTGGCACTGGCTGAGGCCACTTACACCACACCAGGGCCTGTGGCTGCTAGCTGATGCCACCTACACCACACCAGGGCCTGAGTGACCAGCTGGGGCCACTTACACCACATCAGGGCCTTAGTTGCTATTGAGGCCATTTACACCACACCAGGGTCTGTGGCTCTTGATCAGGCCACTTACACCACACCAGGGCCTGTGGCACTGGCTGAGGCCACTTAGACCACACCAGGGCCTGTGGCTGCTGGCTGAGGCCACTTACACCACACCAGGGCCTGTTGCTGCTGGCTGAGGCCACTTACACCACACCAGGGACTGTGGCTTCTGGCTGAGGTGACTTACACCACACCAGGGCCTGTGGCTGCTGGCTGAGGCCACTTACACCACACCAGGGCCTGTGGCTCTTGCTCAGGCCACTTACATCACACCAGGGCCTGAGTGACCGGCTGGGGCCACTTACACCACACCAGGGACTGTGGCTTCTGGCTGAGGTGACTTACACCACACCAGGGCCTGTGGCTGCTGGCTGAGGCCACTTACACCACACCAGGGCCTGTGGCTCTTGCTCAGGCCACTCACATCACACCAGGGCCTGAGTGACCGGCTGGGGCCACTTACACCACATCAGGGCCTGTGGCTCTGGCTGAGGCCAGTTACACCACACCAGGGCCTGTGGCTGCTGCCTGAGGCCACATACACCACACCAGGGCCTTAGTTGCTATTGAGGCCAATTAGACCACACCAGGGCCTGTGGCTGCTGGCTGAGGCCACCTACACCACACCAGGGCCTGTGGCTGCTGGCTGAGGCCACTTACACCACACCAGGGCCTGTTGCTGCTGGCTGAGGCCACTTACACCACACCAGGGCCTGTGGCTTCTTGGTGAGGCGACTTACACCACACCAGGGCCTGTTGCTGCTGGCTGAGGCCACTTACACCACACCAGGGCCTGTGGCTTCTGGCTGAGGCGAGTTACACCACACCAGGGCCTGTGGCTGCTGGCTGATTCCACTTACACCACACCAGGGCCTGTGGCTCTTGCTCAGGCCACTTACACCACACCAGGGCCCGTGGCTGCTGGCTGAGGCCACTTACACCACACCAGGGCCTGAGTGACCGGCTGGGGCCACTTACACCACATCAGGGCCTGTGGCTCTGGCTGAGGCCACTTACACCACACCAGGGCCTGTGGCTGCTGGCTGAGGCCACTTACACCACACCAGGGCCTGTGGCTGCTGGCTGAGGCCACTTACACCACACCAGGGCCTTAGTTGCTATTGAGGCCAATTACACCACACCATGGTCTGTGGCTCTTGCTCAGGCCACTTACACCACACCAGGGCCTGTGGCACTGGCTGAGGCCACTTACACCACACCAGGGCCTGTGGCTGCTGGCTGAGGCCACTTACACCACACAAGGGCTTGTGGCTGCTGGCTGAGGCCACCTACACCACACCAGGGCCTGTGGCTGCTGGCTGAGGCCACATACACCACACCAGGGCCTGTGGCTCTTGCTCAGGCCACTTACACCACACCAGGGCCTGTGGCTCTTGCTCAGGCCACTCATATCACACCAGGCCCTGTGCTTCTGGCTGAGGCCACTTAGACCACACCAGGGCCTGTGGCTGCTGGCTGAGGCCACTTACACCACACCAGGGCCTGTGGCTGCTGGCTGAGGCCATCTACACCACACCAGGGCCTGTGGCTGCTGGCTGAGGCGACTTACACCACACCAGGGCCCTTTTGCTGCTGGCTGAGGCCACTTACCCCACACCAGTGCCTGTGGCTTCTGGCTGAGGCGACTTACACCACACCAGGGCCTGTGGCTGCTGGCTGAGGCCACTTACACCACACCAGGGCCTGTGGCTCTTGCTCAGGCCACTCACATCACACCAGGCCCTGCGCTTCTGGCCGAGGCCATCTTCACCAAACCAGGCCCTGTGGCTCTTGCTCAGGCCACTTACACCACACCAGGGCCTTATTTGCTATTGAGGCCACTTACACCACACCAGGGCCTGTGGCTCTGGCTTAGGCCACTTACACCACACCAGGGCCTGTGGCTCTTACTCAGGCCACTTACACCACACCAGGGCCTGTGGCACTTGCTCAGGCCACTTACACCACACCAGGGCCTGTGGCTGCTGGCTGAGGCCACTTACACCACACCAGGGCCTGTGGCTCTTACTCAGGCCACTTACACCACACCAGGGCCTGTGGCACTGGCTGAGGCCACTTAGACCACACCAGGGCCTGTGGCTGCTGGCTGAGGCCACTTACACCACACCAGGGCCTGTGGCTGCTGGCTGAGGCCACTTACACCAAACCAGGGCCTGTGGCTGCTTGCTGAGGCCATCTTCACCAAACCAGGCCCTGTGCTGCTTGCTGTGGCCATGTAAAACACACCAGGTCCTGTGCTGGTTCTTGAGGCCATCTTCAACAATCCAGGGCCTGTGCTGTTGGATAAATGCCAAACTGAGCCTTTGGGTTAGGGTATTATGCAAACATGCAGGTATGGTTATAGGATTGTCTTCGTAACTTCAGGTACTTGCCACCTAATCACTTGAATCCATAAATTGAGACATTGTGCTGGGGCCAGCAGCTTACGGCCATACCACCCTGAGCACGCCCGACCTCGTCTGATCTCGGAAGCTAAGCAGGGCTGGGCTTGGTTAGTACTTGGATGGGAGACTGCCTGGGAATACCTGGTGCTGTAAGCCTTTCATTTTCATGTCATTGAACCGCTTTTGATCCAGAGAAGGGGTGTATTAAAAGACCAAAAGCAGCTCCCCATTAATGAGGGCACATTAACGACATTGCTTTTGGCTGTTTTCCAATGTCTTGTGCTGCTAGCTGATGCCACCTACACCACACCAGGGCCTTAGTTGCTATTGAGGCCAATTACACCACACCAGGGCCTGTGGCTCTGGCTGAGGCCAGTTACACCACACCAGAGCCTGTGGCTGCTGGCTGAAGCCACTTACACCACACAAGGGCCTGAGGGACCGGCTGGGGCCACTTACACAACATAAGGGGCTGTGGCTGCTGGCTGAGGCCACTTAGACCACACCAGGGCCTCTGGCACTGGCTGAGACCACTTACACCACACCAGGGCCTGTGGCTGCTGGCTGAGGCCACTTACACCACACAAGGGCCTGTGGCTGCTGGCTGAGGCCACTTACACCACACAAGGGCCTGTGGCTGCTGGCTGAGGCCACCTACACCACACCAGGGCCTGTGGCTGCTGGCTGAGACCACTTACACCACACCAGGGCCTGTGGCTCTTGCTCAGGCCACTTACACCACACCAGGGCCTGTGGCTCTTGCTCAGGCCACTTACACCACACCAGGGCCTGTGGCTGCTGGCTGAGGCCACTTACATCACACCAGGGCCTGTGGCTGCTGGCTGAGGCCACTTACACCACACCAGGGCCTGTGGCGGCTGGCTGAGGCCACCTACACCACACCAGGGCCTGAGTGACCGGCTGGGGCCACTTACACCACATCAGGGCCTGTGGCTGCTGGCTGAGGCGACTTACACCACACCAGAGCCTGTGGCTGCTGGCTGAGGCCAGTTACATCACACCAGGGCCTGTGGCTGCTGGCTGAGGCCACATACACCACACCAGGGCCTTAGTTGCTATTGAGGCCAATTACACCACACCAGGGTCTGTGGCTCTTGCTCAGGCCACTCACATCACACCAGGCCCTGCGCTTCTGGCCACTTACACCACACCAGGGCCTGTGGGTGCTGGCTGAGGCCACTTACACCATACCAGGGCCTGTGGCTGCTGGCTGAGGCGACTTACACCACACCAGAGCCTGTGGCTGCTGGCTGAGGCCACCTACACCACACCAGGGCCTGTGACTGCTGGCTGAGGCCACTTACACCACACCAGGGCCTTAGTTGCTATTGAGGCCACTTACACCACACCAGGGCCTGTGGCTCTGGCTGAGGCCACTTACACCACATCAGGGCCTTATTTGCTATTGAGGCCAGTTACACCACACCAGGGCCTGTGGCTCTGGCTGAGGCCACTTACACCACACCAGGGCCTGTGGCTGCTGGCTGATTCCACTTACACCACACCAGGGCCTGTGGCTCTTGCTCAGGCCACTCATATCACACCAGGCCCTGTGCTTCTGGCCGAGGCCATCTTCACCAAACCAGGCCCTGTGCTGCTTGCTGTGGCCATGTACAACACACCAGGCCCTGTGCTGGTTCCTGAGGCCATCTTCAACAATCCAGGACCTGTGCTGTTGGATAAATGCTAAACTGAGCCTTTGGGTTAGGGTATTATGCAAACATGCAGGTAGGGTTATAGGATTGTCTTCGTAACTTCAGGTACTTGCCACCTAATCACTTGAATCCATAAATTGAGACATTGTGCTGGGGCCAGCAGCTTACGGCCATACCACCCTGAGCACGCCCGACCTCGTCTGATCTCGGAAGCTAAGCAGGGCTGGGCTTGGTTAGTACTTGGATGGGAGACTACCTGGGACTACCTGGTGCTGTAAGCCTTTCATTTTCCTGTCATTGAACCGCTTTTGATCCAGAAAAGGGGTGTATTAAAAGACCAAAAGCAGCTGCCCATTAATGAGGGCACATTAACGACATTGCTTTTGGCTCTTTTCCAATGTCTTGTGCTGCTAGCTGATGCCACCTACACCACACCAGGGCCTGAGTGACCGGCTGGGGCCACTTACACCACATCAGGGTCTGTGGCTCTGGCTGAGGCCACTTACACCACACCAGGGCCTGTGGCTGCTGGCTGAGGCCACTTACACCACACAAGGGCTTGTGGCTGCTGGCTGAGGCCACCTACACCACACCAGGGCCTGTGGCTGCTGGCTGAGGCCACCTACACCACACCAGGGCCTGTGGCTCTTGCTCAGGCCACTTACACCACACCAGGGCCTGTGGCTCTTGCTCAGGCCACTTACACCACATCAGGGCCTGTGGCTCTTGCTCAGGCCAGTTACACCACACCAGGGCCTGTGGCTGCTGGCTGAGGCCACTTACACCACACAAGGGCCTGTGGCTGCTGGCTGAGGCCACCTACACCACACCAGGGCCTGTGGCTGATGGCTGAGGCCATCTTCACCAAACCAGGCCCTGTGCTGCTTGCTGTGGCCATGTACAACACACCAGGCCCTGTGCTGTTTCCTGAGGCCATCTTCAACAATCCAGGGCCTGTGCTGTTGGATAAATGCCAAACTGAGCCTTTGGGTTAGGGTATTATGCAAACATGCAGGTATGGTTATAGGATTGTCTTCGTAACTTCAGGTACTTGCCACCTAATCACTTGAATCCATAAATTGAGACATTGTGCTGGGGCCAGCAGCTTACGGCCATACCACCCTGAGCACGCCGGACCTCGTCTGATCTCGGAAGCTAAGCAGGGCTGGGCTTGGTTAGTACTTGGATGGGAGACTGTCTGGGAATACCTGGTGCTGTAAGCCTTTGATTTTCATGTCATTGAACCGCTTTTGATCCAGAAAAGGGGTGTATTAAAAGACCAAAAGCAGCTGCCCATTAATGAGGGCACATTAACGACATTGCTTTTGGCTCTTTTCCAATGTCTTGTGCTGCTAGCTGATGCCACCTACACCACACCAGGGCCTGAGTGACCGGCTGGGGCCACTTACACCACATCAGGGCCTGTGGCTCTGGCTGAGGCCACTTACACCACACCAGGGCCTGTGGCTGCTGGCTGAGGCCACCTACACCACACCAGGGCCTTAGTTGCTATTGAGGCCAATTACACCACACCAGGGTCTGTGGCTCTTGCTCAGGCCACTTACACCACACCAGGTCCTGTGGCACTGGCTGAGGCCACTTACACCACACCAGGGCCTGTGGCTGCTGGCTGAGGCCACTTACACCACACAAGGGCCTGTGGCTGCTGGCTGAGGCCACTTACACCATACCAGGGCCTGTGGCTGCTGGCTGAGGCGACTTACACCACACCAGAGCCTGTGGCTGCTGGCTGAGGCCACCTACACCACACCAGGGCCTGTGACTGCTGGCTGAGGCCACTTACACCACACCAGGGCCTTAGTTGCTATTGAGGCCACTTACACCACACCAGGGCCTGTGGCTCTGGCTGAGGCCACTTACCCCACACCAGGGCCTGTGGCTGCTGGCTGATTCCACTTACACCACACCAGGGCCTGTGGCTGCTTGCTGAGGCGACTTACACCACATCAGGGCCTGTTGCTGCTGGCTGAGGCCACTTACACCACACCAGTGCCTGTGGCTACTGGCTGAGGCCAGTTACACCACACCAGGGCCTGTGGCTGCTGGCTGAGGCCACTTACACCACACCAGTGCCTGTGGCTTCTGGCTGAGGCCACTTACACCACACCAGGGCCTGTGGCTACTGGCTGAGGCCACTTACACCACACCAGGGCCTGTGGCTACTGGTTGAGGCCAGTTACACCACACCAGGGCCTGTGGCTGCTGGCTGAGGCCACATACACCACACCAGGGCCTTAGTTGCTATTGAGGCCAATTACACCACACCAGGGTCTGTGGCTCTTGCTCAGGCCACTCACATCACACCAGGCCCTGCGCTTCTGGCCACTTACACCACACCAGGGCCTGTGGCTTCTGGCTGAGGCCACTTACACCATACCAGGGCCTGTGGCTCTGGCTGAGGCCACTTACACCACACCACGGCCTGTGGCTGCTGGCTGAGGCCACTTACACCACACCAGGGCCTTATTTGCTATTGAGTCCACTTACACCACACCAGGGCCTCTGGCTCTTGCTCAGGCCACTTACACCACACCAGGGCCTGTGGCTCTTGCTCAGGCCACTCATATCACACCAGGCCTTGTGCTTCTGGCCGAGGCCATCTTCACCAAACCAGGCCCTGTGCTGCTTGCTGTGGCCATGTACAACACACCAGGCCCTGTGCTGGTTCCTGAGGCCATCTTCAACAATCCAGGGCCTGTGCTGTTGGATAAATGCCAAACTGAGCCTTTGGGTTAGGGTATTATGCAAACATGCAGGTATGGTTATAGGATTGTCTTCGTAACTTCAGGTACTTGCCACCTAATCACTTGAATCCATAAATTGAGACATTGTGCTGGCGCCAGCAGCTTACGGCCATACCACCCTGAGCACGCCCGACCTCGTCTGATCTCAGAAGCTAAGCAGGGCTGGGCTTGGTTAGTACTTGGATGGGAGACTGCCTGGGAATACCTGGTGCTTTAAGCCTTTCATTTTCATGTCATTGAACCGCTTTTGATCCAGAGAAGGGGTGTATTAAAAGACCAAAAGCAGCTGCCCATTAATGAGGGCACATTAACGACACTGCTTTTGGCTCTTTTCCAATGTCTTGTGCTGCTAGCTGATGCCACCTACACCACACCAGGGCCTGAGTGACCGGCTGGGGCCACTTACACCACATCAGGGCCTTAGTTGCTATTGAGGCCATTTACACCACACCAGGGTCTGTGGCTCTTGATCAGGCCACTTACACCACACCAGGGCCTGTGGCACTGGCTGAGGCCACTTAGACCACACCAGGGCCTGTGGCTGCTGGCTGAGGCCACCTACACCACACCAGGGCCTGTGGCTGCTGGCTGAGGCCACTTACACCACACCAGGGCCTGTTGCTGCTGGCTGAGGCCACTTACACCACACCAGGGCCTGTGGCTCTTGCTCAGGCCACTTACATCACACCAGGGCCTGAGTGACCGGCTGGGGCCACTTACACCACACCAGGGACTGTGGCTTCTGGCTGAGGTGACTTACACCACACCAGGGCCTGTGGCTGCTGGCTGAGGCCACTTACACCACACCAGGGCCTGTGGCTCTTGCTCAGGCCACTCACATCACACCAGGGCCTGAGTGACCGGCTGGGGCCACTTACACCACATCAGGGCCTGTGGCTCTGGCTGAGGCCAGTTACACCACACCAGGGCCTGTGGCTGCTGCCTGAGGCCACATACACCACACCAGGGCCTTAGTTGCTATTGAGGCCAATTAGACCACACCAGGGCCTGTGGCTGCTGGCTGAGGCCACTTACACCACACAAGGGCTTGTGGCTGCTGGCTGAGGCCACTTACACCACACCAGGGCCTGTGGCTCTTGCTCAGGCCACTTACACCACACCAGGGCCTGTGGCTCTTGCTCAGGCCACTTACACCACATCAGGGCCTGTGGCTCTTGCTCAGGCCAGTTACACCACACCAGGGCCTGTGGCTGCTGGCTGAGGCCACTTACACCACACAAGGGCCTGTGGCTGCTGGCTGAGGCCACCTACACCACACCAGGGCCTGTGGCTGATGGCTGAGGCCATCTTCACCAAACCAGGCCCTGTGCTGCTTGCTGTGGCCATGTACAACACACCAGGCCCTGTGCTGTTTCCTGAGGCCATCTTCAACAATCCAGGGCCTGTGCTGTTGGATAAATGCCAAACTGAGCCTTTGGGTTAGGGTATTATGCAAACATGCAGGTATGGTTATAGGATTGTCTTCGTAACTTCAGGTACTTGCCACCTAATCACTTGAATCCATAAATTGAGACATTGTGCTGGGGCCAGCAGCTTACGGCCATACCACCCTGAGCACGCCGGACCTCGTCTGATCTCGGAAGCTAAGCAGGGCTGGGCTTGGTTAGTACTTGGATGGGAGACTGCCTGGGAATACCTGGTGCTGTAAGCCTTTCATTTTCATGTCATTGAACCGCTTTTGATCCAGAAAAGGGGTGTATTAAAAGACCAAAAGCAGCTGCCCATTAATGAGGGCACATTAACGACATTGCTTTTGGCTCTTTTCCAATGTCTGGTGCTGCTAGCTGATGCCACCTACACCACACCAGGGCCTGAGTGACCGGCTGGGGCCACTTACACCACATCAGGGCCTGTGGCTCTGGCTGAGGCCACTTACACCACACCAGGGCCTGTGGCTGCTGGCTGAGGCCACCTACACCACACCAGGGCCTTAGTTGCTATTGAGGCCAATTACACCACACCAGGGTCTGTGGCTCTTGCTCAGGCCACTTACACCACACCAGGTCCTGTGGCACTGGCTGAGGCCACTTACACCACACCAGGGCCTGTGGCTGCTGGCTGAGGCCACTTACACCACACAAGGGCCTGTGGCTGCTGGCTGAGGCCACCTACACCACACCAGGGAATGTGGCTGCTGGCTGAGACCACTTACACCACACCAGGGCCTGTGGCTCTTGCTCAGGCCACTTACACCACACCAGGGCCTGTGGCTCTTGCTCAGGCCACTTACACCACACCAGGGCCTGTGGCTGCTGGCTGAGGCCACTTACACCACACCAGGGCCTGTGGCTTCTGGCTGAGGCCACTTACACCACACCAGGGCCTGTGGCTGCTGGCTGAGGCCAGTTACACCACACCAGGGCCTGTGGCTGCTGGCTGAGGCCACCTACACCACACCAGGGCATTAGTTGCTATTGAGGCCAATTACACCACACCAGGGTCTGTGGCTCTTGCTCAGGCCACTCACATCACACCAGGCCCTGCGCTTCTGGCCACTTACACCACACCAGGGCCTGTGGCTGCTGGCTGAGGCCACTTACACCATACCAGGGCCTGTGGCTGCTGGCTGAGGCCATTTACACCATACCAGGGCCTGTGGCTGCTGGCTGAGGCGACTTACACCACACCAGAGCCTGTGGCTGCTGGCTGAGGCCACATACACCACACCAGGGCCTTAGTTGCTATTGAGGCCAATTACACCACACCAGGGTCTGTGGCTCTTGCTCAGGCCACTCACATCACACCAGGCCCTGCGCTTCTGGCCACTTACACCACACCAGGGCCTGTGGGTGCTGGCTGAGGCCACTTACACCATACCAGGGCCTGTGGCTGCTGGCTGAGGCGACTTACACCACACCAGAGCCTGTGGCTGCTGGCTGAGGCCACCTACACCACACCAGGGCCTGTGACTGCTGGCTGAGGCCACTTACACCACACCAGGGCCTTAGTTGCTATTGAGGCCACTTACACCACACCAGGGCCTGTGGCTCTGGCTGAGGCCACTTACACCACATCAGGGCCTTATTTGCTATTGAGGCCAGTTACACCACACCAGGGCCTGTGGCTCTGGCTGAGGCCACTTACACCACACCAGGGCCTGTGGCTGCTGGCTGATTCCACTTACACCACACCAGGGCCTGTGGCTCTTGCTCAGGCCACTCATATCACACCAGGCCCTGTGCTTCTGGCCGAGGCCATCTTCACCAAACCAGGCCCTGTGCTGCTTGCTGTGGCCATGTACAACACACCAGGCCCTGTGCTGTTTCCTGAGGCCATCTTCAACAATCCAGGGCCTGTGCTGTTGGATAAATGCCAAACTGAGCCTTTGGGTTAGGGTATTATGCAAACATGCAGGTATGTTTATAGGATTGTCTTCGTAACTTCAGGTACTTGCCACCTAATCACTTGAATCCATAAATTGAGACATTGTGCTGGGGCCAGCAGCTTACGGCCATACCACCCTGAGCACGCCCGACCTCGTCTGATCTCGGAAGCTAAGCAGGGCTGGGCTTGGTTAGTACTTGGATGGGAGACTGCCTGGGAATACCTGGTGCTGTAAGCCTTTGATTTTCATGTCATTGAACCGCTTTTGATCCAGAAAAGGGGTGTATTAAAAGACCAAAAGCAGCTGCCCATTAATGAGGGCACATTAACGACATTGCTTTTGGCTCTTTTCCAATGTCTTGTGCTGCTAGCTGATGCCACCTACACCACACCAGGGCCTGAGTGACCGGCTGGGGCCACTTACACCACATCAGGGCCTGTGGCTCTGGCTGAGGCCACTTACACCACACCAGGGCCTGTGGCTGCTGGCTGAGGCCACCTACACCACACCAGGGCCTTAGTTGCTATTGAGGCCAATTACACCACACCAGGGTCTGTGGCTCTTGCTCAGGCCACTTACACCACACCAGGTCCTGTGGCACTGGCTGAGGCCACTTACACCACACCAGGGCCTGTGGCTGCTAGCTGATGCCACCTACACCACACCAGGGCCTGAGTGACCGGCTGGGGCCACTTACACCACATCAGGGCCTTAGTTGCTATTGAGGCCATTTACACCACACCAGGGTCTGTGGCTCTTGATCAGGCCACTTACACCACACCAGGGCCTGTGGCACTGGCTGAGGCCACTTAGACCACACCAGGGCCTGTGGCTGCTGGCTGAGGCCACCTACACCACACCAGGGCCTGTGGCTGCTGGCTGAGGCCACTTACACCACACCAGGGCCTGTTGCTGCTGGCTGAGGCCACTTACACCACACCAGGGACTGTGGCTTCTGGCTGAGGTGACTTACACCACACCAGGGCCTGTGGCTGCTGGCTGAGGCCACTTACACCACACCAGGGCCTGTGGCTCTTGCTCAGGCCACTTACATCACACCAGGGCCTGAGTGACCGGCTGGGGCCACTTACACCACACCAGGGACTGTGGCTTCTGGCTGAGGTGACTTACACCACACCAGGGCCTGTGGCTGCTGGCTGAGGCCACTTACACCACACCAGGGCCTGTGGCTCTTGCTCAGGCCACTCACATCACACCAGGGCCTGAGTGACCGGCTGGGGCCACTTACACCACATCAGGGCCTGTGGCTCTGGCTGAGGCCAGTTACACCACACCAGGGCCTGTGGCTGCTGCCTGAGGCCACATACACCACACCAGGGCCTTAGTTGCTATTGAGGCCAATTAGACCACACCAGGGCCTGTGGCTGCTGGCTGAGGCCACCTACACCACACCAGGGCCTGTGGCTGCTGGCTGAGGCCACTTACACCACACCAGGGCCTGTTGCTGCTGGCTGAGGCCACTTACACCACACCAGGGCCTGTGGCTTCTTGGTGAGGCGACTTACACCACACCAGGGCCTGTTGCTGCTGGCTGAGGCCACTTACACCACACCAGGGCCTGTGGCTTCTGGCTGAGGCGAGTTACACCACACCAGGGCCTGTGGCTGCTGGCTGATTCCACTTACACCACACCAGGGCCTGTGGCTCTTGCTCAGGCCACTTACACCACACCAGGGCCTGTGGCTGCTGGCTGAGGCCACTTACACCACACCAGGGCCTGAGTGACCGGCTGGGGCCACTTACACCACATCAGGGCCTGTGGCTCTGGCTGAGGCCACTTACACCACACCAGGGCCTGTGGCTGCTGGCTGAGGCCACTTACACCACACCAGGGCCTGTGGCTGCTGGCTGAGGCCACTTACACCACACCAGGGCCTTAGTTGCTATTGAGGCCAATTACACCACACCATGGTCTGTGGCTCTTGCTCAGGCCACTTACACCACACCAGGGCCTGTGGCACTGGCTGAGGCCACTT
The DNA here is from genome assembly GCF_965226115.1 of Aulonocara stuartgranti. Classification (NCBI taxonomy): domain Eukaryota; kingdom Metazoa; phylum Chordata; class Actinopteri; order Cichliformes; family Cichlidae; genus Aulonocara; species Aulonocara stuartgranti. Next base: position 21,613,999 of record NC_138941.1, on the reverse strand, counting down.
ACACCACACCAGGGCCTGTGGCTGCTGGCTGAGGCCACTTACACCACACAAGGGCTTGTGGCTGCTGGCTGAGGCCACCTACACCACATCAGGGCCTGTGGCTGCTGGCTGAGGCCACATACACCACACCAGGGCCTGTGGCTCTTGCTCAGGCCACTTACACCACACCAGGGCCTGTGGCTCTTGCTCAGGCCACTCATATCACACCAGGCCCTGTGCTTCTGGCTGAGGCCACTTAGACCACACCAGGGCCTGTGGCTGCTGGCTGAGGCCACTTACACCACACCAGGGCCTGTGGCTGCTGGCTGAGGCCATCTACACCACACCAGGGCCTGTGGCTGCTGGCTGAGGCGACTTACACCACACCAGGGCCCTTTTGCTGCTGGCTGAGGCCACTTACCCCACACCAGTGCCTGTGGCTTCTGGCTGAGGCGACTTACACCACACCAGGGCCTGTGGCTGCTGGCTGAGGCCACTTACACCACACCAGGGCCTGTGGCTCTTGCTCAGGCCACTCACATCACACCAGGCCCTGCGCTTCTGGCCGAGGCCATCTTCACCAAACCAGGCCCTGTGGCTCTTGCTCAGGCCACTTACACCACACCAGGGCCTTATTTGCTATTGAGGCCACTTACACCACACCAGGGCCTGTGGCTCTGGCTTAGGCCACTTACACCACACCAGGGCCTGTGGCTCTTACTCAGGCCACTTACACCACACCAGGGCCTGTGGCACTTGCTCAGGCCACTTACACCACACCAGGGCCTGTGGCTGCTGGCTGAGGCCACTTACACCACACCAGGGCCTGTGGCTCTTACTCAGGCCACTTACACCACACCAGGGCCTGTGGCACTGGCTGAGGCCACTTAGACCACACCAGGGCCTGTGGCTGCTGGCTGAGGCCACTTACACCACACCAGGGCCTGTGGCTGCTGGCTGAGGCCACTTACACCAAACCAGGGCCTGTGGCTGCTTGCTGAGGCCATCTTCACCAAACCAGGCCCTGTGCTGCTTGCTGTGGCCATGTAAAACACACCAGGTCCTGTGCTGGTTCTTGAGGCCATCTTCAACAATCCAGGGCCTGTGCTGTTGGATAAATGCCAAACTGAGCCTTTGGGTTAGGGTATTATGCAAACATGCAGGTATGGTTATAGGATTGTCTTCGTAACTTCAGGTACTTGCCACCTAATCACTTGAATCCATAAATTGAGACATTGTGCTGGGCCCAGCAGCTTACGGCCATACCACCCTGAGCACGCCCGACCTCGTCTGATCTCGGAAGCTAAGCAGGGCTGGGCTTGGTTAGTACTTGGATGGGAGACTTCCTGGGAATACCTGGTGCTGTAAGCCTTTCATTTTCATGTCATTGAACCGCTTTTGATCCAGAGAAGGGGTGTATTAAAAGACCAAAAGCAGCTCCCCATTAATGAGGGCACATTAACGACATTGCTTTTGGCTGTTTTCCAATGTCTTGTGCTGCTAGCTGATGCCACCTACACCACACCAGGGCCTTAGTTGCTATTGAGGCCAATTACACCACACCAGGGCCTGTGGCTCTGGCTGAGGCCAGTTACACCACACCAGAGCCTGTGGCTGCTGGCTGAAGCCACTTACACCAAACCAGGGCCTTAGTTGCTATTGAGGCCACTTACACCACACCAGGGTCTGTGGCTCTTGCTCAGGCCACTAACATCACACCAGGCCCTGCGCTTCTGGCCACTTACACCACACCAGGGCCTGTGGCTGCTGGCTGAGGCCACTTACACCATACCAGGGCCTGTGGCTGCTGGCTGAGGCGACTTACACCACACCAGAGCCTGTGGCTGCTGGCTGAGGCCACCTACACCACACCAGGGCCTGTGACTGCTGGCTGAGGCCACTTACACCACACCAGGGCCTTAGTTGCTATTGAGGCCATTTACACCACACCAGGGTCTGTGGCTCTTGCTCAGGCCACTTACACCACACCAGGGCCTGTGGCACTGGCTGAGGCCACTTAGACCACACCAGGGCCTGTGGCTGCAGGCTGAGGCCACCTACACCACACCAGGGCCTGTGGCTGCTGGCTGAGGCGACTTACACCACACCAGGGCCTGTTGCTGCTGGCTGAGGCCACTTACACCACACCAGGGACTGTGGCTTCTGGCTGAGGTGACTTACACCACACCAGGGCCTGTGGCTGCTGGCTGAGGCCACTTACACCACACCAGGGCCTGTGGCTCTTGCTCAGGCCACTTACACCACACCAGGGCCTGTGGCTCTTGCTCAGGCCACTCATATCACACCAGGCCCTGCTCTTCTGGCCGAGGCCATCTTCACCAAACCAGGCCCTGTGCTGCTAGCTGTGGCCATGTACACCACACCAGGGCCTGTGGCTCTTGCTCAGGCCACTTACACCACACCAGGGCCTGTGGCTCTTGCTCAGGCCACTCATATCACACCAGGCCCTGCTCTTCTGGCCGAGGCCATCTTCAACAATCCAGGGCCTGTGCTGTTGGATAAATACCAAACTGAGCCTTTGGGTTAGGGTATTATGCAAACATGCAGGTATGGTTATAGGATTGTCTTCGTAACTTCAGGTACTTGCCACCTAATCACTTGAATCCATAAATTGAGACATTGTGCTGGGGCCAGCAGCTTACGGCCATACCACCCTGAGCACGCCCGACCTCGTCTGATCTCGGAAGCTAAGCAGGGCTGGGCTTGGTTAGTACTTGGATGGGAGACTGCCTGGGAATACCTGGTGCTGTAAGCCTTTCATTTTCATGTCATTGAACCGCTTTTGATCCAGAGAAGGGGTGTATTAAAAGACCAAAAGCAGCTGCCCATTAATGAGGGCATATTAACGACATTGCTTTTGGCTCTTTTCCAATGTCTTGTGCTGCTAGCTGATGCCACCTACACCACACCAGGGCCTGAGTGACCGGCTGGGGCCACTTACACCACATCAGGGTCTGTGGCTCTGGCTGAGGCCAGTTACACCACACCAGGGCCTGTGGCTGCTGGCTGAGGCCAGTTACACCACACCAGAGCCTGTGGCTGCTGGCTGAAGCCACTTACACCACACCAGGGCCTTAGTTGCTATTGAGGCCACTTACACCACACCAGGGCCTGTGGCTGCTGGCTGAGGCCACCTAAACCACACCAGGGCCTGTGGCTGCTGGCTGAGGCGACTTACACCACACCAGGGCACTTTTGCTGCTGGCTGAGGCCACTTACACCACACCAGTGCCTGTGGCTTCTGGCTGAGGCGACTTACACCACACCAGGGCCTGTGGCTGCTGGCTGAGGCCACTTACACCACACCAGGGCCTGTGGCTCTTGCTCAGGCCACTCACATCACACCAGGCCCTGCGCTTCTGGCCGAGGCCATCTTCACCAAACCAGGCCCTGTGCTGCTAGCTGTGGCCATGTACAACACACCAGGCCCTGTGCTGGTTCCTGAGGCCATCTTCAACAATCCAGGGCCTGTGCTGTTGGATAAATGCTAAACTGAGCCTTTGGGTTAGGGTATTATGCAAACATGCAGGTATGGTTATAGGATTGTCTTCGTAACTTCAGGTACTTGTCACCTAATCACTTGAATCCATAAATTGAGACATTGTGCTGGGGCCAGCAGCTTACGGCCATACCACCCTGAGCACGTCTGATCTCGGAAGCTGAGCAGGGCTGTGCTTGGTTAGTACTTGGATGGGAGACTGCCTGGGAATACCTGGTGCTGTAAGCCTTTCATTTTCATGTCATTGAACCGCTTTTGATCCAGAGAAGGGGTGTATTAAAAGACCAAAAGCAACTGCCCATTAATGAGGGCACATTAACGACATTGCTTTTGGCTCTTTTCCAATGTCTTGTGCTGCTAGCTGATGCCACCTACACCACACCAGGGCCTGAGTGACCGGCTGGGGCCACTTACACCACATCAGGGCCTGTGGCTCTGGCTGAGGCCACTTACACCACACCAGGGCCTGTGGCTGCTGGCTGAGGCCACTTACACCACACCAGGGCCTGTGGCTGCTGGCTGAGGCCACCTACACCACACCAGGGCCTTAGTTGCTATTGAGGCCAATTACACCACACCATGGTCTGTGGCTCTTGCTCAGGCCACTTACACCACACCAGGGCCTGTGGCACTGGCTGAGGCCACTTACACCACACCAGGGCCTGTGGCTGCTGGCTGAGGCCACTTACACCACACAAGGGCTTGTGGCTGCTGGCTGAGGCCACTTACACCACACCAGGGCCTGTGGCACTGGCTGAGGCCACTTACACCACACCAGGGCCTGTGGCTGCTGGCTGAGGCCACCTACACCACACCAGGGCCTGTGGCTGCTGGCTGAGGCCACCTACACCACACCAGGGCCTGTGGCTCTTGCTCAGGCCACTTACACCACACCAGGGCCTGTGGCTCTTGCTCAGGCCACTTACACCACACCAGGGCCTGTGGCTCTTGCTCAGGCCACTCATATCACACCAGGCCCTGTGCTTCGGGCTGAGGCCACTTAGACCACACCAGGGCCTGTGGCTGCTGGCTGAGGCCATCTACACCACACTAGGGCCTGTGGCTGCTGGCTGAGGCGACTTACACCACACCAGGGCCCTTTTGCTGCTGGCTGAGGCCACTTACCCCACACCAGTGCCTGTGGCTTCTGGCTGAGGCGACTTACACCACACCAGGGCCTGTAGCTGCTGGCTGAGGCCACTTACACCACACCAGGGCCTGTGGCTCTTGCTCAGGCCACTCACATCACACCAGGCCCTGCGCTTCTGGCCGAGGCCATCTTCACCAAACCAGGCCCTGTGGCTCTTGCTCAGGCGACTTACACCACACCAGGGCCTGTGGCTGCTGGCTGAGGCCACTTACACCACACCAGGGCCTGTGGCTCTTGCTCAGGCCACTCACATCACACCAGGCCCTGCGCTTCTGGCCGAGGCCATCTTCACCAAACCAGGCCCTGTGGCTCTTGCTCAGGCCACTTACACCACACCAGGGCCTTATTTGCTATTGAGGCCACTTACACCACACCAGGGCCTGTGGCACTTGCTCAGGCCACTTACACCACACCAGGGCCTGTGGCTGCTGGCTGAGGCCACTTACACCACACCAGGGCCTGTGGCTCTTACTCAGGCCACTTACACCACACCAGGGCCTGTGGCACTGGCTGAGGCCACTTAGAACACACCAGGGCCTGTGGCTGCTTGCTGAGGCCATCTTCACCAAACCAGGCCCTGTGCTGCTTGCTGTGGCCATGTAAAACACACCAGGTCCTGTGCTGGTTCTTGAGGCCATCTTCAACAATCCAGGGCCTGTGCTGTTGGATAAATGCCAAACTGAGCCTTTGGGTTAGGGTATTATGCAAACATGCAGGTATGGTTATAGGATTGTCTTCGTAACTTCAGGTACTTGCCACCTAATCACTTGAATCCATAAATTGAGACATTGTGCTGGGCCCAGCAGCTTACGGCCATACCACCCTGAGCACGCCCGACCTCGTCTGATCTCGGAAGCTAAGCAGGGCTGGGCTTGGTTAGTACTTGGATGGGAGACTGCCTGGGAATACCTGGTGCTGTAAGCCTTTCATGTCATTGAACCGCTTTTGATCCAGAGAAGGGGTGTATTAAAAGACCAAAAGCAGCTCCCCATTAATGAGGGCACATTAACGACATTGCTTTTGGCTGTTTTCCAATGTCTTGTGCTGCTAGCTGATGCCACTTACACCACACCAGGGCCTGTGGCTGCTGGCTGAGGCGACTTACACCACACCAGGGCCTGTGGCTGCTGGCTGAGGCCACCTACACCACACCAGGGCCTGTGGCTGCTGGCTGAGGCCAATTACACCACACCAGGGTCTGTGGCTCTTGCTCAGGCCACTTACACCACACCAGGGCCTGTGGCTGCTGGCTGAGGCCACTTACACCACACCAGGGCCTGTGGCTGCTGGCTGAGGCCACTTACACCACACCAGGGCCTGTGGCGGCTGGCTGAGGCCACCTACACCACACCAGGGCCTGAGTGACCGGCTGGGGCCACTTACACCACATCAGGGCCTTAGTTGCTATTGAGGCCAATTACACCACACCAGGGTCTGTGGCTCTTGCTCAGGCCACTTACACCACACCAGGGCCTGTGGCACTGGCTGAGGCCACTTACACCACACCAGGGCCTGTGGCTGCTGGCTGAGGCCACCTACACCACACCAGGGCCTTAGTTGCTATTGAGGCCAATTACACCACACAAGGGCCTGTGGCTGCTGGCTGAGGCCACCTACAACACACCAGGGCCTTAGTTGCTATTGAGGCCAATTACACCACACCAAGGCCTGTGGCTCTTGCTCAGGCCACTCATATCACACCAGGCCCTGTGCTTCTGGCCGAGGCCATCTTCACCAAACCAGGCCCTGTGCTGCTTGCTGTGGCCATGTACAACACACCAGGCCCTGTGCTGGTTCCTGAGGCCATCTTCAACAATCCAGGGCCTGTGCTGTTGGATAAATGCCAAACTGAGCCTTTGGGTTAGGGTATTATGCAAACATGCAGGTATGGTTATAGGATTGTCTTCGTAACTTCAGGTACTTGCCACCTAATCACTTGAATCCATAAATTGAGACATTGTGCTGGGGCTAGCAGCTTACGGCCATACCACCCTGAGCACGCCCGACCTCGTCTGATCTTGGAAGCTATGCAGGGCTGGGCTTGGTTAGTACTTGGATGGGAGACTGCCTGGGAATACCTGGTGCTGTAAGCCTTTCATTTTCATGTCATTGAACCGCTTTTGATCCAGAGAAGGGGTGTATTAAAAGACCAAAAGCAGCTCCCCATTAATGAGGGCACATTAACGACATTGCTTTTGGCTGTTTTCCAATGTCTTGTGCTGCTAGCTGATGCCACCTACACCACACCACGGCCTTATTTGCTGGCTGAGGCCACATACACCAAACCAGGGCCTTAGTTGCTATTGAGGCCAATTACACCACACCAGGGCCTGTGGCTCTTGCTCAGGCCACTTACACCACACCAGGGCCTGTGGCTCTTGCTCAGGCCACTTACACCACACCAGGGCCTGTGGCTCTTGCTCAGGCCACTCATATCACGCCAGGCCCTGTGCTTCTGGCCGAGGCCATCTTCACCAAACCAGGCCCTGTGCTGCTTGCTGTGGCCATGTACAACACACCAGGCCCTGTGCTGGTTCCAGAGGCCATCTTCAACAATCCAGGGCCTGTGCTGTTGGATAAATGCCAAACTGAGCCTTTGGGTTAGGGTATTATGCAAACATGCAGGTATGGTTATAGGATTGTCTTCGTAATTTCAGGTACTTGCCACCTAATCACTTGAATCCATAAATTGAGACATTGTGCTGGGGCCATCAGCTTACGGCCATACCACCCTGAGCACGCCTGACCTCGTCTGATCTCGGAAGCTAAGCAGGTCTGGGCTTGGTTAGTACTTGGATGGGAGACTGCCTGGGAATACCTGTTGCTGTAAGCCTTTCATTTTCATATCATTGAACCGCTTTTGATCCAGAGAAGGGGTGTATTAAAAGACCAAAAGCAGCTCCCCATTAATGAGGGCACATTAACGACATTGCTTTTGGCTCTTTTCCAATGTCTTGTGCTGCTAGCTGATGCAACCTACACCACACAAGGGCCTGAGGGACCGGCTGGGGCCACTTACACCACACAAGGGCCTGTGGCTGCTGGCTGAGGCCACGTACACCACACCAGGGCCTGTGGCTGCTGGCTGAGACCACTTACACCACACCAGGGCCTGTGGCTCTTGCTCAGGCCACTTACACCACACCAGGGCCTGTGGCTGCTGGCTGAGGCCACTTACACCACACCAGGGCCTGTGGCTGCTGGCTGAGGCCACTTACACCACACCAGGGCCTGTGGCGGCTGGCTGAGGCCACCTACACCACACCAGGGCCTGAGTGACCGGCTGGGGCCACTTACACCACATCAGGGCCTGTGGCTCTGGCTGAGGCCAGTTACACCACAACAGGGCCTGTGGCTGCTGCCTGAGGCCACATACACCACACCAGGGCCTTAGTTGCTATTGAGGCCAATTACACCACACCAGGGTCTGTGGCTCTTGCTGAGGCCACTTACACCACACCAGGGCCTGTTGCTGCTGGCTGAGGCCACTTACACCACACCAGTGCCTGTGGCTTCTGGCTGAGGCGACTTACACCACATCAGGGCCTGTGGCTCTGGCTGAGGCCACTTACACCACACCAGGGCCTTAGTTGCTATTGAGGCCAATTACACCACACCAGGGTCTGTGGCTCTTGCTCAGGCCACTCACATCACACCAGGCCCTGCGCTTCTGGCCACTTACACCACACCAGGGCCTGTGGCTGCTGGCTGAGGCGACTTACACCACACCAGAGCCTGTGGCTGCTGGCTGAGGCCAGTTACATCACACCAGGGCCTGTGGCTGCTGGCTGAGGCCACATACACCACACCAGGGCCTTAGTTGCTATTGAGGCCAATTACACCACACCAGGGTCTGTGGCTCTTGCTCAGGCCACTCACATCACACCAGGCCCTGCGCTTCTGGCCACTTACACCACACCAGGGCCTGTGGGTGCTGGCTGAGGCCACTTACACCATACCAGGGCCTGTGGCTGCTGGCTGAGGCGACTTACACCACACCAGAGCCTGTGGCTGCTGGCTGAGGCCACCTACACCACACCAGGGCCTGTGACTGCTGGCTGAGGCCACTTACACCACACCAGGGCCTTAGTTGCTATTGAGGCCACTTACACCACACCAGGGCCTGTGGCTCTGGCTGAGGCCACTTACACCACATCAGGGCCTTATTTGCTATTGAGGCCAGTTACACCACACCAGGGCCTGTGGCTCTGGCTGAGGCCACTTACACCACACCAGGGCCTGTGGCTGCTGGCTGATTCCACTTACACCACACCAGGGCCTGTGGCTCTTGCTCAGGCCACTCATATCACACCAGGCCCTGTGCTTCTGGCCGAGGCCATCTTCACCAAACCAGGCCCTGTGCTGCTTGCTGTGGCCATGTACAACACACCAGGCCCTGTGCTGGTTCCTGAGGCCATCTTCAACAATCCAGGACCTGTGCTGTTGGATAAATGCTAAACTGAGCCTTTGGGTTAGGGTATTATGCAAACATGCAGGTAGGGTTATAGGATTGTCTTCGTAACTTCAGGTACTTGCCACCTAATCACTTGAATCCATAAATTGAGACATTGTGCTGGGGCCAGCAGCTTACGGCCATACCACCCTGAGCACGCCGGACCTCGTCTGATCTCGGAAGCTAAGCAGGGCTGGGCTTGGTTAGTACTTGGATGGGAGACTGCCTGGGAATACCTGGTGCTGCCCATTAATGAGGGCACATTAACGACATTGCTTTTGGCTCTTTTCCAATGTCTTGTGCTGCTAGCTGATGCCACCTACACCACACCAGGGCCTGAGTGACCGGCTGGGGCCACTTACACCACATCAGGGCCTGTGGCTCTGGCTGAGGCCACTTACACCACACCAGGGCCTGTGGCTGCTGGCTGAGGCCACCTACACCACACCAGGGCCTTAGTTGCTATTGAGGCCAATTACACCACACCAGGGTCTGTGGCTCTTGCTCAGGCCACTTACACCACACCAGGTCCTGTGGCACTGGCTGAGGCCACTTACACCACACCAGGGCCTGTGGCTGCTGGCTGAGGTCACTTACACCACACAAGGGCCTGTGGCTGCTGGCTGAGGCCACCTACACCACACCAGGGAATGTGGCTGCTGGCTGAGACCACTTACACCACACCAGGGCCTGTGGCTCTTGCTCACGCCACTTACACCACACCAGGGCCTGTGGCTCTTGCTCAGGCCACTCACATCACACCAGGCCCTGCGCTTCTGGCCACTTACACCACACCAGGGCCTGTGGCTGCTTGCTGAGGCGACTTACACCACACCAGGGCCTGTGGCTGCTGGCTGAGGCCACTTACACCACACCAGTGCCTGTGGCTACTGGCTGAGGCCAGTTACACCACACCAGGGCCTGTGGCTGCTGGCTGAGGCCACTTACACCACACCAGTGCCTGTGGCTTCTGGCTGAGGCCACTTACACCACACCAGGGCCTGTGGCTACTGGCTGAGGCCACTTACACCACACCAGGGCCTGTGGCTACTGGTTGAGGCCAGTTACACCACACCAGGGCCTGTGGCTGCTGGCTGAGGCCACATACACCACACCAGGGCCTTAGTTGCTATTGAGGCCAATTACACCACACCAGGGTCTGTGGCTCTTGCTCAGGCCACTCACATCACACCAGGCCCTGCGCTTCTGGCCACTTACACCACACCAGGGCCTGTGGCTTCTGGCTGAGGCCACTTACACCATACCAGGGCCTGTGGCTCTGGCTGAGGCCACTTACACCACACCACGGCCTGTGGCTGCTGGCTGAGGCCACTTACACCACACCAGGGCCTTATTTGCTATTGAGTCCACTTACACCACACCAGGGCCTCTGGCTCTTGCTCAGGCCACTTACACCACACCAGGGCCTGTGGCTCTTGCTCAGGCCACTCATATCACACAAGGCCTTGTGCTTCTGGCCGAGGCCATCTTCACCAAACCAGGCCCTGTGCTGCTTGCTGTGGCCATGTACAACACACCAGGCCCTGTGCTGGTTCCTGAGGCCATCTTCAACAATCCAGGGCCTGTGCTGTTGGATAAATGCCAAACTGAGCCTTTGGGTTAGGGTATTATGCAAACATGCAGGTATGGTTATAGGATTGTCTTCGTAACTTCAGGTACTTGCCACCTAATCACTTGAATCCATAAATTGAGACATTGTGCTGGAGCCAGAAGCTTACGGCCATACCACCCTGAGCACGCCCGACCTCGTCTGATCTCAGAAGCTAAGCAGGGCTGGGCTTGGTTAGTACTTGGATGGGAGACTGCCTGGGAATACCTGGTGCTTTAAGCCTTTCATTTTCATGTCATTGAACCGCTTTTGATCCAGAGAAGGGGTGTATTAAAAGACCAAAAGCAGCTGCCCATTAATGAGGGCACATTAACGACACTGCTTTTGGCTCTTTTCCAATGTCTTGTGCTGCTAGCTGATGCCACCTACACCACACCAGGGCCTGAGTGACCGGCTGGGGCCACTTACACCACATCAGGGCCTTAGTTGCTATTGAGGCCATTTACACCACACCAGGGTCTGTGGCTCTTGATCAGGCCACTTACACCACACCAGGGCCTGTGGCACTGGCTGAGGCCACTTAGACCACACCAGGGCCTGTGGCTGCTGGCTGAGGCCACCTACACCACACCAGGGCCTGTGGCTGCTGGCTGAGGCCACTTACACCACACCAGGGCCTGTTGCTGCTGGCTGAGGCCACTTACACCACACCAGGGCCTGTGGCTCTTGCTCAGGCCACTTACATCACACCAGGACCTGAGTGACCGGCTGGGGCCACTTACACCACACCAGGGACTGTGGCTTCTGGCTGAGGTGACTTACACCACACCAGGGCCTGTGGCTGCTGGCTGAGGCCACTTACACCACACCAGGGCCTGTGGCTCTTGCTCAGGCCACTCACATCACACCAGGGCCTGAGTGACCGGCTGGGGCCACTTACACCACATCAGGGCCTGTGGCTCTGGCTGAGGCCAGTTACACCACACCAGGGCCTGTGGCTGCTGCCTGAGGCCACATACACCACACCAGGGCCTTAGTTGCTATTGAGGCCAATTAGACCACACCAGGGCCTGTGGCTGCTGGCTGAGGCCACTTACACCACACCAGGGCCTTATTTGCTATTCCGGCCAGTTACACCACACCAGGGCCTGTGGCTCTTGCTCAGGCCACTTACACCACACCAGGGCCTGTGGCTGCTGGCTGAGGCCACATACACCACACCAGGGCCTTAGTTGCTATTGAGGCCACTTACACCACACCAGGGCCTGTGGCTCTGGCTGAGGCCACTTACACCACACCAGGGCCTTATTTGCTATTCCGGCCAGTTACACCACACCAGGGCCTGTGGCTCTGGCTCAGGCCACTTACACCACACCAGGGCCTGTGGCTGCTGGCTGATTCCACTTACACCACACCAGGGCCTGTGGCTCTTGCTCAGGCCACTTACACCACACCAGGGCCTGTGGCTGCTGGCTGAGGCCAATTACACCACACCAGGGTGTGTGGCTCTTGCTCAGGCCACTTACACTACACCAGGGCCTGTGGCACTGGCTGAGGCCACTTACACCACACCAGGGCCTGTGGCTGCTGGCTAAGGCCACTTACACCACACCAGGGCCTGTGGCTGCTGGCTGAGGCCACTTACACCACACCAGGGCCTGTGGCTGCTGGCTGAGGCCACCTACACCACACCAGGGCCTGTGGCTGCTGGCTGAGGCCACTTACACCACACCAGTGCCTGTGGCTTCTGGCTGAGGCGACTTACACCACACAAGGGCCTGTGGCTGCTGGCTGAGGCCACTTACACCACACCAAGGCCTGTGGCTCTTGCTCAGGCCACTCACATCACACCAGGCCCTGCGCTTCTGGCCGAGGCCATCTTCACCAAACCAGGCCCTGTGCTCCTTGCTGTGGCCATGTACAACACACCAGGCCCTGTGCTGGTTCCTGAGGCCATCTTCAACAATCCAGGGCCTGTGCTGTTGGATAAATGCCAAACTGAGCCTTTGGGTTAGGGTATTATGCAAACATGCAGGTATGGTTATAGCATTGTCTTCGTAACTTCAGGTACTTGCCACCTAATCACTTGAATCCATAAATTGAGACATTGTGCTGGAGCCAGCAGCTTACGGCCATACCACCCTGAGCACGCCCGACCTCGTCTGATCTCGGAAGCTAAGCAGGGCTGGGCTTGGTTAGTACTTGGATGGGAGACTGCCTGGGAATCCCTGGTGCTGTAAGCCTTTGATTTTCATGTCATTGAACCGCTTTTGATCCAGAGAAGGGGTGTATTAAAAGACCAAAAGCAGCTGCCCATTAATGAGGGCACATTAACGACACTGCTTTTGGCTCTTTTCCAATGTCTTGTGCTGCTAGTTGATGCAACCTACACCACACAAGGGCCTGAGTGACCGGCTGGGGCCACTTACACCACATCAGGGCCTGTGGCTCTGGCTGAGGCCACTTACACCACACCAGGGCCTGTGGCTGCTGGCTGAGGCCAGTTACACCACACCAGGGCCTGTGTCTGCTGGCTGAGGCCACATACACCACGCAAGGGCCTTAGTTGCTATTGAGGCCAATTACACCACACCAGGGTCTGTGGCTCTTGCTCAGGCCACTAACATCACACCAGGCCCTGCGCTTCTGGCCACTTACACCACACCAGGGCCTGTGGCTGCTGGCTGAGGCCACTTACACCATACCAGGGCCTGTGGCTGCTGGCTGAGGCGACTTACACCACACCAGAGCCTGTGGCTGCTGGCTGAGGCCACCTACACCACACCAGGGCCTGTGACTGCTGGCTGAGGCCACTTACACCACACCAGGGCCTTAGTTGCTATTGAGGCCATTTACACCACACCAGGGTCTGTGGCTCTTGCTCAGGCCACTTACACCACACCAGGGCCTGTGGCACTGGCTGAGGCCACTTAGACCACACCAGGGCCTGTGGCTGCTGGCTGAGGCGACTTACACCACACCAGGGCCTGTTGCTGCTGGCTGAGGCCACTTACACCACACCAGGGACTGTGGCTTCTGGCTGAGGTGACTTACACCACACCAGGGCCTGTGGCTGCTGGCTGAGGCCACTTACACCACACCAGGGCCTGTGGCTCTTGCTCAGGCCACTTACACCACACCAGGGCCTGTGGCTCTTGCTCAGGCCACTCATATCACACCAGGCCCTGCTCTTCTGGCCGAGGCCATCTTCACCAAACCAGGCCCTGTGCTGCTAGCTGTGGCCATGTACACCACACCAGGGCCTGTGGCTCTTGCTCAGGCCACTTACACCACACCAGGGCCTGTGGCTCTTGCTCAGGCCACTCATATCACACCAGGCCCTGCTCTTCTGGCCGAGGCCATCTTCAACAATCCAGGGCCTGTGCTGTTGGATAAATACCAAACTGAGCCTTTGGGTTAGGGTATTATGCAAACATGCAGGTATGGTTATAGGATTGTCTTCGTAACTTCAGGTACTTGCCACCTAATCACTTGAATCCATAAATTGAGACATTGTGCTGGGGCCAGCAGCTTACGGCCATACCACCCTGAGCACTCCCGACCTCGTCTGATCTCGGAAGCTAAGCAGGGCTGGGCTTGGTTAGTACTTGGATGGGAGACTGCCTGGGAATACCTGGTGCTGTAAGCCTTTCATTTTCATGTCATTGAACCGCTTTTGATCCAGAGAAGGGGTGTATTAAAAGACCAAAAGCAGCTGCCCATTAATGAGGGCATATTAACGACATTGCTTTTGGCTCTTTTCCAATGTCTTGTGCTGCTAGCTGATGCCACCTACACCACACCAGGGCCTGAGTGACCGGCTGGGGCCACTTACACCACATCAGGGTCTGTGGCTCTGGCTGAGGCCAGTTACACCACACCAGGGCCTGTGGCTGCTGGCTGAGGCCAGTTACACCACACCAGAGCCTGTGGCTGCTGGCTGAAGCCACTTACACCACACCAGGGCCTTAGTTGCTATTGAGGCCACTTACACCACACCAGGGCCTGTGGCTGCTGGCTGAGGCCACCTAAACCACACCAGGGCCTGTGGCTGCTGGCTGAGGCGACTTACACCACACCAGGGCCCTTTTGCTGCTGGCTGAGGCCACTTACACCACACCAGTGCCTGTGGCTTCTGGCTGAGGCGACTTACACCACACCAGGGCCTGTGGCTGCTGGCTGAGGCCACTTACACCACACCAGGGCCTGTGGCTCTTGCTCAGGCCACTCACATCACACCAGGCCCTGCGCTTCTGGCCGAGGCCATCTTCACCAAACCAGGCCCTGTGCTGCTAGCTGTGGCCATGTACAACACACCAGGCCCTGTGCTGGTTCCTGAGGCCATCTTCAACAATCCAGGGCCTGTGCTGTTGGATAAATGCTAAACTGAGCCTTTGGGTTAGGGTATTATGCAAACATGCAGGTATGGTTATAGGATTGTCTTCGTAACTTCAGGTACTTGTCACCTAATCACTTGAATCCATAAATTGAGACATTGTGCTGGGGCCAGCAGCTTACGGCCATACCACCCTGAGCACGTCTGATCTCGGAAGCTGAGCAGGGCTGTGCTTGGTTAGTACTTGGATGGGAGACTGCCTGGGAATACCTGGTGCTGTAAGCCTTTCATTTTCATGTCATTGAACCGCTTTTGATCCAGAGAAGGGGTGTATTAAAAGACCAAAAGCAACTGCCCATTAATGAGGGCACATTAACGACATTGCTTTTGGCTCTTTTCCAATGTCTTGTGCTGCTAGCTGATGCCACCTACACCACACCAGGGCCTGAGTGACCGGCTGGGGCCACTTACACCACATCAGGGCCTGTGGCTCTGGCTGAGGCCACTTACACCACACCAGGGCCTGTGGCTGCTGGCTGAGGCCACTTACACCACACCAGGGCCTGTGGCTGCTGGCTGAGGCCACCTACACCACACCAGGGCCTTAGTTGCTATTGAGGCCAATTACACCACACCATGGTCTGTGGCTCTTGCTCAGGCCACTTACACCACACCAGGGCCTGTGGCACTGGCTGAGGCCACTTACACCACACCAGGGCCTGTGGCTGCTGGCTGAGGCCACTTACACCACACAAGGGCTTGTGGCTGCTGGCTGAGGCCACTTACACCACACCAGGGCCTGTGGCACTGGCTGAGGCCACTTACACCACACCAGGGCCTGTGGCTGCTGGCTGAGGCCACCTACACCACACCAGGGCCTGTGGCTGCTGGCTGAGGCCACCTACACCACACCAGGGCCTGTGGCTCTTGCTCAGGCCACTTACACCACACCAGGGCCTGTGGCTCTTGCTCAGGCCACTTACACCACACCAGGGCCTGTGGCTCTTGCTCAGGCCACTCATATCACACCAGGCCCTGTGCTTCTGGCTGAGGCCACTTAGACCACACCAGGGCCTGTGGCTGCTGGCTGAGGCCATCTACACCACACTAGGGCCTGTGGCTGCTGGCTGAGGCGACTTACACCACACCAGGGCCCTTTTGCTGCTGGCTGAGGCCACTTACCCCACACCAGTGCCTGTGGCTTCTGGCTGAGGCGACTTACACCACACCAGCGCCTGTGGCTGCTGGCTGAGGCCACTTACACCACACCAGGGCCTGTGGCTCTTGCTCAGGCCACTCACATCACACCAGGCCCTGCGCTTCTGGCCGAGGCCATCTTCACCAAACCAGGCCCTGTGGCTCTTGCTCAGGCCACTTACACCACACCAGGGCCTTATTTGCTATTGAGGCCACTTACACCACACCAGGGCCTGTGGCTCTGGCTTAGGCCACTTACACCACACCAGGGCCTGTGGCACTTGCTCAGGCCACTTACACCACACCAGGGCCTGTGGCTGCTGGCTGAGGCCACTTACACCACACCAGGGCCTGTGGCTCTTACTCAGGCCACTTACACCACACCAGGGCCTGTGGCACTGGCTGAGGCCACTTAGAACACACCAGGGCCTGTGGCTGCTTGCTGAGGCCATCTTCACCAAACCAGGCCCTGTGCTGCTTGCTGTGGCCATGTAAAACACACCAGGTCCTGTGCTGGTTCTTGAGGCCATCTTCAACAATCCAGGGCCTGTGCTGTTGGATAAATGCCAAACTGAGCCTTTGGGTTAGGGTATTATGCAAACATGCAGGTATGGTTATAGGATTGTCTTCGTAACTTCAGGTACTTGCCACCTAATCACTTGAATCCATAAATTGAGACATTGTGCTGGGCCCAGCAGCTTACGGCCATACCACCCTGAGCACGCCCGACCTCGTCTGATCTCGGAAGCTAAGCAGGGCTGGGCTTGGTTAGTACTTGGATGGGAGACTGCCTGGGAATACCTGGTGCTGTAAGCCTTTCATTTTCATGTCATTGAACCGCTTTTGATCCAGAGAAGGGGTGTATTAAAAGACCAAAAGCAGCTCCCCATTAATGAGGGCACATTAACGACATTGCTTTTGGCTGTTTTCCAATGTCTTGTGCTGCTAGCTGATGCCACTTACACCACACCAGGGCCTGTGGCTGCTGGCTGAGGCCACTTACACCACACCAGGGCCTGTGGCTGCTGGCTGAGGCCACCTACACCACACCAGGGCCTTAGTTGCTATTGAGGCCAATTACACCACACCAGGGTCTGTGGCTCTTGCTCAGGCCACTTACACCACACCAGGGCCTGTGGCACTGGCTGAGGCCACTTACACCACACCAGGGCCTGTGGCTGCTGGCTGAGGCCACCTACACCACACCAGGGCCTTAGTTGCTATTGAGGCCAATTACACCACACAAGGGCCTGTGGCTGCTGGCTGAGGCCACCTACACCACACCACGGCCTTATTTGCTGGCTGAGGCCACATACACCAAACCAGGGCCTTAGTTGCTATTGAGGCCAATTACACCACACCAGGGCCTGTGGCTCTTGCTCAGGCCACTTACACCACACCAGGGCCTGTGGCTCTTGCTCAGGCCACTTACACCACACCAGGGCCTGTGGCTCTTGCTCAGGCCACTCATATCACGCCAGGCCCTGTGCTTCTGGCCGAGGCCATCTTCACCAAACCAGGCCCTGTGCTGCTTGCTGTGGCCATGTACAACACACCAGGCCCTGTGCTGGTTCCAGAGGCCATCTTCAACAATCCAGGGCCTGTGCTGTTGGATAAATGCCAAACTGAGCCTTTGGGTTAGGGTATTATGCAAACATGCAGGTATGGTTATAGGATTGTCTTCGTAATTTCAGGTACTTGCCACCTAATCACTTGAATCCATAAATTGAGACATTGTGCTGGGGCCATCAGCTTACGGCCATACCACCCTGAGCACGCCGGACCTCGTCTGATCTCGGAAGCTAAGCAGGGCTGGGCTTGGTTAGTACTTGGATGGGAGACTGCCTGGGAATACCTGGTGCTGTAAGCCTTTCATTTTCATGTCATTGAACTGCTTTTGATCCAGAAAAGGGGTGTATTAAAAGACCAAAAGCAGCTGCCCATTAATGAGGGCACATTAACGACATTGCTTTTGGCTCTTTTCCAATGTCTTGTGCTGCTAGCTGATGCCACCTACACCACACCAGGGCCTGAGTGACCGGCTGGGGCCACTTACACCACATCAGGGCCTGTGGCTCTGGCTGAGGCCACTTACACCACACCAGGGCCTGTGGCTGCTGGCTGAGGCCACCTACACCACACCAGGGCCTTAGTTGCTATTGAGGCCAATTACACCACACCAGGGTCTGTGGCTCTTGCTCAGGCCACTTACACCACACCAGGTCCTGTGGCACTGGCTGAGGCCACTTACACCACACCAGGGCCTGTGGCTGCTGGCTGAGGCCACTTACACCACACAAGGGCCTGTGGCTGCTGGCTGAGGCCACCTACACCACACCAGGGAATGTGGCTGCTGGCTGAGACCACTTACACCACACCAGGGCCTGTGGCTCTTGCTCACGCCACTTACACCACACCAGGGCCTGTGGCTCTTGCTCAGGCCACTTACACCACACCAGGGCCTGTGGCTGCTGGCTGAGGCCACTTACACCACACCAGGGCCTGTGGCTTCTGGCTGAGGCCACTTACACCACACCAGGGCCTGTGGCTGCTGGCTGAGGCCAGTTACACCACACCAGGGCCTGTGGCTGCTGGCTGAGGCCACCTACACCACACCAGGGCATTAGTTGCTATTGAGGCCAATTACACCACACCAGGGTCTGTGGCTCTTGCTCAGGCCACTCACATCACACCAGGCCCTGCGCTTCTGGCCACTTACACCACACCAGGGCCTGTGGCTGCTGGCTGAGGCCACTTACACCATACCAGGGCCTGTGGCTGCTGGCTGAGGCGACTTACACCACACCAGAGCCTGTGACTGCTCGCTGAGGCCACTTACACCACACCAGGGCCTTAGTTGCTATTGAGGCCACTTACACCACACCAGGGCCTGTGGCTCTGGCTGAGGCCACTTACACCACACCAGGGCCTGTGGCTGCTGGCTGATTCCACTTACACCACACCAGGGCCTGTGGCTGCTTGCTGAGGCGACTTACACCACACCAGGGCCTGTGGCTGCTGGCTGAGGCCACTTACACCACACAAGGGCTTGTGGCTGCTGGCTGAGGCCACTTACACCACACCAGGGCCTGTGGCACTGGCTGAGGCCACTTACACCACACCAGGGCCTGTGGCTGCTGGCTGAGGCCACCTACACCACACCAGGGCCTGTGGCTGCTGGCTGAGGCCACCTACACCACACCAGGGCCTGTGGCTCTTGCTCAGGCCACTTACACCACACCAGGGCCTGTGGCTCTTGCTCAGGCCACTTACACCACACCAGGGCCTGTGGCTCTTGCTCAGGCCACTCATATCACACCAGGCCCTGTGCTTCTGGCTGAGGCCACTTAGACCA
Source organism: Aulonocara stuartgranti (assembly GCF_965226115.1). NCBI lineage: Eukaryota > Metazoa > Chordata > Actinopteri > Cichliformes > Cichlidae > Aulonocara > Aulonocara stuartgranti. The sequence continues at coordinate 21,594,439 of NC_138941.1, read as the reverse complement.
CACCAGGGCCTGTGGCTGCTGGCTGAGGCCATCTACACCACACTAGGGCCTGTGGCTGCTGGCTGAGGCGACTTACACCACACCAGGGCCCTTTTGCTGCTGGCTGAGGCCACTTACCCCACACCAGTGCCTGTGGCTTCTGGCTGAGGCGACTTACACCACACCAGCGCCTGTGGCTGCTGGCTGAGGCCACTTACACCACACCAGGGCCTGTGGCTCTTGCTCAGGCCACTCACATCACACCAGGCCCTGCGCTTCTGGCCGAGGCCATCTTCACCAAACCAGGCCCTGTGGCTCTTGCTCAGGCCACTTACACCACACCAGGGCCTTATTTGCTATTGAGGCCACTTACACCACACCAGGGCCTGTGGCTCTGGCTTAGGCCACTTACACCACACCAGGGCCTGTGGCACTTGCTCAGGCCACTTACACCACACCAGGGCCTGTGGCTGCTGGCTGAGGCCACTTACACCACACCAGGGCCTGTGGCTCTTACTCAGGCCACTTACACCACACCAGGGCCTGTGGCACTGGCTGAGGCCACTTAGAACACACCAGGGCCTGTGGCTGCTTGCTGAGGCCATCTTCACCAAACCAGGCCCTGTGCTGCTTGCTGTGGCCATGTAAAACACACCAGGTCCTGTGCTGGTTCTTGAGGCCATCTTCAACAATCCAGGGCCTGTGCTGTTGGATAAATGCCAAACTGAGCCTTTGGGTTAGGGTATTATGCAAACATGCAGGTATGGTTATAGGATTGTCTTCGTAACTTCAGGTACTTGCCACCTAATCACTTGAATCCATAAATTGAGACATTGTGCTGGGCCCAGCAGCTTACGGCCATACCACCCTGAGCACGCCCGACCTCGTCTGATCTCGGAAGCTAAGCAGGGCTGGGCTTGGTTAGTACTTGGATGGGAGACTGCCTGGGAATACCTGGTGCTGTAAGCCTTTCATTTTCATGTCATTGAACCGCTTTTGATCCAGAGAAGGGGTGTATTAAAAGACCAAAAGCAGCTCCCCATTAATGAGGGCACATTAACGACATTGCTTTTGGCTGATTTCCAATGTCTTGTGCTGCTAGCTGATGCCACTTACACCACACCAGGGCCTGTGGCTGCTGGCTGAGGCCACTTACACCACACCAGGGCCTGTGGCTGCTGGCTGAGGCCACCTACACCACACCAGGGCCTTAGTTGCTATTGAGGCCAATTACACCACACCAGGGTCTGTGGCTCTTGCTCAGGCCACTTACACCACACCAGGGCCTGTGGCACTGGCTGAGGCCACTTACACCACACCAGGGCCTGTGGCTGCTGGCTGAGGCCACCTACACCACACCAGGGCCTTAGTTGCTATTGAGGCCAATTACACCACACAAGGGCCTGTGGCTGCTGGCTGAGGCCACCTACACCACACCACGGCCTTATTTGCTGGCTGAGGCCACATACACCAAACCAGGGCCTTAGTTGCTATTGAGGCCAATTACACCACACCAGGGCCTGTGGCTCTTGCTCAGGCCACTTACACCACACCAGGGCCTGTGGCTCTTGCTCAGGCCACTTACACCACACCAGGGCCTGTGGCTCTTGCTCAGGCCACTCATATCACGCCAGGCCCTGTGCTTCTGGCCGAGGCCATCTTCACCAAACCAGGCCCTGTGCTGCTTGCTGTGGCCATGTACAACACACCAGGCCCTGTGCTGGTTCCAGAGGCCATCTTCAACAATCCAGGGCCTGTGCTGTTGGATAAATGCCAAACTGAGCCTTTGGGTTAGGGTATTATGCAAACATGCAGGTATGGTTATAGGATTGTCTTCGTAATTTCAGGTACTTGCCACCTAATCACTTGAATCCATAAATTGAGACATTGTGCTGGGGCCATCAGCTTACGGCCATACCACCCTGAGCACGCCGGACCTCGTCTGATCTCGGAAGCTAAGCAGGGCTGGGCTTGGTTAGTACTTGGATGGGAGACTGCCTGGGAATACCTGGTGCTGTAAGCCTTTCATTTTCATGTCATTGAACTGCTTTTGATCCAGAAAAGGGGTGTATTAAAAGACCAAAAGCAGCTGCCCATTAATGAGGGCACATTAACGACATTGCTTTTGGCTCTTTTCCAATGTCTTGTGCTGCTAGCTGATGCCACCTACACCACACCAGGGCCTGAGTGACCGGCTGGGGCCACTTACACCACATCAGGGCCTGTGGCTCTGGCTGAGGCCACTTACACCACACCAGGGCCTGTGGCTGCTGGCTGAGGCCACCTACACCACACCAGGGCCTTAGTTGCTATTGAGGCCAATTACACCACACCAGGGTCTGTGGCTCTTGCTCAGGCCACTTACACCACACCAGGTCCTGTGGCACTGGCTGAGGCCACTTACACCACACCAGGGCCTGTGGCTGCTGGCTGAGGCCACTTACACCACACAAGGGCCTGTGGCTGCTGGCTGAGGCCACCTACACCACACCAGGGAATGTGGCTGCTGGCTGAGACCACTTACACCACACCAGGGCCTGTGGCTCTTGCTCACGCCACTTACACCACACCAGGGCCTGTGGCTCTTGCTCAGGCCACTTACACCACACCAGGGCCTGTGGCTGCTGGCTGAGGCCACTTACACCACACCAGGGCCTGTGGCTTCTGGCTGAGGCCACTTACACCACACCAGGGCCTGTGGCTGCTGGCTGAGGCCAGTTACACCACACCAGGGCCTGTGGCTGCTGGCTGAGGCCACCTACACCACACCAGGGCATTAGTTGCTATTGAGGCCAATTACACCACACCAGGGTCTGTGGCTCTTGCTCAGGCCACTCACATCACACCAGGCCCTGCGCTTCTGGCCACTTACACCACACCAGGGCCTGTGGCTGCTGGCTGAGGCCACTTACACCATACCAGGGCCTGTGGCTGCTGGCTGAGGCGACTTACACCACACCAGAGCCTGTGACTGCTGGCTGAGGCCACTTACACCACACCAGGGCCTTAGTTGCTATTGAGGCCACTTACACCACACCAGGGCCTGTGGCTCTGGCTGAGGCCACTTACACCACACCAGGGCCTGTGGCTGCTGGCTGATTCCACTTACACCACACCAGGGCCTGTGGCTGCTTGCTGAGGCGACTTACACCACACCAGGGCCTGTGGCTGCTGGCTGAGGCCACTTACACCACACAAGGGCTTGTGGCTGCTGGCTGAGGCCACTTACACCACACCAGGGCCTGTGGCACTGGCTGAGGCCACTTACACCACACCAGGGCCTGTGGCTGCTGGCTGAGGCCACCTACACCACACCAGGGCCTGTGGCTGCTGGCTGAGGCCACCTACACCACACCAGGGCCTGTGGCTCTTGCTCAGGCCACTTACACCACACCAGGGCCTGTGGCTCTTGCTCAGGCCACTTACACCACACCAGGGCCTGTGGCTCTTGCTCAGGCCACTCATATCACACCAGGCCCTGTGCTTCTGGCTGAGGCCACTTAGACCACACCAGGGCCTGTGGCTGCTGGCTGAGGCCATCTACACCACACTAGGGCCTGTGGCTGCTGGCTGAGGCGACTTACACCACACCAGGGCCCTTTTGCTGCTGGCTGAGGCCACTTACCCCACACCAGTGCCTGTGGCTTCTGGCTGAGGCGACTTACACCACACCAGCGCCTGTGGCTGCTGGCTGAGGCCACTTACACCACACCAGGGCCTGTGGCTCTTGCTCAGGCCACTCACATCACACCAGGCCCTGCGCTTCTGGCCGAGGCCATCTTCACCAAACCAGGCCCTGTGGCTCTTGCTCAGGCCACTTACACCACACCAGGGCCTTATTTGCTATTGAGGCCACTTACACCACACCAGGGCCTGTGGCTCTGGCTTAGGCCACTTACACCACACCAGGGCCTGTGGCACTTGCTCAGGCCACTTACACCACACCAGGGCCTGTGGCTGCTGGCTGAGGCCACTTACACCACACCAGGGCCTGTGGCTCTTACTCAGGCCACTTACACCACACCAGGGCCTGTGGCACTGGCTGAGGCCACTTAGAACACACCAGGGCCTGTGGCTGCTTGCTGAGGCCATCTTCACCAAACCAGGCCCTGTGCTGCTTGCTGTGGCCATGTAAAACACACCAGGTCCTGTGCTGGTTCTTGAGGCCATCTTCAACAATCCAGGGCCTGTGCTGTTGGATAAATGCCAAACTGAGCCTTTGGGTTAGGGTATTATGCAAACATGCAGGTATGGTTATAGGATTGTCTTCGTAACTTCAGGTACTTGCCACCTAATCACTTGAATCCATAAATTGAGACATTGTGCTGGGCCCAGCAGCTTACGGCCATACCACCCTGAGCACGCCCGACCTCGTCTGATCTCGGAAGCTAAGCAGGGCTGGGCTTGGTTAGTACTTGGATGGGAGACTGCCTGGGAATACCTGGTGCTGTAAGCCTTTCATTTTCATGTCATTGAACCGCTTTTGATCCAGAGAAGGGGTGTATTAAAAGACCAAAAGCAGCTCCCCATTAATGAGGGCACATTAACGACATTGCTTTTGGCTGATTTCCAATGTCTTGTGCTGCTAGCTGATGCCACTTACACCACACCAGGGCCTGTGGCTGCTGGCTGAGGCCACTTACACCACACCAGGGCCTGTGGCTGCTGGCTGAGGCCACCTACACCACACCAGGGCCTTAGTTGCTATTGAGGCCAATTACACCACACCAGGGTCTGTGGCTCTTGCTCAGGCCACTTACACCACACCAGGGCCTGTGGCACTGGCTGAGGCCACTTACACCACACCAGGGCCTGTGGCTGCTGGCTGAGGCCACCTACACCACACCAGGGCCTTAGTTGCTATTGAGGCCAATTACACCACACAAGGGCCTGTGGCTGCTGGCTGAGGCCACCTACACCACACCACGGCCTTATTTGCTGGCTGAGGCCACATACACCAAACCAGGGCCTTAGTTGCTATTGAGGCCAATTACACCACACCAGGGCCTGTGGCTCTTGCTCAGGCCACTTACACCACACCAGGGCCTGTGGCTCTTGCTCAGGCCACTTACACCACACCAGGGCCTGTGGCTCTTGCTCAGGCCACTCATATCACGCCAGGCCCTGTGCTTCTGGCCGAGGCCATCTTCACCAAACCAGGCCCTGTGCTGCTTGCTGTGGCCATGTACAACACACCAGGCCCTGTGCTGGTTCCAGAGGCCATCTTCAACAATCCAGGGCCTGTGCTGTTGGATAAATGCCAAACTGAGCCTTTGGGTTAGGGTATTATGCAAACATGCAGGTATGGTTATAGGATTGTCTTCGTAATTTCAGGTACTTGCCACCTAATCACTTGAATCCATAAATTGAGACATTGTGCTGGGGCCATCAGCTTACGGCCATACCACCCTGAGCACGCCGGACCTCGTCTGATCTCGGAAGCTAAGCAGGGCTGGGCTTGGTTAGTACTTGGATGGGAGACTGCCTGGGAATACCTGGTGCTGTAAGCCTTTCATTTTCATGTCATTGAACTGCTTTTGATCCAGAAAAGGGGTGTATTAAAAGACCAAAAGCAGCTGCCCATTAATGAGGGCACATTAACGACATTGCTTTTGGCTCTTTTCCAATGTCTTGTGCTGCTAGCTGATGCCACCTACACCACACCAGGGCCTGAGTGACCGGCTGGGGCCACTTACACCACATCAGGGCCTGTGGCTCTGGCTGAGGCCACTTACACCACACCAGGGCCTGTGGCTGCTGGCTGAGGCCACCTACACCACACCAGGGCCTTAGTTGCTATTGAGGCCAATTACACCACACCAGGGTCTGTGGCTCTTGCTCAGGCCACTTACACCACACCAGGTCCTGTGGCACTGGCTGAGGCCACTTACACCACACCAGGGCCTGTGGCTGCTGGCTGAGGCCACTTACACCACACAAGGGCCTGTGGCTGCTGGCTGAGGCCACCTACACCACACCAGGGAATGTGGCTGCTGGCTGAGACCACTTACACCACACCAGGGCCTGTGGCTCTTGCTCACGCCACTTACACCACACCAGGGCCTGTGGCTCTTGCTCAGGCCACTTACACCACACCAGGGCCTGTGGCTGCTGGCTGAGGCCACTTACACCACACCAGGGCCTGTGGCTTCTGGCTGAGGCCACTTACACCACACCAGGGCCTGTGGCTGCTGGCTGAGGCCAGTTACACCACACCAGGGCCTGTGGCTGCTGGCTGAGGCCACCTACACCACACCAGGGCATTAGTTGCTATTGAGGCCAATTACACCACACCAGGGTCTGTGGCTCTTGCTCAGGCCACTCACATCACACCAGGCCCTGCGCTTCTGGCCACTTACACCACACCAGGGCCTGTGGCTGCTGGCTGAGGCCACTTACACCATACCAGGGCCTGTGGCTGCTGGCTGAGGCGACTTACACCACACCAGAGCCTGTGACTGCTCGCTGAGGCCACTTACACCACACCAGGGCCTTAGTTGCTATTGAGGCCACTTACACCACACCAGGGCCTGTGGCTCTGGCTGAGGCCACTTACACCACACCAGGGCCTGTGGCTGCTGGCTGATTCCACTTACACCACACCAGGGCCTGTGGCTGCTTGCTGAGGCGACTTACACCACACCAGGGCCTGTGGCTGCTGGCTGAGGCCACTTACACCACACAAGGGCTTGTGGCTGCTGGCTGAGGCCACTTACACCACACCAGGGCCTGTGGCACTGGCTGAGGCCACTTACACCACACCAGGGCCTGTGGCTGCTGGCTGAGGCCACCTACACCACACCAGGGCCTGTGGCTGCTGGCTGAGGCCACCTACACCACACCAGGGCCTGTGGCTCTTGCTCAGGCCACTTACACCACACCAGGGCCTGTGGCTCTTGCTCAGGCCACTTACACCACACCAGGGCCTGTGGCTCTTGCTCAGGCCACTCATATCACACCAGGCCCTGTGCTTCTGGCTGAGGCCACTTAGACCACACCAGGGCCTGTGGCTGCTGGCTGAGGCCATCTACACCACACTAGGGCCTGTGGCTGCTGGCTGAGGCGACTTACACCACACCAGGGCCCTTTTGCTGCTGGCTGAGGCCACTTACCCCACACCAGTGCCTGTGGCTTCTGGCTGAGGCGACTTACACCACACCAGCGCCTGTGGCTGCTGGCTGAGGCCACTTACACCACACCAGGGCCTGTGGCTCTTGCTCAGGCCACTCACATCACACCAGGCCCTGCGCTTCTGGCCGAGGCCATCTTCACCAAACCAGGCCCTGTGGCTCTTGCTCAGGCCACTTACACCACACCAGGGCCTTATTTGCTATTGAGGCCACTTACACCACACCAGGGCCTGTGGCTCTGGCTTAGGCCACTTACACCACACCAGGGCCTGTGGCACTTGCTCAGGCCACTTACACCACACCAGGGCCTGTGGCTGCTGGCTGAGGCCACTTACACCACACCAGGGCCTGTGGCTCTTACTCAGGCCACTTACACCACACCAGGGCCTGTGGCACTGGCTGAGGCCACTTAGAACACACCAGGGCCTGTGGCTGCTTGCTGAGGCCATCTTCACCAAACCAGGCCCTGTGCTGCTTGCTGTGGCCATGTAAAACACACCAGGTCCTGTGCTGGTTCTTGAGGCCATCTTCAACAATCCAGGGCCTGTGCTGTTGGATAAATGCCAAACTGAGCCTTTGGGTTAGGGTATTATGCAAACATGCAGGTATGGTTATAGGATTGTCTTCGTAACTTCAGGTACTTGCCACCTAATCACTTGAATCCATAAATTGAGACATTGTGCTGGGCCCAGCAGCTTACGGCCATACCACCCTGAGCACGCCCGACCTCGTCTGATCTCGGAAGCTAAGCAGGGCTGGGCTTGGTTAGTACTTGGATGGGAGACTGCCTGGGAATACCTGGTGCTGTAAGCCTTTCATTTTCATGTCATTGAACCGCTTTTGATCCAGAGAAGGGGTGTATTAAAAGACCAAAAGCAGCTCCCCATTAATGAGGGCACATTAACGACATTGCTTTTGGCTGATTTCCAATGTCTTGTGCTGCTAGCTGATGCCACTTACACCACACCAGGGCCTGTGGCTGCTGGCTGAGGCCACTTACACCACACCAGGGCCTGTGGCTGCTGGCTGAGGCCACCTACACCACACCAGGGCCTTAGTTGCTATTGAGGCCAATTACACCACACCAGGGTCTGTGGCTCTTGCTCAGGCCACTTACACCACACCAGGGCCTGTGGCACTGGCTGAGGCCACTTACACCACACCAGGGCCTGTGGCTGCTGGCTGAGGCCACCTACACCACACCAGGGCCTTAGTTGCTATTGAGGCCAATTACACCACACAAGGGCCTGTGGCTGCTGGCTGAGGCCACCTACACCACACCACGGCCTTATTTGCTGGCTGAGGCCACATACACCAAACCAGGGCCTTAGTTGCTATTGAGGCCAATTACACCACACCAGGGCCTGTGGCTCTTGCTCAGGCCACTTACACCACACCAGGGCCTGTGGCTCTTGCTCAGGCCACTTACACCACACCAGGGCCTGTGGCTCTTGCTCAGGCCACTCATATCACGCCAGGCCCTGTGCTTCTGGCCGAGGCCATCTTCACCAAACCAGGCCCTGTGCTGCTTGCTGTGGCCATGTACAACACACCAGGCCCTGTGCTGGTTCCAGAGGCCATCTTCAACAATCCAGGGCCTGTGCTGTTGGATAAATGCCAAACTGAGCCTTTGGGTTAGGGTATTATGCAAACATGCAGGTATGGTTATAGGATTGTCTTCGTAATTTCAGGTACTTGCCACCTAATCACTTGAATCCATAAATTGAGACATTGTGCTGGGGCCATCAGCTTACGGCCATACCACCCTGAGCACGCCGGACCTCGTCTGATCTCGGAAGCTAAGCAGGGCTGGGCTTGGTTAGTACTTGGATGGGAGACTGCCTGGGAATACCTGGTGCTGTAAGCCTTTCATTTTCATGTCATTGAACTGCTTTTGATCCAGAAAAGGGGTGTATTAAAAGACCAAAAGCAGCTGCCCATTAATGAGGGCACATTAACGACATTGCTTTTGGCTCTTTTCCAATGTCTTGTGCTGCTAGCTGATGCCACCTACACCACACCAGGGCCTGAGTGACCGGCTGGGGCCACTTACACCACATCAGGGCCTGTGGCTCTGGCTGAGGCCACTTACACCACACCAGGGCCTGTGGCTGCTGGCTGAGGCCACCTACACCACACCAGGGCCTTAGTTGCTATTGAGGCCAATTACACCACACCAGGGTCTGTGGCTCTTGCTCAGGCCACTTACACCACACCAGGTCCTGTGGCACTGGCTGAGGCCACTTACACCACACCAGGGCCTGTGGCTGCTGGCTGAGGCCACTTACACCACACAAGGGCCTGTGGCTGCTGGCTGAGGCCACCTACACCACACCAGGGAATGTGGCTGCTGGCTGAGACCACTTACACCACACCAGGGCCTGTGGCTCTTGCTCACGCCACTTACACCACACCAGGGCCTGTGGCTCTTGCTCAGGCCACTTACACCACACCAGGGCCTGTGGCTGCTGGCTGAGGCCACTTACACCACACCAGGGCCTGTGGCTTCTGGCTGAGGCCACTTACACCACACCAGGGCCTGTGGCTGCTGGCTGAGGCCAGTTACACCACACCAGGGCCTGTGGCTGCTGGCTGAGGCCACCTACACCACACCAGGGCATTAGTTGCTATTGAGGCCAATTACACCACACCAGGGTCTGTGGCTCTTGCTCAGGCCACTCACATCACACCAGGCCCTGCGCTTCTGGCCACTTACACCACACCAGGGCCTGTGGCTGCTGGCTGAGGCCACTTACACCATACCAGGGCCTGTGGCTGCTGGCTGAGGCGACTTACACCACACCAGAGCCTGTGACTGCTGGCTGAGGCCACTTACACCACACCAGGGCCTTAGTTGCTATTGAGGCCACTTACACCACACCAGGGCCTGTGGCTCTGGCTGAGGCCACTTACACCACACCAGGGCCTGTGGCTGCTGGCTGATTCCACTTACACCACACCAGGGCCTGTGGCTGCTTGCTGAGGCGACTTACACCACACCAGGGCCTGTGGCTGCTGGCTGAGGCCACTTACACCACACAAGGGCTTGTGGCTGCTGGCTGAGGCCACTTACACCACACCAGGGCCTGTGGCACTGGCTGAGGCCACTTACACCACACCAGGGCCTGTGGCTGCTGGCTGAGGCCACCTACACCACACCAGGGCCTGTGGCTGCTGGCTGAGGCCACCTACACCACACCAGGGCCTGTGGCTCTTGCTCAGGCCACTTACACCACACCAGGGCCTGTGGCTCTTGCTCAGGCCACTTACACCACACCAGGGCCTGTGGCTCTTGCTCAGGCCACTCATATCACACCAGGCCCTGTGCTTCTGGCTGAGGCCACTTAGACCACACCAGGGCCTGTGGCTGCTGGCTGAGGCCATCTACACCACACTAGGGCCTGTGGCTGCTGGCTGAGGCGACTTACACCACACCAGGGCCCTTTTGCTGCTGGCTGAGGCCACTTACCCCACACCAGTGCCTGTGGCTTCTGGCTGAGGCGACTTACACCACACCAGCGCCTGTGGCTGCTGGCTGAGGCCACTTACACCACACCAGGGCCTGTGGCTCTTGCTCAGGCCACTCACATCACACCAGGCCCTGCGCTTCTGGCCGAGGCCATCTTCACCAAACCAGGCCCTGTGGCTCTTGCTCAGGCCACTTACACCACACCAGGGCCTTATTTGCTATTGAGGCCACTTACACCACACCAGGGCCTGTGGCTCTGGCTTAGGCCACTTACACCACACCAGGGCCTGTGGCACTTGCTCAGGCCACTTACACCACACCAGGGCCTGTGGCTGCTGGCTGAGGCCACTTACACCACACCAGGGCCTGTGGCTCTTACTCAGGCCACTTACACCACACCAGGGCCTGTGGCACTGGCTGAGGCCACTTAGAACACACCAGGGCCTGTGGCTGCTTGCTGAGGCCATCTTCACCAAACCAGGCCCTGTGCTGCTTGCTGTGGCCATGTAAAACACACCAGGTCCTGTGCTGGTTCTTGAGGCCATCTTCAACAATCCAGGGCCTGTGCTGTTGGATAAATGCCAAACTGAGCCTTTGGGTTAGGGTATTATGCAAACATGCAGGTATGGTTATAGGATTGTCTTCGTAACTTCAGGTACTTGCCACCTAATCACTTGAATCCATAAATTGAGACATTGTGCTGGGCCCAGCAGCTTACGGCCATACCACCCTGAGCACGCCCGACCTCGTCTGATCTCGGAAGCTAAGCAGGGCTGGGCTTGGTTAGTACTTGGATGGGAGACTGCCTGGGAATACCTGGTGCTGTAAGCCTTTCATTTTCATGTCATTGAACCGCTTTTGATCCAGAGAAGGGGTGTATTAAAAGACCAAAAGCAGCTCCCCATTAATGAGGGCACATTAACGACATTGCTTTTGGCTGATTTCCAATGTCTTGTGCTGCTAGCTGATGCCACTTACACCACACCAGGGCCTGTGGCTGCTGGCTGAGGCCACTTACACCACACCAGGGCCTGTGGCTGCTGGCTGAGGCCACCTACACCACACCAGGGCCTTAGTTGCTATTGAGGCCAATTACACCACACCAGGGTCTGTGGCTCTTGCTCAGGCCACTTACACCACACCAGGGCCTGTGGCACTGGCTGAGGCCACTTACACCACACCAGGGCCTGTGGCTGCTGGCTGAGGCCACCTACACCACACCAGGGCCTTAGTTGCTATTGAGGCCAATTACACCACACAAGGGCCTGTGGCTGCTGGCTGAGGCCACCTACAACACACCAGGGCCTTAGTTGCTATTGAGGCCAATTACACCACACCAAGGCCTGTGGCTCTTGCTCAGGCCACTCATATCACACCAGGCCCTGTGCTTCTGGCCGAGGCCATCTTCACCAAACCAGGCCCTGTGCTGCTTGCTGTGGCCATGTACAACACACCAGGCCCTGTGCTGGTTCCTGAGGCCATCTTCAACAATCCAGGGCCTGTGCTGTTGGATAAATGCCAAACTGAGCCTTTGGGTTAGGGTATTATGCAAACATGCAGGTATGGTTATAGGATTGTCTTCGTAACTTCAGGTACTTGCCACCTAATCACTTGAATCCATAAATTGAGACATTGTGCTGGGGCTAGCAGCTTACGGCCATACCACCCTGAGCACGCCCGACCTCGTCTGATCTTGGAAGCTATGCAGGGCTGGGCTTGGTTAGTACTTGGATGGGAGACTGCCTGGGAATACCTGGTGCTGTAAGCCTTTCATTTTCATGTCATTGAACCGCTTTTGATCCAGAGAAGGGGTGTATTAAAAGACCAAAAGCAGCTGCCCATTAATGAGGGCACATTAACGACATTGCTTTTGGCTGTTTTCCAATGTCTTGTGCTGCTAGCTGATGCCACCTACACCACACCACGGCCTTATTTGCTGGCTGAGGCCACATACACCAAACCAGGGCCTTAGTTGCTATTGAGGCCAATTACACCACACCAGGGCCTGTGGCTCTTGCTCAGGCCACTTACACCACACCAGGGCCTGTGGCTCTTGCTCAGGCCACTTACACCACACCAGGGCCTGTGGCTCTTGCTCAGGCCACTCATATCACGCCAGGCCCTGTGCTTCTGGCCGAGGCCATCTTCACCAAACCAGGCCCTGTGCTGCTTGCTGTGGCCATGTACAACACACCAGGCCCTGTGCTGGTTCCAGAGGCCATCTTCAACAATCCAGGGCCTGTGCTGTTGGATAAATGCCAAACTGAGCCTTTGGGTTAGGGTATTATGCAAACATGCAGGTATGGTTATAGGATTGTCTTCGTAATTTCAGGTACTTGCCACCTAATCACTTGAATCCATAAATTGAGACATTGTGCTGGGGCCATCAGCTTACGGCCATACCACCCTGAGCACGCCGGACCTCGTCTGATCTCGGAAGCTAAGCAGGGCTGGGCTTGGTTAGTACTTGGATGGGAGACTGCCTGGGAATACCTGGTGCTGTAAGCCTTTCATTTTCATGTCATTGAACTGCTTTTGATCCAGAAAAGGGGTGTATTAAAAGACCAAAAGCAGCTGCCCATTAATGAGGGCACATTAACGACATTGCTTTTGGCTCTTTTCCAATGTCTTGTGCTGCTAGCTGATGCCACCTACACCACACCAGGGCCTGAGTGACCGGCTGGGGCCACTTACACCACATCAGGGCCTGTGGCTCTGGCTGAGGCCACTTACACCACACCAGGGCCTGTGGCTGCTGGCTGAGGCCACCTACACCACACCAGGGCCTTAGTTGCTATTGAGGCCAATTACACCACACCAGGGTCTGTGGCTCTTGCTCAGGCCACTTACACCACACCAGGTCCTGTGGCACTGGCTGAGGCCACTTACACCACACCAGGGCCTGTGGCTGCTGGCTGAGGCCACTTACACCACACAAGGGCCTGTGGCTGCTGGCTGAGGCCACCTACACCACACCAGGGAATGTGGCTGCTGGCTGAGACCACTTACACCACACCAGGGCCTGTGGCTCTTGCTCACGCCACTTACACCACACCAGGGCCTGTGGCTCTTGCTCAGGCCACTTACACCACACCAGGGCCTGTGGCTGCTGGCTGAGGCCACTTACACCACACCAGGGCCTGTGGCTTCTGGCTGAGGCCACTTACACCACACCAGGGCCTGTGGCTGCTGGCTGAGGCCAGTTACACCACACCAGGGCCTGTGGCTGCTGGCTGAGGCCACCTACACCACACCAGGGCATTAGTTGCTATTGAGGCCAATTACACCACACCAGGGTCTGTGGCTCTTGCTCAGGCCACTCACATCACACCAGGCCCTGCGCTTCTGGCCACTTACACCACACCAGGGCCTGTGGCTGCTGGCTGAGGCCACTTACACCATACCAGGGCCTGTGGCTGCTGGCTGAGGCGACTTACACCACACCAGAGCCTGTGACTGCTGGCTGAGGCCACTTACACCACACCAGGGCCTTAGTTGCTATTGAGGCCACTTACACCACACCAGGGCCTGTGGCTCTGGCTGAGGCCACTTACACCACACCAGGGCCTGTGGCTGCTGGCTGATTCCACTTACACCACACCAGGGCCTGTGGCTGCTTGCTGAGGCGACTTACACCACACCAGGGCCTGTTGCTGCTGGCTGAGGCCACTTACACCACACCAGTGCCTGTGGCTACTGGCTGAGGCCAGTTACACCACACCAGGGCCTGTGGCTGCTGGCTGAGGCCACTTACACCACACCAGTGCCTGTGGCTTCTGGCTGAGGCCACTTACACCACACCAGGGCCTGTGGCTACTGGCTGAGGCCACTTACACCACACCAGGGCCTGTGGCTACTGGTTGAGGCGACTTACACCACACCAGGGCCTGTGGCTGCTGGCTGAGGCCACATACACCACACCAGGGCCTTAGTTGCTATTGAGGCCAATTACACCACACCAGGGTCTGTGGCTCTTGCTCAGGCCACTCACATCACACCAGGCCCTGCGCTTCTGGCCACTTACACCACACCAGGGCCTGTGGCTTCTGGCTGAGGCCACTTACACCATACCAGAGCCTGTGGCTCTGGCTGAGGCCACTTACACCACACCACGGCCTGTGGCTGCTGGCTGAGGCCACTTACACCACACCAGGGCCTTATTTGCTATTGAGTCCACTTACACCACACCAGGGCCTCTGGCTCTTGCTCAGGCCACTTACACCACACCAGGGTCTGTGGCTCTTGCTCAGGCCACTCATATCACACCAGGCCTTGTGCTTCTGGCCGAGGCCATCTTCACCAAACCAGGCCCTGTGCTGCTTGCTGTGGCCATGTACAACACACCAGGCCCTGTGCTGGTTCCTGAGGCCATCTTCAACAATCCAGGGCCTGTGCTGTTGGATAAATACCAAACTGAGCCTTTGGGTTAGGGTATTATGCAAACATGCAGGTATGGTTATAGGATTGTCTTCGTAACTTCAGGTACTTGCCACCTAATCACTTGAATCCATAAATTGAGACATTGTGCTGGAGCCAGAAGCTTACGGCCATACCACCCTGAGCACGCCCGACCTCGTCTGATCTCAGAAGCTAAGCAGGGCTGGGCTTGGTTAGTACTTGGATGGGAGACTGCCTGGGAATACCTGGTGCTTTAAGCCTTTGATTTTCATGTCATTGAACCGCTTTTGATCCAGAGAAGGGGTGTATTAAAAGACCAAAAGCAGCTGCCCATTAATGAGGGCACATTAACGACACTGCTTTTGGCTCTTTTCCAATGTCTTGTGCTGCTAGCTGATGCCACCTACACCACACCAGGGCCTGAGTGACCGGCTGGGGCCACTTACACCACATCAGGGCCTTAGTTGCTATTGAGGCCATTTACACCACACCAGGGTCTGTGGCTCTTGATCAGGCCACTTACACCACACCAGGACCTGTGGCACTGGCTGAGGCCACTTAGACCACACCAGGGCCTGTGGCTGCTGGCTGAGGCCACCTACACCACACCAGGGCCTGTGGCTGCTGGCTGAGGCCACTTACACCACACCAGGGCCTGTTGCTGCTGGCTGAGGCCACTTACACCACACCAGGGCCTGTGGCTCTTGCTCAGGCCACTTACATCACACCAGGGCCTGAGTGACCGGCTGGGGCCACTTACACCACACCAGGGACTGTGGCTTCTGGCTGAGGTGACTTACACCACACCAGGGCCTGTGGCTGCTGGCTGAGGCCACTTACACCACACCAGGGCCTGTGGCTCTTGCTCAGGCCACTCACATCACACCAGGGCCTGAGTGACCGGCTGGGGCCACTTACACCACATCAGGGCCTGTGGCTCTGGCTGAGGCCAGTTACACCACACCAGGGCCTGTGGCTGCTGGCTGAGGCCACTTACACCACACCAGGGCCTTATTTGCTATTCCGGCCAGTTACACCACACCAGGGCCTGTGGCTCTTGCTCAGGCCACTTACACCACACCAGGGCCTGTGGCTGCTGGCTGAGGCCACATACACCACACCAGGGCCTTAGTTGCTATTGAGGCCACTTACACCACACCAGGGCCTGTGGCTCTGGCTGAGGCCACTTACACCACACCAGGGCCTTATTTGCTATTCCGGCCAGTTACACCACACCAGGGCCTGTGGCTCTGGCTCAGGCCACTTACACCACACCAGGGCCTGTGGCTGCTGGCTGATTCCACTTACACCACACCAGGGCCTGTGGCTCTTGCTCAGGCCACTTACACCACACCAGGGCCTGTGGCTGCTGGCTGAGGCCACCTACACCACACCAGGGCATTAGTTGCTATTGAGGCCAATTACACCACACCAGGGTCTGTGGCTCTTGCTCAGGCCACTTACACCACACCAGGGCCTGTGGCTCTTGCTCAGGCCACTTACACCACACCAGGGCCTGTGGCACTGGCTGAGGCCACTTACACCACACCAGGGCCTGTGGCTGCTGGCTGAGGCCACTTACACCACACCAGGGCCTGTGGCTGCTGGCTGAGGCCACTTACACCACACCAGGGCCTGTGGCTGCTGGCTGAGGCCACCTACACCACACCAGGGCCTGTGGCTGCTGGCTGAGGCCATTTACACCACACCAGTGCCTGTGGCTGCTGGCTGAGGCCACTTACACCACACCAGGGCCTGTGGCTGCTGGCTGAGGCCAATTACACCACATCAGGGTCTGTGGCTCTTGCTCAGGCCACTTACACCACACCAGGCCCTGCGCTTCTGGCCGAGGCCATCTTCACCAAACCAGGCCCTGTGCTGCTAGCTGAGGCGACTTACACCACATCAGGGCCTGTGGCTGCTGGCTGAGGCCACTTACACCACACCAGGGCCTGTGGCTGCTGGCTGAGGCCACTTACACCACACCAGGGCCTGTGGCTGCTGGCTGAGGCCACTTACACCACACCAGGGCCTGAGGGACCGGCTGGGGCCACTTACACAACATAAGGGGCTGTGGCTGCTGGCTGAGACCTCTTACACCACACCAGGGCCTGTGGCTGCTGGCTGAGGCCACTTACACCACACAAGGGCCTGTGGCTGCTGGCTGAGGCCACGTACACCACACCAGGGCCTGTGGCTGCTGGCTGAGACCACTTACACCACACCAGGGCCTGTGGCTCTTGCTCAGGCCACTTACACCACACCAGGGCCTGTGGCTCTTGCTCAGGCCACTTACACCACACCAGGGCCTGTGGCTGCTGGCTGAGGCCACTTACACCACACCAGGGCCTGTGGCTGCTGGCTGAGGCCACTTACACCACACCAGGGCCTGTGGCGGCTGGCTGAGGCCACCTACACCACACCAGGGCCTGAGTGACCGGCTGGGGCCACTTACACCACATCAGGGCCTGTGGCTCTGGCTGAGGCCAGTTACACCACAACAGGGCCTGTGGCTGCTGCCTGAGGCCACATACACCACACCAGGGCCTTAGTTGCTATTGAGGCCAATTACACCACACCAGGGTCTGTGGCTCTTGCTGAGGCCACTTAGACCACACCAGGGCCTGTGGCTGCTGGCTGAGGCCACTTACACCACACCAGGGCCTGTTGCTGCTGGCTGAGGCCACTTACACCACACCAGTGCCTGTGGCTTCTGGCTGAGGCGACTTACACCACATCAGGGCCTGTGGCTCTGGCTGAGGCCACTTACACCACACCAGGGCCTTAGTTGCTATTGAGGCCAATTACACCACACCAGGGTCTGTGGCTCTTGCTCAGGCCACTCACATCACACCAGGCCCTGCGCTTCTGGCCACTTACACCACACCAGGGCCTGTGGCTGCTGGCTGAGGCGACTTACACCACACCAGAGCCTGTGGCTGCTGGCTGAGGCCAGTTACATCACACCAGGGCCTGTGGCTGCTGGCTGAGGCCACATACACCACACCAGGGCCTTAGTTGCTATTGAGGCCAATTACACCACACCAGGGTCTGTGGCTCTTGCTCAGGCCACTCACATCACACCAGGCCCTGCGCTTCTGGCCACTTACACCACACCAGGGCCTGTGGGTGCTGGCTGAGGCCACTTACACCATACCAGGGCCTGTGGCTGCTGGCTGAGGCGACTTACACCACACCAGAGCCTGTGGCTGCTGGCTGAGGCCACCTACACCACACCAGGGCCTGTGACTGCTGGCTGAGGCCACTTACACCACACCAGGGCCTTAGTTGCTATTGAGGCCACTTACACCACACCAGGGCCTGTGGCTCTGGCTGAGGCCACTTACACCACATCAGGGCCTTATTTCCTATTGAGGCCAGTTACACCACACCAGGGCCTGTGGCTCTGGCTGAGGCCACTTACACCACACCAGGGCCTGTGGCTGCTGGCTGATTCCACTTACACCACACCAGGGCCTGTGGCTCTTGCTCAGGCCACTCATATCACACCAGGCCCTGTGCTTCTGGCCGAGGCCATCTTCACCAAACCAGGCCCTGTGCTGCTTGCTGTGGCCATGTACAACACACCAGGCCCTGTGCTGGTTCCTGAGGCCATCTTCAACAATCCAGGACCTGTGCTGTTGGATAAATGCTAAACTGAGCCTTTGGGTTAGGGTATTATGCAAACATGCAGGTAGGGTTATAGGATTGTCTTCGTAACTTCAGGTACTTGCCACCTAATCACTTGAATCCATAAATTGAGACATTGTGCTGGGGCCAGCAGCTTACGGCCATACCACCCTGAGCACGCCCGACCTCGTCTGATCTCGGAAGCTAAGCAGGGCTGGGCTTGGTTAGTACTTGGATGGGAGACTACCTGGGAATACCTGGTGCTGTAAGCCTTTAATTTTCCTGTCATTGAACCGCTTTTGATCCAGAAAAGGGGTGTATTAAAAGACCAAAAGCAGCTCCCCATTAATGAGGGCACATTAACGACATTGCTTTTGGCTCTTTTCCAATGTCTTGTGCTGCTAGCTGATGCCACCTACACCACACCAGGGCCTGAGTGACCGGCTGGGGCCACTTACACCACATCAGGGTCTGTGGCTCTGGCTGAGGCCACTTACACCACACCAGGGCCTGTGGCTGCTGGCTGAGGCCACTTACACCACACAAGGGCTTGTGGCTGCTGGCTGAGGCCACCTACACCACACCAGGGCCTGTGGCTGCTGGCTGAGGCCACCTACACCACACCAGGGCCTGTGGCTCTTGCTCAGGCCACTTACACCACACCAGGGCCTGTGGCTCTTGCTCAGGCCACTTACACCACATCAGGGCCTGTGGCTCTTGCTCAGGCCAGTTACACCACACCAGGGCCTGTGGCTGCTGGCTGAGGCCACTTACACCACACAAGGGCCTGTGGCTGCTGGCTGAGGCCACCTACACCACACCAGGGCCTGTGGCTGATGGCTGAGGCCATCTTCACCAAACCAGGCCCTGTGCTGCTTGCTGTGGCCATGTACAACACACCAGGCCCTGTGCTGGTTCCTGAGGCCATCTTCAACAATCCAGGGCCTGTGCTGTTGGATAAATGCCAAACTGAGCCTTTGGGTTAGGGTATTATGCAAACATGCAGGTATGGTTATAGGATTGTCTTCGTAACTTCAGGTACTTGCCACCTAATCACTTGAATCCATAAATTGAGACATTGTGCTGGGGCCAGCAGCTTACGGCCATACCACCCTGAGCACGCCGGACCTCGTCTGATCTCGGAAGCTAAGCAGGGCTGGGCTTGGTTAGTACTTGGATGGGAGACTGCCTGGGAATACCTGGTGCTGTAAGCCTTTCATTTTCATGTCATTGAACCGCTTTTGATCCAGAAAAGGGGTGTATTAAAAGACCAAAAGCAGCTGCCCATTAATGAGGGCACATTAACGACATTGCTTTTGGCTCTTTTCCAATGTCTTGTGCTGCTAGCTGATGCCACCTACACCACACCAGGGCCTGAGTGACCGGCTGGGGCCACTTACACCACACCAGGGCCTGTGGCTCTGGCTGAGGCCACTTACACCACACCAGGGCCTGTGGCTGCTGGCTGAGGCCACCTACACCACACCAGGGCCTTAGTTGCTATTGAGGCCAATTACACCACACCAGGGTCTGTGGCTCTTGCTCAGGCCACTTACACCACACCAGGTCCTGTGGCACTGGCTGAGGCCACTTACACCACACCAGGGCCTGTGGCTGCTGGCTGAGGCCACTTACACCACACAAGGGCCTGTGGCTGCTGGCTGAGGCCACCTACACCACACCAGGGAATGTGGCTGCTGGCTGAGACCACTTACACCACACCAGGGCCTGTGGCTCTTGCTCACGCCACTTACACCACACCAGGGCCTGTGGCTCTTGCTCAGGCCACTTACACCACACCAGGGCCTGTGGCTGCTGGCTGAGGCCACTTACACCACACCAGGGCCTGTGGCTTCTGGCTGAGGCCACTTACACCACACCAGGGCCTGTGGCTGCTGGCTGAGGCCAGTTACACCACACCAGGGCCTGTGGCTGCTGGCTGAGGCCACCTACACCACACCAGGGCATTAGTTGCTATTGAGGCCAATTACACCACACCAGGGTCTGTGGCTCTTGCTCAGGCCACTCACATCACACCAGGCCCTGCGCTTCTGGCCACTTACACCACACCAGGGCCTGTGGCTGCTGGCTGAGGCCACTTACACCATACCAGGGCCTGTGGCTGCTGGCTGAGGCGACTTACACCACACCAGAGCCTGTGACTGCTGGCTGAGGCCACTTACACCACACCAGGGCCTTAGTTGCTATTGAGGCCACTTACACCACACCAGGGCCTGTGGCTCTGGCTGAGGCCACTTACACCACACCAGGGCCTGTGGCTGCTGGCTGATTCCACTTACACCACACCAGGGCCTGTGGCTGCTTGCTGAGGCGACTTACACCACACCAGGGCCTGTTGCTGCTGGCTGAGGCCACTTACACCACACCAGTGCCTGTGGCTACTGGCTGAGGCCAGTTACACCACACCAGGGCCTGTGGCTGCTGGCTGAGGCCACTTACACCACACCAGTGCCTGTGGCTTCTGGCTGAGGCCACTTACACCACACAAGGGCCTGTGGCTACTGGCTGAGGCCACTTACACCACACCAGGGCCTGTGGCTACTGGTTGAGGCGACTTACACCACACCAGGGCCTGTGGCTGCTGGCTGAGGCCACATACACCACACCAGGGCCTTAGTTGCTATTGAGGCCAATTACACCACACCAGGGTCTGTGGCTCTTGCTCAGGCCACTCACATCACACCAGGCCCTGCGCTTCTGGCCACTTACACCACACCAGGGCCTGTGGCTTCTGGCTGAGGCCACTTACACCATACCAGAGCCTGTGGCTCTGGCTGAGGCCACTTACACCACACCACGGCCTGTGGCTGCTGGCTGAGGCCACTTACACCACACCAGGGCCTTATTTGCTATTGAGTCCACTTACACCATACCAGAGCCTGTGGCTCTTGCTCAGGCCACTTACACCACACCAGGGCCTGTGGCTCTTGCTCAGGCCACTCATATCACACCAGGCCTTGTGCTTCTGGCCGAGGCCATCTTCACCAAACCAGGCCCTGTGCTGCTTGCTGTGGCCATGTACAACACACCAGGCCCTGTGCTGGTTCCTGAGGCCATCTTCAACAATCCAGGGCCTGTGCTGTTGGATAAATGCCAAACTGAGCCTTTGGGTTAGGGTATTATGCAAACATGCAGGTATGGTTATAGGATTGTCTTCGTAACTTCAGGTACTTGCCACCTAATCACTTGAATCCATAAATTGAGACATTGTGCTGGAGCCAGAAGCTTACGGCCATACCACCCTGAGCACGCCCGACCTCGTCTGATCTCAGAAGCTAAGCAGGGCTGGGCTTGGTTAGTACTTGGATGGGAGACTGCCTGGGAATACCTGGTGCTTTAAGCCTTTGATTTTCATGTCATTGAACCGCTTTTGATCCAGAGAAGGGGTGTATTAAAAGACCAAAAGCAGCTGCCCATTAATGAGGGCACATTAACGACACTGCTTTTGGCTCTTTTCCAATGTCTTGTGCTGCTAGCTGATGCCACCTACACCACACCAGGGCCTGAGTGACCGGCTGGGGCCACTTACACCACATCAGGGCCTTAGTTGCTATTGAGGCCATTTACACCACACCAGGGTCTGTGGCTCTTGATCAGGCCACTTACACCACACCAGGGCCTGTGGCACTGGCTGAGGCCACTTAGACCACACCAGGGCCTGTGGCTGCTGGCTGAGGCCACCTACACCACACCAGGGCCTGTGGCTGCTGGCTGAGGCCACTTACACCACACCAGGGCCTGTTGCTGCTGGCTGAGGCCACTTACACCACACCAGGGCCTGTGGCTCTTGCTCAGGCCACTTACATCACACCAGGGCCTGAATGACCGGCTGGGGCCACTTACACCACACCAGGGACTGTGGCTTCTGGCTGAGGTGACTTACACCACACCAGGGCCTGTGGCTGCTGGCTGAGGCCACTTACACCACACCAGTGCCTGTGGCTCTTGCTCAGGCCACTCACATCACACCAGGGCCTGAGTGACCGGCTGGGGCCACTTACACCACATCAGGGCCTGTGGCTCTGGCTGAGGCCAGTTACACCACACCAGGGCCTGTGGCTGCTGGCTGAGGCCACTTACACCACACCAGGGCCTTATTTGCTATTCCGGCCAGTTACACCACACCAGGGCCTGTGGCTCTTGCTCAGGCCACTTACACCACACCAGGGCCTGTGGCTGCTGGCTGAGGCCACATACACCACACCAGGGCCTTAGTTGCTATTGAGGCCACTTACACCACACCAGGGCCTGTGGCTCTGGCTGAGGCCACTTACACCACACCAGGGCCTTATTTGCTATTCCGGCCAGTTACACCACACCAGGGCCTGTGGCTCTGGCTCAGGCCACTTACACCACACCAGGGCCTGTGGCTGCTGGCTGATTCCACTTACACCACACCAGGGCCTGTGGCTCTTGCTCAGGCCACTTACACCACACCAGGGCCTGTGGCTGCTGGCTGAGGCCAATTACACCACACCAGGGTGTGTGGCTCTTGCTCAGGCCACTTACACTACACCAGGGCCTGTGGCACTGGCTGAGGCCACTTACACCACACCAGGGCCTGTGGCTGCTGGCTGAGGCCACTTACACCACACCAGGGCCTGTGGCTGCTGGCTGAGGCCACTTACACCACACCAGGGCCTGTGGCTGCTGGCTGAGGCCACCTACACCACACCAGGGCCTGTGGCTGCTGGCTGAGGCGACTTACACCACACAAGGGCCTGTGGCTGCTGGCTGAGGCCACTTACACCACACCAAGGCCTGTGGCTCTTGCTCAGGCCACTCACATCACACCAGGCCCTGCGCTTCTGGCCGAGGCCATCTTCACCAAACCAGGCCCTGTGCTCCTTGCTGTGGCCATGTACAACACACCAGGCCCTGTGCTGGTTCCTGAGGCCATCTTCAACAATCCAGGGCCTGTGCTGTTGGATAAATGCCAAACTGAGCCTTTGGGTTAGGGTATTATGCAAACATGCAGGTATGGTTATAGCATTGTCTTCGTAACTTCAGGTACTTGCCACCTAATCACTTGAATCCATAAATTGAGACATTGTGCTGGAGCCAGCAGCTTACGGCCATACCACCCTGAGCACGCCCGACCTCGTCTGATCTCGGAAGCTAAGCAGGGCTGGGCTTGGTTAGTACTTGGATGGGAGACTGCCTGGGAATCCCTGGTGCTGTAAGCCTTTGATTTTCATGTCATTGAACCGCTTTTGATCCAGAGAAGGGGTGTATTAAAAGACCAAAAGCAGCTGCCCATTAATGAGGGCACATTAACGACACTGCTTTTGGCTCTTTTCCAATGTCTTGTGCTGCTAGCTGATGCAACCTACACCACACAAGGGCCTGAGTGACCGGCTGGGGCCACTTACACCACATCAGGGCCTGTGGCTCTGGCTGAGGCCACTTACACCACACCAGGGCCTGTGGCTGCTGGCTGAGGCCACTTTCACCACACCAGGGCCTGTGGCTGCTGGCTGAGGCCACCTACACCACACCAGGGCATTAGTTGCTATTGAGGCCAATTACACCACACCAGGGTCTGTGGCTCTTGCTCAGGCCACTTACACCACACCAGGGCCTGTGGCTCTTGCTCAGGCCACTTACACCACACCAGGGCCTGTGGCACTGGCTGAGGCCACTTACACCACACCAGGGCCTGTGGCTGCTGGCTGAGGCCACTTACACCACACCAGGGCCTGTGGCTGCTGGCTGAGGCCACTTACACCACACCAGGGCCTGTGGCTGCTGGCTGAGGCCACCTACACCACACCAGGGCCTGTGGCTGCTGGCTGAGGCCATTTACACCACACCAGTGCCTGTGGCTGCTGGCTGAGGCCACTTACACCACACCAGGGCCTGTGGCTGCTGGCTGAGGCCAATTACACCACATCAGGGTCTGTGGCTCTTGCTCAGGCCACTTACACCACACCAGGCCCTGCGCTTCTGGCCGAGGCCATCTTCACCAAACCAGGCCCTGTGCTGCTAGCTGAGGCGACTTACACCACATCAGGGCCTGTGGCTGCTGGCTGAGGCCACTTACACCACACCAGGGCCTGTGGCTGCTGGCTGAGGCCACTTACACCACACCAGGGCCTGTGGCTGCTGGCTGAGGCCACTTACACCACACCAGGGCCTGTGGCTGCTGGCTGAAGCCACCTACACCACACCAGGGCCTGTGGCTGCTGGCTGAGGCCACTTACACCACACCAAGGCCTGTGGCTCTTGCTCAGGCCACTCACATCACACCAGGCCCTGCTCTTCTGGCCGAGGCCATCTTCACCAAACCAGGCCCTGGGCTGCTTGCTGTGGCCATGTACAACACACCAGGCCCTGTGCTGGTTCCTGAGGCCATCTTCAACAATCCAGGGCCTGTGCTGTTGGATAAATGCCAAACTGAGCCTTTGGGTTAGGGTATTATGCAAACATGCAGGTATGGTTATAGGATTGTCTTCGTAACTTCAGGTACTTGCCACCTAATCACTTGAATCCATAAATTGAGACATTGTGCTGGGGCCAGCAGCTTACGGCCATACCACCCTGAGCACGCCCGATCTCGTCTGATCTCGGAAGCTAAGCAGGGCTGCGCTTGGTTAGTACTTGGATGGGAGACTGCCTGGGAATACCTGGTGCTGTAAGCCTTTCATTTTCATGTCATTGAACCGCTTTTGATCCAGAGAAGGGGTGTATTAAAAGACCAAAAGCAGCTGCCCATTAATGAGGGCACATTAACGACACTGCTTTTGGCTCTTTTCCAATGTCTTGTGCTGCTAGCTGATGCCACCTACACCACACCAGGGCCTGAGTGACCGGCTGGGGCCACTTACACCACATCAGGAACTGTGGCTCTGGCTGAGGCCACCTACTCCACACCAGGGCCTTAGTTGCTATTGAGGCCAATTAAACCACACCAGGGCCTGTGGCACTGGCTGAGGCCACTTACACCACACCAGGGCCTGTGGCTGCTGGCTGAGGCCACTTACACCACACAAGGGCCTGTGGCTGCTGGCTGAGGCCACCTACACCACACCAGGGCCTGTGGCTGCTGGCTGAGGCCACTTACAACACACCAGGGCCTGTGGCTCTTGCTCAGGCCACTCATATCACACCAGGCCCTGTGCTTCTGGCCGAGGCCATCTTCACCAAACCAGGCCCTGTGCTGCTTGCTGTGGCCATGTACAACACACCAGGCCCTGTGCTGGTTCCTGAGGCCATCTTCAACAATCCAGGGCCTGTGCTGTTGGATAAATGCCAAACTGAGCCTTTGGGTTAGGGTATTATGCAAACATGCAGGTATGGTTATAGGATTATCTTCGTAACTTCAGGTACTTGCCACCTAATCACTTGAATCCATAAATTGAGACATTGTGCTGGCTCCAGCAGCTTACGGCCATACCACCCTGAGCACGCCCGACCTCGTCTGATCTCGGAAGCTAAGCAGGGCTGGGCTTGGTTAGTACTTGGATGGGAGACTGCCTGGGAATACCTGGTACTGTAAGCCTTTCATTTTCATGTCATTGAACCGCTTTTGATCCAGAGAAGGGGTGTATTAAAAGACCAAAAGCAGCTGCCCATTAATGAGGGCACATTAACGACATTGCTTTTGGCTGTTTTCCAATGTCTTGTGCTGCTAGCTGATGCCACCTACACCACACCAGGGCCTTAGTTGCTATTGAGGCCAATTACACCACACCAGGGTCTTTGGCTCTTGCTCAGGCCACTTACACCACACCAGGGCCTGTGGCACTGGCTGAGGCCACTTACACCACACCAGGGCCTGTGGCTGCTGGCTGAGGCCACTTACACCACACCAGGGCCTGAGTGACCGGCTGGGGCCACTTACACCACATCAGGGCCTGTGGCTCTGGCTGAGGCCACTTACACCACACCAGGGCCTGTGGCTGCTGGCTGAGGCCACTTACACCACACCAGGGCCTGTGGCTGCTGGCTGAGGCCACTTACACCACACCAGGGCCTGTGGCACTGGCTGAGGCCACTTACACCACACCAGGGCCTGTGGCTGCTGGCTGAGGCCACTTACACCACACAAGGGCTTGTGGCTGCTGGCTGAGGCCACCTACACCACACCAGGGCCTGTGGCTGCTGGCTGAGGCCACCTACACCACACCAGGGCCTGTGGCTCTTGCTCAGGCCACTTACACCACACCAGGGCCTGTGGCTCTTGCTCAGGCCACTCATATCACACCAGGCCCTGTGCTTCTGGCTGAGGCCACTTAGACCACACCAGGGCCTGTGGCTGCTGGCTGAGGCCACTTACACCACACCAGGGCCTGTGGCTGCTGGCTGAGGCCATCTACACCACACCAGGGCCTGTGGCTGCTGGCTGAGGCGACTTACACCACACCAGGGCCTGTGGCTTCTGGCTGAGGCGACTTACACCACACCAGGGCCTGTGGCTGCTGGCTGAGGCCACTTACACCACACCAGGGCCTGTGGCTCTTGCTCAGGCCACTCACATCACACCAGGCCCTGCGCTTCTGGCCGAGGCCATCTTCACCAAACCAGGCCCTGTGGCTCTTGCTCAGGCCACTTACACCACACCAGGGCCTGTGGCTCTGGCTTAGGCCACTTACACCACACCAGGGCCTGTGGCACTTGCTCAGGCCACTTACACCACACCAGGGCCTGTGGCTGCTGGCTGAGGCCACTTACACCAAACCAGGGCCTGTGGCTGCTTGCTGAGGCCATCTTCACCAAACCAGGCCCTGTGCTGCTTGCTGTGGCCATGTAAAACACACCAGGTCCTGTGCTGGTTCTTGAGGCCATCTTCAACAATCCAGGGCCTGTGCTGTTGGATAAATGCCAAACTGAGCCTTTGGGTTAGGGTATTATGCAAACATGCAGGTATGGTTATAGGATTGTCTTCGTAACTTCAGGTACTTGCCACCTAATCACTTGAATCCATAAATTGAGACATTGTGCTGGGGCCAGCAGCTTACGGCCATACCACCCTGAGCACGCCCGACCTCGTCTGATCTCGGAAGGTAAGCAGGGCTGGGCTTGGTTAGTACTTGGATGGGAGACTGCCTGGGAATACCTGGTGCTGTAAGCCTTTCATTTTCATGTCATTGAACCGCTTTTGATCCAGAGAAGGGGTGTATTAAAAGACCAAAAGCAGCTCCCCATTAATGAGGGCACATTAACGACATTGCTTTTGGCTCTTTTCCAATGTCTTGTGCTGCTAGCTGATGCAACCTACACCACACAAGGGCCTGAGGGACCGGCTGGGGCCACTTACACCACATCAGGGCCTGTGGCTGCTGGCTGAGGCCACTTACACCACACCAGGGCCTGTGGCTGCTGGCTGAGGCCACCTACACCACACCAGGGCCTGAGTTGCTATTGAGGCCAATTACACCACACCAGGGTCTGTGGCTCTTGCTCAGGCCACTTACACCACACCAGGGCCTGTGGCACTGGCTGAGGCCACTTACACCACACCAGGGCCTGTGGCTGCTGGCTGAGGCCACCTACACCACACCAGGGCCTTAGTTGCTATTGAGGCCAATTACACCACACAAGGGCCTGTGGCTGCTGGCTGAGGCCACCTACACCACACCAGGGCCTTAGTTGCTATTGAGGCCAATTACACCACACAAGGGCCTGTGGCTGCTGGCTGAGGCCACTTACACCACACCAGGGCCCTTTTGCTGCTGGCTGAGGCCACTTACACCACACCAGGGCCTGTGGCTGCTGGCTGAGGCCACTTACACCACACCAAGGCCTGTGGCTCTTGCGCAGGCCACTCACATCACACCAGGGCCTGCGCTTCTGGCCGAGGCCATCTTCACCAAACCAGGCCCTGTGCTGCTTGCTGTGGCCATGTACAACACACCAGGCCCTGTGCTGGTTCCTGAGGCCATCTTCAACAATCCAGGGCCTGTGCTGTTGGATAAATGCCAAACTGAGCCTTTGGGTTAGGGTATTATGCAAACATGCAGGTATGGTTATAGGATTGTCTTCGTAACTTCAGGTACTTGCCACCTAATCACTTGAATCCATAAATTGAGACATTGTGCTGGAGCCAGCAGCTTACGGCCATACCACCCTGAGCACGCCCGACCTCGTCTGATCTCGGAAGCTAAGCAGGGCTGGGCTTGGTTAGTACTTGGATGGGAGACTGCCTGGGAATACCTGGTGCTGTAAGCCTTTCATTTTCATGTCATTGAACCGCTTTTGATCCAGAGAAGGGGTGTATTAAAAGACCAAAAGCATCTGCCCATTAATGAGGGCACATTAACGACATTGCTTTTGGCTCTTTTCCAATGTCTTGTGCTGCTAGCTGATGCCACCTACACCACACAAGGGCCTGAGGGACCGGCTGGGGCCACTTACACCACATCAGGGCCTGTGGCTGCTGGCTGAGGCCACTTACACCACACCAGGGCCTGTGGCTGCTGGCTGAGGCCACCTACACCACACCAGGGCCTTAGTTGCTATTGAGGCCAATTACACCACACCAGGGTCTGTGGCTCTTGCTCAGGCCACTTACACCACACCAGGGCCTGTGGCACTGGCTGAGGCCACTTACACCACACCAGGGCCTGTGGCTGCTGGCTGAGGCCACCTACACCACACCAGGGCCTTAGTTGCTATTGAGGCCAATTACACCACACAAGGGCCTGTGGCTGCTGGCTGAGGCCACCTACACCACACCAGGGCCTGTGGCTGCTGGCTGAGGCCACTTACACCACACCAGGGCCCTTTTGCTGCTGGCTGAGGCCACTTACACCACACCAGTGCCTGTGGCTTCTGGCTGAGGCGACTTACACCACACCAGGGCCTGTGGCTGCTGGCTGAGGCCACTTACACCACACCAGGGCCTGTGGCTCTTGCTCAGGCCACTCACATCACACCAGGCCCTGCGCTTCTGGCCGAGGCCATCTTCACCAAACCAGGCCCTGTGGCACTTGCTCAGGCCACTTACACCACACCAGGGCCTGTGGCTCTTGCTCAGGCCACTTACACCACACCAGGGCCTGTGGCACTGGCTGAGGCCACTTACACCACACCAGGGCCTGTGGCTGCTGGCTGAGGCCACTTACACCACACCAGGGCCTGTGGCTGCTGGCTGAGGCCACTTACACCACACCAGGGCCTGTGGCTGCTGGCTGAGGCCACCTACACCACACCAGGGCCTGTGGCTGCTGGCTGAGGCGACTTACACCACACCAGGGCCCTTTTGCTGCTGGCTGAGGCCATTTACACCACACCAGTGCCTGTGGCTGCTGGCTGAGGCCACTTACACCACACCAGGGCCTGTGGCTGCTGGCTGAGGCCAATTACACCACACCAGGGTCTGTGGCTCTTGCTCAGGCCACTTACACCACACCAGGGCCTGTGGCACTGGCTGAGGCCACTTACACCACACCAGGGCCTGTGGCTGCTGGCTGAGGCCACTTACACCACACCAGGGCCTGTGGCTGCTGGCTGAGGCCACTTACACCACACCAGGGCCTGTGGCTGCTGGCTGAGGCCACCTACACCACACCAGGGCCTGTGGCTGCTGGCTGAGGCGACTTACACCACACCAGGGCCCTTTTGCTGCTGGCTGAGGCCATTTACACCACACCAGTGCCTGTGGCTGCTGGCTGAGGCCACTTACACCACACCAGGGCCTGTGGCTGCTGGCTGAGGCCAATTACACCACACCAGGGTCTGTGGCTCTTGCTCAGGCCACTTACACCACACCAGGGCCTGTGGCACTGGCTGAGGCCACTTACACCACACCAGGGCCTGTGGCTGCTGGCTGAGGCCACTTACACCACACCAGGGCCTGTGGCTGCTGGCTGAGGCCACCTACACCACACCAGGGCCTGTGGCTGCTGGCTGAGGCGACTTACACCACACAAGGGCCTGTGGCTGCTGGCTGAGGCCACTTACACCACACCAAGGCCTGTGGCTCTTGCTCAGGCCACTCACATCACACCAGGCCCTGGGCTGCTTGCTGTGGCCATGTACAACACACCAGGCCCTGTGCTGGTTCCTGAGGCCATCTTCAACAATCCAGGGCCTGTGCTGTTGGATAAATGCCAAACTGAGCCTTTGGGTTAGGGTATTATGCAAACATGCAGGTATGGTTATAGGATTGTCTTCGTAACTTCAGGTACTTGCCACCTAATCACTTGAATCCATAAATTGAGACATTGTGCTGGGGCCATCAGCTTACGGCCATACCACCCTGAGCACGCCTGACCTCGTCTTATCTCGGAAGCTAAGCAGGACTGGGCTTGGTTAGTACTTTGATGGGAGACTGCCTGGGAATACCTGGTGCTGTAAGCCTTTCATGTCATTGAACCGCTTTTGATCCAGAGAAGGGGTGTATTAAAAGACCAAAAGCATCTGCCCATTAATGAGGGCACATTAACGACATTGCTTTTGGCTCTTTTCCAATGTCTTGTGCTGCTAGCTGATGCAACCTACACCACACAAGGGCCTGAGGGACCGGCTGGGGCCACTTACACCACATCAGGGCCTGTGGCTGCTGGCTGAGGCCACTTACACCACACCAGGGCCTGTGGCTGCTGGCTGAGGCCACCTACACCACACCAGGGCCTTAGTTGCTATTGAGGCCAATTACACCACACCAGGGTCTGTGGCTCTTGCTCAGGCCACTTACACCACACCAGGGCCTGTGGCACTGGCTGAGGCCACTTACACCACACCAGGGCCTGTGGCTGCTGGCTGAGGCCACCTACACCACACCAGGGCCTTAGTTGCTATTGAGGCCAATTACACCACACAAGGGCCTGTGGCTGCTGGCTGAGGCCACCTACACCACACCAGGGCCTGTGGCTGCTGGCTGAGGCCACTTACACCACACCAGGGCCCTTTTGCTGCTGGCTGAGGCCACTTACACCACACCAGTGCCTGTGGCTTCTGGCTGAGGCGACTTACACCACACCAGGGCCTGTGGCTGCTGGCTGAGGCCACTTACACCACACCAAGGCCTGTGGCTCTTGCGCAGGCCACTCACATCACACCAGGCCCTGCGCTTCTGGCCGAGGCCATCTTCACCAAACCAGGCCCTGTGCTGCTTGCTGTGGCCATGTACAACACACCAGGCCCTGTGCTGGTTCCTGAGGCCATCTTCAACAATCCAGGGCCTGTGCTGTTGGATAAATGCCAAACTGAGCCTTTGGGTTAGGGTATTATGCAAACATGCAGGTATGGTTATAGGATTGTCTTCGTAACTTCAGGTACTTGCCACCTAATCACTTGAATCCATAAATTGAGACATTGTGCTGGAGCCAGCAGCTTACGGCCATACCACCCTGAGCACGCCCGACCTCGTCTGATCTCGGAAGCTAAGCAGGGCTGGGCTTGGTTAGTACTTGGATGGGAGACTGCCTGGGAATACCTGGTGCTGTAAGCCTTTCATTTTCATGTCATTGAACCGCTTTTGATCCAGAGAAGGGGTGTATTAAAAGACCAAAAGCAGCTGCCCATTAATGAGGGCACATTAACGACACTGCTTTTGGCTCTTTTCCAATGTCTTGTGCTTTTAGCTGATGCCACCTACACCACACCAGGGCCTGAGTGACCGGCTGGGGCCACTTACACCACATCAGGGCCTGTGGCTCTGGCTGAGGCCACTTACACCACACCAGGGCCTGTGGCTGCTGGCTGAGGCCAGTTACACCACATCAGAGCCTGTGGCTGCTGGCTGAAGCCACTTACACCACACCAGGGCCTTAGTTGCTATTGAGGCCACTTACACCACACCAGGGCCTGTGGCTGCTGGCTGAGGCCACCTACACCACACCAGGGCCTGTGGCTGCTGGCTGAGGCGACTTACACCACACCAGGGCCCTTTTGCTGCTGGCTGAGGCCACTTACACCACACCAGTGCCTGTGGCTTCTGGCTGAGGCGACTTACACCACACCAGGGCCTGTGGCTGCTGGCTGAGGCCAATTACACCACACCAGGGCCTGTGGCTCTTGCTCAGGCCACTCACATCACACCAGGCCCTGCGCTTCTGGCCGAGGCCATCTTCACCAAACCAGGCCCTGTGGTTCCTGCTCAGGCCACTTACACCACACCAGGGCCTGTGGCTCTGGCTTAGGCCACTTACACCACACCAGGGCCTGTGGCACTTGCTCAGGCCACTTACACCACACCAGGGCCTGTGGCTGCTGGCTGAGGCCACTTACACCACACCAGGGCCTGTGGCTCTTGCTCAGGCCACTTACACCACACCAGGGCCTGTGGCACTAGCTAAGGCCACTTAGACCACACCAGGGCCTGTGGCTGCTGGCTGAGGCCACTTACACCACACCAGGGCCTGTGGCTGCTGGCTGAGGCCACTTACACCAAACCAGGGCCTGTGGCTGCTTGCTGAGGCCATCTTCACCAAACCAGGCCCTGTGCTGCTTGCTGTGGCCATGTAAAACACACCAGGTCCTGTGCTGGTTCTTGAGGCCATCTTCAACAATCCAGGGCCTGTGCTGTTGGATAAATGCCAAACTGAGCCTTTGGGTTAGGGTATTATGCAAACATGCAGGTATGGTTATACGATTGTCTTCGTAACTTCAGGTACTTGCCACCTAATCACTTGAATCCATAAATTGAGACATTGTGCTGCGGCCAGCAGCTTACGGCCATACCACCCTGAGCACGCCCGACCTCGTCTGATCTCGGAAGCTAAGCAGGGCTGGGCTTGGTTAGTACTTGGATGGGAGACTGCCTGGGAATACCTGGTGCTGTAAGCCTTTCATTTTCATGTCATTGAACCGCTTTTGATCCAGAGAAGGGGTGTATTAAAAGACCAAAAGCAGCTCCCCATTAATGAGGGCACATAAACGACATTGCTTTTGGCTGTTTTCCAATGTCTTGTGCTGCTAGCTGATGCCACCTACACCACACCAGGGCCTGAGTGACCGGCTGGGGCCACTTACACCACATCAGGGCCTGTTGCTCTGGCTGAGGCCAGCTACACCACAACAGGGCCTGTGACTGCTGCCTGAGGCCACATACACCACACCAGGGCCTTAGTTGCTATTGAGGCCATTTACACCACACCAGGGTCTGTGGCTCTTGCTCAGGCCACTTACACCACACCAGGGCCTGTGGCACTGGCTCAGGCCGCTTAGACCACACCAGGGCCTGTGGCTGCTGGCTGAGGCCACTTACACCACACCAGGGCCTGTTGCTGCTGGCTGAGGCCACTTACACCACACCAGGGCCTGTGGCTGCTGGCTGAGGCGACTTACACCACACCAGGGCCTGTTGCTGCTGGCTGAGGCCACTTACACCACACCAGGGACTGTGGCTTCTGGCTGAGCTGACTTACACCACACCAGGGCCTGTGGCTGCTGGCTGAGGCCACTTACACCACACCAGGGCCTGTGGCTCTTGCTCAGGCCACTTACACCACACCAGGGCCTGTGGCTGTTGGCTGAGGCCACTCACATCACACCAGGCCCTGCTCTTCTGGCCGAGGCCATCTTCACCAAACCAGGCCCTGTGCTGCTAGCTGTGGCCATGTACAACACACCAGGCCCTGTGCTGGTTCCTGAGGCCATCTTCAACAATCCAGGGCCTGTGCTGTTGGATAAATGCTAAACTGAGCCTTTGGGTTAGGGTATTATGCAAACATGAAGGTAGGGTTATAGGATTGTCTTCGTAACTTCAGGTACTTGCCACCTAATCACCTGAATCCATAAATTGAGACATTGTGCTGGGGCCAGCAGCTTACGGCCATACCACCCTGAGCACGCCCGACCTCGTCTGATCTCGGAAGCTGAGCAGGGCTGGGCTTGGTTAGTACTTGGATGGGAGACTGCCTGGGAATACCTGGTGCTGTAAGCCTTTCATTTTCATGTCATTGAACCGCTTTTGATCCAGAGAAGGGGTGTATTAAAAGACCAAAAGCAGCTGCCCATTAATGAGGGCACATTAACGACATTGCTTTTGGCTCTTTTCCAATGTCCTGTGCTGCTAGCTGATGCCACCTACACCACACCAGGGCCTGAGTGACCGGCTGGGGCCACTTACACCACATCAGGGCCTGTGGCTCTGGGTGAGGCCACTTACACCACACCAGGGCCTGTGGCTGCTGGCTGAGGCCACTTACACCACACCAGGGCCTGTGGCTGCTGGCTGAGGCCACTTACACCACACCAGGGCCTGTGCCTCTTGCTCAGGCCACTTACACCACACCAGGGCCTGTGGCACTGGCTGAGGCCACTTAGACCACACCAGGGCCTGTGGCTGCTGGCTGAGGCCACTTACACCACACCAGGGCCTGTGGCTGCTGGCTGAGGCCACTTACACCAAACCAGGGCCTGTGGCTGCTTGCTGAGGCCATCTTCACCAAACCAGGCCCTGTGCTGCTTGCTGTGGCCATGTAAAACACACCAGGTCCTGTGCTGGTTCTTGAGGCCATCTTCAACAATCCAGGACCTGTGCTGTTGGATAAATGCCAAACTGAGCCTTTGGGTTAGGGTATTATGCAAACATGCAGGTATGGTTATAGGATTGTCTTCGTAACTTCAGGTACTTGCCACCTAATCACTTGAATCCATAAATTGAGACATTGTGCTGGGGCGAGCAGCTTACGGCCATACCACCCTGAGCACGCCTGACCTCGTCTGATCTCGGAAGCTAAGCAGGGGTGGGCTTGGTTAGTACTTGGATGGGAGACTGCCTGGGAATACCTGTTGCTGTAAGCCTTTCATTTTCATGTCATTGAACCGCTTTTGATCCAGAGAAGGGGTGTATTAAAAGACCAAAAGCAGCTGCCCATTAATGAGGGCACATTAACGACATTGCTTTTGGCTGTTTTCCAATGTCTTGTGCTGCTAGCTGATGCCACCTACACAACACCAGGGCCTTAGTTGCTATTGAGGCCAATTACACCACACCAGGGTCTTTGGCTCTTGCTCAGGCCACTTACACTACACCAGGGCCTGTGGCTGCTGGCTGAGGCCACTTACACCACACCAGGGCCTGTGGCTCTGGCTTAGGCCACTTACACCACACCAGGGCCTGTGGCACTTGCTCAGGCCACTTACACCACACCAGGGCCTGTGGCTGCTGGCTGAGGCCACTTACACCACACCAGGGCCTGTGGCTCTTGCTCAGGCCACTTACACCACACCAGGGCCTGTGGCACTAGCTAAGGCCACTTAGACCACACCAGGGCCTGTGGCTGCTGGCTGAGGCCACTTACACCACACCAGGGCCTGTGGCTGCTGGCTGAGGCCACTTACACCAAACCAGGGCCTGTGGCTGCTTGCTGAGGCCATCTTCACCAAACCAGGCCCTGTGCTGCTTGCTGTGGCCATGTAAAACACACCAGGTCCTGTGCTGGTTCTTGAGGCCATCTTCAACAATCCAGGGCCTGTGCTGTTGGATAAATGCCAAACTGAGCCTTTGGGTTAGGGTATTATGCAAACATGCAGGTATGGTTATACGATTGTCTTCGTAACTTCAGGTACTTGCCACCTAATCACTTGAATCCATAAATTGAGACATTGTGCTGGGGCCAGCAGCTTACGGCCATACCACCCTGAGCACGCCCGACCTCGTCTGATCTCGGAAGCTAAGCAGGGCTGGGCTTGGTTAGTACTTGGATGGGAGACTACCTGGGAATACCTGGTGCTGTAAGCCTTTCATTTTCATGTCATTGAACCGCTTTTGATCCAGAGAAGGGGTGTATTAAAAGACCAAAAGCAGCTCCCCATTAATGAGGGCACATAAACGACATTGCTTTTGGCTGTTTTCCAATGTCTTGTGCTGCTAGCTGATGCCACCTACACCACACCAGGGCCTGAGTGACCGGCTGGGGCCACTTACACCACATCAGGGCCTGTTGCTCTGGCTGAGGCCAGCTACACCACAACAGGGCCTGTGGCTGCTGCCTGAGGCCACATACACCACACCAGGGCCTTAGTTGCTATTGAGGCCATTTACACCACACCAGGGTCTGTGGCTCTTGCTCAGGCCACTTACACCACACCAGGGCCTGTGGCACTGGCTCAGGCCGCTTAGACCACACCAGGGCCTGTGGCTCCTGGCTGAGGCCACTTACACCACACCAGGGCCTGTTGCTGCTGGCTGAGGCCACTTACACCACACCAGGGCCTGTGGCACTGGCTCAGGCCGCTTAGACCACACCAGGGCCTGTGGCTGCTGGCTGAGGCGACTTACACCACACCAGGGCCTGTTGCTGCTGGCTGAGGCCACTTACACCACACCAGGGACTGTGGCTTCTGGCTGAGCTGACTTACACCACACCAGGGCCTGTGGCTGCTGGCTGAGGCCACTTACACCACACCAGGGCCTGTGGCTCTTGCTCAGGCCACTTACACCACACCAGGGCCTGTGGCTGTTGGCTGAGGCCACTCACATCACACCAGGCCCTGCTCTTCTGGCCGAGGCCATCTTCACCAAACCAGGCCCTGTGCTGCTAGCTGTGGCCATGTACAACACACCAGGCCCTGTGCTGGTTCCTGAGGCCATCTTCAACAATCCAGGGCCTGTGCTGTTGGATAAATGCTAAACTGAGCCTTTGGGTTAGGGTATTATGCAAACATGAAGGTAGGGTTATAGGATTGTCTTCGTAACTTCAGGTACTTGCCACCTAATCACCTGAATCCATAAATTGAGACATTGTGCTGGGGCCAGCAGCTTACGGCCATACCACCCTGAGCACGCCTGACCTCGTCTGATCTCGGAAGCTGAGCAGGGCTCGGCTTGGTTAGTACTTGGATGGGAGACTGCCTGGGAATGCCTGGTGCTGTAAGCCTTCCATTTTCATGTCATTGAACCGCTTTTGATCCAGAGAAGGGGTGTATTAAAAGACCAAAAGCAGCTGCCCATTAATGAGGGCACATTAACGACAATGCTTTTGGCTCTTTTCCAATGTCCTGTGCTGCTAGCTGATGCCACCTACACCACACCAGGGCCTGAGTGACCGGCTGGGGCCACTTACACCACATCAGGGCCTGTGGCTCTGGGTGAGGCCACTTACACCACACCAGGGCCTGTGGCTGCTGGCTGAGGCCACTTACACCACACCAGGGCCTGTGGCTGCTGGCTGAGGCCACTTACACCACACCAGGGCCTGTGCCTCTTGCTCAGGCCACTTACACCACACCAGGGCCTGTGGCACTGGCTGAGGCCACTTAGACCACACCAGGGCCTGTGGCTGCTGGCTGAGGCCACTTACACCACACCAGGGCCTGTGGCTGCTGGCTGAGGCCACTTACACCAAACCAGGGCCTGTGGCTGCTTGCTGAGGCCATCTTCACCAAACCAGGCCCTGTGCTGCTTGCTGTGGCCATGTAAAACACACCAGGTCCTGTGCTGGTTCTTGAGGCCATCTTCAACAATCCAGGGCCTGTGCTGTTGGATAAATGCCAAACTGAGCCTTTGGGTTAGGGTATTATGCAAACATGCAGGTATGGTTATAGGATTGTCTTCGTAACTTCAGGTACTTGCCACCTAATCACTTGAATCCATAAATTGAGACATTGTGCTGGGGCGAGCAGCTTACGGCCATACCACCCTGAGCACGCCTGACCTCGTCTGATCTCGGAAGCTAAGCAGGGCTGGGCTTGGTTAGTACTTGGATGGGAGACTGCCTGGGAATACCTGGTGCTGTAAGCCTTTCATTTTCATGTCATTGAACCGCTTTTGATCCAGAGAAGGGGTGTATTAAAAGACCAAAAGCAGCTGCCCATTAATGAGGGCACATTAACGACATTGCTTTTGGCTGTTTTCCAATGTCTTGTGCTGCTAGCTGATGCCACCTACACAACACCAGGGCCTTAGTTGCTATTGAGGCCAATTACACCACACCAGGGTCTTTGGCTCTTGCTCAGGCCACTTACACTACACCAGGGCCTGTGGCTGCTGGCTGAGGCCACTTACACCACACCAGGGCCTGTGGCTCTGGCTTAGGCCACTTACACCACACCAGGGCCTGTGGCACTTGCTCAGGCC
Organism: Aulonocara stuartgranti; assembly: GCF_965226115.1. NCBI lineage: Eukaryota > Metazoa > Chordata > Actinopteri > Cichliformes > Cichlidae > Aulonocara > Aulonocara stuartgranti. Next base: position 21,555,840 of record NC_138941.1, on the reverse strand, counting down.
ACTTACACCACACCAGGGCCTGTGGCTGCTGGCTGAGGCCACTTACACCACACCAGGGCCTGTGGCTCTTGCTCAGGCCACTTACACCACACCAGGGCCTGTGGCACTAGCTAAGGCCACTTAGACCACACCAGGGCCTGTGGCTGCTGGCTGAGGCCACTTACACCACACCAGGGCCTGTGGCTGCTGGCTGAGGCCACTTACACCAAACCAGGGCCTGTGGCTGCTTGCTGAGGCCATCTTCACCAAACCAGGCCCTGTGCTGCTTGCTGTGGCCATGTAAAACACACCAGGTCCTGTGCTGGTTCTTGAGGCCATCTTCAACAATCCAGGGCCTGTGCTGTTGGATAAATGCCAAACTGAGCCTTTGGGTTAGGGTATTATGCAAACATGCAGGTATGGTTATACGATTGTCTTCGTAACTTCAGGTACTTGCCACCTAATCACTTGAATCCATAAATTGAGACATTGTGCTGGGGCCAGCAGCTTACGGCCATACCACCCTGAGCACGCCCGACCTCGTCTGATCTCGGAAGCTAAGCAGGGCTGGGCTTGGTTAGTACTTGGATGGGAGACTACCTGGGAATACCTGGTGCTGTAAGCCTTTCATTTTCATGTCATTGAACCGCTTTTGATCCAGAGAAGGGGTGTATTAAAAGACCAAAAGCAGCTCCCCATTAATGAGGGCACATAAACGACATTGCTTTTGGCTGTTTTCCAATGTCTTGTGCTGCTAGCTGATGCCACCTACACCACACCAGGGCCTGAGTGACCGGCTGGGGCCACTTACACCACATCAGGGCCTGTTGCTCTGGCTGAGGCCAGCTACACCACAACAGGGCCTGTGGCTGCTGCCTGAGGCCACATACACCACACCAGGGCCTTAGTTGCTATTGAGGCCATTTACACCACACCAGGGTCTGTGGCTCTTGCTCAGGCCACTTACACCACACCAGGGCCTGTGGCACTGGCTCAGGCCGCTTAGACCACACCAGGGCCTGTGGCTCCTGGCTGAGGCCACTTACACCACACCAGGGCCTGTTGCTGCTGGCTGAGGCCACTTACACCACACCAGGGCCTGTGGCACTGGCTCAGGCCGCTTAGACCACACCAGGGCCTGTGGCTGCTGGCTGAGGCGACTTACACCACACCAGGGCCTGTTGCTGCTGGCTGAGGCCACTTACACCACACCAGGGCCTGTGGCACTGGCTCAGGCCGCTTAGACCACACCAGGGCCTGTGGCTGCTGGCTGAGGCCACTTACACCACACCAGGGCCTGTGGCTCTTGCTCAGGCCACTTACACCACACCAGGGCCTGTGGCTGTTGGCTGAGGCCACTCACATCACACCAGGCCCTGCTCTTCTGGCCGAGGCCATCTTCACCAAACCAGGCCCTGTGCTGCTAGCTGTGGCCATGTACAACACACCAGGCCCTGTGCTGGTTCCTGAGGCCATCTTCAACAATCCAGGGCCTGTGCTGTTGGATAAATGCTAAACTGAGCCTTTGGGTTAGGGTATTATGCAAACATGAAGGTAGGGTTATAGGATTGTCTTCGTAACTTCAGGTACTTGCCACCTAATCACCTGAATCCATAAATTGAGACATTGTGCTGGGGCCAGCAGCTTACGGCCATACCACCCTGAGCACGCCTGACCTCGTCTGATCTCGGAAGCTGAGCAGGGCTCGGCTTGGTTAGTACTTGGATGGGAGACTGCCTGGGAATGCCTGGTGCTGTAAGCCTTTCATTTTCATGTCATTGAACCGCTTTTGATCCAGAGAAGGGGTGTATTAAAAGACCAAAAGCAGCTGCCCATTAATGAGGGCACATTAACGACATTGCTTTTGGCTCTTTTCCAATGTCCTGTGCTGCTAGCTGATGCCACCTACACCACACCAGGGCCTGAGTGACCGGCTGGGGCCACTTACACCACATCAGGGCCTGTGGCTCTGGGTGAGGCCACTTACACCACACCAGGGCCTGTGGCTGCTGGCTGAGGCCACTTACACCACACCAGGGCCTGTGGCTGCTGGCTGAGGCCACTTACACCACACCAGGGCCTTAGTTGCTATTGAGGCCAATTACACCACACCATGGTCTGTGGCTCTTGCTCAGGCCACTTACACCACACCAGGGCCTGTGGCACTGGCTGAGGCCACTTACACCACACCAGGGCCTGTGGCTGCTGGCTGAGGCCACTTACACCACACAAGGGCTTGTGGCTGCTGGCTGAGGCCACCTACACCACACCAGGGCCTGTGGCTGCTGGCTGAGGCCACCTACACCACACCAGGGCCTGTGGCTCTTGCTCAGGCCACTTACACCACACCAGGGCCTGTGGCTCTTGCTCAGGCCACTTACACCACACCAGGGCCTGTGGCTCTTGCTCAGGCCACTCATATCACACCAGGCCCTGTGCTTCTGGCTGAGGCCATCTTCACCAAACCAGGCCCTGTGCTGCTTGCTGTGGCCATGTACAACACACCAGGCCCTGTGCTGTTTCTTGAGGCCATCTTCAACAATCCAGGGCCTGTGCTGTTGGATAAATGCCAAACTGAGCCTTTGGGTTAGGGTATTATGCAAACATGCAGGTATGGTTATAGGATTGTCTTCGTAACTTCAGGTACTTGCCACCTAATCACTTGAATCCATAAATTGAGACATTGTGCTGGGTCCAGCAGCTTACGGCCATACCACCCTGAGCACGCCCGACCTCGTCTGATCTCGGAAGCTAAGCAGGGCTTGGCTTGGTTAGTACTTGGATGGGAGACTGCCTGGGAATACCTGGTGCTGTAAGCCTTTCATTTTCATGTCATTGAACCGCTTTTGATCCAGAGAAGGGGTGTATTAAAAGACCAAAAGCAGCTGCCCATTAATGAGGGCACATTAACGACATTGCTTTTGGCTGTTTTCCAATGTCTTGTGCTGCTAGCTGATGCCACCTACACCACACCAGGGCCTGAGTGACCGACTGGGGCCACTTACACCACATCAGGGCCTGTGGCTCTGGCTGAGGCCACTTACACAACACCAGGGCCTGTGGCTGCTGGCTGAGGCCACCTACACCACACCAGGGCCTTAGTTGCTATTGAGGCCAATTACACCACACCAGGGTCTGTGACTCTTGCTCAGGCCACTTACACCACACCAGGGCCTGTGGCTGCTGGCTGAGGCCACTTACACCACACCAGGGCCTTAGTTGCTATTGAGGCCACTTACACCACACCAGGGCCTGTGGCTCTGGCTGAGGCCACTTACACCACACCAGGGCCTTATTTGCTATTCCGGCCAGTTACACCACACCAGGGCCTGTGGCTCTGGCTCAGGCCACTTACACCACACCAGGGCCTGTGGCTGCTGGCTGAGGCCAATTACACCACACCAGGGTGTGTGGCTCTTGCTCAGGCCACTTACACTACACCAGGGCCTGTGGCACTGGCTGAGGCCACTTACACCACACCAGGGCCTGTGGCTGCTGGCTGAGGCCACTTACACCACACCAGGGCCTGTGGCTGCTGGCTGAGGCCACTTACACCACACCAGGGCCTGTGGCTGCTGGCTGAGGCCACCTACACCACACCAGGGCCTGTGGCTGCTGGCTGAGGCCACTTACACCACACCAGGGCCCTTTTGCTGCTGGCTGAGGCCACTTACACCACACCAGTGCCTGTGGCTTCTGGCTGAGGCGACTTACACCACACCAGGGCCTGTGGCTGCTGGCTGAGGCCACTTACACCACACCAAGGCCTGTGGCTCTTGCTCAGGCCACTCACATCACACCAGGCCCTGCGCTTCTGGCCGAGGCCATCTTCACCAAACCAGGACCTGTGCTCCTTGCTGTGGCCATGTACAACACACCAGGCCCTGTGCTGGTTCCTGAGGCCATCTTTAACAATCCAGGGCCTGTGCTGTTGGATAAATGCCAAACTGAGCCTTTGAGTTAGGGTATTATGCAAACATGCAGGTATGGTTATAGCATTGTCTTCGTAACTTCAGGTACTTGCCACCTAATCACTTGAATCCATAAATTGAGACATTGTGCTGGAGCCAGCAGCTTACGGCCATACCACCCTGAGCACGCCTGACCTCGTCTGATCTCGGAAGCTAAGCAGGGCTGGGCTTGGTTAGTACTTGGATGGGAGACTGCCTGGGAATCCCTGGTGCTGTAAGCCTTTGATTTTCATGTCATTGAACCGCTTTTGATCCAGAGAAGGGGTGTATTAAAAGACCAAAAGCAGCTGCCCATTAATGAGGGCACATTAACGACACTGCTTTTGGCTCTTTTCCAATGTCTTGTGCTGCTAGCTGATGCAACCTACACCACACAAGGGCCTGAGTGACCGGCTGGGGCCACTTACACCACATCAGGGCCTGTGGCTCTGGCTGAGGCCACTTACACCACACCAGGGCCTGTGGCTGCTGGCTGAGGCCACCTACACCACACCAGGGCCTTAGTTGCTATTGAGGCCAATTACACCACACAAGGGCCTGTGGCTGCTGGCTGAGGCCACCTACACCACACCAGGGCCTGTGGCTGCTGGCTGAGGCCACTTACACCACACCAGGGCCCTTTTGCTGCTGGCTGAGGCCACTTACACCACACCAGTGCCTGTGGCTTCTGGCTGAGGCGACTTACACCACACCAGGGCCTGTGGCTGCTGGCTGAGGCCACTTACACCACACCAAGGCCTGTGGCTCTTGCGCAGGCCACTCACATCACACCAGGCCCTGCGCTTCTGGCCGAGGCCATCTTCACCAAACCAGGCCCTGTGCTGCTTGCTGTGGCCATGTACAACACACCAGGCCCTGTGCTGGTTCCTGAGGCCATCTTCAACAATCCAGGGCCTGTGCTGTTGGATAAATGCCAAACTGAGCCTTTGGGTTAGGGTATTATGCAAACATGCAGGTATGGTTATAGGATTGTCTTCGTAACTTCAGGTACTTGCCACCTAATCACTTGAATCCATAAATTGAGACATTGTGCTGGAGCCAGCAGCTTACGGCCATACCACCCTGAGCACGCCCGACCTCGTCTGATCTCGGAAGCTAAGCAGGGCTGGGCTTGGTTAGTACTTGGATGGGAGACTGCCTGGGAATACCTGGTGCTTTAAGCCTTTCATTTTCATGTCATTGAACCGCTTTTGATCCAGAGAAGGGGTGTATTAAAAGACCAAAAGCAGCTGCCCATTAATGAGGGCACATTAACGACATTGCTTTTGGCTGTTTTCCAATGTCTTGTGCTGCTAGCTGATGCCACCTACACCACACCAGGGCCTGAGTGACCGGCTGGGGCCACTTACACCACATCAGGGCCTGTGGCTCTGGCTGAGGCCACTTACACAACACCAGGGCCTGTGGCTGCTGGCTGAGGCCACCTACACCACACCAGGGCCTTAGTTGCTATTGAGGCCAATTACACCACACCAGGGTCTGTGGCTCTTGCTCAGGCCACTTAGACCACACCAGGGCCTGTGGCTGCTGGCTGAGGCCACTTACACCACACCAGGGCCTGTTGCTGCTGGCTGAGGCCACTTACACCACACCAGTGCCTGTGGCTTCTGGCTGAGGCGACTTACACCACATCAGGGCCTGTGGCTCTGGCTGAGGCCACTTACACCACACCACGGCCTGTGGCTGCTGGCTGAGGCCAGTTACACCACACCAGGGCCTGTGGCTGCTGGCTGAGGCCACATACACCACACCAGGGCCTTAGTTGCTATTGAGGCCAATTACACCACACCAGGGTCTGTGGCTCTTGCTCAGGCCACTCACATCACACCAGGCCCTGCGCTTCTGGCCACTTACACCACACTAGGGCCTTTGGCTGCTGGCTGAGGCCACTTACACCATACCAGGGCCTGTGGCTGCTGGCTGAGGCGACTTACACCACACCAGAGCCTGTGGCTGCTGGCTGAGGCCACCTACACCACACCAGGGCCTGTGACTGTTGGCTGAGGCCACTTACACCACACCAGGGCCTTAGTTGCTATTGAGGCCACTTACACCACACCAGGGCCTGTGGCTCTGGCTGAGGCCACTTACACCACATCAGGGCCTTATTTGCTATTGAGGCCAGTTACACCACACCAGGGCCTGTGGCTGCTGGCTGAGGCCACTTACACCACACCAGGGCCTGTGGCTGCTGGCTGATTCCACTTACACCACACCAGGGCCTGTGGCTCTTGCTCAGGCCACTCACATCACACCAGGCCCTGCTCTTCTGGCCGAGGCCATCTTCACCAAACCAGGGCCTGTGCTGCTAGCTGTGGCCATGTACAACACACCAGGCCCTGTGCTGGTTCCTGAGGCCATCTTCAACAATCCACGGCCTGTGCTGTTGGATAAATGCTAAACTGAGCCTTTGGGTTAGGGTATTATGCAAACACGCAGGTATGGTTATAGGATTGTCTTCGTAACTTCAGGTACTTGCCACCTAATCACTTGAATCCATAAATTGAGACATTGTGCTGGGGTCAGCAGCTTACGGCCATACCACCCTGAGCACGCCCGACCTCGTCTGATCTCGGAAGCTAAGCAGGGCTGGGCTTGGTTAGTACTTGGATGGGAGACTGCCTGGGAATACCTGGTGCTGTAAGCCTTTCATTTTCATGTCATTGAACCGCTTTTGATCCAGAGAAGGGGTGTATTAAAAGACCAAAAGCAGCTGCCCATTAATGAGGGCACATTAACGACATTGCTTTTGGCTCTTTTCCAATGTCTTGTGCTGCTAGCTGATGCCACCTACACCACACCAGGGCCTGAGTGACCGGCTGGGGCCACTTACACCACACCAGGGCCTGTGGCTGCTGGCTGAGGCCACCTACACCACACCAGGGCCTTAGTTGCTATTGAGGCCAATTACACCACACCAGGGTCTGTGGCTCTTGCTCAGGCCACTTACACCACACCAGGGCCTGTGGCACTGGCTGAGGCCACTTACACCAAACCAGGCCCTGTGCTGCTTGCTGTGGCCATGTACAACACACCAGGCCCTGTGCTGGTTCCAGAGGCCATCTTCAACAATCCAGGGCCTGTGCTGTTGGATAAATGCCAAACTGAGCCTTTGGGTTAGGGTATTATGCAAACATGCAGGTATGGTTATAGGATTGTCTTCGTAACTTCAGGTACTTGCCACCTAATCACTTGAATCCATAAATTGAGACATTGTGCTGGGGCCATCAGCTTACGGCCATACCACCCTGAGCACGCCTGACCTCGTCTGATCTCGGAAGCTAACCAGGGCTGGGCTTGGTTAGTACTTGGATGGGAGACTGCCTGGGAATACCTGGTGCTGTAAGCCTTTCATTTTCATGTCATTGAACCGCTTTTGATCCAGAGAAGGGGTGTATTAAAAGACCAAAAGCATCTGCCCATTAATGAGGGCACATTAACGACATTGCTTTTGGCTCTTTTCCAATGTCTTGTGCTGCTAGCTGATGCAACCTACACCACACAAGGGCCTGAGGGACCGGCTGGGGCCACTTACACCACATCAGGGCCTGTGGCTGCTGCCTGAGGCCACATACACCACACCAGGGCCTTAGTTGCTATTGAGGCCAATTACACCACACCAGGGTCTGTGGCTGCTGGCTGAGGCCACTTAGACCACACCAGGGCCTGTGGCTGCTGGCTGAGGCCACTTACACCACACCAGGGCCTGTTGCTGCTGGCTGAGGCCATCTACACCACACCAGGGCCTGTGGCTGCTGGCTGAGGCCACTTACACCACACCAGGGCCTGTTGCTGCTGGCTGAGGCCACTTACACCACACCAGTGCCTGTGGCTTCTGGCTGAGGCGACTTACACCACACCAGGGCCTGTGGCTGCTGGCTGAGGCCACTTACACCACACCAGGGCCTGTGGCTCTTGCTCAGGCCACTCACATCACACCAGGCCCTGCGCTTCTGGCCGAGGCCATCTTCACCAAACCAGGCCCTGTGGCACTTGCTCAGGCCACTTACACCACACCAGGGCCTGTGGCTGCTGGCTGAGGCCACTTACACCACACCAGGGCCTGTGGCTCTTACTCAGGCCACTTACACCACATCAGGGCCTGTGGCTCTGGCTCAGGCCACTTACACCACACCAGGGCCTGTGGCTGCTGGCTGAGGCCACCTACACCACACCAGGGCCTTAGTTGCTATTGAGGCCAATTACACCACACCAGGGTCTGTGGCTCTTGCTCAGGCCACTTACACCACACAAGGCCTGTGGCTGCTGGCTGCTGGCTGAGGCCACTTACACCACACAAGGGCCTGTGGCTGCTGGCTGAGGCCACTTACACCACACCAGGGCCTGTGGCTGCTGGCTGAGGCCACCTACACCACACCAGGGCATTAGTTGCTATTGAGGCCAATTACACCACACCAGGGTCTGTGGCTCTTGCTCAGGCCACTTACACCACACCAGGGCCTGTGGCTGCTGGCTGATTCCACTTACACCACACCAGGGCCTGTGGCTCTTGCTCAGGCCACTTACACCACACCAGGGCCTGTGGCTGCTGGCTGAGGCCAATTACACCACACCAGGGTGTGTGGCTCTTGCTCAGGCCACTTACACCACACCAGGGCCTGTGGCACTAGCTAAGGCCACTTAGACCACACCAGGGCCTGTGGCTGCTGGCTGAGGCCACTTACACCACACCAGGGCCTGTGGCTGCTGGCTGAGGCCACTTACACCAAACCAGGGCCTGTGGCTGCTTGCTGAGGCCATCTTCACCAAACCAGGCCCTGTGCTGCTTGCTGTGGCCATGTAAAACACACCAGGTCCTGTGCTGGTTCTTGAGGCCATCTTCAACAATCCAGGGCCTGTGCTGTTGGATAAATGCCAAACTGAGCCTTTGGGTTAGGGTATTATGCAAACATGCAGGTATGGTTATACGATTGTCTTCGTAACTTCAGGTACTTGCCACCTAATCACTTGAATCCATAAATTGAGACATTGTGCTGCGGCCAGCAGCTTACGGCCATACCACCCTGAGCACGCCCGACCTCGTCTGCTCTCGGAAGCTAAGCAGGGCTGGGCTTGGTTAGTACTTGGATGGGAGACTGCCTGGGAATACCTGGTGCTGTAAGCCTTTCATTTTCATGTCATTGAACCGCTTTTGATCCAGAGAAGGGGTGTATTAAAAGACCAAAAGCAGCTCCTCATTAATGAGGGCACATAAACGACATTGCTTTTGGCTGTTTTCCAATGTCTTGTGCTGCTAGCTGATGCCACCTACACCACACCAGGGCCTGAGTGACCGGCTGGGGCCACTTACACCACATCAGGGCCTGTTGCTCTGGCTGAGGCCAGCTACACCACAACAGGGCCTGTGACTGCTGCCTGAGGCCACATACACCACACCAGGGCCTTAGTTGCTATTGAGGCCATTTACACCACACCAGGGTCTGTGGCTCTTGCTCAGGCCACTTACACCACACCAGGGCCTGTGGCACTGGCTCAGGCCGCTTAGACCACACCAGGGCCTGTGGCTGCTGGCTGAGGCCACTTACACCACACCAGGGCCTGTTGCTGCTGGCTGAGGCCACTTACACCACACCAGGGCCTGTGGCACTGGCTCAGGCCGCTTAGACCACACCAGGGCCTGTGGCTGCTGGCTGAGGCCACTTACACCACACCAGGGCCTGTTGCTGCTGGCTGAGGCCACTTACACCACACCAGGGACTGTGGCTTCTGGCTGAGCTGACTTACACCACACCAGGGCCTGTGGCTGCTGGCTGAGGCCACTTACACCACACCAGGGCCTGTGGCTCTTGCTCAGGCCACTTACACCACACCAGGGCCTGTGGCTGTTGGCTGAGGCCACTCACATCACACCAGGCCCTGCTCTTCTGGCCGAGGCCATCTTCACCAAACCAGGCCCTGTGCTGCTAGCTGTGGCCATGTACAACACACCAGGCCCTGTGCTGGTTCCTGAGGCCATCTTCAACAATCCAGGGCCTGTGCTGTTGGATAAATGCTAAACTGAGCCTTTGGGTTAGGGTATTATGCAAACATGAAGGTAGGGTTATAGGATTGTCTTCGTAACTTCAGGTACTTGCCACCTAATCACCTGAATCCATAAATTGAGACATTGTGCTGGAGCCAGCAGCTTACGGCCATACCACCCTGAGCACGCCCGACCTCGTCTGATCTCGGAAGCTGAGCAGGGCTGGGCTTGGTTAGTACTTGGATGGGAGACTGCCTGGGAATACCTGGTGCTGTAAGCCTTTCATTTTCATGTCATTGAACCGCTTTTGATCCAGAGAAGGGGTGTATTAAAAGACCAAAAGCAGCTGCCCATTAATGAGGGCACATTAACGACATTGCTTTTGGCTCTTTTCCAATGTCCTGTGCTGCTAGCTGATGCCACCTACACCACACCAGGGCCTGAGTGACCGGCTGGGGCCACTTACACCACATCAGGGCCTGTGGCTCTGGGTGAGGCCACTTACACCACACCAGGGCCTGTGGCTGCTGGCTGAGGCCACATACACCACACCAGGGCCTTAGTTGCTATTGAGGCCATTTACACCACACCAGGGTCTGTGGCTCTTGCTCAGGCCACTTACACCACACCAGGGCCTGTGGCACTGGCTCAGGCCGCTTAGACCACACCAGGGCCTGTGGCTCCTGGCTGAGGCCACTTACACCACACCAGGGCCTGTTGCTGCTGGCTGAGGCCACTTACACCACACCAGGGCCTGTGGCACTGGCTCAGGCCGCTTAGACCACACCAGGGCCTGTGGCTGCTGGCTGAGGCGACTTACACCACACCAGGGCCTGTTGCTGCTGGCTGAGGCCACTTACACCACACCAGGGACTGTGGCTTCTGGCTGAGCTGACTTACACCACACCAGGGCCTGTGGCTGCTGGCTGAGGCCACTTACACCACACCAGGGCCTGTGGCTCTTGCTCAGGCCACTTACACCACACCAGGGCCTGTGGCTGTTGGCTGAGGCCACTCACATCACACCAGGCCCTGCTCTTCTGGCCGAGGCCATCTTCACCAAACCAGGCCCTGTGCTGCTAGCTGTGGCCATGTACAACACACCAGGCCCTGTGCTGGTTCCTGAGGCCATCTTCAACAATCCAGGGCCTGTGCTGTTGGATAAATGCTAAACTGAGCCTTTGGGTTAGGGTATTATGCAAACATGAAGGTAGGGTTATAGGATTGTCTTCGTAACTTCAGGTACTTGCCACCTAATCACCTGAATCCATAAATTGAGACATTGTGCTGGGGCCAGCAGCTTACGGCCATACCACCCTGAGCACGCCCGACCTCGTCTGATCTCGGAAGCTGAGCAGGGCTCGGCTTGGTTAGTACTTGGATGGGAGACTGCCTGGGAATGCCTGGTGCTGTAAGCCTTTCATTTTCATGTCATTGAACCGCTTTTGATCCAGAGAAGGGGTGTATTAAAAGACCAAAAGCAGCTGCCCATTAATGAGGGCACATTAACGACATTGCTTTTGGCTCTTTTCCAATGTCCTGTGCTGCTAGCTGATGCCACCTACACCACACCAGGGCCTGAGTGACCGGCTGGGGCCACTTACACCACATCAGGGCCTGTGGCTCTGGGTGAGGCCACTTACACCACACCAGGGCCTGTGGCTGCTGGCTGAGGCCACTTACACCACACCAGGGCCTGTGGCTGCTGGCTGAGGCCACTTACACCACACCAGGGCCTTAGTTGCTATTGAGGCCAATTACACCACACCATGGTCTGTGGCTCTTGCTCAGGCCACTTACACCACACCAGGGCCTGTGGCACTGGCTGAGGCCACTTACACCACACCAGGGCCTGTGGCTGCTGGCTGAGGCCACTTACACCACACAAGGGCTTGTGGCTGCTGGCTGAGGCCACCTACACCACACCAGGGCCTGTGACTGCTGGCTGAGGCCAACTACACCACACCAGGGCCTGTGGCTCTTGCTCAGGCCACTTACACCACACCAGGGCCTGTGGCTCTTGCTCAGGCCACTTACACCACACCAGGGCCTGTGGCTCTTGCTCAGGCCACTCATATCACACCAGGCCCTGTGCTTCTGGCTGAGGCCATCTTCACCAAACCAGGCCCTGTGCTGCTTGCTGTGGCCATGTACAACACACCAGGCCCTGTGCTGTTTCTTGAGGCCATCTTCAACAATCCAGGGCCTGTGCTGTTGGATAAATGCCAAACTGAGCCTTTGGGTTAGGGTATTATGCAAACATGCAGGTATGGTTATAGGATTGTCTTCGTAACTTCAGGTACTTGCCACCTAATCACTTGAATCCATAAATTGAGACATTGTGCTGGGCCCAGCAGCTTACGGCCATACCACCCTGAGCACGCCCGACCTCGTCTGATCTCGGAAGCTAAGCAGGGCTTGGCTTGGTTAGTACTTGGATGGGAGACTGCCTGGGAATACCTGGTGCTGTAAGCCTTTCATTTTCATGTCATTGAACCGCTTTTGATCCAGAGAAGGGGTGTATTAAAAGACCAAAAGCAGCTGCCCATTAATGAGGGCACATTAACGACATTGCTTTTGGCTGTTTTCCAATGTCTTGTGCTGCTAGCTGATGCCACCTACACCACACCAGGGCCTGTGGCTCTGGCTGAGGCCACTTACACAACACCAGGGCCTGTGGCTGCTGGCTGAGGCCACCTACACCACACCAGGGCCTTAGTTGCTATTGAGGCCAATTACACCACACCAGGGTCTGTGACTCTTTTCAGGCCACTTACACCACACCAGGGCCTGTGGCTGCTGGCTGAGGCCACTTACACCACACCAGGGCCTTAGTTGCTATTGAGGCCACTTACACCACACCAGGGCCTGTGGCTCTGGCTGAGGCCACTTACACCACACCAGGGCCTGTGGCTGCTGGCTGATTCCACTTACACCACACCAGGGCCTGTGGCTCTTGCTCAGGCCACTTACACCACACCAGGGCCTGTGGCTGCTGGCTGAGGCCAATTACACCACACCAGGGTGTGTGGCTCTTGCTCAGGCCACTTACACCACACCAGGGCCTGTGGCACTAGCTAAGGCCACTTAGACCACACCAGGGCCTGTGGCTGCTGGCTGAGGCCACTTACACCACACCAGGGCCTGTGGCTGCTGGCTGAGGCCACTTACACCAAACCAGGGCCTGTGGCTGCTTGCTGAGGCCATCTTCACCAAACCAGGCCCTGTGCTGCTTGCTGTGGCCATGTAAAACACACCAGGTCCTGTGCTGGTTCTTGAGGCCATCTTCAACAATCCAGGGCCTGTGCTGTTGGATAAATGCCAAACTGAGCCTTTGGGTTAGGGTATTATGCAAACATGCAGGTATGGTTATACGATTGTCTTCGTAACTTCAGGTACTTGCCACCTAATCACTTGAATCCATAAATTGAGACATTGTGCTGCGGCCAGCAGCTTACGGCCATACCACCCTGAGCACGCCCGACCTCGTCTGCTCTCGGAAGCTAAGCAGGGCTGGGCTTGGTTAGTACTTGGATGGGAGACTGCCTGGGAATACCTGGTGCTGTAAGCCTTTCATTTTCATGTCATTGAACCGCTTTTGATCCAGAGAAGGGGTGTATTAAAAGACCAAAAGCAGCTCCCCATTAATGAGGGCACATAAACGACATTGCTTTTGGCTGTTTTCCAATGTCTTGTGCTGCTAGCTGATGCCACCTACACCACACCAGGGCCTGAGTGACCGGCTGGGGCCACTTACACCACATCAGGGCCTGTTGCTCTGGCTGAGGCCAGCTACACCACAACAGGGCCTGTGACTGCTGCCTGAGGCCACATACACCACACCAGGGCCTTAGTTGCTATTGAGGCCATTTACACCACACCAGGGTCTGTGGCTCTTGCTCAGGCCACTTACACCACACCAGGGCCTGTGGCACTGGCTCAGGCCGCTTAGACCACACCAGGGCCTGTGGCTGCTGGCTGAGGCCACTTACACCACACCAGGGCCTGTTGCTGCTGGCTGAGGCCACTTACACCACACCAGGGCCTGTGGCACTGGCTCAGGCCGCTTAGACCACACCAGGGCCTGTGGCTGCTGGCTGAGGCGACTTACACCACACCAGGGCCTGTTGCTGCTGGCTGAGGCCACTTACACCACACCAGGGACTGTGGCTTCTGGCTGAGCTGACTTACACCACACCAGGGCCTGTGGCTGCTGGCTGAGGCCACTTACACCACACCAGGGCCTGTGGCTCTTGCTCAGGCCACTTACACCACACCAGGGCCTGTGGCTGTTGGCTGAGGCCACTCACATCACACCAGGCCCTGCTCTTCTGGCCGAGGCCATCTTCACCAAACCAGGCCCTGTGCTGCTAGCTGTGGCCATGTACAACACACCAGGCCCTGTGCTGGTTCCTGAGGCCATCTTCAACAATCCAGGGCCTGTGCTGTTGGATAAATGCTAAACTGAGCCTTTGGGTTAGGGTATTATGCAAACATGAAGGTAGGGTTATAGGATTGTCTTCGTAACTTCAGGTACTTGCCACCTAATCACCTGAATCCATAAATTGAGACATTGTGCTGGGGTCAGCAGCTTACGGCCATACCACCCTGAGCACGCCCGACCTCGTCTGATCTCGGAAGCTGAGCAGGGCTGGGCTTGGTTAGTACTTGGATGGGAGACTGCCTGGGAATACCTGGTGCTGTAAGCCTTTCATTTTCATGTCATTGAACCGCTTTTGATCCAGAGAAGGGGTGTATTAAAAGACCAAAAGCAGCTGCCCATTAATGAGGGCACATTAACGACATTGCTTTTGGCTCTTTTCCAATGTCCTGTGCTGCTAGCTGATGCCACCTACACCACACCAGGGCCTGAGTGACCGGCTGGGGCCACTTACACCACATCAGGGCCTGTGGCTCTGGGTGAGGCCACTTACACCAAACCAGGGCCTGTGGCTGCTGGCTGAGGCCACTTACACCACACCAGGGCCTGTGGCTGCTGGCTGAGGCCACTTACACCACACCAGGGCCTGTGCCTCTTGCTCAGGCCACTTACACCACACCAGGGCCTGTGGCACTGGCTGAGGCCACTTAGACCACACCAGGGCCTGTGGCTGCTGGCTGAGGCCACTTACACCACACCAGGGCCTGTGGCTGCTGGCTGAGGCCACTTACACCAAACCAGGGCCTGTGGCTGCTTGCTGAGGCCATCTTCACCAAACCAGGCCCTGTGCTGCTTGCTGTGGCCATGTAAAACACACCAGGTCCTGTGCTGGTTCTTGAGGCCATCTTCAACAATCCAGGGCCTGTGCTGTTGGATAAATGCCAAACTGAGCCTTTGGGTTAGGGTATTATGCAAACATGCAGGTATGGTTATACGATTGTCTTCGTAACTTCAGGTACTTGCCACCTAATCACTTGAATCCATAAATTGAGACATTGTGCTGGGGCGAGCAGCTTACGGCCATACCACCCTGAGCACGCCTGACCTCGTCTGATCTCGGAAGCTAAGCAGGGCTGGGCTTGGTTAGTACTTGGATGGGAGACTGCCTGGGAATACCTGGTGCTGTAAGCCTTTCATTTTCATGTCATTGAACCGCTTTTGATCCAGAGAAGGGGTGTATTAAAAGACCAAAAGCAGCTGCCCATTAATGAGGGCACATTAACGACATTGCTTTTGGCTGTTTTCCAATGTCTTGTGCTGCTAGCTGATGCCACCTACACAACACCAGGGCCTTAGTTGCTATTGAGGCCAATTACACCACACCAGGGTCTTTGGCTCTTGCTCAGGCCACTTACACTACACCAGGGCCTGTGGCTGCTGGCTGAGGCCACTTACACCACACCAGGGCCTGTGGCTCTGGCTTAGGCCACTTACACCACACCAGGGCCTGTGGCACTTGCTCAGGCCACTTACACCACACCAGGGCCTGTGGCTGCTGGCTGAGGCCACTTACACCACACCAGGGCCTGTGGCTCTTGCTCAGGCCACTTACACCACACCAGGGCCTGTGGCACTAGCTAAGGCCACTTAGACCACACCAGGGCCTGTGGCTGCTGGCTGAGGCCACTTACACCACACCAGGGCCTGTGGCTGCTGGCTGAGGCCACTTACACCAAACCAGGGCCTGTGGCTGCTTGCTGAGGCCATCTTCACCAAACCAGGCCCTGTGCTGCTTGCTGTGGCCATGTAAAACACACCAGGTCCTGTGCTGGTTCTTGAGGCCATCTTCAACAATCCAGGGCCTGTGCTGTTGGATAAATGCCAAACTGAGCCTTTGGGTTAGGGTATTATGCAAACATGCAGGTATGGTTATACGATTGTCTTCGTAACTTCAGGTACTTGCCACCTAATCACTTGAATCCATAAATTGAGACATTGTGCTGGGGCCAGCAGCTTACGGCCATACCACCCTGAGCACGCCCGACCTCGTCTGATCTCGGAAGCTAAGCAGGGCTGGGCTTGGTTAGTACTTGGATGGGAGACTACCTGGGAATACCTGGTGCTGTAAGCCTTTCATTTTCATGTCATTGAACCGCTTTTGATCCAGAGAAGGGGTGTATTAAAAGACCAAAAGCAGCTCCCCATTAATGAGGGCACATAAACGACATTGCTTTTGGCTGTTTTCCAATGTCTTGTGCTGCTAGCTGATGCCACCTACACCACACCAGGGCCTGAGTGACCGGCTGGGGCCACTTACACCACATCAGGGCCTGTGGCTCTGGCTGAGGCCACTTACACAACACCAGGGCCTGTGGCTGCTGGCTGAGGCCACCTACACCACACCAGGGCCTTAGTTGCTATTGAGGCCAATTACACCACACCAGGGTCTGTGACTCTTGCTCAGGCCACTTACACCACACCAGGGCCTGTGGCTGCTGGCTGAGGCCACTTACACCACACCAGGGCCTTAGTTGCTATTGAGGCCACTTACACCACACCAGGGCCTGTGGCTCTGGCTGAGGCCACTTACACCACACCAGGGCCTTATTTGCTATTCCGGCCAGTTACACCACACCAGGGCCTGTGGCTCTGGCTCAGGCCACTTACACCACACCAGGGCCTGTGGCTGCTGGCTGATTCCACTTACACCACACCAGGGCCTGTGGCTCTTGCTCAGGCCACTTACACCACACCAGGGCCTGTGGCTGCTGGCTGAGGCCAATTACACCACACCAGGGTGTGTGGCTCTTGCTCAGGCCACTTACACTACACCAGGGCCTGTGGCACTGGCTGAGGCCACTTACACCACACCAGGGCCTGTGGCTGCTGGCTGAGGCCACTTACACCACACCAGGGCCTGTGGCTGCTGGCTGAGGCCACTTACACCACACCAGGGCCTGTGGCTGCTGGCTGAGGCCACTTACACCACACCAGGGCCCTTTTGCTGCTGGCTGAGGCCACTTACACCACACCAGTGCCTGTGGCTTCTGGCTGAGGCGACTTACACCACACCAGGGCCTGTGGCTGCTGGCTGAGGCCACTTACACCACACCAAGGCCTGTGGCTCTTGCTCAGGCCACTCACATCACACCAGGCCCTGCGCTTCTGGCCGAGGCCATCTTCACCAAACCAGGACCTGTGCTCCTTGCTGTGGCCATGTACAACACACCAGGCCCTGTGCTGGTTCCTGAGGCCATCTTCAACAATCCAGGGCCTGTGCTGTTGGATAAATGCCAAACTGAGCCTTTGGGTTAGGGTATTATGCAAACATGCAGGTATGGTTATAGCATTGTCTTCGTAACTTCAGGTACTTGCCACCTAATCACTTGAATCCATAAATTGAGACATTGTGCTGGAGCCAGCAGCTTACGGCCATACCACCCTGAGCACGCCTGACCTCGTCTGATCTCGGAAGCTAAGCAGGGCTGGGCTTGGTTAGTACTTGGATGGGAGACTGCCTGGGAATCCCTGGTGCTGTAAGCCTTTGATTTTCATGTCATTGAACCGCTTTTGATCCAGAGAAGGGGTGTATTAAAAGACCAAAAGCAGCTGCCCATTAATGAGGGCACATTAACGACACTGCTTTTGGCTCTTTTCCAATGTCTTGTGCTGCTAGCTGATGCAACCTACACCACACAAGGGCCTGAGTGACCGGCTGGGGCCACTTACACCACATCAGGGCCTGTGGCTCTGGCTGAGGCCACTTACACCACACCAGGGCCTGTGGCTGCTGGCTGAGGCCACCTACACCACACCAGGGCATTAGTTGCTATTGAGGCCAATTACACCACACCAGGGTCTGTGGCTCTTGCTCAGGCCACTTACACCACACCAGGGCCTGTGGCTCTTGCTCAGGCCACTTACACCACACCAGGGCCTGTGGCACTGGCTGAGGCCACTTACACCACACCAGGGCCTGTGGCTGCTGGCTGAGGCCACTTACACCACACCAGGGCCTGTGGCTGCTGGCTGAGGCCACTTACACCACACCAGGGCCTGTGGCTGCTGGCTGAGGCCAATTACACCACACCAGGGTCTGTGGCTCTTGCTCAGGCCACTTACACCACACCAGGGCCTGTGGCACTGGCTGAGGCCACTTACACCACACCAGGGCCTGTGGCTGCTGGCTGAGGCCACTTACACCACACCAGGGCCTGTGGCTGCTGGCTGAGGCCACTTACACCACACCAGGGCCTGTGGCTGCTGGCTGAGGCCACCTACACCACACCAGGGCCTGTGGCTGCTGGCTGAGGCGACTTACACCACACAAGGGCCTGTGGCTGCTGGCTGAGGCCACCTACACCACACCAGGGCCTGTGGCTGCTGGCTGAGGCCACTTACACCACACCAGGGCCCTTTTGCTGCTGGCTGAGGCCACTTACACCACACCAGTGCCTGTGGCTGCTGGCTGAGGCGACTTACACCACACCAGGGCCTGTGGCTGCTGGCTGAGGCCACTTACACCACACTAAGGCCTGTGGCTCTTGCGCAGGCCACTCACATCACACCAGGCCCTGCGCTTCTGGCCGAGGCCATCTTCACCAAACCAGGCCCTGTGCTGCTTGCTGTGGCCATGTACAACACACCAGGCCCTGTGCTGGTTCCTGAGGCCATCTTCAACAATCCAGGGCCTGTGCTGTTGGATAAATGCCAAACTGAGCCTTTGGGTTAGGGTATTATGCAAACATGCAGGTATGGTTATAGGATTGTCTTCGTAACTTCAGGTACTTGCCACCTAATCACTTGAATCCATAAATTGAGACATTGTGCTGGAGCCAGCAGCTTACGGCCATACCACCCTGAGCACGCCCGACCTCGTCTGATCTCGGAAGCTAAGCAGGGCTGGGCTTGGTTAGTACTTGGATGGGAGACTGCCTGGGAATACCTGGTGCTGTAAGCCTTTCATTTTCATGTCATTGAACCGCTTTTGATCCAGAGAAGGGGTGTATTAAAAGACCAAAAGCAGCTGCCCATTAATGAGGGCACATTAACGACATTGCTTTTGGCTGTTTTCCAATGTCTTGTGCTGCTAGCTGATGCCACCTACACCACACCAGGGCCTGAGTGACCGGCTGGGGCCACTTACACCACATCAGGGCCTGTGGCTCTGGCTGAGGCCACTTACACAACACCAGGGCCTGTGGCTGCTGGCTGAGGCCACCTACACCACACCAGGGCCTTAGTTGCTATTGAGGCCAATTACACCACACCAGGGTCTGTGGCTCTTGCTCAGGCCACTTACACCACACCAGGGCCTGTGGCACTGGCTGAGGCCACCTACACCACACCAGGGCCTGTGGCTGCTGGCTGAGGCCACTTACACCACACCAGGGCCTGTGGCTGCTGGCTGAGGCCACTTACACCACACCAGGGCCTGTGGCGGCTGGCTCAGGCCACCTACACCACACCAGGGCCTGAGTGACTGGCTGGGGCCACTTACACCACATCAGGGCCTGTGGCTCTGGCTGAGGCCAGTTACACCACAACAGGGCCTGTGGCTGCTGCCTGAGGCCACATACACCACACCAGGGCCTTAGTTGCTATTGAGGCCAATTACACCACACCAGGGTCTGTGGCTCTTGCTCAGGCCACTTAGACCACACCAGGGCCTGTGGCTGCTGGCTGAGGCCACTTACACCACACCAGGGCCTGTTGCTGCTGGCTGAGGCCACTTACACCACACCAGTGCCTGTGGCTTCTGGCTGAGGCGACTTACACCACATCAGGGCCTGTGGCTCTGGCTGAGGCCACTTACACCACACCACGGCCTGTGGCTGCTGGCTGAGGCCAGTTACACCACACCAGGGCCTGTGGCTGCTGGCTGAGGCCACATACACCACACCAGGGCCTTAGTTGCTATTGAGGCCAATTACACCACACCAGGGTCTGTGGCTCTTGCTCAGGCCACTCACATCACACCAGGCCCTGCGCTTCTGGCCACTTACACCACACTAGGGCCTTTGGCTGCTGGCTGAGGCCACTTACACCATACCAGGGCCTGTGGCTGCTGGCTGAGGCGACTTACACCACACCAGAGCCTGTGGCTGCTGGCTGAGGCCACCTACACCACACCAGGGCCTGTGACTGTTGGCTGAGGCCACTTACACCACACCAGGGCCTTAGTTGCTATTGAGGCCACTTACACCACACCAGGGCCTGTGGCTCTGGCTGAGGCCACTTACACCACATCAGGGCCTTATTTGCTATTGAGGCCAGTTACACCACACCAGGGCCTGTGGCTGCTGGCTGAGGCCACTTACACCACACCAGGGCCTCTGGCTGCTGGCTGATTCCACTTACACCACACCAGGGCCTGTGGCTCTTGCTCAGGCCACTCACATCACACCAGGCCCTGCTCTTCTGGCCGAGGCCATCTTCACCAGACCAGGGCTTGTGCTGCTAGCTGTGGCCATGTACAACACACCAGGCCCTGTGCTGGTTCCTGAGGCCATCTTCAACAATCCACGGCCTGTGCTGTTGGATAAATGCTAAACTGAGCCTTTGGGTTAGGGTATTATGCAAACACGCAGGTATGGTTATAGGATTGTCTTCGTAACTTCAGGTACTTGCCACCTAATCACTTGAATCCATAAATTGAGACATTGTGCTGGGGTCAGCAGCTTACGGCCATACCACCCTGAGCACGCCCGACCTCGTCTGATCTCGGAAGCTAAGCAGGGCTGGGCTTGGTTAGTACTTGGATGGGAGACTGCCTGGGAATACCTGGTGCTGTAAGCCTTTCTTTTTCATGTCATTGAACCGCTTTTGATCCAGAGAAGGGGTGTATTAAAAGACCAAAAGCAGCTGCCCATTAATGAGGGCACATTAACGACATTGCTTTTGGCTCTTTTCCAATGTCTTGTGCTGCTAGCTGATGCCACCTACACCACACCAGGGCCTGAGTGACCGGCTGGGGCCACTTACACCACACCAGGGCCTGTGGCTGCTGGCTGAGGCCACCTACACCACACCAGGGCCTTAGTTGCTATTGAGGCCAATTACACCACACCAGGGTCTGTGGCTCTTGCTCAGGCCACTTACACCACACCAGGGCCTGTGGCACTGGCTGAGGCCACTTACACCACACCAGGGCCTGTGGCTGCTGGCTGAGACCACTTACACCACACCAGGGCCTGTGGCTCTTGCTCAGGCCACTTACACCACACCAGGGCCTGTGGCTCTTGCTCAGGCCACTCATATCACGCCAGGCCCTGTGCTTCTGGCCGAGGCCATCTTCACCAAACCAGGCCCTGTGCTGCTTGCTGTGGCCATGTACAACACACCAGGCCCTGTGCTGGTTCCAGAGGCCATCTTCAACAATCCAGGGCCTGTGCTGTTGGATAAATGCCAAACTGAGCCTTTGGGTTAGGGTATTATGCAAACATGCAGGTATGGTTATAGGATTGTCTTCGTAACTTCAGGTACTTGCCACCTAATCACTTGAATCCATAAATTGAGACATTGTGCTGGGGCCATCAGCTTACGGCCATACCACCCTGAGCACGCCTGACCTCGTCTGATCTCGGAAGCTAAGCAGGGCTGGGCTTGGTTAGAACTTGGATGGGAGACTGCCTGGGAATACCTGGTGCTGTAAGCCTTTCATTTTCATGTCATTGAACCGCTTTTGATCCAGAGAAGGGGTGTATTAAAAGACCAAAAGCATCTGCCCATTAATGAGGGCACATTAACGACATTGCTTTTGGCTCTTTTCCAATGTCTTGTGCTGCTAGCTGATGCAACCTACACCACACAAGGGCCTGAGGGACCGGCTGGGGCCACTTACACCACATCAGGGCCTGTGGCTCTGGCTGAGGCCAGTTACACCACAACAGGGCCTGTGGCTGCTGCCTGAGGCCACATACACCACACCAGGGCCTTAGTTGCTATTGAGGCCAATTACACCACACCAGGGTCTGTGGCTGCTGGCTGAGGCCACTTAGACCACACCAGGGCCTGTGGCTGCTGGCTGAGGCCACTTACACCACACCAGGGCCTGTTGCTGCTGGCTGAGGCCATCTACACCACACCAGGGCCTGTGGCTGCTGGCTGAGGCCACTTACACCACACCAGGGCCCTTTTGCTGCTGGCTGAGGCCACTTACACCACACCAGTGCCTGTGGCTTCTGGCTGAGGCGACTTACACCACACCAGGGCCTGTGGCTGCTGGCTGAGGCCACTTACACCACACCAGGGCCTGTGGCTCTTGCTCAGGCCACTCACATCACACCAGGCCCTGCGCTTCTGGCCGAGGCCATCTTCACCAAACCAGGCCCTGTGGCACTTGCTCAGGCCACTTACACCACACCAGGGCCTGTGGCTGCTGGCTGAGGCCACTTACACCACACCAGGGCCTGTGGCTCTTACTCAGGCCACTTACACCACATCAGGGCCTGTGGCTCTGGCTCAGGCCACTTACACCACACCAGGGCCTGTGGCTGCTGGCTGAGGCCACCTACACCACACCAGGGCCTTAGTTGCTATTGAGGCCAATTACACCACACCAGGGTCTGTGGCTCTTGCTCAGGCCACTTACACCACACAAGGCCTGTGGCTGCTGGCTGCTGGCTGAGGCCACTTACACCACACAAGGGCCTGTGGCTGCTGGCTGAGGCCACTTACACCACACCAGGGCCTGTGGCTGCTGGCTGAGGCCACCTACACCACACCAGGGCATTAGTTGCTATTGAGGCCAATTACACCACACCAGGGTCTGTGGCTCTTGCTCAGGCCACTTACACCACACCAGGGCCTGTGGCTCTTGCTCAGGCCACTTACACCACACCAGGGCCTGTGGCACTGGCTGAGGCCACTTACACCACACCAGGGCCTGTGGCTGCTGGCTGAGGCCACTTACACCACACCAGGGCCTGTGGCTGCTGGCTGAGGCCACCTACACCACACCAGGGCCTGTGGCTGCTGGCTGAGGCCACTTACACCACACCAGGGCCTGTGGCTGCTGGCTGAGGCCACCTACACCACACCAGGGCCTGTGGCTGCTGGCTGAGGCCACTTACACCACACCAGGGCCTGTGGCTGCTGGCTGAGGCCACTTACACCACACCAGTGCCTGTGGCTTCTGGCTGAGGCGACTTACACCACATCAGGGCCTGTGGCTCTGGCTGAGGCCAGTTACACCACAACAGGGCCTGTGGCTGCTGCCTGAGGCCACATACACCACACCAGGGCCTTACTTGCTATTGAGGCCAATTACACCACACCAGGGCCTGTGGCTGCTGGCTGAGGCCACTTAGACCACACCAGGGCCTGTGGCTGCTGGCTGAGGCCACTTACACCACACCAGGGCCTGTGGCTGCTGGCTGAGGCCATCTACACCACACCAGGGCCTGTGGCTGCTGGCTGAGGCCACTTACACCACACCAGGGCCCTTTTGCTGCTGGCTGAGGCCACTTACACCACACCAGTGCCTGTGGCTTCTGGCTGAGGCGACTTACACCACACCAGGGCCTGTGGCTGCTGGCTGAGGCCACTTACACCACACCAGGGCCTGTGGCTCTTGCTCAGGCCACTCACATCACACCAGGCCCTGCGCTTCTGGCCGAGGCCATCTTCACCAAACCAGGCCCTGTGGCACTTGCTCAGGCCACTTACACCACACCAGGGCCTGTGGCTGCTGGCTGAGGCCACTTACACCACACCAGGGCCTGTGGCTCTTACTCAGGCCACTTACAGCACACCAGGGCCTGTGGCACTGGCTGAGGCCACTTAGACCACACCAGGGCCTGTGGCTGCTGGCTGAGGCCACTTCCACCACACCAGGGCCTGTGGCTGCTTGCTGAGGCCATCTTCACCAAACCAGGCCCTGTGCTGCTTGCTGTGGCCATGTAAAACACACCAGGTCCTGTGCTGGTTCTTGAGGCCATCTTCAACAATCCAGGGCCTGTGCTGTTGGATAAATGCCAAACTGAGCCTTTGGGTTAGGGTATTATGCAAACATGCAGGTATGGTTATAGGATTGTCTTCGTAACTTCAGGTACTTGGCATCTAATCACTTGAATCCATAAATTGAGACATTGTGCTGGGGCCAGCAGCTTACGGCCATACCACCCTGAGCACGCCCGACCTCGTCTGATCTCGGAAGCTAAGCAGGGCTGGGCTTGGTTAGTACTTGGATGGGAGACTGCCTGGGAATACCTGGTGCTGTAAGCCTTTCATTTTCATGTCATTGAACCGCTTTTGATCCAGAGAAGGGGTGTATTAAAAGACCAAAAGCAGCTGCCCATTAATGAGGGCACATTAACGACATTGCTTTTGGCTTTTTTCCAATGTCTTGTGCTGCTAGCTGATGCCACTTACACCACACCAGGGCCTGAGTGACCGGCTGGGGCCACTTACACCACATCAGGGCCTGTGGCTGCTGGCTGAGGCCACCTACACCACACCAGGGCCTTAGTTGCTATTGAGGCCAATTACACCACACCAGGGCCTGTGGCACTGGCTGAGGCCACTTACACCACACCAGGGCCTGTGGCTGCTGGCTGAGGCCACCTACACCACACCAGGGCCTTAGTTGCTATTGAGGCCAATTACCCCACACCAGGGTCTGTGGCTCTTGCTCAGGCCACTTACACCACACAAGGCCTGTGGCTGCTGGCTGCTGGCTGAGGCCACTTACACCACACAAGGGCCTGTGGCTGCTGGCTGAGGCCACTTACACCACACCAGGGCCTGTGGCTGCTGGCTGAGGCCACTTACACCACACCAGGGCCTGTGGCTGCTGGCTGAGGCCACCTACACCACACCAGGGCATTAGTTGCTATTGAGGCCAATTACACCACACCAGGGCCTGTGGCTCTTGCTCAGGCCACTTACACCACACCAGGGCCTGTGGCACTGGCTGAGGCCACTTACACCACACCAGGGCCTGTGGCTGCTGGCTGAGGCCACTTACACCACACCAGGGCCTGTGGCTGCTGGCTGAGGCCACTTACACCACACCAGGGCCTGTGGCTGCTGGCTGAGGCCACCTACACCACACCAGGGCCTGTGGCTGCTGGCTGAGGCCACTTACACCACACCAGGGCCCTTTTGCTGCTGGCTGAGGCCACTTACACCACACCAGTGCCTGTGGCTTCTGGCTGAGGCGACTTACACCACACCAGGGCCTGTGGCTGCTGGCTGAGGCCAATTACACCACACCAGGGTGTGTGGCTCTTGCTCAGGCCACTTACACTACACCAGGGCCTGTGGCACTGGCTGAGGCCACTTACACCACACCAGGGCCTGTGGCACTGGCTGAGGCCACTTACACCACACCAGGGCCTGTGGCTGCTGGCTGAGGCCACTTACACCACACCAGGGCCTGTGGCTGCTGGCTGAGGCCACTTACACCACACCAGGGCCTGTGGCTGCTGGCTGAGGCCACCTACACCACACCAGGGCCTGTGGCTGCTGGCTGAGGCCACCTACACCACACCAGGGCCCTTTTGCTGCTGGCTGAGGCCACTTACACCACACCAGTGCCTGTGGCTTCTGGCTGAGGCGACTTACACCACACCAGGGCCTGTGGCTGCTGGCTGAGGCCACTTACACCACACCAAGGCCTGTGGCTCTTGCTCAGGCCACTCACATCACACCAGGCCCTGCGCTTCTGGCCGAGGCCATCTTCACCAAACCAGGCCCTGTGCTCCTTGCTGTGGCCATGTACAACACACCAGGCCCTGTGCTGGTTCCTGAGGCCATCTTCAACAATCCAGGGCCTGTGCTGTTGGATAAATGCCAAACTGAGCCTTTGGGTTAGGGTATTATGCAAACATGCAGGTATGGTTATACGATTGTCTTCGTAACTTCAGGTACTTGCCACCTAATCACTTGAATCCATAAATTGAGACATTGTGCTGGAGCCAGCAGCTTACGGCCATACCACCCTGAGCACGCCCGACCTCGTCTGATCTCGGAAGCTAAGCAGGGCTGGGCTTGGTTAGTACTTGGATGGGAGACTGCCTGGGAATACCTGGTGCTGTAAGCCTTTCATTTTCATGTCATTGAACCGCTTTTGATCCAGAGAAGGGGTGTATTAAAAGACCAAAAGCAGCTGCCCATTAATGAGGGCACATTAACGACACTGCTTTTGGCTCTTTTCCAATGTCTTGTGCTGCTAGCTGATGCAACCTACACCACACAAGGGCCTGAGTGACCGGCTGGGGCCACTTACACCACATCAGGGCCTGTGGCTCTGGCTGAGGCCAGTTACACCACAACAGGGCCTGTGGCTGCTGCCTGAGGCCACATACACCACACCAGGGCCTTAGTTGCTATTGAGGCCAATTACACCACACCAGGGTCTGTGGCTGCTGGCTGAGGCCACTTAGACCACACCAGGGCCTGTGGCTGCTGGCTGAGGCCACTTACACCACACCAGGGCCTGTGGCTGCTGGCTGAGGCCATCTACACCACACCAGGGCCTGTGGCTGCTGGCTGAGGCCACTTACACCACACCAGGGCCCTTTTGCTGCTGGCTGAGGCCACTTACACCACACCAGTGCCTGTGGCTTCTGGCTGAGGCGACTTACACCACACCAGGGCCTGTGGCTGCTGGCTGAGGCCACTTACACCACACCAGGGCCTGTGGCTCTTGCTCAGGCCACTCACATCACACCAGGCCCTGCGCTTCTGGCCGAGGCCATCTTCACCAAACCAGGCCCTGTGGCACTTGCTCAGGCCACTTACACCACACCAGGGCCTGTGGCTGCTGGCTGAGGCCACTTACACCACACCAGGGCCTGTGGCTCTTACTCAGGCCACTTACACCACACCAGGGCCTGTGGCACTGGCTGAGGCCACTTAGACCACACCAGGGCCTGTGGCTGCTGGCTGAGGCCACTTCCACCACACCAGGGCCTGTGGCTGCTGGCTGAGGCCACTTACACCAAACCAGGGCCTGTGGCTGCTTGCTGAGGCCATCTTCACCAAACCAGGCCCTGTGCTGCTTGCTGTGGCCATGTAAAACACACCAGGTCCTGTGCTGGTTCTTGAGGCCATCTTCAACAATCCAGGGCCTGTGGCACTTGCTCAGGCCACCTACACCACACCAGGGCCTTAGTTGCTATTGAGGCCAATTACACCACACCAGGGTCTGTGGCTCTTGCTCAGGCCACTTACACCACACCAGGGCCTGTGGCTGCTGGCTGAGGCCACCTACACCACACCAGGGCCTTAGTTGCTATTGAGGCCAATTACACCACACCAGGGCCTGTGGCACTGGCTGAGGCCACTTACACCACACCAGGGCCTGTGGCTGCTGGCTGAGGCCACCTACACCACACCAGGGCCTTAGTTGCTATTGAGGCCAATTACACCACACAAGGGCCTGTGGCTTCTGGCTGAGGCGACTTACACCACATCAGGGCCTGTGGCTCTGGCTGAGGCCCCTTACACCACACCAGGGCCTGTGGCTGCTGGCTGAGACCAGTTACACCACACCAGGGCCTGTGGCTGCTGGCTGAGGCCACATACACCACACCAGGGCCTTAGTTGCTATTGAGGCCAA
Organism: Aulonocara stuartgranti; assembly: GCF_965226115.1. Classification (NCBI taxonomy): domain Eukaryota; kingdom Metazoa; phylum Chordata; class Actinopteri; order Cichliformes; family Cichlidae; genus Aulonocara; species Aulonocara stuartgranti. Next base: position 21,527,959 of record NC_138941.1, on the reverse strand, counting down.
TTACACCACACCAGGGTCTGTGGCTCTTGCTCAGGCCACTCACATCACACCAGGCCCTGCGCTTCTGGCCACTTACACCACACCAGGGCCTGTGGCTGCTGGCTGAGGCCACTTACACCATACCAGGGCCTGTGGCTGCTGGCTGAGGCGACTTACACCACACCAGAGCCTGTGGCTGCTGACTGAGGCCACCTACACCGCACCAGGGCCTGTGACTGCTGGCTGAGGCCACTTACACCACACCAGGGCCTTAGTTGCTATTGAGGCCACTTACACCACACCAGGGCCTGTGGCTGCTGGCTGAGGCCACATACACCACACCAGGGCCTTAGTTGCTATTGAGGCCATTTACACCACACCAGGGTCTGTGGCTCTTGCTCAGGCCACTTACACCACACCAGGGCCTGTGGCACTGGCTGAGGCCACTTAGACCACACCAGGGCCTGTGGCTGCTGGCTGAGGTGACTTACACCACACCAGGGCCTGTGGCTGCTGGCTGAGGCCACTTACACCACACCAGGGCCTGTGGCTCTTGCTCAGGCCACTCATATCACACCAGGCCCTGCTCTTCTGGCCGAGGCCATCTTCACCAAACCAGGCCCTGTGCTGCTAGCTGTGGCCATGTACAACACACCAGGCCCTCTGCTGGTTCCTGAGGCCATCTTCAACAATCCAGGGCCTGTGCTGTTGGATAAATGCTAAACTGAGCCTTTGGGTTAGGGTATTATGCAAACATGCAGGTATGGTTATAGGATTCTCTTCGTAACTTCAGGTACTTGCCACCTAATCACTTGAATCCATAAATTGAGACATTGTGCTGGGGCCAGCATCTTACGGCCATACCACCCTGAGCACGCCCGACCTCGTCTGATCTCGGAAGCTGAGCAGGGCTGGGCTTGGTTAGTACTTGGATGGGAGACTGCCTGGGAATACCTGGTGCTGTAATCCTTTCATTTTCATGTCATTGAACCGCTTTTGATCCAGAGAAGGGGTGTATTAAAAGACCAAAAGCAGCTGCCCATTAATGAGGGCACATTAACGACATTGCTTTTGGCTCTTTTCCAATGTCTTGTGCTGCTAGCTGATGCCACCTACACCACACCACGGCCTTATTTGCTATTGAGGCCAATTACACCACACCAGGGCCTGTTGTTCTGGCTGAGGCCAGTTACACCACACCAGAGCCTGTGGCTGCTGGCTGAAGCCACTTACACCACACCAGGGCCTTAGTTGCTATTGAGGCCACTTACACCACACCAGGGCCTGTGGCTGCTGGCTGAGGCCATCTACACCACAACAGGGCCTGTGGCTCTTGCTCAGGCCAGTTACACCACATCAGGGCCTGTGGCTGCTGGCTGAGGCCACTTACACCACACAAGGGCCTGTGGCTGCTGGCTGAGGCCACCTACACCAAACCAGGGCCTTAGTTGCTATTGAGGCCAATTACACCACACCAGGGTCTGTGGCTCTTGCTCAGGCCACTTACACCACACCAGGGCCTGTGGCACTGGCTGAGGCCACTTACACCACACCAGGGCCTGTGGCTGCTGGCTGAGGCCACTTACACCACACAAGGGCCTTTGGCTGCTGGCTGAGGCCACCTACACCACACCAGGGCCTGTGGCTGCTGGCTGAGACCACTTACACCACACCAGGGCCTGTGGCTTTTGCTCAGGCCACTTACACCACACCAGGGCCTGTGGCTCTTGCTCAGGCCACTTACACCACACCAGGGCCTGTGGCTGCTGGCTGAGGCCACTTACACCACACCAGGGCCTGTGGCTGCTGGCTGAGGCCACTTACACCACACCAGGGCCTGTGGCGGCTGGCTGAGGCCACCTACACCACACCAGGGCCTGAGTGACCGGCTGGGGCCACTTACACCACATCAGGGCCTGTGGCTCTGGCTGAGGCCAGTTACACCACAACAGGGCCTGTGGCTGCTGCCTGAGGCCACATACACCACACCAGGGCCTTAGTTGCTATTGAGGCCAATTACACCACACCAGGGTCTGTGGCTCTTGCTGAGGCCACTTAGACCACACCAGGGCCTGTGGCTGCTGGCTGAGGCCACTTACACCACACCAGGGCCTGTGGCTGCTGGCTGAGACCACCTAAACCACACCAGGGCCTGTGGCTGCTTGCTGAGGCGACTTACACCACACCAGGGCCTGTTGCTGCTGGCTGAGGCCACTTACACCACACCAGTGCCTGTGGCTTCTGGCTGAGGCGACTTACACCACACCAGGGCCTGTTGCTGCTGGCTGAGGCCACTTACAACACACCAGGGCCTATGGCTGCTGGCTGAGGCCACTTACACCACACCAGGGCCTGTGGCTGCTGGCTCAGGCCACTCATATCAAACCAGGTCCTGTGCTTCTGGCCGAGGCCATCTTCACCAAACCAGGCCCTATGCTGCTAGCTGAGGCGACTTACACCACATCAGGGCCTGTGGCTCTGGCTGAGGCCACTTACACCACACCAGGGCCTGTGGCTGCTGGCTGAGGCCAGTTACACCACACCAGGGCCTGTGGCTGGTGGCTGAGGCCACAAACACCACACCAGGGCCTTAGTTGCTATTGAGGCCAATTACACCACACCAGGGTCTGTGGCTCTTGCTCAGGCCACTCACATCACACCAGGCCCTGCGCTTCTGGCCACTTACACCACACCAGGGCCTGTGGCTGCTGGCTGAGGCCACTTACACCATACCAGGGCCTGTGGCTGTTGGCTGAGGCGACTTACACCACACCAGAGCCTGTGGCTGCTGGCTGAGGCCACCTACACCACACCAGGGCCTTAGTTGCTATTGAGGCCACTTACACCACACCAGGGCCTGTGGCTCTGGCTGAGGCCACTTACACCACACCAGGGCCTTATTTGCTATTCAGGCCAGTTACACCACACCAGGGCCTGTGGCTCTGGCTCAGGCCACTTACACCACACCAGGGCCTGTGGCTGCTGGCTGAGGCCACTTACACCAAACCAGGGCCTGTGGCTGCTTGCTGAGGCCATCTTCACCAAACCAGGCCCTGTGCTGCTAGCTGTGGCCATGTACAACACACCAGGCCCTCTGCTGGTTCCTGAGGCCATCTTCAACAATCCAGGGCCTGTGCTGTTGGATAAATGCTAAACTGAGCCTTTGGGTTAGGGTATTATGCAAACATGCAGGTATGGTTATAGGATTCTCTTCGTAACTTCAGGTACTTGCCACCTAATCACTTGAATCCATAAATTGAGACATTGTGCTGGGGCCAGCATCTTATGGCCATACCACCCTGAGCACGCCCGACCTCGTCTGATCTCGGAAGCTGAGCAGGGCTGGGCTTGGTTAGTACTTGGATGGGAGACTGCCTGGGAATACCTGGTGCTGTAAGCCTTTCATTTTCATGTCATTGAACCGCTTTTGATCCAGAGAAGGGGTGTATTAAAAGACCAAAAGCAGCTGCCCATTAATGAGGGCACATTAACGACATTGCTTTTGGCTGTTTTCCAATGTCTTGTGCTGCTAGCTGATGCCACCTACACCACACCACGGCCTTATTTGCTGGCTGAGGCCACATACACCACACCAGGGCCTTAGTTGCTATTGAGGCCAATTACACCACACCAGGGCCTGTTGTTCTGGCTGAGGCCAGTTACACCACACCAGAGCCTGTGGCTGCTGGCTGAGGCCACTTACACCACACCAGGGCCTGAGTGACCGGCTGGGGCCACTTACACCACATCAGGGCCTGTGGCTCTGGCTGAGGCCACTTACACCACACCAGGGCCTGTGGCTGCTGGCTGAGGCCAGTTACACCACACCAGAGCCTGTGGCTGCTGGCTGAAGCCACTTACACCACACCAGGGCTTTAGTTGCTATTGAGGCCACTTACACCACACCAGTGCCTGTGGCTTCTGGCTGAGGCGACTTACACGACACCAGTGCCTGTGGCTGCTGGCTGAGGCCACTTACACCACACCAGGGCCTGTGGCTCTTGCTCAGGCCACTCACATCACACCAGGCCCTGCGCTTCTGGCCGAGGCCATCTTCACCAAACCAGGCCCTGTGGCTCTTGCTCAGGCCACTTACACCACACCAGGGCCTTATTTGCTATTGAGGCCACTTACACCACACCAGGGCCTGTGGCTCTGGCTTAGGCCACTTACACCACACCAGGGACTGTGGCACTTGCTCAGGCCACTTACACCACACCAGGGCCTGTGGCTGCTGGCTGAGGCCACTTACACCACACCAGGGCCTGTGGCTCTTGCTCAGGCCACTTACACCACACCAGGGCCTGTGGCACTGGCTGAGGCCACTTAGACCACACCAGGGCCTGTGGCTGCTGGCTGAGGCCACTTACACCACACCAGGGCCTGTGGCTGCTGGCTGAGGCCACTTACACCAAACCAGGGCCTGTGGCTGCTGGCTGAGGCCACATACACCACACCAGGGCCTGTGGCTGCTGGCTGAGGCCACATACACCACATCAGGGCCTTAGTTGCTATTGAGGCCAATTACACCACACCAGGGCCTGTGGCTCTTGCTCAGGCCACTTACACCACACCAGGGCCTGTGGCTCTTGCTCAGGCCACTTACTCCACACCAGGGCCTGTGGCTCTTGCTCAGGCCACTCATATCACACCAGGCCCTGTGCTTGTGGCTGCCTGCTGAGGCCATCTTCACCAAACCAGGCCCTGTGCTGCTAGCTGTGGCCATGTACAACACACCAGGCCCTGTGCTGGTTCCTGAGGCCATCTTCAACAATCCAGGGCCTGTGCTGTTGGATAAATGCTAAACTGAGCCTTTGGGTTAGGGTATTATGCAAACATGCAGGTATGGTTATAGGATTGTCTTCGTAACTTCAGGTACTTGCCACCTAATCACTTGAATCCATAAATTGAGACATTGTGCTGGGGCCAGCAGCTTACGGCCATACCACCCTGAGCACGCCCGACCTCGTCTGATCTTGGAAGCTAAGCAGGGCTGGGCTTGGTTAGTACTTGGATGGGAGACTGCCTTGGAATACCTGGTGCTGTAAGCCTTTCATTTTCATGTCATTGAACCGCTTTTGATCCAGAGAAGGGGTGTATTAAAAGACCAAAAGCAGCTGCCCATTAATGAGGGCACATGAACGACATTGCTTTTGGCTGTTTTCCAATGTCTTGTGCTGCTAGCTGATGCCACCTACACCACACCAGGGCCTGAGTGACCGGCTGGGGCCACTTACACCACATCAGGGCCTGTGGCTCTGGCTGAGGCCACTTACACCACACCAGGGCCTGTGGCTGCTGGCTGAGGCCACCTACACCACACCAGGGCCTTAGTTGCTATTGAGGCCAATTACACCACACCAGGGTCTGTGGCTCTTGCTCAGGCCACTTACACCACACCAGGGCCTGTGGCTGCTGGCTGAGGCCACTTACACCACACAAGGGCCTGTGGCTGCTGGCTGAGGCCACCTACACCACACCAGAGCCTGTGGCTGCTGGCTGAGACCACTTACACCACACCAGGGCCTGTGGCTCTTGCTCAGGCCACTTACACCACACCAGGGCCTGTGGCTCTTGCTCAGGCCACTTACACCACACCAGGGCCTGTGGCTGCTGGCTGAGGCCACTTACACCACACCAGGGCCTGTGGCTGCTGGCTGAGGCCACCTACACCACACCAGGGCATTAGTTGCTATTGAGGCCAAATACACCACACCAGGGTCTGTGGCTCTTGCTCAGGCCACTTACACCACACCAGGGCCTGTGGCACTGGCTGAGGCCAATTACACCACACCAGGGCCTGTGGCTGCTGGCTGAGGCCACTTACACCACACCAGAGCCTGTGGCTGCTGGCTGAGGCCACTTACACCACACCAGGGCCTGTGGCTGCTGGCTGAGGCCACCTACACCACACCAGGGCCTGTGGCTGCTGGCTGAGGCGACTTACACCACACCAGGGCCCTTTTGCTGCTGGCTGAGGCCACTTACACCACACCAGTGCCTGTGGCTTCTGGCTGAGGCGACTTACACCACACCAGGGCCTGTGGCTGCTGGCTGAGGCCACTCACATCACACCAGGCCCTGTGCTTCTGGCCGAGGCCATCTTCACCAAACCAGGCCCTGTGCTGCTTGCTGTGGCCATGTACAACACACCAGGCCCTGTGCTGGTTCCTGAGGCCATCTTCAACAATCCAGGGCCTGTGCTGTTGGATAAATGCCAAACTGAGCCTTTGGGTTAGGGTATTATGCAAACATGCAGGTATGGTTATAGGATTGTCTTCGTAACTTCAGGTACTTGCCACCTAATCACTTGAATCCATAAATTGAGACATTGTGCTGGAGCCAGCAGCTTACGGCCATACCACCCTGAGCACGCCAGACCTCGTCTGATCTCGGAAGCTAAGCAGGGCTGGGCTTGGTTAGTACTTGGATGGGAGACTGCCTGGGAATACCTGGTGCTGTAAGCCTTTCATTTTCATGTCATTGAACCGCTTTTGATCCAGAGAAGGGGTGTATTAAAAGACCAAAAGCAGCTGCCCATTAATGAGGGCACATTAACGACACTGCTTTTGGCTCTTTTCCAATGTCTTGTGCTGCTAGCTGATGCCACCTACACCACACCAGGGCCTGATTGACCGGTTGGGGCCACTTACACCACATCAGGGCCTGTGGCTGCTGGCTGAGGCCACCTACACCACACCAGGGCCTGTGGCTGCTGGCTGAGGCGACTTACACCACACCAGGGCCCTTTTGCTGCTGGCTGAGGCCACTTACACCACACCAGTGCCTGTGGCTTCTGGCTGAGGCGACTTACACCACACCAGGGCCTGTGGCTGCTGGCTGAGGCCACTTACACCACACCAGGGCCTGTGGCTCTTGCTCAGGCCACTCACATCACACCAGGCCCTGCGCTTCTGGCCGAGGCCATCTTCACCAAACCAGGCCCTGTGGCTCTTGCTCAGGCCACTTACACCACACCAGGGCCTTATTTGCTATTGAGGCCACTTACACCACACCAGGGCCTGTGGCTCTGGCTTAGGCCACTTACACCACACCAGGGACTGTGGCACTTGCTCAGGCCACTTACACCACACCAGGGCCTGTGGCTGCTGGCTGAGGCCACTTACACCACACCAGGGCCTGTGGCTCTTGCTCAGGCCACTTACACCACACCAGGGCCTGTGGCACTGGCTGAGGCCACTTAGACCACACCAGGGCCTGTGGCTGCTGGCTGAGGCCACTTACACCACACCAGGGCCTGTGGCTGCTGGCTGAGGCCACTTACACCAAACCAGGGCCTGTGGCTGCTGGCTGAGGCCACATACACCACACCAGGGCCTGTGGCTGCTGGCTGAGGCCACATACACCACATCAGGGCCTTAGTTGCTATTGAGGCCAATTACACCACACCAGGGCCTGTGGCTCTTGCTCAGGCCACTTACACCACACCAGGGCCTGTGGCTCTTGCTCAGGCCACTTACTCCACACCAGGGCCTGTGGCTCTTGCTCAGGCCACTCATATCACACCAGGCCCTGTGCTTGTGGCTGCTTGCTGAGGCCATCTTCACCAAACCAGGCCCTGTGCTGCTAGCTGTGGCCATGTACAACACACCAGGCCCTGTGCTGGTTCCTGAGGCCATCTTCAACAATCCAGGGCCTGTGCTGTTGGATAAATGCTAAACTGAGCCTTTGGGTTAGGGTATTATGCAAACATGCAGGTATGGTTATAGGATTGTCTTCGTAACTTCAGGTACTTGCCACCTAATCACTTGAATCCATAAATTGAGACATTGTGCTGGGGCCAGCAGCTTACGGCCATACCACCCTGAGCACGCCCGACCTCGTCTGATCTTGGAAGCTAAGCAGGGCTGGGCTTGGTTAGTACTTGGATGGGAGACTGCCTTGGAATACCTGGTGCTGTAAGCCTTTCATTTTCATGTCATTGAACCGCTTTTGATCCAGAGAAGGGGTGTATTAAAAGACCAAAAGCAGCTGCCCATTAATGAGGGCACATGAACGACATTGCTTTTGGCTGTTTTCCAATGTCTTGTGCTGCTAGCTGATGCCACCTACACCACACCAGGGCCTGAGTGACCGGCTGGGGCCACTTACACCACATCAGGGCCTGTGGCTCTGGCTGAGGCCACTTACACCACACCAGGGCCTGTGGCTGCTGGCTGAGGCCACCTACACCACACCAGGGCCTTAGTTGCTATTGAGGCCAATTACACCACACCAGGGTCTGTGGCTCTTGCTCAGGCCACTTACACCACACCAGGGCCTGTGGCTGCTGGCTGAGGCCACTTACACCACACAAGGGCCTGTGGCTGCTGGCTGAGGCCACCTACACCACACCAGAGCCTGTGGCTGCTGGCTGAGACCACTTACACCACACCAGGGCCTGTGGCTCTTGCTCAGGCCACTTACACCACACCAGGGCCTGTGGCTCTTGCTCAGGCCACTTACACCACACCAGGGCCTGTGGCTGCTGGCTGAGGCCACTTACACCACACCAGGGCCTGTGGCTGCTGGCTGAGGCCACCTACACCACACCAGGGCATTAGTTGCTATTGAGGCCAAATACACCACACCAGGGTCTGTGGCTCTTGCTCAGGCCACTTACACCACACCAGGGCCTGTGGCACTGGCTGAGGCCAATTACACCACACCAGGGCCTGTGGCTGCTGGCTGAGGCCACTTACACCACACCAGAGCCTGTGGCTGCTGGCTGAGGCCACTTACACCACACCAGGGCCTGTGGCTGCTGGCTGAGGCCACCTACACCACACCAGGGCCTGTGGCTGCTGGCTGAGGCGACTTACACCACACCAGGGCCCTTTTGCTGCTGGCTGAGGCCACTTACACCACACCAGTGCCTGTGGCTTCTGGCTGAGGCGACTTACACCACACCAGGGCCTGTGGCTGCTGGCTGAGGCCACTCACATCACACCAGGCCCTGTGCTTCTGGCCGAGGCCATCTTCACCAAACCAGGCCCTGTGCTGCTTGCTGTGGCCATGTACAACACACCAGGCCCTGTGCTGGTTCCTGAGGCCATCTTCAACAATCCAGGGCCTGTGCTGTTGGATAAATGCCAAACTGAGCCTTTGGGTTAGGGTATTATGCAAACATGCAGGTATGGTTATAGGATTGTCTTCGTAACTTCAGGTACTTGCCACCTAATCACTTGAATCCATAAATTGAGACATTGTGCTGGAGCCAGCAGCTTACGGCCATACCACCCTGAGCACGCCAGACCTCGTCTGATCTCGGAAGCTAAGCAGGGCTGGGCTTGGTTAGTACTTGGATGGGAGACTGCCTGGGAATATCTGGTGCTGTAAGCCTTTCATTTTCATGTCATTGAACCGCTTTTGATCCAGAGAAGGGGTGTATTAAAAGACCAAAAGCAGCTGCCCATTAATGAGGGCACATTAACGACACTGCTTTTGGCTCTTTTCCAATGTCTTGTGCTGCTAGCTGATGCCACCTACACCACACCAGGGCCTGATTGACCGGTTGGGGCCACTTACACCACATCAGGGCCTGTGGCTGCTGGCTGAGGCCACCTACACCACACCAGGGCCTGTGGCTGCTGGCTGAGGCGACTTACACCACACCAGGGCCCTTTTGCTGCTGGCTGAGGCCACTTACACCACACCAGTGCCTGTGGCTTCTGGCTGAGGCGACTTACACCACACCAGGGCCTGTGGCTGCTGGCTGAGGCCACTTACACCACACCAGGGCCTGTGGCTCTTGCTCAGGCCACTCACATCACACCAGGCCCTGCGCTTCTGGCCGAGGCCATCTTCACCAAACCAGGCCCTGTGGCTCTTGCTCAGGCCACTTACACCACACCAGGGCCTTATTTGCTATTGAGGCCACTTACACCACACCAGGGCCTGTGGCTCTGGCTTAGGCCACTTACACCACACCAGGGACTGTGGCACTTGCTCAGGCCACTTACACCACACCAGGGCCTGTGGCTGCTGGCTGAGGCCACTTACACCACACCAGGGCCTGTGGCTCTTGCTCAGGCCACTTACACCACACCAGGGCCTGTGGCACTGGCTGAGGCCACTTAGACCACACCAGGGCCTGTGGCTGCTGGCTGAGGCCACCTACACCACACCAGGGCCTTAGTTGCTATTGAGGCCAATTACACCACACCAGGGTCTGTGGCTCTTGCTCAGGCCACTTACACCACACCAGGGCCTGTGGCTGCTGGCTGAGGCCACTTACACCACACAAGGGCCTGTGGCTGCTGGCTGAGGCCACCTACACCACACCAGGGCCTGAGTGACCGGCTGGGGCCACTTACACCACATCAGGGCCTGTGGCTCTGGCTGAGGCCACTTACACCACACCAGGGCCTGTGGCTGCTGGCTGAGGCCACCTACACCACACCAGGGCCTTAGTTGCTATTGAGGCCAATTACACCACACCAGGGTCTGTGGCTCTTGCTCAGGCCACTTACACCACACCAGGGCCTGTGGCTGCTGGCTGAGGCCACTTACACCACACAAGGGCCTGTGGCTGCTGGCTGAGGCCACCTACACCACACCAGAGCCTGTGGCTGCTGGCTGAGACCACTTACACCACACCAGGGCCTGTGGCTCTTGCTCAGGCCACTTACACCACACCAGGGCCTGTGGCTCTTGCTCAGGCCACTTACACCACACCAGGGCCTGTGGCTGCTGGCTGAGGCCACTTACACCACACCAGGGCCTGTGGCTGCTGGCTGAGGCCACCTACACCACACCAGGGCATTAGTTGCTATTGAGGCCAAATACACCACACCAGGGTCTGTGGCTCTTGCTCAGGCCACTTACACCACACCAGGGCCTGTGGCACTGGCTGAGGCCAATTACACCACACCAGGGCCTGTGGCTGCTGGCTGAGGCCACTTACACCACACCAGAGCCTGTGGCTGCTGGCTGAGGCCACTTACACCACACCAGGGCCTGTGGCTGCTGGCTGAGGCCACCTACACCACACCAGGGCCTGTGGCTGCTGGCTGAGGCGACTTACACCACACCAGGGCCCTTTTGCTGCTGGCTGAGGCCACTTACACCACACCAGTGCCTGTGGCTTCTGGCTGAGGCGACTTACACCACACCAGGGCCTGTGGCTGCTGGCTGAGGCCACTCACATCACACCAGGCCCTGCGCTTCTGGCCGAGGCCATCTTCACCAAACCAGGCCCTGTGCTGCTTGCTGTGGCCATGTACAACACACCAGGCCCTGTGCTGGTTCCTGAGGCCATCTTCAACAATCCAGGGCCTGTGCTGTTGGATAAATGCCAAACTGAGCCTTTGGGTTAGGGTATTATGCAAACATGCAGGTATGGTTATAGGATTGTCTTCGTAACTTCAGGTACTTGCCACCTAATCACTTGAATCCATAAATTGAGACATTGTGCTGGAGCCAGCAGCTTACGGCCATACCACCCTGAGCACGCCAGACCTCGTCTGATCTCGGAAGCTAAGCAGGGCTGGGCTTGGTTAGTACTTGGATGGGAGACTGCCTGGGAATACCTGGTGCTGTAAGCCTTTCATTTTCATGTCATTGAACCGCTTTTGATCCAGAGAAGGGGTGTATTAAAAGACCAAAAGCAGCTGCCCATTAATGAGGGCACATTAACGACACTGCTTTTGGCTCTTTTCCAATGTCTTGTGCTGCTAGCTGATGCCACCTACACCACACCAGGGCCTGATTGACCGGTTGGGGCCACTTACACCACATCAGGGCCTGTGGCTGCTGGCTGAGGCCACCTACACCACACCAGGGCCTGTGGCTGCTGGCTGAGGCGACTTACACCACACCAGGGCCCTTTTGCTGCTGGCTGAGGCCACTTACACCACACCAGTGCCTGTGGCTTCTGGCTGAGGCGACTTACACCACACCAGGGCCTGTGGCTGCTGGCTGAGGCCACTTACACCACACCAGGGCCTGTGGCTCTTGCTCAGGCCACTCACATCACACCAGGCCCTGCGCTTCTGGCCGAGGCCATCTTCACCAAACCAGGCCCTGTGGCTCTTGCTCAGGCCACTTACACCACACCAGGGCCTTATTTGCTATTGAGGCCACTTACACCACACCAGGGCCTGTGGCTCTGGCTGAGGCCACTTACACCACACCAGGGCCTGTGGCTGCTGGCTGAGGCCACTTACACCACACCAGGGCCTGTGGCTCTTGCTCAGGCCACTCACATCACACCAGGCCCTGCGCTTTTGGCCGAGGCCATCTTCACCAAACCAGGCCCTGTGGCTCTTGCTCAGGCCAGTTACACCACACCAGGGCCTGTGGCTGCTGGCTGAGGCCACTTACACCACACCAGGGCCTGTGGCTCTTGCTCAGGCCACTTACACCACACCAGGGCCTGTGGCACTGGCTGAGGCCACTTAGACCACACCAGGGCCTGTGGCTGCTGGCTGAGGCCACTTACACCACACCAGGGCCTGTGGCTGCTGGCTGAGGCCACTTACACCAAACCAGGGCCTTAGTTGCTATTGAGGCCAATTACACCACACCAGGGCCTGTGGCTCTTGCTCAGGCCACTTACACCACACCAGGGCCTGTGGCTCTTGCTCAGGCCACTTACACCACACCAGGGCCTGTGGCTCTTGCTCAGGCCACTCATATCACGCCAGGCCCTGTGCTTCTGGCCGAGGCCATCTTCACCAAACCAGGCCCTGTGCTGCTTGCTGTGGCCATGTACAACACACCAGGCCCTGTGCTGGTTCCAGAGGCCATCTTCAACAATCCAGGGCCTGTGCTGTTGGATAAATGCCAAACTGAGCCTTTGGGTTAGGGTATTATGCAAACATGCAGGTATGGTTATAGGTAGTGATGGGCAGATGAAGCCCCATGAAGCACTGAAGCTTTTCATCCAATTGGTTCACCCCAACGCGAAGCTTCATGAAGCTTCATTTGCTCTAGTAGGACACCTACTGGACGTAAAAATAATAGCTGGCATGAATTTGAAGAGCTTGGCATTTTGCACACAGCCTGTAAATGTCAACAACAAAAGGAGTGTGTAAAATATCTATATTGTAGTGATGGCAGTATACTGTGTATATTTATGCTGGCAGTATGGAAAGACAATAAAAACAAAGCACAAATATAAATATCACACACATCACTTATTGCATTGTATGATATTGTTATATCATTTAGTAACATTACAGCATGCTATATTATCATTGCATTTGATGGCTCACCTGGTCTTGCTCCACAATCGGTGTTCCCCTTATTCTCATGCAAAGCTCTGTAGTGCCTAAGCATGGATGAGGTGTTGTTGTTATATCCCAGCTCCCTGGCACATAGCAAACACCTCACCTTGTACAAAAGTACAGAAAGCCTAACATAGGTTTTATTCCACCATCAGTATTATGAAAATACATCTTCTGTGGAAATTCACATACCTTGTTGGGAGATATAAGCTCAAAATGTTCCCACACAGGGGAGGACATCCTCCTCTTCTTAGCTGGCTCCATTCTCTCCTGACTTTCTCTCTTCACTCTCATAAACCTCCAAACTGTCTCCAAACTCTCACTAACCGCAACTCTCCATCAAAAACCCACATTTTGAATGAAGTCTGAGGGGTTTATAACGCTGTCATAGCTCGCGGAAAAAATTCGAACCGCTTCATGAACCAGTCACGTGGTACAGCCGGGCAGCGAGGCTTCGGACGTCATCATTTTCAGCTCCTCCCATAAATGAAGCAAGCCTCGATACGCGCTTCGCGGAAACGCCCCCTCCATTACTCGACACACGCTCCGAAGCCTCGATACAGAACGTCCCATCACTAGTTATAGGATTGTCTTCGTAACTTCAGGTACTTGCCACCTAATCACTTGAATCCATAAATTGAGACATTGTGCTGGGGCCAGCAGCTTACGGCCATACCACCCTGAGCACGCCCGACCTCGTCTGATCTCGGAAGCTAAGCAGGGCTGGGCTTGGTTAGTACTTGGATGGGAGACTGCCTGGGAATACCTGGTGCTGTAAGCCTTTCATTTTCATGTCATTGAACCGCTTTTGATCCAGAGAAGGGGTGTATTAAAAGACCAAAAGCAGCTGCCCATTAATGAGGGCACATTAACGACATTGCTTTTGGCTCTTTTCCAATGTCTTGTGCTGCTAGCTGATGCCACCTACACCACACCAGGGCCTGAGTGACCGGCTGGGGCCACTTACACCACATCAGGGCCTGTGGCTCTGGCTGAGGCCACTTACACCACACCAGGGCCTGTGGCTGCTGGCTGAGGCCACTTACACCACACCAGGGCCTGTGGCTGCTGGCTGAGGCCACCTACACCACACCAGGGCCTGAGTGACCGGCTGGGGCCACTTACACCACATCAGGGCCTGTGGCTCTGGCTGAGGCCACTTACACCACACCAGGGCCTGTGGCTGCTGGCTGAGGCCACTTACACCACACCAGGGCCTGTGGCTGCTGGCTGAGGCCACCTACACCACACCAGGGCCTTAGTTGCTATTGAGGCCGATTACACCACACCATGGTCTGTGGCTCTTGCTCAGGCCACTTACACCACACCAGGGCCTGTGGCTCTTGCTCAGGCCACTTACTCCACACCAGGGCCTTTGGCTCTTGCTCAGGCCACTCATATCACACCAGGCCCTGTGCTTCTGGCCGAGGCCATCTTCAGCAAACCAGGCCCTGTGCTGCTTGCTGTGGCCATGTACAACACACCAGGCCCTGTGCTGGTTCCTGAGGCCATCTTCAACAATCCAGGGCCTGTGCTGTTAGATAAATGCTAAACTGAGCCTTTGGGTTAGGGTATTATGCAAACATGCAGGTATGGTTATAGGATTGTCTTCGTAACTTCAGGTACTTGCCACCTAATCACTTGAATCCATAAATTGAGACATTGTGCTGGGGCCAGCAGCTTACGGCCATACCACCCTGACCACGCCCGACCTCGTCTGATCTCGGAAGCTAAGCAGGACTGGGCTTGGTTAGTACTTGGATGGGAGACTACCTTGGAATACCTGGTGCTTTAAGATTTTCATGTCATTGAACCGCTTTTGATCCAGAGAAGGGGTGTATTAAAAGACCAAAAGCAGCTCCCCATTAATGAGGGCACATTAACGACATTGCCTTTGGCTGTTTTCCAATGTCTTGTGCTGCTAGCTGATGCCACCTACACCACACCAGGGCCTGAGTGAACGGCTGGGGCCACTTACACCACATCAGGGCCTGTGGCTCTGGCTGAGGCCACTTACACCACACCAGGGCCTGTGGCTGCTGGCTGAGGCCACTTACACCACACCAGGGCCTGTGGCTGCTGGCTGAGGCCACCTACACCACACCAGGGCATTAGTTGCTATTGAGGCCAATTACACCACACCAGGGTCTGTGGCTCTTGCTCAGGCCACTTACACCACACCAGGGCCTGTGGCACTGGCTGAGGCCACTTAGACCACACCAGGGCCTGTGGCTGCTGGCTGAGGCCACTTACACCACACCAGGGCCTGTGGCTGCTGGCTGAGGCCACCTACACCACACCAGGGCCTGTGGCTGCTGGCTGAGGCCACTTACACCACACCAGGGCCCTTTTGCTGCTGGCTGAGGCCACTTACACCACACCAGTGCCTGTGGCTTCTGGCTGAGGCGACTTACACCACACCAGGGCCTGTGGCTGCTGGCTGAGGCCACTTACACCACACCAGGGCCTGTGGCTGCTGGCTGAGGCCACTTACACCAAACCAGGGCCTGTGGCTGCTTGCTGAGGCCATCTTCACCAAACCAGGCCCTGTGCTGCTTGCTGTGGCCATGTAAAACACACTAGGTCCTGTGCTGGTTCTTGAGGCCATCTTCAACAATCCAGGGCCTGTGCTGTTTGATAAATGCCAAACTGAGCCTTTGGGTTAGGGTATTATGCAAACATGCAGGTATGGCTATAGGATTGTCTTCGTAACTTCAGGTACTTGCCACCTAATCACTTGAATCCATAAATTGAGACATTGTGCTGGAGCCAGCAGCTTACGGCCATACCACCCTGAGCACGCCCGACCTCGTCTGATCTCGGAAGCTAAGCAGGGCTGGGCTTGGTTAGTACTTGGATGGGAGACTTCCTGGGAAAACCTAGTGCTGTAAGTCTTTCATTTTCATGTCATTGAACCGCTTTTGATCCAGAGAAGGGGTGTATTAAAAGACCAAAAGCAGCTGCCCATTAATGAGGGCACATTAACGACACTGCTTTTGGCTCTTTTCCAATGTCTTGTGCTGCTAGCTGATGCCACCTACACCACACCAGGGCCTGAGTGACCGGCTGGGGCCACTTACACCACATCAGGGCCTGTTGCTCTGGCTGAGGCCAGTTACACCACAACAGGGCCTGTGGCTGCTGGATGAGGCCAGTTACACAACAACAGGTCCTGTGGCTGCTGCCTGAGGCCACATACACCACACCAGGGCCTGTGGCTGCTGGCTGAGGCCACTTACACCACACCAGGGCCTGTGGCTGCTGGCTGAGGCCACTTACACCACACCAGGGCCTGTGGCTGCTGGCTGAGGCCACCTACACCACACCAGGGCCTGTGGCTGCTGGCTGAGGCCACTTACACCACACCAGGGCCTGTGGCTCTTGCTCAGGCCACTTACACCACACCAGGGCCTGTGGCTCTTGCTCAGGCCACTCATATCACACCAGGCCCTGTGCTTCTGGCCGAGGCCATCTTCACCAAACCAGGCCCTGTGCTGCTTGCTGTGGCCATGTACAACACACCAGGCCCTGTGCTGGTTCCTGAGGCCATCTTCAACAATCCAGGGCCTGTGCTGTTGGATAAATGCCAAACTGAGCCTTTGGGTTAGGGTATTATGCAAACATGCAGGTATGGTTATAGGATTGTCTTCGTAACTTCAGGTACTTGCCACCTAATCACTTGAATCCATAAATTGAGACATTGTGCTGGAGCCAGCAGCTTACGGCCATACCACCCTGAGCACGCCAGACCTCGTCTGATCTCGGAAGCTAAGCAGGGCTGGGCTTGGTTAGTACTTGGATGGGAGACTGCCTGGGAATATCTGGTGCTGTAAGCCTTTCATTTTCATGTCATTGAACCGCTTTTGATCCAGAGAAGGGGTGTATTAAAAGACCAAAAGCAGCTGCCCATTAATGAGGGCACATTAACGACACTGCTTTTGGCTCTTTTCCAATGTCTTGTGCTGCTAGCTGATGCCACCTACACCACACCAGGGCCTGATTGACCGGTTGGGGCCACTTACACCACATCAGGGCCTGTGGCTGCTGGCTGAGGCCACCTACACCACACCAGGGCCTGTGGCTGCTGGCTGAGGCGACTTACACCACACCAGGGCCCTTTTGCTGCTGGCTGAGGCCACTTACACCACACCAGTGCCTGTGGCTTCTGGCTGAGGCGACTTACACCACACCAGGGCCTGTGGCTGCTGGCTGAGGCCACTTACACCACACCAGGGCCTGTGGCTCTTGCTCAGGCCACTTACACCACACCAGGGCCTGTGGCACTGGCTGAGGCCAATTACACCACACCAGGGCCTGTGGCTGCTGGCTGAGGCCACTTACACCACACCAGAGCCTGTGGCTGCTGGCTGAGGCCACTTACACCACACCAGGGCCTGTGGCTGCTGGCTGAGGCCACCTACACCACACCAGGGCCTGTGGCTGCTGGCTGAGGCGACTTACACCACACCAGGGCGCTTTTGCTGCTGGCTAAGGCCACTTACACCACACCAGTGCCTGTGGCTTCTGGCTGAGGCGACTTACACCACACCAGGGCCTGTGGCTCTTGCTCAGGCCACTTACACCACACCAGGGCCTGTGGCTGCTGGCTGAGGCCACTTACACCACACCAGGGCCTGTGGCTGCTGGCTGAGGCCACCTACACCACACCAGGGCATTAGTTGCTATTGAGGCCAAATACACCACACCAGGGTCTGTGGTTCTTGCTCAGGCCACTTACACCACACCAGGGCCTGTGGCACTGGCTGAGGCCAATTACACCACACCAGGGCCTGTGGCTGCTGGCTGAGGCCACTTACACCACACCAGAGCCTGTGGCTGCTGGCTGAGGCCACTTACACCACACCAGGGCCTGTGGCTGCTGGCTGAGGCCACCTACACCACACCAGGGCCTGTGGCTGCTGGCTGAGGCGACTTACACCACACCAGGGCCCTTTTGCTGCTGGCTGAGGCCACTTACACCACACCAGTGCCTGTGGCTTCTGGCTGAGGCGACTTACACCACACCAGGGCCTGTGGCTGCTGGCTGAGGCCACTCACATCACACCAGGCCCTGCGCTTCTGGCCGAGGCCATCTTCACCAAACCAGGCCCTGTGCTGCTTGCTGTGGCCATGTACAACACACCAGGCCCTGTGCTGGTTCCTGAGGCCATCTTCAACAATCCAGGGCCTGTGCTGTTGGATAAATGCCAAACTGAGCCTTTGGGTTAGGGTATTATGCAAACATGCAGGTATGGTTATAGGATTGTCTTCGTAACTTCAGGTACTTGCCACCTAATCACTTGAATCCATAAATTGAGACATTGTGCTGGAGCCAGCAGCTTACGGCCATACCACCCTGAGCACGCCAGACCTCGTCTGATCTCGGAAGCTAAGCAGGGCTGGGCTTGGTTAGTACTTGGATGGGAGACTGCCTGGGAATACCTGGTGCTGTAAGCCTTTCATTTTCATGTCATTGAACCGCTTTTGATCCAGAGAAGGGGTGTATTAAAAGACCAAAAGCAGCTGCCCATTAATGAGGGCACATTAACGACACTGCTTTTGGCTCTTTTCCAATGTCTTGTGCTGCTAGCTGATGCCACCTACACCACACCAGGGCCTGATTGACCGGTTGGGGCCACTTACACCACATCAGGGCCTGTGGCTGCTGGCTGAGGCCACCTACACCACACCAGGGCCTGTGGCTGCTGGCTGAGGCGACTTACACCACACCAGGGCCCTTTTGCTGCTGGCTGAGGCCACTTACACCACACCAGTGCCTGTGGCTTCTGGCTGAGGCGACTTACACCACACCAGGGCCTGTGGCTGCTGGCTGAGGCCACTTACACCACACCAGGGCCTGTGGCTCTTGCTCAGGCCACTCACATCACACCAGGCCCTGCGCTTCTGGCCGAGGCCATCTTCACCAAACCAGGCCCTGTGGCTCTTGCTCAGGCCACTTACACCACACCAGGGCCTTATTTGCTATTGAGGCCACTTACACCACACCAGGGCCTGTGGCTCTGGCTGAGGCCACTTACACCACACCAGGGCCTGTGGCTGCTGGCTGAGGCCACTTACACCACACCAGGGCCTGTGGCTCTTGCTCAGGCCACTCACATCACACCAGGCCCTGCGCTTCTGGCCGAGGCCATCTTCACCAAACCAGGCCCTGTGGCTCTTGCTCAGGCCAGTTACACCACACCAGGGCCTGTGGCTGCTGGCTGAGGCCACTTACACCACACCAGGGCCTGTGGCTCTTGCTCAGGCCACTTACACCACACCAGGGCCTGTGGCACTGGCTGAGGCCACTTAGACCACACCAGGGCCTGTGGCTGCTGGCTGAGGCCACTTACACCACACCAGGGCCTGTGGCTGCTGGCTGAGGCCACTTACACCAAACCAGGGCCTTAGTTGCTATTGAGGCCAATTACACCACACCAGGGCCTGTGGCTCTTGCTCAGGCCACTTACACCACACCAGGGCCTGTGGCTCTTGCTCAGGCCACTTACACCACACCAGGGCCTGTGGCTCTTGCTCAGGCCACTCATATCACGCCAGGCCCTGTGCTTCTGGCCGAGGCCATCTTCACCAAACCAGGCCCTGTGCTGCTTGCTGTGGCCATGTACAACACACCAGGCCCTGTGCTGGTTCCAGAGGCCATCTTCAACAATCCAGGGCCTGTGCTGTTGGATAAATGCCAAACTGAGCCTTTGGGTTAGGGTATTATGCAAACATGCAGGTATGGTTATAGGTAGTGATGGGCAGATGAAGCCCCATGAAGCACTGAAGCTTTTCATCCAATTGGTTCACCCCAACGCGAAGCTTCATGAAGCTTCATTTGCTCTAGTAGGACACCTACTGGACGTAAAAATAATAGCTGGCATGAATTTGAAGAGCTTGGCATTTTGCACACAGCCTGTAAATGTCAACAACAAAAGGAGTGTGTAAAATATCTATATTGTAGTGATGGCAGTATACTGTGTATATTTATGCTGGCAGTATGGAAAGACAATAAAAACAAAGCACAAATATAAATATCACACACATCACTTATTGCATTGTATGATATTGTTATATCATTTAGTAACATTACAGCATGCTATATTATCATTGCATTTGATGGCTCACCTGGTCTTGCTCCACAATCGGTGTTCCCCTTATTCTCATGCAAAGCTCTGTAGTGCCTAAGCATGGATGAGGTGTTGTTGTTATATCCCAGCTCCCTGGCACATAGCAAACACCTCACCTTGTACAAAAGTACAGAAAGCCTAACATAGGTTTTATTCCACCATCAGTATTATGAAAATACATCTTCTGTGGAAATTCACATACCTTGTTGGGAGATATAAGCTCAAAATGTTCCCACACAGGGGAGGACATCCTCCTCTTCTTAGCTGGCTCCATTCTCTCCTGACTTTCTCTCTTCACTCTCATAAACCTCCAAACTGTCTCCAAACTCTCACTAACCGCAACTCTCCATCAAAAACCCACATTTTGAATGAAGTCTGAGGGGTTTATAACGCTGTCATAGCTCGCGGAAAAAATTCGAACCGCTTCATGAACCAGTCACGTGGTACAGCCGGGCAGCGAGGCTTCGGACGTCATCATTTTCAGCTCCTCCCATAAATGAAGCAAGCCTCGATACGCGCTTCGCGGAAACGCCCCCTCCATTACTCGACACACGCTCCGAAGCCTCGATACAGAACGTCCCATCACTAGTTATAGGATTGTCTTCGTAACTTCAGGTACTTGCCACCTAATCACTTGAATCCATAAATTGAGACATTGTGCTGGGGCCAGCAGCTTACGGCCATACCACCCTGAGCACGCCCGACCTCGTCTGATCTCGGAAGCTAAGCAGGGCTGGGCTTGGTTAGTACTTGGATGGGAGACTGCCTGGGAATACCTGGTGCTGTAAGCCTTTCATTTTCATGTCATTGAACCGCTTTTGATCCAGAGAAGGGGTGTATTAAAAGACCAAAAGCAGCTGCCCATTAATGAGGGCACATTAACGACATTGCTTTTGGCTCTTTTCCAATGTCTTGTGCTGCTAGCTGATGCCACCTACACCACACCAGGGCCTGAGTGACCGGCTGGGGCCACTTACACCACATCAGGGCCTGTGGCTCTGGCTGAGGCCACTTACACCACACCAGGGCCTGTGGCTGCTGGCTGAGGCCACTTACACCACACCAGGGCCTGTGGCTGCTGGCTGAGGCCACCTACACCACACCAGGGCCTGAGTGACCGGCTGGGGCCACTTACACCACATCAGGGCCTGTGGCTCTGGCTGAGGCCACTTACACCACACCAGGGCCTGTGGCTGCTGGCTGAGGCCACTTACACCACACCAGGGCCTGTGGCTGCTGGCTGAGGCCACCTACACCACACCAGGGCCTTAGTTGCTATTGAGGCCGATTACACCACACCATGGTCTGTGGCTCTTGCTCAGGCCACTTACACCACACCAGGGCCTGTGGCTCTTGCTCAGGCCACTTACTCCACACCAGGGCCTTTGGCTCTTGCTCAGGCCACTCATATCACACCAGGCCCTGTGCTTCTGGCCGAGGCCATCTTCAGCAAACCAGGCCCTGTGCTGCTAGCTGTGGCCATGTACAACACACCAGGCCCTGTGCTGGTTCCTGAGGCCATCTTCAACAATCCAGGGCCTGTGCTGTTAGATAAATGCTAAACTGAGCCTTTGGGTTAGGGTATTATGCAAACATGCAGGTATGGTTATAGGATTGTCTTCGTAACTTCAGGTACTTGCCACCTAATCACTTGAATCCATAAATTGAGACATTGTGCTGGGGCCAGCAGCTTACGGCCATACCACCCTGACCACGCCCGACCTCGTCTGATCTCGGAAGCTAAGCAGGACTGGGCTTGGTTAGTACTTGGATGGGAGACTACCTTGGAATACCTGGTGCTTTAAGATTTTCATGTCATTGAACCGCTTTTGATCCAGAGAAGGGGTGTATTAAAAGACCAAAAGCAGCTCCCCATTAATGAGGGCACATTAACGACATTGCCTTTGGCTGTTTTCCAATGTCTTGTGCTGCTAGCTGATGCCACCTACACCACACCAGGGCCTGAGTGAACGGCTGGGGCCACTTACACCACATCAGGGCCTGTGGCTCTGGCTGAGGCCACTTACACCACACCAGGGCCTGTGGCTGCTGGCTGAGGCCACTTACACCACACCAGGGCCTGTGGCTGCTGGCTGAGGCCACCTACACCACACCAGGGCATTAGTTGCTATTGAGGCCAATTACACCACACCAGGGTCTGTGGCTCTTGCTCAGGCCACTTACACCACACCAGGGCCTGTGGCACTGGCTGAGGCCACTTAGACCACACCAGGGCCTGTGGCTGCTGGCTGAGGCCACTTACACCACACCAGGGCCTGTGGCTGCTGGCTGAGGCCACCTACACCACACCAGGGCCTGTGGCTGCTGGCTGAGGCCACTTACACCACACCAGGGCCCTTTTGCTGCTGGCTGAGGCCACTTACACCACACCAGTGCCTGTGGCTTCTGGCTGAGGCGACTTACACCACACCAGGGCCTGTGGCTGCTGGCTGAGGCCACTTACACCACACCAGGGCCTGTGGCTGCTGGCTGAGGCCACTTACACCAAACCAGGGCCTGTGGCTGCTTGCTGAGGCCATCTTCACCAAACCAGGCCCTGTGCTGCTTGCTGTGGCCATGTAAAACACACTAGGTCCTGTGCTGGTTCTTGAGGCCATCTTCAACAATCCAGGGCCTGTGCTGTTTGATAAATGCCAAACTGAGCCTTTGGGTTAGGGTATTATGCAAACATGCAGGTATGGCTATAGGATTGTCTTCGTAACTTCAGGTACTTGCCACCTAATCACTTGAATCCATAAATTGAGACATTGTGCTGGAGCCAGCAGCTTACGGCCATACCACCCTGAGCACGCCCGACCTCGTCTGATCTCGGAAGCTAAGCAGGGCTGGGCTTGGTTAGTACTTGGATGGGAGACTTCCTGGGAAAACCTAGTGCTGTAAGTCTTTCATTTTCATGTCATTGAACCGCTTTTGATCCAGAGAAGGGGTGTATTAAAAGACCAAAAGCAGCTACCCATTAATGAGGGCACATTAACGACACTGCTTTTGGCTCTTTTCCAATGTCTTGTGCTGCTAGCTGATGCCACCTACACCACACCAGGGCCTGAGTGACCGGCTGGGGCCACTTACACCACATCAGGGCCTGTTGCTCTGGCTGAGGCCAGTTACACCACAACAGGGCCTGTGGCTGCTGGATGAGGCCAGTTACACAACAACAGGTCCTGTGGCTGCTGCCTGAGGCCACATACACCACACCAGGGCCTGTGGCTGCTGGCTGAGGCCACTTACACCACACCAGGGCCTGTGGCTGCTGGCTGAGGCCACTTACACCACACCAGGGCCTGTGGCTGCTGGCTGAGGCCACCTACACCACACCAGGGCCTGTGGCTGCTGGCTGAGGCCACTTACACCACACCAGGGCCTGTGGCTCTTGCTCAGGCCACTTACACCACACCAGGGCCTGTGGCTCTTGCTCAGGCCACTCATATCACACCAGGCCCTGTGCTTCTGGCCGAGGCCATCTTCACCAAACCAGGCCCTGTGCTGCTTGCTGTGGCCATGTACAACACACCAGGCCCTGTGCTGGTTCCTGAGGCCATCTTCAACAATCCAGGGCCTGTGCTGTTGGATAAATGCCAAACTGAGCCTTTGGGTTAGGGTATTATGCAAACATGCAGGTAGGGTTATAGGATTGTCTTCGTAACTTCAGGTACTTGCCACCTAATCACTTGAATCCATAAATTGAGACATTGTGCTGGAGCAAGCAGCTTACGGCCATACCACCCTGAGCACGCCCGACCTCGTCTGATCTCAGAAGCTAAGCAGGGCTGGGCTTGGTTAGTACTTGGATGGGAGACTGCCTGTGAATACCTGGTGCTTTAAGTCTTTCATTTTCATGTCATTGAACCGCTTTTGATCCAGAGAAGGGGTGTATTAAAAGACCAAAAGTAGCTGCCCATTAATGAGGGCACATTAACGACACTGCTTTTGGCTCTTTTCCAATGTCTTGTGCTGCTAGCTGATGCCACCTACACCACACCAGGGCCTGAGTGACCGGCTGGGGCCACTTACACCACATCAGGGCCTTAGTTGCTATTGAGGCCATTTACACCACACCAGGGTCTGTGGCTCTTGCTCAGGCCACTTACACCACACCAGGGCCTGTGGCACTGGCTGAGGCCACTTAGACCACACCAGGGCCTGTGGCTGCTGGCTGAGGCCACCTACACCACACCAGGGCCTGTGGCTGCTGGCTGAGGCCACTTACACCACACCAGGGCCTGTTGCTGCTGGCTGAGGCCACTTACACCACACCAGGGACTGTGGCTTCTGGCTGAGGTGACTTACACCACACAAGGGCCTGTGGCTGCTGGCTGAGGCCACTTACACCACACCAGGGCCTGTGGCTCTTGCTCAGGCCACTTACACCACACCAGGGCCTGTGGCTCTTGCTCAGGCCACTCACATCACACCAGGGCCTGAGTGACCGGCTGGGGCCACTTACACCACATCAGGGCCTGTGGCTCTGGCTGAGGCCAGTTACACCACACCAGGGCCTGTGGCTGCTGCCTGAGGCCACATACACCACACCAGGGCCTTAGTTGCTATTGAGGCCAATTAGACCACACCAGGGCCTGTGGCTGCTGGCTGAGGCCACCTACACCACACCAGGGCCTGTGGCTGCTGGCTGAGGCCACTTACACCACACCAGGGCCTTTTGCTGCTGGCTGAGGCCACTTACACCACACCAGGGCCTGTGGCTTCTTGGTGAGGCGACTTACACCACACCAGGGCCTGTTGCTGCTGGCTGAGGCCACTTACACCACACCAGGGCCTGTGGCTGCTGCCTGAGGCCACATACACCACACCAGGGCCTTAGTTGCTATTGAGGGTAATTACACCACACCAGGGTCTGTGGCTCTTGCTCAGGCCACTTACACCACACCAGGGCCTTAGTTGCTATTGAGGTCAATTACACCACACCAGGGTCTTTGGCTCTTGCTCAGGCCACTTACACCACACCAGGGCCTGTGGCACTGGCTGAGGCCACTTAGACCACACCAGGGCCTGTGGCTGCTGGCTGAGGCCACTTACACCACACCAGGACCTTATTTGCTATTGAGGCCACTTACACCACACCAGGGCCTGTGGCTGCTGGCTGAGGCCACTTACACCACACCAGGGCCTGTGGCTCTTGCTCAGGCCACTTACACCACACCAGGGCCTGTGGCTGCTGGCTGAGGCCACCTACACCACACCAGGGCCTGTGGCACTGGCTAAGGCAATCTACACCACACCCGGAACTGAGTTGCCGGATGGGGCCACTTACACCACAACAGGGCCTGGGACGTTTTGTCAGAGCACTGGGCAACAGTCATAGCAAAGAGATGATTCCGTACCATTGATTCATTAATGTTGAATTCTCTCGCAGCTGCTCTATTCCCATGTTGTTGCAGTATATTAATAACTAACCTGGTATTGTCGATGAATGATCTCAGTTGTTCTCCTGTCTGAAGTTTGGCCTGTGTATAGCAACCTGCTATGTGATTGCATTTGTTCCTGACCACCAGAATCCGTCACGTTAACTTTTATCGAGTGGAAAAAAAGTTGGCGTTCATCCTCCAGCTTCACTGTGCTAATGTTGTGCTAACATAGCTGTGTTGCTAGCAATCACATAGCACAACATTATATACTAGGTAGTCCAACTTTTTTTCTCACGTGGTGAGTGATATTCTGTCTATAGTTCATGTTGAATGTTAACATTTGTTTTGGTTCTTTAAATGTTAGGGGTTTAAGAGAATCTTTTCAAAGAAAAGCCTTATTTTTGTACTGCAAAGGTAAAAAATCAAACTGTATTTTTCTACAAGAGACTCATTCATCTGATAGTGATGTATCTTTTTGGTCAAACCAATGGGGTAGCAAAATCCTGTTTAGCCATGGCTCAACTAGGTCGGGGGGTGTAGCAATTTTATTCAATAACTTTCCTGGGGATCTTGTACTACAACGGACTGATTTGAATGGTCATTGGTTGATTGCTGTAATGAGAGTTGAAAGTTTGTTTTTCATTTTAGTCAACATTTATGGATATAACAATGAAAGTCAGAATAAAATTATGTTAGAAGATATAACTTCAAATATTTTTGAACTTAAAGATCAATACCCTACAGAATACTATTAGATTATTCTGTTATTATAGGTTACCTTATATATGTAATCAAAGTAGTTGAATTAGAATACTGCTGTAGATCATATTATGCCCTTTAATATAGAGTGTGTGATCTGTATGTAGTTTAGTTCTCATTATACTTTTGAGTTTAAAGAACATATTCACTTATTAGTTTATTAGATAAGTGTGCATCACTCTATATCCTTGATCTGCTATGAATGTATTACACTGTTTTCTTGACATGCTTTATTGTTGAATCATAAAAAGAAGGTTGTAAGCAGGAGACTCTGTGTCTAAGACAGGGGAGATAGACCACATTCCATACCCCCACCTTTACAGAGAGCAGAGAAAGACAGGGAGCCGAGGTCGTAACTTGGACGCCGTAACAGAGAAAGAATGTGAATGTTTGGGCTTTTACAGCTAGGTGGGGGCCACTAGCGGCTATAAGAAGCTGAGTAACACGTCACCATTTCGAGACTGCTGTGACCCTCTTCAGGCATGTCTCCCCATCATGATGGTCCTTATGCTCTTAAGTGTTGAATTGTATGGAAATAAATGATTGTTGATTGAGCATAAATACACCGAGTATTGTCCTTCCTTCAGCCCAAAGATTCAAAGAATTGGGAGATTTCAACAATACATTTTAATGGGTGGTGATTGGAATATGACTCCTGATGAATGGACTGATAGATGGCCCTCAAGGACAGGTAGACCACAAAAAAATAACCTAGTTATAGATTTTTTGATAAGTAACAACTTGACAGATATTTGGAGAGTAAGAAATCCAGGAATTAAGAGCTTTTCCTGGTTTAAACCAAATGGAGCTTGTAAATCTAGAATAGACTATTGGCTAGGAAGTGACATCATTATTAGCCACACTGTAAAAGTTGTAATGTCAAATGCACCTCTATCTGATCATTGCTTTATTGAACTGTGCTTAGAATCGGAAATTAGACAATCAAATAAAAGAACTTATTGGAAGTTCAATGCCAAACTTTTACAAAATGAAGACTACTGCAACATAGTCAAAAAAATTATAAAAGATATTATGGCTGATCATCTAATTGTAGGATATATCAGTAAATGGGAATTCATTAAATTCAAAATTAGAGAATTTAGTATTCAATTCAGTAAAAACATAAGTCAAAAGCAAAGAGAATATGAATGTAAATTATTCCAAGAAATTACTTATTGCTGTAGTAAAGATGATCTAAATACCCAAGAAAGGAGTAAACTTATGGAGTTGCAAACTAAATTAGATCAGCTCTACCTAAATAAAGCAGAAGGAGCTTTTGTGCGTTCACGGGCCAAGTGGATTGAGGAGGGGGAAAGAAATTCTTCATATTTTTTTAATTTAGAAAAGAGCAGACAGAAAAGAAATTTTATATCTTCTCTGTTAATTGATGGCATTGAATGTGACGACCCTAAAATTTTGGAGAATGAAACTTATACATTCTATTCCAATTTATACTCCTCACAGTTCTCCCAAGCAGATTGTGATGTCTTTTTTGATCAAATAGATAATCTGATCCCTAAAATTGATGAATCATTTAAGGAATTATGTGAATCTGACTTCAGAATTGAAGAGTTAGATGCATCTGTTAAGAAAATGGCACTTAATAAATCCCCTGGTCCAGATGGGCTTACAGTTAATTTCTTCCAATTTTTTTGGGAAGACTTACGGGAAATTTTATTCAAAGCTATACTGGCCAGTATTGAAAAGGGAGAATTGATATCTAGCATGAAACAAGGATTAATTACATTGATTCCTAAACCAAACAAAGATAAACGACAATTGGATAACTTAAGGCCCATAACTTTATTAAATACAGATTATAAAATTTTCTCTAGCTCAGTTGCAACAAGGCTCAAACAAGGGGTTTCAAGTATAATTAGTGATGTAAATGCTGTTAAAATGTTCTGTGTGGATTTCATGATGTAGATGACTGATTTATAATAAGTTACATAATTTCATGAATGTATATAGTTTGTGTTGAAATGTCTTTATTTGAAATGTACATGTGTAAGGTGTAAGAGCTAGTGTCTCGTGAGAATACCCTTAACGAGAGTACACGAGACTTTTCATGGACTGTGAGGGAGCAGATGTCTCTCATGAAGCGATTTTAAGCTAAAAGTTTACTAAAAGAAAGGGCAATACAAGGACTTAAGGACCTCTTTTCAGGACAAGCAGCCAACGAGGTATTTGTCATTTGAGAAATGTTTTTTATTTGTGTTTGGACTTAATATGTGTACTGTAAAGTTGCTAATTGGTTTGTACTATTCGCTCGTGACCAGTTCTCACGGCGTATTGGCGTAATGGCGTATCGGCGTACTGGTGATGGTGAAGCTGAGGAGAGAAGGCCCAAGTAATAAACGCCCGTTTCAAAGAACCGACCTGTGTCTGTGTTGTCGTGAAGAGAGCTACAAGTGAGACACAATCAGGGTTTTTGAAAGACAGGAACATTCATAATAATATCAGATTGGTTTTAGACTTACTGGACTACAATGATCTAATTAGTGATGACAGTTTTATTCTTTTCTTGGACTTTTATAAAGCTTTCGATTCAGTAGAACATCCTTTTATTTTAGAAACACTAACTCGATTTGGATTTGGGGATAAATTTAGGAAGATAATAGATATACTGTATAATGATATAAATAGCTCTGTGTCATTAGGCTATGGCACTGGTAAAAGATTTAGCGTCAAATAAGGAATTAGGCAAGGGTGTGGAAGCTCTCCGTTGTTGTTCATAATGGTTGTGGAGATGCTCGCAATTCTAATTAAAAACAGCAGCGTTGCCAGAATTGAGATTATGGATAATTTTTTAATAATTAGTCAACTTGCGGATGACACTACTCTTTTCTTAAAAAATGAACATCAGATTCCCCTGGTAAAACAAATAATCACTACATTCTCAAAAGCTTCAGGCTTAAAGTTAAATTTAAATAAATGTGAATTATTGGCATTAAAGGAGTGTAATTAATTTTAAGACTAAACCAACACTAGCTTACTGGAAAAACGACTTCTACCTGTTGGTTAAATCTTTGACTTTAGTTAAAAAGAAAAAGGCTGCTTTTTTTGTTTCCTTTATGGAAGATTTTGATTTAGTGAGTTAATAATTTGTTAAATTATGTGACCCCTTTATATTTTATTTTCACTATGTATGAAAGTTGCTAATATGTAAGAAATGTCTATTCTCTGAATCTGTAATATATGGTGCATTTTGTTTGTATGTTTATATTACTAATAAAAAATAAAAAAAAATTTTAAAAAAGGTAGTCCAACTTCAGTAACCCTGCAAACGCTACTGCTGTTTAGTTTTCTGTCTTCATTTATGTTGGAAGTGGTAGCAGAGCTGTACGTTTTAATTAGTTTCAAAAATCTCTCAATCAGAACATGGTATGTCATGTTTAGGTGGAAACTAGTGAGCTAACTTCCTGTTAACTTTAACTCCGTTAATTTTAATAAATTCTGTTTTCATGGATGCCTGGATGCTAACTTAATTGTTACACCTGGTAAAGCAGCAACGCTGATGATTTTATTAAAGATGAAAGAATTAGACCGTTTTTAACTCTGTGTTCGTTTGACTTTGGGACCTGAAGCTGTCATGGTCCTGCGACCATGACTCAGTGACTTTATGTTTATGTTTATCTCCACTTTATGTTCAGTATTGTCAATAAATCACCTTCACATCTAAGGAAGCGCTGCGTTTGAGTCCTCCTTCCACTCTTCACACGGCCGCTGCCCCGGACCGTGACAGTACGACGCGAACACAAGATGGACCCAGCAGCGCTTAATCCGTCCAGGGAGCTACGGGAGACGCTCATCGATGCCACACAGGAGCTGATCGACCTGTGGCTGGAAAGCCCGGGTGGCACGTCCCAGCGCGCTATAGAGAGGCGGCTACAGCGTCTGGTGACCGGTCTCCCATGGCTTCTGGACTCGCTCTGTTCGTGGGAGCGGGAGTTTCTCCTTTTGGACCTTGGACTACACCCCCCGTCTGCATTCACTTTCGAGCAGCCCGATGCGGTGAGTAATAATAATAATAATAATAATGGATTGGATTTATATAGCGCTTTTCAAGGCACCCAAAGCGCTTTACAATGCCACTATTCATTCACTCTCACATTCATACACTGGTGAGCGGGATGCATTGCTTTCCCCAGTTTCCGGGACTTTGTTTTCTGGGGCTATTCAGAGCGGGATGGGAGACTGTACGGGTCGCTTGCCTACCTTCGTGGTAACGGATCCTTCCCAAGTGGGCGTGTACAAACCCTCTGTAAAACTGAGAGACTGTTTCTCTGCCGCCCCTTCTGAGCCAGGACTTTATCACCATTCTCCGGCTCAGTTCTGTGTCCAGCCACAAGCTTCCCAGTCTGTAGCTCAACCGTTAGCCTCCCTTAAGCCACAATTTTCACACTGTTTTTCCACCGCTGTTTCTGAGCAGGGAGACAAACTGTTTCACTACGGACCTGTTCCTCAAAAGCTGGCTACATTAGAGACTATTGCTCACTCCGGGGCTTCCCCAGAGGCTGGGTTACTGCCCTCAGCTTACTCTGGACCCCTTGGAGGCCAAGATGCCAGCTGTGAACTGCACCAGGCTGTCACTGCCTGAGCAGGGTCAGTGCTCTGCGCAGCTGCAGCCCTCCTTATGTGTGCCGGAGGCCCACGTGCCTACTGGTTTTGTTTCATATGTGCCAGAGGCCCACGTGCCTACTGGTTTTGTTTCATGTGTGCCAGAGGCCCACGTGCCTACTGGTTTTGTTTCATGTGTGCCAGAGGCCCACGTGCCTACTGGTTTTGTTTCATGTGTGCCGGGGGCCCCGGTGCCCACTGGTTCTGCGGCTGTTTTCGCTGGGGGGCCCGAGGAGCCCGTCCAGCCTCCTGTTTCGCCTGCTGGGGGGCCCGAGGAGCCCGTCCAGCCTCCTGTTTCGCCTGCTGGGGGGCCCGAGGAGCCCGTCCAGCCTCATGCTTCTTCGGCTGGGGGGCCCGAGGAGCCCGTCCAGCCTCATGCCACACCGGCTGCCACGTCAGCTGGGGGGCCCGAGGATCCCGTCCAGCCACCTGTGGCTGCTTCTCCACCTGTGGCTGCTTCTCCACTTGTGGCTGCAGCGCCGCCTCCTGCAGTACCATCACCAGCAGCGCTACCACCTGCTACTGCCACGCCTCAGCCTGACGCTTCATCCTCACCTGGCCCGGCTTCAGCCTCGCCTGGTTCTGGTCCAGCTTCATCCTCACCTGGCCCAGCTTCAGCTTCAGCTTCAGCTTCAGCTTCGCCCGGCCCAGCTGCAGCTACAGCTTCGTCCTCGCCCAGCCCGGCTTCAGCTACAGCTTCGTCATCGCCTGGCCCGGCTTCAGCCTCGCTTGATTCTGGTCCAGCTTCATCCTCACCTGGCCCAGCTTCAGCTTCAGCGTCAGCTTCGCCCGGCCCAGCTGCAGCTACAGCTTCGTCCTCGCCCGGCCCAGCTGCAGCTACAGCTTCGTCCTCGCCCGGCCCGGCTTCAGCTACAGCTTCGTCCTCGCCCGGCCCGGCTTCAGCTACAGCTTCGTCATCGCCTGGCCCGGCTTCAGCCTCGCCTGATTCTGGTCCAGCTTCAGCCTCGCCTGATTCTGGTCCAGCTTCATCCTCACCTGGCCCAGCTTCAGCTTCATCCTCGCCTGGCCCGGCTTCATCCTCGTCTGGTCCAGCTTCAGCCTCGCCTGGTCCTGGCCCAGCTTCAGCCTCGCCTGGCCCGGCTTCAGCCTCGCCTGGCCCGGCTTCATCTTCGCCTGGCCCGGCTTCATCCTCGCCTGGTCCGGCTTCATCCTCGTCTGGTCCAGCCTTCGTGTCTGCACCCTCGTCTGGTCCAGCTTCAGCCTCGCCCGGTCCTGGTCCGGCTTCGTCCCTGCCTCGTCCGGCTTCATCCTCGTCTGGTCCAGCCTTCGTGCCCGCATCCTCGGCCACAGCATCCTCATCTTCACCCACTGCGCCTGGTCCAGCCTCCGCTTCAGCGTCTTCATCAGCATGTCCAGAATGTCCAGTGTGTGTGTAAGAACTATATGTGTGGGTCAGTACTGTGTGGTGGTGTGATTGAGAGACCGTATCGCCTGCGGGAAGAAGCTCCTCCTCAGTCTCTCTGTGTTGGTCTTCAGGGAGCGGAATCGCTTTCCTCAACAGAGAGAACAGTCTGTTGTTGGGATGGCTGAGGTCCTTCACAATCTTCCTGGCCTTGGTCCAGCACCGCCTGCTGTAGATTGAGTGCAGGTCAGGGAGCTCGGAGCAGATGGTGCACTCAGCTGACCGCACAACCCTCTGTAGAGCTCGTCTGTCCTGCATGGTGCTGTTCCTGAACCAGGTTAAGATGTTTGCCGTCAGGATGCTCTCTATGGTGCACGAGTAAAAGTTCCTGAGCACCTTGGAGGGCAGTTGGAAGTCTCTCAAGCGTCTGAGGTGGTAGAGACGCTGACGGGCCTTTTTCACCACGGTGTTGATGTGACAGGACCATGACAGGTCCTGCGTGATGTGAACTCCGAGGTATTTGAAGCTGTCCACTCTCTCCACTGGGCACTCGTTGATGACAGGGGTCTGGTAGTTCCTCTCCTGCTTAGTGCTGAAGTCCACTATCAGCTCCTTTGTCTTACTGACGTTTAGAAGGAGGTTGTTCCTCTGGCACCAGTTCTCCAGATTCCTAATCTCCTTCAGGTAGGCCGTCTTGTTGTTATCAGAGATCAGGCCCACCACGACGGTGTCGTCAGCAAACTTGATGATGGTGGTGGAGCTGGTAGTGGCCACGCAGTCATATGTGTACAGAGAGTACAGCAGGGGGCTCAGAACACACCCCTGGGGGGCTCCAGTGCTGAGAGTGGTGGAGGCTGAGACATGTCCGCCCATCCTTACTGCCTGTGGTCTGCCAGTTAGGAAGTTGGAGATCCACTGACACATAGATGAGCTGAGTCCCAGATGCTCCAGCTTGGTGGTGAGTGTGGAGGGAATTATGGTATTAAATGCAGAGCTGTAGTCTATGAAGAGCATTTTAACATAATTCCCCCTTCTGAAGAATAGCCTTTATTGTCATTGTACAGAGTACAACGAAATTGGAGTGCCACTCCCTTGGTGCAAGTTTCAATAATAAATATAAATGTAAAATATAAAAAGTACAAAAAAACAATCGTAAGTACTCAAACAATAGTATGTACAATATATACAGGATAGCAGCATTAATATAATCACAGTATGAATAGCAGCATAATATAGTGACAGTGACGGTATGGAATAGGTTCAATTATTTTTGTGCTTATTTACTACGGTGATAGCTCTGGGAAAGAAGCTATCCCTGAATCTGTTTGTCCTGGTTTTATGTGACCTGTACCGTCGGCCTGACGGTAATAGTTCAAACAGTTGATTGCTGGGGTGAGAGTTGTCCTTGATGATTGTTGGAGCCAAGTCCAGGCCAATATTTTACTCAGTTACATCATGCCATATTTAAGTATTTGTCATGATCTTTAAGTTTTTATTATAATCTTGATCATTTTAGGTTATAATGTAATATGCTGTGCTCCATAAATTAATCCTGCTTTGTTAGTCTGTTGTTGTTGTAAAGTGTTGGTAGATGTCGTAAAGGGGGTGTGTATTTGGCCCGCATGCGGAGGGGTAGGGGAAAAAGGTTAGGTAAGCAAGCAGGACGTGGAGCAACAGTTTTCTGACCGTCGCCGTTTTAATGTTATTTTTTGTAGCCACACAAAGGGAATATAAACGGAGCTCCCACCAGAGGCATTTGTTTTGTACCTTTCGATTTGTAAGGAAAATAAATGTTTTGCCCCTTTTTTCCTTCGCCTCGTTTTTTGCTACCGGAAGGCATCCAAGAGACTTAACAAGAGCACGAGTCAGAAACTTTACGTCCTGCAGAAGCGGCAAAGAAGGACCGAAGGTTGCCACTACAATAGTCAGAAAACTGCTCCGAAAGTGAGAGGATTACGCACGCGTCACCGGCGCACAGAGTTAATCGGCCCGCGGCGCGGCAAGGGAAAACGGAAAACGGGACGTGAAAGAGGATGCGCTTAAGCCTTCCCGTGTTTTCCGGATCCTTTCGGCAGTAAGAAAACCCCACATCTGAAAAGTAAGAGGCTGTGCCTGCTTTACGGTTTGTGAAAATTCCTGTATGGTTAAGTGGTACATGGCCTGTGTAAAGGATTAATTGCATTGAAAGGTTTATGGCAGCGCAATTACTATGGAGCAGCAGGAAAAAAGAGTTTCCAAGCCAACCTTTAAAGCACAAGAGGAAAAGCTTCAGCATTTTAAAGTGACAAGGAAAACCAAGTTGGGTTATCTTACTAGAAAGATAAAAGAGATTGAGGAGCTTATGGAAGATGACGGCAATTTTGAGGAAGTGTCTGTTAAATTAGCCACTGACTTCTCAAAAATATATATTGAGTTTTGTGAAAACAACGATGCAGTCAAAAATCACTTGACTGAGTCGGAACTTCTTCATGATCAGACACAGTGGTATGAGCCAAAGGCTAGCTATTTGAGAAGTTTTGTGGAGAAAGTTGAGAGATGGTTAAAAGGAGTGGAAATGCAAGCAGATGAAGCAAGAATGGTTGATGCTGAAGTTGAGCCTGCAGACAGTGCTTCAGCAATTTCGTCCAGACGCAGTAAAGCACATCGAAGCAGTCGAACCTCTTCTGTTGTGTCTTCGAACACATATTCTGCCAAGCTAAAGATTGAGGCAGAGAGGGCTGCTCTGATAACACGTGCTGAGGCATTAAAGCAAAAGATGGAGATTGACAGACAAGAAGCTGTTCTTAAGGCAAAAAGGGAGGAATGGGAGTTGCAAACAGCTATTGCTGCAGCTAACGCAAAGCTTGAGGTGCTGACTGTGAAGGAGCCAGCCCATAACACTTCTGCTGACTTGGTCAACAAAATGGCTACCTGCCAAAGAGCTCCGGGCCAAAGTATTGGGGCCAGTTTTGGTTTGGTTCAGCCAGAACATGGAGATGTCGGTCGAGAATGTGAGTCGGAGGTAATGCAGGGCTCAGAAAGGAGTAGCAGGCTTCCTCATCCATTGAATAAGAAGGATAATAGCCAGTCTATTACTAGTCAAGGCAGGATGGCTGATGTTAAAGACTTGTTGGATGTCATAAAGCGACAAAACGAGATTACAGAGCTCCTAGTAAAACAACAGAAAGCATCCACTCTCCCCCCTTTGGATGTTCCAGTATTCAGTGGGGATCCACTGGAGTTTGGGTTTTTTATGAAAGCGTTCGAGCATGGGATTGAGGAAAGGACAGACAGCAATAGAGATAGGTTGCGCTTCCTGGAGCAGTTCACCCAAGGGAGACCCAAGGTTCTTGTTCGTAGCTGTTCGCACATGTATCCTGACAGGGGCTACGCTGAAGCTAAGAGGCTTCTGCGCAAGCATTTTGGGGATGAATATACTATTCCCTCAGCCTACATTGAAAGAGCTCTAAAATGGCCTGTAATCAAGCCAGAGGATGGTGATGCACTGATGGAGTTTGCTATGTTCCTCACTACTTGCTGTAACACAGTAGATAGCATGGAGTACATTGAGGAGATGGATAGCCCTACTAATATGAGAACAGTCATCTCCAAGCTTCCTTTTAAATTAAGGGAAAGGTGGAGGGGTTTCGCCTGTGACATTCAAGAACATACAGCAATGAGAGCTAGATTTGCTGATCTGGTCAGTTTTGTAGAGAAGCAGGCAAAGATCGCTTCTCACCCATTGTTTGGTAACATTCAGGACACCACTTTGTCTAGAGACAAGGGCAAAGCAAAGGTGTGCAGAGAGAATGCTCTGAAATTCAAGGAAAGGGAAAGCATCTTTGCTACTAATACAGCACCTGTATTAAACAGTGCAGAGCAGACAAAGAGGGAAAGGGAAAATGTAGGCTCTACAGGTGGAAGACAGTATCTTTTCTGTCATAAGGGAGGGCATAACCTCAGTACCTGCAGACTCCTCAAGCAAAAGCCTCACAGAGAAAGGCTTGATTTCCTCAAATCAAAGAGCTTGTGTTTTGGTTGCCTGTCACAGGGGCATCTGAGCAAAGGCTGCCAGCAAAGACACATGTGTGAGACTTGTTCTCAGAAACATCCCACCATTCTGCATAAGGAGCAGTACTCTTCTCCTGATAGTGACAGTAAAAGTATCAGAGAACCAGCAGCAAGTTTTTCTCCAGCAGCAGGCAGTGAAACATGCGGTTGTACGCATGAATCATACGCGTTCTTAGACCCAGGAAGCACTGGAACCTTTTGTACAGATGAGCTGATGAAGGATTTACAGGTCACAGGAAAAAAGTCCAACATTCTGCTCCGCACTATGGGAAAGGAAGCGACAATCAGTACTCATGTCGTTAAGGGTCTCGAGGTCAGTGGTTTGGATGAGGACAACTTTTTGAAGATTCCCCAGGTTTTCACACAGGCAGAGATTCCAGTAACAAAGGAGAACATTCCACAACAAAGCGATGTGGACAGATGGCCTTATTTGAAGGAGGTTCAGCTCAAGCAGATTGATGGAAAAATTGGTATGTTAATAGGCACGAATGTACCAAAGGCGCTTGAGCCCTGGAAGGTTATCAACAGTGAGGGCAACGGCCCATATGCTGTAAAAACTGCACTAGGCTGGACGATTAATGGACCTCTGCTAAGAGAAGAGGGTATTGCTCAAGGAGCTGTTGAGTGGCCACCGGTGATGGTGAACAGGATATCGGTGACAAAGCTAGAGGAGCTCTCGCAGCAGCAAATGAAGTATGACTTCCCTGAGCATGAGTTATCTGAGAAAATGGAAATGTCAGCCAGAGAAAGACAATTTATGGAGTCTGTGTCACTGTCAGTGAAGCAGATTCATGGTCACTACACCATTGGCCTTCCTTTAAAGAACAAGGGGGCTGCATTTCCAAACAACCATGTTGTGGCGGTACAAAGAGCAGAAGGCCTGAAACGGAGGCTGTTAAGAGACAGTGAGTTTCATCAGGAGTACACAAAGTTTATGACAGAGACACTGGAAAGGGGCTATGCCGAAGAAGTTCCTGTGGCAGAAACTTGTAAAAGTGGTAGCAGAATATGGTATCTCCCGCATCATGGGGTCTACCACCCAACCAAGCACAAGTTGAGAGTGGTATTTGACTGTGCATCCACGTATCAAGGCATGTCACTGAACTCACAGCTGTTGCAGGGGCCAGACTTAACCAATTCCCTCATAGGTGTTTTGATGAGGTTCAGGCAGGAACCAGTTGCCTTCATGTCTGATATTGAAGGCATGTTTCATCAAGTCAGGGTTCCCGATGAAGATGCTGATCTGTTGAGATTCTTGTGGTGGCCACAGGGAGATCTTGGTAAAGGCCTCAAGGAATACAGGATGGTAGTTCACTTGTTCGGTGCAACTTCTTCACCAAGCTGTGCATGCTACGCGCTGCAAAGGTGTGCTGAGGACAATCAGGCGAGGTTCAACCATATTGCAACGAACACTGTTCTAAGGAACTTTTATGTGGATGATTGCCTGAAGTCTGTCAGCACTGAAGAGCAGGCAATCTCACTGATTCGGGACCTCAGGGCTTTGTGCGCTGCAGGAGGTTTCAAGCTCACTAAGTGGATTTCCAACAGCAGAGCGGTGCTTGCGTCTATACCTGAGGATGACAGGGCCAAAGAAGTCAAGGAGCTCGATCTTGAAAGGGACTGCCTCCCTATTGAAAGAGCTTTAGGGGTTCAGTGGTGCGTGGAGTCTGACACGCTGAAATTTAGAGTTCTGGTTGAGAGCAAACCACTCACAAGGAGAGGACTGCTTTCGATGGTAAGCACCATATATGACCCACTTGGGATTTTATCCCCTCTGATCTTGCCAGTGAAGCACATCCTGCAAGAGCTAAGCAGAACAAAGCATGCATGGGATGATTTCATGCCAGAAGCTCTGTCTCTGCAGTGGCAACAGTGGGTCGGCAGTTTGCACCACTTAGCTAGGTTTGAGGTAGACAGATGTGTGAGACCAGTCAACCTTGGCAAGATCTCTTCAGCTCGACTTCATCACTTTGCCGATGCTAGTGAAAGGGGGTATGGCATAGCCACATATCTGGTTTCAAAAAACAATCTGAACCAGCCACATAGTGCTTTCATTATTGGTAAAGCCAGGGTTACACCATTGAAGGCAGTGACCATACCACGACTCGAGCTTACTGCTGCAGTGGTGGCAGCAAAGATGGACAGGATGGTAACAGCCGAACTGGAGTTGGAGTTGGAGGAGTCTGTCTTTTGGACGGACAGCACATCGGTGATTAAGTACCTCAAGAATGAAACAGCGAGGTTTCGTACGTTTGTTGCCAATCGAGTTGCTGCCATCAAGGATAGATCAGTTGTCTCTCAGTGGAGATATGTGAACACTTCGGCCAATCCTGCAGACTTTGCTTCCAGAGGGCTCAGTGTTGGTGCCTTTCTCAAGGCGAAGACATGGATCACGGGTCCAGATTTCATTTTGAAACCAGAAATGGAGTGGCCAGTAATGCCAGACAGTGTATGCCAGCCAATCTGTAATGACTCAGAAGTCAAAGAAGCATCAGTATATGCTCTTGTGGTTGAAGAAGCTGCAGACGCCACCTCTCAGCTCATTCATCATTACTCAAGCTGGCGTCGGGTTAAAAGAGCCGTTGCATGGGTCTTGAGATTAAAAGGTGTGCTGAAGCTTCTTGCTCAAAAGAGGAAGGATTTAAAAGAGAATCTCTATGATGGAAGGTTGGAGCAGGAGAAGCAAATGACACACTTCAAGGCTAACCTTCCCATCTTGCCATCAGCATATAGCCACTCTCATTCTCAGATCTACTCACGAGGATCTTGGGCATTGTGGCAGGAATCATGTCCTATCAAAGGTACGGCAGAAGTACTGGATACTAAGATCTCATGCTGCTGTCCGGAAGATTTTGTCCCGGTGCGTCGCCTGCAGACGGCATCATGGGAAAGCGGTAAGTCAGATCATGGCAGATCTTCCTACTGAAAGGCTCACGCCCGATGAGCCACCGTTCACAAGTGTCGGTGTGGACTACTTTGGTCCCTTCGAAATCAAAAGGGGTAGGACCATGATCAAAAGGTATGGCGTGGTTTTTACCTGCTTGACAGTGAGGGCTGTGCATATTGAGTTGGCAAATTCGTTGGACACGGACTCTTGTATTCATGCCTTGCGGAGGTTCATTGCTAGGAGGGGACAGGTTCAGTTGATGCGTTCTGACAATGGAACAAACTTTGTAAGTGCAGAGAGGGAGCTGCGGGAAGCAGTGCGTGCTTTGGATAATGCAAAGATTCAAGAAGCCTTGTTGGTTAAAGGCATCACATGGATATTCAACCCCCCAGCTGCCTCGCATTTTGGAGGAGTTTGGGAGCGGCAGATACGGTCCATACGCAAAGTGCTCAGCTCCGTTGTGGAGCAGCAGATCCTTGATGAGGAGGGTCTGCACACACTGCTGTGTGAGGTAGAGGCGATTATCAATAGCCGCCCTATCTCAAGAGTCTCTACCGATCCGAACAACCTGGAGGCCTTGACGCCAAACCATTTGCTTTTGATAAAAGCCAAAACTCCGCTACCTCCTGGAGTATTTAGCAGGAGCGACTTGTACTCGAGGCGTAGATGGCGTCAAGTCCAGTACTTGGCGGATTTGTTTTGGACACGGTGGATCAAGGAGTATCTGCCAGACTTGCAAAGGCGACAAAAGTGGGCCCAGCCACAAAGAAATATCAGTCAAGGTGATATTGTTCTCATCGTGGATGATTCCGCTCCAAGAAATTCATGGCTAATGGGTCGAGTGATTCAGACGTTTGAGGATGCCAAGGGTCGGGTTCGTCAAGCCAAGGTGAAAACCAGCAAAAACATTCTCCTACGACCTGTGGCGAAGCTTTGTGTGCTGCTAGAGTGTGATATGTAGTGCCCCTTCTACATATTACTCAAGAGACAGCGGTAAAGGCTGGTCTCCTACGGCGAGTCATGTGCTTGAACCTCTGACTCCATTCCCTAATCTCCTCAACATACACGCATCCGCGAAGACATGTTCCAGCTTAAGAAGAGTTCCTGCTGTAACAAGAAAAAACAAAGTTTCTGTTGGAATAAGGACATTAATGTGCCATATGAGCAGTTCAAGTACTTTGTATATTTGCCTGTTCGTTATCTGGAAGGTTTGATTTGTTGTTCTGAACAATATATAAGTGTATGTATAAGAGTAACTGTTTTGTGGCTCACAAGAACAATTAGGGGCCAGGATGTTGGAGCCAAGTCCAGGCCAATATTTTACTCAGTTACATCATGCCATATTTAAGTATTTGTCATGATCTTTAAGTTTTTATTATAATCTTGATCATTTTAGGTTATAATGTAATATGCTGTGCTCCATAAATTAATCCTGCTTTGTTAGTCTGTTGTTGTTGTAAAGTGTTGGTAGATGTCGTAAAGGGGGTGTGTATTTGGCCCGCATGCGGAGGGGTAGGGGAAAAAGGTTAGGTAAGCAAGCAGGACGTGGAGCAACAGTTTTCTGACCGTCGCCGTTTTAATGTTATTTTTTGTAGCCACACAAAGGGAATATAAACGGAGCTCCCACCAGAGGCATTTGTTTTGTACCTTTCGATTTGTAAGGAAAATAAATGTTTTGCCCCTTTTTTCCTTCGCCTCATTTTTTGCTACCGGAAGGCATCCAAGAGACTTAACAAGAGCACGAGTCAGAAACTTTACGTTCTGCAGAAGCGGCAAAGAAGGACCGAAGGTTGCCACTACAATGATATTGCCAGCTCTGCTGAGGTACCGAGAGTTTGCAGTGACCTCCAGGCTGGGCAGAGAGCAGCCAGTGATCTTCTGGGCTGTGTTGATGACCCTCTGCAGTACTTTCCTGTCCGCAGCTGAGCACCCTGCATACCATGATGTTATGCCGTACGTTAGGATGCTCTCTATGGTGGCTCTGTAAAATGTCACCAGCAGCCTCTCCTCCAGGTTGTTCCTCCTGAGCACTGTCAGAAAGTGGAGACGCTGCTGGGCCTTTTTAACCACCGCCGTGGTATTTGCAGTCCAGGAGAGGTCATCAGAGATCTGCACGCCCAGAAACCTCATGGAGTGTACCCTCTCCACACAGTTCCCGTGAATGTAAAGTGCTCTGCCCTTCCTGAAGTCCAAGATAAGTTCTTTAGTTTTCGTGGTGTTCAGTTGGAGGTTGTTAACTGAACACCTCTCAGTCAGTCTGTTGACCTCCTCTCTGTAGTCCGACTCATCCCCCCTTGAGATGAGTCCAACCACTGGACTCTAGTGTCCAAGTGAGTGAGTGATGTTAAATGCAGAGCTGTAGTCTATGAAGAGCATTTTAACATAATTCCCCCTTCTAGTGTCCAAGTGAGTGAGTGATGTGTGGAGGAGATGAGAGATGGCATCGTCTGTGGAACAATTTGGACGGTAAGCGAACTGTAGTGGGTCCAGTGTGTCTGGTAGTGAAGAAATGATGAAGTCTCTGACCAGGCGTTCAAAACACTTCATCACTACTGAGGTGAGGGCTACAGGGCGGTAGTCATTGAGAGAAGCAGGGTGGGGTTTCTTCGGGACAGGAACAATGATGGACTCTTTGAAGCATGTGGGGATCACCGACTGAGATAAAGAGATGTTGAATATCTCAGTGAACACAGGAGCTAGCTGGTATGCGCAGTCTCTGAGGATACGACCTGGGATGCCGTCTGGTCCTGCTCCTTTCCTGGTGTTCACTCTCTCTCTCCTTACTTCATGCTCGGAGATGACGAGCACGTTTCTGGTGCTGGCAGTATCTTCCTGTCTGCAGCCGTTAGCGCCGCTAGCACTAGCATTGTCGGAGTCCTTAGCTGCAGCCTCGAAGCGAGCATAGAAAGTGTTCAGCTCGTCTGCCAGAGTCACGGCCGCGTTCGTCATACCGGTTGTTTGGTGCTTTATAGTCCGTTATTGTCCTTAGTCCCCGCCACAGGCTCCTAGAGTCACTCTGTTGGAGTTGTGACTCTAGTTTCCTCCCGTAGAGCTGCTTCGCCTCTTTCACCGCCCTCCGCACGTTATATGACGCGGCTTTGTACGGGTCCATGTCCCCCGTCGTGAGTCCCGTGTTGTAGGCAACGGTGCGGGATCTCAGAGCATCGCGGATGGTTTTATCCACCCACGGCTTCTGGTTGGGAAACGTTGTGATAGTCTTTGTCTCCACAGTATCATCCGCTAGTTTCCCGATGAATCCCACAACCGCTTCCGTAAACACGTTGACATCATCATCGGAGCTGTTTCTGAACATGCCCCAGTCTGCGTCGTCGAGTGCGTCCTGTAACGCGGCCACCGATTGATCCGTCCAGCGCGCCACCTTCCTCTGAACCGGAACTTCCTGTTTCAGCCTTTGTTTGTATTTTGGCATGAGGAAGATGGCGGCGTGATCAGATTTGCCAAACGGAGGGCGAGATTGTGCCTTGTAGCCATCCTTGACCGTAGTGTAGCAGTGGTCCAGTGTCCTTTCACCTCTGGTGGGGCAGGTGATGTGTTGATAAAAGTTCGGCGCTGCGCGTTTGAGGTTGGCACTATTAAAGTCCATGTGTTAGAATGGCCCAGTCAAAGTCCAGATCTAAATCCATTCGAGAATCTGTGGCAAGATCTGAAAACTGCTGTTCACGAACACTGTCCATCTTATCTGACTGAGCTGGAGCTGTTTTGCAAAGAAGAATGGGCAAGGATTTCAGTCTCTAGATGTGCAGAGCTGGTAGAGACATACCCTAAAAGACTGGCAGCTGTAATTGCAGCAAAAGGTGGTTCTACAAAGTATTGATTCAGGGGGCTGAATAATTACGCACACCCAACTTTTCAGTTATTTATTTGTAAAAAATGTTTGGAATCATGTATGATTTTCGTTCCACTTCTCACGTGTACACCACTTTGTATTGGTCTTTCACGTGGAATTCCAATAAAATTGATTCATGTTTGTGGCTGTAATGTGACAAAATGTGGGAAAGTTCAAGGAGGCCGAATACTTTTGCAAGCCACTGTAGGTACAGCTCCCCAGTGGGGAGCTTGGGACCAGCTTGGGGCACCAGCGAAGGGAAAATTAAGTGTAAACTATAATTTCTCCCTATCAGTTTTAACCAATAAGATAGATGCACATTCTCATATAAAATTTTGTATACCACTAGGCTAGGATACTGTTTTGGGAAGACTGACTGCAGCTAACTGTTTTAGAGCCTGCAGTTTTCTGAACAAAAAACATCCATGTACATGATACTTTTTAATAATTTAATGCCTTGATCCACTATGGATAATTTGGACACTTTGTTTTTCTTATATTTATGAACTTTATTTTTATACATTTGTTAAAACAAAACAAA
Organism: Aulonocara stuartgranti; assembly: GCF_965226115.1. NCBI lineage: Eukaryota > Metazoa > Chordata > Actinopteri > Cichliformes > Cichlidae > Aulonocara > Aulonocara stuartgranti. Next base: position 21,484,170 of record NC_138941.1, on the reverse strand, counting down.
AAAAGAAAAGTAAACGGATCACACAAGGCTAATTGCAACTGCACGAAGAATAATAAAACCATAAATTAAAAACACTGACAAACAAAAAAAACACTGCTTTTGTATGTTTAAATACTTATAGAAAAATGGGAATCCTTGGTCAGTGTAGATGGTTACAATAAGAGAAAACAGTCTTCCTCTGTGAATTCTTCCAAGAACGTTCTCTCTGCTCAGCAGACCTGGAGGTGCTGGCTCTTGTGTTAACTATATTCAACCAATAATGGCTTCTTTCTCTCATTTGACCTAATGTTCTGAAATGCTTCTGAGGGGACTGCAAACGTATTTTAAAGACCTTATAGTGCCGTATGACTCCAATAAAGCACTTTGCTCTTAGACTTCTGGCTTACCTGTGGTTCCTAGGATATTTAAAAGTAGTATGGGAGGCAGAGCCTTTAGCTTTCAGGCCTCTCTTCTGTGGAACCAGCTCTTAGATCGGATTCGGGAGATAGACACTAATTTTAAGATTAGGTTTAAAACTTTCCTTTTTGACAAAGCACTTCCACACTATGTCTTTGTTTTCGCTCGCCCCCCTCACCTCAAACCAGTCACAGTAGATAGCTGTTTTTCCTTCTCATTGTCACCAAAGTGCTTGCTCACAGGTGGTCGTCTGAATCTTGGGGTTTCTGTTATAATTGTAGGGTCTTTAACTTACAGTGTTAAGTACCTTAAGGCGACTGTTGTTGTGATTTGGTACTACATAAATAAAACTGAATTGAATAAATGTGGTCTTAAAACCAATCAAAATATTAACAAAGCCCATTCAGATTCCTCTGTAATCTGAATATGTAAACCATTTGTCTTTGTAAATCATTTCATACTTTTTTTTGTCTAATGTCAGCTACTTATAATAAAATACTATGCAAAAGCGCTGGCTATAGCTTGTTTTGAAAAACTATACCATTTAGTAATAAAACTATAAAGTGAGCATATTAGTAATCAACGTAGTGGCTAAAAGTCTGTCATGATAACTTTTGTTGACGTGTTTACTGTAATCAGATATTTGTATATGTAATTTATCACAACATCAAAAAAAACATTTAACTCTTTTTTTAAACTTTATTATTTCTTTTTCAGATCAAAATACATTTTACTCTGGTTAATGACTACTGCCCCCGTGTGTTTAGAGCTCCTGCTCTTGTTTCTGCTTAAAGTTTTTTATTTATTTATTGACAATCTAAAAACAATCGATCGATCTAAAAAGTCACGTGGGCCTTTCCAGCAACATTTTTTGCGGCATTTTGTCTTTAAATGACAAAAACGATGTTTGACAATTAATTTAAAGGTCAGGGGTACGTCTACTACGCATGCGCGTGTTCAGATCTTGGTGTTTTAGTGTGAGCTAGAGAAGTGATAAAGTTTGAATGGCAGGAATGGGCTTTTAGGAGTGTGCCGTGTCCACGTCTGAAGCTCAGTACAGAGTGTGCAGTGCAGGAAAAGAAAAGTATGACAGCCAACGAGGATCAAGAGGTATGAAAGAACGCAAGAATGCTGTTAGCGTCTAACTGCTAGCTAGTTGACGGTAGCGTGACTGTTAGCATTGATCAGGGTGGTCTTCGCTTCCAGACAGCAGCCAAGTTAACAGACTGTTATTATTTCGGGTACAAAAGCTCAGCGACACTTTCCCAGCTCATCCCGGTTCAGATGTCGCTCACGACACCTTCCATTCAGAAGTCTACAAGGTTAATCTTGTACCTGCAGCGACAAACAGGGATTCAGCCCGTGTGTTAGCCGGCACACAGCAGTTTTCCACCGCTACTGTGTTGTTGCTTCTCCGGCTCCTTGTGATGGTGACTTGTTTCGGCTTAGATACAAAGATCGTAAAAGCAATGAATTTAGCACATACGAGTGTATAAGGCCTTGTGACAGACCTCTGTCCTTTGCTAAGCTAATGACTGTATTTCTCAGGGTTGTCTGGTAGCGTGCTGTCTGATGTGTTCTTGATGTACTTCAGTCCTGATGATATTCCTGTTACTTCACTTGTTTATGTGATCCCAGATGGAGCTCGAAGCTCTTCGCTCCATCTATGAGGGGGATGAATGTTTCAAGGAAATCAGTCCAGTTTCTTTCCAATTTAGGGTGAGTATGTCCACCGTACTGTCCAAGGCTGTGCAAAAAAGATTGTCTTCTGCAGTCCTCTAGCATCCAGTTTCAGAACTATGGTCATAGAATTAAAACAAGAAATTTGAGCCATCATGCTCGTAGCTACTTTAAAACGTTAACAAACTTAAAGGCTGAATTCAGTGTCAGTAACCTTCTCGTCTTTTTGAATATTACACAAAAGGTAGGAGAACTCGAGGACAGCAAAGCATTCATTCTGGACATCACATGGCCTGAGACGTACCCTGAAACTGCTCCACAGATCTCACTTGAAGCTTTTTTCAACAACAGGATGTAAGTTCCAAGTATACTGATCCCTTAGTTTGTGTTAAATTCAAGTCTTTGAAGAAATGGTAAATGGACTGTTTCTTATGTAGAACCTATAGTCCTCATTCATGCACTTTTTTTCCTATGGTTGAGTGCTTTCTAATATTTACACACACATACTCATCTAACTTGGAGTTAGTATCTTGACCAAGGATATTTGATTCAAATGATTCACTCCTGCATCAAGCCTCCAAAATTGGCCTTTTTCACTCTTTTGAAAGAGAAAACTATTTTCATGTAGTTCTTTCTAACCAGCTTGGTGTGAGCACTTTGTTCTTCAACGCACCCTGAATTCTGAGGGGGATTTTTGTCATTTCTCTGTGTTTTCAGTTTTATTTCTTTGTCCTCAGTTTGAATTTGTTAAACCAAGATTTTGGACTAACAGCTCTTTTAGAATTAGCTGTTGATGGAAAAACTACTTTTGTTTGCTGTCAAACTGCTATCTTTGGCATTTTTCAGAGATTCGGCTAAAGAAATTAGCTGAATCTATGAAACTATTTACAATAATGATATGTCATTTGAAACTGAACATACAGATCTAATGTTTTTTGCAACAGGCTGCTGGTAACAACGTGTCGGAAGATACTATTTAAAGTTGGTTTCTTTGCTATTTGTCATGTGTGGTCACAACACTAGTTTCATTGCTTGACTTTAACTGCTTGAATGGTTCATAGGTCAGGGTTAAAAGGCTTAAAAAAGCTCTTTCCTCTGGAAAAAGGTCCGGTATGAGGACCTGACCTAAAAGTAATTTAAAAAGAAGCCGATGGCCAAAGAGAAACTTTGAAAGACTCACAAAACACAGAACTTTTGCTTAAAAGAATATCAAAAATGGCTGTTTATAACAACAAACCAAGACTTTTGCACAGTACTGTATTTACAGTATTGAAGAGTGCAGGGTGAGACTGTGGCTGATGGACAGTACTTGAGGATTTTCTTTTCTTTCCATCATCTTGCTTTGAAAACAGCTCAGCAGAGACGAAGCAGCTGATCCTGGCAAAGTTGGAGGAGCAGGTGGAGGCTAACCTGGGTGCTGCAATGATGTACACTCTGTTTGAGTGGGCAAAGGAGAACCAGGAGACGCTCATGGAGAACCACAAGTCTATAGTAACGGCTGTGGTCAGTACATTATTATTTCCCAATATTACCATAATAAAGAACAGCGTTTCTTCCTCTGTGAAAAGTTTTGGTGTCATCCTCGACAGTACTCTTTCAATTCACACACTAATAATGTTACTCTGTCTGATTATTTTCAATTGCGCAACATTAATCGTCTCCGTCCTTTTCTCACCCCCACATGTCACTGCCATTCTTGTCCATAGCCTTGTTACTTCCTGGATTGATTATTGTAATTCACTTCTTTTTGGTCTTACTCAAAAATCCATCCACAAGCTCCAACGCGTCCAGAACTCTGCTGCCTGTATCATCACCAGGACCCCTTCTATCCACCACATCACTCCTGTCTTGCAGCAGCTTCACTGGCTCCCGGTCAAATATGGCATCAATTTCAAAATACTCTTGCACACATTTAAGGCTATTCATCATCTCTCCCCTCCATATCTCTCTGATCTGGTTAAGATCACCGCCCCATCTCGTTGTCTCAGATCTACTTCTTCCCTTTCACTCTCCGTCCCCTCCCCTCGTCTTGCCACCATGGGGAGCAGGGCTTTCAGCTGCTCTGCTCCACGACTCTGGAATTCCCGACCTCCTGATTTAAGAAACATCTCTTCCTTCTCTCTCTTTAAGTCCCAACTCAAAACTCACTTGTTCAAAATAGCTTATCCCACATAACCTCCCACTCTGCTCTTTTATTAGTTTATGTCTTATGCTTTTACGATTGTGTGAACTGCTTGCTTTTATCTTGCTTTTTATTCTAATGTGTACAGTGACCTTGAGTGTTAATAATAATAATAATATTATTATTATTATTATTATTATTATTATTATTATTAGCTGGTAAAAGGTGGAAAATATCCCAGCTCCTGTTATGGTTTTGTTAGCACTGCATGTAGTTTTTTGCTTAGATCTCCAAAAGTTGATTCTGTTCATCTGTTCGTAGCGTTTTGTGGGAGAAAAGTTTCATCACTCATCCAAGTGACTTCTTCAGTCTCAGCTGACTGTAGCTTTCAATCTTATAAACAGGACATTTGCATAATGACTGAAACCAGCCCACTGAAGGAAGAATGGGCTGGGAGGTCAGTTCCTTAATCTTAATTATGCAAATACTCATGACCACTGATCAAAGCCCACTGATCAATAACCATGAGTACCATTTACAGAGAGTTGGGGAATGGCTGCAATCACAGCATTGTAAGATGGTGACAGATGTACCCTTGGGCCCCCTCCTCGATTCAGAGATGGTCTTTCCCTTTTCACGTAAATGGCCTCCAGGGCCCTATTTCAGGAAGCCGGTTTAGAAAACTGAGTGAAAAACGATACTCAGGGTTGAGTAACCCCGAACTGTCCAACTCGGAATATTCGGTTTCACAAAGGCTGATAACAATTAGTTCAGTCAACGCAGAGTTGCTTTAACCCCAAGTTAAGCGCGCGCGCACGAGGATACATAAAGCCCTGATTAGTGGAGCACAGATTAAGCGAGTCACCATGGAGACGGAGGGAAAGAAGGCGCGGTCAATGTATTTTACAGCGCTTGAAGCCGAAATTCTGATGGCAGCATATGCCGATAACATGCAAATTTTGCGGGAAAAAAGTAACACGGCCTCAGCTGCAAAAGAAAGGGAGCATGCATGGCAAAACATAGCCGACAGAGTCAATGCGTGAGTGTTAATTTAAACATTGATCTAGGGATTTCCACCCATTTAACACGTTTTTTTTTTTTTCTTTTCTTTTTTTTGCCTGTCCCGTTTGGCTCTTTTGCCATCAGAATTGTTGTCTAAAGGCAAAGAAAGATGCCCAACGGATTTACTTTACCAAATTGACCATCCTAGCCTTGCCGTAATGGTTCATTTGATTCACCTTTTATTGTTTATTTTATTTTCACTTGCTGAATACGGGACAGACTTGACTGGGGGAAAGAAGGGTCACCAATATTATACAGAAAGCTCCCGTTTGCAAAAAACCGAAGTGCAATACAAATAATATGTACAGAACTGAGAGAATGTTCGCGGTGTGTCACATGAGCAATATTAGGCCTGAGGATGTTATTCAAATAAATTATAGATTGTGCTGAAAGACGGTAACGTTCACACAGGAAATCATCAGGAAATGATAAAATGTCCAAACGCGCTCTAATCACTCTCTCCCGGCGGAGAGCTCTGCGGAGAATTTGGGCTTCAACATCTACTGGCTCTTCAAGGAAGGGGCACGCCATGTCTGACACTTTGTCAGGTTTCCGACAAAGAGGCGGAGAAGGTCAGGGTTAGTTGAAGTAAACCTGCTAGGGGGCAGGTTAGCTTCACGGAGTGTGTCGTCATAGTAACTCACTCAGAATTAATCTAAACTCGCTTTGTGAAACTGAAAACCCAGAGTTTTCGTTAACTCAGGGTATACTTACTCAGAGTTTGCACTAAACCGGCTTCCTGAAATAGGGCCCAGGATGTTACATCCTCATGATTGAAAGAGTGTCCACTGGCCTGTAGGTGTAAATAGACTGCAGAGGTTGTTTGGTTTCCCCGATGTATAAATCCTGGCAATCCTCCTGCACTTAACAGCGTACACTATGTTACTCTGTTTGTGTCGGGGGACCCGATCCTTGGGGTGGACCAGTTTTTGGCGCAGTGTGTTTTGGGGTTTAAAAGCCACAGAGACCCGGTGTTTAGAAAAAATGCATCTCAACTGCTCCGATACTCCTGACACGTACGAATCACTACAGGTCACTTAGTCAGCGGTTGTCCTTCTCTCCTGGATCAGCTGGAGCTTTCTTTAGGTGCCTTTCCAGCTTTGACAAAAGTCCAGCTGGGATAACCACATTTACTCAGGGCCTTCTTGCTGTTCTTCTGCCTCCCTGGCTGCTGTGTCAGTGGGGATGGTGTTCGCTCTGTGTTGTAGCGTCCTGACGACACCCAGTTTATGCTTCAGTGGATGATGAGAGTCAAACCTTAGATACTGATCCGTATATGTAGGTTTATGGTACACGTCAGCTTTTAGATGTCCTCCATTACTGATGGAAATCTCACAGTCTAAGAAGGCTAACCTGCCACTTTTCATATCCTCCCTGCTGAATTTGATGTGTCGGTCCACTGAGTTAATGTGATATGTGAATTGTGGTACATCCTGAGATTTGATTTTCATCCAGGTGTCATCCACATATCTGAACCAATGGCTTGGTGGTGTTCCAGGGTAGGATGGCAAAGCCCTCTTTTCCACTTCTTCCATGTACAAATTGGCCACGATGGGTGAAACTGGGGAGCCCATGTTTCTGCCTGTAGAACTGACCCTTGTATGTGAAATAGGTGGAATGAAGACACAGTTCAAACACACTTGGTCGATGCTGCTCTCGATGCTGGTCCTGTTGCTGAGGTTGGGGTCATCCTGTAATCTCCTCCAACACTTCCATGACTGGGATGCAAGTGAACAGAAATGTAACATCGTACGAGATCATGGTTTCATCTGCCTCCATAATGACATCTCTCACCTTCTCAACAAAATGCAGGGTGTTCTGGATGTGGTGTTCAGAGCTGCCCACCAGCTTGAGGATCGAAGCCAGAAACTTGGAGATGTTATAGGTAACAGAGTTGATCATGCAGACAATCGGTCTTAAAGGTGCATCCTGTTTATGTATCTTTGGTAAACCATACAGACTTTGTGTAGACTCCCCTGGGTACAGCCTGTGGTATGAGGTCCACTCAATAGCCATCTCTTCTTCTAACTGCTTCAGACAGTCTATCACAGTCTATAAGGGGGCCTAAGGGTACATCTGTCACCATCTTACAATGCTGTGATTGCAGCCATTCCCCAACTCTCTGTGAATGGTACTCACGGTTATTGATCAGTGGGTTTTGGTCAGTGGTTGTTGATCAGTGGTCATGAGTATCTGCATAATTAAGATTAAGGAACTGACCTCCCAGCCCATTCTTCCTTCAGTGGGCTGGTTTCAGTCATTATGCAAATGTCCTGTTTATAAGATTGAAAGCTGCAGTCAGCTGAGACTGAAGAAGTCACTTGGATGAGTGATGAAACGTTTCTCCCACAAAACGCTACGAACAGATGAACATAATCAACTTTTGGAGATTTACTTACCTGGATGATTGCACGTGCATCAGGAAGATGCACGCTTTTGCTCAGAATTTAGTGTTTGACTGATTGGCTTGAGTCATCAAAGTTTGAGGGGAATAAACCCAAAATGATAATGTTGTTGTTGTTGTGCAGACGCTGACATCAAACAGTGAGGTGAGTGAACCTGCCACAGCAGCAAAGAAGAAGGAAAAGAAAGAGCAGCTGACTAAAGCCCAGAAAAGAAGGATGATAAACAAAACAGGTACATGAAACTGTGTCCAGTAGCTCGTATTGTTGGATACGTTATAAAAATTCTGCCATATTCTTCTAAAAGCTCTTTAAAATAGAGCTGGTTTTAATTTGGGGATAATGGTAAACTTTTGTGCTCTGACTCTGAATTGGTCAGAGTTGGTCCTAGCACAGACGCCTGTGGAACTCGGTAATTAACCTTCTGGAATTTCTTTGAGTGATCTGGAGAAACTGGAGAAAAGGTCTAAATAAATATCAATGGTATTTAATGTACATACATACTTTTCTCTGAGAAGTTTATGTATTATTTTTTCTTTAATGGTTAAAATTTTGTTTGAAAACATTTATGAGATCATTACTAATTGTGGTTAAAGGAATTCATTGCTGAGTGGATCTCTGACTCTTTGTCAGCCTGGCTACAGTGCTGAAGAGAAACGTAGGGTTGTTCTTATTTTCTTCAGTCAATCATGAACAGTAAGATGTCCTGGCTTTACAGCAGGTGTTTTTTATTTACTTTTTTTTTTTTTTATAGAGCAACTTTTTTTTTTTTTTCAGGTGAAGATTATCTAAATTATTGAGATTCCATCTGCATTGCCATATTCCTCTAGTAACTGATTGAAATTGAGGCTGATTATTATGACACAAACTATTCCTATTGATGACTCATTTTGTACTTTTTCCAAGGCTAAAAGAGTCAAGTCAATTATGGCTCTGAGATTAACACAATAAAGTAAAAGCACCACCAGCAAGGCTGTTGGAAACATTTTGATGGAAAATCGTTAGACTGCATATAAAGATGAACGTAGCTGTCATGATGTCCCTCGTTGGTTAGTGTTTCATAATGCATCTACAAGTGTAATAATTGTATTTATATACAGTTGTGATCAGATGTTTACACACACTTAACTTGGGTATTTATGCTGTGGTAATTTTGGGTGTGATTTGTTTAAACAGTTCTTTTTTCTGGGTGGAATGACTATACTGTATTAAGTAGTGGAAGTAACGGTTTAATCCCCTGCTGAATTTGTGAGTTTGCTCAGTTACAATTAAATGAAAAGCTGTTTATAAATGTTTATGATAGTTTGAATTTCAAGTAACAGCATATCACCCAAAAATCCAGATAAACACGCCTCATTAATATTATACATTGATTTGTGTGCCATTGAGTGAAATGAGTATTTGATCCCCAAGCAAAACATGATCCCCCGAGTGAGTACTTGGTGAGAAACACAGCGGTAAGGTGTTTCTTGTAGTTGGTCACCAGGTTTGCCACATCTGATGTTCTGTCTGTTCTATTTAAACTGCCATTTAAAAACTGGAGGCTGTTCATTTCATCAGTTATCAAACATACATACAGTGGGGCAAAAAAGTATTTAGTCAGCCACCGATTGTGCAAGTTCCCCCACTTAAAATGATGACAGAGGTCAGTAATTTGCACCAGAGGTACACTTCAACTGTGAGAGACAGAATGTGGAAAAAAAAATCCATGAATTCACATGGTAGGATTTGTAAAGAATTTATTCGTAAATTAGGGTGGAAAATAAGTATTTGGTCACCTCAAACAAGGAAAATCTCTGGCTCTCACAGACCTGTAACGTCTTCTGTAAGAAGCTTTTCTGTCCCCCACTCGTTACCTGTATGAATGGCACCTGTTTGAACTCATCATCTGTATAAAAGACACCTGTCCACAGCCTCAAACAGTCAGACTCCAAACTCCGCCATGGCCAAGACCAAAGAGCTTTCGAAGGACACCAGGAAAAGTATTGTAGACCTGCACCAGACTGGGAAGAGTGAATCTACAATAGGCAAGCAGCTTGGTGTGAAAAAATCAACTGTGGGAGCAATCATCAGAAAATGGAAGACATACAAGACCACTGATAACCTCCCTCGATCTGGGGCTCCACGCAAGATCTCATCCCGTGGGGTCAAAATGATCATGAGAACGGTGAGCAAAGATCCCAGAACCACACGGGGGGACCTGGTGAATGACCTGCAGAGAGCTGGGACCAAAGTAACAAAGGTCACCATCAGTAACACACTACAACGGCAGGGAATCAAATCCCGCAGTGCCAGACGTGTTCCGCTGCTGAAGCCAGTGCATGTCCAGGCCCGTCTGAAGTTTGCCAGAGAGCACATGGATGATACAGCAGAGGATTGGGAGAATGTCATGTGGTCAGATGAAACCAAAGTAGAACTTCTTGGTATAAACTCAACTCGTCGTGTTTGGAGGAAGAAGAATACTGAGTTGCATCCCAAGAACACCATACCTACTGTGAAGCATGGGGGTGGAAACTTCATGCTATGGGGCTGTTTTTCTGCCAAGGGGACAGGACGACTGATCCGTGTTAAGGACAGAATGAATGGGGCCATGTATCGTGAGATTTTGAGCCAAAACCTCCTTCCATCAGTGAGAACTTTGAAGATGAAACGAGGCTGGGTCTTCCAACATGACAATGATCCAAAACACACCGCCCGGGCAACAAAGGAGTGGCTCCGTAAGAAGCATTTGAAAGTCCTGGAGTGGCCTAGCCAGTCTCCAGACCTCAACCCCATAGAAAATCTGTGGCAGGAGTTGAAAGTCCGTGTTGCTCGGCGACAGCCCCAAAACATCACTGCTCTCGAGAAGATCTGCATGGAGGAATGGGCCAAAATACCAGCTACTGTGTGTGCAAACCTGGTAAAGACCTATAGTAAACGTTTGACCTCTGTTATTGCCAACAAAGGTTATGTTACAAAGTATTGAGTTGTATTTTTGTTATTGACCATACTTATTTTCCACCCTGATTTACGAATAAATTCTTTACAAATCCTACCATGTGGATTCATGGATTTTTTTTTTTTTCACATTCTGTCTCTCACAGTTGAAGTGTACCTCTGGTGCAAATTACTGACCTCTGTCATCATTTTAGGTGGGGGAACTTGCACAATCGGTGGCTGACTAAATACTTTTTTGCCCCACTGTATTCAGCAGGGTATCAAATAATTATTTCTTTCAATATATATCGTTAATGACTAAAAAATAAAAAGCACAAGTTTTAATTCATTTTGGATTTCCTCTAAAGTATGAATACAGGCTCAAATATATACTTGCACTCACTTAAACGTTTTAATAGGTGAATGCCTTCAACTTCTTGTCAACGATCATTAATGACTATGTTTGGCAGCACTCACTGGACTCACCAGTAGTCAGAACAATGGGAAAGTCCAAGGAACTCATTCAAAAGCTAAGAAGGAAAACTGTAGTTGTAGAAGGCCTATTGGAGCCATTTCTAAACAAGTGCAGATTTCAGGATCATCAGTTTAAACCATTGTTCATTAATACATGTTATACGCTTTTGCCAAAAAATGGAAGACAACCCAAACCGTCCCCTTTAGCTGAGAGGAAATGAGTTGGAACAACTCAGGAAGTACTAAGGCTCAAGCCTGCCTGGAAGCTGCTGAAACACCAGCATCACTGTGCACAGTCCATTCACCATGGACTGAGAGGGTGCTGACCACAAAAACGTGGTCCAACCTTCCTTTATCTCAAAAGTTCCTGAAAGAGTAGTTGTCATACAGCTAACAGATGCAGAGGAATGGCTTATTTGAAGAGTTTCAGTCAGGTTTCAGAGCTCATCACAGCACAGAAACAGCTTTAGTGAAGGTTACAAATGAACTTATGGCCTCTGACAGTAAAACCCTGAAAGCCTCACTGCAGCATTCAATACTGTTGACCATAATATTTTAGAAGTATTTAACTGCAGTGGTTTGTATCATATCTATCTAATAGACTCCAATTTGTACATGTAAATGGAGAGTCCTCTTCACACACTGAGGTCAATTATGATGTTCCACAGGGTTCAGTGCTAGGACCAATTCTGTTTACATTATACATGCTTCCCTTAGGCAGCATCATTAGAAGACATAGCATAAGTTTTCACTGCTGTGCAGATGACACCCAGCTCTATCTGTCCATGAAGCCAGATAACACACACCAATTAGTTAAACTGCAGGAATGACTTAAAGACCTGGATGGCCGCTAACTTTCTGCTTCTAAATTCAGATAAATTGAGGTTATTGTTCTCGGCCCTAACAATTTTAGAAGTATACTATCAAACCAGATGCTTACTCTGGATAGAATTACAATATTGGCTTCTCTTCACTGGCTTCCTGTTAAATCCAGAATCGAATTAAAAACATCCTTCTCATCACATACAAGCTCTTGAATAATGAGCCTACAGAGCACTTAACTCTCAGACTGCTAGGACTAGTGGTTCCTAGAGTATTTAAAAGTAGTATGGGAGGTAGCGCTTTTAGCTTCAGGACCCTGTTCTGTCCAACCAGCTTGCACGTTGGATTCGGGACACAGACACCCTCTCGACTTTTAAGACTAAGCATAAAACCTTCCATTTTTGACAAAATAATTACAATTGGATTAGATGGCCCTGAATTTTCCTCTAGTTATGCTGCAATAGGTCTAGGCTATTCATTAATATAACTGTCATTAGACAGCAGTAAGAGGTTTATAGGTTAGCTTCATAATATTCGAATTCCTGCTTTCAGATCACAAAGGTGAGCTGCCCAGAGGCTGGAACTGGGTTGATGTAATTAAGGTAGGTGTCTTTTAGTGTTTTACCACCAGATGGTGCACTTTGTTCCTTTAAGCACTGTTGTTACAACTTTTTTTTTTTAATCTTTGTCCTCTTTCCTTGGTCCCTGCTGCTTGACCACCCTCCAGCATGTAAGTGGCAATGGTTAAATGAACATTGTTTGCACATTGTCAACATACAGAGTGACTTACTGTTTCATTTTGCATCCCTGCTGCAGCTCAGTAAAACTGGAGGGAAAGATGAAGACTAGGTTGCACAGACAAGCTACGTGAGGCCGATGGTGTCTGTAATACTCCAGCTACATGCTCCACTCAACATGACTGCTTCCACAATGAGGACAGTGTGTAAAACTGGATCTGCTCACAATCCCAGTTAGACTCTTGACTGTAAGCTGAAAATGACCTGAAGGCTTTGCTGTGCTTGTGGTGGTTTACTACTTTTTTTTTTTTTTTTCCTTCCTCACTGCTAGTACAGCTACGGCCAAAGCTTTTAGCAGTCACGTCACTGCAAAATCAAATTTTTTTTATTTTTTTTTTTATTTGAAAACATTTTTGAAATTCATGAAATATCATAGAAACATGTTTAAAGACAGCAAAGTGTATGAAATTAACCTTTGGCCATAACTGTACATGAGACGGAGAGCACATTAGGCTTTTGTTGAAGAGTGAGTCTCCTGCTCTGTGGTCCGTCAGGGTGAAGTGTGCTGGAGTTTAACTGATCTGCTGCCCAGCACTGAGCTGTTGGGGTTCTCAGCTGAAGCGTTATGCTGCTGTTACTGTGAGGTACCATGTGATGTGTTAAAAGCAGAGCTGCGTGTTACATTTCTCAATATTTTCCTATTTTGATAAATGTTCCTCTGCCCTTTGAATTGTAAAGCCAGAAGTTTTTATATAGAAATAAAATCGATTTTATCTACTGCAGGTCTCAGAACATCATTATTCATTGGCTTGTCTTGTGATAACACTGTTTTGTGCTGCAGTCGGTGTCCATTTCTTGGAGCTGCAAATGGTCATCTTGAATCAAGAATTACTCATGGGTGCAAGTCCGCCAATACCTTCGTCTGAGGTCAATTATATCAGGGCTCTCCCATTGAATAAAAACTGATATATATATATATATATATATATATATATATATATATATATATAACAATGCTGAGTAGAATATGTGCCTTGAAGAATGATGTGGTTTCTCATCTTTCTCAAACAAAAGCAGGTAATTCAGCCTTTTTGAAGGAAGGTGCTATGATGCATATCTATTAAAGATATCAAAGGAGCTTGGAAAGAAGAGAGACAGGACTTGAAGTTTTTTCAGTTCTAAGACCAAATGTGGAAGAGTCCCAAATTTTAAGCCAGTGGTCTCAGTGGTCCCTGAGAGCAGCACAAAACAAATTAAATCAAAACTAACTCTGGTCAGATTTTTGTTGATTTGTTCACAAACGACAAGAGTATGTTAAATGAATTACTATACGTTGTTTTAATGATTATAAAAGGAATGTACACATTAGTGAATTGGTGAAAACAAATGACATCCAGTGTCCTGTCAACAGCCATCTCCTACATTAAATATCAGTCTCTTATAAACACATGTAGGTTATACTCTAGAAGCCATTCCTGTAGACACTGATTTCAGTCACTGAGTACAATAAAGAAAATTGCCATGTACACGTGGACCTTGTCCAGAGTTAAAAAGGAGTTAAAAATGCAGTTGCTTATTGTTGTACATGAAAAGAAAAGAAAACTGGTTCAAGCTGATGATTGTTGAAGTAGCTGGTGACCCTACAGACTTGGAGCACAAGTGTCAGCCCAAGTTAAATCCCAATTTGTCCTTGATTAATATTAAATTTGGTTGCCAATGGTGTTCGATTGTCCTCTTATAGCATCACAAGTGCTTGTAAATATGACTGACAGGATTGATGCCAGGCTGCTTTCCAGATACAGGTCACTACCTGGACCTGCGGTCTTTTCTGTTCTTATCTAGGCTTTTATCCATGGTCTTTTCGTTGTCCCCTCTGCATTTAGGGCAGTACCACTTTCCTTTGGGCTTGTAGGTAAGCCCCACACAAGAGAAGTGGAACCACTCAATGGGGCACTGATCATTGTCACAGCCGATCATTTCACCGTAGGACACTTGTTCACAGAGACAGTAGGTGGGCTCATTAGGATCAATGGCAAAGTCGACCGGTGAGGCATCTCGCTCTTGTTTAGCCTTACGTTTCTTTTTCTTTGCAGACTTGGACTTCTTCTCTCGGGGTGGAGGGAGGGACAGCTCTTCCACAGGGTCATCCAGAGAGCCATTGGCAGACTGGTGGCTGGAGTCACGGCTCTCGCTGTTGCGTTGACGTCGTGGGCGGCGGGTTGAGGTGCGTTCGGGGGCTGGGGACTCTTGGATGCTGGAACGCCTCTCTGTAGTGAGCCGCTCTGCCTCACTGGGCTCCTGGAGGGACAGGGAGTGAGAGTCCATTTGGCGGGAACGGTTCTCTACCAGTTCTGTCATCTGGGTCACTACATGGATCTTCTCATCACCAAGCTCCTGGCTAATGATGAGCGCTCTCTGTAGCTGGATCTGCAGACGTTTTCTCTGAGCTCCATCTTGCTCACCTTTGTATTTCTCAAACACATCATCCACTTCATTCAGCACATCTGTAAAGTACAGGACATAATAATTAATGGGTGTTTTAAATGTAAAAAATATTAATAAAACAACTTTTAATTCAGTTTTATTTACACAACAACAATCACCTCAAACAATAAGAGAGGAATCCCCCTATGAGCAAGCACTTGGCAACAGTGGGAAGGAAAAGCTCCCTTTAAAAACAACACAATCTTCAGCAGAATAAGACTCAGGAAGGATAGGTTTTTTTTTCCGTGTTTCAATTCCTTAATTGCAGCTGTATTTTGAATATAGACAGGAAATAGGGTCGGGCGATATGGCCTAAAATCCATATCACGTTATAATTTGAAGCATGTGTGGTAACGATATACAGGGAGTGCAGAATTATTAGGCAAATGAGTATTTTGTCCACATCATCCTCTTCATGCATGTTGTCTTACTCCAAGCTGTATAGGCTCGAAAGCCTACTACCAATCAAGCATATTAGGTGATGCGCATCTCTGTAATGAGAAGGGGTGTGGTCTAATGACATCAACACCCTATATCAGGTGTGCATAATTATTAGGCAACGTCCTTTCCTTTGGCAAAATGGGTCAAAAGAAGGACTTGACGGGCTCAGAAAAGTCAAAAATAGTGAGATATCTTGCAGAGGGATGCAGCAGTCTCAAAATTGCAAAGCTTCTGAAGTGTGATCAGCGAACAATCAAGCGTTTCATTCAAAATAGTCAACAGAGTCGCAAGAAGCTTGTGGAAAAACCAAGGCGCAAAATAACTGCCCATGAACTGAGAAAAGTCAAGCGTGCAGCTGCCAAGATGCCACTTGCCACCACTGGAGTGCCCAAAAGCACAAGGTGTGCAATACTCAGAGACATGGCCAAGGTAAGAAAGGCTGAAAGACGACCACCACTGAACAAGACACACAAGCTGAAACGTCAAGACTGGGCCAAGAAATATCTCAAGACTGGTTTTTCTAAGGTTTTATGGACTGATGAAATGAGAGTGAGTCTTGATGGGCCAGATGGATGGGCCCGTGGCTGGATTGGTAAAGGGCAGAGAGCTCCAGTCCGACTCAGACGCCAGCAAGGTGGAGGTGGAGTACTGGTTTGGGCTGGTATCATCAAAGATGAGCTTGTGGGGCCTTTTCGGGTTGAGGATGGAGTCAAGCTCAACTCCCAGTCCTACTGCCAGTTCCTGGAAGACACCTTCTTCAAGCAGTGGTACAGGAAGAAGTCTGCATCCTTCAAGAAAAACATGATTTTCATGCAGGACAATGCTCCATCACACGCGTCCAAGTACTCCACAGCGTGGCTGGCAAGAAAGGGTATAAAAGAAGAAAAACTAATGACATGGCCACCTTGTTCACCTGATCTGAACCCCATTGAGAACCTGTGGTCCATCATCAAATGTGAGATTTACAAGGCGGGAAAACAATACACCTCTCTGAACAGATTTATATTGCTTTCACTGGTAAAAATAAATAATTGAAATGGGTATATATTTGTTTTTTGTTAAGTTGCCTAATAATTATGCACAGTAATTGTCACCTGCACACACAGATATCCCCCTAAAATAGCTAAAACTAAAAACAAACTAAAAACTACTTCCAAAAACATTCAGCTTTGATATTAATGAGTTTTTTGGGTTCATTGAGAACATGGTTGTTGTTCAATAATAACATTATTCCTCAAAAATACAACTTGCCTAATAATTCTGCACTCCCTGTATATCGTGATATATTCTTTTCTTCTGTATAACATATTTTCCACACTATAAGGCACACTTAAAATCCTTTAATTTTCTCAAAAGTCGAGAGTGTGCCTTATGTATGAATTCTGGTTATGCTTACTGACCTCGAATCTATTTTGGCGTGCAGAAATCTGTTAAAATGTTTTAGCACAACTTTGGTAAGCTGCACTGCTTGATTGATTGTCAGAGCATTACGGCTGCCGTAGTGAGGAGCTTCGCGGAGTAATCTGGGTCCAAAACTCTTTCTGCTTCAGGTCCCAAAGTCAAACGAACACTTCATCTTTAATAAAATCATCAGTGTTGCTGCTTTACCAGGTGTAACAATTAAGTTTAACATCCATGAAAAACACTATTTATTAAATTTAACGGAGTTAGAAATTAACAGGAAGATAGCTCGCTGGTTTCCACCTAAACATGACATACCATGTTCTGACTGAGATTTTTGAAACTAATTCAAACGTACAGCTCTGCTACCACTTCCAATATAAATGAAGACAGAAAACTAAACAGCAGTGGCGTTTGCAGGGTTACTGAAGTTGGACTACCTGGTATATTATGCTGTGCTACGTGATTGCTAGCGACACAGCTATGTTAGCATAACATTAGCACAGTGAAGCTGGAGGATGAACGCCAACTTTTTTTCCACTCAATAAAAGTTAACGTGAGGGATTCTGGTGGTTAGGGACAAACCACCCTAATCACCAGTTGAAAGCATTTGGTCGATGCTTTCAAACAGGCACAGCTTGATGACATCATCATCATGCGCTATCGCGGTAGAGCGTCAAAATCTCTATCGTTGGCCAAATTTATATCGTTTATATCGCCCACCCCTAAGGGGAAGGTTTGTGGTAATGGTTAAATATGTTTTTAAAGGTCAAGTGGATCAAATGCTCTTTGAACAATGGACAATGTATTTATGAGTTTTTAGTGGTCAATGTACGTCATTATTGGGAATTCAGTAAATAAAATCACTTGCCCAAAGACAAAAACAACAAGGCTCCCTCAACATCAAAGCTAACATGGCTCGATATCACAGCATCCAAAGAAGTGGACGTATATTAGACAATGACACTGAAATAATGTCAGTGGTCACTGTTTGAGTAACCCTAAAAACAAAATAGTTTTACAAAATTCCATCTGGCACTTAAACATTACATGACAAAAGTAATCCAAGTAGCTGAAGTGGGTTTGTGGTTTAAACTATATCGGCTCCAACTTTAAGGAACGTATGCAAAGCGAGCAACAACATTTGACTTGTCTCAGGGACAGCTTCAGTAATGACAGGCAACCAAGTGAACGGCGTCCAAGTAAACTAATATTACCTGTTTGGCAATACAGCAGAAGCACGTGATGTTGGTAACTGACACACAGGGATGGGAAACCTACAAATAGGTTACCAGGACATCGGGATTTTGGAAATGCACACAGGTGACTAACTGCCAGCTAGCTGGCTTTATACGCAGACCGCACTTTAAGGACACCCAGCATAAAATTACTGCAAAATCACCTTCCAGCACCAGGCTCTTCTTTACTTAAAGTGAAACTGGAGTTGGACCTAAACAGCAGGAGCATGGGCGAGGGCTGAATCCCAGTGTGGTCCCGCCTACAGGAAATGACGACAGTCAGTTGCTGCGAGAGGGATAGCTCGAGTAGCAGCTGTCCTGCAGCTCTGCAGTTCACACTTAATAGAGCGGAGCGGCGCGCGGAGAATGTGCATTAGCAGCCCATAAACACTGAATATTGCTGAATATAAAAATGAAATAATCATTCGCGCTCAGCCCGAAGTGTCAGGGACTTGCTGCTTATTCTGTGTCAACACGAGGCAACAAAGCAAAGGCTTTCCGGTACCGAAGGCTTTTGTTAACGCCTGCTCCAGGCCTCCATCAAGGACTTCATAACCAAACACACCTCACTGACAAGGCGAAAATGAGCTAAAGCGACTCTTTGTTGGGGAGAACCTGATCAGCTCATATCTATTAAAGCGATGCAAGCTGCTTGCGACGTTAACCTCGGCCGTCAAACAGGCTTCACAAATAGATGACCGCACTTATTGATCTCCTGCACGTCTTTATTCTAAGATTTCACTTCAGCATCTAGTGACACAAACAGACTTCGTTAAAAGCGGAGAAATCCTCAAGTTTAGGCGTAGTTTCCACACGCAAAGAGTACTCAGCGAAAACACCGTGCGGGGACACACACTGCTCTTGTTCAAAAGTTGATTTTATACAGATAAGGTCCTAGTTTTTGGAATATGTTAGGCCGATTTTGCCGCGGGACACCACACTCCTTTTATTAAAACAATGCTCGTGTATCACGTCATACTGTACATGTTTTCCGATATCAAGTGTAATCATTCTGCCCTGCAGTTTGGTGCAGAGGGAGTATGTCAGAGCTATGCTAGCTGACGGATGTCCACCTCATTTTTTAAAACACTTTGCGCGTCAGTACGAGTATCCACATCTCAGTTCCGGGAAGTAAGAACGATCACGGACATGAAGCTTTCTGCAAAATGGGAACCCGGGGCTCGTGCGTTCTCCACCATTTCAGCACAGCACGCGACACTGCCCTTAAAGCCTTACAAAGCGATTCGCGCGTGGGACAAGGAAATAGGAAAGCACAGTACCTTGATACTTTGCATCAATTTCTCGAAGCAGAGAAACATTTCTTTGTATGTCCAGGGGCAGCGACTCCACACATTCCAGATAATCCTCCACATAGTTGACCAGTTGTTGCGACTTGTCGGCATTTGGGAAATGGTGGCCTAACATCGTCTCTAAGATGCATAGAGGCAAAAAGTGCTGTGAAAAAAACAGGGAAATATATTGCTAAAACCAAATGCTTGGCGACTTTACAGCTTCTAAGGCAGTTCACTTCAAACAACACTAAAGCCACTGCGCATGCGGGAGTATTTTCCCTTTATGGTTTTGTAACGCTTCTCTCGTTTATCGCCGCTGAAGGCGTGTCCGTTTGGGGTTGCAGTATTGGGATTGGTTTAGAGTGACCTCATTATCATAATATTTTCCCGGGAAATGTAGCAGTAGTTCAGGCAGAGCCCAAATTTGACCTAATGTTTCAGTTAAAGGTTTAGTTCACCATCTGTGTCCGAATGTGACGCTAATACAGACAAGTGTGTTTTGACGGAATTTCAAATACACTAGTGTTAAAAAAAAAAACAATATCATGAAAGCTTTTTTTTCATAATTTAAAAAGGTTAATTTTCTTATTTTAAATATAGGTTTCAAGGCTATTTTGTTTTATTTTCATTACCATGGCTTTTAGTTCATTCAAATGTGAAAAATCTCAAAATATTAGATTACATTTTGAGTTGGAATGTTTGCCATAAAGCCACAAAATAATGTATGTTTGAGAGGACTTCCCATAGTCTTTTTCTCCAAGTGATCTTTCTACTTCATCCAAACCATTTTTTCGACCCCATTTCTACAAGAACACCTCAAAAAAGTCGTACCATTAATTAATGTGTCAATCTTAAATATGACCAACCTATCTCAATTAATCGGCTATGCACCACAGGCTTTCAGTCTAGCAGTAGTTAAACCATCATGTATCATATCTATCTAATAGACTCCAATTTGTTCATGTAAATGGAGAGTCCTCTTCACACACTAAGGTCAATTATGGTGTTTCACAGGGTTCAGATGAATCAGTTCTGTTTACATTTTACATGCTTCCCTTAAGCAGTATCATCAGAAGGCATAGCATACATTTTTACTGCTATGCAGATGACACACTATCTATCCGTGAAGCCAGATAACACAGCAATTAGTTAAACTGCAGGAATGTCTTAGAGACATAAAGACCTGGATGGCCGCTAACTTTCTGCTTCTAAATTCAAATAAAACTACTTGTTGCTAAAATTCTTAGAAATATGGTATCTAACCAGATACTTCCTCCGGATGGCATTACCTTGGCCTCCAGTAGTGCTGTGAGGAATCTTCGAGTCATTTTTGACCAGGGCATGTCCTTCAATGCACATATTAAACAAATATGTAGCGCAGCATACAAATATCCTGTCTCAGAGTGACGCTGAAAAACAAGTTCATGCATTTATTCCTTCCAGGCTGGACTACTGTAATTCATTATTATCAGAAAGTCCTAAAAACTCCCTGAAAAGCCTTCAGTTAATCCAAAATGTACTGACAGGGACGAGAAAAGAGAGCAGATTTCTCCTGTATTGGCTTCATTGGCTCTCTGTGAAATTCAGAATTGAATTCAAAATCCCGCTCCTCCTTCCCAGCATCCCCAATCATGTCTGTCTATGTCAAGCTCTGTCTGTCTCTGCATCCATACCTGAGTTGCTATAATCAGCTTTTATTTAGTTTCCTGTTTTGTTTTGTATTTCTTCTTATGTCAAGTTTACTTCTCAGCTCATTAAAGTGCTCGCCTTTAGTTAAACCTCCTTTTCCCTCTGCATGTGCAATTTTGGGTCCTACTTCATCTCACCCTGACAAAAACTTTTACATTTACGTGAAAAGGGAAAGACCATCTCTGAATCAAGGAGGGGGCCTAAGGGTTATCATCTTACCATCTTATAATGCTGTGATTGCAGCCATTCCCCAACTCTCTGTGAATGGGACTCATGGCCACCGATCAATGGTCAATCAATGATCATTGGTGATTAGTGTTTCACCACTGATCATGACAATTTACATATTAATGATCAAGAAACTGCCCTCACAGCCTTTTGCTTTGCTAGTGCTTGTAGTTTCAGTCATTATGCAAATATACTCTTTATAAAGTTGGGGAAACCTGCAGTCAGCTGAGACTGAATGAGTTATAAAATGTTTCTCCCACTGAAAACACTTTTTCCAGATAAACAGAATCACCTTTTTGGGATTTCCTTACGTGGATGATTGAGCATGCATCAAGACAAATCTTTAAATTGTGTCCTTGGATCTTCAGGAAGCGTTCTAACCAGCTCATAAAATAGAAAATCTGTTCTGATAAATTGCCAAGACTAAAACCATTAAAAGTCTTAAAAAAAAAGATTACTAAAATATATTGTGGAAATCTATCATGCCATTCTCTTCAAGGCTGATGATATAACAAAAAGGGGGAAGAGTGCTGCATTAGAATAACTGATAAAAGATTTTGTTAGCCTCAAAGAGGAAGGAGTTTATATTCCATCGTTAGGTACTGTGGTACTGTTTTAAAGTTAAATACCCAGATGTACTAAAAATGTGAAGTATGTTTTTTGTTTAAAGGGTTTTCTTCTCTAACATGTTCTTTGGCATCTCATCATATTACTACCTGTTGCCAGTGAATCTAGTTAAAATGTTCCTCCTGTTTTTTTAGACGTGTTGCTCAAATTCAAAAGGAGTTAATATTTTGAATTGTCTCTCAGCCTGGTTCTGCTGCGGTTACTTCCTGTTAAAAGGGAGATTTTTCTTCCCATTGTCACCAAGGGTCATCTAATTGTTGGGTTTTCACTGCATTATTTTAGGGCCTTTATCTTAAAATATAAAGTGCATTTAAGCAACTTTTGTTTTATATAAATAAAATTAAATTGAATTCACAATTTTCACAGCATCCCAAGTTTTTTGCAATTGGGTTCAATTTCAATTTTTGTTTATTCAGTTTTATTAATATAGCATCAAAACACCACAACAGAGGCTTTTGGGTAAAGACCCTGCAATAATAAGGGTTGTATATGAAACACTGAGCGTTGAAAACAGTTGTCTTTAAAACCGTCTGGCCATCACCCATCGAGGCTATCTTTGTAGTGAACATTGTACGCTCACCACAGGTCTAAAAGTGCAAACAACTGCGGGTCATAAAGAAACTAACATGAGGCCTATCTCACATCTATTGTTTAAAAAATGGCCACAAGAAAGTCTTGATCCGTTAAAAAGGTACCAATGATGTAGTAGCTGTGATTACTAACATACATGAATTAAATCTGGAGAAAATCAGGATTTCTTTAAAAATCAGAAAACACAACAGGGTACCCCTTGTTAATTGCAGCCTTCTCTGCTGAGGGAGGAGCACCAACTCATCATAAGGTGGCACTGGTGAACACATATACGTTTTGTCAAAGGTTACTTGAATGTCTGTGTCTTTCAAAATATTGCAAATATAATCTTTTATTTTGTATGGCAGTCATTTTTAATAACAACACGGCAGGCACAGTTTTGGGCAGATTATGTTTGTCCAGTTTTTAAATTAAAGAGAAAAGAAAAATCTATCAGTATGCAAATGTTCCTACTTTTATCATTTCAATGACTTTTCCCTAATCTTCTGCACTAGCAAGAGTATTGCAGTCTGACATTCATGCGTGTGTGTCCTGCCTTGGGGATTAACACGCCTCTACTTCCTACAATGCAGCTGGTTTGTTTGATTTTTTGTTGGATTTTTATTGTCTAGAAAATGTATGTTTGATGATGCACAGAACATGCAGAACTTATAGTTAAGCCATGCCAGCTTATACTTGAGTTATTTCACTATCTTAACCTCAGTGAGGTTTTTGTGCAGTTACCTGTAACTTCACTGATTGTAAATGTAAAAAGAAAAACTAACATGTTTGGGTGCATTCAATGCAATCCTGAAGCGTCACGAGGATGACTGGCAGTGTCACCTGCTTGTGTGTTTCTGGGAACCACCTTATTTCCTGTTTTCGTGTCACATGACATGTTCTGTCTATTTATGCTAACAGTCAGAAAGTTAACCATTTATATTTACACTAAGTGCACCTTTCACTCTGTAGGACACAGTATTTATACTTATATTCTTTTAAAGCCATGTTTGTGTTAAGTATATGTGCCGTAGCATGTCATTATTTGTGTTTGTTCTCTCTGTTTTTGACCTGGAGTGTGTATTGAACTTTGATTATATAGTTAATACTAGAACCTTCTGTACCATCACTGCTCATAACTACTGCACTGTCATTAGATTTAAGTTATGTTAGCTTAATTATGGCAACCTTAATTCTTACTGCTTTGTATTAATAATCCGTCAGTATCATAACAACACTTTTTTTTTTTTACCACTAATATAAAGTCCTATCGCTATAGCTACTGCTATTACTAAGGCTAAAATACTTGCAGTTATGCTGTTTATAGTATTAGTTTCTACTAGCAGTAATAATAATTGTACTAGCCTACAACCTGCATGTTGACTTGCAGCATTACCCTCCTACTAACGTGCCCGTTGTAACTACTGATAATGACGCTCCGATCAGATCAAAGCGAACTGCTAGCAGCCGTTTAAGAGAGTGTTTGTGAGTGTCAGACAGAAATCTGGAGTTTTGTTTTACTCATCGACCTTTCTGTTAGCGCTGAGACTGTGGGTTCCCTCCTGCTAGCAGTCTTGTTGGTTTCGTTTCCTTGCTGTTGCTCATTTCTGAAGTTTTAAATCTTCGTAATTATTCTGTCTGTTGATGCTTTCAAAATAAAATTCATACTTCACGTTTCCTTGCAGAACAAGTCAAATCCCCGTTCCTGGCTGTGGTAAAATGCAGCTATATTGGTTGGCTGCTGCCTCTAAACATATCATTATTAATACTGTGTGTTGCTCATAAAAATTTTATATTCATGAGTTACTGTTACTTTTGCATATGGTGGTTGTTGCTGTGGTTTCCCTGTGTTTTTTTTTTTTTTTTTTTTTTGGGGGGGGGGGGGGTGTTAGCAGGCGATGAAGCAGATTTTCAGTGTCTTCTCGCTTTCTCTCTCTCTCTCTCTCTCTCTCTCTCTCTCTCTCTCTCTCTCTTCTTCACAAAATTTCTGTCAGTTCTGACTGTAATAACCGACAATAAAAAAAAAAATCCTAATAAAAATCCAGTAGACTATAACTATCAAGTGGACCAGTATAGCTAAAAGCCGTAACGGTCCACTTGGGAAATTAAATTTGTTCTTGGCCTTCAGGAGAGGCCAAAAAAATTAACTAATTTCTCTGTCTACCTCTTCTTAAACTTAAATTCATCTACAATATTAATTCCACGCATGATCACACTCTAAAACTTACATTTTAAACAAAACACATTTCATTATATAGAACGGAATACTATTTAATAATTTATCAAAACATCAATTTGAAGTGGGAAGCATAGTGATACTTTGCACATTTTAAACGTAACTTTAAAGTAAAGTGCCTGTAGAAAAAAACTATTATTATTTGTATACTACTAGAATGGATTTTGTAATTCCTTAATTTCACGTTGTTTACGAGGCTGGTTCTGTTGGTGGTCTCGTCCTAAAAAAAAAAAATAAGAAGAAAGTCCTTCCTCACCACCGTCGCTCAAGGACTGTCTAATTGTTGGGGTTTGCACTATAGTACTGCAAGGGCAGCTTGCCCTATTTCGAAAAAAAAAATTACTGAATGAGAAGCTGTTACTCAGAATAGTACATTTTCAGCGCTGACTGCGGATACGGATGCTTTTATTTTTTTAAGCATGGACTTCCTGCTGCTTGAAAAGTGAGGTATTTATAGGTGGAGGCGCGACGGCATCGCTCCAAAGCTCCTGGTTCCCCACTGCTCTGCGCTTGCCATCATGCTGAGGACTGCTGTTTTCGTCTTTATCGCGTGCTGTGCGCTTTCAGGTAAGACCCCTAAACAATACTAATATTAAAATAAACGAGATCCATATATGAAAAAGAAAGGCGTAACTCACGTCAGATCTCGCTGTTAGTTTTGTGCTTAAGTGCCACAGTAAGTGTTTAGAGTCTACAAAGATACTGTGTTATATAATATATAAACAAAAAGGCTCGAAATGGGGCTTTGTCTGTGTGTGCTTACCCACGGACGTTGTCACGAAATACAATGTATGTGAAACTCTACTTCACAGGGACTTCCTAGATTGTGGGCGAGACAGAAATTTGTCTTTCGATATTGTTGCAAGACCGAGTCACATGTCTGCTGACAGATGACAGCTGTTGTTTTTAGAACATGATTTCCGCAACCGAATACAAACCTTAAACCTACCTTAATGTTTATAACTTCACTATTCGTATTTTGTTGATTAATTGATCAGTCAAGAAAATCGATTGCTTGATTTGTAATAAAATTATTTTGTTTAATGTGCAGAGACCGTTTATACTGATATCTTGTCAATTTATTTATAAGCACATTTAAAAACAACTCAGGTTGACCAAAGTGATATACAGACTAATAATAGAGAGCAGAAAGGGAAAAGACATACACACACATTTCCATCATAGAAGCTTTGAGTAATCCCGCTGTACTCTACTCAAACTACTGTTTGATCCCATCAAACAGTAGTTTGAGCAGCTGGTAATGAAAGCACATTGGACCTTCATTTCATTTAATATCATTAAATGTAATGATAAAACTACCGTGTGAATAAATACATAGCCAGAACTTATTTAAGCAAAAATGTAAGCAATAAGAAAGTTTGTGTTTTCTTAGCGAAGCCCAAAGTAACTAAAAGTCAGCTAATACAGCAACAGTAAAGTAAGAGTTCATTTAGTCTGGAATTAGTATGAATGCTGAAAAGGATTCTTTGTTTCTTTGTCCCACAAGCGCTGTCATTGGCTGGAGACACAAACAAATCCAAACCTTCAGCAACTGTCGCCCCTGCAAGTCAATTTGACAGTTCAAACACCACCAAGCATCCAAAACCCACCACCAAGCATCCAACCACCACCACCAAGCATCCAACCACCACCACCAAGCATCCAAAACCCACCACCAAGCATCCAAACACCACCACCAAGCATCCAACCACCACCACCAAGCATCCAACCACCACCACCAAGCATCCAAAACCCACCACCAAGCATCCAAACACCACCACCAAGCATCCAACCACCACCACCAAGCATCCAACCACCACCACCACCAAGGCTCCAACCACCACCACCACCAAGGCTCCAACCACCACCACCACCAAGGCTCCAACCACCACCACCAAGGCTCCAACCACCACTACCACGGCTTCACCAACGCCCACACCTAGACCCTCCGCTGGCTTGACCGTAGGATACTACAATATCACAAAAAATAAAAGTGAGACCTGCCTGAGGGCTCAGATGGCGCTGCAGATCCGAAAAGTATCAACAAATGTAGGTTTCTTAATATCAACTGTCTAGCTTTTTTGTTTTCTTTTTGTTTGTTTTTTGTTTTGTGGCATGTAAATTAGTCTTAACATAGCATATAGATATTCTATTAGCAATACATCCTAATGAGTCCAGCACGAGGATGTGACTCAGCTTTCAGTGATTCAGTTGTCAGCAGTCTTCAGGAAGAGAGAATTTGCTATCATGCAAGTTTAATTTCCTCATTTTGTTACTGTAAATGGTTAAATATTGCCAGTGTTTGTGTAACAAGACAATCGGGTAACTTACATGACCCATGAACTAGAGTTTCTTTAAAGAAAGTCTGCTGCTGCCTTGTTATCTTAAACGAATTGTCTTGTGTGTGAATGTGTGTGTGAATGGGTGGATGACTGGTTGTGTAAAGCGCTTTGGGGTCCTTAGGGACTAGTAAAGCGCTATATAAATACAGGCCATTTACCATTTGTTCTTCTCTGTTTATTCCCAGGCAATCTTCATTGTTCAGCCACATCTAACCAGTACTAGTGGAAGTTGCAATGAAAACAGCGCCAACCTTAAGATTTCCTTTAAAGAGGGCTTCATTAACTTCAGCTTCACCAAGGTACTTGGTGAACTCTTTTCCCAAAGCCTGTGACATATACAGCATTATAAGATCAAAATGAGGTGGTTAAAGAGGTGCTGAGGTCAGCCAATCATTCATCTTAACCTGAAATGACCACAGTTACCCTATCCTGCACATTTATGACAAGAACGTCAATTCAACCTCTGACGTCCAAGTCATGACAACCCTAACTTTGCAATCTTAGGATAAGATAAACAGATAGACACCTTATTGGTCTCAACCATGGGCAATCAGAATGTGTAATTTCTGTTTTTATTAAACTGAGCTCTAAGTTTCAGGAAACAAAGTAAATAATCACTCTAACGTCAAACAATCACATTTCCAAAAAAAAGTCTGTTCCACATTTTTCCAAGATGTAGGATTAGGGTTAGCACTTCAGAGTGTTAACAGTTTCCTTGACGAGTAAATCTATGTAAGCTGGAAATACTAGTCAAGCGAAATAAATTGCAGAAGTGTTAAAAGAGAAGTAGCCCATAGGGAAACTACATCAGGCGGCTTCGCCCTACTGCATCCATGTGATTCATTCTGTGGTTTTGTAAGTGATAGTCTATCTGAACACTTAAAGTGTTTATGTCAAATAAAATATACAGCTGAGGTGTAATTATACCACCAACTGCAGCCTGGTTGTCCTTATGTCATATTTATTATGCACAAAAATTAATCGATTTGAATTTATTATCCCAGAGAGTTGGTTCTGTTCACTTGAACATTGTGTTTCCAGCGAGAGAAATGTTTCAAGATATTTCGCACTCATCCAAGTGACTTCCCCTGTCTCTTTGATTGTGCTTCCACAATTCCCATACAGTGTGGGCACACGAAAGAATGAACTGTCTGGGATTTCCTTTGTTGGAGGATTGAGCGTGCATCAGTTATCATTTTCAAAGATGCAATATGGATTCATAGCCAGAAAAAAATAAAGATAGAAGGAAACATTTGTAATTAGTTTGCCTCCAATATAAATGTTAGCTTAGTAGAAGTGCATGCTGCTCCTGGTGGCAACTTTACTGTAAGCATAAAAAGATCCAACAGCTTTTAATAAAAGCCCCACTTGTGAACTGGTCTCAATAATATCACAATAAAGAAAGACACACTGCTGAAAATCAGCTTTCAGTTTTCAGAGTCAAAGCTGACCAAAGCTTCTGGGACTCTGGGTTACTTTCATTTTCTTTCTTTTTTTTAAAGTGAGGGTTTTTTTTTTTAATTCTGTAGTCTGTTCTGTAATGGAGTATCTACTGCGGTAGTAATATAATATACTTTAATATAGTGCTATCATATTAAATATTAGATTGTAGTGGTTAGCCTGGCTAACCAGATTTTAAATAGAAAAGCTCAGACACGACAGCCAGGAATAGTAGATTGCTTTGTTATGTAGCTGGTCTCAAGCATGTGTCCAGGGTTAAGAGGAAAACAGTAATACGTTGTCAAACTGGTCGGATGAGCTGTTTCCTGTTTCACACTTCAAATTCAAATGCTAGCAGCATGTGTACTTGCTGAAACCTGTTTATCTGTTGTAAATGAGCACAGAAACTCTCTGACCCAGAAAAATGTTCAGTGGATTCAGTAAAACGAAAACCAAAATGTCACATTTGGACACAGTGTTACATTGTAAAAGGTTCCCTGTTTGTTATAATTCCTCAGAGTGTTCCTAATAACACCGTCTACGTTGATGCCGTGTCTTTCAGCTTGAACTACCCTTTAACCACAAACGGTAAGTCAATGTTTATTTCGTAACATTTTCACTGATGAGAGTTTGGACTCACTGGATGTCCCCTGATACTTTAGCTACAGGTAAGTGTTGCACATGGATGGTAAACACAGAAAAAACACAAGCTGCTGTTTCCTTGTTTGTGTGCCTGCTCAACAATATACAGACAAGACCTGTGGAGTTACTGTTAAGCATGTCATGCTACTACTTTCAGTGTAATATTGTTTAACTCGATTGTCGCGATACTTGATTATCGGTCTGTAAAAATTGTCTTTCTATTTCACACTTGCAGGTACAACTTACAATGCCAACAACAAGTCAGTCCATCTGTTCCCTGCACAGATTGGACACTCCTACTCCTGCAGCGCTGATTCTATTTACATGGGCAACGACCTGTCCCTGGATGTAAATTCTGACAGAACGCAAGCCTTCAATCTGACCAAGAACAACTTTGGCGATCGTAAGTGTCCCTGTGAAGAACAACTAATCATTAAACCATCCTCAGTCTTAAAAACATTGTTAGAGCCAGTATTGGGATTGCTGTAGCTCAGGAGGTACAGCTGCTTAGCTACTAAACAGGAGGTTGGTGGTTTGATCCCTGGCTGCTCCAGTCTGCATCCTTGGGCAAGATGCTAACCCCAAGTTGCTTTCTATACATTGGAATGTGTGTATGTTAGATAGTAAGCACTTATGTATAAAAAGCATAGAAAGTGCTAGTGTGAATGAAGCAAGTTGTATAAAGTTCTCTGATAGAGTAGAAAAGCGCTATATAAGAACCAGTACATTTACAATAATGGAAGCAGGAAATGTCCATCGAGCTAGGTTTGGAAGTACTCTAGTCTAAATGTTTTCCATTCCAAGTCAAAAAGTTGTAGTCTCTTATTCTCAGGTTTGGAATGACTTTATTTCTTACAGCAATGCGTAACTTTCAGACTTAAAACACTTTATCTTTCATGGGGATTTAAACTTTACACATCCTATTTGAATAATATTCTCCAAACAATATTTTAGCAAATGATGTAATATGATCAGCATACAAAAATGTGTATAAAGTTAAAAACCAAGGTCCTGAAGCCAAAGCAAGGAAGCAGTGATTATTCATTGCTGCATCAGTAATAGTCCTTAAAAACATGTAATGCACAACACACGCGGTTGAAATTTAAAAAATCGGATACTTCCTCGTGAGTGGCTTTTCATCATTAGAGTTTCCAACAGTGGAAACTAAAGCAGCTGCGTGACAGCTTGACAGTCGACTGCTCTGGAATGCAGCTCAGGAAGAACAGGTTTAACTACAGTCCTAAGCAGATTTCATAGAATAGTTACGTTTCATGGAACGCATTCATGCTCCATTATCTTTGTCAGTTGTTGGATTGAAGAATAAAATTTAGCCTGAACAGACAGTTTGACTGAACTCTGTTACACACATCCACAATCTTCCAAAAGTGACATTTGACATTTTATCAGTTCTTAGAAAACTGGTCACTTAAAAAAGTGATATGTTGTTTAAATGGGAGTGTGTGTGTGTGTGTGTGTGTGTGTGTTTTCCAGGTGACTACTGTCCTGCGGACCAGCGTAGTTACAAGATTGCCATTGGAGTGGGAGTGGCACTGCTGGTGCTCATCGTGGTGGTGGTAGTGGCCTATCTGGTGAGCCGCAAGAGGAGGACCGATGGCTACCAATCCCTGTGAGGGGGATTGGCCAGAAAGGGATAAGCAGTCACTAAGACCTTCTTAAGTGGATGATTACTGAAACCTGTCATTTCTGTCTTTGTCTCCTAATTTAACTGGTTGATGGTTAGTTACAGTTTTCATTCAGAGGTATGTGCTACTTTAAACAGCTTGATTGTACAATTTGAGAATATAAAGTTTTTTAAATTTAGTTTTAAACGAGTTAAATGTAGATCAGTTTGAATAACAAAAGCATACTGGTTTTCATTTTATTGTCACAGCCACACACTCTACACTCCATACAGTCAGGTTTTGAAACGCCAGTATGACAAGTCGAGCACTTACTTTGTCATTTAATGCCAGTTGCTAGGATGTTTATTTGTGTCACTATGGTACATAAGCAGTGTTTGGATCACAGAGTTGTATTGTTCATTATTGACAACAGCGGCCCCCCGTTATGAGTCATAATCCAACTGTTGCTATCACTTAACTCAAGAGTTGTGAGGTAAAAGTCATTTTTAATCATCTTTTCTTTTAAAATTAGAAGCAGCCTATTTTTAAAAGCATTACTGATTTTTTTTTTAACTGTTACAGGATGTTGTATTAAATGTTTGTTTTTTTTAATCGCATCTTGTATGCTCTTAATTTTTTTTCATAAAAAGGGAGGTGATGGTATACTGTGTTTGGATCATTAGCTATCATCAGCTGAAGGGATCATCAGTTATTGCACTGATCATTGTCTCAGCCTACTTTCTTTGCCTTTGTCAAACTGTAGTGGAATGGAGCCTCCATGTTGGTCATTAATGACTTTAGTCTAATCCTGATAAGATTTTTAATGGCTCATGCACGTTTTATTTGGTGTTTATGCCGAATAAACAACAATGACACAAGGGAACCACTAATTGGCAGTAGGGAACTATGCAGTTTAAACAACAGTAACTTAAAGTAAGCTGTTCATTTGCATTTTGGGTTCATTTGTGTTTCTAATTTGGATGTCAGATAAAGAACAAATGTATGGTTTATTGCAGCTTATTCTGAAGTGGCCAGTAAGAGTAGAGAAATATGTAAATGACACTCCATTTAAATTTTAGAGCGTATAAATGTTGAACAGCAGATTGTTTTGTTTAAAATTCCTGTAACACAGAGAAGTGAGAGGACATCTGAACCCACTCAATCTATGTATGTTTGAAGTTTTTTAAAAAGGAAGAAAGCAATAGGAATGTCAGTGCTATTACATTTAACTTTTGAAATGCACAAGCTAAATTTCTCTGTAGGTTTGAAGCGGGGAAGTAAAAAGCTCAGAGAGATGTCTCAAGAATTGAACAAATGCAACCAAAACCTTCTGCGTGCCACCGTAACACCATACTGTACCAACAAAGGAGTTTCTCTCCTGGTGTCAAATGTATTCGTGTGAACCAACTCTTCAGTAATACTTTAAATGATTATTCGTGTGCTTTTGTTGATGTAATAAAAAAGGGATGTTGTGATGTTATAACTGTGTCAGTGACTGGCAGCTCCACTCTTACTGTCAGGGCAGGCAGAGGCTGTGAAATGAAGACATCAGCAGAAAAGTTAGACTTTACTGTTGTGCACAGCATGTGAGCACTTTGTACCTTGTTTTTACGCCCTTTTCCAATAAAAATGATTATATTATTTCTAAATATGTGTCTGTGCTGATGGTATCACAAAACTGTAGAGGGCATAGGAGCCGTGGCAGTCGTGGAAGAACTGCATTCTCCACATACTTCTTTTTCCCCTCAAAAAAATATTTTCCTAATACTCTTTGTAGAAAAATCATATCTACAAAAGCCCCCCCCCCCCCCCCCCCCCAAAAAAAAAAAACCAACAACAAAAAGACAAAAAAAAAAAAACAACAACTTAGAGATTAGTGTTGGAAACAGCAGAGAGAAAGAGCATCGGAAAACCAAAAACAGAGTAGCTGAGATCATAATAAGCGAGAATGACAAACTTTAGCTTTCTTATGTTGTCTTTGTATTATTTTCGGTCAGGTAGTCAGGTATAACTAAAAAAAAAAAAAGCAAACATAGCAGCGCTAAATACGTGTCATGATCAAAACACTGTGGGAAAACTGCACTTGTACTCGGAGGACATCGTCATGGTCCGCCCCCAAGAGGATACAGCAGCTCGTGCCAAAAACCGATTGTCTGCCAAAAAGTGATTTCCAGTGTTTACATGTGTTTTTATTATATGTAATGTCTTTACTTATATTGGTAAATAGACTAAAGTGAACAGGGTTTACAAAGAGGTTATATGGTCATCTTATCAGCTTGTTTGCTCACTGTACATTTTATACATAGCTCTGTGCAATTTTTCCATACATATTTCTGTACATTGTTACATGTATATACGAACTTCAGTTGCTTATGTATATAGGAACACTTTGTGTCTCCCTTTTATATTCTATATTCTCCTTGCTATAAGAGCTGTGTAACACCCAAATTTCTCATCCGTGGGAAAATAAAGGTTTATTCTATTCTATACTGTGTAAAATGTGAAAATTACCTCTTTTTCAAGTATCTTCATGACTCTGTGTTATTATACCTACATTATAAGCAATCGAGTACTTTTTAGCAATTTAAAATATGTTTACAGAATTATTGTCATATTTGTTGTAATGTCTGCTGTCCTTAAAAAATGACATTTTTTAATGTCAACAAGATTTTTTTGATTTTTTTTTTACCGTATTCATAGAGGATATTTAAACTCTGCCAAAAAAAACCCCAAAAAACTGACTGCGGCTTCTAACTTGTAACAGGAATGTTGTTTGTGGCTCAAGGTGACTTGATATCATTCACGATGGATACATTTGACATATATTTCACATAAAAAAAAAAAATTACAACAGTTTAAAAACAGGAAATCCCTTTTTGCCACTACACCCCGATAGAGGATTGGGTGGGTCGAACTTCCCTACAAAATCCCGAGGTCAGCATATAAACGAGGGAAACTGGCGAGCTGTCTGGACGAAGTTACAGCGGATCTTGTGATCATGGCAGGTAAAATATCGATATAATAATTCAAATCTAAACGATGGTGTACAAGCGGTACACTAGAAAAAATATTATTGACATTATTATCGACATTTGTAGCTTAGTTGTTGTAACTGTAGCCTCTACACAAAAAACATCGTGAAACTAACTGATCAGCCGTCTTGTGATACAACACCCATCGTGTGCAAACACGGGTGTAACCATCATTTGTACAAATCCGCTTTTCTAGGTTTTTGTGGATTTTTGCTTCTAACCAGATGCAGTTTTCCGCGCTATCTTTTCAGCACCCTTCTGCTGATCATGTCAATGAGCTAAACAACCAAACAACTGTAATCTCCACATTTCGACTTTTTTCTCAAAGCAGATTTTTGGCTTTAATCGCGAATTTCGACTTTATTCTCAAGAGGAGCGATTTTATTTAATACTTAACAACCTTATTTCTCGGTGCTAAATTTACGATGTCCCCGCTTTGGTTTAAGGGGAAATGAGAGAGCAGCAGTGCGTCTGATAAAATCCAGATGTCGGTGTTGATACTGAGGCATGTTTGCAATCCAGCTGTTTCTGCTAAATCTGCACATAGACTGCGCGCCGACACACGCCTGCTGTTAGTGAGCAGAGAAACAACAAATACCCTCAGCACTGTTATTACGGTACAGCACAACCCCACGATGGAATCTGCCTTTTATTGTCACCCTCAGAGATTCTGGACTCTGAGTAAACACAGTTATAATGTTAATATAAACCCAAACTTACATGAATACCGCTATGATTTGCAGTGAAGTTTAGCAGCACAGTTTGGATACTGAGCTGAGTCAAAACTGTGCAGCAGTAACAGAGATCTTTTCACTGCTGCTTTCAGAAGAAGTACCAGCTGTGGAAGAAGCCATCAGCCCAGCTCAAAGTCCTCTGGTCACACTCACCTTCCAGAAACACATCCACAGGAAAGAGAAATACCTGGAAGCTGAACCCAAAGCTCTGGGGGTATTGTGTGTGTGTGTGTGTGTGTGTGTGTGTGTGTGTGTGTGTGCGTGTGTGAGTGCGTGCGTGCGTGCGTGCGTGCGTGTGTCTTCAACTTCAACTAGTTTATATATACACACTATATTGCCAAAAGTACTCACTCATCTGTCCAGATCATTAAATTCAACTGTTCTAGGTTTATTTTCTGACACCTTTTCCTGACTTTACTTCAGATCACTCAGATCAGCCTCAGTGTTTTCACGATGCTCAGCACCATTGTGTTTCTGAGTAACTGGGGTAATACGTACGCTGTTATACCTTTCTTCATCTCATCTCTCCTGGTAAGTTTGCAGACACTTCACACACAGCATTAGATGAGCAGAGAAACTATATAAGACAAGAAAACTTGCATTCTTCATAACTACTTGCATCCCAAGTCCAGCTAGAATAAAAGATGAAATGTTTTCAAATAGTGACATCTTTGCTGCAGGACAATCACTGATCTGCAAAATGACACCGGCACTTAACAACCTTGCTTTTTATATAAGAAGATAACTCAAAATATAGAGTTCTCTGTTTCAAAGGGATGTAGTAAATAAGTGTAGTACCCATCAGTGTAGACTCAGAGTGACTGCAACATGTTGGCAAGTTGTCTGTGTTATAAATTAGATTAATTATTTAATTACCTTCGCCAGTCTGTTTAATTGCAGTCATCCAACTACTACTAGCAAGCTAGATAGCTAAATACAAGAAAGTATGCTGAATGAAAATATTGAGTGCAAATTCTACTCTACTGGAGCACTTAAAGCATTTTATACAACATTTCCCATTCATACAAGCACTTCCTTTCATGCCTGAGCGCTTTCTAGCTAACAATCACACTGCACTGAATCCACTGAGGGCAACCTGTACATAGTATCATGCCCAAGGATGCTTTGGAACACAGACTGGAGTAGCCAGGGATCGAACTACCAGTTCATAGAAAAGTTGCACTACCTGTTAATTCTGTTAGTTGGTTAATTCCAGACTTGGGCCTAATGTCAGCCTTCTTGTGTGTGGTTTTGTTCTCTGTACAGGTGATAATAGCTGGGAGCTTAGCTGTAGCAGCAAAGAATCTTCATCTGCCGACAGTGAGTGTGCACACAAGCATGCACATACAACATAACAGCTTAAAAACAGCAACCACAGAGTACGGGAAGATATTTACCGTATCAGTTAATGCCACTGTTGAAGTCCCCTGCCACAGAAACAGAACAGCTCTCAGTCTCACTTCCTTTAAGAATCACTGAGTAAGGCTGAATGCAGCTGGTTGTTACACATGTCAAGTGACCTTGTCCCTGACATTTTACTGCCAGGACTGGCAGTGACCAGTACATGCAACAGCACATATGGCCAGGATGTAGAAGCAGTACTTCTCATAATACAGCAGACAGACACCAGCAGTCACCTTGTTAGCAACTAGCTGGAAACAAGTGGGAGGAGTGAAACTGACTTTTTATATCAGGATTGAAATTTAAAGTGGTTTTTTTTTATATCTTCTTACACAATGTATCCATGTCTCCAAGCAAATAATTGTATCAGCTGTTTTTCTCAGCTAAGGGCCTGCTTGGTGATGCAGATTGTGGCGTGTGTCGCTTCCATCGTCAATCTAGCCTGCACTCTGATTAAGGATAGCGCACCCTATTACTGCTGGCACTTTGACACGAGGGACTACGGTGAAATCTGCCATAAAATTGAGGTGAGTAACAAATGCCTTCTTTATAAGAATATTGTTATTATATTTAGTTGAACTACATTCATTTTATTTTCAAATTAGTGGAAGAAAGGGAAGTGTCAAACTAAGAACTATCTATTGTCTTCCATTATTCTAATGTGGGAAAATTCTTGAAAGAGTAGTTTTCAAACAGCTAACAGATCATCTGCAGCATAATGATTTATTTGAAGAGTTTCAGTCAGGTTTGAGAACTCATCAGTAAAGACGCTGGTGAAGGTTACAAATGATCTTCTTATGGCCTCTGACAGTGGACTCGTGTCTGTGCTTGTCCTGCTAGACCTCAGTGCAGCGTTCAATACTGTCGACCATAATATTTAATTACAGAGATTAGAGCAGTACATAGGAATTAGAGGTACTGCATTGCAGTGATTTAAATCATATCTATCAAATATACTCTAATTTGTTAGTGTAAATGGAGAGTCCTCTTCACACACTAAGGTTAATTATGGAGTTCCACAGGGTTCTGTACTAGGATCAGTTCTGTTTACATTATACATGCTTCCCTTTAGGCAATATTGTTCTGGGTATCGCTTACATTTTCACTGCAGATAATGCCCAGATTTATCTGTCAATCAAGCCAGATGACATAAATGGCATGGACAACCAAGTGTGGGCATGCAATAACTCGAGAATGAGACAGAGCAGAAGTTTAAAATTAACACTATGGGTGCGTCTACTACGAATCTCGGACAACTTTGATCCCAAAGTGATCATGATCACAGATTTTCAGAAGTTTTCTGAAAATCCCGTGAATGCGATAGTGTAGGATTTTTCAAAAAGATGGCTTGGTGCATCTAATGAGATAACTGGCAGCCACCAGTATTTTCTCTGTATTATTGTAAGGTCTCTATGGTAAAAATGGTAAATGGCCTGTATTTGTATAGCGCTTTACTAGTCCCTAAGGACCCCAAAGTGCTTTACATATCCAGTCATCCACCCATTCACACACACACACGCACATTCATACACACACATTCACACACTGGTGATGCCAAGCTACATTGTAGCCACAGCCACCCTGGGGCGCACTGACAGAGGCTATCTCACAATATAAAGCACCTTGGGGCAGCGGGCTTGTGATATGGTGCTATATAATTCAATATAGTTTTATTTATTTATATAAATATGGAAAAACTACAATTATAATAAATGTAAACAATATAAATGAAAATGAATTGAAATAGGTGGAATAGTAATGTGACGGCACTTCACAGTATGCTAAATGCACAATTTAATGAAGGAAGTTGAGCTGAAGAATGACATGAAAGATGTCCATATGTCATGTGTGTGTAT
The DNA here is from genome assembly GCF_965226115.1 of Aulonocara stuartgranti. NCBI lineage: Eukaryota > Metazoa > Chordata > Actinopteri > Cichliformes > Cichlidae > Aulonocara > Aulonocara stuartgranti. The sequence goes on along the minus strand of NC_138941.1, from coordinate 21,446,284 downwards.
TGTGTTCTATTTACAGAAAATCAATGCCCACTTTTGTGCTGGAGGTATGCTCATCCAGGCGACTCTGTTTGCCATCTCTGTTACTTTGGCTGCCTATTGCTGTAAGGTGGTCAACTGTTGTGGACCACCGGCTAAACTAGTGAGTAGATGCTCATGATCGCAATCGCAGTGCACTGTCACATTGTCATATTCATTAATGCCTACACACAGGCATTTGGACATGTGTGGAGCCAAACTATACTTACAGTTTTGAAATACCCTGTTTGTGTGTCTCCAACTACAGTTTTTTGCTGAGAATGTAGTGGCACAATCTTCAAATATTTGGTCAGTTTGTTGAGATAGAGCCTCTTTGCAAAAGTGCTCTGACGTTTTCAAAGACAGTTGTTCCTGCTGCCAGTTAACTTTGTTAACCGTTAACTGTTAGATTTGTGCTAACAATCTTTCAAAATACACAAACAAGGTATTTCAAAACTTTACTTACACTTGTGCCATTTGTGGTTTTCAATGCATTCTGGCATACCTGCCCCAAATCCACTTCATGGCAATCGATTATCTTGCCATGACTTTGATGGGTGAGGTTGAACGATAAAATTAATTCATGAACACAGCAGAAGGGTCAGGAGTGCCAATATGACTTAATTAAATAAGCCATTGAATTGTGTAATTAATTAATTACAATTGAAAACAACTAAATAAAAAATTATTAAATCTTTTACATGAAATTAATTGACATGATATGATTGATTAATTATTTATATATCTAATTAATGATTTATTTTCAATTATAATTATTTAACCATGGCACTTGAGGCCCTCCACAGTAAATTAATATTTTTTTGTTATCCCATTAAGAATAGGCCACACAATCATTGTTACTAACTTTAGACAGGGCTCATAGAGGTAATGATATTCAACCTTATTTTCTGTGCCTTTCAGCCAGTGATCACCGTACAAGCCCCTCCCGCCCAGGAGTGAAGATGGGACAGGCGCAAAAGACTGACGTACAGCCACAAAAATGCTCCAGTACAGTCTTGAGTTAAAACCAAATTAGTATTTTGAGAATAACAATCATGCGTAATATCAAAGTGGCACTTTACCCTCCATTATATATACACATATATATACACACATATATATATACACACACACATATATATATATATACACACACAAACATACACACACATCAAACAGAAAACAGGGGGACTTCCAGGCCAAGGAACAAGGCACATTAGCCAAATCAGTTCATGGAGGTTGACCAGGAAAAGAAGAAGCAAGAAACTGAGACTTGGTTAATACGACTATTAATTTGTGCTTGATGTCCTGTGAGCCGCCTATTACGCAAGCTGTTAACTCTCAGAAACTTGTCCTCTGATTCAGTTGTGTCTTTGGGTTTGTCAGACCTCTTCCTGTCAGAGTTTGTTACTGAGCCTTTTCATGGTGAAGGAAACTGTACTCACTGACACCTTGACTTTCTTTGCAATTTCTCTGTAGGACAGACCTTGCAATAAATAACTGGAAAAATTGGAGTGGTCTAAACGTTTTCACCTGTAGTGTACATATACATATTCATACGTATACAAATAGTTCGCACTTCAGTCACATCACGGCTGATTTAAAATCCTCTGTGGTAGTGTACAGAAAAAATATGGGCCAGACTTATAGCTCAGGGAACCATAACCAAGATTATACCCCCAAAACAGTTATTCAATTCAGTTTTATTTATACAGCGCCAAATCACAACAACAGTCGCCTCAAGGCGCTTTATATTATAAGGCAGACCCTACAATAATACATACAGAATGGAAGAATTAGTTATCAGTCATGTATAAAAACTGAAGATTTTATTCTGCTTTTTAAATAATTAAGAGAAAGTGACAGAAACAAGACAAAAGTTAGGCTGGAGTTCCTGCTATCACTGGGTAAGGGAAAGGCAGGAACATCATGGATATGTTGTCATCACAGGGCTAACACAGAGATTCAACCATTCACACGCCCATATCCACACTTAGAATTACCACGTAACTATTAATTAATACATGTGTGTACTCTGCATATTCTCCCTGTGTGGTTTTCCTCCCAAACAGACTCCAGCAGACTGGAACGAAGAGAAGACAGCACTAACACTACATCACTCGCACCTAATTCAACACTAATAATGACAACAAAAAAAGAGTGTATCCTGCCTCTTGCCCTATGATTGCATGAGTTAGAGGTTCAAATAGATTGTGAATGAGAATTTGCTGTATAACTTATGGTGAAACGTGGCTTCTAGTGCTCAGAGTAGTCAGTAAGGCTAGAAAAGCACCATATTAATGCCAGTCCACTGACACAGTCGCCACAAACTGCAGATCATGTTGGAAGCACGGTCCTTTCCACGCAATGCTCCAGTTCTTCTGACAGTGATGTGATGTCCAGTGAGAAGTAAACACATTTTTTTACAGCTTCCCCTTCTTCATATCTGCAGTTTGTCTGCCCAGTGACTCTGCGGAAGATCAGTACAAATTAGCAAAGTAATTAAGCACCTTAAATCTTCTATATTTACTCTTCATTTTATTCCAGATCTACTGGTGTGGTGTACACACACAAGATTTCTGAAAGGGATGTGACATTTTAAGGCCCAACTGTACCTATATGTCCAGTTACGTAAATTAGAATGCATACAGTCTTTATCAATTAGAGATTGAATCAGAAAGATCATCTGATTCAAATGATAAAATGCAGAAACAAAGTGTGAAAAACTAAGTACATATGTAAATAGGCAAGTAGAAGCCAGTACTGCTAAGCTCAAATGCACATAATTAACTGATCATCAAGTCTGAGCACTTCTATGAAAACAGAGGTTTTGGCAGTTTGCAGGTCAGAGTAGAAAATTGTTATATAGATTACCACTCAGAATACCATACAGCATCAGCCTCGTGCCAACAAAACAACAAAAAAACAACAACAACTTTATTCCGATATTAATCGAATCTAAAATTAACATTGAATTAAGATACTCGTGTGCAACAGTGTCAATCATCTTTGCCTCCAGCTGACAGGCAACTTTAGGCTCACAGCTCCTCCCCCCACTGACAGCTGAAGTAGTTAACATGCATTACACTGAGCAACACTTTCAGAGGAATTTCAGAGCTCAGTAAAACTCTCATTTCAGCAACACTGAAATATTAAACAGTTATCATAAACGTTAGCCTGGCTGGCACACACAATAACATTAGGTGTTTAGCATTAGCAATTACCCGATAGCCACATTAGCCATCTGTTATCATTAACATTGCAGCCAGCGAACTGCAATTAGATAAAAGACGAATAATTATTGCAGAGCAGATTACGGACACATGGATAAGCAGGCAGTTTGCTGGCTGTGCAGAGCAGAGGGGAGACTGTAGCTGAACTGAACAGAACGGAGGGGCCAGAGAGTGGAGAGCTAATCCTGGCAATTAAAGATAAATAATAAAAATGGAATAAATTATAAATTTGACTGAACAGCACACAGTACTACTAATACAGGATATGAAGCAGGCAAGGAGGTGACCGGGGCAACAGACATCCAGAGGCCCCCCCAGACCACTTCAAGGACAATGGCAGCCCCTACCTGGAGAAGAGCAGAGGTAAGCAGCCAGCAGCCACAGTTCAGAAGGCCCAGGGCCACAGAAATGAGCCCGCAGGTGCTGCCGGCAGCCAGCTGTGCCAGAGCAGACTGAGCTCCAGGCCCAGGACCTGAGACCCAAGAGCACCACGCCCACCACCCAAGCAGGGGCCCATCAGAGCCAGGAGGGCCAGGTCATGCAAAGCAGCCTTTGAGAGTGAGCCACAACCCAACCGAGCACCCAGCCGCAGACACCGAGAAACACCAATGCACCAGCCAGTGGGTGGGGGCGCCAACCAGCACCAGCACTGGCACCAGAGGTGAGGACCCTGTTCAGTGTGCCCACCTCAAAAGGCCCTATATGTATGTGTCATTAAAGTGTAAGGAATGAGAGTGTCCAAGTTGTGAAATCAGAACAACCCTAGTCAGCACAGTGACCCCAAGAATCAAACACACCAGAGGCCAAAATTCTTCCACTGCCATGGGAGAGACTGATAACGTCATAAGAAAATGATTACTCCGAGTTGTGGCTGGTAGACGTTGTTCTACAAGCTACTGAATCATAGGGTGTACTTGGTTTTCACACACTGCTTTGGCATTTTGTCTTAATTTTGCACATGAAAAAAATAAAATAAAAAACAGAAATACAGTGAGACTCCAGTAACCGCCTCCGGCATAATCAATGTGAGCAAAGCTTTTTGTGAGAGGCTTTAGAAAAGAACCAACAGGAGACATGCAAATAATAAAAGTGAGTAATGAACAGAGAGCTGAATGTATTCTATCTAAACATACTGAGCATGAGATGCTGTAACTAACTTGGGCTGCAGACAGCGTGACCTCCTCCAGGTCTCCGAAGCAGCCGTGTTTATGTCGGATGAGACTTCCCCACAGCATCGAGCTGTCGCAGGAAGGACACTCGCCCTCAACTGGCAGAAGGTGGGATGGCTCAGACCTCAGGAAATATCTGGCAAGGCAGATTACATGACCTCTCATCCCACAGGAAGGGTGGACACAGCTCAGCTTCTCTGACACCTCAAAGAGCACAAAAGCATTACATTGTTTACATTAAATTCAAATTTCAAATTCAAATTTTATTTGTCACGTACACAGTCATACACAGTACGATATGTAGTGAAATGCTTACATTACATTACATTAAATTCAGCTAAAATTTCAAGTAAAGTTTGAACTATTACTGGTTCTGGGACACAAAATAAACTTTCAAGATATTTTCAGGCGAGACCTCGATTTATGAAGACATCACCTGTTTGTAAAAGTGCTCCCACATTTTCGGAAATGCCTGACATCCCACCAGCTAGCAGTAGATAGTCGACTGGGATGTCAAGGCTCACTAGAGCCAGTCTTGTGTCAAGGTAGTTATCCCCGACAGAAGTTGTTTCCCCTGCGTCGGGAGCCCGACTTTGCACATTATTTTCAACCCTGCGTCGTTTGGATACTCAGTGGAAGTTAAAGTTGAGTTGAATAAAATTCACTTAGATAACTTAATGTTCATTTCAGTATTTTATTTGTTCCTGAGCAAATCGGCTTGGCTGAGACTAAAGTAAAATAAAACAGAGGAACAGGTCAGGAGCTTTGCTGCAGAGCAGGAAGCTCCACACATTCTCTCCACTGCCTGTTTATTTGAAGAAAGGTCATTGAAGTAGTTTAAAATGTTCCTAGATTAAAAAATATATATCAACAATGTACTCAGATGGATATGATTTGAAAAACAAGTATCTAAACAACCAAACGATATCTGAGCCATTGAGTATTTTGATGAGTTAATCCTGCTGACCATTAAAGACATCCTGCTGTTTAAACTGAACAGAAATGTGTAAAAGCACTGATACTGATCTGTTAGATGACTCTACCTTGATGTGCTTCTCACAGAGAAAACACATGGACGCCTCCTCCTCTTCCTCGTCCTGACATTGTAGCGAGGGTGTCTTTTTGGCTCTTACGGTGCCAAAAGCGATGGGGATATGGAGGGGAGGCTGCAGGCCAGGCTCAAAGTCCATCCTGTACTCCTGTTTGAGCCAGCGCGCTGTTAGCGGCAGTCTGTTCCATGGCGCCACCCTCAGCATGTTGGAGACGACTCGCCAGTGGAATTCCAGGCTCGATTCTTTTCTGGAGCGCCGAGATACATGCACAAGCCTCCTGGAGGAATGAGGGTGCTGCCACGCCCACTCAAACTGGCACACAGAAACATGACAGTCACACAGCCACTCAGGACAGTGTCCAGCTTGGATGGAGCTTGCAAAATATTAATCTGATTTGTGTGAAGTATTTTCCTCATTTCACTTGGTGCCTAAAACCTTGTCTGTTTTCAGTCTGGTTCAATTCTATTTATATAGACGACAGTGCCACAAGGTGCTTTATACTGTACGGTAAAGACTCCCCACCAAGTAAACACTAAAACCCAACAATGAGAAGACCCCTATGAGCAAGCACTTTGCAACAGTGGGAAGGAAAAACTCCCTTTTAACAGGAAGAAACCTCTGGTAGAACCATTCTCAGGTAGGGACGGGAATCTGCAATTCCATTAATAAAATATAATGTTCAAAGTAGTCTTTAAACATTTCAGGGCCTTTCAAGGCATCAGAACTACACCTGAGAAGAGGAGAGATGTTGTCTGTTGTGTGTGTGTTTCAGATTTATTGGAAATGCAATTAGGCTGTGACATAAAAAACATAGTGTCTCAGAACACAAACACTATGGTCACTATCTCTTCTACTCTGTGGTTATTTGGTGCTAAGACTAGCCACGGATGATTTTGTCTCCACTGCGACAGTCTTCTGACCACAATAAATCAAACAAGACTAGAGTTCAGATTCCAGAGTTCATTTAAACTGAACTCTGGAAACATTCAACTAAACTTCAGCTGTTAATGTTTGATCATGAATCTGACCTGTCTAGCGTGCACATGCAGTCATGGTCATGTTTCATGTTTTTCTTTCTGTTAGCTTTAAGGATCATTGTCTGAGATGAATGGTTGAAAATCATGCTCAATTTCTGTGCTGAAAAATGGGCCTCTATTTATTTTTATCACTCAGTAAACATACCCTCCCCCCACCCACCCACTCACTATCATTAGGTGAAAAAAATGACAAATGGAAATTTCATCACCTAAAGCCCAGATTGGCAGATTTCTGCTGAAATCCAATGATTTAAAGCAAAGCAAAGAAAATTAATCATCACATTTATTATATACTAACATTTGCATGAAATTCCAACTGACAAACTGTAGAAGATTGTTTCTTTACATGTGGTCGTCCAAACTCTGAAAACTGTGCACGCATGAAACTGCGCTCTTATTGCTATGGGCTTGGGTGACACTTTATTATAGTCACAATGGCGCTCTGAGAGTTTTTGATTCATTTCCATCACTTATAGATTGGACAGTGTCTTGATACTTACCCTGAGAGCAGCAATATCAGATGGGAAGCCGTGGATAATGAGGACCATCTCCCTGTAGACAGACGGACACAGTAAATAGTAACTAATGTCCAAGGTGCGGTATACCGTACAGTATAAAGTTGCGAGGCCCTACCACGGTCCTCTCCCGCTGGTCCTCTTGGCCCCTCCTCTGTGCCTCCCAGCATTGTGCTGTCCTATCCTTCGCTCTGGGTTCACAGTGAAGCCGATGTAGATACGGCCTTTAAATTTTGGATTGATGCAGTACAGCATATACACCCCGAAGAAACTTTCCACCTCCACTACCATAGTAACAGCATAAGCAGACTACTCTCATAAGCCCAAGACTGAATCACGACTTTACCAGATATCGGTCACAGTGGCTAACATTGGCTACATGCTAAAGTATTATACAGGTATAATACACACCAAATAACTCCAAGTATTGTTCAACACTTACGTGACTTTTGCACAAAATCTTTACGTTTTTCATCCACAGTTAGCCACCTCCGACTGCTTGGTCGCTTTAAAAAAAAAGTACATACACATAAACAGCCTCTGTATTAGTAGTCGAAAAATCTGCCTGATAAAATTCAAAATTCAAAAAAACGTAACGACGCAGAGTAGCTAACAAAAGCGTAACATCTTATACCAGTCAGGCTATACTAACACATCTATGACTAAAGATGTCGGATACGTGCAGTCTTTTCTGATTCATTAATCGAAACTGCAAAACTTTAGTTTGGCTTTCTGCATAGACCTCTAGTGTTATGATTTGCTATTTTAAATAATTGGTCCCGCCTACTGTATGTACGGCTCTCAAATGATTGGGCACTGTGTAATTTGTCACAATGCAATTGGTGTTTCTTTCGGTCTGTTGTGATCTTAGCGCCGAAGACTGACGCCAGTAGGACGTCCGCACAGAGTCACTAAGGAGCGACAGCATCACAGCTTTTGGTAATACTCTCATCTTCAACGATTTAACAGTCGAAGAGTATTTTTCTTTTAAATATACCGAGAATGCACGAGTGAATATAACGCCCTTATTTTAAGTGGCAGTTTACATCAGTCATCAGATCCAGTGTGACAAAGCAGCTGCCGGTCCGGCTAACCACTAACCCTGCAATCGGTTTGTTTCCGTTTTTATATCATGTAGACATGTCAGTAACAGCTGATCACATCCGGGACAGACTTATCAAAGAGCTGGCGGCAGTGCACGTGGTAGGTTCAAGACTGTTCCTAAGAGAGAGAGAGAGAGAGTGTGTGTGTGTGTGTGTGTGTGTGTGTGTGTGTGTGTGTGTGTGTGTGTGTGTGTGTGTGTGTGCGTGCACACATTCAAAGTGCTTTCAGTCATTAACAACAAAACCTTAACTTTGAAGTAACATTTTACAGGGCCCATTTGTAGCACAGTGGGTTAGGTCTGTTGCCTCACAGAAAAAAGGTTTGAACCCCAGCTGGGTCCTTTATGTGTGCTATTTGCATAATGCCCATGTGTCTGTGTGATTCCTCCCGCATTTCAAAGACATGTCTGTTAGTTTAATTTGTAATTCTAAGTTGGACATGGATGTGAGGTAGAAGCACACCTATCTACATAATCAGTTTCTTCAATTCCAACCTCTCCACCATCACATACAAGACAAAAGAGCTGTCAAAGCACATCAGGGACAAGATTGTAGACTTGCACAAGACTGAAATGGGCTACAAGACCAAAAGAAAGAAAGCTGGTGAGAAGGTGACAACTGTTATAATTCAGAAATGGAAGAAATATTAAACGACCCCCTATTATCCCAGGTTGTATGCCATATGCAAGATCTTACCAACATGAAAGATGATGGGTGAGGATGATAACGGTTGAATCAGCCCAAAACTAGACAGAAGGAGTTGATGATTTCAAGGGTAGGTAGGACCAAGGCCACCTGGAACACCACTTGGAAAACACACTACGCTGTAACAGACTGAAATCTGGGTTGAAGAAGGAAGGAAACATCTAAATAATTCAGAGAAGGCTTGAGAGAAAGCGCAGTAATAGGGTGAAACCAAAATTTAGCTTTTTGGCCTCGACTCGACTCACCATGTTTGGAGAAAGAGAAATGCTCAGTATGACCCAAAGAACACCAAGCATGGAGGGTGAAACACTATACTTTGAAGGTGTTTTGTGTTAAGGCTTCAACATACAAACACCTGCACACTTTCCAGCCCACTTAAAATCCCGAGTATAAGAGATGATCCTGTCGAACCTGAAATAACTGGTCTGTTTTGAAAATGTGTAGAGAAAGTACAGATATTTGTTTAAAAATGTAGGGAGTAAAAGTACAGTTGTCAGAAAAATAAATACTGAAGTACAGATTGGTACTGTACTTAAATATACTTTTAACCTATGCATTTGTACTTCATTACTTTCCACCTCTGGGCAGGACCATGTATCATAAAACATTGAAGATGGGTCTTCCATCACAACACTAACCCAAACCATACCGCCAAGGCAACAAAGGAGTGGCTAAATAAGAAGAACATTAAGGTCATAGAGTGGCATAGCCAGTCTCCAGGACTCCAATAGAAAATTTGTGGATGGAGCTGAAACAGCAGCCAACAAACCTAAACAGCTGAGAGTTTCTGTGAAGACTGGGTCAGAATGTCTCATGAGATGTGTGCAAGCCTGGTGACCAACTACAAGCTTTTTTTTTAGGCAACAAGGGTTTCACCACCACTCACTCATGTTTTACACATGACACACAAATCAATTTATAACTTTTATGTAATGTATTTTTGCCTCTGTTAAAATGAAACTACCATGAAAAAATCAGAGCTGTAATTATTGACACTATGTTGTAATAATGTGCATTGCTGGAATGAAAGAAGGTACGCTTACATCAGTGTACTTTTCATACTTTACATGAGTTCTTTTTCTAATGGCACATAAACCAGTATATTTCAGAGGAAGTACAGAAGTACAGTAAGGTGTCAGTTTGGCTTCTGGCTAATGGTGATGCTATCTCACTGTTTTTAAACAATGCAAACAATGAATTGATTAATGCAGCAAATAATATGAGCACATCATTTGGTTATGAAAATGTTAGTTGCAGCTTGATACTCAATAGTTTCACTTCACACAACTACTGCAAATCTACCTTTTTATAATAAAGGATGAGTAATAATGACCTTGAAATGTATTTTTATAGAAGTATTTAGATTATTTGTCTTAAGTAAAGGTACTCACATACTTGATCTTGTGCTTAACCAGGAGGTGGAGGATATATCAGCCAACAGATGTGCTGCCAGCTTCAAAGTGCTGGTGGTTTCGCCCCAGTTTGAGAACAAACCACTGCTGCAGAGACACAGGTAATAACACATGTGCCAGTGTGTACGCATGAGGTGCTGATGACAAAACAAAGCTGTGGATGGTTTATTTGTTTCTCTGTAACCTTAACCTTCTTGGGTTAAGAAGTAAAAAAGGCTCAAGGGATGAACCTGTGTTATGGCTACATGTAACAGAAAACTAGGCAAAGAATTTTATATTGTGTCTTTAGACACTTTAATAGTAGCGTACTGCAAAAACATATATTTTGTTCCAATTACTTTAATTGAATATATGAAAAATGTAAACAATAAAAAAAACAAGTATTTTTGCAAATACCAAGTGATTCCTTAATGGCTATTAGTGCAAGACTTTGTATGGCTTGAGTCCTTTAAAAAATTAGCAATTTTAACAGGAAATGAAACAAAAAGAGAAACAAAATTGTATATTTTTGCTTCAAATCATCATCGGTATGTACAGAGGAGGTGGGGAGAGAGAGGTTCAACATTGTGAGTGTGTAGAGTCATCTTTAAAACACAGTGGAGGCTCTAGCCAGTGGTGTGGAGCATGGCAATGATCCCACCAGTGCAGTTAAATCATACCTGGATAGAAGAACACACAGTGGAGCACTGTCAGTCATGGACTAGCCTCCCCAGAGCTCGACATTATTGAAGCTGTGTGGGATTATCCAGACACAGAACAGAACAAAGGCAGAAACCTCCGAAGAAGAACTTTGAATTTCCTTCATGAAGGGCAACTATTCCTGAAAATGACCTGAAGCAGCCTCAGAGTGTTCAGCGTTGCCTTTCAAGCTGGTTAGAATTGTGCAACATATGTCTGCAGATTTCCATAAACCACAGCAAATATTTTCTATTTTCCTAGCAAAATATAAAGAAATGAAGTGTAACGCAGGACTTTTGCTCAGATTATACGTCTGTGCGGGTTTCAGTGAAACTCCTTTCTAGCCGTTTCTGCAGCCTTAAAGCTCGTCATGTCACTGTGCTGTGTGTACTGTGTGTTGGCAGGATGGTGAATACTTGTCTAGCCGAGGAGCTGAAAGAGATCCATGCTTTTGAACAGAAGACCCTCACACCAGAACAGTGGAAGAAACAGAATTCACAATGACACACAAACACTGTATCACGTTGTTGCCATAAACACTCACTGGATATGTAGAACGGATACACTTCTTAAATTCTCTTTAATCGACTGGCAATAAAACTCTTAGATGCTTCCTCCTGTCTCTGTTGAATCATTTTTATTGGACTCTCTGCTGTTTTGACAGCACAACATCATGTTTTTTATTGCTAATAAATCATGATAAATACATTTAATGAAGTTACAAATGCCCACTGCAGAACATGGTAAATGGTAAATGGCCTGTATTTGTATAGCGCTTTACTACTCCCTAAGGACCCCAAAGCGCTTTACACATTCAGTCATCCACCAATTCACACACACATTCACACACTGGTGATGGCAAGCTGCATGTAGCCACAGCCACCCTGGGGCGCACTGACAGAGGCGAGGCTCATAATTTATATATAATTTATTCTGTTTATTTTATTTATATGGCACAAAATCAAGTAAACCCTCACCTCAAGTCAGTATGTAGTTTATCTCATCAGTGCATATCATTAGATAAGGTGAGGTGATGGTGAACAGTTTATTAAAGAATATCATTGATCATAAAGGTACATCGTTCACCATCTCACAATACTGCGATTGCAGCCATTCCCCAACTCCAACTATGTGATTTATGTAATGGTGAGCGTGTCATTTTAAGGATGTGATTAAATCCTAAACTTATAGTGATTCAAGTATTTTAAGGAGCAGTGCTGTTATATGTCATATGGGGATGCTGCTGGCACACTACATGTCCCAGTGACCCCCAGGATTACAGATCAGTGGCACTGACTTCGCACGTCATGAAGATCCTAGAAAGGCTTGTCCTTGACTGTACATATACAACAAAATTGTTGATTACCTGACAGGAAGACCACAAGGTCTGACAAGGTGATCAGCAAGACAGGGGCGCCACAAGGGACAAGGGACCTCTCCCCTTGGACATTGTGGAGGACTGTAAATACCCTAGAGTACACATAGGGCATAGGAAGGGTCAGAGAAGCTGAGGTCTTTTAACATCTGTGAGAAAGTGCTCATGATTTTCTACGAGCCTGCTGTGGTCAGTGCCATCCTCTGATGTTGCAAGTTAAGGGGTGATAAATGCCAAGATCAAGTGCGGATCAAGAAACTGGTTCTGCAAGGCCAGTAATATTGTGGGGGATGGAGCTGGGGTGGTGTTGGAGAGGTGGATGTTGTCCAAGATAAGGACAACGTTGGACAGTACCTTCCACCCACTCCGTGACATGCCAGCACATTCAGTGAGAGACTGAGATTACACAAATGCACCACTGGATGACACAGGAAATCATTCCTGCCTGTGGATATTTGTCTGTACGACTCCTCAGTGTAATGCACAGTACACAGTGCAGTAGTCACACCCTTTTGCACATCCTCCACAGTGAAAATAATAAGATTATACCGTTAGAGAATCTGTAACCACATAATTTCTTTAAGTCAATAAAGTATTTGATTATGATTCATTATAAAGTGTTGTCTATATCACGCTTTTTTTGTGAAAAGTGCATCAACAGCTATCACAAAATGATGCACTCTAAACCCTGTAAGAGCGTCACACACGTATGTTCCCATGATAACGTTGGAAGGAGTGTATAAATGGAACTTGCAGAGACGTTCACTGTGTATGCTTTTACTTCCTTTCAAGTAAATAAATGCGTTGGAGCTCGCTACTGTGTCTCACTGTGTCTCACTTCATAAGAGACTTTTTCTAACAATAGGTTATAAATGATTAAAATCACTTGGAGTATGTGTGGTTTAAGTGGAGTATTGTTACAGTGATTTGAAACTCGTACATAGGTCTCAAATCTGCCTTAAAGACTGTGAGAGAGAAACAATAAGTCAATAGTTTCTAATCATATTTTCATGGTTTCACGCACTTTTCACACAGCATTAGGTGCTCACCTGAGCATGACACTATTTGTTGTGTTTTGTGCATATTTACTGGCTGATATGCTTTTGACCTGAACTTGTGACTAAGCTATTAATGATCATGTGCTCCCAAATAAAAATAGATTCAAAAAAATAATAAAATCTTTGCATCTGAATTTTTCTGTTTCTGTTTGTTTTATACATTTTTTGGTGTTTAAGTATAAAGTACTTGGTGAAGTCAGTGGGTAAAGTTAGCATACGATATTGAGCATTTTTTAAACGAGTGATGCTGTATAAAACAGCTTCTTAAAGGTAAAAAGGGTCTTACGTGAAGACTTTTTAGGCTTATGACATTTTAAATATGCTAGTATATTTTTGTATGTGTAGAGGTGTTTTTATAGTGTGCCATTGCATTAAAGGAACAGTTCTGAAAAGATTCCTCCACCTCTCTCCATTTTTTAGCTAATGATACTGTCGTGACACAAGCATGTCATGTGGCAGGCAGAATGCAGGACTCTGCAAACAGTCAAAATCACAGCTTTATTGCTATCAAAAAGCAGAGAACATCAAGTCAAGTGATCTTTATTTATATAGCACATTTAAAGGACATCAAGTGTCGGCCAAAGTGCTGAACAGAGGGATAATATAATCAAATAAAAATAATTAAAATAGATAAGATCAAAACATTATAGAAAAGATTGTGAGACATCCATATATGTTTGTAAAAATATATGTGTACATGCAAATATGCACATACATATACAAAAGTGTACACATTCACACACAAGCACACATACATGAACATAAAATACATGTATAAGTATACACATGCAAACATCATCCAATGAGATAAAAGACCAGAATAATAAAACAGAATAAAATAGGTGTCAGAGAGATCTGAAAGCCTTGGAAAATAGGTAGGTCTTCAGATTTGATTTGAAGGAGGAGGAAGAGGGAAGACTGTTCCAGAGTCTCGAGGCGGCAATGGAGAAAGCCTGTCACCTCTAGATTTGAACTGGGAGTATGGAAATAATAAAAGCGTCTGACTGGAGGAGCGCAGAGTTCGAGTGGGTAGGTGTAGGCTAAGGAGATCTGAAATGTAACCTGGAGCCAAACCATGGAGAGGTTTAAAAACAAATAATAAACCCTTAAAATCAATTCTATATTTAACTGTCAGCCAATGTAGAGATGCAAGTATCAGAGTAATACTCTCTCTCGTTCTGGTTGCGGGCGGGACAGGCTTGAGTGACACATGCCTAAATAGAGAGAGTTACAGTGGTCAGTCAGAATCAACAGTACAGTAATCAATGAGAAATACAAAGCTACACTCAAGCAGAGGTGGTACGCATCATGAGGGAGAACACAATGAGGAACAGAGGGAGATGCAGACTATACAAATGGGAACACAACTGAATTGAATCACAGCTAATGAGACAGGCGGAGCAAAGCTGAACATCACACACAAAGGACAAAATAAAACAGGAAGTAACACACACACACACAGTGAGACTCAGACTAAGAAACGTGAACGTGACACTGGGATCAGGGATACGGAGAGACATGACAGACTGGGGAGACAAAAAGGACAAAATACAAAAACAGACAGATGCTGACATATTTCAGAGGTTTAATATTTTTTATCCACAGTTTTGAAGTCTTTATATAGTATGAGGCATACAGTAGGTATGCTGGTACACAACATGTGTTGCATCAAAGGTTAGGGCCAACATGCAGCCTCCGTACATACAATCCAGTAGCTAAAACCAAGCATAGCAGCCAAGCTACTTTGAGATCTGACCAGCAGTTGGTGGTATTACAAACTATAATACATAATATTGGTAGAGAGTCAATCTGAACCCTCCCTAAATAATAAAAGGGCATCTTGTAGTCCAAATTCCCAGTGATGTGAAGTTCTCACTGTGAATATGTGCAAGCTGCACAAGCTCCATAGTGGTTCCAGCAGCTCACCACATGATTCCTCTCATGGACTCGGGTATGGTGGGATCTCAGAATCGCTGTCAGGAGGTGTTTTTTTGTGTTTTTGTTTGTTTTTACCAAGGATCAGCTGGTGGTGGGTGGACTAAATGGATGGAGCCTAATTGATGTATTCACTCTTGCTCAGCCAACTCTCTTTGCTTTTCACGTCAGTGCACAGGTGAAGTGCAGTGCATTTGTGTGTGGTTAGCTAGACTCGTCAGCTCCTGCAGAGAAATCAGGCCTTCTAATTTAACCTCTGTTATACATTTCAGGGCTAGGTTATTGATTTCTTGCCTTTTCACTCCTACTTGAGCAGATTTATTTCAGAGTGGTTTGAGTCATTGTGAGGAGCTTTGTTTGCAAGGCCAGTTTGTAACGTGTGTTAACATAAAAAGCTTTTCATCTTCAACTCAGAGATTTCTACTTAGTGTTAATTTCAGGTGGTGTATTCCTTTGGTCTTTCTGCTGAGCAGGACCAACTTGGCCAACCTGTTTTTGCCTTTGCATATTTATTGACTTAATTTGTAATAACCTTTTGGCCAAGCAGCTTCATGTAACTAAACTCTATTCAAACACTCCTTCTAGGGCAAACATATTCAGAAACTCTCAGGGTTGAAAGGAAAGCATAAAGTCATAATTAGCTCTTAAAGAGAAATGTATCTGGTAGAAAACGCCAGGTTTTATGTCACATGAACATACACTTGCTCTGTCCTGAATAAATTATCCATCCTCATACACTCAGGCTCAGACAAAGACACACACTTTTCCCCTTGATGGCTCTTCCATTAGCACACCTCAGGAGGGTAAGTGGTGGAATTAATCCTCACACACTTGACACTCTCGCTCTGTTTCTGTTTCCTGTTCTCTGAGGGATGAAATTAAATCAGCATTCAGCCATTTCTGATCTAAACCTGATGCTTGATGCTGTCAGGGGTGTGTGGTGAATGATCTGCTACATTCAGAGGCATTATACTTACTATGTTCCACTTGTTTGCATTTTAGTCTAGCTTCTGGGGTGGCAGATAAGTCATAATATATTCAGGAAAATGAAAATACATGTAAGGTCACTGACTCACAGTCAGTCTAAAAATATTTCCTGAGAAGGAAATTCATTGATATGGTGCCATTCAGTGAGTATTTTAAAGTCTGATTTTTCCTTTTTGTTAAGTTTCAGTCAGCTGAAATTTGTTTTCAGTCATTTAAAGCTTTGTGTCCATCTCATACTGAGAATCAGAACAGCACTGCTTTCTTTTTAAATTCACTAGATTCATTTCTTTTTCTTACATAACTGTTTCTCTCTCCTTGTTTTAATGCCATCTTCTTATTTATTTCTCCTTTTAACGTGATTAAAAGGATACTCGTTTCATTGTGACGGAATAAAAGTGGGTGGTAGGCAGAGACGGGCTCCTCCAGGCTGCACATTAGGGAGCACTGTCCACTCACAGCCAATCACAGTCTCTCTGTGTGGGTTGTCCCTGTGTTCTCGATAGTTATTATTCACTTCCGGCTCTCTTCCACAGTGTGTCTTTGTTCTGTCTTCCTCACCTCACCCCCAACTGATCGTGGGAGATGGTCACCCCTCCCTGAGCCTGACTCTGCTGGAGGTTTCTTCCTGTTAAAAGGGAGTTTTTCCTTCCCACTGTCACCAAGAGGGAAGGCGTCTCAAACTTAAATGAGCTGTGGGCCACTGCTAGCACTGTCATCTCATGTGAGGGTTGTTTGTTTTTTAAAATGTAAAATATTGTGTAACAAGAGAAAACTGCAAACGTGAACGCAAATGTTTTTCCTCCCTCTTAACTGAAGCCTTTCATTGAACTACCAAATAAACACGTTGGTCCTCGCATTCTGGTTAGACATGTGGCAGCACTTCTGCTATCATTGTGTTTGTATTTAACAAATTAAAAATGCAGACATAAGGTTACACATGAGTTTGTGACTCTCTCACTGAACTAACAGAGCCGATCCCTCAGCATGTTTGTGCTCTCTGCTCATGTCCCCTTCATATTCAATCTGGCATATTTTGGCTTTTTAAAGAACTTATTTTAACACTGAACTCAACAACAAATAAATCCTCCCTAACAAAAAAGTCACTTTGAGGGTCAAATTGCATTCGATTTCTAAGTATACTAACCCCAAGTTGCTTTCCGAGGCGTCCACTAGATTTGAATGTTAGCTAGAAAGCACTTAGGTGTCGAGAAACGTGCTTGTCTGAATGGTTAAGGTTTGTTGTATGGAGTATGATAGAAAGATGTCATATAAGAACCCATCCATTTACCAATATAAAGCACCTTGAGGCAACTGTTGTTGCAATATAGCACTCTGTGTTAGCCCTGCCTGATGACCTGTCCTGGCTCTGTCCTTCCTCTCAACCTATGGCAGCTGGAATTGACTGCCGCCCGTTGGTGACCCTGAACTGGATAAGCAAAAGAAGAGGAATGAATGAGAATGTTTCTCTGAGATGAAGCAGATAGAAATCAGCTGTAATTCATTTACGGTTTCATTGATTTTATTTCTTTTAACTGATGTTTATAGTATAAGTTAAATATACAAAGGATTGCTAAACGAGTCCATGTGCCTTAACTATTCACAGAGGAATAAATAACTTTTAAAATGAACTGACATGAATTGATTTCTATTATTTGACAGTGACAGAGATAAAGTGGTACACCACTTCCATGTCGTCAAACAAACATATGCGCTGAGCTGTGTCATGTAAAGTGAAAACTATAAGACGCTTAACAAGTACTGTTCCTTTTTCTTGCCTCACTATAGACTCTTACTGCTGATATTCAGTGTGGCATGCAGCTCCCCAGGCTCATATCCAAGAAGGCCTTGCAGGTTGCATACGAAGCGATAGACGTAGCGCTTGCCAGCGGTTTTGCGAATAATGTTCTTGTCATAGTAGTAGCGCAAACCACGGCTCAGCTTCTCATAATTCATCTTAGGTTTGTTCTTCCTGCGACCCCACAGCACTGCCACCTGAAGAAATAATCCACATGTAAACACCAGCAGAATAAGCCTCGTGTTTCCTTTTTATAACAGCAACATGATGATTTCTAAATGACCAATATTGAAGCAGTAGTTAGCAACGTCAGCTCATAGAAGAAGGTTCTTTGGTGCTTTCATTGCAGAGTGGAACATGTGGAGGTTACAAATATGCCATTACAAAGTGAAAAATACCCTAATTGAAATGTGGCCCTTCATGCTCTACTCATGCAGGTATATATCCTGATATGTTGTGAACTCAGCATTAATGACCTCGTCAGGATCCGTCAGTTTGAACTCCCAGCCATTTCCTGTCCAGCTTATGCACGAATGACAGCTGCGGTCTGTCAGAAGCTCCAGCAGAAACTGCCAGAGCTGAATGGGCCCACTGCCTATTGAGACATGACAGAACAAATGAGTATGCTTACCTCATGGCTACACCTTATCGTTTACCTCCTTCAGCCACTCTACTCACCAGTGTAGCCAGCAAGAACTGCTACAGGTATTACAGCTGTCTCCAGATCAGTTTTGCTGCCTGCACATTCCCTGAAGTTCCTCTGTTGCTGAGGTAACATGAAGGCATTTTCAGACATGCTCTCTTCCATTACTGGCTGGACGTCATGTTGCGGAGCAGCCCATGATTGAGTGCCCACAGCGGCAGACTCATCCCCAAGAACACTCTCCACTTCTGAGCCTGTCCCTGGACACACATTGGAAACAGAATCAAGTGATGTCTGCCAGCTCAACTGAGTGGTCATATCAAACTGTAGATTAGTCTACAGTCTTCCAAAAATGAGCTGATGTAATAAAGTAACTAAAATTAACTAACTGAAGAAGAGAGCTTTAGTCGGAGCACAGTCCAGAGCCTCCTTCTACAAGGATGAAACACAGAATACACAGCTGCAGGGAGGACACGGCAAAGAACAGAGGGAGACTCAGACCATATGTACACAGGGAGATGGAAACACCGAGGAACACAGCTGAAACTCACTGGGAAACAAGGCAAAGGAAGCAAAACTAAAGACAGTGCACACGACATAAGTAACAAATAAAATAAGACAGGAAGTAACGATCACTGAGTCCAGGACAAAGACATACAAACACGACACAAGTAATGGGGAAACCAGAAAACCACGGAGACAAGACACAGAGATATCCACACACAACTGGGCACACAAGAAGGGAAATATTACATAACAGAGACACGTGGGCTCAACAAGAACATAACTAAAGATCCAAACACACTGCTGGAGGATAATGAAAGGATAAAGGGAAATAGCAACCATTTTCCTAAAGAGCAATGCTAAAACAGTGATCCTCAAAAACTCACAACCCTGGCTCCAAGACCCATCGACCATGAAACGATTATTATATTCCACGTCAGCTGTAAGTCCTCTAACTGCAAAGTGGATGTGTTACGAGCCACAGCACCTGTCAGCCCACATAAATGCTCTGCTCACTCAGTAAGCTCCTCTGGCATTAACATCAGCTCTAAAACTGTATGTGGCTCACTTACTTTTGTCCATATTGGGTCTTTTTCCCTTTGTGGAGCAATTCTGACTGTAATGCTTTTTATTCAACTGATGACTCAGTATCATGTGATCTGTCTCACCTCCATTCCCTCGTATTTCCTGCAGCGGGGCTGCAGAGCTAATGTTGCTGCTGCCACGTTGTGAATAGGCTGGATAGTGGCCTCCATGCTGCACACTCATTGGTTCCAGATCGTGGAGGTCTGAGCTCTCACTGGGATGGTACTGAAGGTGGTAATTATCTCTGTCTGAGCATCCCTCAATCTCTGAGTAATTTTCTGAAGGAAACACGACAACAAAACAACAAAAGTCTCAAGCTTGCAGTTGGGTGGTGCGTGCAGACGGCTAATGAAGAAGAGCAGTCACGTTCTCTCAGTGACAATGGGCTTTATTCACAATCAGTATGCACGCATCTGTGAATGAACTATGCATACAGTTCACTCTGTTCCATATATCAATATATAATTTTTTTCACTGACGATAGCAATAGTATCAAGTTTGAAGCAGTTCTATTTTTTTTCATAGTCCAAACATATACAGGTGGTAGTATGTGGCTCAGCACATCTATTCAACACTGTCTGAAATGCCACATAATGACCTGCTGAGAGAAAGGACTGAGCAAAGAGAACTGACCATTTAAAATTTCAGAGTTTTGAATTCTTCACCATTCTTGTGCAATGATAGAAAACAATGTGGCTAGAAAGCTAACTCTGTGCTTTTCAATAAAAGTGCTATCACCTCTCCTCATGGTCTCCAGGTGCTCCCACAGGATTTCTCCTGCAGTGGAGTCAGACAGCAGGCCCAGGAAAGCCTCTTGGTCAAGACCACACAGCTCGCTGCCATCCAGACCTCTGAGGTCTGAGCCCAGGCAGCAGAGCCCAAACTCAGCCTGGCACCAGTCCAGCCAGTGGTTCACCTCCCACTTCGACCACAACCTAGGATCTAAATATACATGCACATGCATTAATAATAGAGTCGGCAACACGTGACAACTAATCAAAGCTCCCACTGTACCCTGTGGAAAGTGACAGCTGATTCTCTCCTGAGTGAAGCCTGCAAAGCTGGCTTTCACAGCCTGAGTGAAGACCTCCTTACTGGTTGGGGTGAGGGGGGGGACCTCTAGGACATCAAACTCTGGAACAAAAGTTATGTTTACTCTTTACAACACATTAAAGACGACCTATCATTAAATATTTCACAACTTTTGATTCAGTTATTTCATACATGGTGCAATAAAGCTAATCTACAGAGATTAAGTTTATTATGATGACACGTTTATGTATGTATGAGCTACACAATTAGAATATAAGTTAGTTATGTGCAAAAGTCTTGAGCCATCCCTCTCTTTTTTATTTCTAAGGACCCAGACTTTCTTTTAGGTGATGCTCTTTCTTTTCTTTTTTCCCCCTTATTTTATTCAATTAAATTTATTTGATTTATATAGCACCAGATCAAAACAACAGTCACCTCAAGCCACTTTAAATTGTAAGGAAAAGACACAAAAATACACAATAAACCTGAACCTCACCATTTTCAGATGAACTTTTTTTTTTCCACAAGAAATTTTAAATAGTATTTTCAGGCACTTTGTTACCAGCAACCTGATGAAAACATCATTTTCTTTCTTTTCTTGGTAACTTGGTTTATCTCAGCATGGTGTGCAGCGTGTCAGACAAATTAAAGTAGAGCCCCGAAGTAGGTGGCCTAAAAAGAAAGGACAGCAAATGAACAATGTCTGAAACTCGTGTCCTTAAGAAATAGCACCTGACCCAGGACCTTCATCTGACCCATCTGCTGTTCTGGAGCCAGAAGGACGGCTGTCTCGCATGCTGATGAAGTTCACCTAATTTCACAGAAATTGGACTGAAAATCAGTGGCAGCCGGTTTGATGGGGGAATGAAGCCAACTGTGAACATTGATTTAAATCACCATCAATACGTATGTATGCCTGCAGTCATCTTTAAAATGCAACAAGGCTCTGTCATGTTTTGTTGTTGGTTTTCAGACAGTGGTGTGGAGGTTTTTGTCAAAATTAATGAAATGATGAATTCAGAAAAGTATCATTATGAAAATAACGTCAAACACACCATCAGTGCAGTGAAAGCAGAGCTGCAGAGAGAACACAGTGGAGCACCATCGTTCATGGACCGGCCTCCCCAGAGCTCAACATTATATTATTACTATTATTATTATTACTATTAAAACAGTGTGGGATCATCCCGACAGAGAACAGAAACATCCAAAGAAGAGCTCTGGAGAACTATTCAATAAATCACTGCATCGATATCCCCATTTTTCTAGCAACACATGGAGGGGGGACTCAAGTCTTTTGCACAGCACTGTATTAGCTGTTTAAAACCTCCCAGACATTGTCATCACATTAATCAGCATGAACTAAATTATTAGATCGTCAACCAAAAGTGATGCGAGTCAGCTACAGGATGCACAGTGAGAGACGCTGGTTTGTGTTTGTATGATGGGGGACTGTTCCACTTTGCTGTCAGTCCGAATGATCTTCTTAGTTTGAGAGTAAACAAATTATGAACAAATACACTTTTTTCTAATATGCTATTGGTTCTATGCTGCTTATAAATGCAAAGGCGAATAAAGTTTTGTGTTATAATATCAGCCATGTCTAACATAATGTATTAGACATATTGACAGACAATAAAAAGATTCAAAGTAAAAATCATTCATTCTGATAAAACACAGAACAGAGAGATGTTGGTGTCTTACCGTAAGTGTTGCCATCCATCTCAGTGTGTGTGAGACTGAGGATCAGGTGGAGTAAATAGGGATCACACGGGGAATGAGCCTTTAATATAATAGCTGTGAGGGAAGGAGGAGGCAGGCCGTGATTGACAACTGTCAGCCACGGAGATGTGGGAGGGTCAGCAGGAAGAGATATAAGGTCCAGTGTAAGCCCGCCACATAATAAATCAGTGTGTATAAGAATCAGAATCAGAAAGGATTTTATTGCCAAATGTTGAGCAGGTTTACAACATTAGGAAGTTGCTGCGGTACTTAGTGCAAACATACTGTCATAAATAACGCTTAAATAGACATAAAAATAAAAATAAGAATTAAAAGTGCTAAGTAGATAGATATATACGTGAGTGCAGGTGGTGATCAGTGCCAAACATTGAATGATGCAGTGAACACAGCGTAGGGTCATGTGTTTCTGGTTGGAACAGTCATACGGTTATTGTTCATGTGTCCAACAGCAGAGGGGAAGAAACTGTTCTTATGGCGAGAGGTTCTGGTGCGAATGGACCGGAGCCTCCTGCCTGAGGGGAGCAGGTCAAACAGACTGTGTCCAGGGTGAGAAGGGTCAGCTGTGACTGAGCTGCACGCCCCAGTGTCCTGGAGGTGTACAGGTCCTGCAGAGATGGGAGTCTGCAGCCAATCACCTTCTCAGCAGAGCGCACAACACGCTGCAGTCTCTGTTTGTCCCTGATAGTGGCTCCAGCGTACCACACGGTGATGGAGGAGGTGAGGATGGACTCAATGATTGCAGTGTAGAATTGCATCATCGTCCGTGTTGGCAGGTTGAATTTCTTCAGCTGCCTCAGGAAGTACATCCTCTGCTGGGCTTTCTTGATGACGGAGGTGATGGTGGGCTCCCACTTCAGGTCCTGGGTGATGGTGGTACCCAGGAAGCGGAATGAGTCCACAGAGGTGATGGGGGTGTCATTCAGGATGATGGGGGGGAGTGGGGCTGTGTGCTTCCTGAAATCCACAATATAAGTATAATAACATAAGAATATGCTAGAATAAGTACATTTATTGTTTTTGTGGTATATATTAAGAATTTGTTAAAACACACATACAGCTTCCCACTTCCTGTTTGTTGGAAATTTGTAGAGAGTAGTAAACTCTGAACTATCTTGGAGGAGGTATGGGTGGACTATTTCAGGAGAAAGACTGGAGAATAAAAAAAAATAAAAAATAAAAAAAAAATATGCAAAACTGCAGCTAATTGTGTATCAAACAAGTCACGAGACTAAAGTGACGTCCTAAGTTTAATCGGCAGTCCAACTGCTGTTGAGTCAGTTTTAGAAACTGACTTTAAAGGTTAGTGCTAATGAAAAATAGGAAGAAAAAAATATATCAGAATTTCTTTTTTTTTAATTTCTTTTTTTTTTATAACAAATAGGACAGGGGGAATGAATGAGAGAAAGAGGGGGAGAGAAAGAAAGAAAACCAAAGGGGAGAAGAGACGGTGAGAAGGGGGGGGAAGAGAGAGAAAAAAAAAAAAGAACTCCTGGGTCACCTGTATGGAGAAAAAAAAAAAACAAACAAAAAAAACAAACAGAGGAGACAGCAAACAACAAAGAGCAACATAATAATAGAGAAAACAAAGCACCATCACAATAAACTAGCTAGTCATAGATATCAATATTTACTAAATAATAAACGATATTGTGCAGCACGCAAGATAGACAGCGCACAGTGTGCTTTGAGGTAGCAGCCAAGAAAGCTTTAGTCCGCGTCTGTGAATACCCATGTGTGCATACCTGTGTGGATCAGCATGCTTGCATTCCAAAGGTTTCTCCATGTAATGATCTGCTAGGGAGTGTGGGGGGGCCACAGCCCCGTCCTCCAGGGTGTGAAGCGGGTATGGAGGAGATCAAAACTCCAGACATCCAGAGGCCCCCAGAGCACAAGAGACCATGGAAGACCAACATATATCAGAATTTCAGAAAATAGGGAAAAGCTGACTGTGCTGTAAAAGACAAACTTCCTCACTTTGGAATGAAAAAGAGAAAACCAAAATAAACTAATAGAGTATTGGAGTTGGTCGTTGATTTAGTCAGAAAATTGTGTGAATTGCATGAAAGGATAAAGTGTGTGTGTGTGTGTGTGTGTGTGTGTTTTCACTTTTAAATGCTGGTCCCTTCACAGATGTTGGAACATTTTCCTTGAATGCATCGTTTTCTTTTCTCCTCATTTTTGCTCCAATCGTTCTTCAAACAGAATTACACATTAACTCCAGGAGTCAAAAAGTTGATTATAAATGCTTTTTAATATCACTCTTCTATGTTACACACAAATACAGCTGAGAGTACACACATATTCCAGAGAGGTATGCAAAGAGTAGGCACCATCAATGTCTAACAGACTACAGCACAAAGACAACACATGCTGACAGGATGTCACAGCTACCAAACTTCAACTATAATAAAACACACAAATACATTCAGCTAACATCGTACAACACTGGACAAGCAGTTGGACAGTGAACGTGAAATAGTCATGTGCTGAAACACGGGTACATGCTTTTTAGTTACAGTACTGCTGGGAGGCTACACTCTTCCATGGAAGACGTGACTGGTCAGGAACAGTGACAGGACTCGGGCTTATCTGCAGTTATGCTGGCTTTTGGAAGGAGGGAATGTAGTCTAGCTCTTGTTAAAGACAGGCCTCAATTATCCTGTAGTGACCAAACACATTCCCAGTTTTCTCATAATCTGCGGTTAGTGGAGTACAAGTACTACTAGTAAAAATAATAAAATGAACAGTACTTGTTATGTGTCCTACAGTTTACACTTTACATAAAACAGCTCAGTGCCTAGTAGTACTTGTACAAGTGATACAGATGCTACTGGTGAAGAAAGAAAAATAAAGACATGTAACAAGTTAAAGGAAAAACAAGTGATGAAATAATTTATTAAGGGGACGCCAACAGCCTTAATCCTTGGCACTGATTCCCACTCTCTGGAAATGGACTAATGGCAGACCATACTTCTAAAACACATTCCCTCTCTTTTCAGGATCAACAATCTTTCCCCTTAAAAAGAGAAAAGTGGATCAAACCCATGGAGGTAAAATACCTCCACAGCCCTCAGTTGGGGAGTCGCAGGTTCTGCTTTTTCCTTTAATTTGTCACACATCCACAGTGGACCATTTCAGCTCCAGTTAGCACAGGGTGAACTGGAAGTGGTTGAGGTTGTACAGGGATCGTTACTGTAAAGAAATAATGCCACAGTGCACAGTGAGAAGCTACAGGGTTCGTCTCTGGCTGCCGTACCACGTGCTGAGCTACGGACGAAGGTAGTTTGGTTTAGCGAGGGGCATCCGGAGCAGCGATCTTCTCCAGACTGGGCTCCATTCCCCAGATTTCCCGGGCATACTCAGAAATGGTGCGGTCACTGGAGAATTTTCCACAGCCAGCAATGTTGTGAATCACCATCTTGGTCCACTCTTTAGGGTTCTGTTAACATAGAGAAGGCGTCACAGGCCAGGTGTCATTTATTGGACAATACTTGTGTACATGACCTCACTAGCAGCAGAGCATACCTTGTAGAGCGCGCTGACTCTCTCCTGACATCTGATGTAGTCTTCGTAGTCAGCAAACACCTTGAACCTGCAGGACATAAAAATGTTTCAACAGTGAGCTGCATTGTTCACTCTTCAGCTCGTGTCTAACGCCTGGGAAAGTCAGTCACATGTTTGCTCAGCAATGACACGACATCACTGGAGCCTACAGTGTGAGTTAGAATGCAAAGTACTCACTCGTGAGTTTAGGGACCACCGTGCGCTCACCTGTCATGGTGCATCAGCATGTTCACGAGGTCTTTGAAGAGGCCAGGCTGGCTGGGGCTGAAGAAGCCTCCTGCTATCTGGTCCACTGCCTGCTTCAGCTCGGGGACACGGTTATAGTAGGACACGGCGTCGTAGCTGAGGACAGAAAAACACAGAGATGCTAGCTGTGCTCCACAGGACAGAGCAGACGGTGGATGGAAGTTACTCCTGTGGTTTCCATGGCAGGGCTTTAAAAAGCACAACATCCCAGGTGGAAAATACTTTTCAGTTTTATTATTATGTGATGATACTGTTCAGCTGCCGTTACATGGTTAAGTTACTTTAGCTAACTAGTTGAGCAGAGGCCTGGGAGCTCGAGGCTCCTGCACAGTATCTTAGCTGTTCCCAGGACTGCGCTCTTCTGGACAGAGATCTCCGATGTTGTTCCCGGGATCTGCTGGAGCTACTCGCCTAACTTGGGAGTCACCGCACCGAGTGCTCCGATTACCACTGAGACCACCGTTTCCTCCACCCTCCACATCTTCGAGCGTAAGACGTCCGTGGCAGCAACAGACGTGTGGAGATCAACAATGGATAATATGGAGTGCAGAGAGAGCACGACCAAGCAACGATTAAAGCGTGGAAGTAATCACATTACTTTGAGTTTGATTCTGTAAAAAGTGACAAAAACATCAGCGTCTGCTGTTCACGCTGTGTGGGAAGAAAACTTCTTTCTACAGCGAAAAATTTAACTTCAACTCTGAGCGAGCAGCGAGCACGCTGCCACGGGAATGTGACATTCACACAGAAACCCCCGGATCCTCCCACTGACAGGACAGCTGTGGGCAAACCTCCACCCACCCCACTCCAGCTAAACAGGTGACAATAGATTTAAGAGCTGCTGAGTCTTTGATTTTATTTATTTTCTGCTGTTTTTACTCACATCTATTTGAAAGAGTAGAAACCCAAAACATTATTTTATCTGCTGGATTATGCAGGAAATAGGTTTAAATGTTAAACACATTTCTTCCAGTCAAAGATTGTTACATATAATTACATTTTTACTTGATGCATAAAGTTAAAAGATAACTAATAAACTAATAAAACAAGTTTTAAAGAGACTTTTTCATTTGATTCAGTTTAATATGATGGATTATGCAGAAAAAATAGAAATGGGCTGAAAGGTCTGTTGCCTTATACTCGGGTTGTGTATCATGTTATTAAAAAAAAGTAACTAAGCAATAAAGTAACTACTTGCTCTTAGATCCACTGGCTGCTGAGCATTGCATCTTTCTCCCATATGCTCTTCCAGTATTGCTCCGCTCGCCTATGGAAAAAAGCCCCCAGCCTCGGTGGTGCTGTTCTCATATTGTTTGTCAGGTATACTTCTTCAAGCGGCTGGCCAAGGCTGTGAATCTTTAGCAGCTGTTTCCAAGGCCTCAGGTATGGACACTTTGCTGTACTTCTTAGTTACCTTTCTGCAACTGAAGTTGGCTAACATCCCTCTATGCTACCTAGATCTTGGCCTCTAGTCTCCTTTTGGTTGTTGTAGCCAAGCATCTCACTTATCCCTGATGTTGTGGATGTGTACACACACACGCACGCACGCACGCACGCACGCACGCACGCACACCTCTGAACCAAGACCATTTTAAAACTCACCCCTTCTTGTCCAGAGCCTCCACATCGTGCACCCTCATACCAAAGATGAACAGATTCTCCTCTCCAGCCTCCTCTGCCATTTCCACGTTGGCACCATCCATGGTGCCAATGGTGAGGGCGCCATTCAGCATGAACTTCATGTTCCCTGTGCCCGAGGCCTCAGTACCTGCTGTGGAAATCTGCTCAGACAGGTCAGCCGCAGGGATGACTGCACAGAGGAGACACACGGAATACAGTGGAGTCAGCTTTATGTGCTACTGTCCCAACAGAGAATGACCCAACATAAAAGATCAGGTTTATCCAGCTGTAGTGTAAATAAGTGATATTATACATCACTTATTTACAGTAAGACACAGTCAAAAACTTATTACTCTTCTCAGCCAGTGTGACGCGGTAGTTCTCCAGGAAGATGACTTTAAGGCGATCTCCCACCTCGGGGTCATTATTAACGATATCTCCGATGGACGTGATCAGCTTGATGATCATCTTGGCAGTGTGGTATCCTGGAGCAGCCTAGAAACGCAGAAGGCACATGCTGGGAAACCAAGAGGCTCACCACACCCTCAAAGTTCAAAAACAGGTGTTAAATTCGTAGTGGCTAACAGCTAGCTTCAACTCGTCCAAGACGTGCAGCTCAACTCAATCATGCTCAATTTTCCTCCAGAGGTGCTTCTAAATCATCACAGTTTCATAGCCTGTCCTGTCACAGCAGTATATAAACTACAGGTGAATAAACACTACTGAATGAGGTTAGTGTAGAAGAAGAAGAAAGGTCCTGCTTGGTGAGACAGATGTCTACAAGCAGCTTCTCTGATGCAACAACATCCATGTGCAGACAGATGGACAGCCATGTTTATGACTGGCTGTGTCAAAGTGGCCCAGACACATACTAGATAAGGCTGGATTTGATGTAGTGTGAAGTGCAGTGGGTGTGGGAATAAACTGCTTCCATGACAGGCTTTCTTCTGACCACATTAAACTTTTAGGAATATTGCTGCTCACCTTTCCTCCAATCATGATCGTTCTGGGTGTCCACTGCTTGTTGGCCTCGTTCTTAATGCCTGATCAGAGAGAAAGACTGTTTGTTTGCTTGTTTGTTTGTTAAACAGAAGACAAGTCTGGATTCAGAGTTAAAGCTCAGCAGCACCCACGGTTGTACAGTGTGATGATATGCAGGCAGTTGAGTAGCTGCCTTTTATACTCGTGGATCCTCTTCACCTGCACATCAAACATGGAGCTGGGGTTGATCTTCACCTTGTAGTGCGCTTCAAGATGCGCTGCAAACTTCATCTTGTTCTCCTGAAAGTTCAGACAGAGGGTGTAAAAAGAAGCACGCAAACAGAGTGCATTTTACTTTTGGCATTTTAAGCTCTCACTTGTTTGATTTTGGCTACGTCCCGGATGAAAGCGTCATCATTCACAAAGTCCAGAAGCTTCTTCAGCTGGTCCAGGTCACGGATGTAATCCTCTCCAATTTTCTGGAGGTTAAGCAGGTGAGTTAGGCAAGATCTCTACAAAGACTTACAACGTTCACAAATAACTAACCCACCTCAGCGATGACCTCAGCCAGACCGGGGTTGCACATGACCAGCCAGCGCCTGGGGGTGATACCGTTGGTCTTGTTCTGAAACTTCTGAGGGTCAACCTCGTAAAAATCCTTGAACCTGGACGTGGAACACCAGTCAGAGAAACTTCCAAACATCTTTGTAACATGTTATGCAGCTAGATTCCTACAGGTTTCCTTACACAGTGTTTTTGATGATATCTGAGTGGATACGGGCCACTCCGTTGACTGCGTGAGAGCCCACAATACAAAGATGAGCCATGTTGATTTTCTTCACATCTCCTTCCTCAATCAGGGACATTCTACATATGCGGTCAGTGTCCCCTGGGTAAAGCTTCGAGATGCGCTGAAGGAGTGAAGATAAACACTCTGAGATTACTCACCGCTGTGCGTATAAAACAAAATGTTTCATTCTTCAAGAACGAACCACATTTTCTCTGCTCACAAAGCTTTTCAGGCACCTTATTGCCTGAAAAGCTCCAATATTACATCCTCCCCTCATACCTCCAGGTGCCTCCTGTTGATCTCGTAAATGATGTCAAGGTGTCGAGGCAGCAGGTTTTGGAAGAGGTCCACGGGCCAGCGCTCCAGTGCCTCAGGCAGCACGGTGTGGTTGGTGTAGGCACAGGTTCGGATCACAATGTCCCAGGCCTAGACACAGGGGCCAGAGCCACAGGCAGCTAGGTTAGCATTTAAGAAACTGTGCTAAAGAAAATGTGAACCAATGTGAAAGCACTTTTTTAGCTGATCAGTGACTTGGTTTGAGGTTAGCGCTAAGGACACAAACAAACAATGAGACTGAATCCCGGTCGAAGAATCCTAGAACGTCTATAAAATATGGGCTGATCAGCGTAGCCAGAGTCTGAAAACTGCATCTGTTTTAATGGCAGGTAGCGACTCCTAATGCACCTACTTCTTATTTGCAGAGCTCATTAAACGTTTTCCCAGTGACTTTATGGTCTCCAGCTCAGTTTGAAGTCTTGAATACACCATTAGGGTCCCACAGACTCACTACAGATGCACACTGGATGGAAAAGTTAAGAGTTTGCGATGTGATACCTTCTCCCAGGACACTTTCTCAATGTCCACCAGCAGCCTCATCAGTTCAGGAATGGCCAGAGCAGGGTGGGTGTCATTCAGCTGGATGGCCACCTGCACATGGAGAGAAAACAGAAAACTCATGATCATCAGTTTTAGGAGAAATCAATAAGAGAAAGTAAAAAACAAAAGAGAAGCAAATAACACAGAATGACAGCAAGCTCACCTTGTCTGGCAGTGTGGAAAGATCTAACCGCACAAACTCTGTGGAGCCAAACTTTGAGGCTTTGAATCGACGGATGATGTCCTGAAGAGTTGCAGCTACGACAAAGTATTCCTGCTTCAGACGCAGCTCCTTCCCTTCAAAGAACTGAAGGAGAGTATGAAGAGCTGTTACACCAGAGTTCAATGCTTACAATCAATCTGCTGCCGGTACACCCGCTGACATTATTATGGAAGAAGCACAGAAAAAGAGAGCAGCTCAGGAGGAGGAAATCATCAGGTTAGTCCGTGATTTGAACCAAGGGAACAAATCGTGGCAGGAACGGCCTGATATTATTTGTATCTCACTGCAACTTTACTGTATAAAGAGCTAACATCTCCAAAATGTCAGGAGTAGTTGGTCATTACAACAAGTGTTCGTGAACTAAAAATCAAGAATGTGGGATGCTGTTTGTCCGTGATTTGGAGAGCCTAGCGCTGCTCCTGACGCAGGGAAAACCAATTCTGCAGGGGAGACCTACCTCGGCACTTGTGCAGGTGAAACCAAAGGGAAGATATGCTTCACCATATTTTCTAGTCTTTGGCTTAGAATGAAGTTGGTTTGGAAACATATTCAGCGATGCTTCATTTCCTGCTTTGCGTTTGTGTGGGAGCCCCGTCAAAAACCTGTCCATTATGCTAACAGCGTCCAAGCGTTCCTTTTTTTTTTTTTTTCTTTCATACCGCGCCCCTCCCCCCTGCAATGGCTTAGCGCCCCCCCCCCCTAAGAGGTCGGCCCCACACTTCGGGAACCTCTGCACTAAGAGACGTTTTTGTGCCCTTTGCAGACCCTGTGCTTATTTCCAAGTCCCAAATGCAATCATCGCAGGAGTTTGGTCAATCTTAACTTTTAAAAACACTGGACAGATAAGGAAAAATGTCACCTGGCACAGGGATAAACACACTCCTGAACCTTGAGGAAAGCTAGAAGAGTTGGAGCTGTTATAGCGGCAGAGGGTGGGCTGACATCATATTAAACTTTAGGGATTAAGAATGGGATGTCGCTGAAGTTCATACGTGTGTGAAAGCAGATGAGCAAATACTCTCAATGTCACGCACAGCACCATCCACTAGTTCATGTGAACGAAGTAAAGGTTCAAATAAATAAGAAGTGCAGCTGTAAATCCACTCACATTGTCGTTGGGGTAGAGCACTCTGGAGATGTTCTCAGCGAGGTTTCTATCGAGCACAGCTTGAATGTAGCCTCCAACATTAACTGTGGGACAACAGCAAGAAGAGCAGTCCATGTCTGCTGGTTCTACTTTTCACAGAGTGATGTGAGCAGAGGGCAGTACTCACAGTCTTTCAGGTTAAAGTCACAGGGCGCCTTTGCAGACCACAGCCTCATCGTATTAACTATGTTGTTTCTGTAGCCGGGGACTGGAGTGTCATAGGGAAGAGCCAGAACCACCTGGAACACACACACTTCATCATTTCTCAGTGTTTAAACTACAGTCTGCTGATTTACTGTTAGGGATGATGTCACAGACCACAGGACAAGCCAACTAGACTGAGATGTGGCTGCAGGGCAAATACAAATCATCCGTCCCAGGTACCATTACAGGGAATGTGAGGGAATACCACAGTGCAAGGTTCCTGGGTTCAGACATCTTCAGGCAAACTGAGGTGTTCATCGGGGAGACATGAAGAGCTGAACTCTCTAATCCTTCACATATTCCCGAGGCACAGATACTGAGCTGGAAGCTACCAGAAAGCATTCATATCTGTTACTGTTGTTTGCATTCAACCTTCTCTGATGCAGAGAACAAGTGACGGGACTCTCTCCACCCTGCATTCTTCTACTGCCATGAGTGTAACCACATCTGAAGATTACGGTGCATCTTTGTCCCACTTTCCCCAAATCACTGGGCAGACTGACGCCCCTCACTGAGCCTGGTTCAGACGCAGGGTTCTTACTTTAAAAAGATGTTTTTCCTTCTCATCGTCACCAAGAGCTTGCTCACAGCGAGTTTTCTGACTGTTGCCGTTCTCTCTGTATTATCATAAGGTCTTCATCTTACAATACAAATGCACAAATGTGTGATTTGGCACTGTGGGAAAAAGTCCTGCTTCACACAACATTACCAACCTTTCAACTGTATATCAGCTGTGCAACTAAATGGCACCTGCACTGGTTCTTATGTAGCATGTTTCTACTCTACCCGAGCACTCCAGGTACTTTATTACTCACCTCATTCAAACCAGCACTTTTTTTCTATGTGTTTCTACAAAAGTGCTACTTCACACTGTGATGGATACATCGGAGAGAAACTTGGGGTTAGTATCTTGCCCAAGGATCTTTGGCATGCTGACTGAAGCACCAACCTTACGATTAACAGAGGATCTGCTCTCCCTCCCCCTCGACCCCTGAGAGAGACTACAGACAGACACTAGAGACACAGGACTGACCTGCTGCATGCAAATGTTACTAATGCATACAGTCCCAGTGCATTTAACCTGATCCAGCCACTGTTTAACTCAATTTTTTAAACTACTATAACCAAAAAACGCGTGTATTAGATAATTACAGCAAGTTGAGGGGTTTGTCTTTACCCCGTATCCTCGTTAAACTGTAGTCTTTGTTACCCAATAATAATAGTAGTAGTAGCATGCACAATTAGAGGTGTCAAAGAAAATGTGACAGTCTCAGTACTTTCTATTAAGAGTATACAGTAACGACCTGGTACCAACCTGCGTGTCAACCCACTTCACTCCATCAGCTGTGTGCTCCACGCGGCCATAGAAGTGGACAGGGCGCATGTACTCGGGCCGAGCCTTCTCCCAGGGATTCCCATAACGCAGCCAGTCATCGGCTTCTTCCACCTGTGGAAATACCAGATGGCATCTTCCTGTTTAAAACTAGTTAAAATATGAAAAAAAAGTCCTTAAAAGTCTCATATTTCAGCACTTATATGCTGCTTATATGACAAAAACTACATCAGCAGACCGTCCTGTCCAAACACAACAAACACTGGAGTTTCAAGACGGTACTCTGACTATAACTCCATTTCCACTAAGACTACAGAGTGAACAGACGGTCCATCAAATTCTCTCACTTTGCCACGTTCTGTGCTCCGAATAATCCTCCTAATAATCCTATTAATGCTCCTTTTAATCAGCATCACCGATATCTTGTGTAAACAAACTGTGACGGGTCCATCATGCAACACCCTCTGCTACCATCACAGAGGGCGCTTTTGTCTGGCTAATCTTATTCAGTATGACTGTAGTGCAAAGGTGCTTTAAGTGCATACACAGCACCAGGTGAACATACCTGCCAGCCACTGACAATTTTCTGGTTGAAAATGCCGAACTCATACCGGATGCCATATCCATAAGCAGCCAGACCCAGAGAGGCCATGGAGTCCAGGAAACAAGCTGTGGAAACGGGAGCGCTGTTAGACACGGCTGTGCTTCACATCACCATTTGTCAGCAGCCAATCAGGAGCTCACCAGCCAGGCGTCCAAGGCCTCCATTGCCTAGGCCAGCATCTTCTTCAATGTCCTGCAGCTCCTCCATGTCCAAACCCAGCTAAAGAACATGAGCACACGCACAGTAAGGTGTGGATCAGCTGTGAGTACTGCAGGACAGAGCTGTTAATCACTCCTCCCACGTTAACGGCAATGAACATTAGAGCTTCACTGTCTGGCTGAGTGTTATTGACAGTAAAGCCAAGCTCCAACTAAAAATCTGTGAGTGTCTCCCGCAAGTGCGTCTCTCATTGCTATGGTTGTTTCCAAGGTCTCAGACTGACCTGGAAGTGCATGGACTTAAAAACTTTTGCGGGATCTTGTAAAACGACATCTTCAATTTTTTTTTCCTTCAAATTTAAATTAATAAAAAATTCATTAACACTAAAGATTCATTCATGAACTCACTGAAACTAAACTGAATTAAAAACAGGAAGTCAAAATAAAAGTAAAAACTAATTACAAATCTATAATATCTCTGGTCATCCCTCTCACTTTATTCAGCCATTGCTTGAGGATGTGGAAGCCTCTCTGCATCAGTGTGGGTTGATTTGATTTTGTTTCTGTTGGAAGCGTGCTGTATTACCCTCACCTGGTATGTGGCTTCATCGCAGGCATTCTCCAAGGCCAGGTTCACCATGGTGTTCTGCAGAGTACGGCCCATGTAAAACTCCAAGGAGAGGTAGTAGACGCGCTGCAAGAAAACAGAGCAAAATGGCTTTTTATTCCACTTCCACCTGATCCTGAGCTGCTGGTAGTTTGAATTTCCTTTCAGTTATTGCACTTTTACATCTGTATGCAAAAATATTTCCAAAGGCAACAACACAAATATGACTGGATGAAACTCTGAAACAGAGTCAGGTTATTGACAATAAAGCACACAGTATGCGCCCCATGGCCCGGCCACGTGATCTCTAGGACAAGACAGCAGCAGAGCAACTGCAGGCAATGACACCGTTTCACTTCAGAGAAGCAGCATTACAAGTCTGGTACAGAGAACAAAGCTTCTGACATTCTGATACGGCTCCAGCATGAGAAGCATGTGTAGACCGAAGTGACTGAGACATGCAGAGGTCAGCAGGGTAGGTCACACTGGCATGGCTCCTTCGTTCTTTGTCACAGCATATGTATCGTCTAACACTGACCTCCATGTCTGACGTCTAACTGAGCACCACTTTAAGAGTGCTGAGAGTCAGCAGCACATTGACTCAGTGTATAGAAATGTGACAGCTGTTCCAAGTGCACCACGCCACACGGTCACAGGAAAAGTCACCAGAGTGCAGCAGCTGAATGCAATGCTCACCCTGAACCTCCAGTTCCAGAGAACCAGAACTTCTTTACTGAAAATTCAACGAATCATCATCATCTAACATTTTACATGCTTTGAAAAGAATCACTTCATACTTTTATGCACAGCAGATCAGCATCTTTTGACTATGAAGGCCTCCCTGAAAGCCGGTGTTGTGCCAAAAAGTGATTTCCAATGTTTCTGTGTATTTTTTATGTGTAATATCTTTACGTATGTTGGTAAATAGACTTCGGTGAACAGCGTTTACAAAGGGGTTATATATAGAATTAAAAGATTATCTGTTTTTTTAAGTATCTTTATAACTCTGTGTTATTGTACTCACATTATAACCAATCCGGTCCTTTATCCCCACTTAAAATATTTTTACAGAACTATTGTAATATTTGCTGCCATTTCTGCTGTCTTACTCTTACAAAAGACATTTTTAATGTTAATGAGATTTTTTTAACTGCATAAATAAAGGTTCTATAAAAGTCGCTGCCAAAAACTGATTGCGGCTTCTACCTTGTTACACGAATGTTGTTTGTGGCTCAATATGACTTTGTGTCATCCATGAGGGATGAATTTGACATATGTTTCACATATTATAGGCCAACAAGTTACTTATAGCAGTTTAAATACGAGCAATCAGTTTTTGGCAAATACCGGAAATCAGTTTTTGGCAGACAATCACTTTTTGGCACAACACCAGTCAATAAGCTGGAGGAGGACAAGACATAGCCGTCTGAACAGCCAGGCTGGAGCACAGCGGGGTCTCGGGCCGTGGCAGTGGTATGCAGTCTTAGTGACGCAGTTATCAGAGCTGTGAGCCCGTGAGGGCAGCCCCCTCCTCAAGGAACCCCAGCCCAGTAGGTAATAAAACAGTGGCGAGCTGATCAGAGTGGGTACTAATGCAAAAGGGGCTATGCAGCAGCTCTGAGGGCTCAGTTCTCGCTGCCTGCTCAAGGCCTTTAGGTCATTTTGCGCTTTGGTGAGAGGAGAGGGGGTGGAGAGATGGATGGCGGACATGCGTTTACGTGAGCTATGTCTGGTTGGCCCCAAGCCCGCCCGTGTGGACGCACATGAGTGAGCGAGGTACAGCAGAGGTCAGGTGAAGGTGAGACAGCTGCGGATGACGTTGCGTAACATCTCATAAGAGCGGAGCTGCCGGGACACACACACACACACACACGACTCACGGTCAGAGCGAACGTGACTATAAATGGATACGAAGAGCAACGCTGTTACAAGCCGCAGCCATCACTGCTGACATCCGCATCACGAACCCGCATCCCCTCCCTTCCCCCAGGCCTCCGATCAGCTGTGCTCGACTGCAGTGCACCCGGTTGCTTACTTTGGGGTCCTTCTCGTAGTAATGCTGCTGCGTTCGGATCCAGCGGCCCACCAGGTGATCTCGGACCGTGTTTGCCAAGGCGAAGTAGTAGTCCCGTTTGGTGGCCACATTCCGATCCTTGACCAGGGTGAAATGGAGGTGCCGGTTGAAGTTAGTTTTTAGGTCCGCAACGTTCTCCACCCCGGCCAGGCCCCGCACCGAGATCTGCTTCCTCCTGTCTTGGTCTGTCAGCGGCTTGGCCATCTCTGTGCTCCCGGAGTGTGACCCGACGCGTCGTTGCTCTTCTTCGGCTCTGCGTTGAACACACAGCCGGAGCCTAGCGATGCTCCAGCCTCTTTAATATGTCACGTACAGCTGAGAGCGTCAGGACGGAACAGCCAAACAGCTTTTCCGGTCGACAGTTTCAAAATAAAACTCAGTATCATCAGGTGGCCAATCAGCGACTTGGAAGACTTTCGTCTTACTGTTCGGGTACTCCACGAAACTCTGTAAACAATACTTGTTCTAACTTCCAGTGTAAATGTGGCTACTTTGACTTAACCGTGCCTCACTGAGACGCACATGGATAGAATATGTAGCAGTTCTATGCAAACTCCACAGACCCTGACTTCAGTCGCACAATGAGAATAAAATATTTGGTGCGTCTTTGAGCACATTGATCTTTCTGCCCCTGGTTTAAAGCATTCAAACCAAGAAGAAATTTGAGTCTAAATTCAGTGTCTGAACTGAACAAGTACTGACGAATCCACAGAGAAAACTCGGCCCAAGGTCAGGTAGTGGGAAACATCACCTTCAAATCTTCAGGCTAATCTCATCACGTGACCCACAGTAAAACGGTTTACATGTAATATGAAATAATCAATTATAAATTACCCAAATGGCACAGATTACAAATGAAAAACGATTAAATTTAGATTACATGGTTTAAACTTTGAATAGTTCAGATGACAGATCTCTCTTTGAGTAAAACACCACAGTCCAATCCTTTGTACTCATCTGTAATCCTGTCAACATTTCTGATATTTATTCAGAGCTGACCCAACCTAGACTTCATAGACTGACAGTAACACTTAGGATATGTGTGGGGAGACTATTGCACAGCACGGTCATAGTCAGGATTTTACAAGCCAACATGTACTATCAACTGGTACATGTTGGCAATCAAGTAACTCTGAAGCTAATTTTTCTGAACATAGATTTAGGCTGTTTAAAGAAAGTTGCTTTAGGATGGGGACACGAGCTGCACTGCATTTTTAAGGCCATGTTCTTTTAAGCAGACCACATTATGTAACACTTTAATGAAGTGGCCAACAGGGTCTCCTCTCGGGGGAAAGAAAAGCTAGCTTTCTTTCTGACACAAAGGGCTGACATCCATAAAAGGAGAAACAACAAGTTGACATGGATCAGTTTAATATGAAACCAACATTAATTCAGGCTAACATTACACGGTGGACTCCAGAAATGAACAATTTTCTACTCAGATAAGTCAAACAGAAGCAACACTAACACTGCACACAGCGTCTAATCACAGCAGAGATACATGAACGAGGATCTTCTGAGCAGTCGATTAGTGCAGGGGGCACAAAACTCGGTGTCACCGCCAAGACCCAGGCCAAAGAAGAAAATGAAAACCACAGGAATCCCTGGAAAACAATCTTAGTACTACAAAGGTTTTACGCAACTAAGGTACACTTCCTATGTTGCATACAAAAATATTCATCTTGTCCAGCTCAAAGCGAAGATGGGGAGCAGGTCAGAGTAGAAATGTGTCACTTTAAACAGAATGAGCTGTCTGAATGGATCATGCAAGCTGAACTCTGATATATTAAAGCCAATGACAGGCAAGTCTTCACATACATTAAACCTGGTGCTGGCTGGCTGAGTCTTATGTAACAAACTATGGCAGTCAGAGAGGGACACTGTACACATGGGCCGAGCGCCGTGTCCACACAAACGTTAAAAACAGCGACAAGAAGTGGAATTAAGTTACAGAGTGAACAATCACAGCCTGTCACTGTTCACAACATCATGGATCCATAAAAAATAAAGCACTGGTTACATTTCTGTGAGCACAGACGTCAGTCTATGGGTACATGGTGACCATTCCTCTGACCCACACTTAATTCTGGGGGGGAGGGGGAGGGGGGGCAGGAGGCATGCCAAAAGGGGGCATGCCCGGTACCCCCATCCCCATCATTGTGACAAAGTTAGAGGGGTCCATGGGTGGTGGAGGTGGTGGTGGGGCATACATCACGCCCGTGGAGCCTGGAGGAGGTGGAGGTGGTGGTGGTGGAGCGCCCGGGGGCAGTGGGGGCTGGACCCCAGGTGGAGGAGGCACCATGGACGGAGTACCCATGGGTGGTGGGGGCTGGGCTCCAGAGGCTGCAGGCTGTTGGGGCTGTTGCCATGGAGGCAGAGTGCCGGTGGCGGGGCTAGATGTGGTGGTGGTGTCTGTAAGAGAGCAGGGGACACATGGAAATGAACTGTAGGCAAACATAAAGGCTCCTTATGCATAGAGTCTCCACAGATCTGTGAATAAGGTGCGGTGAGTACGTCTTTGTGTGTGTGTAAGGACAAAGACATATTGTAAATATGCACCGCCTATCTGTTTGATTCGGTGATAAACTCTCAGTCAAATCAACACACCGAGGCCAACACTCGTCTTTGGGTGACAGCCCCCCCCCAGAAACCAAAAAAATGAAGCCGTTTTGTTATAGATTACACAGTGAACACACTACCTCTGTACCAGTGTACACAGGAACCAGTTTTGAAACCACTGACGTATAAAAGAGCTGTGTGTGTGCTGAACCACTGAAAGTTTTCTCAATAAAGCTTTTGTGCGCTCTTACTCTGTTGCCAGGGCAGTGGTGTGCTAGTTGCCATGCTGCTGGTTGGAGGGGGAGGTGGAGCCTGCTGTTGCCAAGGTGGCAGAGGTCCTGAAGGGGGAGGAGGTGGCTGGCTGCTTGGGGGAGGAGGTGGAGGTGGCATCATACCCATTGGAGGTGGCAGCAGACCTACAACAAAAGCACATAAGATTGGGGGTTCTTTTCTATTTTGCAGATTTTCTACAGTAAAGTTTTGGGTCCTTTTCTAATACAGCAGACGCTCAGACGCTTCTTTTGCGTTTGACCTCTTCAATATTGGAAAGTCTTTACAATAAAACACACTTCAAAGCAACTTAAGTACGACACAAAGAACTCAGGAGGTGAACTGAATCTTACACAGAGTTCATTAGCTTTCATGAGACGTCTCAGTAACTCGACTTGAAAAATCTAAAAGCCTTCATGAGAGTCCAGCCTGTGCCAGCTCCCTGCCATCTGTGGGACATCACTGGCACTGTATGGATCACCAGGTCTTAGCCTTTTACCCAAACTGTACTGTTATCACCACCATGCAGAATTTAATCCTCCATACACTCTGATTTTTGTTGGCAGTATCCGGACCTTAAGTCTGACATCATTAGCTGTGTCTGGGCCCAAACTCCGCTTCAGGTCCCAAAAACAAACTAACACTGCAGCATCACTGAGAGTTACAAACTGTCTAAATTCTTTCATCTTTAATAAAATGATCAGTGTTGCTGCTTTACCAGGTGTAACTATTAAGTTTAACATCCAGGCATCCACGAAAACAGAATTTATTAAATTCAACGGAGTTAGAAGTTAGCAGGAAGTTAGCTCGCTAGTTTCCACCTAAACATGATATAGCATGTTCTGATAGAAGTTTTTCATAAATCTCTCAAACGTACAGCTCTGCTATCACTTCCAACATAAATAAAGACAGAAAACTAAACAGCAGTGACATTTGTAGGGTTACTGAAGTTGGGCTAGCTGGTATATAATGATGTGGTGGCTAGCGACACAGCTTTGTTAGCATAATATAAACACGGTGAAGCTGGAGGATGAACGCTAACTTTTTTCCACTCAATAAAACAGGAGGGTTCCTGATGGTTAGGGACAAATGCAATCACATGGCAGGATAAACGGACCAAAC
Organism: Aulonocara stuartgranti; assembly: GCF_965226115.1. NCBI lineage: Eukaryota > Metazoa > Chordata > Actinopteri > Cichliformes > Cichlidae > Aulonocara > Aulonocara stuartgranti. Next base: position 21,405,330 of record NC_138941.1, on the reverse strand, counting down.
TTCAGTCAGGAGAACAACTGAGACAATCCATCCACAATACCAGGTTAGTCATTAATAGACTGCTGCATGGGCTTAAAGGGTTTAGAAACTGACTTTTAAAATAATTAAATAGAACAAGATACAAAGCATTAAAACATGTCAAATACACAACAGCCCTAATGAACGCAGAGTAGTTTGGACCTGAAGCAGGGTTCATATGTCATCACTAAACACACTGTTGTGTCGTCTGGATCTGCTCTTACCCATCGGGTGTCCATGCGGTCCAGGTCCCTGGCCCATGGGAGGAGGAGGGGGCTGCATCCAGGGTGGAGGCAAGCCATTGGGGTTGGGAGGCATAGGCGGTCCTCCCATGCTGGGCATCGGAGGAGGAAAACTGTGAGGTCCTCCAGGACCACCGGGCCCTCCGGGCCCCCCAGGCATGCCGTGAAAGTTCCTGTTCTCGGCTGGACCAGAACTCATCCACGGAGGCCGGTTCTGTTGAACACACAGAGAATTTCAGACAGAGCTCTACACGACGAGTACAGAGAACCACGTGCGTCCCCACTAACCGGTGGAGGTTGGGTGCTGTTGGGGCCTGCAGCCCGAGGTGCGCCCTGGGTGCTGGTGTGTCCTCCGGCTGACGTTGGGACAGGGGCCTCCCCCAGCTCAGCCATGAGAGACAGATACTCCTTGTCCATACGAGCCTTGTCTTGAGCTGACTGAGGGGGCTCTCCACCAGTTGCTCTGTGTGCAGCGAACGAGCTGTGAAAGAAGCACACGTCGTTACACAATTCAGGCGAGTGGAGTCAGGAGTTCAGCTCAAGTTTGGACACTCAGCGCATCGTCACCTGCTGTACTTGCAGTCTGAGGAGATATGGCCGGCTCCACCACATTTAGTGCAGAGGGTGGTGTTAGTAATGCTGCGTGGCTCAGAGTTCTGCCAAGGACGAAGAATCCTGTGGATACAAGAGACAATAAGCATGGTGTCCGGAGACTTCAGAAATGGAACAAATCCATCCTTGATTTCTATTCTTGCTCATTCTGTACTTTAATGACCAGGTGGCTCCTCGTGTTATAACAAATAAGGAGTGATTGTGCACAAAGCCCGGGCAGTGTCACAGACCTGTTGTCGTCTTCCCTCAGTGTGCCATTGAGTCTGGCCAGCTCCCTGAGCTGCATTTTTCTTAGGTCGTTCTGATCCTCAGGCGTCTCAATGCCTTGTTTCAAAATGTTACGAATCTGTGGACACACATTTCACACCATTAATATCACGGTATATATTCCCCAAAGTATACATGCATTACATTTAACAAACTGATGCTAAACATCTTCACATAATGAACAGGAGGTGCTCCAACCTGCTCCACAGCTTTCTTGACGTTCTCCATCGTGTTGGCAGTGACCAGGGCATGCAGAGGCTCGTCCTCCCCTGGCAGCATCTGGCCATCTTTTCGACCAACCTTCCCCTCCTTCACAGACCCTTTCCCCCGGATCATAATCTTGGCACAGCACTCCTTCTCAATGTTCTTCAATGTATTACCACTAGGAGGAAAAACAAACGTGAGAAACTCTTTCTTCCCCCTCAGTTGCAGTATGAAAGCACGTCAAACTGCATGACTTTAAGATGGCATCGAACTTACCGGGGTCCAATGAGCAGACCAACAAAGTTGATTTCAGGGTATTCATCTTGAGGGATCATAACTTTGTCGTTGACTCTGGTGGCTGGAGGCCTGGAGAACACAAACAAGTAAAGAATTTAGCTTTCTAAATGTCCTAAGAGCCAATCCAGTATTTAGATCATCAGCAATTAGCATGGAGAGTCCCACAATGTGCAGTAGGGCTGCTCTACAGGAAGAAAGTTTGTACTCTTCACAGAATCATTAAGATACAAATGAAAGCACAAAGCAGATGGACTCCAATCACTGATTAGACCGAGACCACTGAAGAAGAAAACTAAACTGAAATGATTCTGTTACTGACCAGTCAAACGCTCTCATTCTGACAATTAATGCATAAAAATCACTTTCTGATGACACATCATTCGTTTGCACGCGTGACTGCACATGACAACGTATGACAATGATGAAAAGAACACAGTAGTAATGTCGAATGAACACATTACTACTTAAGTCAATCAGACTGTTGGCACTAACAGAGACCTCCACTCTTCTTTCTGTTGATGTCCTGTTCTATAAGAGACAAGGAAAATAATGGCAGCATGTCTCTGGCCACAGTGTACCCATCATCTAATGGACAACACTCCACATCCCAGATCAGATTCTTGACCCTAACAGGAGTTCACTGAACTCAGATGGTTTGTGAGGTAGTAGTGGGCGATAGATTCAAATTTGTGCTAATGGCACTAATAACGATGTAGACCAGTAAAAACAAACAATGTTTTATCAGTGAGCTTCCAGGCTTCAGCGTTTACTAATACGAACAAACCCAAAGGTATCTGCTATCTTTCTTTACAATGAGCTGCTGCTAGAACACTACGGTTCTGCTCAAGTCCTGCTTTATCACAGCAGTGACTTCCATCCACCGTCTGCTCTGACAGTCTGAAGGACTCCCACTAGCTTTTCCCCACTAAAGGTTTAATGGTGATTATGGGAACAGCAGCACTGTTTCAGACTAGAAACATGTTTTCTTTCATGCTACCTGAGCTCATCGTCTCGGTAACAGGACGCCTCTATGCTTTTCAGTGTGTAAACAGACTCCAGCTCCACACGAAACTGTGCCAGCCTGAACACTGTGTGGGCTTTATGTTGTCACGTTATTTATTCATATGCTGCTCCCAAATACATTGGTATCGCAGGTCCTTTTTTAGTTGCAAATGTTGGTGAAACGCTCGCAGTGAGGCGACACTTCTTGTGATTTGGTGGTGAATTGTTTGTGTATCCATGGAGACAATGGCGTGCTATAGAGCCGTCTTATACGACGCATCGAAGCAAAGAATTTGTGTAAAAAATACTCAAATTGCAGCAGCCTAGTGACAATTAGTCATCTAGTCCACTAGACTCACACATCCTTGCTCTGAACATCATTTCCCCAGCTTGAACAAAATGCTGTACCTGCAGAAACAGATCCTCATGGAAAATGTGTCACAAGCTGCAAACTGCGATCCAGGCAGTTTAACATCTAAACACAAGGCTGACTGATTAGCTCAGCTAACCATCAGGGTCTGACATTACCAATGGCCCCATGGCCCAGAGGACACATTACCCAGTTAACCATTTGGATGGATGGATGGATGGATGAAAATTTAATATTTTGTTTCTCTCAGTGCCCCCTCTAACCTTTTTCCTTCAGTTGTTAATTATGTCATATTGTTCCCAGAGAATAAAAAGCTAGTAGATTACAGAGAGGGAGACTAGTGGACTACTCTAAAAGTAATTTTGGGTTAAATACGACCCAAGTACTGCTTGTGTTTTTAAGAGCTAACCCAAACTTTTCCTCACATTTGTTAAGGACCAATTGTCACAAATTGCTGCTGAAATGTGCAACAATTTGCACCACAGGCAATATTCAACATGCATGCAATGTTAGATTAATTTGCCGACATCAGCGCATTTGTTCCTTTGCAGGTAGCATCAACACACCTGTGGAGAGTGTGGCTAGACATTGTTTCAGGCAACTTTCCTGTGACACAGTCTATATGCAACCACTAATTCTGCACCAACTGACTGCAGAACACTGCTTTTGCAAAGCTTCATCCATCTACTTATCAACTTTCCCTGTTTGCAATTTCCCATCACAGACACCAAGGGTGGCATTATAACATCTTCAATCCAACAGTTAACAGTTAGTAACAGTTACCTTATTTGGGATACACACTCACACTAACAGCAACGCTTAACCATCCGGTCAATTGGTCATTTGTTATTTACTTTTTCTACCAAAATCACACCAGTGCCCCCCATTAAAAGACCGCGTGCTTCATGTTGTTTTTCTGTCCCTCATCAAACTGGCGTCCCAGATAAAACGCCAGCCTTTTATTTTATCAGATAAACGAACACAAAATGAAACAAAAATTTAAAATACAGTTAATGGAGTGAAAGAAAAAAAAAAGATAATCATACTTGTAGTCTGCAGGAGGCTTGAAGTCAGGGTTGAGTCCAACCATTTCAGTGATAAGTGCATGTCGCTCCTCCTCGAGCTTCTTTCGTGTGCGATACTCGCGGGTGTTTAACCTCTTGCCCTCGCTGTTGTAGATGGGCTCAGGAGAAGGAGACCTGAGAGCGGCAGACAAAAGACAAGACAGACATCATCAGCACCCTCCTACAAGCAAAGCTCTGCCAATAACAATCACACAGGCTCCCTACAGCTGACTAAGACTTTAACAATAAAAGAATCTCAATCAGTGAATCTTTAAAACAACAATAAACTTTGAGACTGTAATTGTTTCTACTGAGAGAATCTCAGATGGACTCTGACTCATGGCCAGTGCAGCAGTAGCAGCAAACTTAAACAAAAGAAAAGTATATAGGAACTCTGCACTGCCATTTCAAAGACTGAAGTCCATTCTGACATCAAAAAATTAATATTTTTTTTAAACAAAACCAGAAGAAAACAAAAGAAAAACGTAGCAACCAAAGCTGTATAGTGGCAGTAAACAAATAATCTGGAGGGGCATCAACCAAGAAGAAAAAATAAAATACACGGCCATAACTTCAACCTGCATACAGGATTGTTGGCCTACAAGAAAGCAAAGTTGGAGGCAAGAAAACAAATCAAAGCAAAATTTGCAATCCTAAGCAGAAACGCTGGCTGTGAGAGTTGCTTGGTGCTGACGTGGTGGAAGAGGTCCGTGCCTCCCCTTGGATGCTGAAAACCTGTGGTACTGCGTTAAGGAGGCTCTGTGCTTGAAAAAGGGTTAGGTTGATGTGGGGTAATTTGGGTTAGAGAAAAGGAATTAAGATTAGATATCCACCTTTTCCTACGCTCTCCCATCAGAGAGCCACATGTGTCCACGTGACGAGTGAGAAAAAAAATTTTCATTTTACGCTTCAAACTTCCAACGCTGACAACCTGAAACACCTCCCAAGTTGGTCACATTAGATTGGGAAGTGATTTCTAAAGCTTCTGCAGCTCTGCATTCAAGTTTTGGACAGCTGTGGAAATGTCTGATTATGATTAAAAAAAACTATATACAGTGTACAGGTGACCGGGACGCTACCTAGCAAAGGTCAACTTCACACTCTAAGGCAGCCATTGGCTTTCCAAGAACACATACATTTGTGTCAGTTTTCCTCCAGACCTCAAAATCCAGAGGGAAAACTGAGCATATCCTCCTCCTCCCTGGGCAGAAGTGTTCACAGCCTCATTAGGGGAAAACCAGAGAGGACTAGCAATAGATCACTCGTTCACTCCAACACAAAGCCCAGTTGGATTACTGGGATGTAATCAAGTAGGCTTCATGCCATGGGCTGAGTCACTGGCAACAATGGACCAAAATAAGTATGTGAAATAAAGTAAGACAAAGCAGTAGTTTGGTGCTTGTGTGCATTTAGTACCCATCTTTTCAAAATAAGCCAATTCAAGTCAAACCTAAGATGTGAAATAAATCAATATGCAAACTTATTTGTACACTAGTCCAACCTGTGTCAGAGGAAAATCTTTACACATGAATTATAGCACTCACATATCCAGACAGGCCCCTACTGCAGACACAGAATAAGCAGTGTGCAGAAATACTACAGTTTTAAATTTGAGGCAACGACTGTGTTAAGTAAACTGCCAAGCATCCAATAGAAGGAGTCTGGCAGTGACTAGTTAGATACCCTTGTTAGGACAGCTCTAAAGACTGAGCTTATAGTCGACTATGGAAAGCTGGCTTTCAAAGCCTTAAAATCCTTCAACTTATTCTCACTCCCACCTCAGGCAGGTCATAATTTAATGTGCTTTTTGGCCCTGCAGCACATGTTCGCTGCAGTGTACTGAGGAATGAAACACAATACCTAGGAAAAGCTCATTTTCCAAACATTTGTGCGGATGTTTGAGTTCAAAATAATATCAGAGATATTTGGGATTGGTGTCAGTCATGTAAACCTTAGCTACATTACTAAACTTACATTAACTTAATAAGTAGCAAACTAGTAACCCTTCTGAATGGTTCATAGCTTTTAATACGTGACCACTCCTCACCCTCGTGTTCTTTAATGTGGCCTTCAGGTGTGTGCGTAACAGGGACACACACCTACCACTAAAGTCTCTGTGATGGTATTGACTCGTATTCGGGTATAAAATATAGAAATTAAATACATATGCAGCTCCACAGTGTAGAGGTTTATACGCTCATCTAATGCACAAAGTTCAAAAGTGGGAGGGCGGCATTAGAAAGGGTGTTGGGCATTATTCAGTGGCTCCTCTCCTGTGGTGAGCGCTGCAAGAAAGTGAGCAGCCACTGTTTTTGTTTGTTTTGTTAACAATACAGTTACAGCTGTCAATTAGGTTGAAAATATACAGAGTGAAGACTTTGACGAGCTATTGAGTTATAGCGAGTTAATGTGGAATACTGCCTTTACCTGAAAACGTGAAGGAGAGGATCACCGAGTTTATATATGAGCTACCCAGCGTTAGCAATAGCATTATGAGGACGCTAGCTTCAATCTGTATCAGGATGGAAAACACTAAAGTTTGTCAGCCTGGTAACATGTGAAACCAAAGGTCGCAAACAAGCACAGCCATCTATAAATGTATAGAAAGGTGAGAGAGGAGTGAGAATGTGTTGGCCTTTTTTTTTTAACTCAAGATCAAAACAGTGGTTGTAATTTCATTCAAATGAAACAATTCGCATAAGCTTGTACAGATTTCTGTGAGAGAAACAAATCAAAGGGACCATTCGATCACTTCTCCGGTACTGTGAAGCACATCTTACAGTGTTCCTGTGCTGATGGCAGCTGTTGAGCTCAGAGCAAACACCTTTGTCAAAGCTTGGTTTCCAAAAAAGCAGCAGCAGCCACAATGTGCACTTTGATTTCGTGTTTTTGTTAAACAAATATTTCACCTGTCAAGAAGGAACTTTCTGTTTGCGCCAACAACTATTCAAATGTTACTAAGGTTGGCTTTTGGCTGTCCGTTCTATTACAATTCTTTCATTTCAGTGTAATTACAAACACTGCTTCTCCATCTTGAGTAAAAACATTCAAACTTGTGTTGTTTTACAGGAAACAGTGTAACAGTGGAGTTCCGTTAATCACTCTCCAGTTTACTCAAAGAAAATGTTAATTTACTTTTAAAAATGCATCATTACCAATTCTAGACAATCACTGCATGTATAGAGAAGTGCTGAAACTAGTAGTCACGTGTACTAAGTGGTGATGGACGAGGAGCAGTCTTTAGAAAAACGTTCATATATATCAATTCTCCTCTAGCAACAGGAAATGGAAATGTGAAGAACTCAAACTGTCTAAACAACACTGTTCTTCACTAAACTACATCCTTCAGCTAATACTAAAGTTTTAGGCTAACAACCACATATACTCTGAACATGTCTTCCAAAAAGTCAAGAAGGTAGAGAAAGTGTTACTGTTCGTGGATTTAATCTTTTTCCGACCTGTCCTCAGGGTTAACAGGGATTCCCAGGTCTCCTGTACGCAGTTTACGAGTCAGGTCTTCAATCTGCAGTTGGACTGGAAGAATTCAGGTTAGGAAAGAAAAACAAGGATGGAGAGAAATTTGATTACCACAATAACAACAGAGAGACAATGCTCTGCACATTGGAGCACTATCTCATTCATTACTGAGGTAAAGACAAACGGTGAGTCTGTTAAATACAAAAGGAAGATCAAATAAACATCTGGCAAGACTCTAAAGTATTACATCATCAGAAGCACACATTACCAGCAAGTCCTAGAGGTCGTTTACTTTAGCATGAAAAAGTCTAACGTCTTCTGAACGTCAATGTGTCCGTTAACTCCACGACTCCTAATAATACCTACCGCATAAAAGACTCTTTAATTAATTCCATGAAAAGTGCTTAAATCTTAAACATTTGAAGATACGCTGGCTATTTGGTTTTATAAAGTCAGTCGCAGTCACTCCACAGATCTAACACTGAGGGGATCATTCCAAAGGCAATGAAATCAGTCAGTCATCTAATGCACATTATGAAAGCTGTGATGAAATACACCAAACACACGTTCACTGGCACTGAAACTATTAGTCTGGGTTATTGAGAAGAAGAATAAAGGGCCAGTGACTTGTGCTTCATCTTTAAATCTTCCCTCACAATGTTTTTGGGGCTTTACTGAATGAGGAAAAATAACAAGTGTGACGACGGAGGGTGGGCACAAATGAATGTTTACATACCAAGATCAACCATTACCAATGAGTGCACAACATCAATAATGATGTTAGTTTTTGACAAAAAAAGGATTGGTCTGCTTCAGAACACCCGCTGAGGGCCTGTGAAGGCAGTATGTTGGTGTTACACTGCTGCTGGAAGGCATGTGTGGTTCAAAAGGACTTTTTATGATCAATGTTTTTGGGACAGGCCAAAATCAGAGCGCGCACACAGTCCTTAAGCATTTCCAAATTTGCAGTGCCCACAAAAACAACAATTTGTCTTCTTTAAACTCACTGGATTCGTTTGCCATTGAAGCAGCATTGCTCACACTTCAAACCAAAATAAACAGCATTCTTTAGCAATGTTAGGACATTATAAACTAACTCCTCCATGCACAGGAACAAAACTGATGATGTGTAGGGAATCAGGCAAGACAGTGAGCAGTGACCTGCAGCTGAGGACAGATATCTGCAAGCAGTGGTGTTTAACAATCTACTCCTCTTGCTAATGGGTGCCCAATGGTATGCAAACTATAACACTATGCAGCACCACCACTAAGCCTCCATTACAAAGAAGTCAACTTAACATTTTCAATCATAAAGTAATCATTGCTCTTCAGAAAAGACAACAGCTGGAGCAAAATGTCCCACGTGTTAGAGTAAACATACTGGAACCAGAATGTGTAATGGGTGTCTTTAGAAGCTCTAACTGTTGGCAGTTCAGCAAACAGGATAAAATTATTACTGGCAGGGAAACTTAAACCCCAAACAAGTAATTTCCTAGACACATAATACAAGAAACTACATGTTTCATTATCACCAACTCAATATTTACCTATATATGCTCTCTCCTGATCCCGGGTCAGTCCGGGTGGGATAACGGTGGGCATGCCCGGTATGACGGTCTTCTGATCAGGCGTCTCGCTGCTCCAACGACTCTTCTTTCTTGACTTCTTCTGGCCGAAATCTACCGCGAGAAACACAGCATGCCGGTGAAACATTACATGATGCACGCCAGCTCTACCGCCCTTCACGGCATTGATGGAGCCGGTGTATTTCGAGATTAAATGCAGGAGAACGGCAACGTGGTGACTCCTCGTTTGGGCTCTATCAGCTACTCCTCTCTCATGTGCTTCGATTTAGAAAAAGACAGTTATGGATGGCCTTGATGAGGTTTACGTATGAAAGCGAGGCAATGCACTGTTACCAATAAAACATACCGTCAGGCAGAGAGCTGTCGTTTCGCCAGACTTCACTATTAACCCTCGTTAACTAAACCGTCAGGTCAGAAGAGGACAACCTAGACCAAAAAACACCAACCACTATCGTTTACTAACCAACTTTAGCGGCTCCTTATCCATGCCGTTCAGGCCAGGGCTCGTCACCCATGTTGGTTAACGTCGTTAGCTTCAGCTCGCTAACGCCGCGTTGAGGGCTACAGGAGTTAGCTTAAGCTCGCTTAACTTACCAGGTTTAGCCATTCCGCTCCCCGCAGCAGATTGCTGTTGAGCTTGACTCGAAAAACTTGTCCCCGGGTTGAACTGATGAGACTGGGGAAAAGATGCGCTTGGCATCGAAGGCTGGAAGCCTTGTAGAGAAGGAAAGGACCCGGGCGGCCCCGGTGTTGGCATCAGCCCGTTCCCCGCACCAGGCCCGGCATCAAAGGCTCGTTTAGCGCCAATACTAGGGTGCAACTTCCCTAATGGAGTTGCATTTGCTCCCGTCGCCATTTTCGAATTACTTAAATGGCTCAATCAGTATGAGCGATCAGTCAGCTCAAGTTTAAATGTGTGCAAATAGCTGACAAAGTGCTTCCTGCTTTAGCTCTCACACAATACTTCAATCAAAATGGCGCCCAACAGAAAATCACAAAGGTTAATCCTTCGGACGTGGGACGGGCCGTCGCAGTAAGAAAGATTCCTATTGGTCAGACCAATGCTCCCTGCGCCTCTCATTCTAAAAATTGATTGGCTGAAAAATGTCAATCTCCTATTTTTGATACCTCGTTAACAGGCAACAAATCGCAAATATAACGTGTCTATACGCTCACCGGCTCCAAGTCTGTACATTAATGCATGTAGACGACCTCCTGAAATTCATACCTAGCATCAGCGTAGGGAAGAAAGGTGATTAAGATTAAGAGACTTTGAATGGGAGCTGCGGTTTCACAAACTGCTGAGATTTTCCTGTACAGCCTCTCTCTCTGAGGCTTACACAGGATATTCCGGAAAAACTTCTACTTTCTACTTCCTGTAGAGTGCAGTGGTGTTTTTAACCTAGTCTAGTTTATTATGTGTACTCTGAGGTATTTATAGTCCTCCACAATGTCCACATCGACCCCTTGGATTGAAACACGGGTCACAGGTTTCCTGGTCCCCCTAAAGTCCACAAACAATTCTTTGGTCTTTGTCTTGTTGAGCTGCAGGTGACTCTGCTCGTACCACACAACAAAAGAAAACGCTACATCCAGATGAACAGAATCAACTTCTGGAGTTTTACCTACGTGGATGATTGAGCATGCATCAAGATGACAAAAGAGTCCATCATAACTCAGTACTCTGTCTCAACACCCTCACTGATGCATCCAACCACCGCAGAGTCATCAGAAAACTTCTGAAGATGAACCTTCTCAATACTGCCCGCTCAGAAGGCCCCTTTTCTTGTCATTGAGGAGGGGTTTTATGTCCTTAGTTATGCACAGCTTATTTAGGTAACAATGGACAGTCTGAGCAGGGACGATGGAGTCAGTGATACACTCAGTAAGCCCACTGATGTCCTCACTGACAAGTTTACAGTGTCTCCCAGTCTGTCACCTCAAAACAGCCCTGTAGTTTCACTAAGACCTCCTTTAACCATTCGCACATGCGTGTGTGTCTGTATGCTAACAGTAGGTCTAAAATTCTCTCCCCCTTGGTGGGACAGACCACGTACTGTGTGAAAGTTGGCAGTGTAAAACTTCAGATACACAGCCAAGTGTCATTACTAAAGTTACTGTACATTATACATAATCATAACAACAATAATAATAGTACTCACTAGTTCTGGTCAGCCATGAAGCAGGACAAGTTCAGACTCCAACGGACAATCAGCTCTGCAGGGAGGCTTATCAGCACCGATATATCCCCTCCATCAAGGACCTGTACAGGCCCAGTTTTAGGAAAGGGCCAGAAAACATCTCTGCAGACCCTTCACATTGCAACTGCTTCCTTCAGGAGGCACTACAGAGCGCTGTTTACTAAAACCAGCTGCCAAAGACAGTTTCTTCCCCCAGGCTGTCATGCTGATGAACACTGAGAAATAGCCCACTGTTATATCATTCAAGGTAACAGTGGCTTAGTATTACACTATTAAAATGAGTGTCTAAGATTCATCCAGGGTTGCACTATGTTCACCCCATTTATAGCTATGTAACTTGTAAAAGAGCAAGAGGGTTTTTTTTTTTAAAACAAAACAGGTTTTTTGCATAAAAAAAAAAACTTGAACTGGAGTCAAACAAACTTGGCCGAACAGATTCTGATATATAAACATGTCCAAGTCAATGTTTATCATGTCATGACATATTTCATGTCACAAGTTGCATTTATCATTCTCTGTATGACAAAGTGATCTTCCACCAGTCTTCGCTTGTGTGTTCACGGGCTGATGGACTCTGCAGTCGATTTCACATCTTATAGTAAGTGCGCGCGCGCGCGCGCGCACACACACACACACACACACACACACATATGAGAGAGGTCACAATCCTCAAACTTTAGACAGATTTTTTATTATAACCTAATAGTGAGAAATCAATACAGACAAAAAGGTTCCGAGGTCAATGCTTTACTACTACAGGTTGAACATGTGAATCTCATATTTATCATAGCAATGGAAATCAATGGAATTTAAGTAATGTTCCTACTGTCAATAAAAGAAAAAAAAAGAAAAAAAAATCAAACACAATGTAGCTTAAGAAAAAAAAAAAAAGTTCTCCCATCTTAATTTCACAAATGTTTTCATCTGATCCCGAACAGAAAAGTGGAACCATGAGAAGGAAGAGAAGGTCCTCGTTTTCAGGCTTCAAGCACTCACATTTGTTTAGCCGTCGCTGCAGTTATGAGGCATACTTCCACTAACACAAATACACTAAACGCACATAATACATTAGAAGCTGCTGAATACACTTTAAGTTCTATTAACAGAAGACTCACCTTTACAATAAGCACCATGCACTAATGTAATGTGTTCAGGCTATGTATGTTTTTTTCAGAAGGGCAAAAATTCAGTTGTGGCAGTGTCACATAAGGAACCAGGCTGGACCTGCTTTTACATACTTGCTAACTGCAGCTATACCACAGCGTGTTACAAGACAATGAGAGATGGGAAACTGAGCCACTGTTTGGACTGGAGTGTGAATTAGGACCTGGAAGAAGATCAAAGCATATTGTGAATGTATCCAACCATTTAGACTTAAATGTTCTGCTTACTGTGCCCACCCACCCACATACAGAGCGCTGACTTTAGCTTCAAACAACAGCAATGAGATTCACTGTGTGACGTTTACATGGCACTTCGGCTAGCCTACCTGCTTACTGTAAATCAGCTCTGCCCTGACTGCATGGGACAAGCACTAGTATGTATACCGTGCCCGCTCCGCGCCGGGATCCCGCGGATTTTCATAGGTAGAACTTCTTGGGAGGGCGGTCACCGGAGAAAGGCGCGAACGCTCATATGTATATCCATCTGCTTCGGCAGCAACTCTCCGAATCGGACTCCGGTCACGTGCGTAGTATGAAGAGACTGGGGCTGGTGGAGGAGGGAGGGGAGGGCGCTCGTATGGGTTGACATTAGAGGGAGGCAGACGCTCTCTCATTATAGCCGTGGAGGAGGACGCTGCTGGAGCAGGCAAGGGGACAGCGCGGCGTTCCTCGAAATAACTGCCTCCGTAAGTATTGGCCCTGTACTTCTCGTAGTAGTCCACAACCCCGTACGGATCTCTTTCCTCATAAGGCGACCGTCGCACCGGGTAGGCTGGGAACGCGCCATAGAGTGAGCCGTTGCCCCTGTATGCTGCCTCGCCGCCATACATCTGAGCCATGCTATGTTCTGCAGCAGCATTTACACCATACCCCGGGTGTGGCCCATACCTCATTGCACCCTCATAGCCTGCACCTCTTCTGTACCCTGCCATGTTGCTGCTGTGACCGGAACCTCGGGAAAAACCGTGCACAGGAGCATAGCTGCCACCGTAATCTGGTTCGCCACTGAAGTCCGGATGATAACCCCTGCTGCGACCCCGCCCGCCAAATCTCAAGGCATCGTATCCATCAGACTTTGGCTCTGAACCGTGGTAGCCATTTTGGTCAAGAGGGCATTCTTTGGACCAGTGGCCTTCCTGCCCGCAACGATAACAACCCGATCTGTCTCCCATTCCCGGCGCAGTACGCAGGCGGCTAGTCGAAAGCTTCACGCTCATCAGTTTGCCTTAAAAAGAAAAGACTCAATAAGGATTTATACCTGCATTCATATTTCCTGCCTGTATCAATCAGCTAAAAGGCTGCATTGTATTCCAACAGTAGCAAGAAGACATACCTAATGATTTGAGCACTAAAAATATGGTTATTAAAGCTGAAATCCGTAACTTGAAACGCTTCTTAAACCACCGAAAACACAACAGGTAACTAATACGATGTGATCAGTGAGCGTCAATTTCAACTTGTACCCGTGGTGCGGACGTGGATCTCACCGGCGCAACCCGAGATTTATGATCCTGCGAATAAATGCGTGTCAAACACCACGTTCTACGAACAGGACTACGTCATGTCCGTTTTAATCCTGCCCTTAATGGGACTATGCATTTGGTCCGATTTGTACACTCTATGTACTTCAAATCAAATACTTGGAATAACCACACAACAGGTGTTTACCTGACGAGTGAGTCATAAATTCCAGTCTGTGTCCCTTTAAGTCCACAACACAGGCGGATATTACCAAAGACATTACGGATACCAGCTTTAAAATGATGTTGGAATTGTCTATTAAAACTTACCTTAGTTCTTTTTACTCACCTGCATTTGAGCAATAATTTACCCATCAACATAACAACAATATTGATACTACATCTTTAATCTGACTTTAATTAAATCATCAAGCCCAGCCCAAGAGTTCACCTTTAAAAGCTGTGTTGTCTAACTGATTAATGGCTTCCATGGCATCCTCCATTCTCTCCATGTGAACAAAAGCATAGTTTTTTACTATGTCACACTCCAACACAGCGCCAAACTCTTCAAACTTGGCCCTCAGCTCCTGGTTGGTACAGGCAATGTTGCCAACGTGCAGTTTGGTGGATCCCCTTGACTTGCCACGACTTAATTCCACGTTCATAGGCTGGCCATTCAGCTCATACTGGTGGAGATTGCGGATGGCTTCCTCTGCCTCTGTTTTGTCATCCATGTGCACAAAGCCAAAGTTCTTGACAATTGAGCATTCTGCAATCTTGCCATACTGAGAGAAGAGAGAGCGAAGTTCATCTGATGTGGTGTCTGGGGACAAGTTCCCTATGAATATTTTCACCATTGTGCAGGGTCCACGTCACTAAAGGAAGAGAGGAACTTCAGCATTAGTAGCATCATGACTCCGATGACTGAATTGAAACTTTTACCAGTTCATTTAACAAAATGCTATTCAGTTCAATTTTATTAATATAGCGCCAAATCACAACTCCAAGGTTATAAGGTGAACTTCTGCAATAATGAGTTTCCAGCAGTGTTGTTGAGCAATCACTACTCAAACTTTATGGACTTTTCTCCATTGACAAGGCTTCCTGGGCATGTAGGAGTGAGGACCCCTACTAGTTAACTGTATAGAAAGTCTCCACGTAATCTCATGGGGACAACACGAACAACACTGGTACAGTCCGCACAGAATAGAGTGGCAGCAATACTAACAAAGCCAGCACTCTGACAGTATTTCATTAAAGATAACCCACTCAGCTTTAACGAGTCACCATATGGGCCTTGAACGTCAACTGGAGAATAACGTAATGGACGCGCTCTTTGGGCAAAAGTTTAAGCGCAACAATTAAAGTTTGACGAAGGAGCTGACCAACAGACAAAGCTGCAGTGGACTGGATTCAGCGGAGCCATTTCTATCGGCTGTTTAGTTTACAAAGAACCAGCGTGGTGTGCGGAGTCCAAAGGAAACGCGCGAACGAGCCATTAGCAAGCACAGCAGTGCCCGCGCGGTGCTTAACCAGACACTGAGCACGCAGCCGAAAAAAGTCGTTAGCGGCACCGCTAAATAACATCACCGCAGCTTATCTGATTACAATGTGCATCAAAACCTGACAAAACACTTACACACTTAAACTTACCGCACTATACTATGCCTGCTTTGGTTACTCTTACGTAACGTCACAACATTCAGGCTGCGGCCTTCACTACACGAGTCGCGAGGCTGTAGCTTGGATATTGGATTAGCAGATCTCTTTTACAGCAAACACTTCTGGAGCAGCTGGAACTGTGGTGCACTGGGTCACTTTCGCAACCGATTTTTGTTCCTCGCAATTACGGGGTAATACAATTCATACCTGTTAAAAGTCGCACTCCTCGTCTCCTCCCTCGGAGAATGAAATGGCGGCTAGCGCGTTGGCAGGCAAATACATACAGCTAACCCCGCTAGCGCTTTTTGGGAGGGACTAGCTAGCACCGAAAGCTAAGCCATGGCGCCTCCACATGCAGAGCAAAGGAAACCAAGGCAGGAGAATAGGCAAGATGGAGGATATACTTCGTGACTACGTGTAAAATAGTTTTTTTCTAAACATTATTATCAGTACTTGAACAGTGACATTTAAGAAATCCGACTTGCTTTGGAAGATTAGCACCTAATCACGCTGATCAAAAGTGAAAAAGGTTCTTTCATACAGTCGCTGGATCACATCATTGGGTCTTTGAAAGCGTTCATGCGGAGACACACAGCCCACTCAAAGCTGGATCTGTAGTTTGGAGGTCCCATCTCGGTTCGCGGAGCAAAGTTTTCAAGTTAACTGGACTACCACATACAGATTAGTGTCAATGCGTTTCGTCCAATATGTTCTGATATGAAAACCTTATTGATAACAACGTAGCGAAAGGGGGGGCAATTTCGTTCTGATCCATCCCAGTTTGGGCACAGTGGATCGTCCTGTATACTCTACCATCCGCAGCAGAATAAAACACACATGACCCAAACTGTGGCTCAGCACATAAGGCTGTTTTGGTTTGTCAAAAATAATTTTTATTTCTCCTGGCTTGTCCCGGTGACTTCTCTCTCTTTTAAATGGAATGGAATTGTTAAGATCTAAATGGAATCTTAACACAATGAAGAGACAGGGGTTAGTGTTTTTTCTCCCTAAAATCTGCACTGAAAAGTTTAATTCAACTGTGGCTCTACATCAATGAAGAGCTTTAAACAAACAAACAAACAAAAAACAGAATTTCAAAGAAATATAGATTTTAAATAGGTGAAGAATGGACTTTCATGGAGACTTTCTTTTTTACAAGACATTGTCTTGAACATTAACCTTGAGCCCCTATTTGGACAAATAACTGGATTTTATTTTCTGATATTCATACTTGGAGCATTTTTAGAACAAAATACCAAAAGCCACACCACTGCATTCATCATACTCAAGTAAAAAACTGAAACGAGCATGACCAAAATAATTTTGGCTTTATTAAAAATCATTAACTTCAGATTTTTTTTTAAAAGGTATATTAATATTTTTTCAGCTAGTATGAAAAATACAAACTTCAAATCCACTCATAAGCAAAACAAGGAAAGGCACCTTCAACAGTACACAGGACGTGCCTCACAACTTCTACAGCTCTGCTCCGTCCCCCCACAGACTTGTTCCTACTCAGTGTTACATGGATACAATAGAGATCTCACACACCGTGGCTCGTTTCTGTTGTTGGCTACAGGCAGTCAGCACCACTATCATCGGGAAGAAAACCGTTTGTCAGTTGCACAATCCATATCAGGTAGCAGTCTCACTTTGGTGTCACTTAGTTGAAGAATTTTAGCCCAGCAGACACCTCAATTATTAGAAAATGAACAAATAGCAGAACCCACAGACACATTTAAATGAGAAAAAAGCTGGAATGTTTATGATCTCCAGGCTTAACTTTGGTTTAAACTCAAAGTATCCCTCTGTAAATGCTAACTGAACGCTAGACTGCACACACATCCATTTCCCTGCTGCTGCCTTTAGCCTTTTAATCCACTACAGAGGGAAACGCTGCACCATTCGATTACACACGTCTGGCTTTACCTGTTATAAAATACACATTGAGAGTTACCGCCCGCTGCAGCAATGATGCTGCAGCAATGATGCTGCAGCAATGATGATCATTTGTAACACTTTTTTCTCTTTATCCAAATTCGTTTTACTGACACACATGTCAAATGTGTGAAAGCGCAAAATCCAATTCTTCTGTGCAACAGGTAACCTATGCCATTATGTGGAATGAGGTATGCTTCATGCAATCTTAAAAAACAAAACATGTATTAACTGAACAAGAATATGTCTAAATGACAAAGAAAGACCAAAAATTATTATTTGCCGATTTGAACAATTTGCAACAAATGATGAGAGACATGTAAAGAAAGAAAGACTTGGCTAAAACCCGAGCTGAAAACCTGCAGAGTAAGAAAAATGTCAAAGTGTGACATTTGCTAATCGCCCCTTCAGAAAACAAGCTAGGGGAACATGGCTGAAAAGGACGAGTCGTCTGCAGGCCACTGGCATCTCAGATGCCTAGAAGATACGGACACCATTTTCCAAACAGAGTCTCTTTGCCGTACATCAACGCAGACTGAAGGAATCACACTTGAAGTGACGGCAAAGGAAAAGTCTTGCAGTTCACAGACAGATCTAGAAAGAGAGCACAGCATTCCTGAGAAACAGTGCTGACACTTACCACAACTTTAAAAGATTCAGAACGTTAAAAACAGTCCAAGTTCAGACAAACACAGAACCGCGTCAGTGCCCGCTGACTGCTAATGTCTTAAAGTAACGTTATGGACTGTGGTGCTCACCTGGCTTTAGTAAGGCGCATAACGTGATGCATAATGACCCTTGGGTCGTGCAGCTGTGTATGAGCTCCTGGAGGCAGAGGCAGGCGACAGTTGTGTTCGCTCATAGGCAAAGCTGGCCGATGGGACAGCTGCTCGTCTGGTCGGGGTGTGCTCACCTGTGTAGCATGCGGCAGGCGCTTGAGGCGGAGGCAGGGCCTGACGCTCAAAGGGATCTACACTGGATGAGAGCTTTGAGATGGAGGAAGGTGGGGGAGGGGGAAGGTAGGACATGCGCCGATCCTCAAAATAGCTTGAGCCAAAAGGATGAGCTCTGTACTTCTCATAATAGTTGACGCTGCTATAGAAATGGTCACGATCAAAGGCTGGTGACCTATCAGCATAGGAGCCTGGTGCTCTGCTGCTGTACCGATCCCCTGGCTCAGAGGCGTAGCCGCTAAGCCTGTGGGGAAGAGGTGGAGGCAACCCACCTACGTAACTAGCCGGACTATATGCAGAGCCACTCATGTAATCAGCTGCTGCAGGTGAGGCCATCCCGTAGCTGCCATAACTTGGGAGACCGTGTGGCGGGGCCTGGGCGCCGCGGCCTCTCATGCCGTCACTGTGGCTACCGTTCCGAGCGACTGGACAGTCTTTCGACCAGTGGCCGTGTTTCCCGCAGACAAAGCAGCCCGTATGATTTCCCATTCCCGGGGCAGTGCGAAGCCGACTGGTGGATAGCTGTACGCTCATCAGCTTGCCTTGTAAGGAAAGAGAAGACACGCATGAGACCGTGGGGACTCTGACACGGAAAGCTTCTTAACGACCATTAAACACGTTAAAGCGACAATGACTGAGAAAAGCGAAAAAACGTGCAGGTGACTGAATGACAGTGCAGTGCCCATTCATCAAGTACACTGCCACTGGTTTTACAAAAAGACCTTCCAAACTTGTGATTATTTTTAGTTAACTCGTCAGTTAAAGCAACGGTTATCTATACTCTGTGGAAATACATCAGCAAGAGGACTTTACTTATCCCTACGGCGGCAAAATAGAATCCAAAATCGCATGTACAGAGAAGACAACTTGCACTCCCCTGCCCGAGCGTTCACCTTTGTAGGCTGTGTTGTCCAGCTTACTGATGGCTTCCATTGCATCTTCGACTCGCTCCATGTGAACAAAGGCATAGTCCTTAACAATGTCACACTCCACCACTGGGCCAAACTCTTCAAACTTGGCCCTCAAAACGTCACTAGTGACCTCTTCCCCGAGGTTGCTGACATGCAGTTTGGTGGTGGACTTAGGCCTCCCTTTGCTCATTTCCACATTCATGCGCCAGCCGTGCAGCTGGTGCTGGTGGAGGTTTTTGATGGCCTCCTCTGCCTCGCTCATGTTGCTCATGTGTACAAAGCCGTAGTTTTTGACAGTGTCACATTCTGTGACTTTGCCGTACTTCTCGAAGAGTTCCCGTAGCTCCTCTGCTGTGGCATTGCAGGCAAGGTTGCCAATAAAAATTTTCACCATGATGAATTCTGTGTATCCTAGAAGATCAAGAAATATGTCTGTTAGGAACACATTCCATACTTATTGATCTAAAAGGATGTGAGGGCCATTGCCCATTTCTGTTGGTTAACAATGTCATGAAATTGCTGCCTTATACAAATAAATACAAACTAAATCTAAAAGCAATTGTTCAGCTAATACAAAGGCCTTCGCAAACATTAACAAGGCAGGGCATGTTTGCTTAAACTGTTGAATGTGTTCACACCAAACATCAATGAGGACAGGCCAAAATCAAGTCACATAAAAGGAGAGAATCATTCACTCAGCTTTCACCAGCTTCTTTTATTAGACCGCAGAAGATTCAACGTGTGGACTGTCTGTGGTGGTCAGAATGATGTCCATGTCAGACACTGGCAGGATAGCTTCTTATTTGTACTCATCACAGGCGATCTGACATGTGTGACTACTTGAGTGGTCAAGTGTACACACAGAGACTACACAATTCATTTAAACTGTAACTACATGTTGCTGCTGCAAAATGATCGGCAGATGAGAAGAGCTGAATTCGGGGCTGTGACAGGAGCTGCTTTGGGGCTGAGTGACATAAACAGACTTTTGCTGAGCAGATGTGCTAACTTTTGTGTGTGTATGCTGTATTTGGAAAAGTACCACCTTCATATTACACTGCCTTCATTTGTCAGCGGAGACATGTCAACATCAGTTTTGCACTCGTAAAGTAGCTAGCTTGTTAGCACTAATCCGTATGTTACATTAATCACACGATAACGAACCCTAACGCCCCAGGTACGTGTTGCTCCCAATTTCTAAACTATGTAAACTGCGTTTAGTTCGCAACTCTTCACCATTCATCCACTGCTATTTATAATTTTTGACTGTAATACGTCCAGGAAGCTAATGCTCGCTAGCCGCAGACTCACTCACTTTGGCCTGTTAATTAATTTTCTTCTTTATTAAACACCACAACGTAAGTTTTACATCGCACACATAAAGAGTCGTGTCACGTCTTCACACCAAAACCCCCAGCTCACCTATAAAGAGACGTAGGCCTCGATACCAATGAATGAACAATGAAATGACGCCACTGTACCGTCCGCGTTCTCTTCTTCTCCTGTTGTTTTGATTGGTAGTTAGCAAACCAGCTTGGAGCCGTTCGCCCTCTACTGGCCTGGAGTGCGAACAAGTCAATCGGCGCCAAAAGTGATCGAGCTCGTTGACCACAGCATATTTTTTTTAACCATTATAAAAAAGGACATTAGATATAAAATTTACTGAAAAAAAACCCTAAAGCATAAGCAATCAGTTCAACCTGCCATGTTGTTGTTGTTTTTGTTTTTTACAAAGGCAGGGCAGCCAGCAGAGCAAAAGGAAGCTGCGACATGAAAATCAAACATGGAGATAAAGGAAAGATGGGAGCAGGAAGGCCCTTGAGTATTTCACCTTATTTAACATTTCTGTACTATTGTTATTTAATAAGATGTTCTTATACAAAGGGTTTCTGTGTGCAAAAAAAGAAAAAAAAAAACAGAAATGAGCTGCACTTTTGTGGCTTGTACACTGGGAGGCTCCAGTAAAGGTTTGAACCATTGACTGTAGAAAACTGTGTCTACAGGGAGTGCAGAATTATTAGGCAAATGAGTATTTTGTCCACATCATCCTCTTCATACATGTTGTCTTACCCCAAGCTGTATAGGCTCGAAAGCCTACTACCAATTAAGCATATTAGGTGATGCGCATCTCTGTAATGAGAAGGGGTGTGGTCTAATGACATCAACACCCTATATCAGGTGTGCATAATTATTAGGCAACTTCCTTTCCTTTGGCAAAATGGGTCAAAAGAAGGACTTGACAGGCTCAGAAAAGTCAAAAATAGTGAGATATCTTGCAGAGGGATGCAGCAGTCTCAAAATTGCAAAGCTTCTGAAGCGTGATCATCGAACAATCAAGCGTTTCATTCAAAATAGTCAACAGGGTCGCAAGAAGCGTGTGGAAAAACCAAGGCGCAAAATAACTGCCCATGAACTGAGAAAAGTCAAGCGTGCAGCTGGCAAGATGCCACTTGCCACCAGTTTGGCCATATTTCAGAGCTGCAACATCACTGGAGTGCCCAAAAGCACAAGGTGTGCAATACTCAGAGACATGGCCAAGGTAAGAAAGGCTGAAAGACGACCACCACTGAACAAGACACACAAGCTGAAACGTCAAGACTGGGCCAAGAAATATCTCAAGACTGATTTTTCTAAGGTTTTATGGACTGATGAAATGAGAGTGAGTCTTGATGGGCCAGATGGATGGGCCCGTGGCTGGATTGGTAAAGGGCAGAGAGCTCCAGTCCGACTCAGACGCCAGCAAGGTGGAGGTGGAGTACTGGTTTGGGCTGGTATCATCAAAGATGAGCTTGTGGAGCCTTTTCGGGTTGAGGATGGAGTCAAGCTCAACTCCCAGTCCTACTGCCAGTTTCTGGAAGACACCTTCTTCAAGCAGTGGTACAGGAAGAAGTCTGCATCCTTCAAGAAAAACATGATTTTCATGCAGGACAATGCTCCATCACACGCGTCCAAGTACTCCACAGCGTGGCTGGCAAGAAAGGGTATAAAAGAAGAAAAACTAATGACATGGCCACCTTGTTCACCTGATCTGAACCCCATTGAGAACCTGTGGTCCATCATCAAATGTGAGATTTACAAGGATGGAAAACAGTACACCTCTCTGAACAGTGTCTGGGAGGCTGTGGTTGCTGCTGCACGCAATGTTGATGGTGAACAGATCAAAACACTGACAGAATCCATGGATGGCAGGCTTTTGAGTGTCCTTGCAAAGAAAGGTGGCTATATTGGTCGCTGATTTGTTTTTGAATGTCAGAAATGTATATTTGTGAATGTGGAGATGTTATATTGGTTTCACTGGTAAAAATAAAAAATTGAAATGGGTATATATTTGTTTTTTGTTAAGTTGCCTAATAATTATGCACAGTAATAGTCACCTGCACACACAGATATCCCCCTAAAATAGCTAAAACTAAAAACAAACTAAAAACTACTTCCACAAACATTCAGCTTTGATATTAATGAGTTTTTTGGGTTCATTGAGAACATGGTTGTTGTTCAATAATAAAATTATTCCTCAAAAATACAACTTGCCTAATAATTCTGCACTCCCTGTATATGTCAGGTCGGGTATCAGATGCCACCTCTCTGGGGACATCTCAGGCCCTCTAAGGCATGGAGGCCTATCTCCCCCCACCACTCCCCCTGCCAGTGGCAGACGCCTTCAGAAATGGTTCTTTGTGTCCGGGGATGGGCGTCCAGGTACACACCAGTTCACTCCTGGTGGCTGCTTGTCGGGGCCTGGAGCCTGGGGGTGGGGTGCCCTCGGCCTCTTGGCCTGGGGCTCGGTCACTCAGGCACAGCTGATGGAGCTCACGGGCACGTCGCTGCAACCCCCCCTGGCTTCTGCTCTGCGGCTGACCCCTCATCTGGGACTCTCCTCAGCTCTTTCCGGGACAGTGGCACGGTTGCCCCTCTGTTGGTCTTCCTTGGTCTCTTGTGTTCTGATGGATTTTTTGTCTGTTTGTTTTGTGGGTTTTTGTTTTTTGCCCTTTATCGCCGTCCCTCTTCCCCACTGTGTGTCTGTGAGGAGTGACCGGTCCAATGATAACCCTCCAGACTTCAGTAATGAACCTGCAGCAACAATGTAAGAGAGCTGCTGACTCATTTATTCAGTGTAAATAATGATTTTTGATGCAGTGGGAGAAGAAAAATGACAAAAACATTTTTAAAAATAAGGATTAAAATATTAAAAACTATGTTTTTAAGTTTCCTGATGTAGTACAAAAATATATGAACATAACTGTATATAGGACAGATATTTTACGGTTCTTTTAGGCAGCACCAAAAAACAAAAAGACTATTTTTAAGGTGTCTGAGGTAGTGAGTCAACATGTCACACTGGGTCAAAGGTCAGGGAGTAAAAGTGTGTTTTAAAGGAGGTTTAAAAGCAGCGAGTGAAGGAGCCTGTCGAGGTAAATCGTCCCATAACTGATCAAATTCAGTTGGTGGACCTCTGTGTGAAATCAAGCATCTGGTTCACAGAGAGGATAACCCTCACACAGTACAACATTATATAGGGAGACAAAAACAGAGATTATCGTAGCCATCGCTCTCTCGCATGGACGTGGCAGTCTTGCTGTCTGCTGCGAATCCTCCCCGTACCTCCGTGACCTCGTCTGGTATCTGCTCCCTCCTCTGTAAGAGACAGTAAAGGAAAACACGTCTCTGCCTAGTCTTGAAAATCTAATCTTATCATCCATTGTTCTTCTAGGGCCTCTTCTTCTTGTGGTCTCAGCTAACTGCTAATATTTAAATGGCTAACATTAACATGTGTGCCAGCCAGGTTAACATTTATGATGAACTATGATTAATTAACTGATGTTGAAACTGGAGCTTTACTGACCTCTGAAATTCCTCCTAAAGTGTTATTCAGTGTTGTGACAGTCAGCTGCTTCAGCTGCTGCTGGGATGGGCTGTGGCAAAGAGAACAGAGAAAATCCAAATCAGAGTTTTTCTCTGAATTAAAAGCAAGGAAACAACAATATATTCTACATGGTGAAACTGATGGTTTATGGTGTTTGGGTCTGTTTTTCTGTATTTATGAAGATAAAGTGTAAACTCAGATGAATTATACCATCAAATGTTAAAGGAAAATATCAGGATGAGTGTCTGTGAGCTGAGAAGGACGTGAAGACATGGAATGTCACCTCTCTGGTGGGGAAGGAGCCTGAGTTAGTGCGTGAGGTTGAGAGGTACCGGCTAGATATAGTCGGGCTCACCTCTACGCATGGCTTGGGCTCTGGAACCAGTCTCCTGGAGAGGGGCTGGACTCTGTCTCAGTCTGGAGTTGCCCCTGGTGAGAGGCGGCGGGCTGGGGTGGGTATTCTAATATCCCCTCGGCTTGCTGCCGGTACGTTGGGGTTTTTCCCGGTGGACGAGAGGGTTTGTTCCCTGCGCCTTAGGGTCGGGGAACGGGTCCTGACTGTCATCTGCGCTTATGCGCCGAGTGGCAGTTCAGAGTACCCAGCCTTCTTAGAGTCCCTGGGAGGGGGGGGGGTGCTGGAGGGTGCTCCACCTGGAGACTCTGTTGTCCTGCTGGGAGACTTCAATGCTCACGTGGGTAACGACAGCGAGACCTGGAGGGGCGTGATTGGGAGGAACGGCCTCCCTGATCTGAACCCGAGCGGTGCTTTGTTATTGGACTTCTGTGCTAATCACAGTTTGGCCATAACGAACACCCTGTTCGAACATAAGAGTGTCCATAAGTGCACGTGGCACCAGGACGCTCTAGGCCGTAGGTCGATGATCGATTTTGTAATCGTATCAGCAGACCTGCGACCATATGTTCTGGACACTCGGGTAAAGAGAGGGGCTGAGCTGTCAACTGATCACCACCTGGTGGTGAGTTGGATCAGGTGGCGGGGGAGGACGCTGGACAGACCTGGTGCACCTAAACGCGTAGTGAGGGTGTGCTGGGAACGTCTAGCAGAGGCCCCAGTCTGCGAGATCTTCAACGCACACCTCCGGCAGAGCTTCAACAGCATTCAAATCAAATCAAATCACTTTTTATTGTCACATCACATGTGCAGGCACACTGGCACAGCACATGCGAGTGAAATTCTTGTGTGCGAGCCCCACAAGCAACAGAGATGTGCAAACACAACAACACAAACGAGCAAAATACAAGAATGGCCAACCTGAAACTAATAAATATATGTACAATATATAATAGTGTATGCATTTCTGGATGTGTATACTAAATATTTTCCTACGTGTGTGTGTGTGTGTGTGTGTGTGTGTGTGTGTGTGTGTATACACATTTTTACAAATTAAATAGTAAAAAAAAAAAAAAAATAAATAAATAAATAAATAAATAAAATATATAAAATATACAGAGTTGAATATGTGCAAAACAAGTGGCATTTATATACAGTGTGGAGTGCATAATGTTGAAGTTCCAGTAGTGAAGCTGAGGTGTCTATGACGTGTTCAGCAGTCTGATGGCCTGATGGAAAAAGCTGTCTCTCAGTCTGCTGGTACGGGACCGGATGCTGCAGAACCTCCTTCCTGATGGAAGCAGTCTGAACAGTTTATGGCTGGGGTGACTGGAGTCCTTGATGATCCTCCCCGCTTTCCTCAGGCACCGCTTCCTGTAGATGTCTTGGAGGGAGGGAAGCTCACCTCCAATTATCCGTTCAGAGCACCGCACTACTCGCTGGAGAGCTTTGCAGTTGTAGGCGGTGCTGTTGCCATACCAGGTGGTGATGCATCCAGTGAGGATGCTCTCAATGGCACAGCGATAGAAGGTCCTGAGGATGCGGGGGCTCATGCCGAATCTTTTCAGTCTCCTGAGAAAGAAGAGGCGCTGCTGCGCCTTCTTCACTGTTTTGTTTGTGTGTACTGACCACGTAAGATCCTCAGCCAGGTGTACGCCAAGGAACCGGAAGCTGCTCACTCTCTCCACAGCAGCGCCGTTGATGGTGATGGGGGTGTGTACTTCTCTGCACCTCCGGAAGTCCACTATCAACTCCTTTGTCTTTGCGACGTTGAGGGTGAGATGGTTGTCTTGACACCAGTGGGTCAGGGCGCTGACCTCCTCCCTCATTCCGAGGGAGACTGGGGACATTGAGTCCGAATGGACCATGTTCAGCGTCTCCATTGCCGAAGCTGCTGCATTGAGCTGCGGCCGCAAGGTGGTTGGTGCCTGCCGTGGTGGTAATCCCCGAACCAAATGGTGGACACCAGAGGTGAAGGGAGCCACCAGGCTGAAGAAGGAGTCCTATCGGGCTTGGTTAGCCTGTGGGACTCCGGAGGCAGCCGACAGGTATCGACAGGCCAAGCGGAATGCGGCTCGGGCAGTGGCTGAAGCAAAAACTCGGGTGTGGGAGGAGTTCGGAGAGGCCATGGAAAAAGACTTTCGGACTGCCTCGAAGAGATTCTGGCAAACCGTCAGACGTCTCAGGAGGGGAAAGCGGTGCTCTACCTGCACTGTGTATAGTGCTGGCGGAGCGCTGCTGACGTCGACTGAGAAAATTGTCAGGCGGTAGAAGGAATACTTCGAGGACCTCCCTTATCCCACTGACACGTCTTCCGAGGAGGAAGCAGAGTCTGGGGATGAGGGGAATGACCCGCCAATTTCCGGGGGCGAGGTCACTGAGGCAGTTAAACAACTCCTTGGTGGCAGAGCCCCTGGTGTTGATGAGGTCCGCCCCGAGTTCCTGAAGGCTCTGGACGTTGTAGGGCTGTCCTGGTGGAGACGCCTCTGCAATGTTGCGTGGAGATCAGGGGTAGTACCTGTGGACTGGCAGACCGGGGTGGTGGTCCCCATCTTTAAGAAGGGGGACCGGAGGGTGTGTTCCAACTACAGGGGGATCACACTCCTCAGCCTCCCTGGGAAAGTCTATGCCAGGGTGCTGGAAAGGAGAGTTCGTCCGTTAGTCGAACTTCGGATACAGGAGGAACAATGCGGTTTTCGTCCTGGTCGCGGAACACCGGACCAGCTCTTTATCCTCTCGAGGATACTTGAGGGTGCATGGGAGTTTGCCCAACCAGTCTACATGTGTTTTGTGGACTTGGAGAAGGCATTCGACCGTGTCCCTCGGGTGTCCTGTGGGAGGTGTTGCGGGAATATGGGGTGTCTGGCCCATTGCTACGGGCCATTCGATCCCTATACAACCGTTGCAAGAGCTTGGTTCGCATTGCCGGCAATAAGTCGGACTCGTTCCCGGTGGGTGATGGGCTCCGCCAGGGCTGCCCTTTGTCTCCGGTTCTGTTCATAATTTTTATGGACAGAATTTCTAGGCGCAGCCAAGTGGCGGAGGGCTTTCGCTTTGGTGGCCTCAGAATCTCATCTCTGATTTTTGCAGATGATGTGGTTCTGTTGGCTTCATCGGGTGAGGGCCTCCAGCTCGCACTGGAACGGTTCGCAGCCGAGTGCGAAGCAGCGGGAATGAGGATCAGCACCTCCAAATCTGAGGCCATGGTTCTCAGCCGGAAAAGGGTGGAGTGCCCACTCCGGGTCGGGGATGAGTTCCTGCCCCAAGTGGAGGAGTTCAAGTATCTCGGGGTCTTGTTCGCGAGTGATGGGAGAAGGGAGCCGGAGATCGACAGACGGATTGGGGCTGCAGCTGCAGTAATGCGGACGCTGCACCGGTCCGTCGTGGTGAAGAGGGAGCTGAGTGTAAAAGCGAAGCTCTCACTTTACCGGTCGGTCTACGTCCCTACCCTCACCTATGGCCACGAGCTGTGGGTAGTGACCGAAAGAACGAGATCGCGGATACAAGCGGCAGAAATGAGCTTCCTCCGAAGGGTGGCTGGCCTCTTCCTTAGAGATAGGGTGAGAAGTTCGGCCATCCGGGAGGGGCTCAGAGTAGAGCAGCTGCTGCTCCACATCGAAAGGAGCCAGCTGAGGTGGTTCGGGCATCTGACAAGGATGCCCCCTGGGCGCCTCCTGGGTGAGGTGTTCCAGGCATGTCCCACCGGGAGGAGGCCCCGGGGCAGACCCAGGACACGCTGGAGAGATTATATCTCTCGGCTGGCCTGGGAACGCCTTGGTATTCCCCCGGATAAGCTGGAGGAGGTGGCTGGGGAGAGGGAGGTCTGGGCCTCTTTGCTTAGGCTGCTGCCCCCGCGACCCGGCCCTGGATAAAGCGGATGAAGATGGATGGATGGATGGATGGATTAATAAAATGATTAAAAAGCAGAGCTCAGAGTGGTAGAATGGTCAAACACGGACGGGTGGTTCAACTGCATTTGGTGACGTGACTAAAGCAAATCTTTCAAATAATCCCACCATCAACGGGATGTTGTCTCCTTTACTACGGTTACTTTACTTGGTCACCGTGTGAATTTCTTTGAAATGAACCAAATTCTTTTATTTGTTGGTTGTTGCATATTTAACCTCTACAGTCAGGAAAGGAGGAGATGAGGCCTCAACAATGTTGGGTTGTAGCTGTGGTTCAGGTTAGAGTGAGTGTCCATGGAATAAATGTAAGTCAGTGAACTGGAAACATGACTGTGTTCAAACTTTTGTTCAATTTTTATAATGAGTCTAATCAAAGGTGGACAGAAGTATCTCCACTTTGACTTTTCTGTGTCACCATCAGAGCTTCTGCACAGTGTGGAGAAAGATCCAGAAGCAGAGCTGGACTGCAGCCAGCCAGTCAGAGCAGCTGTGTACAAAGTAAGACTGAACATCTGTCTGCTGATAGACTCATTTCTGAAAACTGGACTTCTTGTGTTGTTCAGACATTGAAGAGTTTTCTTTCTCTTTAGTCTCATTGTTTTTCTTTCTTTCAGCAGATGTTGGTCTGCAGGAGGTTTTAGATGAACATAAGATCAGTCTGAGAAGGAGATGTGAACGTGTGACTGAAGGAAGTGATGAAACAGGAAGTAGAACCCTCCTCAACAGGATCTACACTGAGCTCTACATCACAGAGGGACAGAGTGAAGAGGTTCATACCCAACATGAGGTGAGGCAGCTGGAGACAGCTTCCAAGATGGACGCCCTCCATGACGCTCCAATCAGGTGCCAGGACATCTTTAAAGCCTTACCTGACCAACAGAGACCCATCAGAGTGGTTCTGACCAACGGCGTGGCTGGTGTTGGAAAAACCTTCTCAGTGCAGAAGTTCACTCTGGACTGGGCAGAGGGCTTGGAGAACCAACATGTCAGTGTGGTGGTTCTGCTTTCATTCAGGGAGCTGAACCTGATCAGAGATGAGCAGTACAGTCTTCTGGAGCTGCTCCATGTTTTCCATCCAACATTACAGAAGGTCACAGCAGAGAAGCTGGCTGTCTCTCAGCTTTTGTTCATCTTTGACGGCCTGGATGAAAGCAGACTTTCATTGGATTTCACCAACAGGAAGCTGCTGTCTGATGTCACACAGAAGTCATCAGTCAGCCAGCTGCTGACAAACCTCATCCAGGGGAATCTGCTTCCCTTGGCTCTCGTCTGGATAACTTCCCGACCCGCAGCAGCCAATCAGATCCCTCCTACATGTGTTGACAGGCTAACAGAAGTACGAGGCTTCACTGACGCCCAGAAGGAGGAGTACTTCAGGAGGAGATTCAGTGATGAAGAGCTGTCCAGCAGAATCATCTCCCACATGAAGACATCCAGGAGCCTCCACATCATGTGTAGTATCCCAGTCTTCTGCTGGATCACTGCTACAGTTCTGGAGCACATGTTGACTACAGAGCAGAGAGGAGAGCTGCCCAAGACCCTGACTGACATGTACTCACACTTCCTGCTGGTTCAGACAAAGAGGAAGAAGAACAAGTACCATGAGGGACGTGAGACGAGTCCACAGGAGCTGACGGAGGCTGACAGGGAAGTTCTTCTGAAGCTGGGGAGGCTGGCGTTTGAACACCTGGAGAAAGGAAACATCATGTTCTACCAAGAAGACCTGGAGCAGTGTGGTCTGGATGTGACAGAGGCCTCGGTGTACTCAGGAGTTTGTACAGAGATCTTCAAAAGAGAGTGTGTGATCTTCCAGAAACCAGTCTACTGCTTTGTTCATCTGAGCATTCAGGAGTTTCTGGCTGCTGTCTACATGTTCCACTGTCACACCAACAGGAAGACAGAGGTGCAGAGGGACTTTTTGGGAAAAGAATACAACGAGTCCTCTCTGGATGATTTCCTTAAACGAGTCATGGAGAAATCCCTCCAGAGTGAAAATGGCCACCTGGACCTGTTTGTTCGCTTCCTTCATGGCCTCTGTCTGGAGTCCAACCAGAGACTCTTAGGAGGTCTGCTGGGCCAGACAGAGAACAGTCCAGGAACCATCCAGAGAGTCATCAACAACCTGAAGAAGATGAACAGTTATGGAATCTCTCCTGACAGAACCATCAACATCTTCCACTGTCTGATGGAGATGAACGACCTCTCATTATTTCAGGAGATCCAAGAGTTCCTGAAGTCAGAGAACAGATCAGAGAAGGAACTCTCTGACATCCAGTGCTCAGCTCTGGCCTTCATGCTGCAGATGTCAGAGGAGGTTCTGGATGAGTTGGACCTGCAGAAGTACAAAACATCAGTGTCGGGACGACAGAGACTGATTCCAGCTGTGAGGAACTGCAGAAAGGCTGGGTGAGTCCAGATGTGATCATTAACATCATTGATCAGTGTAGGTTAGTAGTTTAATTTTGAAAATAAAATCAGATTGTAAGCAGAAAGTGTTTGTGTCCGTACGCTGCAACCTTCCACACCATTCCTTTATTGTACAGACTCAGCAGGAGCTCCATGGATCCCAAATCCAAGAGTGGAGAACAGATTTGAAGTGTGTCACATTCATGCAGTCACAGCTGTTTCCACCATGTTTCCACTGATATTAATCCTGTTCAATGACACGTTTCATATCAGTGAATATGGACGTCCACTGACATGTTTAAGTGTCCTGCTGGAAATCACTCAAATCATCCATGAAATCCATGAAAAATCCTTTTAGTGTTTCTAACTTCAGCCTCTGTCCTCTCTCTCTCTCCATCCTCCTCACTGCTTCTTTCACTGATAATCACACAAACATCGTATTCAGCTACAAAATAACACAATAATATCATCTGATGATCATTATTATAAGAGCAGGATCCATATTTGATATCAGAGTAACACACTGCTTGGTTATGTGCAGTCATCATCAGTGACTGTGGGTCAAACAGAAGCTCTCTGATTGGTTGCTGACCTTGGTCACCTGTCCACTCTCACCTGTTTGTGTTTGCTCTCTCTTTGCTGTCTCCATCCTCTCTCTCCTTTCTCTCCCTCTCTGTCTTTGTACGTCACTCAGGTCCAATGGAAACAGTGACATTTACAAACCAATCAAAGACAAACTGATCCATGTCAGGTTATAACAATATTCAAAGTGAATACAGGCTGCTGCTGGACACAGACAGGTAACATCATTGTGACTTGCTGTCACCTGGATCTGGACTCATAAACACTGAAGCCCTGAACAGGAATACAAATCATTTTCTGCCAACTAGCGACACACCAGCAGATAATGGCTCAGAAAGCTCAAATGAGCCAATCATTTCTGTGTTTAGTTCCCCTGAAATCAGATCTGATATCAGCAGCTCTGAGTTCATTCATCATTATTGTCCAGTGATGAGATTTCTGCTCCGTTTGGTAACAGTCAGCAGGTTTTTCCTGCGTGTGGACGTGAACAGTCGTACCTGACAGCAGGTAGCAAACAGAGATCATCTTTCCAGCTGGAACTCTTCACTGAGCTGAACTCATTCAAAATGTTCTGGAGTCAAAATAGGAAACAGTCCAAATGTGTGTCTTCACTCTGACTCTGGATCAGATCTCAGTGACAGACTGTGGACATTATGGAAGCCTAAATGTGACACCATCTTCCTCCTTCATCTGCAGATTAAAGCCAAACAAAGATGTTCATTAAAAGTCTGCAGGTCTGAGAGAGACTCAATCGTTGTGTCATGTCAAACACAGTAAGAGGAGCTGAAGCACAGATGTGAAGAGCAGATTCATCAGATTATGACCTCACTCTGTTTTGTCTTCATATACATTCAGTCTGTGTTTATAATGCAGATTTTCTGCTTTTATAATAACACATTTTATATTTTCTATCATCACAGACTGACTCAGTGTGGACTCTCAGAGTCTCACTTTGAAGTTGTGGCCTCAGCTCTGAAGTCCAACCCCTCCCATCTGACAGAGCTGGACATGAGTGACAACTACAACCTCCAGGATTCAGCAGTGAAGCTTCTGTGTGCTGGACTGGAGAGTCCAAACTGTCGACTGGAGACTCTGAGGTGAGTTCACTGACTGCGGCTGTTGTTGTTTTTCTATATTTCAGGTCTTTGATTGATGTTTGAAACTTTCTTTAGTTCCTAAATGTTCAGGATGTGTCTGAAGACAAATGTGAAGAAGTTTGAGTGCTTTCAGAAATGTTGTCTTTCCAAACGACTGAACAACAGTTTTTCCTTTTGGCTCCAAACAGAAGTGACAGACTTGAGCAGGGTTCATTTAAAGGCTGACAGAAGTGGAGTGGTGACGGGGAGATGTTTGACAGGACAGTGTTTCAGCCTCCACAGGTTCATGTTGTGCTCCATCAGTCAGTGAAGATGAAGTCAGTGCTGATGAGGCTGTAGAGTGTGTGAGGGATGTGAATGAGGATGATGAAGATCTGATGATAGCAGATAAAAACAGGCTGCAGAGACTTTGAGCCATACAGGGCACACAGTGTGTGTACAGAACAGCTGAAATCATTATGGAGGCCTCACTGGGATATGGAAGCATCACAGTACAGCTTCAGTGAAGCTTTAAAGTCTCTGATATGAGATGAGAAATGAAGCAGCCAGAGCTTTTTCATGAGTGGAAACCCACTGTGACTGTGAGCTGCTGCTACAGCCTCCAGATTAGCCAGCAGCTCATCCTGCTCAACATTTCCTCACCAACTTTAATGGAAGTGTGATGTTTTCAGCTGGAGTGATGGTCAGGGTGGCCTCCCTCTCCTCTTCTTCTCCTCTTCCTCTTTCATTTGTAAAGCCACTTCTGCTGCTTTCATTCATTTGGAAGTCCTGTAGCTGAGTTTGGGAGAGACTAACAGCCTCGGCAGCAGAGGGGAGAAAGGCTGTAACACCACCACTTTACTCTGTTCTACCTGTCACATCGTTTTATCAGGAAACAAATATGCTCATGTTTTTACTATGTTTGTCTTGAAGATGTAAGAAGATCACATGGTGCTTTTTATTATTGTGTTGGTTTGTTTCCTGTCTCTTGGATGGAGCCCAGCTGTGCGTGGCCCCTGGGCCTGTGGTCAGAGTGTGTGCTGGATAATCCAGCCCAGGATGAGGCCAAACTGACATGGGATGAAATGTCTGTCACATAATTGAGCTTAGTGTAGTTTCACTTCTGCACAATTTAAAAACAACCAAAACTTTGTTCTGTCTTTTCTGTGTTATACTGTAGACTTTCTTTGATACTGTGTCCAAAAGGAGCAGCTTTTACTTTGAAAGGGAAGCGTCTCTGTTTCCTCTTCAGGTTGGATGATGGAAGCAAATGAGTGTGTGATGTTCTTTCAGTGTTGCACTTTGTAGACGC
This sequence comes from Aulonocara stuartgranti, assembly GCF_965226115.1. Lineage (NCBI taxonomy): Eukaryota > Metazoa > Chordata > Actinopteri > Cichliformes > Cichlidae > Aulonocara > Aulonocara stuartgranti. Next base: position 21,371,403 of record NC_138941.1, on the reverse strand, counting down.
TCCCTGAGCACTGGTCTCACAGCCAGCTGCACATAGAGACCAGTGTTGTTAGTCCAGGTCAGAAGATGACTTGTTGGAATGAAAATGAGCTTGTAGTTTGTCTGCTTTAATAATGTGACTGGAAAAAGGTGTTGGACTTCAAATATGTCCATTTCTTTCACACTTCACCTTTAAAAGTGAAGCCTTGTGGTTCCTGGAAGGAAAAACACGACTTTTTCAAGTCTTTGTCCTGTTTTTATGAGAAATGTACGACTTTAATGTGAAACATTCAGAGTTTTTTCTCTTGTTGTGTTTGTTTGAAGCTGCTTCCTGTTGGCTTCAGCTGTTTGGAGTTTCCATTTTCTAAACTTCTACATTCTGAACCTTCTTCAGCTCTGAACAGATGATGAAACACTGAATGATTTCAAGCTCACACTTTGTCTAATAAACTTACATCTTTCATTCTTTATATAGATTGAGGAGCTGTGGTTTGTCAGAGATCAGCTGTGATTATCTGGCAGCAGCACTGAAGTCCAACCCCTCCCATCTGAGAGAGCTTGACTTGACCTACAGCGACAACCTGCAGGATTCAGGAGTGAAGCATCTGTGTGGTTTCCTGGAGAGTCCAGGATGTGGACTTGAAACTCTGGGGTCAGTCAGCATGTTTTAGTTGTGCTGAGATGAATATGATGTGAAAGTTGTGCTGACACTAAACTGCAGACATCAGGCTGATATTATACTGATCCACACTGAGGATCTTCATGGTAAAGTCTGTTTTCTTCTTCTCTGGTTTAGTCCATTGACTGCAGCAGAACAATATTCACATTTCAAACAGTGAGACTCAACGTATGGCCCGCGGCCCACACGCGGCCTGCCCACCTTTCCTGATTCAGAGAGAGGGGACCCTGATTAACCTTCAAAATCTTCTGCAGTCTATCAAAAACTGAAGCAAACCATGAATCAACATGTGAACATGACCTGATGCTGCTGAATTGAAGCAAAGTTACAGAGGTTTGATTACAGACACAGCTGAGAGTTTGTAATCTGTCATCATTTTAAAAGGTTTAAATTTCTTCAGTATTGAACAGCAGAAATGAGGCTTTGTTTTGGGAGGCCGACAGCAGTGAACACAACAGCAGACTGGTGCGTAATAAGCAGTGAATAATGCAGGAAACAGATTTTTGAAGGTAAACTGTTCTTGAAGTACACTGAGAGAGAGAGAGCTGTGTATATATGTATATCGCCCCAAAGATGATTAGGTTTCAAAAATACCTCAAAGCTTTGACATTAAGAAATGGTAAACATGCACAGTTTGGTGAAGCATTTTTATTCCTGTAAAGGAATCACAAAGTTTCACTCTGGATTTGTAAATTGAATCATCACCAAGTCTGAGTTGAAAGTGAAATGCTGGTAGGTGCTTGTATATGCATTTTTTAGTCTACATGTAAATGTTCTCACCATGCATGGCATGGCAAGCTTAGTTGTCCAGGGCTTATTTGTCAGTTAAGTACTACACATGTGTGTGTTTGCAGACTGAAACCAAATGAGAATTAGACTTGACAATGTTATCTTCTAGCTGTCCATTCAAGACAAGCGTCAACCACACTTTCTACCTATTTTTTCCCCCTTTTTAAAAAAAAAAACTTTTACTGTCCACTCATATGACTAAATTACAGTTTTAATGCTGCCTCGTCAATAAACTAGCTTTAGGATCCAGTCTGGCAATTGTCTTATTTATAACAGGTGAGAGAAAATATTTAATTGTCAGGGTAAACAGTAGGAACAGCAAACTAACATCTGCCTTTCCCAGCATCACGTCTTATTGGGGTTAAGCCCTGAAAGTTTTCCCACAAAGTCCCAAATCTTTGACAAAGTACAAATACGTCTTTGCTTACTTTATTAGAGTTACTTGATTATTGAATGTTGTGGTTGTGGTTGTGGTGGTTGTTGTTGTTGTTGTTGTTTATTTTTATAGTATGTGTACTTTTTGCTCCTTACATTGTCAAAAATGCTCTCTACTTTAGTTTAATTTGAGTTGTTGTTGTTGTTGCACATCACTGTGTGCCATCAAACATTAAGCTAAATGGAGAGAACAATAACACATAAAAGATTATCACAGGCACAACCATACAGTATATTTACATATCATTTATAGGGCTATACTGAGGGGTTTTAAGCGAGCTAGAAAAAGTGCAGATGTCCCAAAATTGTTGCTGTGGTACTTCAGCAAGCGCTGCAGAAAAGCAGCATGCATAAAGGGAGTAAAACACTGTAGCATGTAATTTCAACATATCTAACAGCTCAACAAATATCAAAAATCACTCAAACGGTTTCTGTGCACTTTCACACAGTGTGTCTGGGAGAGGAAAGAGTGAGAAATAACTTTACTGGTGAAAGATGTAAGAAACACAGGGCAGGAAGGGAAGAAGAGGGGTAATATTTAAAAGTAAGGCACTTTATTGGTGGGAGCCGGTTTAGTTCGCCATCTGATCAGCCGACCATATGGCGTAAAGCAGCCACCCCGGGTTTGAATCTGACCCGCAGCCCTTTGCCTCATGTCTTCCCCTCTCTGGCAAACTGAAAATTACTCAGATTGGGTCTATATGAATTATTTTGATAAACTATGTATTTTTGTTTGTCAAACACCCTGCAGGCCATGTCTCAGAGTATTACACACCTTGTGCTTTTGGGCACTCCAGTGATGTTGCAGCTCTGAAATATGGCCAAACTGGTGGCAAGTGGCATCTTGGCAGCTGCACGCTTGACTTTTCTCAGTTCATGGGCAGTTATTTTGTGTCTTGGTTTTTCCACACGCTTCTTGCGACCCTGTTGACTATTTTGAATGAAACGCTTGATTGTTCGATGATCACGCTTCAGAAGCTTTGCAATTTTGAGACTGCTGCATCCCTCTGCAAGATATCTCACTATTTTTGACTTTTCTGAGCCTGTCAAGTCCTTCTTTTGACCCATTTTGCCAAAGGAAAGGAAGTTGCCTAATAATTATGCACACCTGATATAGGGTGTTGATGTCATTAGACCACACCCCTTCTCATTACAGAGATGCACATCACCTAATATGCTTAATTGGTAGTAGGCTTTTGAGCCTATACAGCTTGGAGTAAGACAACATGCATGAAGAGGATGATGTGGACAAAATACTCATTTGCCTAATAATTCTACACTCCCTGTATTGCTAATACAATCATATGGCACACTGACTTCTGAGGACATTTTAGATGCACTCATCATCAGAAAGGTTGCCTACCCCTGCTCTAAGGCATCTGGACAGATCTGTTTACTTACACTTATTGACAGGAGTTGAATGGTGCAGACTTTGGGTTGGTTGGCTGATTTGTCAACACAGATCTGAATTTGTATGTTTGCAGTGGATTAGTTTTTTGTTTTGGTTTTTTGCAATAAAATGACATGAAATTTGTACTTTAGAAGAGTCTTTACAACAGATTATGTAATTTGGTTAAATGAGCATCTGTCATTACACTCAACTGACTATTGTTTGACTAATAAATAATGCATGTTAACTGAGTTCTCATGTGCCACCCAGTGCACCCAGAGAGAAGTCCATTAAGACAATTCAGCAGGAGATCCGCTCAGTTATCAGACAGATAACAGATATTTACATTTTATGGAGAAAACATAAAAACTTTTTTTACTGTTAAACATAGAATAGAATAGAATTCAACTTTATTGTCATTGCACATGCACAGGTACAGGGCAACGAAATGCAGTTTGCATCCATCCAGAAGTGCTTTAGTGATATAGATATATTACAATATATATTAGCAATAATATAGATATGTGAGTATATTACAGAAATGGGTCTATTATGTTATAATGTACACGGTATGAAGTATGTTGTGAATATTCATAACTATAAGTATGTACAGGCTGTAGTGAGTACAAGCTATGAACAGGATATAAATCTGAAAAACTATACAGAATATGAAATAAATAACTTTACAGAAACCTGAGATACACAGCTATACAGAAATGGGAACTATGCAAGTTGTAAACAGTTGTAGGATTAAAAATTATCGTATTTTACAGAATGATTATTTACACAGAGCTATACAGTAGTGCAGTTAAGATAAGTGAGATATGTGGATAATTCTACAGAGGCTATATAAAGTGCTGGTGGTTGTGAGTGGTGGTTCAGTCCATGTTATTGTGTGTATGAGGGTACAGTTGTCTGTTGTGTGTGTGTGTGGGTGGGTGTGTGTATGTTCAGTCCATGTGTTAACGTGGGTCAGATGTCAGGAGGCAGAGTTCAGGAGTCTGACAGCTGTGGGGAAGAAGCTGTTCCGGTACCTGGTGGTCTTAGTCCGGAGGCTCCTGTGGCGCCTCCCAGAGGGCAGGAGGGTGAAGAGTCCATGTGATGGGTGACTGGGGTCTTTGATGATTTTCCCAGCCCTTTTCAGACACCGCTTCCTGTAGATGTCTTTTATGGCAGGAAGTGGTGCTCCGGCGATGCGCTGGGCAGTTTTCACGACCCTCTGCAACGCCTTCCGGTCCGAGGCAGAGCAGTTGGTCAGGATGCTCTCGATGGTGCAGCGATAGAAGTTCACCAGGATGTCTGAGGACAGGTGGTTCTTCCTCAGAGTCCTCAAGAAGAAGAGGCGCTGGTGAGCCTTCTTGACCAGCTTGGAGCAGTTGGTCGTCTAGGTGAGATCCTCGGAGATGTGGACTCCCAGGAACTTGAAGCTGCTCACACGCTCCACAGCCGTCCCCTTAATGTGGATGGGTGGATGTGGGTCAGCATTCCTCCTGTAGTCCACGATGAGCTCCTTGGTCTTCTCGGTGTTAAGCAGCAGGTTGTTTGTGTCGCACCACTCAGCCAGACGATCAATTCAAAACATCAATTTAGAGTAAACTTTTGTTTTAGATAAATGTTGAAATATCTTTGGAATTAGTTAAATGTCAGAATTAAAAGAGGGAGCTGTCTATTTTAATCACTTTGATCAAATTTAGGAGTACATGTACACTAAGTTTATTGTTAATTAATAAGAAACTCCAGACGATTCCATTCTGAGCTGAAGAAGCTTCTGATAGGTTAGTAGAGTCCATGTGAGTAAGTTGGTGGCACAGCTGTGGATGCATATAAGGCAAAACACAGAGCCTGTTTCTGTGACATGTGAAAATCAAGAGATGTCAACCAAAACACCAGGAAAAGAACTGTGGAGCTCCATAAGTGTGGCTCAGTTTGAATACAATTTGGTGCCATTTACAATTAGGAAATACAGACAGTTTCTCTCTTCACTCTTAAAGTTAACAAATACGTTTTTTATATTTATCAATCTAAAAAAGTAAACATTTAGTCTGATTTGATGTTACAATTAAAAAAGTGTCTTTATCTGAAGAGTTTGTAAATATCTGTATATTTGATGATTGTCAGCACAAAGAGGGAGAGAGAGGAGCAGAGATGAACAAGAGCAGGTGAGACAGACATGTTAGTCAAATGGTTGTTTACCAAAAGTATCACCGTATCACAGGTCCTCATGTATCTCGTACCCAGTGTTTCTTTTTAGGTTTGTTACTTTTCAAATTCTACATTTATTAAGTTCTGCAGGCTTGTTTGCACAACAAGGCTAAATGATTATATAAACTTTTCTCAGTCTAAATATTGTACTTTGGTAGAATTAAAAAATAAGTGTAGTGCAGGTCTATGATGATTTTTAGTGCTACTATCATCTAGTTCTGATTCTGTCTTGGTTAAGTCCCAAGTAGTCCTGATTTTGTGATTTTGAACTGTTGTAGTCCTGTTTTGGTTCTGGGTCTGGTTGAATTGGGGTTTAGTCCTCGTGTCTTGATACAGCCCTGACCTTGTTCTGCCTTGCTGCTTAATTAAATAACTAGTTTAAGGTGTCCTGCACATGTGATATATATTTTTCCCTATATGAAGTCATTCTTTTTTTTTGAACAAAACTCAAAACAGAGCCTATTAATCTTTCAGTCATTTCTACCCCCCCCAAAAAAAATCCCACATGCATACGACCCTTTAGGGCTAAGCCCCGCGTGTTTCAAATGTCTGGCTCCGCCTCTGAGCCTAGCACTGCGCCCCTGTTCTTTTTGTTGGGCGAGGTTCGTGTGGAGCGCTGTAACAATGGAGGCGGGACACGATGATGCTCGCCTCGCGCTCCTGCACCAGGTGAGCAGAGCTGCTGCACTCCGGTGTTCCAGCTGCAGCTTCTCTCTTCACACGCTTTGAGGTGGACAAACTGTCCTGCTACTCTGGGTGGCTGTAGCTCAGGTGGCAGAGCAGGTCAGCCACTAATCAGAAGGTCGGTGGTTCGATCCCTGGCTGCCTCCTGGCTGCATGCCAAATATCCTTGGGCAAGATACTAACCCCGTATTTGCCTACTGGTGGTGGTCAGAGGGCCCGGTGGCACCAGTGTCCGGCAGCCTCGCCTCTGTCAGTGCGCCCCAGGGCAGCTGTGGCTATAATGTAGCTGCCATCACCAGTGTGTGAATGTGTGTGTGAATGGGTGAATGACTGAATGTAGTGTGAAGCGCTTTGGGGTCCTTAGGGACTAGAAAAGCGCTATACAAATGCAGGCCATTTACCAGGCCATTTACTCCACAAGCACAGCCTCTGACGTCGTGGTGTTGCTGGCCTTAAAGTGGGTGCAGACCCTTCCACACCTGCTGTGTATGGTTGTCATTGTAGTGGGCCTCAGTCCTCCCCTTATCCTCAGCATCTCTGCTGCCTGTCGTCAGGTCAAGTCTGAAAGTGAAAGCGTAAAACCTGAGACGGTCCAAAGATTGGTGCAGATCCCACATCGGTCAGGGGATTCCTGATGACGCGGGCTCGCTACTTCCTGCTGTGAGTCATATCTGTGAGCGTCTTCTTTTACTCGCTGAAAGCTGCAGGTCTGTTTCGGGAGCTGAAAGTGCTCCCTCAGGCTCACACAGGAGTTCACAGCTTCACTGTGGTGATTCACGGCTTCAGACGTTAGACTGAGCCCTGCCAGCCCGGAGGAAGCATCTGTGCTAAAGTTCCAGTGTCTCTGTGAATCAGCCAGAACCAAAACGATGAGTCTTTTCTGTCCTGATCGAACTTGTTTGTTTCAGACGCTCCGCTGCTTCAGACCAACGGGAAGCTCCCCCTGTGGTTCAAGAAGCTGGTCAGTCTCCGGCCTCTAACCCTCAGCTCATCAATCTGCTCGCAGATAATGATCGACCACGCTATAGAGTGTGTGTGTGTGTGTGTGTGTGTGTGTTCAGCAAGGACAGGGCGGAGCCTCCTCCACCATCCAATCGGAGAGCGAGCCTTGTCAAGTGGGCAGTCGGTGGGCGAAGCCGATTAACCCTTTGACCTTCTGCTGCAACTTCTCTCCGAGTCCCAACAACAGCCAGGGGGGGGGGAGGAGGAGGAGGAAGAAGAGGAGGGTTTCCACCCTCAGAGTCTGGAGTGTGTGCTGGAGGAGGAAGAGGTAAGGACCAGGCTGCCGGATCAATGAATATCAATATTGAGTATTTTTTTTTTTTTTTTTTTTTTTTTTTTGTTTACTGTAAATCTCAACCATTACAATCTGTGATGGTGGTGGGTGTGGCTTCTTCATGTCGAGATGGCCAAAGCTTGAAGTTTGAGTAATTGGTTAATGAGGTTGTGGTGGCTGAAATGTGGGCAGAGTCTGACTGACTGTGATGTTCAGGTGCTGCAGACAGCAGGTGGAGAGCAGAACACCTTCATCCTGTATCCTAGCAACACCACGGTCACCCTTGAAAGGTGAGGGTTACACATGACGATGATGATGCTGCTGTTTTCATGAAGTCTGTTTTTGAAACGCTCTGATGTTTGTCTTCAGCGAGTTTGAGGTGGAGGGTGTTCCCGTTCCACAGCAGTCACTGAGCCAGCTGGAGGTCAGAGGTCAAGGGGAGGAGCCTGTGGTGCGGACTCAGCTGAGTCCAGACTCCGCCTGTTCTGAGGGATCAGCAGGAAGTCTGGAGCAGCAGCATGACCCAGGTCAGAGTTTAACCCTTTACAGGAAGCTCAAAACAGAGCCTCACTCCCCCAGGGGTGAGTTTCAAAATAAAAGCCCACAGAACAATATCAGATTAAAATAAATCAATTAATATCAGGTTAAAATAGGAAAAGTTCCCTAAACACTAAATGACTGGAATCCTTAGATGCTAGCTTTTCAAAATAAAAGTCCCTCAGGTTAAGGAATGCTTTAGTGTCGGCTTTACATGATAAAATCCTTCACCTGCACTATATCCAAAGACAATAACTTAGCCCTAAGCATATGTATATCGCCCCAAAGATGATTAGGTTTCAAAAATACCTCAAAGCTTTCACATTAAGAAATGGTAAACATGCACAGTTTGGTGAAGCATTTTTATTCCTGTAAAGGAATCACAAAGTTTCACTATGGATTTGTAAATTGAATCATCACCAAGTCTGAGTTGAAAGTGAAATGCTGGTAGGTGCTTGTATATGCATTTTTTAGTCTACATGTAAATGTTCTCACCATGCATGGCATGGCAAGCTTAGCTGTCCAGGGCTTATTTGTCAGTTAAGTACTACACATGTGTGTGTTTGCAGACTGAAACCAAATGAGAATTAGACTTGACAATGTGACAATGTTATCTTCTAGCTGTCCATTCAAGACAAGCGTCAACCACACTTTCTACCTATTTTTTCCCCCTTTTTAAAAAAAAAAAACTTTTACTGTCCACTCATATGACTAAATTACAGTTTTAATGCTGCCTCGTCAATAAACTAGCTTTAGGATCCAGTCTGGCAATTGTCTTATTTATAACAGGTGAGAGAAAATATTTAATTGTCAGGGTAAACAGTAGGAACAGCAAACTAACATCTACCTTTCCCAGCATCACGTCTTATTGGGGTTAAGCCCTGAAAGTTTTCTCACAAAGTCCCAAATCTTTGACAAAGTACAAATACGTCTTTGCTTACTTTATTAGAGTTACTTGATTATTGAATACAGTTGTTGTTGTTGTTGTTGTTGTTGATCCTACATATATTTTTAAAGTATGTGTACTTTTTGCTCCTTACATTGTCAAAAATGCTCTCTACTGGGTGAAGCAGTCCATGTGGAGTTTCCCAGACCTCGTCCTCGGTCTTCTGAGGGGACACGGAGGCCAGCTGAGGATTTCCTCGCAGCAGGACATGTCAGAGCTGCTTCCACCCAGAAGCATCCGAGTGTGATGTCTGAAACTCTCTCTATAGTTTCCTGACACGTTGGTGGAGAGCTCTGTCATTTGACAGGGGGAGGAATAGAGCCACGGCTCCTTATTATTAGTAACCAGTGTGACCGAATGTTGTATTCATTGTAACCAGTGACATCTGCGCTCAACTTATGCCATCTCTGGTAGAGATGGACCGATCCGATATTACGTATCGGTATCGGTCCGATACTGACCTAAATTACTGGATCGGATATCGGAGAAAAATAAAAAATGTAATCCGATCCATTAAATATCATGAAAGCACCTCACAAAACTTGCAACACGCCGTAACTCACCTCAGAACGTTAGCAGTCGGAGCAGTATGCATCACGTGATAGAGCGGCTGTGGCATGCGGGACCTGTGGTCTGGATAGCATGTGGAGCTTCGCTAGCAACCCGGCATTTCATCTCCGACAAAGTTATCCCGAGAGAAGTAAAGCAAGTGTGTAAGTCCATCTCTGAATGTTTGTAAAGCATTCCTGCGTTAAGCTTAACAAGCGACTGCCTCTTCTTGCTGCTACTTCAATCATGAAACTGCTTAACGATCAGCTGATCGGCTTTTCTGTCGCAAGTCCGTGTCTCTAGTTTGCTTTTGGCCCACGTTGCACCAGAAAGAGGAAACCAGCGGCTGAACAACAGCAGAACGTTTAAGCTTGATCAGCTGTTGTTAGAATTTATTTATTATTACTTTCTACACCAGGATCTTTTTCTACGTAGCTGACGCTGGTAACTGTGCAGGGGCGGATCTAGCAAAGTTTAGCCAGGGGGGCCGATAGGGCATTAACAGGGAAAAGGGGGCACAAAGACATACTTTTCTTTCTTATTCTCATTTAAAATGTCTAGCTTTTAATAAATAATTATCTGACAGCCAAAGTTTTAATTTGATGCAAAATGTATAGAAGTCCATTACTGTATATAGTAACTATTAAGTCTAATATATATACCCTAGTAAGCTATAGTACTTTTTCCTTTGGGAAGGTACCATCTGTGCAGTCTGCAATTTTGTTGAAGAAAGATGTTGAATCTATTTAATATTTCTTGAAAAATAATTGATTTCTGTGCATTTTTTTTCACACTGCATCAAATTAAGGTTGATTACGTCGATTAAGCATCATGAGGTGGAGCGTGAGGGGTGGTTCCCTATTTTTTAGTTATTTATTTTTGTTGTTGCTGGGAGTTGGAACCCTATTAGTTAGGTTGCTTAATATTTATGCTAAGTACTCTTTAAAATACCAGAATAGGGAGGATGGTGTAGGTTTAAGTTTATTAGATTGATCAGTATTGCTGTACTATGAAATATTTTTTTTTGCATACAGGTATAACAGAATAGCTTTAGTGTAGTTGTTGTTTTAAACTTGAGTATGAACTTATACAAAATGCAGCAAGATATTTAAAAAACAGTTTTGTTGATTAAAAAACACTATATCGGATTCATATCGGTATCGGCAGATATCCAAATTTATGATATCGGTATCGGTATCGGACATAAAAAAGTGGTATCGTGCCATCTCTAATCTCTGGTTAGCATTACGCATCATGGTGCAAAAATGTGCTTCAGTGGGAATGTGTTTAGAATTTTGGAAAAAGAATAAATGAGATTTGCAAATTGCGTGTGTGGAACCTGTTTAAGGTTTTGCCAAGGGAGTGATTGAGTAAATGAATGTCTCCAGGCCACTGAGCATTTGGTTCAGAGAATACGAATTAGAGTTTCAGCATTTCAGAAAATTTCTAAAAGTTCTGCACATGGCCATTTATAGCGAGACACATAAATATAAATTCTGCCAGAGCACAAAGAGAACTCTAGCACTGTTATATCTACACAACCCACCTTTACTGTCAAAGTGCCCTTAGGCAGGGCATCTCAGAGGGGAAAAACACTTCACAGAGATTGGTTATTACAGACGGAGAGCGAGCAGCAGAAGACAGGAAAACAGTAAGACAGGAAATCTAGCACTTTAAAAGACACTGATGTTGATTCAGTGCCTATCAGTGCAACCAGCAGTTCCACTCGGGGCCATAACAAGTGCAGGAAGCCTGTTTGGAGTGATGTGCATTTGCTCCTCCTGAGTGTCACAATCAAGCAAAAGAGAAAAGTATATGATGTTTTGTGCGGGAAGGAATACAACTCCCACGTGTGAGAAGCACCTCTTCCTCTCCGTCTGCATTGTACTGGCTTCAGCTCCTGCTGTCTTCACCGTCTCCCTCCCTTCATCCCCTTAAGCTCTCTATCGGTTCGCTTCATGACTAATGCTGCACTCTCATTACCCAGAGTCCTGCTGTCGACTCGCCCACGTCTTCATCCTCTCCCTCGCTCATTGCTAGCGTTCTCAGTTATTGCTTTTGCTGTTTTGTATTTCCATTCTTTCTTCAGCTGTCACTCTCTCAGAGACTGACACTCACACACAGACTGAGATGCTGAGAGCAGCGTCACTTTTTTTTTCCAGAAAAGACAAACCCAGTGTTTGAAAACAAAAAAATGGAGCCTGGAATGAAAGTAGGTCTCATTATGATGTATTCTTCCGCTTTGAGAGGACAGTCATGAGCAGTTGTGAAATATTGAGATGGATATGCAGCCTTCTGAAGCACATTGATACCATTAACTCAGATTTATGTAGCCCACTAAAAGCTCTTAAATTTGACTACTGACAGAATGTATTGTTCAGTCAAACAGCTGAACAATGTCGCTCTTAGATTCTCTTAGAGACCGCCGTCAATGGAACAGACGCAGTGTTCAGGAGACTTAATTAAAACAAAGACAAACTGAATTGTTTTAAGGAAACGATCGGGGTTGGAATTAAACCCTGTGTGTTTGTATTTGGTCCTTTTGACGTGATCCTAACCTCAAGCACAAAAAACTATTTTTTTAAAAGTTTTGATGCAAGTTAAGATTATTAGAATTAGAGATTGAAACTTTGAAATGTAAACTGACATCATAATCACAGGCTGAACAAATGGTGTCTCTTGGAAGTAGCTGTGAAGTATTTGGTATTCTTGGAAAGTCATTGAAGAAAACAAAGATGAACAAAGCTGTCAACATCTCTGCGGGTGTGACAGCGATGCCACTGGACAAACTTTCTGTTATTTTCACAGCCTGACTTTAGGAGGACATGATCTGATTGTACATGTTGACACTTGAGCCCATACAATATGGAAAACGAGAGGAAATCATAGGGTGCATAAATAAATGGTTTCCCCGAGTGGGTTTGTAGTGCCCAATAATTTGAATCAGTGTTGATGTGTTGTTGTTGTTTTTCATTTTGCATATATTTTGCATTTTAAATACAGTACTCAGCAAAGCACAATTATGTCAGTAAAACAAAAAAGTCATAATTGTGTGTGTAGTCATAATTAAACCTGTTAGAAATGATCATAGACAGAAGTAGCTTAAAGCAAAGCTATAACTACATAAGCAAACACAGTGACACAATCATTGCACATTCAAAATCATAGATACAGCCAGTTTCAGTACAAAAGTTAGCACAGGGTCAACATTGCGATGAAATGCATTTGACAGCAGCAGACAGTCACTCAGCAGTACAGTGTAGTACAGTAGTTTCATTGAACCACCAAATAAACAGCTCTTTCTGGTCAAACACATGAAGCACTTTTGCTACAATTTTGTTTGTATTTAACAAAATAGAAACGCAGACGTAACATTAGTTTTTGACTGCAAGTGAAAATAGTTTTCTTTCCAAATAAATCTGTCGCTGAACTAACACAGCCCTCAACACGTTTGCACTCTCGTTACCTCGGTCAGGTCGGCAGCTCTGAACCACGGTAAGTAAACTCTGGCTAATACGTGGGGTCCGTGTGGGGCTCGTAGCCGCGAACTAGCTTCACTGTCTGGGTCAACTTTGCTAGCGAGAGACAGAGCGAGGCGTTGAAAGGCTGCTCCAGCAGAACTTTATTGTTTCGGAGGAAAACAGGAACACAGTGTACAGTCGAGTCTTAACAGCTTACTTACAGCTGGGCTCGTCAGGCTCTCTGTTTGGCTGCAGTGGTTATTATTATATTTACATGCTTCCAGCTCCCGTTTCTGCTCGGTGACAGCTCGTACTTTTCGACTTTCCTTTTTCTCCCTCCCTCACACTCACACAGCGGGAGGGGCGGTCCCACACGTTCTCCCTGCTGCACGGACTACACCACCCATGAGGCCACAGTCTTAAAGGGCCATGCCTGTAACACTCTGCCGTCGTATTAAATCATTTTTCGTATAATAATTAAAAAAAAAAAATTTCTTCACATCAATATGCCGCAAGTAGAAGTGACGTGGGCCGCAAATGGCCCACGGGCCACGAGTTTGAGACCCCGGATCTACACAATAATGCACTTTTGTCAGAACCACTTAGTTACACAAGGTGTCTTTTGAATCAAGATCAGGCTCTTCCTGCTTTGCTGAGGTTGGAATATGTTCACTCTGGGTTTGTGTGAGGATACTGGCTGTGCAGATGCTTGCTAAGAGGCAGAGTTGGCAATAGTACAGTCATTCTGTACTTAAGTAGAAATACAAATACTACTGTTGAAAAATACTCAAGTAAACAGTTGAAGTACTGTTTCAACCTCTTTACTCAAGTAAAAGTAGAAAGTACCAGCTCTGAAATGCACTGAAGCTAAGAACGTAAAAGGAGCTCTTTGGAGGAGCCGTGTGCTGTATTAACACAAGGATACAATAATATTAGTAGATGGGAACACAAACTTTACTCTAACTTTTTTTCTAATTATAAGAATAAGAAGGAAAAATAAAACATACATTTCTATTTTCTGTTGTCTACGTTGTACAGCTTGACTTTGCCTCTAAACAAGAATATTTGTGCAGTCGAGGGTTAAAGTGGGGTTCAGCAGGTGGGGGGACCCTAAAATTGGTCGTAGTGGAAAAGAATCACAACTCACAATAATTTCTATTGAGAGCTCCAGTAGATTTTCTTAGTGTGCCAGCTGTGATCAGCTGACCTGCTGCTCTCTGTGGATGTACACCTGAATTCAACCAGATGTGAGCAGATGTTTCATTTCCATGGTTCAGTAAACACATTAGACACTTTAAAGTTGGTATGAAGGGAAAATTCAGTCAATGAATCTCAGCATCATCAGCAAAAATCATATGAATCCCTCCTACTCTTGATGTAAGCTGACTGTGAGCATGAAACCACGGCCACTGTGCACCAGTCACAGACTGGTCTTTACTCTTTCCATCACAGTGCAGCAAACTAACCTGTTTATCCTGCACTAAACTGCAGAGGAGTTCAATGCAAGCCTTAAGCAAGCCTTAAATAACACAATTAGTCTACCTCAGTTTGATTTGCACACACTGTGACATGCACAGAACCAATATCTGATTTTAAAACATGAGGACTTGCATGCAAGTTCTACATTTCCAGTTCATCAAACACCACTGAGCAGTCTTTACCTTCTTCCTCTCTTCTTCCTCTCCTATCTTTCTTATCTTTCTCCATCTCAGAGTGAAGTTAGCTCTCTTTCTTTTCTCTCGCTGTGAACTACAGCAGCTGGACCTTTAGCTAGCAACACACAGTTTGTGTGTTTGCTGATGTTTGTTGAGCTGACATTTGAAATGATCTGCCACTTTACGTGGGCTCCTCTGCAGTAGGGCTAACTAGACCCTGAAATAACGCAACTTACCCTGCACACCTGCAGTCGTTCTGGTGTTTGTTTGTTTTTATAAATCCCTGCTGTTTTGATTTTCACATTTACCATCACCCTGACAAGTTTTGGCTCCACAACTAATTTTTGTTTGCGAATACAGAATTAGGACTTTGGCCAGCATGCCTGTTTTTTCCTGATCATAATAATAATTCAATATTGACAGACCACTTTTTAAAACACAATAAACAAAGAGACTGTAAATGGAAAACAATTACTGTATAGCAATAAATAAGTAAAACCACAAACCTACATAACAACAGGAAGCATTTGAGAAAGCAAACAAAAACTTTTTTTTTTGCTGACACTCACAATATGGCTGCGCAGTACATTTAGATTTTCCAACCAGCCACTGTTAGTCTAACAACAGTGGATCCACGTGATGTAAGACACACCACAGCATCTAAATGGATAAACAGCTGTTACCATATCCTCCTGAGACCCAGCCTGTTCATGTATGTCCTCTGTAGTGGACACACATCCCCAAAAAGTCAGACTGAAAGATTTTTCCCCTTTCGTGGAGGATAAGTTAATAAATGACCAGATACACAAACTAGTAAAAGCTGGTCAACCTTCCTGCTTGTTATTTTATTTCTGGGAAATGGAGACTTTCACACCTAGTTCAGCTATGGTATAAGTCTCATGTCCTGGGTCACTTCCTTTACAAGATCTTAGGAAACCTGACTTCTGAGCCTGCACTTCCAGGCCGTGGCCACTGAGAGTCAAACTCACTCGAGATTTGTAGTAGACACACCTGTGGTGTCAAGATGAAAATTCTACATCACCTTGTTCATAACTTATCACATACGCAAGATCTTCAGAAAACTTGACCTCTGACCTTGTATCAATTTAAGTACCTGCCTTCGCGAGTTGTCACATTCACAAAATTTTCAGAAAACCTGATCTCTGACTTTGACCTTGAGGCCGAGCTCACTGAAATCCAACCCCGTCCTAGATTTTAAGTTGAAGAACCCATAAAATGAATTTGAAATTCCCACGTCACGTTGATCTAGCCTCCCTGACAGTGGGACGACAACACCCCACCGGCTGAGTGGGTAAAAAGGCGCCACCTACTCAGCAATTGTGATTACCAAGATTATTATTTCTGAAACGACGTTTAAAGAAAGCAGACGTCTAAATGAAGTCATGCAAAAATAATGTATGATGGAAGCCAATGCAAAAGACTCACAGATGACAAATGACAACTGCTCAACCTTATTGGTCGAAAGTTCAAGAAAAAATATTACTAAAAATACAAAAATATTTATTAAATTTCTGAGCAGGTGAGCAGTAACCAATCCCAAAGTCCCACACTTTAATGCAAATGGATGTAAAGTGCCGACCATGGCAACAAATGCCCTTCACAGGTTAACTGAGTGACAAACCGCTACACTGAAATCATCCAAAAATAATAATTCTCCCCCGACGAGAACAGCCAGCAGTAACGTGTTTACCTAGAAAAACACCATTTACTAAATGAGCAGGAGACAGCGTTACAGTGTTTGTTATGTCAGATATGATCTTCATGGCCTGACTGCGACTGAATTAATTATATTACAGTTATCATCTTTGCCACTGTGTAGCTAACTCGTGGTTTATTACTATGCATGTGACAATTCTGCAAAATATATCGTTCGGTTCAACAGCTCCATCATGCCTGTAAAATGTGAGAAGATGGAAGCACAACACAGAATAATCAATACATGTTTCTGTTATGATACATTTCAGATTTAGCAGCTTCACGCGTGTTTCTTCTCTGCGATTGGGGTCATTTACATGTAGCATTTCTTTAGAAAATAGTCACATTTTTCAACATCTTCTGGCATCTCCACTCTGATGATATGGTTTGACATACGTGTACATGATTTGAAAATAAAACCTATTAAACATCAGTCTGCTAACAGTGCTGGACCAGCCGCTGCTGGACCAGCCGCTGCTGGACCAGCCGCTGCTGGACCAGCCGCTGCTGGACCAGCAGCGGCTGCATGTTAGGCATGTGAGTCTTCTCTTGGTCTTTTATTGAATTTCTAAAGATTGTCTTGACTTTCAAACATTCAGATCTGTCTTTCATTTTCTTCTTGAAACCTCATGAACGGTGACCTAAAAACTCTGGAACATGGTTTGAAACACTGAAATTGTTTCAGCTGAAACTGGCAAAGTCATACGTGCGTGTGTGTGTGTCACAGGTGATATGGTGTCACTAGTCCGGTCATCATGTTTAGGCTCATTCACGCCAAAATGATTTAGGCTAAATCTTTAAAACAGTGTCATTGCACACACTTTTCAATCACACAAATGCAGGATTAACTATTTGCAGTATCTTATCTGATTTATTATGAGAATGTCATGCCTGATCATTTGTACCCACACCATCAAAAATGGGGGCAAAAGGGAGGAGATCGCGTTTAATCGATTATAACACGAGGTCAGAAATATAAGTGCTGACATGAGTAGTGTCCACAGAAACCTCTGAGTCTCAGCTAAAAGCTCATGTAAACCATTTCTACAAACACCAAACAAAGCAAAGACACCAAACAGTTAAAAGAGCAGTTACGTCACCATGAATCTGTGGACAGGTAATATCCATATTTTGATTTATGATGTTCTGGAGTTAAATGGGAACCAAAGCATATTTTCAAAGGTGTTATATGCTATAAAATACTTTGAAAAATTAGGTGAGGGAAATGAAAAAGACATTTTTCTATGTTTGAGTCACAGTAACTTTGACATAGTAACATCTGCAGTAATATTTACAGCTCTGATGACATCTCACCAGCGTTAGCTTTATTTTGACACCAAGACTGTTTACACAGAGTTTGTAATTGCAGAGAAATACATTTATTTTGGTCATTTCATTTTGGAGCAGGAAGCTCACCCTTCTTGTTATACCCTTTAGATGAATACAGAGTTTTTAAATTAAATACATATTCTTTAAATAATGTTCCCTTTTATAAAAAGTAGGATCATTAAAAAAACAAAACATTTATTATAGCTCTGTCACGCAGAAAAAAGCTGTCTTTTTTCTGTGGTCTGTTATATAACATTAGGGGTGTTCGTGGCAATTAACTTTTTAATCGACTAAGCAGGTCAAGTAAGAAACACTTAAATATTAAGTTAAATTTGAAAACTGTTTAAAAAAAAATATATATCCCCATTCCACATTCCAGAATGTCATGTGACAACCTGATTGGCTTAGGAGTGATGATGTCACAAGGAAGTTTTTCCTTAAATAGGGGTGACAAACAGCAATTTTTAGTTCGTTACTTCGCAGCCTTCGTGTTCGCAGCTTTCAAACGTTCACTACAGAAACATTCGGAAACCTCTCAGAGTCATCGGATACAAACGCCAGCATGTATCCAAGATTACGGCAACCGAGACAAAACGATTACGCCGCCTCTCCTTCCTTGCGTGGCCGGCCAACTTCTCCAAATGGCCTCTTATCCACCCAAAGGGCATTACAGGAGAGTAGGAGTGAAAACAACCATCTCCAGAACAAAATTCAACAACTTGAAAAAGAAAAAGTTCACCTGGAGAAGAAGTGCTTACAAATGGAAGCACAAAACAAACACCTGGAAGAAACACTACAGCGCCAGCCCGACATCAACATTATTAATGAGGGCTGGGGGATCAAGTTTGCTCAAGCCAGAGAGCAGATTGTATTCCTCATCAAAGAAAACAAGCAAAAGAGCGCTGAAGTGAAAGAAATGTCCGAGCAGCTTCAAGGCAGGAAAGCCACGATTGATAAGCTAGAGTGGGATCTCCAATACATGGACCAACAGAATCACCTGCTCCAAAGAAAGCTTGATGAAGCTGAAGAAAAAAATAAAGACCTTCTTCAAGAGAAGGAGCAACAGCAAGAAAGACTGTCAGAAGAAAAGTGCACTATCAAGGACTTTGAGAGTAAAAATCAAAAGTTGCAAGGATTCTGTAATGAACTGAAGGTCAAAACAAGTGAGCTGCAGGGAGAAAAGGAAACTCTGGAAAAACGATGCTCACAGATGCAGAAAAGGATCGATCAAATGGCCAAAAACAACTCAGAGCTCATTAAGGGGATATTGTTGGAATTCAACAACTTGAAGCGGGAAAACACAGAAATGCAGGCGCAAAAGCAAAAGCAAGACAAAATGCATGAAGACCTGCAGTGTACGCTCCGCGACACCCAGAAAAGAAATGAGCAGCTAGAAGGCCTGCACAAAGAAGATCAAGTGAGAAATGCAGACCTGCAGAAGGCAAAGCTGACACAGGAGGCAACATCCAAAGAGCTCAAAGAACAGCTTGAAGAAACACGAGCAACATTAGAACAGGTGGAACAAACATGCAAGAAACTTGAGGAGCAAAACACCGAAACCATCCATGAGTTGAGAACCCTCATCCTGGAGAAAAAGGGGCTCGTGGAAAAGTCCATGAAAAAGAAGAAAAGATTCTTCAGCTTTTTCCGGAAGAGGGACAATACTGCTTCTTCAACTGATGTAGCCTCGTCTTGCTCCACCTCTGTTCACCCCCCCAACCAGTCCCGGCAGTTGACTGCCCCCTCCTGAGCCTGGTTCTGCCGGAGGTTTCTGCCCGTTTAAAGGCAGTTTTTCCTCCCCACTGTCGCCTAGTGCTTGCTCAGAGGGGATTGTTGGGGTTTCTCTCCTCTACCTTGTTTCTTTATTTACTTGTTAACTTTTTGTTCTTACCTCATTTAACCTTGTTTCTTTATTTGCTTGTTAACTTTTTGTTCTTACCTCATTTAACCTTGTTTCTTTATTTGCTTGTTAACTTTTTGTTCTTACCTCATTTAACCTTGTTTCTTTATTTGCTTGTTAACTTTTTGTTCTTACCTCATTTAACCTTGTTTCGTTATTTACTTGCTTGTTTAACTTTTTTTTCAACTTATCTAACAAAATAAAACAGTTGAATTTATCCTTTGAGTATTGTTCATCTAATCTTTACAGAGTTTTTCCAAAACACTTTCAAACATTCAGATCTGTCTTTCATTTTCTTCTTGAAACCTCATGAACGGTGACCTAAAAACTCTGGAACATGGTTTGAAACACTGAAATTGTTTCAGCTGAAACTGGCAAAGTCATACGTGCGTGTGTGAGTGTCACAGGTGATATGGTGTCACTAGTCCGGTCATCATGTTTAGGCTCATTCACGCCAAAATGATTTAGGCTAAATCTTTAAAACAGTGTCATTGCACACACTTTTCAATCACACAAATGCAGGATTAACTATTTGCAGTATCTTATCTGATTTATTATGAGAATGTCATGCCTGATCATTTGTACCCACACCATCAAAAATGGGGGCAAAAGGGAGGAGATCGCGTTTAATCGATTATAACACGAGGTCAGAAATATAAGTGCTGACATGAGTAGTGTCCACAGAAACCTCTGAGTCTCAGCTAAAAGCTCATGTAAACCATTTCTACAAACACCAAACAAAGCAAAGACACCAAACAGTTAAAAGAGCAGTTACGTCACCATGAATCTGTGGACAGGTAATATCCATATTTTTATTTATGATGTTCTGGAGTTAAATGGGAACCAAAGCATATTTTCAAAGGTGTTATATGCTATAAAATACTTTGAAAAATTAGGTGAGGGAAATGAAAAAGACATTTTTCTATGTTTGAGTCACAGTAACTTTGACATAGTAACATCTGCAGTAATATTTACAGCTCTGATGACATCTCACCAGCGTTAGCTTTATTTTGACACCAAGACTGTTTACACAGAGTTTGTAATTGCAGAGAAATACATTTATTTTGGTCATTTCATTTTGGAGCAGGAAGCTCACCCTTCTTGTTATACCCTTTAGATGAATACAGAGTTTTTAAATTAAATACATATTCTTTAAATAATGTTCCCTTTTATAAAAAGTAGGATCATTAAAAAAACAAAACATTTATTATAGCTCTGTCACGCAGAAAAAAGCTGTCTTTTTTCTGTGGTCTGTTATATAACATTAGGGGTGTTCGTGGCAATTAACTTTTAATCGACTAAGCAGGTCAAGTAAGAAACACTTAAATATTAAGTTAAATTTGAAAACTGTTTAAAAAAAAATATATATCCCCATTCCACATTCCAGAATGTCATGTGACAACCTGATTGGCTTAGGAGTGATGATGTCACAAGGAAGTTTTTCCTTAAATAGGGGTGACAAACAGCAATTTTTAGTTCGTTACTTCGCAGCCTTCGTGTTCGCAGCTTTCAAACGTTCACTACAGAAACATTCGGAAACCTCTCAGAGTCATCGGATACAAACGCCAGCATGTATCCAAGATTACGGCAACCGAGACAAAACGATTACGCCGCCTCTCCTTCCTTGCGTGGCCGGCCAACTTCTCCAAATGGCCTCTTATCCACCCAAAGGGCATTACAGGAGAGTAGGAGTGAAAACAACCATCTCCAGAACAAAATTCAACAACTTGAAAAAGAAAAAGTTCACCTGGAGAAGAAGTGCTTACAAATGGAAGCACAAAACAAACACCTGGAAGAAACACTACAGCGCCAGCCCGACATCAACATTATTAATGAGGGCTGGGGGATCAAGTTTGCTCAAGCCAGAGAGCAGATTGTATTCCTCATCAAAGAAAACAAGCAAAAGAGCGCTGAAGTGAAAGAAATGTCCGAGCAGCTTCAAGGCAGGAAAGCCACGATTGATAAGCTAGAGTGGGATCTCCAATACATGGACCAACAGAATCACCTGCTCCAAAGAAAGCTTGATGAAGCTGAAGAAAAAAATAAAGACCTTCTTCAAGAGAAGGAGCAACAGCAAGAAAGACTGTCAGAAGAAAAGTGCACTATCAAGGACTTTGAGAGTAAAAATCAAAAGTTGCAAGGATTCTGTAATGAACTGAAGGTCAAAACAAGTGAGCTGCAGGGAGAAAAGGAAACTCTGGAAAAACGATGCTCACAGATGCAGAAAAGGATCGATCAAATGGCCAAAAACAACTCAGAGCTCATTAAGGGGATATTGTTGGAATTCAACAACTTGAAGCGGGAAAACACAGAAATGCAGGCGCAAAAGCAAAAGCAAGACAAAATGCATGAAGACCTGCAGTGTACGCTCCGCGACACCCAGAAAAGAAATGAGCAGCTAGAAGGCCTGCACAAAGAAGATCAAGTGAGAAATGCAGACCTGCAGAAGGCAAAGCTGACACAGGAGGCAACATCCAAAGAGCTCAAAGAACAGCTTGAAGAAACACGAGCAACATTAGAACAGGTGGAACAAACATGCAAGAAACTTGAGGAGCAAAACACCGAAACCATCCATGAGTTGAGAACCCTCATCCTGGAGAAAAAGGGGCTCGTGGAAAAGTCCATGAAAAAGAAGAAAAGATTCTTCAGCTTTTTCCGGAAGAGGGACAATACTGCTTCTTCAACTGATGTAGCCTCGTCTTGCTCCACCTCTGTTCACCCCCCCAACCAGTCCCGGCAGTTGACTGCCCCCTCCTGAGCCTGGTTCTGCCGGAGGTTTCTGCCCGTTTAAAGGCAGTTTTTCCTCCCCACTGTCGCCTAGTGCTTGCTCAGAGGGGATTGTTGGGGTTTCTCTCCTCTACCTTGTTTCTTTATTTACTTGTTAACTTTTTGTTCTTACCTCATTTAACCTTGTTTCTTTATTTGCTTGTTAACTTTTTGTTCTTACCTCATTTAACCTTGTTTCTTTATTTACTTGTTAACTTTTTGTTCTTACCTCATTTAACCTTGTTTCTTTATTTGCTTGTTAACTTTTTGTTCTTACCTCATTTAACCTTGTTTCGTTATTTACTTGCTTGTTTAACTTTTTTTTCAACTTATCTAACAAAATAAAACAGTTGAATTTATCCTTTGAGTATTGTTCATCTAATCTTTACAGAGTTTTTCCAAAACACTTTCAAACATTCAGATCTGTCTTTCATTTTCTTCTTGAAACCTCATGAACGGTGACCTAAAAACTCTGGAACATGGTTTGAAACACTGAAATTGTTTCAGCTGAAACTGGCAAAGTCATACGTGCGTGTGTGAGTGTCACAGGTGATATGGTGTCACTAGTCCGGTCATCATGTTTAGGCTCATTCACGCCAAAATGATTTAGGCTAAATCTTTAAAACAGTGTCATTGCACACACTTTTCAATCACACAAATGCAGGATTAACTATTTGCAGTATCTTATCTGATTTATTATGAGAATGTCATGCCTGATCATTTGTACCCACACCATCAAAAATGGGGGCAAAAGGGAGGAGATCGCGTTTAATCGATTATAACACGAGGTCAGAAATATAAGTGCTGACATGAGTAGTGTCCACAGAAACCTCTGAGTCTCAGCTAAAAGCTCATGTAAACCATTTCTACAAACACCAAACAAAGCAAAGACACCAAACAGTTAAAAGAGCAGTTACGTCACCATGAATCTGTGGACAGGTAATATCCATATTTTGATTTATGATGTTCTGGAGTTAAATGGGAACCAAAGCATATTTTCAAAGGTGTTATATGCTATAAAATACTTTGAAAAATTAGGTGAGGGAAATGAAAAAGACATTTTTCTATGTTTGAGTCACAGTAACTTTGACATAGTAACATCTGCAGTAATATTTACAGCTCTGATGACATCTCACCAGCGTTAGCTTTATTTTGACACCAAGACTGTTTACACAGAGTTTGTAATTGCAGAGAAATACATTTATTTTGGTCATTTCATTTTGGAGCAGGAAGCTCACCCTTCTTGTTATACCATTTAGATGAATACAGAGTTTTTAAATTAAATACATATTCTTTAAATAATGTTCCCTTTTATAAAAAGTAGGATCATTAAAAAAACAAAACATTTATTATAGCTCTGTCACGCAGAAAAAAGCTGTCTTTTTTCTGTGGTCTGTTATATAACATTAGGGGTGTTCGTGGCAATTAACTTTTTAATCGACTAAGCAGGTCAAGTAAGAAACACTTAAATATTAAGTTAAATTTGAAAACTGTTTAAAAAAAAATATATATCCCCATTCCACATTCCAGAATGTCATGTGACAACCTGATTGGCTTAGGAGTGATGATGTCACAAGGAAGTTTTTCCTTAAATAGGGGTGACAAACAGCAATTTTTAGTTCGTTACTTCGCAGCCTTCGTGTTCGCAGCTTTCAAACGTTCACTACAGAAACATTCGGAAACCTCTCAGAGTCATCGGATACAAACGCCAGCATGTATCCAAGATTACGGCAACCGAGACAAAACGATTACGCCGCCTCTCCTTCCTTGCGTGGCCGGCCAACTTCTCCAAATGGCCTCTTATCCACCCAAAGGGCATTACAGGAGAGTAGGAGTGAAAACAACCATCTCCAGAACAAAATTCAACAACTTGAAAAAGAAAAAGTTCACCTGGAGAAGAAGTGCTTACAAATGGAAGCACAAAACAAACACCTGGAAGAAACACTACAGCGCCAGCCCGACATCAACATTATT
Source organism: Aulonocara stuartgranti (assembly GCF_965226115.1). Classification (NCBI taxonomy): domain Eukaryota; kingdom Metazoa; phylum Chordata; class Actinopteri; order Cichliformes; family Cichlidae; genus Aulonocara; species Aulonocara stuartgranti. The sequence continues at coordinate 21,347,137 of NC_138941.1, read as the reverse complement.
AATGAGGGCTGGGGGATCAAGTTTGCTCAAGCCAGAGAGCAGATTGTATTCCTCATCAAAGAAAACAAGCAAAAGAGCGCTGAAGTGAAAGAAATGTCCGAGCAGCTTCAAGGCAGGAAAGCCACGATTGATAAGCTAGAGTGGGATCTCCAATACATGGACCAACAGAATCACCTGCTCCAAAGAAAGCTTGATGAAGCTGAAGAAAAAAATAAAGACCTTCTTCAAGAGAAGGAGCAACAGCAAGAAAGACTGTCAGAAGAAAAGTGCACTATCAAGGACTTTGAGAGTAAAAATCAAAAGTTGCAAGGATTCTGTAATGAACTGAAGGTCAAAACAAGTGAGCTGCAGGGAGAAAAGGAAACTCTGGAAAAACGATGCTCACAGATGCAGAAAAGGATCGATCAAATGGCCAAAAACAACTCAGAGCTCATTAAGGGGATATTGTTGGAATTCAACAACTTGAAGCGGGAAAACACAGAAATGCAGGCGCAAAAGCAAAAGCAAGACAAAATGCATGAAGACCTGCAGTGTACGCTCCGCGACACCCAGAAAAGAAATGAGCAGCTAGAAGGCCTGCACAAAGAAGATCAAGTGAGAAATGCAGACCTGCAGAAGGCAAAGCTGACACAGGAGGCAACATCCAAAGAGCTCAAAGAACAGCTTGAAGAAACACGAGCAACATTAGAACAGGTGGAACAAACATGCAAGAAACTTGAGGAGCAAAACACCGAAACCATCCATGAGTTGAGAACCCTCATCCTGGAGAAAAAGGGGCTCGTGGAAAAGTCCATGAAAAAGAAGAAAAGATTCTTCAGCTTTTTCCGGAAGAGGGACAATACTGCTTCTTCAACTGATGTAGCCTCGTCTTGCTCCACCTCTGTTCACCCCCCCAACCAGTCCCGGCAGTTGACTGCCCCCTCCTGAGCCTGGTTCTGCCGGAGGTTTCTGCCCGTTTAAAGGCAGTTTTTCCTCCCCACTGTCGCCTAGTGCTTGCTCAGAGGGGATTGTTGGGGTTTCTCTCCTCTACCTTGTTTCTTTATTTACTTGTTAACTTTTTGTTCTTACCTCATTTAACCTTGTTTCTTTATTTGCTTGTTAACTTTTTGTTCTTACCTCATTTAACCTTGTTTCTTTATTTGCTTGTTAACTTTTTGTTCTTACCTCATTTAACCTTGTTTCTTTATTTGCTTGTTAACTTTTTGTTCTTACCTCATTTAACCTTGTTTCGTTATTTACTTGTTAACTTTTTGTTCTTACCTCATTTAACCTTGTTTCGTTATTTACTTGCTTGTTTAACTTTTTTTTCAACTTATCTAACAAAATAAAACAGTTGAATTTATCCTTTGAGTATTGTTCATCTAATCTTTACAGAGTTTTTCCAAAACACTTTCAAACATTCAGATCTGTCTTTCATTTTCTTCTTGAAACCTCATGAACGGTGACCTAAAAACTCTGGAACATGGTTTGAAACACTGAAATTGTTTCAGCTGAAACTGGCAAAGTCATACGTGCGTGTGTGTGTGTCACAGGTGATATGGTGTCACTAGTCCGGTCATCATGTTTAGGCTCATTCACGCCAAAATGATTTAGGCTAAATCTTTAAAACAGTGTCATTGCACACACTTTTCAATCACACAAATGCAGGATTAACTATTTGCAGTATCTTATCTGATTTATTATGAGAATGTCATGCCTGATCATTTGTACCCACACCATCAAAAATGGGGGCAAAAGGGAGGAGATCGCGTTTAATCGATTATAACACGAGGTCAGAAATATAAGTGCTGACATGAGTAGTGTCCACAGAAACCTCTGAGTCTCAGCTAAAAGCTCATGTAAACCATTTCTACAAACACCAAACAAAGCAAAGACACCAAACAGTTAAAAGAGCAGTTACGTCACCATGAATCTGTGGACAGGTAATATCCATATTTTGATTTATGATGTTCTGGAGTTAAATGGGAACCAAAGCATATTTTCAAAGGTGTTATATGCTATAAAATACTTTGAAAAATTAGGTGAGGGAAATGAAAAAGACATTTTTCTATGTTTGAGTCACAGTAACTTTGACATAGTAACATCTGCAGTAATATTTACAGCTCTGATGACATCTCACCAGCGTTAGCTTTATTTTGACACCAAGACTGTTTACACAGAGTTTGTAATTGCAGAGAAATACATTTATTTTGGTCATTTCATTTTGGAGCAGGAAGCTCACCCTTCTTGTTATACCCTTTAGATGAATACAGAGTTTTTAAATTAAATACATATTCTTTAAATAATGTTCCCTTTTATAAAAAGTAGGATCATTAAAAAAACAAAACATTTATTATAGCTCTGTCACGCAGAAAAAAGCTGTCTTTTTTCTGTGGTCTGTTATATAACATTAGGGGTGTTCGTGGCAATTAACTTTTAATCGACTAAGCAGGTCAAGTAAGAAACACTTAAATATTAAGTTAAATTTGAAAACTGTTTAAAAAAAAATATATATCCCCATTCCACATTCCAGAATGTCATGTGACAACCTGATTGGCTTAGGAGTGATGATGTCACAAGGAAGTTTTTCCTTAAATAGGGGTGACAAACAGCAATTTTTAGTTCGTTACTTCGCAGCCTTCGTGTTCGCAGCTTTCAAACGTTCACTACAGAAACATTCGGAAACCTCTCAGAGTCATCGGATACAAACGCCAGCATGTATCCAAGATTACGGCAACCGAGACAAAACGATTACGCTGCCTCTCCTTCCTTGCGTGGCCGGCCAACTTCTCCAAATGGCCTCTTATCCACCCAAAGGGCATTACAGGAGAGTAGGAGTGAAAACAACCATCTCCAGAACAAAATTCAACAACTTGAAAAAGAAAAAGTTCACCTGGAGAAGAAGTGCTTACAAATGGAAGCACAAAACAAACACCTGGAAGAAACACTACAGCGCCAGCCCGACATCAACATTATTAATGAGGGCTGGGGGATCAAGTTTGCTCAAGCCAGAGAGCAGATTGTATTCCTCATCAAAGAAAACAAGCAAAAGAGCGCTGAAGTGAAAGAAATGTCCGAGCAGCTTCAAGGCAGGAAAGCCACGATTGATAAGCTAGAGTGGGATCTCCAATACATGGACCAACAGAATCACCTGCTCCAAAGAAAGCTTGATGAAGCTGAAGAAAAAAATAAAGACCTTCTTCAAGAGAAGGAGCAACAGCAAGAAAGACTGTCAGAAGAAAAGTGCACTATCAAGGACTTTGAGAGTAAAAATCAAAAGTTGCAAGGATTCTGTAATGAACTGAAGGTCAAAACAAGTGAGCTGCAGGGAGAAAAGGAAACTCTGGAAAAACGATGCTCACAGATGCAGAAAAGGATCGATCAAATGGCCAAAAACAACTCAGAGCTCATTAAGGGGATATTGTTGGAATTCAACAACTTGAAGCGGGAAAACACAGAAATGCAGGCGCAAAAGCAAAAGCAAGACAAAATGCATGAAGACCTGCAGTGTACGCTCCGCGACACCCAGAAAAGAAATGAGCAGCTAGAAGGCCTGCACAAAGAAGATCAAGTGAGAAATGCAGACCTGCAGAAGGCAAAGCTGACACAGGAGGCAACATCCAAAGAGCTCAAAGAACAGCTTGAAGAAACACGAGCAACATTAGAACAGGTGGAACAAACATGCAAGAAACTTGAGGAGCAAAACACCGAAACCATCCATGAGTTGAGAACCCTCATCCTGGAGAAAAAGGGGCTCGTGGAAAAGTCCATGAAAAAGAAGAAAAGATTCTTCAGCTTTTTCCGGAAGAGGGACAATACTGCTTCTTCAACTGATGTAGCCTCGTCTTGCTCCACCTCTGTTCACCCCCCCAACCAGTCCCGGCAGTTGACTGCCCCCTCCTGAGCCTGGTTCTGCCGGAGGTTTCTGCCCGTTTAAAGGCAGTTTTTCCTCCCCACTGTCGCCTAGTGCTTGCTCAGAGGGGATTGTTGGGGTTTCTCTCCTCTACCTTGTTTCTTTATTTACTTAACTTTTTGCTCTTACTTCATTTAACCTTGTTTCTTTATTTGCTTGTTAACTTTTTGTTCTTACCTCATTTAACCTTGTTTCTTTATTTACTTGTTAACTTTTTGTTCTTACCTCATTTAACCTTGTTTCTTTATTTACTTGTTAACTTTTTGCTCTTACTTCATTTAACCTTGTTTCTTTATTTACTTGTTAACTTTTTGTTCTTACCTCATTTAACCTTGTTTCTTTATTTACTTGTTAACTTTTTGTTCTTACCTCATTTAACCTTGTTTCTTTATTTACTTGTTAACTTTTTGTTCTTACCTCATTTAACCTTGTTTCTTTATTTACTTAACTTTTTGTTCTTACTTCATTTAACCTTGTTTCTTTATTTGCTTGTTAACTTTTTGCTCTTACTTCATTTAACCTTGTTTCTTTATTTACTTGTTAACTTTTTGTTCTTACCTCATTTAACCTTGTTTCTTTATTTGCTTGTTAACTTTTTGTTCTTACCTCATTTAACCTTGTTTCGTTATTTACTTGCTTGTTTAACTTTTTTTTCAACTTATCTAACAAAATAAAACAGTTGAATTTATCCTTTGAGTATTGTTCATCTAATCTTTACAGAGTTTTTCCAAAACACTTTCAAACATTCAGATCTGTCTTTCATTTTCTTCTTGAAACCTCATGAACGGTGACCTAAAAACTCTGGAACATGGTTTGAAACACTGAAATTGTTTCAGCTGAAACTGGCAAAGTCATACGTGCGTGTGTGAGTGTCACAGGTGATATGGTGTCACTAGTCCGGTCATCATGTTTAGGCTCATTCACGCCAAAATGATTTAGGCTAAATCTTTAAAACAGTGTCATTGCACACACTTTTCAATCACACAAATGCAGGATTAACTATTTGCAGTATCTTATCTGATTTATTATGAGAATGTCATGCCTGATCATTTGTACCCACACCATCAAAAATGGGGGCAAAAGGGAGGAGATCGCGTTTAATCGATTATAACACGAGGTCAGAAATATAAGTGCTGACATGAGTAGTGTCCACAGAAACCTCTGAGTCTCAGCTAAAAGCTCATGTAAACCATTTCTACAAACACCAAACAAAGCAAAGACACCAAACAGTTAAAAGAGCAGTTACGTCACCATGAATCTGTGGACAGGTAATATCCATATTTTGATTTATGATGTTCTGGAGTTAAATGGGAACCAAAGCATATTTTCAAAGGTGTTATATGCTATAAAATACTTTGAAAAATTAGGTGAGGGAAATGAAAAAGACATTTTTCTATGTTTGAGTCACAGTAACTTTGACATAGTAACATCTGCAGTAATATTTACAGCTCTGATGACATCTCACCAGCGTTAGCTTTATTTTGACACCAAGACTGTTTACACAGAGTTTGTAATTGCAGAGAAATACATTTATTTTGGTCATTTCATTTTGGAGCAGGAAGCTCACCCTTCTTGTTATACCATTTAGATGAATACAGAGTTTTTAAATTAAATACATATTCTTTAAATAATGTTCCCTTTTATAAAAAGTAGGATCATTAAAAAAACAAAACATTTATTATAGCTCTGTCACGCAGAAAAAAGCTGTCTTTTTTCTGTGGTCTGTTATATAACATTAGGGGTGTTCGTGGCAATTAACTTTTTAATCGACTAAGCAGGTCAAGTAAGAAACACTTAAATATTAAGTTAAATTTGAAAACTGTTTAAAAAAAAATATATATCCCCATTCCACATTCCAGAATGTCATGTGACAACCTGATTGGCTTAGGAGTGATGATGTCACAAGGAAGTTTTTCCTTAAATAGGGGTGACAAACAGCAATTTTTAGTTCGTTACTTCGCAGCCTTCGTGTTCGCAGCTTTCAAACGTTCACTACAGAAACATTCGGAAACCTCTCAGAGTCATCGGATACAAACGCCAGCATGTATCCAAGATTACGGCAACCGAGACAAAACGATTACGCCGCCTCTCCTTCCTTGCGTGGCCGGCCAACTTCTCCAAATGGCCTCTTATCCACCCAAAGGGCATTACAGGAGAGTAGGAGTGAAAACAACCATCTCCAGAACAAAATTCAACAACTTGAAAAAGAAAAAGTTCACCTGGAGAAGAAGTGCTTACAAATGGAAGCACAAAACAAACACCTGGAAGAAACACTACAGCGCCAGCCCGACATCAACATTATTAATGAGGGCTGGGGGATCAAGTTTGCTCAAGCCAGAGAGCAGATTGTATTCCTCATCAAAGAAAACAAGCAAAAGAGCGCTGAAGTGAAAGAAATGTCCGAGCAGCTTCAAGGCAGGAAAGCCACGATTGATAAGCTAGAGTGGGATCTCCAATACATGGACCAACAGAATCACCTGCTCCAAAGAAAGCTTGATGAAGCTGAAGAAAAAAATAAAGACCTTCTTCAAGAGAAGGAGCAACAGCAAGAAAGACTGTCAGAAGAAAAGTGCACTATCAAGGACTTTGAGAGTAAAAATCAAAAGTTGCAAGGATTCTGTAATGAACTGAAGGTCAAAACAAGTGAGCTGCAGGGAGAAAAGGAAACTCTGGAAAAACGATGCTCACAGATGCAGAAAAGGATCGATCAAATGGCCAAAAACAACTCAGAGCTCATTAAGGGGATATTGTTGGAATTCAACAACTTGAAGCGGGAAAACACAGAAATGCAGGCGCAAAAGCAAAAGCAAGACAAAATGCATGAAGACCTGCAGTGTACGCTCCGCGACACCCAGAAAAGAAATGAGCAGCTAGAAGGCCTGCACAAAGAAGATCAAGTGAGAAATGCAGACCTGCAGAAGGCAAAGCTGACACAGGAGGCAACATCCAAAGAGCTCAAAGAACAGCTTGAAGAAACACGAGCAACATTAGAACAGGTGGAACAAACATGCAAGAAACTTGAGGAGCAAAACACCGAAACCATCCATGAGTTGAGAACCCTCATCCTGGAGAAAAAGGGGCTCGTGGAAAAGTCCATGAAAAAGAAGAAAAGATTCTTCAGCTTTTTCCGGAAGAGGGACAATACTGCTTCTTCAACTGATGTAGCCTCGTCTTGCTCCACCTCTGTTCACCCCCCCAACCAGTCCCGGCAGTTGACTGCCCCCTCCTGAGCCTGGTTCTGCCGGAGGTTTCTGCCCGTTTAAAGGCAGTTTTTCCTCCCCACTGTCGCCTAGTGCTTGCTCAGAGGGGATTGTTGGGGTTTCTCTCCTCTACCTTGTTTCTTTATTTACTTGTTAACTTTTTGTTCTTACCTCATTTAACCTTGTTTCTTTATTTACTTGTTAACTTTTTGTTCTTACCTCATTTAACCTTGTTTCTTTATTTGCTTGTTAACTTTTTGTTCTTACCTCATTTAACCTTGTTTCTTTATTTGCTTGTTAACTTTTTGTTCTTACCTCATTTAACCTTGTTTCTTTATTTGCTTGTTGACTTTTTGTTCTTACCTCATTTAACCTTGTTTCGTTATTTACTTGCTTGTTTAACTTTTTTTTCAACTTATCTAACAAAATAAAACAGTTGAATTTATCCTTTGAGTATTGTTCATCTAATCTTTACAGAGTTTTTCCAAAACACTTTCAAACATTCAGATCTGTCTTTCATTTTCTTCTTGAAACCTCATGAACGGTGACCTAAAAACTCTGGAACATGGTTTGAAACACTGAAATTGTTTCAGCTGAAACTGGCAAAGTCATACGTGCGTGTGTGAGTGTCACAGGTGATATGGTGTCACTAGTCCGGTCATCATGTTTAGGCTCATTCACGCCAAAATGATTTAGGCTAAATCTTTAAAACAGTGTCATTGCACACACTTTTCAATCACACAAATGCAGGATTAACTATTTGCAGTATCTTATCTGATTTATTATGAGAATGTCATGCCTGATCATTTGTACCCACACCATCAAAAATGGGGGCAAAAGGGAGGAGATCGCGTTTAATCGATTATAACACGAGGTCAGAAATATAAGTGCTGACATGAGTAGTGTCCACAGAAACCTCTGAGTCTCAGCTAAAAGCTCATGTAAACCATTTCTACAAACACCAAACAAAGCAAAGACACCAAACAGTTAAAAGAGCAGTTACGTCACCATGAATCTGTGGACAGGTAATATCCATATTTTGATTTATGATGTTCTGGAGTTAAATGGGAACCAAAGCATATTTTCAAAGGTGTTATATGCTATAAAATACTTTGAAAAATTAGGTGAGGGAAATGAAAAAGACATTTTTCTATGTTTGAGTCACAGTAACTTTGACATAGTAACATCTGCAGTAATATTTACAGCTCTGATGACATCTCACCAGCGTTAGCTTTATTTTGACACCAAGACTGTTTACACAGAGTTTGTAATTGCAGAGAAATACATTTATTTTGGTCATTTCATTTTGGAGCAGGAAGCTCACCCTTCTTGTTATACCCTTTAGATGAATACAGAGTTTTTAAATTAAATACATATTCTTTAAATAATGTTCCCTTTTATAAAAAGTAGGATCATTAAAAAAACAAAACATTTATTATAGCTCTGTCACGCAGAAAAAAGCTGTCTTTTTTCTGTGGTCTGTTATATAACATTAGGGGTGTTCGTGGCAATTAACTTTTTAATCGACTAAGCAGGTCAAGTAAGAAACACTTAAATATTAAGTTAAATTTGAAAACTGTTTAAAAATATATATATATCCCCATTCCACATTCCAGAATGTCATGTGACAACCTGATTGGCTTAGGAGTGATGATGTCACAAGGAAGTTTTTCCTTAAATAGGGGTGACAAACAGCAATTTTTAGTTCGTTACTTCGCAGCCTTCGTGTTCGCAGCTTTCAAACGTTCACTACAGAAACATTCGGAAACCTCTCAGAGTCATCGGATACAAACGCCAGCATGTATCCAAGATTACGGCAACCGAGACAAAACGATTACGCCGCCTCTCCTTCCTTGCGTGGCCGGCCAACTTCTCCAAATGGCCTCTTATCCACCCAAAGGGCATTACAGGAGAGTAGGAGTGAAAACAACCATCTCCAGAACAAAATTCAACAACTTGAAAAAGAAAAAGTTCACCTGGAGAAGAAGTGCTTACAAATGGAAGCACAAAACAAACACCTGGAAGAAACACTACAGCGCCAGCCCGACATCAACATTATTAATGAGGGCTGGGGGATCAAGTTTGCTCAAGCCAGAGAGCAGATTGTATTCCTCATCAAAGAAAACAAGCAAAAGAGCGCTGAAGTGAAAGAAATGTCCGAGCAGCTTCAAGGCAGGAAAGCCACGATTGATAAGCTAGAGTGGGATCTCCAATACATGGACCAACAGAATCACCTGCTCCAAAGAAAGCTTGATGAAGCTGAAGAAAAAAATAAAGACCTTCTTCAAGAGAAGGAGCAACAGCAAGAAAGACTGTCAGAAGAAAAGTGCACTATCAAGGACTTTGAGAGTAAAAATCAAAAGTTGCAAGGATTCTGTAATGAACTGAAGGTCAAAACAAGTGAGCTGCAGGGAGAAAAGGAAACTCTGGAAAAACGATGCTCACAGATGCAGAAAAGGATCGATCAAATGGCCAAAAACAACTCAGAGCTCATTAAGGGGATATTGTTGGAATTCAACAACTTGAAGCGGGAAAACACAGAAATGCAGGCGCAAAAGCAAAAGCAAGACAAAATGCATGAAGACCTGCAGTGTACGCTCCGCGACACCCAGAAAAGAAATGAGCAGCTAGAAGGCCTGCACAAAGAAGATCAAGTGAGAAATGCAGACCTGCAGAAGGCAAAGCTGACACAGGAGGCAACATCCAAAGAGCTCAAAGAACAGCTTGAAGAAACACGAGCAACATTAGAACAGGTGGAACAAACATGCAAGAAACTTGAGGAGCAAAACACCGAAACCATCCATGAGTTGAGAACCCTCATCCTGGAGAAAAAGGGGCTCGTGGAAAAGTCCATGAAAAAGAAGAAAAGATTCTTCAGCTTTTTCCGGAAGAGGGACAATACTGCTTCTTCAACTGATGTAGCCTCGTCTTGCTCCACCTCTGTTCACCCCCCCAACCAGTCCCGGCAGTTGACTGCCCCCTCCTGAGCCTGGTTCTGCCGGAGGTTTCTGCCCGTTTAAAGGCAGTTTTTCCTCCCCACTGTCGCCTAGTGCTTGCTCAGAGGGGATTGTTGGGGTTTCTCTCCTCTACCTTGTTTCTTTATTTACTTGTTAACTTTTTGTTCTTACCTCATTTAACCTTGTTTCTTTATTTACTTGTTAACTTTTTGTTCTTACCTCATTTAACCTTGTTTCTTTATTTGCTTGTTAACTTTTTGTTCTTACCTCATTTAACCTTGTTTCTTTATTTGCTTGTTAACTTTTTGTTCTTACCTCATTTAACCTTGTTTCTTTATTTGCTTGTTGACTTTTTGTTCTTACCTCATTTAACCTTGTTTCGTTATTTACTTGCTTGTTTAACTTTTTTTTCAACTTATCTAACAAAATAAAACAGTTGAATTTATCCTTTGAGTATTGTTCATCTAATCTTTACAGAGTTTTTCCAAAACACTTTCAAACATTCAGATCTGTCTTTCATTTTCTTCTTGAAACCTCATGAACGGTGACCTAAAAACTCTGGAACATGGTTTGAAACACTGAAATTGTTTCAGCTGAAACTGGCAAAGTCATACGTGCGTGTGTGAGTGTCACAGGTGATATGGTGTCACTAGTCCGGTCATCATGTTTAGGCTCATTCACGCCAAAATGATTTAGGCTAAATCTTTAAAACAGTGTCATTGCACACACTTTTCAATCACACAAATGCAGGATTAACTATTTGCAGTATCTTATCTGATTTATTATGAGAATGTCATGCCTGATCATTTGTACCCACACCATCAAAAATGGGGGCAAAAGGGAGGAGATCGCGTTTAATCGATTATAACACGAGGTCAGAAATATAAGTGCTGACATGAGTAGTGTCCACAGAAACCTCTGAGTCTCAGCTAAAAGCTCATGTAAACCATTTCTACAAACACCAAACAAAGCAAAGACACCAAACAGTTAAAAGAGCAGTTACGTCACCATGAATCTGTGGACAGGTAATATCCATATTTTGATTTATGATGTTCTGGAGTTAAATGGGAACCAAAGCATATTTTCAAAGGTGTTATATGCTATAAAATACTTTGAAAAATTAGGTGAGGGAAATGAAAAAGACATTTTTCTATGTTTGAGTCACAGTAACTTTGACATAGTAACATCTGCAGTAATATTTACAGCTCTGATGACATCTCACCAGCGTTAGCTTTATTTTGACACCAAGACTGTTTACACAGAGTTTGTAATTGCAGAGAAATACATTTATTTTGGTCATTTCATTTTGGAGCAGGAAGCTCACCCTTCTTGTTATACCCTTTAGATGAATACAGAGTTTTTAAATTAAATACATATTCTTTAAATAATGTTCCCTTTTATAAAAAGTAGGATCATTAAAAAAACAAAACATTTATTATAGCTCTGTCACGCAGAAAAAAGCTGTCTTTTTTCTGTGGTCTGTTATATAACATTAGGGGTGTTCGTGGCAATTAACTTTTTAATCGACTAAGCAGGTCAAGTAAGAAACACTTAAATATTAAGTTAAATTTGAAAACTGTTTAAAAATATATATATATCCCCATTCCACATTCCAGAATGTCATGTGACAACCTGATTGGCTTAGGAGTGATGATGTCACAAGGAAGTTTTTCCTTAAATAGGGGTGACAAACAGCAATTTTTAGTTCGTTACTTCGCAGCCTTCGTGTTCGCAGCTTTCAAACGTTCACTACAGAAACATTCGGAAACCTCTCAGAGTCATCGGATACAAACGCCAGCATGTATCCAAGATTACGGCAACCGAGACAAAACGATTACGCCGCCTCTCCTTCCTTGCGTGGCCGGCCAACTTCTCCAAATGGCCTCTTATCCACCCAAAGGGCATTACAGGAGAGTAGGAGTGAAAACAACCATCTCCAGAACAAAATTCAACAACTTGAAAAAGAAAAAGTTCACCTGGAGAAGAAGTGCTTACAAATGGAAGCACAAAACAAACACCTGGAAGAAACACTACAGCGCCAGCCCGACATCAACATTATTAATGAGGGCTGGGGGATCAAGTTTGCTCAAGCCAGAGAGCAGATTGTATTCCTCATCAAAGAAAACAAGCAAAAGAGCGCTGAAGTGAAAGAAATGTCCGAGCAGCTTCAAGGCAGGAAAGCCACGATTGATAAGCTAGAGTGGGATCTCCAATACATGGACCAACAGAATCACCTGCTCCAAAGAAAGCTTGATGAAGCTGAAGAAAAAAATAAAGACCTTCTTCAAGAGAAGGAGCAACAGCAAGAAAGACTGTCAGAAGAAAAGTGCACTATCAAGGACTTTGAGAGTAAAAATCAAAAGTTGCAAGGATTCTGTAATGAACTGAAGGTCAAAACAAGTGAGCTGCAGGGAGAAAAGGAAACTCTGGAAAAACGATGCTCACAGATGCAGAAAAGGATCGATCAAATGGCCAAAAACAACTCAGAGCTCATTAAGGGGATATTGTTGGAATTCAACAACTTGAAGCGGGAAAACACAGAAATGCAGGCGCAAAAGCAAAAGCAAGACAAAATGCATGAAGACCTGCAGTGTACGCTCCGCGACACCCAGAAAAGAAATGAGCAGCTAGAAGGCCTGCACAAAGAAGATCAAGTGAGAAATGCAGACCTGCAGAAGGCAAAGCTGACACAGGAGGCAACATCCAAAGAGCTCAAAGAACAGCTTGAAGAAACACGAGCAACATTAGAACAGGTGGAACAAACATGCAAGAAACTTGAGGAGCAAAACACCGAAACCATCCATGAGTTGAGAACCCTCATCCTGGAGAAAAAGGGGCTCGTGGAAAAGTCCATGAAAAAGAAGAAAAGATTCTTCAGCTTTTTCCGGAAGAGGGACAATACTGCTTCTTCAACTGATGTAGCCTCGTCTTGCTCCACCTCTGTTCACCCCCCCAACCAGTCCCGGCAGTTGACTGCCCCCTCCTGAGCCTGGTTCTGCCGGAGGTTTCTGCCCGTTTAAAGGCAGTTTTTCCTCCCCACTGTCGCCTAGTGCTTGCTCAGAGGGGATTGTTGGGGTTTCTCTCCTCTACCTTGTTTCTTTATTTGCTTGTTAACTTTTTGTTCTTACCTCATTTAACCTTGTTTCTTTATTTACTTGTTAACTTTTTGTTCTTACCTCATTTAACCTTGTTTCTTTATTTACTTAACTTTTTGTTCTTACTTCATTTAACCTTGTTTCTTTATTTGCTTGTTAACTTTTTGCTCTTACTTCATTTAACCTTGTTTCTTTATTTACTTGTTAACTTTTTGTTCTTACCTCATTTAACCTTGTTTCTTTATTTGCTTGTTAACTTTTTGTTCTTACCTCATTTAACCTTGTTTCGTTATTTACTTGCTTGTTTAACTTTTTTTTCAACTTATCTAACAAAATAAAACAGTTGAATTTATCCTTTGAGTATTGTTCATCTAATCTTTACAGAGTTTTTCCAAAACACTTTCAAACATTCAGATCTGTCTTTCATTTTCTTCTTGAAACCTCATGAACGGTGACCTAAAAACTCTGGAACATGGTTTGAAACACTGAAATTGTTTCAGCTGAAACTGGCAAAGTCATACGTGCGTGTGTGTGTGTCACAGGTGATATGGTGTCACTAGTCCGGTCATCATGTTTAGGCTCATTCACGCCAAAATGATTTAGGCTAAATCTTTAAAACAGTGTCATTGCACACACTTTTCAATCACACAAATGCAGGATTAACTATTTGCAGTATCTTATCTGATTTATTATGAGAATGTCATGCCTGATCATTTGTACCCACACCATCAAAAATGGGGGCAAAAGGGAGGAGATCGCGTTTAATCGATTATAACACGAGGTCAGAAATATAAGTGCTGACATGAGTAGTGTCCACAGAAACCTCTGAGTCTCAGCTAAAAGCTCATGTAAACCATTTCTACAAACACCAAACAAAGCAAAGACACCAAACAGTTAAAAGAGCAGTTACGTCACCATGAATCTGTGGACAGGTAATATCCATATTTTGATTTATGATGTTCTGGAGTTAAATGGGAACCAAAGCATATTTTCAAAGGTGTTATATGCTATAAAATACTTTGAAAAATTAGGTGAGGGAAATGAAAAAGACATTTTTCTATGTTTGAGTCACAGTAACTTTGACATAGTAACATCTGCAGTAATATTTACAGCTCTGATGACATCTCACCAGCGTTAGCTTTATTTTGACACCAAGACTGTTTACACAGAGTTTGTAATTGCAGAGAAATACATTTATTTTGGTCATTTCATTTTGGAGCAGGAAGCTCACCCTTCTTGTTATACCCTTTAGATGAATACAGAGTTTTTAAATTAAATACATATTCTTTAAATAATGTTCCCTTTTATAAAAAGTAGGATCATTAAAAAAACAAAACATTTATTATAGCTCTGTCACGCAGAAAAAAGCTGTCTTTTTTCTGTGGTCTGTTATATAACATTAGGGGTGTTCGTGGCAATTAACTTTTTAATCGACTAAGCAGGTCAAGTAAGAAACACTTAAATATTAAGTTAAATTTGAAAACTGTTTAAAAAAAAATATATATCCCCATTCCACATTCCAGAATGTCATGTGACAACCTGATTGGCTTAGGAGTGATGATGTCACAAGGAAGTTTTTCCTTAAATAGGGGTGACAAACAGCAATTTTTAGTTCGTTACTTCGCAGCCTTCGTGTTCGCAGCTTTCAAACGTTCACTACAGAAACATTCGGAAACCTCTCAGAGTCATCGGATACAAACGCCAGCATGTATCCAAGATTACGGCAACCGAGACAAAACGATTACGCCGCCTCTCCTTCCTTGCGTGGCCGGCCAACTTCTCCAAATGGCCTCTTATCCACCCAAAGGGCATTACAGGAGAGTAGGAGTGAAAACAACCATCTCCAGAACAAAATTCAACAACTTGAAAAAGAAAAAGTTCACCTGGAGAAGAAGTGCTTACAAATGGAAGCACAAAACAAACACCTGGAAGAAACACTACAGCGCCAGCCCGACATCAACATTATTAATGAGGGCTGGGGGATCAAGTTTGCTCAAGCCAGAGAGCAGATTGTATTCCTCATCAAAGAAAACAAGCAAAAGAGCGCTGAAGTGAAAGAAATGTCCGAGCAGCTTCAAGGCAGGAAAGCCACGATTGATAAGCTAGAGTGGGATCTCCAATACATGGACCAACAGAATCACCTGCTCCAAAGAAAGCTTGATGAAGCTGAAGAAAAAAATAAAGACCTTCTTCAAGAGAAGGAGCAACAGCAAGAAAGACTGTCAGAAGAAAAGTGCACTATCAAGGACTTTGAGAGTAAAAATCAAAAGTTGCAAGGATTCTGTAATGAACTGAAGGTCAAAACAAGTGAGCTGCAGGGAGAAAAGGAAACTCTGGAAAAACGATGCTCACAGATGCAGAAAAGGATCGATCAAATGGCCAAAAACAACTCAGAGCTCATTAAGGGGATATTGTTGGAATTCAACAACTTGAAGCGGGAAAACACAGAAATGCAGGCGCAAAAGCAAAAGCAAGACAAAATGCATGAGGACCTGCAGTGTACGCTCCGCGACACCCAGAAAAGAAATGAGCAGCTAGTCCAACCAGTCCCGGCAGTTGACTGCCCCCTCCTGAGCCTGGTTCTGCCGGAGGTTTCTGCCCGTTTAAAGGCAGTTTTTCCTCCCCACTGTCGCCTAGTGCTTGCTCAGAGGGGATTGTTGGGGTTTCTCTCCTCTGCCTTGTTTCTTTATTTGCTTGTTAACTTTTTGCTCTTACTTCATTTAACCTTGTTTCTTTATTTGCTTGTTAACTTTTTGCTCTTACTTCATTTAACCTTGTTTCTTTATTTACTTGTTAACTTTTTGTTCTTACCTCATTTAACCTTGTTTCTTTATTTGCTTGTTAACTTTTTGTTCTTACCTCATTTAACCTTGTTTCTTTATTTACTTGTTAACTTTTTGCTCTTACTTCATTTAACCTTGTTTCTTTATTTGCTTGTTAACTTTTTGTTCTTACCTCATTTAACCTTGTTTCGTTATTTACTTGCTTGTTTAACTTTTTTTTCAACTTATCTAACAAAATAAAACAGTTGAATTTATCCTTTGAGTATTGTTCATCTACACTGAAAAAAATATGTTGTTGGATTTACTTAATTCAATGGTGGACATTTGTTGCACACAGATGTTTTGCTTTGGCAGCAACTTAAACAATTGAGTTAAATTAACACAATTTATTCATGTTCAATAAACCTGTGCAATTTGTGTTGATAAAATGTGACTTAAACATGTTTTGATGAAGTAATTTGAGCTCTTGAAATATTTTAATCCTTCACAATTTTCTCACTTTATCCCAACACCATTCAATAACTTTTACCCAATACTACTTGGTCACTTAAATACTACATGTTATCTTCAAATTACATTTTGCTATTATATTCTAGTATCAAATACACAATTTTCAAATGGAGGCCTTATAACAGATTATATTGTTCTCTTCCAAGATGGTTGCTGGCATCCACCAGTAACCTTTCAAAACAAAATGTCTAATTTCACTGCATTGACAGTAGGTAAAGAATTAAACTGACATTACTCCACTACTGAATCTATATAAACCAACAGTTAAATAATGTCAGTTCTTCCGTGTTCTCTGGAATCAATCACAGCAAAGAAATTAGACTCTTTCTTTTGAAAAATGTTGGGAAAGAACAATACAAAACATTCTATTTAAGGCCTCTGACGTCAAGATTCAGTTAAACAACAATTATAACTAAACAATTTGAGGTAATGTTAGTTTCCATTAACATTAAATTAGGTTACTGAATTGCCAAACACCTTCCTATTAACATTACCCATTTTACCCCAATAACTAAAGAAATTAGCACTTGCAGGTCAAAACCTTTATTCAAGAGATGCAAAAATAACATTGATACGGTGAGTGACTGTCAAAAATTACGGCACTGATCATACTGTGACATCTTGGTTCAAAACAGCAAGCTTAGAAATATTCAACGTTCCTTACTTCAACTGAATGAAACTGAAAATACCATTTCACACGGCCCATATGGGATATTTAGACTGCATAACTGTTCATGCTACATCTCTTCACTAGTAAAAGAAAGAAAAAATACAAAGAGAAATTTAAAAATGCTGCCAAACAGACAGAGAACTTGTACAGAGCAAAAGGAAAAACAAACAACAACAACAACAAAAAAACGGCTCGTCCTCATGGCAGTTGCAGTGTATATAAAAATGAACCCTGCGATCTGTTCCTGGAATTGAGCTTCAAAAATGCAGCAGAACAAGTGTGAGATTTAAATGTCCTCTCACCTAGAGCTGGTCACCTCACATGCATAACAGTGAGCTTCGTTGCAGGAGCAGTTTTGTCTTAGTTGTGAGCTTTTCTTGAGAGCTGAGTTGCTTCCAACTCCATTACCACCCATTGAATCACCTCAAAAGTGTAGCAGAGTTGTGATGGGTAACTCATATTGAAGGAATAAAAAAGGTCCAAACAGCATGGCTACTGCAAAGGTCACGTTATCCAGATCTTGAAGAACTACTATACGCTCGATGATGATGCCAACGTCAGAAAAGTCATTGCCTGGTGCATCCTCTGGAGACAGATGTTCATTGTGGTTTTCTCAATCTGTGCAGTGGCCTCAGTCAAGTCCTGGTTAAACACAAAACATTTCTTTAAGATTCCTTTTTAAACTCATCTCTTTTGAATCTACCAGTTCTAATGTTAGAGTAATTTAAACCAATGCAAGCAACATAGTAAATAGCTATAGCCAAAGAGTGGCCTGCCATGCTGCCATTCATGGTTTAACAGAGTTTCTAAGAGAGGGTGAAAAACATAATTTCAAATGCTTTACATTAGTTTTTCTTAGAAAGACACCGGCCCATCAGAAATCCAGGTTTTGTCACTCAGAAGATGTTAGAATTTAGACTTTCAGCCCCACAATTTGGTTAGCTGTTGGTCTTTTTTTTTTTTCAAACAAAAGCTAATGTAAATATTGGTGGGATTTTCCTTTGTTCACTAGAATGACAAATTTAAAGTTTTTTCACACTGATGTGACCCCTAATACAGGGGTGGGGCCTCAAGGGCCGGCGGCTGAGTTCACTACCAGGCCTCATGTGAACTTCAAATTATTAAAGAGGACTACTGGTCCTAACTGGTCCAATGAGGATCAAGTGGATAACTAAATGCATTTTAAAATGTTGCAAAGCCACAATCTACTCATAAAACACTCACCATGAACTCCTGCACCAAGATGTTGCAATTGTCTTTCACACAGATGCGGAGCACTTTGATGAGACTCCCTTTGAGCATTAATGTCATCCTAAAGTATTATAACAAAGAAAACAGAGATTTGTGAACTTTTCAGTAGCACAGAAGAAAATGATCCCAGACCAAAACTTAAACCAGTCAACATGCAACACCAGCATCTACAAAGCAATATCAAAAGTTCCTGTTTGACATCAACTTTATGGATATATAGTTTCCAGAACATTTATTTTTTTAAAAAGATCAATTTTTCTCAGTGGGCCAGTAAATGCATGACGAAAATTATGGCATCCTTTCGGTGGAATCAGTACTCACAGGTAATAGTTGACTGTTTCAATGGATGCAGCATAAAAATCTTTTACTGACCTAATGCAATACATATACACTTTGTAGTTAAAGAATTTTAAAGTTCTTACTGTCATCATGGCAGCTACATCCTTTAGCTTTGTGCCCTGTTCCCCTGATCACTTTGCAAACACTTTCAGCAGACTGTCAGAGAGAAACTCAGCTCCGTCAGAAACCTGTAAAGGCATGGTTGGGATGCACTGGAATGCTGCATTTCATCTGAAATGACATAAAATTATTTTGAAATAACAGCAGGCACTGTGCTTGGTTAATAATCAGTAATGTTTTGTTGAATAAAAACTGTGTTTCCAGATCTTATGGGATTAAAAAAATCCAAAGATGTTTATTTCTGATTTGCAACCCAAGAACCCACAAGTTACAACCTCATTTTAGTTCAAGTGTGCATTAATGTGAGTCCAGTAATCACCTTTCTGACAATACATACAGGTATAAGTCAAACCTATGGCAGATTTTGGATTTCTCAGTCGTATTAATAGGGTGGTCTATTTGAGTATGCATGCACCTAATAATTATAAAAAACCTATTATAATTAAGTTACAGAAACCTTAAGCGAAAATAGAATATACTTTCTTACCATAACACCTTGAACCCACAATCCATCAGCTGACTCCTGGTGAAATGCAGAATAGATGTGGTCTCTCAATGTGCATCAACAAAAACAAAAGGACAGCAGGTGAGGGCAGGAGGGGTAGGGATGTAAGCTAGCATAATACCGCTGATGATATTAGCTAAAGCTGTTCAATGTCCAAAATCTCACTAACACCACGGTGCAGTAAATACACAATGTAACTGAAGAGTCAGTTGACAAATCTATTCACACAGAAAACCAAATTATGTTATGAGTGCCTCGTAATTAGGTTTAATGTGATATTACGGCTCTTGTGCCAAAGACAAATTCAAATGAAAAAGCGCCAATTCTTTGATAACAGATAAAACAGCAAATAAGCTAACGGCTCTTTTTTAGCATGTTACATGGCGGCACTTTAGACGTTTAACTACATTTGGCTGAAATATGGTAAACATTAATTCAAAAAATCAAGACATACCAAAAAACGTAGAGTTGGCTGCTCGACTTGACTGAGATGGATGCATTCTTTAAACCACGATCCAAAGCCCGCGAGATGAAATCACGCGTGGTTTCACGAGATTTAACGTTGCTATCTTATTGACTTACTTCACCTGAACATGATATAAACAATTTAATACACCCTTTCTGCATATCATGTAGTTTTTACACTATATAGTTACATTTATCTTTAAAACATGAGGCAATTGTGTTAAATACATGCAAGATGCTTACATAAATCCAAGAGATGGCCAGTCCCTTTTTTTCAGTGTAATCTTTACAGAGTTTTTCCAAAACACTTTCAAACATTCAGATCTGTCTTTCATTTTCTTCTTGAAACCTCATGAACGGTGACCTAAAAACTCTGGAACATGGTTTGAAACACTGAAATTGTTTCAGCTGAAACTGGCAAAGTCATACGTGCGTGTGTGTGTGTCACAGGTGATATGGTGTCACTAGTCCGGTCATCATGTTTAGGCTCATTCACGCCAAAATGATTTAGGCTAAATCTTTAAAACAGTGTCATTGCACACACTTTTCAATCACACAAATGCAGGATTAACTATTTGCAGTATCTTATCTGATTTATTATGAGAATGTCATGCCTGATCATTTGTACCCACACCATCAAAAATGGGGGCAAAAGGGAGGAGATCGCGTTTAATCGATTATAACACGAGGTCAGAAATATAAGTGCTGACATGAGTAGTGTCCACAGAAACCTCTGAGTCTCAGCTAAAAGCTCATGTAAACCATTTCTACAAACACCAAACAAAGCAAAGACACCAGACAGTTAAAAGAGCAGTTACGTCACCATGAATCTGTGGACAGGTAATATCCATATTTTGATTTATGATGTTCTGGAGTTAAATGGGAACCAAAGCATATTTTCAAAGGTGTTATATGCTATAAAATACTTTGAAAAATTAGGTGAGGGAAATGAAAAAGACATTTTTCTATGTTTGAGTCACAGTAACTTTGACATAGTAACATCTGCAGTAATATTTACAGCTCTGATGACATCTCACCAGCGTTAGCTTTATTTTGACACCAAGACTGTTTACACAGAGTTTGTAATTGCAGAGAAATACATTTATTTTGGTCATTTCATTTTGGAGCAGGAAGCTCACCCTTCTTGTTATACCCTTTAGATGAATACAGAGTTTTTTAATTAAATACATATTCTTTAAATAATGTTCCCTTTTATAAAAAGTAGGATCATTAAAAAAACAAAACATTTATTATAGCTCTGTCACGCAGAAAAAAGCTGTCTTTTGTCTGTGGTCTGTTATATAACATTAGGGGTGTTCGTGGCAATTAACTTTTTAATCGACTAAGCAGGTCAAGTAAGAAACACTTAAATATTAAGTTAAATTTGAAAACTGTTTAAAAAAAAATATATATCCCCATTCCACATTCCAGAATGTCATGTGACAACCTGATTGGCTTAGGAGTGATGATGTCACAAGGAAGTTTTTCCTTAAATAGGGGTGACAAACAGCAATTTTTAGTTCGTTACTTCGCAGCCTTCGTGTTCGCAGCTTTCAAACGTTCACTACAGAAACATTCGGAAACCTCTCAGAGTCATCGGATACAAACGCCAGCATGTATCCAAGATTACGGCAACCGAGACAAAACGATTACGCCGCCTCTCCTTCCTTGCGTGGCCGGCCAACTTCTCCAAATGGCCTCTTATCCACCCAAAGGGCATTACAGGAGAGTAGGAGTGAAAACAACCATCTCCAGAACAAAATTCAACAACTTGAAAAAGAAAAAGTTCACCTGGAGAAGAAGTGCTTACAAATGGAAGCACAAAACAAACACCTGGAAGAAACACTACAGCGCCAGCCCGACATCAACATTATTAATGAGGGCTGGGGGATCAAGTTTGCTCAAGCCAGAGAGCAGATTGTATTCCTCATCAAAGAAAACAAGCAAAAGAGCGCTGAAGTGAAAGAAATGTCCGAGCAGCTTCAAGGCAGGAAAGCCACGATTGATAAGCTAGAGTGGGATCTCCAATACATGGACCAACAGAATCACCTGCTCCAAAGAAAGCTTGATGAAGCTGAAGAAAAAAAAAAAGACCTTCTTCAAGAGAAGGAGCAACAGCAAGAAAGACTGTCAGAAGAAAAGTGCACTATCAAGGACTTTGAGAGTAAAAATCAAAAGTTGCAAGGATTCTGTAATGAACTGAAGGTCAAAACAAGTGAGCTGCAGGGAGAAAAGGAAACTCTGGAAAAACGATGCTCACAGATGCAGAAAAGGATCGATCAAATGGCCAAAAACAACTCAGAGCTCATTAAGGGGATATTGTTGGAATTCAACAACTTGAAGCGGGAAAACACAGAAATGCAGGCGCAAAAGCAAAAGCAAGACAAAATGCATGAAGACCTGCAGTGTACGCTCCGCGACACCCAGAAAAGAAATGAGCAGCTAGAAGGCCTGCACAAAGAAGATCAAGTGAGAAATGCAGACCTGCAGAAGGCAAAGCTGACACAGGAGGCAACATCCAAAGAGCTCAAAGAACAGCTTGAAGAAACACGAGCAACATTAGAACAGGTGGAACAAACATGCAAGAAACTTGAGGAGCAAAACACCGAAACCATCCATGAGTTGAGAACCCTCATCCTGGAGAAAAAGGGGCTCGTGGAAAAGTCCATGAAAAAGAAGAAAAGATTCTTCAGCTTTTTCCGGAAGAGGGACAATACTGCTTCTTCAACTGATGTAGCCTCGTCTTGCTCCACCTCTGTTCACACCCCCAACCAGTCCCAGCAGTTGACTGCCCCCTCCTGAGCCTGGTTCTGCCGGAGGTTTCTGCCCGTTTAAAGGCAGTTTTTCCTCCCCACTGTCGCCTAGTGCTTGCTCAGAGGGGATTGTTGGGGTTTCTCTCCTCTGCCTTGTTTCTTTATTTGCTTGTTAACTTTTTGCTCTTACTTCATTTAACCTTGTTTCTTTATTTGCTTGTTAACTTTTTGTTCTTACCTCATTTAACCTTGTTTCGTTATTTACTTGTTAACTTTTTGCTCTTACTTCATTTAACCTTGTTTCTTTATTTGCTTGTTAACTTTTTGTTCTTACCTCATTTAACCTTGTTTCGTTATTTACTTGTTAACTTTTTGCTCTTACTTCATTTAACCTTGTTTCTTTATTTGCTTGTTAACTTTTTGCTCTTACCTCATTTAACCTTGTTTCGTTATTTACTTGTTAACTTTTTGTTCTTACCTCATTTAACCTTGTTTCTTTATTTGCTTGTTAACTTTTGTTCTTACCTCATTTAACCTTGTTTCGTTATTTACTTGCTTGTTTAACTTTTTTTTCAACTTATCTAACAAAATAAAACAGTTGAATTTATCCTTTGAGTATTGTTCATCTAATCTTTACAGAGTTTTTCCAAAACACTTTCAAACATTCAGATCTGTCTTTCATTTTCTTCTTGAAACCTCATGAACGGTGACCTAAAAACTCTGGAACATGGTTTGAAACACTGAAATTGTTTCAGCTGAAACTGGCAAAGTCATACGTGCGTGTGTGTGTGTCACAGGTGATATGGTGTCACTAGTCCGGTCATCATGTTTAGGCTCATTCACGCCAAAATGATTTAGGCTAAATCTTTAAAACAGTGTCATTGCACACACTTTTCAATCACACAAATGCAGGATTAACTATTTGCAGTATCTTATCTGATTTATTATGAGAATGTCATGCCTGATCATTTGTACCCACACCATCAAAAATGGGGGCAAAAGGGAGGAGATCGCGTTTAATCGATTATAACACGAGGTCAGAAATATAAGTGCTGACATGAGTAGTGTCCACAGAAACCTCTGAGTCTCAGCTAAAAGCTCATGTAAACCATTTCTACAAACACCAAACAAAGCAAAGACACCAAACAGTTAAAAGAGCAGTTACGTCACCATGAATCTGTGGACAGGTAATATCCATATTTTGATTTATGATGTTCTGGAGTTAAATGGGAACCAAAGCATATTTTCAAAGGTGTTATATGCTATAAAATACTTTGAAAAATTAGGTGAGGGAAATGAAAAAGACATTTTTCTATGTTTGAGTCACAGTAACTTTGACATAGTAACATCTGCAGTAATATTTACAGCTCTGATGACATCTCACCAGCGTTAGCTTTATTTTGACACCAAGACTGTTTACACAGAGTTTGTAATTGCAGAGAAATACATTTATTTTGGTCATTTCATTTTGGAGCAGGAAGCTCACCCTTCTTGTTATACCCTTTAGATGAATACAGAGTTTTTTAATTAAATACATATTCTTTAAATAATGTTCCCTTTTATAAAAAGTAGGATCATTAAAAAAACAAAACATTTATTATAGCTCTGTCACGCAGAAAAAAGCTGTCTTTTTTCTGTGGTCTGTTATATAACATTAGGGGTGTTCGTGGCAATTAACTTTTTAATCGACTAAGCAGGTCAAGTAAGAAACACTTAAATATTAAGTTAAATTTGAAAACTGTTTAAAAAAAAATATATATCCCCATTCCACATTCCAGAATGTCATGTGACAACCTGATTGGCTTAGGAGTGATGATGTCACAAGGAAGTTTTTCCTTAAATAGGGGTGACAAACAGCAATTTTTAGTTCGTTACTTCGCAGCCTTCGTGTTCGCAGCTTTCAAACGTTCACTACAGAAACATTCGGAAACCTCTCAGAGTCATCGGATACAAACGCCAGCATGTATCCAAGATTACGGCAACCGAGACAAAACGATTACGCCGCCTCTCCTTCCTTGCGTGGCCGGCCAACTTCTCCAAATGGCCTCTTATCCACCCAAAGGGCATTACAGGAGAGTAGGAGTGAAAACAACCATCTCCAGAACAAAATTCAACAACTTGAAAAAGAAAAAGTTCACCTGGAGAAGAAGTGCTTACAAATGGAAGCACAAAACAAACACCTGGAAGAAACACTACAGCGCCAGCCCGACATCAACATTATTAATGAGGGCTGGGGGATCAAGTTTGCTCAAGCCAGAGAGCAGATTGTATTCCTCATCAAAGAAAACAAGCAAAAGAGCGCTGAAGTGAAAGAAATGTCCGAGCAGCTTCAAGGCAGGAAAGCCACGATTGATAAGCTAGAGTGGGATCTCCAATACATGGACCAACAGAATCACCTGCTCCAAAGAAAGCTTGATGAAGCTGAAGAAAAAAATAAAGACCTTCTTCAAGAGAAGGAGCAACAGCAAGAAAGACTGTCAGAAGAAAAGTGCACTATCAAGGACTTTGAGAGTAAAAATCAAAAGTTGCAAGGATTCTGTAATGAACTGAAGGTCAAAACAAGTGAGCTGCAGGGAGAAAAGGAAACTCTGGAAAAACGATGCTCACAGATGCAGAAAAGGATCGATCAAATGGCCAAAAACAACTCAGAGCTCATTAAGGGGATATTGTTGGAATTCAACAACTTGAAGCGGGAAAACACAGAAATGCAGGCGCAAAAGCAAAAGCAAAAGCAAGACAAAATGCATGAAGACCTGCAGTGTACGCTCCGCGACACCCAGAAAAGAAATGAGCAGCTAGAAGGCCTGCACAAAGAAGATCAAGTGAGAAATGCAGACCTGCAGAAGGCAAAGCTGACACAGGAGGCAACATCCAAAGAGCTCAAAGAACAGCTTGAAGAAACACGAGCAACATTAGAACAGGTGGAACAAACATGCAAGAAACTTGAGGAGCAAAACACCGAAACCATCCATGAGTTGAGAACCCTCATCCTGGAGAAAAAGGGGCTCGTGGAAAAGTCCATGAAAAAGAAGAAAAGATTCTTCAGCTTTTTCCGGAAGAGGGACAATACTGCTTCTTCAACTGATGTAGCCTCGTCTTGCTCCACCTCTGTTCACCCCCCCAACCAGTCCCGGCAGTTGACTGCCCCCTCCTGAGCCTGGTTCTGCCGGAGGTTTCTGCCCGTTTAAAGGCAGTTTTTCCTCCCCACTGTCGCCTAGTGCTTGCTCAGAGGGGATTGTTGGGGTTTCTCTCCTCTGCCTTGTTTCTTTATTTACTTGTTAACTTTTTGTTCTTACTTCATTTAACCTTGTTTCTTTATTTACTTGTTAACTTTTTGTTCTTACCTCATTTAACCTTGTTTCGTTATTTACTTGCTTGTTTAACTTTTTTTTCAACTTATCTAACAAAATAAAACAGTTGAATTTATCCTTTGAGTATTGTTCATCTAATCTTTACAGAGTTTTTCCAAAACACTTTCAAACATTCAGATCTGTCTTTCATTTTCTTCTTGAAACCTCATGAACGGTGACCTAAAAACTCTGGAACATGGTTTGAAACACTGAAATTGTTTCAGCTGAAACTGGCAAAGTCATACGTGCGTGTGTGAGTGTCACAGGTGATATGGTGTCACTAGTCCGGTCATCATGTTTAGGCTCATTCACGCCAAAATGATTTAGGCTAAATCTTTAAAACAGTGTCATTGCACACACTTTTCAATCACACAAATGCAGGATTAACTATTTGCAGTATCTTATCTGATTTATTATGAGAATGTCATGCCTGATCATTTGTACCCACACCATCAAAAATGGGGGCAAAAGGGAGGAGATCGCGTTTAATCGATTATAACACGAGGTCAGAAATATAAGTGCTGACATGAGTAGTGTCCACAGAAACCTCTGAGTCTCAGCTAAAAGCTCATGTAAACCATTTCTACAAACACCAAACAAAGCAAAGACACCAAACAGTTAAAAGAGCAGTTACGTCACCATGAATCTGTGGACAGGTAATATCCATATTTTGATTTATGATGTTCTGGAGTTAAATGGGAACCAAAGCATATTTTCAAAGGTGTTATATGCTATAAAATACTTTGAAAAATTAGGTGAGGGAAATGAAAAAGACATTTTTCTATGTTTGAGTCACAGTAACTTTGACATAGTAACATCTGCAGTAATATTTACAGCTCTGATGACATCTCACCAGCGTTAGCTTTATTTTGACACCAAGACTGTTTACACAGAGTTTGTAATTGCAGAGAAATACATTTATTTTGGTCATTTCATTTTGGAGCAGGAAGCTCACCCTTCTTGTTATACCCTTTAGATGAATACAGAGTTTTTAAATTAAATACATATTCTTTAAATAATGTTCCCTTTTATAAAAAGTAGGATCATTAAAAAAACAAAACATTTATTATAGCTCTGTCACGCAGAAAAAAGCTGTCTTTTTTCTGTGGTCTGTTATATAACATTAGGGGTGTTCGTGGCAATTAACTTTTTAATCGACTAAGCAGGTCAAGTAAGAAACACTTAAATATTAAGTTAAATTTGAAAACTGTTTAAAAAAATATATATATCCCCATTCCACATTCCAGAATGTCATGTGACAACCTGATTGGCTTAGGAGTGATGATGTCACAAGGAAGTTTTTTCCTTAAATAGGGGTGACAAACAGCAATTTTTAGTTCGTTACTTCGCAGCCTTCGTGTTCGCAGCTTTCAAACGTTCACTACAGAAACATTCGGAAACCTCTCAGAGTCATCGGATACAAACGCCAGCATGTATCCAAGATTACGGCAACCGAGACAAAACGATTACGCCGCCTCTCCTTCCTTGCGTGGCCGGCCAACTTCTCCAAATGGCCTCTTATCCACCCAAAGGGCATTACAGGAGAGTAGGAGTGAAAACAACCATCTCCAGAACAAAATTCAACAACTTGAAAAAGAAAAAGTTCACCTGGAGAAGAAGTGCTTACAAATGGAAGCACAAAACAAACACCTGGAAGAAACACTACAGCGCCAGCCCGACATCAACATTATTAATGAGGGCTGGGGGATCAAGTTTGCTCAAGCCAGAGAGCAGATTGTATTCCTCATCAAAGAAAACAAGCAAAAGAGCGCTGAAGTGAAAGAAATGTCCGAGCAGCTTCAAGGCAGGAAAGCCACGATTGATAAGCTAGAGTGGGATCTCCAATACATGGACCAACAGAATCACCTGCTCCAAAGAAAGCTTGATGAAGCTGAAGAAAAAAATAAAGACCTTCTTCAAGAGAAGGAGCAACAGCAAGAAAGACTGTCAGAAGAAAAGTGCACTATCAAGGACTTTGAGAGTAAAAATCAAAAGTTGCAAGGATTCTGTAATGAACTGAAGGTCAAAACAAGTGAGCTGCAGGGAGAAAAGGAAACTCTGGAAAAACGATGCTCACAGATGCAGAAAAGGATCGATCAAATGGCCAAAAACAACTCAGAGCTCATTAAGGGGATATTGTTGGAATTCAACAACTTGAAGCGGGAAAACACAGAAATGCAGGCGCAAAAGCAAAAGCAAAAGCAAGACAAAATGCATGAAGACCTGCAGTGTACGCTCCGCGACACCCAGAAAAGAAATGAGCAGCTAGAAGGCCTGCACAAAGAAGATCAAGTGAGAAATGCAGACCTGCAGAAGGCAAAGCTGACACAGGAGGCAACATCCAAAGAGCTCAAAGAACAGCTTGAAGAAACACGAGCAACATTAGAACAGGTGGAACAAACATGCAAGAAACTTGAGGAGCAAAACACCGAAACCATCCATGAGTTGAGAACCCTCATCCTGGAGAAAAAGGGGCTCGTGGAAAAGTCCATGAAAAAGAAGAAAAGATTCTTCAGCTTTTTCCGGAAGAGGGACAATACTGCTTCTTCAACTGATGTAGCCTCGTCTTGCTCCACCTCTGTTCACCCCCCCAACCAGTCCCGGCAGTTGACTGCCCCCTCCTGAGCCTGGTTCTGCCGGAGGTTTCTGCCCGTTTAAAGGCAGTTTTTCCTCCCCACTGTCGCCTAGTGCTTGCTCAGAGGGGATTGTTGGGGTTTCTCTCCTCTGCCTTGTTTCTTTATTTACTTGTTAACTTTTTGCTCTTACTTCATTTAACCTTGTTTCTTTATTTGCTTGTTAACTTTTTGCTCTTACTTCATTTAACCTTGTTTCTTTATTTACTTGTTAACTTTTTGTTCTTACCTCATTTAACCTTGTTTCGTTATTTACTTGTTAACTTTTTGTTCTTACCTCATTTAACCTTGTTTCGTTATTTACTTGTTAACTTTTTGCTCTTACTTCATTTAACCTTGTTTCTTTATTTACTTGTTAACTTTTTGCTCTTACTTCATTTAACCTTGTTTCGTTATTTACTTGTTAACTTTTTGTTCTTACCTCATTTAACCTTGTTTCTTTATTTACTTGTTAACTTTTTGCTCTTACTTCATTTAACCTTGTTTCTTTATTTGCTCGTTAACTTTTTGTTCTTACCTCATTTAACCTTGTTTCTTTATTTACTTGTTAACTTTTTGTTCTTACCTCATTTAACCTTGTTTCTTTATTTACTTGTTAACTTTTTGCTCTTACTTCATTTAACCTTGTTTCTTTATTTGCTTGTTAACTTTTTGTTCTTACCTCATTTAACCTTGTTTCTTTATTTGCTTGTTAACTTTTTGTTCTTACCTCATTTAACCTTGTTTCGTTATTTACTTGCTTGTTTAACTTTTTTTTCAACTTATCTAACAAAATAAAACAGTTGAATTTATCCTTTGAGTATTGTTCATCTAATCTTTACAGAGTTTTTCCAAAACACTTTCAAACATTCAGATCTGTCTTTCATTTTCTTCTTGAAACCTCATGAACGGTGACCTAAAAACTCTGGAACATGGTTTGAAACACTGAAATTGTTTCAGCTGAAACTGGCAAAGTCATACGTGCGTGTGTGTGTGTCACAGGTGATATGGTGTCACTAGTCCGGTCATCATGTTTAGGCTCATTCACGCCAAAATGATTTAGGCTAAATCTTTAAAACAGTGTCATTGCACACACTTTTCAATCACACAAATGCAGGATTAACTATTTGCAGTATCTTATCTGATTTATTATGAGAATGTCATGCCTGATCATTTGTACCCACACCATCAAAAATGGGGGCAAAAGGGAGGAGATCGCGTTTAATCGATTATAACACGAGGTCAGAAATATAAGTGCTGACATGAGTAGTGTCCACAGAAACCTCTGAGTCTCAGCTAAAAGCTCATGTAAACCATTTCTACAAACACCAAACAAAGCAAAGACACCAAACAGTTAAAAGAGCAGTTACGTCACCATGAATCTGTGGACAGGTAATATCCATATTTTGATTTATGATGTTCTGGAGTTAAATGGGAACCAAAGCATATTTTCAAAGGTGTTATATGCTATAAAATACTTTGAAAAATTAGGTGAGGGAAATGAAAAAGACATTTTTCTATGTTTGAGTCACAGTAACTTTGACATAGTAACATCTGCAGTAATATTTACAGCTCTGATGACATCTCACCAGCGTTAGCTTTATTTTGACACCAAGACTGTTTACACAGAGTTTGTAATTGCAGAGAAATACATTTATTTTGGTCATTTCATTTTGGAGCAGGAAGCTCACCCTTCTTGTTATACCCTTTAGATGAATACAGAGTTTTTAAATTAAATACATATTCTTTAAATAATGTTCCCTTTTATAAAAAGTAGGATCATTAAAAAAACAAAACATTTATTATAGCTCTGTCACGCAGAAAAAAGCTGTCTTTTTTCTGTGGTCTGTTATATAACATTAGGGGTGTTCGTGGCAATTAACTTTTTAATCGACTAAGCAGGTCAAGTAAGAAACACTTAAATATTAAGTTAAATTTGAAAACTGTTTAAAAAAATATATATATCCCCATTCCACATTCCAGAATGTCATGTGACAACCTGATTGGCTTAGGAGTGATGATGTCACAAGGAAGTTTTTCCTTAAATAGGGGTGACAAACAGCAATTTTTAGTTCGTTACTTCGCAGCCTTCGTGTTCGCAGCTTTCAAACGTTCACTACAGAAACATTCGGAAACCTCTCAGAGTCATCGGATACAAACGCCAGCATGTATCCAAGATTACGGCAACCGAGACAAAACGATTACGCCGCCTCTCCTTCCTTGCGTGGCCGGCCAACTTCTCCAAATGGCCTCTTATCCACCCAAAGGGCATTACAGGAGAGTAGGAGTGAAAACAACCATCTCCAGAACAAAATTCAACAACTTGAAAAAGAAAAAGTTCACCTGGAGAAGAAGTGCTTACAAATGGAAGCACAAAACAAACACCTGGAAGAAACACTACAGCGCCAGCCCGACATCAACATTATTAATGAGGGCTGGGGGATCAAGTTTGCTCAAGCCAGAGAGCAGATTGTATTCCTCATCAAAGAAAACAAGCAAAAGAGCGCTGAAGTGAAAGAAATGTCCGAGCAGCTTCAAGGCAGGAAAGCCACGATTGATAAGCTAGAGTGGGATCTCCAATACATGGACCAACAGAATCACCTGCTCCAAAGAAAGCTTGATGAAGCTGAAGAAAAAAATAAAGACCTTCTTCAAGAGAAGGAGCAACAGCAAGAAAGACTGTCAGAAGAAAAGTGCACTATCAAGGACTTTGAGAGTAAAAATCAAAAGTTGCAAGGATTCTGTAATGAACTGAAGGTCAAAACAAGTGAGCTGCAGGGAGAAAAGGAAACTCTGGAAAAACGATGCTCACAGATGCAAAAAAGGATCGATCAAATGGCCAAAAACAACTCAGAGCTCATTAAGGGGATATTGTTGGAATTCAACAACTTGAAGCGGGAAAACACAGAAATGCAGGCGCAAAAGCAAAAGCAAGACAAAATGCATGAAGACCTGCAGTGTACGCTCCGCGACACCCAGAAAAGAAATGAGCAGCTAGAAGGCCTGCACAAAGAAGATCAAGTGAGAAATGCAGACCTGCAGAAGGCAAAGCTGACACAGGAGGCAACATCCAAAGAGCTCAAAGAACAGCTTGAAGAAACACGAGCAACATTAGAACAGGTGGAACAAACATGCAAGAAACTTGAGGAGCAAAACACCGAAACCATCCATGAGTTGAGAACCCTCATCCTGGAGCAAAAGGGGCTCGTGGAAAAGTCCATGAAAAAGAAGAAAAGATTCTTCAGCTTTTTCCGGAAGAGGGACAATACTGCTTCTTCAACTGATGTAGCCTCGTCTTGCTCCACCTCTGTTCACCCCCCCAACCAGTCCCGGCAGTTGACTGCCCCCTCCTGAGCCTGGTTCTGCCGGAGGTTTCTGCCCGTTTAAAGGCAGTTTTTCCTCCCCACTGTCGCCTAGTGCTTGCTCAGAGGGGATTGTTGGGGTTTCTCTCCTCTGCCTTGTTTCTTTATTTACTTGTTAACTTTTTGCTCTTACTTCATTTAACCTTGTTTCTTTATTTGCTTGTTAACTTTTTGTTCTTACCTCATTTAACCTTGTTTCTTTATTTACTTGTTAACTTTTTGTTCTTACCTCATTTAACCTTGTTTCTTTATTTACTTGTTAACTTTTTGTTCTTACCTCATTTAACCTTGTTTCTTTATTTACTTGTTAACTTTTTGTTCTTACCTCATTTAACCTTGTTTCTTTATTTGCTTGTTAACTTTTTGCTCTTACCTCATTTAACCTTGTTTCGTTATTTACTTGCTTGTTTAACTTTTTTTTCAACTTATCTAACAAAATAAAACAGTTGAATTTATCCTTTGAGTATTGTTCATCTAATCTTTACAGAGTTTTTCCAAAACACTTTCAAACATTCAGATCTGTCTTTCATTTTCTTCTTGAAACCTCATGAACGGTGACCTAAAAACTCTGGAACATGGTTTGAAACACTGAAATTGTTTCAGCTGAAACTGGCAAAGTCATACGTGCGTGTGTGTGTGTCACAGGTGATATGGTGTCACTAGTCCGGTCATCATGTTTAGGCTCATTCACGCCAAAATGATTTAGGCTAAATCTTTAAAACAGTGTCATTGCACACACTTTTCAATCACACAAATGCAGGATTAACTATTTGCAGTATCTTATCTGATTTATTATGAGAATGTCATGCCTGATCATTTGTACCCACACCATCAAAAATGGGGGCAAAAGGGAGGAGATCGCGTTTAATCGATTATAACACGAGGTCAGAAATATAAGTGCTGACATGAGTAGTGTCCACAGAAACCTCTGAGTCTCAGCTAAAAGCTCATGTAAACCATTTCTACAAACACCAAACAAAGCAAAGACACCAAACAGTTAAAAGAGCAGTTACGTCACCATGAATCTGTGGACAGGTAATATCCATATTTTGATTTATGATGTTCTGGAGTTAAATGGGAACCAAAGCATATTTTCAAAGGTGTTATATGCTATAAAATACTTTGAAAAATTAGGTGAGGGAAATGAAAAAGACATTTTTCTATGTTTGAGTCACAGTAACTTTGACATAGTAACATCTGCAGTAATATTTACAGCTCTGATGACATCTCACCAGCGTTAGCTTTATTTTGACACCAAGACTGTTTACACAGAGTTTGTAATTGCAGAGAAATACATTTATTTTGGTCATTTCATTTTGGAGCAGGAAGCTCACCCTTCTTGTTATACCCTTTAGATGAATACAGAGTTTTTAAATTAAATACATATTCTTTAAATAATGTTCCCTTTTATAAAAAGTAGGATCATTAAAAAAACAAAACATTTATTATAGCTCTGTCACGCAGAAAAAAGCTGTCTTTTTTCTGTGGTCTGTTATATAACATTAGGGGTGTTCGTGGCAATTAACTTTTTAATCGACTAAGCAGGTCAAGTAAGAAACACTTAAATATTAAGTTAAATTTGAAAACTGTTTAAAAAAATATATATATCCCCATTCCACATTCCAGAATGTCATGTGACAACCTGATTGGCTTAGGAGTGATGATGTCACAAGGAAGTTTTTCCTTAAATAGGGGTGACAAACAGCAATTTTTAGTTCGTTACTTCGCAGCCTTCGTGTTCGCAGCTTTCAAACGTTCACTACAGAAACATTCGGAAACCTCTCAGAGTCATCGGATACAAACGCCAGCATGTATCCAAGATTACGGCAACCGAGACAAAACGATTACGCCGCCTCTCCTTCCTTGCGTGGCCGGCCAACTTCTCCAAATGGCCTCTTATCCACCCAAAGGGCATTACAGGAGAGTAGGAGTGAAAACAACCATCTCCAGAACAAAATTCAACAACTTGAAAAAGAAAAAGTTCACCTGGAGAAGAAGTGCTTACAAATGGAAGCACAAAACAAACACCTGGAAGAAACACTACAGCGCCAGCCCGACATCAACATTATTAATGAGGGCTGGGGGATCAAGTTTGCTCAAGCCAGAGAGCAGATTGTATTCCTCATCAAAGAAAACAAGCAAAAGAGCGCTGAAGTGAAAGAAATGTCCGAGCAGCTTCAAGGCAGGAAAGCCACGATTGATAAGCTAGAGTGGGATCTCCAATACATGGACCAACAGAATCACCTGCTCCAAAGAAAGCTTGATGAAGCTGAAGAAAAAAATAAAGACCTTCTTCAAGAGAAGGAGCAACAGCAAGAAAGACTGTCAGAAGAAAAGTGCACTATCAAGGACTTTGAGAGTAAAAATCAAAAGTTGCAAGGATTCTGTAATGAACTGAAGGTCAAAACAAGTGAGCTGCAGGGAGAAAAGGAAACTCTGGAAAAACGATGCTCACAGATGCAGAAAAGGATCGATCAAATGGCCAAAAACAACTCAGAGCTCATTAAGGGGATATTGTTGGAATTCAACAACTTGAAGCGGGAAAACACAGAAATGCAGGCGCAAAAGCAAAAGCAAAAGCAAGACAAAATGCATGAAGACCTGCAGTGTACGCTCCGCGACACCCAGAAAAGAAATGAGCAGCTAGAAGGCCTGCACAAAGAAGATCAAGTGAGAAATGCAGACCTGCAGAAGGCAAAGCTGACACAGGAGGCAACATCCAAAGAGCTCAAAGAACAGCTTGAAGAAACACGAGCAACATTAGAACAGGTGGAACAAACATGCAAGAAACTTGAGGAGCAAAACACCGAAACCATCCATGAGTTGAGAACCCTCATCCTGGAGAAAAAGGGGCTCGTGGAAAAGTCCATGAAAAAGAAGAAAAGATTCTTCAGCTTTTTCCGGAAGAGGGACAATACTGCTTCTTCAACTGATGTAGCCTCGTCTTGCTCCACCTCTGTTCACCCCCCCAACCAGTCCCGGCAGTTGACTGCCCCCTCCTGAGCCTGGTTCTGCCGGAGGTTTCTGCCCGTTTAAAGGCAGTTTTTCCTCCCCACTGTCGCCTAGTGCTTGCTCAGAGGGGATTGTTGGGGTTTCTCTCCTCTGCCTTGTTTCTTTATTTACTTGTTAACTTTTTGCTCTTACTTCATTTAACCTTGTTTCTTTATTTGCTTGTTAACTTTTTGCTCTTACTTCATTTAACCTTGTTTCTTTATTTACTTGTTAACTTTTTGTTCTTACCTCATTTAACCTTGTTTCGTTATTTACTTGTTAACTTTTTGTTCTTACCTCATTTAACCTTGTTTCGTTATTTACTTGTTAACTTTTTGCTCTTACTTCATTTAACCTTGTTTCTTTATTTACTTGTTAACTTTTTGCTCTTACTTCATTTAACCTTGTTTCGTTATTTACTTGTTAACTTTTTGTTCTTACCTCATTTAACCTTGTTTCTTTATTTACTTGTTAACTTTTTGCTCTTACTTCATTTAACCTTGTTTCTTTATTTGCTCGTTAACTTTTTGTTCTTACCTCATTTAACCTTGTTTCTTTATTTACTTGTTAACTTTTTGTTCTTACCTCATTTAACCTTGTTTCTTTATTTACTTGTTAACTTTTTGCTCTTACTTCATTTAACCTTGTTTCTTTATTTGCTTGTTAACTTTTTGTTCTTACCTCATTTAACCTTGTTTCTTTATTTGCTTGTTAACTTTTTGTTCTTACCTCATTTAACCTTGTTTCGTTATTTACTTGCTTGTTTAACTTTTTTTTCAACTTATCTAACAAAATAAAACAGTTGAATTTATCCTTTGAGTATTGTTCATCTAATCTTTACAGAGTTTTTCCAAAACACTTTCAAACATT
Organism: Aulonocara stuartgranti; assembly: GCF_965226115.1. Taxonomy (NCBI): domain Eukaryota; kingdom Metazoa; phylum Chordata; class Actinopteri; order Cichliformes; family Cichlidae; genus Aulonocara; species Aulonocara stuartgranti. The sequence continues at coordinate 21,311,412 of NC_138941.1, read as the reverse complement.
CAGATCTGTCTTTCATTTTCTTCTTGAAACCTCATGAACGGTGACCTAAAAACTCTGGAACATGGTTTGAAACACTGAAATTGTTTCAGCTGAAACTGGCAAAGTCATACGTGCGTGTGTGTGTGTCACAGGTGATATGGTGTCACTAGTCCGGTCATCATGTTTAGGCTCATTCACGCCAAAATGATTTAGGCTAAATCTTTAAAACAGTGTCATTGCACACACTTTTCAATCACACAAATGCAGGATTAACTATTTGCAGTATCTTATCTGATTTATTATGAGAATGTCATGCCTGATCATTTGTACCCACACCATCAAAAATGGGGGCAAAAGGGAGGAGATCGCGTTTAATCGATTATAACACGAGGTCAGAAATATAAGTGCTGACATGAGTAGTGTCCACAGAAACCTCTGAGTCTCAGCTAAAAGCTCATGTAAACCATTTCTACAAACACCAAACAAAGCAAAGACACCAAACAGTTAAAAGAGCAGTTACTGCACCATGAATCTGTGGACAGGTAATATCCATATTTTGATTTATGATGTTCTGGAGTTAAATGGGAACCAAAGCATATTTTCAAAGGTGTTATATGCTATAAAATACTTTGAAAAATTAGGTGAGGGAAATGAAAAAGACATTTTTCTATGTTTGAGTCACAGTAACTTTGACATAGTAACATCTGCAGTAATATTTACAGCTCTGATGACATCTCACCAGCGTTAGCTTTATTTTGACACCAAGACTGTTTACACAGAGTTTGTAATTGCAGAGAAATACATTTATTTTGGTCATTTCATTTTGGAGCAGGAAGCTCACCCTTCTTGTTATACCCTTTAGATGAATACAGAGTTTTTAAATTAAATACATATTCTTTAAATAATGTTCCCTTTTATAAAAAGTAGGATCATTAAAAAAACAAAACATTTATTATAGCTCTGTCACGCAGAAAAAAGCTGTCTTTTTTCTGTGGTCTGTTATATAACATTAGGGGTGTTCGTGGCAATTAACTTTTTAATCGACTAAGCAGGTCAAGTAAGAAACACTTAAATATTAAGTTAAATTTGAAAACTGTTTAAAAAAATATATATATCCCCATTCCACATTCCAGAATGTCATGTGACAACCTGATTGGCTTAGGAGTGATGATGTCACAAGGAAGTTTTTCCTTAAATAGGGGTGACAAACAGCAATTTTTAGTTCGTTACTTCGCAGCCTTCGTGTTCGCAGCTTTCAAACGTTCACTACAGAAACATTCGGAAACCTCTCAGAGTCATCGGATACAAACGCCAGCATGTATCCAAGATTACGGCAACCGAGACAAAACGATTACGCCGCCTCTCCTTCCTTGCGTGGCCGGCCAACTTCTCCAAATGGCCTCTTATCCACCCAAAGGGCATTACAGGAGAGTAGGAGTGAAAACAACCATCTCCAGAACAAAATTCAACAACTTGAAAAAGAAAAAGTTCACCTGGAGAAGAAGTGCTTACAAATGGAAGCACAAAACAAACACCTGGAAGAAACACTACAGCGCCAGCCCGACATCAACATTATTAATGAGGGCTGGGGGATCAAGTTTGCTCAAGCCAGAGAGCAGATTGTATTCCTCATCAAAGAAAACAAGCAAAAGAGCGCTGAAGTGAAAGAAATGTCCGAGCAGCTTCAAGGCAGGAAAGCCACGATTGATAAGCTAGAGTGGGATCTCCAATACATGGACCAACAGAATCACCTGCTCCAAAGAAAGCTTGATGAAGCTGAAGAAAAAAATAAAGACCTTCTTCAAGAGAAGGAGCAACAGCAAGAAAGACTGTCAGAAGAAAAGTGCACTATCAAGGACTTTGAGAGTAAAAATCAAAAGTTGCAAGGATTCTGTAATGAACTGAAGGTCAAAACAAGTGAGCTGCAGGGAGAAAAGGAAACTCTGGAAAAACGATGCTCACAGATGCAAAAAAGGATCGATCAAATGGCCAAAAACAACTCAGAGCTCATTAAGGGGATATTGTTGGAATTCAACAACTTGAAGCGGGAAAACACAGAAATGCAGGCGCAAAAGCAAAAGCAAGACAAAATGCATGAAGACCTGCAGTGTACGCTCCGCGACACCCAGAAAAGAAATGAGCAGCTAGAAGGCCTGCACAAAGAAGATCAAGTGAGAAATGCAGACCTGCAGAAGGCAAAGCTGACACAGGAGGCAACATCCAAAGAGCTCAAAGAACAGCTTGAAGAAACACGAGCAACATTAGAACAGGTGGAACAAACATGCAAGAAACTTGAGGAGCAAAACACCGAAACCATCCATGAGTTGAGAACCCTCATCCTGGAGCAAAAGGGGCTCGTGGAAAAGTCCATGAAAAAGAAGAAAAGATTCTTCAGCTTTTTCCGGAAGAGGGACAATACTGCTTCTTCAACTGATGTAGCCTCGTCTTGCTCCACCTCTGTTCACCCCCCCAACCAGTCCCGGCAGTTGACTGCCCCCTCCTGAGCCTGGTTCTGCCGGAGGTTTCTGCCCGTTTAAAGGCAGTTTTTCCTCCCCACTGTCGCCTAGTGCTTGCTCAGAGGGGATTGTTGGGGTTTCTCTCCTCTGCCTTGTTTCTTTATTTACTTGTTAACTTTTTGCTCTTACTTCATTTAACCTTGTTTCTTTATTTGCTTGTTAACTTTTTGTTCTTACCTCATTTAACCTTGTTTCTTTATTTACTTGTTAACTTTTTGTTCTTACCTCATTTAACCTTGTTTCTTTATTTACTTGTTAACTTTTTGTTCTTACCTCATTTAACCTTGTTTCTTTATTTACTTGTTAACTTTTTGTTCTTACCTCATTTAACCTTGTTTCTTTATTTGCTTGTTAACTTTTTGCTCTTACCTCATTTAACCTTGTTTCGTTATTTACTTGCTTGTTTAACTTTTTTTTCAACTTATCTAACAAAATAAAACAGTTGAATTTATCCTTTGAGTATTGTTCATCTAATCTTTACAGAGTTTTTCCAAAACACTTTCAAACATTCAGATCTGTCTTTCATTTTCTTCTTGAAACCTCATGAACGGTGACCTAAAAACTCTGGAACATGGTTTGAAACACTGAAATTGTTTCAGCTGAAACTGGCAAAGTCATACGTGCGTGTGTGTGTGTCACAGGTGATATGGTGTCACTAGTCCGGTCATCATGTTTAGGCTCATTCACGCCAAAATGATTTAGGCTAAATCTTTAAAACAGTGTCATTGCACACACTTTTCAATCACACAAATGCAGGATTAACTATTTGCAGTATCTTATCTGATTTATTATGAGAATGTCATGCCTGATCATTTGTACCCACACCATCAAAAATGGGGGCAAAAGGGAGGAGATCGCGTTTAATCGATTATAACACGAGGTCAGAAATATAAGTGCTGACATGAGTAGTGTCCACAGAAACCTCTGAGTCTCAGCTAAAAGCTCATGTAAACCATTTCTACAAACACCAAACAAAGCAAAGACACCAAACAGTTAAAAGAGCAGTTACGTCACCATGAATCTGTGGACAGGTAATATCCATATTTTGATTTATGATGTTCTGGAGTTAAATGGGAACCAAAGCATATTTTCAAAGGTGTTATATGCTATAAAATACTTTGAAAAATTAGGTGAGGGAAATGAAAAAGACATTTTTCTATGTTTGAGTCACAGTAACTTTGACATAGTAACATCTGCAGTAATATTTACAGCTCTGATGACATCTCACCAGCGTTAGCTTTATTTTGACACCAAGACTGTTTACACAGAGTTTGTAATTGCAGAGAAATACATTTATTTTGGTCATTTCATTTTGGAGCAGGAAGCTCACCCTTCTTGTTATACCCTTTAGATGAATACAGAGTTTTTTAATTAAATACATATTCTTTAAATAATGTTCCCTTTTATAAAAAGTAGGATCATTAAAAAAACAAAACATTTATTATAGCTCTGTCACGCAGAAAAAAGCTGTCTTTTTTCTGTGGTCTGTTATATAACATTAGGGGTGTTCGTGGCAATTAACTTTTTAATCGACTAAGCAGGTCAAGTAAGAAACACTTAAATATTAAGTTAAATTTGAAAACTGTTTAAAAAAATATATATATCCCCATTCCACATTCCAGAATGTCATGTGACAACCTGATTGGCTTAGGAGTGATGATGTCACAAGGAAGTTTTTCCTTAAATAGGGGTGACAAACAGCAATTTTTAGTTCGTTACTTCGCAGCCTTCGTGTTCGCAGCTTTCAAACGTTCACTACAGAAACATTCGGAAACCTCTCAGAGTCATCGGATACAAACGCCAGCATGTATCCAAGATTACGGCAACCGAGACAAAACGATTACGCCACCTCTCCTTCCTTGCGTGGCCGGCCAACTTCTCCAAATGGCCTCTTATCCACCCAAAGGGCATTACAGGAGAGTAGGAGTGAAAACAACCATCTCCAGAACAAAATTCAACAACTTGAAAAAGAAAAAGTTCACCTGGAGAAGAAGTGCTTACAAATGGAAGCACAAAACAAACACCTGGAAGAAACACTACAGCGCCAGCCCGACATCAACATTATTAATGAGGGCTGGGGGATCAAGTTTGCTCAAGCCAGAGAGCAGATTGTATTCCTCATCAAAGAAAACAAGCAAAAGAGCGCTGAAGTGAAAGAAATGTCCGAGCAGCTTCAAGGCAGGAAAGCCACGATTGATAAGCTAGAGTGGGATCTCCAATACATGGACCAACAGAATCACCTGCTCCAAAGAAAGCTTGATGAAGCTGAAGAAAAAAATAAAGACCTTCTTCAAGAGAAGGAGCAACAGCAAGAAAGACTGTCAGAAGAAAAGTGCACTATCAAGGACTTTGAGAGTAAAAATCAAAAGTTGCAAGGATTCTGTAATGAACTGAAGGTCAAAACAAGTGAGCTGCAGGGAGAAAAGGAAACTCTGGAAAAACGATGCTCACAGATGCAGAAAAGGATCGATCAAATGGCCAAAAACAACTCAGAGCTCATTAAGGGGATATTGTTGGAATTCAACAACTTGAAGCGGGAAAACACAGAAATGCAGGCGCAAAAGCAAAAGCAAGACAAAATGCATGAAGACCTGCAGTGTACGCTCCGCGACACCCAGAAAAGAAATGAGCAGCTAGAAGGCCTGCACAAAGAAGATCAAGTGAGAAATGCAGACCTGCAGAAGGCAAAGCTGACACAGGAGGCAACATCCAAAGAGCTCAAAGAACAGCTTGAAGAAACACGAGCAACATTAGAACAGGTGGAACAAACATGCAAGAAACTTGAGGAGCAAAACACCGAAACCATCCATGAGTTGAGAACCCTCATCCTGGAGAAAAAGGGGCTCGTGGAAAAGTCCATGAAAAAGAAGAAAAGATTCTTCAGCTTTTTCCGGAAGAGGGACAATACTGCTTCTTCAACTGATGTAGCCTCGTCTTGCTCCACCTCTGTTCACCCCCCCAACCAGTCCCGGCAGTTGACTGCCCCCTCCTGAGCCTGGTTCTGCCGGAGGTTTCTGCCCGTTTAAAGGCAGTTTTTCCTCCCCACTGTCGCCTAGTGCTTGCTCAGAGGGGATTGTTGGGGTTTCTCTCCTCTGCCTTGTTTCTTTATTTACTTGTTAACTTTTTGCTCTTACTTCATTTAACCTTGTTTCTTTATTTGCTTGTTAACTTTTTGCTCTTACTTCATTTAACCTTGTTTCTTTATTTACTTGTTAACTTTTTGTTCTTACCTCATTTAACCTTGTTTCGTTATTTACTTGTTAACTTTTTGTTCTTACCTCATTTAACCTTGTTTCGTTATTTACTTGTTAACTTTTTGCTCTTACTTCATTTAACCTTGTTTCTTTATTTACTTGTTAACTTTTTGCTCTTACTTCATTTAACCTTGTTTCGTTATTTACTTGTTAACTTTTTGTTCTTACCTCATTTAACCTTGTTTCTTTATTTACTTGTTAACTTTTTGCTCTTACTTCATTTAACCTTGTTTCTTTATTTGCTCGTTAACTTTTTGTTCTTACCTCATTTAACCTTGTTTCTTTATTTGCTTGTTAACTTTTTGTTCTTACCTCATTTAACCTTGTTTCTTTATTTACTTGTTAACTTTTTGCTCTTACTTCATTTAACCTTGTTTCTTTATTTGCTTGTTAACTTTTTGTTCTTACCTCATTTAACCTTGTTTCTTTATTTGCTTGTTAACTTTTTGTTCTTACCTCATTTAACCTTGTTTCGTTATTTACTTGCTTGTTTAACTTTTTTTTCAACTTATCTAACAAAATAAAACAGTTGAATTTATCCTTTGAGTATTGTTCATCTAATCTTTACAGAGTTTTTCCAAAACACTTTCAAACATTCAGATCTGTCTTTCATTTTCTTCTTGAAACCTCATGAACGGTGACCTAAAAACTCTGGAACATGGTTTGAAACACTGAAATTGTTTCAGCTGAAACTGGCAAAGTCATACGTGCGTGTGTGTGTGTCACAGGTGATATGGTGTCACTAGTCCGGTCATCATGTTTAGGCTCATTCACGCCAAAATGATTTAGGCTAAATCTTTAAAACAGTGTCATTGCACACACTTTTCAATCACACAAATGCAGGATTAACTATTTGCAGTATCTTATCTGATTTATTATGAGAATGTCATGCCTGATCATTTGTACCCACACCATCAAAAATGGGGGCAAAAGGGAGGAGATCGCGTTTAATCGATTATAACACGAGGTCAGAAATATAAGTGCTGACATGAGTAGTGTCCACAGAAACCTCTGAGTCTCAGCTAAAAGCTCATGTAAACCATTTCTACAAACACCAAACAAAGCAAAGACACCAAACAGTTAAAAGAGCAGTTACGTCACCATGAATCTGTGGACAGGTAATATCCATATTTTGATTTATGATGTTCTGGAGTTAAATGGGAACCAAAGCATATTTTCAAAGGTGTTATATGCTATAAAATACTTTGAAAAATTAGGTGAGGGAAATGAAAAAGACATTTTTCTATGTTTGAGTCACAGTAACTTTGACATAGTAACATCTGCAGTAATATTTACAGCTCTGATGACATCTCACCAGCGTTAGCTTTATTTTGACACCAAGACTGTTTACACAGAGTTTGTAATTGCAGAGAAATACATTTATTTTGGTCATTTCATTTTGGAGCAGGAAGCTCACCCTTCTTGTTATACCCTTTAGATGAATACAGAGTTTTTAAATTAAATACATATTCTTTAAATAATGTTCCCTTTTATAAAAAGTAGGATCATTAAAAAAACAAAACATTTATTATAGCTCTGTCACGCAGAAAAAAGCTGTCTTTTTTCTGTGGTCTGTTATATAACATTAGGGGTGTTCGTGGCAATTAACTTTTTAATCGACTAAGCAGGTCAAGTAAGAAACACTTAAATATTAAGTTAAATTTGAAAACTGTTTAAAAAAAAATATATATCCCCATTCCACATTCCAGAATGTCATGTGACAACCTGATTGGCTTAGGAGTGATGATGTCACAAGGAAGTTTTTCCTTAAATAGGGGTGACAAACAGCAATTTTTAGTTCGTTACTTCGCAGCCTTCGTGTTCGCAGCTTTCAAACGTTCACTACAGAAACATTCGGAAACCTCTCAGAGTCATCGGATACAAACGCCAGCATGTATCCAAGATTACGGCAACCGAGACAAAACGATTACGCCGCCTCTCCTTCCTTGCGTGGCCGGCCAACTTCTCCAAATGGCCTCTTATCCACCCAAAGGGCATTACAGGAGAGTAGGAGTGAAAACAACCATCTCCAGAACAAAATTCAACAACTTGAAAAAGAAAAAGTTCACCTGGAGAAGAAGTGCTTACAAATGGAAGCACAAAACAAACACCTGGAAGAAACACTACAGCGCCAGCCCGACATCAACATTATTAATGAGGGCTGGGGGATCAAGTTTGCTCAAGCCAGAGAGCAGATTGTATTCCTCATCAAAGAAAACAAGCAAAAGAGCGCTGAAGTGAAAGAAATGTCCGAGCAGCTTCAAGGCAGGAAAGCCACGATTGATAAGCTAGAGTGGGATCTCCAATACATGGACCAACAGAATCACCTGCTCCAAAGAAAGCTTGATGAAGCTGAAGAAAAAAATAAAGACCTTCTTCAAGAGAAGGAGCAACAGCAAGAAAGACTGTCAGAAGAAAAGTGCACTATCAAGGACTTTGAGAGTAAAAATCAAAAGTTGCAAGGATTCTGTAATGAACTGAAGGTCAAAACAAGTGAGCTGCAGGGAGAAAAGGAAACTCTGGAAAAACGATGCTCACAGATGCAAAAAAGGATCGATCAAATGGCCAAAAACAACTCAGAGCTCATTAAGGGGATATTGTTGGAATTCAACAACTTGAAGCGGGAAAACACAGAAATGCAGGCGCAAAAGCAAAAGCAAGACAAAATGCATGAAGACCTGCAGTGTACGCTCCGCGACACCCAGAAAAGAAATGAGCAGCTAGAAGGCCTGCACAAAGAAGATCAAGTGAGAAATGCAGACCTGCAGAAGGCAAAGCTGACACAGGAGGCAACATCCAAAGAGCTCAAAGAACAGCTTGAAGAAACACGAGCAACATTAGAACAGGTGGAACAAACATGCAAGAAACTTGAGGAGCAAAACACCGAAACCATCCATGAGTTGAGAACCCTCATCCTGGAGCAAAAGGGGCTCGTGGAAAAGTCCATGAAAAAGAAGAAAAGATTCTTCAGCTTTTTCCGGAAGAGGGACAATACTGCTTCTTCAACTGATGTAGCCTCGTCTTGCTCCACCTCTGTTCACCCCCCCAACCAGTCCCGGCAGTTGACTGCCCCCTCCTGAGCCTGGTTCTGCCGGAGGTTTCTGCCCGTTTAAAGGCAGTTTTTCCTCCCCACTGTCGCCTAGTGCTTGCTCAGAGGGGATTGTTGGGGTTTCTCTCCTCTGCCTTGTTTCTTTATTTACTTGTTAACTTTTTGCTCTTACTTCATTTAACCTTGTTTCTTTATTTGCTTGTTAACTTTTTGTTCTTACCTCATTTAACCTTGTTTCTTTATTTACTTGTTAACTTTTTGTTCTTACCTCATTTAACCTTGTTTCTTTATTTACTTGTTAACTTTTTGTTCTTACCTCATTTAACCTTGTTTCTTTATTTACTTGTTAACTTTTTGTTCTTACCTCATTTAACCTTGTTTCTTTATTTGCTTGTTAACTTTTTGCTCTTACCTCATTTAACCTTGTTTCGTTATTTACTTGCTTGTTTAACTTTTTTTTCAACTTATCTAACAAAATAAAACAGTTGAATTTATCCTTTGAGTATTGTTCATCTAATCTTTACAGAGTTTTTCCAAAACACTTTCAAACATTCAGATCTGTCTTTCATTTTCTTCTTGAAACCTCATGAACGGTGACCTAAAAACTCTGGAACATGGTTTGAAACACTGAAATTGTTTCAGCTGAAACTGGCAAAGTCATACGTGCGTGTGTGTGTGTCACAGGTGATATGGTGTCACTAGTCCGGTCATCATGTTTAGGCTCATTCACGCCAAAATGATTTAGGCTAAATCTTTAAAACAGTGTCATTGCACACACTTTTCAATCACACAAATGCAGGATTAACTATTTGCAGTATCTTATCTGATTTATTATGAGAATGTCATGCCTGATCATTTGTACCCACACCATCAAAAATGGGGGCAAAAGGGAGGAGATCGCGTTTAATCGATTATAACACGAGGTCAGAAATATAAGTGCTGACATGAGTAGTGTCCACAGAAACCTCTGAGTCTCAGCTAAAAGCTCATGTAAACCATTTCTACAAACACCAAACAAAGCAAAGACACCAAACAGTTAAAAGAGCAGTTACGTCACCATGAATCTGTGGACAGGTAATATCCATATTTTGATTTATGATGTTCTGGAGTTAAATGGGAACCAAAGCATATTTTCAAAGGTGTTATATGCTATAAAATACTTTGAAAAATTAGGTGAGGGAAATGAAAAAGACATTTTTCTATGTTTGAGTCACAGTAACTTTGACATAGTAACATCTGCAGTAATATTTACAGCTCTGATGACATCTCACCAGCGTTAGCTTTATTTTGACACCAAGACTGTTTACACAGAGTTTGTAATTGCAGAGAAATACATTTATTTTGGTCATTTCATTTTGGAGCAGGAAGCTCACCCTTCTTGTTATACCCTTTAGATGAATACAGAGTTTTTAAATTAAATACATATTCTTTAAATAATGTTCCCTTTTATAAAAAGTAGGATCATTAAAAAAACAAAACATTTATTATAGCTCTGTCACGCAGAAAAAAGCTGTCTTTTTTCTGTGGTCTGTTATATAACATTAGGGGTGTTCGTGGCAATTAACTTTTTAATCGACTAAGCAGGTCAAGTAAGAAACACTTAAATATTAAGTTAAATTTGAAAACTGTTTAAAAAAATATATATATCCCCATTCCACATTCCAGAATGTCATGTGACAACCTGATTGGCTTAGGAGTGATGATGTCACAAGGAAGTTTTTCCTTAAATAGGGGTGACAAACAGCAATTTTTAGTTCGTTACTTCGCAGCCTTCGTGTTCGCAGCTTTCAAACGTTCACTACAGAAACATTCGGAAACCTCTCAGAGTCATCGGATACAAACGCCAGCATGTATCCAAGATTACGGCAACCGAGACAAAACGATTACGCCACCTCTCCTTCCTTGCGTGGCCGGCCAACTTCTCCAAATGGCCTCTTATCCACCCAAAGGGCATTACAGGAGAGTAGGAGTGAAAACAACCATCTCCAGAACAAAATTCAACAACTTGAAAAAGAAAAAGTTCACCTGGAGAAGAAGTGCTTACAAATGGAAGCACAAAACAAACACCTGGAAGAAACACTACAGCGCCAGCCCGACATCAACATTATTAATGAGGGCTGGGGGATCAAGTTTGCTCAAGCCAGAGAGCAGATTGTATTCCTCATCAAAGAAAACAAGCAAAAGAGCGCTGAAGTGAAAGAAATGTCCGAGCAGCTTCAAGGCAGGAAAGCCACGATTGATAAGCTAGAGTGGGATCTCCAATACATGGACCAACAGAATCACCTGCTCCAAAGAAAGCTTGATGAAGCTGAAGAAAAAAATAAAGACCTTCTTCAAGAGAAGGAGCAACAGCAAGAAAGACTGTCAGAAGAAAAGTGCACTATCAAGGACTTTGAGAGTAAAAATCAAAAGTTGCAAGGATTCTGTAATGAACTGAAGGTCAAAACAAGTGAGCTGCAGGGAGAAAAGGAAACTCTGGAAAAACGATGCTCACAGATGCAAAAAAGGATCGATCAAATGGCCAAAAACAACTCAGAGCTCATTAAGGGGATATTGTTGGAATTCAACAACTTGAAGCGGGAAAACACAGAAATGCAGGCGCAAAAGCAAAAGCAAGACAAAATGCATGAAGACCTGCAGTGTACGCTCCGCGACACCCAGAAAAGAAATGAGCAGCTAGAAGGCCTGCACAAAGAAGATCAAGTGAGAAATGCAGACCTGCAGAAGGCAAAGCTGACACAGGAGGCAACATCCAAAGAGCTCAAAGAACAGCTTGAAGAAACACGAGCAACATTAGAACAGGTGGAACAAACATGCAAGAAACTTGAGGAGCAAAACACCGAAACCATCCATGAGTTGAGAACCCTCATCCTGGAGCAAAAGGGGCTCGTGGAAAAGTCCATGAAAAAGAAGAAAAGATTCTTCAGCTTTTTCCGGAAGAGGGACAATACTGCTTCTTCAACTGATGTAGCCTCGTCTTGCTCCACCTCTGTTCACCCCCCCAACCAGTCCCGGCAGTTGACTGCCCCCTCCTGAGCCTGGTTCTGCCGGAGGTTTCTGCCCGTTTAAAGGCAGTTTTTCCTCCCCACTGTCGCCTAGTGCTTGCTCAGAGGGGATTGTTGGGGTTTCTCTCCTCTGCCTTGTTTCTTTATTTACTTGTTAACTTTTTGCTCTTACTTCATTTAACCTTGTTTCTTTATTTGCTTGTTAACTTTTTGTTCTTACCTCATTTAACCTTGTTTCTTTATTTACTTGTTAACTTTTTGTTCTTACCTCATTTAACCTTGTTTCTTTATTTACTTGTTAACTTTTTGTTCTTACCTCATTTAACCTTGTTTCTTTATTTACTTGTTAACTTTTTGTTCTTACCTCATTTAACCTTGTTTCTTTATTTGCTTGTTAACTTTTTGCTCTTACCTCATTTAACCTTGTTTCGTTATTTACTTGCTTGTTTAACTTTTTTTTCAACTTATCTAACAAAATAAAACAGTTGAATTTATCCTTTGAGTATTGTTCATCTAATCTTTACAGAGTTTTTCCAAAACACTTTCAAACATTCAGATCTGTCTTTCATTTTCTTCTTGAAACCTCATGAACGGTGACCTAAAAACTCTGGAACATGGTTTGAAACACTGAAATTGTTTCAGCTGAAACTGGCAAAGTCATACGTGCGTGTGTGTGTGTCACAGGTGATATGGTGTCACTAGTCCGGTCATCATGTTTAGGCTCATTCACGCCAAAATGATTTAGGCTAAATCTTTAAAACAGTGTCATTGCACACACTTTTCAATCACACAAATGCAGGATTAACTATTTGCAGTATCTTATCTGATTTATTATGAGAATGTCATGCCTGATCATTTGTACCCACACCATCAAAAATGGGGGCAAAAGGGAGGAGATCGCGTTTAATCGATTATAACACGAGGTCAGAAATATAAGTGCTGACATGAGTAGTGTCCACAGAAACCTCTGAGTCTCAGCTAAAAGCTCATGTAAACCATTTCTACAAACACCAAACAAAGCAAAGACACCAAACAGTTAAAAGAGCAGTTACGTCACCATGAATCTGTGGACAGGTAATATCCATATTTTGATTTATGATGTTCTGGAGTTAAATGGGAACCAAAGCATATTTTCAAAGGTGTTATATGCTATAAAATACTTTGAAAAATTAGGTGAGGGAAATGAAAAAGACATTTTTCTATGTTTGAGTCACAGTAACTTTGACATAGTAACATCTGCAGTAATATTTACAGCTCTGATGACATCTCACCAGCGTTAGCTTTATTTTGACACCAAGACTGTTTACACAGAGTTTGTAATTGCAGAGAAATACATTTATTTTGGTCATTTCATTTTGGAGCAGGAAGCTCACCCTTCTTGTTATACCCTTTAGATGAATACAGAGTTTTTAAATTAAATACATATTCTTTAAATAATGTTCCCTTTTATAAAAAGTAGGATCATTAAAAAAACAAAACATTTATTATAGCTCTGTCACGCAGAAAAAAGCTGTCTTTTTTCTGTGGTCTGTTATATAACATTAGGGGTGTTCGTGGCAATTAACTTTTTAATCGACTAAGCAGGTCAAGTAAGAAACACTTAAATATTAAGTTAAATTTGAAAACTGTTTAAAAAAATATATATATCCCCATTCCACATTCCAGAATGTCATGTGACAACCTGATTGGCTTAGGAGTGATGATGTCACAAGGAAGTTTTTCCTTAAATAGGGGTGACAAACAGCAATTTTTAGTTCGTTACTTCGCAGCCTTCGTGTTCGCAGCTTTCAAACGTTCACTACAGAAACATTCGGAAACCTCTCAGAGTCATCGGATACAAACGCCAGCATGTATCCAAGATTACGGCAACCGAGACAAAACGATTACGCCACCTCTCCTTCCTTGCGTGGCCGGCCAACTTCTCCAAATGGCCTCTTATCCACCCAAAGGGCATTACAGGAGAGTAGGAGTGAAAACAACCATCTCCAGAACAAAATTCAACAACTTGAAAAAGAAAAAGTTCACCTGGAGAAGAAGTGCTTACAAATGGAAGCACAAAACAAACACCTGGAAGAAACACTACAGCGCCAGCCCGACATCAACATTATTAATGAGGGCTGGGGGATCAAGTTTGCTCAAGCCAGAGAGCAGATTGTATTCCTCATCAAAGAAAACAAGCAAAAGAGCGCTGAAGTGAAAGAAATGTCCGAGCAGCTTCAAGGCAGGAAAGCCACGATTGATAAGCTAGAGTGGGATCTCCAATACATGGACCAACAGAATCACCTGCTCCAAAGAAAGCTTGATGAAGCTGAAGAAAAAAATAAAGACCTTCTTCAAGAGAAGGAGCAACAGCAAGAAAGACTGTCAGAAGAAAAGTGCACTATCAAGGACTTTGAGAGTAAAAATCAAAAGTTGCAAGGATTCTGTAATGAACTGAAGGTCAAAACAAGTGAGCTGCAGGGAGAAAAGGAAACTCTGGAAAAACGATGCTCACAGATGCAGAAAAGGATCGATCAAATGGCCAAAAACAACTCAGAGCTCATTAAGGGGATATTGTTGGAATTCAACAACTTGAAGCGGGAAAACACAGAAATGCAGGCGCAAAAGCAAAAGCAAGACAAAATGCATGAAGACCTGCAGTGTACGCTCCGCGACACCCAGAAAAGAAATGAGCAGCTAGAAGGCCTGCACAAAGAAGATCAAGTGAGAAATGCAGACCTGCAGAAGGCAAAGCTGACACAGGAGGCAACATCCAAAGAGCTCAAAGAACAGCTTGAAGAAACACGAGCAACATTAGAACAGGTGGAACAAACATGCAAGAAACTTGAGGAGCAAAACACCGAAACCATCCATGAGTTGAGAACCCTCATCCTGGAGAAAAAGGGGCTCGTGGAAAAGTCCATGAAAAAGAAGAAAAGATTCTTCAGCTTTTTCCGGAAGAGGGACAATACTGCTTCTTCAACTGATGTAGCCTCGTCTTGCTCCACCTCTGTTCACCCCCCCAACCAGTCCCGGCAGTTGACTGCCCCCTCCTGAGCCTGGTTCTGCCGGAGGTTTCTGCCCGTTTAAAGGCAGTTTTTCCTCCCCACTGTCGCCTAGTGCTTGCTCAGAGGGGATTGTTGGGGTTTCTCTCCTCTGCCTTGTTTCTTTATTTACTTGTTAACTTTTTGCTCTTACTTCATTTGACCTTGTTTCTTTATTTCCTTGTTAACTTTTTGTTCTTACCTCATTTAACCTTGTTTCTTTATTTACTTGTTAACTTTTTGCTCTTACTTCATTTAACCTTGTTTCTTTATTTGCTTGTTAACTTTTTGCTCTTACTTCATTTAACCTTGTTTCTTTATTTACTTGTTAACTTTTTGTTCTTACCTCATTTAACCTTGTTTCGTTATTTACTTGCTTGTTTAACTTTTTTTTCAACTTATCTAACAAAATAAAACAGTTGAATTTATCCTTTGAGTATTGTTCATCTAATCTTTACAGAGTTTTTCCAAAACACTTTCAAACATTCAGATCTGTCTTTCATTTTCTTCTTGAAACCTCATGAACGGTGACCTAAAAACTCTGGAACATGGTTTGAAACACTGAAATTGTTTCAGCTGAAACTGGCAAAGTCATACGTGCGTGTGTGTGTGTCACAGGTGATATGGTGTCACTAGTCCGGTCATCATGTTTAGGCTCATTCACGCCAAAATGATTTAGGCTAAATCTTTAAAACAGTGTCATTGCACACACTTTTCAATCACACAAATGCAGGTGTAACGGTGGACCCAAGAAATACCAGCCGGAGCGACTTTTGACAGTGCAGAACTTTTTATTAAGCTCGGGGTTGTAGTGTACACATATACTCCGCGCTCTCTTTCTCTGCTGTCACGTCCGTCTCCGTCTGTCACTGCCAACACATAAAGAGACACAATCACTGTCAGATCCCAGCACACCTGTTCACCCCGCCCCTGCGCCGCCCCGGGAGCTCACTGCGTCACGCCTCCTCTGCAGCTGGCCAAGGACCACACCCACGCCACACATCCCCACCGCCCGACTGAGGCCGGGGCCCATCCGGCCGAACCTACTCCCCCCCCCCCGCGAGCGAGAGAGGAAATCGGCCACGACCATCTGCGCGCCCGGCCTATGGATCACCTTGAACTTAAAGGGCTGCATGGCCAGATACCACCGAGTGATCCGGGCGTTGGCATCCTTCATGCGGTGGAGCCACTGCAGCGGGGCGTGGTCCGAGCAGAGGGTGAACGGGCGGCCCAGGAGGTAGTAGCGAAGGGAGTCGACCGCCCACCGGATCGCCAGGCACTCCTTCTCTACGGTGCTGTACCGTGACTCGCGGTCCGTGAGCTTCCGGCTGATGTAAGCGACCGGCCGGTCAACTCCCCCCACCTGCTGGGACAAAACGGCCCCCAGCCCTCTGCTCGAGGCGTCAGTCTGCAGACAGAAAGGGAGGGAGAAGTTAGGTGTGAACAGCAGCGGCTCTCCACAGAGAGCCCGTTTCACCTGCACAAACGCCGCCTGGCACCGCTCCGTCCACTGGACCAGATCTGGGGCACCCTTGCGGGTGAGATCAGTCAGGGGGCTGGTCAGGTCCGCGAACCCTGGGACGAACCGCCGGTAATAGCCGGCCAGCCCCAGAAACCGTCTCACCTCTTTTTTCGTCTTGGGACGCGGGCAGGATGCAATCGCCGCCGTCTTCTCCACTTGAGGTCGCACCTGCCCGCTCCCCAAGTGGTACCCCAAATACTGTACCTCCCTCCGTCCAACCGCACACTTCTTCGGGTTGGCCGTGAGCCCCGCCTGCCTCAGGGACTCCAGCACCGCGGCCACACACCGCACATGCCCCGCCCACGTGTCACTGTAAATGATGACGTCGTCTAGGTAGGCGGCAGCATAGGCAGCGTGGGGCCGCAGCACCCGGTCCATGAGGCGCTGAAAAGTGGCAGGGGCGCCGAACAAGCCGAACGGAAGCGTCACGAATTGGTACAACCCATACGGAGTGGAGAAGGCCGTCTTTTCCCGGGACTCTGTAGACAAGGGAATCTGCCAGTAGCCCTTGGTTAAATCCAGAGTCGTAAAAAAGCGAGCGGTGCCCAACCGGTCCAGGAGCTCGTCGACCCGGGGCATGGGATAAGCATCAAAACGTGACACCTCATTCACTCTGCGATAATCGACACAGAACCGTATAGACCCATCCTTCTTTGCTACAAGGACGATGGGGCTACACCAAGCACTGTGTGATTCTTCTATTACTCCCAGCCTCAGCATTTCCTTCAATTCCCGGAAAACAATTTGCCTTCTATGTTCCGGCAGCCTGTAGGGCCGTGAACGCACCGTCACGCCAGGCCGCGTCTCAAAATGGTGCTCTATGAGAGAAGTACGGCCGGGCAAGGGGGAGAACACGTCGGCAAAGCGCTGTTGCAATGCAGCAACATCCGCCCTCTGGGCCTGTGTGAGATGGTCACTGCAATGGAGGGAGGCGGGGATGCTAGACTTTGGCGCCTCCGGCCCCAACTCATCTCTCCCTCTTACCAAGCTCACTAGAGAAGCGGTCTCCGCCTCCCTCCAGGCTTTGAGGAGGTTGAGGTGGTAAATCTGCGTGGCCCCGCCCCTGTCCGACCGTACCACTTCATAATCAACGTCCCCCACTCGCTGTGTGACCACGAAGGGTCCTTGCCACTTGGCGAGTAATTTAGAGCTGGAAGAAGGAAGTAACACAAGCACCTTATCTCCCGGTGAAAATTGCCTGAGTCTAGCCCCTCTGTCATACAGGCGTCGCTGCCGCTGCTGGGCCTGGAGCAAATTCTCCCGCGAGAGCCTCCCCAGTGTGTGCAGCTTTGCTCGCAGGTCCAGCACGTACTGAATTTCACTTTTCGCAGGGCTCGGACCTTCCTCCCAGTTTTCCTTAATCAGGTCGAGCACCCCCCGCGGCTTCCTGCCGTATAACAGCTCGAAGGGAGAAAATCCCGTGGAGGCCTGGGGCACCTCCCGCACTGCAAACAACAGAGGGTCTAACCAGCGATCCCAATTGCGTTCATCCTCGCGAATGAACTTACGAATCATGGATTTTAAAGTCTTATTCAGCCTCTCCACCAACCCATCAGTCTGAGGGTGGTAGACGCTGGTCCGAATAGATGTAATACCCAGTAATTCATACAGTTCCCGCAATGTGCGCGACATGAACGACGTGCCCTGGTCAGTCAGTATTTCTTTCGGAATACCGACTCGTGAGATGACCTGAAACAGTGCCTGCGCCACGCTCTTCGCTGAAATGGTGCGTAGCGGCACTGCTTCCGGGTACCGCGTTGCGTAGTCCACCAGGACCAGCACAAAGCGATAGCCGCGTGCACTCCGGTGCAATGGCCCGATGAGATCCATGCCAATACGCTCAAACGGGATCTCCATCAGCGGTAATGGGCGCAACGGCGCCTTTGGTACGGCCGGCTGGTTAACCAGCTGGCATTCGGGGCACGACGCACACCAACGGCGCACGTCGGCCCAAATGTCCGGCCAATAGAATCGGGCCATTATGCGCTCCAGAGTTTTCTCGCCACCCAAGTGCCCTGCCATGGGGTTCGAATGAGCCGCCTGGAAAATCATTTCCCGGCGGCTTTGCGGCACCAACAACTGTGTGCGGATTTCATTAGTGTGAGTGTCACGGCTCACTCTATAAAGCCGATCGTTCCGCAATTGGAAATGAGGGTACGTTCGCGCAGCGTCGGGGCGCACCGAGCGACCATCAATATCCATCACTTGGTCATAGGCTGAGCGTAGGGTGTCGTCCCGAGACTGCTCTAGTGGAAAATCTTCCGTGGGGTACACAACGGGAGGCGGCGGGGCTTCCGTGGAAGTCCCCGCCTCCTCCTCCCCCCCAGAGTCAGCGTCGGTCGACCCCGCGTCACCGCCGAGCGCCGCGCAAACGTCACACGAATTTACAGACCGCGATCGCATCCCCGCGTACTGCCCCAGTAAGCTGTGGAACCCCGGCCAATTCGTACCCAAAATAAGGGGATGCGACAGGCGCGGGCTAACCGCCGCCTTCACTCTATGCGTTTTGCCCCTGAATTTCAGCAACAGTGACACTACTGGGTACTTGTGAATATCCCCGTGCACACATTTAACCTCCACCCAGTCAGCCTCCAACAATGCCCCGGGGCGAACCAAACTTTGGTGGACCAGAGTCTGCGTGCAGCCCGTGTCCACCAAAGCATGGCGAATACCCCCTTGACACCTTACCGGCACGCGGTACGTCACTCCTGGACCGGGGGCGGGCGCTGGAGCGCCGGCAACGCGGAACACCTGCCCCACCTCCATGAGCGGACAGTCTCGGCGCAGGTGCCCCGGCCGCCCACACTTCCAACAGTCCGGCCCCGGCGTCTGTGCGGCTCCCCGTGGCTCCGGGGCAACCTCGGCGGCCGCCGGGGTTCCGGCGGGAAGCAGCGGCCGGAACGGGTTCCTGGGGCTCCACCCTGCTGCCTGCTCCGTTCCCGCAGGGCCGCCGCCTCTCCTCTGCGACGCCGCCGCCGGTGGCCTGGGCGGCGGAACACGGGCGCCCCGCCGCGGCTCCTCACGGCCCGGTACCGGGTCGGCCGCCAGATGGTCCTCTGCCAGCGTCACCGCCGCCGTCAAATCCGCCGGGCGGTGGCAGCGAACCCAACGAGCCGTCGCCTCGGGCAGGCCTCCCACGAACTGCTCGAGGACGACCATGGTCAGCATCCGCGTCTCCCCAGCCGAGGGGCCCGGTCGCAGCCACCTCGCTGCCGCATCCTCCAGCTGCCGAGCCCAGGCAAACGGCCGCTCCCCCCCCGACATCCTGCTGGCCCGGAACTGACGGCGGTAATCCTCCGGGGAGAGCCCCAAACGATCCAGCACCGCCCGGCACACGTCCTCGAACACCCCCCGCGAGCCGGGGGGCAGGCTCAGCGCCGCCGTCTGGGCCTCACCCGACAGAAGCGGCAGCAGCCGGGCGGCCCACTCCTCCTCCGGCCACCGACAGGCCATCGCCGTGGCCTGGAAAGCCTCGATGAAAACCAGCGGGTCCTCCCCATCCCGCATCCGGTGCAACGTCACCGACAGCGGAGGGGCGGGAGCCGGCGCGGCCGCATTCCCCAGCAGCTGCCCCAGAGCCGCGGTCTGCTGCTCCGATTGCAAGCGAAGCAACGCCAACTGTTGGTCCTGCGTGGCCGCCTGACGAGCCGCCATCGCCGCCATGTCCACCATCATCTGGCCCAAGATCTGCAGCGGCTGGGCGGGCGGTGGGGCGGGCGGCGGCGCCGCCGGGGGAGCAGGGGGAGCCGGCAGGGGACCGGACATCACGCGTGGGTTTCGGCACCAGTGTAACGGTGGACCCAAGAAATACCAGCCGGAGCGACTTTTGACAGTGCAGAACTTTTTATTAAGCTCGGGGTTGTAGTGTACACATATACTCCGCGCTCTCTTTCTCTGCTGTCACGTCCGTCTCCATCTGTCACTGCCAACACATAAAGAGACACAATCACTGTCAGATCCCAGCACACCTGTTCACCCCGCCCCTGCGCCGCCCCGGGAGCTCACTGCGTCACGCCTCCTCTGCAGCTGGCCAAGGACCACACCCACGCCACAGCAGGATTAACTATTTGCAGTATCTTATCTGATTTATTATGAGAATGTCATGCCTGATCATTTGTACCCACACCATCAAAAATGGGGGCAAAAGGGAGGAGATCGCGTTTAATCGATTATAACACGAGGTCAGAAATATAAGTGCTGACATGAGTAGTGTCCACAGAAACCTCTGAGTCTCAGCTAAAAGCTCATGTAAACCATTTCTACAAACACCAAACAAAGCAAAGACACCAAACAGTTAAAAGAGCAGTTACGTCACCATGAATCTGTGGACAGGTAATATCCATATTTTGATTTATGATGTTCTGGAGTTAAATGGGAACCAAAGCATATTTTCAAAGGTGTTATATGCTATAAAATACTTTGAAAAATTAGGTGAGGGAAATGAAAAAGACATTTTTCTATGTTTGAGTCACAGTAACTTTGACATAGTAACATCTGCAGTAATATTTACAGCTCTGATGACATCTCACCAGCGTTAGCTTTATTTTGACACCAAGACTGTTTACACAGAGTTTGTAATTGCAGAGAAATACATTTATTTTGGTCATTTCATTTTGGAGCAGGAAGCTCACCCTTCTTGTTATACCCTTTAGATGAATACAGAGTTTTTTAATTAAATACATATTCTTTAAATAATGTTCCCTTTTATAAAAAGTAGGATCATTAAAAAAACAAAACATTTATTATAGCTCTGTCACGCAGAAAAAAGCTGTCTTTTTTCTGTGGTCTGTTATATAACATTAGGGGTGTTCGTGGCAATTAACTTTTTAATCGACTAAGCAGGTCAAGTAAGAAACACTTAAATATTAAGTTAAATTTGAAAACTGTTTAAAAAAATATATATATCCCCATTCCACATTCCAGAATGTCATGTGACAACCTGATTGGCTTAGGAGTGATGATGTCACAAGGAAGTTTTTCCTTAAATAGGGGTGACAAACAGCAATTTTTAGTTCGTTACTTCGCAGCCTTCGTGTTCGCAGCTTTCAAACGTTCACTACAGAAACATTCGGAAACCTCTCAGAGTCATCGGATACAAACGCCAGCATGTATCCAAGATTACGGCAACCGAGACAAAACGATTACGCCACCTCTCCTTCCTTGCGTGGCCGGCCAACTTCTCCAAATGGCCTCTTATCCACCCAAAGGGCATTACAGGAGAGTAGGAGTGAAAACAACCATCTCCAGAACAAAATTCAACAACTTGAAAAAGAAAAAGTTCACCTGGAGAAGAAGTGCTTACAAATGGAAGCACAAAACAAACACCTGGAAGAAACACTACAGCGCCAGCCCGACATCAACATTATTAATGAGGGCTGGGGGATCAAGTTTGCTCAAGCCAGAGAGCAGATTGTATTCCTCATCAAAGAAAACAAGCAAAAGAGCGCTGAAGTGAAAGAAATGTCCGAGCAGCTTCAAGGCAGGAAAGCCACGATTGATAAGCTAGAGTGGGATCTCCAATACATGGACCAACAGAATCACCTGCTCCAAAGAAAGCTTGATGAAGCTGAAGAAAAAAATAAAGACCTTCTTCAAGAGAAGGAGCAACAGCAAGAAAGACTGTCAGAAGAAAAGTGCACTATCAAGGACTTTGAGAGTAAAAATCAAAAGTTGCAAGGATTCTGTAATGAACTGAAGGTCAAAACAAGTGAGCTGCAGGGAGAAAAGGAAACTCTGGAAAAACGATGCTCACAGATGCAAAAAAGGATCGATCAAATGGCCAAAAACAACTCAGAGCTCATTAAGGGGATATTGTTGGAATTCAACAACTTGAAGCGGGAAAACACAGAAATGCAGGCGCAAAAGCAAAAGCAAGACAAAATGCATGAAGACCTGCAGTGTACGCTCCGCGACACCCAGAAAAGAAATGAGCAGCTAGAAGGCCTGCACAAAGAAGATCAAGTGAGAAATGCAGACCTGCAGAAGGCAAAGCTGACACAGGAGGCAACATCCAAAGAGCTCAAAGAACAGCTTGAAGAAACACGAGCAACATTAGAACAGGTGGAACAAACATGCAAGAAACTTGAGGAGCAAAACACCGAAACCATCCATGAGTTGAGAACCCTCATCCTGGAGAAAAAGGGGCTCGTGGAAAAGTCCATGAAAAAGAAGAAAAGATTCTTCAGCTTTTTCCGGAAGAGGGACAATACTGCTTCTTCAACTGATGTAGCCTCGTCTTGCTCCACCTCTGTTCACCCCCCCAACCAGTCCCGGCAGTTGACTGCCCCCTCCTGAGCCTGGTTCTGCCGGAGGTTTCTGCCCGTTTAAAGGCAGTTTTTCCTCCCCACTGTCGCCTAGTGCTTGCTCAGAGGGGATTGTTGGGGTTTCTCTCCTCTGCCTTGTTTCTTTATTTACTTGTTAACTTTTTGCTCTTACTTCATTTGACCTTGTTTCTTTATTTCCTTGTTAACTTTTTGTTCTTACCTCATTTAACCTTGTTTCTTTATTTACTTGTTAACTTTTTGCTCTTACTTCATTTAACCTTGTTTCTTTATTTGCTTGTTAACTTTTTGTTCTTACCTCATTTAACCTTGTTTCTTTATTTGCTTGTTAACTTTTTGTTCTTACCTCATTTAACCTTGTTTCGTTATTTACTTGCTTGTTTAACTTTTTTTTCAACTTATCTAACAAAATAAAACAGTTGAATTTATCCTTTGAGTATTGTTCATCTAATCTTTACAGAGTTTTTCCAAAACACTTTCAAACATTCAGATCTGTCTTTCATTTTCTTCTTGAAACCTCATGAACGGTGACCTAAAAACTCTGGAACATGGTTTGAAACACTGAAATTGTTTCAGCTGAAACTGGCAAAGTCATACGTGCGTGTGTGTGTGTCACAGGTGATATGGTGTCACTAGTCCGGTCATCATGTTTAGGCTCATTCACGCCAAAATGATTTAGGCTAAATCTTTAAAACAGTGTCATTGCACACACTTTTCAATCACACAAATGCAGGATTAACTATTTGCAGTATCTTATCTGATTTATTATGAGAATGTCATGCCTGATCATTTGTACCCACACCATCAAAAATGGGGGCAAAAGGGAGGAGATCGCGTTTAATCGATTATAACACGAGGTCAGAAATATAAGTGCTGACATGAGTAGTGTCCACAGAAACCTCTGAGTCTCAGCTAAAAGCTCATGTAAACCATTTCTACAAACACCAAACAAAGCAAAGACACCAAACAGTTAAAAGAGCAGTTACGTCACCATGAATCTGTGGACAGGTAATATCCATATTTTGATTTATGATGTTCTGGAGTTAAATGGGAACCAAAGCATATTTTCAAAGGTGTTATATGCTATAAAATACTTTGAAAAATTAGGTGAGGGAAATGAAAAAGACATTTTTCTATGTTTGAGTCACAGTAACTTTGACATAGTAACATCTGCAGTAATATTTACAGCTCTGATGACATCTCACCAGCGTTAGCTTTATTTTGACACCAAGACTGTTTACACAGAGTTTGTAATTGCAGAGAAATACATTTATTTTGGTCATTTCATTTTGGAGCAGGAAGCTCACCCTTCTTGTTATACCCTTTAGATGAATACAGAGTTTTTTAATTAAATACATATTCTTTAAATAATGTTCCCTTTTATAAAAAGTAGGATCATTAAAAAAACAAAACATTTATTATAGCTCTGTCACGCAGAAAAAAGCTGTCTTTTTTCTGTGGTCTGTTATATAACATTAGGGGTGTTCGTGGCAATTAACTTTTTAATCGACTAAGCAGGTCAAGTAAGAAACACTTAAATATTAAGTTAAATTTGAAAACTGTTTAAAAAAATATATATATCCCCATTCCACATTCCAGAATGTCATGTGACAACCTGATTGGCTTAGGAGTGATGATGTCACAAGGAAGTTTTTCCTTAAATAGGGGTGACAAACAGCAATTTTTAGTTCGTTACTTCGCAGCCTTCGTGTTCGCAGCTTTCAAACGTTCACTACAGAAACATTCGGAAACCTCTCAGAGTCATCGGATACAAACGCCAGCATGTATCCAAGATTACGGCAACCGAGACAAAACGATTACGCCACCTCTCCTTCCTTGCGTGGCCGGCCAACTTCTCCAAATGGCCTCTTATCCACCCAAAGGGCATTACAGGAGAGTAGGAGTGAAAACAACCATCTCCAGAACAAAATTCAACAACTTGAAAAAGAAAAAGTTCACCTGGAGAAGAAGTGCTTACAAATGGAAGCACAAAACAAACACCTGGAAGAAACACTACAGCGCCAGCCCGACATCAACATTATTAATGAGGGCTGGGGGATCAAGTTTGCTCAAGCCAGAGAGCAGATTGTATTCCTCATCAAAGAAAACAAGCAAAAGAGCGCTGAAGTGAAAGAAATGTCCGAGCAGCTTCAAGGCAGGAAAGCCACGATTGATAAGCTAGAGTGGGATCTCCAATACATGGACCAACAGAATCACCTGCTCCAAAGAAAGCTTGATGAAGCTGAAGAAAAAAATAAAGACCTTCTTCAAGAGAAGGAGCAACAGCAAGAAAGACTGTCAGAAGAAAAGTGCACTATCAAGGACTTTGAGAGTAAAAATCAAAAGTTGCAAGGATTCTGTAATGAACTGAAGGTCAAAACAAGTGAGCTGCAGGGAGAAAAGGAAACTCTGGAAAAACGATGCTCACAGATGCAAAAAAGGATCGATCAAATGGCCAAAAACAACTCAGAGCTCATTAAGGGGATATTGTTGGAATTCAACAACTTGAAGCGGGAAAACACAGAAATGCAGGCGCAAAAGCAAAAGCAAGACAAAATGCATGAAGACCTGCAGTGTACGCTCCGCGACACCCAGAAAAGAAATGAGCAGCTAGAAGGCCTGCACAAAGAAGATCAAGTGAGAAATGCAGACCTGCAGAAGGCAAAGCTGACACAGGAGGCAACATCCAAAGAGCTCAAAGAACAGCTTGAAGAAACACGAGCAACATTAGAACAGGTGGAACAAACATGCAAGAAACTTGAGGAGCAAAACACCGAAACCATCCATGAGTTGAGAACCCTCATCCTGGAGAAAAAGGGGCTCGTGGAAAAGTCCATGAAAAAGAAGAAAAGATTCTTCAGCTTTTTCCGGAAGAGGGACAATACTGCTTCTTCAACTGATGTAGCCTCGTCTTGCTCCACCTCTGTTCACCCCCCCAACCAGTCCCGGCAGTTGACTGCCCCCTCCTGAGCCTGGTTCTGCCGGAGGTTTCTGCCCGTTTAAAGGCAGTTTTTCCTCCCCACTGTCGCCTAGTGCTTGCTCAGAGGGGATTGTTGGGGTTTCTCTCCTCTGCCTTGTTTCTTTATTTACTTGTTAACTTTTTGCTCTTACTTCATTTGACCTTGTTTCTTTATTTCCTTGTTAACTTTTTGTTCTTACCTCATTTAACCTTGTTTCTTTATTTACTTGTTAACTTTTTGCTCTTACTTCATTTAACCTTGTTTCTTTATTTGCTTGTTAACTTTTTGCTCTTACTTCATTTAACCTTGTTTCTTTATTTACTTGTTAACTTTTTGTTCTTACCTCATTTAACCTTGTTTCGTTATTTACTTGCTTGTTTAACTTTTTTTTCAACTTATCTAACAAAATAAAACAGTTGAATTTATCCTTTGAGTATTGTTCATCTAATCTTTACAGAGTTTTTCCAAAACACTTTCAAACATTCAGATCTGTCTTTCATTTTCTTCTTGAAACCTCATGAACGGTGACCTAAAAACTCTGGAACATGGTTTGAAACACTGAAATTGTTTCAGCTGAAACTGGCAAAGTCATACGTGCGTGTGTGTGTGTCACAGGTGATATGGTGTCACTAGTCCGGTCATCATGTTTAGGCTCATTCACGCCAAAATGATTTAGGCTAAATCTTTAAAACAGTGTCATTGCACACACTTTTCAATCACACAAATGCAGGTGTAACGGTGGACCCAAGAAATACCAGCCGGAGCGACTTTTGACAGTGCAGAACTTTTTATTAAGCTCGGGGTTGTAGTGTACACATATACTCCGCGCTCTCTTTCTCTGCTGTCACGTCCGTCTCCGTCTGTCACTGCCAACACATAAAGAGACACAATCACTGTCAGATCCCAGCACACCTGTTCACCCCGCCCCTGCGCCGCCCCGGGAGCTCACTGCGTCACGCCTCCTCTGCAGCTGGCCAAGGACCACACCCACGCCACACATCCCCACCGCCCGACTGAGGCCGGGGCCCATCCGGCCGAACCTACTCCCCCCCCCGCGAGCGAGAGAGGAAATCGGCCACGACCATCTGCGCGCCCGGCCTATGGATCACCTTGAACTTAAAGGGCTGCATGGCCAGATACCACCGAGTGATCCGGGCGTTGGCATCCTTCATGCGGTGGAGCCACTGCAGCGGGGCGTGGTCCGAGCAGAGGGTGAACGGGCGGCCCAGGAGGTAGTAGCGAAGGGAGTCGACCGCCCACCGGATCGCCAGGCACTCCTTCTCTACGGTGCTGTACCGTGACTCGCGGTCCGTGAGCTTCCGGCTGATGTAAGCGACCGGCCGGTCAACTCCCCCCACCTGCTGGGACAAAACGGCCCCCAGCCCTCTGCTCGAGGCGTCAGTCTGCAGACAGAAAGGGAGGGAGAAGTTAGGTGTGAACAGCAGCGGCTCTCCACAGAGAGCCCGTTTCACCTGCACAAACGCCGCCTGGCACCGCTCCGTCCACTGGACCAGATCTGGGGCACCCTTGCGGGTGAGATCAGTCAGGGGGCTGGTCAGGTCCGCGAACCCTGGGACGAACCGCCGGTAATAGCCGGCCAGCCCCAGAAACCGTCTCACCTCTTTTTTCGTCTTGGGACGCGGGCAGGATGCAATCGCCGCCGTCTTCTCCACTTGAGGTCGCACCTGCCCGCTCCCCAAGTGGTACCCCAAATACTGTACCTCCCTCCGTCCAACCGCACACTTCTTCGGGTTGGCCGTGAGCCCCGCCTGCCTCAGGGACTCCAGCACCGCGGCCACACACCGCACATGCCCCGCCCACGTGTCACTGTAAATGATGACGTCGTCTAGGTAGGCGGCAGCATAGGCAGCGTGGGGCCGCAGCACCCGGTCCATGAGGCGCTGAAAAGTGGCAGGGGCGCCGAACAAGCCGAACGGAAGCGTCACGAATTGGTACAACCCATACGGAGTGGAGAAGGCCGTCTTTTCCCGGGACTCTGTAGACAAGGGAATCTGCCAGTAGCCCTTGGTTAAATCCAGAGTCGTAAAAAAGCGAGCGGTGCCCAACCGGTCCAGGAGCTCGTCGACCCGGGGCATGGGATAAGCATCAAAACGTGACACCTCATTCACTCTGCGATAATCGACACAGAACCGTATAGACCCATCCTTCTTTGCTACAAGGACGATGGGGCTACACCAAGCACTGTGTGATTCTTCTATTACTCCCAGCCTCAGCATTTCCTTCAATTCCCGGAAAACAATTTGCCTTCTATGTTCCGGCAGCCTGTAGGGCCGTGAACGCACCGTCACGCCAGGCCGCGTCTCAAAATGGTGCTCTATGAGAGAAGTACAGCCGGGCAAGGGGGAGAACACGTCGGCAAAGCGCTGTTGCAATGCAGCAACATCCGCCCTCTGGGCCTGTGTGAGATGGTCACTGCAATGGAGGGAGGCGGGGATGCTAGACTTTGGCGCCTCCGGCCCCAACTCATCTCTCCCTCTTACCAAGCTCACTAGAGAAGCGGTCTCCGCCTCCCTCCAGGCTTTGAGGAGGTTGAGGTGGTAAATCTGCGTGGCCCCGCCCCTGTCCGACCGTACCACTTCATAATCAACGTCCCCCACTCGCTGTGTGACCACGAAGGGTCCTTGCCACTTGGCGAGTAATTTAGAGCTGGAAGAAGGAAGTAACACAAGCACCTTATCTCCCGGTGAAAATTGCCTGAGTCTAGCCCCTCTGTCATACAGGCGTCGCTGCCGCTGCTGGGCCTGGAGCAAATTCTCCCGCGAGAGCCTCCCCAGTGTGTGCAGCTTTGCTCGCAGGTCCAGCACGTACTGAATTTCACTTTTCGCAGGGCTCGGACCTTCCTCCCAGTTTTCCTTAATCAGGTCGAGCACCCCCCGCGGCTTCCTGCCGTATAACAGCTCGAAGGGAGAAAATCCCGTGGAGGCCTGGGGCACCTCCCGCACTGCAAACAACAGAGGGTCTAACCAGCGATCCCAATTGCGTTCATCCTCGCGAATGAACTTACGAATCATGGATTTTAAAGTCTTATTCAGCCTCTCCACCAACCCATCAGTCTGAGGGTGGTAGACGCTGGTCCGAATAGATGTAATACCCAGTAATTCATACAGTTCCCGCAATGTGCGCGACATGAACGACGTGCCCTGGTCAGTCAGTATTTCTTTCGGAATACCGACTCGGGAGATGACCTGAAACAGTGCCTGCGCCACGCTCTTCGCTGAAATGGTGCGTAGCGGCACTGCTTCCGGGTACCGCGTTGCGTAGTCCACCAGGACCAGCACAAAGCGATAGCCGCGTGCACTCCGGTGCAATGGCCCGATGAGATCCATGCCAATACGCTCAAACGGGATCTCCATCAGCGGTAATGGGCGCAACGGCGCCTTTGGTACGGCCGGCTGGTTAACCAGCTGGCATTCGGGGCACGACGCACACCAACGGCGCACGTCGGCCCAAATGCCCGGCCAATAGAATCGGGCCATTATGCGCTCCAGAGTTTTCTCGCCACCCAAGTGCCCTGCCATGGGGTTCGAATGAGCCGCCTGGAAAATCATTTCCCGGCGGCTTTGCGGCACCAACAACTGTGTGCGGATTTCATTAGTGTGAGTGTCACGGCTCACTCTATAAAGCCGATCGTTCCGCAATTGGAAATGAGGGTACGTTCGCGCAGCGTCGGGGCGCACCGAGCGACCATCAATATCCATCACTTGGTCATAGGCTGAGCGTAGGGTGTCGTCCCGAGACTGCTCTAGTGGAAAATCTTCCGTGGGGTACACAACGGGAGGCGGCGGGGCTTCCGTGGAAGTCCCCGCCTCCTCCTCCCCCCCAGAGTCAGCGTCGGTCGACCCCGCGTCACCGCCGAGCGCCGCGCAAACGTCACACGAATTTACAGACCGCGATCGCATCCCCGCGTACTGCCCCAGTAAGCTGTGGAACCCCGGCCAATTCGTACCCAAAATAAGGGGATGCGACAGGCGCGGGCTAACCGCCGCCTTCACTCTATGCGTTTTGCCCCTGAATTTCAGCAACAGTGACACTACTGGGTACTTGTGAATATCCCCGTGCACACATTTAACCTCCACCCAGTCAGCCTCCAACAATGCCCTGGGGCGAACCAAACTTTGGTGGACCAGAGTCTGCGTGCAGCCCGTGTCCACCAAAGCATGGCGAATACCCCCTTGACACCTTACCGGCACGCGGTACGTCACTCCTGGACCGGGGGCGGGCGCTGGAGCGCCGGCAACGCGGAACACCTGCCCCACCTCCATGAGCGGACAGTCTCGGCGCAGGTGCCCCGGCCGCCCACACTTCCAACAGTCCGGCCCCGGCGTCTGTGCGGCTCCCCGTGGCTCCGGGGCAACCTCGGCGGCCGCCGGGGTTCCGGCGGGAAGCAGCGGCCGGAACGGGTTCCTGGGGCTCCACCCTGCTGCCTGCTCCGTTCCCGCAGGGCCGCCGCCTCTCCTCTGCGCCGCCGCCGCCGGTGGCCTGGGCGGCGGAACACGGGCGCCCCGCCGCGGCTCCTCACGGCCCGGTACCGGGTCGGCCGCCAGATGGTCCTCTGCCAGCGTCACCGCCGCCGTCAAATCCGCCGGGCGGTGGCAGCGAACCCAACGAGCCGTCGCCTCGGGCAGGCCTCCCACGAACTGCTCGAGGACGACCATGGTCAGCATCCGCGTCTCCCCAGCCGAGGGGCCCGGTCGCAGCCACCTCGCTGCCGCATCCTCCAGCTGCCGAGCCCAGGCAAACGGCCGCTCCCCCCCCGACATCCTGCTGGCCCGGAACTGACGGCGGTAATCCTCCGGGGAGAGCCCCAAACGATCCAGCACCGCCCGGCACACGTCCTCGAACACCCCCCGCGAGCCGGGGGGCAGGCTCAGCGCCGCCGTCTGGGCCTCACCCGACAGAAGCGGCAGCAGCCGGGCGGCCCACTCCTCCTCCGGCCACCGACAGGCCATCGCCGTGGCCTGGAAAGCCTCGATGAAAACCAGCGGGTCCTCCCCATCCCGCATCCGGTGCAACGTCACCGACAGCGGAGGGGCGGGAGCCGGCGCGGCCGCATTCCCCAGCAGCTGCCCCAGAGCCGCGGTCTGCTGCTCCGATTGCAAGCGAAGCAACGCCAACTGTTGGTCCTGCGTGGCCGCCTGACGAGCCGCCATCGCCGCCATGTCCACCATCATCTGGCCCAAGATCTGCAGCGGCTGGGCGGGCGGTGGGGCGGGCGGCGGCGCCGCCGGGGGAGCAGGGGGAGCCGGCAGGGGACCGGACATCACGCGTGGGTTTCGGCACCAGTGTAACGGTGGACCCAAGAAATACCAGCCGGAGCGACTTTTGACAGTGCAGAACTTTTTATTAAGCTCGGGGTTGTAGTGTACACATATACTCCGCGCTCTCTTTCTCTGCTGTCACGTCCGTCTCCGTCTGTCACTGCCAACACATAAAGAGACACAATCACTGTCAGATCCCAGCACACCTGTTCACCCCGCCCCTGCGCCGCCCCGGGAGCTCACTGCGTCACGCCTCCTCTGCAGCTGGCCAAGGACCACACCCACGCCACAGCAGGATTAACTATTTGCAGTATCTTATCTGATTTATTATGAGAATGTCATGCCTGATCATTTGTACCCACACCATCAAAAATGGGGGCAAAAGGGAGGAGATCGCGTTTAATCGATTATAACACGAGGTCAGAAATATAAGTGCTGACATGAGTAGTGTCCACAGAAACCTCTGAGTCTCAGCTAAAAGCTCATGTAAACCATTTCTACAAACACCAAACAAAGCAAAGACACCAAACAGTTAAAAGAGCAGTTACGTCACCATGAATCTGTGGACAGGTAATATCCATATTTTGATTTATGATGTTCTGGAGTTAAATGGGAACCAAAGCATATTTTCAAAGGTGTTATATGCTATAAAATACTTTGAAAAATTAGGTGAGGGAAATGAAAAAGACATTTTTCTATGTTTGAGTCACAGTAACTTTGACATAGTAACATCTGCAGTAATATTTACAGCTCTGATGACATCTCACCAGCGTTAGCTTTATTTTGACACCAAGACTGTTTACACAGAGTTTGTAATTGCAGAGAAATACATTTATTTTGGTCATTTCATTTTGGAGCAGGAAGCTCACCCTTCTTGTTATACCCTTTAGATGAATACAGAGTTTTTTAATTAAATACATATTCTTTAAATAATGTTCCCTTTTATAAAAAGTAGGATCATTAAAAAAACAAAACATTTATTATAGCTCTGTCACGCAGAAAAAAGCTGTCTTTTTTCTGTGGTCTGTTATATAACATTAGGGGTGTTCGTGGCAATTAACTTTTTAATCGACTAAGCAGGTCAAGTAAGAAACACTTAAATATTAAGTTAAATTTGAAAACTGTTTAAAAAAATATATATATCCCCATTCCACATTCCAGAATGTCATGTGACAACCTGATTGGCTTAGGAGTGATGATGTCACAAGGAAGTTTTTCCTTAAATAGGGGTGACAAACAGCAATTTTTAGTTCGTTACTTCGCAGCCTTCGTGTTCGCAGCTTTCAAACGTTCACTACAGAAACATTCGGAAACCTCTCAGAGTCATCGGATACAAACGCCAGCATGTATCCAAGATTACGGCAACCGAGACAAAACGATTACGCCACCTCTCCTTCCTTGCGTGGCCGGCCAACTTCTCCAAATGGCCTCTTATCCACCCAAAGGGCATTACAGGAGAGTAGGAGTGAAAACAACCATCTCCAGAACAAAATTCAACAACTTG
Source organism: Aulonocara stuartgranti (assembly GCF_965226115.1). Classification (NCBI taxonomy): domain Eukaryota; kingdom Metazoa; phylum Chordata; class Actinopteri; order Cichliformes; family Cichlidae; genus Aulonocara; species Aulonocara stuartgranti. Next base: position 21,279,040 of record NC_138941.1, on the reverse strand, counting down.
AAAAAGAAAAAGTTCACCTGGAGAAGAAGTGCTTACAAATGGAAGCACAAAACAAACACCTGGAAGAAACACTACAGCGCCAGCCCGACATCAACATTATTAATGAGGGCTGGGGGATCAAGTTTGCTCAAGCCAGAGAGCAGATTGTATTCCTCATCAAAGAAAACAAGCAAAAGAGCGCTGAAGTGAAAGAAATGTCCGAGCAGCTTCAAGGCAGGAAAGCCACGATTGATAAGCTAGAGTGGGATCTCCAATACATGGACCAACAGAATCACCTGCTCCAAAGAAAGCTTGATGAAGCTGAAGAAAAAAATAAAGACCTTCTTCAAGAGAAGGAGCAACAGCAAGAAAGACTGTCAGAAGAAAAGTGCACTATCAAGGACTTTGAGAGTAAAAATCAAAAGTTGCAAGGATTCTGTAATGAACTGAAGGTCAAAACAAGTGAGCTGCAGGGAGAAAAGGAAACTCTGGAAAAACGATGCTCACAGATGCAGAAAAGGATCGATCAAATGGCCAAAAACAACTCAGAGCTCATTAAGGGGATATTGTTGGAATTCAACAACTTGAAGCGGGAAAACACAGAAATGCAGGCGCAAAAGCAAAAGCAAGACAAAATGCATGAAGACCTGCAGTGTACGCTCCGCGACACCCAGAAAAGAAATGAGCAGCTAGAAGGCCTGCACAAAGAAGATCAAGTGAGAAATGCAGACCTGCAGAAGGCAAAGCTGACACAGGAGGCAACATCCAAAGAGCTCAAAGAACAGCTTGAAGAAACACGAGCAACATTAGAACAGGTGGAACAAACATGCAAGAAACTTGAGGAGCAAAACACCGAAACCATCCATGAGTTGAGAACCCTCATCCTGGAGAAAAAGGGGCTCGTGGAAAAGTCCATGAAAAAGAAGAAAAGATTCTTCAGCTTTTTCCGGAAGAGGGACAATACTGCTTCTTCAACTGATGTAGCCTCGTCTTGCTCCACCTCTGTTCACCCCCCCAACCAGTCCCGGCAGTTGACTGCCCCCTCCTGAGCCTGGTTCTGCCGGAGGTTTCTGCCCGTTTAAAGGCAGTTTTTCCTCCCCACTGTCGCCTAGTGCTTGCTCAGATGGGATTGTTGGGGTTTCTCTCCTCTGCCTTGTTTCTTTATTTACTTGTTAACTTTTTGCTCTTACTTCATTTAACCTTGTTTCGTTATTTACTTGTTAACTTTTTGCTCTTACTTCATTTAACCTTGTTTCTTTATTTACTTGTTAACTTTTTGTTCTTACCTCATTTAACCTTGTTTCGTTATTTACTTGTTAACTTTTTGTTCTTACCTCATTTAACCTTGTTTCGTTATTTACTTGTTAACTTTTTGCTCTTACTTCATTTAACCTTGTTTCTTTATTTACTTGTTAACTTTTTGCTCTTACTTCATTTAACCTTGTTTCGTTATTTACTTGTTAACTTTTTGTTCTTACCTCATTTAACCTTGTTTCTTTATTTACTTGTTAACTTTTTGCTCTTACTTCATTTAACCTTGTTTCTTTATTTGCTCGTTAACTTTTTGTTCTTACCTCATTTAACCTTGTTTCTTTATTTACTTGTTAACTTTTTGTTCTTACCTCATTTAACCTTGTTTCTTTATTTACTTGTTAACTTTTTGCTCTTACTTCATTTAACCTTGTTTCTTTATTTGCTTGTTAACTTTTTGTTCTTACCTCATTTAACCTTGTTTCTTTATTTGCTTGTTAACTTTTTGTTCTTACCTCATTTAACCTTGTTTCGTTATTTACTTGCTTGTTTAACTTTTTTTTCAACTTATCTAACAAAATAAAACAGTTGAATTTATCCTTTGAGTATTGTTCATCTAATCTTTACAGAGTTTTTCCAAAACACTTTCAAACATTCAGATCTGTCTTTCATTTTCTTCTTGAAACCTCATGAACGGTGACCTAAAAACTCTGGAACATGGTTTGAAACACTGAAATTGTTTCAGCTGAAACTGGCAAAGTCATACGTGCGTGTGTGTGTGTCACAGGTGATATGGTGTCACTAGTCCGGTCATCATGTTTAGGCTCATTCACGCCAAAATGATTTAGGCTAAATCTTTAAAACAGTGTCATTGCACACACTTTTCAATCACACAAATGCAGGATTAACTATTTGCAGTATCTTATCTGATTTATTATGAGAATGTCATGCCTGATCATTTGTACCCACACCATCAAAAATGGGGGCAAAAGGGAGGAGATCGCGTTTAATCGATTATAACACGAGGTCAGAAATATAAGTGCTGACATGAGTAGTGTCCACAGAAACCTCTGAGTCTCAGCTAAAAGCTCATGTAAACCATTTCTACAAACACCAAACAAAGCAAAGACACCAAACAGTTAAAAGAGCAGTTACGTCACCATGAATCTGTGGACAGGTAATATCCATATTTTGATTTATGATGTTCTGGAGTTAAATGGGAACCAAAGCATATTTTCAAAGGTGTTATATGCTATAAAATACTTTGAAAAATTAGGTGAGGGAAATGAAAAAGACATTTTTCTATGTTTGAGTCACAGTAACTTTGACATAGTAACATCTGCAGTAATATTTACAGCTCTGATGACATCTCACCAGCGTTAGCTTTATTTTGACACCAAGACTGTTTACACAGAGTTTGTAATTGCAGAGAAATACATTTATTTTGGTCATTTCATTTTGGAGCAGGAAGCTCACCCTTCTTGTTATACCCTTTAGATGAATACAGAGTTTTTAAATTAAATACATATTCTTTAAATAATGTTCCCTTTTATAAAAAGTAGGATCATTAAAAAAACAAAACATTTATTATAGCTCTGTCACGCAGAAAAAAGCTGTCTTTTTTCTGTGGTCTGTTATATAACATTAGGGGTGTTCGTGGCAATTAACTTTTTAATCGACTAAGCAGGTCAAGTAAGAAACACTTAAATATTAAGTTAAATTTGAAAACTGTTTAAAAAAATATATATATCCCCATTCCACATTCCAGAATGTCATGTGACAACCTGATTGGCTTAGGAGTGATGATGTCACAAGGAAGTTTTTCCTTAAATAGGGGTGACAAACAGCAATTTTTAGTTCGTTACTTCGCAGCCTTCGTGTTCGCAGCTTTCAAACGTTCACTACAGAAACATTCGGAAACCTCTCAGAGTCATCGGATACAAACGCCAGCATGTATCCAAGATTACGGCAACCGAGACAAAACGATTACGCCGCCTCTCCTTCCTTGCGTGGCCGGCCAACTTCTCCAAATGGCCTCTTATCCACCCAAAGGGCATTACAGGAGAGTAGGAGTGAAAACAACCATCTCCAGAACAAAATTCAACAACTTGAAAAAGAAAAAGTTCACCTGGAGAAGAAGTGCTTACAAATGGAAGCACAAAACAAACACCTGGAAGAAACACTACAGCGCCAGCCCGACATCAACATTATTAATGAGGGCTGGGGGATCAAGTTTGCTCAAGCCAGAGAGCAGATTGTATTCCTCATCAAAGAAAACAAGCAAAAGAGCGCTGAAGTGAAAGAAATGTCCGAGCAGCTTCAAGGCAGGAAAGCCACGATTGATAAGCTAGAGTGGGATCTCCAATACATGGACCAACAGAATCACCTGCTCCAAAGAAAGCTTGATGAAGCTGAAGAAAAAAATAAAGACCTTCTTCAAGAGAAGGAGCAACAGCAAGAAAGACTGTCAGAAGAAAAGTGCACTATCAAGGACTTTGAGAGTAAAAATCAAAAGTTGCAAGGATTCTGTAATGAACTGAAGGTCAAAACAAGTGAGCTGCAGGGAGAAAAGGAAACTCTGGAAAAACGATGCTCACAGATGCAAAAAAGGATCGATCAAATGGCCAAAAACAACTCAGAGCTCATTAAGGGGATATTGTTGGAATTCAACAACTTGAAGCGGGAAAACACAGAAATGCAGGCGCAAAAGCAAAAGCAAGACAAAATGCATGAAGACCTGCAGTGTACGCTCCGCGACACCCAGAAAAGAAATGAGCAGCTAGAAGGCCTGCACAAAGAAGATCAAGTGAGAAATGCAGACCTGCAGAAGGCAAAGCTGACACAGGAGGCAACATCCAAAGAGCTCAAAGAACAGCTTGAAGAAACACGAGCAACATTAGAACAGGTGGAACAAACATGCAAGAAACTTGAGGAGCAAAACACCGAAACCATCCATGAGTTGAGAACCCTCATCCTGGAGCAAAAGGGGCTCGTGGAAAAGTCCATGAAAAAGAAGAAAAGATTCTTCAGCTTTTTCCGGAAGAGGGACAATACTGCTTCTTCAACTGATGTAGCCTCGTCTTGCTCCACCTCTGTTCACCCCCCCAACCAGTCCCGGCAGTTGACTGCCCCCTCCTGAGCCTGGTTCTGCCGGAGGTTTCTGCCCGTTTAAAGGCAGTTTTTCCTCCCCACTGTCGCCTAGTGCTTGCTCAGAGGGGATTGTTGGGGTTTCTCTCCTCTGCCTTGTTTCTTTATTTACTTGTTAACTTTTTGCTCTTACTTCATTTAACCTTGTTTCTTTATTTGCTTGTTAACTTTTTGTTCTTACCTCATTTAACCTTGTTTCTTTATTTACTTGTTAACTTTTTGTTCTTACCTCATTTAACCTTGTTTCTTTATTTACTTGTTAACTTTTTGTTCTTACCTCATTTAACCTTGTTTCTTTATTTACTTGTTAACTTTTTGTTCTTACCTCATTTAACCTTGTTTCTTTATTTGCTTGTTAACTTTTTGCTCTTACCTCATTTAACCTTGTTTCGTTATTTACTTGCTTGTTTAACTTTTTTTTCAACTTATCTAACAAAATAAAACAGTTGAATTTATCCTTTGAGTATTGTTCATCTAATCTTTACAGAGTTTTTCCAAAACACTTTCAAACATTCAGATCTGTCTTTCATTTTCTTCTTGAAACCTCATGAACGGTGACCTAAAAACTCTGGAACATGGTTTGAAACACTGAAATTGTTTCAGCTGAAACTGGCAAAGTCATACGTGCGTGTGTGTGTGTCACAGGTGATATGGTGTCACTAGTCCGGTCATCATGTTTAGGCTCATTCACGCCAAAATGATTTAGGCTAAATCTTTAAAACAGTGTCATTGCACACACTTTTCAATCACACAAATGCAGGATTAACTATTTGCAGTATCTTATCTGATTTATTATGAGAATGTCATGCCTGATCATTTGTACCCACACCATCAAAAATGGGGGCAAAAGGGAGGAGATCGCGTTTAATCGATTATAACACGAGGTCAGAAATATAAGTGCTGACATGAGTAGTGTCCACAGAAACCTCTGAGTCTCAGCTAAAAGCTCATGTAAACCATTTCTACAAACACCAAACAAAGCAAAGACACCAAACAGTTAAAAGAGCAGTTACGTCACCATGAATCTGTGGACAGGTAATATCCATATTTTGATTTATGATGTTCTGGAGTTAAATGGGAACCAAAGCATATTTTCAAAGGTGTTATATGCTATAAAATACTTTGAAAAATTAGGTGAGGGAAATGAAAAAGACATTTTTCTATGTTTGAGTCACAGTAACTTTGACATAGTAACATCTGCAGTAATATTTACAGCTCTGATGACATCTCACCAGCGTTAGCTTTATTTTGACACCAAGACTGTTTACACAGAGTTTGTAATTGCAGAGAAATACATTTATTTTGGTCATTTCATTTTGGAGCAGGAAGCTCACCCTTCTTGTTATACCCTTTAGATGAATACAGAGTTTTTTAATTAAATACATATTCTTTAAATAATGTTCCCTTTTATAAAAAGTAGGATCATTAAAAAAACAAAACATTTATTATAGCTCTGTCACGCAGAAAAAAGCTGTCTTTTTTCTGTGGTCTGTTATATAACATTAGGGGTGTTCGTGGCAATTAACTTTTTAATCGACTAAGCAGGTCAAGTAAGAAACACTTAAATATTAAGTTAAATTTGAAAACTGTTTAAAAAAAAATATATATCCCCATTCCACATTCCAGAATGTCATGTGACAACCTGATTGGCTTAGGAGTGATGATGTCACAAGGAAGTTTTTCCTTAAATAGGGGTGACAAACAGCAATTTTTAGTTCGTTACTTCGCAGCCTTCGTGTTCGCAGCTTTCAAACGTTCACTACAGAAACATTCGGAAACCTCTCAGAGTCATCGGATACAAACGCCAGCATGTATCCAAGATTACGGCAACCGAGACAAAACGATTACGCCACCTCTCCTTCCTTGCGTGGCCGGCCAACTTCTCCAAATGGCCTCTTATCCACCCAAAGGGCATTACAGGAGAGTAGGAGTGAAAACAACCATCTCCAGAACAAAATTCAACAACTTGAAAAAGAAAAAGTTCACCTGGAGAAGAAGTGCTTACAAATGGAAGCACAAAACAAACACCTGGAAGAAACACTACAGCGCCAGCCCGACATCAACATTATTAATGAGGGCTGGGGGATCAAGTTTGCTCAAGCCAGAGAGCAGATTGTATTCCTCATCAAAGAAAACAAGCAAAAGAGCGCTGAAGTGAAAGAAATGTCCGAGCAGCTTCAAGGCAGGAAAGCCACGATTGATAAGCTAGAGTGGGATCTCCAATACATGGACCAACAGAATCACCTGCTCCAAAGAAAGCTTGATGAAGCTGAAGAAAAAAATAAAGACCTTCTTCAAGAGAAGGAGCAACAGCAAGAAAGACTGTCAGAAGAAAAGTGCACTATCAAGGACTTTGAGAGTAAAAATCAAAAGTTGCAAGGATTCTGTAATGAACTGAAGGTCAAAACAAGTGAGCTGCAGGGAGAAAAGGAAACTCTGGAAAAACGATGCTCACAGATGCAGAAAAGGATCGATCAAATGGCCAAAAACAACTCAGAGCTCATTAAGGGGATATTGTTGGAATTCAACAACTTGAAGCGGGAAAACACAGAAATGCAGGCGCAAAAGCAAAAGCAAGACAAAATGCATGAAGACCTGCAGTGTACGCTCCGCGACACCCAGAAAAGAAATGAGCAGCTAGAAGGCCTGCACAAAGAAGATCAAGTGAGAAATGCAGACCTGCAGAAGGCAAAGCTGACACAGGAGGCAACATCCAAAGAGCTCAAAGAACAGCTTGAAGAAACACGAGCAACATTAGAACAGGTGGAACAAACATGCAAGAAACTTGAGGAGCAAAACACCGAAACCATCCATGAGTTGAGAACCCTCATCCTGGAGAAAAAGGGGCTCGTGGAAAAGTCCATGAAAAAGAAGAAAAGATTCTTCAGCTTTTTCCGGAAGAGGGACAATACTGCTTCTTCAACTGATGTAGCCTCGTCTTGCTCCACCTCTGTTCACCCCCCCAACCAGTCCCGGCAGTTGACTGCCCCCTCCTGAGCCTGGTTCTGCCGGAGGTTTCTGCCCGTTTAAAGGCAGTTTTTCCTCCCCACTGTCGCCTAGTGCTTGCTCAGAGGGGATTGTTGGGGTTTCTCTCCTCTGCCTTGTTTCTTTATTTACTTGTTAACTTTTTGCTCTTACTTCATTTGACCTTGTTTCTTTATTTCCTTGTTAACTTTTTGTTCTTACCTCATTTAACCTTGTTTCTTTATTTACTTGTTAACTTTTTGCTCTTACTTCATTTAACCTTGTTTCTTTATTTGCTTGTTAACTTTTTGCTCTTACTTCATTTAACCTTGTTTCTTTATTTACTTGTTAACTTTTTGTTCTTACCTCATTTAACCTTGTTTCGTTATTTACTTGCTTGTTTAACTTTTTTTTCAACTTATCTAACAAAATAAAACAGTTGAATTTATCCTTTGAGTATTGTTCATCTAATCTTTACAGAGTTTTTCCAAAACACTTTCAAACATTCAGATCTGTCTTTCATTTTCTTCTTGAAACCTCATGAACGGTGACCTAAAAACTCTGGAACATGGTTTGAAACACTGAAATTGTTTCAGCTGAAACTGGCAAAGTCATACGTGCGTGTGTGTGTGTCACAGGTGATATGGTGTCACTAGTCCGGTCATCATGTTTAGGCTCATTCACGCCAAAATGATTTAGGCTAAATCTTTAAAACAGTGTCATTGCACACACTTTTCAATCACACAAATGCAGGTGTAACGGTGGACCCAAGAAATACCAGCCGGAGCGACTTTTGACAGTGCAGAACTTTTTATTAAGCTCGGGGTTGTAGTGTACACATATACTCCGCGCTCTCTTTCTCTGCTGTCACGTCCGTCTCCGTCTGTCACTGCCAACACATAAAGAGACACAATCACTGTCAGATCCCAGCACACCTGTTCACCCCGCCCCTGCGCCGCCCCGGGAGCTCACTGCGTCACGCCTCCTCTGCAGCTGGCCAAGGACCACACCCACGCCACACATCCCCACCGCCCGACTGAGGCCGGGGCCCATCCGGCCGAACCTACTCCCCCCCCCGCGAGCGAGAGAGGAAATCGGCCACGACCATCTGCGCGCCCGGCCTATGGATCACCTTGAACTTAAAGGGCTGCATGGCCAGATACCACCGAGTGATCCGGGCGTTGGCATCCTTCATGCGGTGGAGCCACTGCAGCGGGGCGTGGTCCGAGCAGAGGGTGAACGGGCGGCCCAGGAGGTAGTAGCGAAGGGAGTCGACCGCCCACCGGATCGCCAGGCACTCCTTCTCTACGGTGCTGTACCGTGACTCGCGGTCCGTGAGCTTCCGGCTGATGTAAGCGACCGGCCGGTCAACTCCCCCCACCTGCTGGGACAAAACGGCCCCCAGCCCTCTGCTCGAGGCGTCAGTCTGCAGACAGAAAGGGAGGGAGAAGTTAGGTGTGAACAGCAGCGGCTCTCCACAGAGAGCCCGTTTCACCTGCACAAACGCCGCCTGGCACCGCTCCGTCCACTGGACCAGATCTGGGGCACCCTTGCGGGTGAGATCAGTCAGGGGGCTGGTCAGGTCCGCGAACCCTGGGACGAACCGCCGGTAATAGCCGGCCAGCCCCAGAAACCGTCTCACCTCTTTTTTCGTCTTGGGACGCGGGCAGGATGCAATCGCCGCCGTCTTCTCCACTTGAGGTCGCACCTGCCCGCTCCCCAAGTGGTACCCCAAATACTGTACCTCCCTCCGTCCAACCGCACACTTCTTCGGGTTGGCCGTGAGCCCCGCCTGCCTCAGGGACTCCAGCACCGCGGCCACACACCGCACATGCCCCGCCCACGTGTCACTGTAAATGATGACGTCGTCTAGGTAGGCGGCAGCATAGGCAGCGTGGGGCCGCAGCACCCGGTCCATGAGGCGCTGAAAAGTGGCAGGGGCGCCGAACAAGCCGAACGGAAGCGTCACGAATTGGTACAACCCATACGGAGTGGAGAAGGCCGTCTTTTCCCGGGACTCTGTAGACAAGGGAATCTGCCAGTAGCCCTTGGTTAAATCCAGAGTCGTAAAAAAGCGAGCGGTGCCCAACCGGTCCAGGAGCTCGTCGACCCGGGGCATGGGATAAGCATCAAAACGTGACACCTCATTCACTCTGCGATAATCGACACAGAACCGTATAGACCCATCCTTCTTTGCTACAAGGACGATGGGGCTACACCAAGCACTGTGTGATTCTTCTATTACTCCCAGCCTCAGCATTTCCTTCAATTCCCGGAAAACAATTTGCCTTCTATGTTCCGGCAGCCTGTAGGGCCGTGAACGCACCGTCACGCCAGGCCGCGTCTCAAAATGGTGCTCTATGAGAGAAGTACGGCCGGGCAAGGGGGAGAACACGTCGGCAAAGCGCTGTTGCAATGCAGCAACATCCGCCCTCTGGGCCTGTGTGAGATGGTCACTGCAATGGAGGGAGGCGGGGATGCTAGACTTTGGCGCCTCCGGCCCCAACTCATCTCTCCCTCTTACCAAGCTCACTAGAGAAGCGGTCTCCGCCTCCCTCCAGGCTTTGAGGAGGTTGAGGTGGTAAATCTGCGTGGCCCCGCCCCTGTCCGACCGTACCACTTCATAATCAACGTCCCCCACTCGCTGTGTGACCACGAAGGGTCCTTGCCACTTGGCGAGTAATTTAGAGCTGGAAGAAGGAAGTAACACAAGCACCTTATCTCCCGGTGAAAATTGCCTGAGTCTAGCCCCTCTGTCATACAGGCGTCGCTGCCGCTGCTGGGCCTGGAGCAAATTCTCCCGCGAGAGCCTCCCCAGTGTGTGCAGCTTTGCTCGCAGGTCCAGCACGTACTGAATTTCACTTTTCGCAGGGCTCGGACCTTCCTCCCAGTTTTCCTTAATCAGGTCGAGCACCCCCCGCGGCTTCCTGCCGTATAACAGCTCGAAGGGAGAAAATCCCGTGGAGGCCTGGGGCACCTCCCGCACTGCAAACAACAGAGGGTCTAACCAGCGATCCCAATTGCGTTCATCCTCGCGAATGAACTTACGAATCATGGATTTTAAAGTCTTATTCAGCCTCTCCACCAACCCATCAGTCTGAGGGTGGTAGACGCTGGTCCGAATAGATGTAATACCCAGTAATTCATACAGTTCCCGCAATGTGCGCGACATGAACGACGTGCCCTGGTCAGTCAGTATTTCTTTCGGAATACCGACTCGTGAGATGACCTGAAACAGTGCCTGCGCCACGCTCTTCGCTGAAATGGTGCGTAGCGGCACTGCTTCCGGGTACCGCGTTGCGTAGTCCACCAGGACCAGCACAAAGCGATAGCCGCGTGCACTCCGGTGCAATGGCCCGATGAGATCCATGCCAATACGCTCAAACGGGATCTCCATCAGCGGTAATGGGCGCAACGGCGCCTTTGGTACGGCCGGCTGGTTAACCAGCTGGCATTCGGGGCACGACGCACACCAACGGCGCACGTCGGCCCAAATGCCCGGCCAATAGAATCGGGCCATTATGCGCTCCAGAGTTTTCTCGCCACCCAAGTGCCCTGCCATGGGGTTCGAATGAGCCGCCTGGAAAATCATTTCCCGGCGGCTTTGCGGCACCAACAACTGTGTGCGGATTTCATTAGTGTGAGTGTCACGGCTCACTCTATAAAGCCGATCGTTCCGCAATTGGAAATGAGGGTACGTTCGCGCAGCGTCGGGGCGCACCGAGCGACCATCAATATCCATCACTTGGTCATAGGCTGAGCGTAGGGTGTCGTCCCGAGACTGCTCTAGTGGAAAATCTTCCGTGGGGTACACAACGGGAGGCGGCGGGGCTTCCGTGGAAGTCCCCGCCTCCTCCTCCCCCCCAGAGTCAGCGTCGGTCGACCCCGCGTCACCGCCGAGCGCCGCGCAAACGTCACACGAATTTACAGACCGCGATCGCATCCCCGCGTACTGCCCCAGTAAGCTGTGGAACCCCGGCCAATTCGTACCCAAAATAAGGGGATGCGACAGGCGCGGGCTAACCGCCGCCTTCACTCTATGCGTTTTGCCCCTGAATTTCAGCAACAGTGACACTACTGGGTACTTGTGAATATCCCCGTGCACACATTTAACCTCCACCCAGTCAGCCTCCAACAATGCCCCGGGGCGAACCAAACTTTGGTGGACCAGAGTCTGCGTGCAGCCCGTGTCCACCAAAGCATGGCGAATACCCCCTTGACACCTTACCGGCACGCGGTACGTCACTCCTGGACCGGGGGCGGGCGCTGGAGCGCCGGCAACGCGGAACACCTGCCCCACCTCCATGAGCGGACAGTCTCGGCGCAGGTGCCCCGGCCGCCCACACTTCCAACAGTCCGGCCCCGGCGTCTGTGCGGCTCCCCGTGGCTCCGGGGCAACCTCGGCGGCCGCCGGGGTTCCGGCGGGAAGCAGCGGCCGGAACGGGTTCCTGGGGCTCCACCCTGCTGCCTGCTCCGTTCCCGCAGGGCCGCCGCCTCTCCTCTGCGACGCCGCCGCCGGTGGCCTGGGCGGCGGAACACGGGCGCCCCGCCGCGGCTCCTCACGGCCCGGTACCGGGTCGGCCGCCAGATGGTCCTCTGCCAGCGTCACCGCCGCCGTCAAATCCGCCGGGCGGTGGCAGCGAACCCAACGAGCCGTCGCCTCGGGCAGGCCTCCCACGAACTGCTCGAGGACGACCATGGTCAGCATCCGCGTCTCCCCAGCCGAGGGGCCCGGTCGCAGCCACCTCGCTGCCGCATCCTCCAGCTGCCGAGCCCAGGCAAACGGCCGCTCCCCCCCCGACATCCTGCTGGCCCGGAACTGACGGCGGTAATCCTCCGGGGAGAGCCCCAAACGATCCAGCACCGCCCGGCACACGTCCTCGAACACCCCCCGCGAGCCGGGGGGCAGGCTCAGCGCCGCCGTCTGGGCCTCACCCGACAGAAGCGGCAGCAGCCGGGCGGCCCACTCCTCCTCCGGCCACCGACAGGCCATCGCCGTGGCCTGGAAAGCCTCGATGAAAACCAGCGGGTCCTCCCCATCCCGCATCCGGTGCAACGTCACCGACAGCGGAGGGGCGGGAGCCGGCGCGGCCGCATTCCCCAGCAGCTGCCCCAGAGCCGCGGTCTGCTGCTCCGATTGCAAGCGAAGCAACGCCAACTGTTGGTCCTGCGTGGCCGCCTGACGAGCCGCCATCGCCGCCATGTCCACCATCATCTGGCCCAAGATCTGCAGCGGCTGGGCGGGCGGTGGGGCGGGCGGCGGCGCCGCCGGGGGAGCAGGGGGAGCCGGCAGGGGACCGGACATCACGCGTGGGTTTCGGCACCAGTGTAACGGTGGACCCAAGAAATACCAGCCGGAGCGACTTTTGACAGTGCAGAACTTTTTATTAAGCTCGGGGTTGTAGTGTACACATATACTCCGCGCTCTCTTTCTCTGCTGTCACGTCCGTCTCCATCTGTCACTGCCAACACATAAAGAGACACAATCACTGTCAGATCCCAGCACACCTGTTCACCCCGCCCCTGCGCCGCCCCGGGAGCTCACTGCGTCACGCCTCCTCTGCAGCTGGCCAAGGACCACACCCACGCCACAGCAGGATTAACTATTTGCAGTATCTTATCTGATTTATTATGAGAATGTCATGCCTGATCATTTGTACCCACACCATCAAAAATGGGGGCAAAAGGGAGGAGATCGCATTTAATCGATTATAACACGAGGTCAGAAATATAAGTGCTGACATGAGTAGTGTCCACAGAAACCTCTGAGTCTCAGCTAAAAGCTCATGTAAACCATTTCTACAAACACCAAACAAAGCAAAGACACCAAACAGTTAAAAGAGCAGTTACGTCACCATGAATCTGTGGACAGGTAATATCCATATTTTGATTTATGATGTTCTGGAGTTAAATGGGAACCAAAGCATATTTTCAAAGGTGTTATATGCTATAAAATACTTTGAAAAATTAGGTGAGGGAAATGAAAAAGACATTTTTCTATGTTTGAGTCACAGTAACTTTGACATAGTAACATCTGCAGTAATATTTACAGCTCTGATGACATCTCACCAGCGTTAGCTTTATTTTGACACCAAGACTGTTTACACAGAGTTTGTAATTGCAGAGAAATACATTTATTTTGGTCATTTCATTTTGGAGCAGGAAGCTCACCCTTCTTGTTATACCCTTTAGATGAATACAGAGTTTTTTAATTAAATACATATTCTTTAAATAATGTTCCCTTTTATAAAAAGTAGGATCATTAAAAAAACAAAACATTTATTATAGCTCTGTCACGCAGAAAAAAGCTGTCTTTTTTCTGTGGTCTGTTATATAACATTAGGGGTGTTCGTGGCAATTAACTTTTTAATCGACTAAGCAGGTCAAGTAAGAAACACTTAAATATTAAGTTAAATTTGAAAACTGTTTAAAAAAATATATATATCCCCATTCCACATTCCAGAATGTCATGTGACAACCTGATTGGCTTAGGAGTGATGATGTCACAAGGAAGTTTTTCCTTAAATAGGGGTGACAAACAGCAATTTTTAGTTCGTTACTTCGCAGCCTTCGTGTTCGCAGCTTTCAAACGTTCACTACAGAAACATTCGGAAACCTCTCAGAGTCATCGGATACAAACGCCAGCATGTATCCAAGATTACGGCAACCGAGACAAAACGATTACGCCACCTCTCCTTCCTTGCGTGGCCGGCCAACTTCTCCAAATGGCCTCTTATCCACCCAAAGGGCATTACAGGAGAGTAGGAGTGAAAACAACCATCTCCAGAACAAAATTCAACAACTTGAAAAAGAAAAAGTTCACCTGGAGAAGAAGTGCTTACAAATGGAAGCACAAAACAAACACCTGGAAGAAACACTACAGCGCCAGCCCGACATCAACATTATTAATGAGGGCTGGGGGATCAAGTTTGCTCAAGCCAGAGAGCAGATTGTATTCCTCATCAAAGAAAACAAGCAAAAGAGCGCTGAAGTGAAAGAAATGTCCGAGCAGCTTCAAGGCAGGAAAGCCACGATTGATAAGCTAGAGTGGGATCTCCAATACATGGACCAACAGAATCACCTGCTCCAAAGAAAGCTTGATGAAGCTGAAGAAAAAAATAAAGACCTTCTTCAAGAGAAGGAGCAACAGCAAGAAAGACTGTCAGAAGAAAAGTGCACTATCAAGGACTTTGAGAGTAAAAATCAAAAGTTGCAAGGATTCTGTAATGAACTGAAGGTCAAAACAAGTGAGCTGCAGGGAGAAAAGGAAACTCTGGAAAAACGATGCTCACAGATGCAAAAAAGGATCGATCAAATGGCCAAAAACAACTCAGAGCTCATTAAGGGGATATTGTTGGAATTCAACAACTTGAAGCGGGAAAACACAGAAATGCAGGCGCAAAAGCAAAAGCAAGACAAAATGCATGAAGACCTGCAGTGTACGCTCCGCGACACCCAGAAAAGAAATGAGCAGCTAGAAGGCCTGCACAAAGAAGATCAAGTGAGAAATGCAGACCTGCAGAAGGCAAAGCTGACACAGGAGGCAACATCCAAAGAGCTCAAAGAACAGCTTGAAGAAACACGAGCAACATTAGAACAGGTGGAACAAACATGCAAGAAACTTGAGGAGCAAAACACCGAAACCATCCATGAGTTGAGAACCCTCATCCTGGAGAAAAAGGGGCTCGTGGAAAAGTCCATGAAAAAGAAGAAAAGATTCTTCAGCTTTTTCCGGAAGAGGGACAATACTGCTTCTTCAACTGATGTAGCCTCGTCTTGCTCCACCTCTGTTCACCCCCCCAACCAGTCCCGGCAGTTGACTGCCCCCTCCTGAGCCTGGTTCTGCCGGAGGTTTCTGCCCGTTTAAAGGCAGTTTTTCCTCCCCACTGTCGCCTAGTGCTTGCTCAGAGGGGATTGTTGGGGTTTCTCTCCTCTGCCTTGTTTCTTTATTTACTTGTTAACTTTTTGCTCTTACTTCATTTGACCTTGTTTCTTTATTTCCTTGTTAACTTTTTGTTCTTACCTCATTTAACCTTGTTTCTTTATTTACTTGTTAACTTTTTGCTCTTACTTCATTTAACCTTGTTTCTTTATTTGCTTGTTAACTTTTTGTTCTTACCTCATTTAACCTTGTTTCTTTATTTGCTTGTTAACTTTTTGTTCTTACCTCATTTAACCTTGTTTCGTTATTTACTTGCTTGTTTAACTTTTTTTTCAACTTATCTAACAAAATAAAACAGTTGAATTTATCCTTTGAGTATTGTTCATCTAATCTTTACAGAGTTTTTCCAAAACACTTTCAAACATTCAGATCTGTCTTTCATTTTCTTCTTGAAACCTCATGAACGGTGACCTAAAAACTCTGGAACATGGTTTGAAACACTGAAATTGTTTCAGCTGAAACTGGCAAAGTCATACGTGCGTGTGTGTGTGTCACAGGTGATATGGTGTCACTAGTCCGGTCATCATGTTTAGGCTCATTCACGCCAAAATGATTTAGGCTAAATCTTTAAAACAGTGTCATTGCACACACTTTTCAATCACACAAATGCAGGATTAACTATTTGCAGTATCTTATCTGATTTATTATGAGAATGTCATGCCTGATCATTTGTACCCACACCATCAAAAATGGGGGCAAAAGGGAGGAGATCGCGTTTAATCGATTATAACACGAGGTCAGAAATATAAGTGCTGACATGAGTAGTGTCCACAGAAACCTCTGAGTCTCAGCTAAAAGCTCATGTAAACCATTTCTACAAACACCAAACAAAGCAAAGACACCAAACAGTTAAAAGAGCAGTTACGTCACCATGAATCTGTGGACAGGTAATATCCATATTTTGATTTATGATGTTCTGGAGTTAAATGGGAACCAAAGCATATTTTCAAAGGTGTTATATGCTATAAAATACTTTGAAAAATTAGGTGAGGGAAATGAAAAAGACATTTTTCTATGTTTGAGTCACAGTAACTTTGACATAGTAACATCTGCAGTAATATTTACAGCTCTGATGACATCTCACCAGCGTTAGCTTTATTTTGACACCAAGACTGTTTACACAGAGTTTGTAATTGCAGAGAAATACATTTATTTTGGTCATTTCATTTTGGAGCAGGAAGCTCACCCTTCTTGTTATACCCTTTAGATGAATACAGAGTTTTTTAATTAAATACATATTCTTTAAATAATGTTCCCTTTTATAAAAAGTAGGATCATTAAAAAAACAAAACATTTATTATAGCTCTGTCACGCAGAAAAAAGCTGTCTTTTTTCTGTGGTCTGTTATATAACATTAGGGGTGTTCGTGGCAATTAACTTTTTAATCGACTAAGCAGGTCAAGTAAGAAACACTTAAATATTAAGTTAAATTTGAAAACTGTTTAAAAAAAAATATATATCCCCATTCCACATTCCAGAATGTCATGTGACAACCTGATTGGCTTAGGAGTGATGATGTCACAAGGAAGTTTTTCCTTAAATAGGGGTGACAAACAGCAATTTTTAGTTCGTTACTTCGCAGCCTTCGTGTTCGCAGCTTTCAAACGTTCACTACAGAAACATTCGGAAACCTCTCAGAGTCATCGGATACAAACGCCAGCATGTATCCAAGATTACGGCAACCGAGACAAAACGATTACGCCACCTCTCCTTCCTTGCGTGGCCGGCCAACTTCTCCAAATGGCCTCTTATCCACCCAAAGGGCATTACAGGAGAGTAGGAGTGAAAACAACCATCTCCAGAACAAAATTCAACAACTTGAAAAAGAAAAAGTTCACCTGGAGAAGAAGTGCTTACAAATGGAAGCACAAAACAAACACCTGGAAGAAACACTACAGCGCCAGCCCGACATCAACATTATTAATGAGGGCTGGGGGATCAAGTTTGCTCAAGCCAGAGAGCAGATTGTATTCCTCATCAAAGAAAACAAGCAAAAGAGCGCTGAAGTGAAAGAAATGTCCGAGCAGCTTCAAGGCAGGAAAGCCACGATTGATAAGCTAGAGTGGGATCTCCAATACATGGACCAACAGAATCACCTGCTCCAAAGAAAGCTTGATGAAGCTGAAGAAAAAAATAAAGACCTTCTTCAAGAGAAGGAGCAACAGCAAGAAAGACTGTCAGAAGAAAAGTGCACTATCAAGGACTTTGAGAGTAAAAATCAAAAGTTGCAAGGATTCTGTAATGAACTGAAGGTCAAAACAAGTGAGCTGCAGGGAGAAAAGGAAACTCTGGAAAAACGATGCTCACAGATGCAGAAAAGGATCGATCAAATGGCCAAAAACAACTCAGAGCTCATTAAGGGGATATTGTTGGAATTCAACAACTTGAAGCGGGAAAACACAGAAATGCAGGCGCAAAAGCAAAAGCAAGACAAAATGCATGAAGACCTGCAGTGTACGCTCCGCGACACCCAGAAAAGAAATGAGCAGCTAGAAGGCCTGCACAAAGAAGATCAAGTGAGAAATGCAGACCTGCAGAAGGCAAAGCTGACACAGGAGGCAACATCCAAAGAGCTCAAAGAACAGCTTGAAGAAACACGAGCAACATTAGAACAGGTGGAACAAACATGCAAGAAACTTGAGGAGCAAAACACCGAAACCATCCATGAGTTGAGAACCCTCATCCTGGAGAAAAAGGGGCTCGTGGAAAAGTCCATGAAAAAGAAGAAAAGATTCTTCAGCTTTTTCCGGAAGAGGGACAATACTGCTTCTTCAACTGATGTAGCCTCGTCTTGCTCCACCTCTGTTCACCCCCCCAACCAGTCCCGGCAGTTGACTGCCCCCTCCTGAGCCTGGTTCTGCCGGAGGTTTCTGCCCGTTTAAAGGCAGTTTTTCCTCCCCACTGTCGCCTAGTGCTTGCTCAGATGGGATTGTTGGGGTTTCTCTCCTCTGCCTTGTTTCTTTATTTACTTGTTAACTTTTTGCTCTTACTTCATTTAACCTTGTTTCGTTATTTACTTGTTAACTTTTTGCTCTTACTTCATTTAACCTTGTTTCTTTATTTACTTGTTAACTTTTTGTTCTTACCTCATTTAACCTTGTTTCGTTATTTACTTGCTTGTTTAACTTTTTTTTCAACTTATCTAACAAAATAAAACAGTTGAATTTATCCTTTGAGTATTGTTCATCTAATCTTTACAGAGTTTTTCCAAAACACTTTCAAACATTCAGATCTGTCTTTCATTTTCTTCTTGAAACCTCATGAACGGTGACCTAAAAACTCTGGAACATGGTTTGAAACACTGAAATTGTTTCAGCTGAAACTGGCAAAGTCATACGTGCGTGTGTGTGTGTCACAGGTGATATGGTGTCACTAGTCCGGTCATCATGTTTAGGCTCATTCACGCCAAAATGATTTAGGCTAAATCTTTAAAACAGTGTCATTGCACACACTTTTCAATCACACAAATGCAGGATTAACTATTTGCAGTATCTTATCTGATTTATTATGAGAATGTCATGCCTGATCATTTGTACCCACACCATCAAAAATGGGGGCAAAAGGGAGGAGATCGCGTTTAATCGATTATAACACGAGGTCAGAAATATAAGTGCTGACATGAGTAGTGTCCACAGAAACCTCTGAGTCTCAGCTAAAAGCTCATGTAAACCATTTCTACAAACACCAAACAAAGCAAAGACACCAAACAGTTAAAAGAGCAGTTACGTCACCATGAATCTGTGGACAGGTAATATCCATATTTTGATTTATGATGTTCTGGAGTTAAATGGGAACCAAAGCATATTTTCAAAGGTGTTATATGCTATAAAATACTTTGAAAAATTAGGTGAGGGAAATGAAAAAGACATTTTTCTATGTTTGAGTCACAGTAACTTTGACATAGTAACATCTGCAGTAATATTTACAGCTCTGATGACATCTCACCAGCGTTAGCTTTATTTTGACACCAAGACTGTTTACACAGAGTTTGTAATTGCAGAGAAATACATTTATTTTGGTCATTTCATTTTGGAGCAGGAAGCTCACCCTTCTTGTTATACCCTTTAGATGAATACAGAGTTTTTTAATTAAATACATATTCTTTAAATAATGTTCCCTTTTATAAAAAGTAGGATCATTAAAAAAACAAAACATTTATTATAGCTCTGTCACGCAGAAAAAAGCTGTCTTTTTTCTGTGGTCTGTTATATAACATTAGGGGTGTTCGTGGCAATTAACTTTTTAATCGACTAAGCAGGTCAAGTAAGAAACACTTAAATATTAAGTTAAATTTGAAAACTGTTTAAAAAAAAATATATATCCCCATTCCACATTCCAGAATGTCATGTGACAACCTGATTGGCTTAGGAGTGATGATGTCACAAGGAAGTTTTTCCTTAAATAGGGGTGACAAACAGCAATTTTTAGTTCGTTACTTCGCAGCCTTCGTGTTCGCAGCTTTCAAACGTTCACTACAGAAACATTCGGAAACCTCTCAGAGTCATCGGATACAAACGCCAGCATGTATCCAAGATTACGGCAACCGAGACAAAACGATTACGCCGCCTCTCCTTCCTTGCGTGGCCGGCCAACTTCTCCAAATGGCCTCTTATCCACCCAAAGGGCATTACAGGAGAGTAGGAGTGAAAACAACCATCTCCAGAACAAAATTCAACAACTTGAAAAAGAAAAAGTTCACCTGGAGAAGAAGTGCTTACAAATGGAAGCACAAAACAAACACCTGGAAGAAACACTACAGCGCCAGCCCGACATCAACATTATTAATGAGGGCTGGGGGATCAAGTTTGCTCAAGCCAGAGAGCAGATTGTATTCCTCATCAAAGAAAACAAGCAAAAGAGCGCTGAAGTGAAAGAAATGTCCGAGCAGCTTCAAGGCAGGAAAGCCACGATTGATAAGCTAGAGTGGGATCTCCAATACATGGACCAACAGAATCACCTGCTCCAAAGAAAGCTTGATGAAGCTGAAGAAAAAAATAAAGACCTTCTTCAAGAGAAGGAGCAACAGCAAGAAAGACTGTCAGAAGAAAAGTGCACTATCAAGGACTTTGAGAGTAAAAATCAAAAGTTGCAAGGATTCTGTAATGAACTGAAGGTCAAAACAAGTGAGCTGCAGGGAGAAAAGGAAACTCTGGAAAAACGATGCTCACAGATGCAAAAAAGGATCGATCAAATGGCCAAAAACAACTCAGAGCTCATTAAGGGGATATTGTTGGAATTCAACAACTTGAAGCGGGAAAACACAGAAATGCAGGCGCAAAAGCAAAAGCAAGACAAAATGCATGAAGACCTGCAGTGTACGCTCCGCGACACCCAGAAAAGAAATGAGCAGCTAGAAGGCCTGCACAAAGAAGATCAAGTGAGAAATGCAGACCTGCAGAAGGCAAAGCTGACACAGGAGGCAACATCCAAAGAGCTCAAAGAACAGCTTGAAGAAACACGAGCAACATTAGAACAGGTGGAACAAACATGCAAGAAACTTGAGGAGCAAAACACCGAAACCATCCATGAGTTGAGAACCCTCATCCTGGAGAAAAAGGGGCTCGTGGAAAAGTCCATGAAAAAGAAGAAAAGATTCTTCAGCTTTTTCCGGAAGAGGGACAATACTGCTTCTTCAACTGATGTAGCCTCGTCTTGCTCCACCTCTGTTCACCCCCCCAACCAGTCCCGGCAGTTGACTGCCCCCTCCTGAGCCTGGTTCTGCCGGAGGTTTCTGCCCGTTTAAAGGCAGTTTTTCCTCCCCACTGTCGCCTAGTGCTTGCTCAGAGGGGATTGTTGGGGTTTCTCTCCTCTGCCTTGTTTCTTTATTTACTTGTTAACTTTTTGCTCTTACTTCATTTGACCTTGTTTCTTTATTTCCTTGTTAACTTTTTGTTCTTACCTCATTTAACCTTGTTTCTTTATTTACTTGTTAACTTTTTGCTCTTACTTCATTTAACCTTGTTTCTTTATTTGCTTGTTAACTTTTTGTTCTTACCTCATTTAACCTTGTTTCTTTATTTGCTTGTTAACTTTTTGTTCTTACCTCATTTAACCTTGTTTCGTTATTTACTTGCTTGTTTAACTTTTTTTTCAACTTATCTAACAAAATAAAACAGTTGAATTTATCCTTTGAGTATTGTTCATCTAATCTTTACAGAGTTTTTCCAAAACACTTTCAAACATTCAGATCTGTCTTTCATTTTCTTCTTGAAACCTCATGAACGGTGACCTAAAAACTCTGGAACATGGTTTGAAACACTGAAATTGTTTCAGCTGAAACTGGCAAAGTCATACGTGCGTGTGTGTGTGTCACAGGTGATATGGTGTCACTAGTCCGGTCATCATGTTTAGGCTCATTCACGCCAAAATGATTTAGGCTAAATCTTTAAAACAGTGTCATTGCACACACTTTTCAATCACACAAATGCAGGATTAACTATTTGCAGTATCTTATCTGATTTATTATGAGAATGTCATGCCTGATCATTTGTACCCACACCATCAAAAATGGGGGCAAAAGGGAGGAGATCGCGTTTAATCGATTATAACACGAGGTCAGAAATATAAGTGCTGACATGAGTAGTGTCCACAGAAACCTCTGAGTCTCAGCTAAAAGCTCATGTAAACCATTTCTACAAACACCAAACAAAGCAAAGACACCAAACAGTTAAAAGAGCAGTTACGTCACCATGAATCTGTGGACAGGTAATATCCATATTTTGATTTATGATGTTCTGGAGTTAAATGGGAACCAAAGCATATTTTCAAAGGTGTTATATGCTATAAAATACTTTGAAAAATTAGGTGAGGGAAATGAAAAAGACATTTTTCTATGTTTGAGTCACAGTAACTTTGACATAGTAACATCTGCAGTAATATTTACAGCTCTGATGACATCTCACCAGCGTTAGCTTTATTTTGACACCAAGACTGTTTACACAGAGTTTGTAATTGCAGAGAAATACATTTATTTTGGTCATTTCATTTTGGAGCAGGAAGCTCACCCTTCTTGTTATACCCTTTAGATGAATACAGAGTTTTTTAATTAAATACATATTCTTTAAATAATGTTCCCTTTTATAAAAAGTAGGATCATTAAAAAAACAAAACATTTATTATAGCTCTGTCACGCAGAAAAAAGCTGTCTTTTTTCTGTGGTCTGTTATATAACATTAGGGGTGTTCGTGGCAATTAACTTTTTAATCGACTAAGCAGGTCAAGTAAGAAACACTTAAATATTAAGTTAAATTTGAAAACTGTTTAAAAATATATATATATCCCCATTCCACATTCCAGAATGTCATGTGACAACCTGATTGGCTTAGGAGTGATGATGTCACAAGGAAGTTTTTCCTTAAATAGGGGTGACAAACAGCAATTTTTAGTTCGTTACTTCGCAGCCTTCGTGTTCGCAGCTTTCAAACGTTCACTACAGCAACATTCGGAAACCTCTCAGAGTCATCGGATACAAACGCCAGCATGTATCCAAGATTACGGCAACCGAGACAAAACGATTACGCCACCTCTCCTTCCTTGCGTGGCCGGCCAACTTCTCCAAATGGCCTCTTATCCACCCAAAGGGCATTACAGGAGAGTAGGAGTGAAAACAACCATCTCCAGAACAAAATTCAACAACTTGAAAAAGAAAAAGTTCACCTGGAGAAGAAGTGCTTACAAATGGAAGCACAAAACAAACACCTGGAAGAAACACTACAGCGCCAGCCCGACATCAACATTATTAATGAGGGCTGGGGGATCAAGTTTGCTCAAGCCAGAGAGCAGATTGTATTCCTCATCAAAGAAAACAAGCAAAAGAGCGCTGAAGTGAAAGAAATGTCCGAGCAGCTTCAAGGCAGGAAAGCCACGATTGATAAGCTAGAGTGGGATCTCCAATACATGGACCAACAGAATCACCTGCTCCAAAGAAAGCTTGATGAAGCTGAAGAAAAAAATAAAGACCTTCTTCAAGAGAAGGAGCAACAGCAAGAAAGACTGTCAGAAGAAAAGTGCACTATCAAGGACTTTGAGAGTAAAAATCAAAAGTTGCAAGGATTCTGTAATGAACTGAAGGTCAAAACAAGTGAGCTGCAGGGAGAAAAGGAAACTCTGGAAAAACGATGCTCACAGATGCAAAAAAGGATCGATCAAATGGCCAAAAACAACTCAGAGCTCATTAAGGGGATATTGTTGGAATTCAACAACTTGAAGCGGGAAAACACAGAAATGTAGGCGCAAAAGCAAAAGCAAGACAAAATGCATGAAGACCTGCAGTGTACGCTCCGCGACACCCAGAAAAGAAATGAGCAGCTAGAAGGCCTGCACAAAGAAGATCAAGTGAGAAATGCAGACCTGCAGAAGGCAAAGCTGACACAGGAGGCAACATCCAAAGAGCTCAAAGAACAGCTTGAAGAAACACGAGCAACATTAGAACAGGTGGAACAAACATGCAAGAAACTTGAGGAGCAAAACACCGAAACCATCCATGAGTTGAGAACCCTCATCCTGGAGAAAAAGGGGCTCGTGGAAAAGTCCATGAAAAAGAAGAAAAGATTCTTCAGCTTTTTCCGGAAGAGGGACAATACTGCTTCTTCAACTGATGTAGCCTCGTCTTGCTCCACCTCTGTTCACCCCCCCAACCAGTCCCGGCAGTTGACTGCCCCCTCCTGAGCCTGGTTCTGCCGGAGGTTTCTGCCCGTTTAAAGGCAGTTTTTCCTCCCCACTGTCGCCTAGTGCTTGCTCAGAGGGGATTGTTGGGGTTTCTCTCCTCTGCCTTGTTTCTTTATTTACTTGTTAACTTTTTGCTCTTACTTCATTTGACCTTGTTTCTTTATTTGCTTGTTAACTTTTTGTTCTTACTTCATTTAACCTTGTTTCTTTATTTACTTGTTAACTTTTTGCTCTTACTTCATTTAACCTTGTTTCTTTATTTGCTTGTTAACTTTTTGTTCTTACCTCATTTAACCTTGTTTCTTTATTTGCTTGTTAACTTTTTGTTCTTACCTCATTTAACCTTGTTTCTTTATTTACTTGTTAACTTTTTGCTCTTACTTCATTTAACCTTGTTTCTTTATTTGCTTGTTAACTTTTTGTTCTTACCTCATTTAACCTTGTTTCGTTATTTACTTGCTTGTTTAACTTTTTTTTCAACTTATCTAACAAAATAAAACAGTTGAATTTATCCTTTGAGTATTGTTCATCTAATCTTTACAGAGTTTTTCCAAAACACTTTCAAACATTCAGATCTGTCTTTCATTTTCTTCTTGAAACCTCATGAACGGTGACCTAAAAACTCTGGAACATGGTTTGAAACACTGAAATTGTTTCAGCTGAAACTGGCAAAGTCATACGTGCGTGTGTGTGTGTCACAGGTGATATGGTGTCACTAGTCCGGTCATCATGTTTAGGCTCATTCACGCCAAAATGATTTAGGCTAAATCTTTAAAACAGTGTCATTGCACACACTTTTCAATCACACAAATGCAGGATTAACTATTTGCAGTATCTTATCTGATTTATTATGAGAATGTCATGCCTGATCATTTGTACCCACACCATGAAAAATGGGGGCAAAAGGGAGGAGATCGCGTTTAATCGATTATAACACGAGGTCAGAAATATAAGTGCTGACATGAGTAGTGTCCACAGAAACCTCTGAGTCTCAGCTAAAAGCTCATGTAAACCATTTCTACAAACACCAAACAAAGCAAAGACACCAAACAGTTAAAAGAGCAGTTACGTCACCATGAATCTGTGGACAGGTAATATCCATATTTTGATTTATGATGTTCTGGAGTTAAATGGGAACCAAAGCATATTTTCAAAGGTGTTATATGCTATAAAATACTTTGAAAAATTAGGTGAGGGAAATGAAAAAGACATTTTTCTATGTTTGAGTCACAGTAACTTTGACATAGTAACATCTGCAGTAATATTTACAGCTCTGATGACATCTCACCAGCGTTAGCTTTATTTTGACACCAAGACTGTTTACACAGAGTTTGTAATTGCAGAGAAATACATTTATTTTGGTCATTTCATTTTGGAGCAGGAAGCTCACCCTTCTTGTTATACCCTTTAGATGAATACAGAGTTTTTAAATTAAATACATATTCTTTAAATAATGTTCCCTTTTATAAAAAGTAGGATGGTTTAGTTGGTTTAGTTAGCTGGTTAGTTAGATCAGCTGACACAGATCCCTGATACACGCTGGTTAGTTATTTAATGGTTTCAGCTTAGTTTATTTTATCTAAAACTTCAGTGCATGGTCGCAAAGATCAGCTGACACAGATCCCTGGCACAGGCTGGTTAGTTATTTAATTGTTTCAACTTAGTTTATTTTCTGTAAAACTTCAGTGCACAGTTGCAGGGATCAGCTAACACAGATCCCTGACACACACTGGTTAGTTATTTAATGGTTTCAACTTAGTTTATTTTCTCTAAAACTTCAGTGCACGGTCGCAGGGATCCGCTGACACAGATCGCTGGTTAGTTATTTAATGGTTTCAGCTTAGTTTATTTTATCTAAAACTTCAGTGCATGGTCGCAAAGATCAGCTGACACAGATCCCTGGCACAGGCTGGTTAGTTATTTAATTGTTTCAACTTAGTTTATTTTCTGTAAAACTTCAGTGCACAGTTGCAGGGATCAGCTAACACAGATCCCTGACACACACTGGTTAGTTATTTAATGGTTTCAACTTAGTTTATTTTCTCTAAAACTTCAGTGCACGGTTGCAGGGATCAGCTGACACAGATCGCTCGCACAGGCTGGTTGGTTATTTAATGGTTTCAGGTTAGTTTATTTGATCTAAGACTTCAGTGCACGTTCGCAAAGATCAGCTGAAACAGATCGCTGGCACAGATCCCTTGCACAGGCTGGTTAGTTATTTAATGGTTTCAACTTAGTTTATTTTATCTTAAACTTCAGTGCACGGTCGCAGGGATCCGCTGACACAGATCGCTGGTTAGTTATTTAATGGTTTCAGCTTAGTTTATCTAAAACTTCAGTGCACGGTTGCAGGGATCAGCTGACACAGATCCCTGGCACAGGCTGGTTAGTTATTTAATGGTTTTAACTTAGTTTATTTTATCTAAAACTTCAGTGCACGATTGCAGGGATCAGCTGAAACAGATCGCTGGTACAGGCTGGTTAGTTATTTAATGGTTTCAGCCAAGTTTATCTAAAACTTCAGTGCACGGTTGCAGGGATCAGCTGACACAGATCGCTGGCACAGGCTGGTTAGTTATTTAATGGTTTCAGCTTAGTTTATTTGATCTAAAACTTCAGTGCACGGTTGCAGGGATCAGCTGACACAGATCGCTCGCACAGGCTGGTTGGTTATTTAATGGTTTCAGGTTAGTTTATTTGATCTAAGACTTCAGTGCACGTTCGCAAAGATCAGCTGAAACAGATCGCTGGCACAGATCCCTTGCACAGGCTGGTTAGTTATTTAATGGTTTCAACTTAGTTTATTTTATCTTAAACTTCAGTGCACGGTCGCAGGGATCCGCTGACACAGATCGCTGGTTAGTTATTTAATGGTTTCAGCTTTGTTTATTTGATCTAAA
Source organism: Aulonocara stuartgranti (assembly GCF_965226115.1). Classification (NCBI taxonomy): domain Eukaryota; kingdom Metazoa; phylum Chordata; class Actinopteri; order Cichliformes; family Cichlidae; genus Aulonocara; species Aulonocara stuartgranti. The sequence goes on along the minus strand of NC_138941.1, from coordinate 21,252,190 downwards.
ACTTCAGTCCACGTTCGCAGGGATCAGCTGACACAGATCGCTGGCACAGGCTGGTTAGTTATTTAATGGTTTCAGCTTAGTTTATTTTATCTAAAACTTCAGTGCACGGTTGCAGGGATCAGCTGACACAGATCGCTGGCACAGGCTGGTTAGTTATTTAGTGGTTTCAGCTTAGTTTATTTTATCTAAAACTTCAGTGCACGGTTGCAGGGATCAGCTGACACAGATCCCTTGCACAGGCTGGTTAGTTATTTAATGGTTTCAACTTAGTTTATTTTATCTAAAACTTCAGTCCACGTTCGCAGGGATCAGCTGACACAGATCGCTGGCACAGGCTGGTTAGTTATTTAATGGTTTTAACTTAGTTTATTTGATCTAAAACTTCAGTGCACGGTTGCAGGGATCAGCTGACACAGATCGCTGGCACAGGCTGGTTAGTTATTTAGTGGTTTCAGCTTAGTTTATTTGATCTAAGACTTCAGTGCACGTTCGCAAAGATCAGCTGAAACAGATCGCTGGCACAGATCCCTTGCACAGGCTGGTTAGTTATTTAATGGTTTCAACTTAGTTTATTTTATCTTAAATTTCAGTGCACGGTCGCAGAGATCCGCTGACACAGATCGCTGGCACAGGCTGGTTAGTTATTTAATGGTTTCAGCTTAGTTTATCTAAAACTTCAGTGCACGGTTGCAGGGATCAGCTGACACAGATCGCTGGCACAGGCTGGTTAGTTATTTAATGGTTTCAGCTTAGTTTATCTAAAACTTCAGTGCACGGTTGCAGGGATCAGCTGACACAGATCGCTGGCACAGGCTGGTTAGTTATTTAATGGTTTCAGCTTAGTTTATTTGATCTAAGACGTAAGTGCACGGTTGCAGGGATCAGCTGACACAGATCGCTGGCACAGGCTGGTTAGTTATTTAATGGTTTCAGCTTAGTTTATTTGATCTAAAACTTCAGTGCACTGTTGCAGGGATCAGCTGACACAGATCGCTGGCACAGGCTGGTTAGTTATTTAAATGGTTTCAACTTAGTTTATCATAAAAAACTTCAGTGCACGGTTGCAGGAATCAGCTGAAACAGATCGCTGGCACAGGCTGGTTAGTTATTTAATGGTTTCAGCTTAGTTTATCTAAAACTTCAGTGCACGGTTGCAGGGATCAGCTGACACAGATCGTTGGCACAGGCTGGTTAGTTATTTAATGGTTTCAACTTAGTTTATCTAAAACTTCAGTGCACGGTTGCAGGAATCAGCTGACACAGATCGCTGGCACAGGCTGGTTAGTTATTTAATGGTTTCGGTTTGGTTTATTTTATCTAAAACTTCAGTGCACGGTTGCAGGGATCAGCTGACACAGATCGCTGGCACAGGCTGGTTAGTTATTTAATGGTTTCAGCTTAGTTTATCTAAAACTTCAGTGCACGGTTGCAGGGATCAGCTGACACAGATCGCTGGCACAGGCTGGTTAGTTATTTAATGGTTTCAGCTTAGTTTATCTAAAACTTCAGTGCACGGTTGCAGGGATCAGCTGACACAGATCGCTCGCACAGGCTGGTTAGTTATTTAATGGTTTAGGTTTGGTTTATTTAATCTAAAACTTCAGTGCACGGTTGCAGGGATCAGCTGACACAGATCGCTGGCACAGGCTGGTTAGTTATTTAATGGTTTAGGTTTGGTTTATTTAATCTAAAACTTCAGTGCACGGTTGCAGGGATCAGCTGACACAGATCGCTGGCACAGGCTGGTTAGTTATTTAATGGTTTAGGTTTGGTTTATTTGATCTAAAACTTCAGTCCACGTTCGCAGGGATCAGCTGACACAGATCGCTGGCACAGGCTGGTTAGTTATTTAATTGTTTCAGCTTAGTTTATCTAAAACTTCAGTGCACGGTTGCAGGGATCAGCTGACACAGATCGCTGGCACAGGCTGGTTAGTTATTTAATTGTTTCAGCTTAGTTTATCTAAAACTTCAGTGCACGGTTGCAGGGATCAGCTGACACAGATCGCTGGCACAGGCTGGTTAGTTATTTAATTGTTTCAGCTTAGTTTATCTAAAACTTCAGTGCACGGTTGCAGGAATCAGCTGACACAGATCGCTGGCACAGGCTGGTTAGTTATTTAATGGTTTCAGGTTAGTTTATCTAAAACTTCAGTGCACGGTTGCAGGAATCAGCTGACACAGATCGCTGGCACAGGCTGGTTAGTTATTTAATGGTTTCGGTTTGGTTTATTTTATCTAAAACTTCAGTGCACGGTTGCAGGGATCAGATGAAACAGATCACTGGCACAGGCTGGCTAGTTATTTAATGGTTTTAACTTAGTTTATTTGATCTAAAACTTCAGTGCACGATTGCAGGGATCAGCTGAAACAGATCGCTGGTACAGGCTGGTTAGTTATTTAATGGTTTCAACTTAGTTTATTTTATCTAAAACTTCAGTGCGCGGTCGCAGGGATCTGCTGACACAGATCCCTGGCACAGGCTGTCTAGTTATTTAATGGTTTCAGCTTAGTTTATCTAAAACTTCAGTGCACGGTTGCAGGGATCAGCTGACACAGATCGCTGGCACAGGCTGGTTAGTTATTTAATGGTTTCAGCTTAGTTTATCTAAAACTTCAGTGCACGGTTGCAGGGATCAGATGAAACAGATCACTGACACAGATCGCTGTCACAGGCTGGTTAGTTATTTAAATGGTTTCAGGTTAGTTTATTTGATCTAAGACTTCAGTGCATGGTCGCAAAGATCAGCTGACACAGATCGCTGGCACAGGCTGGTTAGTTATTTAATGGTTTCAACTTAGTTTATTTTCTCTAAAACTTCAGTGCACGGTTGCAGGGATCAGCTGACACAGATCGCTGGCACAGGCTGGTTAGTTATTTAATGGTTTCAGGTTAGTTTATTTGATCTAAGACGTAAGTGCACGGTTGCAGGGATCAGCTGACACAGATCGCTGGCACAGGCTGGTTAGTTATTTAATGGTTTCAGCTTAGTTTATCATAAAAAACTTCAGTGCACGGTTGCAGGAATCAGCTGAAACAGATCGCTGGCACAGGCTGGTTAGTTATGTAATGGTTTCAGCTTAGTTTATCTAAAACTTCAGTGCACGGTTGCAGGGATCAGCTGACACAGATCGTTGGCACAGGCTGGTTAGTTATTTAATGGTTTCAACTTAGTGTAGCGAGCGAAAGCCACCGAGTAACCGCTAAGGGCCTCTATACTACTTGTGCAAACTTTCCGGCCCAAAGCTCTCACAGGAACGAGCCCAGAATAAACAGGACAAGAGGGTCAATATCAGTCAGATATGTTAAAATTTATTATTTTAAAAGAACACAAAGGGTTTGCAAAAGGCCTAAAACATCAAAATGGTAAAAGGTCACTAACGACCACAAGATAGAGTTATTGGTGCAACCTGCCAGCAATGCAACTATCACCTGAGGGCTTGCTCTCCCTTGGCGGTCCCAGATGCTCGTTGCTTTAAAAGAAACAAATCCACCCCAAATAAATACGAGCCCAACAGAACACTTATCGCATGCACTAAGTGCTAGTTCAGGCAATAATCGGTGGCACTAAAAATCACTCTTAAGAAAAACCTCTTCACTGCAAATCCACACAGAGCACCTCTAAAGATCCTAATTCCCCTAAGGTAAGAGCCCCACTCAGGGATTGCACAATGCCCGACTAATATTGCACCAGCCCAGTAGAAATAAAAACAAACCCGGCATAAAAAAACAGTTTTAAAAGGTGACCCTACCAAAACCAAAAACACAACAACAAGGAGAAGGAGGAAAAAAAACAGTGACAAATTCACATGTGCAGCCTGCCCTGCAGGAGGCAATACAATATAAATTAGATTATAGTGCATCAATATACTTTTTTTTAATGTCAAATATATTAAGTTAACATACCTCCAGCAGACAACTGTGTTTGCTGCACACCTGGCTTATCTTGGCTTATCTTGTAAAAATCACTACTAAAACATAAAATACAATAAACATCAAATACATTTCAACAAATTTAAAAAAAACACTAAAAGAAAAACAGCCTGTACCTCGAACCTCTGCTGTAGAGGTTTAAAACAACTGTTTGTGTAGCAGACAATTAAAACTTCTCAGGCTCTTCACCTACTCACACAACCATTGTTCACAGCCGCTCGTCAGTGGAAAATGAAGAGCACCTGCTGCTACTTCCTCTTTTATACCCTCCATTGGGTCCCCTGGGTCCTAAAGACTTCCCCATTACAATTGCCCCCGTTTTAAAAGGTCACCGTCCCGGTGACCACTTACTGCCAGGGCCTAAATAAATTTTGGGGCAAATCATTATGGACAAGAGAGCTCTGTGAATCGCTAGTGAGAACAGCAGTAGTCTGATTTACTGACCGTGGGAGATTAAAGGGGTTAGAATGCTTTCCTGCTGTACTTCTTTTAGGCCGCCCCTGAACTCTTCCCGAGTCCTGCTCTAAAACATTCTCCCTATTATCAATCCCACTTTCCTCTGGCTGTTCTGGAACTATGGATACAGGGTTCAAGTTGCTCGAGCCTATGCTACTAGTTTCACTAACAAGCTCGGGAACACATACCGAGGGTGGCTGATCTTTGGGTGGGTTTGGAACAAGGGCGAGTACAACTCCACCAGCCTCACTGTCATCATCTGGTGTATCTGATGTTGACTGCCGGGGTGACTCAACTACCAGCCCTGGGTCAGAGAGAGGATATTCGTCTGGAGCAGGTGCTACAATACCTGAAGGTATTACTCTCAACTCGGCCCGATTTAAGTTCTTGTCTGGACCTGAACGATCTCTAGGGCGTATTTTGTAAACCCTGCCTTCTTTGTCCATACTCTGCACAACAACATACACCATAGGATCCCAGGCATCGTGGATCTTATGGCGGCCTAAAGGATGACTTTTCCGATAAACCAGAGTACCTGGGGAGAGAAGGGAAGTAACTGTGGGCTGAAAATGTTTATTTCTCCTCTCTGCAGCTTGTTGGAGTTGTTCTTTCGCATGCACATAAACTGAACTTAGACGTTGTTTATGCTCCTCTACCCACTCCTGCGCAGATCTAGACATTGGTTCCGACTGGGAAGCCCCCAGTAAGAAGTCAACGGGCAACTGGGGCTTCTGACCAAACATAAGCTCATAAGGTGAAAAACCGGTGGACTGATGTTCTGTGGTATTGTAAGCATACAATACCTGTGGCAAGTATTGCGGCCACTTTCTTTTCTTATCAGGAGGGAGCGTACGCAACAGATCATGGAGTGTTCTGTTAAATCTCTCGCATTGTCCATTGCCCTCAGGATGATATGGTGTGGTCCTGCTTTTGTCTATGCCGTACAGGTGACACAGACGTTTCAGCAAGTCTCCCTCAAAGCTCTTTCCCTGATCACTATGGATACGCTTAGGGACCCCATAGATATAAAACCATTTTTCAGTTAATACCCGTGCCACTGTACTTGCCCGTTGATCTACTGTAGGGTATGCTTGAGAGAACTTTGAAAACACGTCAGTGACCACAAGTACATTCTCACGCCCATCACTAGACTTGTCCAAAACACTGAAATCAATGGCAATGACTTCCAGGGGTTTAGAAGCCACCAAACCCCCCCTGAATGTGCGAACTTTTGGTTTTACAGCCTTTGCCAAGACACAACGATCGCACTCCTGACAATATTTCTCAATGTCACGTGCCATAAAGGGCCAAAAACACCTTTCTCTCACCAGGCTGGTAGTGCGTCCAATGCCTTGATGCCCATGATCATCATGTAAACTTCTCAGGACCTCTGTTTGCAAGCACTGGGGTAGCAACAGTTGAAACAAAACTTGGCCATTACCAGGTGTCTGAACTTGACGATACAAGACACCTTCCTTCAACTTGATTCTGGGCCACTGTTGCACCAACTTTTTCACTCCCTTACTTACATTACCCATTTCCTGCTTGGTAGGCAGCCTCCCTCTTTCCCAATACTGTGAAAAAGGGCCAATTACCGGGTCAGCAGCTTGAAGGGATATTAGATCAGCTTTAGGTCGGGATGGAAATGCACCTATGGCTCTACACGTAGCGGCAACAGCATTTCCCAGTTGACCTACATCTGTCTGATCTTGCACTTCCTGTGGAACCTTCAACCCTGGAAGCAGGCCAGATGGACTCTGTGGATGCAGTTGCCGTGACAATGCATCAGCGTTGCGATTGCTGGGACCTGGCCTATATTTAATCTCAAAGTTGAACACAGCTAGTTCTGAGGCCCATCGCTGCTCTACGGCTCCCAATTTAGCAGTTTGCAAATAGCTAAGGGGATTGTTATCTGTGAACACGACAAACTTATTTCCCAACAAATATTCACGGAATTTTTGAGTGACAGCCCATTTTAGTGCCAAGAATTCCAACTTTCTAGAGCTATAATTGGACATATTCCTTTCACTAGGTCGCAGGCCCCGGCTAGCAAAAGCAACTGGCCGCCTCTTTCCTTCTTGCTCCTGAGATAAAACTGCCCCTAACCCTGCCTGACTAGCATCTATCTCGAGGACAAAAGGTTTAGCAAAATCTGCATATGCCAATACTGGGGCACTAACCAGCAGCCTTTTTAGTGTTTGGAATGCATTCTCACATTCCTCACTCCAAAGGTGACACATTGCCCCACTGGCACCACTTCTACGTTTCTTCTTGGTACCTCCCAGCTCGCCCACCAGCCGGTGGAGCGGGGCAGCATACTTGGCAAAACCTTCAACAAAACGCCGATAATATGAGGCAAATCCCAAAAATGACTGTAGCTCTGTACAAGTAGTCGGTCGTGCCCACTCAGCCACTGCACTAATCTTAGAAGGGTCGGTCGCCACCCCAGAAGCCGATATCACATGCCCGAGGTATTGAACCTCTGGCTGGAAAAAGTGACACTTCTCCAGCTTCAACTTTAGATTGTGTTCTTTGAGCCGCGTTAAGACCAAGTCAAGACGCTCCAGATGCTGCTCAAAGGAGGATGAAAACACAACAATATCATCCAGGTACAATAAAAGGGACTGGAAACTTTGATCCCCAAAAATCCGCTCCATTAGCCTCTGAAAGGTGCTAGGGGCATTACAAAGCCCAAATGGCATTCGATTGAATTCGAACAGACCAAAAGGGGTACAGAAAGCAGTCTTGGCTTTGTCCTTCTCGGCCACTGGTACTTGATTATACCCACTTGCAAGGTCCAATGTAGAGAACCACTGTGCTCCCGTCAGGGCATCTAATGACTCCTCAATACGGGGTAATGGATAAGCATCTTTCCGTGTCTTGGCATTAAGCAAACGGTAATCAACACACAGCCTAATCTCTCCATTTTTCTTGAAAACCACCACAATTGGGGAAGAATAAGGGCTACTGCTTAGACGCACTACCCCCCGATCCAACAAATCTTTAATATGGGCTTTCACTTGTTCATACTGAGAGGGTGGGAGCCTGCGATACCGCTGTCGCACTGGGGCATCATCCATTAAAGGGATCTCATGTTCCACCAATGTGGTACATCCTAAATCTCCCTCCCCATAGCTGAAAACTGAACAATACTTCTGCAAAAGTGACACTCCTTGTTGTGACTGTTCATTGGACAAGTTAGGCCATGAGAGCTCGGAAAAATCAAGGTGCGGATGCGCCTGTACAGTCACTTCGTGCATCGTTATCTGCAACGTGGGATCATCAGACTCTGCAGTAATGACAGAGTCCCCAGATGATGGAGGGTCAACCAGATGCAATTCACCTAGTTGTGTACAGGGCGGTAACCAAACATCCTCAATTCCCACATTAACCACCGGAATGTCAACAACACCCTGTTCAACAGAAAGGAGGGCCGGAGAAACCAAGATGCCCCCTGGCAGGGGATTACCTGTCGCTATGGGCTCCAGGAGCACTGATGGAAGGTTAATGTTAGCAGCAGAGGGGCAGCTAGTACGTATCCATTTCAACGAACCAGCAGGGACACAAACAGCTCGACCGTGGACTTTTGCTTTACCTAAATACCCGGATGTATTCAAAGCCTCAATGCGCTGACACTTGTGAAGTGTCTCTCTCCACGTCTTACTGGCATTTTCAAGGGCAGGAGATTCAAACAGACGAGGGCCAAACTGCTCAAAGAGTAGGTGGTAACAACGGCTAATGATATTCATCCCCAAGAGGCCAGGCACACTCTGTGGCTGCTGAACGCTCCCATCTAGAGGGTCCTCCACCACCAACACGCCCATTTTTGTCAGGGTGCCACCAAAAACAGTCACATCAAGCTCCATGTAGCCTATATAGGGGATTTTCAACCCATTAGCTGCCCTGAGGCGTAACCATTGGCATTTCTTTAAGTGCCCCACCCCCTGCGACCTGAAGTGCTTCTCAAAGAAACTCTCTCGAATAGTGGTGACCATGGACCCAGTATCCAAAAGACAGGGGACTATAACACCCCCCATTTCTATTTCCACCACTGGACAATTCCCAATTAGTCGAGAGGGATCTTCCATAACAACTTCAGCTGAGCCTATAAACCCTGTTCCTGATGCCTGGCTCTCTGCACCAGAGGGACCTAGTTTCCCGATGGCTGAGACTCAGGGCCTTGTTCCACAACCTGACTTTGTACATGTGCATCAGCATGAGACCCACCACTATTCTTTATAGCTGGATGTTTTACCCTACAAAACCTGGCAATATGACCAGCCCTACCACACCGATGGCAAATTGGCTTTCCATCTGCCTGGAAACGAAAAGGCCTAGTTGTGGGAGGGGTCAGGGGTAGTTCAGTCTGAGACGGCTGTGAAAATTGGACAGACATTTGCTTCATGAGCGTATCCAATTGAACCTGTTGTTTACGAAGGCACTCTTTTATCTGTAGAATGTCATCATTAGGCCCAAGGGTGACTGCATGCATCTCTGCATTAACTCCCTCTACTACCTGACAGTTCGTATCACAAGAATAGGCTCGGGACCTAGTTTTCCCTCCCTGCCTACCTACATCAGCCCACTTAAGGGCGATACTGCGTAGGGCAAGAAAGGACATGTCTGGTGTTTGAAGGACCCGCTGTTTCAGCTCTCTGCGCAGCATATCATCATGGACATGTTCAGTAAACTGGTCCCTTAGCAATATATCAGAATTTGGAATACCACCTGGTGTCTTACAGATTACAGTGTCCATTAAAGATTTAAGGGCATGAGAGTAATCTCGCAGAGATTCCCCTTCTCGCTGGGTGCGCTGGAAGAACTGTAGCTGGGCAGCTACATATGACTGAGTGCAGCTATAGTGCTCGACCAAAATATCAAAGATCTTGTCAGGAGTGTCTCTGCTGATACTCGAATGAAAACAGACCTCAGATTTAGCACTGCCATCAAGATGGTCCATCACAAACATCACTTGTGCTGCTCTTGACATAGGACGAATCTCCAGGCATCTACGTACTTCTTCAACCCACTGGTCAACAGTTAACAAGTCCACTGACAATTTACCAGTAAACCTTGGGCATTTACGCTCCCGAGGTGCATAAACGTAACACACATTTGTAGCTTCATTTATTGGGTTGATATTTGATGGCACAGTAGATGGACCTGGCACTGGATCTGGCACTGGACCAGTCCCAGGAGAACGTTCCTGTAATTGGTCTCTCAACTGTTCATTTGCTGCTTTTAGCTGTTGCAGCTGCTCCAAGAGGGCCTGTACGTCGTCCATAGGGTCGGCGAAGGAGGTTTATTATCCCCGCAGCAGCCCAAGCGTTGGCTTCCCCTCCGTAGAAGATGTCACTGTTTTTCCTCCTCTCCTCTAACACTCTTACTAAAATAAACAGGGCCACACTAAAATAAAAACCAAACACCGTAACTGATATGACCTGGATCCTGTCGACAACGCCAAATAATGTAGCGAGCGAAAGCCACCGAGTAACCGCTAAGGGCCTCTATACTACTTGTGCAAACTTTCCGGCCCAAAGCTCTCACAGGAACGAGCCCAGAATAAACAGGACAAGAGGGTCAATATCAGTCAGATATGTTAAAATTTATTATTTTAAAAGAACACAAAGGGTTTGCAAAAGGCCTAAAACATCAAAATGGTAAAAGGTCACTAACGACCACAAGATAGAGTTATTGGTGCAACCTGCCAGCAATGCAACTATCACCTGAGGGCTTGCTCTCCCTTGGCGGTCCCAGATGCTCGTTGCTTTAAAAGAAACAAATCCACCCCAAATAAATACGAGCCCAACAGAACACTTATCGCATGCACTAAGTGCTAGTTCAGGCAATAATCGGTGGCACTAAAAATCACTCTTAAGAAAAACCTCTTCACTGCAAATCCACACAGAGCACCTCTAAAGATCCTAATTCCCCTAAGGTAAGAGCCCCACTCAGGGATTGCACAATGCCCGACTAATATTGCACCAGCCCAGTAGAAATAAAAACAAACCCGGCATAAAAAAACAGTTTTAAAAGGTGACCCTACCAAAACCAAAAACACAACAACAAGGAGAAGGAGGAAAAAAAACAGTGACAAATTCACATGTGCAGCCTGCCCTGCAGGAGGCAATACAATATAAATTAGATTATAGTGCATCAATATACTTTTTTTTAATGTCAAATATATTAAGTTAACATACCTCCAGCAGACAACTGTGTTTGCTGCACACCTGGCTTATCTTGGCTTATCTTGTAAAAATCACTACTAAAACATAAAATACAATAAACATCAAATACATTTCAACAAATTTAAAAAAAACACTAAAAGAAAAACAGCCTGTACCTCGAACCTCTGCTGTAGAGGTTTAAAACAACTGTTTGTGTAGCAGACAATTAAAACTTCTCAGGCTCTTCACCTACTCACACAACCATTGTTCACAGCCGCTCGTCAGTGGAAAATGAAGAGCACCTGCTGCTACTTCCTCTTTTATACCCTCCATTGGGTCCCCTGGGTCCTAAAGACTTCCCCATTACATTAGTTTATCTAAAACTTCAGTGCACGGTTGCAGGAATCAGCTGACACAGATCGCTGGCACAGGCTGGTTAGTTATTTAATGGTTTCGGTTTGGTTTATTTTATCTAAAACTTCAGTGCACGGTTGCAGGGATCAGCTGACACAGATCGCTGGCACAGGCTGGTTAGTTATTTAATGGTTTCAGCTTAGTTTATCTAAAACTTCAGTGCACGGTTGCAGGGATCAGCTGACACAGATCGCTGGTACAGGCTGGTTAGTTATTTAATGGTTTCAGCCAAGTTTATCTAAAACTTCAGTGCACGGTTGCAGGGATCAGATGACAAAGATAGCTGGCACAGGCTGGTTAGTTATTTAATGGTTTCAGCTTAGTTTATCTAAAACTTCAGTGCACGGTTGCAGTGATCAGCTGACACAGATCGCTGGCACAGGCTGGTTAGTTATTTAATGGTTTAGGTTTGGTTTATTTAATCTAAAACTTCAGTGCACGGTTGCAGGGATCAGCTGACACAGATCGCTGGCACAGGCTGGTTAGTTATTTAATGGTTTAGGTTTGGTTTATTTGATCTAAAACTTCAGTCCACGTTCGCAGGGATCAGCTGACACAGATCGCTGGCACAGGCTGGTTAGTTATTTAATTGTTTCAGCTTAGTTTATCTAAAACTTCAGTGCACGGTTGCAGGGATCAGCTGACACAGATCGCTGGCACAGGCTGGTTAGTTATTTAATGGTTTCAGCTTAGTTTATCTAAAACTTCAGTGCACGGTTGCAGGGATCAGCTGACACAGATCGCTGGCACAGGCTGGTTAGTTATTTAATGGTTTCAGCTTAGTTTATCTAAAACTTCAGTGCACGGTTGCAGGGATCAGATGAAACAGATCACTGACACAGATCGCTGTCACAGGCTGGTTAGTTATTTAAATGGTTTCAGGTTAGTTTATTTGATCTAAGACTTCAGTGCATGGTCGCAAAGATCAGCTGACACAGATCGCTGGCACAGGCTGGTTAGTTATTTAATGGTTTCAACTTAGTTTATTTGATCTAAAACTTCAGTGCACGGTTGCAGGGATCAGCTGACACAGATCGCTGGCACAGGCTGGTTAGTTATTTAATGGTTTCAGCTTAGTTTATTTGATCTAAAACTTCAGTGCACTGTTGCAGGGATCAGCTGACACAGATCGCTGGCACAGGCTGGTTAGTTATTTAATGGTTTCAGCTTAGTTTATTTGATCTAAAACTTCAGTGCACTGTTGCAGGGATCAGCTGACACAGATCGCTGGCACAGGCTGGTTAGTTATTTAATGGTTTCAGCTTAGTTTATCTAAAACTTCAGTGCACGGTTGCAGGGATCAGCTGACACAGATCGTTGGCACAGGCTGGTTAGTTATTTAATGGTTTCAACTTAGTTTATCTAAAACTTCAGTGCACGGTTGCAGGGATCAGCTGACACAGATCGCTGGTACAGGCTGGTTAGTTATTTAATGGTCTCAGCTTAGTTTATCTAAAACTTCAGTGCACGGTTGCAGGGATCAGCTGACACAGATCGTTGGCACAGGCTGGTTAGTTATTTAATGGTTTCAACTTAGTTTATCTAAAACTTCAGTGCACGGTTGCAGGGATCAGCTGACACAGATCGCTGGTACAGGCTGGTTAGTTATTTAATGGTTTCAGCTTAGTTTATCTAAAACTTCAGTGCACGGTTGCAGGGATCAGCTGACACAGATCGCTGGTACAGGCTGGTTAGTTATTTAATGGTTTCAGCTTAGTTTATCTAAAACTTCAGTGCACGGTTGCAGGGATCAGCTGACACAGATCGCTGGTACAGGCTGGTTAGTTATTTAATGGTTTCAGCTTAGTTTATCTAAAACTTCAGTGCACGGTTGCAGGGATCAGCTGACACAGATCGTTGGCACAGGCTGGTTAGTTATTTAATGGTTTCAGCTTAGTTTATCTAAAACTTCAGTGCACGGTTGCAGGGATCAGCTGACACAGATCGTTGGCACAGGCTGGTTAGTTATTTAATGGTTTCAACTTAGTTTATCTAAAACTTCAGTGCACGGTTGCAGGGATCAGCTGACACAGATCGCTGGTACAGGCTGGTTAGTTATTTAATGGTTTCAGCTTAGTTTATCTAAAACTTCAGTGCACGGTTGCAGGGATCAGCTGACACAGATCGCTGGCACAGGCTGGTTAGTTATTTAATGGTTTCAACTTAGTTTATCTAAAACTTCAGTGCACGGTTGCAGGGATCAGCTGACACAGATCGCTGGCACAGGCTGGTTAGTTATTTAATGGTTTCAGCTTAGTTTATCTAAAACTTCAGTGCACGGTTGCAGGGATCAGCTGACACAGATCGCTGGTACAGGCTGGTTAGTTATTTAATGGTTTCAGCCAAGTTTATCTAAAACTTCAGTGCACGGTTGCAGGGATCAGATGACAAAGATAGCTGGCACAGGCTGGTTAGTTATTTAATGGTTTCAGCTTAGTTTATCTAAAACTTCAGTGCACGGTTGCAGGGATCAGCTGACACAGATCGCTGGCACAGGCTGGTTAGTTATTTAATGGTTTAGGTTTGGTTTATTTAATCTAAAACTTCAGTGCACGGTTGCAGGGATCAGCTGACACAGATCGCTGGCACAGGCTGGTTAGTTATTTAATGGTTTAGGTTTGGTTTATTTGATCTAAAACTTCAGTCCACGTTCGCAGGGATCAGCTGACACAGATCGCTGGCACAGGCTGGTTAGTTATTTAATTGTTTCAGCTTAGTTTATCTAAAACTTCAGTGCACGGTTGCAGGGATCAGCTGACACAGATCGTTGGCACAGGCTGGTTAGTTATTTAATGGTTTCAGCTTAGTTTATTTTATCTAAAACTTCAGTGCACGGTTGCAGGAATCAGCTGACACAGATCGCTGGCACAGGCTGGTTAGTTATTTAATGGTTTCGGTTTGGTTTATTTTATCTAAAACTTCAGTGCACGGTTGCAGGGATCAGATGAAACAGATCACTGGCACAGGCTGGCTAGTTATTTAATGGTTTTAACTTAGTTTATTTGATCTAAGACTTCAGTGCACGGTCGCAGTGATCAGCTGACACAGATCGCTGGTTAGTTATTTAATTGTTTCAGCTTTGTTTATTTGATCTACAACTTCAGTCCACGTTCGCAGGGATCAGCTGACACAGATCGCTGGCACAGGCTGGTTAGTTATTTAATGGTTTCAGCTTAGTTTATTTTCTGTAAAACTTCAGTGCACGGTTGCAGGGATCAGCTGACACAGATCGCTGGCACAGGCTGGTTAGTTGTTTAGTGGTTTCAGCTTGGTTTATTTGATCTAAAACTTCAGTCCACGTTCGCAGGGATCAGCTGACACAGATCTCTGGCACAGCCTGGTTGGTTATTTAATGGTTTCAGCTTAGTTTATTTGATCTAAAACTTCAGTGCACGGTTGCAGGGATCAGCTGACACAGATCGCTCGCACAGGCTGGTTGGTTATTTAATGGTTTCAGGTTAGTTTATTTGATCTAAGACTTCAGTGCACGTTCGCAAAGATCAGCTGACACAGATCCCTTGCACAGGCTGGTTAGTTATTTAATGGTTTCAGCTTAGTTTATTTGATCTAAGACTTCAGTGCACGGTTGCAGGGATCAGCTGACACAGATCGCTGGCACAGGCTGGTTAGTTATTTAATGGTTTCAACTTAGTTTATTTTATCTAAAACTTCAGTGCACGGTCGCAGTGATCAGCTGACACAGATCGCTGGTTAGTTATTTAATGGTTTCAGCTTTGTTTATTTGATCTAAAACTTCAGTGCACGGCTGCAGGGATCAGCTGACACAGATCTCTGGCACATCCTGGTTGGTTATTTAATGGTTTCAGCTTAGTTTATTTGATCTAAAACTTCAGTGCACGGTTGCAGGGATCAGCTGACACAGATCGCTGGCACAGGCTGGTTAGTTATTTAATGGTTTCAGCTTAGTTTATTTGATCTAAGACGTAAGTGCACGGTTGCAGGGATCAGCTGACAGAGATCGCTGGCACAGGCTGGTTAGTTATTTAATGGTTTCAGCTTAGTTTATTTGATCTAAGACGTAAGTGCACGGTTGCAGGGATCAGCTGACAGAGATCGCTGGCACAGGCTGGTTAGTTATTTAAATGGTTTCAACTTAGTTTATCATAAAAAACTTCAGTGCACGGTTGCAGGAATCAGCTGAAACAGATCGCTGGCACAGGCTGGTTAGTTATTTAATGGTTTCAGCTTAGTTTATCTAAAACTTCAGTGCACGGTTGCAGGGATCAGCTGACACAGATCGTTGGCACAGGCTGGTTAGTTATTTAATGGTTTCAACTTAGTTTATCTAAAACTTCAGTGCACGGTTGCAGGAATCAGCTGACATAGATCGCTGGCACAGGCTGGTTAGTTATTTAATGGTTTCGGTTTGGTTTATTTTATCTAAAACTTCAGTGCACGGTTGCAGGGATCAGCTGACACAGATCGCTGGCACAGGCTGGTTAGTTATTTAATGGTTTCAGCTTAGTTTATCTAAAACTTCAGTGCACGGTTGCAGGGATCAGCTGACACAGATCGCTGGCACAGGCTGGTTAGTTATTTAATGGTTTAGGTTTGGTTTATTTGATCTAAAACTTCAGTCCACGTTCGCAGGGATCAGCTGACACAGATCGCTGGCACAGGCTGGTTAGTTATTTAATTGTTTCAGCTTAGTTTATCTAAAACTTCAGTGCACGGTTGCAGGGATCAGCTGACACAGATCGCTGGCACAGGCTGGTTAGTTATTTAATGGTTTCAGCTTAGTTTATCTAAAACTTCAGTGCACGGTTGCAGGGATCAGCTGACACAGATCGCTGGCACAGGCTGGTTAGTTATTTAATGGTTTCAGCTTAGTTTATCTAAAACTTCAGTGCACGGTTGCAGGGATCAGATGAAACAGATCACTGACACAGATCGCTGTCACAGGCTGGTTAGTTATTTAAATGGTTTCAGGTTAGTTTATTTGATCTAAGACTTCAGTGCATGGTCGCAAAGATCAGCTGACACAGATCGCTGGCACAGGCTGGTTAGTTATTTAATGGTTTCAACTTAGTTTATTTTCTCTAAAACTTCAGTGCACGGTTGCAGGGATCAGCTGACACAGATCGCTGGCACAGGCTGGTTAGTTATTTAATGGTTTCAGCTTAGTTTATTTGATCTAAAACTTCAGTGCACTGTTGCAGGGATCAGCTGACACAGATCGCTGGCACAGGCTGGTTAGTTATTTAATGGTTTCAGCTTAGTTTATTTGATCTAAAACTTCAGTGCACTGTTGCAGGGATCAGCTGACACAGATCGCTGGCACAGGCTGGTTAGTTATTTAATGGTTTCAGCTTAGTTTATCTAAAACTTCAGTGCACGGTTGCAGGGATCAGCTGACACAGATCGTTGGCACAGGCTGGTTAGTTATTTAATGGTTTCAACTTAGTTTATCTAAAACTTCAGTGCACGGTTGCAGGGATCAGCTGACACAGATCGCTGGTACAGGCTGGTTAGTTATTTAATGGTTTCAGCTTAGTTTATCTAAAACTTCAGTGCACGGTTGCAGGGATCAGCTGACACAGATCGTTGGCACAGGCTGGTTAGTTATTTAATGGTTTCAACTTAGTTTATCTAAAACTTCAGTGCACGGTTGCAGGGATCAGCTGACACAGATCGCTGGTACAGGCTGGTTAGTTATTTAATGGTTTCAGCTTAGTTTATCTAAAACTTCAGTGCACGGTTGCAGGGATCAGCTGACACAGATCGCTGGTACAGGCTGGTTAGTTATTTAATGGTTTCAGCTTAGTTTATCTAAAACTTCAGTGCACGGTTGCAGGGATCAGCTGACACAGATCGCTGGTACAGGCTGGTTAGTTATTTAATGGTTTCAGCTTAGTTTATCTAAAACTTCAGTGCACGGTTGCAGGGATCAGCTGACACAGATCGTTGGCACAGGCTGGTTAGTTATTTAATGGTTTCAGCTTAGTTTATCTAAAACTTCAGTGCACGGTTGCAGGGATCAGCTGACACAGATCGTTGGCACAGGCTGGTTAGTTATTTAATGGTTTCAACTTAGTTTATCTAAAACTTCAGTGCACGGTTGCAGGGATCAGCTGACACAGATCGCTGGTACAGGCTGGTTAGTTATTTAATGGTTTCAGCTTAGTTTATCTAAAACTTCAGTGCACGGTTGCAGGGATCAGCTGACACAGATCGCTGGCACAGGCTGGTTAGTTATTTAATGGTTTCAACTTAGTTTATCTAAAACTTCAGTGCACGGTTGCAGGGATCAGCTGACACAGATCGCTGGCACAGGCTGGTTAGTTATTTAATGGTTTCAGCTTAGTTTATCTAAAACTTCAGTGCACGGTTGCAGGGATCAGCTGACACAGATCGCTGGTACAGGCTGGTTAGTTATTTAATGGTTTCAGCCAAGTTTATCTAAAACTTCAGTGCACGGTTGCAGGGATCAGATGACAAAGATAGCTGGCACAGGCTGGTTAGTTATTTAATGGTTTCAGCTTAGTTTATCTAAAACTTCAGTGCACGGTTGCAGGGATCAGCTGACACAGATCGCTGGCACAGGCTGGTTAGTTATTTAATGGTTTAGGTTTGGTTTATTTAATCTAAAACTTCAGTGCACGGTTGCAGGGATCAGCTGACACAGATCGCTGGCACAGGCTGGTTAGTTATTTAATGGTTTAGGTTTGGTTTATTTGATCTAAAACTTCAGTCCACGTTCGCAGGGATCAGCTGACACAGATCGCTGGCACAGGCTGGTTAGTTATTTAATTGTTTCAGCTTAGTTTATCTAAAACTTCAGTGCACGGTTGCAGGGATCAGCTGACACAGATCGTTGGCACAGGCTGGTTAGTTATTTAATGGTTTCAGCTTAGTTTATTTTATCTAAAACTTCAGTGCACGGTTGCAGGAATCAGCTGACACAGATCGCTGGCACAGGCTGGTTAGTTATTTAATGGTTTCGGTTTGGTTTATTTTATCTAAAACTTCAGTGCACGGTTGCAGGGATCAGATGAAACAGATCACTGGCACAGGCTGGCTAGTTATTTAATGGTTTTAACTTAGTTTATTTGATCTAAGACTTCAGTGCACGGTCGCAGTGATCAGCTGACACAGATCGCTGGTTAGTTATTTAATTGTTTCAGCTTTGTTTATTTGATCTACAACTTCAGTCCACGTTCGCAGGGATCAGCTGACACAGATCGCTGGCACAGGCTGGTTAGTTATTTAATGGTTTCAGCTTAGTTTATTTTCTGTAAAACTTCAGTGCACGGTTGCAGGGATCAGCTGACACAGATCGCTGGCACAGGCTGGTTAGTTGTTTAGTGGTTTCAGCTTGGTTTATTTGATCTAAAACTTCAGTCCACGTTCGCAGGGATCAGCTGACACAGATCTCTGGCACAGCCTGGTTGGTTATTTAATGGTTTCAGCTTAGTTTATTTGATCTAAAACTTCAGTGCACGGTTGCAGGGATCAGCTGACACAGATCGCTCGCACAGGCTGGTTGGTTATTTAATGGTTTCAGGTTAGTTTATTTGATCTAAGACTTCAGTGCACGTTCGCAAAGATCAGCTGACACAGATCCCTTGCACAGGCTGGTTAGTTATTTAATGGTTTCAGGTTAGTTTATTTGATCTAAGACTTCAGTGCACGGTTGCAGGGATCAGCTGACACAGATCGCTGGCACAGGCTGGTTAGTTATTTAATGGTTTCAACTTAGTTTATTTTATCTAAAACTTCAGTGCACGGTCGCAGTGATCAGCTGACACAGATCGCTGGTTAGTTATTTAATGGTTTCAGCTTTGTTTATTTGATCTAAAACTTCAGTGCACGGCTGCAGGGATCAGCTGACACAGATCTCTGGCACATCCTGGTTGGTTATTTAATGGTTTCAGCTTAGTTTATTTGATCTAAAACTTCAGTGCACGGTTGCAGGGATCAGCTGACACAGATCGCTGGCACAGGCTGGTTAGTTATTTAATGGTTTCAGCTTAGTTTATTTGATCTAAGACGTAAGTGCACGGTTGCAGGGATCAGCTGACAGAGATCGCTGGCACAGGCTGGTTAGTTATTTAATGGTTTCAGCTTAGTTTATTTGATCTAAGACGTAAGTGCACGGTTGCAGGGATCAGCTGACAGAGATCGCTGGCACAGGCTGGTTAGTTATTTAAATGGTTTCAACTTAGTTTATCATAAAAAACTTCAGTGCACGGTTGCAGGAATCAGCTGAAACAGATCGCTGGCACAGGCTGGTTAGTTATTTAATGGTTTCAGCTTAGTTTATCTAAAACTTCAGTGCACGGTTGCAGGGATCAGCTGACACAGATCGTTGGCACAGGCTGGTTAGTTATTTAATGGTTTCAACTTAGTTTATCTAAAACTTCAGTGCACGGTTGCAGGAATCAGCTGACATAGATCGCTGGCACAGGCTGGTTAGTTATTTAATGGTTTCGGTTTGGTTTATTTTATCTAAAACTTCAGTGCACGGTTGCAGGGATCAGCTGACACAGATCGCTGGCACAGGCTGGTTAGTTATTTAATGGTTTCAGCTTAGTTTATCTAAAACTTCAGTGCACGGTTGCAGGGATCAGCTGACACAGATCGTTGGCACAGGCTGGTTAGTTATTTAATGGTTTCAACTTAGTTTATCTAAAACTTCAGTGCACGGTTGCAGGGATCAGCTGACACAGATCGCTGGCACAGGCTGGTTAGTTATTTAATGGTTTCAGCTTAGTTTATCTAAAACTTCAGTGCACGGTTGCAGGGATCAGCTGACACAGATCGCTGGTACAGGCTGGTTAGTTATTTAATGGTTTCAGCTTAGTTTATCTAAAACTTCAGTGCACGGTTGCAGGGATCAGCTGACACAGATCGTTGGCACAGGCTGGTTAGTTATTTAATGGTTTCAACTTAGTTTATCTAAAACTTCAGTGCACGGTTGCAGGGATCAGCTGACACAGATCGCTGGCACAGGCTGGTTAGTTATTTAATGGTTTCAGCTTAGTTTATCTAAAACTTCAGTGCACGGTTGCAGGGATCAGCTGACACAGATCGCTGGTACAGGCTGGTTAGTTATTTAATGGTTTCAGCCAAGTTTATCTAAAACTTCAGTGCACGGTTGCAGGGATCAGATGACAAAGATAGCTGGCACAGGCTGGTTAGTTATTTAATGGTTTCAGCTTAGTTTATCTAAAACTTCAGTGCACGGTTGCAGGGATCAGCTGACACAGATCGCTGGCACAGGCTGGTTAGTTATTTAATGGTTTAGGTTTGGTTTATTTAATCTAAAACTTCAGTGCACGGTTGCAGGGATCAGCTGACACAGATCGCTGGCACAGGCTGGTTAGTTATTTAATGGTTTAGGTTTGGTTTATTTGATCTAAAACTTCAGTCCACGTTCGCAGGGATCAGCTGACACAGATCGCTGGCACAGGCTGGTTAGTTATTTAATTGTTTCAGCTTAGTTTATCTAAAACTTCAGTGCACGGTTGCAGGGATCAGCTGACACAGATTGTTGGCACAGGCTGGTTAGTTATTTAATGGTTTCAGCTTAGTTTATTTGATCTAAAACTTCAGTGCACGGTTGCAGGAATCAGCTGACACAGATCGCTGGCACAGGCTGGTTAGTTATTTAATGGTTTCGGTTTGGTTTATTTTATCTAAAACTTCAGTGCACGGTTGCAGGGATCAGCTGACACAGATCGCTGGCACAGGCTGGTTAGTTATTTAATGGTTTCAGCTTAGTTTATCTAAAACTTCAGTGCACGGTTGCAGGGATCAGCTGACACAGATCGCTGGCACAGGCTGGTTAGTTATTTAATGGTTTAGGTTTGGTTTATTTAATCTAAAACTTCAGTGCACGGTTGCAGGGATCAGCTGACACAGATCGCTGGCACAGGCTGGTTAGTTATTTAATGGTTTAGGTTTGGTTTATTTGATCTAAAACTTCAGTCCACGTTCGCAGGGATCAGCTGACACAGATCGCTGGCACAGGCTGGTTAGTTATTTAATTGTTTCAGCTTAGTTTATCTAAAACTTCAGTGCACGGTTGCAGGGATCAGCTGACACAGATCGTTGGCACAGGCTGGTTAGTTATTTAATGGTTTCAGCTTAGTTTATTTTATCTAAAACTTCAGTGCACGGTTGCAGGAATCAGCTGACACAGATCGCTGGCACAGGCTGGTTAGTTATTTAATGGTTTCGGTTTGGTTTATTTTATCTAAAACTTCAGTGCACGGTTGCAGGGATCAGCTGACACAGATCGCTGGCACAGGCTGGTTAGTTATTTAATGGTTTCAGCCAAGTTTATCTAAAACTTCAGTGCACGGTTGCAGGGATCAGATGACAAAGATAGCTGGCACAGGCTGGTTAGTTATTTAATGGTTTCAGCTTAGTTTATCTAAAACTTCAGTGCACGGTTGCAGGGATCAGCTGACACAGATCGCTGGCACAGGCTGGTTAGTTATTTAATGGTTTAGGTTTGGTTTATTTAATCTAAAACTTCAGTGCACGGTTGCAGGGATCAGCTGACACAGATCGCTGGCACAGGCTGGTTAGTTATTTAATGGTTTAGGTTTGGTTTATTTGATCTAAAACTTCAGTCCACGTTCGCAGGGATCAGCTGACACAGATCGCTGGCACAGGCTGGTTAGTTATTTAATTGTTTCAGCTTAGTTTATCTAAAACTTCAGTGCACGGTTGCAGGGATCAGCTGACACAGATCGTTGGCACAGGCTGGTTAGTTATTTAATGGTTTCAGCTTAGTTTATTTTATCTAAAACTTCAGTGCACGGTTGCAGGAATCAGCTGACACAGATCGCTGGCACAGGCTGGTTAGTTATTTAATGGTTTCGGTTTGGTTTATTTTATCTAAAACTTCAGTGCACGGTTGCAGGGATCAGCTGACACAGATCGCTGGCACAGGCTGGTTAGTTATTTAATGGTTTCAGCTTAGTTTATCTTAAACTTCAGTGCACGGTTGCAGGGATCAGATGAAACAGATCGCTGGCACAGGCTGGTTAGTTATTTAATGGTTTCGGTTTGGTTTATTTTATCTAAAACTTCAGTGCACGGTTGCAGGGATCAGCTGACACAGATCGCTGGCACAGGCTGGTTAGTTATTTAATGGTTTCAGCTTAGTTTATCTAAAACTTCAGTGCACGGTTGCAGGGATCAGCTGACACAGATCGCTGGCACAGGCTGGTTAGTTATTTAATGGTTTAGGTTTGGTTTATTTAATCTAAAACTTCAGTGCACGGTTGCAGGGATCAGCTGACACAGATCGCTGGCACAGGCTGGTTAGTTATTTAATGGTTTCAGCTTAGTTTATCTAAAACTTCAGTGCACGGTTGCAGGAATCAGCTGACACAGATCGCTGGCACAGGCTGGTTAGTTATTTAATGGTTTCAGCTTAATTTATCTAAAACTTCAGTGCACGGTTGCAGGGATCAGCTGACACAGATCGCTGGTTAGTTATTTAATTGTTTCAGCTTTGTTTATTTGATCTACAACTTCAGTCCACGTTCGCAGGGATCAGCTGACACAGATCGCTGGCACAGGCTGGTTAGTTATTTAATGGTTTCAGCTTAGTTTATTTTCTGTAAAACTTCAGTGCACGGTTGCAGGGATCAGCTGACACAGATCGCTGGCACAGGCTGGTTAGTTGTTTAGTGGTTTCAGCTTGGTTTATTTGATCTAAAACTTCAGTCCACGTTCGCAGGGATCAGCTGACACAGATCTCTGGCACAGCCTGGTTGGTTATTTAATGGTTTCAGCTTAGTTTATTTGATCTAAAACTTCAGTGCACGGTTGCAGGGATCAGCTGACACAGATCGCTCGCACAGGCTGGTTGGTTATTTAATGGTTTCAGGTTAGTTTATTTGATCTAAGACTTCAGTGCACGTTCGCAAAGATCAGCTGACACAGATCCCTTGCACAGGCTGGTTAGTTATTTAATGGTTTCAGCTTAGTTTATTTGATCTAAGACTTCAGTGCACGGTTGCAGGGATCAGCTGACACAGATCGCTGGCACAGGCTGGTTAGTTATTTAATGGTTTCAACTTAGTTTATTTTATCTAAAACTTCAGTGCACGGTCGCAGTGATCAGCTGACACAGATCGCTGGTTAGTTATTTAATGGTTTCAGCTTTGTTTATTTGATCTAAAACTTCAGTGCACGGCTGCAGGGATCAGCTGACACAGATCTCTGGCACAGCCTGGTTGGTTATTTAATGGTTTCAGCTTAGTTTATTTGATCTAAAACTTCAGTGCACGGTTGCAGGGATCAGCTGACACAGATTGCTGGCACAGGCTGGTTAGTTATTTAATGGTTTCAGCTTAGTTTATTTGATCTAAGACGTAAGTGCACGGTTGCAGGGATCAGCTGACAGAGATCGCTGGCACAGGCTGGTTAGTTATTTAATGGTTTCAGCTTAGTTTATTTGATCTAAGACGTAAGTGCACGGTTGCAGGGATCAGCTGACAGAGATCGCTGGCACAGGCTGGTTAGTTATTTAAATGGTTTCAACTTAGTTTATCATAAAAAACTTCAGTGCACGGTTGCAGGAATCAGCTGAAACAGATCGCTGGCACAGGCTGGTTAGTTATTTAATGGTTTCAGCTTAGTTTATCTAAAACTTCAGTGCACGGTTGCAGGGATCAGCTGACACAGATCGTTGGCACAGGCTGGTTAGTTATTTAATGGTTTCAACTTAGTTTATCTAAAACTTCAGTGCACGGTTGCAGGAATCAGCTGACATAGATCGCTGGCACAGGCTGGTTAGTTATTTAATGGTTTCGGTTTGGTTTATTTTATCTAAAACTTCAGTGCACGGTTGCAGGGATCAGCTGACACAGATCGCTGGCACAGGCTGGTTAGTTATTTAATGGTTTCAGCTTAGTTTATCTAAAACTTCAGTGCACGGTTGCAGGGATCAGCTGACACAGATCGCTGGCACAGGCTGGTTAGTTATTTAATGGTTTCAGCTTAGTTTATCTAAAACTTCAGTGCACGGTTGCAGGGATCAGCTGACACAGATCGCTGGCACAGGCTGGTTAGTTATTTAATGGTTTCGGTTTGGTTTATTTTATCTAAAACTTCAGTGCACGGTTGCAGGGATCAGCTGACACAGATCGCTGGCACAGGCTGGTTAGTTATTTAATGGTTTCAGCTTAGTTTATCTAAAACTTCAGTGCACGGTTGCAGGAATCAGCTGAAACAGATCGCTGGCACAGGCTGGTTAGTTATTTAATGGTTTCAGCTTAGTTTATCTAAAACTTCAGTGCACGGTTGCAGGGATCAGCTGACACAGATCGCTGGCACAGGCTGGTTAGTTATTTAATGGTTTCAGCTTAGTTTATCTAAAACTTCAGTGCACGGTTGCAGGGATCAGCTGACACAGATCCCTGGCACAGGCTGGTTAGTTATTTAATGGTTTCAACTTAGTTTATTTGATCTAAAACTTCAGTGCACGGTTGCAGGGATCAGCTGACACAGATCGCTGTCACAGGCTGGTTAGTTATTTAAATGGTTTCAACTTAGTTTATCATAAAAAACTTCAGTCCACGGTTGCAGGAATCAGCTGAAACAGATCCCTGGCACAGGCTGGTTAGTTATTTAATGGTTTCAGCTTAGTTTATCTAAAACTTCAGTGCACGGTTGCAGGGATCAGCTGACACAGATCGCTGGCACAGGCTGGTTAGTTATTTAATGGTTTCGGTTTGGTTTATTTTATCTAAAACTTCAGTGCACGGTTGCAGGGATCAGCTGACACAGATCGCTGGCACAGGCTGGTTAGTTATTTAATGGTTTCAGCTTAGTTTATCTAAAACTTCAGTGCACGGTTGCAGGAATCAGCTGAAACAGATCGCTGGCACAGGCTGGTTAGTTATTTAATGGTTTCAGCTTAGTTTATCTAAAACTTCAGTGCACGGTTGCAGGGATCAGCTGACACAGATCCCTGGCACAGGCTGGTTAGTTATTTAATGGTTTCAACTTAGTTTATTTGATCTAAAACTTCAGTGCACGGTTGCAGGGATCAGCTGACACAGATCGCTGTCACAGGCTGGTTAGTTATTTAAATGGTTTCAACTTAGTTTATCATAAAAAACTTCAGTCCACGGTTGCAGGAATCAGCTGAAACAGATCCCTGGCACAGGCTGGTTAGTTATTTAATGGTTTCAGCTTAGTTTATCTAAAACTTCAGTGCACGGTTGCAGGGATCAGCTGACACAGATCGTTGGCACAGGCTGGTTAGTTATTTAATGGTTTCAGCTTAGTTTATCTAAAACTTCAGTGCACGGTTGCAGGAATCAGCTGACACAGATCGCTGGCACAGGCTGGTTAGTTATTTAATGGTTTAGGTTTGGTTTATTTTATCTAAAACTTCAGTGCACGGTCGCAGGGATCAGCTGACACAGATCGCTGGCACAGGCTGGTTAGTTATTTAATGGTTTCAGCTTAGTTTATCTAAAACTTCAGTGCACGGTTGCAGGAATCAGCTGACACAGATCGCTGGCACAGGCTGGTTAGTTATTTAATGGTTTCGGTTTGGTTTATTTTATCTAAAACTTCAGTGCACGGTCGCAGGGATCAGCTGACACAGATCGCTGGCACAGGCTGGTTAGTTATTTAATGGTTTCAGCTTAGTTTATCTAAAACTTCAGTGCACGGTTGCAGGGATCAGATGAAACAGATCGCTGGCACAGGCTGGCTAGTTATTTAGTGGTTTCAGCTTAGTTTATCTAAAACTTCAGTGCACGGTTGCAGGGATCAGCTGACACAGATCGCTGGCACAGGCTGGTTAGTTATTTAATGGTTTCAGCTTAGTTTATCTAAAACTTCAGTGCACGGTTGCAGGAATCAGCTGAAACAGATCGCTGGCACAGGCTGGTTAGTTATTTAATGGTTTCAGCTTAGTTTATCTAAAACTTCAGTGCACGGTTGCAGGAATCAGCTGACACAGATCGCTGGCACAGGCTGGTTAGTTATTTAATGGTTTCAGCTTAGTTTATCTAAAACTTCAGTGCACGGTTGCAGGGATCAGCTGACACAGATCGTTGGCACAGGCTGGTTAGTTATTTAATGGTTTCAGCTTAGTTTATCTAAAACTTCAGTGCACGGTTGCAGGGATCAGCTGACACAGATCCCTGGCACAGGCTGGTTAGTTATTTAATGGTTTTAACTTAGTTTATTTGATCTAAAACTTCAGTGCACGATTGCAGGGATCAGCTGAAACAGATCGCTGGTACAGGCTGGTTAGTTATTGAATGGTTTCAGCTTAGTGTATTTGATCTAAAACTTCAGTGCACGGTTGCAGGGATCCGCTGACACAGATCGCTTGCACAGGCTGGTTAGTTATTTAAATGGTTTCAGGTTAGTTTATTTGATCTAAGACTTCAGTGCACGGTTGCAGGGATCAGCTGACACAGATCGCTGGTTAGTTATTTAATGGTTTCAACTTAGTTTATTTTCTCTAAAACTGCACTCCACGTTCGCAGGGATCAGCTGACACAGATCTCTGGCACAGGCTGGTTGGTTATTTAATGGTTTCAACTTAGTTTATTTTCTCTAAAACTTCAGTCCACATTCGCAGGGATCAGCTGACACAGATCTCTGGCACAGGCTGGTTGGTTATTTAATGGTTTCAGCTTAGTTTATTTGATCTAAAACTTCAGTGCACGGTTGCAGGAATCAGCTGACACAGATCGCTCGCACAGGCTGGTTAGTTATTTAATGGTTTCAGGTTAGTTTATTTGATCTAAGACTTCAGCGCATGGTCGCAAAGATCAGCTGACACAGATCGCTGGCACAGGCTGGTTAGTTATTTAATTGTTTCAGCTTACTTTATTTTCTGTAAAACTTCAGTGCACATTTGCAGGGATCAGCTAACACAGATCCCTGACACACGCTGGTTAGTTATTTAATGGTTTCAACTTAGTTTATTTTCTCTAAAACTTCAGTGCACGGTTGCAGGGATCAGCTGACACAGATCGCTCGCACAGGCTGGTTAGTTATTTAATTGTTTCAGCTTACTTTATTTTCTGTAAAACTTCAGTGCACATTTGCAGGGATCAGCTAACACAGATCCCTGACACACGCTGGTTAGTTATTTAATGGTTTCAACTTAGTTTATTTTCTCTAAAAATTCAGTGCACGGTTGCAGGGATAAGCTGACACAGATCTCTGGCACAGGCTGGTTAGTTATTTAATGGTTTCAACTTAGTTTATTTTCTCTAAAAATTCAGTGCACGGTTGCAGGGATCAGCTGACACAGATCGCTGGCACAGGCTGGTTAGTTATTTAGTGGTTTCAGCTTAGTTTATTTGATCTAAAACTTCAGTCCACGTTCGCAGGGATCAGCTGACACAGATCGCTCGCACAGGCTGGTTGGTTATTTAATGGTTTCAGGTTAGTTTATTTGATCTAAAACTTCAGTCCACGTTCGCAGGGATCAGCTGACACAGATCGCTGGCACAGGCTGGTTAGTTATTTAAATGGTTTCAACTTAGTTTATTTGATCTAAAACTTCAGTGCACGGTCGCAAAGATCAGCTGACACAGATCGCTCGCACAGGCTGGTTAGTTATTTAATGGTTTCAGGTTAGTTTATTTGATCTAAGACTTCAGTGCACGTTCGCAAAGATCAGCTGAAACAGATCGCTGGCACAGATCCCTTGCACAGGCTGGTTAGTTATTTAATGGTTTCAACTTAGTTTATTTTATCTTAAACTTCAGTGCACGGTCGCAGGGATCCGCTGACACAGATCGCTGGCACAGGCTGGTTAGTTATTTAATGGTTTCAACTTAGTTTATTTGATCTAAAACTTCAGTGCACGGTCGCAGTGATCAGCTGACACAGATCGCTGGTTAGTTATTTAATGGTTTCAGCTTAGTTTATTTTATCTTAAACTTCAGTGCACGGTCGCAGGGATCCGCTGACACAGATCGCTGGCACAGGCTGGTTAGTTATTTAATGGTTTCAGCTTAGTTTATTTTATCTTAAACTTCAGTGCACGGTCGCAGGGATCAGCTGACACAGATCTCTGGCATAGCCTGGTTGGTTATTTAATGGTTTCAGCTTAGTTTATTTGATCTAAAACTTCAGTGCACGGTTGCAGGGATCAGCTGACACAGATCGCTGGCACAGCCTGGTTCGTTATTTAATGGTTTCAGCTTAGTTTATTTTATCTAAAACTTCAGTGCACGGTCGCAAAGATCAGCTGACACAGATCGCTGGCACAGCCTGGTTCGTTATTTAATGGTTTCAACTTAGTTTATTTTCTCTAAAAATTCAGTGCACGGTTGCAGGGATCAGCTGACAAAGATCTCTGGCACATGCTGGTTAGTTATTTAATGGTTTTAACTTAGTTTATTTGATCTAAAACTTCAGTGCACGATTGCAGGGATCAGCTGAAAGAGATCGCTGGTACAGGCTGGTTAGTTATTTAATGGTTTCAGCCAAGTTTATCTAAAACTTCAGTGCACGGTTGCAGGGATCAGCTGACACAGATCCCTTGCACAGGCTGGTTAGTTATTTAATGGTTTCAACTTAGTTTTTTTTTATCTAAAACTTCAGTGCACGGTCGCAGGGATCCACTGACACAGATCGCTGGCACAGGCTGGTTGGTTATTTAATGGTTTCAGCTTAGTTTATTTTCTCTAAAAATTCAGTGCACGGTTGCAGGGATCAGTTGACACAGATCCCTGGCACAGGCTGGTTAGTTATTTAATGGTTTCAACTTAGTTTATTTTCTCTAAAAATTCAGTGCACGGTTGCAGGGATCAGTTGACACAGAGCGCTGGCACAGGCTGGTTAGTTATTTAATCCTTTCAACTTAGTTTATTTTGATCTAAGACTTCAGTCCACGTTCGCAGGGATAAGCTGAAACAGATCGCTGGCACAGGCTGGTTAGTTATTTAATGGTTTCAGCTTAGTTTATCTAAAACTTCAATGCACGGTTGCAGGGATCAGCTGACACAGATCGCTGGCACAGGCTGGTTAGTTATTTAATGGTTTCAACTTAGTTTATTTGATGTAAAACTTCAGTGCACGGTTGCAGGGATCAGCTGACACAGATCGCTGGCACAGGCTGGTTAGTTATTTAATAGTTTCAACTTAGTTTATTTGATCTAAAACTTCAGTGCACGGTTGCAGGGATCAGCTGACACAGATCGCTGGCACAGGCTGGTTAGTTATTTAATGGTTTCAGCTTAGTTTATCTAAAACTTCAGTGCACGGTTGCAGGGATCAGCTGACACAGATCGCTGGCACAGGCTGGTTAGTTATTTAATGGTTTAGGTTTTGTTTATTTAATCTAAAACTTCAGTGCACGGTTGCAGGGATCAGCTGACACAGAATCGCTGGTACAGACTGGTTAGTTATTTAATGGTTTCAGCTTGGTTTATTTTATCTAAAACTTCAGTGCACGGTTGCAGGGATCAGCTGACACAGATCGCTGGCACAGGCTGGTTAGTTATTTAATGGTTTCAGCTTAGTTTATCTAAAACTTCAGTGCACGGTTGCAGGGATCAGCTGACACAGATCGCTGGCACAGGCTGGTTAGTTATTTAATGGTTTAGGTTTTGTTTATTTAATCTAAAACTTCAGTGCACGGTTGCAGGGATCAGCTGACACAGAATCGCTGGTACAGACTGGTTAGTTATTTAATGGTTTCAGCTTAGTTTATTTGATCTAAAACTTCAGTGCACGGTTGCAGGGATCAGCTGACACAGATCGCTGGCACAGGCTGGTTGGTTATTTAATGGTTTCAACTTAGTTTATCTAAAACTTCAGTGCACGGTTGCAGGGATCAGCTGACACAGATCGCTGGCACAGGCTGGTTGGTTATTTAATGGTTTCAACTTAGTTTATCTAAAACTTCAGTGCACGGTTGCAGGGATCAGCTGACACAGATCGCTGGCACAGGCTGGTTAGTTATTTAATGGTTTTGGTTTGGTTTATTTGATCTAAAACTTCAGTCCACGTTCGCAGGGATCAGCTGACACAGATCGCTGGTACAGGCTGGTTGGTTATTTAATGGTTTCAACTTAGTTTATCTAAAACTTCAGTGCACGGTTGCAGGGATCAGCTGACACAGATCGCTGGCACAGGCTGGTTAGTTATTTAATGGTTTTGGTTTGGTTTATTTTATCTAAAACTTCAGTGCACGGTTGCAGGGATCAGATGAAACAGATCACTGGCACAGGCTGGTTAGTTTTTTAATGGTTTTAACTTAGTTTATTTGATCTAAAACTTCAGTGCACGATTGCAGGGATCAGCTGAAACACATCGCTGGTACAGGCTGGTTAGTTATTTAATGGTTTCAACTTAGTTTATTTTATCTAAAACTTCAGTGCGCGGTCGCAGGGATCCGCTGACACAGATCGCTGGCACAGGCTGGTTAGTTATTTAAATGGTTTCAGGTTAGTTTATTTGATCTAAGACTTCAGTGCATGGTCGCAAAAATCAGCTGACACAGATCCCTGGCACAGGCTGGTTAGTTATTTAATGGTTTCAACTTAGTTTATTTTCTCTAAAACTTCAGTGCACGGTTGCAGGGATCAGCTGACACAGATCGCTGGCACAGGCTGGTTAGTTATTTAATGGTTTCAACTTAGTTTATTTGATCTAAAACTTCAGTGCACGGTCGCAGTGATCAGCTGACACAGATCGCTGGTTAGTTATTTAATGGTTTCAGCTTTGTTTATTTTATCTAAAACTTCAGTGCACGGTTGCAGGGATCAGCTGACACAGATCGCTGGCACAGCCTGGTTGGTTATTTAATGGTTTCAGGTTAGTTTATTTGATCTAAAACTTCAGTGCACATTTGCAGGGATCAGCTAACACAGATCCCTGACACACGCTGGTTAGTTATTTAATGGTTTCAACTTAGTTTATTTTCTCTAAAAATTCAGTGCACGGTTGCAGGGATCAGCTGACACAGATCGCTGGTACAGGCTGGTTGGTTATTTAGTGGTTTCAGCTTAGTTTATTTGATCTAAAACTTCAGTCCACGTTCGCAGGGATCAGCTGACACAGATCTCTGGCACAGGCTGGTTGGTTATTTAATGGTTTCAGGTTAGTTTATTTGATCTAAAACTTCAGTCCACGTTCGCAGGGATCAGCTGACACAGATCGCTGGCACAGGCTGGTTAGTTATTTAATGGTTTCAGCTTAGTTTATTTGATCTAAAACTTCAGTGCACGGTT
This sequence comes from Aulonocara stuartgranti, assembly GCF_965226115.1. NCBI lineage: Eukaryota > Metazoa > Chordata > Actinopteri > Cichliformes > Cichlidae > Aulonocara > Aulonocara stuartgranti. The sequence goes on along the minus strand of NC_138941.1, from coordinate 21,221,013 downwards.
GCAGGGATCAGCTGACACAGATCGCTGGCACAGGCTGGTTCGTTATTTAATGGTTTCAACTTAGTTTATTTTCTCTAAAAATTCAGTGCACGGTTGCAGGGATCAGCTGACAAAGATCTCTGGCACATGCTGGTTAGTTATTTAATGGTTTCAACTTAGTTTATTTTCTCTAAAAATTCAGTGCACGGTTGCAGGGATCAGCTGACAAAGATCTCTGGCACATGCTGGTTAGTTATTTAATGGTTTCAGCTTAGTTTATCTAAAACTTCAGTGCACGGTTGCAGGGATCAGCTGACACAGATCCCTGGCACAGGCTGGTTAGTTATTTAATGGTTTTAACTTAGTTTATTTGATCTAAAACGTCAGTGCACGGTTGCAGGGATCAGCTGACAAAGATCTCTGGCACATGCTGGTTAGTTATTTAATGGTTTCAGCTTAGTTTATCTAAAACTTCAGTGCACGGTTGCAGGGATCAGCTGACACAGATCCCTGGCACATGCTGGTTAGTTATTTAATGGTTTCAGCTTAGTTTATCTAAAACTTCAGTGCACGATTGCAGGGATCAGCTGAAAGAGATCGCTGGTACAGGCTGGTTAGTTATTTAATGGTTTCAGCCAAGTTTATCTAAAACTTCAGTGCACGGTTGCAGGGATCAGCTGACACAGATCGCTGGCACAGGCTGGTTGGTTATTTAATGGTTTCAGCTTAGTTTATTTGATCTAAAACTTCATTGCACGGTTGCAGGGATCAGCTGACACAGATCCCTGGCACAGGCTGGTTAGTTATTTAATGGTTTCAACTTAGTTTTTTTTAATCTAAAACTTCAGTGCACGGTCGCAGGGATCAGCTGACACAGATCGCTGGCACAGGCTGGTTGGTTATTTAATGGTTTCAGCTTAGTTTATTTGATCTAAAACTTCATTGCACGGTTGCAGGGATCAGTTGACACAGAGCGCTGGCACAGGCTGGTTAGTTATTTAATGGTTTCAGCTTAGTTTATTTGATCTAAAACTTCAGTGCACGGTCGCAGGGATCAGTTGACACAGAGCGCTGGCACAGGCTGGTTAGTTATTTAATGGTTTCAGCTTAGTTTATTTGATCTAAGACTTCAGTCCACGTTCGCAGGGATAAGCTGAAACAGATCGCTGGCACAGGCTGGTTAGTTATTTAATGCTTTCAACTTAGTTTATTTTGATCTAAGACTTCAGTCCACGTTCGCAGGGATAAGCTGAAACAGATCGCTGGCACAGGCTGGTTAGTTATTTAATGGTTTCAGCTTAGTTTATTTGATGTAAAACTTCAGTGCACGGTTGCAGGGATCAGCTGACACAGATCGCTGGCACAGGCTGGTTAGTTATTTAATGGTTTCAACTTAGTTTATTTGATGTAAAACTTCAGTGCACGGTTGCAGGGATCAGCTGACACAGATCGCTGGCACAGGCTGGTTAGTTATTTAATAGTTTCAACTTAGTTTATTTGATCTAAAACTTCAGTGCACGGTTGCAGGGATCAGCTGACACAGATCGCTGGCACAGGCTGGTTAGTTATTTAATGGTTTCAGCTTAGTTTATCTAAAACTTCAGTGCACGGTTGCAGGAATCAGCTGACACAGATCGCTGGTACAGGCTGGTTAGTTATTTAATGGTTTCAGCTTGGTTTATTTTATCTAAAACTTCAGTGCACGGTTGCAGGTATCAGCTGACACAGATCGCTGGCACAGGCTGGTTAGTTATTTAATGGTTTAGGTTTGGTTTATTTAATCTAAAACTTCAGTGCACGGTTGCAGGGATCAGCTGACACAGAATCGCTGGCACAGGCTGGTTAGTTATTTAATGGTTTCAGCTTAGTTTATCTAAAACTTCAGTGCACGGTTGCAGGGATCAGCTGACACAGATCGCTGGTTAGTTATTTAGTGGTTTCAGCTTAGTTTATTTGATCTAAAACTTCAGTGCACGGTCGCAGTGATCAGCTGACACAGATCGCTGGTTAGTTATTTAATGGTTTCAGCTTAGTTTATTTTATCTTAAACTTCAGTGCACGGTCGCAGGGATCAGCTGACACAGATCGCTGGCACAGGCTGGTTAGTTATTTAATGGTTTCAGCTTAGTTTATCTAAAACTTCAGTGCACGGTTGCAGGAATCAGCTGACACAGATCGCTGGTACAGGCTGGTTAGTTATTTAATGGTTTCAGCTTAGTTTATCTAAAACTTCAGTGCACGGTTGCAGGGATCAGCTGACACAGATCGCTGGCACAGGCTGGTTAGTTATTTAATGGTTTCAGCTTAGTTTATCTAAAACTTCAGTGCACGGTTGCAGGGATCAGCTGACACAGATCGCTGGCACAGGCTGGTTAGTTATTTAATGGTTTAGGTTTGGTTTATTTAATCTAAAACTTCAGTGCACGGTTGCAGGGATCCGCTGACACAGATCGCTGGCACAGGCTGGTTAGTTATTTAATGGTTTAGGTTTGGTTTATTTAATCTAAAACTTCAGTGCACGGTCGCAGGGATCCGCTGACACAGATCGCTCGCACAGGCTGGTTAGTTATTTAATGGTTTCAGCTTAGTTAATTTGATCTACAACTTCAGTCCACGTTCGCAGGGATCAGCTGACACAGATCTCTGGCACAGCCTGGTTGGTTATTTAATGGTTTCAGCTTAGTTTATTTTATCTAAAAATTCAGTGCACGGTTGCAGGGATCAGCTGACACAGATCGCTGGCACAGGCTGGTTAGTTATTTAGTGGTTTCAGCTTAGTTTATTTGATCTAAAACTTCAGTGCACGGTCGCAGTGATCAACTGACACAGATCGCTGGCACAGGCTGGTTAGTTATTTAATGGTTTCAGCTTTTTTTATTTGATCTACAACTTCAGTCCACGTTCGCAGGGATCAGCTGACACAGATCGCTGGCACAGGCTGGTTAGTTATTTAAATGGTTTCAACTTAGTTTATCATAAAAAACTTCAGTGCACGGTTGCAGGAATCAGCTGAAACAGATCGCTGGCACAGGCTGGTTAGTTATTTAATGGTTTCAGCTTAGTTTATCTAAAACTTCAGTGCACGGTTGCAGGGATCAGCTGACACAGATCGTTGGCACAGGCTGGTTAGTTATTTAATGGTTTCAACTTAGTTTATCTAAAACTTCAGTGCACGGTTGCAGGAATCAGCTGACACAGATCGCTGGCACAGGCTGGTTAGTTATTTAATGGTTTCGGTTTGGTTTATTTTATCTAAAACTTCAGTGCACGGTTGCAGGGATCAGCTGACACAGATCGTTGGCACAGGCTGGTTAGTTATTTAATGGTTTCGGTTTGGTTTAGTTTATCTAAAACTTCAGTGCACGGTTGCAGGGATCAGATGAAACAGATCGCTGGTACAGGCTGGTTAGTTATTTAATGGTTTTAACTTAGTTTATTTGATCTAAAACTTCAGTGCACGATTGCAGGGATCAGCTGACACAGATCGCTGGTTAGTTATTTAATGGTTTTAACTTAGTTTATTTGATCTAAAACTTCAGTGCACGTTCGCAGGGATCAGCTGACACAGATCTCTGGCACAGCCTGGTTAGTTATTTAATGGTTTCAGCTTAGTTAATTTGATCTACAACTTCAGTCCACGTTCGCAGGGATCAGCTGACACAGATCTCTGGCACAGCCTGGTTAGTTATTTAATGGTTTCAGCTTAGTTTATTTGATCTAAAACTTCAGTGCACGGTTGCAGGGATCAGCTGACACAGATCGCTGGCACAGGCTGGTTAGTTATTTAATGGTTTCAGCTTAGTTTATTTGATCTAAAACTTCAGTGCATGGTTGCAGGGATCAGCTGACACAGATCGCTCGCACAGGCTGGTTAGTTATTTAATGGTTTCAGCTTAGTTTATTTTATCTAAAACTTCAGTGCACGGTTGCAGGGATCAGCTGAAAGAGATCGCTGGTACAGGCTGGTTAGTTATTTAATGGTTTCAGCCAAGTTTATCTAAAACTTCAGTGCACGGTCGCAGTGATCAGCTGACACAGATCGCTGGTTAGTTATTTAATGGTTTCAGCTTAGTTTATTTTATCTTAAACTTCAGTGCACGGTCGCAGGGATCAGCTGACACAGATCGCTGGCACAGGCTGGTTAGTTATTTAATGGTTTCAGCTTAGTTTATCTAAAACTTCAGTGCACGGTTGCAGGAATCAGCTGACACAGATCGCTGGTACAGGCTGGTTAGTTATTTAATGGTTTCAGCTTAGTTTATCTAAAACTTCAGTGCACGGTTGCAGGGATCAGCTGACACAGATCGCTGGCACAGGCTGGTTAGTTATTTAATGGTTTCAGCTTAGTTTATCTAAAACTTCAGTGCACGGTTGCAGGGATCAGCTGACACAGATCGCTGGCACAGGCTGGTTAGTTATTTAATGGTTTAGGTTTGGTTTATTTAATCTAAAACTTCAGTGCACGGTTGCAGGGATCCGCTGACACAGATCGCTGGCACAGGCTGGTTAGTTATTTAATGGTTTAGGTTTGGTTTATTTAATCTAAAACTTCAGTGCACGGTCGCAGGGATCCGCTGACACAGATCGCTCGCACAGGCTGGTTAGTTATTTAATGGTTTCAGCTTAGTTAATTTGATCTACAACTTCAGTCCACGTTCGCAGGGATCAGCTGACACAGATCTCTGGCACAGCCTGGTTGGTTATTTAATGGTTTCAGCTTAGTTTATTTTATCTAAAAATTCAGTGCACGGTTGCAGGGATCAGCTGACACAGATCGCTGGCACAGGCTGGTTAGTTATTTAGTGGTTTCAGCTTAGTTTATTTGATCTAAAACTTCAGTGCACGGTCGCAGTGATCAACTGACACAGATCGCTGGTTAGTTATTTAATGGTTTCAGCTTTTTTTATTTGATCTACAACTTCAGTCCACGTTCGCAGGGATCAGCTGACACAGATCGCTGGCACAGGCTGGTTAGTTATTTAAATGGTTTCAACTTAGTTTATCATAAAAAACTTCAGTGCACGGTTGCAGGAATCAGCTGAAACAGATCGCTGGCACAGGCTGGTTAGTTATTTAATGGTTTCAGCTTAGTTTATCTAAAACTTCAGTGCACGGTTGCAGGGATCAGCTGACACAGATCGTTGGCACAGGCTGGTTAGTTATTTAATGGTTTCAACTTAGTTTATCTAAAACTTCAGTGCACGGTTGCAGGAATCAGCTGACACAGATCGCTGGCACAGGCTGGTTAGTTATTTAATGGTTTCGGTTTGGTTTATTTTATCTAAAACTTCAGTGCACGGTTGCAGGGATCAGCTGACACAGATCGTTGGCACAGGCTGGTTAGTTATTTAATGGTTTCGGTTTGGTTTAGTTTATCTAAAACTTCAGTGCACGGTTGCAGGGATCAGATGAAACAGATCGCTGGTACAGGCTGGTTAGTTATTTAATGGTTTTAACTTAGTTTATTTGATCTAAAACTTCAGTGCACGATTGCAGGGATCAGCTGACACAGATCGCTGGTTAGTTATTTAATGGTTTTAACTTAGTTTATTTGATCTAAAACTTCAGTGCACGTTCGCAGGGATCAGCTGACACAGATCTCTGGCACAGCCTGGTTAGTTATTTAATGGTTTCAGCTTAGTTAATTTGATCTACAACTTCAGTCCACGTTCGCAGGGATCAGCTGACACAGATCTCTGGCACAGCCTGGTTAGTTATTTAATGGTTTCAGCTTAGTTTATTTGATCTAAAACTTCAGTGCACGGTTGCAGGGATCAGCTGACACAGATCGCTGGCACAGGCTGGTTAGTTATTTAATGGTTTCAGCTTAGTTTATTTGATCTAAAACTTCAGTGCATGGTTGCAGGGATCAGCTGACACAGATCGCTCGCACAGGCTGGTTAGTTATTTAATGGTTTCAGCTTAGTTTATTTTATCTAAAACTTCAGTGCACGGTTGCAGGGATCAGCTGAAAGAGATCGCTGGTACAGGCTGGTTAGTTATTTAATGGTTTCAGCCAAGTTTATCTAAAACTTCAGTGCACGGTTGCAGGGATCAGCTGACACAGATCCCTGGCACAGGCTGGTTAGTTATTTAATGGTTTTAACTTAGTTTATTTGATCTAAAACTTCAGTGCACGATTGCAGGGATCAGCTGAAAGAGATCGCTGGTACAGGCTGGTTAGTTATTTAATGGTTTCAGCCAAGTTTATCTAAAACTTCAGTGCACGGTTGCAGGGATCCACTGACACAGATCCCTTGCACAGGCTGGTTAGTTATTTAATGGTTTCAACTTAGTTTATTTGATGTAAAACTTCAGTGCACGGTCGCAGGGATCCACTGACACAGATCGCTGGCACAGGCTGGTTAGTTATTTAATGGTCTCAGCCAAGTTTATCTAAAACTTCAGTGCACGATTGCAGGGATCAGCTGAAAGAGATCCCTTGCACAGGCTGGTTAGTTATTTAATGGTTTCAACTTAGTTTTTTTTTATCTAAAACTTCAGTGCACGGTCGCAGGGATCCACTGACACAGATCGCTGGCACAGGCTGGTTAGTTATTTAATGGTTTCAACTTAGTTTATTTTCTCTAAAAATTCAGTGCACGGTCGCAGGGATCCACTGACACAGATCTCTGGCACAGCCTGGTTAGTTATTTAATGGTTTCAGCTTAGTTTATCTAAAACTTCAGTGCACGGTTGCAGGGATCAGCTGACACAGATCGCTGGCACAGGCTGGTTAGTTATTTAATGCTTTCAACTTAGTTTATTTTGATCTAAGACTTCAGTCCACGTTCGCAGGGATAAGCTGAAACAGATCGCTGGCACAGGCTGGTTAGTTATTTAATGGTTTCAGCTTAGTTTATCTAAAACTTCAATGCACGGTTGCAGGGATCAGCTGACACAGATCGCTGGCACAGGCTGGTTAGTTATTTAATGGTTTCAACTTAGTTTATTTGATGTAAAACTTCAGTGCACGGTTGCAGGGATCAGCTGACACAGATCGCTGGCACAGGCTGGTTAGTTATTTAATAGTTTCAACTTAGTTTATTTGATCTAAAACTTCAGTGCACGGTTGCAGGGATCAGCTGACACAGATCGCTGGCACAGGCTGGTTAGTTATTTAATGGTTTCAGCTTAGTTTATCTAAAACTTCAGTGCACGGTTGCAGGGATCAGCTGACACAGATCGCTGGCACAGGCTGGTTAGTTATTTAATGGTTTCAGCTTAGTTTATCTAAAACTTCAGTGCACGGTTGCAGGGATCAGCTGACACAGATCGCTGGCACAGGCTGGTTAGTTATTTAATGGTTTAGGTTTGGTTTATTTAATCTAAAACTTCAGTGCACGGTTGCAGGGATCAGCTGACACAGAATCGCTGGTACAGACTGGTTAGTTATTTAATGGTTTCAGCTTAGTTTATCTAAAACTTCAGTGCACGGTTGCAGGGATCAGCTGACACAGATCGCTGGCACAGGCTGGTTAGTTATTTAATGGTTTAGGTTTGGTTTATTTAATCTAAAACTTCAGTGCACGGTTGCAGGGATCAGCTGACACAGATCGCTGGCACAGGCTGGTTGGTTATTTAATGGTTTCAACTTAGTTTATCTAAAACTTCAGTGCACGGTTGCAGGGATCAGCTGTCACAGATCGCTGGCACAGGCTGGCTAGTTATTTAATGGTTTTAACTTAGTTTATTTGATCTAAAACTTCAGTGCACGATTGCAGGGATCAGCTGAAACACATCGCTGGTACAGGCTGGTTAGTTATTTAATGGTTTCAGCTTAGTTTATTTTATCTAAAACTTCAGTGCGCGGTCGCAGGGATCCGCTGACACAGATCGCTGGCACAGGCTGGTTAGTTATTTAATGGTTTCAGCTTAGTTTATTTGATCTAAAACTTCAGTGCGCGGTCGCAGGGATCAGCTGACACAGATCGCTGGCACAGGCTGGTTAGTTATTTAATGGTTTCAACTTCGTTTATTTTATCTAAAACTTCAGTGCGCGGTCGCAGGGATCCGCTGACACAGATCGCTGGCACAGGCTGGTTAGTTATTTAATGGTTTCAGCTTAGTTTATTTGATCTAAAACTTCAGTGCACGGTTGCAGTGATCAGCTGACACAGATCGCTGGTTAGTTATTTAATGGTTTCAGCTTAGTTTATTTGATCTACAACTTCAGTCCACGTTCGCAGGGATCAGCTGACACAGATCTCTGGCACAGCCTGGTTGGTTATTTAATGGTTTCAGCTTAGTTTATTTGATCTAAAACTTCAGTGCACGGTTGCAGGGATCAGCTGACACAGATCGCTGGCACAGGCTGGTTAGTTATTTAATGGTTTCAGCTTAGTTTATTTGATCTAAGACGTAAGTGCACGGTTGCAGGGATCAGCTGACAGAGATCGTTGGCACAGGCTGGTTAGTTATTTAATGGTTTCAGCTTAGTTTATTTGATCTAAAACTTCAGTGCACGGTTGCAGGGATCAGCTGACACAGATCGCTGTCAGAAGCTGGTTAGTTATTTAAATGGTTTCAACTTAGTTTATCATAAAAAACTTCAGTGCACAGTTGCAGGAATCAGCTGAAACAGATCGCTGGCACAGGCTGGTTAGTTATTTAATGGTTTCGGTTTGGTTTATTTTATCTAAAACTTCAGTGCACGGTTGCAGGGATCAGATGAAACAGATCACTGGCACAGGCTGGCTAGTTATTTAATGGTTTTAACTTAGTTTATTTGATCTAAAACTTCAGTGCACGATTGCAGGGATCAGCTGACACAGATCGCTGGTTAGTTATTTAATGGTTTCAGCTTTGTTTATTTGATCTACAACTTCAGTCCACGTTCGCAGGGATCAGCTGACACAGATCTCTGGCACAGGCTGGTTGGTTATTTAATGGTTTCAGCTTAGTTTATCTAAAACTTCAGTGCACGGTTGCAGGGATCAGCTGACACAGATCGCTGGCACAGGCTGGTTAGTTATTTAATGGTTTCAGCTTAGTTTATCTAAAACTTCAGTGCACGGTTGCAGGGATCAGCTGACACAGATCGCTGGCACAGGCTGGTTAGTTATTTAATGGTTTAGGTTTGGTTTATTTAATCTAAAACTTCAGTGCACGGTTGCAGGGATCCGCTGACACAGATCGCTGGCACAGGCTGGTTAGTTATTTAATGGTTTAGGTTTGGTTTATTTAATCTAAAACTTCAGTGCACGGTCGCAGGGATCCGCTGACACAGATCGCTCGCACAGGCTGGTTAGTTATTTAATGGTTTCAGCTTAGTTAATTTGATCTACAACTTCAGTCCACGTTCGCAGGGATCAGCTGACACAGATCTCTGGCACAGCCTGGTTGGTTATTTAATGGTTTCAGCTTAGTTTATTTTATCTAAAAATTCAGTGCACGGTTGCAGGGATCAGCTGACACAGATCGCTGGCACAGGCTGGTTAGTTATTTAGTGGTTTCAGCTTAGTTTATTTGATCTAAAACTTCAGTGCACGGTCGCAGTGATCAACTGACACAGATCGCTGGTTAGTTATTTAATGGTTTCAGCTTTTTTTATTTGATCTACAACTTCAGTCCACGTTCGCAGGGATCAGCTGACACAGATCGCTGGCACAGGCTGGTTAGTTATTTAAATGGTTTCAACTTAGTTTATCATAAAAAACTTCAGTGCACGGTTGCAGGAATCAGCTGAAACAGATCGCTGGCACAGGCTGGTTAGTTATTTAATGGTTTCAGCTTAGTTTATCTAAAACTTCAGTGCACGGTTGCAGGGATCAGCTGACACAGATCGTTGGCACAGGCTGGTTAGTTATTTAATGGTTTCAACTTAGTTTATCTAAAACTTCAGTGCACGGTTGCAGGAATCAGCTGACACAGATCGCTGGCACAGGCTGGTTAGTTATTTAATGGTTTCGGTTTGGTTTATTTTATCTAAAACTTCAGTGCACGGTTGCAGGGATCAGCTGACACAGATCGTTGGCACAGGCTGGTTAGTTATTTAATGGTTTCGGTTTGGTTTAGTTTATCTAAAACTTCAGTGCACGGTTGCAGGGATCAGATGAAACAGATCGCTGGTACAGGCTGGTTAGTTATTTAATGGTTTTAACTTAGTTTATTTGATCTAAAACTTCAGTGCACGATTGCAGGGATCAGCTGACACAGATCGCTGGTTAGTTATTTAATGGTTTTAACTTAGTTTATTTGATCTAAAACTTCAGTGCACGTTCGCAGGGATCAGCTGACACAGATCTCTGGCACAGCCTGGTTAGTTATTTAATGGTTTCAGCTTAGTTAATTTGATCTACAACTTCAGTCCACGTTCGCAGGGATCAGCTGACACAGATCTCTGGCACAGCCTGGTTAGTTATTTAATGGTTTCAGCTTAGTTTATTTGATCTAAAACTTCAGTGCACGGTTGCAGGGATCAGCTGACACAGATCGCTGGCACAGGCTGGTTAGTTATTTAATGGTTTCAGCTTAGTTTATTTGATCTAAAACTTCAGTGCATGGTTGCAGGGATCAGCTGACACAGATCGCTCGCACAGGCTGGTTAGTTATTTAATGGTTTCAGCTTAGTTTATTTTATCTAAAACTTCAGTGCACGGTTGCAGGGATCAGCTGAAAGAGATCGCTGGTACAGGCTGGTTAGTTATTTAATGGTTTCAGCCAAGTTTATCTAAAACTTCAGTGCACGGTTGCAGGGATCAGCTGACACAGATCCCTGGCACAGGCTGGTTAGTTATTTAATGGTTTTAACTTAGTTTATTTGATCTAAAACTTCAGTGCACGATTGCAGGGATCAGCTGAAAGAGATCGCTGGTACAGGCTGGTTAGTTATTTAATGGTTTCAGCCAAGTTTATCTAAAACTTCAGTGCACGGTTGCAGGGATCCACTGACACAGATCCCTTGCACAGGCTGGTTAGTTATTTAATGGTTTCAACTTAGTTTATTTGATGTAAAACTTCGGTGCACGGTCGCAGGGATCCACTGACACAGATCGCTGGCACAGGCTGGTTAGTTATTTAATGGTCTCAGCCAAGTTTATCTAAAACTTCAGTGCACGATTGCAGGGATCAGCTGAAAGAGATCCCTTGCACAGGCTGGTTAGTTATTTAATGGTTTCAACTTAGTTTTTTTTTATCTAAAACTTCAGTGCACGGTCGCAGGGATCCACTGACACAGATCGCTGGCACAGGCTGGTTAGTTATTTAATGGTTTCAACTTAGTTTATTTTCTCTAAAAATTCAGTGCACGGTCGCAGGGATCCACTGACACAGATCTCTGGCACAGCCTGGTTAGTTATTTAATGGTTTCAGCTTAGTTTATCTAAAACTTCAGTGCACGGTTGCAGGGATCAGCTGACACAGATCGCTGGCACAGGCTGGTTAGTTATTTAATGCTTTCAACTTAGTTTATTTTGATCTAAGACTTCAGTCCACGTTCGCAGGGATAAGCTGAAACAGATCGCTGGCACAGGCTGGTTAGTTATTTAATGGTTTCAGCTTAGTTTATCTAAAACTTCAATGCACGGTTGCAGGGATCAGCTGACACAGATCGCTGGCACAGGCTGGTTAGTTATTTAATGGTTTCAACTTAGTTTATTTGATGTAAAACTTCAGTGCACGGTTGCAGGGATCAGCTGACACAGATCGCTGGCACAGGCTGGTTAGTTATTTAATAGTTTCAACTTAGTTTATTTGATCTAAAACTTCAGTGCACGGTTGCAGGGATCAGCTGACACAGATCGCTGGCACAGGCTGGTTAGTTATTTAATGGTTTCAGCTTAGTTTATCTAAAACTTCAGTGCACGGTTGCAGGGATCAGCTGACACAGATCGCTGGCACAGGCTGGTTAGTTATTTAATGGTTTCAGCTTAGTTTATCTAAAACTTCAGTGCACGGTTGCAGGGATCAGCTGACACAGATCGCTGGCACAGGCTGGTTAGTTATTTAATGGTTTAGGTTTGGTTTATTTAATCTAAAACTTCAGTGCACGGTTGCAGGGATCAGCTGACACAGAATCGCTGGTACAGACTGGTTAGTTATTTAATGGTTTCAGCTTAGTTTATCTAAAACTTCAGTGCACGGTTGCAGGGATCAGCTGACACAGATCGCTGGCACAGGCTGGTTAGTTATTTAATGGTTTAGGTTTGGTTTATTTAATCTAAAACTTCAGTGCACGGTTGCAGGGATCAGCTGACACAGATCGCTGGCACAGGCTGGTTGGTTATTTAATGGTTTCAACTTAGTTTATCTAAAACTTCAGTGCACGGTTGCAGGGATCAGCTGTCACAGATCGCTGGCACAGGCTGGCTAGTTATTTAATGGTTTTAACTTAGTTTATTTGATCTAAAACTTCAGTGCACGATTGCAGGGATCAGCTGAAACACATCGCTGGTACAGGCTGGTTAGTTATTTAATGGTTTCAGCTTAGTTTATTTTATCTAAAACTTCAGTGCGCGGTCGCAGGGATCCGCTGACACAGATCGCTGGCACAGGCTGGTTAGTTATTTAATGGTTTCAGCTTAGTTTATTTGATCTAAAACTTCAGTGCGCGGTCGCAGGGATCAGCTGACACAGATCGCTGGCACAGGCTGGTTAGTTATTTAATGGTTTCAACTTCGTTTATTTTATCTAAAACTTCAGTGCACGGTTGCAGTGATCAGCTGACACAGATCGCTGGTTAGTTATTTAATGGTTTCAGCTTAGTTTATTTGATCTACAACTTCAGTCCACGTTCGCAGGGATCAGCTGACACAGATCTCTGGCACAGCCTGGTTGGTTATTTAATGGTTTCAGCTTAGTTTATTTGATCTAAAACTTCAGTGCACGGTTGCAGGGATCAGCTGACACAGATCGCTGGCACAGGCTGGTTAGTTATTTAATGGTTTCAGCTTAGTTTATTTGATCTAAGACGTAAGTGCACGGTTGCAGGGATCAGCTGACAGAGATCGTTGGCACAGGCTGGTTAGTTATTTAATGGTTTCAGCTTAGTTTATTTGATCTAAAACTTCAGTGCACGGTTGCAGGGATCAGCTGACACAGATCGCTGTCAGAAGCTGGTTAGTTATTTAAATGGTTTCAACTTAGTTTATCATAAAAAACTTCAGTGCACAGTTGCAGGAATCAGCTGAAACAGATCGCTGGCACAGGCTGGTTAGTTATTTAATGGTTTCAACTTAGTTTATCTAAAACTTCAGTGCACGGTTGCAGGAATCAGCTGACACAGATCGCTGGCACAGGCTGGTTAGTTATTTAATGGTTTCGGTTTGGTTTATTTTATCTAAAACTTCAGTGCACGGTTGCAGGGATCAGATGAAACAGATCACTGGCACAGGCTGGCTAGTTATTTAATGGTTTTAACTTAGTTTATTTGATCTAAAACTTCAGTGCACGATTGCAGGGATCAGCTGACACAGATCGCTGGTTAGTTATTTAATGGTTTCAGCTTTGTTTATTTGATCTACAACTTCAGTCCACGTTCGCAGGGATCAGCTGACACAGATCTCTGGCACAGGCTGGTTGGTTATTTAATGGTTTCAGCTTAGTTTATTTGATCTAAAACTTCAGTGCACGGTTGCAGGGATCAGCTGACACAGATCGCTCGCACAGGCTGGTTAGTTATTTAATGGTTTCAGGTTAGTTTATTTGATCTAAGACTTCAGTGCATGGTCGCAAAGATCAGCTGACACAGATCCCTGACACACGCTGGTTAGTTATTTAATGGTTTCAACTTAGTTTATTTTCTCTAAAACTTCAGTGCACGGTTGCAGGGATCAGCTGACACAGATCGCTGGCACAGGCTGGTTAGTTGTTTAGTGGTTTCAGCTTAGTTTATTTGATCTAAAACTTCAGTGCACGGTTGCAGGGATCAGCTGACACAGATCGCTCGCACAGGCTGGTTAGTTATTTAATGGTTTCAGGTTAGTTTATTTGATCTAAGACTTCAGTGCACGTTCGCAAAGATCAGCTGAAACAGATCGCTGGCACAGATCCCTTGCACACGCTGGTTAGTTATTTAATGGTTTCAACTTAGTTTATTTTATCTTAAACTTCAGTGCACGGTCGCAGGGATCAGCTGACACAGATCGCTGGTTAGTTATTTAATGGTTTCAGCTTAGTTTATTTGATCTAAAACTTCAGTCCACGTTCGCAGGGATCAGCTGACACAGATCCCTGGCACAGGCTGGTTGGTTATTTAATGGTTTCAGCTTAGTTTATTTGATCTAAGACGTAAGTGCACGGTTGCAGGGATCAGCTGACACAGATCGCTGTCACAGGCTGGTTAGTTATTTAAATGGTTTCAACTTAGTTTATCATAAAAAACTTCAGTGCACGGTTGCAGGAATCAGCTGAAACAGATCGCTGGCACAGGCCGGTTAGTTATTTAATGGTTTCAGCTTAGTTTATCTAAAACTTCAGGGCACGGTTGCAGGGATCAGCTGACACAGATCGTTGGCACAGGCTGGTTAGTTATTTAATGGTTTCAACTTAGTTTATCTAAAACTTCAGTGCACGGTTGCAGGGATCAGCTGACACAGATCGCTGGCACAGGCTGGTTAGTTATTTAATGGTTTCGGTTTGGTTTATTTTATCTAAAACTTCAGTACACGGTTGCAGGGATCAGCTGACACAGATCGCTGGCACAGGCTGGTTAGTTATTTAATGGTTTCAGCTTAGTTTATCTAAAACTTCAGTGCACGGTTGCAGGAATCAGCTGACACAGATCGCTGGCACAGGCTGGTTAGTTATTTAATGGTTTCGGTTTGGTTTATTTTATCTAAAACTTCAGTGCACGGTTGCAGGGATCAGCTGACACAGATCGCTGGCACAGGCTGGTTAGTTATTTAATGGTTTTAACTTAGTTTATTTGATCTAAAACTTCAGTGCACGATTGCAGGGATCAGCTGACAGAGATCGCTGGCACAGGCTGGTTAGTTATTTAATGGTTTCAGCTTAGTTTATTTGATCTAAAACTTCAGTACACGGTTGCAGGGATCAGCTGACACAGATCGCTGTCACAGGCTGGTTAGTTATTTAAATGGTTTCAACTTAGTTTATCATAAAAAACTTCAGTGCACGGTTGCAGGAATCAGCTGAAACAGATCGCTGTCACAGGCTGGTTAGTTATTTAATGGTTTCAGCTTAGTTTATTTGATCTAAAACTTCAGTGCACGGTTGCAGGGATCAGCTGACACAGATCGCTGGCACAGGCTGGTTAGTTATTTAATGGTTTCAGCTTAGTTTATCTAAAACTTCAGTGCACGGTTGCAGGGATCAGCTGACACAGATCCCTGGCACAGGCTGGTTAGTTATTTAATGGTTTTAACTTAGTTTATTTGATCTAAAACTTCAGTGCACGATTGCAGGGATCAGCTGAAACAGATCGCTGGCACAGGCTGGTTAGTTATTTAATGGTTTCAGCCAAGTTTATCTAAAACTTCAGTGCGCGGTTGCAGGGATCAGCTGACACAGATCCCTTGCACAGGCTGGTTAGTTATTTAATGGTTTCAACTTAGTTTATTTTATCTAAAACTTCAGTGCACGGTTGCAGGGATCCGCTGACACAGATCGCTGGCACAGGCTGGTTAGTTATTTAAATGGTTTCAGGTTAGTTTATTTGATCTAAGACTTCAGTGCATGGTCGCAAAGATCAGCTGACACAGATCCCTGACACACGCTGGTTAGTTATTTAATGGTTTCAACTTAGTTTATTTTCTCTAAAACTTCAGTGCACGGTTGCAGGGATCAGCTGACACAGATCGCTGGTTAGTTATTTAATGGTTTCAGCTTTGTTTATTTGATCTACAATTTCAGTCCACGTTCGCAGGGATCAGCTGACACAGATCTCTGGCACAGGCTGGTTGGTTATTTAATGGTTTCAGCTTAGTTTATTTGATCTAAAACTTCAGTGCACGGTTGCAGGGATCAGCTGACACAGATCTCTGGCATAGCCTGGTTGGTTATTTAATGGTTTCAGCTTAGTTTATTTGATCTAAAACTTCAGTGCACGGTTGCAGGGATCAGCTGACACAGATCGCTGGCACAGGCTGGTTAGTTATTTAATTGTTTCAGCTTACTTTATTTTCTGTAAAACTTCAGTGCACGGTTGCAGGGATCAGTTGACAAAGATTACTGGCACAGGCTGGTTAGTTATTTAATGGTTTCAACTTAGTTTATTTTCTCTAAAAATTCAGTGCACGGTTGCAGGGATCAGCTGACACAGATCGCTCGCACAGGCTGGTTAGTTATTTAAATGGTTTCAGGTTAGTTTATTTGATCTAAGACTTCAGTGCATGGTCGCAAAGATCAGCTAACACAGATCGCTGGTTAGTTATTTAATAGTTTCACCTTAGTTTATTTGATCTAAAACTTCAGTGCACGGTTGCAGGGATCAGCTGACACAGATCGCTCGCACAGGCTGGTTGGTTATTTAATGGTTTCAGGTTAGTTTATTTGATCTAAAACTTCAGTCCACGTTCGCAGGGATCAGCTGACACAGATCGCTCGCACAGGCTGGTTGGTTATTTAGTGGTTTCAGCTTAGTTTATTTGATCTAAAACTTCAGTGCACGGTCGCAGTGATCAGCAGACACAGATCGCTGGTTAGTTATTTAATGGTTTCAGCTTAGTTTGTTTGATCTAAAACTTCAGTGCACGGTTGCAGGGATCAGCTGACACAGATCGCTCGCACAGGCTGGTTAGTTATTTAATGGTTTCAGCTTAGTTTATTTTATCTAAAACTTCAGTGCATGGTCGCAAAGATCAGCTGACACAGATCCCTGGCACAGGCTGGTTAGTTATTTAATGGTTTCAACTTAGTTTATTTTATCTTAAACTTCAGTGCACGGTTGCAGGGATCAGCTGACAAAGATCTCTGGCACAGGCTGGTTAGTTATTTAATGGTTTCAGCTTAGTTTATCTAAAACTTCAGTGCACGGTTGCAGGGATCAGCTGACACAGATCCCTTGCACAGGCTGGTTAGTTATTTAATGGTTTCAGCTTAGTTTATTTGATCTAAGACTTCAGTGCACGTTCTCAAAGATCAGCTGAAACAGATCGCTGGCACAGGCTGGTTAGTTATTTAATGGTTTCAACTTAGTTTATTTTATCTAAAACTTCAGTGCACGGTCGCAGGGATCAACTAACACTGATCCCTGACACAGGCTGGTTAGTTATTTAATGCTTTCAACTTAGTTTATTTTATCTAAAACTTCAGTGCACGGTCGCAGGGATCAGCTGAAACAGATCGCTGGCACAGGCTGGTTAGTTATTTAATGGTTTCAGCTTAGTTTATCTAAAACTTCAATGCACGGTTGCAGGGATCAGCTGACACAGATCGCTGGCACAGGCTGGTTAGTTATTTAATGGTTTCAGCTTAGTTTATCTAAAACTTCAGTGCACGGTTGCAGGAATCAGCTGACACAGATCGCTGGCACATGCTGGTTAGTTATTTATTGGTTTCGGTTTGGTTTATTTTATCTAAAACTTCAGTGCACGGTTGCAGGGATCAGCTGACACAGATCGCTGGCACATGCTGGTTAGTTACTTATTGGTTTCGGTTTGGTTTATTTTATCTAAAACTTCAGTGCACGGTTGCAGGGATCAGCTGACACAGATCGCTGGCACATGCTGGTTAGTTATTTAATGGTTTCGGTTTGGTTTATTTTATCTAAAACTTCAGTGCACGGTTGCAGGGATCAGCTGACACAGATCGCTGGCACAGGCTGGTTAGTTATTTAATGGTTTCAGCTTAGTTTATCTAAAACTTCAGTGCACGGTTGCAGGGATCAGCTGACACAGATCGCTGGCACAGGCTGGTTAGTTATTTAATGGTTTCAGCTTAGTTTATCTAAAACTTCAGTGCACGGTCGCAGGGATCCGCTGACACAGATCGCTGGCACAGGCTGGTTAGTTATTTAGTGGTTTCAGCTTAGTTTATTTGATCTAAAACTTCAGTGCACGGTCGCAGTGATCAGCTGACACAGATCGCTGGTTAGTTATTTAATGGTTTCAGCTTAGTTTATTTTATCTTAAACTTCAGTGCACGGTCGCAGGGATCCGCTGACACAGATCGCTGGCACAGGCTGGTTAGTTATTTAATGGTTTCAGCTTAGTTTATTATATCTTAAACTTCAGTGCACGGTCGCAGGGATCCGCTGACACAGATCGCTCGCACAGGCTGGTTAGTTATTTAATGGTTTCAGCTTAGTTAATTTGATCTACAACTTCAGTCCACGTTCGCAGGGATCAGCTGACACAGATCTCTGGCACAGCCTGGTTGGTTATTTAATGGTTTCAGCTTAGTTTATTTGATCTAAAACTTCAGTGCACGGTTGCAGGGATCAGCTGACACAGATCGCTGGCACAGGCTGGTTAGTTATTTAATGGTTTCAGCTTAGTTTATTTGATCTAAAACTTCAGTGCATGGTTGCAGGGATCAGCTGACACAGATCGCTCGCACAGGCTGGTTAGTTATTTAATGGTTTCAGCTTAGTTAATTTGATCTACAACTTCAGTCCACGTTCGCAGGGATCAGCTGACACAGATCTCTGGCACAGCCTGGTTGGTTATTTAATGGTTTCAGCTTAGTTTATTTTATCTAAAACTTCAGTGCACGGTCGCAAAGATCAGCTGACACAGATCCCTTGCACAGGCTGGTTAGTTATTTAATGGTTTCAACTTAGTTTATTTTCTCTAAAAATTCAGTGCACGGTTGCAGGGATCAGCTGAAAGAGATCGCTGGTACAGGCTGGTTAGTTATTTAATGGTTTCAGCCAAGTTTATCTAAAACTTCAGTGCACGGTTGCAGGGATCAGCTGACACAGATCCCTGGCACAGGCTGGTTAGTTATTTAATGGTTTTAACTTAGTTTATTTGATCTAAAACTTCAGTGCACGATTGCAGGGATCAGCTGAAAGAGATCGCTGGTACAGGCTGGTTAGTTATTTAATGGTTTCAGCCAAGTTTATCTAAAACTTCAGTGCACGGTTGCAGGGATCCACTGACACAGATCCCTTGCACAGGCTGGTTAGTTATTTAATGGTTTCAACTTAGTTTATTTGATGTAAAACTTCAGTGCACGGTCGCAGGGATCCACTGACACAGATCGCTGGCACAGGCTGGTTAGTTATTTAATGGTTTCAACTTAGTTTATTTTCTCTAAAAATTCAGTGCACGGTCGCAGGGATCCACTGACACAGATCTCTGGCACAGCCTGGTTAGTTATTTAATGGTTTCAGCTTAGTTTATTTGATCTAAGACTTCAGTCCACGTTCGCAGGGATAAGCTGAAACAGATCGCTGGCACAGGCTGGTTAGTTATTTAATGCTTTCAACTTAGTTTATTTTGATCTAAGACTTCAGTCCACGTTCGCAGGGATAAGCTGAAACAGATCGCTGGCACAGGCTGGTTAGTTATTTAATGGTTTCAGCTTAGTTTATCTAAAACTTCAATGCACGGTTGCAGGGATCAGCTGACACAGATCGCTGGCACAGGCTGGTTAGTTATTTAATGGTTTCAACTTAGTTTATTTGATGTAAAACTTCAGTGCACGGTTGCAGGGATCAGCTGACACAGATCGCTGGCACAGGCTGGTTAGTTATTTAATAGTTTCAACTTAGTTTATTTGATCTAAAACTTCAGTGCACGGTTGCAGGGATCAGCTGACACAGATCGCTGGCACAGGCTGGTTAGTTATTTAATGGTTTCAGCTTAGTTTATCTAAAACTTCAGTGCACGGTTGCAGGAATCAGCTGACACAGATCGCTGGTACAGGCTGGTTAGTTATTTAATGGTTTCAGCTTAGTTTATCTAAAACTTCAGTGCACGGTTGCAGGGATCAGCTGACACAGATCGCTGGCACAGGCTGGTTAGTTATTTAATGGTTTCAGCTTAGTTTATCTAAAACTTCAGTGCACGGTTGCAGGGATCAGCTGACACAGATCGCTGGCACAGGCTGGTTAGTTATTTAATGGTTTAGGTTTGGTTTATTTAATCTAAAACTTCAGTGCACGGTTGCAGGGATCAGCTGACACAGAATCGCTGGTACAGACTGGTTAGTTATTTAATGGTTTCAGCTTAGTTTATCTAAAACTTCAGTGCACGGTTGCAGGGATCAGCTGACACAGATCGCTGGCACAGGCTGGTTAGTTATTTAATGGTTTCAACTTAGTTTATCTAAAACTTCAGTGCACGGTTGCAGGGATCAGCTGTCACAGATCGCTGGCACAGGCTGGCTAGTTATTTAATGGTTTTAACTTAGTTTATTTGATCTAAAACTTCAGTGCACGATTGCAGGGATCAGCTGAAACACATCGCTGGCACAGGCTGGTTAGTTATTTAATGGTTTAGGTTTGGTTTATTTAATCTAAAACTTCAGTGCACGGTTGCAGGGATCCGCTGAAACAGATCGCTGGCACAGGCCGGTTAGTTATTTAATGGTTTCAGCTTAGTTTATCTAAAACTTCAGGGCACGGTTGCAGGGATCAGCTGACACAGATCGTTGGCACAGGCTGGTTAGTTATTTAATGGTTTCAGCTTAGTTTATTTGATCTAAAACTTCAGTGCACGGTTGCAGGGATCAGCTGACACAGATCGCTGTCACAAGCTGGTTAGTTATTTAAATGGTTTCAACTTAGTTTATCATAAAAAACTTCAGTGCACAGTTGCAGGAATCAGCTGAAACAGATCGCTGGCACAGGCTGGTTAGTTATTTAATGGTTTCAACTTAGTTTATCTAAAACTTCAGTGCACGGTTGCAGGAATCAGCTGACACAGATCGCTGGCACAGGCTGGCTAGTTATTTAATGGTTTCGGTTTGGTTTATTTTATCTAAAACTTCAGTGCACGGTTGCAGGGATCAGATGAAACAGATCACTGGCACAGGCTGGCTAGTTATTTAATGGTTTTAACTTAGTTTATTTGATCTAAAACTTCAGTGCACGATTGCAGGGATCAGCTGACACAGATCGCTGGTTAGTTATTTAATGGTTTCAGCTTTGTTTATTTGATCTACAACTTCAGTCCACGTTCGCAGGGATCAGCTGACACAGATCTCTGGCACAGGCTGGTTAGTTATTTAATGGTTTCAGCTTAGTTTATTTGATCTAAAACTTCAGTGCACGGTTGCAGGGATCAGCTGACACAGATCGCTCGCACAGGCTGGTTAGTTATTTAATGGTTTCAGGTTAGTTTATTTGATCTAAGACTTCAGTGCATGGTCGCAAAGATCAGCTGACACAGATCCCTGGCACAGGCTGGTTAGTTATTTAATGGTTTCAGGTTAGTTTATTTGATCTAAGACTTCAGTGCATGGTCGCAAAGATCAGCTGACACAGATCCCTGACACACGCTGGTTAGTTATTTAATGGTTTCAACTTAGTTTATTTTCTCTAAAACTTCAGTGCACGGTTGCAGGGATCAGCTGACACAGATCGCTGGCACAGGCTGGTTAGTTGTTTAGTGGTTTCAGCTTAGTTTATTTGATCTAAAACTTCAGTGCACGGTTGCAGGGATCAGCTGACACAGATCGCTCGCACAGGCTGGTTAGTTATTTAATGGTTTCAGGTTAGTTTATTTGATCTAAGACTTCAGTGCACGTTCGCAAAGATCAGCTGAAACAGATCGCTGGCACAGATCCCTTGCACAGGCTGGTTAGTTATTTAATGGTTTCAACTTAGTTTATTTTATCTTAAACTTCAGTGCACGGTCGCAGGGATCCGCTGACACAGATCGCTGGTTAGTTATTTAATGGTTTCAGCTTAGTTTATTTTATCTAAAACTTCAGTGCACGGTCGCAGGGATCAGCTGACACAGATCGCTGGTTAGTTATTTAATGGTTTCAGCTTAGTTTATTTGATCTAAAACTTCAGTGCACGTTCGCAGGGATCAGCTGACACAGATCCCTGGCACAGGCTGGTTGGTTATTTAATGGTTTCAGCTTAGTTTATTTGATCTAAGACGTAAGTGCACGGTTGCAGGGATCAGCTGACACAGATCGCTGTCACAGGCTGGTTAGTTATTTAAATGGTTTCAACTTAGTTTATCATAAAAAACTTCAGTGCACGGTTGCAGGAATCAGCTGAAACAGATCGCTGGCACAGGCCGGTTAGTTATTTAATGGTTTCAGCTTAGTTTATCTAAAACTTCAGGGCACGGTTGCAGGGATCAGCTGACACAGATCGTTGGCACAGGCTGGTTAGTTATTTAATGGTTTCAACTTAGTTTATCTAAAACTTCAGTGCACGGTTGCAGGGATCAGCTGACACAGATCGCTGGCACAGGCTGATTAGTTATTTAATGGTTTCGGTTTGGTTTATTTTATCTAAAACTTCAGTACACGGTTGCAGGGATCAGCTGACACAGATCGCTGGCACAGGCTGGTTAGTTATTTAATGGTTTCAGCTTAGTTTATCTAAAACTTCAGTGCACGGTTGCAGGAATCAGCTGACACAGATCGCTGGCACAGGCTGGTTAGTTATTTAATGGTTTCGGATGGTTTATTTTATCTAAAACTTCAGTGCACGGTTGCAGGGATCAGCTGACACAGATCGCTGGCACAGGCTGGTTAGTTATTTAATGGTTTCGGTTTGGTTTATTTTATCTAAAACTTCAGTGCACGGTTGCAGGGATCAGCTGACACAGATCGCTGGCACAGGCTGGTTAGTTATTTAATGGTTTTAACTTAGTTTATTTGATCTAAAACTTCAGTGCACGATTGCAGGGATCAGCTGACAGAGATCGCTGGCACAGGCTGGTTAGTTATTTAATGGTTTCAGCTTAGTTTATTTGATCTAAAACTTCAGTGCACGGTTGCAGGGATCAGCTGACACAGATCGCTGGCACAGGCTGGTTAGTTATTTAATGGTTTCAGCTTAGTTTATTTGATCTAAAACTTCAGTACACGGTTGCAGGGATCAGCTGACACAGATCGCTGTCACAGGCTGGTTAGTTATTTAAATGGTTTCAACTTAGTTTATCATAAAAAACTTCAGTGCACGGTTGCAGGAATCAGCTGAAACAGATCGCTGGCACAGGCTGGTTAGTTATTTAATGGTTTCAGCTTAGTTTATTTGATCTAAGACGTAAGTGCACGGATGCAGGGATCAGCTGACACAGATCGCTGGCACAGGCTGGTTAGTTATTTAAATGGTTTCAACTTAGTTTATCATAAAAAACTTCAGTGCACGGTTGCAGGAATCAGCTGAAACAGATCGCTGGCACAGGCTGGTTAGTTATTTAAATGGTTTCAGCTTAGTTTATTTGATCTAAAACTTCAGTGCACGGTTGCAGGGATCAGCTGACACAGATCGCTGGTTAGTTATTTAATGGTTTCAGCTTTGTTTATTTGATCTACAACTTCAGTCCACGTTCGCAGGGATCAGCTGACACAGATCTCTGGCACAGGCTGGTTGGTTATTTAATGGTTTCAGCTTAGTTTATTTGATCTAAAACTTCAGTGCACGGTTGCAGGGATCAGCTGACACAGATCTCTGGCATAGCCTGGTTGGTTATTTAATGGTTTCAGCTTAGTTTATTTGATCTAAAACTTCAGTGCACGGTTGCAGGGATCAGCTGACACAGATCGCTGGTTAGTTATTTAATGGTTTCAACTTAGTTTATTTTATCTAAAACTTCAGTGCACGGTTGCAGGGATCAGCTAACACAGATCCCTGACACACACTGGTTAGTTATTTAATGGTTTCAGCTTAGTTTATTTGATCTAAAACTTCAGTGCACGGTCGCAGTGATCAGCAGACACAGATCGCTGGTTAGTTATTTAATGGTTTCAGCTTAGTTTGTTTGATCTAAAACTTCAGTGCACGGTTGCAGGGATCAGCTGACACAGATCGCTCGCACAGGCTGGTTAGTTATTTAATGGTTTCAGCTTAGTTTATTTTATCTAAAACTTCAGTGCATGGTCGCAAAGATCAGCTGACACAGATCGCTGGCACAGGCTGGTTAGTTATTTAATGGTTTCAGCTTAGTTTATTTGATCTAAAACTTCAGTGCACGGTTGCAGGGATCAGCTGACACAGATCGCTGGTTAGTTATTTAATGGTTTCAACTTAGTTTATTTTATCTAAAACTTCAGTGCACGGTTGCAGGGATCAGCTAACACAGATCCCTGACACACACTGGTTAGTTATTTAATGGTTTCAACTTAGTTTATTTTCTCTAAAAATTCAGTGCACGGTTGCAGGGATCAGCTGACAAAGATCTCTGGCACAGGCTGGTTAGTTATTTAATGGTTTCAGCTTAGTTTATCTAAAACTTCAGTGCACGGTTGCAGGGATCAGCTGACACAGATCCCTTGCACAGGCTGGTTAGTTATTTAATGGTTTCAGCTTAGTTTATTTGATCTAAGACTTCAGTGCACGTTCTCAAAGATCAGCTGAAACAGATCGCTGGCACAGGCTGGTTAGTTATTTAATGGTTTCAACTTAGTTTATTTTATCTAAAACTTCAGTGCACGGTCGCAGGGATCAACTAACACTGATCCCTGACACAGGCTGGTTAGTTATTTAATGCTTTCAACTTAGTTTATTTTGATCTAAGACTTCAGTCCACGTTCGCAGGGATCAGCTGAAACAGATCGCTGGCACAGGCTGGTTAGTTATTTAATGGTTTCAGCTTAGTTTATCTAAAACTTCAATGCACGGTTGCAGGGATCAGCTGACACAGATCGCTGGCACAGGCTGGTTAGTTATTTAATGGTTTCAGCTTAGTTTATCTAAAACTTCAGTGCACGGTTGCAGGAATCAGCTGACACAGATCGCTGGCACAGGCTGGTTAGTTATTTATTGGTTTCGGTTTGGTTTATTTTATCTAAAACTTCAGTGCACGGTTGCAGGGATCAGCTGACACAGATCGCTGGCACATGCTGGTTAGTTACTTATTGGTTTCGGTTTGGTTTATTTTATCTAAAACTTCAGTGCACGGTTGCAGGGATCAGCTGACACAGATCGCTGGTACAGGCTGGTTAGTTATTTAATAGTTTCAACTTAGTTTATTTGATCTAAAACTTCAGTGCACGGTTGCAAGAATCAGCTGACACAGATCGCTGGCACATGCTGGTTAGTTATTTAATGGTTTCGGTTTGGTTTATTTTATCTAAAACTTCAGTGCACGGTTGCAGGGATCAGCTGACACAGATCGCTGGCACAGGCTGGTTAGTTATTTAATGGTTTCAGCTTAGTTTATCTAAAACTTCAGTGCACGGTTTCAGGGATCAGCTGACACAGATCGCTGGTACAGGCTGGTTAGTTATTTAATGGTTTCAGCCAAGTTTATCTAAAACTTCAGTGCACGGTTGCAGGGATCAGCTGACACAGATCGCTGGCACAGGCTGGTTAGTTATTTAATGGTTTAGGTTTGGTTTATTTAATCTAAAACTTCAGTGCACGGTTGCAGGAATCAGCTGACACAGATCGCTGGCACATGCTGGTTAGTTATTTAATGGTTTCGGTTTGGTTTATTTTATCTAAAACTTCAGTGCACGGTTGCACGGATCAGCTGACACAGATCACTGGCACAGGCTGGTTAGTTATTTAATGGTTTCAGCTTAGTTTATCTAAAACTTCAGTGCACGGTTGCAGGGATCAGCTGACACAGATCGCTGGCACAGGCTGGTTAGTTATTTAATGGTTTCAGCTTAGTTTATCTAAAACTTCAGTGCACGGTTGCAGGGATCAGCTGACACAGATCGCTGGCACAGGCTGGTTAGTTATTTAATGGTTTAGGTTTGGTTTATTTAATCTAAAACTTCAGTGCACGGTTGCAGGGATCAGCTGACACAGAATCGCTGGTACAGACTGGTTAGTTATTTAATGGTTTCAGCCAAGTTTATCTAAAACTTCAGTGCACGGTTGCAGGGATCAGATGACAAAGATAGCTGGCACAGGCTGGTTAGTTATTTAATGGTTTCAGCTTAGTTTATCTAAAACTTCAGTGCACGGTTGCAGGGATCAGCTGACACAGATCGTTGGCACAGGCTGGTTAGTTATTTAATGGTTTCAACTTAGTTTATCTAAAACTTCAGTGCACGGTTGCAGGAATCAGCTGACACAGATCGCTGGCACAGGCTGGTTAGTTATTTAATGGTTTCGGTTTGGTTTATTTTATCTAAAACTTCAGTGCACGGTTGCAGGGATCAGCTGACACAGATCGCTGGCACAGGCTGGTTAGTTATTTAATGGTTTCAGCTTAGTTTATCTAAAACTTCAGTGCGCGGTTACAGGGATCAGATGAAACAGATCGCTGGCACAGGCTGGTTAGTTATTTAATGGTTTCGGTTTGGTTTATTTTATCTAAAACTTCAGTGCACGGTTGCAGGGATCAGCTGACACAGATCGCTGGCACAGGCTGGTTAGTTATTTAATGGTTTCAGCTTAGTTTATCTAAAACTTCAGTGCACGGTTGCAGGGATCAGCTGACACAGATCGCTGGCACAGGCTGGTTAGTTATTTAATGGTTTCAGCTTAGTTTATCTAAAACTTCAGTCCACGTTCGCAGGGATCAGCTGACACAGATCGCTGGCACAGGCTGGTTGGTTATTTAATGGTTTCAACTTAGTTTATTTGATCTAAAACTTCAGTGCACGATTGCAGGGATCAGCTGACACAGATCCCTGGCACAGGCTGGTTAGTTATTTAATGGTTTCAACTTAGTTTATTTGATCTAAAACTTCAGTGCACGATTGCAGGGATCAGCTGACACAGATCGCTGGTACAGGCTGGTTAGTTATTTAATGGTTTCAGCTTAGTTTATCTAAAACTTCAGTGCACGGTTGCAGGGATCAGCTGACACAGATCCCTTGCACAGGCTGGTTAGTTATTTAAATGGTTTCAGGTTAGTTTATTTGATCTAAGACTTCAGTGCATGGTCGCAAAGATCAGCTGACACAGATCGCTGGCACAGGCTGGTTAGTTATTTAATGGTTTTAACTTAGTTTATTTGATCTAAAACTTCAGTGCACGATTGCAGGGATCAGCTGAAACAGATCGCTGGTACAGGCTGGTTAGTTATTTAATGGTTTCAGCCAAGTTTATCTAAAACTTCAGTGCACGGTTGCAGGGATCAGCTGACACAGATCGCTGGTACAGGCTGGTTAGTTATTTAATGGTTTCAGCTTAGTTTATCTAAAACTTCAGTGCACGGTTGCAGGGATCAGCTGACACAGATCGCTGGTTAGTTATTTAATAGTTTCAACTTAGTTTATTTGATCTAAAACTTCAGTGCACGGTTGCAGGAATCAGCTGACACAGATCGCTGGCACATGCTGCTTAGTTATTTAATGGTTTCGGTTTGGTTTATTTTATCTAAAACTTCAGTGCACGGTTGCAGGGATCAGCTGACACAGATCGCTGGCACAGGCTGGTTAGTTATTTAATGGTTTCAGCTTAGTTTATCTAAAACTTCAGTGCACGGTTTCAGGGATCAGCTGACACAGATCGCTGGTACAGGCTGGTTAGTTATTTAATGGTTTCAGCTTAGTTTATCTAAAACTTCAGTGCACGGTTGCAGGGATCAGCTGACACAGATCGCTGGCACAGGCTGGTTAGTTATTTAATGGTTTCAGCTTAGTTTATCTAAAACTTCAGTGCACGGTTTCAGGGATCAGCTGACACAGATCGCTGGCACAGGCTGGTTAGTTATTTAATGGTTTAGGTTTGGTTTTATTTAATCTAAAACTTCAGTGCACGGTTGCAGGGATCAGCTGACACAGAATCGCTGGTACAGACTGGTTAGTTATTTAATGGTTTCAGCTTAGTTTATCTAAAACTTCAGTGCACGGTTGCAGGGATCAGCTGACACAGATCGCTGTCACAGGCTGGTTAGTTATTTAATGGTTTCGGTTTGGTTTATTTCATCTAAAACTTCAGTGCACGGTTGCAGGGATCAGCTGACACAGATGGCTTGCACAGGCTGGTTAGTTATTTAATGGTTTCAGCTTAGTTTATCTAAAACTTCAGTGCACGGTTGCAGGGATCAGCTGACACAGATCGCTGGCACAGGCTGGTTAGTTATTTAATGGTTTAGGTTTGGTTTATTTAATCTAAAACTTCAGTGCACGGTTGCAGGGATCAGCTGACACAGATCGCTGGTACAGACTGGTTAGTTATTTAATGGTTTCAGCTTAGTTTATTTGATCTAAAACTTCAGTGCACGGTTGCAGGGATCCGCTGACACAGATCGCTGGTTAGTTATTTAATGGTTTCAGCTTAGTTTATTTTATCTAAAACTTCAGTGCACGGTTGCAGGGATCAGCTGACAAAGATCGCTGGCACAGGCTGGTTAGTTATTTAATGGTTTCAGCTTAGTTTATCTAAAACTTCAGTGCACGGTTGCAGGGATAAGCTGACACAGATCGCTGGCACAGGCTGGTTAGTTATTTAATGGTTTAGGTTTGGTTTATTTAATCTAAAACTTCAGTGCACGGTCGCAGAGATCAGCTAACACAGATTCCTGACACACGCTGGTTAGTTATTTAATGGTTTCAACTTTGTTTATTTGATCTAAAACTTCAGTGCACGGCTGCAGGGATCAGCTGACACAGATCTCTGGCACAGCCTGGTTGTTTATTTAATGGTTTCAGCTTAGTTTATTTGATCTAAAACT
Organism: Aulonocara stuartgranti; assembly: GCF_965226115.1. Lineage (NCBI taxonomy): Eukaryota > Metazoa > Chordata > Actinopteri > Cichliformes > Cichlidae > Aulonocara > Aulonocara stuartgranti. Next base: position 21,192,418 of record NC_138941.1, on the reverse strand, counting down.
TCAGTGCACGGTTGCAGGGATCAGCTGACACAGATCGCTGGCACAGGCTGCTTAGTTATTTAATGGTTTCGGTTTGGTTTATTTGATCTAAAACTTCAGTCCACGTTCGCAGGGATCAGCTGAAACAGATCGCTGGCACATGCTGGTTAGTTATTTAATGGTTTCGGTTTGGTTTATTTGATCTAAAACTTCAGTCCACGTTCGCAGGGATCAGCTGACACAGATCGCTGGCACAGGCTGGTTAGTTATTTAATGGTTTCAACTTAGTTTATTTTATCTAAAACTTCAGTGCACGGTCGCAGGGATCCGCTGACACAGATCGCTGGCACAGGCTGGTTAGTTATTTAATGGTTTCAACTTAGTTTATTTGATCTAAAACTTCAGTGCACGCTTGCAGGGATCAGCTGACACAGATCGCTGTCACAGGCTGGTTAGTTATTTAAATGGTTTCAGGTTAGTTTATTTGATCTAAAACTTCAGTGCACGGTCGCAGTGATCAGCTGACACAGATCGCTGGTTAGTTATTTAATGGTTTCAGCTTTCTTTATTTGATCTACAACTTCAGTCCACGTTCGCAGGGATCAGCTGACACAGATCTCTGGCACAGCCTGGTTGGTTATTTAATGGTTTCAGCTTAGTTTATTTGATCTAAAACTTCAGTGCATGGTCGCAAAGATCAGCTGACACAGATCTCTGGCACAGCCTGGTTGGTTATTTAATTGTTTCAGCTTAGTTTATTTGATCTAAAACTTCAGTGCACAGTTGCAGGAATCAGCTGACACAGATCGCTGGCACAGGCTGGTTAGTTATTTAATGGTTTCAACTTAGTTTATTTTCTCTAAAAATTCAGTGCACGGTTGCAGGGATCAGTTGACACAGAGCGCTGGCACAGGCTGGTTAGTTATTTAATGGTTTCAACTTAGTTTATTTTATCTAAAACTTCAGTGCACGGTTGCAGGGATCAGCTGACACAGATCGCTGGCACAGGCTGGTTAGTTATTTTGTGGTTTCAGCTTAGTTTTTTTGATCTAAAACTTCAGTGCACGGTTGCAGGGATCAGCTTAAACAGATCGCTGGCACAGGCTGGTTAGTTATTTAATGGTTTCAGCTTAGTTTATCTAAAACTTCAGTGCACGGTTGCAGGGATCAGCTGACACAGATCCCTTGCACAGGCTGGTTAGTTATTTAATGGTTTCAACTTAGTTTATTTTCTCTAAAAATTCAGTGCACGGTTGCAGGGATCAGTTGACACAGAGCGCTGGCACAGGCTGGTTAGTTATTTAATGTTTTCAACTTAGTTTATTTTATCTAAAACTTCAGTGCACGGTCGCAGGGATCAACTAACACAGATCGCTCGCACAGGCTGGTTAGTTATTTAATGGTTTCAGCTTATTTTATCTAAAACTTCAGTGCACGGTTGCAGGAATCAGCTGACACAGATCGCTGGCACATGCTGGTTAGTTATTTAATGGTTTCGGTTTGGTTTATTTGATCTAAAACTTCAGTGCACGGTTGCAGGGATCAGCTGACACAGATCGCTGGCACAGGCTGGTTAGTTATTTAATGGTTTCAGCTTAGTTTATCTAAAACTTCAGTGCACGGTTGCAGGGATCAGCTGACACAGATCGCTGGTTAGTTATTTAATAGTTTCAACTTAGTTTATTTGATCTAAAACTTCAGTGCACGGTTGCAGGAATCAGCTGACACAGATCGCTGGCACATGCTGCTTAGTTATTTAATGGTTTCGGTTTGGTTTATTTTATCTAAAACTTCAGTGCACGGTTGCAGGGATCAGCTGACACAGATCGCTGGCACAGGCTGGTTAGTTATTTAATGGTTTCAGCTTAGTTTATCTAAAACTTCAGTGCACGGTTTCAGGGATCAGCTGACACAGATCGCTGGCACAGGCTGGTTAGTTATTTAATGTTTTCAACTTAGTTTATTTTATCTAAAACTTCAGTGCACGGTCGCAGGGATCAACTAACACAGATCGCTGGCACAGGCTGGTTAGTTATTTAATGGTTTCAGCCAAGTTTATCTAAAACTTCAGTGCACGGTTGCAGGGATCAGCTGACACAGATCCCTGGCACAGGCTGGTTAGTTATTTAATGGTTTTAACTTAGTTTATTTGATCTAAAACTTCAGTGCACGGTTGCAGGAATCAGCTGACACAGATCGCTGGCACATGCTGCTTAGTTATTTAATGGTTTCAGCTTAGTTTATCTAAAACTTCAGTGCACGGTTTCAGGGATCAGCTGACACAGATCGCTGGTACAGGCTGGTTAGTTATTTAATGGTTTCAGCTTAGTTTATCTAAAACTTCAGTGCACGGTTGCAGGGATCAGCTGACACAGATCGCTGGCACAGGCTGGTTAGTTATTTAATGGTTTCAGCTTAGTTTATCTAAAACTTCAGTGCACGGTTTCAGGGATCAGCTGACACAGATCGCTGGCACAGGCTGGTTAGTTATTTAATGGTTTAGGTTTGGTTTTATTTAATCTAAAACTTCAGTGCACGGTTGCAGGGATCAGCTGACACAGATCGCTGGCACAGGCTGGTTAGTTATTTAATGGTTTCAGCTTAGTTTATCTAAAACTTCAGTGCACGGTTGCAGGGATCAGCTGACACAGATCGCTGGCACAGGCTGGTTAGTTATTTAATGGTTTCAACTTAGTTTATTTGATCTAAAACTTCAGTCCACGTTCGCAGGGATCCTCTGACACAGATCGCTGGCACAGGCTGGTTAGTTATTTAATGGTTTCGGTTTGGTTTATTTTATCTAAAACTTCAGTGCACGGTTGCAGGGATCAGCTGACACAGATCGCTGGCACAGGCTGGTTAGTTATTTAATGGTTTCAACTTAGTTTATTTGATCTAAAACTTCAGTCCACGTTCGCAGGGATCCTCTGACACAGATCGCTGGCACAGGCTGGTTAGTTATTTAATGGTTTCAGCTTAGTTTATTTTATCTAAAACTTCAGTGCACGGTCGCAGGGATCAGCTGACAAAGATCGCTGGCACAGGCTGGTTAGTTATTTAATGGTTTCAGCTTAGTTTATCTAAAACTTCAGTGCACGGTTGCAGGGATAAGCTGACACAGATCGCTGGCACAGGCTGGTTAGTTATTTAATGGTTTAGGTTTGGTTTATTTAATCTAAAACTTCAGTGCACGGTCGCAGAGATCAGCTAACACAGATTCCTGACACACGCTGGTTAGTTATTTAATGGTTTCAACTTAGTTAATTTTATCTAAAACTTCAGTCCACGTTCGCAGGGATCAGCTGACACAGATCTCTGGCACAGCCTGGTTGTTTATTTAATGGTTTCAGCTTAGTTTATTTGATCTAAAACTTCAGTGCACGGTTGCAGGGATCAGCTGACACAGATCGCTGGCACAGGCTGGTTAGTTATTTAATGGTTTCAGCTTAGTTTATTTGATCTAAAACTTCAGTGCACGGTTGCAGGGATCAGCTGACACAGATCCCTTGCACAGGCTGGTTAGTTATTTAATGGTTTCAGCTTAGTTTATTTGATCTAAGACTTCAGTCCACGTTCGCAGGGATCAGCTGACACAGATCTCTGGCACAGGCTGGTTGTTTATTTAATGGTTTCAACTTTGTTTATTTGATCTAAAACTTCAGTGCACGGCTGCAGGGATCAGCTGACACAGATCTCTGGCACAGCCTGGTTGTTTATTTAATGGTTTCAGCTTAGTTTATTTGATCTAAAACTTCAGTGCACGGTTGCAGGGATCAGCTGACACAGATCGCTGGCACAGGCTGCTTAGTTATTTTGTGGTTTCAGCTTAGTTTATTTTGATCTAAGACTTCAGTCCACGTTCGCAGGGATCAGCTGAAACAGATCGCTGGCACAGGCTGGTCAGTTATTTAATGGTTTCAGCTTAGTTTATTTGATCTAAGACTTCAGTCCACGTTCGCAGGGATCAGCTGACACAGATCTCTGGCACAGGCTGGTTAGTTATTTAATGGTTTCAACTTTGTTTATTTGATCTAAAACTTCAGTGCACGGCTGCAGGGATCAGCTGACACAGATCTCTGGCACAGCCTGGTTGTTTATTTAATGGTTTCAGCTTAGTTTATTTGATCTAAAACTTCAGTGCACGGTTGCAGGGATCAGCTGACACAGATCGCTGGCACAGGCTGCTTAGTTATTTTGTGGTTTCAGCTTAGTTTATTTTGATCTAAGACTTCAGTCCACGTTCGCAGGGATCAGCTGACACAGATCGCTGGCACAGGCTGGTTAGTTATTTAATAGTGTCAACTTAGTTTATTTGATCTAAAACTTCAGTCCACGTTCGCAGGGATCCTCTGACACAGATCGCTGGCACAGGCTGGTTAGTTATTTAATAGTGTCAACTTAGTTTATTTGATCTAAAACTTCAGTCCACGTTCGCAGGGATCCTCTGACACAGATCGCTGGCACAGGCTGGTTAGTTATTTAATGGTTTCGGTTTGGTTTATTTAATCTAAAACTTCAGTGCACGGTTGCAGGGATCAGCTGACACAGAATCGCTGGTACAGGCTGGTTAGTTATTTAATTGTTTCAGCTTAGTTTATCTAAAACTTCAGTGCACGGTTGCAGGGATCAGCTGACACAGATCGCTGGCACAGGCTGGTTAGTTATTTAATAGTGTCAACTTAGTTTATTTGATCTAAAACTTCAGTCCACGTTCGCAGGGATCCTCTGACACAGATCGCTGGCACAGGCTGGTTAGTTATTTAATGGTTTCGGTTTGGTTTATTTTATCTAAAACTTCAGTGCACGGTTGCAGGGATCAGCTGACACAGAATCGCTGGTACAGGCTGGTTAGTTATTTAATTGTTTCAGCTTAGTTTATCTAAAACTTCAGTGCACGGTTGCAGGGATCAGCTGACACAGATCGCTGGCACAGGCTGGTTAGTTATTTAATGGTTTAGGTTTGGTTTATTTAATCTAAAACTTCAGTGCACGGTTGCAGGGATCAGCTGACACAGATCGCTGGTACAGACTGGTTAGTTATTTAATGGTTTCAGCTTAGTTTATTTGATCTAAAACTTCAGTGCACGGTCGCAGGGATCAGCTGACACAGATCGCTGGCACAGGCTGGTTAGTTATTTAATGGTTTCAGCTTAGTTTATCTAAAACTTCAGTGCACGGTTGCAGGGATAAGCTGACACAGATCGCTGGCACAGGCTGGTTAGTTATTTAATGGTTTAGGTTTGGTTTATTTAATCTAAAACTTCAGTGCACGGTCGCAGAGATCAGCTAACACAGATTCCTGACACACGCTGGTTAGTTATTTAATGGTTTCAACTTAGTTAATTTTATCTAAAACTTCAGTGCACGGTTGCAGGGATTAGCTGACACAGATTCCTGACACACGCTGGTTAGTTATTTAATGGTTTCAACTTAGTTTATCTAAAACTTCAGTGCACGGTCGCAGGGATCAGCTAACACAGATTCCTGACACACGCTGGTTAGTTATTTAATGGTTTCAGCTTAGTTTATTTGATCTAAAACTTCAGTCCACGTTCGCAGGGATCAGCTGACACAGATCGCTGGCACAGGCTGGTTAGTTATTTAATGGTTTCAGCTTAGTTTATTTGATCTAAAACTTCAGTGCACGGTTGCAGGGATCAGCTGACACAGATCGCTGGCACAGGCTGGTTAGTTATTTAATGGTTTCGCTTTGGTTTATTTTATCTAAAACTTCAGTGCACGGTTGCAGGGATCAGCTGACACAGATCGCTGGCACATGCTGGTTAGTTATTTAATGGTTTCGGTTTGGTTTATTTTATCTAAAACTTCAGTGCACGGTTGCAGGGATCAGCTGACACAGATCGCTGGCACAGGCTGGTTAGTTATTTAATGGTTTCAGCTTAGTTTATCTAAAACTTCAGTGCACGGTTGCAGGGATCAGCTGACACAGATCGCTGGCACAGGCTGGTTAGTTATTTAATGGTTTAGGTTTGGTTTATTTAATCTAAAACTTCAGTGCACGGTTGCAGGGATCCGCTGACACAGATCGCTGGTTAGTTATTTAATGGTTTCAGCTTAGTTTATTTAATCTAAAACTTCAGTGCACGGTTGCAGGGATCCGCTGACACAGATCGCTGGTTAGTTATTTAATGGTTTCAGCTTAGTTTATCTAAAACTTCAGTGCACGGTTGCAGGGATAAGCTGACACAGATCGCTGGCACAGGCTGGTTAGTTATTTAATGGTTTCAACTTAGTTAATTTTATCTAAAACTTCAGTGCACGGTTGCAGGGATTAGCTGACACAGATCGCTGGCACAGGCTGGTTAGTTATTTAATGGTTTAGGTTTGGTTTATTTAATCTAAAACTTCAGTGCACGGTTGCAGGGATAAGCTGACACAGATCGCTGACACACGCTGGTTAGTTATTTAATGGTTTCAACTTAGTTAATTTTATCTAAAACTTCAGTGCACGGTTGCAGGGATTAGCTGACACAGATCGCTGACACACGCTGGTTAGTTATTTAATGGTTTCAACTTAGTTAATTTTATCTAAAACTTCAGTGCACGGTTGCAGGGATTAGCTGACACAGATCGCTGGCACAGGCTGGTTAGTTATTTAATGGTTTAGGTTTGGTTTATTTAATCTAAAACTTCAGTGCACGGTCACAGAGATCAGCTAACACCGATTCCTGACACACGCTGGTTAGTTATTTAATGGTTTCAGCTTAGTTTATTTGATCTAAGACTTCAGTCCACGTTCGCAGGGATCAGCTGACACAGATCTCTGGCACAGGCTGGTTAGTTATTTAATGGTTTCAACTTAGTTTACTTGATCTAAAACTTCAGTGCACGGTTGCAGGGATCAGCTGACACAGATCGCTGGCACAGGCTGGTTAGTTATTTAATGGTTTCAACTTAGTTTACTTGATCTAAAACTTCAGTGCACGGTTGCAGGGATCCGCTGACACAGATCGCTGGTTAGTTATTTAATGGTTTCAGCTTAGTTTATTTTATCTAAAACTTCAGTGCACGGTCGCAGGGATCAGCTGACACAGATCGCTGGCACAGGCTGGTTAGTTATTTAATGGTTTCAACTTAGTTTACTTGATCTAAAACTTCAGTGCACGGTCGCAGGGATCAGCTGACAAAGATCGCTGGCACAGGCTGGTTAGTTATTTAATGGTTTAGGTTTGGTTTATTTAATCTAAAACTTCAGTGCACGGTCGCAGAGATCAGCTAACACAGATTCCTGACACACGCTGGTTAGTTATTTAATGGTTTCAACTTAGTTAATTTTATCTAAAACTTCAGTGCACGGTCGCAGGGATCAGCTGACACAGATCGCTGGCACAGGCTGGTTAGTTATTTAATGGTTTCAGCTTAGTTTATTTTATCTAAAACTTCAGTGCACGGTTGCAGGGATCCTCTGACACAGATCGCTGGCACAGGCTGGTTAGTTATTTAATGGTTTCAGCTTAGTTTATTTTATCTAAAACTTCAGTGCACGGTCGCAGGGATTAGCTGACACAGATCGCTGGCACAGGCTGGTTGGTTATTTAATGGTTTCGGTTTGGTTTATTTTATCTAAAACTTCAGTGCACGGTTGCAGGGATCAGCTGACACAGATCGCTGGCACAGGCTGGTTAGTTATTTAATGGTTTAGGTTTGGTTTATTTAATCTAAAACTTCAGTGCACGGTTGCAGGGATCAGCTGACAAAGATAGCTGGTACAGGCTGGTTAGTTATTTAATGGTTTCAGCTTAGTTTATCTAAAACTTCAGTGCACGGTTGCAGGGATCAGCTGACACAGATCGCTGGCACAGGCTGGTTAGTTATTTAATGGTTTAGGTTTGGTTTATTTAATCTAAAACTTCAGTGCACGGTTGCAGGGATCAGCTGACACAGATCGCTGGTACAGACTGGTTAGTTATTTAATGGTTTCAGCTTAGTTTATTTGATCTAAAACTTCAGTGCACGGTTGCAGGGATCCGCTGACACAGATCGCTGGTTAGTTATTTAATGGTTTCAGCTTAGTTTATTTGATCTAAAACTTCAGTGCACGGTCGCAGGGATCAGCTGACACAGATCGCTGGCACAGGCTGGTTAGTTATTTAATGGTTTCAGCTTAGTTTATCTAAAACTTCAGTGCACGGTTGCAGGGATAAGCTGACACAGATCGCTGGCACAGGCTGGTTAGTTATTTAATGGTTTAGGTTTGGTTTATTTAATCTAAAACTTCAGTGCACGGTTGCAGGGATCAGCTGACACAGATCGCTGGTACAGACTGGTTAGTTATTTAATGGTTTCAGCTTAGTTTATTTGATCTAAAACTTCAGTGCACGGTTGCAGGGATCCGCTGACACAGATCGCTGGTTAGTTATTTAATGGTTTCAGCTTAGTTTATTTAATCTAAAACTTCAGTGCACGGTCGCAGAGATCAGCTAACACAGATTCCTGACACACGCTGGTTAGTTATTTAATGGTTTCAACTTAGTTAATTTTATCTAAAACTTCAGTGCACGGTTGCAGGGATCAGCTGACACAGATTCCTGACACACGCTGGTTAGTTATTTAATGGTTTCAACTTAGTTTATCTAAAACTTCAGTGCACGGTCGCAGGGATCAGCTAACACAGATTCCTGACACACGCTGGTTAGTTATTTAATGGTTTCAGCTTAGTTTATTTGATCTAAAACTTCAGTCCACGTTCGCAGGGATCAGCTGACAAAGATCGCTGGCACAGGCTGGTTAGTTATTTAATGGTTTCAGCTTAGTTTATTTGATCTAAAACTTCAGTGCACGGTTGCAGGGATCAGCTGACACAGATCGCTGGCACAGGCTGGTTAGTTATTTAATGGTTTAGGTTCGGTTTATTTAATCTAAAACTTCAGTGCACGGTCGCAGAGATCAGCTAACACAGATTCCTGACACACGCTGGTTAGTTATTTAATGGTTTCAACTTAGTTAATTTTATCTAAAACTTCAGTGCACGGTTGCAGGGATCAGCTGACACAGATCGCTGGCACAGGCTGGTTAGTTATTTAATGGTTTAGGTTCGGTTTATTTAATCTAAAACTTCAGTGCACGTTCGCAGGGATCAGCTAACACAGATTCCTGACACCCGCTGGTTAGTTATTTAATTGTTTCAGCTTAGTTTATCTAAAACTTCAGTGCACGGTCGCAGAGATCAGCTAACACAGATTCCTGACACACGCTGGTTAGTTATTTAATGGTTTCAGCTTAGTTTATTTTCTCTAAAACTTCAGTCCACGTTCGCAGGGATCAGCTGACACAGATCCCTGGCACAGGCTGGTTAGTTATTTAATGGTTTTAACTTAGTTTATTTTATCTAAAACTTCAGTGCACGGTTGCAGGGATCAGCTGACACAGATTCCTGACACAGGCTGGTTAGTTATTTAATGGTTTCAGCTTAGTTTATTTGATCTAAAACTTCAGTCCACGTTCGCAGGGATCAGCTGACAAAGATTGCTGGCACAGGCTGGTTAGTTATTTAATGGTTTCAGCTTAGTTTATCTAAAACTTCAGTGCACGGTCGCAGGGATCAGCTAACACAGATTCCTGACACACGCTGGTTAGTTATTTAATGGTTTCAGCTTAGTTTATTTGATCTAAAACTTCAGTGCACGGTTGCAGGGATCAGCTGACACAGATCGCTGGCACACGCTGGTTAGTTATTTAATGGTTTCAACTTAGTTAATTTTATCTAAACCTTCAGTGCACGGTCGCAGGGATCAGCAAACACAGATTCCTGACACACGCTGGTTAGTTATTTAATGGTTTCAACTTAGTTAATTTTATCTAAAACTTCAGTGCACGGTTGCAGGGATCAGCTGACACAGATCGCTGGCACAGGCTGGTTAGTTATTTAATGGTTTCAACTTTGTTTATTTGATCTAAAACTTCAGTCCACGTTCGCAGGGATCAGCTGACAAAGATCGCTGGCACAGGCTGGTTAGTTATTTAATGGTTTCAGCTTAGTTTATCTAAAACTTCAGTGCACGGTCGCAGGGATCAGCTAACACAGATTCCTGACACACGCTGGTTAGTTATTTAATGGTTTCAGCTTAGTTTATTTAATCTAAAACTTCAGTGCACGGTCGCAGAGATCAGCTGACACAGATTCCTGACACACGCTGGTTAGTTATTTAATGGTTTCAGCTTAGTTTATTTGATCTAAAACTTCAGTGCACGATTGCAGGAATCAGCTGACACAGATCGCTGGTTAGTTATTTAATGGTTTCAGCTTAGTTTATTTGATCTAAAACTTCAGTCCACGTTCGCAGGGATCAGCTGACACAGATCGCTGGCACAGCCTGGTTAGTTATTTAATGGTTTCAGCTTAGTTTATTTGATCTAAGACTTCAGTGCACAGTTGCAGGGATCAGCTGACACAGATCGCTCGCACAGGCTGGTTAGTTATTTAATGGTTTCAACTTAGTTTATTTTATCTAAAACTTCAGTGCACGGTCGCAGGAATCAGCTGACACAGATCGCTGGCACAGGCTGGTTAGTTATTTAATGATTTCAGGTTAGTTTATTTGATCTAAGACTTCAGGGCATGATCGCAAAGATCAGCTGACACACATCGCTGGCACACGCTGGTTAGTTATTTAATGGTTTCAACTTAGTTAATTTTATCTAAAACTTCAGTGCACGGTTGCAGGGATCAGCTGACACAGATTCCTGACACAGGCTGGTTAGTTATTTAATGGTTTCAGCTTAGTTTATTTGATCTAAAACTTCAGTCCACGTTCGCAGGGATCAGCTGACACAGATCGTTGGCACAGGCTGGTTAGTTATTTAATGGTTTCAGCTTAGTTTATTTGATCTAAAACTTCAGTCCACGTTCGCAGGGATCAGCTGACACAGATCGCTGGCACACGCTGGTTAGTTATTTAATGGTTTCAACTTAGTTAATTTTATCTAAACCTTCAGTGCACGGTCGCAGGGATCAGCTAACACAGATTCCTGACACACGCTGGTTAGTTATTTAATGGTTTCAACTTAGTTAATTTTATCTAAAACTTCAGTGCACGGTTGCAGGGATCAGCTGACACAGATCGCTGGCACAGGCTGGTTAGTTATTTAATGGTTTCAACTTTGTTTATTTGATCTAAAACTTCAGTGCACGGTTGCAGGGATCAGCTGACACAGATCGCTGGCACAGGCTGGTTAGTTATTTAATGGTTTCAGCTTAGTTTATCTAAAACTTCAGTGCACGGTCGCAGGGATCAGCTAACACAGATTCCTGACACACGCTGGTTAGTTATTTAATGGTTTCAGCTTAGTTTATTTAATCTAAAACTTCAGTGCACGGTCGCAGAGATCAGCTAACACAGATTCCTGACACACGCTGGTTAGTTATTTAATGGTTTCAGCTTAGTTTATTTGATCTAAAACTTCAGTGCACGATTGCAGGGATCAGCTGACACAGATCGCTGGTTAGTTATTTAATGGTTTCAGCTTAGTTTATTTGATCTAAAACTTCAGTCCACGTTCGCAGGGATCAGCTGACACAGATCGCTGGCACAGCCTGGTTAGTTATTTAATGGTTTCAGCTTAGTTTATTTGATCTAAGACTTCAGTGCACGGTTGCAGGGATCAGCTGACACAGATCGCTGGCACAGGCTGGTTAGTTATTTAATGGTTTCAACTTAGTTTATTTTATCTAAAACTTCAGTGCACGGTCGCAGGGATCAGCTGACACAGATCGCTGGCACAGGCTGGTTAGTTATTTAATGATTTCAGGTTAGTTTATTTGATCTAAGACTTCAGGGCATGATCGCAAAGATCAGCTGACACACATCGCTGGCACACGCTGGTTAGTTATTTAATGGTTTCAACTTAGTTAATTTTATCTAAACCTTCAGTGCACGGTCGCAGGGATCAGCTGACACAGATCGCTCGCACAGGCTGGTTGGTTATTTAATGTTTTCAGGTTAGTTTATTTGATCTAAGACTTCAGTGCACGTTCGCACAGATCAGCTGAAACAGATCGCTGGCACAGATCGCTGGCACAGGCTGGTTAGTTATTTAGTGGTTTCAGCTTAGTTTATTTGATCTAAAACTTCAGTCCACGTTCGCAGGGATCAGCTGACACAGATCGCTCGCACAGGCTGGTTGGTTATTTAATGGTTTCAGGTTAGTTTATTTGATCTAAGACTTCAGTGCACGTTCGCACAGATCAGCTGAAACAGATCGCTGGCACAGATCCCTTGCACAGGCTGGTTAGTTATTTAATGGTTTCAACTTAGTTTATTTTATCTTAAACTTCAGTGCACGGTCGCAGGGATCCGCTGACACAGATCGCTGGTTAGTTATTTAATGGTTTCAGCTTAGTTTATTTTATCTAAAACTTCAGTGCACGGTTGCAGGGATCAGCTGACACAGATCGCTGGCACCGGCTGGTTAGTTATTTAATGGTTTCAGGTTAGTTTATTTGATCTAAGACTTCAGTGCACGGTTCGCACAGATCAGCTGAAACAGATCGCTGGCACAGATCCCTTGCACAGGCTGGTTAGTTATTTAATGGTTTCAACTTAGTTTATTTTATCTTAAACTTCAGTGCACGGTCGCAGGGATCCGCTGACACAGATCGCTGGTTAGTTATTTAATGGTTTCAGCTTAGTTTATTTTATCTTAAACTTCAGTGCACGGTCGCAGGGATCAGCTGACACAGATAGCTGGTTAGTTATTTAATGGTTTCAGCTTAGTTTATTTGATCTAAAACTTCAGTCCACGTTCGCAGGGATCAGCTGACACAGATCGCTGGTTAGTTATTTAATGGTTTCAGCTTAGTTTATTTTATCTAAAACTTCAGTGCACGGTCGCAGGGATCAGCTGACACAGATAGCTGGTTAGTTATTTAATGGTTTCAGCTTAGTTTATTTGATCTAAAACTTCAGTCCACGTTCGCAGGGATCAGCTGACACAGATCGCTGGCACAGGCTGGTTAGTTATTTAATGGTTTCAACTTAGTTTATTTTATCTAAAACTTCAGTGCACGGTCGCAGGGATCAGCTGACACAGATCGCTGGCACAGGCTGGTTAGTTATTTAATGGTTTCAACTTAGTTTATTTGATCTAAGACTTCAGTGCACGGTTGCAGGGATCAGCTGACACAGATCGCTGGCACAGGCTGGTTAGTTATTTAATGGTTTCAACTTAGTTTATTTTATCTAAAACTTCAGTGCACGGTTGCAGGGATCAGCTGACACAGATCGCTGGCACAGGCTGGTTAGTTATTTAATGATTTCAACTTAGTTTATTTTCTCTAAAAATTCAGTGCACGGTTGCAGGGATCAGCTGACACAGATCGCTGGTACAGGCTGGTTAGTTATTTAATGGTTTCAACTTAGTTTATTTTCTCTAAAAATTCAGTGCACGGTCGCAGGGATCAGCTGACACAGATCGCTGGCACAGGCTGGTTAGTTATTTAATGATTTCAGGTTAGTTTATTTGATCTAAGACTTCAGGGCATGATCGCAAAGATCAGCTGACACAGATCGCTGGCACACGCTGGTTAGTTATTTAATGGTTTCAACTTAGTTTATTTTCTCTAAAAATTCAGTGCACGGTTGCAGGGATCAGCTAACACAGATCCCTGACACACGCTGGTTAGTTATTTAATGGTTTCAACTTAGTTTATTTTCTCTAAAAATTCAGTGCACGGTTGCAGGGATCAGTTGACAAAGATTCCTGGCACAGCCTGGTTGGTTATTTAATGGTTTCAACTTAGTTTATTTGATCTAAAACTTCAGTGCACGGTTGCAGGGATCAGCTGACACAGATCGCTCGCACAGGCTGGTTGGTTATTTAATGGTTTCAGGTTAGTTTATTTTATCTTAAACTTCTTTGCACGGTCGCAAAGATCAGCTGAAACAGATCGCTGGTTAGTTATTTAATGGTTTCACCTTAGTTTATTTTATCTAAAACTTCAGTGCACGGTCGCAGAGATCCGCTGACAGAGATCGCTGGTTAGTTATTTAATGGTTTCAGCTTAGATTATTTTATCTAAAACTTCAGTGCACGGTTGCAGGGATCAGCTGACACAGATCCCTGGCACAGGCTGGTTAGTTATTTAATGGTTTTAACTTAGTTTATTTGATCTAAAACTTCAGTGCACGGTTGCAGGGATCAGCTGACACAGATCCCTGGCACAGGCTGGTTAGTTATTTAATGGTTTTAACGTAGTTTATTTGATCTAAAACTTCAGTGCACGATTGCAGGGATCAGCTGACACAGATCGCTGGTTAGTTATTTAATGGTTTCAGCTTAGTTTATCTAAAACTTCAGTGCGCGGTTGCAGGGATCAGCTGACACAGATCCCTTGCACAGGCTGGTTAGTTATTTAATGGTTTCAACTTAGTTTATTTTATCTAAAACTTCAGTGCACGGTTGCAGGGATCAGCTGACACAGATCGCTGGCACAGGCTGGTTAGTTATTTAATGGTTTCAGCCAAGTTTATCTAAAACTTCAGTGCACGGTTGCAGGATTCAGCTGACACAGATCGCTGGCACAGGCTGGTTAGTTATTTAATGGTTTCGGTTTGGTTTATTTTATCTAAAACTTCAGTGCACGGTTGCAGGGATCAGCTGACACAGATCGCTGGCACAGGCTGGCTAGTTATTTAATGGTTTCAGCTTAGTTTATTTTATCTAAGACTTCAGTGCACGGTTGCAGGGATCAGCTGACACAGATCCCTGGCACAGGCTGGTTAGTTATTTAATGGTTTTAACTTAGTTTATTTGATCTAAAACTTCAGTGCACGGTTGCAGGGATCAGCTGACACAGATCCCTGGCACAGGCTGGTTAGTTATTTAATGGTTTTAACTTAGTTTATTTGATCTAAAACTTCAGTGCACGATTGCAGGGATCAGCTGAAACAGATCGCTGGTACAGGCTGGTTAGTTATTTAATGGTTTCAGCTTAGTTTATCTAAAACTTCAGTGCGCGGTTGCAGGGATCAGCTGACACAGATCGCTGGCACAGGCTGGTTAGTTATTTAATGGTTTCAACTTAGTTTATTTGATCTAAAACTTCAGTGCACGGTTGCAGGGATCAGCTGACACAGATCGCTCGCACAGGCTGGTTAGTTATTTAATGGTTTCAGGTTAGTTTATTTGATCTAAGACTTCAGTGCACGTTCGCAAAGATCAGCTGAAACAGATCGCTGGCACAGATCGCTGGCACAGGCTGGTTAGTTATTTAGTGGTTTCAGCTTAGTTTATTTGATCTAAAACTTCAGTGCACGGTTGCAGGGATCAGCTGACACAGATCGCTGGCACAGGCTGGTTAGTTATTTTGTGGTTTCAGCTTAGTTTATTTGATCTAAGACTTCAGTCCACGTTCGCAGGGATCAGCTGACACAGATCTCTGGCACAGGCTGGTTAGTTATTTAATGGTTTCAACTTAGTTTCTTTGATCTAAAACTTCAGTGCACGGTTGCAGGGATCAGCTGACACAGATCGCTGGCACAGGCTGGTTAGTTATTTTGTGGTTTCAGCTTAGTTTATTTTGATCTAAGACTTCAGTCCACGTTCGCAGGGATCAGCTGACACAGATCGCTGGCACAGGCTGGTCAGTTATTTAATGGTTTCAACTTAGTTTATCTAAAACTTCAGTGCACGGTTGCAGGGATCAGCTGACACAGATCGCTGGCACAGGCTGGTTAGTTATTTAATGGTTTCAACTTAGTTTATTTGATCTAAAACTTCAGTGCACGGTTGCAGGGATCAGCTGACACAGATCGCTGGCACAGGCTGGTTAGTTATTTAATGGTTTCAACTTAGTTTATTTGATCTAAAACTTCAGTGCACGGTTGCAGGGATCAGCTGACACAGATCGCTCGCACAGGCTGGTTGGTTATTTAACGGATTCAGGTTAGTTTATTTGATCTAAGACTTCAGTGCACGTTCGCAAAGATCAGCTGAAACAGATCGCTGGCACAGATCGCTGGCACAGGCTGGTTAGTTATTTAGTGGTTTCAGCTTAGTTTATTTCATCTAAAACTTCAGTCCACGTTCGCAGGGATCAGCTGACACAGATCTCTGGCACAGGCTGGTTAGTTATTTAATGATTTCAGCTTAGTTTATTTGATCTAAAACTTCAGTGCACGGTTGCAGGGATCAGCTGACACAGATCGCTCGCACAGGCTGGTTGGTTATTTAATGGTTTCAGCTTAGTTTATTTTATCTTAAACTTCAGTGCACGGTCGCAAAGATCAGCTGAAACAGATCGCTGGTTAGTTATTTAATGGTTTCAGCTTAGTTTATTTTATCTAAAACTTCAGTGCACGGTCGCAGGGATCAGCTGACACAGATCGCTGGTTAGTTATTTAATGGTTTCAACTTAGTTTATTTTCTCTAAAACTTCAGTGCACGGTCGCAGGGATCCGCTGACACAGATCGCTGGTTAGTTATTTAATGGTTTCAACTTAGTTTATTTTATCTAAAACTTCAGTGCACGGTCGCAGGGATCCGCTGACACAGATCGCTGGCACAGGCTGGTTAGTTATTTAATGGTTTCAGCTTAGTTTATCTAAAACTTCAGTGCACGGTTGCAGGGATCAGTTGACAAAGATTCCTGGCACAGGCTGGTTAGTTATTTAATGGTTTCAGCTTTGTTTATTTGATCTAAAACTTCAGTGCACGGTTGCAGGGATCAGCTGACACAGATCCCTTGCACAGGCTGGTTAGTTATTTAAATGGTTTCAACTTAGTTTATCATAAAAAACTTCAGTGCACGGTTGCAGGAATCAGCTGAAACAGATCGCTGGCACAGGCTGGTTAGTTATTTAATGGTTTCAGCTTAGTTTATCTAAAACTTCAGTGCACGGTTGCAGGATTCAGCTGACACAGATCGCTGGCACAGGCTGGTTAGTTATTTAATGGTTTCGGTTTGGTTTATTTTATCTAAAACTTCAGTGCATGGTTGCAGGAATCAGCTGACACAGATCGCTGGCACAGGCTGGCTAGTTATTTAATGGTTTCAGCTTAGTTTATCTAAAACTTCAGTGCACGGTTGCAGGGATCAGCTGACACAGATCGCTGGCACAGGAAAAAAAAAAAAAAAAAAAAAGAACTCCTGGGTCACCTGTATGGAGAAAAAAAAAAACAAACAAAAAAAACAAACAGAGGAGACAGCAAACAACAAAGAGCAACATAATAATAGAGAAAACAAAGCACCATCACAATAAACTAGCTAGCCATAGATATCAATATTTACTAAATAATAAACGATATTGTGCAGCACGCAAGATAGACAGCGCACAGTGTGCTTTGAGGTAGCAGCCAAGAAAGCTTTAGTCCGCGTCTGTGAATACCCATGTGTGCATACCTGTGTGGATCAGCATGCTTGCATTCCAAAGGTTTCTCCATGTAATGATCTGCTAGGGAGTGTGGGGGGGCCACAGCCCCGTCCTCCAGGGTGTGAAGCGGGTATGGAGGAGATCAAAACTCCAGACATCCAGAGGCCCCCAGAACACAAGAGACCATGGAAGACCAACAGAGGGGCAGCCGCGCCACTGTTCCAGTAAGAGCTGAGGAGAGTCCCAGATGAGGGCTCGCCCAGCAGCCGCGGAGCAGAAGTCAGGGGGAGTTGCAGTGACGCGCCCGTGAGCTCCGCCGGCCCCCAGCTGCGCCTGAGTGACCGAGCCCCAGGCCGAGAGGCCGGGGGCACCCCACCTCCAAAGGGGCCCGAGCGAGCCCCAGGCCCCAGGCCCCGACAA
The DNA here is from genome assembly GCF_965226115.1 of Aulonocara stuartgranti. Taxonomy (NCBI): domain Eukaryota; kingdom Metazoa; phylum Chordata; class Actinopteri; order Cichliformes; family Cichlidae; genus Aulonocara; species Aulonocara stuartgranti. Next base: position 21,174,689 of record NC_138941.1, on the reverse strand, counting down.
GCGGCCGCCAAGGAGTGAGCCGGTGTGTACCCGGACGCCCACCCCCAGACACAAAGAACCACCAACACACCGACACCTGAGGGAGTCCGCCACCGGCAGGGGAAGTGGTGGTGGGTGGAGATAGGCCTCCAAACCTTGGAGGGCCTGAGGTGTCCCCAGAGAGGTGGCGTCTGATACCCAACCTGACATATAGACACAGACATACAGGCACACACAGACACAAACATCCATTCCCACCCTCATGCTCTCATCAGAAAGCTTTAATGAGCAGCTGGATTTGTCCCGCATTAACTGGCTGGACACAGAGGACATCCAAATGCAGCTGATTGAACTAAAGAACTCGACTCTGTGGGGGTCGAAGTTTGCAGAACTACGAACGCAGCTGGAATCCACAGCTGTGTGTGTTCATGGAGCTGCATTTTCACCTGCTGGACATCACTACCTGACAAGCTTAACTGTCTTTAGAACATTGCAGAGGCCTCATTGACAGTATTTGGCTCTACATATCTGTGTGAGCAGATTTTCTCTCACATGAAGAGTGTCCTTAGGCAGCCGTCTGAATGCTGGACACTCGGAGACCTGTGTCTCTGAGTGGGAGACCAGAGATCACATTAACATGTGTATCTCTGTATTAACCAACATGCCATATTGGCCCAGTTTATTTTTCTTATCATTATTGTGAGGAGACCATAAATAGCATTTGCATTTTCTGCTGTACAGTTCATTTGCTGTTATAGATTTCTTGTTATGGATAAAAAGTGTATTTTTTTGTTTCAAAATAGCTGATAACTATTCGCTGATAGCTGCAAGTGTGACAGGTTGAAGGACTACTGCATATGCTGTTCAGTTAATACAAATTCATATCAGTTGATATGAGGACGAAAATAATGTAAATATGGTAAGAAAATGGTTAAGAGTTTATTATTTTTCATGTTATATTAATTGCTTTCATGTTACTTAAGAGAACTACAATCTATACATCAGTGATTGGCTAGTAAGCCTTTTCTGGGATCGATTAGTAGTATCTCTATTCTCCACTAGAGGGCTTTCGCGCGTTCTCCTCACTGCAATAAACTACTGCATGAGAGACGCAAGTCATAATCACTCTCGTAATTCTTTCCCCCCTGTTTTCAGGGGTGTAACACCAACATCTACGAACAAATATAGTTCTATAAAGTTGTTTTATATAGTGTGTGACTGTTAATATAAAGCATTATTAAATTTATTGCTAATACATCATATGGCACATTGACTTCTGAGAAAATTTTAGATGGCTTTTAGATAGTGTCAATAGGAAAATTGTACTTAGTAGTCAGTATAATCTTTTAATGATATAAGTTTGCATATGGTAGAATACTGCATGTAATCATATGTGTTTAGAAGTATATAGTTGGTGGCATATTGAAAGAATGTCTGTAACATTCCAGGGTGTTCACACCCACATCCTAGGAGTATGGGAGAGGTCGTACCTTGTCTTATTGTTTTACGGTAGAATTAACGTAGCTATATCTGTCTTAGTCTAAGTGCCTTTTGGTTTGATGAACTGCTGGACTTCGAGACCAGCAGGTGTAGGGAAGTCATTTATGGGGTCACACTCTGACCCACCACACACACTACACACACCACACACACGTACAGCTCCACATTTCAATGTATGGAACAAACGCCCACTGAAGCATATAAATAAAGACCGGGGCAGTTTCTCAGTGCGAGTCTGTTCTGGAGACTGCCCTTGCTAGCAAGAAGTTCTGTGTGTTTCTCTTCTCTGAGTCTTTACTGAAGAAGTGTTTTAGAGTATATTTCTTAACAGATAGAAAGGTTGCCGACCCCTGATCTAGCCAAAACCAATCAATAAACAGCATCACTGTGCCTATCCTCAGCTATCGATATTATGACAAACCAATTCAAGGGACTCATCTAAGCTTTGCAATCCCATCTGTTAACACATACCCACTAGACATATAATACACCATGCATCCTTCTACTTGCCCATTCATCTAAGCATCCACCGATCTGCTCCAGCTCGGTAATCATACGAATAATAGCCCCTGTGTTGTTTCCATGGCAGTTATGAGATTGATGTTGTAATATTCAGAGAGTATGCTTTCATGTACGAGCACAATCTTCAATCATATTTAGGCATCCATGTTTGTGGTTTGGGACGTTCGTGGCTTACAGTAAACGTCTGAACAGAAACAGCTGTAAGGATATCTGGCACCTGTAACACACTAATTCCACTGGTACAGTTTTAAGACCTTTGCACTTCTTGAGGCCATCCTTCAGCAGAAAATTAGGTGTTACTACAATAAACACGCATGGTTTCACCTGAGGAATGCAAATCTTTTCTCCCAGGCTGAGGTGTGCCGAGAGATCTGCAACACCAAACTTCAGAGCTTGAAAAGCCAGTTATCAGGCTGTGAGTGTTGACTCGAGTCAGGTTTAATGAAAAAAAAAAAAGAATTAGAGCATCTTCATTTGGAGCAGAGCAGAGACAGTGCAAGGGGAAAATGTAAACATTTGGTTCAGTTAGTTGTCTGATAATTAATTTGTCAGCACCTCATCCAGAATTGCAGCACAAAATCCTCTAGTCAAACAAAATCCTCACAATTCTGCCAAGTTGCAGAGAGTGAAGCTTTGATCAGTGCATCTGAAAACTCTATCAAAAGAAGCAATAACTAAGACACATGAGACATGCACTTAGAAAAGAAAGAAAATATCTCCCTGTCATTGGCTTTCATTTGAAAATGAAATTAGAATGACAACATGTTAATATGCTTGCAAATTATTTTAATGGGTTGATAAACATTTGTGGAAGTGCCGATGTAGGGCAGGATGCTTCCTACACCTGTGGCATGCACTTGTGTTTCTGTAAATGAATTGCTTGGACGAAGCGTTTTCCACAGTTATTACAGGGGAATGGTTTTTCTCCTGTGTGAATACGCTGGTGCATTTTCAAGTTCCCTAAGTGAGAGAACCTTTTTCCACACTCATCACAGGGGAATGGTTTTTCTCCTGTGTGGGTGTATTGGTGTCTTTTCAAAGGACTTCGGTGAGTGAAGGTCTTTCCACACTCTTCACAGAGGAATGGTTTTTTTCCACTGTGCCCAAACTGATGCACCTGAAGATGAACTAACTGGGCAAAGCTCTGGCCACACTGATCACAAGAATAGGGTTTTTGTCCAGTGTGCAGACGCTGATGGACCTTCAAACTTAATAGTGTTTTGAACATTTTCCCACACTGCTCACAGAGGTATCGTTTGGTGTGAACTTTTGTGCGCAGATCCAGCTGTTCTTCAGTTGAATCTACCCCCTTCTTATGGTGAGGTCTTCTTTGCATTTTCCCGGTCTGTATATAAAGAGAAAGAAGAGATGGACAGAGTAACAACAATCTACAACCATTTGATCTGATAGACTTCCTCCTTACAAAGACTGAGGTGTTGTGAAAAAGTGGAAATGGGAAATTACTGAAGAGTTGTTGTGTCCTTCTTTCATAAACTCCTCCCGCCAGGTGAGGGATGAAAAACGTGTTTGTAGTCAGAAGATGTTTTGATGCAGTCAGCATGCTCATTACCCCAACAATATTTTGCATATTAATTATACATGTTTTTTACCCATTTATATGTAACTTAAACAGGCTATTTACAAGTAAGCAAAGTAATCCTGTTCACACGTCACCAAATGCATACACAAACCCACTATTCAACAACGGAAACTCTGTGCTTCCCCATCTGATTCCATAATTGGAGTCAGCAGGGAAACTGCAATTTTAGTGAAAGGTAAGTAAAAATATATCCTGGCTGTACCTGTAATGCCAAAAATGCTAAATTAACTGTTCCCCTGGCCCCTTTGGGAACATTTTTATGTCACTGTGAAGTTTACCTTTCACCTTCACATAAGATAAGATAAGATAAACCTTTATTAGTCCCACACATAGGAAATTTGTTTGTTCACAGCAGAAAGTGGACAGTAAAAAGTTAAGAGCAGCAAAGTCTACTCTTCATTCTATCAGAAACAGTTATCACAGCTCGTACATTTTCTTTTTACACATATATGTAAGCACTGAGCCAAATTTAGTAATGCCAACACATTAAAAGAACAACATTTGTCTCTTATGTATGATACATCTATATATACACTGTAACAGATACTTGTCTTTGAGTGAAGATTTAAGGTGATATAAATAAATAACTGCAACTTGAATCTTTACTGAAGCTCAGTATTTGACACAGAGTTCAAACTCACTGCTGTAATAACTAATAATGATTAATATAATAACTATAATATTGGCCATATTATAGTTACATTACCAAAGTGAGATGATTTTAGTCTCATGAACAACACTATCTAATTGTTATTTACTAGCTAATCTTAAAATGACTGTTCAGTACAGAAATGAAGCCCAACAATCATGTTTGTACAGTCCTGTGGTCTCAGCCTCAGATTCTTATCAAATCACACAGAGCTCATGTAGAAACAAATGTACAAAATATGTTCTCCTTCATTTCTGTCAAACAAAGCTGTATGAAACGTTTCCAAGCCTCGCACTTCCGGCCTTAACGGTCTTTGAGTACGCGGACCTTGAGGACCGTTAAGGCTGCGTACTTTAAAGCTGCAGACCCCGAATTGGGATACAGCCTTAACGTCGTTTTCCTTCGCTATTTAAATTCACAAGCACTACATAATCTCATAGTGCCACCTACCTGGCATTCCTCGGGATCAGCAGTTAATTTTCATGAGGCAATTTTAGGTGGGTTACACTTGGAATGCCATGTCTCTTCCTTATCTAATGTGTCACGTTAAAGTGACTTACCTCTGCCACTGTGAGCATTTGGCTGCTGGTGTTACTCAGTGAATCAGCTCTGACAAACATAAAGATAATAAGTTTAGAGAAAAATTATCCAAATACTGCCTTAAAAACAACAATGATGTTAAGACTTCTCATCCAAGCACATAAATGAAAAACAACATATGTACCTTTAAAATTTAGCTTGAAAATATGATTAAATACTTTAAAGTAGCAATAAGAAAGATAATCAAGTTAGATACTACAAATTTACAGACATTTCGTCTCGTGTTTGTGCCTAGTTTTAAAGATAAACTGGACCTGAAACATGAATTCAATTGAAAATAACACAATTAAAAGGAAAAAAAAACACTGAATGTCCTTTGATTTACTAAAACTACCACTGACCACCAGTTTTTTTCTTACCCTTGGCATGTGAGGGACATTTGTTTTGGTCCTGCTTAATGCTTGCCTTCACTGAACTCTGAGAGATGCACCAATGGTTCCCATGGTATCCAAAGCTGACTCCACTTCATAAGGTTCCAGAAGTGAATTTAAAAATCAACACCAAGTATTTAATGAACCACAAATCCCAGCAGGATAACAACCACTGGTGTTTTTTCCTCCAAACTTTATTTATTCAAAGTCATAAACAAAACAAAATAATAACTAACAACGAAATCAAAAATGACATAAAAGAAATAAAACCCACTCAAACTCATTATTGAACAAAATCAGTTACATTTACATTTCATCTTGTCAGAATATAATACACACAGCATATTAAATTCAACAAGATGAAGGTGTTCATAGTGTATTTGTATTGAGTATTACATAAGATGTATGTAGTTTAAACTCAACTTAAACTCTAACAGATCAACAGATCATGCATTTATAACAGCTCTCCACACAGCCCTTTCTCTAGCATTTTATTTTCATTCATTTTCACTTTCATTAGCAGATGTAAAGAGGGTTTTTTTATATATATATCTTATTAAAAGCCCCTCTGATATGTTATATATATCTATAAAAAAAAATCTGTCTCGCTCATGTCTGCAGTAGGCTCACTTAGCATAGGGGGTCTAGCCTCAGGACCCTTACTGGATACAGACATCCCAGGCGGGAATGAAACTTGCGATCCTCGGCTCCAAAGGCCTGTAGATATATATATATATATATTATTTTATTTATTTATTTATTTTTTTTTTTTCTTTCCCCGCTCGCCCCTGTGGGCGGTCAATCTTTCAAGCTCGAGTCCTCTACCAGAGGCCTGGGAGCTTGAGGGTCCTGCACAGTATCTTAGCTGTTCCTAGGACTGCGCTCTTCTGGACAGAGATCTCCGATGTTGTTATATATATATATATAAATATTGTCGAGAAAAACATCTTATTTTACTGTCACTATATATCATGCATAAAGCACCGTCATTATTTCATCATTACTTCATTAGTCTGCATCACGTATCATCAGTTTATCATGTATCATTTATCATTTATTTCAGAGCACGCAGGATAAAACCTATTCTAGAAGTAATACTCTATGATGTGGCGAAAACACCAGCAGAAGCTGTGGGTCCAGTCAGGCCCCAGTAAAGTCATATGAGGACACGGTGAACTTTTGTTGGCCGGAAATGGACACTCTCACACAACTACACATTCTACACACTATTGGTTAAGTTCCCAGAAACCCGGAGTGGAAACATCTGGAACATGTTGTTGTTCTTAGCCATAGAAGGACATAGAAGTGAGAACTGACTGATACTTATCATGTGACTTGACGTCATCATTGCAATAAAAACCTAGTGAAGAGACTGTTCGGGGGAGATCGGCTCCAAAAGGCTTGTGATGCTCATCTTCCCCATATGTACATATGTATAATAAAAATCACTATTTTGACATCTACTGAGAGACCATGCAGTCGTTTTGTCTCCTCCTCAAAAACTCGAATCATGACAATATATATATATATATATATGTATATGTATGTGTGTGTGTGTGTGTGTGTGTGTGTGTATATAACACCCAGCACGCCCCTGTGGGCGGTTTATCCTTCAAGCTCGGGTCCTCTAACAGAGGCCTGGGAGCTTGAGGGTCCTGCGCAGTATCTTAGCTGTTCCTAGGACTGCGCTCTTCTGGACAGAGATCTCTGATGTTGTTCCCGGGATCTGCCACTCGCCTAGCTTGGGAGTCACCGCACCTAGTGCTCCGATTACCATGGGGACCACTGTTACCTTCACCCTCCACATCCTCTCGAGCTCTTCTCTGAGCCCTTGGTATTTCTCCAGCTTCTCGTGTTCCTTCTTCCTGATATTGCTGTCATTCGGAACCGCTACATCGATCACTACAGCCGTCTTCTTCTGTTTGTCTACCACCATTATGTCCGGTTGGTTAGCCACCATCGTTTTGTCTGTCTGTATCTGGAAGTCTCACAGGATCTTTGCTTGGTCATTCTCCACCACCCTTGGGGGCATCTCCCATTTTGACCTTGGGACTTCCAGGTTATACTCGGCACAGATGTTCCTGTACACTATGCCGGTCACTTGGTTATGGCGTTCCATGTATGCCTTGCCTGCTAGCATCTTGCACCCTGCTGTTATGTGCTGGATTGTCTCTGGGGCATCTTTACACAGCCTGCACCTGGGGTCTTGCTTGGTGTGATAGACCCCAGCCTCTATGGATCTTGTACTCAGAGCTTGTTCTTGTGCTGCCATGATTAGTGCCTCTGTGCTGTCTTTCAGTCCAGCTTTGTCCAGCCACTGGTAGGATTTCTGGATATCAGCCACCTCCTCTATCTGCCGGTGGTACATACCGTGCAGGGGCCTGTCCTTCCATGATGGTTCCTCGTCTCCCTCCTCTTTCTTGGGTTTCTGCTGCCTGAGGTATTCACTGAGCACTCGGTCAGTTGGGGCCATCTTCCCAATGTATTCTTGGATGTTTGTTGTCTCATCCTGAACTGTGGTGCTGACACTCACCAGTCCCCGGCCCCCTTCCTTCCGCTTAGCGTACAGCCTCAGGGTGCTGGACTTGGGGTGAAACCCTCCATGCATGGTAAGGAGCTTTCTTGTCTTTATGTCAGTGACTTCTATCTCCTCCTTTGGCCAGCCTATTACCCCAGCAGGGTACCTGATCACGGGCAGGGCGTACGTGTTGATGGCCCGGATCTTGTTCTTACCATTCAGCTGACTCCTCAGGACTTGCCTGACCCTCTGCAGGTACTTGGTGGTTGCAGCCTTTCCAGCGGCCTCTTCATGGTTCCCAAGGTATTTATAAATCAGTCTCTAACACTGCAAGTTTACACTTAATGTAAAAGAGCTAGCGTCACAGCAAGAGAGTTACATGATGCTGATAGGACACTGAGGTGACTGTTTTTTTTTACTTCAGGCACAGAATATTCTTTGGTTCAGTCTTTTTTTAAGACAGAATCATCCTAGTGAATGCACATCTCTATAGGGCAAACCTTAAAACTGTAACCTAACACAAAATACATTTCAGTGACGACCACATTTATTTAATTCCATATACATGTAAAAACCATCAGCACATATCTCCACCCTTTCTGCATACATTGAGAATCTGAAACATGGAAAACTGCACCAAGACCCAGTGCAGAAAAGAGTAGGCTTCACAGATAAGACAATGATTAAATCAGACACAGTATAAACCGAGGACCTGGAGTGGAAGTGGATTGCTAGGTGTCATGCAGGTGCACGGCAACTGTGGGCAGGCTAAAGCAGCTTAAATAACACACCCTATAGACAACTGCATAGAGACATCAGTTGTTGTGTGAATGGCAGCTTATAACAACCAATGTCTTTTAGTTTTGAAAAAATGTATACACATCATACACATGCTGTAGTGTAGTGATGAATATATCATGGCTATCCTCCTGGCACTTAACAGCGTACACTATATTACAGGTACAGAGTAATATAGTACTGTGACTGTTTGTGCCGGGGGACCTCATCCTTGTGAAAGGTACAGAGACACGGTGTTTAGAGAAAATGTGCCTTAGCTGTTCCAATACTCCTGACACATAAGCATCACTGAGTGTTTTCACTTAGGCAGCAGTTGTCCTTCTTTCTTGCATGGGCTGGAGTTTTCTTTAGGTGCCTTTCCAGCTTTGACACATGTCCAGCTGGGATAGCCTCCATTATCATTAATGGAGCTCCAGTGGAGAGCGTGCAGTCCTTCAAGTATCTCGGTGTCAACATCTCCTCAGACCTGACATGGTCTGCCCACATTCAGGTCCAGACCAAAAAGGCTAGGCAGTGCCTGTACAACCTACGACAACTGAGGAAGTTCAGGGTCTCTCCAGTGATCCTCAGGACTTTCTATACAGGTGCTGTGGAGAGATGTGAGAGATTTTGAAGGACCCATCCCATCTGTTGCTGGGATGGGACGGGTGCCCCCCACCCCCCTATTATCCTTAAGTGACTGAGACAGGACTCATTATCATATTCAAATCAAATCAAATCAAATCACTTTTATTGTCACATCACATGTGCAGGCACACTGGCACAGCACATGCGAGTGAAATTCTTGTGTGCGAGCCCCACAAGCAACAGAGATGTGCAAACACAACAACACAAACGAGCAAAATACAAGAATGGCCAACCTGAAACTAATAAATATATGTACAATATATAATAGTGTATGCATTTCTGGATGTGTATACTAAATATTTTCCTACGAGTGTGTGTGTGTGTGTGTGTGTGTGTGTGTGTGTGTGTGTGTGTGTGTGTGTATACACATTTTTACAAATTAAATAGTAAAAATAAATAAATAAATAATAAAAATAATAAAATATATAAAATATACAGAGTTGAATATGTGCAAAACAAGTGGCATTTATATACAGTGTGTAGTGCAGTGCATATATTCTCATATCATCCTGATTCTTCTGGCCTCGCTATAGCACATGACATTTTAACACCCTTCCCACACAATGTGCACAAGATGTAATTTTCCATATTGTTTTATTTTATTTTATTTCTATTTATATAATGTACATAACTCACCCACTTGCAACACATAATGTCCTCTTTGTATATACTCATTCACTGTATATAAAGTTCTGTCTTTCTCTTTTTTTCGTTGCACGGTCGAGGAGTGTATCAGGTCACATTTCACTGTGTGTTATACCTGTATAGCCATGCACGTGACAAATAAAGAATCTTGAATCACATTTACTCTGGGCCTTCTTGATGTGATGTTCTTCTGCTTCCCTGGCCACTGTGTCTGTAGGGATGGTGTTCACTCTATGTTGCAGCGTCCTGGTGACACCCAGTATATGCTTCAGTGGATGAAGAGAGTCAAACATTAAATTCTGATCTGTATGCGTAGGTTTACGGTACACATCAACTTTTAAATGTCCCAGATTACTGATGAAAATCTCAGCCAGATGAACAGAATCAACCTTTTAGGAGTGTGGATAAAAGTTTGTTAGGTTGCCAGCTGTGCCACGTTTTGATCTAGTTGCCAAACCTGGAAACCTACAATCCATCAGCCCAAGTGTTTCCTGTATAATCTGTTTATACAGAATAAATATTACAGAAAGAAGTATTTTCTGTTCATCAGAACATTTTGTCTCATCAAAATATTATTTGTCAGAAAAATGAAATAAATCCAATGAGTGAAATGGTCTAAAAATTATTTTAGACCATTTTAAATTCATCCATTTGCTTCAGCTTATCCTTTTCAGGGTTGCGGGGGGCACTGGAGCCTATCCCAGCTATCTTAGGGCAAGAGGCAGGGTACACCCTGGACAGGTTGCCAGTCTGTCGCAGGGCTACCACACAGAGACAAACAACCATCCGTACTCACATTCACTCATGGATTCACACTTATGGGCAATTTAGTTTTTTCAATTGACCTATCCCCTCTAACTGCATGTCTTTGGACGGTGGGAGGAAGCCGGAGTACCCGGAGAGAACCCACACAAACATGGGGAGAACATGCAAACTCCACACAGAAAGATCCCGGCTTGATAGTGGAATTGAACTCAGGACCTTCTTGCAGGTAACTGTGCTACCCCATTTTAAATCACACTAAAATACTATTAGTGTATTTGAGTGCATTGCTGACCACTATTAATCATGTGCTTCATAACATGAGCCAAGGTGTGAAAAAAAGTGTGGGTCATTATCACCAGAGGTTTTGGGTGAAACCAGTGGCACCAGTGTCTGGCAGCCTCGCCTCTGTCAGTGCGCCCCAGAGTGGCTGTGGCTGCAATGTAGCTGCCATCACCAGTGTGTGAATGTGTGTGTAGATGACTGGATGTGTAAAGCGCTTTGGGGTCTTTAGGGACTAGTAAAGCACTATACAAATACAGGCCATTTACCATTTATATGAAAAAAGTGTGATGATCCTCTGCTCTCCATTACATTATTTAAATACAGTTCTTACAATATCATGTAAGAACACGTGATGATCATTCTCATTGAGTGGTAAATGGCCTGTATTTATACAGCGCTTTACTAGTCCCTAAGGACCCCAAAGCGCTTTACATATCCAGTCATCCACCCATTCACACACACATTCACACACTGGTGATGGCAAGCTACATTGTAGCCACAGCCACCCTGGGGCGCACTGACAGAGGCGAGGCTGCCGGACACTGGCGCCACCAGGCCCTCTGACCATTGTGAATCTACACAATACTAGATTTAAATACATTAAATAGAAACAAAGAATAGTGCTGCGGAAACGACACACTCTTCACTAATCGGGATAATTTCAGAGTTTTCTTCAAAGTTTTCTTCTTTATCAATGAGTGATACACGTTTTTATTAAACATTTGAACATAATACAAGACAAACTCTCGTACAGGATATAAAGTCGGAGAGCTACATGTTTTGAAATACACGCAGACATACCAAGACATTTTTGACAGTTTCATGCTCCCAATTTTGTGGAAACAGTTTGGAGATGACCCCTTCCTGTTCCAACATGACTGTGCAGCAGCGCACAAAGAAGGGTCTAGAAAGACATGTATGAGCGAGTTTGGTATAGAAGAACTTGACCAGTCTACAGGGAGTGCAGAATTACTAGGCAAGTTGTATTTTTGAGGAATAATTTTATTATTGAACAACATCCATGTTCTCAATGAACCCAAAAAACTCATTAATATCAAAGCTGAATGTTTGTGGAAGTAGTTTTTAGTTTGTTTTTAGTTTTAGCTATTTTAGGGGGATATCTGTGTGTGCAGGTGACTATTACTGTGCATAATTATTAGGCAACTTAACAAAAAACAAATATATACCCATTTCAATTATTTATTTTTACCAGTGAAACCAATATAACATCTCCACATTCACAAATATACATTTCTGACATTCAAAAACAAAACAAAAACAAATCAGCGACCAATATAGCCACCTTTCTTTGCAAGGACACTCAAAAGCCTGCCATCCATGGATTCTGTCAGTGTTTTGATCTGTTCACCATCAACATTGCGTGCAGCAGCAACCACAGCCTCCCAGACACTGTTCAGAGAGGTGTACTGTTTTCCCTCCTTGTAAATCTCACATTTGATGATGGACCACAGGTTCTCAATGGGGTTCAGATCAGGTGAACAAGGAGGCCATGTCATTAGTTTTTCTTCTTTTATACCCTTTCTTGCCAGCCACGCTGTGGAGTACTTGGACGCGTGTGATGGAGCATTGTCCTGCATGAAAATCATGTTTTTCTTGAAGGATGCAGACTTCTTCCTGTACCACTGCTTGAAGAAGGTGTCTTCCAGAAACTGGCAGTAGGACTGGGAGTTGAGCTTGACTCCATCCTCAACCCGAAAAGGCCCCACAAGCTCATCTTTGATGATACCAGCCCAAACCAGTACTCCACCTCCACCTTGCTGGCGTCTGAGTCGGACTGGAGCTCTCTGCCCTTTACCAATCCAGCCACGGGCCCATCCATCTGGCCCATCAAGACTCACTCTCATTTCATCAGTCCATAAAACCTTAGAAAAATCAGTCTTGAGATATTTCTTGGCCCAGTCTTGACGTTTCAGCTTGTGTGTCTTGTTCAGTGGTGGTCGTCTTTCAGCCTTTCTTACCTTGGCCATGTCTCTGACATCACAAGGTGTGCAATAGCACACCTTGTGCTTTTGGGCACTCCAGTGATGTTGCAGCTCTGAAATATGGCCAAACTGGTGGCAAGTGGCATCTTGGCAGCTGCATGCTTGACTTTTCTCAGTTCATTGGCAGTTATTTTGCGCCTTGGTTTTTCCACACGCTTGTTGCGACCCTGTTGACTATTTTGAATGAAACGCTTGATTGTTCGATGATCACGCTTCAGAAGCTTTGCAATTTTGAGACTGCTGCATCCCTCTGCAAGATATCCCACTATTTTTGACTTTTCTGAGCCTGTCAAGTCCTTCTTTTGACCCATTTTGCCAAAGGAAAGGACGTTGCCTAATAATTATGCACACCTGATATAGGGTGTTGATGTCATTAGACCACACCCCTTCTCATTACAGAGATGCACATCACCTAATATGTTTAATTGGTAGTAGGCTTTCAAGCCTATACAGCTTGGAGTAAGACAACATGCATGAAGAGGATGATGTGGACAAAATACTCATTTGCCTAATAATTCTGCACTCCCTGTAAAATTGGGGTTCATAAAAATCCAAATGAACTCCCTTTGTGTAGTACATTCATATATAAATTTTTTAAGTACTAACCCCTGACAGTTTGCAAGCAGATCAAGCAGAATTTTTGGAGGTTGTTTATGATTATTTATTTAAAGTGATTAAGAAACATTCATAGAGTTCTTTATCTACACAAACACTGTATAGTACAAGAGGTTCTAGGTGGTATTTATCTTACTTAATGTTACATTAGGAGTTGCTGTAGCTCAAGAGGGAGAGCAGGTCACTTTGGTCAACAGCTACAGAAATACATTTTACTTTGGCTTTGATCCACTTTCAAGGAAATAAACATTCCATAAATTTTTTTCCTGTCATTACAGAACCTCAGTGACAATTTGCAGGATAAAATTTGTAGAGTAATTTTGAAATTTCAAGTTTGACCTGATGATGGCAGTGTTTTTTCACTTCTACACTGTCACCGTTACAAAAAAGTGCTTAACTCAAAAGAATCAACCATGTTGTGTGTACAAAAAACAGACAATGTTGCAAATAATTAATTTTAAATTATCTTTAGGTGCTTGTTATTAATAGCCTGTCACAAAACAGATCATTTGTTCTTAATTCTTTAAATTAATCTACAAAAATTCAAAATGTAACACAGTTTGGCAGGAAAAAATACTATTTTATGCCCAGTGATTCTCAAGCAGTCATTAGTCAAATCTTAGCATTTCCTGATATGGTGAGTAGAGTGTTCTAAAAGACAAATTGAAGAGACTGGAAAAGCGGAGAATTAAAGAAAAAAAAAGTCGTCCTCTGGTTTAATATATTTCTTCAACATTAAATGATCCAGTGACAGTTGTCAGTATTCCCACTGCTGCACAGCAACAACAACTGTTGATCATTCATTCAGCAAATTTTATTTTTCAAATTGTTAACAAATACAGTTTAAAACATTAATTAGTCATTGTCAATTTGTGATTTGTCCTGTTCTCATTGTGTGACGAATTATGATGGCTGTTTGGTAGCCGTCTGCATACAATGCATACTCTCTCTCTCTCTTCATGTGTGTGTGTTTCTCTGGTGAATTTCGACAACAGTTTTATGTTAACATACAATCCTTAATATGTTTTATGTGTGTGTGTGTTTGTGTGTGGGGGAGGGGGGGGAGGGGGGGGCACCATAGATAGTGTTTGCCCAGGGCGCCAAACAGGCTAGGACCGCCACTGACCATCACGTTAATCTAGCTAAGTGTAAACAGCAGTAAATACTAAATATTGAATGTTCTTGTGTAGCAAGCAGGACCGACAGCGCACAATGTGCTTGGAAATAGCACCAATAAAGGTGTAGTTTATGTCTATGAACAGTGACAGTGACTTCCTGACAAATAGACCACAGTCTGTCAGACCCGCCCCCCACCGGTCCAGCACCATCACACTCAGCATCGGGTCTCCACAAGGATGTGTTTTGAGTCCCCTCCTGTTTACGCTCTACACATCCGACTGCTCCCCTACCCATCTCTCAAACACCATCATAAAGTTCGCGGATGACACCACAGTGGTTGGACTCATCTCAAGGGGGGATGAGTCGGACTACAGAGATGAGGTCAACAGACTGACTGAGTGGTGTTCAGTTAACAACCTCCAACTGAACACCACGAAAACTAAAGAACTTATCTTGGACTTCAGGAAGGGCAGAGCAGACCCGGCCCCACTTTACATTCACGGGAGCTGTGTGGAGAGGGTACACTCCATGAGGTTTCTGGGTGTGCAGATATCTGATGACCTCTCCTGGACTGCAAATACTACAGCGGTGGTTAAAAAGGCCCAGCAGCGTCTCCACTTTCTGAGAGTGCTCAGGAGGAACAACCTGGAGGAGAGGCTGCTGGTGACATTTTACAGAGCCACCATAGAGAGCATCCTAACGTACGGCGTAACAACATGGTATGCAGGGTGCTCAGCTGTGGACAGGAAAGTACTGCAGAGGGTCATCAACACAGCCCAGAAGATCACTGGCTGCTCTCTGCCCAGCCTGGAGGTCACTGCAAACTCTCGGTACCTCAGCAGAGCTGGTAATATCATCAAGGACCACTCTCACCCCAGCAACCAACTGTTTGAACTATTACCGTCAGGCCGACAGTACAGGTCACATAAAACCAGGACAAACAGATTCGGGGTTGACTTCTTTCCCAGAGCTATCACCGTAGTAAATAAGCAGAAAAACAATTGAACCTATTCCATACCGTCACTGTCATTATATTATGCTGCTATTCATACTGTCATTATATTATGCTGCTATTCATACTGTCATTATATTATGCTGCTATTCATACTGTCATTATATTAATGCTGCTATCCTGTATATATTGTACATACTATTGTTTGAGTACTTATGATTGTTTTTTTTTTGTACTTTTTATATCTTACATTTATATTTATTATTGAAACTTGCACCAAGGGAGTGGCACTCCAATTTCATTGTACTCTGTACAATGACAATAAAGGCTATTCTATTCTATTCTATTCTATTCTATTCTATTCTATTCTATTCTACAGCTGCTGGATGGGATTAGCATGTCATAGCTATCTACCAAACTGCTAATTGGGGGATTTCAGGCCATCTATGGATCATTTTTGCTAACTGTTTATTCAGCTTAGGCTCAAAGAGCTGCAGCCTGTGCCCTAGCTGTCATAGGGCAAGAGGCGTGGTCCACCTGCACAGGTGAGCAGTCCATCACAGGGCCAACAGAGAGAGACAGAGAAGCACTCTCTCACATCCACACCTACAGCCAATTTAGAAGCACCAATGAACCTAAGCAGCATTTCATTGGACTGTGGGAGAACATCCAACCTCCACAGAAAGGCCAACAAGCTTCAACCTACAACCTTCTTGCTTTAAGGCACTAGTGCTAACCACTTTTCCCCATTTCAGCCCAAATCCTGCATCTTCCTGTTTCTGACTCCAGGCCAGCTCCACTAACACTTTCTCATCAGACACTGCCACCTAGTGGAGGAAGTCTTAGTTCCATTTGAAGCTTCAGATTACAGTTAGTTCCTTTACAAAGAGGTGGAGGTGGTGGGGCCACAGCACCATCATCACTGAGTGCCATAGGACACTTAACCTTTGTTTCCATATGCTGGGAACTTCCTGTTGTTCCAAGGAGGACTGGAAAATGTGTGAAAATCTCCCAGTCAGTTCCTCACAGCACACTTCAATCATTTCCCTCCCACAGCATCAGGACCAGGGCTTTTTCTCTCTTTGGTCCCACTAAGAGATTTCCACACAAACACCTCATCAGTGGGACTCTCAGAGCTACCAGCCCTTTGCTGCAATCACAAAGCTCTTCATTGAAATCAATGATATCAAAGCTGGAATCAAATGAGTCCAAGTCTTCTGCTGATTCAGCATCACATTCATCTTTGCTCCTTGTTCTGCATCCCCACCATGGACTTCATTCCTTTCCAAGCCAGCCTTGAGTGTCCTTTATTCAGCTCATCCTCTGCTTTACTTTTACACCTGATTTTAGCTGCTTTATCTCTCTTTCAACAAGTTTCTGTGCCTCAATCTTTTTCTTTTCTCCCTCATAACAAGACAGCTTCTTCTGCCTGAGAACATGTTGGAGTGATTTACTAATCCAGGGCTGCTTATTGGGGAAAATACTTCCTGTTTTCAAAGTAATCCCCATTTTTCCCAGAAAGAAATGTAAGTAGAAATCGATGATCTAAGTGAGAACATGAGCCTTTATAAAGTCCCAGTGGGTGCAGTCAAAGCAGTCCCTCAGTCCCAGTATAGAGTCTTTGGTCCAGACTGGAACAACTGTGTGCCCAGTTTGAGCTCTCTCCAGTGCTGTGACCTGACAGACCCAGAGGGGCCATCACATCACATTTAGAAGCTCCCCTAATGGAGCCACAACACATGTCCAACACTTAGTCTGTCTTGTTGGACCAACTGGAAGAAATGATTCAAGGACTTAGTCACAGAACAGAGATTCAAATCTCCAAAATCCAACTGGCTGCATCAGGACATATAGTCTGAAACTCTGCACAGTTTCCTGTTTGAAGCTGCTTCCTGTTGGCTTCAGCTGTTTGGAGTTTCCATTTTCTAAACTTCTACATTCTGAACCTTCTTCAGCTCTGAACAGATGATGAAACACTGAATGATTTCAAGCTCACACTTTGTCTAATAAACTTACATCTTTCATTCTTTATACAGATTTAGTCGCTGTGGTTTGTCAGAGATCAGCTGTGATTATCTGGCAGCAGCACTGAAGTCCAACCCCTCCCATCTGAGACAACTGGACCTGTGGGACAACAACCTGAAGGATCCAGATGTGAAGCAGCTGTCTGATCTTCAGAGTCCAGACTACAGACTGGAGACTCTGAGGTCAGTAGAGTGATGGAGTGAGTGGGTGGTGCTGTCAACAGTATTGTACTAAACACAGTCAGTATGAAACAAAGATCCAGTGTTTCCTGTAAAGCTGCCGCTTCTCAGTGAAGCTGTGAGAGGAGAATGGTGACAGGCTTCAGGATTGGACACAAACACTTCCTGTTTCTGACCTTTATGGTCACCATAGTAATGGCTGACACGCTCTGATCAAACACTGTCAACAGCCAATCAGCTCTCTGAACAAAGCAGCACGCAGACCAATGACTGCATTCGTTTCCAAGTTTAAAGCAGTGAAGAACACAGTCTGTAGGTGAGGAAGAATTTAGTGAGAGCAGATGTTTGGATGGAATTCCTCCAGTTAACAGCTGGAACTGTCCATCTGGATTGTTGGGCTTGTTGTTGGGGTTCCTACAGAGCTCAGAGTGGACACACCAAGGTTCTTCTAATGAATGAAAGTCCAAACTCAAACTAGGAGGGAAAAACATTTTCATCAACTTCAATAAAAATCCAAAGATTAGAAAAAGTGAAGCAACAATGAGTCCTAGTACAGTCCCAGCACTGAAGTCCCTGCTGCTCTTTATACTGGATGTGCTGCATCACTGACTGACAGCTGATGAAGAGTCTCTGGAAACACTCGTTTATCTCCTCTGCTCTTCCTTCTTCTCTCTGCAGGTGGAGGATATGATGGTAAACAGGACGGTGTGTGTGCTGAGAGAGGAGGAGCTGTGTCCTGATGATCCAGAGAGGTTGAAGCAGCAGCAGCTTGTGTGTAGAGACGCTCTGACTGGGCCATGTTACTGGGAGGTGGAGAGGAGAGCTTCATCCAGCAGTGACTGACAGAGGAATGAGAAGAAGTGCAGATGACTGTCAGTGCTGCAGAGTGAACTGCTCTGAGAACAGCTCCACTGTCAGACACAATGTAGAGTCCAGCATCATCCCTGTGTGTCCCTCTGGATCTGACAGAGGATCATCAGTGTATCTGGACTGCTCTGCTGCTGCTCTGTCCTTCTACAGTCTCTGCACAGTCTCTGTCTGACTCTGGCTTCAGACCCTCCTGGATCAAACTCACCTGGAAAGACTTTCAAACATCACTCAATAGATTTGAATACAGAATATATTTGATATATACTGTAGATGTACTGTAGAGTTGCAGTTTGTCACTTGTAAATACAGTCTGTGAGCAGCTATGAGCTGAAAGATCTTTCTAGAAACACGAAATGTTTTCACTCTTCTGTTGCTTTTTCAGTTCATTTTATTAGATAGTTAAGTTTGAAACAATAAGTAGTTGAAATATTAAGAAATAATACATAAGAAATAAATAGTAATCCATGTTTGTTGATTAGATTTATATGTTTAAATGTGTTATTTGTGCTAATTGTGCAATTATAGAGGAACCTTTTCTAAAGTTGTGTTGTGGCTAAGAGGGCATTTTTTGGCTGTCACACTCAGCAAGCTAATTAAGAGACGAGCCACGAGGTTTGCACGTCTGCAGAAAGATAAATAAAGAGTGCCTTTTCTGGACATCCCCACCGAGTAAAAATGAAAGTTTATTCCCTTTGAGTGAGGCCAATGAGGTAAATGTTTTGTTTATTATCGTTGTATGTAAATGCACGAGTTTTGCATGGTATTCAAGTGCAATAGCCGCAGTGTGAAGTGTAATGTGTACTTTATTGATCATTTTGTTGGAATGTTTCGTTGTATATAATGCTTAAGGACTTTAGTAAGAATATTCATTTAAGTTTGTATTTCCTTTTAGTTCTGACGGCATTGTATCGGCTGTGGTTGGACATCATTACATGTTAAGACATGTGGAAGAATCCTCCTGTCCGAAATAAATGTCAGTTTAAACACAAAGAACAAGTTGAGCTTTATTAAGACTCGAGGGGAGTAACAATGATCATTGTTCTGACAGCATTTTGAGTGGGAACAGTTCAAAGTTATTTACTGATTGAAACGAGCTGAATGTTTCTGTGCACGATGAAGAAGATCAGCAGCAGCAGCTCAGCTGATCAATGAGTTGACATCTATCAGTCGTTTCATGAGATGAAGTCATCAGCAGACATTTGTTCTAACTGTGTGATGAATGTCAGAACGTCAGGGCTCTGCTTTAGTCACTACTTGATGATCATTGGCTCATTGTTGAATCCAGTGGCCCAGTCTGACCTCTGAGGAGGAAACACATGTTTACTGAGTGAATCGCTGCCATTAGGAACTAGTTTTTCATATCACAGCCTAGAAATCACACAGGACCATTTCTGCAAGTGAAAAGTCGTGATTGGAGGAAAATAATTGTATCGTTTGTGCAACTGTTGTTTGTAAATTAAGAATTGTCCCAACTACATGTGCTGCTGACCTTTGACCTTTTCTTTAGGTGCACAGAGGCCAGAGGAGTCTGTGGAAACATCCAGAACTGAGGCAGTGCTACAGATGTCTTCAAATAAAGTGGTGTATTATCCATGGATGCGTTCCATTCCTGTTCAGACCTGCTCGCTGTCAATGGGCTTCATTCCCAGTGTTGGGGAGTAACGGAGTACATGTACCGCCGTTACATATTTAAAATACAAATATTTTTGTTGTTGTTGTTGTTGTGCTAAGCTAACAGGCAGGATGCTACAGGCATCGCCCTAACGAATGTAGCCTCATGGGCAGTGTAGTCCGTGCTGCAGGGAGAATGGACTGCCATACCCGTCTGTGAGCGCGAGGAGGGAGAAAAAGGAGAGTGGAAAACTACGAGTTGTCATCGAGCAGAAACGGGAGCTGGAAGCATGTAAATATAATAATAACCACTGCAGCCAAGAAGAGTGCCTGACGAGCCCAGTTGTAATGAGCTATTAAGACTCGACTGTACGCTGTGTTCGTGTTTTCCTCCGAAACAATAAGCTCCGTTGGAGCAGCCTTTCAACGCCTCTCTCTGTCTCTCGCTAGCAAACTTGACCCAGTCAACAAAGTAATTTTTCGGCTCCGAGCCCGACACGGACCCCGACGTATTAGCCAGAGGTCCCTTTACTACGGTTCGGAGCTGCGGAGCTTCAGTAATAGTAATAAATCACATTCATGTAGTTGTAAACAGCATGATAATATATTAAGTAATCCAAAGTATTCAGAATACGTTACTCTCATTGAGTAACGTAACGGAATACGTTACAAAATACATTTTGGGGCATGTATTCTGTAATCTCTAGTGGAATACATTTTAAAAGTAACCTTCCCAACACTGTTCATTCCATTTCAGACTGCCGGTGGTCGGCTGGAATCCAAACTCAACATGGCTCCTGTGTTAGAAGAGCCTCTGATTTTAAAATATGCACATTTAATAGTTTCTTTCCAACACTATGGAGCTACCAGCCCAGTATATGTAGCCCACAGTAGATGGAGTTATCAAGCTGCACTGACAAACATCATGACTCATGTAATCTCTACATGTGGACCTTTCACAGATGGATCCAAGTGCAGATTCAACTCTGCATTACATTTGACTTCAGCTGTTACACACTTTCATTTTCTAGCTGTGTCACTTCCTGCTTTTTGGATCAGATAGTTTATCCATGTCCGCAAATGTTTGGCTGCATATTTTTATCATCTATATTTTCCAGTCTTCATACAGCCGATATTTCATGTGAACTCCAATATGCCACCTGCCATCACGTTTTCAGGGTTCATTCAGTGTTGGAAATGTAGGACAAACAGCAGCACATGTTCTCTAAATGTTTGCAGTAATTTTTAAATGAAGCTGATACTACATGAGACATTTTCCACATTTATTGTCTTTGAACAGAGAATAATAAAGCCATCAAACATATACAGGTTTGTGCAAATACAAATGCCTGTGGTGCATTTGATGACCTGCAGAGGAGAACAAGTCGGGCTTTTCAGCCCTAACACAACCTCTTTGTTCTCAATACTACAAAACCTTAAAAGGCTGATATGCAAGTTTGCATGAATCACCAACACAGTTGTATTTTTTCTACTATAGTTATATTTAAGGTGATCAAATATCTGCTGACTGATTAGATCCAGTATCTATTACAGATGAACTGGATATCACAGCGCATGCTGTTAATCCGTCATATCAAACTAAACAGTGTTGCTGGTGTAAATATCCTCCAATAAAGTCAGATTGTTGTGATTATGCTTCATTTTTATGTACTGGGGTATCAATGACCCCCACGCTGCCGCAGCAGCGCCTGTGCGTGGCCCCCAAGTGCTACGTTTTCTTTCCCGATCCCCTGACGAACCCATTAGAATCGCTCTGGGGCACTCTTCGACCCCAAATGATCGTTCTGTTTTTTTCATTCTCATTCACCTGTCTCTACTGAGGGTGGGGTACTTTGGGACCCCCGGGGTCTGGGGCTGCCCCGAAGGGGAGCAGGGGGCATATAAGTCTGTGGACGGACCTGCGCTAGGTTCTTCGGATCACAATGTTATTCATCTCCTCCCTGCTTACAGATCTGTGATTAGGAGGGAGAAGGCCTGTGTGAAGCGGACTAATGTCTGGACAAAAGACAGTTGTGTTGCCCTTCAGGGGTGTTTTGATTGCACTGATTGGTCCTTGTTTCAAGAGAGCACTTCTGATTTGGATGAACTCACTGATGTGGTGTGTAGCAAAGACTCTGTGATTCCAGTCAGAGAATTTAAGACTTTCCCTAATAACAAACCGTGGCTCTCTAAAGATATTAAGGATCTGATACTTAAAAGGAAACTTGCTTTTAACGAGGGAGACGTTCCCACTATGAGAATATTGAGGAAGGAGGTGAGGGCTGCACCCTCTGTCAGAGTCAAAGTCTTTAGGTCTGTAAGGGATATAATACTCTTCATCTTTGCCTGACTGCCTCTTTTTCTTGGTCTTTGGTCGCTCTTCGCCATCTTCCTGCTGACCTCTTCTTTTACCACCTACCATCTCTGAAAACACCCCCTGGTGGAAATAGAAAGAATTACATGGTACAAAGTGACAAAACATGATACAGAGATCCTACTATCTTCCTCTTCTAGTTTGTATACAACATCATCTACATCAAAACTGCACTTTATTTTGCTTCTTCTTTATCAGACAGCACAAACAACTTTCTCATTTTGACTCAAATATTGGTTTTGAATGAAAATTATGCAACAATCCTGGGTGTTTATTCAACTTGTGAGCAGGTTTTCTAATCCACCGTACTATTATTATTGACACTAGTACATGTTCGTGCTGCTGGCAAACTAATAAACTCAAGAGCATATAGCAAAGCAAAAAAGTGAAAAGTAGGTCTTGCCTACATAAATAAACATAAGACAGTTGTGAGACTTTGACATAGTAACATGTGCAGTAATATTTACACCTGTGATGACATCTCACAAGCATTAGCCTTATTTTGAAACCAAGATTGTTTACACAGAGTTTGTAATTGCAGAGAAATGCTCCATTTATTTTGGTCATTTCATTTTTGAGCAGGAAGCTCACCTTTTTTGTTATAGCCTTTAGCTGAATAGAGAGTTTTCCAATTAAATACATATTCTTTAAATAATGTTCCCTCTTATAAGAAGTAGGATAATTAAATTAAAAAAAAAAAAAACGTATTATACCTCTATCACTTAGAAAAAAACGCTGTTTTTTTTCTGTTGTCTGTTATATAACGTTAGTGATGCTCGTTTCAATTCATTTCTTAATCAGCTAAACAAGTCAGTTAAGAAACAGTCAAATATTAAGTTAAATTTGAAAACGGTTTAAAAAAAAACATCCCCATTCCAAAATGTCACATGACAATCTCATTGGCTCACGGAGTTATGATGTCACTACACTTTGATCTTTTGAAGTTTTTCCTTAAACAGGAATATTTTGCCAAATATTCTGCAAAATGATGCACAGCAGAGAAAACATACTGGCTGTCTGTATAAATGTTTATTTGTTTATCTTTGTGTATTTCACATGCGCGAATCACAGCTATCAGCTCAGCGCTCTGTGCAGAATATGAAGAAGAAAGTGGTTTTGCTTCTATTATCCTACTATCTGTGGTTACTGCGTAACCTACACAATTTCGGCCTGTGCTGTAAGGTCAAATAAGTTCTTAAGTTGCTGCCTCAAAACTGTTTTGCATTATTTCTCTGTGGCCTACTCCTACAATCTCGTGTGAAGTGACCTTCCTCTCCACGGTTCTAGCAGGCGTTGTCTCTATGTTATCTGCTGTTTCTGCGTGACTGTCTGCAGCCTTGGTGTTTGTGACTTTGCTCGCCTCTCTGTTCCTGATAGCCACCTGCGGATTAGTGTTTTAGTCTATTGTCAACACGTCAGCCTTATTTTTAAGTTACAGAATGCTTCTTCTTTTTTTTGTCTTGGTTTGGGAGAATAGATGCAACACTACATTTTCACTTAAGGCAGTTTGAAATAATTTCTAGTTTTCAAACAAATCATGGATCTCACACATTTCAAACTTTCAAGTTGTTTCCCATTTATACATATATATATATATATATATATATATATATATATATATATATATATATATATATATATATTTAACTTTGCATTGCTCATAGCTCATAGCTCTAAACCTAGGCATTTTTCAATCATATGCCTAATCACCATGTGTCACTGTGATTCTCAAGTATTGTCACAAGTTCGTTTAAATTCGTTTCCAAAACCAACAAAATAATCAAACAAAAACATAAACGTGTCAGGACACAAAAGAAAAAAGAAAAATGCTGCCACCCGAACAAGGCAGAAGTCTGCATATGTTGGCTTTTAATAGCATGCAGCTTCTGCTCTAAAAGAAACAAATAAATAAAAATAAAAGAAAATGTGTAACATGCTCATCAGCTTAGCAGTGTCTACATATTTAATTCAGCTTCTCAATCCTGTAGTTTTAGCTGTTGTCTACAGGGTTTTGCTTATTGGTTGTTATTATAGGTGTGCTCTATATCTCAGCAATGTGTCATGCTAGAATGATAGCTGTGAAGCTGGTCAAGTGCCTCTATGCACTTCATTAGTTAGTTATTCTCTGTATTGTCTTCATCTCACATGTCATTACACTGAGTTTCAGCAAACCTTAAGCTTGATGCAGACTACTGCTTAACAATTATCCACCTCACATCATAACCGACTAAGGTGCCTCTTCATATTAACATTATGTCATTGTTAATATTATCCTCTTTGTCTTATATAACAGCAATAGCATATTATAATATTTTATTAGTGTGTACCACTATACTACTACTGAGCCAATTTGATAGTTAGGATCATCTTATTTAGCAAACAGATAATTTAGAATTCATCCAATCTGCGGTCACATTTGTTCTCTCTGTTGCATGGCGGACCAGGCAGTTCTATTATAATATATTATTTATATTTTATTTTGTATCCATCAAGGGCTTCAGATGACCTGCAGTATCATCCTTTTCCCAAGGTGGAGACAGTTACCTTTTCACACACTGTCCTTGGCTGAACAGTGACACAGCCTTAATATACCTTATTTATTTTATTAAAATATTTTCGTGTGAATTATTTGCTTTATATCCATTTTATACATTGTGGGCATGGTCATCATGCCAACTGTGTTTCATTGATAATATCACTTTACAGGTTGTTATCCTTGCTATTATTAATTTCAAATACTCTAAAGATAATTTCTACTGTAATTTTCCCTTTGTTTATCTTTATTTCGTACTTTTTATATTTATATCTACTCAGTGGGGTCTGTTTTCAACCCTTTGGCAAAAAGATTACGCCGCTTCTCCTTCCTGTCGTGGCCGGCCAAATGACCTCTTAGCCATCCAAAGGGCATTACATGACAGTAAGAAGGAAAACTACCATCTCCAGAATAAAATTCAACAGATTGAAGATGAGAAACTTCAACTGGAGGAGAAGTGTAGACAGATGGAAGTGAAATATAAAAACCTGGAAGAAAGACAACAACGCCAGCCCGACATAAATATTATTAATGACGGTTGGGGAATCAAGTTTGGACAAGCCCGAGACCAGATTGTCTTCCTAATTAAGGAAGACAAGCAAAAGAGCGCGGAACTAAAGGAGATGTCCAACCAGCTTAAAGACAGCAAAGCTACGGTTGAGAAGACAGAATGGGATCTCCAATATATGGACCAAAAGAATCGGCTGCTCCAAACAAACTTCGATGAAGCTGTGAAAAAAAATAAAGAAATCCTCCAACAGAAGGAAGAACAGGAGAAAAAGCAAAGAGACATGGAGCACAAACTCAAAGTCACGGAGGAAAAATACACAATGCTGAAAGAAAAGGTGGATGATACTCTGCGCCAAAATAAAGACCTTCTTCAAGAGAAAAAGCAACTAGAAGGGGAAAAAGAAAAACTGGACAAACAATGCTCACACATGCAGAAAAGGATGGATCAAATGGCGAGAAACAACTCCGAGCTCACTAAGGGGATATTGTTGGAATACAACAACTTGAAGCGCAAACACACTGAAATGCAGGCGCAAAAGCAAGAACAAGACAACATACATGGCGACCTGCAGCGTACGCTCCAAGATATCCACAGAAGAAATGAGGAGCTACAAGACATGTACAAAGAAGTACAACAGAGAAACACAGACATGCACAAGGACAAGATAATGCAGGAGGAAACATCCAAAGAGCTCAAGGAAAAGCTTGAAGAAAAACAAGCAACATTGGAAGAGGTGGAGAAAACATGCAAGAAGCTTGAGAAACAAAACGTAGAAACCATCGATGAGTTGAGAACCCTCATCCTGGAAAAAAAAGCTCTTGTAGAAAACTGCATGAAAAAGAAGAACAAACGCTTCCGCTGGCCCTGGAGGAGGAACTCTACTGCTTCCTCACCTGGTGTAGCCTCGTCTTGCTCCACCTCTGTTCACCTCCCCAACCAGTCCCGGCAGTTGACTGTCCCCTCCTGAGCCTGGTTCTGCCGGAGGTTTCTGCCCGTTTAAAGGCAGTTTTTCCTCCCAACTGTCGCCTAGTGCGTGCTCAGAGGGGATTGTTGGGGATTTCTCTCCTCTACCTTGTTTCATTATTTACTTAACTTTTTGTTCTTACTTCATTTTACCTTGTTTCATTATTTACTTGTTAACTCTTTCTTTTTCAACTTATTTATAAAACAATAAACAATTGAATTTATCCTTTGAGTATTTTTCATCTATACCTTTTTCAAACATTCATATCTGTCGTTTATCTTCTTCTTGAAACCTCATAAATGGTGAAGGAAAAATCCAACAGTTCATCTATATATAAAGAAGCACTTAAACTAAAACTGACATAGCTACGTTAATCCTACCGTAAAACAATAAGACGAGGTACGACCTCTCTCATGCTCCTAGGATGTGGGGGTGAACGCCAGAACACCCTGGAATGTTACAGACCTCCTAGGATGAGACATTCTTTCAATATGCCACCAACTATATACTTCTACACACAAATGATTACATGCAGTATTCTACCATATGCAAACTTATATCATTAAAAGACTATACTGACTACTAAGTAAAATTTTCCATTGACATACTTCATCATGAGAAGTATGGCTGCTGTGCCAACCTTGTTGTTGGTCAAAACTCCCTCACTTTCTATCTGCTGGATGAGTGTCCTTATACCAAGGTTCCATTTGAGCTTCTGGCTGGAGAAATAGTTAATAATCCTTCTGCCTTTGGTTACGAGGGCCTGACCTAAGCGCTCACTGATATCGATGCCTGTGAGTTTGTAAAAGTGGTTCGAAAGACCTTTCCGAGTAAACAAGAATGGCCACTGCTCCTGAATTTCAGCTACTGAAGGTGAGGGACAACTGTTGATAAGCTGCCGCTGAGAAATATATGTGAGGCACATGAAGTCATCCACATCAGGTCTCTCCACAGCTCCAGGTCCTTGTGAATTGAAAATTGTTAACAAGATGTGTTTCTTTTCCTCTAAAGAAGTTGGCGTTTCCCCCTCAGGAAGTTCAACTGGCTGCCAATTTATACAACCATAGCTATCAACAAGGCATCTAACTTTTTTAGGTGGGGTTGCACTACTGTTGGGACTGCAGTCTTCCTCATTCCTGGTTCTCTTTGTTTGACGAAGACGATTTGATGCTTCTTAGTAGTGAATAATGTCCACAACCCAGTCTTTCTCCCTTTTCAGTAAGATCTGCAGATGTTTGAGGGTATCTGTTTACAATGATTTTAGCAACTTCTTCACATGATGCACGTTTAGGGTTTCTGCAGTGAACTTGCATGGCCGCCACAACAATTCTGACCATACTTCTCCTGTCCTCTGGATGAGCTCTGTCTCCTCTTGTGATTGCATGCGACAGTCGGAGTGGAAATCTTTCCCAAGGAATCTGTAAGTGTGAGACCCAAGAGCTGGAGTAATGGTTGTACATAGTGGTGGACGTGGAGGAGGAGGGGTGAGGTGGATGGCTTGATGTTTCAGCTGATGCAGCAGGGCAAGGCTCCAGAGTAATGGTGTCATTCAGGTTCTCTGGTCTGTTGCCATCTAAAAAAATAAATAAATAAAGATCATTGGAAAAGCTACCTTAAAAAGCTACTATGTCAACAAATATGTCCTCACTAAAAGATGAACCCTTCAATTAGGATTGAGTAGTAACGGCAAGGCAGTTTTGGGGACCTTGTCTGAAGATGAAAAGAAGCAATCCCAGGACTGCAAAAGAACTACAAACTCAAGGTCTTGCATTGAAAAGACCTTGAGTCAATATGTTTTACAGCATGTCACAATTTCAAACCCTTAGTTGTACCACTACCAATGAAAGGTTAATGGTGTTAGATTTAGTGTCTACTTTTGTTTATGTTTTCCGTGTTAATTATCTACCGGACAATGTGAGCCCCAAAAACGCTCTTCAATATTATACTGTCAAAGTACATGTGTAGTATGGTGAAGAGGAAAAAAAAAAGCTAATCAAGCTAATCAGTGACATATGAGTCTATGAGTGACCTTCAAATCATAGACTCAAGTCTATGATTTATACAGAACCTACACAAACCTCCTTTAAATGCAAGAAGTAGTTTACGTATTTGAATTGGTGTGAGAAAGGGTTTGAGATCTTCTGCCTCCACAAACAAAAGATCACTTTTTTGTTGTACACCAATAACGTCCGTCAGATGTTCTACAATGCAGATTATTTTCTCTCTGTCTAGTGCCGGCAGGAGCCTTGTGAGTTCCTCTTCAATTTCCATCCCTGAAAAGAATTAAGAGGAAACTGAATGGTGTAGGGCGACAACAAAAAGGCCTGCCATGTTATAAAGTGGTAGTGGGTAATAATCCATCAGACTGTCAGCATTTACACACACACTTCTTTCTGTAGGGCAACGCAAGCAGTGAAGTCCAAGGTCAATGAGAAGTACTGAGTGATGCAACTCGAGCACAAAGTACAATCCAGAATCATTAACAAGTATAACAGCTATCTTCCCAAAAAACCAAGCCATCGTCAGTGTCATCTACAATGGAAACATAGCCTTTCACATACTTGGTACCTTTGTGGACAACTGCTGACACATCCAAAGTGGTCTGATTAGTGCAGCCGGCTTTTGCCACAGCTTCTTGAATGACAGCGTTGTAAAGATGATGATTGTAATCACTTGCTTCTCCAATGATTTGAACTGTAGGTGGAAACAATTGGCCCACTGAGAGGTAGGACTGCAGTAACTGATGCCGTTCTGTCAGAGTCTTGCATAAGTTGACGAAGTTGTGCACTGTTCTTGTACATGCTTTGAAATACGAGTGGTTGCTCTCCAACCTAAGGGTCCACAAACGAATGAGTGGTCCAAAGTGAAGGATAAGCTCTGCATAATGTAACAAATAGTGATGTTTAGCTTTTAAAGCTTTGTCAGGAAACCTACTGTGTCTCAGATGTATATAGTCCTCTATCAGTATCTTTAGGTAGGCAATGTCATTGTGACTTATTTTGGGGGCACATACAATATCAACAATGTCTCTAAGTTTAAGGCATAACTGCCAAACCTCACTATCCACAGGATGTTTTATCTTTTCACCAATGTACAGAGGCAGAAGTCGTAGAAGACACCAGTTCTGTGCTGCTGAACCCCCCCCCGGCTCTGCCCTGTTTTCACCTCACATGGCTTACTTAAAGCATCACTTCCTACGTGTTTGAACTGTACAATTGCTCTGTTTAACTGGTTGTATGTGAAATGCCCTTCCACTTGCACAAGGGTATCAATATATAGCGACAAGTCACTGGAAACCACTCCTTCAAATAAATCATGGCCCAAACATGGAGGTAACCCAGAGCACACATGGAAATACTTCAGTGAATTAAACACAGAGTCAAATTTAATGCCATTCACAACCGAGTGGTCACTTGTAGAGAGGACCTCAACACTGTCTTTATAGTTATCAGCTGTTCTTTTTTGTCCAAGTGATAGTGGATCATTGATAAAGCTTTCCCTGTCAATTAAGCAGTATCTGCAAAAATGTTTGCTGCAGCTGAAATTCTCAGTGAAACCACCTATGCAGTGGGAGCCCAGATTGTCTCCTAAGATGGCTATCAAAGCTGCCTTCATTATGGTTCCATCCTCTACCAGAACACCTGTCTCTTCCATATCTTTAAGATCTGCAATAAGACTGGAAAAAACTTTGTTATGGCCAAAAGGTTTGAAGTCAGTGTTCCTGCAAAGCAGAACAAGTTGCATTGCATCAACAGAGGCCGGTTGTGTGGCAAGATCTCACCTAGAGTCATGTACACTGCCAGGATTTTATGTTTCTTTTTGCCAGACCCTAATGGATTAACCACTTCAAATGCATCTTGGTAGAGAATGAGTGAAAGAGATGATGGATAGTGCTGTAAAAGTGCATTATCCTTGACATTTTGACCATCTGAGACATCCTCTAAAACCATGTCTGGTGATCGGCGTAGTTTTGACTGTTTGTACTGTTCCCGTATTGTGGGTTGTCTCAAGAGAGACTTCAGTGTTTCTTTAATTGGCACATACTGAAAATAACGCTGTTTGCCTGTACTGTCAGATCCTAAAAAAAATTGAGTGGGTTCCACATAACTGAAATTTTCTTTGAAAAATGTCTTCCTTGTTTTGTCAGATCTCAACACACCTTTATTGTACAGTGTTAAGAGATCATTCTGTGAAAGTTCTTGAATGATGTTATCCACTTCTGCCTGTGGAATATTAAATGCAGACAGTTTGTCAGACAGTTTTGCCACGACATCGTGCATTGCACAGCTGTGAAGATCCTGAAATTCCTCTATGATGCACTGTATAGTGCTGGTTGGCAAGAGCATTTTAGCCTGCATTTTGAAATAAAATAAAGCCAATCGATCTAGAAATAAATCTTCATCAGTAGTATTGTGTTGTGAATCCCTGTCTTCTAATAGATTAACTGTGTCCTGTCCTTGTATTATGGCAATTTCACCAATTTCTTGTTGCCTTGACTGCTGAACTGTCTGCTTATGTTTTCGAGAAATATGGCTGGAAAATGATGTTCGGAAAGTGGCAGGGCAGTTCTCAGTTCCACAGGAAAACCTATAGTTAGCTACATGTTTGTGGCTTTTAACATGCAAACTGAACAATATAAATTTCCGTGCACGGAAGCCACAAAATTTACAAATAAACATAGTTGCAAAAACTTCAATGACAAATTACCTATCCAAAAAACATATGCAATGCAAAAAAAAAACAACCCAAAACAAAATAAGAGTATTGTCAATAGGGACCAATTCCCAGTTTTGACATGATCAAAATGATTCACAAAAGGCTTCAATGAACACAAAATGTGTGCCGACAAAAAGCACAGTAAAGACAAGTGAGCAGTCCACAAAAATGAAAAAATATTTGAGCTCGACGCTTGAATGAGTTTAGCCTGACTTAGTCAGCACCCCGCACTGTACAGGTAGTACAAGTACACCTGAAAACACCGACCATTTACCACCTTTAAGCATGGTAAATGGGCGTAACCTCGTTAGTTCGCCCATTTACCTGTTGCAAGCATCCATGTTTCTATCATCTATTGACATTTTGTCTTAGCATTTGATTGGAAAATAACCTGGCACGGTAGCTGAAAAATCAAACCAAACAGTAATGAGAACACATTTCTGACTTCTCTCGAATAAGTGAAAAAACACTTACCTTCAGACCGATTCGCTGATTCCAATTCAACTTCAATGTTTCCCATGTCAGTCAGTCTTAGGGAAAAAGTGTTAAGTTTAGATGTTTCATTTACTTTGAGATACTCCCGCATTAATTGGATGAGAAATTTGGAGTCTAGCAGAGTTAGAACGAATAGCATACGATCTTCAGATATAATCCAACCAACTGTGCATTTGACCTGATTGAACTCCATCCAGTTACCTCTGACTGCTTCTAAGTTGCACATCTTAACGGTCCGTAAATTGTCTCTGTTGTTCTTCCACCATCTCATCATCTCTATGTGCTGCAGCAAACTGGGACTGTGGCACAGAATAGTTGATGGTCATGTTGTTCTCCTGCTTTGCAGCTTTGTTTGAGTCTGAATCGCGTCTTAAACACGCACAACTAAGAAAAGCAGATCAATATTTTCTTCTTGTTGTTATTTAATGGTGGTTGGCAACCAGCGAAAGGAGCATTAACCGCCTCGATCAATATCTTCTATCCGCCATTGTTGTTTTGAAAGTGTGCGCCATACGTCACGTTGTACGACAGGTAAAGGTGTGGTGTCGACTATGGCTCTCCCATTGAGATGTGTAACAAGTGCTACACACACCTGTCGCATAAAACGCTTTAAAAATGTAACATTCGCTTTAAAAACACAACCCAACGCGCTAAACATGAACAAACAAAAACACCCGTGTTACATTATCATGTATATCCAGGACATCTCTTCTGAACCGAGACGAAGTGGTGCTACAAGGGAATTATTTCTATAGGAGAGTGCATTTAATAGCAGTCTGTCCTGCCACAAAATGCACCGCTAAAAATACAGTTTCTGCTTGTCCCAGGATTTATTAAATTTGAGAGTGAAGTTGTAGGACTGATGCTGGTTAGTGGTGTAAGTTTCATGGATGTGACACCTGAACTTGTGTAAAATGACCACCAGAGCATATTCCGGGATTTCTGGTTAGTTCACTGGAGTTAAGCAGAGGTGTCTTAAAAGTACCACCTTATAAAAAATAAAATGAAGTTCCAGTATAAAAAAGAATAAGAAGAGAAAAAGCTACACCCTGCTAAATGCAGTAACTTTTAAACATTACTCTAAATGTAACATATAGAAAGGAAATCAGTCTAAGTATACTTTACCTAGTAAGTATACTACAAATGCTTCTTGGGACTACATTGGCCCCCGTTTTAGTAGATAGAAGTATACTTGAAATTAACTTTTAGATGTACTTTTTGTTCACTATAACTGTACTAGCATAATGTCCTTTCCAGTCTATAAGAGTATACTTAAAATATACTCTACTCTAACACAATACTAAACTTACAAGTATACTATTGATTTACTTTTTACTTTATATTTGGCTTACTTCCGATTAACACATAGTAATTAAAATCCAGTTGAAACATATTTTTCACATGTAACAAATCACTCCATTCCCCAGACAGTCAGATAATAGTTCCAACTATCAATTCAATTTCAATTCAATTCAATTGTATTTATATAGCGCCAAATCACAACAAAAGTGGCCTCAAGGCGCTCCATAGATACAGAGAAAAACCCAACAATCATATGACCCCCTATGAGCAAGCACTTTGGCGACAGTGGGAAGGAAAAACTCCCTTTTAACAGGAAGAAACCTCCGGCAGAACTAGGCTCAGGGAGGGGCGGGGCCATCTGCTGCGACCGGTTGGGGTGAGAGAAGGAAGACAGGACAAAAGACATGCTGTGGAAGAGAGACAGAGGTTAATAACAAGTATGATTCAATGCAGAGAGGTCTGTTAACACATAGTGAGTGAGAAAGGTGACTGGAAAGGAAAAACTCAATGCATCATGGGAATCCCCGGCAGCCTACGTCTATTGCAGCATAACTAAGGGAGGATTCAGGGTCACCTGGTCCAGCCCTAACTATATGCTTTAGCAAAAAGGAAAGTTTGAAGCCTAATCTTGAAAGTAGAGATAGTGTCTGTCTCCTGAATCCAAACTGGAAGCTGGTTCCACAGAAGAGGGGCCTGAAAACTGAAGGCTCTGCCTCCCATTCTACTTTTAAATACTCTAGGAACAACAAGTAGGCCTGCAGAGCGAGAGCGAAGTGCTCTAATAGGGTGATATGGTACTACAAGGTCATTAAGATAAGATAAGATAACCTTTATTAGTCCCACACGTGGGAAATTTGTTTTGTCACAGCAGGAAGTGGACAGTGCAAAAGTTATGAGGCAAAAATTAGGATACAATAAGAATAAATACAGTACACAACTGTATAGAATAGAATAAATAAAATACTATATACAGTAGAATAAAATAAAATAAATATACAATAAGATAAACATAGAATACAAATACAAATGCTATATACAACTGAGTAAAAATACAACGATGACAGAAAGGATTATTGCACTTAGTATTATTGCATATGTATGGATGTGTGTGTTTGATCAGTTAAAGTTTTTATTATGGAGTCTGACAGCAGTGGGGAGGAAAGACCTGCGAAATCTCTCCGTCCCACACCGTGGGTGCCGTAGGATAGGCCTGATTATTTAAGACCTTGTATGTGAGGAGCAGGATTTTGAATTCTGGATTTAACAGGAAGCCAATGAAGGGAAGCCAAAACAGGAGAAATCTGCTCTCTCTTTCTAGTCCCTGTCAAGAAGGCTTCCTTTGCAGAGAACTACACTCATAGTTCACGTACCAGAATTATATTGCAAACAGGTGAGAAAATGATTTGAGAGTTGAGGTGTATTAACTATTAACCCTTTTCACTCACGGTTTAAACATTTTTTGCCACTCTGTTACTCTGTTCAAAAGGTAAAAGACATTACACAAGAATTTGTGACAAATTCTTGTTTAAAACATCAATTATTTGTTTCATAGTTGTTTTAATTTTACAGTTAAAGCACTGCAATCCTTGCTGGGTATTTCGTTGTACTTCTTAGTATACTTCAGGTATACTTCAAATACTTCAAATAGTGTAGCTGCAACTTACTCCTTAAGTTAAAAATGATGCTGCATATTGTAGTTTACATGTGATACTACTCTCACAATGAATTGCATTTTATGGTAATACACTCTGAATGAGGATTTAAGTAATTACTCTTAGATCTACAGTAGAAAACAACAGAAATCCGGATGGTGTAATAGTATAATCTCAGTAACATCACCAATTGTTACGTTTGCTGTATTTTACAGTTGTTTCCATGAGTACGGTGAGTTACCGTAAAAATAATGTAATCTCATGGAATTTTCCCACAATTACATGCAAATTACAGTACCAAACTGCAAACATCCTTTAGAGTTTTTTACTGTTGATTTTGCAGTACTAAGCTATGGAAATTACTGCAAAGGCTAACAGTGTAACATCAAATTGTAACATCAAATCCGCTCCGCCGATGGTTGACTCCAAATCTCCCGAACACTATGTCGATCTGAGAAAGCAAGACCGAGACCAAAGTCTGTCGAGACCAAGACCACGTAAAAGTGGTCTCGAGACATCCAACTCTACCACACGTCAACCTATTAACTCACTTCTTCAACATCTCTTTTCCTTTCTCTCCAACTGCTCTTCTAACTTTCAACTGACTCATGCTGAGTGAACCCTTTCCCACACAACCATTCTCTGCCATCTAACACAACATACTTTTACCCACAGTTCTTGCCATACAGTCACACAGGAGTTTGTCATCCGGCTGCCCAGTGGAACGTCCGCCGCTTTACTGGCTCTAGATCCCATTTTGCTACACGAGGCGTCCCCCGTGAGGTTCCTTGCTTGAACACCGCCACTCCACGAACATTGTGGTACGCAGAAATGGTTCCAGACAGTGGACTGGAACACAGGCCTGGGGAATCAAACACCCAGGATTTTGCCTCCGGTGTCGGCAGGCGTTCCCCTCCTCGGCCAGACAAAAAACTCCCCATGACTGTATACAGGTTAGCTACAGCTCACCCATCTGCAGGAGTCCCCTCAAAGAGATGGATGAAATTAAAGAAATTCTAATATAATACTAAAGCTAGAGCTCTCTGGCAACAGAGAGGCTGCTTCCTACTCATTTATCTCCATCAAACCAGGCTCAATTCAATCTGTAACAGGATTACTAATATTCACTGTATTTCAGAATGACAAAACACAGATACTCACTACTTTCTTGTGGCTGAGACTGGTAAGTACTCACTAAATGTAACATTTATAACAGGAATAACCATGGACACTGTAAAAAGCTGCTCACATATTTAAATGTTACACTGGAGATTTAAAAACAATTACAATTACTTCTGTGGCAGTACTGGCACAATTAGTTCCTGGTCTGGGACCCCAAGGAGCGTGATGGTGTCACTAAGACTTCTCTACCTGTGAGGGAGCTCTGGTCTCCAGACATCATTGTTTATGAGTTGTAAGCACTTCAAATATAACATACATCCATACATACATCCATCCAACTTCTCCCGCTTATCCAGGACCATGGGGGCAGCAGCCCAAGCAGAGAAGCCCAGACTTCCCTCTCCCCTGCCACCTCCTCCAGCTTGTCTGGGGGAACACCAAGGCGTTCCCAGGCCAGCTAAGAGATATAATCTCTCCAGTGTGTCCTGGGTCTGCCCCAGGGCCTCCGAATCTCCGAATCGTATCTCTGCTTTTCGCAGATGACGTGGTTCTGTTGGCTCAAAAACAAAAGTGAGGGGAGATGTGTGATTTAAGTAGTGATGAGAATGATCAAAATGTCTCAGTGTGTCAGTTGCAGGTGGGAAGCAGACCTGGATCAATCTCCACAGGCGGCGGTCGGAGTAAAATAATAGCTTAACATCATTAGAAACACCCAGGACGAGTTTTGGCTGAATTGTTTTACAGCTTCACTTCCATGTGTTCCTCATCCCGAAAAGCAAGCTCCAAGGATGTTAACGTCTCCCTGAAAACAAGAAATGCAGATCCAAAAGCAACAACATGGCAGGTCAAGAGACAACAGCAGTATCCTGAGCAGCGAGGGGTCCAGCAGCAACAGCAGTATGTGCAAAAGGCATCAGCAAGGAGAAAACACCATCATCATGACTGGATGGATGGAGATGCAATGGACTGCTGCAAGGGGGGAGACGAGACTACAGTGGAAGGAGGGGGAGGAGACATGGAAGAACGCTGTTGTTTAGTGTGGGAGATCAAATTGGGCTAAGGAACCTGGGGAGGAAAACCGACTGCCTTTGAGTGGAGAATTGAAAAGTGTCTGAAACACTGCAAGGAGGAGAGGCACACAAAAATCACACACACAAACAGAAAATGCATTAATCCTATTAAGACATATACACATGCAATGAAGACCAGATAACATCTTAAGCATGCGTTTCTGTTTTATCATCTTGTCCAGTTCACTTAGTGGGATGAGAGGTGATATGTAAACTAGTGGACTAGTATTATGTTAGGAAAGATGATTGAATGATAGCAGGTGTAAACAGAATGCTGTAGAGAGGGTTTAAAATGGGTGGCACTAATAGATTCTGGGTTCTGATGTGTGGGGGAGGTTTTACCATGACACACACCTGGTTACATGGGAAGAAACTCATTATCTAATAGAACAGCAGTGTTATGTGGTGTGTGTGGTGTGTGTGGCTGATGGATGAATGTTTTGGGGATTTATCTGGCTGAGGCATTTTCTTTTGTTACCAAGTTGAACCTGCCAATTAGTTTTGGTTTGAATTACCCTTCCAAGATGAAGAGCATGCTTAGATATGTCCTAACTAGGCCTTCCTGTCTGTTTGTTTTTTTACTTTCACAGTGCACTGAAAGTTTTGTTTGGTCATGCAACACGCAGCACCTGTACATAAAAGGCCAAAGCAGACTGTACTTCCTCAGAAGGCTGAGGTCCTTCAACATCTGCAGGAAGCTCCTGAGGATGTTTTATCAGTCGGTGGTTGCAGGAGTACTGTTCTATGCTGTGGTGTGCTGGGGGAGCAGCACAGCAAAGGACTCATCCAGGCTGGAAAAACGAATCAGGAAGGCTGGCTCTGTGGTCGGCATGAAGCTGGACACTTTGGTGACAGTGGCAGAGAAAAGGACATTAAAGAAACTGATGGACATTATGGAAAATGCTGGGCATCCTCTGCACGTGCTCGGAAATAATCAGAGGAGCCTATTCAGCGACAGGTTGCTTCTCTCAAAGTCAAGAACCAACAGGCTTAAAAACTCCTTTGTCCCACACGCCATCAAACTGTTTAACTCCTCATTGGAGGGGAGAGGGAGGGGAGACAGGAGGACAAAGGCGAGTGGGAACAACTGAGCTGTAGTGCCTTTTCACTGTGCAATGTTTGCAATATTTTTTTATATTTGACCTTTTTTGTGGGGCAAATAATATTGACACCAGTCATTTTGTGTTTTTCTGAAATGATTCTGTTGTTGTGTACAAAATATTTAAAAAAATTAAGCTATAGGGAAATCCTCTGGTGTAAAATCCTGTTTAAAAAAAGCACTTGGGACAATTGTGTTGGTGACAGCTTTTGTTATAATATCAATAATATTTCTATGAATATGGGATACTGTTACATGTTTGCATAGACTTTTGTGGAATATGGAGACACTCCTGGCATTATATGAGCAAAGTGAGACTCATTTTTTAGGGTTGGTGGAGATGAGTGTGAAGATCCAAACAATCCCTGTCAGTGATGGAGAAGCTTTGATGAAAATATTTGGTAAAAAGTTCACCAGCATGAAGGAAATGAAGTTTCAAACTTTCCTTAGGAGGAGCCCAGCACGCCTGCTTAAAGAAACGTAAGTGTGGCGATGTGGATGCTTGCAGCGACTGCTGTATAGAGGCCATCCTGCTACACATGAAACACATCAGAGTCATAATTGTTATTTTAGTCACGTGTTTGTTTATTATCCTTATTGTTTTATCTGGGACTGTTTGCAGACATCTCAGAGAGAGGAGACACCAGCATCTGAACAGAGACTCAAAC
The DNA here is from genome assembly GCF_965226115.1 of Aulonocara stuartgranti. Classification (NCBI taxonomy): domain Eukaryota; kingdom Metazoa; phylum Chordata; class Actinopteri; order Cichliformes; family Cichlidae; genus Aulonocara; species Aulonocara stuartgranti. The sequence goes on along the minus strand of NC_138941.1, from coordinate 21,135,953 downwards.
CAGCAACCTGCAGCTCCCTGCTTGGCTGCTCCAGTTTTCTCCTCACTCATGTTGCCCACCAGTGATTTCTAGCTGCCCACCCACACAGCAGGCTAGAATATGCGCTGAGCCTCAGCACCCAATACTTGGACATGTTTTCTTTATTAAATAATGAACCAGACCCCAAAAAGTAAACAGCTTGTTATTGCTAGGCAACGGGAGCAGCATTTGGAGATGCAGCACCTGACATTCCTGACCATGTGGGCGGAGCATGCATGAAATGGAATGTTTAGTAGAACTGTGCAACACAAGCACTTAGTTCCAGCATGTTTCATTGTATCCAGACACAGCTAGAGACACATCTACAGCAGCATCTCTGTGCAGGACAAACGACAGCTGACGAAGAAACATCGAAAACTTCACTTCACTCCTCTACAAAACGTTGGTTCCTTTGTTTAAAAGGCCAAAATGAATCAAGGGAGATCGAGAAGAGGATCGGCGAGTGCTTCACCTCACAATACAGTACAGCTGATTCATTTTAAATTTCAAATGATACAGGCTGAAAATGTCAAATTAAAAGAAGAGGCAGAAAAATCAAGAGGAGAAGCTAAAAATTTTGTTTGAAACTGAAGTAGTATTGCAGGAATTACTGGATGTGGGTCTCAAACTTAAAGGAGAGAAGATGAGAAAACAACAGGCAGAAAACGAGAATGAAAACATGAAGAAAGAACTGTTGGAAGCTCAAAAAGCATTGGAGGAAGAGAAAAGCACAGCACAAGAAGCCAAAAATAAATATCAAACTGCAAAGAAGGAGGCAGGAAATGTGATGCAGGAATTACAGGAGGTGCAGGAAGCTTTTGGAGAGGAAAAAAGGAAAATGCAGTTGGAAACACAAGAAGCTGCAAATGTAATGGCTGAAGCTGAAACACTAAGGAAGGAATTACTGCATGTGAAGCAACAACTTGAAGAGGAGAAAAAATGTAAAGACGAGGCAGAAAATGAGATTGAAAATATGAAGAAAGAATTGTTGGAAGCTCAAAAAGTGTTGGAGGAAGAGAAAATTAAAATACAGGAAGCAAAGAAAGAAATGGAAGATACAAAGAGTTACACTCAAAACATGAAGAAGGAACTGATGAAAGTGCAAGAAGAACTTGCAGAAGAGAGAATTGAGTTGAAGGCATTCAAGAAAGAAATGACGGTGACCAAGAAAGGCTGCAAAGATGAACTTAAAGAAATACAAAAGCACAAAAAGGAAGCAAAAGAAAAGCAAGCCGAGGACAGGAGGGGATTCTGGAGCAGACTGCTGAGAAAGAACTGACCCAGCAGCATCAAGTTTGAGGACATCAATAGTTTCTTCCTCCTCTCTCCACCTTTCTTTCACCCCATCCTTCTTCTTGGGACGTTTGTTTGTTTTTTAAAAACTCTAATCTAAATACATGTACTGAAATACACAAATAAAATTGCCATAACTTGACCTCATGTTGCCTGCTTCTTTTCTTGTGTGTCTGTGGATGTAAAACAGTAACACACTTTCTGCTCTGTGTCTTTAATTGTAAATAAATGCAATATGTTTTCATTTTAAAATGCAGTGCAAAAAACTTCTGCTCTAAATCTTTTTTTTTTTTTAGCAAAAAGCTTTTTTTTTTGCCTGTTGTGGAAGTTTTCCATTTAAATAAAGCCTGCAGACGAGCGGTGAGCGGTAGCTAACATTCTTTAATCAAACACACAAAGAACAGACAAGCAAGCTTGATGAAGTCCCTGCATGACCGCGGGACAGACGGTCAGCAGAGTCTCCCTGAGCCTAGCATGGCTCTCAGTTAATACTTGACAAAAGAAATCTGCCACCACAATTGTTAATGTTTACCTAACTGGGCTAAGACAAGTAAGACAATGACAAATAATTGCCATTACTGATCCCTTTATCTGTTTGCTTTAAACACAATTCATTTCTTTTACTGAATAGACATGTATATGAGATTCCTTTTGTCAGGTAATCATATCTTTGTTGTAGATGACTCAGTCTGCATTGTTTTAATTAAACAGAAAATTTCAAAGAAAAACTACTAGCAACAGCCAGTAGTGCCCCTCAGCCTCCCAGCAGATGTACCTATGTAATGAATTTCTTTATCCTATGTCGCCATGTTCTCAAGTTATCAATTTACAAGATTTTCATAAAAATTTGACCTCAAGGTCAAGGTTACTGATTTTAAACCAATTATAGATACACCTGTGGTATCAGTTTGAAACTCCTACGTCCCTTCGTTCTCATGTTATTGCATTCACAACTTGGGTGGACAAGTTGCTTTTTATGTTTTAGGGTTATTGATATAAATTCTGTGTTTCTGTGAGAAATCTGATCTTAAATATTTATATTTCCATTTTTTAAAAGAGTGTATGATAACTAGTTTACTTAACTATCTGTTACTCTCAAATGTAAAGGATAATTAATCAAATTTTTAAAAAGTTGTGAATCTACTTCATGTTTCATGCTGCCTCCTGACTTCTTAGTGACAAAAAATACAGAGAAATTCAGGAAAACAAATTCAGGGAAACTACACCTCCTGCTGTCCAAATTTCTTTGTCAGCATCAAATATCTGCCTCCAGAATACACAGAGTTTAGGGCAGAGCCACAATATATAAGTATGGTTGGCAGAGTGTGTCCCACAGTTCCTCCAGCATGAACTCAGATGTGTTGGACCCATCTTAGCAGTTATTTCTGGTGTTCTGTAGAATCTGGTACATTAATGCCCCTTTTATTTTGGGCAACTGCAGGGTTTTGAGTCTAATTCTAGGCCGCTGTTTAGCCTACATGAAGTTAGAAATTCTTCAGTACAGCTTGGACTCTCCACCATTTGACCCTTAGAACTGAAGAAGCTTCTCGGATGAGAGGTGAAACGTCTTCAAGTAACTCAAAGAAGTCCAGACGCTTTTCTTTCCAAGCTCCTTAGACTACGATGACCTGGATGACTGAGAACCTTCACAGACTTCTCCACACTTTAAATGCGCTCTAATGATGGGAACGTGTGGTAACATTTAGTCTTAACTGAAATAACATATTGCATCTATAAATGTGATTAAAATGTTTACCAAAGACTAACGTTTTTCATTCAGAACAAACAGCATATTTCAGGTTAGGGCTGCATAACTATTTTGTCCAATATTAAAATGACAGTTGATTGTCACAATTATTCACAGATTTGTGGCAAAATGTATTTTGATTGCACTGTCGTGTCAGAATACTGCTTTCACCTTTACTTTGTGCTACACTCATGTTAATGAATCTTCATAAATTAATGTTTGCAAACACAAAATATGAAGTTTTCCACTCTGTTATTTGTACCTGCACAATAGATGTGAATAAAACTCAAACCTATATGAGCTCCTTCTCTGTTTCCCTGCAACATTTTGTATAGATCTAACTTTTTGCCACATGAATAACCTTCTGATGTGTTTACAGTAAATGTATTTGATGTTAGCTTATTTTGTTACTTTTAGTGGGCCTATGCAATGTTCCCCCTAAGCTGCGCACGTGCGCAATTGCGCACTGCTGGCACGGTCTCTGCGCACAGAAATTCTGCGTTGCACACAAAAAAAATCTAACCTGAATTGAAATTAAAATTAATACTTTAACAATTCTGTTTTGCAGTGTTGGTCAGTAAGTGACTGGCTGCTCCCATATGGGAACGATGCCACCTTATCCCATAGTCCAGCCAATGATGCGTATATGCGCAGCCAATCAACCTTGTTGACAGGCTATGACAGCGTCCTTATGTGCGACACCGGTGTTTTAGCTGGCAAAGCGGCGTGGCTGATGTGGAGTGAAGCCACGTTAATGACAACGTGTACAACCATTGGAGATGTGCGCAGGACATACGGAACAATTGACGGAAAAATTGGGGACTTTATACCAGTTTTTAAATTGTGTTGATCGGCCACGTAAAACCAGAGGTGTGATAAAAAAAATATGCAATGTTTGGTTTTCTTCCTGAATACTGGTTGTTTATATTTACTGCAGGAAGAAACGGTAAAAACGGCATTTTATAAGAAAAAAGGCTCGAAAGCGCTCTCCACCTGTGAGCAAAAACAAACCCCACCCCCCTCTGTCTTTCCTATTCGTCCAAAAAAGTACCATGTCGACCAATCAAAAAATTATATGGCAACGTAGCATCTAGTTGTTAAGAAACGGGGGAAGTTTTAGGAGTGACGGCGGTGTTTTGAGATGTGAGAGATTTGAGACGTTTAGCGCAAATCTTGTGTAGTTAGTGTGTAGTGTAGTTTTGTTGTGTGTGTCAGAACAATGAGGCGACTGCTGAATGTTACAGGTGTTACAGCAGTGATACATCTCCTGTTGTCAGGCCTGCAGGTATCAGGCTGTTGTTCTCCTTTATCTCATAGTGGACAGAAATTATTTTTGGAGTGACGCAAATAATTTGTGTGGCATCAGATTTGATGCAGAACAGCTGATTGTTCTGTAAATAGTTTGAAATGTTTATTTAAAAACGCCTTGGCTGCATTTAAAAAAATAGCTGCAAAAAACTTTGTTGTTTGCCAAACTGAGTAACTTTTTTGAAGAAGTAACTATATAATTAATTGCCCAGCATTGGTCGTTATATACTATATTTTGCAGACAGGACTCTCTCCCAGACCACAGACTCATGCTCATAATACAAGTCAGAGCTTTATAAAAAAAAGAAGAAAAAAGTAAGTTGTGTTTTCGAAATTGGAGTTCAAATTATTTTTACTTCCAATATTGTTAACATACTACACAGGTCATGACTAGATTTATTTTTTTTTTAAATTTTCACATTAAAATGGGTTTTTTTTTAAATTGGAGTCAGCACACCCATCATGATGACTTTTTACTACGCCTTCCTGGAAAGCATCATGACCTTCTCCATCACCTGCTGGTCCCACTCCCTCAGCCTTCATACAGGAACAGACTGCAGCATCAGTGTGCTCTAAAATCATTGGGCTGCCTGTCAGAACTCTGGCTCAGGTTTTCATCAACAGGCCCTTAGACAGGCAGCCAAAATCATCAACGACTCCTCTCACATTCTTCACCCTGCATTTCAATGGATCCCCTCTGGGCGACACCTCCGCTGCATTTCCTGCAGGACTGAGAGGAGGAGGAGCCCCACCTTTGTCCCCAAAGCCACTCTGCTTTTTAACTCCAGCTGATAAGAACATTTCCCACACCAGAAACATAAACTACGCTCTTATACTACCAACACTTTACTCACTTTTAGTCACTTACAGTTATTTATTCACCTTTCAGTCACTTTAATTTTAAAACTATGTAATTTTATAACTGTATATACTGTGTATTTATTATCTCACTCTTATTGTGCTTATCTTCAACGTCATGCTGCCCTGGTGTTGGTTAATTGCCCCTTGGGGATAAATCAAGTCTCTCTGATTCTGATTCTGATCTTGTTTTTTTATATATTGGTAGTTTGATAGGTTTTGTATTTGTGTTCTTTTACATCATATTAAAATGTATAAATACATAGATTTAAATATATTTGTGTATTCATGTCTGGATTGTGTTTGGTTTTATTTTATTTATTTCTGCAGTGGTTGTTGTGTATTACTATTTAGATTGTTTCATGTTTAATGTTTGTATGGAAGACACAGAAAGACATTCGGCTAAAGAAATCTGTGCTAGAGTGACTTTAAAAATAAGTAAACAGAATGTAAATAATGATGTTTAGTATTTGAGATGGAAGCTGTTTCTACAGGATCCTGATGGACACTCAAAGGTTTATAAAATGTTCTCATTAGTTGTTTGCAGCAGAATATCACCTGATGTGAACCAAAACAACAAAAGTGCTCTGCACATGTGTGTGAGACTACAAATTCTAGAATCAGAACTGCTGATTTCATTATTCTGAACTTTTAAAGGCAGGTTTTGTATCTGAGAGCAGGGACACTTGCTGTGTTCAGTGTGACTCGTCTCTGCAGAAGGTCAGGGCTCTGATAGTTGCAGTTAGCGGGTGACTTACTGGGCAGGTGGATCCTGAGTGTCTGTGGGAGTCAGGGTTCATTATGGTCCTGGTTGCTACTGGAAATAAAGAAACAAAAGGAGGGTGTGTTGTTCAGGAAGTACAGACTGTAGCTCAGCAGGTAGAATTACTAACTGGAAGGTTGGAGGTTTGATCCCTGGCTGCTCCAGTCTGCACGCCACGGTATCCTTGGGCAAGATGTGGAACCCCGACTTCCTCTCCGATGCATCCATCATAGTGTCATTGTTAGAAAAAGAAGTGCTTGTGTGAATGAAGCACGCTGTATAAAATGCTTTGACTGCTCATATTGAAAAGCAGCTCATAAGAACTGGTTCATTTTCCAGATAATTCCACTATTAAGACAACAGACATTTGGGAGGCTTTCTCTGAGAGTAACACTGAAAGTCTTGCTGCTCCTCCACAAAATGAACTTCAGATTAAAGACACAGCTCAGCTAAACACAACTCAAACTAATCTACACTATTTTTCTTTATTACGCAGCGTTTTTATAACTATTTCCAGATGTTTCTAAAGATGAAAACAGAATTAAACTCCAGCCTGATCCGTTTCTGAGGTTCCTGACTCTGACCGTCCCTCAAACGCCTCTCTGATCGTTTCCTTCCGTCGCTTTTACTTTCGCTTTCGTGAATGTTGTGGCGCAGTTGATCGTCTCCATGTTAAGGTAACGTTAGCAGTCTGTACTGTTTTCCTGGCTGACATCAGCTGTGTGCAGCTTAGTTTCAGCATAAATCTGCTTCGTTTTATGTGAGATCAGAGTCTGGGAACGAGACAGAAACAGTTGATGATCAGCAGCTGAACTCGATGTTACTGTGGATCCACTGACTGATGTCTGTAGGCAGCTTCTCCTGCCTCCATCAGTCTGTTACGGAAGCCCGTTTCCGCCACAAAAAAAGGATCCATTCTCGAAATTTCGACTTATTAACTCGAAATTTTGAGAAAAGTAGCTCGAAATGTGGAGTTAGTTCTGCCAATCAGTAATCCAGCTACAATGCGCACTCAAACCCGCATCGCAACAAACCGGCGCTTTCGAGAGTACGTTAGCTGATATTAACGCCATGTGATTCAGCTAATAACAGAAGGATTTCATCATTTGTGAAGCCACACAGACAATAATCAGCGACTTGTGCATTTATGACTGGCTGTTATTCTGGTATCTTAGCTGTAGCATTTGTAGCTGAGGGCTTCAGCTTCCGGGTAACAAGGAAATTACGTCATTCACGTAAATTACTGATTGACAGTTAGTTTTCTCAAAATTCCAAGTTAATAAATCGAAATTACGAAAGAGTTGCTTTTCAGAAGTCGCTGCCAACACTTCATCTATAAAATGTATTTCTCTGCTCGTTCGCTATAGTCTGCTGTCGTATTTGTATGCAGGTTTTTTCCTTTTTCAGTTTAACTGGTGATATTTATTCGTGTATTGTAGGTGAATGCGCTGATGTTAGTTCATAAATTCCACAGAGTTTGTAAACTGGCCGTTTTTGCTCAATAATTCCTGTTTCATGTTCAAACCGTCAGACAGAAACTCTGCGTTTGTTTTTATGTTCTTCAGCCTGTTGTTCTTGAGGTAATCTGTGATGCGTTTAATGACCCTCCACATGCTCTGAGGCTCATTTGAAGAGAAACAGAACTTCATCTTTAGAGCATAAGTGGGTTTTTGCCCTCTTTATGCCCGCGGTCAGGCTCTGTTTATTGTAGTATAACACTCATAGGACACGGTGTCCCGCTGCACACACACTGCACACACACTGCACACACACTGCACACAATGACAGCTGCAGAGTTTGTGTCTGATGTATTAAGTATGAAACACTGTTGGGCTAAAATCTGGTCAGAATGAATCCAGGTGCAGGTGTGTCAGTTTAGGACCACTGGACTAACATCCAAGTGCTCACAATATAAAGTGTATTCTGTAGTAACATCTTGGTGTTGCAGCAACAGTCCCACATGGAAACGTCAACACTCAAACTCAAAATCTCTTTTTGTCAACAATAAAATGACAGCAGACCAATTTGAACAAAGTTGGTAAAAAGCTTCAGAAATTAGTAAAATATTAAAAAGTGTCTGGATGCTCAATCATCCAGGTAAGGGTTAGGTTAGTAATGCTGTGATTGCAGACATTCCCCAACTCTCTGTGAATGGGACTCATGGCCATTGATCAGTGGTTGTTGATCAATGGTCATGACCTCCCAGCCATTGTGCAAATGTCCTGTTTATAAGGTTGGAAACCTGCAGTCAGCTGAGACTGAAGGAGTCACCTGGATGAGTCATGAAACGTTTCTCCCACTGAAAACATCCAGATGAACAGAATCAACTTTTGGGGATTAAAACGTGTCTGAATTAATCATCATGAGTGGGTCAGTCAGTGTGTCGCTGGGCTGATTTGTGTTTCCTCTGCAGGTGAAGGTAGAAAGTGTGTGTGAGCTGATGTGAACTGAGCAGCATGGATCAGTGTGAGGACAGAGAGGAGGGAGTCCCTCCCTCTAAAAGCACTCTGTGTGGGGAACATGAGAGCCAGACCAAAGCTCAGAGGTGAGATGACCATCTCTAACTGTCCATGACTCTTCTCCATGTCACAGCTCAGCACTCACATCACTGCTCCATCATTATTCACAGGAACCAGCCTGGACCTCCACCCAGCTCTGTGTCCTGTAAGAGTGACGCGTCTAAAGAGAGGTGAGCTGTTAGTAATGGCCTGCATTTGTATAGCGCTTTTCTAGTCCATAGGACCCCAAAGCGCTTCACACTACATTCAGTCATTCACCCATTCACACACACATTCACACACTGGCGATAGCAAGCTACATTGTAGCCACAGCTGCCCTGGGGCGCACTGACAGAGGCGAGGCTGCCGGACACAGGCGCCTCGACCAGGTAACATGAACTCTCTGATTTAAATGATTTTGATGTTTCCTGGTTTCTAAAATGCATCTCTGTAGCAGAGCAGTGTCTCCAAGGACACACAGGCTCAGCTGTAACTGTCAGTTTATCTGGTTTAAGACACATTTGGACTCCATTGGCTGTTTTTAACTATGTATTTTAATCAGAGGTGTAAATCTAGACCTCACACATCTGGATCCTAAACTATGATAGAAACAGCTGCTAGCAGTGGGTAGTTTGACTTTGATACGCTGCTCTAGAAAGCAAACAAAGGTTTGTGCAGCTCCTCTTCAGAAAAGTGTTCAGAGAGCAGCTGCTGTATTAGACAAAGGCTCGTCGTGTGAGCCCAGATGTGTGTAACAGCTGGATGAAGGAGAACCATCACAGTCGCGTCTCCATCCCGCCTTTATTAATGAACTTCCTGTTGCTTGCAGATGACAGGAACACCAAGTGTTTGTGCCACGTGATGCTGCAGGATTTGTTAACGTGTCCATGATGGTAACATCTCCTCGTCTAACTGCAAACACATGAGCGCTCCTAACGGCAGCTATCACAGCCACACAGGCAGACTGTGTCTCACTGTTGCATTCAGGGACGTTTGTTTTCCTGTAAAAAGCTGAACTCTAATCTAAGAGGACTGTTACTGACAGGAAACAGCTGCATTATCTGCAGTCTGTGTGATCACAGCTGCTTCAATCACTTTATCAGAGAATTGATCATTGAATAAAACATGTTTGTGTCTGCAGAGGTCAGAGGTCACAGTCTGCAGGATCCAGCTGTCCGTCTGTGAGGAGTGACTGGTCCAAAGGTCACCCTCCAGACTTCAGTGCTGAACCAACGAGGTCAGAGAACTGTTTTGACTCCTTTACATGTTTGTGTTTTCCTGGATAAATATGACCAAAGATTCATTAAAAAGGTAAAAAATCTTAGACTTTGTCCTGTAGCGCTGTGTGGCAGGCAGGATTGGACCCAAACACAACAGGATGAAGTCAAAGAGGCAGCTTTATTTCGGCTGTGAACATGCAAACAGCAGAAATAAGAAAACATAACTGTAGGTTTGCAGTGAATGAAGCCTCAGCTCGACGCTCCACTTTGTCCCTCTTTTCCTTCTCCAAACAGCCACATCAGGAGTCTCTGATGGAGTTTTAAAATATTTAATTACAAATGTCCAAAGATGGGTTCAGGATACCTGAATCCACAATTATTAAAGCTCAAATAGTTCACAGGGTTTGGACTTTGTTAGGTGACGAGAGAACATCAAAGTGTTTTTTATCTTTAAACAGTATTTTTATCACTTCAGTTGCTCTCACAGCCCTGTTTGTTATTTTACCAGAGCTCTTATGTTTCACTCAGTGCTCCCACCAAACACCTTGGAGGACACATTAGTGTGATTTAGATTTCATTGGTGTAAGCACCAGTCACACAAGCTAACCCATGGAGGCAGCAGCAGGCTTTGTGTTTGGTAAAGTCTGTTGGCTTAAACTAAGAGAGTTTAGTTTGTTAGCACAAAGAGCTGTCAGCTAAAGCCCCGAATGCACTTTGAATACAGACGAACTGAGAAAAACACTTTAAATACAGCAAACAGTCAAACTGACAACATGTCTTTCTGCTGATCATCCACAGCAGTACATTTAGCATTCATGCTAGCAGCAGGCTATGACTGTCCACTCAGCACCAACACAGGTAGGAGTGAGCAGTGATGAAGCAGGACTGTGGGCAAGTTTGAGCTACAATCCTATTGGCTTCTCAGTTTCTCCAAAGAAAAGGGGAAAAATTCTTGGTGTTGTGAAGATGTGAGTTGGTCTTGTTGCAGACATTTTGTAGCACAAAATGTTCAAGCTGAATGAACATACGCGCTCCCTTAGACGTGACTGTAGACGCGCCAAAAGGAGATGGAAAAAGGACAGATTGTATGTTTCTCTACAGATTTTAAAGACTTTCTGTCTTTCTGCTCACCAAGAAGCTGTAAAAACTGCAGACACAGTTAGTCTTAAACTTAGTGTCAGTAAACAGTCACAGGCCTCAGGTACTTTTTAATGTCCTCAATCGTTTTCTTCGTTCACGTGACAATGTCAGAGTCATTTCTTCACCAAGTATTTGTGATGATTTTTTAGCATTTTTAACAAGCTTCTATCTATTAGGGCTCTTGTCTCGCCGACTGCTGCCTCAGATCCGAGTCTTTCTCCTGTGTGCTCAGCTGTCTTAGAGCAGTTTGATCCCGTCTCCCTTAATGACTTGACTGCGGTAGTTTGTAACCTAAGATCATCACACTGCCCCTCTGATTGTCTCCTCCCAACTACTCTTTCAAGGATTGTCAGGTTGGAGATTGGCCTATAATTAGCTAAGACAGCTGGGTCTAGGGATGCTTTTTAAGTAAAGGTTTAACTACAGCCAGCTAGGGATGGGTACCGTTTAGATTTGAAAACCTGCTAAATCAGAATCAGTTGCTGATGATGGCTTTTTTCTTTTACATCAATCACGTATAATCTTAACTCAAAGTGAACATAGACTTGATTGAAGTAACTCAGATCAGCCAATTCAAAATGCTAATTCAATCAACTCTGCGTTTATGGCTAGACTCAGTTTGTTGGCCCTGCACCTTAAAACTATTTCCTGTTTGTCTCTCATGTTTTTTGGATATTGTTTTCACATCTTATGTCACGGCTAGCGGGGCGAGCCATGTTGAATTTAATAAAGGACCCAAGATGCCGACACTGCTGTGAAGTGAGTGAGCTTTATTGAAACGGTGAAGTGCAGTGGAGATGGCCTGTGCAGAAGCTAAGATAACCTCTACTGAAAAAAGTATTGATCATTGATCAATTATTGAAGCAAAAGTAGACACACTAACGTAGGACATGGCACTGTCAAAATAAAACAGGAAGTGAACACAGAGACACAATACTAACACAGTACAGAGGGAACACAGAAACCAAAACCTCAGAACTAGAAAATCTTAATCAGAATGAAATTGTAACAAAAGACAATAACAATCAAAACAAAACCACTGAGTCCACAGACTCGGGACATACATCGGCTCAAACTGTGGTCATAAATATTTTGTACTTGTAAATCAGACTGTGGAGTTTTGAACTGAGTTTTGTAACATTGTGAAACAAAATATCTGGAAAGTTTATGTTTTTGCGTTCATTGATTTGTGTGTGTAAAAATGTAAAAATGTAATAAATGTAAGAAACATTAGAACTACTTTTGCTGACACAAAGTTTGGCGAGCACTGCAAGTTGTCCCTTTAAACCAGTCACTGATATAAAGAGAGCACCTTGTTCCAGGGCATCTGAGCATGGAGGGAAAGCTTTATGCAGGAGATGGTAAGAGCTGTTGGGACTAAAGAAACTGAGCAGAAAACTACAGACATCTGGAAACTGAGTTGTTAATTCTCAGTGGGATCACCAGGACTAGCAAAGCTTCACCATGACAGTCATCTGATTGACTGAACCCATCCAAACATCACTTCATGGACCTTTAGCTTGTGTCTGTGTGTGGACAGACATAACACGAGCTAATTATACATTACTCCTCCACAGAGTGGACCAGCAGAGAGCAGAGGTTTCCACTGGTCAGTCTGCACAGCAACATCAAACACACCTGGACTCTGTGGTTATGGTTTGTAGTACTACGTTTACATTTGTTCTTTTCAGTCACCTCTATGCTGCACTTTGTGGACCAGAGGATTGTCAGTGTGTCCAACATAAATCAGAGTTTGGGCTCCATGATTTCAGTCAGATTGGGGTGACTGTAGCTCAGGAGGGGAGCAGGTCAGCTACTAGTCAGAAGGTTTGTGAATCAAACCCTGGCTGGCAAATGTACTGGGTAACGTACTAAACCCAAGCTGCCCTCTGATGCATCCATCAGAGTGTGAAAGAAAGTATTTAAGCATAGAACAATGTGCTTGGTTGAATGAGGCATGTTGTATAAATGCTTTGTGTGCACAGAGTATCAAAGAGAGCTATATAAGAACCAGTCCATTTACCACTGGGTAATTCATATAGTCTTCTTTTCCAGCGGCTGGAGGACAACATCACCATGTTTGTGAAGAACGAGCTGAAGAAGATCCAGAAGCTTCTGAGTCCAGATCACCCAGAAACTTTAAAGAGCCAGATGGAGGATGAGGAGATGTTTGAAGGAGAGGATGAAGATGAAAGAAAGAGCTGCAGAGAAGCATTTCTGAAGATCACACTCCACTTCTTGAGGAGACTTAAGCAGCATGAGATGGCTGACCATCTGCAGAGCAGTAAGAGAATTTCTCTAAAGACTGAATATTGATCTTTCCTAATAGCTCAAGAAATGGACCAATAGACATTCATCCTTTCAGGGTACTGAAAGGCTATGATATTTATTGTATAATATTTTTTTCTGAATTTCTTATTTTCAGAAATATTTGCTTCACTCCGTAAACGTGAACTTAAAGCCCAACTGAAGAAGAAGTTCCAGTGTGTGTTTGAGGGCATCGCTAAAGCAGGAAGCCCAACCCTCCTGAATCAGATCTACACAGAGCTCTACATCACAGAGGGAGGGACTGCAGAGGTCAATGATGAACATGAGGTCAGACAGATTGAAACAGCATCCAGGAAACCAGACAGACCAGAAACAACAATCAGACAAGAAGACATCTTTAAAGCCTCACCTGGAAGAGACGAACCAATCAGAACAGTGCTGACAAAGGGAGTGGCTGGCATTGGGAAAACAGTCTTAACACAGAAATACAGCCTGGACTGGGCTGAAGACAAAGCCAACCAGGACATCCAGTTCATATTTCCATTCACTTTCAGAGAGCTGAATGTGCTGAAAGAGGAAAAGTTCAGCTTGGTGGAACTTGTTCATCACTTCTTTAATCAAACTAACGAATCAGGAATCTGCAGGCTTGAAGACTTCCAGGTTGTGTTCATACTTGATGGTCTGGATGAGTGTCGACTTAATTTGGACTTCAACAAAACTAAAATCCTGACTGAAACAAGAAAGTCCACCTCATTGGATGAGCTGCTGACAAACCTCATCAGAGGGAACCTGCTCCCTTCTGCTCGCCTTTGGATAACAACACGACCTGCAGCAGCCAATCAGATCCCTCCTTGGTGTGTCGACATGGTGACAGAGGTGAGAGGGTTCACTGACCCACAGAAGGAGGAGTACTTCAGGAAGAGATGAGGAGATGAGGAGCAGGCCAGCAGGATCATCTCCCACATCAAGAAAGCTCGAAGCCTCCACATCATGTGTCACATCCCAGTCTTCTGCTGGATCACTGCTACAGTTCTGGAGGATGTGCTGGAAACCAGAGAGGGAGGAGAGCTGCCCAAGACCCTGACTGAGATGCACATCCACTTCCTGGTGGTTCAGGCCAAAGTGAAGAGGATCAAATATGATGGAGGAGCTGAGACAGATCCACACTGGAGTCCAGAGAGCAGGAAGATAATTGAGTCTCTGGGAAAACTGGCTTTTGATCAGCTGCAGAAAGGAAACCTGATCTTCTATGAACCAGACCTGACAGAGTGTGGCATCAATATCAGAGCAGCCTCAGTGTACTCAGGAGTGTTCACACAGATCTTTAAAGAGGAGAAACAACTGTACCAGAACAAGGTGTTCTGCTTTGTTCATCTCAGTGTTCAGGAGTTTCTGGCTGCTCTTCATGTCCACCTGACCTTCATCAACTCTGGACTCAATCTGCTGGAAGAGCAACAAACAACGTCCATGTGGTCTAAACTATTTGATAAACCAAAACTCCAATCTCTCCACCAGAGTGCTGTGAACAAGGCCTTACAGAGTCCAAATGGACACCTGGACTTGTTCCTCCGCTTCCTCCTGGGTCTTTCAATGCAGACCAATCAGACTCTCCTACGAGGTCTGCTGACACAGACAGGAAGTAGCTCACAGACCAATCAGGAAGCAGTTCAGTACATCAAGGAGAAGCTCAGTGAGAATCTGTCTGCAGAGAAAAGCATCAATCTGTTTCACTGTCTGAATGAACTGAATGATCGTTCTCTAGTGGAGGAGATCCAACAGTCCCTGAGTTCAGGACGTCTCTCCACAGATAAACTGTCTCCTGCTCAGTGGTCAGCTCTGGTCTTCATCTTACTGTCATCAGAAAAAGATCTGGATGTGTTTAACCTGAAGAAATACTCTGCTTCAGAGAAGGCTCTTCTGAGGCTGCTGCCAGTGGTCAAAGCCTCTAAAAAAGCTCTGTAAGTTATGAAGTTTTTATTATTTAATTTGGTTGGTATGTTATGGAAAAACACACTGCCATGAACCTCTGTTTTGTTTTTGTCAAAATCACTGTAATATAATCACTGTACCTTTATATACACGTGACTTGTATTAATGCTGCTGCCCTCTTGTGGCTAAAGTGTAATTATGTTCTTGTTATTAGGGAGGATTTGAGAGTAACATGCCAAGTGAGTCAGCAGCTTCGCTTTAGCTTAAAAATCCAAATTCTTATGTCATCAGTTATAGTTGCATGTATTCATTATCATAACTTAACCTCTAATATTGATGTCTTAAATTTATTTTGAGTAAAGTAGCAATAATTTTATGGTTTATTAAATAAATACATCACTAATGAATTATTTATTTCAGTAATTAATTAAAAAAATATATTGATAATGAATTATCGGTTAATTTCATTTAAAATAATTCATTATTTATTTATGTACAATTCAAATTAGTTAATTACATATTTAATCAATTATTGGTTTGTTTTCTATTTTAATTATTTTACTGACACATTTAATGAATTATTTAATGATGTATTTATTTAATTCACGTTGCTACTCCTGGCCCTGCATCGCTGTTCATAAATACATTTTATTTGTCAGCTTCACCCATCAAAGTCAGGGGGCGGGGTTAATGCTGATCAAGTCAACACCATTGCTTTGGTCTGGTGGGCGTTCTTTTAGTGGGCTTTTCTCAATACTAAGTAGGCCTACACACCAGGGTTTGGACATGTGTGGACCCAAACTATACTTTTACCCTTTTTTGTGTGTCACCAAATACACTTTAATATTTTCTAGACAAGAATGTAGTGGCGTAATCTTTAACGTCGTTTGGCTCCAAACAGAAGTGACAGACTTGAGCAGGGTTCATTTAAAGGCTGACAGAAGTGGAGTGGTGACGGGGAGATGTTTGACAGGACAGTGTTTCAGCCTCCACAGGTTCATGTTGTGCTCCATCAGTCAGTGAAGATGAAGTCAGTGCTGATGAGGCTGTAGAGTGTGTGAGGGATGTGAATGAGGATGATGAAGATCTGATGATAGCAGATAAAAACAGGCTGCAGAGACTTTGAGCCATACAGGGCACACAGTGTGTGTACAGAACAGCTGAAATCATTATGGAGGCCTCACTGGGATATGGAAGCATCACAGTACAGCTTCAGTGAAGCATTAAAGTCTCTGATATGAGATGAGAAATGAAGCAGCCAGAGCTTTTTCATGAGTGGAAACCCACTGTGACTGTGAGCTGCTGCTACAGCCTCCAGATTAGCCAGCAGCTCATCCTGCTCAACATTTTCTCACCAACTTTAATGGAAGTGTGATGTTTTCAGCTGGAGTGATGGTCAGGGTGGCCTCCCTCTCCTCTTCTTCTCCTCTTCCTCTTTCATTTGTAAAGCCACTTCTGCTGCTTTCATTCATTTGGAAGTCCTGTAGCTGAGTTTGGGAGAGACTAACAGCCTCGGCAGCAGAGGGGAGAAAGGCTGTAACACCACCACTTTACTCTGTTCTACCTGTCACATCGTTTTATCAGGAAACAAATATGCTCATGTTTTTACTATGTTTGTCTTGAAGATGTAAGAAGATCACATGGTGCTTTTTATTATTGTGTTGGTTTGTTTGCTGTCTCTTGGATGGAGCCCAGCTGTGCGTGGCCCCTGGGCCTGTGGTCAGAGTGTGTGCTGGATAATCCGGCCCAGGATGAGGCCAAACTGACATGGGATGAAATGTCTGTCACATAATTGAGCTTAGTGTAGTTTCACTTCTGCACAATTTAAAAACAACCAAAACTTTTTTCTGTCTTTTCTGTGTTATACTGTAGACTTTCTTTGATACTGTGTCCAAAAGGAGCAGCTTTTACTTTGAAGGGGAGCCGTCTCTGTTTCCTCTTCAGGTTGGATGATGGAAGCAAATTAGTGTGTGATGTTCTTTCAGTGTTGCACTTTGTAGACGCTCCCTGAGCACTGGTCTCACAGCCAGCTGCACATAGAGACCAGTGTTGTTAGTCCAGGTCAGAAGATGACTTGTTGGAATGAAAATGAGCTTGTAGTTTGTCTGCTTTAATAATGTGACTGGAAAAAGGTGTTGGACTTCAAATATGTCCATTTCTTTCACACTTCACCTTTAAAAGTGAAGCCTTGTGGTTCCTGGAAGGAAAAACACGACTTTTTCAAGTCTTTGTCCTGTTTTTATGAGAAATGTACGACTTTAATGTGAAACATTCAGAGTTTTTTCTCTTGTTGTGTTTGTTTGAAGCTGCTTCCTGTTGGCTTCAGCTGTTTGGAGTTTCCATTTTCTAAACTTCTACATTCTGAACCTTCTTCAGCTCTGAACAGATGATGAAACACTGAATGATTTCAAGCTCACACTTTGTCTAATAAACTTACATCTTTCATTCTTTATACAGATTGAGGAGCTGTGGTTTGTCAGAGATCAGCTGTGATTATCTGGCAGCAGCACTGAAGTCCAACCCCTCCCATCTGAGACAGCTGGACCTGAGCTGGAACGAGCTGCAGGATTCAGGAGTGAAGCATCTGTGTGTTTTCCTGGAGAGTCCAGGATGTGGACTTGAAACTCTGAGGTCAGTCAGCATGTTTTAGTTGTGCTGAGATGAATATGATGTGAAAGTTGTGCTGACACTAAACTGCAGACATCAGGCTGATATTATACTGATCCACACTGAGGATCTTCATGGTAAAGTCTGTTTTCTTCTTCTCTGGTTTAGTCCATTGACTGCAGCAGAACAATGTTCACATTTCAAACAGTGAGACTCAACGTATGGCCCGCGGCCCACACGCGGCCTGCCCACCTTTCCTGATTCAGAGAGAGGGGACCCTGATTAACTGTGTAGTGTTCTTCCTCACAGTTCTAAGTATCAGACACAACAATGAATAATCCACAGCTGACTGTCTTTAGCAGGTCAAAGGTCACGGCACACAGCAGACAGTGGGAAATATTATAACTCTGATCATTTATCAGCACATATCCATATGTATAAAAACAAAGCTGACACTGTGAGACTTGATCAGAGGTGTGATCATCACAGCAGAGGCCTTTGTGTCAAAGTCACTGAGGATCAAACAGAAACACATGAAGCAGATTTTCCTTTTCTGGCTTTTTATAGCAGATAACCTTCAAAATATTCTGCAGTCCATCAAAAACTGAAGCAAACCATGAATCAACATGTGAACATGAGCTGATGCTGCTGAAGGGAAGCAAAGTTACAGAGGTTTGATTACAGACACAGCTGAGAGTTTGTAATCTGTCATCATTTTAAAAGGTTTACATTTCTTCAGTATTGAACAGCAGAAATGAGGCTTTGTTTTGGGAGGCCGACAGCAGTGAACACAACAGCAGACTGGTGCGTAATAAGCAGTGAATAATGCAGGAAACAGATTTTTGAAGGTAAACTGTTCTTGAAGTACACTGAGAGAGAGAGAGCTGTGCAGGAAGTAAACGTCAAAGTCAGAGAGAATTCATGACGATGTTCATCAAACGTAAAGCGTAGTTTGGATCTTCTTCTGCTGCTGGTTCACTCAGTTTTGGTTGGAGACAGATGAAACCTGCAGCTTCAGGATCTGTGAGCTGTCCACTTTCAGCCCCGACGGCGTGTCCGTGTACGTGCCGTCGAGTGAACGATCCACGCTCTGTGTTTCCATCTTTGTGTGTTTAGCTGCTCTCATTTACTGTTTTATCTGTTTGCTTGTTGTTGAAATACTTTTGGGAGCTTTAACCTGAGATT
Organism: Aulonocara stuartgranti; assembly: GCF_965226115.1. Taxonomy (NCBI): domain Eukaryota; kingdom Metazoa; phylum Chordata; class Actinopteri; order Cichliformes; family Cichlidae; genus Aulonocara; species Aulonocara stuartgranti. The sequence goes on along the minus strand of NC_138941.1, from coordinate 21,117,119 downwards.
CTGGCAAAATACATTTATATTAAAAATGGATTCAGGGTTGAATGAATCAACATCGCTTTATTCAAATTAAAACCATTTAAATAGGAAAATCCATTTTTTTTACAGCCGCCTCTAATGCTGGGTAATGTCAGCTGGTCCATGTGCAGCTGGCTGTGAGGCTCAGGGAGCGTCTACAAAGTGCAACACAGAAAGAACATCATCCATAAATATTGAGTAATAACTGGACTCTCATACAGCGAGACTCAAATGCCTTTAAACATCAGCTTATCCTGCTGATCCAAGTCCAACACTGAGTTTGTAAAAACATGTTTGTCAATCATTTTGTTTGGTTTCTGAGGAAAATGATTCAATAACTTGCTGCTAATGGTAATACACAACATTTCATCATATTTCCTCATAACCCTCTTTTGTCTGACCATTTGATCCCATTTGAATTTGCAATAAAGGATCCACAGAGTTTGGTGACAATAATGACAGTAGATGTTTGTGTGAAAGTGCTGGAAGCAAATGAGTGTGTGATGTTCTTTCAGTGTTGCACTTTGTAGACGCTCCCTGAGCACTGGTCTCACAGCCAGCTGCACATAGAGACCAGTGTTGTTAGTCCAGGTCAGAAGATGACTTGTTGGAATGAAAATGAGCTTGTAGTTTGTCTGCTTTAATAATGTGACTGGAAAAAGGTGTTGGACTTCAAATATGTCCATTTCTTTCACACTTCACCTTTAAAAGTGAAGCCTTGTGGTTCCTGGAAGGAAAAACACGACTTTTTCAAGTCTTTGTCCTGTTTTTATGAGAAATGTACGACTTTAATGTGAAACATTCAGAGTTTTTTCTCTTGTTGTGTTTGTTTGAAGCTGCTTCCTGTTGGCTTCAGCTGTTTGGAGTTTCCATTTTCTAAACTTCTACATTCTGAACCTTCTTCAGCTCTGAACAGATGATGAAACACTGAATGATTTCAAGCTCACACTTTGTCTAATAAACTTACATCTTTCATTCTTTATACAGATTGAGGGGCTGTGGTTTGTCAGAGATCAGCTGTGATTATCTGGCAGCAGCACTGAAGTCCAACCCCTCCCATCTGAGACAGCTGGACCTGAGCTCCAACAACAAGCTGCAGGATTCAGGAGTGAAGCATCTGTGTGGTTTCCTGGAGAGTCCAGGATGTGGACTTGAAACTCTGAGGTCAGTCAGCATGTTTTAGTTGTGCTGAGATGAATATGATGTGAAAGTTGTGCTGACACTAAACTGCAGACATCAGGCTGATATTATACTGATCCACACTGAGGATCTTCATGGTAAAGTCTGTTTTCTTCTTCTCTGGTTTAGTCCATTGACTGCAGCAGAACAATGTTCACATTTCAAACAGTGAGACTCAACGTATGGCCCGCGGCCCACACGCGGCCTGCCCACCTTTCCTGATTCAGAGAGAGGGGACCCTGATTAACTGTGTAGTGTTCTTCCTCACAGTTCTAAGTATCAGACACAACAATGAATAATCCACAGCTGACTGTCTTTAGCAGGTCAAAGGTCACGGCACACAGCAGACAGTGGGAAATATTATAACTCTGATCATTTATCAGCACATATCCATATGTATAAAAACAAAGCTGACACTGTGAGACTTGATCAGAGGTGTGATCATCACAGCAGAGGCCTTTGTGTCAAAGTCACTGAGGATCAAACAGAAACACATGAAGCAGATTTTCCTGTTCTGGCTTTTTATAGCAGATAACCTTCAAAATATTCTGCAGTCCATCAAAAACTGAAGCAAACCATGAATCAACATGTGAACATGAGCTGATGCTGCTGAAGTGAAGCAAAGTTACAGAGGTTTGATTACAGACACAGCTGAGAGTTTGTAATCTGTCATCATTTTAAAAGGTTTAAATTTCTTCAGTATTGAACAGCAGAAATGAGGCTTTGTTTTCAGAGGCCGACAGCAGTGAACACAACAGCAGACTGGTGCGTAATAAGCAGTGAATAATGCAGGAAACAGATTTTTGAAGGTAAACTGTTCTTGAAGTACACTGAGAGAGAGAGAGCTGTGCAGGAAGTAAACGTCAAAGTCAGAGAGAATTCATGACGATGTTCATCAAACGTAAAGCGTAGTTTGGATCTTCTTCTGCTGCTGGTTCACTCAGTTTTGCTTGGAGACAGATGAAACCTGCAGCTTCAGGATCTGTGAGCTGTCCACTTTCAGCCCCGACGGCGTGTCCGTGTACGTGCCGTCGAGTGAACGATCCACGCTCTGTGTTTCCATCTTTGTGTGTTTAGCTGCTCTCATTTACTGTTTTATCTGTTTGCTTGTTGTTGAAATACTTTTGGGAGCTTTAACCTGAGATTCTGGCAAAATACATTTATATTAAAAATCGATTCAGGATTGAATGAATCAACATCGCTTTATTCAAATTAAAACCATTTAAATAGGAAAATCCATTTTTTTACACCCACCTCTAATGCTGGGTAATGTCAGCTGGTCCATGTGCAGCTGGCTGTGAGGCTCAGGGAGCGTCTACAAAGTGCAACACAGAAAGAACATCATCCATAAATATTGAGTAATAACTGGACTCTCATACAGCGAGACTCAAATGCCTTTAAACATCAGCTTATCCTGCTGATCCAAGTCCAACACTGAGTTTGTAAAAACATGTTTGTCAATCATTTTGTTTGGTTTCTGAGGAGAATGATTCAATAACTTGCTGCTAATACACAACATTTCATCATATTTCCTCATAACCCTCTTTTGTCTGACCATTTGATCCCATTTGAATTTGCAATAAAGGATCCACAGAGTTTGGTGACAATAATGACAGTAGATGTTTGTGTGAAAGTGCTGGAAGCAAATGAGTGTGTGATGTTCTTTCAGTGTTGCACTTTGTAGACGCTCCCTGAGCACTGGTCTCACAGCCAGCTGCACATAGAGACCAGTGTTGTTAGTCCAGGTCAGAAGATGACTTGTTGGAATGAAAATGAGCTTGTAGTTTGTCTGCTTTAATAATGTGACTGGAAAAAGGTGTTGGACTTCAAATATGTCCATTTCTTTCACACGTCACCTTTAAAAGTGAAGCCTTGTGGTTCCTGGAAGGAAAAACACGACTTTTTCAAGTCTTTGTCCTGTTTTTATGATAAATGTACGACTTTAATGTGAAACATTCAGAGTTTTTTCTCTTGTTGTGTTTGTTTGAAGCTGCTTCCTGTTGGCTTCAGCTGTTTGGAGTTTCCATTTTCTAAACTTCTACATTCTGAACCTTCTTCAGCTCTGAACAGATGATGAAACACTGAATGATTTCAAGCTCACACTTTGTCTAATAAACTTACATCTTTCATTCTTTATACAGATTGTGGGACTGTGGTTTGTCAGAGATCAGCTGTGATTATCTGGCAGCAGCACTGAAGTCCAACCCCTCCCATCTGACAGAGCTGGAGCTGGGTAACAACTACAAGCTGCAGGATTCAGGAGTGAAGCATCTGTGTGGTTTCCTGGAGAGTCCAGGATGTGGACTTGAAACTCTGAGGTCAGTCAGCATGTTTTAGTTGTGCTGAGATGAATATGATGTGAAAGTTGTGCTGACACTAAACTGCAGACATCAGGCTGATATTATACTGATCCACACTGAGGATCTTCATGGTAAAGTCTGTTTTCTTCTTCTCTGGTTTAGTCCATTGACTGCAGCAGAACGATGTTCACATTTCAAACAGTGAGACTCAACGTATGGCCCGCGGCCCACACGCGGCCTGCCCACCTTTCCTGATTCAGAGAGAGGGGACCCTGATTAACTGTGTAGTGTTCTTCCTCACAGTTCTAAGTATCAGACACAACAATGAATAATCCACAGCTGACTGTCTTTAGCAGGTCAAAGGTCACGGCACACAGCAGACAGTGGGAAATATTATAACTCTGATCATTTATCAGCACATATCCATATGTATAAAAACAAAGCTGACACTGTGAGACTTGATCAGAGGTGTGATCATCACAGCAGAGGCCTTTGTGTCAAAGTCACTGAGGATCAAACAGAAACACATGAAGCAGATTTTCCTGTTCTGGCTTTTTATAGCAGACAACCTTCAAAATATTCTGCAGTCCATCAAAAACTGAAGCAAACCATGAATCAACATGTGAACATGAGCTGATGCTGCTGAAGTGAAGCAAAGTTACAGAGGTTTGATTACAGACACAGCTGAGAGTTTGTAATCTGTCATCATTTTAAAAGGTTTACATTTCTTCAGTATTGAACAGCAGAAATGAGGCTTTGTTTTGGGAGGCCGACAGCAGTGAACACAACAGCAGACTGGTGCGTAATAAGCAGTGAATAATGCAGGAAACAGATTTTTGAAGGTAAACTGTTCTTGAAGTACACTGAGAGAGAGAGAGCTGTGCAGGAAGTAAACGTCAAAGTCAGAGAGAATTCATGACGATGTTCATCAAACGTAAAGCGTAGTTTGGATCTTCTTCTGCTGCTGGTTCACTCAGTTTTGCTTGGAGACAGATGAAACCTGCAGCTTCAGGATCTGTGAGCTGTCCACTTTCAGCCCCGACGGCGTGTCCGTGTACGTGCCGTCGAGTGAACGATCCACGCTCTGTGTTTCCATCTTTGTGTGTTTAGCTGCTCTCATTTACTGTTTTATCTGTTTGCTTGTTGTTGAAATACTTTTGGGAGCTTTAACCTGAGATTCTGGCAAAATACATTTATATTAAAAATCGATTCAGGATTGAATGAATCAACATCGCTTTATTCAAATTAAAACCATTTAAATAGGAAAATCCATTTTTTTACAGCCGCCTCTAATGCTGGGTAATGTCAGCTGGTCCATGTGCAGCTGGCTGTGAGGCTCAGGGAGCGTCTACAAAGTGCAACACTGAAAGAACATCATCCATAAATATTGAGTAATAACTGGACTCTCATACAGCGAGACTCAAATGCCTTTAAACATCAGCTTATCCTGCTGATCCAAGTCCAACACTGAGTTTGTAAAAACATGTTTGTCAATCATTTTGTTTGGTTTCTGAGGAAAATGATTCAATAACTTGCTGCTAATACACAACATTTCATCATATTTCCTCATAACCCTCTTTTGTCTGACCATTTGATCCCATTTGAATTTGCAATAAAGGATCCACAGAGTTTGGTGACAATAATGACAGTAGATGTTTCTGTGGAAGTGCTGGAAGCAAATGAGTGTGTGATGTTCTTTCAGTGTTGCACTTTGTAGACGCTCCCTGAGCACTGGTCTCACAGCCAGCTGCACATAGAGACCAGTGTTGTTAGTCCAGGTCAGAAGATGACTTGTTGGAATGAAAATGAGCTTGTAGTTTGTCTGCTTTAATAATGTGACTGGAAAAAGGTGTTGGACTTCAAATATGTCCATTTCTTTCACACTTCACCTTTAAAAGTGAAGCCTTGTGGTTCCTGGAAGGAAAAACACGACTTTTTCAAGTCTTTGTCCTGTTTTTATGAGAAATGTACGACTTTAATGTGAAACATTCAGAGTTTTTTCTCTTGTTGTGTTTGTTTGAAGCTGCTTCCTGTTGGCTTCAGCTGTTTGGAGTTTCCATTTTCTAAACTTCTACATTCTGAACCTTCTTCAGCTCTGAACAGATGATGAAACACTGAATGATTTCAAGCTCACACTTTGTCTAATAAACTTACATCTTTCATTCTTTATACAGATTGTGGGGCTGTGGTTTGTCAGAGATCAGCTGTGATTATCTGGCAGCAGCACTGAAGTCCAACCCCTCCCATCTGAGAGAGCTGGAGCTGAGAGGAAACTACCTGAAGGATTCAGATGTGAAGCAGCTGTCTGATCTTCATCAGAGTCCAGACTACAGACTGGAGACTCTGAGGTCAGTAGAGTGATGGAGTGAGTGGGTGGTGCTGTCAGCAGTATTGTACTAAACACAGTCAGTATGAAACAAAGATCCAGTGTTTCCTGTAAAGCTGCAGCTTCTCAGTGAAGCTGTGAGAGGAGAATGGTGACAGGCTTCAGGATTGGACACAAACACTTCCTGTTTCTGACCTTTATGGTCACCATGGTAACGGCTGACACGCTCTGATCAAACACTGTCAACAGCCAATCAGCTCTCTGAACAAAGCAGCACGCAGACCAATGACTGCATTCATTTCCAAGTTTAAAGCAGTGAAGAACACAGTCTGTAGGTGAGGAAGAATTTAGTGAGAGCAGATGTTTGGATGGAATTCCTCCAGTTAACAGCTGGAACCGTCCATCTGGATTGTTGGGCTTGTTGTTGGGGTTCCTACAGAGCTCAGAGTGGACACACCAAGGTTCTTCTAATGAATGAAAGTCCAAACTCAAACTAGGAGGGAAAAACATTTTCATCAACTTCAATAAAAATCCAAAGATTAGAAAAAGTGAAGCAACAATGAGTCCTAGTACAGTCCCAGCACTGAAGTCCCTGCTGCTCTTTATACTGGATGTGCTGCATCACTGACTGACAGCTGATGAAGAGTCTCTGGAAACACTCGTTTATCTCCTCTGCTCTTCCTTCTTCTCTCTGCAGGTGGAGGACATGATGGTAAACAGGACGGTGTGTGTGCTGAGAGAGGAGGAGCTGTGTCCTGATGATCCAGAGAGGTTGAAGCAGCAGCAGCTTGTGTGTAGAGACGCTCTGACTGGGCCATGTTACTGGGAGGTGGAGAGGAGAGCTTCATCCAGCAGTGACTGACAGAGGAATGAGAAGAAGTGCAGATGACTGTCAGTGCTGCAGAGTGAACTGCTCTGAGAACAGCTCCACTGTCAGACACAATGTAGAGTCCAGCATCATCCCTGTGTGTCCCTCTGGATCTGACAGAGGATCATCAGTGTATCTGGACTGCTCTGCTGCTGCTCTGTCCTTCTACAGTCTCTGCACAGTCTCTGTCTGACTCTGGCTTCAGACCCTCCTGGATCAAACTCGCCTGGAAAGACTTTCAAATTCAAATTTTATTTGTCACACACACAACCATACCCAGTATGACATGAGGTGAAATGCTTGAAGCTGTGCAATGCCCGACCATTAAATGACAGTGGTTTTACACTATTTACAATTTACAGGTTGTCAGGTTTTGTATTGTTGATTATCATTTATGCTTAGAAATATCTACTTATATATGCTTAGTTTTATAATTAGTTTTAGATTGGTAGAGGTTTGATCCTTAATAGTCTGCAAAGGCTTGGTGTGCATTCCAGAGTGTTCTGGCTTTCACACCTACATCCTGGGAGCATGGGAGAGGTCGTACCTTGTCTTACTGTTTTATGGTAGGATAAACGTATCTGTAAATGTTAGGGAAAATGTTCTAAAACACTTCTTCAGTAAAGACTCAGAGAAGAGAAAACACACAGAACTTCTTGCTAGCAAGGGCAGCCTCCACTCTAAGAGACTCCAGTGAGAGAACTGCCCCGGTCTTTATTTATACTCCATTGTGTGTGGTGTGTGTGTGTGTGTGTGTGTGTGTGTGTGTGTGTGTGTGTGTGTGTGTGTTGATCAAAGGGTCATATAACATGAAAGCACAAAAGGTACATCCTTGGTCATAAAGAGGGTAGTCTCCCCCACCCTAGATGGCACGGTGAGGAAGTCCAGCAGTTAAAGCACTTAGACTAAAACAGACATAGCTACGTTAAAACAATAAAACAAGGTACGACCTCTCCCATGCTCCCAGGATGTGGGGGTGAACCAAGCCTGCTAAAAATCACACATCCTGTCACTACCAAATAACTACAAACAGCATCCTACCATAAGCAAACTTATATCACTAAAAGATTATACTGACTACTAAATACAATTTTCCATTGACAATATCTGTTTTAGTCTAAGTGCCTTTTGTTTAGATGAACTGCTGGACTTCCAGCGTTCGTCTGTGCACATCCTTTATCTATTAAAATTACAGAAGGAGAAGAAAGTAATCATCAGAGCAGGAATCATGATAAATGATAAATAGATTACCAGTACATACAAACATAACACTTGCATAATTTCTCTGATAACGCTGCATTGGATGGGTTTATTAACTGTGGGCTGAAATTGTACTACAGTCTGCTGGTGAGGAACTTTTTTGAGTGTTGAATAAAATGTCCTCCACAATCTGTATATGAATTGTCATTAAAACCATAGAGATTCTTACTTATAAAGGAAAGAAAAGTGGGACAATGCCCATCAACATATAGTGTATATTTTCTGAAACATTACAAAGATGCAGGTAATTCTGGGTTCACCTGAATTACAGATTAGACTGGTGGACAAACAGAGATGTTGTGTACAACTGGTGACAGCATCAGTGACAACAAATTAATCAGCGAGGCTGGAAGCAGAATTAGGAGGCGTCAGAGTCAGCGAGGGTCAGAGATCGACGAACAAATTGCCCACCTTCATGGATAATGCATCCCCCTCAGAAGGATTCAAAATTAGGCCACGAAGAACAGTTCAGGAAACCTATTTTGTTTCGTCTGTGAAACTGTATAAATGAAATGTAAATTATGTTAAAGGCAAACACATTTGTAAGCCATAAGAAACAAACATGCTTTGCATTATACCTTCAAACATCTGTATAGATTTGATACATTATTTATTAATGGTGATATTTTTGACAATGCTTTTAAACTTGATAAACAAATTAGCTCTGTAGTTAAGGGATCTTTTTATCATTTGCGGATTTTAGCCAAAGTCAAGTCTTACCTTTGCAGGAACGATCTAGAAAGAGTGGTCCATGCTTTTATTACTTCACGGCTGGACTACTGCAATTCCCTCTATGCTGGCCTAGATCGTTCCTGTCTACATCGCCTTCAACTGGTGCAGAACGCTGCCGCTCGCCTGTTGACCGGTTCAAAAAAAAGAGACCACATCACTCCGGTTCTCTGCTCTCTCCACTGGCTCCCAGTTGCCTTTAGGATTGATTTTAAAATCTTATTGCTGGCTTTTAAGGTTTTAAATGGCACTGCACCTTCTTACCTGTCAGAACTCCTTAGTACTTATCGCCCCAGGAGATCTTTGAGGTCAGCCGACCTGATGCTTTTAGATGTTCCCAGGTATAAATTAAAGACAAAGGGAGAGAGGGCGTTTGCTGTGGCTGCACCCAGACTGTGGAACAGTTTACCTCCTCACGTCAGACTCTCCAAAAGCCTAGAAACTTTTAAAACCGCTCTTAAAACTCACCTCTTTTCATTGGCTTTTAGAAAGGTTTAATTTATTTGTTTTATATATTTTTATTTTATTTTTATCAGCGAGGTGTTATTACGAAATTGTGTTCTATTGTATTTTTATCTGTATTTACTGTACAGCACTTTGGTCAGCCTTGGTTGTTTTTAAATGTGCTCTATAAATAAACTTGACTTGACTTGACTATTAACTGAATTTGCTAACATGTCTTACATAGTGAGAGTGTTTCTTTTACTGATGATATTTCAATGATATGTATTTTTATGACTAAATAATGCTCTATCGAACACCTGGCAATAACAGCAGGTGTGGCAATTTTGTAATTTGTTGTTTAAATTTGATATTATTGTAGGCAGTATATTTTCTTAGCCTTTGTCATACTCATACTTAACCCTCTCAGGCTCAAATTAAGTTTTTGTTGCTAATGCACAAAAGAATACCTGCAGTGGTACTTCTGAGTAAAAAACTCATGAAATATGTATGTGGGGTGATCAGGTTGTTAGCTTTTAACTGTTGCAAATCTGCAACGCCTGCCTTGAGAGGGTTAACACAGCAATCTCAGAAACAGTACAGTAATTTTGGGTGTGGCTCACTGGGTAAAAAGTGGAGATGGCCTAGAGTCAGAATGCAGTGAAATATCAGTGTCACCTCTTACAGTTTTTGTGTAATCTGAGCTCAAAGATGAGGATATTAAAAGTACAGTACTGTATATAGGGTAAATTTTACTGTAAATTTTCTCTGAATCGTACAGTAATTTTTGCTGTGGATCACAGGGTGAAAAGTGGAGATGAACCAAAACTGGGAGTGGATTGTGAAGTACAATAGTGTCAGGACACAAAAGACTGCGTTTCTAAGCCAGTCGGCACCCGTACCGTAATATGCATAAGAATAGTGCAACAACATTTTAGGTGCGGCTGGCTTGACTGTGTCGTCCTAAGTGAGGGCTCACTTGACCGCGGTCAAATATGGTGCTGGAGAAACAAACTACAGAGAACTTCGTAAAGAGAGTATTGAGTGCTTTGGCGATGTAAATGGACTGGTTCTTATATAGTACTCAAAGCACTTTAAAGAACTTGCCTCATTCAGGTGTACGCAAGCACTTTTCTCTGTAAGCACTTTCTGTGTAATGTTCACACACATTCGGAGAGCAACTCTGGGTTGGTATCTTGCCCAGGGATATTTGGCATGCAGACGGGGATTGAAGCACCTTCCTCTACTACCTGAGCAAAGCCACCCCATGTTCGTCTGTGCACAGATTTCTTTCAATACAGTATTATCACAATTGTGCAAAAATACAGGCATGAAAGCTTAAAGTGCGCGATCACAATAAAGGTGACGCTCAGAGACTGACTGAGTGATCTGAGAACTCATCAGCGCTCATCACTGCCTTCACTTACTTGCTGCTATGGGTGCAGGAATAACACAGTTATGCAGTTACTTTCTCAGTCTGCTAGAGCCTCCACTTGAACGCAAGAACCTTCATTTATCTTCTCAAACGGAATTCAAAATGTTTTTTACAAATTGAAGGATTAAGATATAAATCGTAGAAGCATCGATCCACACATTCAAAGAAGAACAACCCAACAAACTCTTCATAAAACTCCAAGAGATATGAAAATCTTTATTTCTGTCTATTCTGTGTTGTTAATAACATCACATCTTCACATAGTAGCAAAAACATATTAAACAAACATTAATCTCAACATGCATACTGTACTTCAAGTTTCTCTCATGGAAAGGCCAGTGTTACTTTTATAGTATCCTTTCCATAAATATCATAAATATCTTTACCCATGTAGTGGAATTATTTTATTTTTTCATTTTAGTTAACAAGTATAATGTGACCACATTCACTTTTTATCAGGACAAGCTACACCACCACGGTGGTTAGCATACAATAACACTGCCTTGTTCTCAAAGCTTCTTGCTAACTGTACTTTTTTCTGAGATGTTCTCTTTAAGTAAGGATACTGAAAGTGTAAGCAGTGTATACGGTCACATCACGTGCTTAAGGTTGTGTTAGCACTGATAATTCCTTCACAGTTCTTTAAAGATGCTGAAGTCATCATATCAGCTGTAAATGCAGTGCTGCTGCTGTCCTTACGCTATACTTTCAAGCATCACACTTTCTTACTGACCAGTTTATTTCCACTTTTTATGCTCTAGTATGGTGTGACTGAATGAAGTCAGCAAACCAAATTCTGTCCATCTGAGGATGAGAAGAAACTTGCATGAAATGGGAAGAATGAGATGAAGATGGCTCCTATGCTTTAGACGTGGCACTGTTTCTGCCATTGTAAGTACGCTAATGCTTGAAAGATCCATTAAAAGTCTGACACTTCACTCTTCAGCTGGAGCGTCCATCAAGTTTTACATTCCAGGTTTCCTCGTTGGGATTACGACTCAGACGATGATGTGAAAAATTAGTTATTACATTAAACCCATAAAATCAACACTGGCAAAAAAGCCGTGCACTTCACAGAGCAGCTTTCTATGGCCGAGCAGCTCCTGCAGGTGTAAGGTGTAGGTGTCACAGCACTCTGGTCCAAAGAGGTTATGTGCAGCATGCAGACAGAAAATGGCTTTACAGAATATGACTGAATGTTGAGGCACCAAAACACACTCAGTCTGCCCCTCAGTCTGATCAAGAAGAAAACCTGACTGAGCGCTTCATAACATCAGTACGATGATGTCCCAGAGGCCATGTTCAGGTTATTCTCCCGTCCACACTGAGCGGGCGGATCAGTGGAGTCTGCATTAGCTTTAACAGAAAGGTCTGATTTAAGCAGGTAAGCTGAATAGACAAGAAAAGCTAGAAAGCTTTATCAACTATAACCCCAGCGAGGACCTTGACAGGTGTCTTGTGTACAGGTGAAGGCTGGACAGTCAGCAGGATACTTTCCTAACATTTGTCATTCCCAGCATTGAACCGTTTCCTGGCACAGCCTCAGTGAAACAGAGCATCGTTTCCACCCCACAGTTACAGACAGGCTGTGCTTTTCTTTGGTAACACCGTCGAAAGAGAAGCCCCGTGTCCTCTCTCAGTAGCTGCTTTCGTGTCCTGTCAGATGTACAGGCTGCTCAGTGCTGACGGGTCATCAGTCGGTGTGCTCTGAAGGATGATGTCTCTGCACATTGTCAGCAAATGAGAAGGAGATGAGTTGTAAAGGAGAACCAGAGAAAGGCAGTACTAACCTAAAGCCAGTGCCTCCACCTGCTTCTACTCCTCCCACCTCTAGTACTAACACTACTCTACTGATACTACAACCACTGTAGTTTGACTTTAATGCTACACACTGGTACAGTACTGGTACACTTACTGGAGTTTTACTCCTGTTCCTGCTCATCACCACGCCTACTACTTTTTTAAACTTTATGATAAGTGTGAACATTTACACAACAGCATACAAACAAGTTTAAAGTAAAGGAAGCAAAGAGCTGAGAAATACATAAAACATAACACAGAAGAAAAAGAAACCTTTGCGAGGATTCCTTCTACACCCAGTTTGAGTAAAAACTAACTGAAACACAAGGAAAGAAGATAAGATCCACTAAATAAGGGTTGTATAATAATACTTAGTACTGGCAGCCAGCAGCGCTAAGCCTCAGCCTCCCAGTAGACACACCTATGGTACCGATTTAAAATCCTACATGTCTTTGTTCTCAGGTTATCACGTTCACAAACTTTGGTGTCCACGCTATTTGCCTACCAGGCTGACAATGATTTAGATCAGTGGTCCCCAACCCCCGGGCCTCGGACCGGTACCGGTCCGTGAGTCGTTTGGTACAGGTAAAGTCGTTTGGTACAGGTAAAGGTTGGAGACCGCTGAACTGAACTGTTCAGGGTCTGAGTACAGGTTTCCTGGAACTGCAAAAGCAGCTCATCTGGGGTGGGCCCAATAAGTAATCTCAGGGTCGGTAAAGATTTTCTTTATAAAAGTGGAGCAGAAGAGAGCAGCGGTGGGGTGGAGCGCGAGCTTTAAACTCATGCGCAAGAGAAACAGGTTTGTGATGAGAGAACACTGAATCCCCAATTTCCAAATTAAAAACAGATAAACCATATGATAACACCAGGTCAAGAGTGACTGATGAACACTGAGAAAACCTCCAACCATCAAACCAATTTGAGCTTAAACAGAAACACATGAAAGGTAATCTTGTTTCTTACATTAATCACCAGAGGTTGTTGCATCAAAAGAGACGACGTCTGTCAAAGTCAGGGGTTAAAAGTGGGACGGTGTTTTTGTTTTGCTAACTCTCCACGACACTCTAAACTTCAGGCTGCTCACCTACAGTCAGCCTCCATTGCCCCTTGATGCCCACTCACACTAGTCAGCTTCTACGACAGTGGGTGGGGGTAACTGCAGAGTTACTCTAGTTTTGCATTTTCATTTTCTTCGTTTGCTTTTAATTTAGTTTAGTTTCACTTACGTTCTATTGTGAGTTTATGTATTTCAGTTTAGTTTAGAGAGCAAGAGAGTAATAATAACTAACTGAGGAAATAAAAGTAAAACCCTTCAAAGTGCTGCAGAGAAAGAAAAGATTTCACTCTTGTCAGTCACCTTAAATGATAAAAACTGGACTTCACCACTGCTCTAACTTGGCTGTCCAATTTAAAATCACTGTCCAACTTAAAACCAAGTTCAGTAATAAAAGGTTTAAGATAAACTTCCAGGGGACCCAAACCAACAGAGGAGGACTCACAAGGACCACTAGTTCAAAACGCCAACATCTCTGTTTTCTTATCATTAGAATTTAAGAAGTTTAACCCTTTAAAGCCGATCGGAGCGGGCACGCTCTGTTTTGCGTAACTATTTTTAAATCCCGGTAGCACTGCAACCACGTAAGCTAGCGCAAAAATTTTTTTTGCATATGAAACCGGAGGAGTTGTACTTACATCTTATGCCATCAGCTTGTCCTAGGTCACGGTTTCCTTCCACATATAGCTTTGCAAAAACTGCATAAAAACTACTTGCAGCACCACAAACATAATATTCCAGAAACATGCTTTGCCGATCTGATCAGCTGTTCATAACACTTCCTATGTTGGAATAGACGTCAGCGCGAACTTTCACATGTCCGCCATACCTGCCCGAAACCGGAAGTGACGTCGTTTTCGCAGAAATGTAGTGTTTTGTTTTTTTTACCATCAGGGCCTCATGAGCCTATAATTGTGTTTTTAAAAGTTATCTTTGACTTTATGACTTTCTGTGTCGTTTGTGGGATGCTTAGGACTCATATTGCACTGCTGGAAATAGTTTATTTTGATGCACATGCTGCTTTTTTGCAAATTTGCATTATGATATTTATTTTCGTTTTTCCTGCAGTATATAAAAATTGGTGTATTTCAAAAATAAAAGTATGAAGACACTCAAAATAAATTTCCTGTGGTGGGAAACTAGTTTGTGCAACTTTTTTGTATTTACAGTTTTGAGGGATAAGCCTCTTAAATTTCTCTAACTAGAAATATATGTTAAAAAAACAAAAACGATTTTCAATTTTTTTTGTAGATTATTGCACTTTTTTGCAATTTATGTAATTACTATGCACTTAATGCATACATATTATTAAAGTTTGGGCTATAATGGTTGTATTGATGTAAAGCAACTTGAAATGCTCCCAAAAATGGCTCCACAGCATGTAAAAATATAATATAAGCTCTGGCGGACTTGGTTCTATGGTAGGTCTTAAAGGGTTAAAGCCAACCAAGCTTTAATGTTATTTAGACATGTCAAGAGAGGTTTTATGGAGATGCCATTCTTCTGCTTTAGTGGCAAATACATTTAACAGTCATCAGTGGAACAATGAAAAGAGATCCCATGCCTTTTAAGGGTGAAACCCAAAGGCAATATATACAGTAAAAAGAGCCCTAAACTTGACCCCTGTGGGACGCCACATGACAGAGAAGCAGAAGATGATTTGGAACCGAGAAGCTGACAGAGAAAGTTCTGTTTGCCAAATAAGACTAAACCAATTAAGTTCAGTGCCACCAATAACCACTACATCCTTTAATCAAGATAATAGGATGTTGTCGTCTACTGTGTCAAAAGCAGCAGTCAGGTCAAGCAAGACCAGAACAACGTGGGTACCAGAATAAAGACCTTTAAGAATGCAGATTCTGTGCTATAAAGGGTTTTAAATCCTGATTGAAAAACCTCAAGGATGCCATTACATCTATAAAATATTTCAGTTGACACAAAACATTTTTCTCTAACACTTGGAAAGAAAATGCAGCTTGGAAATCGGTCTATAATTGTCATGAATCGCTGTGCGGCAGGCAGGAGTAGGACCCAAAATGCAGGACTCACAGGCACGAGGGAATGAACTCAAAACTCAGCTTTATTTGCTGGCAGAACAAACATATAAACTAAACTAAACTGGGAAACCACAACCTAAGAACTCACAGAGAGACACACAGGGAGATCCACACAGCAAGAGGGACGACGTCACACTGAACAGAGGGAGACGCAGACAGAAATACACAGAGGGTTAACGAGGGAAGTGGGAACACACGGGGAACACAGGTGACACTGATAATCATAACGAGACAGGGCGGGGTGAACTGAACACTGACGGGAGAGGTGAAACAGGAAGTACAGGAGGAGAGAGAGCACGAGTAGAACACCAACGTAACAGGCAGGGGAGACATGGAATAAACACGAAAGGGGACGAGGGCTCATAAATACATAGAGGGCACACAGGGGGAAGAGAGAGCACGGGGAGAACTTAGACATAATGGGCAGGGGAAGCATGGAATAAAATACAAACATACAAGGAAACTAAGAACACTGGGCCAACATGGCCCAGGACCATGACAGTACCCCCCCCTCAAGGGCTGGCTCCAGACAGCCCAAACACAGAACAACAAAACCAAACAGAAAACAACCCAGGGCGGGCGGCGGGGGCCCAGGACGGAGGGCCCGGAACAGAAAACAAAAGAAGAGTACAGCAAACACCGGAGCCCAAGAAAACAACCCAAACACAGAGCAGTTCAGGGGGCCGGCCGTGCGCAAGGCAACGGCGGAGACGTGGAAACAGTTCAGGAGGCCGGCCGTGCGCAAGGCAACGGCGGCGACGTGGAAACAGTTCAGGAGGCCGGCCGTGCGCAAGGCAACGGCGGCGGTGAAGGAGACGACGGAGCAGTTCAGGAGGCCGACCACGCGGGAGGCGGCGGCGACGATGACAGCGCTGGTCCGGGGGCCGACCGCGCGGAAGGCGACGGCGGCCACCCAGGAGAAGAGGGTCCGGGGGCCGGCCGTGCGGAAGGCGACGGCGGCCACTCAGGCGATGACGGTGCAGTTCAGGGGGCCGGCCGCGCGGAAGGCAGCGGCGGCGGCTCTCCAGTGTCAGGCGTACTGGCCGAGGCCCGGTGGGCACAGGACCAGTCAAGGCGGGACCAGGCGAAGCACAGGCTGAGGCTGCAGCGGACGAAGGCTCTGAGGAGGCTGCAGCGGACGAAGGCTCTGAGGAGGCCGGGCCAGACGAGGACGAAGGCTCTGAGGAGGCCGGGCCAGACGAGGACGAAGGCTCTGAGGAGGCCGGGCCAGGCGAGGTGTCAGAGGCTGAGGCCGGGCCAGGCGAGGTGTCAGAGGCTGAGGCCGGGCCAGGCGAGGTGTCAGAGGCTGAGGCCGGGCCAGGCGAGGTGTCAGAGGCTGAGGCCGGGCCAGGCGAGGTGTCAGAGGCTGAGGCCGGGCCAGGCGAGGTGTCAGAGGCTGAGGCCGGGCCAGGCGGAGCTGCAGCACAGGCGGATGTAGCCGGGCCAGGCGATGACGAGGCGGTCGCAGATGGCGGCTGGACAGGCTCCTCGGGCCCTCCAGCTGATGCGGCGTGAGGCTGGACGGGCTCCTCGGACCCTCCAGCGGAGACGGGAGGCTGAACGGGCCCCTCGGACCCTCCAGCGGAGACGGGAGGCTGAACGGGCCCCTCGGACCCTCCAGCGGAGACGGGAGGCTGAACGGGCCCCTCGGACCCTCCAGCGGAGACGGGAGGCTGAACGGGCCCCTCGGACCCTCCAGCGGAGGCCAAAACCACGCCAACAGGCATGAAGTCCTTCGGCCGACCTGAGGACAACTGGCGCTGCACTGAGCACTGACTCTGCCCAGGCAATGCGAACATGGTGCAGTTCTTGGGGGCTGCTTAAACTTCAGGGGTCCAGAATCAGCTGGTGACTGAGACCTAGCCTCTGGGGAAGCCCTGGAGTGGCAAACTGTGCCAACGGCGGCTAAACCATGGAAAGTACCCTGAGTAGAAATCCAGTTACCTCTCTGCATGGAGTGAATGAGCAAAACTGGCGACACAGGAGACTGAGCGGAGAGTGGCTGCTGGGCAGCTAACTGAGTTACTGGAGACACGGGTGAGAGCGGGAGCTGAGCTGCTGGAGACACGGGTGAGAGTGGGAGCTGAGCTACTGACGGCGGTGAAGTAGATAACTGCACGGGAGACTGAACTGAGGGCGTCTGCACTGGCACAGGGGACTGAACTGATGTCTGTTGTAACGGAGGTGGTGAGAGTGGAGAAGGCAGGGGAGTTGATGACTTCACAGGAGAATGAACCAGAGGTGAGTGCACAGGAGACTGAGCTAAAGGTGGTAGTGATAGTTGAGGGGAAAGTGGAGGTGGTGATTGAGTGGATGACTGTGCTAAGGGAGGCTGCACTGGGGACACTGGAGACTGCACTGGGGAAAGCAGAGCTGCAGGTGACTGCGCTAGAGACTGCAGTGATGGTTGTAGTGGAGGTGTGACGGGTGAAGGAGTGGCTGAAGTGGCTGCGGGTCGGGCGGCTAGTGGCTCAGCTACAGAGCATATTAACGGCAGGGCTATGGGTTGAATGACTGACTGAGTAGCAGCCTGAGTGGCTGGGTGTAGTGACGGTTGTGGTGGAAGAGAAACAGGTGGTAGTGTGGATGATGGAGCTAAGGGCGACTGAGTGGCAGACCGAACTGATGACTGAAGCGATGGTAGAGGTGAAAATGGAGCTTGTGGTGGAGTTAATGGCTGAGCTAGCGGGGACACAGGAGACTGAACTGAGGGTGGCGGCGAGGGAGCTAGCGGAGCTGTGAAGGGCTGCGAGGGAGCTAACGGAGCTGTGAAGGGCTGCGAGGGAGCTAACGGAGCTGTGAAGGGCTGCGAGGGAGCTAACGGAGCTGTGAAGGGCTGCGAGGGAGCTAACGGAGCTGTGAAGGGCTGCGAGGGGGCTGACTGAGCTGTGAAGGGCTGCGAGGGAACTGACCGAGCTGGAAGTAGCAGCGAGGGAGCCGACGGAGCTTCTGGTAGCACAGCAGGTGAATTAGAAGGCCGAATGTCCGGCTGTGGGGTGGCGCGTCGGCGGCGTGAATGCCGTTTCTTTTCTGATGATGGCTCTGACGGGCCGAGCGGCTCCACATCCGGCCCTTCAGGCAGGTGGGTAGTAGCAGCTGGGGGATGAAGGTGGAGCTCGTTGCGGATTAAATCCTGTTCGAGTGGGTGGAGCGCACTGAGTAGCCAGGGAAGACCAGAGATTAAACGCTGTAGTTTGGTTTCCACAGCACGGCGAAATTCCTTTCCCTCATGTTCGAGCCACAGGTGCAGGAGTCTTTCCACGGAGTAGATAATGTCCAGACGCAGTCCTTCAGGTGGGTTGAGTGCTGCTGGGTCCATATCTGGTGACGTCGTACTGTCATGAATCGCTGTGCGGCAGGCAGGAGTAGGACCCAAAATGCAGGACTCACAGGCACGAGGGAATGAACTCAAAACTCAGCTTTATTTGCTGGCAGAACAAACATATAAACTAAACTAAACTGGGAAACCACAACCTAAGAACTCACAGAGAGACACACAGGGAGATCCACACAGCAAGAGGGACGACGTCACACTGAACAGAGGGAGACGCAGACAGAAATACACAGAGGGTTAACGAGGGAAGTGGGAACACACGGGGAACACAGGTGACACTGATAATCATAACGAGACAGGGCGGGGTGAACTGAACACTGACGGGAGAGGTGAAACAGGAAGTACAGGAGGAGAGAGAGCACGAGTAGAACACCAACGTAACAGGCAGGGGAGACATGGAATAAACACGAAAGGGGACGAGGGCTCATAAATACATAGAGGGCACACAGGGGGAAGAGAGAGCACGGGGAGAACTTAGACATAATGGGCAGGGGAAGCATGGAATAAAATGCAAACATACAAGGAAACTAAGAACACTGGGCCAACATGGCCCAGGACCATGACAATAATTAGCTAAAACTGTGTGATCAAGGCCAGGTTTCTTAAGCAGTGGCTGCCCTACTGCATGTTTGAAAATTGCAGGAACCACACCAGAGGACAGACTGCTGTTAATAATGTCAAGGACAGACTGCCCTATACTAGGAAAGATTTCTTTTAAAAATCGTGGAGGGAAAGGATCCTGGGGGGAACCTGCGGGGTTAATATGACACCCCCCAGGGCAGCTGTGGCTACAACCGTAGCTTGCCTCCACCAGTGTGTGAATGCGAGAGTGAATGAATAGTGGCATTGTAAAGTGCTTTGGGTGCCTTGAAAAGCGCTATATAAATCCAATCCATTATTATTATTAAAATCAGCAGTGCAAGCGCCATCTTGTTACCAGTCAGGTGTGAAGAACAGTTGGACCAAAGGTTCATTCAAGACTTTTTATGTGAAGGGAAGGAGTTTAAACTGGATTCTGGATTTATCAGAAAATCAGTTCAGTTCGGTCTGTTTCAGGATGGCTGAGTGGTCTAAGGTGCTGTGTTTAGTGCTCACTCTCCCCTGGAGGTGTGGGTTTGAAGCCCACTTTTAGCAGTTTCTGCTTCATTGTCTTTCTCGGTGTTCACATCTCCTCATTCCTGAAATGGTCTGCTCACATTCACGTCCAGTCCAAAAAGGCTAGGCAAGCGCCTGTACTGTCTCCGACAACTCAGGAAATTAGCAGGTTTTTCCAGTGGTCCTCAGAACTTTCTATTCAGGCGCTGTGGAGAGCATCCTCACACAGAACATCACTTCCTGGTGTGTCCAGGACACTAACTGTGTCCAGGATTGAAAAGCAGAGTGATCCGTGCGTCAGAACGCGTTACAAATGCAAATACAGTATGATCCACAAATAAAACTTCCCTACAGGACATTTACACCAGGAGATGTTGGTCCAGAGCATCTCAGATATTAAAGGACTGGTCCCATCCCAGTAACAAAATGCTTCGACTTCTGCAATCAGGCAGAAGTTTCCACACCATCGGGGCCAAAACAGAGACTCAAGGAGGAGCTTCTCTCCTCAGGCCATACGAGTCCTAAATCAGAACATGCCCCCACTCCCCTCATAGCATCAATAAGTGACTGAAACAGGACCTTATATCAATCTGTTCACACTTCTCTGGTCACTCAGTTGAATTACTCTGTTTATATTACTCTGGTCACTTGTTTACTTGCACTGCTCTGTCAATACGTTGCTGTGCTAATATGGCACAAGACACGTTAACACTCCATTTGCACAATGTACATTTTCAGATTTTTGATTTAAAATTTCCAGACTTTCAAAATTTATTTACTTATTGTATATAATGTCTTTTTTTGTACAGTCAAAGGAGCAGTTCACTGTTTTTTTTGTAATTTAATGACTATGCATATGACAAATAAAAAATCTCGAGTCTTGAACGTTATGCTCTCTCTTTCTAGGCCCTGCCAGTACTCTCGCTCCAGCATTTTGGATCAGCTGAAGGCTTTTGAGGGAGTTTTTATGACATCTGAAAATAGCAAATTGCAGTTGCCCAGGACTTGCATGAACAGTTCAACAGCAAAGCCCCAAATACCAAACAGGCTCATCAGGGATTTGAACCCAGGACCGTTTACACCCAAAGTGAAAAGGGTGAAAAGGGTGCCGGACCAAGGCCAGGAAGATCGTGAAGGACCTCAGCCATCCCAACAACAGACTGTTCTTTCTGTTGAGGTCAGGAAAGCGATTCCGCTCCCTGAAGACCAACACAGAGAGACTGAGGAGGAGCTTCTTCCCGCAGGCGATACGGTCTCTCAATCACACCACCACACAGTACTGACCCACACATATGGTTCTTACACACACACTGGACTTTCTGGACTTTGGTTTTGCACAACACTGGTCACTATATTCTTCATTTCCGGTTAATACTTGTACAGCTGCTGTTATTGTGTATATATTTATTTATATTTAGATTTCTTCATACATTCTTATATAGTTCTATATTGTGTATTGTGTATTTTGTTGTACAGTTATTTTATTTTCAACTTTAATTTATATATTTATCTTTTTCTTATTCTTCCCAGTTAAATTTACCCTTCATTCTAATTTGTGTTGTACAGTTATTTCATTTTTAACCTTAATTTATATTTTATTCCTTCCTAGTTAAATTTACCCTTTTTAATTTTTCATATTTATTTCCTATCTTATTCATAGCCTTTTCCTTTTTTGTTCTCTTTAGGTCACGAGCAGTTGTCCAAGCATTTCACTACATATCGTACTGTGTATGACTGTGTACGTGACAAATAAAATTTGAATTTGAATTTGAATTTGAAAAGCTTCCTTAGGCATTTTCCAGGTCACAGCAGAGGTGTGCTTGCAGGCCGAGGAGGAGTGAGGTGCTGAGGCTGCTCCTGCTGCTCTCCAGCGAAGCTCAGGTGGCGGTAGGTTTGTAGCATAAACCTATTCGCTGGAACGTTAAGGACAATCTGCCACGCAGCAAAAAGCAAGACTCAAGGCACCAAAGTTCTCTGGTTTACTCATGCATGAGGGAGACCTGGCTGGAGCCAAGTGTCGTTCCACCACTTGACCTCTGTCAGACTCTCAGCCAGGCTCCCCATAGCACTCCTTTTATTGTGGTTACATGAATATGCATAGGGTCATTAACATATAGCATCTTACATAGGTATACATGTAAACAAAGAATACTGTGTGTGTGTGTGTGTGTGTGTGTGTGTGTGTGTGTGTGTTACTGCTGATCAAAGGGTCATATAACATGAAGGCAAACATCCTTGGTCAGGAATAGGGTAGACCCCCCCGGTGAGGAAGTCCAGCAGTTCATCTAAACAGAAAAGCACTTAGACTAGAACAGACGTAGCTACGTTAATCCTACCATAAAACAATTAAGACAAGATGCGACCTCTTCCCATGCTCCCAGGATGTAGGTGTGCATTCTAGTGTGGAATACACACCAAGCCTCTGTAGCCTGTTAAAGATCACACAACCTATCACTACACAATTGATTATACACCTCTAAGCATATATGGTTAAATGTTTCCTAATACAAATGACAATAATAAAATCTAAACCCAACATCACCACCCTGTATTGTCATTTTTTAAGGCTATACAGCGTATATATATCTTCAGCTCTACACCACTTGTCAACATTTTCAGTGCAGGCGTCATTTCATACACACATATTAGCCTTAGCATCCATGTCACTCTGCTGCAACAGTATGAAATTGGTAAAGATGTTAGCAATCATTTTATTCACCATCGATCTTACACATGGCAAGATGCAACCTGTAAACAAACAAAGCAACGCCAATAATGTAAGAATGGGAGTCAAAAACTTTAAGAACATATTCCACCATGGTCCAGATGTCAACCAGGCTATCCAGCCTTGTGACGCGTCTCCTCCTGATGTGTGGTTCGCCACATATTTCTGCAGAGCAGTTAAGTTCTGCAGTGCCTCATAAATGTCTCCTCCAGTCGTATATCCATCCGGAATAAACGTACAACACGTCTCTCCAATCAGCTTACACACTCCTCCTTGCGACACTGTTATTAAGTCTAGGGTCAGCCTGTTCTGCAGTACCATCGTTCTGATGGCCTGTTGCTCCTCCGCTAAGGCTGTTCCCAGCGTCTTAGTGAGATTAATGTGTCGCAGTAAGGCATATCGGTTGATCTCCACATGATCCCGCACCTCTGCAACTCCGATGTTTGGGATCAAACTTTGGAAGAATTTAGCTCCTCCACTCCAAATGCGGAATTCTCGCGGCACTCCAGTGTCTACTGTCACTCCAAAAGAGTTAGGTGAGGCTAAATTCACCTCACGCTTCCGTCGGTTGCTAGGGTGATGTTCAACTCTGTCCATGAAGAAGACATGATCCGATAACTTCACCAAGGCACACAATCCTCCCCATCCCTCAGGGAGTGATAGATAGGCTTTATGTCCACACAGGAAATACCAATCAGCCAAAACTCTTGTTCCTTTAATGCTCGGCACCGTCCTTGAACATCCTGTCCACTTCTGACTCTTTGCCTTTACTGGTATTCTGTAAGCCAGGTTGAACTTGCATTCAGTCCTCCTTGCTGTCAAGTTCTCAGTGCACTTCGCACTGGTCAAGCATTTCCTGCACCTGCTCTCATTCTCTGGAGGGTAGTAGGTGTATATGTATCCACATAAGCGAAGCGGCAGCTGCCCCACTGACAGTGATCCATTGTTCATCACACAAAACGGCAATTGAGCTGTGTTCAGCTTGTTCAGCAATATTATGTCTGGCAGTGGGTCTGACACTTGAGGCCAGGCCAATAAGTCAGTTTGCCCAGAACAATTCACGTGTAGAAGTGGCGACTTACTCCAGGTGATGTTCAGAGGTGTACTGTAATTGGCCTGGGACCAGAGGACTCTGTTGCCAGGATGAGTTGCTAAGCCCAACAGACACCAACTCCTGTCCTCTGGTATGCTGTACGGCCACAGTCCAGATGTATATGCGGATAACGGCATATGGGCACACACATAGCAGTCCGTCCTGTTGTTCAAGTGAGCAGTTGTATTCATAAACTGCCACCAAAAGTTTGTAGAATAGCCATGAGGGTATTGGGTGTGGTTTCCTTGGACATACAGGGTCTCCACGGCTGACCATGATGACATCAAAGCCATTACACCCAGCAGGGTAGACAACACTTTACCAGCCATTCTGATGAGTACCTGTGGCTCAGTTGGTTTCTTCACCGGATTGAGACGAGGGGCCCTAGAGGCTTTCCCCCCCCTTTGTACCCGGTCTTCCTGCCACTTACTCCGAGCTGGCCTGGATGTGTGTCACCTTTTTGCAGTGGCTTTGGTGTATCCAGGTGGGTCGTTCTGCAATCTTCACAGCAGTTGGTGTTGTCAGCAGAGCCTGATATGGTCCGTCCCACCGTGGCTTCGACCAGCACTTCCTCTTTATGACCTTTATCAGCACCCAGTCCCCTGGCTTCAGACGTTCTTCCTGTACAGAAACAGAATCATCTGGCAGATTACTTGCACTCATGACTTCTTTGCTTTTCAGCATTTTAATCATCCAGTCTGCTAGTGTGTTTTCTTCTTCTGCTTTATCATTATCAATACAGAACACTGGAACTCTAAATGGCCTGCCATATATTATTTCAAAAGGCGTTAGGCCATTATCAGTTGGCGTGATTCTCATATACATTTTCACTAGCTCAATGCAGTCTACCCATGTTCTGCTGCTTTCCTCCATTGTTTTCCTGAGTCTCAGCTTTACTGTGCCATTAGTCATTTCAACCAGCCCTGCACTTTGTGGGTGGTATGAGCAGTGGTTTTTCAGCGTTATCCCCAGATGTTGTGACATTTTCTTAATTACTTCGTTCACAAAATGAGGACCATTGTCACTGTAAATAGTCTGGGGGATCACAGTTTTGCATATCACTTTAGCCACTGAAATAGCATCTGCTTTCTTAGTGGGGACAACTTCTACCCACTTTGATAACGGGCACACAATTACCAGGCAGTACCCGTAGGTGTTACAGTTAGACAACTCAATGAAATCCATATGGATTACTTCAAATGGGTAGCTGGGTCTGGGAAACCTTCCTCTTTTTGGTCTGAGGTTTCCCTGAGCATTATGTTTACAACATATTAAACATGCTTTACAAAAATGTTTTGAATAAGCATTGAATCCCAGTGTGAGAAACTGCCGTTCGACTGCTGCTACCATCCCAGCTGTTGAGACATGGCAGAGCCCATGGCTCAAAATTGCAGCAGTCCTATATAAGTTTTTAGGCAATATAGGTTTATCACAAAGATAGTAGACATCACCTCGCAGGCTTGCTCCTTTAGTGAGCCACAGCTGCTTCTCAGCTGGAGGTGAGTGTGACTGCATGTCTGCTAACACATCATGTGTGATGGGCGTAGTTTGCTCCTGAGACGCCAGAATATGAACCCCATGTGTTCCAAGGGCTGCTTCCTTTGCAATTTTATCTGCAAAGGCGTTGCCTAGTACAATGGGGTCAGTGCCACGTGTGTGTGCTGCACATTTACAAACCGCAACTTTACTAGGCAGTAAGACTGCTTTCAACAGGTCCTGTAAAAGTGTTGCATGCTCCACAGGTTTTCCTGTCGATGTTGCCATGCCTCGTCTTGACCACTGAGCGGCAAAGAAATGAAGTGTAGCATATGCATACTGACTGTCTGTATATATAGTCACTGCCTGCCCTTCAGCTGCTTTGCAGGCTTCTGTTAGAGCCACTATCTCAGCTGCTTGGGCAGACATGGAATGTGATAACTGCCCAGCACGGATGACCTGCACATCATCCACAACAGCAAAGCCTGTTTTAGTCTTTCCCTCTGCTGTTTTAAAACTGGAACCATCAACAAACCAAACCTTGCCCTCAGTGAGTGGTATGTCCGTTAAGTCACTTCTAGGTTTACACTGTGTTTCCACATGCTCACTACACACATGTGGTGTACCCTCCTCCTCTGTAGGCAACAATGTAGAGGGATTCAAAGTTGTACACCGCTTAATAGTTATGTGTGGCTGGGAGAGCAACAGTGACATTAAAGACAAGTGTCTGGCAGGTGACAAAAATGTCATTTTAGTCTGCAGCAATAAACCATCAACCTCATGTGGAACTAGCAGGGTCAAAGGGTGAAACAAAACAATTTCACCAGAACACTTTACGGCTTCAGCGGCTGCACACACAGATCGCACACAGTGAGGTAAGGCACAAGCCACTGGATCCAGCCTCTTAGAATAATAAGCTACTGGCTTCATGCCACCTCCACATTGTTGTGCTAACATGGATGTCATAAAATGTCCTTTACAGTCAATAGTTTGAACAAAAAGCTTGTTATAGTCTGGAAGCCCTAAAACCGATGCTCCTGTCAGCATCTGTTTCAGCATGCACAGAGCTTGCTCCCCCTCAGGGGTCCAACTTAAACTTTCTGACATAGCCAAAGGTTTACTGTACATCATATCTAATAATGGCTGCGCAATTTCAGAGTAATGGGGCATCCACGATCGACAGAAATTTAGCAACCCTAGGAATTGCATCATGTGTTTCTTTGTCACTGGCCTAGGTGCTGCCAAGATAGCTGTTTTCCTCTCTGGATGTATGCTTTTCCCTGCTGCACTAAGCAGATGTCCTAACCCACTGTAGTTCTGTCTTAACCCACTGTAGTTTGGAAAGTGAGGCCTTGTTACCTGTCTCAGCTAAGTGAGTCAGCAATGCCAATGATATGTCTTTACAGTTCTTCTCTGAATTGGATGCAATTAAAATGTCATCGACATATACCAACATCTGTGAATGTGATGGAATCACAAAATCAGACAGACAATTTGTAATATTCTGTGTGAAAATTGTAGGACTGTCACAAAAACCTTGCGGCAATCTGGTGTATGTGTATTTTTTGCCTTGATATGTGAAACCAAACCAGCCTTGTGAATTCTCATGTACTGGTATGGAAAAGAAAGCATTACTTAAATCTACCACTGTGAAGTGTGTCTTGTCTGGCTTAAGCTGATTTAACAAGGTGTGGGGGTCGGGGACGCATGGAGCTATACTCTCCACTGCCTGATTTACAGCTCTTAAATCTTGAATCATGCGCCACGACTGTGAATCAGCCTTTCTAACTGGGAAGATGGGTGTGTTACATACTGCTTGTGGAGCTTCAACCAGTATCCCTGCTTTAATCATATCCTCTATTACTGGTTTAATGCCTTCCACTGCATCAGGCTTCAAGGGATATTGTTTCACTCTTGGCCTAAAAAACG
Source organism: Aulonocara stuartgranti (assembly GCF_965226115.1). Taxonomy (NCBI): domain Eukaryota; kingdom Metazoa; phylum Chordata; class Actinopteri; order Cichliformes; family Cichlidae; genus Aulonocara; species Aulonocara stuartgranti. Next base: position 21,090,003 of record NC_138941.1, on the reverse strand, counting down.
TTTTGGGCTTTATTACTACTGGACTCGCTGTTGTTATTAACCCCACATCAGTCCTCCCAGTAGACCAGAGCTTCTCTGGGACCTGTTTAAGCTCCGGGTGATCTTTGACATCTACAACATATCATTCTGCTGTGTCATTCTCACTCCCCTTTAAATGTGTTTGTGGTGAGGTATGTGTCACCCATCCCAGCTTTTTACGAAAGATGCTGTGCTGCACGTCTGTCTCCCAACCCCCTCCAGCTTGCTGCCACATTCCAAGACTCTCCCCCTGTCTCACCAAAGATGCTAAGTCTGTCCACTCAGCTGTGCCACTCTTTGTCAGTGAAATATGTGGTGTTTGCCCTGTAAAAAGTTGTTGTGCAGCTTCAGAAAGGATCACACTACATCCAGCCATAGTTTCACCATCAGTATATATTGCCTTTATGGTGATTCTCTGTGGCCCTAATTTCAGCACTTTATCTGTGTAGGCCTCATCAGGCCCAGGTATGGTCTTAAATCTCAGTGTGACATGCAAGTCTTCTGGTGGCTGTATGTCATGGTTAGTTGTCAACATTTCCTCAGCTGCAGCTAACAGTTTACAGTTTATTTGATCAGGTCTGGAGGCCGACAGGTCAAGTGTCCAGTAATAATGCAAATCCCCACTGTCCTGATGAACCATTGTCTCAGCAGTTTCACCTTTTCCTGCAGCTATCATCCCAATGGATGTTGGAATTATTGAAATTCCAAGTTTCATCATCATATCTCTTCCCAAGAGGTTCACCGGACAGGTTGGGCACATTGCAACTGAACCCTGAGCTGCCTCTCCTGTGGTAGGATCTCTAATCCACACTGGTTTAGAGATTCTATGCCGATTTAACTGACCATTTGCAGACTTCACATAAATTGTGCCATTTGAAGGATCAACTCCTGACACATGATCTTTTAAAACAGTTTTATCTACACCTGAATCACACAGAAATTGAACAGTTTTGCCTTGCACAGTTAACGTGCGAACTGGTTTTACTTCTTTCCCTGACAGATTTAACAATACTTGAGTCAAATCTAAAGTCTGAAACACAGGCTGTTGTAAATTCTGGCAAAGTAAGGGATCATTTGTACATGTATATGTATTAGCAGTGTCAACAGGTGCTAGTCATTTATTATAATAAGGGTTTCTTGGATCAGGGCGTTTATACTCTTCAGGCATGCGATCGGGACACTCCCTTGCGTGATGGCCCATTTCCCCACATGCATAGCACTTATCATCTCTTTTACCACGGTTATCCTGGGGTCGCCATGGGCCCCTACCGCTCCTACTCCTGCCTTCTTTTTTGCCCTCTTCCAGCCTGTCCCTGACACAAAATTTCATCTACTAAAAAGGCAGCGGCCTCAGAGCTTTGTGGCTTCTTTTTTTAATTTTTAATAACTTCCTGTGCATGGCGGGCCCAGTTCATGCATTCAACGGACCCGTCAGTGTTCTGATTGACATTTTGTTTTCTGATAAGAGCAGCAATGCATGGATGGAAGCCATTCATCAGAGCATGTTTTAACTGCTGCTGATATGGGCTGGCCTTCTCTGCACTCTCTTCAAGGCCGCTATGTTCTTTGAAAACTTCCTCTAATCTTGCCCTGAACTCATGAACATCCTCTCCTTCTTTCTGCATGCATTGGGCGATTTTGTTGTAATCTACAGAAGCTTTAAAAGTATTTCTAAGACGCTCATAAACCCCATCAACTTGGCCTCCCTAAATTTGCATGGCCATAGGGTAGGACGGTATTACCATCCCTCCCTGTGTAGGTGCCTCGCACCCGAGCCCAGTTATATGTGAGACACTTCCTAAAAGTGGCTTCTGTTTCCTGACCGTTTAAGCGGTAGGAGGAGCAGAGTTGCTTGTGTCGGGCGATAAATTCATCAACATTAGTCAACCGGTTTCCTAAACCTTTACATGCCTCTGCACATTCAGATTCAGTCCATGGCCTGTAAACACAAATAACACGGCTTTGGTCACTTTCAACACCAAAATGGGGATTCGCGACCTCCACCATGGGAAAGGTATCATGGAAAGGGTAGGCAGGCATACCAGCTGCACTCGTCTCATCCCTTTTAGTTTTGGATCTAGTGTTATAAGGGCTTAAATATTGTGCTGCGGCATCCCCAAACTCCTGTCGTACTCTATCCTCCTCCTCTCTCTCTCTCTTCTCCTGCTCCTGCTTTTCCTCCTCCTCTCTGGCCTCTCTCTCTCTCTCTAATGCTGCCCTATGCTGTTGGTCCCTTAACGTCAGCACCACTGAAGTAGACCGCACTGTCTCATCTTCAGGTTTCACAGCTAATGCCTGCAAAGCTGCTCTCTTCGCATTCACTGCCTCCTGTCTTTTCTGCGCCTGCTCTAACCACAGTTTAGCGGACGCCAGTTGTAACTCTCTCTCCTGTTTCAATTTCCCTTTTGCACAAGCTGCCTTTACTGTCAACTGGACTACTAACATTTGACATTGTCTGTCAATAGGAAATTGTACTTAGTAGTCAGTATAATCTTTTAATTATATAAGTTTGTATATGGTAGAATACTGCATGTAATCATTAGTGTTTAGTTGGTGGCATATTGAAAGAATGTCTCATCCTAGGAGGTCTGTAACATTCTAGGGTGTTCAACCCCACATCCTAGGAGCATGAGAGAGGTCGTATCTTCTCTTTGTTGATATATGGTATAGCAAACACACGTATATCTCTTTAAGTATAAGAGCCTTTTGTTTAGATGGACCCGCTAGACTCCTGGCACCAGCTTTGGGGAGTCTTCACAGGGTCACATCTTGACCTCACACACACACATACACACACACACACACACGTACACCTCCACATTGCAATGTAAAGAACAAACGCTCACTGAAGTATAAATAAAGACCGGGGCAGTTTCTCAGCGCGAGTCTCAGTTCTGGAGACTGCCCTTGCTAGCAAGAAGTTCTGTGTGTTTCTCTTCTCTGAGTCTTTACTGAAGAAGTGTTTTAGAATATATTTCTTAACATTATTCTACAACCAATTTACCTTCAAAATCATATTTCTTGCGCCAATGTCCTAAATACTTTGCGCTACCGGGAGCGAATTTTATCATAAACTTCTCGTCACCCTCCGACACACTCTTGGTTGCTTGGGAACCCATAATAACAACAACAGCTGGCGTCACAGACCACGTGTTCTGCTCCGCACCCACTCACACAAACACGCTCACACAACAACAACAACAACACAAAATAGGCCTATTGTCCAGCACAAATGGACTCCGCGGAACTTCTCAACACCCCACTGAGCGGTGGAGAACTCACTACAGTACCCCACAAAGCGGTCTGTATTTCACCCCACTAAGACGGTGAACCAAAATAAAGTTCGAACTGCGCAACTCTGCGACTTAATGCTTCTGTACTAAAACCCCACTGAGCGGCTTTGTACATCGCCCCACTAAGACGGCGAATTTTAGCCCCACTGAGCGGCCACGGACAACGCCCCACTGAGCGGCGAAGACGTACGATTATAGAAGTAAACTTTTTTTTTTTTTAAACTTACTTGGAGTTGCTTATTGCGTGTAGCATCAGTCCCGAATCCTGTCAATCGCCATCCATCGAGGAGAAAAAACACAGACGGCTAATCCACCGGCCTGATGACGAATTCTCACGCCTCAGGACTTTGCTGCAGGACCTCTATAAGTCCTGGCTGACGTCAGTCTGTCAGCGTGTCTCTTTTCCCCTCGGTGAATGTCGACTCCAGGGATCCGGCTCTCGAAGGACCAATTAATGATAGGTTTGTAGCATAAACCTATTCGCTGGAACGTTAAGGACAACTTGCTACACAGCAAAAAGCAAGACACAAGGCACCAAAGTTCTTCGTGTTACTCATGCATGAGGGAGACCTGCCTGGAGCCAAGTGTCGTTCCACCACTTGACCTCTGTCAGACTCTCAAGGGAATTATTTCTATAGGAGACTGCATTTAATAGCAGTCTGTCCTGCCACAAAATGCACCGCTAAAAATACAGTTTCTGCTTGTCCCAGAATTTATTAAATTTGAGAGTGAAGTTGTAGGACTGATGCTGGTTAGTGGTGTAGGTTTCATGGATGTGACACCTGAACTTGTGTAAAATGACCACCAGAGCATATTCCGGGATTTCTGGTTAGTTCACTGGAGTTAAGCAGAGGTGTCTTAAAAGTACCACCTTATAAAAAATAAAATGAAGTTCCAGTATAAAAAAGAATAAGAAGAGAAAAAGCTACACCCTGCTAAATGCAGTAACTTTTAAACATTACTCTAAATGTAACATATAGAAAGGAAATCAGTCTAAGTATACTTTACCTAGTAAGTATACTACAAATGCTTCTTGGGACTACATTGGCCCCCGTTTTAGTAGATAGAAGTATACTTGAAATTAACTTTTAGATGTACTTTTTGTTCACTATAACTGTACTAGCATAATGTCCTTTCCAGTCTATAAGAGTATACTTAAAATATACTCTACTCTAACACAATACTAAACTTACAAGTATACTATTGATTTACTTTTTAGTTTATATTTGGCTTACTTCCGATTAACACATAGTAATTAACATCCAGTTGAAACATATTTTTCAAATCACTCCATTCCCCAGACAGTCAGATAATAGTTCCAACTATCAATTCAATTTCAATTCAATTCAATTGTATTTATATAGCGCCAAATCACAACAAAAGTCGCCTCAAGGCGCTCCATAGATACAGAGAAAAACCCAACAATCATATGACCCCTATGAGCAAGCACTTTGGCGACAGTGGGAAGGAAAAACTCCCTTTTAACAGGAAGAAACCTCCGGCAGAACCAGGCTCAGGGAGGGGCGGGGCCATCTGCTGCGACCGGTTGGGGTGAGAGAAGGAAGACAGGACAAAAGACATGCTGTGGAAGAGAGACAGAGGTTAATAACAGATATGATTCAATGCAGAGAGGTCTATTAATACATAGTGAGTGAGAAAGGTGACTGGAAAGGAAAAACTCAATGCATCATGGGAATCCCCGGCAGCCTACGTCTATTGCAGCATAACTAAGGGAGGATTCAGGGTCACCTGGTCCAGCCCTAACTATATGCTTTAGCAAAAAGGAAAGTTTGAAGCCTGTCAGGGGTTGACATTTGTTCTATCACAAGTAAGAGAAATAAGACACTGCAGACCAACTCAGAGAGTTTTAAAAACGTGCGCACGGGTGAATGTCCCTGAGAAGACACACACACCAATTGCAGGCTTGCTTGCTTTATTTATAGGGCAAAGCAGGTTACATAGTACTTCCTCTTTCTGTAAGCAGTCGGGGAGAGGTTAGGCATTAGCTCAGCTTATCTGACCTTACACACACTGGAGTAAAGAATACAGAAGTATATCATGCTTTATCTGACATCACAGACACTGAAGTAAAGAATGCATCATGTTCTCTTTAACAATAGGCTCGGTTATGTGAAAATATATGAACACTTGAATATAAGGCACATTTGATTATATTGTATTTTTATAAAAATCTTCTTACAAAGCCTAATCTTAAAAGTAGAGATAGTGTCTGTCTCCTGAATCCAAACTGGAAGCTGGTTCCACAGAAGAGGGGCCTGAAAACTGAAGGCTCTGCCTCCCATTCTACTTTTAAATAATCTAGGAACAACAAGTAGGCCTGCAGAGCGAGAGCGAAGTGCTCTAATAGGGTGATATGGTACTACAAGGTCATTAAGATAAGATGGGGCCTGATTATTTAAGACCTTGTATGTGAGGAGCAGGATTTTGAATTCTGGATTTAACAGGAAGCCAATGGAGGGAAGCCAAAACAGGAGAAATCTGCTCTCTCTTTCTAGTCCCTGTCAAGAAGGCTTCCTTTGCAGAGAACTACACTCATAGTTCACGTACCAGAATTATATTGCAAACAGGTGAGAAAATGATTTGAGAGTTGAGGTGTATTAACTATTAACCCTTTTCACTCACAGTTTAAACATTTTTTGCCACTCTGTTACTCTGTTCAAAAGGTAAAAGACATTACACAAGAATTTGTGACAAATTCTTCTTTAAAACATCAATTATTTGTCATAGTTGTTTTAATTTTACAGTTAAAGCACTGCAATGCTTGCTGGGTATTTCGTTGTACTTCTTAGTATAAGTAAGTAAGTAAAGTAAGTAAAATTTATTTATATAGCGCTTTTCACAGATAAAAATCACAAAGTGCTTTACAACACAGGAAATGAGAATATAAAAACAATATAACAGTAAATAAAACAATATAAAACAATAAAACTATAAAAACAACATAAGAAGAAATTAATCAAATGCTTTTCTAAATAAAAATGTCTTCAGCTGTTTCTTAAAAGAATCAATGGAGTCCGTGCAGTGAAGAGACAGTGGGAGAGAATTCCACAACCGTGGTGCCACAGTCTGAAAGGCCCGATCACCACGAGTTTTAAAACGAGTGCGCGGTACCACCAGCAGTCTCTGATCTAATGACCTTAAAGCCCGAGAAGATGTATGTGGTTTCAGCAGGTCAGATAAATATTGAGGAGCCTGACCATGTAGGGCCCTAAAGGTTAGAACTAAAATTTTAAAATGAAACCTAAAATTTACAGGCAACCAGTGAAGGGAGGCCAAGACTGGAGTGATATGCGATCTTCTCTTGGTGCCTGTTAAGAGACGTGCTGCAGCATTCTGCACAGTCTGAAGACGATTTAAGGCTGATTTGTTAAAACAAGTAAAAAAGGCCATTACAATTGTCTAAACGAGAAGAGATAAAAGCATGAATAATCATCTCAAGTTCAAGCTTTGATACCATTAGCCTGAGTTTAGAAATATTCCGTAAATGATAAAAACAGTTTCGGACCAGCTGCTTAGAATGCTGCTCGAGAGACATCGAGCTGTCAAATATGACACCGAGATTTCTAAGGCTTGATTTTACATAAGGGTCTAAGAAGCTGATATGCTGTCTAATTTCTGGGACCATGTGGTCTGGAGCAATAATTAGAGTTTCTGTTTTATCAGAGTTTAGTTGGAGAAAATTGTCATATAACCATTTGTTGATTTCTGTCAGGCAATTACTTAAATTAGACAATTTATAAAACAGACATTTTGAAGGAACAGTATAGTTGGATGTCGTCAGCATAGAGATGATAGGAGATATATTTATAGCGCTTAATAATTTGGCCTAGGGGAAATACATAAAGTAAAAAGAGAATTGGACCCAGGACAGATCCCTGAGGTACCCCACACGTCAAAACTGTTGATTCTGATGTGACATGATTCATGCAAACAGTAAAAGATCTCTCAGACAGATATGATATAAACCATTTTAAAACAACACCAGTAATCCCAAACAAGTTCTCGAGTCTGTTTATCATGATACTGTGATCTACAGTGTCAAAAGCAGAGCTGAGATCCAGCAGGACCAGCACTGTGTATTCTCCAGAGTCTGCTGCCATCAAGATATCACTAGATACTCTAAGTAAGGCCGTTTCAGTGGAATGCAATTTACGAAAACCAGACTGGAAAGTGTCCATAACAGCATTTTTATCCAGGAAATAGTTAAGTTGTTCTAGTACTACTTTTTCTAAAATTTTCGATATAAAAGGCAGTTTGGATATTGGCCTATAACTGTTGGGAAGAGATGGATCCAGCTGGGGTTTCTTTAATATTGGCTCAACATTAGCTTGTTTAAAGAAGCTGGGGACTGAGCCAGTATGAAGAGAAGTATTTATCATTTCCACAATACAGGGGCCAATTGAATCAAACACACTAGTGAAAAATGAAGATGGTAGGACATCAAGGGGGCTTGAAGTCTGTTTTATATGACAAAGCAGGCCTCTGATGTCTTGTAATGTAACAGGAGTAAAAGACGACCAAGTATCAGAGGAGAGCAAGTTAAAAGTTTGATATTAAGAAGATGATGGAGAGATATTAGACCTGATGGCAATGACCTTATTTCTGAAATAGTTCATAAACTCATTGCATTCGGACGTTGAGTGAACAGGTGCACAAGGAGCATCAGGAGAAACAATACTCCTAATTGTTTTAAACAAGAATTTAGGATCTTTCTTTTTTGAAGCTATGAGGTGTGAAAAATACTCTGTTCTGGCATTTTTCCACATGTCATTTAGCAAGAGGATAGATTCTTTAAGGTGTAACTTATAAACCTCAAGCTTGGAAGCCTTCCACAAGCGTTCTAGCTTGCGACAGTATCTCCTGAAATTACGAATGTTTTCATTTAACCAAGGATGAGATTTCAAACGTAGGACAGTACTTTTTTTCAGAGGTGCCACTATGTCTAAAATAGAATTACACTGGTTATTAAAGGATGAGACAAGAGAGTCCAAATCATTGTAAGTCATTTCAGCGTCAAACATGGCAGAGAACCTTTTGCCGGCGTTCTGGTTTATGATTCGCCTTTCAATCGTTATTTTGGGAGCCGGGGGATCCAAATAAAACGACAAGTTAAAATATATGCAGCTATGGTCACTCACATGGACATCTTCCACACGAATGTCATTTATATTTAAACCCAAGGAGAAAACAAGGTCCAATGTGTGACCCTTTACATGTGTAGGGCCAGAAACATGCTGCATAAAATTAAAAGACTCTGTGATGGTCATGAAGTCAGCAGCCATATTACAGGATGCATCATCAATATGAAGGTTAAAATCTCCCAACATTACCACCTTCTCTAATTTAATAATGGATGACAGGAGGTCGTTAAATTCAGTTAAAAAGACTCCGGCAGGGCCAGGAGGTCGGTAGATTAAAATACAATAAAAGGTGTGCAAAGAGCCGACCTTGATCATCTGAAGTTCAAATGAAGTAAAAGAATCCGATTTCATCAGTCTGCATGTGAATCTGTACTGGTGCACAACAGCGAGACCTCCACCACGTCCCGAAAGACGTGGAGTTCCGATGACGGAGCAGCCAGTCGAACAAATTTCCTTCAGATGTATATAATCCATGTTTTGTTGCCACGTCTCAGTTAAACACAAGAAGTTGAGAGATTCCTTTATAAAAAGTATACTTCAGGTAAACTTCAAATACTTCAAATAGTGTAGCTGCAACTTACTCCTTAAGTTAAAAATGATGCTGCATATTGTAGTTTACATGTGATACTACTCTCACAATGAATTGCATTTTATGGTAATACACTCTGAATGAGGATTTAAGTAATTACTCTTAGATCTACAGTAGAAAACAACAGAAATCCGGATGGTGTAATAGTATAATCTCAGTAACATCACCAATTGTTACATTTGCTGTATTTTACAGTTGTTTCCATGAGTACGGTGAGTTACCGTAAAAATAATGTAATCTCATGGAACTTTCCCACAATTACATGCAAATTACAGTACCAAACTGCAAACATCCTTTAGAGTTTTTTACTGTTGATTTTGCAGTACTAAGCTATGGAAATTACTGCAAAGGCTAACAGTGTAACATCAAATTGTAACATCAAATCCGCTCCGCCGATGGTTGACTCCAAATTTCCCGAACACTATGTCGATCTGAGAAAGAAAGACCGAGACCAAAGTCTGTCGAGACCAAGACCACATAAAAGTGGTCTCGAGACATCCAACTCTACCACACGTCAACCTATTAACTCACTTCTTCAACATCTCTTTTCCTTTCTCTCCAGCTGCTCTTCTAACTTTCAACTGACTCATGCTGAGTGAACCCTTTCCCACACAACCATTCTCTGCCATCTAACACAACATACTTTTACCCACAGTTCTTGCCATACAGTCACACAGGAGTTTGTCATCCGGCTGCCCAGTGGAACGTCCGCCGCTTTACTGGCTCTAGATCCCATTTTGCTACACGAGGCGTCCCCCGTGAGGTTCCTTGCTTGAACACCGCCACTCCACGAACATTGTGGTACGCAGAAATGGTTCCAGACAGTGGACTGGAATACAGGCCTGGGGAATCAAACACCCAGGATTTTGCCTCCGGTGTCGGCAGGCGTTCCCCTCCTCGGCCAGACAAAAAACTCCCCATGACTGTATACAGGTTAGCTACAGCTCACCCATCTGCAGGAGTCCCCTCAAAGAGATGGATGAAATTAAAGAAATTCTAATATAATACTAAAGCTAGAGCTCTCTGGCAACAGAGAGGCTGCTTCCTACTCATTTATCTCCATCAAACCAGGCTCAATTCAATCTGTAACAGGATTACTAATATTCACTGTATTTCAGAATGACAAAACACAGATACTCACTACTTTCTTGTGGCTGAGACTGGTAAGTACTCACTAAATGTAACATTTATAACAGGAATAACCATGGACACTGTAAAAAGCTGCTCACATATTTAAATGTTACACTGGAGATTTAAAAACAATTACAATTACTTCTGTGGCAGTACTGGCACAATTAGTTCCTGGTCTGGGACCCCAAGGAGTGTGATGGTGTCACTAAGACTTCTCTACCTGTGAGGGAGCTCTGGTCTCCAGACATCATTGTTTATGAGTTGTAAGCACTTCAAATATAACATACATCCATACATACATCCATCCAACTTCTCCCGCTTATCCAGGACCATGGGGGCAGCAGCCCAAGCAGAGAAGCCCAGACTTCCCTCTCCCCTGCCACCTCCTCCAGCTTGTCTGGGGGAACACCAAGGCGTTCCCAGGCCAGCTAAGAGATATAATCTCTCCAGTGTGTCCTGGGTCTGCCCCAGGGCCTCCGAATCTCCGAATCGTATCTCTGCTTTTCGCAGATGACGTGGTTCTGTTGGCTCAAAAACAAAAGTGAGGGGAGATGTGTGATTTAAGTAGTGATGAGAATGATCAAAATGTCTCAGTGTGTCAGTTGCAGGTGGGAAGCAGACCTGGATCAATCTCCACAGGCGGCGGTCGGAGTAAAATAATAGCTTAACATCATTAGAAACACCCAGGACGAGTTTTGGCTGAATTGTTTTACAGCTTCACTTCCATGTGTTCCTCATCCCGAAAAGCAAGCTCCAAGGATGTTAACGTCTCCCTGAAAACAAGAAATGCAGATCCAAAAGCAACAACATGGCAGGTCAAGAGACAACAGCAGTATCCTGAGCAGCGAGGGGTCCAGCAGCAACAGCAGTATGTGCAAAAGGCATCAGCAAGGAGAAAACACCATCATCATGACTGGATGGATGGAGATGCAATGGACTGCTGCAAGGGGGGGAGACGAGACTACAGTGGAAGGAGGGGGAGGAGACATGGAAGAACGCTGTTGTTTAGTGTGGGAGATCAAATTGGGCTAAGGAACCTGGGGAGGAAAACCGACTGCCTTTGAGTGGAGAATTGAAAAGTGTCTGAAACACTGCAAGGAGGAGAGGCACACAAAAATCACACACACAAACAGAAAATGCATTAATCCTATTAAGACATATACACATGCAATGAAGACCAGATAACATCTTAAGCATGCGTTTCTGTTTTATCATCTTGTCCAGTTCACTTAGTGGGATGAGAGGTGATATGTAAACTAGTGGACTAGTATTATGTTAGGAAAGATGATTGAATGATAGCAGGTGTAAACAGAATGCTGTAGAGAGGGTTTAAAATGGGTGGCACTAATAGATTCTGGGTTCTGATGTGTGGGGGAGGTTTTACCATGACACACACCTGGTTACATGGGAAGAAACTCATTATCTAATAGAACAGCAGTGTTATGTGGTGTGTGTGGCTGATGGATGAATGTTTTGGGCATTTATCTGGCTGAGGCATTTTCTTTTGTTACCAAGTTGAACCTGCCAATTAGTTTTGGTTTGAATTACCCTTCCAAGATGAAGAGCATGCTTAGATATGTCCTAACTAGGCCTTCCTGTCTGTTTGTTTTTTTACTTTCACAGTGCACTGAAAGTTTTGTTTGGTCATGCAACACGCAGCACCTGTACATAAAAGGCCAAAGCAGACTGTACTTCCTCAGAAGGCTGAGGTCCTTCAACATCTGCAGGAAGCTCCTGAGGATGTTTTATCAGTCGGTGGTTGCAGGAGTACTGTTCTATGCTGTGGTGTGCTGGGGGAGCAGCACAGCAAAGGACTCATCCAGGCTGGAAAAACGAATCAGGAAGGCTGGCTCTGTGGTCGGCATGAAGCTGGACACTTTGGTGACAGTGGCAGAGAAAAGGACATTAAAGAAACTGATGGACATTATGGAAAATGCTGGGCATCCTCTGCACGTGCTCGTAAATAATCAGAGGAGCCTATTCAGCGACAGGTTGCTTCTCTCAAAGTCAAGCACTTGACTTAGCACTTAGTTACAGCATGTTTCATTGTATCCAGACACAGCTAGAGACACATCTACAGCAGCATCTCTGTGCAGGACAAACGACAGCTGACGAAGAAACATCGAAAACTTCACTTCACTCCTCTACAAAACGTTGGTTCCTTTGTTTAAAAGGCCAAAATGAATCAAGGGAGATCGAGAAGAGGATCGGCGAGTGCTTCACCTCACAATACAGTACAGCTGATTCATTTTAAATTTCAAATGATACAGGCTGAAAATGTCAAATTAAAAGAAGAGGCAGAAAAATCAACAGGAGAAGCTAAAAATTCAAAGTTTGAAACTGAAGTAGTATTGCAGGAATTACTGGATGTGGGTCTCAAACTTAAAGGAGAGAAGATGAGAAAACAACAGGCAGAAAACGAGAATGAAAACATAAAGAAAGAACTGTTGGAAGCTCAAAAAGCATTGGAGGAAGAGAAAAGCACAGCACAAGAAGCCAAAAATAAATATCAAACTGCAAAGAAGGAGGCAGGAAATGTGATGCAGGAATTACAGGAGGTGCAGGAAGCTTTTGAAGAGGAAAAAAGGAAAATGCAGTTGGAAACACAAGAAGCTGCAAATGTAATGGCTGAAGCTGAAACACTAAGGAAGGAATTACTGCATGTGAAGCAACAACTTGAAGAGGAGAAAAAATGTAAAGACGAGGCAGAAAATGAGATTGAAAATATGAAGAAAGAATTGTTGGAAGCTCAAAAAGTGTTGGAGGAAGAGAAAATTAAAATACAGGAAGCAAAGAAAGAAATGGAAGATACAAAGAGTTACACTCAAAACATGAAGAAGGAACTGATGAAAGTGCAAGAGGAACTTGCAGAAGAGAAAATTGAGTTGAAGGTATTTGATAGGTTTGTAGCATAAACCTATTCGCTGGAACGTTAAGACAATATAATTACACTGCAAGCAAGACACAAGTAGGCAAACTTCTTCATGGTACTCGTGCACGGGAGAGAACCGGACAGGCACCGTTCCTTCGCTTGACCCCAGTAGCTCTCGTCCGTCCTCCCGTAACACTGTCCTTTTATTGAGGTTACATGAATATGCATAGGTTCATTAACATATGACGTCTACATACACAAAGAGTACCTTGCCTGTGTGTGTGTGTGTGTGTGTGTGTGTGTGTGTGTGTGTGTGTGTACTGCTGATCAAAGGGTCAAACATCCTTGGTCAGGAAGAGGGTAGCCTCCCCCTCACCCTAGATGGTTCATCCTAGATAACACGGTGAGGAAGTCCTGCAGTTCATCTAAACAAAGAGCACTTAGACTAGAACAGACGCAACTACGTTAATCCTACCATAAAACAATAAGACACGGTATGACCTCTCATGCTCCCAAAGTGCTGTCTAATACACACAAAGTTTGCAGACTATCAAGGATCAAAACCTCTACCAATCTACAACTAATTACAAAACTCTAAGCATATATAAGTAAATATTTCTAAGCATAAATGACAATCAACAATACAAATCTAACAGTATTGAAGAAAGAAACGACGGTGACCAAGAAAGACTGCAAAGATGAACTTAAAGAAATACAAAAGCACAAAAAGGAAGCTAAAGAGCTCCTCAAACACAAAGAGAAAATGGCCAAACAGCAGCTGAAAGAAACATTTAAAGATGCCGAGGAGCAGCTCAACAAAACCTTAAAAGAGCTGAAGGCAAAAGAAAAGCAAGCCGAGGACAGGAGGGGATTCTGGAGCAGACTGCTGAGAAAGAACTGACCCAGCAGCATCTTCCTCCTTCCCCCTCTCTCAACCTTTCTTTCACAAAAATCCCCCCAAACTTTACTTGGGACGTTTGTTTGTTTTTTAAAAACTCTATTCTGAATACATGTACTGACATACAAAAATAAAATTGCCATAACTTGACCTCATGTTGCCTGCGTCTTTTCTTGTGTGTCTGTGGATGAAAAACAGTAACACACTTTCTGCTCTGTGTGTTTTTAATTGTAAATAAATGCAATATATCTTCATTTTAAAATGCAGTGCAAAAAACTTCTGCTCTAAATCTTTTTTTAGCAAAATGCTTTTTTTGCCCCTTCCTGATTTCTTATGTTTGAACATGTTTGTTACATTTACATGTTTCCGATTTCAAGTGTTAACACAGATGGTCAGAGACAGAGGTTTGGACAGCTCTTTCCCTTTATTTGTATTTATTCAGCTTATTTTTATACTCAAAAATCCATCCACAAGCTCCAACGCGTCCAGAACTCTGCTGCCCGTATCATCACCAGGACCCCTTCTATCCACCACATCACTCCTGTCCTGCAGCAGCTTCACTGGCTCCCGGTCAAATATGGCATCAATTTCAAAATACTCTTGCACACATTTAAGGCTATTCATCATCTCTCCCCTCCATATCTCTCTGATCTGGTTAAGATCACCGCCCCATCTCGTTGTCTCAGATCTACTTCTTCCCTTTCACTCTCCGTCCCCTCCCCCCGTCTTGCCACCATGGGGAGCAGGGCTTTCAGCTGCTCTGCTCCACGACTCTGGAATTCCCGACCTCCTGATTTAAGAAACATCTCTTCCTTCTCTCTCTTTAAGTCCCAACTCAAAACTCACTTGTTCAAAATAGCATAACCTCCCACTCTGCTCTTTTATTAGTTTATGTCTTATGCTTTTACGATTGTGTGAACTGCTTGCTTTCATCTTGCTTTTTATTCTAATGTGTACAGTGACCTTGAGTGTTTTGAAAGGCGCTTTCAAATAAAATGTATTATTATTATCTTTGAAATATCTCAGTGTGACACTGATACTGTACATGAGTGTGGTAGGTTTTGAAAACAGCATCAGCAGAGTACACAGCAAAGGGGAAAGGAACAATTGTTCCTTTCACATTTTATACAAAACATCCAATCCTGGATCATATCCACTTAGGATTGAGTGATCCAAATACACCACATTGTGACAATAACCACGGCATAGCAGCTGATGAGCAGCAGATAGATACTGCTCATGGCACCACTGGTGCAACTAGACTTGCAGTCAAGACCGCCTAAACCAAGATCAGGACCAGAGGGTATCGAGACCAAGACAAGACTAAGAACAAGTCGAGACGAGACCAAGACCAAGATGAGACGAAGTCGAGACGAGACCAAGACCAAGACAGACAAAAAAGTCTTTAAACTGCAGCCAGATGCTGCTTCGTTTACGGGTGTCAGGCATATTTATGTGTTTTTGCTTTCGCACAGCCCTCCTCACCACTGTCTACTGTCTCACTCACTTACTGAGAGGACAGACGCACCCTCCACTTGACTGTCGCGAAATGCAGATCCAAAAGCAACAACATGGCAGGTCAAGAGACAACAGCAGTATCCTGAGCAGCGAGGGGTCCAGCAGCAACAGCAGTATGTGCAAAAGGCATCAGCAAGGAGAAAACACCATCATCATGACTGGATGGATGGAGATGCGTTTCCAACAAGCTGCAACTTCACTGTGTGTGAATGCAAATTGAGAACAGTGTCTGAGTTGGACATTTGTTACGTTTGGAGTGAAACGGCAATGGAAGAGACAGTGGGCGTAGATTTCGTTTTGGCATTGGTGGGGACCAATGACCAATGATTCAGTTTTTTTTCCTTTTTGTCTGTGCTTCTTGATAACAAAAGGAGAAATGTACTTGCCTAAATATGCTCTTCTACATGCTTTTAAACCATTTAAAATTACAATTGATAGTTTTATATGTGAGTTATATAATGCTAAATTACAATTAAACAAATGACTAAGTATTTTAGACTTTCAGTCAGCAAGCCGGCCTAAAAATACATCAACGTAAACACACTGCCGACAAACTGAAATACGGCAAAGAATGTGGGAGAAGCTTCCCCACGTCAGGTGACTTAAAACGACATGAACTCTTTCACAGTGGGGTCAAAAAGCATCTCTGTGATCAGTGTAGGTCATCCTTCACCACTGCAGGTGACCTTAAAACACACAAACGAGTCCACACAGGAGAGAAACCATACAAGTGCAGACACTGTGACAAAAGCTTCTCACATTCAAGTAATTGTAACGAGCATGAACGTACACACATGGAAGGAAACTACAGCTGTGAGCAGTGTGACAAGAGCTTCAGTAATCTCAGTTCATACTCTGCACACAAACAATCCCACGTTACTAATAAACTGTTTCACTGTTACCAATGTGCCAAAACATTCACTTCATTATCTGCTCTGTGCAAACATCAGCGCGATCACGCAGGGCTGAAATCGTTCCCATCACAGGACGACAGCGAATCTGAAGAGAGAGAAACATCCTCTTCTGGTTTCAGAGTCCAACTTAAAATCCTGGAGATCAGGCTCCACAGAGTTCAGATCGGCTCTCCTTAAAGATCTAATGAGGCTATGAATCAAAATGTTCCTGTAGTTCCATTTTAATCTTTATAAATTGTTCTTCTGTAGTGTTTGTGTTCAGTGGTTACCTTTTTTTTCAGTGGTTGGATGAAAAATCAGTTTCCTGTTGTTCAAGTTTTTATTGAATGTATTTTATTAAAGTTCTTAAATAAAGTTAAAAAAAAGTTAAATAAAGAATTGTTTGAACGACAAAGATTTGGAGCCATGATGTCATTTCCTGTATTTCAGAGTAAAGACTGAAGTGACAAATGGAAACATGTTTACAGTCATGGAATAAACACTGATGGGTCATCTGTAGGAAGAACTATTGCTGACCTGACAGACTCGACCTTGTTTACAAAGAAAGAAAGGAACTGATTACATGTGTCAGCAGAGGCTTTCAGGGTTGTTTAGAGTAGAGCTGATAATGTTAAAGAGAACACGGGGATTATGACAATTTAACACAATGATCTGAGAAAAATATCTGTTTCTCTCACTTTCACTGTATTCTGATCAAATTTCCAACATTCTTTTAACATTTCAAAAGAAACCTGCAATTTGTCTTTCTTCCACTTCCACTCTGCTCTCCTACACTGACGCCTGACCAATGTTCCCTCTAAGCTGCAGGCGTGAGCAATTGCGCACTGCAGGCACGGTCTCTGCGCACAGTACATCTGTGTTGCGCACAAAAAAATCCAACCTGAATTGGTTTTCTTCCTGAATACTATCGTTGTTTATATTTACTGCGGGGAGAAACGGTAAAAACTGCGTTTTATAAGGAAAACGCTCGAAAGCCTGTGAGCAAAAAAAACAAAAACCCCACCCTTTCCTATTGGTCGAAAGATGTACCATGTCAACCAATCAAAAAATTCAATTCAAGTCAACTTTATTTATATAGCGCCAAATCACAACAAAAGTCGCCTCAAGGCGCTTCATAGGTAAAAATGATATTGCAACAGTTGTTTAGGGAGGGGGAAGTTTTAGGAGTGACGGCGTGTTTGAGATGTGAGAGATTTGCCACGTTTAGCACAAATCTTGTGTAGTTAGTGTGTAGTGTAGTCAATACGTTTGTTGTGTGTGTCAGAACAATGAGACGACTGCTGAATGTTACAGGTGTTACAGCAGTGATACATCTGCTGCTGTCAGGCCTGCAGGTATCAGGCTGTTGTTCTCCTTCATCTCATAGTGGACAGAAATTATTTTTGGAGCGGCACAAATAATTTGTGTGGCATCAGATTCTCGCTTTGGCTGTGAGAGGTCCCGGGTTCAAATCCTGGACGAGCCCACGTGTTGTCTATAGAGCCTCTCAGCTGCCACATGTTGTTTAGGCTCCATTTGAAAGAATCTCTGCAGCTGCACACATGTTCCCATAGTCCCTCATACAGGGACAGCTAACAGAGCTGATATGAAGGATGTCATTGGCCTTGTTCTTATTGTTTACCATTTGAATTCTCCAAAAAGTTTTTCTAAGGTAATTATTTGTTATTCATGTTAACAAGATAACACAGAGTTTTATTTTAGATTAAATAAGAGAATTCAATTCAAACTCACTCTGCTTTTCAATCCTGGACACAGTTATTCCCACACCAGGAAGTGATGTTCTGTGTGAGGATGCTCTCCACAGCGCCTGAATAGAAAGTTCTGAGGACCACTGGAAAAACCTGCTAACTTCCTGAGTTGTCGGAGACAGTACAGGCGCTTGCCTAGCCTTTTTGGACTGGACGTGAATGTGAGCAGACCATTTCAGGAATGAGGAGATGTGAACACCGAGAAAGACAATGAAGCAGAAACTGCTAAAAGTGGGATTCAAACCCACACCTCCAGGGGAGAGTGAGCACTAAACACAGCACCTTAGACCACTCAGCCATCCTGAAACAGACCGAACTGAACTGATTTTCTGATAAATCCAGAATCCAGTTTAAACTCCTTCCCTTCACATAAAAAGTCTTGAATGAACCTTTGGTCCAACTGTTCTTCACACCTGACTGGTAACAAGATGGCGCTGGTGTGCGTGGTTGCTTGTCTGTCACTCTGAAGTTTGTTTCTATTATTTCTGACCTGTGTCATTCGCCAAACAAAGTCTCTGCTGAGGTATAATCGCCAGACATGATGATCATCTTTTATTGAAAAGGTCGGCACCACCAGGCCTCTTATCACAGCTCCTGACTCTGACCCCTCTGTCTCTGTCCCTTGCACTGCTGATTTTAATAATAATAATGGATTGGATTTATATAGCGCTTTTCAAGGCACCCAAAGCACTTTACAATGCCACTATTCATTCACTCTCGCATTCACACACTGGTGGAGGCAAGCTACGGTTGTAGCCACAGCTGCCCTGGGGGGTGTCATATTAACCCCGCAGGTTCCTCCAGGATCCTTTCCCTCCACGATTTTTAAAAGAAATCTTTCCTAGTATAGGGCAGTCTGTCCTTGACATTATTAACAGCAGTCTGTCCTCTGGTGTGGTTCCTGCAATTTTCAAACATGCAGTAGGGCAGCCACTGCTTAAGAAACCTGGCCTTGATCACACAGTTTTAGCTAATTATAGACCGATTTCCAAGCTGCATTTTCTTTCCAAGTGTTAGAGAAAAATGTTTTGTGTCAACTGAAATATTTTATAGATGTAATGGCATCCTTGAGGTTTTTCAATCAGGATTTAAAACCCTTTATAGCACAGAATCTGCATTCTTAAAGGTCTTTATTCTGGTACCCACGTTGTTCTGGTCTTGCTTGACCTGACTGCTGCTTTTGACACAGTAGACAACAACATCCTATTATCTTGATTAAAGGATGTAGTGGTTATTGGTGGCCCTGAACTTAATTGGTTTAGTCTTATTTGGCAAACAGAACTTTCTCTGTCAGCTTCTCGGATCCAAATCATCTTCTGCTTCTCTGTCATGTGGCGTCCCACAGGGGTCAAGTTTAGGGCTCTTTTTACTGTATATATTGCCTTTGGGTTTCATCCTTAAAAGGCATGGGATCTCTTTTCATTGTTCCACTGATGACTGTTAAATGTATTTGCCACTAAAGCAGAAGGATGGCATCTCCATAAAACCTCTCTTGACATGTCTAAATAACATTAAAGCTTGGTTGGCTTTAACCCTTTAAGACATAGGTGTCAAACTCTGGCCCGCGGGCCAAATTTGGCCCGCAGCCTAATTACATTTGGCCCGCGAGGCCATACCAAATTACTATTAGAGCTGGCCCGCCGGTCTTATACAGCGCATGTACTGCTAATACTACAACTCCCAGAATGCTCTGTTGGCGCGTCAGCCAGGACAGGACCCATTTGTTGTGATATTTTGATACCATGGTAGCATTTGCTGAGTATTGTTTTTGATGATATTATACAAAGGACCCTGTTTCTGCAATGCCCTTTGTTTGAACGTCATCTCCTCTTGCTGTGTCAACTGAAGATTCTATGGTGTGAAAGTAGATACTAAGGTTGGAGGGAAAACACCAACAAATCACTCTTTTACTTATCACTCCCTTGCAGAAGATGTTTATGTGAAGACCATCTGGGTGGTGTCAGAACTCACGGATGTAGGAGACCTCTGTATAAGATTTATAGGCCTTGTGAGTGCATCTTTATTGCCCTTGCTGAAGAAAGGATTCCAACTGTCGAAGGACACCACCCCACCCAGTGGGCAGGGTCTGAACTGAAACTTGTTGTCTGCCTATAAAAACTGCTGCACAAAGAATAAACTTTGAGTTAGTTTGGGATGACAATTTAGAACAGTCTCCGCGTCTTTTTGTTCTTCCAAACTGCTCCCGGTACTCCGGCCGGTGCCGTAATTAACCGTTGATCATACTTGAGAATATTTTAATTGTTATAGGTTAAAGGATGAACTCTGATGATGAAAGCCCACGCCTCAGAGAAACCCGGAATGTAGTTTCTTACACCATTAACGCCCTCTCCTCTGTTGACTGTAGTCATAGCAACCGCGCGAATACTGCCGCGCTACCTCTCCCAAAATGGCAAAAAGAAAGAACGAAAACAGGAGCT
The DNA here is from genome assembly GCF_965226115.1 of Aulonocara stuartgranti. Lineage (NCBI taxonomy): Eukaryota > Metazoa > Chordata > Actinopteri > Cichliformes > Cichlidae > Aulonocara > Aulonocara stuartgranti. The sequence goes on along the minus strand of NC_138941.1, from coordinate 21,069,422 downwards.
TTCTGGACAGGTGGGAGACAGAATATCTGTTTACTTTTGTAAAAGACAGACCTGTTTGTCTTGTATGTGGAGCTCATGTGGCTTTAACCAAGGAGTACAACATTAGACGACACTATGAAACGAAACACCAAGAGAAGTACAAGGACCTGGACATGACTCAAAGGCGCCGGAAAGCAGAAGAGATGAAAAGAAGTTTTGTTTCACAACAGACTATGTTCAAAAAAGCCATATCACAAAGTGAGGCTGCTGTAAAGGCTAGTTTTGTTGTGGCAGCAGAGATCGCAAAATCAGCCCGGCAAATGTTAGCCTGAGCAGAAACACAGTAGCTGATCGCACACGTGAACTTGCCAACAATCTAAATAACCAGCTGATGGAGAAGGGAAACAGTTTCGTTGCATTCTCCCTTGCTGTGGATGAGAGCAGCGACGCCTCTGATACTGCCCAGCTTTCAGTCTTCATCCGTGGTGTGGACTCAACTCTCTGTGTTACGGAAGAACTTTTAGGATTAAAATCAATGCATGGAACAAGCACAGAGAAGGAAATACTTGAAGAGGTTTCCAAATGTCTAACTGAAATGAAGTTGCCATGGGAAAAACTTGTGGGGTTAACGACAGATGGTGCACCAGCGATGTGTGGTCAAAGGAGCGGACTGGTGGGCAGGGTACGGGAGAAGATGCGAGCGGAGAACTGTGCAGGTGAGCTGACTGTTTATCACTGCATCATACATCAAGAATCACTTTGTGGCAAAGCCCTAAAGATGGAACATGTTATGACCGCAGTAACACGAGTAGTTAACTTTATAAGAGCCAAAGGTCTGAATCACCGCCAATTCAAATCTTTTCTTGAGGAGTGTGGTTTGGAATACGGAGACGTGCCGTATCACACGGAGGTGAGGTGGTTAAGCCGAGGGAAAGTACTGAACAGATGTTTCGAGCTACGCGAGGAAATATTTCAGTTTCTGGAAAGCAAAGGGCAAGACACAGCTGAGCTCAGGGAGCAAGAGTTTCTGTGTGAGCTGGCCTTTATGTGTGATATCACGAGCCATCTCGATGCGCTGAAGAGTGCAGCTTCAGGGACGGGGGCGTATCATCACAGATATGTACGCTGCAGTGAGGGCTTTTAAAACGAAATTGTGCCTGTGGCAGAATCAGATGCTACAAGGAAACCTGGGCCATTTTCCCTGCTGCCAAACGATGAACATGCAAATCTCTACTGCTGTGTTTCCATGCGTACAGTTTGCTGAAACACTCTGTGTACTCAGTACTGAGTTTACCCGGCGGTTTGCCGACTTTGACGCCCAGAAATGTCAATTTGAATTGCTCAGTAATCCTTTTGCAGTTGACGTGGCAAAAGCTCCAACAAACCTCCAACAAACCTCCAAATGGAGCTGATTGAACTCCAGTGTAGTGACACACTGAAATCAAAGTATGATGCTGTGGGCGCTTGACAATTTCCACATTTCATCCCTGACACAATGCCTGGGCTCCGCACCCACGCTGCTCAGATGCTCTCCATGTTCGGCAGCACTTACCTATGTGAGCAACTATTCTCCTCAATGAAGATGGCCAAAACATCTCACAGGAGACGTCTGACCGATGAACACCTTCACTCGATCCTGAGGATTTCCTCAGCTCAGAGCCTGAGCCCAGACATTGAGGAACTAGCATCCAAGAAGAGATGCCAGGTATCTGGCTTGGACGCATCAGAGTAGATCAGTGTGTAGCAAACTGAGCTATAATTACCATTTTCTTTGTGCAATTTGTCTTGCTACTCCCAGACATGGGCTTGAATGGTTTCACGTTTAATAATATTTTTATTAGTTAAGTGGTTTATTATTGTTATTTTATTTTACATTTATTATTAGCCTAGGGAAAAAGTTTACTGCTAAAATTTAAATCAGGAGGCTGCAAATACAATTTTTATTTAAGAAATGCATTCCAGTGATATGTTATTTAATTGGAATTTCAATTTTGCATGTGTGCAATATTAAGTTATGTATGTTTATATAAGTTCTATATCGTTCAGTATTAAGCGTTGCTTATTCCATATTCATTTTTTCAGCAAAACTTATTTGAGTCTGTAAGAAAAGGTTCCTTGTTATATCTGGAGGAAGATTTTTTTCAATAAATATTAATGTTAGCCCGCGACTTTGTTCCAGTTTAGAATTTTGGCCCACTGTATATTTGAGTTTGACACCCCTGCTTTAAGACCTACCATAGAACCAAGTCCGCCAGAGCTTATATTATATTTTTACATGCTGTGGAGCCATTTTTGGGAGCATTTCAAGTTGCTTTACATCAATACAACCATTATAACCCAGATTTTAATAATATGTATGCATTAAGTGCATAGTAATATAAATTGCAAAAAAAGTGCAATAAACTACAAAAAATTTTTTAAATCGTTTTTTAAAGCCTGTTTCTGGAATATTATGTTTGTGTTGCTGCAAGTGGTTTTTATGCAGTTTTTGCAAAGCTATATGTGGAAGGAAACCGTGACCTAGGACAAGCTGATGGCATAAGATGTAAGTACAACTCCTCCGGTTTCATATGCAAAAAAAATTTTTGCGCTAGCTTACGTGGTTGCAGTGCTACCGGGATTTAAAAATAGTTACGCAAAACAGAGCGTGCCCGGTCCGATCGGCTTTAAAGGGTTAAACTTCTTAAATTCTAATGATAAGAAAACAGAGATGTTGGCGTTTTGAACTAGTGGTCCTTGTGAGTCCTCCTCTGTTGGTTTGGGACCCCTGGAAGTTTATCTTAAACCTTTTATTACTGACCTTGGTTTTAAGTTGGACAGTGATTTTAAATTGGACAGCCAAGTTAGAGCAGTGGTGAAGTCCAGTTTTTATCATTTAAGGTGACTGACAAGAGTGAAATCTTTTCTTTCTCTGCAGCACTTTGAAGGGTTTTACTTTTATTTCCTCAGTTAGTTATTATTACTCTCTTGCTCTCTAAACTAAACTGAAATACATAAACTCACAATAGAACGTAAGTGAAACTAAACTAAATTAAAACAAACGAAGAAAATGAAAATGCAAAACTAGAGTAGCTCTGCAGTTACCCCCACCCACTGTCGTAGAAGCTGACTAGTGTGAGTGGGCATCAAGGGGCAATGGAGGCTGACTGTAGGTGAGCAGCCTGAAGTTTAGAGTGTCGTGGAGAGTTAGCAAAACAAAAACACCGTCCCACTTTTAACCCCTGACTTTGACAGACGTCGTCTCTTTTGATGCAACAACCTCTGGTGATTAATGTAAGAAACAAGATTACCTTTCATGTGTTTCTGTTTAAGCTCAAATTGGTTTGATGGTTGGAGGTTTTCTCAGTGTTCATCAGTCACTCTTGACCTGGTGTTATCATATGGTTTATCTGTTTTTAATTTGGAAATTGGGGATTCAGTGTTCTCTCATCACAAACCTGTTTCTCTTGCGCATGAGTTCAAAGCTCGCGCTCCACCCCACCGCTGCTCTCTTCTGCTCCACTTTTATAAAGAAAATCTTTACCGACCCTGAGATTACTTATTGGGCCCACCCCAGATGAGCTGCTTTTGCAGTTCCAGGAAACCTGTACTCAGACCCTGAACACTGTGAACCCATTAAAAACCAGGCGCCCAAAACGTGTTCCACAGCCCTGGTTAAATGAATCCACCCGAGCAGTCAGGCGTCAGTGTAGGAGAGCAGAGTGGAAGAAAGACAAATTGCAGGTTTCTTTTGAAATGTTAAAAGAATGTTGGAAATTTAATCAGAATACAGTGAAAGTGAGAGAAACAGATATTTTTCTCAGATCATTGTGTTAAATTGTCATAATCCCCGTGTTCTTTAAGACTATCGCCAATCCTGAGGTAACTGCAGCCCTCCAAACCATGAGACAAGCAAGCATTGAGGAAATGCTGCCTCTTCTTCAGGTCAGAGAAACAGCCAGCAGACTTGACACTCTTACACTGATCCATCACAATACGGAGGGTTTGCCATCTCACATCAGTGACATCAAGAGTCATCATGAAATGTGTTTAGCAGATGTTTTGTGTCTCACAGAGTCTCACCTCCAAGGCTCTTTTGTTGCAGATAGTCTTCATTTGGACGGCTACACCATGTTCAAACGCAACAGACATGTGTCCTACACAAACTTTCCTCACATGGCCAGCAGAAGTGGTGGTGGAGTTGTTGTGTATTTGAGGAATCATTTTCAGGTTCAGGTAAAACAGTATCTGCATAATGTCACTGATCTTGAGTTTTTAGTGTTGAAGGTTCAGGCTCCATTCCCTGCGCTCATTGCAGTTGTGTACAGACCCCCTGACTACAGTTTGACACCGTTCATGCAAAACCTGGTAAGTCTTTTAGATTCACTTGAAATAATGGACTGTCACCCAATAATTGTGTGTGGAGATTTTAATGAAAACCAGTTACAGAGTGGAAGAAAACAGATTCTGGAGCAGTTTCAGTCTAGAGGGTATTCACAGCTGATCACTTCTGCCACTACAGACAAGAACACCCTGCTTGACCTCATTTTTATTTCTCAGGCACAGCAATGTCTCCATTAAGGTGTCCATATTACAGTTACCACAACCCTGTGTTTTGTGTCCTGTCCTCGAGCCAATCATGAAGTCGTGTGGTGAGTTTTGAAACAATTACAGATCATGTTTGTTAGAGTTTGCTGATTGTAGAGCATGAAAAAGATTTTTCATTGAAAAAATTGTCTTCCCTACTCTGTCTGTAAGAAGACCCTTTCTTATTGCAATGTTATTAATCATTTCACCAAATCATGGCTGTACTTCATGCAGAGCCGGGAGATCTGCTTTCTGTTATCATGCCTCTGATCTGAAATGTGCAGCAACATTTATTTTTTATACTCATGTTTTAAATTACTAAATCTACTTTTTTTAAATGCATTCTTTCATTGATGTAAATTGTCCTCTCTTTTTGTTGATACTTTATTTCACTGTGATGTATATATCTCAACAAATGAGAGCTTCCTGTCAAAGGGCTTTCAAAATATTAAATAGCAAACAAATAAATCCCAGATAAATGCAGGTATATATTATGGGTCACATGAATAAATACCGCCAATTATATTTGCTTGATTATAATAGATTTTGTAGAATCAAAGGTTTTTTCGGTAAATGAGTTTTTGTTGATCATGTTTTACAGGTACAAAAAAATGTAAAAAGTTTTAAACTATCCTTAGGCTACCAGAGATTTCTGTATTAATACATTTAGTGGAGAAAAATATTTTTTACAGGAAACAGAATTTTTATAAAAACTGATTTAGATGTAAATGGAAAGTTTCTGCATCAATTTTCTGACTTGGCCTTTATCCGGGTGGGTTTGAGTTTGGGTGGATAAAGGCCAAGTCAGAATTCTCTGAGCAGCTGGAAATAGCTGCAAAGACGTCAGAAACCATGGGCTTTAGGTGTAGGCCATGCTTTCTGATGCACTAAGTAGATTTACTAACTGACACCCCATACCAGCATTATATTGACTCTTGGGGGCTGAGATGGGTGGGTGGGGAGGGTGGGTGGGTGGGTGGTGTTAAAAGCATTTTATGTTTTGTAGGTTTATTTTCTTCCGACAGGGCACACACAGTCCTGTTTCCTTTGTGGGAAAACCTTCAAACATCACCATCCTCAGCTGAAACAACAACATCGTAACATCATCTTCATGAACTGCCGATCTGAACCTGATCCATCAGTGCTGGACTGCACAGATAACTACATGTCACACAGACACTACTGTTTTATGAACTGCCATACCAGTGTGTCTTCAATGGAGAAGATCACATCACCTGACCTCCTGCCTTATCTAGAGACCATCACTATGCTGCCACAGTCGACACCTCTGAAACCATCAATGATGACTCATACTGAGGAAACTGTACTTCCTGTCAGAGTCCAGTGATCTACAGAGCAGAGAAAGGTATGATTCTTTATCTTTGATAAAAACAAAATACAAGTCAGAGCTTTTAATTTAATTAATTGATTAATTTAAATCCTGTTTATTTCATAAATAATTCCACACTCAAATGATTAAACTAGTTGGCACTTTATGACTTTTAATTCACGTTATGGATGAAAAATCTATGTTTTTTTTTCTACTCTGTCTCTCTGTGCAGGTATTGCTGTCTTCTGAGTTTTTCAGTTTCCAAACTGAGACATTCAAACCTCATCACTTGAGCTTGTGTCTATCTTCACCAATCTCACACTCACGTGGTGTGAGATTGCTCTTGATTCTGGTTATTGGCCTGCAGCATGTATGAGGTATTTTAAATTTTTCTCATTGTATAACTTGTTTGTAGTTTTTATGCCTTAATACTAATGAAATGTTGGGTTTTTTTTCTGTATTTTTTAGAACAAGCTCGTCCGGTGTGCCTGCATTCCAGCTTCTTACGGTGTGTTCACACCGAACGCGATGGGCACGTGAAAAAAGCCCCAAACGCCCCTAACTTGACGCGTGCACATTCGCACCTCTACGCGTGTCCAAGAAAAATCCATCGCGCCCCAAAATATCATATTTTAACGCGCGTGAACCGGAAATGTGGGAGGGATGTGGGAGGAAGTTTTGCAAGACCGGTATCTTTGCAAGATGGCAGGTGTCGAGCTAGCGCTTGAAGAGAGAGTCTCCCTTCTCTATTTACTGTGGAGAGCAGAGTAGCGGCGTAAAGGACATCCTTGCCGTACCTGGGTCCATCAGGTCCTCCAGAGGCGTGAGCAGTTTGGTGAGTTTCACCACTTACTCCAGGAGCTGCGCCTGGATGACGGCCGATTCCAGCGCTATCACCGTCATTCACTCGGCCAGTTTGAGGACCTGCTGTCCCGCGTCGGTCCCAGAATCGCCCGCCTAGACACCAATTACAGGCGCTCAATCCCACCTGCAGAGCGCCTGTCCGTCTGCCTGAGGTTAGTAAAAGTGTTTAATACGGTAGTCCTTTATTGATACCTGTGCTAATATATGCTAAACCGTCCATCTATACACTGCTAACATGGATGTGCTATGCTAACAGTGAATGCTGTCGGTGTTTACTGAAAGCAAACTGTGGTACAGAGAAGTTCTCATCAAGTCCCGATTTAATTCGATTTATGCTGTTATCAGTGTTTGAATGATAGCATGGCTGTGGTGTCACATCAATGTATGCGCTCGGTGTTTGCTGATATCAAACTGTAGCATTAGGACCACTGAGTTAACCTTTGTAGTGATACTCACTCCTTTTTATTTAGACCTGGTTTAATTCTGGAATAGTTGAATATTTGTATATAATCCCTGCAGCTGTCAGACTCTATAACAGGGGTCACCAGCCTTTATTAAAACAGAGTTAGATAAAACTGTGAACAGTTTGGTTCATCTTTAGTTACATAGTTCTATCTTGATAAGCTGTCTTATCACAGATTAATTTTTCAAAAATATTAATGATTTAAGCAAGGAAAGGGCTACATGTCAACATACAACTCTTTATTTCTATTAATGTCTCACTTCATTCCTACCTGATTGACATGTTTAGGAATTATGAGTGATTGGCTCACTGTAGTTGTGAAAGTTGCTACCAATCAAATTATGATATGTTAAAGTTAAAACAAAACACAACTGTTTTAGATATTATCTAATATACATTTTGTAATTATCCTTATAATTACAAAATGTTTTATGTAAGATTTAAGTTTTGTGATTTAAATCTGACATCACAAAAGTGTTTTGGAATTTGAATAATGTATTTTGTAACTGCAGTACACATAATACTGATTTTGAACAATTTTGTCCATGTTCCTTGTCACCGGGGACTCCTTCAGCACCAAGCATTCAGTTACAGAGTCGGTGTGTCCATGGTGAGCCAGATCACCCCCCAGGCAGCGACGTCCATCTGGGACTGTCTAGTGGACGACTTCATGGCTGTGCCTTCACCTGGAGACTGGCGGTCCATCACAGAGGGACTCCAGGAGCGCTGGAACTTCCCTCTGTGCTGTGCAGCTCTGGATGGGAAGCACGTCCAGACAAAGGCACCCCATATATCATATAGGAGACACACACATTGATATACACTAAATATTTATTTCATTTCTTTTTTGTGGTGCCCAAATTGATGCACCTGCTTGATTTTGTTTAAATAATTATTGCACACTTTTTGTAAATCCAGTAAACTTCTTTTCACTTCTCAAATATCACTGTGTGTGTCTCCTGTATAATATTTAACTGACATTTTTTATTGTAACAACCAACGATTTATACAGGAAAATGATGTCTATTAACAAGGTTGCCCAAACCTTTGCATCCCACTGTATCAGTATATTTTGTCATTAGTATAATATGAAATAAATTCTACATGTGTCAAGTCGTGTGCCAACATTTGCTGTGTAGTAGAACTGAGACATTAGTCATTATAAAAATTTATTTGAAATAATATTAAAATTCTCAAACAGAAAAACATTAAACATGAATATATAAAATATAAGTATTTACAGAGAGACAGGAATAAAAAGGACCAGCTGCTCTCCAGAGCAGGAACCAGGCTGAGGAGGAAATGCTCCATTGGAGACTGGTGTGGCTCCAGCTCCACCACCGATGGACCGTCCTGGGACACGTCCCTCATCTGCCTCGGAGCCGTCCTCCCCTGTGGGCCTGTAAAACAGCACAAAACACAAAGAAATGAGAAGGCTGCTACTAGATTTTAATTTCAACATTGAAAAAACAAACAAACCAAAAACAGGATATAATCAGATTGGTTGTAGATATTTAGTAAAGGTGATCACAAGGCAATCCCACCGACTAAAAAGGTATCAGTGCTTGCTGTACATACCTGTGGGTGCAGCAGCAGGAGCTCAGAGACTGGGGATGCTCTGCTGCAGAATCAGTTGGTTCTATCAATACAGTATTACATGTTAACAGGTTGAATATAATAATCATAGAGTAGACAGTGGTCCCTCATTTATTGCAGCAGGGGTTCTCAGAATAACTAGCCCCTGGCCACGCACTTTATACACCGTTTTCCCCACACACATGAACATTGGTCACAGTTCTCACAATTGATTCTCAAAGTGCAAACCTTTGTAGATTGCAAAACGTAAAAGTATTAATATGCCGCGGTTTGTCTTCATCTGCGCGCCACTTTCGTGCGCCTTTTTCCCTCGCGGTGCAGGTGTCTATTTCCGAATGAGGCTCATAGTTATGGGTGTTTTTGTGCTGTTTTTTCTATTGGACGTGATGGTTATCAAAACCAAACATGATAAATTTGGCAAGCGCAGGAGATTTGTCAATCAGGCTGCAGAATGCAATGCTGTCCGGTGCAAAAAAAGAAAAAAAAAAGAAAAAAGAGGCAGTGACAGATGAACAGCGGGACCACTGTGAGCTGTTTATTAATAAACAATAAAATATATTCTTAAATGACAACATGCCTAAAAGCAGAACGGTATTTGTACGTCAGTGGGAAAATAGCGGTGGCTTGCTAGCTTTTGTGCGGCTTCCCCGGGTCAGTGAAAACTTTAGAGAAAACTTAAGAGAAATGAATGAACTTACCAGGTTGCCCTTCACATATCTTCCTCCAAGCTCGGTCCTTTATATTCCTGTCTCGGTCCAGAAAGCAGCTGGTGTCGTACGGCTCCGGGTTGTTTGCTACGGCATTGATTAGCCTTCCTTCTATTGAAGAATAAAGGGCTTTGGCTGGATCTGCCCCTTTGAACTAGGTAACAGCCACGTCACCAGGCTCCTGATTGGTTGTCGCGGCGCGATTTGACGCTGGAGTTCAGATTTTTCCAACTCGAGCGGGGGACGCGAAACGCGTGTATGCACAAAATGCAACACATAAACTCACGCGCGTGGTTTTTTTCGCGAGTCAAACGCGAGTCAAACGCCTGAAACGCGCTACACTCACGCGCGTTTCAGGCGTTTTGGCGACGCAAATCTGCTCATCGCGGGTCATCGCGCCTTTCCATTGACTTTACATGTAAGCCTGACGCTCTGCCCGCCTCTATCGCGTTCGGTGTGAACACACCGTTAGACTCTACACAAGTGGACAGAGTATCAGTGTTTGGCCACTCTTACAGACACCAACTTCTGTCACCTCACTGCTACTGATTAGGCACCTCACTCCAGGAAGACAGAGGGCTGCAAGCCTGTCATCGTTTCCAGTGTGACTTTGCATTCTTGTGGTAGCATCAGATTTTTCCCACAAATATTCAAATATTCAATATTCAAAATTCAACTTATTTTGAGCTTATTTATTAAATCAAAAGTCTTCCATTGTGTAAATTATATTTGATATGTTTTTGTCTTCTTTTAGATTTAGATGCAGTGATCGGATGTGCTGGAGCTTTGTTAACTGCGTGGAAAAGATCTGTTTGTGATGGTATTAAAAATGAGGCTTTAAGGTGATAGTTTCCTTGTGATTTCAGTCCTTTTACTAAACAAAAACATTTTTAATTAACATATTATTTTTTTAGCAGCACATCATTGTTCAAAAGTAAACAGAGCCACATGTCAGACCAACAATGAATTTTTGACTCTGTTTGTGTCACCAGATTTTACAAACAATATCGGACATATAAAACTGAACTTTGGATTAATGTGCACATATATTGTTTTGTATTTTTGATTGTTGAATAATTATGTTGTAGAAAAACCCCAATCTATTTACTAGGGGTGCAACGATACTCGTATCGATATTGAACCGTTCGATACAGTGCTTTCGGTTCGGTACGCATATGTATCGAACAATACAAAATTTTTAATTTATTTTATCAACTTTCCTTCTGACGATGCTGTCTGTGTTGAGCGCTCAGTGGATCTGCGCTCGACAGATTTACGCTGACAGCACCAGTGGGAACACATTGAATATGACTGCACATTAGTGATGGCATTTCCAGCTCTTTTTAGAGATCCGGCTCTTTCGGTTCGGCTCACTAAAAAGAGCCGGCTCTTTCGGCTCCGAACCGGCTCTTCAGGTTGTTTTGTTGCTTTAATTAATTTATTATTAACAATAAGAAAAAATTATGCACAAAAGGAATTACTAACGTAAAAAAAAGTGGTTTTATTTATATATGTTTATATATAAATATATGCGGTGGCCCCTAGAGACAAATCACGTACAAACTCCAAAACACATTTCTAGCATGAACTGAACTTCCAAAGCAGAGCTACTAGATCACTTAAATTACACAATTGAAAGCATATGTGTATTGTTTGTGTATTTATACACAGGCACTCATATATATTCAAATAATTTAAAAAAATGTTCATTTACCTGTTACTACCACACACCAAATCCGGTCGTTGGTACTTGCTGGCTTGTGTAGCCACAAGATAACAAAAGCTCAACACTGCGCCCAGCATCCTGGAGCACTTCTGTTGTCTTTTGTACGTGTTTTGAGTTTTTACGTGCTTCGGAGTTTTTACGTGCTTCGGAGTTTGTACATGTTTTTACGTGTTTTGGAGTTTGTACGTGTTTTTACGTGTTTTGGAGTTTGTACATGCCTCAGAGTTCGTACGTGATTTGAAGTTTGTATGTGATTTGTCTCTAGGGGCCACCGTAAATATACTTTTATTTATTCACTCCACATAAAATGTAATAAATAAATCATATAATACAAAAATCAAGTATTCACATTTCAACTCTTAACTATTTAAATTTTCAGCTTTTTCCTTTTACAAATTTAAAGTGAAAACAACACAAAACGCTGCAATCCACAACACAATTAAATATAAATTATAATATGAAAACAAAAAGAACATGCATATTCTCTGTCATATGGGCCCGCATGAATAAACTTTCTGAATCCTTTATCATCTGCAACCGAAAATAGTTGTGGATGATTACTATACCTTTCTAATGTGACGTTGTTGTCCCTGGCTCTCTTTCTCTCTCTCCCTCTGGCTCTGTTCCTGTGCTACTGAGTGTAACTACCGCCCCTCCCCCCTCTGCCCAGCGTAAAGCACAAGGCTGCGTGCAGAGTGAAGCGGAAAAAACTGCGAGAGAGAGAGAGAGAGGGTGAGAGAGAGAGAGAGAAAGGGTGAGAGAAAGAAAAAACAAAAACCCACGTGACGGCTCGCGATAAGGAGCCGGCTCGCATTGTTCACGTCAAAGAGCCGTCTCTTAGAGCCATTTCATTCGCGAACGACCCATCACTACTGCACATTTATGCCGACATCATCCTAGTGCAAAGACAAGTGGAAGCAGACAAAAACAACAAGCACGCATGCTACAAACTTTACCCGAGTCATTTAGACAGCCGTTAGCACATGATTCTCCTTATGGGGACCTGATATGTTTAATATGCTGCTGAGAATAAAGCCCAGAAGAAGCGTATAGTATAGCTTTTATTTTGGAAAGAGCCATTTCTCTGTAATAAACTCTCTTTTCCAAAGATGAGTGATTCCTCAATCAGATACAGGGCTCGCAATATCGCTAGCCCGATGTCCCGGGGCTAGCGATTTTTCCAGTCGGGCTACCAAAATCTATCTCTGCCCTGCCCGTCGGGCTATCGTAGGAAGGAAAAATATATGTCAATGCTTTTGCATTTTTTCGGAAATGTAGCTGGGTAATTATGTCATTGGCATCGGTGAGCCACTGTCAATATGTGACATATTGAAATCGCGTTTGAATTTGCGCTTGTTTTTTGCTTTCACTTTGCAATCGCGCGAACTGTGTATAGAGAGCGACCGTACTGATTGGTGAGTGATGATAATTTGTGCACCAATTCCTCTGACATCGTCTTATCAATCGTTAGCTTACTATGCAAACATGACAAGTGAAATCTCCCGCAGCAAGCTTAAACATGTGAGAGGTTGATCGCGCAGAGCATCGCTGAGCGTTATGTGAGTGCGTGTGTAAAAGCAGCAGGATATATATTTCAGTTCTGCTGAGCCAAATAAGACAGGTCAGGGTGAAGAAGGGACAGCCAAAGAAAAGCTTACCGCAAAACAAAAGTTATGACAAATCAGACTATAAGGCAAAAAGAAAGTGCAGCTTTATGGTTTCATGGACAAAAGAATTTCTGTGGCTGCAATATGACAAGCTATATAACCAGGGCTGCACATAAGTGGTCCGCAGGTGCGCATTCGCTGTCAAAATAAAAAACGCGCACAAGATAAGAAATTGCAACGCGTGTTTGCGTACATAAGATTTTCAGGAGGACAGACATTTGTTTAGAACTCTTAAAGATGTCAAAGAAGCTCCTTTAAGCAATTACTGTGATGTTCCTCCACCTCCAAAGAAATGTCAGGAGTCCGAACCACAAAAGAAGCACGTATTCTCGGAAAAGTAGTTGCAGGAGGTGAGCTGGCTTCAAACAAATGATGAACGCACAGAGATGTGGTGCGGAATGTGCCGTGAAAATTTAATAAATGACAAATTAAAAAGGCATGAACATTTTTTTTTGTATCGAAAAAATATCGAACCGTGACACCAAAGTATCGAACCGAACCGTGAATTTTGTGTATCGTTGCACCCCTACTATTTACCCAAACAACGTAACTTGTTTGGGTAAATAGTGGATTACTGTAATTTTAGTCTATAAGTATAGCAACCTGAATTCATACAAACACACAGCTCTAAATCTTGAATTATAGGCTGCACAATAATGATCATTTGATTACTATGGACATTTAAATCAGAATCTATTGAACCATTACACATATTCTTTATAGAGATTACACAATCTCAAAAAAAGAAAGTGTTTAAGAGGATAAGTAAAGAAAGCTCAAAGTGTGTTTGTATGAATATTGTCTTAGTATGGGGTGTCAGTAAGTACATGAGTATAGAATAGGTGTAACAGTGGTTTTCCACATCTGTGCTTAGACTGCTCTAATACAGCGGTCCCCAACCCCCGGGCCTTGGACTGGTACCGGTCCGTGAGTCGTTTGGTACCGGGCTGCGAGAGTTGAGGCTCAGGTGTGAAATGTATAGTTTTCAGGATTTTTATTGGTTTTCAGCGTTATTTTGTTATCGTTTTATCGTTAACTCGGTTTTCCTTGATCTTTTCACGTGTGTTATGAATAAATCTTCTTTTTTTTCGGTACCGGTACTAGTTTTATTTTGTTGTATTTATTCGCGACACCTTAAAGGCCGGTCCGTGAAAATATTGTCGGGCATAAACCGGTCCGTGGCGCAAAAAAGGTTGGGGACCGCTGCTCTAATATATATAGATAATGGGTCAGACATATAGTTTGACCCATTAAGTCTGTTTGAAAAGTTCATGAAGGTCTCATCCAGTGCTATGTGTTTCTGTTTATCATTTTATGAGGTCACACAGCTGACATGAGTCAGAGTAGAACCATAATATTCATGTTAATGATTCTACTGTTTACAGCTACTTCATGATGACTTTCATCCTGGTCACAGTACTATGTGAAAAGCTGTAAGAGGTAAAGTTAACCCAAATATTATCTGATCATAAGTCACTCTCTAACATTGATTATTTTTCAATATAATTTATTCCACAACAATGTTCTTTATTTTATCCCTGTTTCTTTAAATATGCACATCTATTGTTCAGCTGTGTGACTCTCCATACCTAAAGTATATCACAATGTGAACTTCATTTCAACAGTATTCCTTAGTTTGGTACCATATTCATCATCAAATTAGGAAACTGTAAACTAATTGAAAAAAGAAGCTTTTGAAAATTTCAATGTGGCATTTGAATATGTTGTTTATCCTTGCCACACGGTATGTGCAAAAAACTCCAACAAATCAGAGAACATATTTTGTTTCTCACTTCCCATGTATAAATATATATATGTATATGTATAAATTTATAAAATAGCCTGTGAACATAAACATGGCAAACAAGGATATGTTCACAATTCCAACGGATGCTTCAATTGTTTGTATAGATTTTAGATTAATTTGGTCAAACATCTGTTTGAACCTGTGGTTATCAGAGTGTTGATAAGAATGCCTTGAAAAGTTCATGACGGTCACATTCAGTGATATGTGTTTCTGTTTATCATGACTTTTGAGTGACACAGCTGACTTGAGTTTTGATCAGACAAGAACCATAAAGCTGTTAGTAGTAAAGTTAAACCAAGCAATAACTTATCATAAGTCACTCTCTAACACGGGGCAGTTTTTCAAGTATTTATTAATTGATATTCAATTAATTTTCAATGTTATTTTTTCCACAACTTTAACGTTCTTTATTTTTTTCCCGTTTCTTTGAATATGCACATGTGAATGTCTGTTTTAATTCACTGCCTGTGAAAAAAGCTTCAGGCGCCGCTCCGAGCTGGCAGCCAGTATCAGCAGCTCCAGCCTGACAGAGTCCTTTTTTCCCTTTAATATTTGTTTCTTTGTTGTTCTTGTGAACCTTGTTTTTGTTTTTCTATTGTGGACTGTGGACTGAGCTTTTCTTTTGTGGACTGATCTCCCACAATGGAGCTCGGAATTTTATGGACAATCATTTTTGTTATTGCATTTGTCACGGCATCTGTGTCCGGAGAGCGCGTGGAGATCCAACCTCGCATTCTTTACAGCAGGGATCTGTTGTTAGCCAGAAGCTGTTAGCCCTCGGCGCTTCTGCTGTTCTGCCTACCACTGAGCAAGCCAACATCCCCCACAAGATACTGGACTACCTCACAGAACGCCCACAGTATGTGATGACACAGGGCTGTGTCTCTGATACACTGTCTACAGTACGGCGGCCTCACAGGGAACTGTGCTGGATCTGTTCCTCTTCACCTCCTAGACTGCAGACTTCTCCATCACCTCCCCACGCTGCCACCAACAGAAGTTCTCTGACAACTCTGCCATAGTTGTCATCACCACAGGTCTGTACTGAGTCCACTGGTTTCAGGAGAACCACCTGCTGATCTACACCTATGTACATTACTTTTCTCAGTTTATATATACACCCACTTATTGGGAGTTACATGTCTACTTTTTAATGCACAAGTACGATACACAATCTGCAGTTTTGTAATTATTCTAAATATTCCTAACTATTTAAACATTTTTCAGTATCCTGCTCTGTTTGCACCCGATCTGTACTCAAATTTTAACAACTGTACTGTACTCTGCTTTGGTAACTATTGTCCATGATGTAAATATGTAACAATTGTGTTTCTGTTCTGTGTCCTGTTCTGTTTGTATATATGGGTTTTTTTGTGCTGCTGATACAAGCACATTTCCCCTTGTGGGACAATTAAATGATTATTCTAATCTATTCTATTCTAATTGATATCATATCCACCCAGAAAGCTCGAGTTCATCATTTTGCCCTACCACAATTATTTGAATTAAAAATTAAAAGAGCAGGAATGTTAAAATCAATAATGAAAGGAATTTGTTGGCTTTTTCAAAAGGTACAAATCAAATATTGTTTATAGACCTGCCCCCTTTATTATCTACAAAATTCAACATTAAGCTTTGATCAGTTCTGTTATTCTTCTTTTTTAAAAAACATTTTATAGCCTTCCAGTGTTCCAAAAATTACAAACAAACACAAATATAAGATTATTATGTAGAATTTTTAATATATAAATACTTAACACTGGAAAATACTAAAACTGTTAACTATAGTAGAGAACTTAACAAAATATCATTAAAAATTATAAATACTAATAGGAAAAAAATTCATACTTTTGAAGTTATAAAATACAATCCCATTTTTGAACAAAGTGAACAAAGGAACTGTACATTTTGTTTAAACTATTCGTATTGATATTTTTGAATATGTACAATATGGTTTCCCTTTATTTTAACAGTAACTTTGATTGCTGCCTCCTCCAGTTCCTTGTCAAAGGGACTCCACAGCTCACTTTGAATGTAAAGGCTCTTTCCATCCTCCAGTAACACCTCCAGCTGGTTTGGCATTTCTGCCGTGGCCACACCAATGATGAGAATGTCAGCTCTCTCCTCGACTTTTGTCTGTTGACACAGCATAGGCACACATTTAGCCCAGAAAACGTTGGGCTTCTTTATCCCACAAGAAAAAAAGAAAACCTATGGTCATCACGTGGTTTCACGAAGTCACCAAGACACATACATACACACATTATGTCTTGATGCATGCTCAATCATCCAGGTAAGTAAATTCCAAAATGGTTAATTATGTTCACCTGGAAAAAAAATACCCCGCTCGCCCCTGCGGGCGGTCAATTCTTCAAGCTCGGGTCCTCTACCAGAGGCCTGGGAGCTTGAGGGTTCTGCGCAATATCTTAGCTCTTCCCAGGACTGCGCACCACTATATCCGGTTGGCTAACCAACCGGACATAGTGGTGCGGGATCTCTGTCCAGAAAAGTGCAGTTCTAGGAACAGCTAAGATACTGCGCAGGACCCACAAGCTCCCAGGCCTCTGGTAGAGGACCCGAGCTTGAAGGATTGACAGCCCGCAGGGGCGAGTGGTGAATCTATCTATCTATCTATCTATCTATCTATCTATCTATCTCTCTATCTATCTATCTATCTAGTGTTTGTGTGCTGTAGATTTTTAAGGGGAACATGTTGTTTTCCCGACAGCACCTTCTTTACAGCAGAAACCTGAAAAGTAAATTGAGTGTAGTTATCTGTGATAGGTTTTTATTTCTTCAGTAATCTGTTTAGATTATGTTATGGTTGTTGTTAAGTATTCTGCACATGCCATTTATCTTATCAGAAGCAGTTTTATCTGTATCGGTCATTAGGATGTTTTTCATATACTGTGATTATGAAACAGGTTGTAGGAAATCCTTCTGTAAACAATACATTTTGCAACTTAGTTTAAGTGACAGCAACATAAGTGAAAAGTTTGCCAGTTTCAGGTATACAAAATCTATTTGTTTTCCATTATGTCCAATTCAGGGTACTTTTTGACCATTTCTGTTGTGTCTGCTTTTATTTTTATTATAAAGGATATATTTAGATTAAGACTTTTGTGCGAATTTATATACAGAAGTGTATAAAATAATTATTCTGTTTGTTTTTATTATCAAGTAGAGACTGTTCATTAAAATCTAGCCCTTACAACACAAATGTACGTAGGCACAATGCAAATTGGCTGCAAAAATACCAGAAATGGTCTGAGGAAAATATTTTTTAAAAATTGTGCTTAAAAATCTTAACAGAATTTAGTCTCTGCTTGACAGCAAAAACCCAAATTATTTTCACTGTAAAAAATACCGGCAATAATGGGTTATTTGGAAACCTAAATCCATGTAAATTCTGATGGAACCACAAATACTTACCTCCACCACCTCCCCTTGAACTGTCATGAGTCCCTCATTTGTGGAGCTCATCTTGAGTGGGGTGAGAGGAGCAAGAGGATGCAGAAGATCCTCTGCTTCTTTTACAAGACCTTCCCTCACACTTAGGGTCGGTGCCCTAAAAAATTGTGTTCTGGGTGTGACACTGATGTTGTAAGGGGGGCCTGTGCCCCTGAGTTCATGGCCTCTCATAATAAATTACCCCCCCTGCTGGACTTTAGAGGCATATTCTTCAAATATTGTGATCTTTGTCACAGTCTGGCCATCGGTGATTGCCGCAATGGTGTTCTTCTTTGTTATCAGGGGTGTTGGTGTTGCATCTTTGAAGTCCCAGCTAATGACTTTTAGCTGGTCACAGGACTTTAAAATTTGTATGTGCAGTGGGGGTGGCCGGAAATATGGCGTGTCAGGGCGGTTGTTCAAAAGCTTTGTCAAAGCCATTCTGAAAAAAAAGCAACACAAAAAATATTAAGGGGTTAATACATTTCTGTTATAGCAAGGGTCATATAATATGGTAACACGTGTAGCTTTTGTGCAGTCTTTTTACTTTCTGATGTCAAACAAAACTCATAAATACCTTTCTGAGGTTCCTGCTTAAAAATGACAGGCCAAAAACACAGGCTTGTCTAAAAGTATTGTATTGATATACAATGTTGGTTTTAAAATAAAGCTGACAGTTCTAAGACTTCTATGAATTAATCTAAATATTACAGCAGAGACAAGTTGGTGAAAGTAACTTAGGACTGAACTCAAACTCAATGTTTTTTCTCACCAAATTGTTATTCATTTATTTTTTGTATTTTCTAGCATATAATCTCCTTTGAAAATACTGACAATAAACAAGAAATCATCATATGAAGATTGTCTGTGCAAAGATTGATGCTGCTGAAGTGAAACAGTGAAATTACAGTTCTATTCATATTTCACAATTTGGTCTGTGGCTTTGAATTTCTAAAGAGCAGAGATGATTTAACTTTATTGAAATGCCTAAAATGTGTCAAATTTTGGTACTTTGACACTCTTTATATTGACAGCAAGTTAAATGGCTAGATCTTGTGTCTTGCCCTATATTGTATTATACATATTATAAGGGTAGTAAAAAAAAACACCCTCAAAATTCAATACTTACGTTTTATGAAGTTTTTGAGAACAGTAAGAGTCGTCTGTGTCCCTCGAAGTATCTTAGAAAGATGCAGAAAGATCAAATAAGGTTCCCGCCGGTCTTTAAGTTACAACTTGTGATGTAATCTGTTGTCACCCGCCCTGATTGGCTAACTACGATTGTGTTTCGTGATTGGACCGCCTTGTGTTGATTTTATGTTATCACTGTTTTTTGGGTTTTTTTGTTCGTTAACTCGTCTAATTTTAATTATGGAATTATCATTACTATTTTATAAGTCTCAAACGTAAAATTTGAGATTTATAAAATCTGTTATAGGGCTTTGGAGTTGACGTCACGCCGCAATGCATTGTGGGAGCATGCCACCATTTTATCAGGCCACGAATCAAAACAAACACACTCATTTGGAAGGAAGATACAAACCGTACTTAAAAGCAGCTCAAAACAAAAAGAACTTTATAGACTCAGATTGTGTCAGATGCGAAGAGACAGTACTAAAATAGCATACATTGGAAATGTGGACCCGTATGAAAAAACGGCAGTGGAGCAGAAACCCCGAAGCCTGATATATTTCCGTACCTGTGGAGTCAGCGCATACACAGCGAACCAGTTTCGCAATTATAATGTCTGGAGGCGCACATCCGATTAACCAATGGTTGGTTACAAGGTTTGGCTATTTTTAGACAGCTTGAGTACTGCCAGTAAAATGCGTTTGATTTCCCTCCGAACATTCAGATTAGTGCAGCATAAATTCATTCATGAGGGGAAATTACAGTGAGAACATGTTGAGGCTCTGTTAGATGGATAACATAGTGAGTTCAGTGCACTGATATGACCATTGTCCTGAAGGATTTAGTCATTCTCTATGGTTAAAGAAATTGCACTAATGAATTCATATTTATTATATGTAATTCTAATTACACGTCTTGCTTCCGTGTTTGTGTGCTGTGTAACTAAAATACATTTATTTTAGTTTTATACATTGATTAATGACCTGCAGTCTTTGATCGTCACTTAAGTTGAACTTTATGTGTTGTCTTATAAATCATACACAAAATGGCACATTGAAAAAAGGTTTTATTATCATTTTGACACTTGAATTAAATTTATTTCCAGAAATAACTTTTAAAACGTAGGGTAATTGAATATCAGTTACCTGTATTCTAGTGCTATTTATTAAAATTACATTTTAATAAAGGTATGCTATTTGGGTACTCTGTTGGACACTGAGAAAGGTCAGAGAAATTATACTCTGAGAGACTTGGTAAACAATGCATGCATGGTTGTTCAATTCAGTCCAGTGTTGCTGTTCGTCTACTTGTAAAAAGATGAATTCACAGAATTATAAATGACTCTGACTAACTCAGCTTCATTTTGAGTGCCATCATCTAGCCCTCTTTGTACCTGGTGGATGTCACAGGCCTCTGCCTTTCAATTATTGTATAGCCATTGTGTGTAAGACTGCCTCTCTATGTGCTTTAGTGCAGACAGAGCAGAGGTTCGGGACCCTGTTGTCCTTATTTCTGATCGGTGTTGGTGTGTAGCTGGCAGTGTTGTCTGGGCTTATGCTGGGCAGACACTCTGTGATTTTTGGCCCATTTTGAGCCGATTTCTGAGTGATCGGCCCGATTTTTGCCTTCATCGTGCATCGTGTAGTATACGTGGGGTAACGAGAAGCGATTAACACCTCACGACCAGCTCCCGATCATCAATCGCTTGGTCCTGAGGATTTCAAACCTGTTTGAAATCCGCGACCGTCGTGAGGGTGTCATCGCAGCTTCTCACACTGCGCACGCGCAAGCACATATGTCAGCGAAAAAGATGGCGCAGCACGGCAGTGCAGCGTGTGATCTGGACACAAGCGATGGAGGCACTTGTAGAACTTTGGAAAGCTCATCCGAGCCTTTTCGATGTGGCCTCACAAAATTATCACGACCACAACAACCGTGAAAATAGTTGGATAGACATTGCTGCTCAACCACAGCTGCCTGATCAATGTTTTTCATTAGCAATTTAGCAAAGTTGATGGCGGTGGTGTGCGTGTCTGTGTGAGTGAAAGACAAAGAGGGAGAGCGAGCGACAGAATTTCTGTTATAACCTTCATTTTATGGACGCACAGTGTGAGCACTCGGGTCGCATCAGAGCATCGGGTCGTATAGTGTGAGACCCTGCATCGTGACCTACGAACTTCTAACCCCTGCGAGTCAATCGTGCAGTTTGAGCAGGAGCTGAATCGCGCGACTGACAAAATCGCACAGTGTGAGCCTTGCTCTTTCAATCAGAAATGAAGCTGCAGGTTGTCTCTTCACACCTACACCGAGACAGAGCAACAGTGGGACAAACCCAAACAGCACTGAGATTCATATTCAGGCCTGACCCTTTAATGTTCTTTTCTAACCTGCAATAAATAATATGTTATATGCTTGTTTGATAAGTATTTAAAAAAAAAAATTGTTATTGCTTTTTTTCAGGGGTTGGAACCAGGGCCAGCTATTAAAATGGTCACCACCAGACCAAGGCTCAATCGAGTCATGGAAGGAGGAATCAGGTGAGATAGTAAGCTGCTGTTATATACAATATTAGTGTACAACAGTCAGGTAACATGCTCCAAGCACAATAGAAAGTGCAATGTTTAAATATAATTATATATACATCCTATAGTAGGGCTGCACGATTAATCGTTAGAAAATCGCGATCTCGATTCATACTTATGTGCGATCTCATTTCCAAATGACAACGATTAAAAAAAAAAAAAAAAAAGAGGACAACGACGACTGTACCGCATTTTGATCCGGGACGTACTCTGCATGAAAACAAGCCCTCACTCTTCCTGCTCAACAAATGACAAGGGCGGAGCCTTACACCACGTGATACAGAAGCTGTGCCGTGTGATGCTAATATTAGCAGGGAAAAAACAACGGAGAGCACGTCAGGGATGACGAGAAAGTGACAGGAGAAAATCCGTCCCGGTCAACCACCCAAACATCAATAACGGGAACCTTGTACAGCGCTTCCCTATACCCGTCGAACTCCCGCAGGCACAAAGAAATTACGGAGGCTATCACTTATCACCTGACCAAAGATATGGCTCCCATCAACACTGTGCAAAACGAGCGATTTAGAAAAATGATCAACACCCTAGACAAACGCTACACAGTGCCGTCCCGCAACTATTTTTCTGTTGTTGCACTACCTGCTCTATACACGCAGTGTCGAGCAACGGTGGAGACGGAATTTCAAGCAGTACAACATTTTGCGGCAACCACAAAACGTGAGACATTTGTTGTTTTTATGTTTATTTATTGTTTTTATGTTCAGTCTCAACTGTTACGAAGTTGATGAGCAGTTAATAAGTGCAATAAATATTTATACTGGAAAAGAAAATCGTGAGAGAATCATGATCTCAATTCTAAGCCAAAAAATCGTGATTCTCATTTTATGCAAAATCGTGCAGCCCTATCCTATAGCAGCTATTCACAAAAGTAAAGACAAACAAACATAAACAGTAAAACTTGTAAACAGACCATAAACTGTCAGACGTTGACAATCCAGTTAAAAGTGATTTAAGTGATGAATAAAGTGCTCTAACTTTAAATGCTCAGGTGCAAAACTATTGTGTGCGGGGTAGTTTTTAAGTGTATATATTGTTGTTGTTGTTGTTGTTGTTGTTATTATTATTATTATTATTGTCATTATTGCACAGATGACTTTCACAGTGCCTCATTTTACCCTCATATTATTATGTGAGGCATTTAACAGAAATAAACTGTACAACGACTTGGCTGGTGACCCACTTCACATCTCCTTGCTAAACACTGGAGAATCATGCAAAGACTTTGATGTAACAGATTGACCTCTAACAGCAACTGTTAGATATTTTAGTATTATGGGAGCATTTATTGGGTACTTTTTTTGATGATATTAGACAGAAGATTCTGTGACTCAACAAGGCTCTTTATGTTAACCGTCATTTTCTCTTGCTTTGTCAACTCAAGATTTTATGGTGTGAAAGTAGATACTAAGGTTGGAGGGAAAACACCAACAAATCACTCTTTTACTTATCACTCCCTTGCAGAGGATGTTTATGTGAAGACCATCTGGGTTGTGTCAGAACTCACGGATGTAGGAGACCTCTGTATAAGATTTATAGGCCTTGAGAGTGCATCTTACTGCAATTGTAGAACAAAGGATTCTAACTGTCTAGTGTTTAACGGACCTGTCAAAGGTATGTTGAGATACGATAGTAGAAGGCCTCTTTCAGAGCTGGGGGACCTTCCTTATATGGTTTTAACTTGAAACTTGTTGACACACGAACTTTCTGCCTATAAATACTGCTGCACAAAAGAATAAAACTTTGAGTTGATTTTGGGAAAGCAACCTGAACAGTCTCTGTATCATTTTGTTCTCCTAACTGCTCCCGACGTCGTAACTAACCCGCTGACGGCATATCTGAGTGCTACTTGAGAATATATTGCTGAGTGTTACTTAAGAATACTTTTGAATCTTATAGGGTAAAGACAAAACTCTGCTTATAGACGCCCACGCCTCGGGGAAACCCGATCCACGGACCAGACCCGGGACGGAGTTTCTTTCAGTGACCACAGTGCACACGTCTGATGTCGCTCACAGTGGTCCAAGGAACCGCTCAGGGAGTTTGTGTGTTCGCTCAGACACCTGAAAAATTAGAGGGAACATTGGGCCTCTGACATTCAATACCCAGTTATTAAAATGTTAAGTGTAAATCATCCCCAGCCCACAATAGCAGCTGAATTTACTACGATTTCAGATCTTTTTACACGTCAATAAGAAACCACCGATGTGTAAAACAGGCTGACAACAGAATGACGTAAACCACACTGCTGCAACTGTGCAGCTCTCAGGTTTTATCTATTGTTTCTCTGTGTGGCCAGCAGGGGGAGGTGTTTTGCTTAGTTTTTAAAGAAAATATTAATGAAAACATTTTTCATGAAAGTTGCAAATTTGTTATCTGTTTTTATGACATTTTTCACTGTGGATTACAACAACATCAACATTAGAAAATGAAATACATTTATAGTAGGTGATCATTAATCACTATTATTGGCACTATTAAAGGGCCCCAAAAATCAAACTTTGCTTAGGGCACCACGGAGGGCCAATCCTTTTTACACTTCAACGATTGTACACAAAATACAATCATCCATCCTTCTATCTATTTATTTTTGTCCACTTATATAATTCAGCATCACAGGGAAGCTGGATCCCAGTTGTTTTTCACAGAGGGCCAAGCAGTGGAGGGAGCTGCCGACCTCCCAGCAATACATGTAAAAGCTTTATTTTATACTGACTCTGGTCATCTTTATCTATCATAAAAATTTGCTTCACGATCTGAAACACGTAAGTGTGGCAAATATGCAAATAGCTAAGAAATCAGGATGGGGTAAATCGTTTCTCACTGCACTTCTGTTAGGCGACTGAATAAAAACACAAAGTCAGCAGTCTGGCTATGAATGTCTTTAATGTTTCCAAGATCAGAATCACATCAGGGTGTACAACCTCACCCCTGGCGCCGTTGCCCACCTCTCAATTTTAAATACACGTAGACATTGAGGGCTATCAGGAGGGGCTATGCGCTTACCTGCTGCTGAGTAATTGCATATGAGAGCATGAGGGTGGGAATGGATGTTTGTATCTGTGTGTGCCTGTTTGTCTGTGTCCATATGTCAGGTCGGGTATCAGACGCCACCTCTCTGGGGACATCTCAGGCCCTCCAAGGTATGGAGGCCTATCTCCCCCCAGCACTCCCCCTGCCAGTGGCAGACGCCTTCAGACATCGGTGCATTGGTGGTTCTTTGTGTCTGGGGATGGGCGTCCAGGTACTGCTTGTCGGGGCCTGGAGCCTGGGGCTCGCTCGGGCTCCTTCAGGGTGGGGTGCCTTTGGCCTCTCAGCCTGGGGCTCGGTCACTCTGGCACAGCTGGCTGCCGGCGGAGCTCACGGGCACGTCACGTTTAAATCATGCTTTTTATCTGTTTTTGTTTTTTAATGTTCTGTAAAGAACTTGGGATCACCTTGTTGTTGAATTGTGCGATATAAAGAAACTTGCCTTGCATTTTGGCTGCTACCTCAAAGCACACTGTGCGCTGTCGATCTTACGTGCTGCACAATAATATTCAATATTTAGTATTTACAATTATATTCACATAGATCATCGTGATGATGTTGTTTATTATATTGCTCTCTTTTGTTTGCTTGTTTTCTCTTTTTTCTTTCTCAACAGGTGATCCAGGTGATTGATAGATGGATTTTTTGTCTGTTTGTTTTGTTGGCTTGGACAACTTCCTACCAGACCCGTGGAAGTGGAAGCTTCAGTGAAGAAAGATTCCTGCTCCCAGCCGTTCATTGGCTCGGCATTTTAAACCCCTAAAGGGTCACCTGGCCTGTAAATAAACAGGGCCAATAAAAAAAAAATCACAAGAATAATACAAAACTTTCAGCCAGTTTATCTTAATACATTAACTTATTCTTGTGTACACAGTAATTCATAAATAAATAATGTATATTATCAATAAATATTGATCTAAACAGTTTAACTGCTATGTGCAGATAAAGGTTGCATAGCTTTAAAACATTTGCTATCCAGCAAATATCAGTCAAACTCAACACAAAAGGTAACACAACAATGGTTCAAATTGTTTGGACCGGTGATCCAAATCAACTGGCGTTGGTCAAACAGATGTGTGGTAGACTTACTCTGAAGGAGCTGCCACCGACAAACCAGCAAATAAACACCAAATATTTCATCTGTGACATTTGTGAGGTTTCCTCAAACACACTCCGTCAGTCTTGTTGCTGTTGAACGACAAACTATTTAAAAATGTCGCGGGTTTACCTGGTCATATTCTCATTCACGGGGCGATCGCCAAAACAAAAGCAAACCATTAACACCACGCCGATGCTGTTCACAGGACAGCAAGAGTAACGATCAGGAGCATCTGGTCTTCGTTATCGTTCCCCTCGTACATGTTATTACTGCGATTTCAGCGTTTTCGCTTCACAACTAAAGTGTGCAGTTTACTTTGTGCGCACTCAAATGGAGTCAAGTCAATTAGCGCCACCTGTGGTCAAGTGCCATAGCCTACAGCCAGATGAACTTGTGACACACATCTGAGCCACGTTTGAATCCCTGTTTCATGCACAATACATTTGTAACTTTTCATTTTTTCTGTTTTGTGTCTTGCAAATAAACCTTTAAACTGATTGAAATGATGTTATGTATTTATTTTTGGCCTATATCTACAGTGGCCCTGAGAGGCCAAACGGACTGCAACTTAAGAAAACACCAGCATTAAGAAAAACGCTGCAAATGCACAAAAAACACAACTGAAATAGGAAAAAAGAAAACACAAATAGGAAAAAAGACAACGGAAGTGTTTCTGGGGAGACAATAGTAATCAGTAATAAACAGAGCCAGTGTGACTAAGTGGAGCTTGTGAGAGTGAGTGGATTGAAGAAAGTGAGGGACTCAGATGTGTCAGTTGGTTTGTCTTTGTTTGTGAGTGTGGAGGAGAGATTGGGTTGGTTTTAAAGCTAAGTTAAGAATATTCTGAGTTTCAATTCAATTTTATTTATATAGCACCAAATCACAACAGTCGCCTCAAGGCGCTTTATATTGTACAGTTTAATTTCCAAAACTTGCATATGATCTTCAGTTTGCAGCTGGACTATCACATAGCAGCTGGAGCAGTCTCACATGGAGGCCAGTCCACTGCTGCCACCTGTGGCCAAGTGCCATAGCCTACTACTAGATGAACTTGTGACACACATCTGCAGTAGAGGCTGAGTGGCTGCTCTCACACCTGGAGCATCCAAATCGACCCACAAACACGCTGAAAGATGCAATGCCATCAATGTGGATTGTCAAGACTGAGAGACCTCTTCCCTCTGACCCCTCCCCAAACCCTCAAACCCTCCTACCCACCTCGACATACAAACTCTGTGTGGCTTCACGTGTTCTGTTGATGTTTACATGATCGAAATAACATGAACACAAACACAAACAAACAAAGAGGAAGACCGCACCGGAAGGAAACAACTACAAGTCCCAGCATCCTCTGTGTTTAGGGAGCAGCAGTGAAAGTGAAAGTATTGAGCCTCCGTTCAGAGCAGCAGGAGGAGGAAGGTGGAGCTGAGGCAGGTGAGTGTTAACATGAATATGTTTCTTCTTATGACATAAAATAATTCCACGCTGTTCGTGTCTGTGGGTGAAATGTGAGGCCGGTCGGCTCCTCTGAGCGCTGGTTTCCTGTAAGTAGAGAGGAAGTGAGTTTAGCTGAGCCTCCGTTTAGTGTGAGAGAGCAGGAGGAGAGTGAGAGCTGTGCTGAGGCAGGGTGAGTGTTAACACCGCTCTGACATTACTGTGTCTCTGTGGCGGGAACAACAGGCTCCGTCAGTGGAGGCAAAAATAATCAGACTTTGGTTTTTCAAAGGAAACAACTTTATGTCGGAAGTTCCCGCACGCTCATTGGATAACGATGTGTCAATCTCAAGTTATTGGCCAATGAGCGTGCGCATTCACAGAAAGACCCGCCTTTATCACGGGACTTTTTAAAAACTACAATGGCGACAGAAACTCCGTGAGTGGCAAGGGTGTAGATTTGGTTGTGGCATTGGTGGGGACGGATGATTCAACCATCGACCCCTGCCCCGTTTCTTATTTTTTCCTTTTTGTTTTTGCTTCTTGATAAAAAGAGGAGAAATATTCTTGCCTACATGTGCTATTCTACATGCTTTTAAACCGTTTAAAATTACAATTCATAGTTTTATATGTGAATTATATAATGTTAAATTACTATTAAGCAAATGACTGACTAAGTATTTCAGGCTTTAGTTTACTTCAGCCATATTCCATATAAATCAGGTATCATACAAAAGTAAAAATAGCTTCAAATACATTCATGACAATAAAAGAATATGACTTTAAGGACTTAACAACATTACTTCAGTTATAGTATGCCAACATCTCTGATACATTAGCACTAAGGGAACACTGAATGATCTGGTGGGTTTTGTCCATAAAACTACTCATCTAGGATTACCACAAAGTAAATGATCTCTCAGCAACATTATGCAACATTTTAGGCACTACTGCCCTCTATCAAATCAGTGAGCTGGGATGTTTAATTCTAAACATGAACTACTGTTACAGCAACAGATATGGACTACATGCCCACACAACAAACACATGCCTGCTCCTGTCGTTAGCTGAAATGAACTGCTGGCATATTTGTTTTACATCTATACTGTCCAGTCTCTCCTGGTGGACATGGAATCACATTATTCGTGGTTACATACAATTTTAGACTGATGTGGACCAAGCCTAGCACCTACTTGCCAACCTTGAGACCTCAGAATTAGGGAGACATTGGTTGTGTCCAAATTCATGGGCTGCATCCTCCTGAGGACCCGGCCTTCGCGGTCTACGTGGGCCGGGTCCTCAGAAGGTCGGGTAGGCCAGAAGTAAACGGCTGGGGAAATTGGACGGTCGAGCCTTCTGATTAGTGTCCCCGCTGTCTCGGTGGAGTTTAATAAACTCGGCCGTCTGCTCCTTGCTATCTAAAATATAACAGGACACTGGCGTAAATTCTCGACCGTCTCAGACTTCTGTTTAATCAGTTTTCTGTTTAACGTTTATTCAGCTGTGTGAAAAACCAAGGAGGAACCCACCCGGGGGATTAATAAAGTTTTATTTTATCTAATCTAATAACTTTAATCTCAGCCAAACCGATTTACTCACGAACAAACAAAACACTGAAAAAAGCCCAACAATAACATTTTTAGGTTGTCTAAGTGACTTATATATTACGTTTAACCCGAGTAGCGAAAGTCCGTGGTGATCTGAAAATGATGTGCCGGGAGTTGTGCCGTTCTCGGCCACATCAGTAGTCCTCGAGCTCTCGGCTAGCTATCGAGCTGGTGGGTAGCAGACGTCTCTGAAAACGTCGAAGCACTTTTGCAAATATGCGATATCTTGATAAACCGAGCAGATATTTGATGTTTACACAGCTACTTTCTCACCTGAAAATATGTTAAAAGTTTATTTTGCGACCCAGAAAGATTAGTATGAGTAATTTTAAAACTTAGTAGCGGCCGCCATTGTTGGAAACTGGAGTTTGGCTGGGCCGCGCTATGAATTCTGGGATATGGTAGGCCACGAAGGACACACCCGACCCATCCTTCAAATTCGGGGAAAAGGAGGACGCATTTGTCGGCTGCATTCGGAGGAGTCTACAAATTTGGACAGCCTTTGGCGCGTCGCTGTGACGTAATCGATCTACAAATGCGGCCTCAGGAGGATGCAGCCCATGAATTTGGACATGACCATTCAAAGGGGCTGAGGGGGGGATACATGTACATATATATATATATACAAAAAACTTGAAACTTACAGTGTTTATTTATCGGATAAAATAAGTTAAATGTCACTGTTATCATTGTCCAGCCGGAAACAGGCCGGCGGAGTCCAACTTCAGAGGCTGCGTCCACCTGAGGACGCGGCCTTAGTGGTCTAAGTGGGCCGGGTCCTCCGAAAGCTGGGTAGACCGGAAATGAGCGACTGTGAAATTGGACGGTCTAGCCTTCAGAATTACGTCACCTGCCGTCTGTTCCTTGCTGTCTAAAATATAACCGGACGCTGGCGTAGATGGTCGAATAAACTGCTGTTTTCACACAGCAGTTTATTCAGCTGTGTGAGAACCCCGGCATAGCCTGTAACGTTATTGTGACGGACACATTATATGAGTGAACTTGACTTTAAGTGACTTACAGGTTTCTTTGAAAAACAATTTCTTATATGCAGGTTCTTCCTTTGCGCTTCCATCCTCCTCTCCTCCTCGCAGCGCAGGTTTGCCGCTGCTGGAACTAAACAGAGCTCCCTGAAAGGCTCAGCCAATCACATTGGCCATATTTGTCACATGATGTAGGACTCCAGTAGAGAACGTAATTTAACTTTTTCTGCTCCGCTCGCTGAATGAGACGCTGACAGATCGTTTTTTTCTTACTATCAGGTTTGTTTTTCTTTACTCGAAGAGATCAAATTATTGGTGGGGACACGTCCCTTCCGTCCATGCCAAATCTACGCCCTTGGTGAGTGGAGTTCAATGTGACATTATGAAACTGTGACGTTTGAGCCACTTCCTGTTCTCAGTCCCAGCGTCCTGATCACCGAGGTTTCTTTTGCTTTGATATCTGATATTGATTATATTGGTAAACAGGCTGTAGCATAAACATCAGGTCTGTTCTGAAAACTGTCTTTATTTTTTCAAAGTAAGAGAATATCTGTGGTCTGATACCGCGGGCTCATGGGCTAAGGACTTGGATTGACAAGTCAAGCGCAGATGATTGTGTTGTTTCTTATAAAGGCTTGTGTGTGTGTGCCTTCCTGTGTGTGTCCTTGTGTCAGTGGAACTGAATCAGTGTGTTAGAGAAAGTGCTCCTCTGCTGTGCCGTCATCGTGTGGATGCTTCTTTTAAAGTTGGAACTCATGTCTTTATGATCTGCTTCATTTCATTGAACCTTTATTTCTAACCATGAAGTCCCTTTGAGGTTACAGCCTCCTGGTTAGGTTTAGGCTGTTATTGTGCTTCAGGCTGAAATATGAGGAGTAAGGAGTGGGGCTGGTTAGCCCTCATGACCCTCACCATAACACATACGTCACAGGACACTGTTTACCACAGAAACTCCATGAAATGATCAATGAGAACTTTAGAAACCCGTCAGTGTGATGCTTCCAGTACAACAGCACCTCTGAGTGTGTGTGTTTGCCTCTCAGACTAACTCCACCCTGACATCAAGAAGATGGAGGAAAAGGATGGAGCAGGATCTGCAGCATCCAGCTGTGTGTCTGTAAGGAGTGACTGGTCCAAAGGAGAACCTCCATGGTTCAGTAATGAACCTGCAGCAACAATGTAAGAGAGCTGCTGACTCATTTATTCAGTGTAAATAATGATTTTGATGCAATGGGAGAAGAAAAATGACAAAAACAGTTTTAAAAATAAGGATTAAAATATTAAAAACTATGTTTTTGAGTTTCCTGATGTAGCACAAAAATATATGAACATAACTGTATATAGGACAGATATTTACGGTTCTTTTAGGCAGCACCAAAAAACAAAAAGACTATTTTAAGCTGTCTGAGGTAGTGAGTCAACATGTCACACTGGGTCAAAGGTCAGGGAGTAAAAGTGTGTTTTAAAGGAGGTTTAAAAGCAGCGAGTGAAGGAGCCTGTCGAGGTAAATCGTTCCATAACTGATCAAATTCAGTTGGTGGACCTCTGTGTGAAATCAAGCATCTGGTTCACAGAGAGGATAACCCTCACATGGGCTGTACAACATTATATAGTGTTAAGGTTCAAAATATTGGGGATGGAGACAAGAGAAAAAACCACAATAACAACACTGGTCCGGCCGGGTTGAGTCAAACGATGATTTAATGATCACACACGTGGGAGATGGACACTGATGCAGACAGCCTCAAAATCTCAAAATGGTGGAGCATTGCTCAAACTTTTATAACCTCTGGTGCCTCCACCTTATCATAAAAAGCCTAAACATTCACATGCTTTCTCTCACACAGCGCCTAAGCTACGACCTTGGCTCCCTGTTTATCTGCTCCTGCTGAAATGGGGCAGAAAACTCCAGCATGTTCTGTTCTCTTCTACTCAGACAAATTAGACAATAACCTTCTGCGAACAGTATTTCTTATAACTCAGCAGTATAATGCATCATAAAACAATATCATTCATTCACAACAAGTCAGCAATTTAATGTAATGCAAATCAGTTTAACTAATGCAATAGTTATCAGCTTCTTCTAATTCAGGAGAATAATGCAAACTAAAACTACATAATAATTCACAATCTTTAATTAGGGGTATAACATGGCATAAAATAATATCATAATTTTACAATAGGGAGACAAAAACAGAGCTTATCGTAGCCATCGCTCTCTCGCATGGACGTGGCAGTCTTGCTGTCTGCTGCGAATCCTCCCCGTACCTCCGTGACCTCGTCTGGTATCTGCTCCCTCCTCTGTAAGAGACAGTAAAGGAAAACACGTCTCTGCCTAGTCTTGAAAATCTAATCTTATCATCCATTGTTCTTCTAGGGCCTCTTCTTCTTGTGGCCTCAGCTAACTGCTAATATTTAAATGGCTAACATTAACATGTGTGCCATTAAAGTAACAAAAGGTACTTTAATGGCACAGTTTTTTTTCAAAAACGTACTCAAGTAAACGTAACGGAGTAAATGTAACTCGTTACTACCCACCTCTGGACTTGACTGCGGTAGTTTGTAACCAAAGATCATCACACTGCCCCTCTGATTGTCTCCCCCCAACTACTCTTTCAAGGATTGTCAGGTTGGAGATTGGCCTATAATTAGCTAAGACAGCTGGGTCTAGGGATGCTTTTTAAGTAAAGGTTTAACTACAGCCAGCTAGGGATGGGTACCGTTTAGATTTGAAAACCTGCTAAATCAGAATCAGTTGCTGATGATGGCTTTTTTCTTTTACATCAATCACGTATAAACTTAACTCAAAGTGAACATAGACTTGATTGAAGTAACTCAGATCAGCCAATTCAAAATGCTAATTCAATCAACTCTGAGTTTATTTCTAGACTCAGTTTGTTGGCCCTGCACCTTAAATATTGTTTTCACATCTTATGTCACGGCTAGCGGGGCGAGCCATGTTGAATTTAATAAAGGACCCAAGATGCCGACACTGCTGTGAAGTGAGTGAGCTGTATTGCAACGGTGAAGTGCAGTGGAGATGGCCTGTGCAGAAGCTAAGATAACCTCTACTGAAAAAACCAAAAAACTAACCTGAAACCTTAAACGGAGACACGGGGAGACAACACAGACGAACCAGCAACAAGCAGGAGAAAACAAAGGGCTCATATACACAAAAGAGCAATCAGGGAATGAGAAAAGGGAGACACAGCAGGATTCATTGGACATAACCAGACAAGGGGAAGCAAAAGTAGACACACTAACATAGGACATGGCACTGTCAAAATAAAACAGGAAGTGAACAGAGACACAATACTAACACAGTACAGAGGGAACACAGAAACCAAAACCTCAGAACTAGAAAACCTTAATCAGAATGAAATTGTAACAAAAGACAATAACAATCAAAACAAAACTACTGAGTCCACAGACTCGGGACATACATCGGCTCAAACTGTGGTCATAAATATTTTGTACTTGTAAATCAGACTGTGTAGTTGTGAACTGAGATTTGTAACACTGTAAAACAAAATATCTGGAAAGTTCATGTTTTTGCGTTCATTGATTTGTGTGTGTAAAAATGTAATAAATGTAATAAATGTAAGAAACATTAGAACTACTTTTGCTGACACAAAGTTTGGCGAGCACTGCAAGTTGTCCCTTTAAACCAGTCACTGATATAAAGAGAGCACCTTGTTCCAGGGCATCTGAGCATGGAGGGAAAGCTTTATGCAGGAGATGGTAAGAGCTGTTGGGACTAAAGAAACTGAGCAGAAAACTACAGACATCTGGAAACTGAGTTGTTAATTCTCAGTGGGATCAGCAGGACTAGCAAAGCTTCACCATGACAGTCATCTGATTGACTGAACCCATCCAAACATCACTTCATGGACCTTTAGCTTGTGTCTGTGTGTGGACAGACATAACATGAGCTAATTATACATTACTCCTCCACAGAGTGGACCAGCAGAGAGCAGAGGTTTCCACTGGTCAGTCTGCACAGCAACATCAAACACACCTGGACTCTGTGGTTATGGTTTGTAGTACTACGTTTACATTTGTTCTTTTCAGTCACCTCTATGCTGCACTTTGTGGACCAGAGGATTGTCAGTGTGTCCAACATAAGTCAGAGTTTGGGCTCCATGATTTCAGTCAGATTCGGGTGACTGTAGCTCAGGAGGTGAGCAGGTCAGCTACTAGTTAGGTTTGTGAATCAAACCCTGGCTGGCAAATGTACTGGGTAATGTACTAAACCCAAGCTGCCCTCTGATGCATCCATCAGAGTGTGAAAGAAAGTATTTAAGCATAGAACAATGTGCTTGGTTGAATGAGGCATGTTGTATAAATGCTTTGTGTGCACAGAGTATCAAAGAGAGCTATATAAGAACCAGTCCATTTACCACTGGGTAATTCATATAGTCTTCTTTTCCAGCGGCTGGAGGACAACATCACCATGTTTGTGAAGAACGAGCTGAAGAAGATCCAGAAGCTTCTGAGTCCAGATCACCCAGAAACTTTAAAGAGCCAGATGGAGGATGAGGAGATGTTTGAAGGTGAGGATGAAGATGAAAGAAAGAGCTGCAGAGAAGCATTTCTGAAGATCACACTCCACTTCTTGAGGAGACTTAAGCAGCATGAGATGGCTGACCATCTGCAGAGCAGTAAGAGAATTTCTCTAAAGACTGAATATTGATCTTTCCTAATAGCTCAAGAAATGGACCAATAGACATTCATCCTTTCAGGGTACTGAAAGGCTATGATATTTATTATATAATATTTGTTTCTGAATTTCTTACCTTCAGAAATATTTGCTCCACTCTGTAAACATGAACTTAAAGCCCAACTGAAGAAGAAGTTCCAGTGTGTGTTTGAGGGCATCGCTAAAGCAGGAAGCCCAACCCTCCTGAATCAGATCTACACAGAGCTCTACATCACAGAGGGAGGGACTGCAGAGGTCAATGAGGAACATGAGGTCAGACAGATTGAAACAGCATCCAGGAAACCAGACAGACCAGAAACAACAATCAGACAAGAAGACATCTTTAAAGCCTCACCAGGAAGAGACGAACCAATCAGAACAGTGCTGACAAAGGGAGTGGCTGGCATTGGGAAAACAGTCTTAACACAGAAATACAGCCTGGACTGGGCTGAAGACAAAGCCAACCAGGACATCCAGTTCATATTTCCATTCACTTTCAGAGAGCTGAATGTGCTGAAAGAGGAAAAGTTCAGCTTGGTGGAACTTGTTCATCACTTCTTTAATCAAACTAACGAATCAGGAATCTGCAGGCTTGAAGACTTCCAGGTTGTGTTCATACTTGATGGTCTGGATGAGTGTCGACTTAATTTGGACTTCAACAAAACTAAAATCCTGACTGAAACAAGAAAGTCCACCTCATTGGATGAGCTGCTGACAAACCTCATCAGAGGGAACCTGCTCCCTTCTGCTCGCCTTTGGATAACAACACGACCTGCAGCAGCCAATCAGATCCCTCCTCAGTGTGTCGACATGGTGACAGAGGTCAGAGGGTTCACTGACCCACAGAAGGAGGAGTACTTCAGGAAGAGATTCAGAGATGAGGAGCAGGCCAGCAGGATCATCTCCCACATCAAGAAAGCTCGAAGCCTCCACATCATGTGTCACATCCCAGTCTTCTGCTGGATCACTGCTACAGTTCTGGAGGATGTGCTGGAAACCAGAGAGGGAGGAGAGCTGCCCAACACCCTGACTGAGATGTACATCCACTTCCTGGTGGTTCAGGCCAAAGTCAAGAGGATCAACTATGATGGAGGAGCTGAGACAGATCCACACTGGAGTCCAGAGAGCAGGAAGATAATTGAGTCTCTGGGAAAACTGGCTTTTGATCAGCTGCAGAAAGGAAACCTGATCTTCTATGAACCAGACCTGACAGAGTGTGGCATCGATATCAGAGCAGCCTCAGTGTACTCAGGAGTGTTCACACAGATCTTTAAAGAGGAGAAACAACTGTACCAGAACAAGGTGTTCTGCTTTGTTCATCTCAGTGTTCAGGAGTTTCTGGCTGCTCTTCATGTCCACCTGACCTTCATCAACTCTGGACTCAATCTGCTGGAAGAGCAACAAACAACGTCCATGTGGTCTAAACTATTTGATAAACCAAAACTCCAATCTCTCCACCAGAGTGCTGTGAACAAGGCCTTACAGAGTCCAAATGGACACCTGGACTTGTTCCTCCGCTTCCTCCTGGGTCTTTCAATGCAGACCAATCAGACTCTCCTACGAGGTCTGCTGACACAGACAGGAAGTAGCTCACAGACCAATCAGGAAGCAGTTCAGTACATCAAGGAGAAGCTCAGTGAGAATCTGTCTGCAGAGAAAAGCATCAATCTGTTTCACTGTCTGAATGAACTGAATGATCGTTCTCTACTGGAGGAGATCCAACAGTCCCTGAGATCAGGACGTCTCTCCACAGATAAACTGTCTCCTGCTCAGTGGTCAGCTCTGGTCTTCATCTTACTGTCATCAGAAAAAGATCTGGATGTTTTTGACCTGAAGAAATACTTTGCTTCAGAGAAGGCTCTTCTGAGGCTGCTGCCAGTGGTCAAAGCCTCTAAAAAAGCTCTGTAAGTTATAAAGTTTTTATTATTTAATTTGGTTGGTATGTTATGAAAAACACACTGCCATCAACTTCTGTTTTGTTATTGTCAAAATCACTGTAATATAATCACTGTACCTTTATATACACGTGACTTGTATTAATGCTGCTGCCCTCTTGTGGCTAAAGTGTAATTATGTTATTGTTATGAGGGAGGATTTGAGAGTAACATGCCAAGTGAGTCAGCAGCTTCGCTTTAGCTTAAAAATCCAAATTCTTATGTCATCAGTTATAGTTGCATGTATTCATTATCATAATTTAACCTTTAATATTGATGTCTTAAATTTATTTTGAGTAAAGTAGCAATAATTTTATGGTTTATTAAATAAATACATCACTAATGAATTATTTATTTCAGTAATTAATTAAAAAAATATATTGATAATGAATTATCAGTTAATTTCATTTAAAATAATTCATTATTTATTTATGTACAATTCAAATTAGTTAATTACATATTTAATCAATTATTGGTTTGTTTTCTATTTTAATTATTTTACTGACACATTTAATGAATTATTTAATGATGTATTTATTTAATTCACGTTGCTACTCCTGGCCCTGCATCGCTGTTCATAAATACATTTTATTTGTCAGCTTCACCCATCAAAGTCAGGGGGCGGGGTTAATGCTGATCAAGTCAAAACCATTGCTTTGGTCTGGTGGGCGTTCTTTTAGTGGGCTTTTCTCAATACTAAGTAGGCCTACACACCAGGGTTTGGACATGTGTGGACCCAAACTATACTTTTACCCTTTTTTGTGTGTCACCAAATACACTTTAATATTTTCTAGACAAGAATGTAGTGGCGTAATCTTTAACGTCGTTTGGCTCCAAACAGAAGTGACAGACTTGAGCAGGGTTCATTTAAAGGCTGACAGAAGTGGAGTGGTGACGGGGAGATGTTTGACAGGACAGTGTTTCAGCCTCCACAGGTTCATGTTGTGCTCCATCAGTCAGTGAAGATGAAGTCAGTGCTGATGAGGCTGTAGAGTGTGTGAGGGATGTGAATGAGGATGATGAAGATCTGATGATAGCAGATAAAAACAGGCTGCAGAGACTTTGAGCCATACAGGGCACACAGTGTGTGTACAGAACAGCTGAAATCATTATGGAGGCCTCACTGGGATATGGAAGCATCACAGTACAGCTTCAGTGAAGCATTAAAGTCTCTGATATGAGATGAGAAATGAAGCAGCCAGAGCTTTTTCATGAGTGGAAATCCACTGTGACTGTGAGCTGCTGCTACAGCCTCCAGATTAGCCAGCAGCTCATCCTGCTCAACATTTCCTCACCAACTTTAATGGAAGTGTGATGTTTTCAGCTGGAGTGATGGTCAGGGTGGCCTCCCTCTCCTCTTCTTCTCCTCTTCCTCTTTCATTTGTAAAGCCACTTCTGCTGCTTTCATTCATTTGGAAGTCCTGTAGCTGAGTTTGGGAGAGACTAACAGCCTCGGCAGCAGAGGGGAGAAAGGCTGTAACACCACCACTTTACTCTGTTCTACCTGTCACATCATTTTATCAGGAAACAAATATGCTCATGTTTTTACTATGTTTGTCTTGAAGATGTAAGAAGATCACATGGTGCTTTTTATTATTGTGTTGGTTTGTTTCCTGTCTCTTGGATGGAGCCCAGCTGTGCGTGGCCCCTGGGCCTGTGGTCAGAGTGTGTGCTGGATAATCCGGCCCAGGATGAGGCCAAACTGACATGGGATGAAATGTCTGTCACATAATTGAGCTTAGTGTAGTTTCACTTCTGCACAATTTAAAAACAACCAAAACTTTGTTCTGTCTTTTCTGTGTTATACTGTAGACTTTCTTTGATACTGTGTCCAAAAGGAGCAGCTTTTACTTTGAAGGGGAGCTGTCTCTGTTTCCTCTTCAGGTTGGATGATGGAAGCAAATTAGTGTGTGATGTTCTTTCAGTGTTGCACTTTGTAGACGCTCCCTGAGCACTGGTCTCACAGCCAGCTGCACATAGAGACCAGTGTTGTTAGTCCAGGTCAGAAGATGACTTGTTGGAGTGAAAATGAGCTTGTAGTTTGTCTGCTTTAATAATGTGACTGGAAAAAGGTGTTGGACTTCAAATATGTCCATTTCTTTCACACTTCACCTTTAAAAGTGAAGCCTTGTGGTTCCTGGAAGGAAAAACACGACTTTTTCAAGTCTTTGTCCTGTTTTTATGAGAAATGTACGACTTTAATGTGAAACATTCAGAGTTTTTTCTCTTGTTGTGTTTGTTTGAAGCTGCTTCCTGTTGGCTTCAGCTGTTTGGAGTTTCCATTTTCTAAACTTCTACATTCTGAACCTTCTTCAGCTCTGAACAGATGATGAAACACTGAATGATTTCAAGCTCACACTTTGTCTAATAAACTTACATCTTTCATTCTTTATACAGATTGTGGGGCTGTGGTTTGTCAGAGATCAGCTGTGATTATCTGGCAGCAGCACTGAAGTCCAACCCCTCCCATCTGAGAGAGCTGGACCTGAGCTACAACAACAAGCTGCAGGATTCAGGAGTGAAGCATCTGTGTGGTTTCCTGGAGAGTCCAGGATGTGGACTTGAAACTCTGAGGTCAGTCAGCATGTTTTAGTTGTGCTGAGATGAATATGATGTGAAAGTTGTGCTGACACTAAACTGCAGACATCAGGCTGATATTATACTGATCCACACTGAGGATCTTCATGGTAAAGTCTGTTTTCTTCTTCTCTGGTTTAGTCCATTGACTGCAGCAGAACAATGTTCACATTTCAAACAGTGAGACTCAACGTATGGCCCGCGGCCCACACGCGGCCTGCCCACCTTCCCTGATTCAGAGAGAGGGGACCCTGATTAACTGTGTAGTGTTCTTCCTCACAGTTCTAAGTATCAGACACAACAATGAATAATCCACAGCTGACTGTCTTTAGCAGGTCAAAGGTCACGGCACACAGCAGACAGTGGGAAATATTATAACTCTGATCATTTATCAGCACATATCCATATGTATAAAAACAAAGCTGACACTGTGAGACTTGATCAGAGGTGTGATCATCACAGCAGAGGCCTTTGTGTCAAAGTCACTGAGGATCAAACAGAAACACATGAAGCAGATTTTCCTTTTCTGGCTTTTTATAGCAGATAACCTTCAAAATATTCTGCAGTCCATCAAAAACTGAAGCAAACCATGAATCAACATGTGAACATGAGCTGATGCTGCTGAAGTGAAGCAAAGTTACAGAGGTTTGATTACAGACACAGCTGAGAGTTTGTAATCTGTCATCATTTTAAAAGGTTTACATTTCTTCAGTATCGAACAGCAGAAATGAGGCTTTGTTTTGGGAGGCCGACAGCAGTGAACACAACAGCAGACTGGTGCGTAATAAGCAGTGAATAATGCAGGAAACAGATTTTTGAAGGTAAACTGTTCTTGAAGTACACTGAGAGAGAGAGAGCTGTGCAGGAAGTAAACGTCAAAGTCAGAGAGAATTCATGACGATGTTCATCAAACGTAAAGCGTAGTTTGGATCTTCTTCTGCTGCTGGTTCACTCAGTTTTGGTTGGAGACAGATGAAACCTGCAGCTTCAGGATCTGTGAGCTGTCCACTTTCAGCCCCGACGGCGTGTCCGTGTACGTGCCGTCGAGTGAACGATCCACGCTCTGTGTTTCCATCTTTGTGTGTTTAGCTGCTCTCATTTACTGTTTTATCTGTTTGCTTGTTGTTGAAATACTTTTGGGAGCTTTAACCTGAGATTCTGGCAAAATACATTTATATTAAAAATCGATTCAGGATTGAATGAATCAACATCGCTTTATTCAAATTAAAACCATTTAAATAGGAAAATCCATTTTTTTACAGCCGCCTCTAATGCTGGGTAATGTCAGCTGGTCCATGTGCAGCTGGCTGTGAGGCTCAGGGAGCGTCTACAAAGTGCAACACAGAAAGAACATCATCCATAAATATTGAGTAATAACTGGACTCTCATACAGCGAGACTCAAATGCCTTTAAACATCAGCTTATCCTGCTGATCCAAGTCCAACACTGAGTTTGTAAAAACATGTTTGTCAATCATTTTGTTTGGTTTCTGAGGAAAATGATTCAATAACTTGCTGCTAATACACAACATTTCATCATATTTCCTCATAACCCTCTTTTGTCTGACCATTTGATCCCATTTGAATTTGCAATAAAGGATCCACAGAGTTTGGTGACAATAATGACAGTAGATGTTTGTGTGGAAGTGCTGGAAGCAAATTAGTGTGTGATGTTCTTTCAGTGTTGCACTTTGTAGACGCTCCCTCAGCACTGGTCTCACAGCCAGCTGCACATAGAGACCAGTGTTGTTAGTCCAGGTCAGAAGATGACTTGTTGGAATGAAAATGAGCTTGTAGTTTGTCTGCTTTAATAATGTGACTGGAAAAAGGTGTTGGACTTCAAATATGTCCATTTCTTTCACACTTCACCTTTAAAAGTGAAGCCTTGTGGTTCCTGGAAGGAAAAACACGACTTTTTCAAGTCTTTGTCCTGTTTTTATGAGAAATGTACGACTTTAATGTGAAACATTCAGAGTTTTTTCTCTTGTTATGTTTGTTTGAAGCTGCTTCCTGTTGGCTTCAGCTGTTTGGAGTTTCCATTTTCTAAACTTCTACATTCTGAACCTTCTTCAGCTCTGAACAGATGATGAAACACTGAATGATTTCAAGCACTTTGTCTAATAAACTTACATCTTTCATTCTTTATACAGATTGTGGGGCTGTGGTTTGTCAGAGATCAGCTGTGATTATCTGGCAGCAGCACTGAAGTCCAACCCCTCCCATCTGAGAGCGCTGGAGCTGAGCTCCAACAACAAGCTGCAGGATTCAGGAGTGAAGCATCTGTGTGGTTTCCTGGAGAGTCCAGGATGTGGACTTGAAACTCTGGGGTCAGTCAGCATGTTTTAGTTGTGCTGAGATGAATATGATGTGAAAGTTGTGCTGACACTAAACTGCAGACATCAGGCTGATATTATACTGATCCACACTGAGGATCTTCATGGTAAAGTCTGTTTTCTTCTTCTCTGGTTTAGTCCATTGACTGCAGCAGAACAATGTTCACATTTCAAACAGTGAGACTCAACGTATGGCCCGTGGCCCACACGCGGCCTGCCCACCTTTCCTGATTCAGAGAGAGGGGACCCTGATTAACTGTGTAGTGTTCTTCCTCACAGTTCTAAGTATCAGACACAACAATGAATAATCCACAGCTGACTGTCTTTAGCAGGTCAAAGGTCACGGCACACAGCAGACAGTGGGAAATATTATAATTCTGATAATTTATCAGCACATATCCATATGTATAAAAACAAAGCTGACACTGTGAGACTTGATCAGAGGTGTGATCATCACAGCAGAGGCCTTTGTGTCAAAGTCACTGAGGATCAAACAGAAACACATGAAGCAGATTTTCCTTTTCTGGCTTTTTATAGCAGATAACCTTCAAAATATTCTGCAGTCCATCAAAAACTGAAGCAAACCATGAATCAACATGTGAACATGAGCTGATGCTGCTGAAGTGAAGCAAAGTTACAGAGGTTTGATTACAGACACAGCTGAGAGTTTGTAATCTGTCATCATTTTAAAAGGTTTACATTTCTTCAGTATTGAACAGCAGAAATGAGGCTTTGTTTTGGG
The DNA here is from genome assembly GCF_965226115.1 of Aulonocara stuartgranti. Lineage (NCBI taxonomy): Eukaryota > Metazoa > Chordata > Actinopteri > Cichliformes > Cichlidae > Aulonocara > Aulonocara stuartgranti. Next base: position 21,027,099 of record NC_138941.1, on the reverse strand, counting down.
AGGCCGACAGCAGTGAACACAACAGCAGACTGGTGCGTAATAAGCAGTGAATAATGCAGGAAACAGATTTTTGAAGGTAAACTGTTCTTGAAGTACACTGAGAGAGAGAGAGCTGTGCAGGAAGTAAACGTCAAAGTCAGAGAGAATTCATGACGATGTTCATCAAACGTAAAGCGTAGTTTGGATCTTCTTCTGCTGCTGGTTCACTCAGTTTTGGTTGGAGACAGATGAAACCTGCAGCTTCAGGATCTGTGAGCTGTCCACTTTCAGCCCCGACGGCGTGTCCGTGTACGTGCTGTCGAGTGAACGATCCACGCTCTGTGTTTCCATCTTTGTGTGTTTAGCTGCTCTCATTTACTGTTTTATCTGTTTGCTTGTTGTTGAAATACTTTTGGGAGCTTTAACCTGAGATTCTGGCAAAATACATTTATATTAAAAATCGATTCAGGATTGAATGAATCAACATCACTTTATTCAAATTAAAACCATTTAAATAGGAAAATCCATTTTTTTACAGCCGCCTCTAATGCTGGGTAATGTCAGCTGGTCCATGTGCAGCTGGCTGTGAGGCTCAGGGAGCGTCTACAAAGTGCAACACTGAAAGAACATCATCCATAAATATTGAGTAATAACTGGACTCTCATACAGCGAGACTCAAATGCCTTTAAACATCAGCTTATCCTGCTGATCCAAGTCCAACACTGAGTTTGTAAAAACATGTTTGTCAATCATTTTGTTTGGTTTCTGAGGAAAATGATTCAATAACTTGCTGCTAATACACAACATTTCATCATATTTCCTCATAACCCTCTTTTGTCTGACCATTTGATCCCATTTGAATTTGCAATAAAGGATCCACAGAGTTTGGTGACAATAATGACAGTAGATGTTTGTGTGAAAGTGCTGGAAGCAAATGAGTGTGTGATGTTCTTTCAGTGTTGCACTTTGTAGACGCTCCCTGAGCACTGGTCTCACAGCCAGCTGCACATAGAGACCAGTGTTGTTAGTCCAGGTCAGAAGATGACTTGTTGGAATGAAAATGAGCTTGTAGTTTGTCTGCTTTAATAATGTGACTGGAAAAAGGTGTTGGACTTCAAATATGTCCATTTCTTTCACACTTCACCTTTAAAAGTGAAGCCTTGTGGTTCCTGGAAGGAAAAACACGACTTTTTCAAGTCTTTGTCCTGTTTTTATGATAAATGTACGACTTTAATGTGAAACATTCAGAGTTTTTTCTCTTGTTGTGTTTGTTTGAAGCTGCTTCCTGTTGGCTTCAGCTGTTTGGAGTTTCCATTTTCTAAACTTCTACATTCTGAACCTTCTTCAGCTCTGAACAGATGATGAAACACTGAATGATTTCAAGCTCACACTTTGTCTAATAAACTTACATCTTTCATTCTTTATACAGATTGATGAACTGTGGTTTGTCAGAGATCAGCTGTGATTATCTGGAAGCAGCACTGAAGTCCAACCCCTCCCATCTGAGACAGCTGGACCTGAGCTCCAACTACAAGCTGCAGGATTCAGGAGTGAAGCATCTGTGTGGTTTCCTGGAGAGTCCAGGATGTGGACTTGAAACTCTGGGGTCAGTCAGCATGTTTTAGTTGTGCTGAGATGAATATGATGTGAAAGTTGTGCTGACACTAAACTGCAGACATCAGGCTGATATTATACTGATCCACACTGAGGATCTTCATGGTAAAGTCTGTTTTCTTCTTCTCTGGTTTAGTCCATTGACTGCAGCAGAACAATGTTCACATTTCAAACCTTCAAAGAAGAAGAAAAATCCTCCACTGGATAATTCACTGTGAAACTCTCCAACTCTTCATTCCACCTTAAAGTCTGTCTGACACTGAAATCCAAAGCAAAATGTGCGTTTGCTTTACAGACAGCAGTCCAACACAAACATACACACATCATCCAAAACACAGTCCAACATCCAAATCTCCTCCACTGCCAGCATGAATGATGGGAAAGAGAAGGAGGAACACTCTGACATTCAGGGTTAGAATGAGTTTCATGAAGCAGACTGTGAAGATCAAAGCTGCATTAGAAAGCTTACATGAATGAATGAGTGGACAGAAGTGGACAGAGATCATCTGAAGCACTTCAAAGGCTTTAAATCAGCACATTTCTCTTTATTCTTTATCAACTCTGTTAGTTTCTCTCAGTTTTCTGTGGAATGAAGCTAACAGCAGGCTAATAAGATGCTGACCAATAGGTTTCTATTAAAGGTTGTAATTTGTATATGAAAAAGTGCTTTGGCTCAGCAGGGATCAGCTTACAGGTAGAATACAGCTGCTGGATGGGATTAGCATGTCATAGCTATCTACCAAACTGCTAACTGGGGGATTTCAGGCCATCTATGGATCATTTTTGCTAACTGTTTATTCAGCTTAGGCTCACAGGGCTGCAGCCTGTGCCCTAGCTGTCATAGGGCAAGAGGCGTGGTCCACCTGCACAGGTGAGCAGTCCATCACAGGGCCAACAGAGAGAGACAGAGAAGCACTCTCTCACATCCACACCTACAGCCAATTTAGAAGCACCAATGAACCTAAGCAGCATTTCATTGGACTGTGGGAGAACATCCAACCTCCACAGAAAGGCCAACAAGCTTCAACCTACAACCTTCTTGCTTTAAGGCACTAGTGCGAACCACATTTCCCCATTTCAGCCCAAATCCTGCATCTTCCTGTTTCTGACTCCAGGCCAGCTCCACTAACACTTTCTCATCAGACACTGCCACCTAGTGGAGGAAGTCTTAGTTCCATTTGAAGCTTCAGATTACAGTTAGTTCCTTTACAAAGAGGTGGAGGTGGTGGGGCCACAGCACCATCATCACTGAGTGCCATAGGACACTTAACCTTTGTTTCCATATGCTGGGAACTTCCTGTTGTTCCAAGGAGGACTGGAAAATGTGTGAAAACCTCCCAGTCAGTTCCTCACAGCACACTTCAATCATTTCCCTCCCACAGCATCAGGACCAGGGCTTTTTCTCTCTTTGGTCCCACTAAGAGATTTCCACACAATCACCTCATCAGTGGGACTCTCAGAGCTACCAGCCCTTTGCTACAATCACAAAGCTCTTCATTGAAATCAATGATATCAAAGCTGGAATCAAATGAGTCCAAGTCTTCTGCTGATTCAGCATCACATTCATCTTTGCTCCTTGTTCTGCATCCCCACCATGGACTTCATTCCTTTCCAAGCCAGCCTTGAGTGTCCTTTATTCAGCTCATCCTCTGCTTTATTTTTACACCTGATTTTAGCTGCTTTATCTCTCTTTCAACAAGTTTCTGTGCCTCAATCTTTTTCTTCTCTCCCTCATAACAAGACAGCTTCTTCTGCCTGAGAACATGTTGGAGTGATTTACTAATCCAGGGCTGCTTATTGGGGAAAATACTTCCTGTTTCCAAAGTAATCCCCATTTTTCCCAGAAAGAAATGTAAGTAGAAATCGATGATCTAAGTGAGAACATGAGCCTTTATAAAGTCCCAGTGGGTGCAGTCAAAGCAGTCCCTCAGTCCCAGTATAGAGTCTTTGGTCCAGACTGGAACAACTGTGTGCCCTGTTTGAACTCTCTTCAGTGCTGTGACCTGACAGACCCAGAGGGGCCATCACATCACATTTAGAAGCTCCCCTAATGGAGCCACAACACATGTCCAATACTTAGTCTGTCTTGTTGGACCAACTGGAAGAAATGATTCAAGGACTTAGTCACAGAACAGAGATTCAAATCTCCAAAATCCAACTGGCTGCATCAGGACATATAGTCTGAAACTCTGCACAGTTTCCTGTTTGAAGCTGCTTCCTGTTGGCTTCAGCTGTTTGGAGTTTCCATTTTCTAAACTTCTACATTCTGAACCTTCTTCAGCTCTGAACAGATGATGAAACACTGAATGATTTCAAGCTCACACTTTGTCTAATAAACTTACATCTTTCATTCTTTATACAGATTGGGGGGCTGTGGTTTGTCAAAGATCAGCTGTGATTATCTGGCAGCAGCTCTGAAGTCCAACCCCTCCCATCTGAAAGAGCTGGAGCTGTGGAGAAACAACCTGAAGCATCCAGATGTGAAGCAGCTGTTTGATCTTAAGAAGAGTCCAGACTACAGACTGGAGACTCTGGTGTAAGTAGAGTGATGGAGTGAGTGGGTGGTGCTGTCAGCAGTATTGTACTAAACACAGTCAGTATGAAGCAAAGATCCAGTGTTTCCTGTAAAGCTGCAGCTTCTCAGTGAAGCTGTGAGAGGAGAATGGTGACAGGCTTCAGGATTGGACACAAACACTTCCTGTTTCTGACCTTTATGGTCACCATGGTAACGGCTGACACGCTCTGATCAAACGCTGTCAACAGCCAATCAGCTCTCTGAACAAAGCAGCACGCAGACCAATGACTGCATTCATTTCCAAGTTTAAAGCAGTGAAGAACACAGTCTGTAGGTGAGGAAGAATTTAGTGAGAGCAGATGTTTGGATGGAATTCCTCCAGTTAACAGCTGGAACCGTCCATCTGGATTGTTGGGCTTGTTGTTGGGGTTCCTACAGAGCTCAGAGTGGACACACCAAGGTTCTTCTAATGAATGAAAGTCCAAACTCAAACTAGGAGGGAAAAACATTTTCATCAACTTCAATAAAAATCCAAAGATTAGAAAAAGTGAAGCAACAATGAGTCCTAGTACAGTCCCAGCACTGAAGTCCCTGCTGCTCTTTATACTGGATGTGCTGCATCACTGACTGACAGCTGATGAAGAGTCTCTGGAAACACTCGTTTATCTCCTCTGCTCTTCCTTCTTCTCTCTGCAGGTGGAGGACATGATGGTAAACAGGACGGTGTGTGTGCTGAGAGAGGAGGAGCTGTGTCCTGATGATCCAGAGAGGTTGAAGCAGCAGCAGCTTGTGTGTAGAGACGCTCTGACTGGGCCATGTTACTGGGAGGTGGAGAGGAGAGCTTCATCCAGCAGTGACTGACAGAGGAATGAGAAGAAGTGCAGATGACTGTCAGTGCTGCAGAGTGAACTGCTCTGAGAACAGCTCCACTGTCAGACACAATGTAGAGTCCAGCATCATCCCTGTGTGTCCCTCTGGATCTGACAGAGGATCATCAGTGTATCTGGACTGCTCTGCTGCTGCGCTGTCCTTCTACAGTCTCTGCACAGTCTCTGTCTGACTCTGGCTTCAGACCCTCCTGGATCAAACTCACCTGGAAAAACTTTCAAATTCAAATTCAAATTTTATTTGTCACACACAACCATACCCAGTATGACATGAGGTGAAATGCTTGTAGCTGTGCAATGCCCGACCATTAAATGACAGTGGTTTTACACTATTTACAATTTACAGGTTATTACAAAATGTACAGATTTAACTTAGAAATTTACAGTAAAAATGTGCAAATAGCAGAAAGAGATTATAAGGAAGTGCACATGAAGAAAAACCAGAGTGTGTGGTGATGTGATGTGTGTGAGAGTTCAGTCTTATAGTGATGTGATGTGTGTGAGAGTCCAGTCTTATAGTGATGTGATGTGTGTGGGAGAGTTCAGTCCTACACCTGGTTCACGCCGCAATGTATTGCGCCATTTTCCGGGTCCACAAATCAAAACAAACGCACTGTGTTGGAACGACGACGACAAGAAACATGTTTAAAAGCAGCTCAAAAGAAAACGGACGGTATAGAGACCGATTGCGTCCAGAGGCGAAGCAGCAGCACTTGAAAAAATTAGAGTGCATCGCAAATCTGGACCCATATGAAATACGGCAGTGGAGTAAAGACCCAGACGACTTACCGCCACTGTCCTACCCTGATATCTTCACGTATCTTGTTTGTGGAGTAAGCGCTTACACTGGGAACCAGTTTCATAACTACAAGTCACTGGAGGCGCACATCCAATTTACAAGTGCAAAATTTGGCTATTTTCAAGCCGCCAAACTGTGAGTACGTCGTCATTCATACCAAGGTAAGTCAGCTGGAGGACATCGAGTGTAAGAGCCATTGTCCACCCCCCACCTTAATTAATGTTATACATTTATCATTGAACTGCTAAAATATCGTTATCATATCATGTGCCCATAATTGTAAAGTAGATGCAAACTAACACATTGATAATCGGGCAAATTATTACTTAACGCCAATTTGTGTCCTCCCTGTCTCATTTATTTATTGTCTTTACATCAACCTTGTCCTTGTATGTTCCATGTACTGCACTCCCAAAGATTGAATGAACCTGCATTACAGCCATGGGTAATTGTAAGCACCACGGGGAAGGTCGAAGCCGCACACTGAACATGCTGAACATCCTACCTAAATAAATCCCAGCAGGAAACATGTTTTAATAGTGTGATTGGGTCATCTGAACACGCTACCTATACGACAGAGCCATTAACCACGTAAGGTAGCATATTCTGATAAGTTAGCACGGATTGATAGACAAGACTATAAATTTACGCTACGGTAGGATGTTTTGACAGAACACCTTTTCTCGTCCCCAACATTTTTCTTTTGTTAAGCTTACTGTTATCAAGGCATGGTAAATGAACAGTAAACCTTGCCTGATGACTAATCTTCCCGTTTCCCTCTCATTGATTTATTTGGGTTGTCATGGCAGAAGTATTAAACGATGCCTTTTATTAGAACATAAGCATTTAAATGCAGTAATTGTATTTGAATTAGTTAAATATGAGTGGGCAACTCTGACCATGACAAGACTGCATTTGCTCTAAAAACTTAATAAAAAATTTAGACATATTGTTGTCATTATTTTTACTCTTCAATTTTATGTGTTTTTTCTTTAAGATGGTATCAGAAGTTGCTCCTCCACCATGAAAAAAACCATCTGCATGTATTCTTTCACTACATCCACGATTCTCCTCTGTGGTCTTCCTCATTCATCCTGTTTGGAGCTTAATGTTCAACATCCTTTATCTGTTAAAATTACAGAAGGAGAAGAAAGTAATCATCAGAGCAGGAATCATGATAAATGATAAATAGATTACCAGTACATACAAACATAACACTTGCATAATTTCTCTGATAACGCTGCATTGGATGGGTTTAATAAAATGTCCTCCACAATCTGTATATGAATTGTCATTAAAACCACAGAGATTCTTACTTATAAAGGAAAGAAAAGTGGGACAAAGCCCATCAACATATAGTGTATATTTTCTGAAACATTACAAAGATGCAGGTAATTCTGGGTTCACCTGAATTACAGATTAGACTGGTGGACAAACAGAGATGTTGTGTACAACTGGTGACAGCATCAGTGACAACAAATTAATCAGCGAGGCTGGAAGCAGAATTAGGAGGCGTCAGAGTCAGCGAGGGTCAGAGATCAATGAACAAATTGCCCACCTTCATGGATAATGCATCCCCCTCAGAAGGATTCAAAATTTGGGCCATGAAGAACAAAGTCAAAGACTAGCGGTCCTTTTGCTCTATTTTCACCTGTAAAACAGGAGTAGGGTAGGCGGAGGTTTACCCTGGTGCAGGTGTGCCGCAGCGGTCAGTGGAAGAATCCGCGAGTTTCTCTGTGACGTCGTAGCGCACTCGGTGCTTGCTTGGAAGTTTAGGGGGTTTTTTCGCCGTAAAAAGAAGTTTTCTTCCCACGCACAACGGACACTAATGTTTTTGTCACTTTTTATGGAATCAAACTCAAAGTAAGGTCAGTACTTCCACGCTTTAAACGCTGCACGCTCATATTCTCTCCCGCACTCGATATATTATCCATTGTTGATCTGCACACAGCTGTTGTCACAGACGTTGCACTTGCTTACGTCACTGTCATGAGACATTCTCGCAAAAAAAATCACGGTTTTAGTAACGCAGCGTTCCTACGGGAAAGTAACGGTAATCTATTTACCTTTTTTGCTATAGTAATCCCTTACTTTACTCGTTGCTTGAAAAAAGTAATCGGATTACAAGTAACGCATTACTGCCCATCTCTGGTCAGGACACAAAAGACTGCGTTTCTAAGCCAGTCGGCACCCGTACCGTAATATGCATAAGAATAGTGCAACAACATTTTAGGTGCGGCTGGCTTGACTGTGTGGTCGTAAGTGAGGGCTCACTTGACCGCGGTCAAATATGGTGCTGGAGAAACAAACTACAGAGAACTTTGTAAAGAGAGTATTGAGTGCTTTGGCGATGTAAATGGACTGGTTCTTATATAGTACTCAAAGCACTTTAAAGAACTTGCCTCATTCAGGTGTACGCAAGCACTTTTCTCTGTAAGCACTTTCTGTGTAATGTTCACACACATTCGGAGAGCAACTCTGCGTTGGTATCTTGCCCAGGGATATTTGGCATGCAGACGGGGATTGAAGCACCTTCCTCTACTACCTGAGCAAAGCCACCCCATGTTCGTCTGTGCACAGATTTCTTTCAATACAGTATTATCACAATTGTGCAAAAATACAGGCATGAAAGCTTAAAGTGCGCGATCACAATAAAGGTGACGTTCAGAGACTGACTGAGTGATCTGAGAACTCATCAGCGCTCCTCACTGCCTTCACTTACTTGCTGCTATGGGTGCAGGAATAACATAGTTATGCAGTTATCTGGGACTCTCCACCATTTGACCTTAGAACTGAAGAAGCTTCTCGGATGAGAGGTGAAACGTCTTCAAGTAACTTAAAGAAGTCCAGACGCTTTTCTTTACAAGCTCCTTTGACCAGTTATGCAGTTACTTTCTCAGTCTGCTAGAGCCTCCACTTGAACGCAAGAACCTTCATTTATCTTCTCAAACGGAATTCAAAATGTTTTTTACAAATTGAAGGATTAAGATATAAATCGCAGAAGCATCGATCCACACATTCAAAGAAGAACAACCCAACAAACTCTTCATAAAACTCCAAGAGATATGAAAATCTTTATTTCTGTCTATTCTGTGTTGTTAATAACATCACATCTTCACATAGTAGCAAAAACATATTAAACAAACATTAATCTCAACATGCATACTGTACTTCAAGTTTCTCTCATGGAAAGGCCAGTGTTACTTTTATAGTATCCTTTCCATAAATATCATAAATATCTTTACCCATGTAGTGGAATTATTTTATTTTTTCATTTTAGTTAACAAGTATAATGTGACCACATTCACTTTTTATCAGGACAAGCTACACCACCACGGTGGTTAGCATACAATAACACTGCCTTGTTCTCAAAGCTTCTTGCTAACTGTACTTTTTTCTGAGATGTTCTCTTTAAGTAAGGATACTGAAAGTGTAAGCAGTGTATACGGTCACATCACGTGCTTAAGGTTGTGTTAGCACTGATAATTCCTTCACAGTTCTTTAAAGATGCTGAAGTCATCATATCAGCTGTAAATGCAGTGCTGCTGCTGTCCTTACGCTATACTTTCAAGCATCACACTTTCTTACTGGCCAGTTTATTTCCACTTTTTATGCTCTAGTATGGTGTGACTGAATGAAGTCAGCAAACCAAATTCTGTCCATCTGAGGATGAGAAGAAACTTGCATGAAATGGGAAGCATGAGATGAAGATGGCTCCTATGCTTTAGACGTGGCACTGTTTCTGCCATTGTAAGTACGCTAATGCTTGAAAGATCCATTAAAAGTCTGACACTTCACTCTTCAGCTGGAGCGTCCATCAAGTTTTACATTCCAGGTTTCCTCGTTGGGATTACGACTCAGACGATGATGTGAAAAATTAGTTATTACATTAAACCCATAAAATCAACACTGGCAAAAAAGCCGTGCACTTCACAGAGCAGCTTTCTATGGCCGAGCAGCTCCTGCAGGTGTAAGGTGTAGGTGTCACAGCACTCTGGTCCAAAGAGGTTATGTGCAGCATGCAGACAGAAAATGGCTTTACAGAATATGACTGAATGTTGAGGCACCAAAACACACTCAGTCTGCCCCTCAGTCTGATCAAGAAGAAAACCTGACTGAGCGCTTCATAACATCAGTACGATGATGTCCCAGAGGCCATGTTCAGGTTATTCTCCCGTCCACACTGAGCGGGCGGATCAGTGGAGTCTGCATTAGCTTTAACAGAAAGGTCTGATTTAAGCAGGTAAGCTGAATAGACAAGAAAAGCTAGAAAGCTTTATCAACTATAACCCCAGCGAGGACCTTGACAGGTGTCTTGTGTACAGGTGAAGGCTGGACAGTCAGCAGGATACCTTCCTAACATTTGTCATTCCCAGCATTGAACCGTTTCCTGGCACAGCCTCAGTGAAACAGAGCATCGTTTCCACCCCACAGTTACAGACAGGCTGTGCTTTTCTTTGGGAACACCGTCGAATGAGCCCCGTGTCCTCTCTCAGTAGCTGCTTTCGTGTCCTGTCAGGATGTACAGGCTGCTCAGTGCTGACGGGTCATCAGTCGGTGTGCTCTGAAGGATGATGTCTCTGCACATTGTCAGCAAATGAGAAGGAGATGAGTTGTAAAGGAGAGCCAGAGAAAGGCAGTACTAACCTAAAGCCAGTGCCTCCACCTGCTTCTACTCCTCCCACCTCTAGTACTAACACTACTCTACTGATACTACAACCACTGTAGTTTGACTTTAATGCTACACACTGGTACAGTACTGGTACACTTACTGGAGTTTTACTCCTGTTCCTGCTCATCACCACGCCTACTACTTTTTTAAACTTTATGATAAGTGTGAACATTTACACAACAGCATACAAACAAGTTTAAAGTAGAAAAAAGGAAGCAAAGAGCTGAGAAATACATAAAACATAACACAGAAGAAAAAGAAACCTTTGCAGGGATTCCTTCTACACCCAGTTTGAGTAAAAACTAACTGAAACACAAGGAAAGAAGATAAGATCAACTAAAATAAGGGTTGTATAATAATACTTAGTACTGGCAGCCACCAGCGCCAAGCCTCAGCCTCCCAGTAGACACACCTATGGTACCGATTTAAAATCCTACATGTCTTTGTTCTCAGGTTATCACGTTCACAAACTTGGTGTCCACGCTATTTGCCTGCCAGGCTGACAATGATTTAGATCAGCGGTCCCCAACCCCCGGGCCTTGGACCGGTACCGGTCCGTGAGTCGCTTGGTACCGGGCCGCGAGAGTTGAGGCTCAGGTGTGAAATGTGTGGTATTCAGGGTTTTTATCGGTTTTCAGCGTTATTTCGTTATCGTTTTGATTGTTAACTCGGTTTTCCGGGTCTTTTCACGTGTGTTATGAATAAATCTTCTTTTTTTCGGTACCAATACTACTTTTATTTTGTTGTATTTATCCGCAACACCTTAAAGGCTGGTCCGTGAAAATTGTCGGGCATAAACCGGTCCGTGGCGCAAAAAAAGGTTGGAGACCGCTGATTTAGATCACAGAAATCCAACAACATTTTTAAGATGTTATTCCTGGTTTCACAGTGGAAAACTCCGGGTAACGTCCATTATCTTTGCTCCTGTATAAGACTTTCCTGAATGCTGAGGTTTGGTCTTCCACATGAAATTCAGTACTTTTGTTTCAGTTTCATTAATGATGCATTGATTTTGGACATCGATGTAATATATATGTGATACACGACAGTCTTTGAGTCCGTCCTTCTCATATATAATCCCACTGTTTTTGCACTTCAGATGATTCCAGTAATGACTGATTTAAAAAAGAAATTGTGAAATATTTCTAATGAACTCACCACGATTCTTATTACAAACTTCATTAAGAGCTACTGGATCAACAGGGGTGTCCTGGATTTGTTAGTAATATAATATAGTAATATATTATTATTAGTTTTAATTATTTAGTCAAAAATCAATTCCAGACTGCTCTGAAAGAAATCAAAAAGAAAAGGACATTTTCTGAAGACTGAGCTTTAATGCCAGATATCTATACGATCCAAATGTAAACACACACTTGTAGTTACTGAAATTATTCATTTTCACAGGTTGTGTGTCAATTGTTTGAGAAAACCTGGTGTTAATGTCCCCTCCTCCCAAAAAAATGATCAAAAGGAAGTGCTGAGGTTATTATCAGGATGTCCTAAAAGCTCTCAGTTAATCCAACATGCTGCAGCGAGAGTCCTGACAGGGACTAGAAACAGAACATTTATTGGCTCCAGAATAAAAGATTCAAAATCCTCACATAAAAGGTTTTGAATAATCAGCCCCTGTCTTATCTTAATGACCTTATAGTACCATATCACCCCATTAGAGCACTTCGCTCCAAGTATTTAAAAGTAAAATGGGAGCCAGACCCTTCGATTTCCAGGCCCCTCTTGGTAAATGGTAAATGGACCGGTTCTTATATAGTGCTTTTCTACTCTGAGCACTCAAAGCTTGCCTCATTCACCCGTTCACACCCATTCATACTCTGACGGATGCACTGGAGAGCAACTTTCATGCAGGATATCTGGCATGTAGACGGGGAGTAGGTGACCTGCTCCCCCACCTGAGCTACAGCCACCACTTCTGTGGAACCAGCTTCCAGTTTGGGTTTGGGAGACGGACACCCTCTCTACTTTTAACATTAGGCTTCAAACTTTCCTTTCTTCCCTGAATCCTCCCTTAGTTAGCCTAAGTCTAGGCTGCTGGCGGGTTCCCCTGATGTGTTTCTTCTTCAGTCACCCTTTTCACTCACTATCTGTTTATACACCTCTCTGCATTCAATCATTAGTTGAGAATATTCTCTGGCTCTCTTCCCCAGATTGTCTTTGTCCCGTCTTCCTCCTCTCACCCCCCCAACCAATCGCAGCAGATGCCCGCCCCTCCCCCAGCCTGGTTCAGGTTTTCACCTGCTAAAAGGGAGTTTTTCACCTTTGTGCACCATAATTGCAGGGCCTTTACCTTACAATATACAGTGTCTTGAAGTGACTATTGTTGTGATTTGGCACTAGCATAAAGAAAATTAGCACTAAGGAAAGTAGTTTTCTGTACAAAGTGTCAGGTAGACGGTAGTTGGTAACTTTAATGGCTGTTTTTCTTTGGAGGGCTGCATGCAAACACATAGGCTGCATTTCCTAAATCCTTGGATCTGAGTAACCAACAGAACAAACACTCTAGTGTGACTCCTGCTTTAATGCTACCATTAATGCTAGCAGTATTCATGCTACTTCCACATGCTACTCTGAAAATCACTTCCAGGTCTATTAACAATAGTATCAAGAAAAATACTATCCTGATTACTTCTGATGTACTAGGATTACTAGTTTCTCACAGTGATTGATAGTTCTTGTCAGCATACAGTTAACATACCTGTTTGTTCCCAGAACTCTGAACACACGACTCTCATCTGTAATTTCTTGTGTTACCTGCACATAAAGTGAAAATTCACATGTGTAATGACTTAGAACAAATATGATAAGCACATGATACGAGCTCAGCCAACGTTGGATGAATTTACTAGTTCATCACCTCATCTGAATGGAAACTCCTCCCTTTGAGGCCATGCTTCCAGAACGCCAGCACACTATCCTGCAAGCAGACTGACAGAACAGGAGGTGTCACTCAGCTTTCAGGACACACATCAGCTCTCATTCACTTTGTTTGTCACATCATCATTTCTACCTAGTGTTTCAATGGGGAAGTCAAAGACTATTTCTGCAGCCAGCTGTCTGGATGGAAGTCCTTGCAGGTTCACGATCTTTACAGTTCCTGTCCAAACGGTACACAGATTGAGAATGAGCATGAAAGACATTTGAAGGATTCACAATATGCGAGGGGACTTACTTTCCAAGGTGATGAGAACAGTGTCTCGGTCCAGCTGGGTTACCTGCACGGCTCTGAGTGCTCCACTATCTCCTGACGCACGGAAACAAGGAAGCTTGTTGAAACAAGTTGAAGCTTGAAGCTTCAGGAAGTCAGCAGAGAAATTCAGAAACGGTCCTACCTGGCACTGGAACAGGAGCGCCGTTCAGCTCTATAATATCAAACCTGAGCTGTTGGCCGGTTGGTGGTTTATCATTACTACAGTCTCTCACTCCAACACACAGCTGAGGAAACTCATCTGTTGCCAACACCAGCAGTTCAAATATCGGAAGAGAATCTGGGAGTCTGATGGCGAGTTGCTGTGAAACAGTCACCAAGGAAACAAGAAAAACTAAATAAATTCTCATGATGGTTAAGTGATGCTTGTTAAACCGGAGCTGAACCTGTTCATACAACCGTCCAAAACAGCACAACAGAATTCTTGTATGATTAGTAAATCTTGAGATTAAAGATAAACTGATGCCATCCACCCATCCATCCATCCACCCGTCCGTCCGTCCATCCTGCCGTCCATCCAGCCGTCCATCCACTCATCCATCCGTCCGTCCATCCATCCATCCATCCATCCATCCGTCCATCCATCCATCCATCCGTCCATCCATCCAGCCGTCCATCCATCCATCCATCCATCCATCCATCCATGCGTCCGTCCGTCCGTCCATCCATCCATCCATCCAGCCGTCCATCCATCCATCCATCCACCCATCCATCCACCCATCCATCCATCCATCCATGCGTCCGTCCGTCCGTCCATCCATCCATCCGTCCGTCCATCCATCCGTCCGTCCATCCATCCATCCATCCATCCATCCATCCATCCATCCATCCATCCAGCTGTCCATCCATCCATCCATGCGTCCGTCCATCCATCCATCCGTCCGTCCATCCATCCGTCCGTCCATCCATCCATCCATCCATCCATCCATCCATCCATCCATCCATCCATCCAGCCGTCCGTCCATCCATCCATCCATCCATCCATCCATCCACCCATCCATCCAGCTGTCCATCCATCCATCCATGCGTCCGTCCGTCCGTCCATCCATCCATCCGTCCGTCCATCCATCCATCCATCCACCCATCCATCCATCCATCCAATCATCCGTCCATCCGTCTGCTTCCGGTTATCCTTTTTCAGGGTGGCGGGGGGCTGGAGCCTGTCCCAGCTGTCTTAGGGCGAGAGGCGGGGTGCACCCTGGACAGGTCCCAGTCTGTGGCAGGGCTAACACATAGACACAGACAACCATTCGCACACATTCACACCTATGGGCAATTTAGCGTTTCCAATGAACCTGTCCCCTAACTGCACGTCTTTGGACTGATGCCACTTTTCCATAATGTTGTGGCACAGGCGTGTTTCTCCAAGCAGCACTGTGTTAGGACTGCAGACAGGCTTAACACAGAGCTCTGTTCTCACAGTACATACATTATCTTCATGAAATGTGCGAGACATTCACAAAAAACTGTCAATTATCTGTGCTATGTGATCTAATGGTGCATGCTGGCATTGAACTGTGTGCTGATAACACTGTTCCTGTAGCACAGAAAACACATGGTAACCATTCAGTTACACGAGCTTGGACCCAGAGAAGGTGCTGTTGGTGTTTTTGGACGGCGTTTATACAACGTTTCTTTTATTTAGTCTCTAAAATCTTGTTGGGCTTGAATAAAAAGTATGCATATGTTATTAAAAAAAACAATGACATGCTTCAGATTTTGATATGCTGTCTGTCTACTTTTATGTAATTCAGGTCTAATGGCTGGTTTGCATTGTGGAAATCGGGGTAGAGTTAGAAAGGAAGACATTTATTCAGGTGGCAAGTTCGACATATCTGTACAAACCTTTAGATGCATGAACTTCTGAAGAGGCTCATACCACAAGAGTAAAACCAGGCCAGATGGGACAGCCCCGCACAGAAATGTGCTATCTGTGTATGGGTTTCTTGCTGAAACAGAGAGAGCAGGACTAAGTGTCTGCAGTTGTTCTCTGTGAACAAACAGACTGACCAGAGTAACTCTGCATTGCTTACCTACACTGCACCTCCTACAACCTTTAGTGTCAGGAATCTTTACAGATATGGCAAACTTTCTGTGGCCAACAGAGAATATCCAGGTCAGAACAAGCAGACAAAATTGGGTTTACAGTATCCTCCTTCCTCAAAATCAGGTGGTAGCATCATACATGACATTATTAACACTGCTGCACCTACAGCTCCTGTTTCCCTGCATCTGTGATGGCGTGTCGTACCTGAGACTGATCCGCTCAGTGAGGCGGTTGGTGCTGAGCGACAGGCTGCTGTGTTTCTTGTGCAGATGTCCTTTCTGTTCAAACAGAGCTGGCAGGCTGTGCGAGTAAAGCTGGGCCGACTTGCCTGCAGGATGGAGCCTTTTTAGAGCAGCATATTATCGAGTGGACACAATGTTCTCCGTTTGTGTCACGCTGTTTGTTACCTGATACGGACATCAGCACATTGTTCATAACATATAGCCATATACATCGCTGAGGGAGGAGCTGTGGGGAAAAGACAAGCAGTTCACTGAGACTTCAAACATCCAGCTTCAGTCATCAGACTGTTCCAGAAACATCATTTCCTGGTTTTCAGTGCTCCTCCTTTCATCAGGAGCTGCACTCCTTACTCAGGTTTTTCAGGGTGATGCGATTAATGACTTGCACTTTGCTGTTATTACTTGCATTTTTACACAATGCTCTTCTACTCTGACTGACACTTTCAACTACCAGCTTGACCGCGCATCACTCTTTTCTACCTCAAAACGACCAGTTACACATGTCTGCATGAATTCTGCACGCACGTTTGCACTACAAGCTGCACACAAACACGTGCACACACATGCACACACTCACATGCACACATCCATGATTTACTCCAAACCTAACCTTCGGCGCTTTTTAACTTCCAACCCCTTCAGTGGAAACATCGGGAGAAGTTTGCCAGATTTAGGGTTTGCAGTGTTATTGCAGTGTTAAGCATAGACTGGTTTTAAGGAGGTCGCTCCTTACTGGGGTTATATTGTCATAGTATCTTATGCTGCAGACCTAACCTGCGCTGGACCGAGTTATTCCTCCTGCACGTCTGTGCACGGATAGTCGAGCATCTTATGAATATAGCCACTTGACCTTTGACCCATTTCAGTATAAGATATTGTGAAAGTATTAGTCTTAGCTGACTTTCCTTCGTGTTTCTAATAGAGATGGCACGATACCACTTTTTTATGTCCGATACCGATATCATAAATTTGGATATCTGCCGATACCGATATGAATCCGATATAGTGTTTTTTAATCAACAAAACTGGTTTTTTTTAAATATCTTGCTGCATTTTGTATAAGTTCATACTCAAGTTTAAAACAACAACTACACTAAAGCTATTCTGTTATAACTGTATACAAAAAAAATCTTTCATAGTTCAGCACACCATGCTGTGGTGTGCTGGGGGAGCAGCACAGCAAAGAAGGACTCATCCAGGCTGGAGAAACTGATCAGGAGGGCTAGCTCTGTGGTCGGCATGAAGCTGGACACTCTGGTGACAGTGGCAGAGAAAAGGACATTAAAGAAACTGATGGACATTATGGACAATGCCAGGCATCCTCTGCACACGGCCATTAACAACCAGAAGAGTCTGTTCAGTGACAGGTTGCTTCTCCCAAAGACAAGAACTAACAGACTTAAAAACTCCTTTGTCCCACACGCCATCAGACTGTTTAACTCCTCTCTGGAGGGGAGAGGGAGGGGAAACAGGTGGACAAAGGAGGGAACAACTAAGCTGTAGTGCCTCTTCACCTCACTGTACAATACCTTTTGTGCAATACTTTTGTAAATAGTCAACGGTGCAATAGACTCAATACTTGAAATGTGCAATTCACTTGTATTTTTATTTTTATTCCTATTTATTATATTTATCCCCTTCGTATATTTTATTTATATTGTCTCTGTATTTATATATATGTGTGTGTGTATAACTCTGTAACTTCTGTCGGTGCTGTGCTTTTTTGGAAATCGAATTTCCCAGAGGAACCCACCCGAGGGATTAATAAAGTTCCATCTTATCTTATCTTATCTTATCTTAGCAATACTGATCAATCTAATAAACTTAGACCTACACCATCCTCCCTATTCTGGTATTTTAAAGAGTACTTAGCGTAAATATTAAGCAACCTAACTAATAGGGTTCCAACTCCCAGCAACAACAAAAATAAATAAATAAAAAATAGGGAACCACCCCTCACGCTCCACCTCATGATGCTTAATCGACGTAATCAACCTTAATTTGATGCAGTGTGAAAAAAAATGCACAGAAATCAATTATTTTTCAAGAAATATTAAATAGATTCAACATCTTTCTTCAACAAAATTGCAGACTGCACAGATGGTACCTTCCCAAAGGAAAATGTACTATAGCTTACTAGGGTATATATATTAGACTTAACAGTTACTATATACAGTAATGGACTTCTATACATTTTACATCAGATTAAAACTTTGGGTGTAAGATTCAGATAATTATTTAATAACAGCCAGACATTTTAAATGAGAATAAGAAAGAAAAGTATGTCTTTGTGCCCCCTTTTCCCTGTTCATGCCGTATCGGCCCCCCTGGCTAAACTTTGCTAGATCCGCCCCTGCACAGTTACAGCCGTCAGCTGCGTAGAAAAAGATCCTGGTGTAGAAAGTAATATTAAATAAATTCTAACAACAGCTTATCAAGCTTAAACGTGCTGCTGTTGTTCAGCCGCTGGTTTCCTCTTTCTGGTGCAAAGTGGGCCAAAAACAAAGAAGAGAGACGGACTCGCGACAGAAAAGCCGATCAGCTGATCATTAAGCAGTTTCATGATTGAAGTAGCAGCAGGAGAGGCAGTCGCTCGTTAAGCTTAACGCAGGAATGCTTTACAAACATTCAGAGATGGACTTACACACTTGCTTTACTTCTCTCGGGATAACTTTGTCGGAGATGAAATGCCAGGTTGCTAGCGAAGCTCCAAATAAGATAAGATAACTCTTTATTGTCATTGCACAGTCATACATAGTACAGTAGTACAATGAAATTGGAAAAACTGTCCTACGTCGGCACTACATATAACACAACACGACACGATATGACACATCACAACGTAACAAACAACACAACACAGTATATTAACTTAGTATAAAAAAGAAGAAGAAGTGTATGTGTATTGCACACTGTTATTATTGCACATTAATTATTATTGCACCTTGTTATAAATATAAATATTATTGTTATTGTTTTAAACATTGTTACCTCCCCCTAAAAAGTCCAGGGAGGTATCCAGTCAGGTCAGCTATTTACATTGATCAGGGCTATTGCCCTGTTGTAAAAGCTGTCCTTGAGTCTATTTGTTCGGGACCTCAGCAGCCTGAACCTCCTGCCAGACGGCAGCAGCTTAAACACCCGGTGTCCTGGGTGTGTGCTATCCAGACCACCGACAGGTCCCGCATGCCACAGCCGCTCTATCACGTGATGCATACTGCTCGACATGCTAACGTTCTGAGGTGAGTTACGGCGTGTTGCAAGTTTTGTGAGGTGCTTTCGTGACATTTAATGGATCGGATTACATTTTTTATTTTTCTCCGATATCCGATCCAGTAATTTAGGTCAGTATCGGACCGATACCGATACGTAATATCGGATCGGTCCATCTCTAGTTTCTAATGTTCTTGTGTTACTAGTAGCCCTGATGTTTCCCCTGTCTGACCTCTGTCTCGTCTATGTGTTGCTCAGTTTTCTGGTGTGTCGTGTTTTTGTCCGTCTTCCCTCCTTTTCCTCTCATCGCCGTCATCTGTGTCCAATCATTTTAGCCTGTACCTTGATCCCCATCTGTTCATCTTTGTTCTAATCCCTGTTTTGTAGCATGTAGCATGTCTTCCACACATAGCTCCTGCCTCTGTGCTCATTTTGGGATTCTGTTTTGTTGTTGGCTAATTTTGTGCACAGCTAAAGTTTGCTTTGCTGACTTTCCCTTGGTGCTTTGCAAATAAGTCGTCTTTCCAATAACTTCACCAGAATGGAGGGCAATGAAAAGCATTAAAATGTTACCAATTATGCTCATTAAACACAGGACATGTAATAAAGGATTCAGGCCAGTTAAGTGGAGTGGACAGCATGGCTGTTAAAGCATTATAAATGTGAGAGAATTACGATCTTACCTTCTCTAATGTATCTTCATGAAGTTCATTAAGGTTCAGTGTGTAGATGCCTTCTTCTGCCCCAAGAATAAGATACTGATCTAAGTAGGGAAAGTGTTTATATAAAGAAGTTTCCATCAGCACCAAACACCATCGCATCACAAGGTTCAGACACCAGACCTGCTTTCACTTTGGCTGCTATCCCCATTAAGAGTGCCTCTTTGTGCTACAATGTCAGGCAACAGCACGCTCATGACCCATGCTGTGTGCAGGCACCTGGCCACTACAGTGCCACATCACATTCATTGTGACACATTGAAGGACGTGCACACGTAACAAAGAGCATCTCTGCACAACAAGACCATCTTAAAGAGAACACAGCCACATTTAAGTCAGTTACAGCTTTCCTTTCAAACAAGAAGTCTCCTTTTCATCGTACCTTGCATAAATGAACTGTCTGCTCACATTAATATAAACCTGTTATAAACCTGCTGCTGTGAGATTTCTGAGAAAAGGCTCTCATTACTCCACTATGAAGTAAAAACAGAACCACAGACCAAACCACTGACCTCTTGTTTTGGGAAAAATCCAGGTGACGGCGCAGTTGATTTTTAGAGGGCAGCCATTGAAGACTTTAGAGAAGCAGGCTCCCATCTACAGAAGCAGCAGAGCAACTGAATCACGTATGGTCTGGCATGTTTAGATTGACTCTTCAGTTTAGGTATGTTATCTTTCCAACAAAACCAAACTGGCTGTTATACTTTTATTCAAAGTTGCACAAGTAATTTTTTCTGTTCAGTCATCCAGGTCACGGTAATCTGAGGAGCTTTGTCTCCCAATAGGGCTTAAAATCTGGGACTCTCCACCTACTGCTCTTAGAACTGAAGGAGCTTCTCAGATAAGAGATGAAACGTCCCTTTGTCTTTCAAAGCTCCTTAGATCACAAACCTGTTTGCACAAGAGTTACTCTAAAAGTGAGGAAGTAGTGAGAAGGTGCAGAGGTTTGTGGAATCCGTTGGCAGGACGCAGCCATTAAAACACACGGTTGTACGTGAGGAAGCATATCATGTTAGTCATGAGAGCTTTGGCCGTAAAATGTTAAACTTCACACTTACATGGACTTGAGGGGTGGGAGGAAGGCCATGACAATCAGCGCTCTAAAAATGTCAAAGGTTACACATAACAAATGTTATTATTTTTTGTAAATGTCACAAATCAGCATTTTGACTGTTACACGGTGTGTAGTCCGACACCTTTAAAGGATCCAATCATTAGGAAGTTATAAGGTTAGCAAGTCACACAGGCTGATATGCTGAGGCTTCCACTTACATCATCCTTCGTCTTCCTCCTCAGTGTGCTCCATTCTGGTGATAGTGGGGTCTCTCGCTTGGGTGAGGAAGCAGTAGTAACCAACTCTGCTGGCACAGCGCCCTCCGCTGGCCGACACGTTTCACTGCAGCCCTTTGTGATGTCCGGAGTGGCTGAACACCTGGCCAAGGCTAAAAAGAGAAAGAGATTTTTGTGGGACTCATTGTGAGCTTGGTCAGCTTAAAGTGGAACTATTACGGTCATAGCTGAAGTTAATGCATGCATGAAGTCATGTCTGCAGTAACTGCAATATGCATTATTACAACAACCTCTACCAAAGTACAAAGATGACTAAAATATGCAAGAAAACTGCTCCTGCTGAAGGTGGAAACAATAAACAACAAACGTGTTTCACCACTTGAGGCAAAAACACTCCATCGAGTACACCCAGATCACGATGGCACACAAGGAGGAGACACTAACAACGTTAAGCAGTTGTTCAAAAAGCCTGAGCCAAGATACAACATCCCAGGTAGAAGATAACTTTTTATTTTATGTGATGATATTGTGGAGTTAGAAGGTGATTTACTTTTCTGTTAAAGTGTTATATGTTATGTTTTGAGTTTTCTACGATACTTTCGTCCTTACATTTGTCTAATTCTGTGTAACTGCTCTGCACTCTAACTCTGCTGATGCAGGCGCATTGGAACAATTCAATTTAATGTATATATCAACAAATAATCACAACATTTGCCTCAAGGTGCTGAATAGTGTAAGGTAAAAAAACCTACAATAATACAAATAAAACAGAAAACCCAACAATCATATGACCCCCTATGAGCAAGCACTTTGGCAACAGCGGGAAGGAAAAACTCCCTTTTAACAGGAAGAAACCTCCGGCTCAGGCTCAGGGAGGGGCGGGGCCATCTGCTGCGACCGGTTGGGGTGAGAGAAGGAAGACAGGATAAAGACCCATCAAGCAACTTATAAGGATAATGTGCAGGCAAATTGTTTATATCCAGCAAAGCTGAGAATAAAACTGGACACCGGAGAGAAAAGAAGTAGATGCACACAACATACAGTGGATGTTTGTTTCTGCCAAAATATCGATGCAGATACATTTCAGATAGTAAAATATCCCATCCCAAGGTTTAATATAAGTGGATTACACTCACCTAGACCTCTTCTCTTTAACACAGCAGTGTGATATTGGTTATATGGGTCTGTACCCAAAAAACTGCACAGGATTTGTTGACTGTTTCTTATCGATTTTTACTCCCTGAAACCAGGAAGAATATTTTAAAATTCCATCATGTTGGATTTTATACTTGATTAAAAAAACCATATCCAATAATGATTTCGTACATTTATTTAATATTTCTAAGCGTGAGACTCAAGAAAAATACAAATAGAAAATGCGAGGAATTGAGGGGTATCAGTAGGGGGTTTGGCAGTGGGAGGAGCTCAGACGGTCACGTCCCAACAGGTTTATTTTGTTCATAGTGAAAGGTAAGGACTCTCACTGGCTGCTATAAGCATGTTTTGACGTGTTTTCTGTGGCAGTAGGAATGAGTATAAACACTCTGCTATCAGATTTTGGTCATGCTTCAACATTCAGGATTTTGTTTGCTGTATCAGCCACACTCGTGTTTTAGTTCTGTTTTATGGCTCCGAGAGGTTGTGTCATTTCTCCAGACAACTTTGGTTTGATTTGTGCTGAATACACTGTTAAAAGTCAACAAAGGAACATAAGGGATTTTGCGAATAAAGTTTACTTTGCTTACTTTAAGATGAAACTTTGGGATCGAGACAAAACACCCTGATTTTTTGCAAAAGAAAAAAACATTTTTGGATTCATCCATCCATCCATCCAGTCGCATCCGCTTATCCTTTTCAGGGTCGCGGGGGGCGCTGGAGCCTATCCCAGCTGTCATAGGGCGAGAGGCGGGGTACACCCTGGACACGTCGCCAGTCTGTCGCAGGGCCAACACACAGAGACAGACAACCATTTGCACTCACATTCACTCGCACATTCACACCTATGGGCAATTTGGATTAACCACTTAACCTATCCCCACAAGCTGCATGTCTTTGGACGGTGGGAGGAAGCCAGAGTACCCGGAGAGAACCCACGCAAACACGGGGAGAACATGCAAACTCCACGCAGAAAGACCCCGGCCTGATGGTGGAATTGAACTCAGGACCTTCTTGCTGTGCGGCAACAGTGCTAACCACCGTGCCACCGTGCTGCCATTTTTGGATTCAGCACCCTAAAAATATCCCATTCTCGCGTACAAAGCAAAGGGGAATATGCAATCATATAGAGAAAATGACACATATGCACTTTGTTAGTAATAACATAAAAGGAATTAATAACCTGATTAAGAGAAACATTTTCTGGGACAGTCACAGAGACTGCAGTGCTCTGCAGCTTTGATTCTAGAAACCGACCTGAGACAGAACATCATGTAAGGCAAAAAGGGACCCCAGACCTGATTAAAGATATCTCTCCCCTTAACTGTGTGCATGACCTGTTCATATGCAACAAGAGTTAGATGATGCAGTATTATCCTGCAACCTGTCATAACAGCCAGATGCACCCAGAGCCTCTGTCTTCCAGACAGATTCATGCTGTCAGGTAACAGACCCAGGACACACAAAGCTGGAGTCTTAGAGAGATTAAGATGAAAAAGATCATTCATAAGGTTAACATGTATTTTCCACATGCATACAGCATATGAACTGACATCCTGGCTTCTTTCTGACATTTCCAGCAGGTTCTGGAATAACTCCTGGATACTAGATGGAGGGTCTGGGTTAGTCTTCAGATTAGATCAAGGTCCAGATCCCCCAGCTGATGAATTCCTGCCCTAGCACACGCATCCCACTTGAACCCTTTCTTACCAATAAATACTTTCTTGTTATACCAGACAGAGGCTCGAGAGGTGAGAGAGGGATTAGTGTTGATGAACTGGGGAGCTCTAAACTAAGTCTCTTGTACAAAAGCCAAAAACTGGACCTTTAAGGCCTCTAAAGGTGTAGGAGCCACTAAGCTTTCATCAGTCGCCACCTATGACGGCAGGAGAGTTATTCATCTTAACTAACTGAGGAGCTTGCAAAGAAAAGCGTCTGGACTTCTTTAAGTTGCTTGAAGACGTTTCACCTCTCATCCGAGAAGCTTCTTCAGTTCTAAGGTCAAATGGTGCAGAGTGCCAGATTTAAACCCAGTGGGAGTTTCCCCCCACAGAGGGACAAAAGGACCCCTGATGATCCTCTAATCGCCTGAGCCAAGGTGTGAAACTGGGTGTGGGTCCCAATCAGCCAGAGTTTCGGGTGAGTTCATTGTGAAACCTGGCCCCACCTTATCATGCGAATTCCTGAGGTCAGATGGCCCAGGATGTGAGTGGGTGTTAAGGGACTCCCCACCAATGGTCACCATTTGACCATTTGACCTTAGAACTGAAGAAGCTTCTCGGATGAGAGGTGAAACGTCTTCAAGCAACTTAAAGAAGTCCAGACGCTTTTCTTTGCAAGCTCCTTTGACTACGATGACCTGGATGACTGAGAACCTTCACAGACATCTTAACTAACTGAGAGATAGTGGCATAGTATCCATTTTCTATCTCTGATAGCATATATGTTGAACCGATTGTAGGATGGCTTTTTGCCTGCCCACATATAACCCTCCACACAAGCCGTCAAGTTGCCAACAATATAAGGAAAGCTCTAAATTTACAAATCGCCTTTAATGTTTCTTAGCTTGGATGCTGAGAAACATTCGACTGAGTGGGTTGGGTATTCCCGGAACAAACACTGATAACAATGGGATTTGGAGAAACATTTGCTACATGGATCAACACTCTCTATATAAAGATCGTAGGGGGGGTCAAAGGTCACAGTTAACGGATGCTACTCTGATTTCATCGCTGGGATCACATATGTTTTCCTCACTGTCTGAAATAGTCTAATACAAACATCTGAAACTGCAACGTTATATGGGACAGAACAGAAGTTAAAAGAAAAAGCGTCTGTTTAAAGGCAGACAAAGCTGAGGTCTAATGTTGTGATGAGTACCTGTGGTGGAGTCGGCTGTGACAGCGCTGTCGGGGCCCAGTGTACAGGTCGGTCTCGGTGTAAGATCTTTGTCCTCTGTGCTGGGAGTCAAAGAGCTGAAGGCTGGCAGTGAGGCCGTAGACGGACTGAACACACTGCTCTTTCTGCCTCCCTGAGAAACACCATCAAACATGTTACTAAATACAAATACACATTACTGCATGTGACAAGGCTGATGTGCATGGGAATGTTGCTCCCATGGTTTCATACTGAACACATTTCTGCATGTTCATCAGATGGAATAATGCCTCTGTGGTGAGTCATGGTGTTTCCTCCCTTCTCCACTGGCATTAGAGGGTGTTCCCAGGACCTCAGCTGTCGAGGGCATTTTACCCCTGCTACAACTGGACCAGACGATAAGCGATTAAAAACCCCACGAGAGGTGCAGCCAATGCTAGGGAGGAGGGGGGTAGTCAAGGGTGAGTGCCTGGTGGCTGGGCCCCAGCCAATGGTGCCTGGCCAGCAGCACCCCAAAGGAAGCCTGCACTCCTTTGGATCCACCACCTGCAGGAGGCGGCCAGAGGGATTCAGTGGCAAATGGATTGGGCAGTGGTCAACTCCTTGGGGGAAAGTTTCTTAAGGTTTAGGATGGCTTAAGGAGCCATCCTAGTTGATACAACTGAGAAGGTGCCTCTGGATTGGGAGATTAGGGCACCCTAGGAGCCTCTTGGCCCCCAGCATCCCTGTGAAGGTCTGTGCTAGGGTACAGGAAAGAAGAGCCCAGCAGTTAATGCAATCTTGGATCCAGAAAGAATAAAGCAATTTTTACCCTGGTCATGGAAGGCTGCACCAAATCCTTATTCTCCTGGGGACATTCAAGTTTCCCCAAAAACTCAACACGTGTTTTTGGACTTAAATTAGGCATTCAAGGCCTCCCTTGAAGTGTCCTATTATAGTGTTGATAATTATCAGATTGGAATGAAAATAATGAAGAAGCCACTTTGCCTTTGACACACTAGATCCTGCTGGACTGGAACTGAACTGTTGCTAGACAAGCAACAATAAATTTGGACTCACACATGGTTTGATCACTCAGAGACATTCCTGAGCATTTACAGAGTCAGTACACGGGAGTAGGTTTAGCTGGTTGAGGGGGTTAAGTAGCTGGCTAAGTAAGCCTTCTTTGCTCTTTATCTCCTTTACATCTATGGCAAATTTAGAACTGCCAGTTAATCTAACGTGCATGTATTTACACTGGGACGAAGCCAGTTACCCAGCGAAACCCCAAGAGGCAGGAGGAGAGCGCACCAGTGCCACACAGAAAGGCCCCAGGTGGGGTCTGAACAAGAGTTACCCACTGTAAAACCACGCCACCTAGAGGCTGGTTGGAACAAATGACCTGTACTGTACTGAGGCAAACGTAGAATTTGAGGAAGGCTAATTTAATTTTAAAGTTAGTAGAACGAACAGGCAGGAAACTGATGGAAAGTCATAATTAAAGCTTTCTGCACAATTTTCACCTTCCATTAAAACACTTATGCTACTTTGCATTTTTAAGCATTTTTTGTCATCTTTAGGTGTACACATATTAAACTAGTATGGAAGAGTAGAAACTGCACATACTACAAAAGTATTTGCTCATCTGCCTTCACACGCATATCGACTTGAAGCCAATTGATTCTATACAAGTTGGAACAGCTGAATTTGATGATCTGGACAGGTGAGTGAATACCTTTAGCAACATATAAACTAGTATATAAAAGTTGAAGATACACACAGACACAGTATATATGAACAACTCTAGAGTGACTGAATTGCGACAGAGATTTTGTTTATGGCAGAATGATTCACACTCACATCAGCACATGGCACTCTCTTGATGGTTAAACTCCTGAAAGACAAAGGAGCAACAATGGTCATGCTCTAGAAGGTGAAGACGTCTTATAATGAAATCCACATCAAGCATAATAGAAACAAGCCGGACATAAAGGCAGGTGCTGGAGATGCTGAGGGTTGGCTAAGAGCAGGACATGAACAAAAATCTGAAGGAAACATTACAACAAAGCAAGCAAACACCAGACGTTCACTGAGGCGGTGCTGGTGTGGAAACCTTTTAGAATGAAACACTATGCAGGAGGTAACAGCTCCCCTCCTATATCCAACGACATCATGGATAAAAAGAAGAAATAGAAGAAAAAAAAACCCTGCACAGTCCGAAGTCTAGCACTAGTCAGTTTTCCACATAATGTGAGGGAATCAGCACAAGCACCACATCAGTGACAAGTAACACAAACCCAAAGAAGTTAACAAAACAAAACACGTACATTTGTGCTAAATCAAACGTGCTCCCAAACTCCAGTTCATGGAGGTTGGGATTAGATCAGATTGAACACAAACCTGCTGATTATACCCAACACACAGACAATGGTTGATTTTCACATCAAGAATAATTCCATGACAAGCAGCTTATTTCAGGTGAATTCAGGTGGGATGGGGAGACATTGGTGTTAGGAAAGGCTAGAGTTGATGGACATGGCCTACCTCAGCTCGAGAGCTTGCTCCACACATTCCAACAGGCTCCTGCAACACGAAGACCTGATGTTTATCTGACTACAGGCCTGAATGGCCCAAGAAGGAATTAACCCAAGGTTTGATCACTGTCTATCATTTCAAACTCAGGCTTAGAGCACTCGTTTTTGTGCCAAGGGTTATTTCCAGTTGACCTACCATCAAACACAACTCACCCAGTTATATGCTTGAAGAGTTGCAGCAGGGATTATATACAGTTGTGGTTAAACGTTTACAAAGCCTTTTAATGGACTTTTAATGATTTATTTTCTTTAATGACTTAAAAAAAAACAAGATCTGGGTGTACAAGTTTGAATTTAATTTGAATTTTTGCAGATCCACACAGAGTCAAAAGTTTGGACACATCTTCTCATTTGATGTTTTTCCTTCATTTTTACGACTTTCTACACTGATGTTTTCAGTTTGTAACTACAAATATACGAAGCAAGATATATGGAATTATGTCGCGAAGAAAAAACTGATAAATAATTCTAAATACATCTTATATTTTCAAAGTAGACTTTGCTTTGTTGACAATGCTGCAAACGCTTGGCCTTCTCTCAATGAGCTTCATGATGTAGATGCCTGAAACATCATGTTGATGCACGCTCAATCATCCAGCTAAGGAAAATTCAAAATCGACACAAGCTTGAGGGAAATTTGCAGCTGCCCACATGAACAAGCCAAACGCCTTCTAGAGAAAGGTAGTTTGGTATGTGTGGAGGAGTAAAGGTGAGTCTTTCAAACCTGAGAACACTGTCAAGCATAGTGGTGATAGCATCATGCTTTGGGGCTGTTTTGCTGCCGGTGGTAATGGTAGGCTACACAAAGTGGGACACTGCAGGACAATGATCCCAAACACACATCAACATACATCACTGGTTCTAGAATGGATAAAACAAACATGACGCTTATGAAATCACCTTTCCAAAGCTCTGACCTCAACTGAGGTCGGGTCTGTACCAGGAAACCAACCAATTTACCAGGTTTTCCAAAAACAGTGGTTCGATAGAACTACACCAGAAGCTTGTTGATGACTACCAACAGTGTCCAGTCACAACTTGTTAAGAAATATTTAAACAAAACTGCATATGCAGCCAGCATATATACTTTGACTCTATGTGGATTAGTGAAAATCAAAACTTTATTTAAAGTTTGGTGTTTTTTTAAGTCATTAAAGATGTTGTTGTGTTGATTAAAGCCCAGAGTGGACGTAAACATCTGATCACAACTGTAAACGATTCCTTTGTGCACATGTCATCATTTTAAAAACAAAATAAAAGAAATTAAATAGAATATGCAACCATCTTTTTTTCATAAATATACACTTATTGGCCACTTTATTAGGTACACTTGTGGGTACACTCGATTTTTGCCGGTCGTTGCTCATTAATGCAAACATCTGTTGGACTTGAAGTTCAAACTGAGCATCAGGAAGAGAAGTGACGTGTGAGACGAGTGTACCCATTTTCTGACAGCTGCTTCAGCAGGATAACGGTCTTAAAAATGACAGCGAGTTCACTGTGCTCCGCGGTCAAAGGTCTCAGTGCAATCCTGGGTGTGCAGCAGCAGTGTATGCAATGCCATCATGTCAGTTTGAACCGAAGTCTCTAAGGAATGTTTTCAGCACCTTGTTGAATCTTTGGCATGAAGGCAAAAGGGTCCAACACAGCACTACCAACGTGTACGTGATAAAGGGGCCAATAGTATAGTCTCCATTATTTTAACTGGCACCTGGAAGTATCCAGACATACGGAGCATTACTTCATTATCACAATCTGTGAATAACGCAGTTAGATTGGATCAGCTGGAGGGCAGAGGCACAAACTAACTAAACAGAGTCTGCAGTTGATTCGTGTTTTGTTTATTGTTTGTTTATTCATCCACTCTTACTGCAAACAGTTAACGTATGCAGTTAGAATAAATCATACTAAATTTCTTTTTGTTTATTTGTTTTTACTACAGGTTACTCCTCATTGCTCTGGGAGGACACTCTGTTCTGTTGGTACCTGCAGTAATACTGTTCTCATACTGTATGGATAAGCTGGCATTCTGGCCACATAGGAACCACATGTATACTTTTATGAGTTATGATTTATGGTGCTACATCCTGGAAAAAAATACCGAAATCACTCCATGTTGGCTGAACAAAGCAAACACCTGCTAAAATAATTCATGCAAAGTTTTTTCTAAACTTATACATGCTACCCATCAGCTGGATTTTGTAAATAAAAACAAAACAAACAACAATATAAAAATCCAGATAAGTTAGCCTAGCCCAGTCTACAAATGACTGATGCAGCTACCTGCTACCTGACAGAGTAACAATCAACCACAGCAGAACACAACTTCCCTCCAGCTGATCCAATCTAGCAACTTTTTAAATGCACCTTGTTATATTATAGTGTGCAGTGTGCCAATGTGACATCTCAACAGCCAAAAACAACGATATTTAATAAGCAACTGAAGAAAGATGAAACAAAGGTCTTACGGTGAGCCTCCTTCATCTCCAGACAGACTCCAGTCATCATAACAGGCCTGCAGAAAGGAAAAGCCAAACACAACCTTTGGTCAAATCCGCGTGTTGTCATGGACTGAATGCCATCAGTATACCTGCAGGAAACATGCATTACCAAGTCAGGATAAGGCTCTGTCACTTTCCTCAGCGGAGGCCCAAACTTCACCTGGTCAACTGCAAAAAGAACACAACACTGGGCTTAGCACGCTAACAAAGGCAGACCACCACATTCACACACAATCCCGGTACTTTCACAGTGTTTACGGTGCACCGATTCCCATCGGTGTGCACTCCAGAGATAACCTGTGACATCAGCAGTGAACAAGGGCCGAGTGAAGTCTGCAGACCTGACCCCACACATCAGGTGAGCACAGATATCAGAGAATAACATTTTTACTCGATGACAAAGTGTCATTGAGAAGAGACGTCTGAACACAATAAACAAGGTACCATCAAAATCATCTGGAAGAATCAAAAGGTTTATAAGCATTTAGGGAAATCGATAAATCGTAGCTACTGGTTTCAAATGAGAGACAAGATGACAGCTGGTTTAGAAGCTCCCACAGTAAAGCTTTTAAAAATGACATTAGATGGCTTATTCTACCTGTAGTATATCAGAGTATGACATTTGTCATTAATGTTAAAGCCTGGAACACGCCTGTGTGTGGGGAGTGACAGCTGACATGCATCACAGTACCGCTGGAAGAAGACACGCCTCCTTCAATTCAATAGAAGTATTTTTATTCCTAAGTATGTGTGTGTGTCTTAATGCTCAGTCAAAGTGACACTTTTGATTGCAGGTCAGGCAAAGTAACAAATCGAATGAACATTGCTCTGTTACTACAGAGTATTATAACTGGGATGTATCAAATGTACACTGATATTGAGTCAGGGCCCAAACAGGGATGGAGCTGGGTGCACAAAACAGCATCACCAGTCAAAGAAATTTAAAAATTAAAAAGAAAAAAAAAAATCACACTGAAATTATGATAAGAAATAGAAATGTGAGGTAAAAAGAAAAGGTTTCACTGTTGGTATTCAGTCAGTTTTAGGGTGTTAGCAATTTAAACTAAAAGTCCAAGATGATAGGAATACCAACAGCCAGGTAATAAGACAAATAAGAACAGGGCACAAAATGCGACCAAGGAGTGTTTATAACATCAGTTTAGGCAATTCCTTGCACTGCTTTCTTGAGGCAACAAGTCAAAACATCAAGTAATGGCTCGATATGCATCAAATCTCACCACTAGATGTCATTAGACTGCAGTTAACTGGATTCTGTCTTTTTACATCTCCCAATTCAAGTGGAGAATCTCAGCTACTACTGCTGTACATGTAGTACACAGTACTGTGATGTCATTACTGTACAGGATGAAACAAGGTTAAAACACTGGTTTCCATAGTAAACGGATAGTTAGTTAGCAGCCCTTTCTTTTAAGATCGTTTAAACTAGTCATTAGTTTGTTTGTAAAGAAATTAGAAATTGCACACATGTGGCAGCATGCAAGGTCTTCGACTAAGATCTGCAGAACAGCTTTTATTAGCATCTTGCCTCAGTTTCTCTAATGACTTCACTGTGATGTGAAAGGAGGAAGCACAGCGATCACATGATCATTTCGCTTTGAAGCAGGAGATGAGGAAATGACTAAACCAGAAAGCAGAAGCTGCTGCTGCGTTTCGGCTCAGTTACTTTGCAAGGTGTTGCTGAACGCCTGCAAGTGAATTTGAATAAGAAGTCCAAAGTTTTTCTGTTTGAAATGGGATCAAAGGAGCGGTCTACAAAAATGCTCTCAACATTTCAAAAGTTAATCTTCTGATTCAATCACCTCAACAAAGTGAATACTTTGGAAACTATTTTGCCCAGCAGTCATCGGTTGCTCATGTCACAGTTATGGTTAGTCATGTTACTGCATGAAGATCATCGTGCAGAAACATGCAGCAGAACACCAACACCTTACTGTTGCAGAGCAGGGCTTGGTGAAGGCTAATTACTGCATTACTGTATTTTCAAGTAATTATTTGTATTGAGTAATGCAGCAGAAGCTCAGCAAAGGACGACAGCAACAAGAAGATGATGGACAAAGGTGAGAAAACTGGTTTTCAGGCTCGTCAGTTGTAAAAAGGTTAGAAACTGCACATTTATCGAGACAACTTCCATCCAAATATGCAAAAGCTGGAGGGACACAGTGTAGCAGTAAGACTGAATGACCTTCCTATACTTCCCCAGACTCATGTACATGAACTGGCTGTGCTAAATAAAACAGTAATCTTGTTTCTGATACTATTTAATCAATACTAAAAGCATAGAGGTGTAACACACAGACCATGGCACTAACAATATACATTGTATCAGTGTTGACAATGACAGATACAGTATATGATACATTGTAGCACCTGTGTAAGCCTCTAAAACCATACTGGTCAAAGGGCAGTGCAGGTGTTTGTGGCTTACGGGGCTGTGTCTAGCACACTAGACTACACTAGTAAGGGAAGTTGAGGTCAACACCAGACTGATTTATGATTTGGTGTGTGAATACAGTCTGTCACACCAGGAACACAAGCAGCCCATTGGCATCTGAGCAGTATGAAGTCAGACAGCAGGCATGTTCCCAGCGCCATCCTCTGACGAGGCCTCCGTCCCACACGTGTGGATGGTTACAGAGCGAGAGCAGCCGTCAGCACGCTCACTGAGGGGCTTTTGTTTCTATTCATATTCTACAAGCTGCTTCGCTGAATACAATGGGACAATGAAACCACTCTCCCAGTACAACCGACATATATTATATGTACACATATGTACACACAGGCACACATTCAGCCATCAAGTGCACTGCACGGTGTAGTGCATCAGAGACAAGCTGCAGGGTTTTTATTCCCTTTGTTCAATTCTAGCACAAAGCCGGTGACCTCACTGTGACGACGAGACGCCAGGAATCTCATCCTGCTATGTTTAAGGAACCACCCACTGTGTGCCGTGTGTGTGGAAGGGGCGGGACTCACATTGTTGTTCAGACGGTGTCCTTTCCACAGGCAGGTGTTTCCCTGCTGACTGAATCTTGTCAGGAGCCATTACCCCAACCTGTCAAGACAGCAAAAACCGTACAGACACAAATCACTGCGGAAACAAGTCAATCCCAGCTTTTCCGAAGGAAGAGCATTTCTGTAAGTTCACCTCTGTACATCATCACAGTGGATTTGGAATCAAACAATCAAGATGTGATTAAAGTGCAGATTTTCAGTCCCCATCTTCAGAGGCTCACAGTGACTGTTTGGATGTTCTTGGATGAACTTTAGACTAAATGCAGGTTTCCTCCCTTCAGTGCTCTGTCAGGCCTTTACTGCAGCCACGTCCCACTGCAGCTGGTTTGCTGGTCACTCTCTACGTGCAGTTTTGTTTTCAGTCACTGACAAGCACGCTCTGTGGGGCTGATATCAGGTGACTGACTTGACCATTGGAAATTGAGAATTCTTGGGTTCAGCAGTTTGCTCGCTGTTATGTG
This sequence comes from Aulonocara stuartgranti, assembly GCF_965226115.1. Classification (NCBI taxonomy): domain Eukaryota; kingdom Metazoa; phylum Chordata; class Actinopteri; order Cichliformes; family Cichlidae; genus Aulonocara; species Aulonocara stuartgranti. The sequence continues at coordinate 20,993,299 of NC_138941.1, read as the reverse complement.
CACAGTGAAGCTCTGTCTGGTTAGTTTTGCAGCGTGAGGTTATCGCCCTGTGCACTCCTGAATTCATCCAGCAGTCACATCATCAATAAACTCTACTGACCTGGCTTCACTGGCAGCCATGCATGCAACCGATCTCCTTCTCTATACTTTTGTCTTCTCGTTGTTCTGGTACAAGTTCATCTTTCCAGACTGGACATGCTCCAAAGGTGTTTTCAGTCAAAGTCTAATATGGCCTTCATGTTCCCGAGTGTAACCAGTGGATTGCACCTTGTTGTAAACTCTGTATTTCCATTTGTGAAGGCTTCTCTTGAAAACAATATTAAGACGACCTCAATCGATAGTGTTCTTGCAGAGTGTAGGTTTCCTTTTACCAAAGTACCAGATTGTTGATTTCCAGAGAAAAAGAACCCAAATGATCCATGTTGAAAGCTCCAGATATTTAGTCCGTTTAACTCCTTGTGAAATAGAGCGGAAACACGAGTGTTCAGTCACTTTTAAGCATCTGAAATGGAACACCATGTTTAGAAAAGACACTAACCCTAAACAGGTAACACACTACTCGAATGAAGCTGCACGTTGATAACATCTTAATTGTTTGGTTTCAAATCCACAGTGTACAAAATCAAATGTCCTTATCCAGTGAGTTTAGCTACGCTGTGAGAACTGACCTCCAGCTCAATGTCATCCATGGTGTTTGTGTGGGGAGTGTGGAGCTCGGGGTTGTTGGCCATGTCCAGCAGCTCAATGATCAAGTTACGGGTCAACAGCTGTGTCACAAACGGATGCTAAAGAAAGAAGGCACACACCTTAAACGGGAAATGATGGCGCTAATCTCAGGTCTCTCTTTCGCTTTGTTTTTGTCTTACAGTACAAAGAAAATAAAGTTTCTTATGTCTGATGTGCAGCAACAAGTGAAAGAGAGCAACATTTTACATAACACTGGCTCTGCTCTTTGACCACTGCAAACCTGCGGTCGACTTTCGACATTTCAGAAATCTCTTGCCTGAAGAAGCCTGAAGCTCTAGAGTCCATATTCGAACCCTTCATGGCTGTGACATTGACACTGTTAATTGTTACAAATACTTAAGATTGCTCAGCTCGCTGAGAAACACATGGAGGACATGGAAAATAAAAGACTAAGACATTATGTTTCTGTGTGCAAATAATGTAACAATGTAACAAATGCAAACATGCAAATAATGTAACAATGTAACTAGATTTTTAGAAATGCGGTATTAAAGCTCTTACTCTGTTTAACAGCACTTGGGAGATACATTTCAAAAATGACATTTTCATAAATCTGTCGACTTCTGTATTATTTCTAAACTGACTATGAGGTCCAATCAAAAAGCAGGACGTATGCGACTGTGTATGAAAGAAATTAAAGGCATAACACAAACGGTATGAGCATGTTTGCAGGTGAATGTTGTAAAAAGTACTTTGATAACAGCTGATAGCAGCCAGTCTCATTGCAAAACATGCCACATAGAAAAAAAAAAACCCAAACCCAATTAGCTATAAATGTAATTTTGGGGTACTGTGGCCATACAGCAAGAAGGTCCTGGGCTCAGATCAGCTGGTGGCCTTTCTGTGTCTGGGTACTCCAGCTTCCTTCCTGTCCTGGGTGCACCCCACCTCCCATTCCCCACAGCCCTTAACTGGATGGAGATGGACAGAACTATATCTCCACCAGCAGAGCAAGCGACCCACGCACTGAGGGCTCGGATGTTTTTGATCGTACATCATTTGATATCTGCTGATTTGACAGCTCTGTAATATTTGTAGCAAAATGTGACATTTAGATTTTGTGTAATATCACATGTTCATCAGCATGTGAAATTTTACTGAATAGCTCCCAGTATAAACTGTACAAATGCAATGCAATCATTTCCAGTCGCTCTCGTAACAGCCAGCCTCGGCCAACCACCTCCCTTTGTGCTAATGTTACAAACAGAAGAGAAAGATGTGCTTACAGCTACTGTACACACAACAGTGCCAGTGTGAAGACGGACGGTTGGTTCGTTTTTCCTTGTTTAGTGACAAACTAACCTGCAGCAGTGTCTCAGCTGAGGGCCGCTTACGAGTGCTTTTAATGAGAGACATCTTCACAAAGCTATGGAAGCCAGCAGACCTGCAGACAGAGGAAGACAAAGATACATGTATCAGCAGTGAGGAAGATACTGATCAGATCACAGGTGCTTATGCACTTGAATTTCAGACCATCAGCAGCACATTTACCACTTGGCTTTGTCCTTAAGTTTTGGAGGCTGGAAGCTGCTCTTGGACATCAGCATCAGCGCTCTGAAAAACAGTGTGAGAGACGTCACTGGACTGGAAAATGTCCAAGCAGCAATCACCCAGAGTCTGCCAAGTCTGTCTGTCTCCAACTGTTTGTCCAGTCCCCATTGTTTGTGCTGACTCACCTCATTGGGTGCAGGTCAAACATGGGCGGCTGCAGCTCTGCCAGCTCGATGGCAGTGATGCCGACGGCCCAGATATCACACAGGTGGTTATAGCCACCCTTCTTCTCCACCGCAGCCACCTCTGGAGCCATCCTGCTCAGAGAGGAAGAGTTAGTGGGCCTGATTCGCAAACAGGTGTGTCCAGGAGTCAACCACTCATTAACTTTCAATGACAAATCTGTGAAACATCAATATTTGAAGATGGCAGCTGACTGCGAGCGGTCTGTGGCTTTGTTAGAAACTTGATCCTTGAAGTGATCAGGTATCGTTGCAATAACTGTAGCAGTGCTTCACCTAAAGATAAATATGTTTACCTATATGGAGAAAGACAGGTCGTGTGTTTTTTATCACTTTATTGTAAATCGAACTAAAACAAATCTGTCCTTTGCACATTTTCTTTCATAGACTTTGGTTTAGTAGATGCTTTCTGAGGGTTAGTCGGCAACTCATAGACTGACAGACATAGACATGCCATGAAAGTACGAGCACAGGAAAGCTCATCCCAGCACACACACGGGACTGATACTCCTCCTCCATTCTGCGGCTGCTGATGCAAGCCCGCTCTTATGAGGCGGATCGATTTGTCTGGTTAATTCTGATAACGTATGAGGTTAAAAACCCTAACCTTAAACAGGCTGATATATTGAACCGAGGCTATAAAACAGACACGAATTCAGCTAAAGTGAAAGCAGAACACTTAACTGATACTGTGACACAAAAGCACAATAGATGAACCTACAGCTGAGCATAAAGACAAAGAGCGCTGGCAGCATACCAAGCTCACAGTGATAGCAGCACTGTAGAAAAACAGAGAGGTCTGTGTCACCATCGACAGACAGACACTGTTTGCTCAGGGTTTGGTAAGGTTAGGTTTAGTGGTGATGTATTCATCTTACCAGTAAGGAGTTCCAATAAATGACTTCCTCTTGGCCACAGAGGCACTGATCTCTGCTGCGATTCCAAAATCAGCTGGACACAGAGGAGAGACGCAGGGTCACAGTGCAGCTTAAATCCAACATCGTGCTTACCTAAGCCTGCATAAGTACTGCAAATCACACTGACCCAGTTTCACATCTCCACGCTCGGTCAAAAGGATATTGGCTCCCTGCAAAGACAATAAAGATCCAAGCTTGTTCACAGGATGATCCACAGTCTGAGCGTCACTATTAAACAGTAACAACTAAACAGCTGTACCTTTATGTCCCTGTGCATTTTGCCAGTTTCGTGCAAGTGATACAGGCCCTGGAAAAGATGGAAATCAGCCGATTACTGTGAGAATGTATTTAATTACTGCTTAAGTCATGGTTTACAACACTGAACTGGGAAGAGAGAGAAAACATACAGCTGAACTGACTGACTAACAGTCTCCAGGGGTGGCAGAGGGCAGCCAATGATTTGGGCGGTGTTAATGACCCACTGCACAGCACTCCACCCAGGCAGTAGGAGAGCATGCTCTCCACTGAGGAGTGATCCCCATCTTCATCTAGTCTTGCATGAATCAGGAACAATATCTCTATGTTTCCTTAGTTTGATTTTTGTAACCTTTACGTGCTTTGAATGCAGACTCACTGATCGTGTACAGCACTGGTGAAAGTTTTGGAAGCACTTTTTCTGGTGTTTTTTGCTGTCAGTCTGCAAAGCTGATCATCCAACAAAGCTTTGAGTGGGCAGAAGGTCACGGTCTATGAAAACACAGTGTGCCGTATGGCTGCTGTGGCTCAAGAGGTCAGGTGGGTTTTCCAGCACCACCAGAATGTTGGCAGCTCCTCCCACCTGCGTATCCACCCGCCCCTGGTAAAGACACTGAACCGCATCCTACGCATTTATTGCGGTGAGCATGTGTGTGTGATTGTTTAAAAGGAATTAAAGGAATAAAATGAACTGCAGTGTGAGTACAACTGTATATAGGTGAAAGGGACTTGTAGCACTTCGTTAGAAAGAAAAGAGCTATATCAGGACCAGACCATTTATCATGTTCTACTGCAGAGGCAGTTTCAGAACATCTACAATGCACTTAGTGGTCTGGCACGACTGGAGCTGCTCTGAAGTTGGGAAAAAACACATGACTCATTGTGTCAGCAGGGTGTCTGTAAAGACTTTGCAGTGCAACAGTAACAAGCTTCCTGGACTGAAAAGCCTTACCTGGAGAGTTTCCCTGCACACAAATGCTATCTGCTTCTCCTTCAGTGGACCCGTCACTGTGGAAAAGAGTCTGATTAACAGCTGTGAGACATGAGAGTAAGAGTGGATCATTGTGCCTACTTCCACATCTGCTTTATACCAACTATTCAAATGACTGAGCGTTAAAGTGGTAGTTACAGTTGGACATGCTGGGAAATGCTTCAGCTGCCTCACTCAGACTCATCGGGTGGAAACAGTACTCATATAGTTATGTTTAAACAGCTCCACTATGGTCGTATTCATCCTTATTGGCTCATTTGGAAAGTGTAACGACAGAAAGAAATGCAACATATAGCTTTAGTTTGTGATTTTAGCTTTTTAGTTGTTTCTTGCTTTGCAGTGCCTAAAAATAATTCCTGGTCCTGAGAAGGAAACATTTCCTCTTATTCCTCTCTCTTTGAGTAGTTCACCACTTATATGTTAGGCTAGCAGTCTTTGTTTTTATTTTAATACATATTAGTTGGTTCACAGAAGGACAAACTAGAATCTATGACTGATAATTATTTAATTACATTTCCCTTAATGACAATCCTTTCCCGTATCCAATCCACGTGAGGTACATTCAGAGATTCACCCAGTCAATCACAGGCCCTCATTACTAAGAGCGGACGACACTAATTTAATCACGTGCTGTGAATTCAGCCGATCGAGGACAGTAGATGCGTCGTGTTCTGACATGAATTTTAGATGTGTGTGTTTTTACCATGGTAGATATCCTGCAGGGAGCCTCCACCGCAGTACTCCATGCAGATCCACAGCTTGGTGTTTCTAAAGAGAGACACTCAGCTTTTATTTGACATGTCTGACATGCGTGCTGCTCTCTGTGGCTGAACAGCTGTGCAGGCATTGGTTAAAAACAAGTACTGCGTTTAAGAAGGAAGCAGACAGGCCTTAATATAATGAAGTCAATGCATTTACTCCCACAAGCACACAGTATCATGCATGAGCTGGTGGGCCAACAATGTAACTAAGCAGTTGAAGGAGTGGGAGAGGAATTCAGCGCGTGCAAGATAAAAGTCAAATTCCACATATTTCAGTCCACCAACAATCTGAGGAATTCCACACATCAGAAAACACCCAGCACCTGTGGTAGCTCCCAAAGTAGGCCACGATGTTTTTGTGCTTGCACTCCTTCATCATGGTAATCTCCTGCTGGATGGGGGTGATGTCATCACCTGAGCACAGACAGCACAGCGAGGGTTTACTGACTCATGACAGCTAACTTCACACAGTTACAGAACAGCAAAACATAGCTAGACAACTGGGAGGACTGGTAGCTTCTCCATGGAGCAAGGGATGTAGTGAATCTGGGAAATTCTTTTAGTGGAAAAAAATACTGCACACCCACGTGGTGCTCAGTGTTATCAGCTGTGTTGGATACAGTGAAATCAGGTCTGTTTTTTACAACTACTCAAATGGCACTATTAGTTATTCAAGGATAGGTTCACTTTTTTTCATTTCTAAGCTAGAAAAGGACTCAATCCGTTCCTTATATCATTCCAGTATAACCCATATACTGGACATTAAATACAGGACAAATCCAGAAGAAAATCTTTGTAGTGCAAAACACCTTCCTTTAAAAAGAAGTCCATGAAAGCAAAGATGGCAGTAACAAAGACTTACACAAAGCTCCATACAGCATTACCACTTTGACTCTTTAGTACTTTCTATATGAACACAGCAGACTTCTAATAATCGTAGTTATCAGGCCTCTGTGATCAGAGCAATAACATCACAGTTAGCAACATGTGTGACAAAGCAATATAATAAGCCATTGCTTGATTGCTTAATCCTGTTGTTGCTGTGCTGTAAACTGTAAAACAGCTGATGTGACCCTGAGTAATATTATTTGCAAGTTTCACTGAAACTGACCAATACTGGGAACTATGGACGTTGAATGGACACCTTACTGTGCACTTCCTGTGCTGTGTTTGGGCTTTTAACACACCTGAGTCGAGCTTGACAATCTTGATAGCTGCCAGTTCAGACGTCCTGATGTTTCGAGCCTGAAAGGAAAGCAAAATAGTCTTTATAATAAATAACATATAAGATAAAAGGATACGCAGGTAACTGCACCCAAAAGAAGCACAGTGGCCTGTGTTTGTATAGCGCTTTACTAGTCCCTAAGGACCCCAAAGCACTTTACACATCCAGTCATCCACACATTCACACACTAGTGACGGTAAGCTACATTGTAGCCACAGCCACCCTGGGGCGCACTGACAAGAGGCGAGGCTGCCGGACACTAACGCCACCGGGCCCTCTGACCACCACCAGTAGGGAGCAGGTGAAGTGTCTTGCCCAAGGACACAACGACCGAGACTGTCGGAGACGGGGCTTGAACCAGCAACCTTCCGATTACAAGGTGAACTCCCAACTCGTGAGCCACGATCGCCTGCCCGGCCTATTTGGCCAAAAAGCAGAAAGTAGCTTACAGAAAACTGAAGTAAGACAAGACTTTATACGTTTTACAGAGTGAGTGTGTATGTTTGTAACACAAACTTGGACCAATCTGGACGCTGCAATAACAGACAGCACACTCATACACACAGAGTCAAACACATCCTTCAGTGGCTTCGGCAGAGATGGAAAAATATCCAGAGTACATCTTGTCAAGTGGTTAACTGCTTCATTCAGCAGCAAGAAGACTGTTTCACATTCCTAAATGTGGGCAGTGATGAAGGAATATGGGATGCCTGATAGTGTTATTAGAATGGTTCAGTTTAGTGGGAAAGCTGTTGCCTTTTAAACTGGTTCAACAAGGAATGTGAAAACAAAGCAGTAGTTCTGAAATGGGAACATTTTAAATCCAAATGACAAAGCATGAGTAACAATTGTCAGTACCCATATTATACCAAGATGATTATTTCTTGCTACTTTGTTTCCACTACAGCACAAAGTCATGATGATTCTTAATGAATTATGTGTTGAACTGATTTGTGGGACAAACCGTGACGTAACAAAAAGGTGTCCAAAAGCAAAGTGAATGGCAGCTTGGATGTGGCTGACCTTAGTATCACTTAAAATCCTTTTTATTAAATGTGTTGGGAAACACTTTGGGTTAGGGACAATGAGGCCGTTTGGTCCAAGTTGAAAGGAGAGGTCGGTCTGGTGTCCCTAACACACCTAACATAAACAAGAATCATGTATGCACAAAGCAAATTTATAGTATAATTAATGAAAACAATAATGGGGGTTGTAATGTCATGCTCACTCATCCCAAAAGGTTGATTCTGGTCATCTGAAAGTTTTCAGTGGGAGAAACATTTACATCCACACACAGCAGAGCCACCTCGTCAGGCCAGGACTCTGCAGTCTATTTACACCTACAGGCCAGTGACACTCTCTCAATCATGAGGATGTACACATCCTGGACAGGGAGGAACGCTGGTTTGAGGGCGGAGTCAAGGAGCCCATTTACGTGAAAAGGGAAAGACCATCTCTGAATCGAGGAGGGGGCCTAAGGGTACATCTGTCACCATCTTACATGCTGTGATGGCAGCCATTCCCCAACTCTCTGTGAATGGTACTCATGGCCATTAATCTGTGGTTGTTGATTAATGGTCATGACAAGGAAGGAACTGACATCACAGCCAGCCATTGTTCTCCAGTTTCAGTCATTATGCAAATGTACTGTTGATAAGATTTCGGGGAAACCTGCAGTCAGCTGAGACTGAAGTCACCTGGATGACGAAACGTTTCTCCCACTGAGATGAACAGAATCAACCTTTGGGAATAACGAAGGTTTAACACAGTATAAATGTTTTAAATATATGAATGTTTTTGGATGGATTTTAATAAATGTTCTTTATGTGTTTTGATGTGTTTTGAGAGTTGAGCTAGTTACAGTCTGGAAGGACAAGTTCAGAGAACAGGCCCAAGTTTCAGTCACCAGAAGAAAATCCAGGTGTGGAGAGGTGAAGAAGTCGTTTAGAATAAAGGTTTTATTTGCTAGTGACCTAGCATTAACCAGACCCAGCCTGTCAAAAACAGGGTTGATGTCTGGCTGGGACGCACGATTGATGGGATAAAGAATCTGGTGATCAGAATCAAATTGCTTTATTAAACAAAGCGCGCTGTGTGTAGTTGCTGCTCCTCAGGAAAAGTTTCACTTTTGTTCATTGGAGAACAAAACTTCTCTCAATCCACGTTTGAGAGAAAACTATTCAAACAAACACTCCGTGAATAAGGAGAAAAAAGCTGAAGCAACTGAACGTGCTGCATGGCAGTTGAGATATGTGCACCAAAGACTCCACCTCTGTGAAGATGGGGCGATAGATGCCATGAGAGCTGGACAGTAAGATGCAGAAGCACAGGTGTGGTCCATTGGTGAGTCAGTTCCAGGGATCGCCAAGAGACAACCCGAGGTCCAGGGAAAGTTTGTTCAGAAGAACGTGGGGATCAGTTATCGGAGACGCAGCCATGCAGTTTTTAAACACACTGCTCCGTTTCCCCGTCTCCTGTGGCATTTCTTCCTGGGAGGAAGGCAAGGTGGGCCTTGGTGAAGGAGGATTGGTGCGCTCTACAGACAGGTGGGATACAATACTCCTGACATCCTGGGACCAGTCGCTCTTCAACAGTGGCTCTGATGCTGATGAAGTCATAAACCAGGACAATGGAGACATTTTTTAAGAAAACAGATGTCAATAAAGCAATCACAAACAGAGCAGGTAAGCCACACACACCGGCGCCATCTATCCACCATCCAGCAGATATCAAGAAATCCTCCCAATAGCTGGAATAAGCTGACTGAAAGAGGATGGCTGTAGTGATAGATGTAGCTTTACTGAGTGATGAAGAAAGAACACGAGAACCTCGAGAAATATCAAGGCCTGAGAGAGAAATTCAAGAAGATGTGGAGGGTGAAGACAACAATGGTCCCTGTGGTAATCAGAGCACTCGGGGCAAAGACCCCCAAGCTGAGCGAGTGCCTCCAGCCGATCCCAGAAACATCATCCCAGATCTCTGTCCACACAGTCCTCAGGACCCTCAAGCTCTCGGTCCTCTAGCAGAGGAAGTGCAGCCGACGCTGATGCTCCTACTATGTTATAATTACACTTAACCAACATAACAATTTAACAGATTTTAACAGAAAGAAACTTTCAGCACAACCAAGCAAGAGATTAATAATAACTAATGATTAAATGCACCGTGGGGTATAAACACATAATTAGTAAAAAGGTGGGTGAGGACAAAACACAGGAGCCTACATCTATTACAGTGAATCTAAGGGAGGATTCAGGGTTACCTGATCCAGCTCTCACTATATGCTTTATAAAAAACAAACATTTTAAGCCCAATATTGAACATGTTGTGGTTTTGAAAGCCTGAGGTGGATTCTCACAGCCGGTGTCAAGCTGCTCCAAACACCAGGCGAGGTGTCTGTTTGGGAAATCCAAACTGGAAGCTGGTTCCACAGAAGAGGGGCCTGAAAACTGAAGGCTCTCCCTCCCATTCTACTTTTAAATAACAGGTCTATTGGAGTGATATGGTACTACGAGATATATATTGTAAGGTAGATCGTACAATAATAGATACAGAGAAAAACCCAACAATCATATGACCCCCTATGAGCAAGCACTTTGGCGACAGTGGGAAGGAAAAACTCCCTTTTAACAGGAAGAAACCTCCGGCAGAACCAGGCTCAGGGAGGGGCGGGGCCATCTGCTGCGACCGGTTGGGGTGAGAGAAGGAAGACAGGATAAAGACATGCTGTGGAAGAGAGACAGAGATTAATAACAAGTATGATTCAATGCAGAGAGGTCTATTAATACATAGTGAGTGAAGAAGAAACACCCAGTGCATCATGGGAATCCCCCGGCAGCCTACGTCTATTGCAGCATAACTAAGGGAGGATTCAGGGTCACCTGGTCCAGCCCTAACTATATGCTTTAGAAAAAAGGAAAGTTTTAAGCCTAATCTTAAAAGTAGAGATAGTGTCTGTCTCCTGAATCCAAACTGGAAGCTGGTTCCACAGAAGAGGGGCCTGAAAACTGAAGGCTCTCCCTCCCATTCTACTTTTAAATACTCTAGGAACAACAAGTAGGCCTGCAGAGCGAGAGCGGAGCGCTCTAATAGGGTGATATGGTACTACAAGGTCATTAAGATAAGATGGGGCCTGATTATTTAAGACCTTGTATGTGAGGAGCAGGATTTTGAATTCTGGATTTAACAGGAAGCCAATGAAGGGAAGCCAAAACAGGAGAAATATGCTCTCTTTCTAGTCCCTGTCAGGACTCTTGCTGCAGCATTTTGGATCAGCTGAAGGCTTTTCAGGGAGTTTTTTGGACATCCTGATAATAATGAATTACAGTCGTCCAGCCTGGAAGTAATAAATGCATGAACTAGAATAGGTGAGAATAAGGAAGGGAACTTGTATGTTAGAACTTTGTTTTTCTAAAACCAACAACAGCACAAGCATAAGTGGCCCACAGACAAGCTGTACCACATATATTTTGCACTGCCTCCCTTTGACCACATAGCTCTCTGCACCAGACGGGCAGTCCCTCATCTGCCTGCAGACTACAAATATCTCTGCAGGACCACAAGTCCACTTTTCTCCTCTCTCTGCCCATTTGTCAAAGTCGGGCAGTATTTCACAGAAGACTCACACCTCTGCTCTTGTGACCCTTACTGTCCTACATGATGTGCCAAACTATGGGCACTCTTCAACAGATGCACCTCGTTCTCAAGTGAAAAAAGTGTCAATGAGAGATTAACTTGAGAAGGAGATGTACATGTAGTGTCAACCCACAGAGCACCAGAAATACAGTAGCGTCATATGCGTCACATGCGTACCAACGCTGTGGCAGAAAGCAGTTTTGTGGTTTTGACAGCCTGGGTGAGATGCATTCAGCTGGCATAAAGCTGCTCTGTACACCAGACCAGACATATTGTGTTGTGCACAACAAAGATCAATGGTCCCGCGTTATTTAACACGGGGCCAACAGAAGCCAAACTATCAAAAGCGGTCATGGTTAGGAAACTACTGAGGTCCCAGGTGGTGGTAGTCACATATTAACTTTTTTATTTTATTTTATTTTTACACATCTATTGCAAAAAAATATGTCAATGTTATTATTTATGTGATGCATTACTCTGTATTTTGGATTACTTGGTGCAAAACCTTCAATACTGTTCTTCTTCTGCTCCGTGACTATGCAAAGGTCCCACTTTGTGATGTTTGCAGGCACAAAGTATCACAACCTTAGTGAAGACACACACACACACACACAGAGAAATGGAAAAAGTGTACTTTGAGTTAGCACATGAGTCAACACATAAGCACAGCTCAGAAAGGCATTAAAAATAACACCAGAGCACCAAAGCATCCACTCTGGGTTGAGAGAGCAGTACACCAAGAGCAGACTGACTAACCTGAGCAGCACCTGGACTACAACAAAGCCTCAACTTTCAATTTATTTATACATCGACAAATCACAACAACAGTTGTCAGTTAATGCAGATCAATGCCCCACACATGGATGTGCTTGGCACTGTACAACACTAATAACATACATTAGGAACTCAGTGAGACTGTGGAAGGAAACACTGGAGGCGTGAACTGCAGGGCAATTCCACATGTCACCATCAAGTGCAGAGTATACCAAGCTGATGCACTGCCCCCACTGGATCTGACATATTCAGACTGTATAAGTGTGGCCAAATGGTGGGAAAGTGAGGTGGAGCGGCTAGAAGGCATGATAGCATACATCCAGGACAGCTACAAGTACCTGGGTATTCCACAGACTAACGGAAACCATGAGGATTCAGGAAGGTGAAGCCAAAACCTCCAGAAGGTGCTGAAAACCCATCTGAACTGTAGGGATAGAATCCAGGCTATCATTACCAGTAATGAGCTACTCAATAACAAGCTGGCCACAGGATGGAAAGATGCCACTGAAGTCAAGACATGAAATCTCCTCACAGTCCACCCACAGTCCTGACGCTGTTCAAGCAACAGGTGAGGATTGGTGAGCGTCAGAGCTACGATCTAGAAGGAAACACGGACTATCCACAAATATACACCCAGAGACCTTTATTTAAACTGCACCCACACTCTACAGAGAGGAGACGTCTAAAACTCAGGATAGTTTGATTACATCAGAAAGGGTTACATTAAACTGCAACGTATGGACAACACAGGCTGTGGACTCATGTATCACAGTAAGAGCTCATTGTCTCCCAGAGGACTGGTGATGGCTATCTCACACCCAAAATGCCAAAGTAGTCAACATACGTTTGTTTTCAGTTGGATGGGAGTGAAAACAGTTCGGTTTGTCAGGTGCATGTAGCATTTATGACGGGATTTAGTGCCAGCTGGTCAGCCTGTGTCTGTCTGACATACAATATCAACAGAGAACCACGTTAAAGCAGAATAAACTAAAATACATGAAAATAAAATTAAAAAACATCAATAACAAAACGTCTGTGAAGGTTCTCAGTCATCCAGGTCATCATAGTTCGTAGGTCACACAAGCCACACCCGCTTACACACCTTGGCTCATGTGATTAGGTAGAGGATCAATAGGGGGTCCACGACCCTCTTGGGGACACTCCCAAAGGGCCTAAATCTGGGACTCTCCACCAGTCGCTCTTAGAACTGAAGACGCTTCTTGGATGAGAGGTGAACTCTTCAGGAAACTTAAAGAAGTCCAGACGCTTTTCTTTCCAAGCTCATCAACAACACATGAATGTCAGCAGATCTGATTAAACAGAAAAGTGTCTTTTAAAAGACTCCACAGAGTCGCTTAAACTTAGCCGGAGTGGTAAACTGTTCCAGACCCTTGGTGCCTAGCTCTGTCTGTCATGGTCCGATTGAGTGTCTGGGAATTTTCCATCTGGAGCCTGCGTTTTCCTGTCTCAAGGTCTCACCTGAAATCTGTTGGCGGCTAATCAGCAGAGGGAATCTTCAAACTGCTCTCCTCCAGTTTTTCAGCTACCTTCTGGTGGTAACTAGGCCTTCATGTTCCTCATGCCTCTAGTTCCCCGCCACTTTTTCAAATCTACTGGACGCTGGTCACGCCTGCGAATATTGTGTTTGCAGGTATACACAGCAAACTGTTTTAAGAACCAGTTGGACCCACACACACGTACTGGCCTATCTTATCTTATTCATAGCCTTTTCCTTTTTTGTTTTCTTTAGGTCACGAGCAGTTGTCCAAGCATTTCACTGCATATCGTACTGTGTATGACTGTGTACGTGACAAATAAAATTTGAATTTGAATTTGATTTGGCCCTGGGTCCGTTTTAGTATGAACTGGCCGGAAAATGGACCCAACAGATCCAATGCAGACTGCAACTGCTAAACAGGGATCTGGGCTCGTTCACTGCCTCATTATAAGAATGGAGCAGTTCTTTAAAATATTGTATATGGACAATCAAACCCGCAGTCGACTGACAGGGTTAAATAAACATCAGCTCTCGAAATATTCAAGTGCGTTGGCCGTCTCTCACAGTCCAAAGACATCCACACATTTTAGGTTATTCTAACTCACTCATGGTTGACAAGTAGATAAATTACTTAAAGGGTACAGAACTCTGCACTGTATAAAAGTACATTAAATGTGTATAAATAAATAAATGTATTTAAATTGTAGTCTAAAGTGCGTTGACTGGTCAGGTAGACAAGAAAACTGTTACATAAAAGCTCATTCAGTCCATTTTCTCTGATTTGCCCTCCTGGTTGGAGCTCTGCCTCCTGCCTGCTCCACTGACTGACATACATACCTGGGCAAATATCCAACAGCTCAATAAGCTATCTTGAAGTTGAATGTTTCTAATGATTGTAAACTACACTCGACACTGAGTTTACCCTGCCGTCTCGCTGTCCACAGGTTAGACAGTCTCACAGACAGCTGCTAGTTAAAGTAGATTAGAGCTAAAGTAGATGTTTTAAGGGGTGTATATATTTTCAGCTTCCTCATGTCTGCCTGAGTACAACAGTCATCACTAGCCACTCACTCCGATGATGTCACATGGACACAATTTCATTCTGGCCATCCACAACAAACAAGGCAGCGATAAATGGGATAAGCACTTTGGCTCAACACAACCTGTGGCCCGCCTCTATTCACTTCCTGTTTTCTTTCCTGTTCCACCGCAGAGCTTCCTGTGACTGCACTCATAGTAACATCTCTGGCAGGCTTTTCATGCAGCCAGGCATGAAATAACACCCAGCCTGGGTTACGTACAAACGGTGGTGGAAGAGGAAGCGTCACGGCACTTTGATCAGGCTTCCACATGACCTGTGACGATGCTGTGTTTTGCTAAACTGCAGTGTGCCGTTTCCCACTGAATGCAAATGTTAAAGTGGAGCGTGCGTGGCCTTTCACACTAACAACAGGTTTCACCAAACAATGAAACTGGAAACCTTTGAGTCAAGAAACCAGGTGAATTTGAGCTTATACAGTTACATTTACTAAAAAGTGAGATATTAAAGTCAGATTGTTGGCATCACATTCTAACACGTTTGAACTGGGACTTAAAAAGCTGCAAAAGGCTCTGAAACTGTGGAAATAACTTCTTACAGTTTCAGCCTACAATTTTCAGGTTGACATGCGCCATCTCAGCTTTGCATTTTTGCATTTCTGATCCTGGTCTAGCACGAACGAGCAAAAAGAGGAAAAAAGCAGCAGTGAAAACCCACACGCACTGATCTGATCACATGCTAACAGCGAGACAGCCAATCGGGTTTAAGACATTCAACTTGAACCTTGTATTTGTCACGTACAGAACTGGAGAGAGAAATGCTAAAAGCTAACTGACAGCATCACAACAGCTCAACACCAAACTGTAAGACGAGCACTTTAATAAAAATGAGATCATTCTGGTTCATATAAACCACACAAGGCTTTTCAGCAGTCTGACAGAAAAATGCCAAATTGTAACAAAATCACCATTTTGTGTCTGTGCACTCTAACTCCAACCAGTGTTGTTACAGTTGCGTATTTTAATCTGAACGATTTTATTTTTGAACTAACACATGGCACTACGACATGTTCAATTATAATGAGGACGATGAAGAACATTGATATTTTAAAAAATCAAACCTTTTTATAAAAGTAATATTTGGGAAGCTTCACTTTATCACGACAAATCCGTTTTTATGAATCAAGTCAAAAGTTGAAACATTCTAAATGTATAAAAAAAGCATTTATGCTACAAAGTCAGAAGCAGTCTGCATCTGATTGGCTATGCTCTGTTAGAGATGTACACTTTGAATAACAGTAATGTTCTGACAGTCACATGTGCAGCCCTCGCTCTTGACTCACAGCTCCACCAATCCTGTAATCGTTGTGGGAGATGAAAACGGGCTATTGTCTGGTGTGTTGCTCACAAAGGCTGCAAAATGTCCAAATGTTACTGTCCTACAAATATGCTGCAGAATGTCAGCATGTAGCTTTGCTTTCAGATGAGATCAGCTGTCACTGACACTGTTAGCTCCCTTTTGTTTGTACTGCTGCTTTAAAAGAAAGTGGGACTAGCAGATATAAGAAATATAAAAGTATTGCATCCACGTAAACTTCTGCTCCACTAAAGAGGTACTGAGAAAAAAATATCTTGTTCTGCCCTTTAATTCTGCAGTGATCTGAAAGTGCTGTAACTCAATTTAAGCACATAATTCCTCTACTGTTATCTTTTTTAATGCCAGAGGAGCTACCTGAAGTCTGCTCCCACAAATCCAAATCAGAAGCACTTGACACCCTGTTATAACTCTCACACGTGCACCTTAAAGCAGGTAACTCATAAGCTGGCATCATTATCAGTGAGCATGGAAGAATAGTTTGCTGCTTTAAGAAAAAACCCTACGTCTTACTGCTCATCGCTGATTAAAGACAATAAGAACAACCCCAGGTTTCTCTTCAGCACTGTAGCCAGGCTGACAGTCAGAGCTCTGTAATGACTTCATGAACGTCTTCACAAATAAAATTTTAATCATTAGAGAAAAAATTATTCAAAGCCATGCCATAGATGAAACATTCAGTATAACAGCTTTAACACCTGGTGACATTTCCTATCAATCTTCTGTTTACTTCAATTATTTATTCCCCTGAACCATCAACGGGTCCTTTAGACCCTATTCCTACAAGACTGCTGAAAGACATTACACCAAAACTTCTTGAAAGAGTAGCTGCCAAAAGGTTAACTAATCATTTGCAGAAGTTTATTTAAATTTCAGTTTCAGTCGGGATTCAGAATAGTGAAAGTTACAACTGATCTTCTTATGGCCTCTGACAGTGGACTCGTCTCTGTGCTTGTCCTGCTACACCTCAGTGCATGCGACCATAATATTTAACTTACTGCATGCCGTAGCTGGTTTGTATCATATCTATCTAATTGTTTATATAAATGGAAAGTCCATAAACAACTAGAGGTTAATTATGGAGTTCCACAGGGTTCAGTGCTAGGACCAATTCTGTTTACACTATACATGCTTCTCTTAGGCAGCATCATTAGAAGACATAGCATACATTTTCACTGCTATGCAGAGGATACCTACCTTCTATCAATCTATCAAGCTAGGTAACAAACACCAATTAGTTAAACTGCATAAATATCTTATAGACACAAAGACCTGGATCAGCTCTAACTTCCTGCTTCTTAATTCAGATAAAGCTGAAGTTATTGGACTTGGCCCTAAAAGTCTTAGAAATATGGTAATTCAGATGCTTAGTGTGGATGGCACTACCTCAGGACATTCTAGGAGACATTTTTGAACACAACACGTCTTTCAATGTGCATATAAAACAAATATGTAGGACTGCTTCCTGCCATTTGCACAGTATCTCTAAAATTAGAAATATCCTGTCTCAGATTGATGCTGAAAAACTAGTTGATGCATCCCTTACTTCCAGGCTAGACTACTGTTATTGTCAGGCTCTCCTAAAAACTCCCTGAAAAGCCTTCAGTTAATCCAAAAATACCCAATCACCCATTTTTCCTTTGTATAGTAATAATAGCAGCAAAACACAACAACAGTTGCTTCAAGGTACTTAAGAAACTCCAACAATCAGATGTCCCCTCTATGAGCAAACAGCTGCTTGCTCATAGCAGGGGGGCCTGGTCTTAGTTACACTGCCATGGGTCTAGCCTGCTGGGGGCTTCCCATGATGCACTGCATAGTGTTGCTATTATATTCATCACTTTTCACTCACAATGTGTTTATACACACCTCTGCATTTAATTAGCAGTTATTGCCATAGGTGGCTGACAAAATGCCATGCTCTCAGACACTTGTGAGCTTGTTGTGCACACTAGTGAACATCGCTGTATCACTAACACTGAGGCTGTGCTATCTCACAATCGGCACCTATGCCTATCCCAATAAGGAAGACACACACACACTTGGGGATGGCAATTTCAAGCAAACAATACTTCTAAATATGAATGGGGGACTATTCAACCATTCTTCATAACAAACAGAAACATCTGGGAGATTCATGCTGCTGTAGTGTCATAGTCGGGCTCTGGTTGTTTGGACTTCCTCTTATTCCTCCAAGCAATCATCCCGAAGGCACGCTCCTTTTCTTTGGGTGGAGTTTGGGTTTCCCGCTCTTCAGCTGCACACACCTACCTTTCCTCAACTTCAGTATAAAAGGACCAGCTTTGCCATCCATACTCTGCCAGATAGTCTGCCTCCAACAAGTGGCAAACACCTTGTTCCTTAGCAGTTTCCTAGCATTCCTATTCTCACGTGCCTCTGTCTGTTCCCATGTTCCTCCCATCAGCTGAATAGCTTTTCGTTTCCGTTATCTTCCATCAGATGAGAAAGTTGGTTCGTTCACAGTACCCACCTGGATCACTCTGCACTACTCTTCCATCTGCCTGCTCACCCACCTACGGCAACGCTTACCTGAACTCAACCAGCACACTGTCCCTTCCTTTTTGGAAAGCCTCCTTCTTCCCCCAGACCCGGAGGAAGCCCCTGTGCTATTCCCATGGCCCCTCAGTACTTACCTCAATGTTTTCATATGTACAGTAAATAAAGACTGTAATACTTTGATACGTGTCTCTGTTGGCTCTGCTTTTGGGTCTACACGGTTGTTACAAGAGTAGGAAGCAAAGTTCTTCACTCCTACTACAAGCTGATTCATCTCTGCTTTTAGTATCTGTAGAAATTAGGCTTTGGTTGTTTTACTTAACATCCCGAGTTGAATCTTTTCTCTTTAAAGTTAATTATGATTCTCTAAAATAAATGGCAAACAGAAAGGCAGCCTCTTCAGTAACCAGGGCCCTTTACTACAAAGCTTGTTTAACATATGCAGAGTTTCGTTTCATCATCTGGATTCACTTATCCTAGCATTAGCAAACACGAAGCTGGTCATCAACTCCAGTTAACCCAGGATTTCCTCTACGCGTTCACATTAAAGTCGGCGTCTGACAGTCACAGAGGGGGTGGATTCACAGATCCTATGTCTCTTTTTTAATGGAAAACTGTCCCTTTGAGAGCCACCTACTCCAAACAACGTATTCAATTGTCATTAACCACAAGTGGTTCCCCTCAGCCTCCAAGTAGACACACCTATGGCATCAATTTCAAAATCTAACGTCACCTTGTTCTTGAGTTATCACATTCACAAACTTGGGTGTCTAAGCTGTTCTACCTAACCATCAGCCTTTTAAATCTGAGGGGTAAAAAAGGATGAGAGAAAATCCTTCTGTTAATTTGCTGGTTTGCACACAAACATTCAATTCATCACTGTATGCACTCTCTCTGCTGCTGATTGCTTCTGAGGTGATGGCTGCACATTAGAGCTCTGAAACTTTAAACTGGATCCACTGTCCCACAGCCTGCTGAGGGAGGCATGGAAACTACTTCAACTTCAAATAATAGTGACTGAACAGGTATCCCTGGTCTGTGTTTCCAGGAGTGTAAAACATTTGTCAATGTTTTAAATCATCAAGTTAATACTCGGACATTCCCGTGACAAGGTGACGCACAGTTTGTTCTTCCTTCAGTGGTGTTAGTAAAGGTACAGCTGAACAAGCTGCACATATAAAACCCATTCCTTCAGTCTTAATGCTTACAGAACAATGAAACTGCTGTAAAACAGTTTTTATAAATGCTCATTAGGGAAAAACAAAGACGTTACACAGAATTAAACTTCAGAACTTCCTCAGCTGCACCTGAAGATAACATAACACTCCCAGTGTGAACATTTCAGCCATGCTGGTGCTGTTGGCAGGCAGGACACAACACTGCTGCTGTACTCGTTCAACATTCAGCCCACAGTGTCGTGTACACAGGCTGTCAGGCCTGCCGTGTGTAAACCACTGAAAACAAAGCAAAAACACAGCACGGCTGTTGCCATATTTCAGATGTCGTGGGAAAGACAGCTGTAAACGATAAATTGTGGATTGAGAGAGTCTTCAGCAAACTGCATTTTCTCTTATTTGAGGACGGTTTCATAAAGAGTTACAGTGATTTAGTCTTTGATGAGATTTCTGAGGTTTCACTGTGGAAAGTTGTTCACTGTGACCCATTTTTAAAGAACAAAAAGAGTCAACATCCTGTTTCTGTCAGTTAATGGCCTTTTCTATTGATTTTTTGGAGGGGGGGGGGGGGCATCTCGCTTGATTGTGTTTTGTGTTAAACAACAGTGAAGTTTTACTAGGACATCAGCGCTAGTACTGAAACTCTGCTCTGTCATTGCTGTTTAGTCCTCTTTGTCCGGCTCATGCATTCTGACCAAGCAGACCAGCTAGTTTGTGAAAGGCATTGCTGAAAGTTATTAAAACAATATATATAAATTATATAAAAGCATTATTGGATACTATGTATCTAAAAATTTTAATCTCACCTAAAAACCGAGATGTTTCTTTGAAACGTTTTTGTTTCATACAGTTCACCACAACACTGTCATAGAAGTAAAAGGTTAATTATTGCTTATTTGGTTGCTGTGATCCTTAAAAGTTTAACTTGGAAGAACAAGAAAGTGCTACATATGCAGTTTGACACACCCCTGCTATATTTAAGATAACCTGACTTAGAGCTGAGGGTGGATGCCTGGCAGTTTAAGACACACGTTAGTCTTTTATTCGTTGAACATTAGACTCACGGCCGCAAGCTGCTAAAATAAACGTGTTTGTTTTTCCATAAAGGCAACAGGGTTGCTGTCCGTGCTGTCAAATACAAACTGGATGCACAAGCCACCAGGGTGTGTTAACTGCACGGTTCCAGTCAGGGGTTAATATTTCGATTAGATGACACGGTTCACTTCAGAATCCTGCCACCTATGTGAAACGGCAGATATGACACTACGAGGAACGCATTTGTTGCACATCTGACAACATCAGTCTTTCTTACTCGCTTGTTTCGTCGATAATGTGTTGATTCTGCCACTTCTTCAGTGACAGCAGTGAAAACAGGAGATTTCTCCGCACACCTCCATGAAAACATTACGAACCTGTGGCCCCGCGCACGCAGCACGCTAGTACCGCAGCGCTCTGCAGGAAACCTGCACTACAGCTTTGTTGGAGGTGCACAGTCTGACACACTGATCATGTGTCAGTAAACAAAATGCAACTCGGACTTTTTCTGATTCTGTGGCTCGGTAGGGACTGCTGTGTCACATCAGGCTCTGTACATGTCCAAAAAGACGAAGTTTCACCTTGATGACAGGAAGTGACATCCCCAGCGCCCTGATGGAGGCTTTCTCTCTGTCAGCGCGGTGCAAACACGGGGACAGGTTCTCACTCACCTTGAAAACATCTCCGTAGGTGCCGCACCCAATCCTGTGGATGAGCTCGTAGTCATCCAGCGGGTCCAGGAATGACACTCCTATCCGGTCCATGTCTGGAGACACCTCTTGCTGCTGCGGGGAGCCTGGCTGGCTTTTTACTCACACATAGCCGCTGCTGATATCGGCGGAGAGAACGGAAGCACGGGCAGACGAACTCTGTGAAATGGCCCAGGGACGACTGATCGGAACCGGCTAATTATACCGTTTAGGCAGGCAGAGGCAGCGCGGTGACACAGCCGAGAGCCGCTCGAGTCAGAGCACGCGTGAGCGAGCACGGTCCCCTCAGTAAGCCTCCCACCTCTGCGCGCTCCTGTGCCCTCAGATGAACATCCTTTTCAAACGTGGCAAAATCACGTCTGAAATAAACCCTTGGCACGAACACGCTTAAAGGCGTGATTTGCGAGCTCTACGAGAAAAGCCCGTCAGGCTTGTTTTAAAGTTTGACCTCAGTTAGTTTCCGCTTAGAGTTCTTCATACGTGTGACTTTCTCTCATCGCAATCTGGACCTGAAAATACTGACGACCTAAC
This sequence comes from Aulonocara stuartgranti, assembly GCF_965226115.1. Lineage (NCBI taxonomy): Eukaryota > Metazoa > Chordata > Actinopteri > Cichliformes > Cichlidae > Aulonocara > Aulonocara stuartgranti. Next base: position 20,971,382 of record NC_138941.1, on the reverse strand, counting down.
TGTTCAGATGGCAAGTTCAAAAGTCGCGCATGCTCACTGATGAGGTGAACATTTCTGTCTCAGTGTTTACTGTAACGGACTTCATGCATGTGTGGCTTTCTTACATGAACATCCTCCATCACATGCTGAAGCAGGAGGCTTTCAGCAGACTTTCAAACATGAAGAATATTTTTACTCCTTCTGAAGTATGAAAACACATAACTGTACATCATCACTTAACTCAGCATTTTACAAGGTCTGACTTTGGCCTTTTGCAGCTATTAGCTTAGCATGTTATGAACTTTTTGAAAAATATTTAGTGACACTACTTCATAGTAGTGAGGCCATGCAGTCTGTGCCTCTTCTGTTTTGAGTGGATATGACGTGGAACTTTAGCGCACACTTTTGCTCAAGCAGAGCTCGTGTCGTCTCTGGAAGATGATCGTGAGGAAGGCGAGCCACTAACGTCCTGCATGATGTACCAGATGATGACAGAGGCTGTTTAAAGTTGATATTACTGACGGCCACTCACAGCATGTGAAGGCGCCTTCATATATATGTAATACACATCATTGGACCACATGTCGTTCCATTTTCATCAGAGCTTTATTATTGCAGATAGAAAAACAAGAACACAAACCACGAGTCAATCAAATTGGATGGAGCAGTGCCATCTAATGTGGCTCTGTCTCAACAGTGCATGGTCTTACTGCTCTCTTCTCATTGTTAGAAATCCGTCTAACTCAGCTATTCTCAAAACTAAAGGCCACCTACTTTAAAAAAGAAGACAGGCAAAGTAAGGCAACATAGAGCTGATAAGAAAGAAGCTGTCAGTAGAGCAGAGTGGACAATGTTACACAGTAACTATCCTAAATTTAAACACTTCTGAGGCTTCAGTCATGAACAGGTTAGTTCATGTTGGTATTTTACACGTCTGAAAATCATGTTCTGGTCCTCATCCCTTTGGCTTTAAACATCCAGACAGCATGTAACGGATACCTAACAGGCTGCCAATCAAAACGCAAACTGACGATCAAACCAGGCACGTCTCCAGAAACCATTTCTTAAATAAAAACTCAATTAAATGTTCCAACCTGATAAGTGACGCTTAACTGAAGATAATCTGTGCATGTCAGACATATTGCTCGAACTAGGATATTGACTGAGAGGGCCCTCTGGGTGAAAACACTGGTAAAAACGTTGACAAGCAGGATCGAGGTTAATCGGTGTCCCCGTCTCTGTTCACAGTATGTCCTACAGTCTCTTCCTGCAACAATCAGGATGTCTACAGTGACTTACGCTGGCGCTTCAGGAATGACATGGAGTAATCTCCCGCCGGAGTGCTCTTCTGCCTCTTCATCTGGACCTGTGACTGTGCGGTGAGCTGCAGCTTGATGGCGCTGGAGTTCACCTTGGCAGCGCACAGGAGCTCCTTCATCCCCTTCATCTTCTCACTCTGAAAGGCGATTACAGTGCCAGCTGGCGAGAGGGGGGCCTGCTCCGGGGAGAAAGGAGAAGATGCGGAGTCTGGGAGACTGGGGGACTTGGGTTTTCCTTCAATGTCTCCAGCACGTAGTCCCTGGGAGGAGCGCCGGCGGAGCCCTCCTTCTCCCACCTTCTTGGGCTGAGCTGCCACTGCAGCCGGCTGGCTGCACGGGGAGGTAGGAGCGGCAGAAGGAGGAGAGCTCTGGTCCTCCAGCTTGGACTCCCTCCTGGGGCCACGCCTGCGCCCTTCCCTGAAGTCCTCGCTCGACTGGTCGTCGTCGTCCTGGGGATCTGGCTCTTTGGTGATGATTGTTACTTTCTGACGCACCTTTGGAATCGGAGCACAAATGTGTGTTTAGCTAGAAAGCGCTAACACGTCTGTGGCTCTCCTGCAGTCACGGGCAACTCACCTGGGCATCAAAGCGACTCAGAGACTGGACAAGGTATGTGGCCCAGCCCACATGAAGGACCGGCGTGGGACTCCCCTCCTCCCACTTGCAGATGCCGTCATAAAAACGCAGCAGATGGGCAAAGCACTCGGGGTCCTGCAGTGCAGAGACAGCCGCTGCCTGCTTGGGCTGATCCTGCAAGAGAGCAGAGGTGCAAGACTGAGGCCACATCTGTCAGTGAGTAATATTCATGATGTGCATCTAACAACATGATCTAAACTCAGGTGGAGGTGCGCTCTGTTGGTGTCTGTTAATGTTCACGAGTTTCTACATGTTCCACATGCTTAATCAGAGAGAAGCTGGATTTGGAAGTCATCTGATAAGGAGCAAGAGAAAGAACATGTTCTGTTGGGTTGAGGTGGTAGTGTGATTGTTACTGAAGAGAGAATTAGAGCTTTGCATTATTACAGAACAGCTGCTAGTGGAGCCCTGCTCCACCTACTGTCTGTGGGTGTATGTGCTCTGGAGAAACATTCACCTCGTCCCCTCCTTCTGTCTCCTCTCCTCCCTCCCCAGGACTCTCTGCTGCTGTCGCCGTTTCCTTCAGCAAGGTAGGGATGACATCATTTGCAATGTCAAAGAACTCCTTGTAGATCTCCTCATCCTCGCGGAAATAGTTATAGCTGCAGGAAGGTGGAGAAGGAGCTTTAATACATACATGCGCTTTTCTCCTGTCACAGCATGAAGTCCAGAAAAAAATATAAGAGTAAAAACAGGATGCTGTGACATGTGGCAGACATGACAACAAGTGAGGAACAAGTGGACAGGTTCAGAAAACAAAACAAAGCACGGGCACGTATTTCTCTGTGAGGCAGCAGAGCGTGGGCTGAACCTGAAGAACAATGGGGAGCAGGAAACGGAAGCTGATGGATGTGGAGAGAATGTGTGTGGTGGGTCAGAGCTGCTATTTATAACTGCAGATCATGAACAGTGTTTAGAGGGAGGAGAGCACATGAGGATGCAGAGCTGGATACTTCCTGGACTGAGCACCACACCTTTCCAGGCCAAGTGTGACTGAGCCCTTAGTGGTGGCTGGGTTCATAACGAAGCAACAAAGAACCACAAGGGCAGGAAACACAGCTGCTGGTTTAGTGCCATCTTGTGTTCATCTGCTGAAATAGCATTCACGTACAAATGTCATCTGGGACCAGCTAAAAGAAGAAAAAGGTGTCTAGTGTCTGAATAACACTACTTAAAAGTGAGATCAATATAATTTTGTTTTCTTCTATTTGTCACTTTATCCAAACACTTCATTCAGAATCATCAGCACGCCGGGGGAGGAGCTGTGAGGATGCAGAGATACTGGACGCTTCCTGGATCAGGAGTCTCATTAGTGTGAACTTACTCCTGCATGACCTGGGCGGCCTCAGCCCAGGACCTCAGGGCCTCCCGCACACTCCTGTGCCTGTAGTGGAAGCCAGCCAGGTACATGTAGGGGTAGATGTGCTCGTTGTTATAGTGCTTCTGAGCAGAAGTGACGGCCTGAGAGACACAGACAGATCAAAGAAAGTTAACAAAATGATGCTGAACTCAGAATTAAGAGGGTTCAGTATCAGCATTCAGCAACAGGTCATGGTGGAGACGTTTATTCAGTTTGACAACGAGCAGCAAACCAGAACTCCAGTGATCCCAACAAGCACTTGGACCTGAGCATCAAACAGGAAGAAGGGTGTTAACCAGAGAGATCCAGCAGGTGTGCAACTTCCTGCATGCTGTCACCACCAGTACCATCACAGTACCGCTTTTCTGTGGAACCAGCTTCCAGTTTGGATTCGGGAGACTGACTCTAGGCTGCTGGGGGATTCCCATGATGCACTCAGTCACCTTTTTCACTCTCTTTGTGTTTATATCTTGGTCCTCTTGGCTCCAGCCGAGCCTCGAGTACATCGGTGTTATTTTGGATTCTGCCATGTCCCTAGAGCAACACTCTGGACAGTTAATTAGGAACAGCCTTCTTCAGCTAAGAAACATCTCCAAACTGTGAACCTTGTTGTCTAAATCTGAGTTAGAAATGCTTTTATTTCATCTCTCTTAGATTGTTGTTAAAGTCTTTTTCTTTGTTTGAGCAAAAAGAATCGTAACCGTCTCCAGTCGGTCCAGAAGGCTGCTGCGAGCCTCTTAACAAAGACACGAAGACAGCACTGGTTTTACTCTCATTACACTGGCTCCCAGTACGTTTTAGAATTCATTTCAAATTCTTAGTACTGACTTTAAAGCTCTGAGTGGTGACGCTCCTGCCTACATCTCTGATCTTTTACAACCCCACGCTCCCTCTCACAGCCTGAGATCAGCCCCACCAACACGTTTTAAGACCAGAGGAGGTGGATCAGTTAGAGCGGAGGCCCCCGGGTTATGGGAAGCTTTACCTCCATCGTAATGTTGCCTTGATTGTATTTATGACTTATTTATTTAGACTGGCACAATTAGAGTTGTGCTGTATGATCCATTGTGTTGTTAATGTTATTGTGAAGGACTCTGTGGTTCTTATCCTGTGAAGAGTGAAGTAAAGTTATTATTATTGTTTTATACACCACTCTGCCTTTAAATACTAAAGTGCTCTGCACAGTCTGTCCACTAGAGGGTGCTGGATCATTACGGTATAGTCTAACTACACATGACGTCATAAAAGGCCTAGCCCCCCTGGGCCAGCAGAGCGCTCAGCATCTAAGTTTGACAGTCCTCTCACACAGCCAATGGCAGAGTGAGGCTGTTATTTATCTATGCAGCAGTCAGTTGGACACGTGTAAACAAACAGCCAGTCACTTTCAGTGTTGTTAGCACCCCCTCCTTGGTTTTGGACTCAACCGAGCAGTAATGCTTACTCCAGGTCTCTTTCCACACTTTGTTTTGATAGAGACCAGCAGCTGATTTCCAGTAGCTTGTATTGTACAGACAAAGATGAAAAACTGCTGTCTGATCTTCAGCCCCACTAATGCAGAAGATCTACACGAAAAGTTTGACATGTTCTGTAAATATGAAGCCTGTAAAAGTCTTCCCTGCTCGCCGCTATGTGACCTGGGAAACTGGTTGATGTCTTACCTTCAGGTGGATTTTCAGGGGGTTCTCTTTTCCTGGAATTGGTTCCTGGTCTTCAAGGTCTGCCAGAGTGCCCATGGCCATGGGATATCTGGTGCGTAAGCCGAGACAGAAGCACAATGTCAACTTCGAGGAGTTACGTAAGCATTTTTTTTAAATACAGCACATGTAACATTTCTGTTTTCTCCAATTATGGACGCCTTAATGGCCCTGACCCTGCATAATATAGAACACCGTGACACACATTATTCATCAAAGCTGGACCTTCTAAATGACAGCTCACAGCTATGTGATGAAATCTGACCTTCATCACAGTAACGAGTTCACTGTAAAAGCATATTTTATAAACTGTAATAAGATATGTAAATATTACAGCAAAGTGAATGAGGGAGCACTAGTGTTCACCTTAGCCAACTAAAACTACATAAACTGTCTTTTTAACTCTGTATTGTGGGTTTATGAAATATGTTCAGACTTCAACGCTTTGGTCTCTGCCCCCTCCGATTACTGTGGGTTCAGTCACTCTCTAAAAGCACTGGGTGGAAACCAAAGATGGCAGGAAGAGAAGCAACATGATGACGCACTGTCCTAATCTTGGGTCAGCCTGAGTTGTGTCGTGCTGACAGACGTACATCGATGTACCATTAAATGTTACGGCAAAGTGAGCACGCTTGCTGCTCAGCTGGTGTCAGGGCAAATCTGAAAGAGTCTTTAATGAATCCTCAGCAGTGCACTGGTACACACTCACCTGTCCAGGTCGCCTCGTTCATACAATAGCCAGAGGAGTTTCTGGTAAAGCAACGGGAAAAAGAAAGGTGAGGAAACCAAGTGCAAGACTGTAGCGTATTTCCTTCATGTGTGCCTGGATGGACTTTCACAGGCAGTACAATGTTTCCAGTTGTTCCAGGTGTAGATTATAAAATTACAATGTAATCACAAACTGTACGACTGAAGGTTTCTGTGCTGCTGAAAACGAGAGCTGATGATGGTGTGGACGTTAATCAATATCAACACTAATTCACTGCCCAACCTAAAATCCCTCAGGTCAGAGTTTTACTGTCCATGTCCAGAAAAGCTTTTACTTCTATATTTTTAAATATTAACACAAATTAATTGAGCCAGTATTTTCTATTATTTCACTTTTAATCATAAAAATGTTATGAAAACCTTTAAATGAAGATCGTCTAGTACACACCGCGCCCCCTTTAGACTCACCCTGTTTGCTTCCGTGTGAAATAAGACGGCTGCCGTCAGCCTTCAGTGAGCTGTATATATTAAATGTGGCAGCGGACTAAGTCAACAGTTCATCTGCATATTTTAAAACAACCTCTGGAGGCTTGATGCAGATTTTTTGCTGTGTAAAACAAACATTCATCGTTACCCTGTAGGTGCAGGCCTCACCTGTTGCAGCAGCAGAAGCTCGGAGCTGTCTGTGTGCAGGTCCAGTGATGGGTTGATGGCACAAACCATGAAGGCCACCTCCATGTTTCTGTCACACTTCATGTAGGAACCCTTCAGATACAGCCAGCTCTGAGGGACAGACGAAGGATCACAGCTACACTTTGTGAATAAATGGTAAATGGACTTGCTCTTATATAGTGCTTTTCTATTCTACTGGAGCACTCAAAGTGCTTTACACAACATGCCTAATTCACCCATTCATACAAGCACTTATCTATGCCTGAGTGCTTTCTATCCAACATCCACACTGCGATGGACGCATCAGAGAGAAACTTGGAGTCGGTATCTTGCCCAAAGATATCTTGATGCATGCTCACTCATCCAGGTAAGGAAATCCCAAAGAGTGGATTCTGTTCATCTGGATGTTTTCAGTGGGAGAAACGTTTCATCATCATCTTCAGTCTCAGCTCACTGCAGGTTTCCCCAATCTTATCAACAGTACATTTGCACAATGACTGAAGCCAGCCCACTGAATGCTGGGAGGTCAGGTCCTTGATCATAAATATGCTAATTCTCATGACTACTGATCAGTGGCCATGAGTACCAGTCACAGAGAGCTGGGGAATGGCTGCAATCACAGCATGTAAGATGGTGACAGATGTACCCTTAGGCCCCCCTCCTCCACTCAGAGATGGTCTTTCCCTTTTCACATAAATGGGCTCCTTGACTCCGCCCTCAAACCAGCGTTCCTCCCTGTCCTGGATGTTACATCCTCATGATTGAGAGAGTGTCCACTGTAGGTGTGAATAGACTGCAGAGTCCTGGCCTGACGAGGTGGCTCTTCTGTGTTGTAGCCAGAGGTTGTTTGGTTTCCCCGATGTATAAATCCTGACAATCCTCCTGCACTAACAGCTACACTATGTTACTCTGTTTGTGTCGGGGGACCTGATTCAAAGCTGCCTACCAACGGGTTGAGGATTGAAGCCAAAAACGTTGAAATGTTAACGGTGACCGAGTCGATCATAAGGACAGTTTGTTGTAAAGGTGCATCCTGTTTATGTCTTCGGTAAACTATACAGACTTGGTGTAAATTCCCCTCCGTAATGCCTGTGGTATGACGTCCGGCCAATAGCACCGTCTCATTCTAATTGCTTCAGAGAATCTATCACCCTACAGTAACCACTTCCTGGGTCTCATTTCATGATAGCCTTTCTGGTTTAGCAAAACCATCCACCTACCGTTGTCTGCTGCGAGGATGATAATGTTGTTGTCATTACTAAGTGATGTGAGTGCCCTCCTCTCCTCCATGCTGATTTTGGATGCTGGGGCTTTGTATTGTTGAGACAGGCTGAAACCAGTTGCTCTGCTTCCACAGCTGCAATGTTGCTGTTTCAAATTGCTGTTTCTGTGGCTGTGATCAGCTCCACTAGCAGGATTAGTCTCAGCGTCACAGCCCATTGTTCACTCAGTGGGCTAGTTTCAGTCATTGTGCAAAGATAATGTTTATAAGGCTGCGGAAACCTGCAGTCAGCTGAGTGGTGACAGAATCAACTTTATGGGATTGCCCATGGATACTTTGATTTGACTGGACCAGCCAGCCAGGGACCAATCTGCTCGAGCTCCTGAGCTACAGCCACCCCGAGTCCCAAGATTTGCCTAAAGCTGTGTACACACTGGAAGCACTTCACAGCAACATGGTGATCAGGGATTATAGAAAGTAAATGCTTTTTGGATATTTCAAGTGATTATGAGTCAAAAAACAGCTGGTGATGCAATAAATCTGAAGTACAGAAAGTAACTTTTGAGGTTTAATAGAAAAAAACCTCATAAATATACTGATTAGTGTGTAAGTGCATTTTCAGAAAGCTAATACTATAGCAGCTAATGTTGGTCTGCCCTAAAAATCACACTTTCCTTCTGATAAACAGTTTGATTACATTCTCAAATCTTACGAGAGTTTATTATCAGTGTCAATGTTAGGATCCGCTTCACTAACGCTAACTACCGGCTGCTAACAGCGACGACACCAGCAGTGCTTACCAACAGGAAAGGTTGGAATATCCACAACAACTCGCCTCAGCATCGCTCTCATCACACAGAATGAGCTTTGCTGACCTGTAAACTCTTATTTGACTCCTTACACAAAGTTTTACAGCCTCCTCGCTGCAGATGAAGAGTGCCGCTGTTTGTCCTACAGCGGATCGGATTGCACACTTGGATTGTGAGAAGTAAGAAAACAGAATTCATTTAACTGCAGTTGAATGAACAGATGACGTGACTGACTTCCTCAAGAGCTTTGATGTGTGTCAGATATATTTGAGTCCTGAAATGTGCAAAAGTAACCAGCTGGCAGCCTCAGAGCGACGTGTGACGACCAAATCACTCCCAGTGTGTACACAGCTTAAGATTATTTTTTAAGCACTACATACAGCTTGACTTCATCTTCTAAATCCCTGCAAATGTAACCAATCCAACATTTATTGATCATTTTCTGAGCAAAAATATCGTACATTGGTACCCTCTTTGTACAAAACTCCTTTACATCGGGGTCATGATCTTGTCCTTGATGGAAATATGTAAAATTGTGTATGTTTCTGTTCTGTGTCTTGTGTACCGTTTGTTTGTATATGTGTCTTCCTTGCTGCTGTTACACCCAAATTTCCCCTTGTGGGACAATTAAAGGATTAATCTATTCATGTGTGCATAGAAATTTCTTTCTGTCTGCTTGAACAGCACACTGGTTTTCCCACTTGAGGTAAAAGCAAAGACATGGAGTAGGCCTCTTTGGTGCTAACATATGACCCATGCAGTCTCACTCCTACTAGAGCACGCTGCTGCTGTCGCTGGTGGAAAATGTCCTTCTTTTACTTACACTGCTCACTATAGTGTCAGAATATCAACCCAACGTGATGTCGCTCTAACTCTAATTCCAACCACATGAGTGGTTTAGCACCACACTCTTCTCGTGGAATTAGTATCAACGACTGTACATTGACCATCTCTCACATTTTTAATCGCGACATTTTAAAGAGCTTAATGATCTGTAGAAGTTAAAATACATGAAAGAAATAGGCTTGACTGTGGTGTCTAAAACGTGTCTACACTGAGCATACTGATAGAGCTAGAGGCAGCTGGTTCATTCTGCTGACAGACGGGCCTCACCCTCTCATTGACTCCAGCTGTGACGGTTTGTCCTCGCCGGTCCTCGTTACCCTTCCCGTGCCAGGTGACTTCTGCTGTCTCCTCACCATTTTTACCAAATATCACCCAGGCGTGGTCCTCAGATAGTGCCAGGTGTACATCATTTAGACCCAAGACCTGACAGGCAGCCACTACTGCAAAGGCCACTCCAGAACTATCCAGTTTGGTACCTGGTTCAATTCAACAATTAATCAATAAATGTTGGACTCACCTAACAAGCATCATGAGAAAAACCATGTTACCTGTGATGAGGCTGAATAGGGACTGGATGTGGGCTCGATCCTTGAAGTAAGAACGACTGAGACTGTTCCAGATCACATCCGATACCTTCTTCACCAGCTCTCGGCTGGATCCCGCAGCAGTTCTCCGATACTGGGACAGATCCACAGCCCCACGGATCTGTGCTGTGAACCGCTCATACAGAGCAGAAATCATGCCCAGCTCCACTGTGGGGAAGCAAGACATGGGACAATCCGGCTCCAGCGGCTCAAAACGGACCCCTGGAACATTTATGGGGATGACTCGGTTCACAGCCAGGAAGTGCTCAACAAAACCCAAGACCAGTGAAAGAAGAGCCAAGTCCGGCTCTGGTTTCCGGAGCTCTGCATCAAACAACTGAACGACTCCATCGATTCCCCGCAGAGGAAAGTGCTTCTTCTGGGCCGAGTGCAAACCCATGATGCCTGCTGTCAGTCACAACTTTGATGTATGCGTGCCTCCTCACCTGCAGTACTGAACGGGGAGAGCAGTCAGTTCATCTGTAACTCCAAATCACACGCTAAACTGTGGGAAACAGGCAAATTCCAAAGCTGACCCATTAAAAATAATTCCTTATAGAAAACCACGTGTTTCCTACGTACTGGCTCATCGCCAAGAACTCTGGTTTCTCAATGAAGATGAAAACATTAAAAACAAAACAGTTCACAACTATAAAAGCCGACTTATTTCATTAATCTTTAAATAAAAGTCAGTAAGTTCATACATTATTGTTACTGTAAGTTTTAAATTACTTAATTCATTCACTCGCCTCTGTCAGTGCGCTCCAGGGCGGCTGTGGCTACACTGTAGCTTGCTATCACCAGTGTGTGAATGGGTGGATGATTGTGTATAGTGTAAAGCGCTATACAAATACAGACCATTTACCATTCACAAGGAAACATTTGCTGTGGCCGCGGTTCTCTGGTCTGCTGAATGCGTGTGACAAACCACGTCAGCACAGACGAATACGACACTAATAAAAACTGGTTTATTTTTAATATTTCATATCCGAACGTAAGATAGCGATACTGTAACACTGATTTCTACACAGAAAGCTAACAGAAGTTACACCGCACACAACGCAGCATAACATGTGTCACGTTTGGTTTACAGTCTCGGGTATGAAGGAGTATACGAAACATTTATTGGTTATTAATGAAGGTTAATAATGCCAGCAGTAACTGTTAAGTGCTGAACAGACTAAGACATAAACACTGACATAGCACTGGACCGGGGCTGAGTGGCTGGACTTGTTGCGTAATGCCGGTTACATATATGCCGCTAACGCCGGTTATATGGCGCTTCGGTGGGCGGGGCAGGTTCACTGTTACCTGCGTACATTCAATGCAGAGCTGCAAACAGCCGCTCTTTTAGAGTTTCATGACAACGATCACTGTGCCGAAACGCATCCGGAACACCACTGGGGCGAACACTCTGTCATCCTAAAACGAAATACTCCGTTAGGTCCATTTATATGGTAGAATAATGTGTGACGTAAGCTAACTAGCTAACTTTACTAAATTAAGTTAGCTACTCATTTCGCCTTTCAAGCCGCGCTAATTTGCTGAATTAGTCCTGCTTTGTTTAAATAAGTCGGACGACATGCAGACACAAACCAAACCCGAAAATGAGTCACACGCTGAGGGGAATACGTTATCTGCCTGAATGAGCAGCTATTAAGCTAACAAGCTAACGAGCGGCTATCAGCTAAAGTCACTACTATTGGAGCTTTTGGAAAATATATCGCACCAGCTATACAACAACACCAACTCACCCTCAGCTCTACATCAGCCAACAATCTGACCAATGTTTAAGTGATCGCATACCCGTTTTCTCACAGCTCGCGCCACATGTTTTTGTTTGTGTCCCCTTTCTTTTGCCGCGCAGCTCAATCTGCCCGAAAGTCAGTTGGCATATGTCGACGTTTGCGTCTCGAAGCAGATCTCACAGCAACAAGCACGCTTCTCTCGAGCGCAAATGTGCGCCTTTAGGCCCATCCCTATGCTTCGAGATCGTAAGTCCTGCGCAGTGGGGTTTTCCTCGTGTATGCTGGGAAATGCAGTTCATTTTAGGGTATTCCCCTACACCCCCAGTAGAGGTCACCACGACGCCTTTAAGAGATACGTGCTTTAAAATGGAACAACAGTAAATGTTACATAACGGAAAACGGGGCACGTATGGAGCATAAAACATTTAGGATAACATAAGAATGTACCGCAGAGTTGAACTCACGGCATATTTATCTTTAATATGTCGTTGGCTAAACAGTATGTCGTTGGCTATGACACAAGCTCAGACATATGTGTGTCTACAGAATAGAACAGAATAACCTGTTATTGTCATTGTACACGTTGATCGAAATCGTGGATTTGCACTCATGATCTAATATTTCGATTAAACGTATTTCAAATTCAGTCTACCAGTAAATTAATAGCTAATTTCCGAAGTACACAAGGTATTGTCCATGGTGCCCTGTGCTAAGGAGTCGTTGTTGTGATGCTGTGGTCTGTTTTTTATGTGCTGCTCGGGAATTCAGTGACACTGCACTGTTGTAGTTGATATAATTTTTTTAAATAGTAGAAGCGAGACGGACAGATCAGCCAATGGTGATAAATGATAAAGGCTTTTTTTGCTGGTGTTGTTGAACGCTGACACGTCCTACTGGAAGCGTAAGCCTTGAACGTCTCACACGCAGACATTTTTTTGCCCCTCCTCCACATTCTGCCTCGTTTCCCTCCGTCTCCGCTCCGCTCCCAGTGCTCGGACATAGGCTGAAGGTGCAGAGCCGAGTCCCGCTTTTGAGGGAAATTCGAGGAAAGTCAGACGTCACAGACACCCTGATAGACCATTACAAGAGGAACCCATCCGAGACGACAGACGTTTCGCCGCTTCTGTGCAGTTGTGTTGTAACTTATATAAAATGGATCCAGTGACTCAGTCCGCCCAGATATCGTCGTCGCAAGGCTTTGCCGATGGACAAAATTCTGCTACCAAAGAATCAAAGCTGTCTGGTAAGAAGTAACCAAAGGATACGGTAGCTAGCTAAACGTAGAGCTTGATGCGTGTTTTATTCGTACCTTACGTTAAGCTGTATGTGTTGGGCTTTTATTTACACGCATGAATATCGGTTAACGTCCAGTTTATAACGCAGTAACGTAATGACTACAGCCATTGTAATGCTGAACGCCCTCACTGTGTCTCCCGCTGCCTGGATGAGGAGCTGATTTCAGCTGTGATGGGAGACACCTGTGGTCGTGGATATTTCCTGACACACGGCTGCCCAGTCACGCTCCGTGCAGCTGTGGCCTGCCTGCTGTCTGGGCTCGTTTTAGGCGAAACAACAAGCTAACACGGTGTTTGAATCCCTCTTTTTATTTGGCCTTACTGACAAACAGGAGCACAGCAAGTAGGCGGCCCTGCAGAATCGGGGATCATATATTTGACAGACGGTAACCAGCCTGCTACTGAACGGCGTAATACTGTTGAAAAGGCCTCGTTTAAAACAAAGGGAACACGTCTGATTAAAGTACGTGTGCGTGGGACGTTTGATGTCAGCTAGATTTAAATGTAAATCCTGCTGTCCGATTAGAGCTACATTCTTATTCATAAGTGCAGAAACATTACATGACGGGTTTTTCTGCTGAACGTTGTCGAAATGTTGCGTTTGCCTGCAGTGCAGAGGCGTTGTCACTGTGCAGTTACCACAGAGGCACCTCTTAAAGGCACATCGGCCTTTTCCTGGCACTGCCTGGATTATGGGAGCCAGATGAACATCAGCATACCCGACGAGCTGCGGCACGCTCATTTACTACTTAGTTTATAGCTGTCGTCAGCTCCACTTCCACATGGAGCCCGTTTTCAAACAAAAACTCACAACCTGGATCTACAGTTTCACCATCACGCCCTCTCTATATCCGCGTATGAGGCTGACATGATTTAAACTCCATGGTTGCGCCACCTGAATCCTACAAAGCTGAAGCCGTGAATCATAAGATTGTAGACTTTCAAGAAATGCAGCAGGTGTGGTGATGCCAGCAGCTGGATCCTACAGGGCGTGGCACATTCTTCCTGCTGAAGTAGATAACTGTGGTTTGGCAAGTTTGCAGAAATTTCCATGTAATGCGTAACATGATAAATAATTAAGGACAATATATTTAACAATAAATGTTAAAATTCAGTATTCGTATAATCGGATTATTCAACAGTTACAGATGGTGCAAGTAAGTTGAGTTGTCTGTGCTTGTATGAATCCTGGAAAAACATTGTCAAGTTAGTGTGAGGTGTAACTGGTTTGTTTTTTATGAATGAAGCACTGAACTAACTCGCCTGGTGTTTAGACTCTGATCAGCAGCCTGTCTGCAGAGATGCTCCTCTACAAGGAAATAACTTTGTCATCCTTTACAACTTTTTTCAAATGCATGTTGTTAGTGTGTAATATGTGTTTAGGGTTATCACAGTACTATAACTTCTTAATTGATATTCATATCAATAAGTTTGCAACAGTATCAACACTAGCAGAATAAAAAAGCACTAGTACCTACTCGGCCTGACTCGACTCAGTTTTTATGGTTTTCCATTAGCTGGTAGTCCCTTTCCTTTTAGTACCTACTCGGGTTCCAACCAAGCAGAGTCAAGCCAAAAATGTGACAGACTTCTTGCCACTGATTGGCCAGGAAATGACTTCACTAGATGAGTCATTAGAGTGACTCCTGCACAAGAATTTAACCCGACAGCGAGGTTTAACTCTCTCTTGTTTGAGTCTATGGAGAGAAAACAAGACGGAGCAGCAGGTATACCATCAGCTCAACAGTTTGTTGTGTTTGTGTCAGGGATAAGCCACCCACACTGAGGTGGTACTCTAATGGAAGACGACCGAAACTGAGTAGACTCGAGTTGAGCCGAGTAGGTGTTATTGAAAATATAAAGGTTTTAATCTCTTAATTTAAACATATTTGACTGCTCCTTGTGTCTTATCTAATTAAACTACGTGTGTCGTTTGTCATCACTAACGGATTAATTTCTGGGCACTATCCCACGAATCCTGCAGAATCTTTTTTTTTAAATATATTTTTATTGCATGTCCAATATGCAAGGTGGTAAGAAGAGGTTAAATTTGTGTGCACAGAACTTAAGACCTTTACCAATACTGGCCTCATTTCCACATTAGTAAATGAGGCCAGTATTTTTAGGCTGTCAGAGGCTGTGCTGTGCTTTTGCTGTCAAATAGAGCTGGTGAGGAAGGCTGCCACTGTTTGTCTAGTTGCTCGTAGACTTTTCTTAGCTTTAATCTCGAAACCTAACAATAACATAATTGTGTCTTTGTCTTAAATTAACACCACGTTGACATTACAGGCAGGCAGAACTGATGTTTGCTGCCTAGTTCCTACATTAATTTTTTTATTATTGACCTTAGCCACTACCTTAATGTTAACTAGGGATGGGAATCCCAGTAGTCCAATTCCTTCGATCGATCCCGCTTATCTATACTTGCACTCCTGCTACAATCAGCTGATTTCAGGTCGTGTGTCGGAGGAGAATAATAGTGGGGCAGTCTACAGCATGGACATTACTTTTATTTTTATTGCACAAAAGGATGAGAGCGCGGCGGTAAAGTGAAGACTGCAAACAACTGCAGTATACTTGTTAACACAACGTTGGCTCTTTGCAAGCACCTGAACTTCAACAGGTAACAAACCGACGAGCAGCCAGGCTGCAGCCTCCGTTTCTACCTGCTCATGTTTCTGCTAAATACTAAGAGGAAGATATGTGTGTCCTCATTAGGATAGGGATTTATGTTGGTGTGTGGGACTGTAGCCTCAAGTTTATGCTGTTAATTGGTAATTATGAGACTGCGCGTTTCAGATCATTTTACAGAGTAACATGAAAGTAACTTAACAAGTAGTGTAACGAATGTCTTTCTCCTGGGAGTAATTAAGTAACGGACCTCATTACATTTAAGAAAAGTGTTCTGTGTAATACGTGCAATCAATTTTTTGAGTAACGACCTCAGCAATGATCACAACAAAGATGGGAAATACCCACAGCATGCAAAAAAGTCCACTCGGCATGTAATTAATTTGCATGAATGTAATGTCTTTGATATGTTGCTTAGAGATGGTGGTGACGTTCAAAGTGGAGCCAATGAGAGTCGATAATTGAATCTGAATTGCTAACTTCTCATCAGTTCCCATCGCTGCGTGGGGGAGTTCGCCCAGACAAATGTGTTTTAAAACTTGGAGGAGAGATTCGACAGCATCCTTTTGGGGGATCCTGTGGGAGGTGCTACTCGAGTATCTGGCCTGTTGCTATGAGCCATTCAGTTCCTGTATAACCGCAGCAAGAGCTCGGTCCACCTTGTCAGCAATAAGTCAAAGTCGTTATTGATTCTGTTCATAATTCACAGAATTTGTAAGTGTAGGCAAGTGTCTGAGGCCTCTACTTTAGTGGCGTCAGGATCACGTGCCTGCTTTTTGCAGATGATGTGGTGCTTTTGGTGTCAAAGATTAGATTTTGAGACGAGTCCATGAACATGACTTATTCCTGAATAATGTTGGAAAATTCTCCCATGATTCTGCTTCAAAACAGCATCAGCACACTGCATCTTTCCCTGTGCTTAAGGCCCAGTTATTACATGCGTTATGCTAGAGTTGTATTGACAAGAGAAAATTATTATTGTAGTTTTTGGGGATTTTTTTCTTTTCAGGATCTCTCTTTTTTTGCTTTTTAGAGAATTGTTGGCAGCATTTTTCCTGGTAATTGTCTCAGGATTTTGAGTCTGTGGATGTCAGCGCGAGCAGATGTCCTGGCCTGCCCAGCTTCTATCTGTTGCTCAGCCCATTACACTTGAGTTCCACAGTGGTGATTGGCTGTAGTCACAAAGGAAGTGGCACACTTTGAAATGGGGACCTCATTTCTCAAACTATGTTGCATCATATTTACAGGACGAGTTGGCTTTGGAATCCATCAGAGTATCGCTGCAGTTTGTGGTGAATTTATGCAGCGCTCATAATCATCAGCTCATAATTTGATGGTTAAAATCCTCTACTGTGTGCATTCTTCATATTGCATCATGTGCACAAACAAACATTCGTTAGTAGTGAATGTTTAACCCCCATCAGTCTGTTTTCCCTTCTCTGCTTTGCTCTAATGCAGACTGCAGCTACTGCAGTTGACAGTATCCAGCAGTTAGTGATGCGCTACCTACAGCCAGAACCTTCTATATGACTTTGTTTATGATTTCTTGTGAGAACGGTTCACCACTGAGCAGTTAAAAGTGAAGCACACAATCGAAGCTTGAAAGAACAGTGAGTTCTTTCAGCCCCCATCCCCCTCGCTGGCTCTCTTCCTTCTTTGCCAAGCTGACCCTCCTCTCTCCAGTCCCTGCTGAGGGTCACAGAGGCAATCAGATAGCCCTCAGGGGTGGACAGTACAAGATAGCTCGAGCAGGAATTGCAGGCATGGCAGTAGAGCCTCCCTTCACTTCCATTCAGGCCCTAAACTAAGAAGCTAGAGTCCATTTTTTCCCATGCCGGTCTGTGGTATCTGGATGCTTATTGTGATTGCATGGAGCCTCGTCGTATAGGCACTCTGTTCCAGATCCATGATTTCTGCAATAAGACATTGGTTAAAGCTGCACTAATGACTACTTTCTATTTTAAGGAGTCATTTGTGGCTACAGATCCACAGAGAATTATCTCTAACTCTGGAGTTCACCTTAGCTCTGAGCTGTATGGCCTCCTTTAGCTCGTAGTTTGTTTTTCACCTTTTAACTGGATTTCTCAGCTAACGTTTATGCAGGGGGACAAAAACGGTAAACAAGCAGCTGTTTCAGGTAAAAGGCAACACGGTCTCTTGTTCCTGCCATCCTCTTTCATATGTAAAGTGTTGTTCTTGTTGTATTTCCACACTTTTTCAAAGAAAACCCCTCATTTTTACGCATCTCACAATTTGTGACCTGATGTATGTGCAGATTTGTAGGTGTTGATTTGTTGTATGCAAGCAGATATGAATGAAGCTATTGAAAAACATAAACTTGCATCAGTGGTTCATATGGATTTAGCTTGGCTTGGAGTGCCTGCAGCACTTTTAAGGTTGGCGGTTCGATCCCTGGCTGTTCCCAGTCTGCATGCCAAATATCCTCGGGCAACATACTAACCCCAGGCTCCTCTCCTGTCAATGCAACCATTGGTATGAATGTTTGAGTATTAGAAAAGGCACTGAGTGCTCAGGTAGAGTAGAAAAGCACTATGTAAGAACCAGTCCACTTACCATTTAGTTCTTGCAGTCTCGTTAAAGACCAGAGGTGTGGTGTTTTGAAAGGGTAACAGTAATATGAATCTGAGAGAAGGAATGTTGCACCACACCAACCCTAACCTGCCCCACCTGTACCACCTTCAGTTGAGCTGAAACAAAAGCAAACGCCACACCTCATCTTTACGCAGCGAAAGTTCCTTTCCCACAATTCAAGTAGTCGTCCAATTTTGATTGATGACAAGGAAGAGTGAAGCATGAGCTCCTATTGGCTTCCACTTTACCGTGAAAGGCAGCGTTCACAGTAGAGGTGGGAATCACCATATATCCCACGATACGATATTATCACGATACTTAACGCACGATACGATATTATTGCAATTTCTTAAAATATTTTGCAATATTCAGATTCTGTACATAAAGGTAAACTTTATCAATATTCATTTAATCTAATATCAAAGTCTCGCACTCAGTCTTTCTCTGATTTCAGTCAGTTTTATTGTTGACAAACTGAACGGTTTGTATTACAGTCTAGTCCAACTTAACTGAATGCAACCATCTGGTACAATTATAGCTATTCTGAACTATGCAATTTATGAAAAATATGCAGCCCCTTCAGCAACTGAAGAATTTGAAAGTAAATTAAAACAAAATATAAATTTACATTAAATAAAAAAGTTTTAAACTGAATTAAAATAAAACATGTCTTAAATTAAAATAAGTAAACTGTCATGTTTATTGCTGCCATAAAAAAGTTAAACACATTTGGACAGTGAAGGAATGTCAGGATTCTTGCTCAGAAAAAGGATCAACGTGCTCTGAAGTCAGAGCACAAAAACCTTTTTTGTAACAAAATATCGATTTCTGCTGTCCCTGTATCAATACATTATTAGCAAACAAAATATCACGATACTACACAGTATCGATTTTTTCCCCCACCCCTAGTTCACAGTGGAAGATATGAAGTTGGGGTTGACTAAGAGCGAGTGGACCACAGCATTTTTACTTTAGGTAGATTCTGTAAGCTGGTTGGTGGCATTTAGTCACATGCAAAGCTTAGTGCAGGCCCGCTTTACATTCTGGTCTTGTTGGAGGTTGTTGCAGATGGAGCGCTGTCCAAGCTAGTCTAGTTTTTACACACTTGATTGGAAATCTTATGTGGAGCTCCCTTTGTGTACCAGGGGTACGAATAATCCAATCGTTCTATCGTACCAATGACTGATAGAATCGTCCAACCACAAAGTAAATGTTGTGGCGTAAATGCAACAAAAACTGAATTCACACCATAAAGACCAGTTTCTGACCGATGGACCATCTACAGTTCAGAAGAATGGCTAACACTCCCACAGCGTTGGTTATGTTACCTTTGTTTGTATCGGTGAAGTAGAAATGGAACGTGTGCTGTTTAGGTTGTAGCCCAAACCAAGCTGCAGTCCAAAGTATGTGGAGATGGGTACTGGACAGAGCTGTGGAGCAATGACTGTGTAAATTAAATGTTTGTGTGTGAAGCTTCTGTCTCTTCGAGTGCTTTTGTCTGCTTGTTGAGTACATTGTCTTGATTTTTTTCCTGCGTAGCAAATATAAGTGCATGTGTTAAAGTTTTTGTAAGTTTGAATGAAACGATGGCCACCTGTAAGCACTGGTTTGTTCTGGTCCTTATGTGAAGTAGTACATGTGTAGAGTTGTTAAGGCTGGATAAGTTAACTTTTCTTTTGAGTGAGGACGGTGGATGGAGATGTTTGTCTTCTTCTACGATGATTATTCTTCTGTCCTCTTTATTTTTTCAGATTCCTTTCTTTCCTCTTCGCCTGTATCTCTCATTCAGTCTCCTCAAGGCAAGTGTATGGTTCTCTTCGATTGCTCGCCTGCTCTCTCTCCCTCTGCCCTGTACTTTCTTGCTGCCCTGCTGCTGTGCAGTTCTGCCTCATGCCTCTTTCTAGTGCCCCTCTCCTGCCAAATAAGAGCCCAGTAAAAACAGCTCGCCTGCAAAGAAACAGCATAGGTGGCTGTGGCCCTAACCTGCTCTTACCCCGCCCCTCCTGCAGACCTCAGTCTGTTTTCAGCATTCCTTTAGGCTGCTGCAGTTATTCTAAGCTGACCAGTCAGCAAAGCTCCCCTTGTTTTCAAGGACTATTGACTGATTGATTGATTTTCTTTTCAGGCTCCTTAGACACACCTATCCATTGCCATAATCTGAGCCGCAACAGCTCTTGTTCACATAGTCATACTGTAGAGTTAAAATAACGTCTCTTGCCACGAGTCACTGGCACTCTCAAAGCCTTCCTTGGGCCATGTGAGAACTCACTGCTGCTTCTTCTTGCCCAGAATTGTACACTAAGAGTGTTGCTCATAAAAGCCTCTGTCTGCAGCTGCTAGCAGTGTGATCCATCTCAGTCTTTGCTGCCTGCTAGCAGGCATTATTTAGGTCAGCATCGCTCACTGTAGGTTCAAGATAATCCCGAGATTGCCACCTTATTTTAGGAAGGCAGAGAAGTTCAAGTTCACATTGTGCATAAAGGACCAGAAATCTAAAAAAGGATGAGGTTGGTGTCTCAGGGGAATGATTCTACCTTCCTGCTGCCCTAGTATCTGAATTCCCCTTCCCAGTTTCAGTCCTAGAAGCTATTGTGTACTGGAGGATGAGTGGCACTGGAGATATCATCGACCGCCCAGTGGCCTGGGTCTGCCATTGCCTGTAGCTCATTCACCCTCCATCCCACTACCTACTTACGGCTCTATAGGCTTTGTGCATGTCTCACATCATTGCTTATGCAAAACAAGTAGGTACATTTTTCCTTAACCCCCCAATTTAGCTTCTTCGCTTTCTGATTCTTTTTGAACTGTTGTTTCTATCACCGCCAGCATTCTTTACTTGTTTGTTAGACAAGCCTAGATAAGGGGTAGCGTGAGTGATAACATGAGCTGCACCAATACAACACACAAGCAGCCGCCCTGAGGTTTGACCGACTATGACCACACCCTGTGGAATCTGCACTCGGACTCACTGGCTTCTCAGCAAAGATACAAACTTCACACTTTTTAGCTGTTTTTGCAGAATTTTAATCAATTTTGGACCCAAATCCAAGTACAAGTTCAGTAAGCATAAACAGGAGTAAAACTCAGTCTTGGGTCTTTTTGCTGTTTTATCAGCTGCCACAAATAACAGCTGAGTCCTGGAAGACTATTTATGTGGCACCTCTGTTGTTGTAAATGGCAACAAGTATTTGAGGGATCAGTGAGAATATAGTTGAATAAGAGCGTGTTAAGTAGATGAAAGACATTTAGAAAACCAGGTTTTTTATATCGTCTCTAATAAGGCAAATGTAATGAAAAATGAGTGAAAATGTAAATAATTTATACTGTAGTGAGCTCATACACAGACTATAATGATGCTAACATAGACCATCAGACTGCCAACCTAAAAGAAACACCTGTGAGTGAAAGCTCAGGTGCACTAGCACAGTGGCAAGGTCCACCAGCAGACAGGTGTGGGGTCACCCACTGGAGCTCACAGATATTCAGACACAGCGCTGCAACCAAATGAAAATATGGAGTCACTCTGGGCCAGTTCATAGTCTCCATGATTTTCCATTCTGTGGCTACACAACAGCTCCACTCAACTCTCCATTAGTGTAACAGCAGATTGCACGAAGCAGAAGGCTACTCATTCCCCATTTGTAAGATGCCACACGATGGCACATGGGGATTATTAATATGCAAATATGGTGACAGTTGTAACTAAACAAGTTCTTAAAGCTACCTTTGAATCGAAGCACGAACGTCCTAACAAGGAACCCGAGCACTAATATGTGTTTTGGGATTTGTTTACAAGTCCAAAGCTTCCGTAACGTTGTTGGAAAGATGGAAAGTGCATTCATGTGGCCTGGTTTGAACAAAGCATTGTATTGTGGTGCAGGGGAGGTGGCAGCTCTACCAAAGACACAGTGGAGCAGTCAGCTGAGTATGGCTGGAAAACTCTTATACAGAGAGCAGGGAGGGAGGGGTGCTGACAGCTCCCCAAAAAGTAGAAGAAAATGTAAGTTTGGAGTAAATTGAAAAGACTGATCAATGTCAAATTACAAAGTAAAGCCTTGGTCATGAGAATTTGGATGTTGCTGTGCACTGGTTATACTGGGCTGATGTTCATTTCTTAAAATATGTGCCAGGTACTTGTCACCATGGGGACTGAAATTGACTCATCTTTGTAGCCTGGAGGATTGCCGAGGGCACAGGGTTACTGCAGCCGCAGTGAGAGAGCCTTCAACACTCCAAGAGAATAGAAAGTGCTTCAGTGGCCCAATTTACTGCTCAAGGGCAACAGTATTATCTAACTCTTCACATATTTGTATAAGCACGTTACATAATCGCGAGCTAACGACGAGCCAGTGTTAATTATGTAGAAAATAACTCGACAACTAAAAGGCAATTATGACTGTTTTTATCTTCTTGCTTTTTTTAATGAAATTTGTATTAAAAGTTGTAATGAAGGCTTGAATTCATTATAAAAGTCTGTTCTGAACTTTTCCTATAAGTTCACTGTTTAACTTTATTCACCTTTAGTGATGAGTATTAGTAATTGGGCTGCCAGTGTAAAGTGTTTCTGTTGCTGGCCTGCACGTCTTGGATATGAGTCAGACACAGGACGTCTTTCCTGGTTCAGAGTTGGTTCTGTACTCAGAGCCTGGGTTAAGGGATGTAACCAGTGTTTACTGGTAGTGTGTTTTTGTTTGTGTTAGGGCTGTGCGATATGACCAAAATCCCAATATAAGACATTAATCGTCCCGACAACGATATATATCACAAAAAATTTACATTTTCTGTAAATTCGGTGAATCTTGGGCAACTTAACTTGGGTAAAGTGTTTCCAGCTGAGCGTCGTGTGCCTGGAGTCGAGTGTTACACAAGTTGAAATGGCCGCAATTGTCTTTGAGTATTTATACACGACGTGCTGCGAGGAAAAGCCTGTTCTAACGTTTGACTCTAAGGTTTATTTTTTTGCACCTGGCGGCTCTTTTTAGCTTCTCCGTAAACACTCTGCATACTATTTCACGTGATTCGGTTTATTTTGAAAAATCTCAACAGGATCTTCAGCTTTATTGTGAAAGGTTTATGTGGAAAATAAACAAGCGGACGGCAGAGTCACGTGATGGTTTTACCGTCATTATTGCTAACGACAACACGTAAAAACAGGGGCTTGTCCGTCCGCAGTGTGGTTATATTAAATATAAGAGAAAGCGAGAACTTTAAAAAAATCCTACAGTGACCATCAAAACGATGAAAAAATATTGTCGTAAACAGTTTATTTTGCGACACCACGAAATAAACGATAAATGTTTTCATATCGTCATCCGATATATGTCGTTATATCGAACAGCCCTAGTTTGTTTGGGGTTCTTCTTCTTCTATTGACTTGCGCCACCTGTACCTCTGTCAAACAATTAATATTTCAGAATCAGAATCAGAATACTTTATTGATCCCTGGGGGAAATTATTTTTTGTTACAGTGCTCCATTTTAAACCAACATTAAGACAAGACAGACAATACGCTAACTAAGAATAGTACAATATATACATATATATACATACATACATACATACATACATACATACATACATAAGTCACTTATAAATAAATATTTGGAAAAGAAACATGTGTAGTTGTAGCAGCAAACAGTGTGTTAAGTGGATGCGTTGTACAGGGAGATGGCCACAGGCAGGAATGATTTCCTGTGTCGTTCAGTGGTGCTTTTCGGTAATCTCAGTCTCTCACTGAACGAGCTCCTGTGACTGACCAACATGTCATGGAGTGGGTGGGAGGTGTTATCCAACATTGTCTTTATCTTGGACAGCATCCGCCTCTCCGACACCACCTTGAGAGAGGTTAGCCCATTGTTTAACAGTGTTCATCCACATAAGAGGTAAAGAAGCTGAACAAATCTGAATTTTAAACCAGCTTTGCCTCATTTAAGTTTTTTTGGTTTTTTTGCCCCAAATTCCTACACAAATATTAATGCTGCCATGTTCCTAGTTTCCTGAGTTTCCATAGTAGGGACAAACAGCTTTGAGTAGTGGTTTGATTGCTTCTTCTTAGTTCCAGTGCTTGACTGTTTGAGGTGAACTCACTTGTTGTTTTTGAAAGAATGCAGTTTTGTTTTGTTTTTTTGAAAGGTAAGTGCTATATAGCTTGTTAGCTAGGCGTATTGTTATGCCTGGTTTTGGAAATGGTTGTGTTCATCCCCTGTTACTTTAGCTTTTTAATTCTGCGCTCTAAGTAAAGGTAACGTTAGTCACTGTTGCGTCGTATGGAGTGGCTAGTATTAGCAAAAAAAATTATATTGTGTGTGTGTGTGTGTGTGTGTGTGTGTGTGTGTGTGTGTGTGTGTGTGTGTGTGTGTGTGTGTGTGTGTGTGTGTCTGAGAGAAATCAGAGGGGGGTTTCAGTTGTAAATGGCGGGAGAAATCTCTTGTATACCCTTGGACACAACCACAGATTAATTGAGATGAAATCAGGGGTTTGGAAATGGCAACAATGAATATCTTTAGCAGATTATATCTCAGTGGAACTGCTACCAAATCAGCGTTTTCAAGGTGCACAAGCAAATGTATATTGTTCAAAAAGAAATTGTGCTAAAGTCTGCAAGTGTGAAACAAGTCACATTTGTTATACACACTGCAGTGAACATGCATCATCACCCTGTCCACACATGATGTACTGGTAACATTTTTATTTTCTTCTGTTGCCTTTTTTGATCATGCTGATAATTCCATTTCCATACTAAGTACTCGTTAAACTTATGAGCAGCATGGAAAAGCTTGGATATCATCCATAGTATCAATATGCCATTCATTTCCATGATGCAGTGCATGAATGCTTAAGCTGTCGCATTAAGGCCTTGCTGAACGATATTAAACTGCACGTGTGTTTAGTGTGTGACGTTTATGACCTCACCTCCTTTTTCCTCTCTTGGCTGTCATTCCCCATACACGACATTCCAGACAAAAGAGTGGTTTTGGGATCTGACAAGTCCTGCGAAGGTGTAGCGACATCTCTTCGCTTTCCTTCCAAACCTGGTTCATTTTCCCTTGGTAATTATGGAGGTGAAGCAGGACCACCGGACGCACCGCCGGATTCACCAATAAAGACATCCCCTGTTTCTGAGCGAATAAAGGCCCTGGAGGCTCTCGCTGCCAAGAAGCAGCAATCTGATTTTAGAAGCGATGGAGGTTTCTCTCTTTTCAGGGACCGCCACCATGAGAAGTCTCCTACTGACAGCTCAAAATCCCCTATTGAGAATCGGATGTCTCCAAATGAAAAAATTACACCAACTATTCAGAAAATGGGAGGTTCTTCTGAGCAGGAATCACCAGGATCCCCCTTTGAAGTTCTTGGAGATTTGAGACAAGTAAACGAGTTTGAAGAAACAGAAGAGTGGATGAAGGCTCATTTGCCACCTGTACCAGACTTAACTTCTGTAGATTTAACTGAAGGCACCAACAGTGTTGAATCCAAGGACAAGGGGACTCGGGTTGTTATACCTACTTCCTTTACGAGTGTCCCTGATGCTTTTATGGATTCTCCCGTGGAAGCTCCCTCAGTGAAAGATGACTTTGATAATGCAAAGAAGCAACCAAACGTTGAGGAAGAGTTTGATTTTAACTTTTTGCCAACAGCGTACATGTGGGATCAGCAGGACAAATCGGATGACCAGCCTCCTTCAAATCTTGACTCAGTGATTGCATCACCTCCTGCAGGCTTTGGCACTCCATGTCCAGAGGCAAAGCAGAATGCTTCAGATGAAGAGAAGGCCTCCCTGACCCGCGATCCAGAGCCCCCAGAGCCAAGTGAAGCAGACAGCTCAGGAGAGTCGGATGACACTGTTATTGAAGACGAGGCGGGTGCTCCTGCTTCTGCCCCCCATCCATCTTTTGAGCCACAACTTTCGAAAGATCCCACCGCTACACCTGCATCTTCGAATGTTCCCCCTGCAGAAAAGGAGACTCCTCCACCAAGGTCGGAGAGGAAATTAATGCAGGTTCCAACAATCAATGTTATTGAGACGGATGAACCAAATTACAGTGAGGAGGAGATGGAAATGGAACCTGAAGCGGAAGATGTGGATTATGAAATTGAAAATCCCCCAGCCAGCGAGAGCCCAGAAACCTCACATTCACAACCTGAAGACACTAAAACCGAACTACCCAAAACGCGTCCCCTGGAAACTGAGTTCATGGAAGGCTACTCGCCTCCATCCTCACCTGTGGATTCTGATGCCGAGTACTCGCCCAAACGCAACATCGTTGCAACTTCTCCAGAAATAGACAATCGGGAATCTGCAGCCAAGTCGGAGACCCTACCCAAACCCCCTGCTCCAAGGGACACTGCATCGGGCATCTCCCAAGCACAAGCTGATGAATCACAGATTCCTCCAAGTAAAATGAATGAAGAACCTTCCCAGTTCACACTCACAAATGCAGAAGTGGACTTTCCAGACAATGATGATGAGTGGTCAGACGAAGCTCAGGAGCACACACTGCCCAAATTGTATGAGAAGGGTAATATGCCCACAAAAGAGACTTTCATAGAGACTGTTCCTCTTTCTAAAACCACCTTTATGCAGGATGATATATATGACAGACAATCATTTGATTATGATTATGATGCATCTTCTCCCTTGTACGACATTGACCATAAAGAGCTGAGCAATGCTAAGGAGCGGTTTCTTTCTGATCCTTCCCCAACTGACCCTGATACGCCGAATGCATGCTCTGCACAAACCGATGTTACCGAGGACAGGCGAAGTTTGGGTGATATCGCTTCACTGAAAGATGAAGCTTCCCCAGAGCAAGCTGATCAGCCATCTCTACAAGAATACCCCCCAAATCCTTACTCCTCTTTCCAAAGCGAGGCACAAAGGAGCTTCAGCGAGCAAGAGTCCAATCAGAAAATGAGCAATGACGTTGTTGCAGATGGTGCACAGAATGAGAGCTCCATCTCCGAACGTACAGACAGTTTTGTGGAATTCATGCGGGAATGTCTCAAATCGAGGCAAGATGAAGAATATCCCGACAGCGTGCATCAAGGTGTTCACGGAAAGAGCGAGCTCAACAAAACCAGTTTGCATCCTTCCCAGTTACCGCCAACCGTGGTGCTGGATCTTGAACAAGAACAACTAACTATCAGTGCTCTCAAAGAGCTTTGCAGCAGTCAGGAGGAGGAGGCGGTGAAAACCCATACCAAGGCTTCAGCCCGAGACCAAACTGACCTCAGCGCTGCATCTGTACAGCAGTCTTCCTTAGCATCAGTAACTAATCCTCCATGTTCCCAGCACGTCCGTGCTTATGACAGCAAATATTCCAAAGAGGTAGAAGCTATCGATGAATTGGTGGCCGAGGCCTATCATCTTGCTGAGCATGTCTTGACAGCAATACTAACCCACTTATCAGGTAACATCTCTTTCTTCTGGGCAGCAAGCCTGCTAACCTCACGCACGCTCCTTAGCTGGAGCAACTTATAACTGCCTGTGTAGCAAAAGGATTCCTGTTGTTGTTTATCGTCAGCTTTTTGGCCCTCTCAGCCTTCTTATCTTGGACTGTGCAGTGTGTCATGTCCTGTGACACGTAGCTGAAACTTATCACCAAGAAGCAAAGATTTATATTAAGAGAACATAAATAACTAAAAAAAAAAAACAGATCATGCTTAGCTTCTTACTTCTCACTTACAGCGAGGAGAAAAAGAGTAAGCATGATCTAAGTTATTTATGCTTGATTCTGGGTGATAAGTGACAGCTACATGTCACAGGACGTGACACACTGCACAGTCTAAGATAAAAAGGCTGAGATTTGTTTGTTTTTTTCTTTTTTGTAAGTGAAAAACCTCAAAAGCAATACAGACAGTGTTGGGGGGGTTTAAACTTAGCAAGCCACTGATATCATGTTCAACATAACAGTGGATTTTGCAGCTGAATGAAATTTCTGTCTACATGATTGTGCTTGGAGTGAAAGGAGTAGTTGGTGTTTAGAGCCAAGCCATCCTTTACTTGAGCTGAGTTGGTTGTCAGAGTTCAGTGGCATCTAAGAATTACTGAGAAGTGTAATCAAGTCAGTTTTATTTATACAGCAGCAAATCACAGCAGCAGTCGTCTGAAGGTGCTTTATATCGTAAGGTAGACCCTACAATAATACATACAGAGAAAAACCCAACAATCATATCAACAATCAACGCTGCTAAAAACTGCCTCCACTTAAAATGGCTAGCTGCATATCTGATTGTTAGCACAGTGTCCAGGCACTCGTTAACACTCGACACTCATCAATCCATACTGAGTACAAGCATGTTCGTCTGTTATCTTCTTTTTGTCCTAACAAACTTTGAAGGGGAAAAATCATTTTTTTATATTTTTACGTTTTTAGCTGGATTTTTTGTTTTTGGGGGGGTTGTGTTGTCGTTGTCGTTCCAAACCACTTACAGGCTCGAGCTCTGTTGTAGAATTCAGTTTGTTTACAGAGTCACTGGAGTTTGAGCTACTTAAAATAAGCTTTGGCCTGATTTTGACAGACAGTCTGTACTGTTCATGAGGTGGTCACCAGATGGGAAGATATTATATGTGCGCACACACACACACACACACTGCTGTGTCTGTGCTGGTGTTCTTGAAATTAGAAACCCAGTAGAGTGTGCAGCCACACACGTAAAGAAACTTTAGTGTGACTTTAAAGCTGCTATGAGCCTCGCTCTCTGCTCTCAGTGGACATTTTTGTAAATGTTTGCTAACTGTATTATTAATGAGCTTTGAAATGAAGCTCTGTTTTGCCGCCCCCTCCCCCCACGAGCTTGTGCTATTTTAGTGCTGCTCTGCGAGGTTATTAAGTGGGATATTCTTGGCTGGGTTTGTGTCAGTGTGTGTATCTGATGTCATGCTGATGGGAATTTTGGAAACCAATTCGCAGACCTTTATTTTTTCTCTTTTAAATATTTATTATTGCTCATTAATAAGGCAAGAGTATTTCTTATCAGATTACGTCAATCAATGGAATAATTAATAGATTAATCCATCACTAAAATAATCGATAGCTGCTGCCCTGATCCTCATGCAAACCCAAAATATCTTCTGTACATGGATATAGATCCTTTTTAACGTGCCTAACACTAATGTACATAAAAAAGATGAGCATAAACCGTTTAGTTACAAGCTGATTACCGAATTTCCCAGAGGAACCCACCCGAGGGATTAATAAAGTTTTATCTTATCTTAGATGGAAATGAACCCATTTCACTTTGTTTCCTCTTTAAATGGATTCATCTGTTCCAGCAAACTTTCCAACGAAATTTGAAGCTTGTGTCTGAATGTTGCTGAGAAGTAGAGCAAAGGTGTTCCTCGCTTTTTTTCTTACTCAACTTATTTAGAATGAAAATTAAGTGTTAAATGCCAAAAGCAACGTGTGTGTTTGAACTCATGTGGATGTTATTAAAGATGCATTTGAGGCAGAGTTGCTTAAATCAGTAAGAGTAATATAATCGCTGACGCCCAGCATCCTCATTGTCCTGACGTGCTGTTTAGTCTTACTGAAGGTGAAGGCACTCCATGAATTATACAGTGTCTTTGTTATGATGGGACGCCTTGTGTGAGCGTTGGTTTACTGCGTTCGACACTCTGAGCAGTTGTTCACAATTGTGCTGGTGTTTTCTGTCGTGCACGACAATAAAGTTGTCGATGGGCGATGAGACTGGTGATTGTTTGTTAGCTGAGGCAGGTTTATATGCTCATGTTCCCATTGAAGTATTGAATGAATATCACAAGATTCATATTGAATCTATAGTGTCATGTCACACCTCTGCATATACCAAAAACAACCTAACTGCAACATAGACGAGTGGGCAGTTCAGGGGCTAATGGAAGATAATCTGACTGCATTTGAAGAAACTTATCTATTTATATATATCTACGTGTCTTTTTTTGCCCGTTGTATCTTTGTTGGTGCAACAAACTCCTGTGAGTGAGGGCAGGGGTGAAGAGACGGGGGATTTCTCTGCGAGAAGAGAAGCTGGTCTACATGTTGTGGATTCAGGCAGTTCCCAGTAACAATGTCACCAGTAGCTGGGAAAAAATGGTTCAGAATTAAACTGGTCCCAGAGATTAGGGCTCTGCGATATGACCAAAATCTCATATCCTGATAGAAGACATTTATCGTCATGACAACGATATATATCACAAACATTTACATTTTCTGTAAATCCTGTGAATCTCTTATTTTGAAAAATCTCAACAGGATCTTCAGCTCTATTGTGAAAGGTTTATGTGGAAAATAAACAGGCGCTTGTCTGTCCTGATATCTTAAGTATAAGAGAAAGAACTTTAAGAAATTAAAGTACACTACAGTGACCATCAGAACCATGAAAAATATTGCAGTAAACAGTTTATTTTGCAACACCATGAAACAAATGATAGCGTAAAATGAAACGATAGAAGTTTTCATATCCATATATCGTTATATCGAACAGCCTCACCAGGGATGCAGAGATGCTGCTTTGCTCGGCGAGCCAAAGGAGGACACTCCCTGCATGGTCGCTCCTCCAGATCAATGAAACAGCCTTAACTCGGTTGCAACTGTTGACTTCTTCCTTTGCCTGCTGAGTTGGCGTTTCCTGTGATGCTGTGATGTTGTGGTGAGAAGGCTGGCCCAAGGAGAACCATTAATGCAGTCATTTGACCTCTTAATTGGAGATGCATCATGCATTTCATCGGGACCAAGGGACAGGCAGTTTCCTCAGCTCTGTCACCATCAGTCTCTTGCTGTTGAAAGATGAAAAATCCTATTTAAGAATGCATTTATTTACAAAATAATATCAAACTCAAACCAGAGAAGTTGACATATTTCTGTTGCTACTGGAAGGAAATGTTCGGCATTCATATTCAAATGCTGTAGTGCAAAGCAGCTGGCTGCCTGCAGTGGCTTCAGAGCTTTTGTTGTATGTTCTCCATCAGCCTCTGTAAGAGTATAGAGATCACTTCTCCTCACTTCAGGTGAGAGCAGAGCTGCAGAGATCGCTGCTTGTTGCTCCAACAAGCGTCCCAGCATCTCCAGCGTGCTGCTCCATCCCCACTCCAGTCTATTGTCCATATAATGTGAGGTGATGGCTGCAGCTCTGCATGTCAGCTGCCACAGGTTATAGCGACTCGGCTTCAGATAGGTGCATCTACTAAAAGTCTGACATCTTTGGGTCTCATTGTCCTCGACTTGAACGTCAGAGGTCAAGCTTTCTGAAAATCTCATGAACTCAAGAGCGGTGACGTAGGATGTTGAACGTGATACCCTGGGCGAGTCTGCTAGTTGGCTGAGGGTAACGCCGCTGTTGCAAGTGTCTAGTTGGTGTCCTGTTTAAAACAAAACGATGTGTAGCTGCTTTTCACTGCTTGTGTGAGCGAGTGAGAGAGGCCTATATAACAGTTGCTCCAATTAAAGCTGCTGGAGCACTGAGGCTTGAACTGTCCCCGTGGCATAAGCCCATGTGGTTTCTGCACCGCAGAAGGCTTTTTTAACTGCCCCCTTTTTTCCCAATACACTGTAAGGAAGTCAGTTTCCAGTGTGCCAACCCATCCCGCCGTTATGTAACTGCGGCTGTTACGTCTGCACGTGCATACAAACATGAAACGTGTGTCCGAAGTTATTCAGTTACTGTGGGCTGCAGATGCCCGAGGAGACTGATGGTGAACACTCAGGTTTTATCTGATCCCACTCACAGAATGTGTTCTTGAAGGAAAATGGCTTCATTTCCCCTGAAATCAGCCAGTCACAGCTGATGTGCTGCGAGTGCCTGAAAACGACCGTCTCTTTGTAGATAACTGACTCGTCTACAAAGAGAACCAGAGCAGCTCTGACTTCATGCCTGAATCATCTGACCTGTGTTTACCAGACCACCCTCCTGTTGTCTCTCTGTGGCAGCTGGCATGTTTTTATGTTTATGTCCTGTAACAGAGGCCGTGTTACCTTTGGTCCCTGAAACAACACTCCTACTGCTATAAATGGACCAATACAATACAGTTGTGAAAACTGCAGCGGTCGGGCGGTGTTGACGCCCACGTTTGTGAATGCGATAACTCGAAAATGAGGCCGCGTGGGAGTTTCAAATTGATCCTATGGCTCCCGTATCAGTACTTTTATTTGTTATTACGCCTTCAGCAAAAATCAGTTTTACAGTGTGAAACAGTTTCAGGCTCAAACCTCTGCAGATTTTTTGGTATCAGACTCATTTTTATAAACTCCAGCAAAAATGAAAATGGATCTTATTGAGCACAATTTGCAAAAAAACAGCTTATGCATGAAAATCAACCATTTCCAACAGTGCAGCTTAAGATCCAAGTGTCCCAGGAACGACTTCCAGTAGCACCAGTAGCACCAGTGAAAGGCCCTGCAGGAGGGAAAAACGGTTTTTGCAGATAATGGCGGACATGCGATAGCTCCTGCTGACGATGCGATGGCGTTTATTCCAACATGGAAGCGCTATGAATAGCTGACAGATCAGCAAACGTGTTTCTGGATTATGTTTTTGTTGTTTGTTTTTTTACACAAGTTTTGCAAAGGCATTAGTGGAAGGAAGCCACCACCTGGTTGAATTCAGGAAATATAAGTGTAACTCGTCCGTTTTCTCATGCAAAGAACAAAAATATTGCTCTCGCTTATTTGGTTGCAAATCTACCGGGATTTAAAAATAGATATGTGAATGGGACTGCGGAGACGCCTGTAGGCTTAGAAGGGTTAAAGGTGGATTAAAGCTGCAGGAGTTTGCAGGAGTTTAGGGCTGGAGTCAAATGTATGTTTGGAAATGTTCACATTAGTCCCGTCTTCTCTCTGCAGCTAAGGATCTGATTCACTGGCGAGACCCCAAGAAGTCGGGCGTGGCGTTCGGCCTGTCCTTGCTGATGCTGCTGTCGCTCGCAGCCTTCAGCATCATCAGCGTGGTCTCCTACCTGCTGCTGGCTCTGCTCTGCGTCACCATCACCTTCCGCATCTACAAGTCTGTGGTCCAGGCTGTGCAGAAGTCCAATGAGGGGCACCCGTTCAAGTAAGACGGCCGCAGATGGGAGATTTCTCTGCTTGTCACAGTTAACTGCTGCCACCATGACCCAGTCAGGCAGGGTTGGTGTGCTGGACAGCAAAAACGTTGTTTTATCTGTTTTACTGAATAAAGTTGAACCTTGAAGACATAAATCACAGTTTAAAAGAAGTGATACATTTCAATATATGATGATGTAATACTGCCCTACCTAACCCAGTCCTATCAAAGGGGATTATTGTGATGATCTGCTGTCATGTGGAATCTGATTCCCACCTTTATCTTGGATAGAAAGTCGGTGAAGCTGTAGGTGCTTTCTGATTGGCTGGTGTAAGTGCGGGCTGCTGAAAATGTTTCGTTTGGTGAAATCAAATCAATTGTGCTGATTTATATTTTGTTCATGTTAGAAGTCGGTCGTTCTCCTCCACACCTTTCTGAGGAATTTCGTCCTTACGTTCCTCGCAGGTCCTTGGATCAGCCGACCAGCTGCTTTTGGTTGTCCCACAAACTAGCCTGAAACTTAGAGAACAAGCTTTTTCAGTTGTGGCTCCCAAACTCTGGAATATGTTGCATTTAAATATTAGAAAGGCGTGTTTTTGTTTTTTTTATTTGTCTTTGTTTTATTTTATGTGAGTGTTTTAGTGCGACTGGTTTTATCCTTTGTGCTCAGCCTCTTTTCCTCCGTCCCTCCACAGAGCACTGATAGATAAGGATGTCAGCATCGCTCCAGAGTCTTTCCGCAAACACGTGGATGCAAGTCTGACCTACATCAACCGAGCTCTGAAGCAGATGAGCCACCTTTTCTTGGTTGAAGACCTTGTGGACTCCCTAAAGGTGAGCAGCTCTGAGCTTGTGTCAGTCGGTGGCGGTTTCCTCTTCCTGTCGCGCAGCACCAGCCCCGATCTCTCCCTGCTCGCCTGCTGCAGCCTTTGCTTTGTTGGTGCAATGTTAACTTCAAACCAGGTCACGGTTGGATCGCATCTCCATCCTCAGAATAACCCCAGGATTTATGACCGTGTTATGACTGTGTCCCACATCAGTAGTCCTTATCCAGCTGCAGGGAAGCGCAGACAGATCTGCCTCTAGATCCATCCGGTCCTCTGATTTCCTGACTGGGAATTCCTAAAAATGATTTACTAACGGCTGTGATTTGATTGTTTTATTGATCAGAGCTCGGTCACCAGATGAACCTGAATTATGTGTGGGGCAGATCGTATTTTAAATCTGCACAAAGGCACGTTGATTAGTTTGGAGAAGACTCTGACTTGGAGGTAACGTGGTGGCGATTCTGAACTCCAGGATGAGACGTGAGACGTCTTCAAGAAGCTCAAAGAAGTCCAGTCGCCTTTTTTCCGAGCTCTTTAAATGTTGGAAATTCAATATCAAGCTAGAATGCCTCCACAGAGAGCAGCTGTCAGAGTAAGAGTGCTTGTTTGGACTTGGGCTGCGTATCGTCACTGATTTCTAGAATCGATTTCGATTTGAATCGGGGACATTTTGCCACTATCAGTACATATTGTGTCTGACGGGTCGGCTCTTTGTGTTTACGTCAGAGTCCGTGTACCTGCTCTCATTTCCTGTTTCAGCTGTTTGGTGGTTGTTGAAATTTCGTGAGCTTTACCTGAGATTCTGGCATTTGGGGCAAAATAAATGTAAATTAAAAAATCGATTCAGGATTTCAATGAATCGATATCACGTGATTCAAGCTAAAATCGATTTTAATCAAAACCCATCCCCAACGACAGCGACGCTGTTCTTTAGGGAGGAAACAGCATCTGCTCGTTTGTGTCAGGACTGCACAATTAATCAGCTTTTAATCTCGGCCATGACTTTGGTTTTTCCACTGTTAAATAAACACAATTAAACAGTTTGAAAACGAACACTCAGCCAGGAGAACGCAAATCAAGCGCTCCCTACACGACTAAGGATTTAAGGAGGATGAGTGGCGTCACACTGAGCAGATGTCATTCGTGTGTAAGCGCTGCTTGTTGTTGATCTTGAGCTCTCTGAGTTGCTCTTTGTTTTTCTCGCAGCTGGCTGTGGTCATGTGGCTGCTGACCTACGTAGGCGCCGTCTTTAATGGAATCACCATCCTCATCCTGGGTAAGCTTTGAACCGCTCACTGTTCATGCACGCCGTGCTGCGTTCTCATGTCGGTCAGGTGGTTGTGTTGCTCTGGGGTCAAAGAGCGACTCCAAGCTTTGCACTTGCTCTGCAGGATCTGCTGTCGGCTAACGTGTTTCTCTCTGTTCTCCAGCCGACGTCCTGCTCTTCACGGTGCCTCCCGTCTACGAGAAGAACAAGGTGAGTCTCAGGCTTCCTGATCAGCTCAGCGGTGTAAACATGGCCGTCAGCAGTGAGTGCAGTCTCATCACACACTGAAGGCTTTGAGGCCCTGACAACATGAAGTCATTGGCTCACTGAGGGGATTGTAGTCACGGACTGCCAGGAATGGCAGGCACCATCATCTGTACTGGTCCCAGTTTATGGCTCACAATAGTTTAAAATTAACCAGTGTGGTTGCTGTCAGTGACACGGTCCCTGAATGTCTTTGTCATCCACTGTTCTTTCCTGAAATGACTGTTATGTGTAAAAGGAGAGCCCATTAGGGTCGGGCGATAGGTAACAATTTTCCAACCGACACTCGTCAGTCCAACAGGTGACATATCCACGCATGCGCAGACTTTGTGATGGGCGGAGCCATGTAATCGTGCATGGACTGATTTGGGCGTTTACAACACAGAAAAAGTCCAAACACGGACGAACTAATTTCCCGAAACATTCGGGCTGTCAGCGTTAACGATTAACCCGATTAAAATGTTCACGCGTTCGACACATCTGGAGCGCAGAACGAACAAACTTTGGACAAACTGCCGAAATTTCAGGGATTTAGACTCAGTCTGCGCTCCAGATGGTTAATCTTTAATCGCGTTAGTCGTGATGACGGCGCGTTAACGCTGACGGCACTAAAAGAAATAAAAAGTCACCAATTTGGGATTTCTTTGGCTTTAAACCAGATCATAGAGGTAAACCTGAGCATGCTAGGCTACCAGCAGCTTCTGCAGCTCCATCGACGAGCATTTGGGCGCACTCTGAGGAGGGGCATGTGCTCGCAGATGAGAGATTTTTTTATTTTTTCTGCTGACTGCTTCTATTAGCTCCATTATTAGCAAACTTACTCATGAGCAAATAAGGAAATAAATAAATCACCCTTGTAAAAACGATCGGCGATGGGCTCAGCCTGTCGGCGATAGTCGATACATTCGTCCAGTCGCCCGACCCCAGACTCCAGCCATTCTCTATCCGTTTTTTGAGGGTTGCAGGGGGGCTGGAGCCTGTCCCACGAGACGCAGGGCTAACACACAGAGACAGACCCATTTAGATTGACCAGTTACCCCACTAACAGGAGACTGACTGCACTTTACACTGGGTGACTGCAGCAGGTTATTTGATGCAATGAATTTGATTCCGTTTTGTTTTTAGTAAAGAGTTTTTGAAAACGTGGACGACGACTGCACACAGAGAAGCTCGATGCGCTCCAAAGGGTTTTCCTTACTTTGTCTTCCTCTGAGGTGGTAACATCTGCTCTCATTTGTTGTTCCAGACTCAGATTGATCAGTATATCGACCTGGCACGTACTCAAGTCAACACTACTATTGCCAAGTAAGTGTTGCAGAAACGTGTCTTTCGTCTTCGTTCAGTGTCCAGGTTGTTGGATTTCACTCCTGTGGTGCTTTCTCTCCCGCAGGCTACAAGAGAAACTCCCAGGAGCTGTGAAGCGCAGCAAAACTGAATGATCCCCCAGCCCCAAACCAAGCACCACGTCCCCATCATCTTCATGTCCATCACCATATCTTCCCTCCCTTATCCGACTCCCCGGTCTAACTCCTCCTCCCCACACCGTCCACCATCAGCACCCTACTACACTGAAACTTCCTAGATAGAAAATCTCTGAGCTACTCAATAATCAACTACTGTGCAGCTTAACTTGCAAGCATTAGAGGAGAACTGTGCCTGTGCAGACAGGAAGCACATAGCAAGCGAGGAAGTGGCGTAACGGCACGACGTACCCCGCCTGGCTGTGGACGTGCCGCGGGGGGACGGAGACGGGATCGAGTGAACTAGACTGAATCTATGACCTGGTTTTGTCTCGTGCAGCGAGCAGAGGGTGTACGATGGCAGCTGATGTCACAAAATAGCAAATGTCTGTACTTGAGCCGCATGTTTGCCTGAAGGTAGATGGCAACGTTGTCTCCAAGTAAAAAGTCGGCATCCTTTTGGGTGGTAACAAGTTTCCATTCACCGTACAGACACTTGTCTATGTAAGTAGTTTCTGAAATGCACTGAACTTTATTTTTTCATGAGCAGGTTGAAATAAAAAGGATGGGAACTCTGAGCCAGCTGTGATAATTTGGTCTAGTTCACCTTCTGATCAGATGTAGGTTTCTGTGTTCGAGCACGTTAGCCTCGCGTTCTAAAGGAAAGTCCCGTACTCCAGAGTGTTGAGTTCTCACGTTCACTTGTAAATTTTGATTCTTCTTCTCACTTATTACTGCTATTGGTATTAATTATACATTAGCTGCTTGATCTCCCTACTAGCTTGACAGTAGCAATGTAAGAGTTATGTTAAGTGTTTTTGAGCTTCATAAGTTTAACGTGGAGGTCTGTCAGAAGCCTCCCGAGACATGAATCCCTGATTATGAACTAGGTTAAGCAGCACACACTCGGAGCTGTGCCACAACCCTTAACTCTAACGTCCCGGCTAACTTTGCAGACGATTGTTTTGTTGAGTTTCAAAATGACAAAGTGTCAAATGTTTGAATCTTCCAGCATTGTCATGTGTTTTAGTTTGTAACTCGACTTTATTAAATGTCTATTAAACAGAGTTGCTTTAGCTTTGGTGCATTTTAAAAAGGTCTTATTAATATTGTTTGGGAAATCTCACTCGTGCGATGCATCTTCTCCGAGTTTAGAGCATAGGTGTGGGTTTGTACAAACAGGCGAGTGCGTTTTGAATGTAGTGTTGCTGGAGGAGATGGGGCGGGTTACTACAGAGCTCTGTGTGTCATCTTGTTTTTCTTTGACTGCCGTGAAGCGCAGGTGTAAGCTGGAGTCTTTCTATAGGCTGTATCATATTCTTGATCCTGACTTTGGTTTAATATGAATACTCGTGATTGTTGTTATGGTGTTTTTGATCTCCTGTGTCGGCACTACTGCTTAATCTCCGTATTAATTTAAGGGATGAATATGTGGATGGAAATGAGACATAGTGTGTGTTAGTGTTGCTTCGTCGTGCAAGTCTGCTCATCTCCTGAACGTACCCAACGGCCGGCGGCGAGAGGCCGCCCCTGCCTCGTGTGCTCACCGCTCCCCATGCATGTCCTCTGTGTGTTGACTCCTTCTGCATGTGCCGGTGTCTTGTTCGCACTGTGGGCGAGCGAGACATCCACAAGTGTAACTCCCTGTTAGCCTGCCGGCCGGCCCGGGTCAGCTGCCCTCGTGCTGCTGACCCGGGCCGGCCGGCCTGTGTCCAGCTGCTCCGGGTGCAGAGGGCACGGCATGTGTTTGAGCTAATCACACTTTAGATCTCACATAGATACTGTTGTTATGCACCCTCTTTCTACATTTGAATGTGAAGACGTTGCATATTGAAACTTATTTTAAAGTTGTCTTGTCATTCAGATTAGATTTATTAGATGTTAGATTTCTACATTAAAACGAAATGTTTTAGTTCTATTTCACATCTGCTTATTAATGAAAATGAAGCCGTTGCTACTTTTTAAGGAAACATTTGTAACTTTTATTTTGTCAGCATCTTTGATTCCCCCGTTTTTATTTAACTTCTCTGGAAAGCTCATCCTGACCCTTTAATATTCACCCAGCTGACCTCAGGCTGTCAGTCGTCCCACCAGTATTGCTATGAAACAAAGAGAACTAGCTTCCAGATGCACAACACCTTTTGAGTGTTACGTTCGACTCACGATCTGACCAGAGTGTGTCTGACTTTGATTTTTTTGGTTTTTTGTCAATGGCTTTCTGCTTTACTGATATGTAGGTGTTGTTCACTAACATCAGCTGTTCTGTATTGGCTGACTTTGGTTCCAGTTTGTGAAGCTTTGGGAAGGCTGGTGTGGAGGGAAGGACAAAAAGCATATGTGTCTCTGTACTGATGTCAAAGTGAAATGAATAAAAACACCTGAAAGGTCTGTGGCTTTTTGGAGGTCTCTTCACTTTTGTCTGGCTTTAAAGAAACTAACCATTTTCCCAGCAGCCCCCACTGTGGGAGTGAGGAGGACTCAAATGTAACCTGATAAAATGTCTAAATCAGGGGTCTCAAACTCGCGGCCCACGTCACCCCCACTTGCATCATCTAATGCAGTTTGACCCTCGAAGTGACTTTTTTGTTACGGAGGATTTGTTTGAATGCAATGTTCAAATAAGTTCTTTAAAAAACAAAAACTGATTTAATATGAAGGCAACATGAGCACAAACATGCTGAGGGATCGGCTGTGTTAGTTCAGTGACACTTATGTCGCATTTTGAGTTTGTTTTGTACGACTTGAACACTAAAGGAGGCCACAGCTCATTTAATGTGAGGCCCTAAAGTAATAAGACTGGACATGAGAGCCTGCATGGTGTTTGGGTGAGGAGAGGATTATAGTTTCTAATTTTAGACCGGGCCCCACGCTACAACCATGAAGTGTTGATAGTTACACACATATTGAACATCCCCCTTCCAGCTATTGCATAACCGAATAACAGCCACATAGTTGTAAAACTTGAATGAAACGTTTGAAAATCAGCTCCTGTGTGGAGGCAAACAGTTGGAACAAGTGGAGTTTATTGAAGACAAATATTCTCCGAAGGAAAGTGACGTTCTCTGTCATATGGTTCTCACTCAGAGAACCAAGGTTACAATGTAACCGTACGACCCAAAGAAATGCAAGTCAGCAGCTTTTCGTAAAGGAAACGATGTGCTGCGTTTGCATATAATACAATACTGGCAGCTGGTAGATGCATCTGTGGGATGAATTTGAAAATACTCTGATTTCCTTCTGAAGTTATCGTGTTCGCAAGATTTTTAGAAAATTTGAACTCTGACCTCAACCTGAGATTTGAACTTGTCCGAGACCCACTACTGTAAAATTCAATCCTGGCATCAGTCTGGCTCTAGTGTCATGCTTCAGTGCCTTAAACTCAGTGAACAGCACAGGTGTACAGGTGGGTTCAATCTGAATCTACAGCTTATGATCCAGATCAGTATACAGGAAAAAAAGACTCCCCCTGTAGGACAGAAATGCTTTGTCAGAGTTCACAGACACGTTTGACTGATTTGCATTTACATAGAGTCAAATCACAACAACAGGTCGTTGGAGTGAGTCGTATGTGTGGACGAACAGTAACTGTGTATATGTAAGCATTTAAACACTGCAGAGAGTAGAATTAACAGTATTGTAGAAATTCATTTCACCGAAACAATAACGTGGCGCACAGTGTGACGCATGCACCAGTTTATTGTATTTCCAGACTTGCTTTCAGCACAATTTACAGTGCACGCTACTCTGTTTTTTGTCAGACTTGAAATAGCCGAAATACCTTCACACTACGGAACTTCTTTGGCTCTTCCGTTCGACAATCTCTCCGGCGTTGGAACCATCATCTGTTTTCTCTTCGGTCACGCTCGGTTGATTTTTCTAGTCGGCACACTCATTTCCTCCATTACGCGCTGGCTCCATTACCCGCTGGCTGCTTCCCAAACAAACACACGTGCAGCTTGGCACTTGTGCTGTACGTAACAAGTCACGCGACGTGACGCTGCGGCTGTGATTGGTTCGGCTCTGCGCTACTTAATTTGGATTGGCTGACCTTTTTTTTTTTTTTTTTTTTTTGAGGACAAGAGCGGCGAGGTCTATCGCGATAGCTTAATTTCTCTATCGAGTAAAAGTTATATCGCGATACATATCGTTATCGTTCTATCGCCCAGCTCTACTTCAGAGACAAATTGCATTCGATTTCTTCAGGTCAATGTGCAAGCAGGGGGTGACGTGGGCCACAAGTGGACCCCGGGCCACGAGTTTGAGAGCCCTGATTTAGACAATCCTAATGATATACTTACTTCCCACTGTGTTTGAAATGATTAAAATCATTAAAATATCAGTATATTTATATTTATTGTAGGACATAAACATCTGGGTTTGGTTTATGACAAAGCGGAACTGGAGATGGGCAGTTGAGTGGAAGCTCTCGAGCGACGTCCCGACCCTGACCTGTGCTCACGGGTTTTGAGCAGCGACCAAAAGAACAACACGGTACTTATACTGAATATGTTTTACTTTATACATTCATTGAACTCTTCATGACCACACAGGAGATTATTTACTAAACGTTAATATTCACAACTCTGATAACTTTCAAATGACTGACCGTGTCTCCTGTTTGTATGATTCAATATTCAAAACTATAATTAGTGGGAGAGGTTTCAATCATAACACAT
Source organism: Aulonocara stuartgranti (assembly GCF_965226115.1). Taxonomy (NCBI): domain Eukaryota; kingdom Metazoa; phylum Chordata; class Actinopteri; order Cichliformes; family Cichlidae; genus Aulonocara; species Aulonocara stuartgranti. Next base: position 20,929,778 of record NC_138941.1, on the reverse strand, counting down.
CCTAATAAAGAAAAGAAACAGAGGTACAAGGTGTAAATTTGATTTGGTTGAGATTAAATGTGTTTTTCAGCCCTGAATTGAGCTGTTGAACGGCCAAGGTTACGAGAAAAACTGGAAACAATGATTTGAGAATCAGAATACTTTATTCATCCCAGAGGAAAATGTAATCTGATTAAAAAACACCAGATGTCGTGCATGCTTGTACGTTGGACAGTATTAATAATAATATGATGGTGAAATGCTTCACGCCTTCATTAAATCTAAAACTATTATACAAACAATGAGCTGATTGTGAGGGAACTTGTGTGCTGGTCCAAAGCTGGACTCTTTCAGCTCATTTTTGATGCTTCTGGTGTTTCAAACCACATTTCAAGTGTCCGTTATTTGAGCTTAACTGTGCACAGATATAGAGTAGTACAGACACCCCACAGACAGACTCGTGGTAATGAGTATTTATTCAAAGACCACAGAGGAGAGAATGCATATGTTGATCATTTACAGATGAAAGGTGATGAGAACATAAAGGAGGAGGAGCTCCTCCCCCCACAAACACAGTAAACACACATCCAATCAAGTGCATCATGTCTCACTTAAATGAGTTTCACTGCAACTCACCTCATTTTAAAATATAAGTGCTGTGTCAAAACGTTATTAGAGCCATGGTTAGACCTGCTCTAATGCAAACGAATGAAATCATTTGTAGAAAGTGAGTCAGGAATGGAGCCGCTGACCACAGACGCTGCAGCGTGTAAAGGGGAAACGCAGAATATCGTCATGGTTTCACAAGTTGTTTTTGAGAATGAAGTCATATTCTCTGCTTTAGGTGTAGAATATGTCAGAATAAACATACACTCGCTGACCACTTCATTTGGTACACCTGTTTGACTGCTCATTTACAGCCAATCATAAGACTTTTTCCTCCACGACCGTGTCTACGTTTACAGAGAACGGTCTGAAAAAGGAGAAAACACAGGACACGTTAGCAGCAGCAGCAGCAGACTAGACCAGGGGCTGCTCAGCAAGTACAGCAGGCTACAGTTCACTCGGACTCACCAAAACCGGACGACAGAAGTTTGCCAAAACACCCTGATGAGTCATTTCTACTACAATATTCAGATGATAGTGTCCGAATTTCAACACATGGACCCGCCGTGGCCTGCAGCAGTGGTCCAGGCTCTGTGTGCCGGTGTTAAAGTGTGGGTGTTCTCTTCCCTAAGTACCAACTGAGCATCGTTTACACACCACAGCCTTCCTGGGTACTGCTGCTGACCTGGTTTAATCGTCTTCTGATGGTGCAGGTTATCACACCGTGCCACAAAGCTCAAATCACCTCAGACTGCTTTCTTGAGTTCACTCCACAGCGTCCACTGTGGGGCAGCAGTCGAATCTGCAAACCGTGCAAATCTCTGAAGACTGTTTGCAGCGGCTGGATGATGTAAGAGTGCAACCCAGCACTAGCAGAGTGTACCTAATAAACTGATCATATATGCTCTTTGCTCACAATTGTAAAATTCTATGACATTCTAATGTGACTTTTTCTTAAAACATGACTTTTCCCCCTTAAAATCCAACTTTTTGTGAAAGCACAACTTCTTAAAAATACAATAAAAAAGTAACATTTTTAGACTTCTGTTTTCAGTGGCCCAGGTTCTCATATTTCTCCCACCTGTACAACCAATCCTGACTCTTCCATCAGTACATCGACAGCCTACAAGGTGAGAACGATTATGTGAAAGGGCTGTCGATGAAAACAAAATCCCTGAGGTACAATTTCCAGGTGAAGAACTGGTTATGGCAGACTTTTCTTTTCCAAATAATTAATCTTCAGTTTTCTTCGTTGCATAAACTTTGTACAGTGAACGAAAAATATGAAGCGGTACCAGAGCTGAAGCGAGGGATTCAAAGTGAAGGCAGAAGTTCAACGAGCTTCGCTCCAAGTGTTGAAAAATGACGCTGTTTGGAATAAGGTAGAAAAACTGGATATAATTACAAACAGAGACTGTAGAAACCAGGCTGCATCAAAGTGCTCATATAAAGAAATAATCATTCATATTTACATATTTTTGTACAGCTTTTAGCTAACAAAACGATTCAGGCTGATGTTGATGCCAAATGCTGAGGATAAGTGAGAAGAGGGCCTCCTCTTCCTCCTCTGTAAACAAGAGATTAAATAGACTGGAGTGATGTGAACCCAGTGACTGCACGCTGCCATTCATTGTCTTCAGCAATAACACCAAACATAGTTTAATTCTATTGGATGCACACAAGGACATTTGGGGTTTAGTACATTTTAGGGGACAAAGTGCTGAGTTGTCTTAAATTTGACTCCGTTTTCTTGTTCGCCTCACTGAGCACTCTGTTTCTTACTTCCCGAGAGAAGACTCAGGCCCCCACAATGCCACATTTCCAGGAGTTCACTGTGCCATAAGTGCTAAAGTCCAGATACTCGTTGGGTATCAAAGGAACAAACATTTTGACTTGCAGCAGGGAAACCAATGGCTCATTTCCACTCACTCAGTCAGCAACTTGCTCACCCCTTTTGTCTGTTAGCGAGCACTTCCGAGCATCATGAAACTTTGTGGCGAGATCAAGCGTAGGATCGATAAGTTATTATATTTTATTGCATAACTGAATGCCTTTCTTTAGAAATGCAAAATAGGGCATCGGTACTAGAAGTCCTCTCCGAGCTTGCCTGACCTTTTCCTCCTCTGACAAACCAAACATGTCTGCTGTGAACGAGTATCCGTGTTTAAATCTTCCACATTTACATTGATTCAGACCAGAAAGTTACTTCTGTTTTTCCTGAACCAGCCCGCATGAGACGCACAACATGAACTGCTAATTCTGTCTGCGTGCTAGCTAGCCCAGGAAGAGGGTGGCCCTGGTGACCTCAAAGTGGAATTTGAGGAGTTTGTTGCCATTTTGGGATGTTTACACTGGAAATCTTTGTTGTGTTTACACTAAGATCAAAGCATTCAGCGTTCAGTAAAGCTTTCCTTTTTGGAGGACAGGAATCAGAACATCAAACGTAACAGTGCCGCTACGTTAGCTGGTAGGAAACTGCTACCTGCCAGTTAGCAAGCTAAATAATTAGGCAAAAGGTTATCAAAGACATAACTGTCCCATTACTTTCAGTTCTTTTGTGGGGCACTTTATTCTCCAGAGGAGCAGTTGCAGCTGAAAGCTGCAGGTGCAACACGGCTAATATCTTGCCTTGGTCAAACTTCACAAAATATTAAGTCCATGCATTGATATGATTCTGACATAAACATAACTAGTAGGCTTGGCTGTTAAATGTCGCCATCATAAATGCTGCTCTGTATGCGCCTGTACCTGGGGACCCCATCTACTTTGAACAAAACAGGCTTATTAGCACATTAGCAGCTAGTTTGGTACGCCCAAAAAGGCTAAGGAGCAGAATAAATTCACATGCAGCTAGCTGCTAGCAGCTAGCTAGAAGCAAAGCAGAAATGTTTTGTTGTTGGCTGCCAAAGAGAACACTGCATCAATTCTTGGGATGTGAAAAGCGAATGTCCCCCCCAACAAAAAGAAGATCCATCTATGTTCAATGTTAGCCACATTAGCAGTGAATGTGACTGGACCGTAGGGTTGCCAACTCCCTGAAAAATAAATAAGGGACACCTCGTGGCCAGGGCCGGGCGACCCAGTTGTCTTCACCCTTCCCAGTGTGGTGAATTTTCTAGCTCTTTTTTTGTGTGTGAAATTATTTTTTTAACCCTTTGACTTGAATTTGATTTAAGTAGATGTGTATTCTTTGTGATATGAACACATGTGAAACAAATGATCATTTAGCCATTTATTTTTAGCTCAAAATGACAACATTAACACAATAAAACAGGTCTCCTTCTTAAACAGAAGCCTGTCATGCTTAACTTTTGAGAATATAAGTAAATCTTTCTTTAAAAGAACTCTGTCCTGCTTAACTTAAAATAATAGAAAACAATAGAAAGAAAAATATTCTTGTAACAGTGCACATTTAGTGCATTTAGTACAATTGGCTTCAGTTGAAATATTATTTCAGCTTTTCTAATGCTAATCAGCTGCTCCTGTTTGTAAACCCGCTTGTTCCCATGATTACGCATCTTAACTCATCATCATTATTCATCTATGTATTACTTTTATGTATTAGTCATCTATTTGTTGTAATCATCTATCCTTGCAGTTGTTTATTACACAAAATAAATTATATTATCACACTTCTGGCCACATAGCGCTGATATTCATTGCACATGCCCATATTAACTTTTTCCAGCCAGGTGTTTTCCTTTTCCCATTCTTCCCTTTCTCTGAGGGGAACAAACATTGCTGCTCTAATGCTTGGCTCACACTGTGCGGTTTTAGGCCCATTTTGAGCCGATTTTTGACCGATTTTGGCCTGCGTCGTGTAGTATACGTGGGGTAACGAGAAGTGATTAACACCTCACGACCAGCTCCCGATCATCAATCGCTCGTGAGGGTCTCATCACAGCCGCTCACACTGCTCGCGCGCAAACACGTAAACGTTGGTGTAAAAGATGGAGCAGCACGGCTGTGCAGCGTGTGATCTGGACACAAGCGATGGAGGCACAACTTGTAGAACTTTGGAAAGCTCATCCGAGCCTTTTCGATGTGGCCTCACAAAATTATCACGACCACAACAACCGTGAAAATAGTTGGATTTACACTGCTGCTCAATCACAGCTGCCTGATCATGTTTTTCATTAGCAATTTAGCAAAGTTGATGGTAGTGGTGTGTCTGTGTGAGTGAAAGACGGAGAGAGAGAGAGCGCGACAGATTTTCTGTTATAACCTTCGTGTTATGGAGGCACAGTGTGAGCACTCAGGTCGCATCAGAGCATCGGGCGGTATAGTGTGAGACCCTGCATCGTGACCTACCAACTTCTAACCCTGCGAGTCAATCGTGCAGTTTGAGCAGGAGCTGAATAACGTGACTGAAAAAAATCGCACAGTGTCTGCCCAGCTTTAGGTGTACTGTCGTCCGAGACTTGCACCGCCGTGTCGGCGTTTGTTTCCCTGTTGGCCATGCTTCTTGTTGTGGTCATCTGTTGTCTTCCGGTATTTTCTCCGTAAGCGACCTTTCCTCGACCAATGAGATGAGCGGTAATCTGAATTGTCATACTCGAATTGTCATAAGTGTGGTGTCAGCTCATTGGTCACAAAGCAGGAGAGGGGCTGGGAATTATGTTTTCAAACAAAGCGTTAATTCCATTAAAAGTTATAGACTACTTTTGATTCTCACTGTATTACGGGACAAAGTGCGTCCCTTATTAGCTCAATACGGGACGTGTACTTTTGTTTCGAAATACGGGACGATTCCGTATTTTAAGGGACGGTTGGCAACCCTACTGGACCGATAGCATGAGCCCCATCTCATTTTTCTATAAATTACTTTTTAAAAGTATCTTAGCGTTACTCTACAGTTTGTGTCCGCAGATTCAGAGATATTATCCGATTGCGCCAGAGGACCACCCACTTGGGTTCATGTTGATTTATATTTAAAGTACCAACAGATACAAAGCTAGGAAATAAATACATAAGCAAAACATACATTTTGTACATCTAAAGCAATAATTTCCCCAAATCTTGTGAGGTCCTCAGGTAAAACAGGCGATGTGCAAAAAAGCTTTAGTTTCAAATGAGAGGCTGCACTTTGATTTTGTTTTAGGCTGCGCGATATTTGTATTGTTGTCAATTCCCATGTGGCACCCGTTATTGTCCTTTAGCCACAGCAGTACTCCCAGATGCCGACTTAAAGGGAAATTGCAGTCTTTTACAAATTACAAATACCTGAATTTCCCTTCAAGAGAACAAGGAGGGCTGTTTCTGAAGTCATGTAAGGAGCAACAGACAGAAGCCCTTCTTAAGTGTCCAAGTGTGCTGAAGTGGGGGCCAGCTCAGTATGTCCGTGGTCCCGGGGTGAAAAGCAGTCATCAGAATGGATGAAATGCAGGGCAGTCTGGTTGTAGCTCTGCAGGGCCTGCTGCTTTTCCACTGCGCTGAAATACAGCGAGTGAGGGTGGACCTGCTGAACATGCCTTTTAATAGTGCTGACCTTCAGTGTGGCCAGAGTGGCTCCACACACCATGCAGATCAGCCCGTGCCTCCTACAGTCGTAATCCATCAAGTAATCCGTCCGCCAGCGCACCTGGTAGTTCCTCCTCTGGTCCTTGCCGGGGTAATGACCATGACGGGGTGTGTTTGCAGCGCTGCTATCCTTTGATTTGCCCTTGGCTTCGCCCACAGCTTCCTCCTTTATCACCAGTTTGCTGGGTATTTTGACATCAGGGGAGGCGTCTTCATTTGTCTCTCCTGCGGTACTGAGGACATCAACTTCACTGGGGTTGATTTCTGTGGGAAAAAAATAAGGGGGAGGGGATGCCAGATTCTTGCCTAGTTCCACCACAAAATCAAGTCACACGCTAGTGTCTTTGCTTGTTGCACCTGATAGCACTTTTCCAGCCTTTCTAACCACCCACAGTGCTGACTCAAGTGGCGTCTTCACGGTAAGTTGCAAACAAGCTATGTTAATACACGCTATGCGATTAGCACTCCCACCTGATTTGACCGAGCCAGGACCCCATAAGTTCTCCCTGTGCCTGCATGTGAATCAGATTAATTTGTACACTTTAAACTGAATGAATGTATGGTTAAACTGTGACTTGTAGTCTAAAGTGCTTTGAGTGGTCAGTAAGGTTAGAAATAGTTAATAAGCAAGCAAACTATCATCTTCATTTTTCAATAAAACCCAAACAGAACAATGTTCCTGACAAAGCTTCCGTTGTTTAACAGATTTATCTGCTACATTAGCTAACTTACTCGCTACACTACCATTCTTGTGGAATCTTTTACTGACTGTATCAGCTGTGAAATGTCAGTTTCGGCTGGACTCTATAGAGAATTGCAAATGCTGAGATTTACGTATTTTTCGGATTATAAAGCGCACCAGATTATAAGGCACACTAAGCGAAACAAAACAGTTAGATAAGTCAAACTTTACTCAACTCATTCTTCTTGCTTTCATATCATTGATTCATTAATGCTGAATTCTCTGGCAGCTGCTCTATTCCCATGTTGTTGCAGTATAATAATGACTAACCTCGTATTGTGGATGGATTATCTCAGTTGTTCTCCTGCTGAAGTTTGGTGCGTTTACAGCATCCTGCCATGCGATTGCATTTGTCCCTAACCTCACGTTAACTTTTATCGAGTGGAAAAGTGTTAGCGTTCATCCTCCAGCTTCACTGTGTTTATCTTATGGTAGCATAGCTGTGTCGCTGGTGATCACGTAGCACATCATTATATACCAGCTAGCCCAACTTCAGTAACCCTGCAAACATCACTGCTGTTTAGTTTTCTGTCTTCATTTATGTTGGAGGTGATAGCAGAGCTGTACGTTTTAATTCTTTCAGAAATCTCTCAGTCAGAACTGAGAGATTTCTGAATTTATTAAATGAACTCCGTTACATTTAATAAATTGTGTTTTCATGGATGCCTGGATGTTAAACTTAATTGATACACCTGGTAAAGCAGCAACGCTGATCATTTTATTAAAGATGAAAAAATTTAGACAGTTTTTAACTCTCAGTGATGCTGCAGTGTTCGTTTGACTTTGGGACCTGAAGCGGACGGAGTTTAGGACCCAGATTACTCCAAGAGGCTCCTGACTAGCAAAGTCGCACTAAAACATTTTTGACAGATTTTTGAGCACCGTGTACCACATAAAATCGGTTCGAGGTCAGTAAGCACACCCAGAATTCATACGTAAGGCGCACTGTCGATATTTGAGAAAATTAAAGGAGTGCGCTTAAAGTGCGCCTTATAGTGCGGAAAATACGGTATATGTACAAATGTCTGTTTTCTCAGGCTAAGTGAGGATGCTAAAAAGACCAGCCAAACACAAACAACTCTTAACACAGCAGTCAGGTGCTTTAGAGCCTCTGTGAGTGGGAATGTGTTGTGTTCCACTGACTGTGGATGTCAGCAGCAGCTGACAAAGCTGACTTATAAAACATGAAAAGTACAAAACCACCAAACTTTCTAAAAAGGCCTAATATTGTTGAAAACTACTACTAACAAGTTTACAGCTTTACAGAGATGTGTATCAGTGCTGAAAGCTTCTCACCATCTTGGATCTGCATGCCTTCACTGGGGTAATCTTTGGTCCAGGCTGCAGCCATGGCTTCCCTTTCCTGTCGGCTCAGGGTTGTGGTCTCCGGGTGACATTCCTGGATGTGGCGGCGGAAGCTGCTAACCTTGGTTTCATGCAGGACCTGAGAACACACCATACAGAACATGCCGTGGCCTTGAGGCCCGTAGGCCACCAGATAGTCCAGACGCAGCCGCCACGGGTCGCCCCCGTGTAGCCTCCTCTTCTTAGGCTGCCGGAAGGGCTGCAGACCCTGCTGGGGAACTCCGACACCGCCGTCCTCACCAATAAGACAAGTGTCCTGAGTGAAAGTGCCGTCGCCCTCCGTGTACACGTCAGTGTTGATCTGGATGGTTTCCACGTCCTCAGAGAAGAGTCCCACAGCGCCATCTTTGGTGTTGGTCTCTGATTTGTTTGAGTGCTCCACTTCTTCTGCTACAGGGCACAGAAACATACAACATTTCTAATATTAATCCGTTTGTTTCAGTCCCACTGTGGCTACATCAGTGTTCAAATGATAGCTGTGAGTCATTCAGACATTCAGAACAACCCAATTTTCCAGTTTTTTTAATAGCAAATTGTGCAGTTTAATGTCTCATTGCACTGAAATCAAAGCATAGCACAAATAAGTAATTGGAGTTAAAAAAGAAATCATTGAATCATCTTACAGACCAAAATGTTTTCTAAACCTTTGACTCATCAAAGTTCCCTCCTTTTGCCGGTAAAACAGCTGAACACAGTCGTGGCTTCTGTCTACAACAGAAATCAAATCTTCTCCCATATCTGTAGCAGAAGTTCCCATAAATGTGGACCATGTAGGCTGCTTTGCTTTCACTCTTCTGTCCAGTTCATCCCAAACCAGCTCGATGGGGTTTAAGTCTGGAGGCTGTGCTGTGTTTTCAAGCTCACCATCTTGTTCTTTGTTCCTTTTTTTTTTTTTTACTAGCCTACGTCTATTGCAGCATAACTAAGGGAGGATTCAGGGTCACCTGGTCCAGCCCTAACTATATGCTTTAGCAAAAAGGAAAGTTTGAAGCCTAATCTTAAAAGTAGAGATAGTGTCTGTCTCCTGAATCCAAACTGGAAGCTGGTTCCACAGAAGAGGGGCCTGAAAACTGAAGGCTCTGCCTCCCATTCTACTTTTAAATACTCTAGGAACAACAAGTAAGCCTGCAGAGCGAGAGCGGAGCGCTCTAATAGGGTGATATGGTACTACAAGGTCATTAAGATAAGATGGGGCCTGATTATTTAAGACCTTGTATGTGAGGAGCAGGATTTTGAATTCTGGATTTAACAGGAAGCCAATGAAGGGAAGCCAAAACAGGAGAAATCTGCTCTCTCTTTCTAGTCCCTGTCAGCACTCTTGCTGCAGCATTTTGGATCAGCTGAAGGCTTTTCAGTGAGTTTTTTGGACATCCTGATAATAATGAATTACAGTCGTCCAGCCTGGAAGTAATAAATGCATGAACTAGTTTTTCAGCGTCACTCTGAGACAGGATATTTCTAATTTTAGAGATGTTGCGCAAATGGAAGAAAGCAGTCTTACATATTTGTTTAATATGTGCGTTGAAGGACATGTCCTGGTCAAAAATGACTCCAAGGTTCCTCACAGCGTTACTGGAGGCCAAGGTAATGCCATCCAGAGTAAGAATCTGGTTAGATACCATATTTCTAAGATTTTCAGGGCCGAGTACAATAACCTCAGTTTGATCTGAATTAAGAAGCAGAAAGTTAGCGGCCATCCAGGTCTTTATGTCTTTAAGACATTCCTGCAGTTTAACTAATTGGTGTGTGTTATCTGGCTTCATGGACAGATAGAGCTGGGTGTCATCTGCATAGCAGTGAAAATGTATGCTATGTCTTCTAATGATGCTGCCTAAGGGAAGCATGTATAATGTAAACAGAATTGGTCCTAGCACTGAACCCTGTGGAACTCCATAATTAACCTCAGTGTGTGAAGAGGACTCTCCATTTACATGCACAGATAGATATATTTAGATAGATATGATACAAACCACTGCAGTGCAGTACCTGTAATACCTACAGCATGTTCTAATCGCTCTAATAGGATATTATGGTCAACAGTATCGAACGCTGCACTGAGGTCTAGCAGGACAAGCACAGAGATGAGTCCACTGTCAGAGGCCATAAGAAGATCATTTGTAACTTTCACTAAAGCTGTTTCTGTGCTGTGATGAGCTCTGAAAGCTGACTGAAACTCTTCAAATAAACCATTCCTCTGCAGATGATCTGTTAGCTGTTTGACAACTACTCTTTCTTTTTTTTTTTTCTTGTTCTTTGTTCCTAAGGTAGTTCTGGCATGTTTGACAGTTGATGCCACACACTGTGGAGCTTTCACCCACTCGACAGTGTACAAAGCTCCTGCGTGACGAACCGAAGATTTCAAGCTTTGATTATTTAGTCCATAATACCTCTTTGTCTTATTCTGACGTCTGGCGTTCTACCTGCAGCTCGAAGTCTTCTCTTCACAGTTCAAGCTGAGACTTGCTCACTATAACCACTGTTATGCTTGAAAGCAGCTTCTGCACTGCTGCAGAGCAGCTTTAAACTGTTAGCCCATGTTGTCCCTGAAAAAGGCCTTTTTGTACCAGTCTGAAATGTACATTATTTTACTGGTTTTGGTAACGTTACCTTTTTTAACCTCTGGCAGTTCAACACTTTGTACCATTTCAAGCTGTTCACTGGACCTGAATGACTTGAATTGCAATAACTGGAAAAATTAGTGTAGGTCACATCCCCACAGCTTCATTCAGAGAGGAAGGACAGAGAGCCACACAGTGTCACGGTCTGTGAGAAATCAAGTGACATATCGTGCCATCATCTTTAGAGAGGTCACGTCCGATGTGTCGTTGTTGTGCATGAGATAGATATAAGGCCAGAAAAGGTGGAGAGCTGGGTCTCTGACTCTGGCCTCCATCAGCACCATCGCTGCACTTTTATCATTAGTTTTGATGGGAGTTATTCCTGTTTCAGTTTAAATTGTTTAGTTTCTTGATAGTAGTGTGACATGTGACAGGTTAAAGTGTCCATACTGATGCTGCTGTGAGAAGTAACTGATGAAGTCACTGCTGCTCTTCCTCCTGCACATTTAAATGCATCTCTCTCACTGTAGAGAAACATCCATTCACTCTCACACATCCAGCTGCTCTGTGAGAACGACTGAAGCAACAAACAGACTCCGGTTCCTGTTAACCTCTCATCAAAACTCTGACAGCAGCTGTTGTTAATCTGACCTGGCACAGCCTCCATCACAGTAAAGAGTTCAGCAGGTAACAGGTGTGTCAGGTTAAGTTACATAAATGTCTACATAAAAGTGTAGATGGTGCCAGACTAAATCATGTCTAACATGTTGGCCTTTTGTCTTTGTCACTGTCTCATCGAACTTCTGTTCAATGATCACCGCAGACTACTGACAGGGGTCAAAGGTGAATTTGGAAGGAAGATCTGGTTTGAGAATATTCATCAAACAATCGTTTCTGTTGCTGATCCCAGTTGTGTTCAGGCTGACTCGGACATTCGTGGTCTCTGTGGATGTCAGCAAAGCTATCATGACTGATTTTGAGCTCCTAGATCAGGGGTGTCCAACTCCAGGCCTCGAGTGTCCTGCAGCTTTTAGATCTCACCCTGGGTCAAACACACCCGAATCACATGATTGGTTCATTATCAGGCCTCTGGAGAACTTCAAGACATGTTGAGGAGGTCATTTAGCCATTTAAATCATCTGTGTTTAATCAAGGACACACATAAAACCTGCAGGACACCGGCCCCCGAGGCCAGGAGTTGGACACCCCTGTCTTAGACAGTATAGGACCTTATGAAAGGTGGAACCTGGTGTTTGAATCCAACCACCATGATAATCTCTGGTAACCTTTTACTGACCATGACGATCCCAGCCTGCTCTGCACCAGCGCAACCATCTGACTCAAACAAGTTAGGCTTGAATCTGAAAATTACATATAAAATTTCAAATTTCCAGTTTGTGTCCATCTCTCTCCACCAACACTAAAGAATGAGTCATCTTACCCTCCCGACCTGTCTTTCTAATGTCAGTGCTGTGGAGTCTGAAGATGAACTGAGCTGGGGTATTGCTGATTCACACGCTCTGAGAGCCAAACACATTACAGGGTTTATCCACTGCTAAATACAGTGAACACTGTACACTTAGCTAACAGACACACTGGATCCAAACTGTGACCACAGCTTTATGGATGTGAACCATGAACACATCACAGCACAGAGACGGAAAAGAGAAGATGATGAACGTGTAAAAGGACCACAGGGTGACATTACGATCTTATGTTAATCTGTGGCTACAGTACCTCCTACTGGTTTCACTTGCACAAACCATTTCCTTAATACCAACACTGCGTTTTGCTGGTGGGCGTGTGAGGTGTCGCACTTCTTACCGTGAGTCTGAGTCCAGGCCTGAAGGATGCAGTGTTTCTCCTCAGAGCTGTACACCAGTGAGTTAGGGTGGGTGTCCAGCAGGTGGCTCTTTATGTGGTCCAGGTGAAGCGAGGGCAGCACCGCTCCACACACCATGCACAGCAGCCGACCGGCATGAGACTCGTACTCCATCAAGAACTCCTGACGGAACCAGGCATGCAGCGAGTCGTTCAGATAGCGTTCCAAGATCTGCGCTGACGGCTCGGGCAGGTACTGCTCCTCTTCTTTAGGCTGCGGGGCTTCACCCTCCACAGAGCAGGGAGTCAGGCTGATGGGCTGCTGCGTTTGCTCCTGGGCTGTCACAGGGTCTGCAGTTTCTGCTTATAGTAGAGACAAAACAGCATGACGACAAATCAACTTTTTAGCTTTATGGCTCTGTACTAGCTTTGCTTCCAGCAGACAGGTAACGTCAGGTGTTTACATCTTCATTCCAATTTATGTGATTACACCATGGTTATTATAGATGTCTTCAAATTGCCTTTTTGTTTGTTTGTTTTTTAAACTCTTTTTCTGAATCTGGGAGAGTTTTACATTTGGGAAACTTCCCTATCATCACAATGTTAAATCCATTGTTTTTACATAAAGTAATATCTGCCACAATCTGCACTTTTCTGCCACCTACTGTGAGCACACGGGGCGGCTGCAGCTCAGGAGGTGGAGGAGGTCATCTGCTAATCAGAAGGTCGGTCGTTCCATCCCTGGTCTCCATGCCAAATATGCTTTGGCACTAACCCAGAGTTGTGTGTGAATGTGTGTGAGTGTGAGATAAAAGGCACTAATGTAGAAAAAGTGCTTGAGCGAGTGGGTGAAAACTGCATGCTGTATGAAGTGCTTGATCCCAGCTTTCACTTTGTCCACCATGCACGTCACAGGCTCAGTGCTTCAGCTTCTCCTGTTTGCTTTTCCAAGCATTATGGGATAGCAGCTCCATTTTCACTGGTGTGTGTGAGTGATTATTCATGTTATTTTTGTCAGGCAAGAAAGAGTGCTACCTCTCTGTAATATTAAATAAGCAACATGGACTACCTTCAAACAGTCCAATCCAATCAAACATTACATCATCGGTTCCTCCTCACAGTATGAGTTCATACTGAGTGTGAGAAAATCGTCTACTTAAACCAACCCACCTCCAGTCTGGTGACCTGAGTGCCTAGTGTCCTCTTCGCCCTGGAGTGAGGGTGCCGAAGCAGGGCTGTATAACTTCTGCCCTCCCCCCAAACTCAGGTGGCTCTCCCACCCCGAGCGGATCACCTCTTTGTCAGCAGCGCTCCACAGCAGGGAGTCTGGGTGCTTCTGTCTGATGTGCCTCTTGATAGTGCTGAGCTTCAGAGTGGCCAATGAACTACCGCACACCATGCAGATCATGCCGTGCCTCTGGGGGTCAAAGTCCATCAGGTACTCGCTGCGCCAGTACTCGTGGTAGTACCGGCGGTGGTCACGGCCTGGAATCCGGCTCAGGCCTGGACGCGAGGCTCTCTGCACCCTGGGTTTGGCTCCAGAGGGCCCCGGGGCCAGGGAGAGGAGGAGGGGGTGATCTGGGCTCTCTGTGATGCTCCAGTAGCTGGTGCTTGGTGACCTGACAGGCGTGACCACACCGCTCTCTGATTCCACCTCTCCATGGCCATTGGCAAGACCGTCTTCTTCAGACAAGAACAAGACAGAGTACAGATCAGAGCAGCAGGTTTCAAACTGAAGCAGTGTCTTCATGTTGCTAAAGCAGAGATCTCAGACTTAAGCTGTGGGCCACTGCTGCCACTGTCATCTCATGTGAGGCCACAAAACAAGCACAAAACAAGAAAACACCCACAAATATTTCAAAAAATGTCGTGTTTTGTTTGTTTTTTGAAATTTAAAATATTGTATAACAAGACAAAACTTGACATAAACGCAATTTTGTTCGTATTTAACAAAATCAAAGTGACACATCAGCCAATCCGACATGCTCTCTGCTCATGTGGCCTTCATATTAAATCAGTTTTTGCTTTTTAAAGAACGTATTTGAACATTGCACTTAGCAACAAACAAATCCTCCCTAACAAAAAAGTCACTTCGAGGGCCAAATTGCCTTCGATTTCTTCACGTCCATGTAGAAGTAGGGGTGATGTGGGCCGCAAGTGGCTAACGCATGAAAAATACAGTTCAGTTTACAGATGAGCATCATCTGTAAAAGCAGAAGTGTTTGGCAGGCTGCTGATTCAGGTGTGTGTTAACACAATGCTACAATCTTTGCAGGATGTCCCAGTAAATTCAGCTCAGGTTCAGATCATGCAGCCCTTCGGGCCTCAGTTAGCAGGAGAGAGGCTCTTCTTGCATAAAGAACATGGTGCCATTGGGTTTGTAAAGCTGCATCTGAACAAACCAAGACTTCTGAAATAATGTTGATTAGTCAGATAAGATCAAAGTGGAGATGTTTCCCCATAATGTGAAGAACAAACCAAACACAGCAGCGCAGCAAAAAGACTTCACACCAGCTGTCAGTGCGGGGGGGGGGGGGGGGGGGGGGGGGGCTGATCACTTGTGCTTGTTCTGCAGCTACCTGAGCATCTTACAGTGTGTACAGCTCCTGTGTACCAAAGCATCGTGAGGCCACCTATCTGATACCCATGGCATCAATTTGAAGCTCCCACACCACTTTGTTCTTGAGTTACTGCACGCACAAACTTGGGTGTCTACATGGCCCGCCTGCCCGTCAGAGTGAATACCCCATCAAATTGTTGAAGCTGCTGCTAAATTTAATTTCAATTTTCATTTATATTCAAAATTAAATTGAGGAGCACACTTCTCTATTCCTCAAGTCAACTAATATAGCACCAACTCACAACACCAGCCGTCTCAGTCCTCAGGCATCATCCTCTCATTCTCCAAGATTGTGTTAAATCATCTGGTCAAAAATCTTCTTTTAGACTTCTTCACCTCCCACCATTCAATCCTTGGCTCTACGTTCACTGGCTTCCTCCTCTTCATTTTTTCCCTTGCATTGCCTTTTAGTGTCTCACTGGATTTTTGCCGATTGTTAAGCACTTTGATCAACCCTGTTGTTTTAAAATGTGCTATATAAATAAATAAACCTTAAAGTCACCCTATAGACTAGCATATGATGCTGCCTAGTTACGTTCTCCCATAGCACGACTTTGCAGTCTCTCTTTCAGACTGCACACTCAATAATAATCACACGTCTAGAGCTGGGCGATAGAACGATAACGATATGTATCGCGATATAACTTTTACTCGATAGAGAAATTAAGCTATCGCGATAGACCTCGCCGCTCTTGTCCTCAAAAAAAAAAAAAAAAAAAAAAGGTCAGCCAATCCAAATTAAGTAGCGCAGAGCCGAACCAATCACAGCCGCAGCGTCACGTCGCGTGACTTGTTACGTACAGCACAAGTGCCAAGCCGCACGTGTGTTTGTTTGGGAAGCAGCCAGCGCGTAATGGAGGAAATGAGTGTGCCGACTAGAAAAATCAACCGAGCGTGACCGAAGAGAAAACAGATGATGGTTGCAACGCCGGAGAGATTGTCGAACGGAAGAGCCAAAGAAGTTCTGTAGTGTGAAGATATTTCGGCTATTTCAAGTCTGACAAAAAACAGAGTAGCGTGCACTGTAAATGTGCCGAAAGCAAGTCTGGAAATACAATAAACCGGTGCATGCGTCACACTGTGCGCCACGTTATTGTTTCGGTGAAATGAATTTCTACAATACTGTTACTGTTAATTCTACTCTCTGCAGTGTTTAAATGCTTACACATACACACGACTCGGTTCTGCTTCTATGCCCCAGCTTTGTTTACTTTTTCCCACCGAGGCTTCTAGACTTCTGATTGGCCAACATTTCTGCACGGTTAGGAATCTAGCGCCACCTGCTGCTTTGGCATGTTCATAGCAGCGTTTTCCTTCATTTCTGCTTTTATGTGTGGACGGGATTATTTTTTAAAACGGAAACAGAAAATCTCCGTCTTCAAAAATACCCGTGTACGTGTGGACGTAGCCTCAGTCTCTGACTGGAAGCGCTAATTCGTCATTCGCTTTTGTCAGACTAAAGTAACTGTTAAAACTGTTTGAAAAGCTCAGCTATACAACAAGGAGAGATTGAGAATTTCCTTTTAGTTCTCAGTTTATTTGATATTGACAAAAGTTAGTCAGTTTTGTCTGTTCTTCTGTAAAACAAACTAAGATTTATTTTTAGAATTAATATTTTGTTTCTAAGTGGAATTGACAATTTAGTCTGTTTCGTTTGTTCTATTTTGAAACTTAAACGCTTTAGCGGCTGCCTTTTGTGTAGTTTGCAATATTTGCCTTTATTTATCTGAAAAGGTCTCATGTTCCTTAAGTACATCTACCCTGTTGAACTTATTATGGGAAATAAATATTTAAATAAAAACAAGCTGCTGATTATTTCACATTTTACTTGTGAGCAACGGCACATTTAAATCTTACAAATATAGTTATTTGGCTTATATCATGATAGATATCGTTATCGCCTGAAATGAAAAAAACATATCGTGATATGAAAAAATCTCATATCGCCCAGCTCTACACACGTCCAACAAATAATCAGTAGTCTGACTCCATGCGTTGCACTGGCTCACTCAAAAACAAATCCCTGTAGCTGACAGAGACCAATAAAAACTATATACACCTGAACATCAGCAGGCTTGGAGCAAAACACTCTAGTTCCCAATTATATGAAGTTATGAAGGTAAAGGCTGTCCACACAGGTCTATTTCTATCTCACTGAGGATGGGTAACATTTAAATAGTGTGTTTAAATTATCCAATTTTTACAAAAACCCAAACGAGTACATGAGAGAAAGCAGCAGAGATATCATGTGACTGAACTGTTAGGTCTAACATTGGTAGGCATGTCTTTCAGGCTAGCCTTTCAGTTCCTCACAGCTTGAGCTTTAAACTTCCAGAGAAAGTCACGCTGCTGTCATTTGGTAATCAAGCACAACTCGCTTACGGACATTCCTGCGGTCAGCTCGCACCTCACGTGAAAGGATAACCCTGCCTTTTTATCTGATCAGCGTTTATTCCGCTCGATGACAGGTCTGAGACGGCATGTACCTCCGCTGTCCACTAGGTGTCAGCAGTGTGCGCTTCGCCTGGCTGCCTGCGTGCAGTTGAGCCTTTGTTTATAGGAGCCACAGAGACGGAGGGGCCATGCTGCTCCATGGCTTTGTCCCTGACACGGATTAACTGGCTGCCTGATAATGGCTGTATATCTGACAGCCACGCAGACCCACTTAGCGTTGGAACAAAAACAAGAAAATTAACACTAGATGTGTTTTTTTGCTCTTTACCTACTAACTCGCTCTCCTCCTGCGTGGTTTCCTCCTGCCCGCTTGTCATTAATGAGAGCAGCTCCGGCTGATAGGCACAGCGGAGCTTCACGGGCTGCCCCTGCCCCGCTCCTTTCTCTTCCATCACTGGATCGCTGCTCTCGCTTTAGTCGTGGTTGGCGGTGCTTCGTTCAGTGGGTCGTGTCGCCGTCGTGGGGCATGTCACTCTGACAACAACAACACGTTCTCGCCGCTCCGCAGCGTTCGACACGCATCTGCCAGGCGCTCTATAACGAGCCCACCGCCGAGGAGCCCGTGCTCTCCGCGGTCCCCCCACGCGCCCCGCACGGGAGCCAAGTTAACTTTTCATGCAAGCACACAATCATAAATCCACCGGCGAAAAGGGCCGCTGCTCCGCGGTGGTCGGTGGAGGCGCCTCGGCTCAGGCCTCTACTCATGAATTTTTAGGCTCTTGCTTGTCTTCAGGGTGGGGAGCCGGACTAGGGGCCCCTGGGGCTCCTTAAGGGGCTCCTGGGTAAATTTAAAGAGACAGTAGCAGCTACGACGATGCACACCCACCCCGGGGGGGCAGAGGGAGCAGCAGGCGCTAATACCGGTAAGCTGCTGCTGCTGCTGCTGCTGCTGTCCCACAGCCGCGACATGAAGGCAGAGCGCCGGTTAACCACGAGGCGGTGAGTCGGGGCCCCTCAGCAGCTCCTGCTTTGTACCGGGGCAGCACGCGCTGTTTTCATGTGTCACACACATCTGTGCAGATGTTCAGCGGCGCAGAGACCGAAACGCACATGTGTTCATGACTTCCTTCTCGATTAGTAAACTTGTCTGAGTTGACATAGTCGGACTGAAACCTCTGATACACTAACTTTGATGGCCTCAGTCGTAAACAGTCTTAAACTCATGTTAATGCTATTAAAATGAAGAATGTTTCAGCTACTGAACTCACACCTTTGGATCGCAAAGATTTACACACGTTTAATTCATGTATCCAGTCCCTAGCTATAGTCTTGCTGTGACGTCAATGTAGTTTTTTCAAACCGGATCCACGTTAAAGGAACCGGGCCGTGGCCCCCAGCGCCCTAACGTTGTTTGTCCGTCAGCCCCTCCCTCATGCTCATTTGGTCGTTGTGTAGAAAAGTGGATCCCTGCTTGAAGCGTGTGCACATGAATTCGGGTCATGTGTAGAAAAAGACAATAAATCAATGGACCTTTGTGCAGCTATTCCAGTAGGGAACAGCTGTGCGGGGCCTCCGTGTCCCGGCACCACTCGGCTCTCTTTGGAACAGACAGACAGACAGACAGGGGGACTCGTGACAGGTTTGTAAAATCCTTTTAATGCGACCCAGTGAATGGATGTGGCGTGGAAAGGAGGGGGCGTTGCACACTACTGTCTCTATGTACACAGACACACACACACACACACACAGCGAGCATCCCACATCCTGGTACTTTTCAGCGTTGTCAAGGCAGCCTGAGCACGACTGGCGGAAAGTAGCTGCAGTGTCCTGGCAGAATATCTGTGCAAAACCGCCCCCAAAGTGTCCCGGAAAGTTAAGTGCCGCTAAAAGGTAACGGACGTGCATGTTTTCTGTCGCTCGTGCTTCCGGGCGCGCGGCTTTGCGGCTCGAATCTGCGCCTGTCCTCGCGGCTTTCACGCGCAGACAGGCGCCAGTCCGCGAGGACCAGAGCAGGAAAATGTTGTCCATTGTGCCGCTGAGAGACACAACGATCCAGGCACCATTTCCGCTCTAGTGCGACCGCTTTTCCACGGCCGCCCTGCGTGTTTTGCTGTAGGTTGTTCGGCTGAGTGGCCTGGTGGCGTTTGACTGAAACACACTGAGAATAAAGAAAAATGGCAGATAGACTTTGTGATAGAGAGAGACAGCTTTAAAGGGACAGCGACTCGCTGTTTTCTTCCTGCTTTCTGGAGCCGAAGCACTCCCACACACGACGACAATTTCATTTATTTCATAGTTATCTCTCAATCTTACACTGAAACTCGCGTTTCACGCGGGATTCTGCACAGATGTTGTGACAGATGAGGTGGGCGTCGTGCACGTATTTATTGTCTCCTGACTGGTGCACGAAATCCTGCTGGAGTGAGTGCTACAGATCTTAGAGTACGTCAGTGCTCCACTGAGACCACCTTACTCCGTGTACTTTCATTTCATCATGAGGCACACACATGTGAGTTAAACAGATAAAATGACTTTGGTTGAACTTATTTGGTGGAAATAAAACGTATAAATTGTTACATTTTTGTAAATAACTATTTGACTCTTCAATCCTCGCTAATATTATCATTACTTTGTGCAATTGAAGGGGATTATTGTGTTTTATATACAGCACTTGTTAATGTTGTTGTGCTTGTTGTTGCATTACTGATCAGTGAGCATGTTGTAATTCCCATGGCTCCAATCACTGCTACGAGCAGAGATCCTGAAGCAGGACCTCAGTGTGCAGCACTGCTGTTTCCGGGAGTTATTTCCAAACCTAACTATGGCCACCGCACCTGCCTGCTTATATACTCTTTAAAACGGCAATTGCAAACCTCAGTTTGAAATGTAGAGCAACAGTAGGTGCTACACATTGTGTTTTAAAAAGTGGAAAAATATTGTCTTGATGCATGCTCGATCATCCAGGTAAGGAAATCCCATAAAGGTCTTCATTCTGTTCATCGGAAACGTTTCGTCACTCATCCAAGTGACTTCAACTTGTGTTCGTTTTGCTGTTGCTTAATGTTTATTACAAAGTATTAACTAGTCTTTAGCTTATTTTCATCACATTTTAATGCAAAGACTGTTTTCTGTTCCTCAGGATATCTGCACACCAATGTGATGTCGGAGAGCATAAGAGGTGCTCAGAAACACGATGATGCTGATAATGACAGTTAGGATCCTGGACTGAGGGGCTACCAAGGCCAATCACTGCTGTTGGATGAGAACCGATGGGCTGTCTAGCCTGGCAACAGGATGCCAACTGCAAAAGGTAAAGGTGGCTCAACGTCCCACCGTTACCGGCCGGCCTCGGAGTATGATGATGCCACGCTCGCCCTAAAGCGAGAGTACTGGAGAAACAAGAAGCGAGAGCAGCGGGCCCGTGTGTCAGAGGAGAGGGAAAGGCACAAACACAGCAGCAGCAGCCAGGGAGGGAAGCAGCTAAATGCCCCAGCAGAAGAGGCTTCCACTCTGGCCCAGTCATCAGGTGCTTCGTCACCTCCTCTGCAGAGTAATGATAATTTATACAATTCTGTGTCAAAGCACGGAAATGCTCTGGGGGAGGGGTCACGTGAAACCACTGACAGCCAAAAGGAGAAGTGGCTCCAGACAGTAAAGCTCAACAAGCGTCTGCCTCAGTTGCCAGCGTCGTGTTCTATCTCTGCCAAATCAGCCAGCGGCAACGCAGCCGCAGGTAAACGTCAGACAGCAAGGGACGCAACCGTGTCCTCACCCGTGTCCTCACCCGTGTCCAGTGGAACTCAGCTGAACACCGTATCCTCAGTGCCTCCAGTCAGAGTGACCAGAATAACCAATGGCAGCTCCAGTAAAACAGCACCTCAGCCACGTGTGTCTATGCAGGGTGCATCAGTCCCCAGAAACCAACATAAGGCACCGGTTGTATTACCCACTCAGCCCAAAGTCTTACCCACAGGTCTCGTTCTGGTGTCCTCTCCATGCGGCCCCACTTCCACTAAAGCAGAGAGCAAAAGAGCCATCTCAACACCTCAGAGTGGAACAAAGCGTGCCTTGGTCACCACACAGAGGGCTAAAGGTGTTGGCAATGCACGAGCTTCTCTGGAGTCCGACGAGGAAAGAGCAGCCAAGCGTCGGGAACAGTGGCGGATCAAAAAGCGAGAGCAGCGAGCAAAGCTTGCAGCTAGGTTAGCTAAAGCCAGAGAGAGGACACAGGGTGCAGAGATGACGTTTCAGAGGCTAACGGCGCCAAAAACCAGACACGTGGGAAGCATAGTTCTTCCATCAGAGTCACTTTTGAGAGGAGCAAGCCAGAAGCAGTGTCATACACGGGTCAAAACATCACTTACATCAGCCAAAAGTGAAAACAATAAACTGCAAAGTGGGACAGCAACTGTAGTTGTAACTGCTCTGCAAACATCTGATGTTCCATCTGTGAAAAAACCAGTAGACTCTCAGGGAAAGGTTCCAAGTTATGGTCATCTTGGCGGTGTTACCCGGGGTATCGCGAGATATAAAACACCTAGACAAAGGTTCATCGAAGCACAGAGAAACTTAATGAACCACAGAAGTCTACGGTGTAAATCCCCAATGCTGCCCTCAGCTTTTGGTACCAGAAATATGCCCAAAATCAACCCCGACGACACGCCCGAGCAGATAATAGCTAAACGGAGAGAGTACTGGCGGATCAAAAAGCGCGAACAGCGAGCTAAGCTGTCCATGGAGGTAAAGGTTCGGTTGAAAGAGAGAGATTCTTTGATGAGGAGGGTGAAACGTTACCAGAAGATCCTCGAGGAGATGAGGAAGACTAGAGTGCTGGCGCAGTCAACCGGAAGTGCCCTCACTCACAGCCCAGAGACCATCGGAGGATTCATCAAAGAGGACGGGACGCTGACTGCTAACATCCCTCACAGTTCTGCATGTCACAGCATAGCAGAAGACAAAAGCCAAGTAGAGCTTTGTGTAGTTTCTACAAACACTCCTTTGGCACAACAACAGCGTCAGCCTGACGCTAAACTGAGAAGTGTTGCTCCCATCAGGATAAACCCGGCTCCCCCTCCTCTTTGCTCAGCTCAGGTGAAAGTCTCTGCTCCTGGACAGCTAGCCAACAAACTGCCGCGACTGCTCGCAGTTAGACCCCAGACTCACCTCAAAAGCACAACCGTTCCTAATTTGCACTCATCAGCTATCCAAACTGTGGGTCAGCTCACACTTACTCATCCACAGAGCCCTCAAAATTCAGCAGGTTCAAACGTTAGCAGTTGTGTTATGAAAATGACCATCTCGAGCAGAGCGCCGTCGCTGTCAGCCCTGTCTCTGGATGCGGGGCTGACGGAGGAGGAGAGGATGGCAAAGAAGAGGGAGTACTGGAGGATAAAGAAGCGTGAGCAGAGAGCAGCTCGAGCTGTCCGACTGAGACAGGGTGTTTTACATGCTAGGGCCGGTGCAGCCTCACAAAGGAGGAAGCCTCAGAAGCAGGGGACGCTGATCACTGTGCCTCAGATTAGAAATCTCACCGACACTACAGCAACTGCACCTCCTCTTTCCAACAACAGCGTGCTTTTTCTGCCTCGTGCAAATGAAATGAAACAGGAGAGTGACTCCATGCCAGCAGCTGACCTCAATTCTCCACCAGAACAAGCCATCTGTCCAGATATCAAACCCCCTATTTCCCCACCTCCAGCACCCCAGCTGGAGTCTGACCCATGTCTGAGCGCAGACAGCCAAACTGCCACTCTGCTAGCTGTGGCCTCCATGAAGAAGCTCCTGGAAGAATCTCTTAGCACAGTGACAGAATGTAAAAGTGAGCAGAACTCTATTAAAATGGAGACGATAGAAGAGGTTTCACAGCAAGACATGAAGCCAAATTTATCTCAGCTGTCCTTTGAAAGGGATGACACGGCTCCTATTGCTGCTGACCTCACTCTGCAGATAAAAAGCTGGGAGCTAGACAGCAAGGTCTCTGCAAAGGCCAGTTTACAAAGCCCTCAACTCAAGAACCCATCGCAGGTGAGTGAGACAGTTCCACCTCTTCCTGCTTCCAGTGAGCTAGGTGTGCATCATACCAGTGAGCACTCATCCCAGACCCCTTTGAACTACATAGTAAACACCTCCATGGAAGCACCACGCAGAACCCAGAGACTTTGCGCTAAAAAAGCCGGCTATAAAACCTGCTGCTCTCCAGAGCCACCAAAGCTGCATCACATCACAGCCGTGACGCTGGATAACCTGCAACCACAGCAGGAACAGCATCAGGCACAAGAGCAGAACATCTGCCCCGAATCAAAGTGGAGGTACAACAGCGTGGTGACGGAGCAGAGCGGCTTGACCAGCTTGCAGAGGAAGAGGGAGTACTGGAAGCTGATGAAGAGGCAGCAGAGGGCCAAGTTAAAGGCCAGGCAGAAAGACGGCGAGGGGGAGTGCAGCAGCGGGCTCTTCCCCAGAAGCATTCAGGTAACACGAGCAGCACTCGAGCTCTTTTTCTGCAAGAGGTGAAGTTTCAGTGCTTTGGTGTGTAGCTAATAGCTAATATTGATCATATTTGATAGTATGTTGTGTCCCGCTGGTTGCCCCTGATGTCAGCTGTGCATCATCATCAGATTCATCTTCACATGTGACTGTTTTTGAAAAATGAGTGCTAGCTCTGACCCATGTAGCATTTCTACCTTTTGAAGCCTAGATTTTCGTGTTGTGTTCAGGACCTGAGCGTGGCAGAAATTCAACACTCAAAGTAAAGAAGACTGCATTTGATTTTCTTCCTCCTTTTATCTGCATACAGAGTTCCATTTGATGATTGCAAAGGTGACAAGCTTGACTAAGGCCACTGAAATCTGCCGCGTGCTACCAGATGAACCATTTCCGACTAGTGCAGCCTAACTTTGTATTTAGCTCGTGCAATGGGCAGAAAACCCAAGCATCACTTAAATGAATGAAAGCTATTGAGTATTTAGCAGCATGTGCACATAGTGTCTATGTAAAAGAGGGGCCCTCCATGTAAAGAGTGCATTTTTCACATACCTAAATTTCTCTATGTATATAAAAGTGGTTTCTGCAGTCGACTCAGTTCAGACTTGACTCAGTCCAGCTGAAGCTTGAATCGCTGCAATTCTCAGGCATATGGTATTTGAACAGGAAAAACAAAGTGGAGTTCATCTGAAGGGGGCCCATTAAAGCTAGGAGCAAACTCTGCCTCAGTTTCTGAAAAGCCGTTTGTTCATGTCATATTTTCTTCTTTCAGACCCCGGGGCTCGTTATTATCAACAGTCTTAAAGGGGCGAGTCCTCCAGCAAAACGAGCCCTGCAGCCCAAACCACCTGTCTCTCCTCTGGACTCAGTGACCAGCATCCCCACCGTTCTGGTTGTTAGCCAAACAACATCTAATGCTCAACAGTCAGCGTGCACGCTCCAGGTCAGACTGCCTATCACCAGCAATGAGTACAGCAGCGTCAAACTTGGGCCTTCACATGCTGTATCCAGCTGTGCAGGAGTTTCTGAATCTCTACAGCTTTCACAAGCATCTAGAAGCACTGATGTAGACTCAGCTCCCGCCCTCACCGCTGCGAAGCCACCAGACAAACCACTGTCCAGTACTGACATGCACCTCATTGAACCCCTTGGTCAAAGTCCGTTAAAAATCCCCTCTGCTCACCTTCAGAGTCCCCCACACAAGAAACAATCCTCCATCCAGCTGGCACCAGTGAGCACCATGGTTCCTCCAAAGCCCATCCCAGGGGAAAGTGAGCAGGACTTTCTGAGGAGGAAGCGGGAGTACTGGAGGATAAAAAAGAAGGAGCAGAGAGCCAGGAAGGCAGTTCGGGAGAAGGGAATCACCCAAAGCTTCAACAGCTGGAAGACTAGGCTGCCTCCCCTGGGTCTACAGACAGAGGTGAGAGTTGCACAGTTACATAAACAGCTTGTTTTTTTAGCTTACTGGCATGTAATGATTATTGTATTCATATTACATACTACTGACATTTATATTATACTTAATAGGCTCAAGGTTTAGCTGGCATTTCTGGTTTTCTTCTTATTTATCTGGAAGGACTTTCTTGGTTAGCGTGTGCTAGTTCTCCTCTTACACTGCTTGATTAACTCGAGGGGTTCCACAAGGTTCAATCCTGGGTCCACTGATGTTTCCCTTTTATCATTCTGTCTTTTTTTGGCATTTCTTATCCTTTTTATGCCATCTTTTAAGCCTCACCAGCCAAATAGGCTGCCCACCCTGGTTGGCTGTTTATCCCGGATTAGTGACTGAGGCCATGATTACAGCTCCACTTGAAATACATTTAACATTCAGTCACGTGATTGATTTCTTTTGTTCGTCTTCAAAGACCAGCGTTCGTAATCTCGGTGAAGTATTTGATTCCTCGCTGAACTTTGACTCACATATAAAGTGTACCTCACGTTCCTTTTACTTTCTTTTAAGGAACATTTCTAAAATGCGAGCCTCGTTCTTTGAACTAGAGCAAATTGTTCTTGTGTTAGTGTCGTTGCACATGTTGTGATGCCCTTTTACCAGTTTAGACAAATCATCTTTGTCATGCCTCCAAACAATTACAAAATGCTGCAGTCAGACTCGTAGCAGGCTCTAGCAAGCAAGCTCACAGCCTCGAGAACAAAACGACATAGAACTTTCAAATTGATTTGATAGGTGTGTCTGCTAAAACCCTTCAATGAGTTCAAATCTCATGACCTCAACCTCACCGTCAGACATCAGAGGTCAAGTTTTCTGAAAATCTTCTGAAGTCACATTGGATTTTGAAATTCGTATCATAGTTGTATCTACCAGGAGAGTGAGGGGTACCACTGTCCACCACCAGTATCTTTCTCTTTACGTTGGTTCCCAGTAGATTTTAAAATTCTCACACTTATAATTAATTAATTTAAAAATTGAAGCGGGTCCTTTCAGCAACAACAAGTATGTTCCCCACATAAATAAGGCTTAAAAAAATCGGTCAGACACTAACGCAGGTTTTCTGTCACAAGGCTGATACCCTCATTCCCAGGACTGATCTCTCAGTGATACAGAAACAGAGGAGTACTTTAGTACTCCAGTAGAAAAGGAACAGATTACTAAATGGTGCACTCGTGCCCCTGTTCTTTGCCAAAGCCTTTGTTTGTAAGTAAATCAGGTGACCTAAAAGACACAAAAGCACCAGAAAGAAACTACAAAATACACAAAATAATGTCAAAGTGACAAAACTACAGGACCTCTGTTTAAGCATCTCTCCAGTCTGACTTGTGTCTAGGTTCACCTTGTTTCAGGGAGCTCATGAAAGCACGTAAAAACACTGCACGTGGCCTGTGCTTTAGTTTTTCACTCTTTGTCTAATATCTTTAGGAACCTGGTCAGTGGGTGAACTCTTCTGAGGAGTCAGAACATCTAATGAGGTGAGAGATTTCTTTGCTGATATCAAAAGAAAGCGAGCATCATCAGCATTCAGGATAACACACAAAAATCTCCCTTCACAGCTCTTCAGTGGACTCGGCATCCTTCACATACTCGGATTACACAGCCCCAATCGAAGGTAAAGTATGTCACTGTGAACTTGAACGAATGCACATAAAATGGTGAAAGTAGCCAAAAACAAACTCTGCCTTCTCAGATGAGTCAGAGCTGCTGTTCGCTGAAAGTGAGGACGATTCTGTTTCCGATGCTGTCTGGAGGAGCCGCTACCTCATGGACTATGACCCACTCAACCAGCTGCTGGTGTGCATGGTGTGTGGGGAACTGCAATATTCCCACAGCCTAGAGGGAGTGAAGGCCCACATTGACGAGGCCCACCCGCACACCCTAACCTTGGAGCCCGGCGAGAAAGAGCAAATACGGGAGGCCTGGGATGAGCAGGTGTCGCGGCGGGAACGCTTCTTCAGCAGCCAGCTGCAGCAGCACAGCAGACCTGTGGCAGGTACAGTATGAGCTCGGATCACGTAGTTAAGTCACCTGACTTTGCAACACAGCAGAGTTAAAAGTAGCTGCAGAAGAGCATCTGTTAGCCTCATCTGTACGACTGATCCCCAATGAGGTTTATCCTTTAATCGGCTCATATATTCATATAATGTAATGGTAGCAACACTGGCTCAGCAGTTATATACAATGATGGTGCAAACTCGCCTGACTGCACCGATCAGTGTGAAACAATTCAATCAAAGGCTAAGCCATTTCTCTGCAGATAACAACGCTGTCTGACTTCTTTTGCAGAACCACACAAGAACTGAAGAGCTGAAGAGACGGCTGCAGGAGGCAGCTGAAGACCATGGACCAGGAGAAACAAACCCCACCCCCTTTCTCTCGTGTATTTTATTTCTTATCAGTGTGTTTACCTCTGCAGGAAGACACCTTGGAAAAGAAGGCCCTAAAGCAGCTTTACCTCATTTCCTACCAGGGTTGTGTATGTTTATCAAAGGCAGTGAGGACATTTTTATACTGAAGCTGCTTCATCCGAGATTTGCTGTCAGTCCTTCTCCTGTTGTGTTTGTTTTTTGTGCTCCTTTTTTCTCTCATCCACCAATCAGCTGCAGCAAACGGTTGCTCCTTCTTCTCCCAGAAGTTTCCTCCTGTTCAAAAGGAGCTCTTCCTCCCCACTCTTGCTGCTCAGAGGGAATCATTGCACTTCTCTATAATGTGTTGGAGTGAAACATTACTACATTTGGGAAATCTTCACTCCGGGAAGGCTAAGCTAATGGCATTCTGGATATATCAGTTTATTAGGCCACTGAGCTTTTTGGTCTTAATTTATTGATCCAATCACAGACTTGCACAAATATCTTCTTTGATCACATGACCTCTGTGGGCGCCATAATAAAATATAACCTGTGTTTTCCAGCTGGAGCATACTCATGGCCAGTTTGTACATTCCTCTCTGCTCTGCCTTGGTGGATTTTCTGCAGGGGTGAACATTTCAGCATTCTGGGAAAACACTTTAGGTATTCCAAGGAAAAACGGGATAATAGGTGGTATGGGGGTAAAAGAATGAGTAGCTCAGAAGAAGCTCAGCTCAGTCATGAAATTAGCACCAGTGTCCAGGCTGTGAATTCCACAGTGGGAAGTGTTTTAGCACCAAATCTAAAGAATATTATTGATTGTTTAAAGTTCCTGAAAACTCCTGGAAAGTAAAAGGCGCAACCTGCTGGCTGAGCTGCTGAGAGCACAAACTGGGGCTGAATGCACCGGACTGAGGAACACTTGCTGAATACGTTTGTATTGGAGGACTGGGTCACTGCAGTTGTGCAGAGACACACTACCTGTTCACTGATAGCAGCCGTGGGATACAATCCATGGCTTTTGTCAATGTGACATTTATAGTTAATTATACAATACGTTAATATTTAACCCTGGGATCAGTCAGCTGTAGAAAAACAGCATCAGCACAACATTTTCTACTATTTGGAAGCTGACAATCTGCTAGTGTGCAGATTTTCCTGCAGGCTTGTATTCAGGTTAGTCTGCTCTAGAGCCTTGATAGTTTCTCAAGCACTGAATGGGGCATCTGGAACTGAGCTGCAATTTGCTACTGCATCACATCCTTACGTGTTCCTCCGGGGGCAACTTTTTGTACCGAGACAACTTTCTTAGGGACAGTTTGTCACCTCTGCGAAAATCTCCTGCAGCACTGTAAATAGACTAATATATGACATGCCAAATGTGACTTTTTCTGTGCCGTTCCACAATATTTGGAGCAGCCTTGTTATTTATTGAATCTCCTCTTACGCAAGTGATCGTTGATCATGCATTATTCATATCTGTAGAAAGCTCCGTGTTAGAAAAGAATTTCATTTGTGAATGTTATCAATCCAAGGCTTTCCTACTTAAGTAGTAAATGGATGAAGTGCTCTGGAATGCTTTTCAATGATTTTTCTATGGTTTTCATGAAGACTACAACACTGAAATATTCTTGTATTTGAGCACAAAGCTGAGGTGAATACTGTCTGTGCAGCCACAACGCAGTGGAAAGAGCTTGTGGTGATCAGATCACTCATGAAAATCAGACGCGATTGTCTGCCAGTTTAAAAAGGGAATGTTTAAATGCCTTTTCAGTAATAAACTTTTTCTACTGTTCATTCGAATCCTTTGTCTTTTTTGTTAAACTCGGTTTTCTCCAGTGCAGTTGTGTCACTTGTGTGGTATTATGATCAGAAATATTAAGAATTTCACATTAATAAGCACAGAAATTCCTGCTTTGCACATTGACCGTATCGTTTTTATTGAATCCACTGAAGCTGCACTTGCACCAGTAGGGCAGCTTACACCCGAAGTGTGCACTGTGGCTCCAGCCTGGGTCTGTGATGGGCAGCTGTGGGTGAATTTTGTGTGTGCAGTGCAAACTCAAGCTTGCCAATGCACTGCAGTAAGGCAATGGAGCTCTAAAACAAAGTAGAAACAGTGTCAGTTGGATGTAGAGCATGATGATGCACCTCATCAGGAGCTTGTTTTACTAAGAGATGCAATAACAGTTTCACAAACACATTTTGCTAATTAACAAAACTACAACCAAAAACTGTTTTAGTGAAACTCTACCAGACACTCCACAGCTGAAAGACCACAGACGATGAGGCCAGTCTGTTTTCTCCACAGTCTGACCTCAACTCCAACTTCACAACAACTGTAAAGCCAAACACTCCTGACAGCGTGAGCTCACTGAAGTCTGCGCGGCGAGCTGTTGTCATTGGAGCAAAAACCAAGTTCACCAAAATCAAGTCGAGCTTCAATGGCAGTGAAAAACAGTTAAACAGAGTCCAACTGTAAATGGAAGTCAACATTTATTGTGTTACTTTAACAACTCGACTTCATCGTTGTTTATTTCCACAGCTACAATGACTTCATTTGAACACATACAGACTTAGTACTTCCGTAGATAGTCTGCTGTATTTTAAAGGTGTGAGACATTTGTGACTGAATAAATACGTTTGTAATTATTTTGTACGGCTTTATTAAATATGCTAAAAAGAATTTACAAAAGCCTCCCGGCTGGTTCGGAGGGAGTCAGGAGGAAACTTTTTTCCTGTTCACTGCTTCACACCCTGACTTCTCCTGGGCTCCTCTTCCACTACAGCCTCGGCGTCTTCCCCAGGGTCTGCTTCTTCTTTATGGGCGTGTGAAGAAAACCAGGTTCCACTGACCGAGTCGGTGTCGCCCACCCCTTGCAGCTCCCGGGGTCCAGCGCCCAGTCGGAACAGCGTGGGGATCTGACCTAGGATGGGGTTACTCTGTTGGAGGCCAGAGATCCACTGATTGAGGGTAGCCTGGTCCCCCTGACTGGTCATGCACATGGCAAAGACTGGACCGTCATCCACTGGATAGACACACAGACACACATCATCTATGTTACACCCTGGAAGTGAGGGGTTGTGGTCAACAGCAGTGATGCCATATCTTACAGTCTTCCACATCGAAGCTCTCATCGTCCCCCAGGTCGCGGTCCAAATCCAGGTCTAGCTGCAGAGGATACATGAAACACCTCTCTGGGTCATACGGCTCTTCTATCTGAGGGGAGGGAGGAGGATTTGTTTGTAATTTAATTCACAAAGTTTCACATATTCTACATTCATTATACAGAGTCTACAACGAGGGGAACACACAGACGGTCACTGCAGAAAATGCCGGCTGTTTGCAAATGACAGCCAGCTGAAGAAGCTGGGAGAGCTTCACAGGGAGTGGAGTGAGGGTGGTGTCAGTTCCCCCAACACCAGCATGCACAGATGTCTACAGGAAAGCAGCTGCAACGGCTGCATTCCTAACATCTGAGTGTATTAATGAACACACCAAGCTGGACATTTCTGTACTAGAAATCCTGTTTTTAATGGATCTTAGGAAATATTCTATAATCTGAGATTCTGGTTTTGTGACTTTCCTGAGCTATAAGCCACAATCATTAGAATTCAAACACTCTGTTATATGATCATCACACAGCACTTATTATTTGTAATGGTTAACAGTAATGTTTGCCCACCTTCTCTTCAGGTGGGGCAGGGTCGGCTCTGAGGACGTAGTAGTAAACACACGTCTTCCTCATCCACAGAGGGAACGGGCCCTCCACGAACACGGGCCTGCACGGGTTGTGCTTAGCGAGCGCTTCCATCTGGCTGGGGCTCTGGATGCCTGGTGCAAACACAGGAAAGAAAGAAAACAAACAACAAATATGGAAATGATGCCATTATTAGTATTTTTAACAATATATTTCTGACTAAGACACAGAATGTAGTTTCAAGTCATCCATACCTACTATATGTGGAAGTGTGACTTCAGCACCGCTGTCTGTGATGTCTGTGCAGGGCAGCTTGTGAGGAGAGCACACACAGTTTGGTAAATACAAGATTTACATCTGATGACAAAACACAAAGTCAATCAAACGATTTTTACACACAAGTTTGTCTTAGTTAGACCTGAGAAACTAAATGACTGTAACACAAAAACTTGTACTCGCAATCATGTGGAGTTTTTTCTCCACTTTCTATAAGCTCAGTTTAAAAGCTTAAGAAATGTGGAACACGAGTCTGTGGTTGACAGCTGTGGAAAAGGGGTTTCCAGACTCGGGTCTGAAACATTCAGCGTATTAGCTTTAAAGATTTTAGAGTTACTTTTGTTATTCTTTTAAAGAACAAAGCCAGGCTAGCTGTTCCCCTTGTTTCCAGTCTTCATGCTAAGCTAGGCTAATCCATGCATATACCTGGTAGACGGTCACTTTTGCATCCCAGTCGTTTGCCATGCGTGTGAGGCTGAAGCGTGCCAGGTCTACTGGGTCTTCAGGGAGTTGCTTGGGAATAGGAAAGGGGTTTGCGTGCATGAACTTGGGGAACCAGTACATGATACGCTGGTACTTTCTCATAGGGTGGGTCTTTTCTCCAAAGATCTGGACCAGCAGCACTTTGGTCTCAGTGTTGGGCATGATACCTGAAGCACAGACACTGACACTTAGACACAAAAACAGTGTACAGAACACCTCAAGATTCTCAACAACTACCACCCACCATAATTCTCCATCTGCTCCAGGAGCTGCACTCCACACTCCTGCTGACGGGGATAGTGGTTGAACATTCTCTGGATAAAGTTTTGCGGCACGAATACCTCTTTAGGAAAAACATCCAGCAGCTTGTTGTAGACAGTGAGGTCTTTCTCCACCCCGAATTCTGGCATCTTCTTCAGAGCAGCATAGATGAACTCCACATGACCTCGACGCCTTATGTCTCTCTTGGTGTAGACGTCTATCACTTTGTTAAACGTGGCCTTGGTTTTGGTTTCTTTGGCGACCTGCTCAAACAGATCATCGTGGGCGACCAGAGACTTGTCCCTCGTCTTGTCCTCTTCCTGAACGAACCGTGCAGGCTGACTCTTGGTGCGCGCTGGGCTGCTGTGGAAATGCCTCAACACCTAAAAGCAACATGTTTTTGTTATGAACGCATATAAAAGATTCATTCATATGATCTGATTAGTTATTGATTAACACCAAACAAAGAGTCGACTGCCAGCTGCCTTTCGCTGCGATTATATCAGTGCTGTATATGAGCTTAAGTCTGGTCGCTGCTAAAGCTCACCTCGCGCTGTGGGCACTGCGAGCCGCCGAGCAGACTCGAGGAGTGTAACCGGAATAGAGCGCCGTTGTCTCCAGCAGCAGCAGCAGCAGGCAGCCGCCTCCCTGCGTGGCTGAGCAGCCGCAGAGACTTGAGCTGATGCAGGCAGCGGCTGCCCTTCATAGTCGAGCCATCACGGCGAGTGTCAGAGAACAGAAGTGCACACGGACGTGAAGCTCACACGTTCACTCTTCGGTGTACCTCATCCAGCTGTGAATATTTGTACAGAACGATCAAACTTTACATTTCACATTTTTGTGAAGTTTAGTTCGTCAACTGCTCAAACGTTGTAGTAATGATAGTTATTATTATCACCCCAACATGTATAACCATGTTAATACTGACCTTTAATGCCGACAATCGGACAAGAAGGCGCTGTCAATGGACGCTACCATGTTCAAAGGCCAGTACAGCATTCCGGTCCGACACGCGTTTGCTTCCCCCAAACAATAGAAACAGTGACAGAAATGATAGTTCCGTAAAACCGCAAATAAGCGCAGTAAATATTCTCCATTAAAATGCAGGAAAATGATTTCTAAATCAATGCCATTCTTCGCGCTGTAGCTATGATTCTTCAAACTATTAAACAAAAGTTGAGAAAAGAGAAAGCTAACTATTTTTTTTCCTTTGTCGTGCAGTATAATTTACGGTGACCATATTTTGATTTCCAACAAAGAGGACACTTGTGCCAGCCATGAAGAACTTTAATAATACTGTTCTCTTAACTGTAAACTTTAACATATTTAAACGATGCCTTCTCTGTGCGGTTAATGAATGGTGAAATAAAAAAAGTTGTAGAGGCTTTTACAAGTCAACAAGAGACACTTCTTAAGGCAAGGGTCGCCACTTTGCAGCCATCGTCGAGCTTATGTTGGCTGACAATAATGCAACACTAAAATTCAAATACAGTCACAGTGACATAACGTTGCATTTATAGAATCGCTGGTCAAATGCAATATAAGCAAAACAACAACAACAAACAAACAAAATCAAAACTAAAAGGTCTTACCCTTAAAATAAGATTTAAAAAGATCCCCGGTGACGTTTCTGGCACCATCCTTTCTGTTGCCACTTCCAGTGTTTCCGTGTGTGTGTGTGCGTGTTTTAATGTGTGATGTCTTTACCTTTAAGGTGTTCTATATAAAATAAATAAATTACCTGTCTTGCAGGTATCTTTATGACGTCAGATCACTCTAAAAATGACATTTTTTAACGTCAATTAGACTTTCATACTGGGTCAATAAAGGATATATAAAAGTCACTTTACCAAAAACTAATTGCAGCTTCTACCTTGTGACAGGAATATTGTGCGTGGTCAGGATGACTGGATATCGTTCGTGAGGGATGCATTTGATATACGTTTCATTTCTTATAGGCCAACAAGTTATTTATAGCAGTTTGAATGCAGGCAGTCACTTTCTGGCACAGGTTTCAGGGCTTGTAGTGCGCACCGCCGCCACGAGATGGAAACAAATGCTCGTCCTGTAGCTGCCAGGCTGCAGAGGTGCAGCCGTAAGAAGCTGCTTTAAGAGTTCCGTGAGATGTTCTGGTTTACGGACACTGAAATCCTCCTTCCTGACGCAGTCTGACTGAGGCGAATATCTGGCAGCACTTTTACCCGTACCCGGTGCCTTCCCGCCAATAGTGTCAAGCTAGCTATAACGAGGGGCTACACTTCCGGAAGCGGTTTTCAGTCTGTGGTGTGATTGTTTTTAGTTTTTCATTTTATATAAAGTAATTTCGAACTATATTTTATATTTAAGCTTGATTTCCTTATAATTACTCCCCCCTCACACACACACACACACTCACCCACGCACCCGTGCGTTTAATAAACTATTGCGCTTTATGTTGCGGAAAATTCCGCGTTTCCGGTATTCTTAGACCTGTCATCGACTCAAGTCTCCAGAGTGTGGGCTGTGATTCTCCTCTGTCAGCATGGAAAACACACCTTAGTGCACGCTGCTCCTCTAAAAACAGGAGCCGCCGTCTAAACCTGGGATTATGGATTCCTCTACCAACAGTCTGGGTGAGTGCAGCAGCGACAGTGGTCCTTTGTGTTTTTACTGACAGCATTAGCCGTGGAAACTTCACTGTCCGTGCTCGGATCAGATAATCGCATCGCTCTCAAAGGAACGCTGTCAAACAGCTTCAAAGATGGCAATCTTTGGACAAAACTAGCATACACCGCACCACACACGCTTTACACAGTTTAACAAACGCGTTAAACCTCGAGCTTTGTTCGGAGGCTTTCAGTCACACCAAAACTTCGTAACTGAGCACTTAGATGCAGTTTTTCTTGGCAGCGCTCGTCGCCGCATTCTTTGCTGTCTTTTATTGCAAGCGGATGGTCGGCGGAACATCCGCTCTGACTTTCAAAGGATTTTTGCTGCTTAATTCTGGGCTTTTCAACATTTCTCCATGTTTTGTTCAGTCACACGTTAGCGCAGACAGACAGTAGTCTCAAACGTCGATGGAGAAACAGGACGTTACAGCAGCGCTGTGACTGTGTAGGTGCGTGGGACGGCTGCACGTCGTTTACATTATTTCTGTGGCATTCAAATAGTTTCCTCAAGTCTGGCCCGAGTGATCAGGACACCCTGGAGGCGTGCCTGCAACCACTTTGTGTCGCAAACTGAGTTGTGTGCTGCTGATTCCATGTTGTCACGCGTGGGTAGTTTGAGCATCAACATTGAGACCACCGGCAGAGCGAAGACCGCAGCAGCCTGTGTCCATGCACAACAGTTCATCCATATATTAGACGAAGCACCAGCTGAACATCCTTCTCTCCAAGTCACTGTGGGTTGGGTGAAAAAGCTCCACCCTGTCTGTCCCCACAATACTTACTATTATGCTGAAACTGGAACTTTGATAGCTGCCCAGTACTGCTTTTGATTCACATGTGTATACAAACATCCACACCCAAGCCTATCTTACATACTCTGGCTTCTTGAAAGCTGGTGGGCCGCCAAAGCGCTGGGGAACAGCAAATATATTAATATCACATGGGGAAGCTTGAGCAAGGCAGCTGTGACTCAGTGCTGCAGGAAGCTTCAACACACAGCCATTTCTCTTAATGAAGACCTGCGTTACGTTGGTAATTATGTTTCATAAACGAAGATGGTGACACGTTACCTGCCTCGGAAAGCTGCATGAGGTGTGCTGGAGCTCTGGAGAGTTGCTTGTGCCTCGGTGTCAGCTGGCCGGCTTACGTAATATGAGTTTGTAGGGATCAAATAACTGCTGTGTTTAGCAGTAACATGCAGATACTGATACACAATATTTCCTCCACTGAATACAGCCCAGTGTGGTGGACTGTATGCCAGCCTTAAAGTTGAAGCACATCTGACATCGGGTTAAAGGACTGGCTGATATCTTTGCAAACTAGTCATAGTAATGTTTTAGGGAAGAGCGAGCAAATGTGCAGTGTGTGCAGATTCCAGTGCCACACAAAGAGGCTTTACTGCTTTTCCAACAGTTTACTTCTGTTAATGGCTATTTGAGACTTAGCAAAACAAGACTTTAAAGATACTGCCCTCAGTTTTAATACTGATACCATTTGTTAGATGTTAAAAATAAAGTAAGATAATATATCCATATTGAAAATACAAAGTAAGCCTGCTATCTTACTGCCTTTCTGCTGGTTCATAACACCAGTCTTGTGTTTTGTAATTGTTGTGTCCATGACTTGTATCAGTAATGATAACTGCACAAGTTCAATCTGTGCAGAAATGTGGAAAAGCATGAAAAACTCCTCAGATTTTCAAACTGCGTTTACTGAATCACTGAATGAACTTAGACACATGCATGCTGTGTGTGTGAGCACAATGCAACCAGTGAAGTATCACGCTCTCTTAAGTAACTGCATAACTTTAGACGTTACAAGAAACTCCCCAGCTCAGAGTAAGGAATGGAAGACCTTTGTTTCAAAGGACAGATGTGCTGAAGTCTGTAGTTTACGGCTCAGGAGGTAAAGTTTACTAGTTTTCACATTCTCCTGACTAGTCTGAACTTCCATAAAAGGTCACAGCTTATGCTAACAGGGTCAAATAGACCAGATCAGAAGAACTGTATAGAAATTCAGTGAATGTGGGATTTATGTCCGGACGTAACGCAGCGTTACCTTGCTTACATTTGCAGTTATCCTAGTAAAGGTGCGGCGTCGTACCATTAACCCCGACTGACTAACACTTCTTTCTGACCCACACAGACCATGTACAGTCGCACACTTAAAGGAGCTAAAGTGCATAAAGTGCTAAGCTCTTCACTATAGATGAGGACAGTATCAGTGAAACGCTTCGTGCTCTGTTGTGGTAATTGTCAGCCTCTCTTTTACAGACTCCATCTGTGATGAGCTGTGTTTCTTTGTCATGGTTTGCTTTGGTGTAAAAGCAGCTGCTGCTAATGCTGGAATAGCAACTTTTCCTACAGGAAGTGACATCACTCAGTGTTTCAAGCGTCTGAAGAGGCATGCCTTCTTCTGTCTGATTTGTATTTGTATAACTTGAGAAGAGAAATTGAATTACTGCTTACGGATTACTGTAAAAATGTGTGCATACCCCACTTACACAGCTGGAAGTTAAACAGCTGGAAGATGTGAATGTGGTCACATTGCTGTAGTGCATAAGACAAGAAATACACACCTTCACACTCAAACAAGCATTATAAGAGCCGTCAGAGGACTAACACCAGTTACTGTTAAACCCAAATACTGTTTATACTGCAGCACTTAGACACGTGCTTTAATAGAGAGGTTTAGAATTAGAGCCGCAGAATCGAGTCTATTCATACAGCACTTAGCACTTAGTCAGCTTGCTGCTGTAAACACCCTGAGAACAGGAGTTATATTTGGTGTATATACGGTAAGGGCTCAATTAGTGGAACCAGAGTGGATTCATCATTTCAGCGTGTTGTGGTTTTGGCTCGAACAGCTGTCTAGGAGTACTGTGAGGATTTGGGACGTGTTGCAGTTGTGCAGAGATCAGCAGGAAGTTGCATCAGCAAATGGCAGCTTTTTCAGTGTTTTTCCCAGAATGTCGTAATAGTGCTTCTTTTCAGAAGAACGCACGTGCTGTTCTGCTGGAGCCTGGAGGTAAACACTCTTTCTTCTGTCTCAGGGCTGGAAGTTAAAGCTCACTGCTTTCTAACAGACACTGAAATGTGTCTGTAGCATTGAGTGAATGCTGAATCCTGTCTGGTCAGTTTAAAGATTGAAGTCGGGGGAATCAGAGTGTTTTCACTGGCGCCTTGTTTTGATCGCACCTGTAAATCAGAAGGAAACCAAAGCGGCTCAAACTTCAGTCTGTGCAGTTAAAGCAGTGCTGATAATAAATCAGTCAGTCTCACTCAGTGAGATCATCATGTGGCAGAGATTTATGCTCCATGGCCGTCAGTGGCTTACAGTGTTGTTATCTGTATGTAGAGCGAGCACGGACTTGCACTGTATTTGCGTCTGAGGCCTGACGGTTAAGATTGTGGCAGCGTGTTGTGAGCTGCATCATCTCCTCTGGCTTTTTGACAATTACTTTTTCCATGGTTTTATCCTTTAAGATAGCAAGGCTGGCTTAACTGGTTTTGGGGCCCCTGCACAGTGTAAACCAATGAATCCACCCATGCAACAGTAATCAAACCACCATGAGTTGTCTCCTGTTAAATCATCGTCCTTTGGATCTTTATGCTGTGCTTATACCGTTTAATGGTGGCACAGTGTTACTGAACTGGATGTGCAGGCGTGCATAAAGACTGTATAATGTGTATGTGCTGGGAGACTTTCCCGATTTTATATGAGCTTTGTACTTTTAACTTGGATATTGTTTGTATTAGTTTCTTTTACTAGGAGCTAAATTTGGTACGAGGTGTCTCGTATCTGCTGAGATCCGCGCTCTCGTTTGTGGTTCATGACAAATAAAAAGTAAAAATGAAATGAAATGAAACGGGGGTGTCAGGCTCAGTTTCACTAAGGACCACATGGGGAACTGAGAGTCGTCTACACGTCATGCTCCAGGATCATCTAAATGCCGTCTCAACCGCTTGTTTCATGTCCCTGAACCAAACGGAGTGTCGCCGTCTCAGTGACGGGAGGCTCGGAGAAATATTTAGGTGAAATATAAATATTTTTGCCCTCCTTTGTCTTCTGTGCACTCAGTGCTGGAAACTATTCCTTGAAAACGTGTTCTCACACCCCCACCTGTGAACGTATCTGCCTGCAGCATCAACTTCCCCTTGTATGCCACCTTTTTTTCCACCAGCTTGTTGGCTTCCAGCTGCAGTGTAGAAGCGCCTGTCGTTTCGGTGCATTGTGTGCACGAGGCACAGTTTTGTGTGAAGGCTACAATCGGTTAGTTTTAATTCTAGTCCTTTCATAAATTCTCTTACTACAACCGCAGCAGAGTAGAGAGTACTCATTCAGGTGCAGGGCGAACATGCAAATGCCACACAAAGGCACCAGCCTACAGAATCAAACCCACAACCTTGTTTCTGTGACGTGACAGCGCTAACCACTGCATCACGGCGTCATCGGGTGTGTTTTTGAGATGCTCCCTGGAGATAAACACAGGAGTGAGAGTCAAAGTGAAGGACTGTAAAGGAGGTCAGCTCGTCTCATGTGCAGTCCTGGTGAGCCGTTTGCAGCCACACGAGCTGTGCAGTCAGTCACATGTGTGCAGCGTGGTGGTGGTGGGGTGGGGGGAGTGTTTCTCACAGATGGTGCAGCTCTCTGTTTCACTTCTCAGATGGGACCTCGGCACTTGTGCAGGGGCGTACAGGATGTTGAGCAGCGGCAAAGCATCTAAATCAAAGTAGAGAACTACAGACTGAGCGCTGTGTGTCTGTAGGTGGCTGAGGTCATGATGCAGCATCCTTGGGTGACAGGTAGAAAGAGTGGGCGGGCGCTGTGAGAATATGTGTTAGTCAAACGGATGCAGGACGCACGTACTCTTTTTAACTTTAAGCACATGCATGCAGATAAGCAGCTAAGATGTTTATGGGCTTATTAAGGACTAAAGCAACGTCTGGAGAAGAGCAGTAATCTAGATTTATAGTAACATGTTTCATGTAGATAAAAGTAAAACCAGAGCTTTAGTGGCTAATTATAGTTGCTGGGTCCTTAAATGACCCTGAGCCTTTTACGAAAGACGTCATCAGTGGAGCAAATTCTCTCTTTTCTAACAGTGGTGGATACGGCTGAAAGAGGCTCGTGGTGTGTTTCACCAACTATTTTTCTTTTCTTAAATTGATTCCCTTCTTTTTCTCTCGAAACCTGAATCATAGGTTAATTAGAACCTGCCAAGCAGGGTTCACATCCTCCTCTTTTGCTCCTACTGAACGCTGCTGCTGGACTAGAGCTGCTATCACGTCCAGTAACTACTGTGTCACTGGGCTCTGTTCCCAAACGTTCCCATGTTGAGAAACCCTGTGACGTGTATGAAGAGACACGTGAAAAAGGCTTTTGTCCAGCATTGCCGTGTCATTTCCTGTCAGTCGTTCTGTCTGCTGGCACATGTTGAGCAGTAACGAGATGTCAGCAAATATCCTCACCTTGATATAATAATGATATTCAGCCCTGAAATGTGTGGCATGTGGAAAAAAGTTTTTGTTCACATAACGCACATTCAGATTACTCAGTGGACATCTCCAGCCATAACTCAGAAACTGAGAAGTCCACGCAGAGATAAAAGAAATTCCAAAAGTGGTGACATAACCTGCTTTTGCACTTCCACGCTACGACAGACGGACTGTGAATAGTAACCAGAATTCCAGTATAGCTACACGAATCTAATGTGGATCAAATTCCAGCTTCCCCTGTGCTGCTGCCAAACAGCTATGAGTCATCCCGTCTTGGCTTCCATGGGAAAAATGAAAAGAAGAAAACCAGAGTGGAAGTGGAGTACGATCATTTATGCAGATGTGTAATTATGTTGTGGTGAGACCTCTACAGTAGCAAGGCTTGTATCTGTTTTCTGATGCAGTTGTACGTTGTGAGATTTTCTGTGATGACCAATAGGAGCACTGATTATTCTGTTTTATCCTGTCAGTCCAGCCTCCTGACTGGTTCAGATCACGATTGTCCCTTCGATTGTCGTGTTTTGTTTTGGGGGCTTTGCTTTGAGTAAAGCAGTGCTGATGTTTGCCTCTCACAAGGACGTGTGGTCTCATGTGCTCTCACCAATAATTTAAATCTGTAGTAATGACATCAAAAATCTGCCTATAACTTCTTACATTTATAACAAAAAAAAGATGGCAGACAGTGAAACGACTGTGGATGGTGAGTCATATATAGAGACTGTATATTAATGGCTGTCACACTCTGTGGCCGTCCAAACATGCACAGAAATAGCACAAAGTTTAAAGAGTTTAGAATGTTTTCACTTTTAGTTTTGTTTAGTTTAGCTTTTCAGAAATTCTTTTAACCTCCACACTTTACTTCCGCAACCAGTAAAACCACTCAATAAAACACCCCATCTATAAAACCAGCCTACTGAGTACAGGATCCCACTGCCAAAAACAGATCCTGGGAAGAAGCCACAGTGGGTGTGGCACCACCAAACTGCAAGTCATGGTCTCACCAGAAATCCAACTAGCAATTTCCCCCCAGATAGGATCGACATGTCTAGCATTATAGGCAGCACTAGTGTCTCATTTGCAATCGCTTTAAGGAAGCACTGGTATAAAAACACCGTGTGTGCTTTCGATTTTTCAGCGGTGAAGAATTTGTTTGTACAGACTGGTTTAAGGTTGGTTTCATGCTTGTCTTTGGACGGTGGGAGCCACACAGAAAGAAAAGAAAGGACCCATCGGGCTCATTGATTTGAACCCAGCACCTTCTTGTTTTGAAATACAACATTTCATCAGACCGGCGGTCACGCAGAGCTGAAATTCATCATTCAGAGTGGCACCGGCGCTCTGCTGTGACCAAGCGCTTGCTTTTAATCTACATCCGCTGAATCTAAAAACTAGACTAGTTAGTTTAATCTAGACCTGCAGATGCTAGCAGGCAGGGCATGCATGGACCGCTATAACCAAGGGGCCGGCATGGTGTACAGAATCCTCTGTGCCGAGTATGGCCTGGAAGTCCTGAGGTCAAAATGGTAGACGCCCCCGAGCGTGGTCGAGACTGAGTAAGAGTGACAGCAAACGAAATGGGTGAAGCGCTTTGAGTGGTCAGAAGTAGAGCAGGGCGATATGGCCAAAAATATTTATCACGATATATATTTGAAAATTTGCGATAACGATATAACCGACGATATAATTGATGCGAGACAAAATACAACTCCACAACATTACTAGCGCAAAAAGACAACCTTCCATTTATTTTCACTTAAACAAGAAGCTGGTTTTTATGTACATTAAAGCTTTATAAAAATGTAACAGTGCAAATGCAAACTCCTTGCTGAAAGTTTAACCAAAAGGCATTTCCAGTAGAAATGGGCTGACATATCCTGAGCATAACCATGTATAATATCCACTGAAGTTAAAAAGAGGTGCTTTGCAACATTAAACTGCAATGTGCAGTACGCATTTTTCGGACCATAAGGTCCACAGGATTATAAGGCACATTAAGCGAAACAAAGCAGTCAGATAAATCAAACTTTATTAAACTCATTCTTCTTGCTTCCTCCACTTCTGTACCATTGATTCATTAATGTTGAATTCTCTGGCAGCTGCTCTATTCCCATGTTGCTGCAGTATATTAATGACTAACCTCGTATTGTGGATGGATTATCTCAGTTGTTCTCCTGACTGAAGTTTGGTCCGTTTACAGCATCCTGCCATGCGATTGCATTTGTCTCTAACCATGAAGAACCTTCACGTTAACTTTTATAAGTGGAAAAGTGTTAGTGTTCGTCCTCCAGCTTCACTGTTTATGTTATGCTAACATAGCTGTGTCGCTAGCGATCACGTAGCACATCATTATATACCAGCTAGCCCAACTTCAGTAACCCTACAAACGTCACTGCTGTTTAGTTTCCTGTCTTCATTTATGTTGGAAGTGATAGCAGAGCTGTACGTTTGATTTTTTTCA
Source organism: Aulonocara stuartgranti (assembly GCF_965226115.1). Taxonomy (NCBI): domain Eukaryota; kingdom Metazoa; phylum Chordata; class Actinopteri; order Cichliformes; family Cichlidae; genus Aulonocara; species Aulonocara stuartgranti. The sequence continues at coordinate 20,886,570 of NC_138941.1, read as the reverse complement.
GAAATCTCTCCGTCAGAACATGCAATATCATGCTTAGGTAACTAGCGAAACTAGCGAGCTAACTTCCGCTAGCTTCCTGCTAACTTCTAACTCCGTTAAATGTAATAACTTTTGTTTTCATGGATGCCTGGAAGTTAAACTTTATAGTTACACCTGGTAAAGCAGCAATGCTGATCGTTTTATTAAAGATGAAAGAATTTAGACAGTTTTTAACTCTCAGTGATGCTGCAGTGTTGTTTGACCTGAAGCATACAGAGTTTAGGACCCAGATTACTCCCAGATTTAAGAGCATCTTAGTCCGACAAATATGACAATAACGACGGCCGCTTGCATGTTCTGCAAAGAAATGTGCTTTGTTGTGTATCTGACGGACAAACACCAAACCAGTTCCACATCACTGAAGTTGCACCATTTTTACAAACCAATTCTGGTTCATCTGTTTCACTCAACAATCGGCCATGTGCGTATGAAAACAAAGGCACTGCGCATGCGCGTTTTACTCCCATTCTATCGCGATATTTCATTTTCCTATCGTTGCCTAACATTATACCGGTATTACCGTGAACGGTATAATATGGCCCAGCCCTAGTCAGAAGAGTAGAAAAGCGTTATATAAGAACCAGTCCACTTACTATTTTACGGTGTCTGGACTCAGTGAAGCCCTTCAAAAAGCAGCTAAAGACCTTTTTATTTCAAAAAGCTTGTATTTAGACCAGGGTTGATTTATTTAGAACTGCATTGTGATTTGTTGTCTGTGAAAAGTGCTGTATAAACACATGTTACTTACTGAAACCTCTGGAGCGATCAGGCTATATTTTTACATCTCAGCTTTCTCATACAGTGAAAAGAGAAAAGCCTCAGTGCTGTGCAGCCTACTGAGAGCGAGCATTTTTCTATGTCAGCTGTGACTCTTCTACTCTTCGTAGCCACGTTCATGGTTTAGAGCTTGACTGCTACCCTCTGCTAAAATCGCTTCACAATACTTTAAAAACATTGTCCAGAAAGAGTTTGCCTCTTATTAGAGAGGGAGGACCTCCTATTTATGACAGGATGCTTCCTGTGATGAGAGATGTTTTATGAGAGGTTTAACTGATGTCTATTTTTTAATTTCACTGGACAAGCTATGCTTGCCATTGCACATTCACAGGCCTTTAAACCCAACCACCGAAACCTTAAAACCACATCTTTACCTTCAGACAGCAGTACCAGAAAAATGTCCTCACAGCGATGTTGTAATCTTCACAAAGATAAGTTGCCAAAAGGAAGGCAGGTGGTTGGATCCCTGACAGCTCCAGTTTGTATGCCAGATTATCCTCGAGCAGTATCCTGAACCCTGAATTACTCCCGGTGTGTTCATCTGAGAGTGAAAGATGTTAACGGTGGAAAGTATGTAGAAAGCCTGTCACCGGAGTCTCTCACCTAAAAGTAAAGGCAGACTATCGGCTGAGAGCATAAACTGAGAAAAGCATTTCTGAAGAATATGCTAAACTTGAGTGTCACATGGGCTCAATCCCAGCATCGCAGCAACAGGCTCTGCAGGCAAAGAGCTTTTATTTCTTTTGACATTCAGGAACATGTGATACTAAATGTTACATTCTGCTCTGTCTCACAATCATAACGAATTTTTCCAAAGATTCCTGGATTCAGACGTGGGTCCAGATTGGTGCAAAGCCCTACCTCTGATGAGATAAACCTGTTGTAAAGAAAATAACTACATTGTAGCGCTAAGTGTTACCTGATGTTGAAGCCATGGAAGAACAAGCGACAGGCTGAGATTATTTGGTAGTGCAGCTCTTCTCTAACCCTCGTCCTGCTGCTTCCTTTGTAGATGATGTGTCTGCTGACAGCAGTGCTGAATTTCCAGACCGGGCATCCATGATGGAGGTGCGTCTGCAGGCACAGGAGGACGAGATCACACTCCTGAAATCCTCTCTGGCTGACGCCCTGCGCAGGCTCCGCATCCACGATCAGGTCCTACAGTTACTGAAGCAGCAGGTCATAGCAGGTGGGTGATGTTAACTGAAAACTGAAACTAGTGTGGCTCGTCCGTCTCCGTTCATATAAAAGTGATTAGACTTGCAGAGTGCAGCTGCACACGCAGAAGAAACTAATAATCCACTTTGATCTACTCAGTGAACCCGAGTGCTGCACGGCTGCTAAGCCAAGCATGCTGCTCAGATTGTTCCAGCAGCAGCAGAAAGTTGTCCTCCAGCTCAGCCAGCGATGGGATCCGGCACCCTGCTACGAGGTACTACACCTTCCAGCCAAGGGCTTAAACGCTCAGGACGAACGACGAGGGGTCGTTGTGTTGTATTAGACAACACGCTTGTCTATTCAAACTGTCGTTGTGCTCATATGTCTGTGTGAACTGCCTGTATGACTGCTTTGTGTTGTTCTCAACCTTTGAACTCTCCAGCCAACTGTCAGACACCACTGTGACCAATGCAAACAGCCAAAGAGGAAGCTCGGCATCCACGGACATCCAAACCGTTCCAGCAACAGTGGACAAGTCGACCCAGACAGAGTCGACCCCGTCAGGCCAGGACTCGGCCCAGGACAGGGTCCCTCTCCACGGACGAGTCCAGAGCCTGCAATTGGAAGATGCACTCGTGGAAGGTCCTTCTGTATCTGAGGGAAACCGGGCCAAACTCCACCGTGTCCCTGGTATGGAAGAGGAGGATGAGGAGCCAGAAGAAGATGAAGGAGGAGGAAGAGGGGAGCAGGAAAAGGACCTAACATGGGCATCATCAGTTGAAGAGCCCATTCAGCCCACCACCATCAGAGGCCTCCAGAGGGAGGACCTCCTGGATGGCAGCTGCTCTCCGGAGGATCCAGGCTCAGCCTCGGCCTCATTCAAATCTTCAGACCAGAACCTCAGCTGCCGCTCTGGACCGCTGTCTCCCATCCACGAAAGAGAGAAGGCTCTGTGCGTGGTCCTGCCTCATTGCCGCGTTCTTTACAACCTCAATCATCTTTCCTTAATCGTTGATTGATTGCATGACTTTTAAGAACGAATCAACACTAACACTGACTTTCCAGATTCTGGCTCTGCAAACCCCAGTTGTGCTGCAGCCCGCTTTATGAACCAGACATCCTCAGGTTTGCAGGGTGTGTCATGCTGCGTTAGAATATGTCACCACCCGGGTGTCCTGTTCTGCTGTCTCGGTCACTAAAGTCCACACGTGCTTTCTTTTCAGTGTGTTTGAACTGGAGAAACACAAAGCTAAAGTCTAACTCATATATCCATATTAAGCTTCAAAGCACCCAGAGATTTGAATCCACTGGAAAATAGAATGAGAAGTAAACAAAAGGCATGTCTGCAAGCTGCACGGTGTATACTCCTGCTGCGTAGCTGCAGAGCGCCTCAAAATGACTCAGTGTCATGATTCTGTATGTGACACGGCGCCAGTAAGGATCTGTTTTTTTTCAACTGGGTTTTGCAGATTTGCCCAAACTGTTTCAACAATGTTTCACTATAATTAAGCTTGTAATCGCTCCTAATATCTTTGTGATTAAAACATATTCTCTTACAGCAAAGCATGTCTTCCATAAAGGACTACCTTACTAATAGGTGGGGACCACAGGGCAGGGCTCTGCTTTTGTTTACTGCTTTGGTTTACTTTGTTTACTTGTGCATGTGCTCTGTGTTTTGCCCTCCCTCCTTGTTATTCCTTTGAAAGGGTTTCCCAGAACATCAGTTTGACTTTTGCCTCTGACAAAAGCTCATGTGGGCCTCCAGGATCAAACTAGCACAAATTAGTATTCACTGCTTTAGACACATTAAGACTTTCAATATGAACTCAGAAGCTATTTTCACCATTGCAATCCCCTGCAAGCTGTCCAAACGGCATTAAACCTTTAGAATACAGTATAAAGAGTAATTATATTTTCAAATTTCAAATTTTAAATGATTTTGTTTCTGGTTACATTTTGAGAAATTTGGTATGTTGCTGAGATTTCAAACTCAGATGACATTACTACAAATAAATTTCATCTAATCGAATAAATTAGTCAAACTGTTTCATCAGGTCAGCTTCTTCCTCTTGTGTGATTGTTTGCATGGCCTTAACATTGTGTGTGTGTGTGTGTGTGTGTTTTAATCTCAATATTAAATGTTACTATTGTGCTTACAAAACTATTTAAACGTAACACTGGATACTTTCAGTTTGTATTTTATGATGTGTTTGTGTTGTAGAGCTCAAAGCAAACACAAGCCGACCTGTTTTCAAAGTGTCTGTTTAGGCAACAAATTGTTCCTTGTAGGTTTAAAAAATTTTAAATCCACACACAAATATTGTTTTTGTGAAGCTACAGAGCTTCTACTAGTTCTGACTGATTGTTTCCAGAATGTCCAGAATCAGAGTTCAAATAATTTGCAGATCAATGGCAAAAAGCACGTTTGTCTCTGAAGTTAGCATAAATTTTCAGTAGCACTGTTTTTACACCTATAAGGAGGTCTTTCACACAATTGGCACAGTGACAGGTGTAGTAGGCGGGGCTTGGCAAAAGTTATTTATCCTTTGATGGAGAATGTAGGTGCAGCGGGGATTTGTGGGTGCTTCGCATGCAGAGGGATAGGTGCATTAAACTGTCTTGAGTCTGTTAAAGCTGACTCGGTGTTTCTGTGACGCTTTAGGGTTCGTAGAAACAGCGAGAAACTAGGGAACCCTGAAAGGCAGAGGAAACGTCTAGACAAGAAGGCAGCATCTTCAGCAAACCTCCTCGCCCGCTCCCCAAGCCTGGAGAAGTGAGCCATCCTGCCATCACTCACAGATGTCACCACACCGCTCGCTTTGTCCCACGGCTGCAGCAGCCTCGCATTAAAGGGACACTTGTTGGAAGTCACCCTGTGAAACACTCATAAATACACATAATGCGATTGTGAAGCAACAGTCTGTGAAATGGCTTCTAATGTCTTGATTTTTCTCTCCGCAGCCGAGCTAAAGAGCTTATCGCCAGTGCAGGTGAGGTCATTGACAGCATCTTCATCAACAGAGGCCTCTGAGCCAAACTCCATACAGGCCCCAGGGTTCAATCAGGAGTCAGCCCACCACCGTTTCACTGAAACGCACTTTGCTGAATTCAAAAACAGCTTCTACGATCATCGTTGCATGTTGTTGTGTTTAATTTAGGTACTTTTCCAACATGATGGTCTGGCCTGGCTCCAGTGTTGGCAGGCCTGAGCTGTGCTGTGCTTCTGTACTTGTGACACAGAAACCCCGTTGGTTCACACATGTAGTCATTTGTGTAAAAATGAGTGGATTTCCCAACCAACCACACTCTTGTTTTGCATAGCTTTTATGAGCATTGGCCTTCAGTCTGGTTCTGGTGGTTTAGGCTTCATTCCCTTCACCAATCAGGCTCAGCCACTAGTTTATATCTATTATAGCCCCTTACATGAATAGCTGCGTTGGGGGAGGGGGGGCTTTTGAAGGATGGACCACTTTTAAACCTGTGTAATTTACTTGGACCACATCACATACTTGTTAATATAAAACTCTGACAGTTCTTGACGTAGTCAAATGCAAGAATGCATTTCATAAATTTGAGACTTTAGATCAGGACGTCCAACTCCAGGCCTCGAGGGCCGCTGTCCTGCAGGTTTTAGACCTCACCCTGAGTCAACACATCTGAATCACATGATTAGTTCATTACCAGGCCTCTGGAGAACTTCAAGACATGTTGAGGAGGTCATTTACCGTTTAAATCAACTGTGCTGGATCAAGGACACATCTAAAACCTGCAGGACACCGGCCCTCCAGGCCTGGAGTTGGACACTCCTGCTTTAGATGATATGAAAAACGTTGTGCTTTGTTCTGTCTCGAGTAGGGCTTTCTCAAACTCTCAGGATCGTTTCCACAGCACTATATCCGTCAGAGTTTGTTTGTTTTTGGGTTTATCATTTTATAGTTCTATTACCCTTTATGGCTTTTATATTACAATTTCAATTTTTTTCAATACATGCCAGGTGTCTTCTTGTGCCAGTACAGGATATGATGTCATCGGCTTGTTTGGTTGGTTGGTTGCAGTCAAGGTTACGTTAGCTAACTAGAACCAATAACTCAGGAGTAAACAAGGGGACCTAAACTAAAATTCAAAGCGGGTCACTTTTGTGCCGTCCAACATAAAACATAAAACAATGACTTTTATGTTAAGAAATCAAGATAAAGTAATCCAATCAGTGAGATGACATAAAAAACTGTCTCCAAATAGTGTGGCATCGCTTCCTCAGAGCCTCTGCCTCATTGGTGTTTTTTATTTTTGTTTTTTTTCTATCGCGCACATCGACCCTTTTTTAACGAAAAGGTTTACATTAACAAATTGATGCCATTTCTCACCAACAATGCTCCATCTGGTGGCAGATGGGTGCATAACATCTATGACACGATAATTTACCGGCACTGGGCAACAATTAAAATTTTAACAGGTTAAATGACTAGAACTTATATTACTGACAACAGCGACGGCTAGTTGTGCATACTATACCTTACACATGGATCCTGGAATAACTAGAACTCCACAAGATCAACACGTGCTTTCATCTAAAATTTGATGGGAATATGGCGAAAAATACTAGAGGCCAACTTTAAGCCTGAGTCCCCATCAAGGGAAGGAATCGTCAAGGAGATGCTGTGTCCCACTGTTGTTCTGCACAGGTCTGAACCGCCTCAGTGAGGTCATTAACAAGACTGGTTTCAGATACCGACTATGACATTATCCACTTCCTCTACATGAATGCCATGAGTGAGCAAGACATCGGCTCACTGATCCACACCACTTTATTCTACAGCAGTGGAATCTCATGCAAACTGGAGAAGTGTAGCTGGATGGTAAGAAAGCGAGGGAAGGTAGTGAGAACTGAGGCGATTACACTACCAGAAGGAAACGGTGTAAACATCAAGGACAGCCTCAAGTACCTGTGAATCCCACGGGCAAGTGGGAACCATGAAGAGGCCGCTAGGAAAGCCGCATCCACCAAATACATACAGAGTAACCCAAGTCCTCAACTGAATTGGAAGAACAAGATTTAGGCAATAAATGCCTACGCCCTGCCTGTCATCGGATACTCTGATTGGATAATAAAGATGAGGAAATTCCTTACCGTGCATGTAGAGTTTCAGTCCAGCATCATGAGACTGTACACTAAGCACAAGGTTGGAGGTCGAGGACTACTGAATGTGAAAACCATTATCCAGGATGAAACTGATGGAAAGATCCGCACATCAGGAACACAACGGATGCTGTGTTTGGTGAATACAACTGGCAGCAGAAATCTGAGAAAGAAAATCAGAAATTACATTGCAGATAGAAAAAGTGTCTGTTACTGAGAAGCCTGCCAGTGGCTGGACAAAGCTGGACTGAAAGACAGCACAGAGGCACTAATCATGGCAGCACAGGAACAAGCTCCGAGCACAGGATCCATAGAGGCTGGGGTCTGTCACAGCAGGTAAGACCCCGGGTGCAGGCTGTGCAAAGATGAGACAATCCAGCACCTAACAGCAGGGTGTAAGATGCGAGCAGGCAGCGCATACTGGAACGCCATAGTATTATACAAGAATACAGGAATGTATTTCATGCCGAGTATGGCCTGGAATTCCCGAGGTCAAAATGGGATCCGAGAATTACTGAGCTAAGATTATGTGGAACTGGACATAGTAGTTTTGGGCAAGCAGAGGAAGACTACTGCAGTGAGATGACTCCAGAATCACCATACCAACAGTAAAGTTTGGAGGCGGGAACATCATGGTGTGGGTCTGTTTTTCAGCATACAACACTGGCACGCTTCATTGAAGGAAGGAACAATGGAAAAATGTACAGAGACATTCTTGATTTAAAAAGAAAACCAAGCTGCTGCCAGCTACCAGGATGATGAAGATGAGACCAGGGTGGTCATTTCAGCAAGACCAAGCCCCACACAGCCAAGGAAACTGGATTTATTTTAGAGAAGATGAAAGCTGTAGATATTTTCAATAAAAACCTTGCTACAGTGTGATGTTACCAAACAAAACTGTGGCTCCACCGTCATGCACTTACACAGGAACTGTTGTATAGCTGCCGGCACTCCAAACTGTTCTAGCGTTTTCTGGTCAGTCAGACGGAAAGTTAGTCGGTCTCAACATTCACATGTCGTTAAGCTCATCCTTAATGTTTTACTTTACTTTGAGTCCCATAGAAACCGGCCAAGAAAACATGATTCGGCGTGGATTCTAAAGTTTGTGGGTGTAACTGATGTTAACGGAAGATTTAACCCTCTGAAATGTCTAAAGCTATAGTAGGCTATAAAGCTGTAGGTCAGCTGTGATTTAATGCACAGGGGATCTATTTGTTCGTCTGGCTAACCTTTATTTTTTCTCATTTACACACAGGATCCCCTGGCTCCAGAAGAGGAACCTACAGCCAAGGTAAACCTGCTCTTATGCAGCTTTATGTCTTCATCGTCTTTCATGGGGAGGTGGACAGGCTGCTTTTCCAGGAGTGTCTCACTCCCATTCTTGCTGCTGCTGCCAGTTGGCAACTGAGAGCTAGATTTTTAAAAATCAAATTATTCTAAAAAAGTAACCCAAGAAGTTTGGAACTGTGACTCACTCTCGCTCACTTGAGGAAGCAGACCGTTGACGACTTTTGGGTGAATTTTCTCTGCAGGGCTGTGTAGACAGAGGAAGCCCACAGATATCTCACACAGGCCCCACTTGGTTGTGCAAACATCACATTTCTTTATGGGCGAGCCCACTACGGGTCCCACGTGAGTTTTCTGTGATTAAGAACAGTTTGGTGATGAATCTGTGACACAAACCCATTGTTTGTTTTTCAGGACAGTCAATCAAAATGTTTATCCGAGGCCGACCCATTACCATGTACATCCCCTCCAACATCCAGAACTACGACGAGCTGAAGATGGAACCTCCCTCTGAGAGACTGGAGCTGGACTGGGTGTATCCTTCCACAATGCCACGTATTTGCGAGGGTTGTTACATTCAGACGCTGCTGGTTTTACCAGGACTAATGCCTCGTATGGTCTATACTGGTCTGGGTGCAATGGTTATAGCTGGCCTGCTCGAACTAAAGCAAGGTTCAGCAACACAGTTTTGTGTGTGATTTGTTTCTTTCTTGTATCTTGTTGTTACCTTAACGCTGTTCTGCTAGCTATGGTTACCGTGGACGGGACGGTCGAGCTAATCTGTATTTCCTCCCGACGGGCGAGGCAGTGTACTTCATTGCCTGTGTGATTGTGCTTTATCACATCAACAACCGCACACAACGGCACTATCGTAAACACACAGACTGCGTCCGCTGGTTAGTGGAATGAAGCTAATGAATAAATCATCCACATGTTGAAATCGAACTTGGCAGTTCAGCTGACTGATTAGCTACATAAAGTATTTGCCCCCTTCCTGATTTCTGTGTTTTGTATATTTGTCACGCTTAAATATCTTAAAATGGGAAAGAAATTTTACTATTAGTCAAAGTAAGTCCAAAATGTAGTTTTTAAATGAGTATTTAACTAATTAAAAACCTATTCAGCAGCTCTAGTCTGAGCTTCTCTCTAATGACTGAATTCTTTGCCCTGTGGTAACGGAGAGGCCCGGAGGAAGCTAAATCCAGCTGTTTGCATCCGTGATCTCATTCTTTCACCTTTAAAAGAAGTAAAATAAACAGTGTTAACAAAAATAGATTTTTAAGACCTGTTTCACTCTGTTAGACAGATGGTTTCTTAATTCAGCAGGTCTGTTGTTATCAGCCTGGGTGCAACTAGTGAAACTGAGCTCAGCTTTTATGAAGTACTCCTGGTCTACGGTGGTCAGTATCTATTGAAAGCGGTGCAAGGAAGGAACTGTTTTGATTAGTGTGAGACTAGACTGATTGCAGATATTTGTGGACAGAGGTCTGTGTGACCTGGTAACAGAAAAACACTCGTGTGTATCGGGAACAAGAGGGAAGCTACTGTCTGCTTTAACCTGCTTCTGAACTCAACTCCATTCCTTGGATTATCACTTGAGTCAAAGTATTTGCACTGCAGATTTTGGAGGGGATAAGCGTGCTGGCGTGCTACTGCATGGCACTGCACCACTGCACCAAAATATGTGATTTTGAGATTTCTTTTAAGAGCCAAGTTAAAATGGGAAACAAGTATGGTAGCATGTGAAGCAGAGACCAGCTGGCAGAAACAGTAGCTGAAGGGTCTGCGAGTATCATGTAGGTCCATGTGACAAAAATGTTTCATTTGTCTTTTGCCACAAAGTCCATGTTCAAATTGTGCATCCATGCATCATATTTGAAGATTGTATCAGCTATTTACCATTACAACTCTACACAGCTGCAAATGTCTGTTTCTTGACAAGGTTAAAATATCAATATTACAGTCTAAATATCAGGAGAGCTTCTCTTCAAAAACAGAGTATAGACAGGCTAAAGTTGTTCACTGGATGCTATTTGTGCCAAAAAGACAGCATTTAACCTTTGAGTCATTCTCATCGTGCTGCAGCCAAATAAACCTCTGTGACCAAACACAGACGGCACTGTTTATTTGACCGTAAGCACATGTTTGTCATTTTGCCATGATGGATGCAACCCACCACCCTCATGTTTCTGTGCAGCAAACTTGCAAAAGCTTTACACAGAAAATGTCTTTCTCTGCAGTCTCACACTCCATCCTGACAAAGTGCGAGTGGCATCTGGCCAGACAGCAGGGGTGGATAAAGATGGCAAGGTGACTATTGCTGCCCTTAAAATAACACAGCTTGCATCCATAGTTTGAGCGTCACAAGTTAAAAGATGATCGAACTTTTAAATGATATCAGGAATTGAGATGTGCGGAAACATTCAGTACAGCTTGGTTAACTTTGCAGCGAGTGGCAACAAACGAGTAAGTGATGTTTCTGTGTCTGCGGCAGCCTCTGCAGCTGTGTGTTTATATTTGGGACTCCACCACGCTGGTCACCCTGCAGCAGATCGGACCGGGGACCTTCCAGAGGGGAGTGGGATCAGTGGCATTTTCATTTGCTGTGAGTTGATTGCATCCTGGAACTTCATGTGTTTCCATTCACTTTAACAAGAGCAAGTAGATTTATTTGCCTTAGATTCAGCATGATTTTGGCCCCGCCCCTCCCTGAGCCTGGGTCTGTCGGAGGTTTCTTCCTGTTAAAAGGGAGTGTTTCCTTCCCACTGTCGCCAAAGTGCTGCTCACAGGGGGTCATATGATTGTTGGGTTTTTCTCTGTATGCATTTTTGTAGGTTCTACTTTACAGTATAAAGCACCTTGAGGCGACTGTTGTTATTTGTTGCTGTGTAAATAAAACTGACGTAAAGACATTATGTAATTCTGCTTTCTTTTTTCTGGTGGTGTGTTTTAGGACGCTGGATCATTTCTGTGTGTCATTGATGACTCTAATGACCACATGCTGTCACTGTGGGATTGCACGAAGGGCACCAAGCATGCAGAGATCAAGGTAACGGGAAGACGGTCAACGTCAGGTCCTAATGAGTTTGTTATTGCTTTAACCACCGAATCTATTCAGTAGACATACTGATGTTAATCTTTGACGGCACTCAGATGTTAGAATAACAGCAGGTTATTTCGTTTGAGTGTCGTACATTAAAGACAAATTGATGAAAAGACTCACTGGCAGTTGTTGCAAACACTTGATTGTAGTTATTAAGTGAAGGGGGCAATTATTTATGTAGGTGTAGACAGATTTTGTTATCTTTGTGTAATATTTATAAATATGTGTTTGATGGTATGAAAGTGTCTCTTGAAATCATCAGCGCTTCATCCTGTAACGCAGTGACAGGTACTCGGGTACTGTAGGTCCTTTTTCTCTGGAGATTGTGGGGGGCGGGGCGTTGGCAGCCACGTCTCCCCTCTGCTGTTACGGGCTTTAATCCCAAAATGCCTCATCTTCCCCGGGACCAGTTTCAGCACGTCTGTCATGGCAGCAGTGTAAATGTTTCATACATGCAAATACTGCATAGGATGGTGTTTGAACTTGTTTGTCACCTCAGGAGAAGAATTGAATGGGCTCGTTTAAGAGCTCCCAGGATCTTCTGTGGCACGTAGCAGGCTGCATGCATGGGCTGAAAACACCGTGTCAACATAGGATTCACAAGTGGTCAGAAAGTCGGTTTATGTGGCCCAAAATGCAAAACTCTGTTTATATTCTTTAAAATACTTAATGTGGTAGTTTGCTCTATGCATGAAACACAAGTGAAGGCAGTACCACACAACCGTGTGACAGTTTCACAACAACGTGCAACATTTTGCTGGCGACATTACCAGTGTTTACAGTGCTACAGTATAGCTCTGAGCTGGATCCTGAGTTGATTCAGAACTTCTCACTTATCTGCTGTTCACGGACTGGGCAACAAAGCATCTTGGGAAAGTAGAGGACTGCCAGCTTGTTGTTCCACGTCCATCAGTCTGACAGCAGGGCTCCAGTAGCAGCTCATGAGCATTTGTTAATGGGACTTCAAGTGTGTCGCGCTGGTCACCTGCTCACTTTCAAGATTAAGAGAAAAAAGATTCAAGCAAAATAAATCTTTCTTTTCTTTCACAGCCCAAAGTTGTTGTTTATGTATCTGATTCAAGAGCCTTAAATTACTTTGAGTGGAGCTGAAGTACGACTGATGTAACAGCACTAACCCTTCTGATGCTGTTGTGTGTTCAGACTACCAACGAGGCCGTGTTTGCTGTAGAGTTTAACCCTCGGGACAGCACCAACATCATCACCTGTGGAAAATCCCACGTCTACTTTTGGACGCTGAGTGGAGGACAGCTCACGAAAAAGCAAGGCATCTTTGGAGTAAGATTAACTTCAGTCGTGTTCGACCTGACTGACATTTCTGTCTTTTTAAACTCACTTAACGTGCGCTAGTGCAAGGAAGCAGTGGAAAATGGAGTTAGCAGCATCTTTCTGTAGAGGCCAAAAGAGGAAGAAGCTCAGCAAAGAGAACTGAAAATTCAACATCTCAAAAAAATGGATGGAAACATGTAAACGATCAGTTATTAGCACAGTTAATATAAAAGATCAAATAATTGTTTATTATTTTCAGAAATACAAGAAGCCCAAGTTCATCCAGTGCTTTGTGTTCAGCCTGACTGGAGATGTTCTCACCGGAGACTCTGAGGGGAACATCATGACTTGGGGAAAATCTGCTGCAGATATCAAAACTCTCGGGAAAGGAGCCAAAGGTTGGTGCTGTGTGTCAGTTCAAAGCCTAGAGAATAAAATGTCAGTATAAATATCATCTCTGTGGAGACACGTCGCTCTCACATGTTCTGGCAACAAACGAGATTTCAAATAAAATAAATAGAAACTTGGCAGAAAGATGAAGAAGTGATGATCCAGTGGGCGGTTTTACACACCTGAGTGACTCCATGAGCTGTATTGTCAGGGATAATTGGTTTGGTCTCCCAAGCCAAATTAGTCACAGGTGAAGCTTTTATTTATACTGCACATTTAAAACTACAAAGTTCACCAAAGTGCTGCACATCAAACGTAGGGTCTATATGCTTCAGCGAAAAGGAAAGTTTGAAGCCTAATCTTGAAAGTAGAGATAGTGTCTGTCTGCTGAATCCAAACTGGAAGCTGGTTCCACAGAAGAGGGGCCTGAAAACTGAAAAGATCCTCGGACACGTGTGATCTGAAGCGCCGCGCCTCTCATCCCCACACAGTGCTCGGGGTGACAAATAAGAATACTTTGGTCGACTGTGTCAAAGGCTGCTGTAAGATCAAAAAGCATTAAAATAATAGAATCCCCAGAGTCAGTAGATAATAAAATATTATTTAAAACTCCCTAAAGATTCTGTTCTGTGAAATGCTTTGAAACCAGACTGGAACACTTGGTGCTGAAGAAAAACCCCTTATACTAAATCTCTGAAATAAAAAGGGTTTAAAGATTAGGCGATAGTTGGAGTTTTGTTTGAACATGTAAATGTGGTGTTTGGAAATTGTTCCTAGTTTTGGCGAGTAAGGGGTGACAAGTTGAGATGTTGGCTTACATCTGGAATCGTGTGACTGAAATGATTTGTTAGCTAATCAGAAGCTTTAAGAACTCAGAGATTTAAATGATAAAGTATAGTGGTGTGAAAAGTGCCTCCTTCCTGATTTCCTATATTTTTGTATGATTGTGCCACTTAAATGTTTCAGATAATCAAACGAATGTAAATATTAGGCAAAGATAACACAAGTCAACACAAAGTGGAGTTTATAAATGAAGCTGTTTTTATCAGGTAGAAAAAAACCTAATTGACCCTGTGTGAACAGAGATTGCACCCCTCCTTTTATAACTTAATGTTTGGAAAGCAAAGTTCAGTCTCTCTAGCCACACATCAGCCTGATTCCAGCTGTTCACAACCAAGAAATCAGTTAAATAGGACCTGCCAAACAAAATCCAGACATCACGCTGCGATCCACATTCAGGAACAAATGAAAAACAAAGGAATTGAGATCTGTCTGGAAAAAGTTATAAATACTGTCGACCATAATATCCTATTAGAGCGATTAGAACATGCTGTAGGTATTACAGGTACTGTGCTGCAGTGGTTTGTATCATACCTATCTAATAGACTCCAGTTTGTGCATGTAAATGGAGAGTCCTCTTCACACACTGAGGTTAATTATGGAGTTCCACAGGGTTCAGTGCTAGGACCAATTCTGTTTACATTATACATGCTTCCCTTAGGCAGCATCATTAGAAGACAGCATAAATTTTCACTGCTATGCAGATGACACCCAGCTCTATCTGTCCATGAAGCCAGATAACACACACCAATTAGTTAAACTGCAGGAATGTCTTAAAGACATAAAGACCTGGATGGCCGCTAACTTTCTGCTTCTTAATTCAGATCAAACTGAGGTTATTGTACTCGGCCCTGAAAAGCCTAGAAATATGGTATCTAAGCAGATTCTTACTCTGGATGGCATTACCGTGGCCTCCAGTAACGCTGTGAGGAACCTTGGAGTAATTTTTGACCAGGACATGTCCTTCAACGCACATATTAAACAAATATGTAAGACTGCTTTCTTCCATTTGTCCAACATCTCTAAAGTTAGAAATATCCTGTCTCAGAGTGACGCTGAAAAACTAGTTCATGCATTTATTACTTCCAGGCTGGACGACTGTAATTCATTATTATCAGGAAGTCCAAAAAACTCCCTGAAAAGCCTTCAGTTGATCATGAATGGGCTTTTGGGAGTGTGTACAAGTTTTTATAAAACTTCTGGAATGATTTTTGTAATTCCTTCTTTATACACAACAGTTCCACATCTGGGTCCTTTTTAATTTTGTATACTCTATCTGCTCTTCTGCTTTCTCTGCTTTGGGCTAGCTTCATAATGTTTTTCATCAGAACCATAAACTGAGGGTTGTTTAAGGCGCCGTATTAAGTCTCCAGAGTGGAGACGGTTTCAGGGATCGTCTCTTATATGTATTGTACAAAAACAGGAGTGTGATCGGACAGGTCACAGGTTAATCTGTGGCGATACCTCTGAAGCATGACCTTGTGTTGACCAGGTCCCAACAGGGGCACATCCCCCCTCCTTGCTGAGGGAGAGCCTCAATAAATGTCCCCACACTAACATGTTTCTGTCTGACGTCTCAACTCAGAGTTGTAAAAAATGATTATTATGAAGAGAAAAGGAAGAAACCACGTTAATTACTCTCCATAACCATGAGAAGAATATAGCCACTCTTACCCAAATATCAGATTTGTAAAACAATCCCAGATCTTCAGGCGTCACTGTCTCTCCTGAACACCTGAAGCGGATGCCGCTCCGGCGTGACGAGCCCCTCTCTCGGTGTCTGCGTGCCGTGCGCCAAGCGGACAGCAACTGGATCACTTCATGTTCTGGGGTGCTGTAGGTTTGAGCACAGTGACAGGCAGTCACCACATCTCTTGTTGCTTCGCCTTGTATAGGCGAGTGCCGTAGTCAGAAAAAAACCCGCAGGATCGGGGGTTTGAAACTTGATGCGGTTTCTCAAAGTATCTTTGCCTCCCTGTATTCGTTGCGTCTCCTGAGGACCACAGAAGGACAGTCGTGGTCCACGAAACTCTTCATAAAACACCACCTCCCTCTGCCATGCTCTATGAAGAACCTCATTTTTTTCATACGATGGCTCCCAAACATCACGACAATGAAACTTCTGTTACGTTTGTCTAATATTTAAGTGTGTTTGATGATCTGAAACTTTTAAGTGTGACAAACATACAAAAAATGGGAGATCAGGAAGGGGGCAAACACTTTTCACACCAGATTTTACAGGTTAAATGAATTTTTGGTGTCGTGACTTCCCACAGAAACCTACCAGATCATGCGACAGACCAAAGCACACGAAGGCAGCGTGTTCACCCTGTGCACTCTACAGGGCGGAGGCCTGCTCAGTGGAGGAGGGAAGGACCGTAAAATAATCCGCTGGAGCGCTGATTTGGCACCTGAAAGAGAGTGTGAGGTGAACTACAGCTGTGTGTGTGTGTGTGTGTGTGTGTGTGTGTGTGTGTGTGTGTGTGTGTGTGTCACAGCTGGTGGAGAGACTCATTAAGGCATTTGTTCAGATTCCAGAAAAGTTCGGGGCGGTCCGCACTATCGCAGCCATGGACGAAGAGGAACTGTTAGTTGGTACGACTCGAAATGCCATCCTCAGAGGAACCTTCTCAGACGGCTTTGTGGCCATAGTGCAGGTAAGCTAACGACCTCACAGGCATCAGTGCTGTCAGGTCTGTAGATGCTTGCTGAGAATTTTAGTACCAAAAGATAAAACGTGCATTTTATACTTTTGTCTGATATATGATTTATAGACAGCTTAAACATTTAATATAAGCATCTTCCAAGTCTTTCACAGACTGGATGTATTTGCTACTATCACCTGATGCACAGTTAAGCAATCGGAATAGTTAGGAAAATGACGTCATTAGAGGTTTGTCCTGCAGAGCAGCCTGTCTGCAGCACTGTAACACAGCAGCAGACATACGACACATAGATTGGTCAGGTGTTGGGTCACATGTAATCTCACTTTAGTATCGTTTTATTCTGAAAAGCGACCTTGGTTACTAGTTGGTTAGTTTTAACCAAGGAGCTGCGGTGTCTAATATCAAACTGATATTGTTTGATGTCTTTTTACTTCAGCTTTGCTTGGATGGAAGCGCAGATAACTCTTCTTCTTCTTTGTTTGTATTCTCAGCAGTGCTGATGAGCATCAGTTACTGACTGCCTGGGCTGAATTGTTGTGAAAAGCTGGTTAACTGAAAACTGCTGCAGCTCTGTAATGGTGTCACAGACACCACTTCACTGCAGCAAATGCAGTTTTATGACAGTCCCTGAGCTGAAGTGGCTGTTGGCCCAGGCCTTTGCTGCTGCTTTCCATGTGAAGGGTGAAGTGGAGAGACGAGCGCCTTCTGGGTTATTGAATTGGCTTATTTTGGGGCATTGGCCACAATTGCCCATAACGCTAGCAGCTGGTGCTCTTCTACCTCTCTGGCTCTTGATGTCAGGCTCCTGGGACATCGTGGTTCATCTACTTCTCCCTGCATTTAACCAGCCCTCACCTCTCCCCATAGCCAGGGCATGTATGACAGCTGATCAATGTTGAAGCTAACCCAACATCTGTTACTGCTTCTGCTTCACCTCACACGTGTCGAGCATTCAGATGACGGAAGTTTCACAATTTTAAACACACTGAAAAAATTAAAGACATGTCTGTGTCCTTTCAGAAGATATATGTGTATATATGTGAAACCATGTTCAAGCATTAATGTGTGTGCACGTTCAGCTATTGTCGTGTATATGAGAAGCTGTGCATCAGATATCAGGTCTGTACCTAGAAACTGCTCTCAGAGGTCAGACATTTAAATGTTTTAGGGCATTTATATTTATGTATTTTTAATATAGTGCGCCAAATCACAACAACAGTTACCTCAAGGCACTTTATATTGTAAGGTAGGGCAAAGACCCGTCAATAATGCTGAGAAACAGTTTTACTGTGTTAGTAGTATTGTACCTAGTAGGCCTCTAATCCATTATTCGAGTCCTCTTCTGGCCTCTAATAATGGATTAAAATTCATTATTAGATAAATAATGGAATTTTAAAATTACTCTCAAATATGCTGTTAAACTGCAACACCACTTATTGCTTTCATTTGTATTCCTTTGTGTGTCTGTGTGTGTTTCACAGGGCCATGTAGATGAGATGTGGGGGCTGGCCACTCACCCCTCCCAGAACATCTTCCTCACCTGTGGCCATGACAGGCAGGTGTGTTTGTGGAACACCGAGGAACACAAGCTGGACTGGTGCATCACCCTCGAGGTGAGATTCCTGAGTTCCAACCTTCATTCTTTGAGTGCTTTGTTCATTTCTATTCGAGATCTTTTACAGGGAAGTTTACTCCATAATTCTGAATTCTTTCCTGTGTCTCTGGCAGGAGTACGGCCTGTGTGCTGGTTTTTGCCCCAATGGATCGGTGGTGTCAGTCGGCCTCAGTACAGGACGGTAAGTCAAAGCAGCAGCAGTTGTATATCTGAGCTAAACGCTGAAAAATCAAATAAACTCAGCAAACATTTCAGTGTACTCTTACACCCACAAGCTTTAGATATTGAAACTTTTTGGAGAATTTTCACCACAATGGATTTAAAATCAAAACAGTGAAGATGTGATTGAAATGCAGACTTCCAGCTTTAATTTAGGGGGTTTATTAACAGAAGTATTACTGCCGTTTGTTGCTCTTCATTAAATAAAAAGCCTGTTTTGTTGGGTTACATCAGGTGATTGACTGTTGAAGAAACAAGTTTCTTTGTCTTTAACTCTAAGGGTACGTCTGTCACCATCTTACATGCTGTGATTGCAGCCATTCCCCAACTCTCTGTGAATGGGACTCACGGCCACTGATCAACGGTCATGACAATTGACCTCCCAGCCCATTGTTCCTTCAGTGGTGCTGGTTTCAGTCATTGTGCAAATGTCCTGTTTATAAGATTGGAAACCTGCAGTCAGCTGAGACTGAAGAAGTCACCTGGATGATGATGAAACGTTTCTCCCAGTGAAAACATCCAGATGAACAGAATCAACCGTTTGGGATTTACTCGCCTGGATGATTTTTTATTCTGTCACAACTTTATTTTGGATTCATCTGTCCAAACAGTTTTGTTCCAGAGCTGCGTCGACTCTTTTAGATGTTGTCTGGGAAAATCTACTCTGGTCTTGGTGTTCTTAGGTTCAACCAGTGGGTTGCACCTTGTTGTAAACTCTGTATTTCAGATCATAAAAGCATCTCTTGATTGTAGATTTTGACAGTAATACACCTGCATTCTTCAGTGTTATAAAGGGGTTTTCTTTGATCAACTTGTGTGTGGGGCGATCGTGGCTCAAGAGTTGGGTGTTCGTCTTGTAATCGGAAGGTTGCCGGTTTGAGCCCCGGCTCGGACAGTCTCGGTCGTTGTGTCCTTGGGCGAGACACTTCACCTGGCCGATGGTGCGATATGGCAGCCTCGTTTCTGTCAGTCTGCCTCAGGGCAGCTGTGGCTACTGTAGCTTGCCTCCACTAGTGTGTGAATGTGTGTGTGAATGGGTGGATGACTGGGTGTGTAAAGCACTTGGGGGTCCCTAGGGGGGACTAGTAAAAGCGCTATACAAATACAGGCCATTTACCATTTGTGTTTTGGGGCCTGACACTGAGAGTGCCTCTATCACAGTTTAAGTCTTGGATCCAACTCCACATCTTTATCCATTTAATTTGAAATAATGGGAACAAGCTCACCTGGCAGTTTGCAATTCAGTCACATCTTGATTGTTTCATGTAATATCCAATGATTGGTCTACAGAGGCAAAATGACCAAAAAACAAAAGTAAGGAGAGAAGCTTGGTGTCTTTGTGTTTGGTACAGGGCAGAAGTCGTTGGTAGCCTCTATTAACATAAAGAGTTCCACCACCTGTATTGATTATGACTGTGAAAGCAAGGCGTATACTGGCGAATGATGACCATAAAGCATGCTAAAAGTTTCGTGAAGCTGCACAGTTGTTGATTGTCACTACCAAAGCAGCTGGTATAAAGCTGGGTGATTGCTGTTTTGCATACTGTTGATCATGACACATGGCAGTGAGGGGAGGCTGCACATGGCTGAACCCAGTTGCTGGAAACAAATCAGCATCAGATCATTTTAGTTGACTGGATCTGTCTTTGTTATCAAGAAAAACATTTAAAAAAAGAGATGGAATACATTTTTCCAATTCTGGATACCAAACTGGACTTGAAAGCATTTGTTTATCACCAATACTGCAGTCGATCTAAAACACATCTTCGACAGAGAAAATCAGTTTGAAACAACATTTCATAAACCATAAACTTGATTTCCTCGTTATGCTTCATGACAATCCAACGACTCCCCTCAAAGCACCGTCAAAGAAGCCCGGTCTTCATCGACTCTACAGCCGGACAGCTGGACTGTGACCCATCAACACTCTGTGGCTCTTTAATGTTGTGGTGCCCAGTGTGTGGAGTGATTGTACAGCAATGTTGAAAATGGTTAGTAAGTTATTGAGGATATGGATTAATAGGTAATCATTTTGCTGAGCGTGCAGTTTACTGAAAACAGCGCTTAAAGTGAGACAGGTTGTTTTACAGCTGATCAAAGGTTTAGGACCACGTGCCTTTAAAAGGCCAAATCTGTGCAGAAGTGTGGATTCATTCTCATTTTCTGTCACACTGTCAGGATGTTCTGATGGCAAAGGCAAAAAGACGTTCGTGTTTTGAACGTAGTCGGGTTGTTGAACTGCATAAGCAGAGCGCCATCACTGCTGAGGCCGGACACAGATAGGTGGAATTTCTTAAATGATCCTGAGGGTAATGGAAGAAAAAAGTCAAATGGAAGACCCCAAGAAACGTCACCAGCACTGAGCCAGAGGATCCAGTTGGCTGTTCACCAAAACACTGGACGATCCTCGACCCAAATTAAGGGCGTTACTGGTGCCGACTGCAGCCCGTAACCATCAGACGCCACAGCGACTGTTTGGACTTTGCAGGAGAGCACCAAGCATGGGACATTGAAAGGTGGAAGAATTCTCTGATGAGAACAAAAATGTAACCTTGATGGTCCTGATGGTTTCCAACGTTACCAGCATGACAAGCAGATCCCGACTGAGATGCTATCTACGCGCCACAGTGGAGGGGGCGCCATAATGGTCTAAGGTGCTTTTTCCTTCAGTGGAACAACGGAGCTTCAGGAGGTGCAGGGGCGTCAAACAGCTCCTGGCTCTGTCCAGATGTTGCAGAGAGCGTCCTCATTACTGAGTGGGGTGGTAACGGGTGGTAACAACTGGGTGTTTGAACAGGACAGCGCTACAGTACACAACGCCATGAAGGACAAGGGACCTCTTCCAGG
This sequence comes from Aulonocara stuartgranti, assembly GCF_965226115.1. NCBI lineage: Eukaryota > Metazoa > Chordata > Actinopteri > Cichliformes > Cichlidae > Aulonocara > Aulonocara stuartgranti. The sequence goes on along the minus strand of NC_138941.1, from coordinate 20,865,205 downwards.
AGAATAACATCACTCTTTTGGACCGTCCTGCATGTGCTCTGATCTAAGTCCAGTTGAGAACCTTTGGGGATGGATAGTAAGGGAAGTTTCCAAAAATGAACGACAGTCCCAGACAGTAGATCGCTTCGTGCGGCCGTCTTCACCACTCAGAGAAACGTTCCTGAGTTCACGTTTGGAACTCTGATTTGTGTTTTGGGGGCTTTACAGGTATTTTTGTAGGTGTGGTCTTAAACTAAACTGTAAAACAGCCTGTTTCAATTTAATGTTGTTTTTAATAAACTACATGCTCACCAAAGTGTGTTGTCTCACTCCCATTTCTTCTTGTTGCATGTTGAAGCTCGACATGGGAACTTGTTAAGATCCAACTGTGCAAAATATGTTTGTTTTTTTTAACCATTTTTCAAGTGATCTTAAACCTTTGATCGGGACTGCATCAGTATGGATACACTTCTTTATTAATCATACGACAAACCCGCAGAAATATAAAGGCACAAACAACACATAACGAAACTTTTGCTACAAACTAAAAGAAAGAATTGATCTGTGGCTTCCTGTACAGCAAAAGAAGAAGAAAAGATGGAGAATTTAGCCATGAGCATTCCAGTCTGTTCTTTTCTCTGACTCTCCACCTGTCTCCTCCTCCACCCCCTGTAACACCGACAGGTGGATGGTCCTTGACCTGCTGACCAGGGAGGTCGTTTCTGAATCCACTGATGGGAATGAGCAGCTGTCTGTCATGAGATATTCACCAGGTCAGTCAGTAACTCCTCCTCCTATATTAACTGTAGATGTGACAGATTAGGGTGGTGCTCACATCCAACCATGTGGACCTTCTTCACACAAAAAACATGCAGCAAACTTTGAGTTAAAGCTTAAAACTGTTGTTCACAGGGTGGGATGTAGCAAAGTTTCACAGTGGGGATCCTCTTTGACTCTGTGAGTCTGTTTTTCAGATGGCAGCTTCCTAGCTGTAGGATCACATGACAACTTCATTTACATCTACAGTGTGACAGAGAGTGGCAGGCGTTACACCCGCTTTGGAAAATGTAACGTGAGTTAAACTTTAAATTATTTTATTTCACTTGGGTTTTTTCTTCTTGGTTAACAGCGCAGCACATCTCCATCCAATATGAGCCTGCTCTGGTGCTGTAGTTTCCTTCTTGTCAATAAATTTTGTGTACAGAGTTTCATTGTCGTCCACATATTATTACACATCACACTGGTCCGTAGAATGACCGTTACCTTTGTTAACTCTCAAGCATTAATCTTGCTGCTGAGGGTTGGTGCAGTGATGTACTTCTCCAGTCAGAACAGCTAACTTCCTGTTAGCTAACCTACCCCTGAATGTGATCCTGTTCAGGTTCTTTTATTGATGACACTACAAACCTGTCCATGTCTCTAATGGTTTTTCCCCACTCGGCCATACACCCACCGAGAAACAGAGTCTGGTTATCAGCGATTCATTTATAAGACATGTGAAACTAAAGGCACCGGCCCCTGTAGTGAAACTGCTGGCTGAAAGGGCAAATCCCATAAAATTATAGTTCATGTTGGCAGTAAAGGTCCCCGGTTACATCAGTCAGAGGTCACTAACATTAATATTAAATGGGTGTGTAACTTTGCCAAAGCAATGTCGGACGCTGTAGTTTTCTCTGGTCCCCTCCCCAATCGGACCAGGAGTGACGTGTTTAGCCCCATGCTTAAATTAGTGGCTGTCCAAAAAACGACGTGGGCTTTATAGATAATTGGGAAGCTTTCCAGGAAAACCTGGTCTTGTTAGGAGAGACGACGTCCACTTTGGATGGAGCAGCTCTCATTTCTAGAAATCTGGACAAATTTTTTAAACCCCCCAAAATGTGACTATGCAGAGATGGGACCAGGAAGCAGAGTCGCAGTCTTACACGCCTCTTGTAATTGTTTGTATCATATCTATCTAATAGACTCCAGTTTGTGCATGTAAATGGAGAGTCCTCTTCACACACTGAGGTTAATTATGGAGTTCCACAGGGTTCAGTGCTAGGACCAATTCTGTTTACATTATACATGCTTCCCTTAGGCAGCATCATTAGAAGACATAGCATACATTTTCACTGCTATGCAGATGACACCCAGCTCTATCTGTCCATGAAGCCAGATAACACACACCAATGATTAAACTGCAGGAATGTCTTAGAGGCTATGCAGGTCTTTGTCTTTAACTTTCTGCTTGTAAATTCAGATCAAACTGAGGTTATTGTACTCGGCCCTGAAAATCTTAGCAGTATGCTATCTGACATCTGTTAAGAATAGTTCATGTATTTGTTACTTTTAGGCTGGACTATTGTAATTTGTTATTATTATACTCATGCTAGCTATTAGAAAGAATGCCGTTTAAATGCACTTGAACATTAACTTCACTTTTAATGACCTGGAAATCTTTCATATGCAATGTGTGGTATGGAGCTTGCAAACACGGAGATTAATTATTATGGAGTTTTCTGATGGTGAAGGAAATGCACAATAAAAGCTTGCTTTCTTTAGCTAATGTGAGTGACACTCTGTCTGCTTATCTGTTGGATCAGGGCCACTCCAGCTTCATCACTCACCTGGACTGGTCCAAAGATGGGAAGTACATCATGTCAAATTCAGGCGACTATGAGATCCTTTACTGTAAGTGAACATCCAGCACTGTGCTTTCAGTGCTGTTATAGGAATGCCATGCAGTACATTCTTCAGCTTAGTGACTCTGTGTTTTAACAGGGGACATAGCAGCAGGATGTAAGCTGCTTAGGAACCGCTTTGAGAGCAAAGACAGAGAATGGGCCTCTTATACCTGTGTGCTAGGCTTCCATGTGATGGGTGAGAAACTCCAAAATGCTGTTATCCTCCTTTAGTATTGCATTAACTTCATGGGGTTCTTTTATGCAATCAGACTGATGAGTGTGGTACTGTGGTGTTCAGGTGTGTGGCTGGAAGGCTCTGACGGCACAGACATCAACGCGCTGTGTCGCTCTCACAACGAGAAGATGGTGGCTGTGGCTGATGATTTCTGTAAGGTTCATCTGTTCCAGTACCCCTGTCCTAAACTCAAGGTAACTATTTTCTTATTTAAATAAGAATCAAATGGTAAAAGTCAGCCAGCTTTAAGAGTCACTAGAGTTGTGGGACATTCAGATTCAGCATTAACAGTAGGAATCTTGTAGAAAGGTGTTTATCCTACTCTGGAAAGACAATGAGGGGGGAGGAGTAAGTGGGATATGATGGGCCTTCCTCTGCTCTGATCCGAAGTGGACCTGCTTCTTTTCTCTTCAGGCACCGAGCCACATGTACGAGGGCCACGGCAGCCACGTCACCAACGTCTGCTTCACTCACAGTGACTCTCACCTGCTCTCCATTGGCGGGAAGGACACTTGCATCCTTCAGTGGAAGGTGATTGGAGGGGGGGTGGGTAACAGCCGTGAAAGACTGGCCTCGGCCTCATCCACCTCTACCAGCTCTCCAGAACCTGCAACCAGCTAAGGAGACGGCTGCTTGTAAGAGTGAGGGAAAGCGGGCTGTTTTCTTACAGCCGCAGAGGCATCGAAGTGAGTTATGGGCTCGTTCTGTCCTCTGGACTGACACTGCTGCTAGTTTCAGGCAGAACATCCTCTTCGGGAGGAACATCCATGTTAATGTTATGCTTTAAATCCTTGTGAAACTGGACAGTGTGTGTGATGTTTCCCATAAGACAGAATCCTTGTCATTCTGTTGTGTATGTGGTGAGAACCGTTCTTGTTTGCTGGTGCAGAACAGTGCTGCACTGCCCGTGCACGTGATTTTATACATGTTTTAAACAAGGTTTGGTTAACATCTCAACTTTTTATATGCTTAGACTGTGACAGGCCTGTCCCATTAAAATCAACTCAGCATCTCGTATTCATTCATTTGTCTAACAGTAGATCAGTACACTTGAAAATGATTACTTTAGTGCAGTTTTTTATGTATTTAAATGTACGTCGGCAATACTGTGATGTCGTATCAGCTCAGCTCCAAATAAATGAGAGAAGACTCTGAGGTGTGTTGTGTGTGAAGTGTCACTAGTGGGCAGTGCCACTCCAGAACCTGTGAGTGCTTTCCTAAATAACAGGTCTCAGGTGAGAACACCTAGGACTGAAGTCTCAGCAAATGTGTTTTCACTGAAGACGGCAGTAAAGTCTGCGGTGCCCTCCTGTTGGGAGGCAGTTAAAGGTACATGGTTTAAGGTGGAAAATATAAAATTAATTGAATAAAATGAATTGAATCATTAACTGCCTTTAGGTGTGATACTTCAGTAAACTGATATGCTCTCCAACACTGCCATCTATTGCACTACCAGCAGCCCGTACAAGAAAAACACATACATTAGTGCTTTTTCACTCTATTTTTAAACTGTTTTTTATACTTGTATCTCATTTTTAACAGCTTCCGTCCGTTCAGAATTTGACCTATTTGGGGCATATTTGCTGCCATCATTACACTGACTCGTCTGTATATTCTCTGAATTTGCGATATTAAAGCCTGTGTTTGTGTGTACATCTTGTAAATAAGCGTTTGTTTCCGGTAAGCATCTTGAGACACTTTGTAAGCTACAAGCAGTAAAGTAAGTTTAGCATGTCGTACTTTTCATAAACAGGCCGTCCGTGTCACTAAACCAGCGCCGGTGAACAAGTTGACTGTGAGACGTCGGTGATTGTCGACAAAATCCGAAGTTGACGATTTGTACACGAGGGAGGGAGGGGGGGCTGTGTGTGTGTGTGTGTGTGTGTGTGTGTGTGTGTGCGCGCGCGCGCTGAACTGAGCGGAGGTGAAGAAGAGGAGGATGAAGCTGGGAGCGGAGGATGGGAGGAAGAGTGGAGTAAGAGACAGGCTAGCTGTATGTGAATAAGTGAGTGAAGAAGAGGAGAGGAAGGTCGCCAGAGAGAGAAAATAAAAACTTCTATTTTTGGAGATAATTGCCGGAGCGTCGCCAACGGAAACTTTCAACTTTTTACCCGCCACTGCTCTCTTGTTGTACCCAGAGCCGGCTTTGTTTCGCGGCGGGGGTGTTGACGATAAATGAAGGAATAAAATAGACTCCCATCGACCTGTTTCTACCCAAGCGGGGAATACCCTGGGACTGCTTCTGATAAAGGTTACGAGAGAATGGCGGCCAACATGTACCGAGTGGGAGGTAAGGAATGGTTTACATTTTTAAGACACCCCTTCAACGTGATTGTTCGCTTCTACTGGGAGCTGGCTAACTAGCCGCTAGCTGTCTCTGCTGTTAGCAGCTAGCTAACGCTAGCGTACGCTGCGCGACTCCGGGCTTTCATCAAGACAGTCAGATCTGCCGAAACAATGTAGTATGACTTAGCTTACAGACAGACGTAAATAACTTCACATTGATTTGGTTTCCACACAGCTGTAGCCAAGTATAGCTGCTTCTGTGTTCGGACTGTAATAATACCATACATTGATCAGTGTATATTTGTTTTAAAGTTCAACTTTTAGAACAGATCTGTGTTATATCCCAGTTAGTTCACGCCATCATAGTACCGTACCACAGGGCGGCCGTCGCACAGCATGAACCGGTTCTGAAAGTTTGTATTTATACAAATCCATCCAGCCAGCTGGATCCAGGAGATCCAAACATATGTGTTGGTTATGGATAAGCGAAATAACAGTAAATTGTCCAATTCTCTGACGTGTAGTCTATAGATTTGATAACGTCCTCAAAATGAACACAATGCTAGTTAGCATTAGCTGCTGGCGGTTGAGAAGTAAGCATCTAGCTAAATTTGGTGACGTCTGTGATGGCTTGCTAACACCGCTCTGCTAGCTGTGTCAGGCTGGTAGGTTAATTTCATTATCGCCTCCGCCATATCACTAGATGTGCTAATTCTGGCTGCTAAGTCCTGTTAGCTTGGCGTAGTAGCGGTGCTATCCGAGCTCAGTTAAAATTGTGTTAAGAATTTAGTTTACAGACTGTGAACAGTTATATTGGAACACCTGCAAGTGAACGACTGAATTTGTACCAAGTTGAGTGGTAATAACTCGTTAAGTTCTCGTTTGTTAAAAATGTTTCATCAGTGCTACATGGCTGCAAAGGAAACTGGTATGTCGGTGGTATTAATCAGGTAATTAGTCATTAATATCATCTTTCGCAGCCCCCCGCGACACCAGTGGCAGGCAGGCATTTATAAGATGCAGTTCATTGGAGGTTGCTTTGCAGGCGTCAGAAAAGAAACTAAACTATGGTTCATACAAAGCAAGCTGCTGTTCTCTACTGTTAGTTTTCCAGTCGGATCATCAGGACAGTTGATTCTGGGCTTCAGTATTGATTGTGCAACCTTTTCAGTGCTAAGCCTCGGAGACGGTGCTAGCTACGGGTTCCCTGAAAATCTTGAGTGGGGGGGAAGGCTAATCGCAGTCTCACGAGTGTGTGGGGTATTTAGGTCATAGCGATTAAACTATGCTCTGCAAAACATGCTGCATATTTCTGCGCTTAATGCTTGAACAGTTAAAGTGTTTTTTGTTTTCCCCCCCATTAACTTCTTATCACTAACCCGCACTCCGTGCTCTGTGTGTATGACTGACCTCAGCAGTGCAGTTTCATGGATCCACGTATGTTGCTGCTAAAACACTTGACGTTTCGGCTTTAGGATCCCTGCTATTGTAGCTACTATTTGTGCAGAGGTGTGCAGGGTTTCATTTTTGTTGAGAGCAACATAGCGCTATGTGGAAGGACAGTCAATTTAGAAACATCAGCTAGGAAATTGTAGTCATTTTGTAAGGTGGGTTCCTAGAGAAACCTATTGTTTGGAGCTAATTATTGGAATTTATAGAAGAGATAAAGCATCAGAAGACAAAGCTTGGCACTAGTCATGCATTAGCTAAAGAGAATTATTGATAAAGGGTTATATGGAAAATTGTCAGAAAATTCAGTGGTAAATATTGTGAACAAAGATTAAGTTTAAGTTCAAGATTAAGATTAAGTTAAGTATCTTACACATTGAGAAATGTGCTTCCATCACTTTGTGGTTGGACTGTAGAGGGGTTGGAAGAGCTGCTGGACCTGTCCCAGCCACCTTGCTAGATCAAGTTTGTGCAGGGAAATAAAGGCCATAGTGTGATGCCACATAGTGCTGCATCAATGAGCCATAAACCCAGGAACAGGATTTTTCATTAGCAAAGACTATTAAATGCATCATTATGTGTATTTTAAATCAATTATAGGGTAAAAATAAACACCTGTACAGTTGTATTTAAAAACTACAAAGTTCAGTTTTTCATGTCACTGAGGCTTTATAATATTTTGCATCTGGTGAATTGATCGAGCCAGCTGGGGCCTTTGTGTGTGGGTTCTCTTCAGGCATGAGTTACCCACTCGGTGATTCTAAACTGGCCGTAGCTGTGAATGGTTGTCTGTCTCTGTATTACGCTGGTTTTATGGTCCCACGTGTATCTGTTCACATACACAATCTGGATTGGAATTACTGAATGGTGACAAGTGGAATAGAGAAGGGAGCAAAGTTTACAGGAAACGGGAGAATGGAGTAATAAAAGCACTAACGGTGGTTGCAGTGACACTTTTCATTGTTTTTGTTTCACTTCAGCTTTTTGTATGTCAGAACTTTGCTTTCCTCAGCATGTGGCTGAAGGACATGGATTCATGAACAGTGAATAAGGTCGTTGCGTCTCCAGTCATTCAGACTGGAGAAGTGAGGTGGGATGATAGCAAAGAGAGGGAAGGTAGTCAGACCTGAGGGAATCAAACTATAAGAAGGCAACATTGCAGACATAGAGGACAGCTACAAGTACCTGGAGATCCCACTGGCAAATTGGAACCATGAAGAGGTCGCTAGGAAAGCTGTAACCACCAAATACCTGCAGAGGGTCAGGAAAGTCCTGAGGAGTCAGCTAAACGGTAAAAACAAGATCTGTGCTATCAACTCCTACACCCTGCCTGTGATCAGGTACCCTGCTGGGATAATAAGCTGGCTAAAGGAGGAGATAGAAGCCACTGACGTCAAGATGAGGAATCTCCTGACCATGCATGGAGGGTTTCACTCCAAGTCCAGCACTCTGAGACTGCCAAGCGAAAGGAAGGAGGTCGGGGACTAATGAGTGTCAGTACCACAGTCCAGGATGAGACAAGAAAACAGTGGTCCCAGTGGTAATTGTAGCACTCAGTGCAGTGACCCCGCAGCTAGGCGAGTGGCTCCAGCAGATCCCAGGAACAACATCTGAGATCTCTGTCCAGAAGAGTGCAGTCCTAGGAACAGCGTAGACACTGCGCAGGACCCTCAAACTCCCAGGGCTCTGTAAGAGGACCCGAGCTTGAAGGAGAGATGATGTGCAGTGAGGTTCAGGGCTGGTGAGGCACTGCCTTCATCAGAATCAGATTTAGAAATATATGAACCCAACAGAATAGATTATTCATCATTTGACAGCAAGGGCTGGCTCAATTCGTGGCACCGGCAGCTCGTATGGGCAACTTCCTGCTTCCACTCCAGTTGTCTGAGGCAGTTACCACTGTCCTGCCACGCAACTGCTGCTCTTATGGCCATTTGATGTTATTTTTATTTTATGAAACGGTTGTCAGTGTTGCTTCAGACTTGTTGGCAGTAGCATTTCGTAACATGAATTTCTTTTTTTTTTTAACATTCATTTAGTTTTCTTCCACCACCACCAGCTGCTGCTGCTGCCTTGAATTGAGCCAGTCCTCTCTCCCATTTCATCGGCAGCAGTTAATGGGTTATGTTTCATATCTCATATCAGCATTCTTTACACATACTAACTGTACCCCATGTGACAAATATTAAAAAACAAAGTTATTGTGGTCATATTTTTATAAATGGAGTCCCTGCGCTGATCCTTCCTGACAAAAATGTTCGTTCCTTTTGTAGAAGTCCTCCTCGTCTTGTTTCAACTTTAAAAGTCCACCTCAGTGGAGATCACTGCCAGGGAGGAACAGTCCTGCCCCAACTGTACGTCTTATTTCTTTTCAGTGCTGAGAATGACCAGCTGAAGCAACTGTGTTGCCTCAGGAACAGCTGAATGAGATCCTTGTGGGCTAAAAAGTTGAGAAGCCGTCTAGGAGATTTACATTCATTTCTCATTGTTTGTGAGCTATACAGTCCGATGAGATCCGCCTCAAGTCTCACAAAGTCCAACAGCTTGGCGCATTTTGACAGGCTCTGTAGGTTCACCTTATCAAGATATGATATTTCACCCAATTTTGCGCAATCGACCAAACCAAGGAAATGATCAAACCTGGCCTTCATTTGATCACTGTTGTCCAAAATTAAACGGAGCGCTTGTCTCTGTTCATCTCTGATCACCTGTCTGACTCTGTTTCCACTTCCTGTCAGGCCAAGTGCACCACATTTCTACTCAAATCAGTCATAGAAACTATCAGACGCCAGCCTCCTGCGCTCGAGAGCAGCAGCGGTGTCGTGCACGTGCGTGAGAGCACCTCGTTTTGCATCACTCTGAAAAACGCGTCAGTTCCATTGAAAACGCACTCACATCCCAGGAGGAGAAACTGATCGTATCCTGCTGCCATCATCAGCGTGTCATTATTCCAGCGGTCAGGATTTTCCATAATAAAATGCAATGATGCGTGCAGGTCAGTTTTGGTGCAGATTTATGGTCTGGGTAAACGGCACTTGATCATCCACCATCCGCTACTGAAACGTCCCTCTGCTGGTTTAATAAAGTGCATGTGACACGGGCACGCACTCTGCAACAGCACCAGGTTCAGCTTGTGTGCGTACCTGTGGGTAAACATGGCCTCGGGCAGCTTCTCTTTCATTTTAGCCTGCATATATTGAAAGTGTTTGAAGCATCTGATTGGCGACAGAGAGACATTGATTCGCTCTCATTGCGTTACAGGGAACAGGTTGTGAGGGATTGGGAAATCCAAGGTGAGGCTCAGCTTGCTCCTGCCTCACCGTGCGTCTCTTCCCCGTATTTGAACGTAAATGCTAAAATTCAGCAATTTTTATTAAAAAAAAAGAAGAAGTCCAAATTGTTTATCTTAAATGGAAAGTAGTTCATTGGTATTAGAACGGTGGCTTCTACAGAGGGAGGTTGTCAGGGAATTATTAGGCATACCAGGAAACCAGGAAAGGGTAGCAAATATGGAAGTATCTTACTAAGGTTATTATAAAGTGTGTTCAAGTGTTACAATAGAAAACAAACCAAATGGAAAATTAAATAATTTGGTCAGCTTTAAATGAATAATGTAGACATTAATACAAATAGTACATTCTCAAAAGCTGTACGGCACATGCACACAGGGCAGTGAGGTTCATATATGGAGCTGATGTGGCAGTGAAGTGTTAAACACCTGTTCTGTGTCGGCACACTCTGTAGCTGGGAAAGAGCTTGCTCAGAGAAAATCCTTGTAGCCAGGGGGTGGGCTGCAGTTTGCAGCATATGCTCTTCTGCTGCTCTGTCAGACTGGAAACAGACAAACTATCCACACAGTTTCTTCAGCAGAAGTTTTCATCAACATTTTCTGTTGTCATTTGGTCTTTGAGCTCGTTCACACTGGTATAGCTGCAGTAGCCCAAACATTAGCGCCACTGCTGCTGTGCAGCAAACATCAGCCTCTTTATGTAAATTTTAAAGTGTTTTGTGTATGCCTCTTTCAGCATTTACTTTAATGCTTAATGAAGCACATCACTAAAAGTTGCATTATCTCTTTTTTCTTGCTAAAAAGGTCGTTTTGCACGAAGCTTATTTTCTGCAGTAATCAGTAGAAATTTTGCTGAGGCAACAGGATAATGCTGACTTCACAGTTGGCTTAAACTCATTCTGGGGCCTTTTCAAGTATCCTGCACTGTGACATACTTTAAACTCTTTGGTATGTAACGCAGAAACAAATGCATTTTATGATATGTACATCAGTTACAATTTTGTTTCCATCAAGTTCATATTTCTGAATCATTTTTTGGTAAGAGCAGGCCGGTGCTGGTTCCTACATCACCAGTCCTCCTGAAGCACACAGTGTTCAGCCTGCATAAGATCATTATCTTCCCCAGAGATTAGTCAAAGGGCTTCCTCCTCCTTATTCACCCTCAAGCACCTGACAATCAGCACCACTCCAGCTGCAAATGTCCACAGTATACGCTCATGGCTGCCTCAACACACATCACTTTAATTTAGATCCTCTGCCCACGCGTTTACATATTACCCGAACACAGAACCAGCTCTCCTTTGACTGCAGTGCGTTTGAGGTAAAATGGTACATTGAGCTGAGACTGAAATGAACTTTAAATTTGAGCATATCTTACCTGGGTGATCACTGCCTCAGTGTAAGAGCATCGTCTCCCCTCAAACTGGGCAGTAGGAAGTGATGGACGGCTTTAGTATGAAAAAATAACCCCTGCTGACATTTTGTCTCTAGATCTAGAATCCGTCATGTTGAGCACATGAGCGCTTATCCCCTTTTGCTGTCTGACCCAGTGTTATGTAATTTGGTGGTATTTTTTTTTTCTCGCTGTGAACAAGGAGATGATGTCTCTCTTTTCGAGCTTCCCACCATTGAGCTAAGTAGAGCAAGAAATCCTCTCCCTGTCGCAGTCCTTTCTTCCCCATCTCTGCTTTTGACGTTTCATCAGAAACCCACTGATATCGTCCCGGGGGTCTCTGTCCCTGCTTGTGGGAGGACCAGATGGAGTTTGATGAAAAGCAACACTGCTGTTAATAATCACATCAAAAGATACAGTGAAACACTGTGCCTGTCGTTAGTGGTATGATGAATGCTAAATGATTAAAAATCTGTTATTTGTAAAGCTCGTGTTGCTCAGGTTGTGCTGCTATTCTGAGCCCATAGTCAATATTGCTTAATATGTAGTCAGTTTATTCCCCTGTTTTTGTAAATTGGTGCATAAACTCAACCTTGCAACAGTGTTATGTTAAACAAAATGTCACCGCTCAACGTCTGTAAATTCTGTTTTCTTAGCCTTCTCAACTCCAGTGCAAAGTCCTAGAAACGTTGGCCGCTGTAGGACTAACAACTCTCACCATCGTTCATCTGTAGTGAGTGTAGACTCTCAGTCTGCTGTTTACCTAAGCTGTCAATATTTGTCCACGTCCATTTACTCTGGTCAAGGCCGTAAAACAACTCTTGAAACTGTCTCTGAAGTGGATCTAACACTGTGGGACTCATACATTTAGTGAATAAACTCGTGCAATGACCCCAGGGTCAGACCGCCAGTGTTCAGAGAAACCCTGCAAAAATCAAAGAGCTCCATCTGGGACTCTTCTGACCTCAGTAAATTAATATGAAAATTTATGACAGAGATGGCATAAATACATTTCTCTGCCCATTATTGTTGTAAGTTCTTTCCGTGATGGCAGAGTCATGACAGAGAGAATATTTAGCATTGTTCTCAGCAGCTGGGAACATCATCTCACTGGGCTTCTTCTTAGCGCTAGGGTGAGGAGTTCAGTCATTCAGTCGGGGCTAGGAGTTCAGTTGCTGCTTCTCCACATCGAAAGGAGTGAGCTGTGGTTCACACACTTTTCAGTAACAGTTTATTAGTTTTTCAGATGCTGTTTATGATATTTTATTAGTATGTTAAGATCTTTTGTAGTAACATGTTTTCATATCATATATAACATGTTTTTTTTTAATGTTTTTCTGTTTGGTTGTTCGGAGGATAATGTGTAATGTTCATAATGCACGATGCGAAGTGATGCACATTTAAGCGGTGTGATTCATTACTGAAGAATGTGATTATTAAACAGTTCTCAAATTTAACTTGATTTCTGAGTGCTATAATAGTTGGTTCGTCTTCTTTTTCCCACTTGTTTAGTCAATTAGGGAATCAGTTGGTAGCAACATCCCTAACGTAAGACATTTTAATCAAAAAGTCATTTTAAATCCCTGAGGTATGGCAGTATTTAAAATGTGGATGTTTTGTTGACAGGACAGCCTGGTTGCCAAGTACCCTACTAACTACCATACCATAATGTTAATTACATGATGTTAACGTAAGCATTCACCTACCTTTCACCAAACACTGTAGCCTGTGGAGCATAGGCTACAGTCACAACAGCAGCAAAGACGGCTGTCTCATGAAAATGTAGCGTGTATTTCAGGATTACTGTCTTTATTTAAGTCAGTGCAGACCTACTGCAGCAGCCCTTCTTTAGCATTTAAGGATAGAGTAGCACACGTATGCTGCCACTGTCAGTTCCAGAACATTTGCGTGCTCAGTACATCCACTGCCTATAGTCACTGTGGTAAAAAAAAGAAGCCAGGATCGTTATCTCGCATTCTGAGAATTTTGACATTAAACTGTATTGTATTGTATCAGTTACGGTGACATCCTACTTTCAGTTACTCCTCAGTCGACTTGTGGAAGTTGTGTAATACGTTATCTGTAGTGCAGTCGTGCCACTTCACTGGCACAGGCTTCACTTGGTGTTTTAAGTGTTGATGCTGGTTTTATTTTCTGCTGCAGAAGTTAATGTAGTTGTTATCAGCCTGGTCGTATAGTGAAGACTCGTCTGTGACTCTGCTGGTTTGAACTGCAGGGACTGAAGAGCTGCTGACAGAGCTGCTTTCTCCTGACTTTGTTCGGTTTCCTTCTTGTCTGAATTGGTGTCAGTGATTTAAGCAATGTTAATAGGATATATGGTTTGAATGTTGGTTACACTGCAGACTGCTGGCTAGTCCTGGCTGACCACTTGACCTTTTTAGATGGGGTTTCCAGATGCCTCTTAAACATAGACATGACCAACATCAGAGCCAGAGTCTGACCTAGTATTATAAAACCAGCAGCTACAATCCTGCTTTACAAAACTGTATTTCAGTTGATCTGTTCCTGCCAGAGCCTCATTGATTTCAGTGCTGTAGCCACCCAGCTGAAGTCTAAAATGAAGCGCTCACTGTAAGAAGGGTTACTTGTGGTTTGCATAATAGACTATGAAGAGCTTATGACTGAACTAGAAACACAGAGGCTTGACACTGTCACACATTTCTGTGTGCAGCATGCTTGTGAAATATTTGAGCTGTGTTAGACCAAAGTAGTTTTGGTCCCTCCAATGAAACTTAAGATTTTGAGGAGTATTAATATTATTTGCTTCTAATTGGAAACAACATTATACTATCAGGACGTAAAATTGCTTCTCAATTACAAAATGTTGTTGGGTAAAATGTCAGTTTGTAGCTTGTTTCTCAAAAAGCTGTGAGCATTTGCTGCTCAGTATAACGGCCCCCTGCTCAACCAAGCGAGTTTTATTGGCACTCCTAAAATTCACTCAAGCTAATAATCAAGATTAGCACTGAGAGCATTTATAATGGAAAAAGGTCATTATTTTATCTTTAATGGCAGAACAATACTGGAACCCAACAATTTTGCATTGAATAAAGAAAGTGGTGATTGTTCATGAGATGGTTCACAAACAAAGCTGCACATATTTCCTGGAGCTTGAGCCACACGTGTTTTTGCCGCTGCTTCGCCCTTTAGGAAACTACCTCCATGTCCTGTGTGTACTCTTCAGTGGGGCAAGTCATAACCAACATGTATTCTTAGAAGTTCTTTATTCTATTTCACAAGCTACATATGTTTACATGAAGTGTTATATGTACTTAAAGGCCTGCGTACGTCTACCGATGACACCATTCATTACCACTAAATCTATTTCAATACATCCACACAACTGTTAGTTGCATGAACTCACAAGTTTATTCAGTTGTGACTTACTGGCAGGAGTTGCCCTGCTGTGTTAGGGGTGGGCAGCTAGAAATCATAGGTGGACAGTTTGGGTGAAGTGAAGTCGAAGGTTTTGGAATTACACTAGAGTTGCCCTTTGGCCCACAGTGATATCTGTGTTTTTATGTGATATAAAAGTGACATTTGCAGTATTAATATAGCAATGCCAGCCAGCTGGTGCTGGTGTGCAAGACGGACAGACAGGTGACAGTCTCAGGTGTACACACTGCTACAAAACAGCACAAGAGAAGGAGGATTTAGTGTTTGTGTTATTACGAGTGCTAAACAAGAAGAGTTCCAGATGGTACAGTGGACACATGTTTGACTCGTTTGCTTAAAGCATCTTTCTTTCAGCTTGACGAGTGAACCGTCAGCTCGGCTCGACACCACCGAACAGAGGCAGCAATACAACATAGCTAACATTAACAGTGCAGTGGATCGTGCTTGTGCCGTGATGTTCAGGACTGCAAAGCAGGCTGCCTTCACAGCTTGTTGTGTTTGTGGATATATTCCTGACTTTAATTATTCAGAATATTGTCACATTATCTGTAAGATTAAAGTCAACTGTTGAACGGCGTATATTTTAAAGTAAAGGCTTTGCCATCAAGTAGAACCTGAAGCACATGAAGTACAAACATCACTAATGTCAGATAACTTTGCCGACATGTGGCCAACAGTAATGTTTTAATGTTCTTCAATATTAAAACATTTGTATTGCTGCATAAACATGTGACATAAAAATCAGTCAGTACTTTTAAAAGTTTACGCTGCTGTAAAGTATATTGTTATAGTTCTTTACTTGATGAGTACAGGGACGTGGGCTGACATGTAATCCATTGTAAGCTGATTCTCTACTCTTTGTTTCAGATTATGTGTACTTTGAGAACTCCTCCAGCAACCCTTACCTGATCCGGAGAATAGAAGAGCTCAATAAGGTAGGTTGGCTTTTTGTTTTTTTCAGTTTTATATTTCTCTCAAACAGCTGTGTGTACTGTAACCTGTTTACCTTCTGTAATGCACCAAAACTATAGAATATTCTTCCTATTCAAAGTGGTTACCAGGATGTTCTGGTGACTAATTTCATTTAAATGAGGGGGAAAAATGAGACTAGTTGATTGCATTGTTAGTGTTGTGCTGAGCACCAGGAGGACTGCATCAGCCCGAGTGCTGATTGTTGAACAGAGTGACTGACGGGTTAAGCCCCCAGTAACCCACCACAATGGTCGCTTTGCTCAGTGCCATAACCTCGTCTTGTACTTACCGGTAGTTTTATTTATAGCCGCCATTAAGGCACAGGAAGCTGCTGGAGTATTGTTATTGAAGACTAAAATGCAGACAGAAAGGCCCACAAACAAACAGCAGCTGTAAAGGCCTGGCAGCGCATTAAAAAGGAGGAGAACCCAGCATGTGGTGATGTCCATGAGATCAAGACTTCAGGCTGTCGGTGCCGGCAAACGGTTTTCAACCAAGTGTTTAAATGAACATTTTATTTTCACTTATTTAATATGTCCAGTTAGTTTTGAGCCACTGAAATGAAGGGACTAAAAAGGTTTTTAGTGTTTTTGTTCAACCCATCGAATTACAGCTGACAGTCTGCACTTCAACTGTCGTTTCATTCAAAATTCATTGTGGTGATGTACAGAAGCAAAATTAAGCAAAGTTGTCTCTGTCCATATATTTATGGACCTAACTGTGGGAGTAGAAAAAGTTAACTGGAAACCAAGACTTTAGTGTTTGTTTGTGTTTTTTCCCCCACAAACTTACTGCAGTATCATTACAATGGTGGTAAAAACTGACACGATGGTTCACTCAGTTTCATCCCAACTGAGCAGTGCACGGCTGGTTGACAGGCTACAAACGTGTGACATGTGATGTCACGTGAAAATCTGCTCGCAACACTGGCAGGTTTGCCCACGCACAGGCTGCAAAGTGGAGGGCAGCACTGTGATTGATTAATCCATGGAGAATATCTCGAGTTGATTAATGTTGCTAGATGTCTGTTACGGCCCGGTCTTGGGGTACTGGAACGCAACATAAGGTTTGTAAGCAAAATGACCCCGGCCTGGTCCCCAAAACCACACCAAGCATCAGATTTTGAGCCATCATACATTACCATCTGTAAAGCATCTGATTGGCAACGGACACATTTTTCAGCATGACAATCCCAAGGATGCCAGGATGCATCCTAATTAGATGCCTGAACACCTCAACTGGCACCTTTTGATGTGGAGGAGTAGCGACTCTACTCTGGCTCCTATTAAATGACTGAAATTTTTACATTTTGTCTTAAAAAACATAAAACCTGATTGGAAACCTTCATTTTTGTACTGTGAAGACCACAATCGTATTTAACGAATCCATTTCATAACTTAAAATGCAAACATAAACTGTGACTTTCAACAACTTGTGTACAAATTTTGAAAGCAAAGTTTTATACACAACTTTTTATCACTACTTACATAAACAATGCAAACTATTTAAAAATCAGCAGTAACAACAAGATGCAACACGGTGTATTTGTGCCTCTCCCAAAAATGCTTCCTGTCTCACACAAGCCAGAGGAGCGAATCACGCAGGAGCTGTATACCTTCTCCTGTTTTCTACCTAGAGACGGCTTCACATTTGCAGTCTGCCTTTGGCTTTTTGGCCAGTATCTGACATTCAGTAGTCACCTCATTGCTTTGACGCACAAAACCACAAAAAAACTTGAGTACACAGTAATCAGTAATCTGTAGACTTATTATGTTCTTGCATCAGAAGGATCTGTGAAAGCCAATGTAGCTCCAGTACTGGCTTTGCAAAGATGTTCCAAAAAGTAAAAACCTGAGCTGTGTGAAAGATGTTTGAGAACGGAGCACCACCATGCTGCACAGCAGTTAGCAATGAGATGTTCCATAGGTGTCCTTTCCTTATATGTAGCACCAATAACGAAATCCAGCATACCCACCAGAGGAAAAGCGCACACAGCTACATGACACAACAGAGGCCACACACACACTTTGGTTTGTAAGTCCAAAGAAAACAAGCCAGTGATTTGTCTACTGGTGATGAACTGTATGCTTGTGTCCAACTCATCTCCTGACTTTCAGAACCAGCTTTTGTTGTTGTTGTTGTTGTTTTCCTTTTTTCGAGTATTTACTTTGAGTACAGTGTAATCACGACAGACTTGTCATGATTTATAGATAATAACTTAGAATCTGGTCGTTATCAAGGCTAAATAAGCCACCAGTGGCTTTAATCAAAGGAGGAGGAAGGTACAAAGTTTCAGTTTTTAGATGATTTTGATGAGTAGGAGGGAATTACTCTAGTGCATCATTCTGGTTCTAATTTGTAATTACTGATTCTTCACTTGCAGACAGCCAATGGAAATGTGGAGGCAAAAGTGGTGTGTCTGTTCAGGAGGCGAGACATCTCGGGCAACCTCAACACTCTAGCTGACAGCAACGCAAGTGAGTAGCAACCAGTGAGCCAGAGCTCCTCCCAGTGCTCATCTTCTCCAGTCTGAGAGCAGCTATGATGTGGCTCCACTCTTTTAATAAACTTCACACTGCAACCCCAAAGCACTACTTCAGCTCTGACATTGAAAAATGAAAGGGGGCAAGTTTTCATGAATGAAAAATGGTGTTTCAGAATTTTTACTCTAATTAATTATTTATTTATTAAATGTTTACACAGTTTAAAATGAACCAGTAAAGGCTTTGATTCCCAACCCCCTGAACCACGGTCGGCCATGGTTGCCGGAAGGTCGCCGGTTCAATTCCCAGCTCTGTCTGTCTTGGTCGGTGTGTCCTTGGGCAAGACACTTCACCTACCGCCTACTGGTGATGGCCAGAGGGGCCGATGGTGCGATATGGCAGCCTGGCTTCTGTCAGTCTGCCCCAGGACAGCTGTGGCTACAACCGTAGCTGCCTCCACCAGTGTGTGAATGTGAGAGTGAATGAATAGTGGAACTGTAAAGTGCTTTGAGGGTCTCAAAAAGTTCTATATAAATGTAAATGTGTACATATATATACATGTAAATATAAATAATAATTATTACTATTATAAAATAAATGTATGAAATGCACTTACATTTGTACTGAAATTAGCCCAAAAACTGCTGGCAGCTACACGCTGGACTTAACTAACTGGTGGGACTCACACAAACACACTGTGCACGTTCTCTTGAGTCAGTTTGGCCCAAGCAGCTCCCACAGTGTTCAGTGGGATTGAGGGTCAGAACTGCAGGCTGCCAATTCCATCCACTCTATTCCCAAATTCTGAATGTGGTCTCTGATAAACTCCTTTCGTTGATGGCAAGTTATCATCTTGGAGTTCAGTCCCAGACTGTGGTGTAATGGGATTACCACAGTCTTGATATCTTGATTGCCTCCAATGATAACAAGCCTTGTTTTTTTTTCCAGTGAGGGAGATACCGCTCCACACCATCACATGCTTCTAACTCCACAAGCTAGGAGCTTGCAGACACTGCAGACACTGTAACTGATTCAGTTACTGCAATCATTCACTATAACACCTGATAAGCTATTAGTGGCTGACATTGAGAAATCCTACCAGTGGCTGGACTGAAAGACAGCACAGAGGCGCTAGTCATGGCAGCACAGGAACAAGCTCTGAGCACAAGATCCATAGAGGCTGGGGTCTGTCACACCAGGCAAGACCCCGGGTGCAGGCTGTGCAAAGACTGAAACAATCCAGCACATAACAGCACGGTCTAAGATGCGAGCAGGCAGGGCATACATGGAGTGCCATAACCAGCCGGTTCCACCCTATGAGCCCAGTGTCTGTTCTGTGTGTTATTAGAGGGTTGAAGCAGTGAGTTGTTGGTAATGGCATGCACACTGCTGGAGACTGATCACTCAGTCATTAGCCCCTCCCCAACACCAGCTCTACCTCCTTACTCCTCAGGCTGCAGTTCTGCAGACAAAGACACGCCCACACGGATGCATTGATAGTTCTCCCCCTCTCTGTCCATCAGCGCGCGCACACACACACACACACACACACACACACACACACACACACACACATGCTGTTTGGTTGTTTTTGTTTGTTTGGTTTTTCTTTTTAATGGTCATATGTTGGCACTTGTAACATTTGTCCATAATGTGTGCCATCAGTGTGTCTGCTGGCAGCATTCATGTGTCCTCTTTAAAGGTATGGCTGCTCTTTAAAGGAGGCTGAGCAGTCTGTTTCCCATACGTGGTGGATTTAGGAGATGTAGCACACGAGCTGAACATCCCCAGCTGATCATTATTAAATAGCCATGCCGGTCTACATCTATCTATAATATTTAATATTTGCATTTATGTATTATTGTGCTAGATGCCAAAACTACATGTATATATGTGTGTGTGTAGGGTTTTTAGCGTTTTTTGTTTTTTTTTGTTTGGTTGGTTGGTTTTTTTTATCGCTAACTCTGTTTCTCTGGGTCTTTTCCCATGTGTTATAAATAAATCTTGATACCGGTTTTATTTTGTTGTATTTATCCGTGACAACTTAAAGGCCAGTCCGTGAAAATACTGTCGGACATAAACCGATCCGTGGCGCAAAAAAGGTTGAAACCGCTGAGCTAAAACGGCTCCCGAAACATGCTCTTTTGATTTGAATTATGTAGTACTAAAAGCTCATGTTTGGCATCTGAAATGTGATGAATTTAATTTCTAGTGTGCCAGAAAACAGTTGAAGGTGACTGACTAAACGACGGCCTGCTGTGGTAACGGTTCTAAGGACACATTCATGACGTTCAGAGAATGCGGTTTAAATCCAGACTGATTTTTGCATGAATTAAGAGAGAGCTTTTTATAGGATAATTTGCAGATTCTATAGATTCCAAGTCGCTGCTAATGTTAAACTTTGTTCATTAGTAAGTAGTACATGATAAGAACCACGATGTTTTCACCTAATTGCATTAGTCTTCGTCAGCAAAGCATGTAAGTGTCACACACACACACAAAGATTTGACCACAACATATTATGTTACTGTAATATAATAAAGACTTCCCAACAAGTCTTGCACTGAACATAATTACAGAGAAAATGAGTCATTGTTGAGCTTTTTAATGGCTGTTAGCTTCCACTGTGCTATGTTAGCTCTCTAGTTAGCCACCAGTACACTGCAGCCATGATGTGTGAGGTAGTAAAGAAGCAATGAGCTGATGCTGGATGGATCAGGTCATTGCTCATGTATAATTGGCAGAAGGGGGGAAAATATTTGCAAGAGAAGACGATAATAATAAAATTAAGAATGAATTCTGGAGCACTCAGAGCTTCACACTGTAACAACAGCCTGACTTCTTCAGTGATAATGAATGAGTGTGTCTGGCAGGTTTGCTGTGAGAAGGGAATTTTTCCCAGTGTGCCACAAAAAAGTGAATGCTTTTAGTTGGAAAAAAATTAGAACATGAATTGACTGTGGTGTATCACACTTGTGGATCAAATCGTGTGTATTTGTAATGCTTCAATGCAAATAGCTACATGGATCAGTAAAGTAATGCAAGAGCACAATAGACCCATTACACACAAGTTTGGCCAAGTCAAATCCAGACTGTCCCCAGCCCTCGAACTCTCAGCCTGGGCCATGATAAGCTGCACAGTCTTTAAATAGAATATAATAGCCTTTTATTGTCGCTGTACGTATGCAACCATATTGTGGGTGCTCCACACCAGCTGTGGATCGTGTAAAATTATAAAGCGCTGTATTCTTACTTGCTTTGACTGCCTCGTGCAAAAGGATAAAGTGGCTACTGCAGGATTCTAACAAACACGTTGTTGTTTTGTCATTGAACATAAAACAGTGCGTCTAATAGGGAAAATGTTTTCAGGCCAGTCTTTGTTTGGTTTTTTTTTTTTGGTTTTTTTTACTCATGTCATAAAATAGCTTAATTTCCAAATGTATCCAGTTTTGCTCGGCAGGTGAAACTAACTAGCATTTGGAGTTCAAATACGTCTCGTTACAGGGTAGTTACAGTGTTCCTAATGTCACTGCTTAACTGACTTATCAAGATTGTTGGTGCACTGAAGTATGACGGAGGCACACAGTGATCCATCGTTGACCTTTGTGGGTATAAGTAGTCCTGTTCTACTCTGTTTAGGTCTGGGTTGGTCGCTTCTAGGCCTCTTAGTGCTGAAGAAGTGCACGTTCTGTACTGCTGCTCGTTAGGACCAAACCTTGTTTATTGGACTCGCTTGTTTCATTGCTGCTCCCTCCTCTTCCTCCTTCTTTATACTCAAGTTCTTTATGCAGAACAAAAGGCCCTTGATCTGTCCACAGGGCCACAGCAACCAGTGAGTTAATTGTGATGCATCTGGAGTCTTTGTCAGATCGGGGACAGTGCGTTTCTAACAAAGTATGTGTTTTTCTCTAGAAATGTGCCCGTCGCTCCTTCTGTGTGTGCTGTGTCTTCTTTTGTGTGTGTGTGTGGAGTTGGGGATACATGTTGTGGAGGGGGATGGGCGCTTTCGGTTTGGCACACAGGGTTTCCTACTTTGTCTGGCAGGGACTAGCCGGACCGGTGAAGGGGGGGGGGTTGAGAGGTTAACAGAAAAGGGGTGTGGCTTAAGGTACCATCCCTCTCTTTCTCTCCTGTGCCCTCACTGGCAGGGTTTCCTGTGGTTCAGTGCAGGGGCGGGGTCCACAGAGATGGGAGTGAAGTAGTCCCTCCCCTCCTTCTTACAGCAAATCACTTGACCGCCTGAAATTCAGAATGCGCAATCTAGTGGCGAAACACACTCACACGTGTGGCTTCGTTTTTTCACATCTCTCTGTGTCTGAAAAGTGTCTCATGGCTCTGCTAGTGTCAGATAATCAGATTGCTTTACAGCAAGTCCACTAATAATATTTACAACAATACTAACCAGTGTCAACCTGCACTGCTCTGTGCTGACTGCTGCTTTAGTTTTAATCACTGGAAAATCTACTTTTTTAATTCTTGATTTTTTTGTCATTAAAAAATTAGTGTGCAATTTTTTTTCTTTGAATATCTAAAGCAGCATCTCGCAGTCTTTGTTATTCAGTTACTGTGGTTGGACTGTTGCTCTGCACTTCATTCAGACTTGGCTTCGCTCACACTACAGGCCTCGATACCTCGGGAGTGTTTGTATGAATGAGTGAATGAGGCATGTAGTAAAAACACAAGAACCAGTCCAGTGGTTGCATGTGCAGTTTCTCTCCCTCTGTGCAGCAGTTCAATGTACACAGACTGAAATAAATAGCTGCTGTTATCTGTTTGCTTTTATGTCACTGCAACCATCTTTGGACTGCTTTGCCTATTTTCTAACAGCTGTGGGCCTGCTAACTGCTCTTAATGGTACTGCAGTTACTCACATGTTAATAGTAGTAACATTTTTCTGCCATTTGGACCATTAAAGTTAACTTGAGGACTCACTTTTCAAAACTATTAGATTTTTTCCTACAAGGCTTAGTTTCATTTCTTTCTTCTTCTTCCACTTAAATGGGTGCAGGAATAAATCCTTGGCTATTACCCACCTTCACTGATTTCAAAACACTAAAAGTGTTTCTTTTCTTTTTTTAAACGCTAACTTTTTCTGAACACAACAATACAGCTTTTGGAGTTTGGAGATGTTATTTGCCAGGTTTTAATGAACCTTAAGGTTTGAACATGAGTACAAATCTCACAGAAACTCATCTGAGTTATCAACTCTAAGCTATATAATCGACTTATTTTCAGCATGAATACATGACACACGTACACTTGAAGCCACATGGGGATAGATGAGAAAATGGCAGCTTTGTGGAGGAGCTCTGAGAGGAGTGAATCTGCAAGTGTGACTGTGGTCAGATTCCCAGGTTAGTGCTTCGCTTTCCCTGCGTCCTTATCAATCCTCCTACACAGCTTTCCTTCACCTCATGATGTTTTCCATCAAGGTCAGGACGAGTGAGTAGCAAAGGAGATGGGAGGTCATTTTTGGATATACCAAAGGTGTCTTCAGTCACAGGATTGTGTAGCAAAGCATCTCCAGTGTTTGCTGCAGTAAAACCAGTCTCTGCTGGAGGGTTTACTTGATTTGTCTTGTGATCTCAGTCACTGCATGAAGTTTCACCCATTTTTCTCTGCCTGCTGTGTCCACATTCAAACGTTACAAGTTATGTTATAGCTGTAAACTCAGAGGTTCGCGTCTTCAGTTCCTAACAGTGACTCTTGCTAATTCTGAGTTCTTTCTGTGTCTAGGAGAGTTTGAGGAGGAGTCAAAGCAGCCACAACTGTCTGAACAGCAGAAACACCAGCTCAAACACAGAGAACTCTTCCTGTCTCGACAGTTTGAATCTCTACCTGCCACTCACATACGGTAAGTGACTACCAGCAGAGCCTTATCACACACCTGCAGTTTAGTTACAGCTCTGACAACAGCCATGTGCATTTGGGACTGATCTGTTGAGAAATGGTCCTGGCTGTAACCATTCTCACCCATTGAAGGGGTGATCAAATCTGTCCCTGCACAGCACCATACATCACCGCTCCTGCCATCACTTATTCTTTCCTCTGTAGTCAATGAAGTCCTAAACTTGACGACTGAATTTGCTTCTAAACATTTGCCCATCAGTTCTAGTTTGTATTGTTACCTAGTTTGCTAAAGATTACAGTGATCGTAGAGAAAGACAGTTTGAGCGTGGTTATTGGTGTCAAGGACTCCAGAGCAATGCTGTACTCTCTTACATCAAAACAGACAGTTGAGCTATCCGCTTACTGTGACCCCTGAGGTGTTTCAGCCATGTGCTACTGAGAGGAGGCCCTGGACTGGGCCCAGGACACCAGGATCACACCTCTTGGCTGGTTTGGGAACACCTCTGTGTCTCTGCTTAGACTTCTGCCCTGAAACCTTGATCCAGACAGGCGATGAATGGATGCGTGTTATTCATATGTTGCACCTTGTTAAAGTCAAAAATGATTTCAAGCAGCAAAAAAAATGAGCACAAAAAAGGCTTGACACTACTTTTTTTTTTTTTAATCCCCTTTTTTGGGGACTGAATGCGGCAGGGATGTCATCAAACCAGATTTTTCCTTCTTGTTTTACTTACTGAGAAGATGCATTTGTGTCTTTGACATCCTCTCTGTGCTCTCCTCAGGGGAAAATGTAACGTGACCCTTCTCAACGAAACAGATGTCTTAGCCGGGTACCTGGAGAAAGAGGTAAACATGCCATCTGTTTATTTGTCACATTACTTTGATACTTAATTGTTCGCTTCGATATTTCATATTGCAAAGAGAGTGGCACTGTGAAGTGGCTCTAACCTTTGCTCTGTTCTGTCCAGGACTGTTTCTTCTACTCACTCGTATTCGACCCTGTCCAGAAGACCCTGCTAGCAGATCAAGGCGAGATTCGGGTGGGCTCCAAATACCAGGCAGAGATCCCTGATAAGCTAGCTGAGGGTGAGCAGCAAGCGTGTTCAAGTTGTTTTAATACATTTACATTATTTATTTTGAGGAGGTGTTGGTGTATTAGTAGTTCAAGCCATTTGTCCCCGTCTCAGGTGAATCAGACACCCGGGTCCAAGAGAAGCTGGAGACCAAGGTGTGGGATCCCAACAACCAGCTCAAAGATCCTCAGATCGACCAGTTCCTGGTGGTAGCGAGGTAACGCTCGCCTGCCATCTGCCACCCGACTACATCGTCGTTGCTACAGCTTGTTTCCATGGCAACTTCTAAATTCGCCAGTTTTTAGATCATGTTTAGCACCATCTTGTGTCAGTACAGAACGTGGCATCTTCAGGTTGGTTGGCTGGTTGTGGCCAATAGACTTTATCATTATTATTAGACTGAATTAGTTTATATTAGCTCGCCAGTGACAGAACCGACCGCCAAACTCAGGGAAACGAGGGGACTTCACGTTTGTGCTGTCGCTGGATGTAACAGTGAGTTTTATGTTAAGAAACAGAGCAGATACTGTCCACTTTCACTGTCTGAGTGATTCTTTGTTGTTTGGCTAGCTGCACGTTGTAAATGAGAACAGTGTGGAGGCGAGGCTGTGAGTCAGGTGACAGGTGGAGTCAGAAAGAGATTTTTCCTCGTGTGGCTGGATGTACCGAGTGGTGCGATCAGCTGATACGATCAGCTGATACGATCAGCGGTATTTTATATAATAAAATAATCTCTTTTATATTAGGATGCTAGGATTTCCAATCGTGCTTGGGTAAGAAACAGTTATGTTAGTCACCGAGTTAGTGGTTCTGTTATTAGTTAGCTAACATAGTCCAAGTCTGTGAGCAACAAATAACCAACCTGGTGATGTCACGCTCTAAACTGTACTAAAACATTAAACTTTAAGCACTGATTTCTTAAATCCAGCTGCACAGACAGAGTTACGCTCAGTGCTGTAAATTAGCCTTTATACATGCAGTATTTCATGCCCACTTTGACATCACATTAGTTTTTATCAAACAGTGTAAATATGATGCGTGTTGTCACGGTACATAGTGTCATGCTACAGTGGAGTATGTAAAGCTTGCCTTTAAAGGCAAATCTAACTGAAGCTACCAGTCAGGTCACACAGGGCCTCAAATGGTTAACACTGAATGTTTCCTGGTTTTTACTGAGCAGTCAGTGGTGTGTTTGTTTCAGGGCTGTGGGTACGTTTGCTCGGGCCCTGGACTGCAGCAGCTCCATCCGCCAGCCCAGCCTCCACATGAGTGCAGCTGCAGCATCCAGAGACATCACACTGGTGAGACATGAACACTAACCAAAGCCTTTAAAGGTTGCTATCATACTCCACCTGCACTAACACAGGAAATAATGAGCAATGACGGGGCAGTGCTATGGGTGAATTTTTAGTTCATAGCAGGGCTGTGCGATATGACCAAAATCTCATATATAAGACATCTGTCGTCCTGACAACGATATAAATCACAAAAATGTAACATTTTCTGTAAATTCTGTGAATCTCAGGCAGCTCAACTTGCGTGAAGTGTTTCCACCTGGGCGTCACGTAGCTGGAGTCGAGTGTTTTAACCGATGCATGAAACGAGACATTTTAGACATAAGTTGTAACGGACACCATCTTTCAAAGTTTGAGTCTAAGGTTTGTTTTTTAGCACCTGACGTCTCTTGTTTTGCTTCTGCTCAATAAACTCTTTCATGTGATTCAGTTTATTTTGAAAAGTCTCAACAGGACCTTGAGCTTGATTGTGAAGTGTTACGTGGAAAAACTGACAAGCGGACAGCGGATATCGCTTTTAAAAATCCATTTTCTTGATTTGAGACGTTTAAATATGACACTCTGTGTACGTGTTGTTTCCACGATTATCTGTTGAGACTCGTGTAACGAGCTTTTTAGTCTGCATTGGGTCATACTTTGGGTGATAATGGTTTTATGACGCCCAGCCCTGCTTTGTGTGTCACAAAGGGGATTTGTGCACAATAGGGCTGCCACGATTTGTCGACTAGTCACGATTACGTCGACTATCAAAATCGTCGACGACTGATTTAATAGTCGACGCGTCGTTTGAAGCTTTGTAAGATCACAAAAGACGCAGGAATAAGTAGCAGGATTTAAGAGTGTAATAACGGACTGAAACAGAAGATGGCAGCATTGCATGTACAAGGATGTCAGCTACCGTTAAACCCTGAAGAAGAAGAAGAAGAAGAAGAAGCAGCTGTGTCCCAGAATTCATAGCGCGGCCCAGCTCAGTTTCCAACAATGGCGGTAGCTAGTTAGTTTTAATATTACTCTTATTATTCTTTCTGGGTCACAAAATAAACGTTTAACATATTTTCAGCCGAGAATGTAGCTGTGTAAACCTCAAATATCTGCTCAGTTTATCAGGACACCACATATTTCAAAAGCGCTCCGACGTTTTCGGAGACGTCTGTTACCCACTAGCTCGATAGCTAGCCGGGGGCTAGGCTCACTAGCGCCGTGAGAACACCGGACTCCCCGCAAATCGTTTTCAAACCCACCGCCGTCTTTCGCTACTCAGGTTAAATATATATGAGTCACTTAGATAACTTAAAATGTTGTTGTTTGACTTTTTTTTTTTTTAGTATTTTATTTGTTCCTGAGTAAATCAGTTTGGCTAAGATTAAAGTTATAGTTTTTACACAGCTGAATAAACGTCAAGCAGACAGCTGATTATCAGAAGTGTGAGATGCTGGAGAATATACTCCAGTGTCCTGTTATATTTTAGATAGCAAGGAGTTTATTAAACTTCACCGAAACAATCTGCAAATTTCATTAAAATTTAATAAACTATCATCTTGTCTTTATTTTTAGTTAGCACAGACCTTAAACACTTAAAGCTGTAAGCTAATGATAGTTATATGAGCAGATGCTGCTGGTGCAATAAGCTGTAGTTTTACGTCCAATGGATGATGATCTGATTAGTCGACTAATCGCAAAAATAATCGGTGACTAGTCGACTATCAAAATAATCGTTTGTGGCAGCCCTAGTGCACAACAGCTGACTTGCAGGGTTCTGTATTGTTTGTGTGCGATGGAAAACTTTGGTCAGTCGTCTTACTCCCTGTCTCTGCCTTTAGTTCCATGCTATGGACACACTGCAGAAGAACAACTATGACCTGGCCAAAGCCATGTCCACCTTGGTTCCTCAGGGAGGTCCGGTGCTCTGCCGCGATGAGATGGAGGAGTGGAGCGCCTCTGAGGCCATGCTGTTTGAGGAGGCGCTGGAGAAATACGGCAAAGACTTCAATGACATCCGCCAGGACTTTGTAAGCTCTCCTCAGTGTTTTTCTCTCACATTATTCACGTGGGCATTTGAACAGTAGTGATACAGATATTCAGTGCTGAAGAGGAAGTTTAAGCTGCACTCTGAGTCCTGGGATCAGCAGATGTTTCCCTTCTCTCCCTCAGCTGCCCTGGAAATCCCTAGCTAGTGTGGTCCAGTTCTACTACATGTGGAAGACTACTGACCGTTACATCCAGCAGGTTTGTCGACAGCATGTTGTGTTTAACGGCATCAGCAAACACTTTCAGACGTTTTGTTTTCAACAAAAATCTCCCGCTCTCTCCACGTCTTCTCTCAGAAACGACTGAAAGCAGCAGAAGCAGACAGCAAGCTGAAGCAGGTGTACATCCCTACCTAGTGAGTATTGATGACAGCTATCAAGTTTACTAGTTTACAAGTTTACCATTACTATTGGGGACCACCTAATGTGCTTTGGGTTGTTATCGCAACGCAGCCAGAGGTCACATGACACCATTTGTATACAACACCAGCGTCACAACAAAGGAGGACGTCGAGGTGATTGTTGTCAGACTCTGTGACCGCAGCGTTCTGTTTTTGTGTCGCCGGGTTTCAACCATGGCGTTGATTTATTTTTGTGAAAAAGATGCTCTCAGGAGTCATTGATGCCACTCAGCAGCCAATGGCATGCAGTCTGTTGGCGTTACACCTTCAGACCGCCTTGGATCGCTTTGAACCCCGGCTGAGTCTGCAAGCTTCACAAGGGGAGGACTGGGACTGTTGTCAGAGTATCAAGAGCTACCACAGACATGCTCAGCAAAGTGGCTGCAGCTAGGCGTGGGAATAGAGAGCTCGTGTAGAGAACAGTGGTCCGTCAGTCTGCTGGCCACGGATCACGCTAATCGGTCCATTTATGCTACAATCAGTTGGGCAGATGTTTAAGGAGCCCCAGCAAAGTGTTGATTGAATAAAGGAATGAAAACACTGTTCAAACAGTAAAGACTTTATCATTGTCCTTTCTGGTAGATGTTGGGAAATATGATGCTGGATTTGTGATTGTCATTAGCTATTTAAGCCACAGTCATTAAAGTCTTACCATAGATTTAATTAGATTAAAATGTCACTTTTGGATTAATGAATAAAGATATTATAGTAGCACAGCTTAAAATAAATACAAGTTACAAATGTAACAAAAGCCAAACAACTAAAAACTGTGTTTAACGCAGAAGCATTCTAACAAATAAGCCATGAGGTATTATGATGTGAGGCAGTAAACCAGCACCTTTCTGTATGTAGGAGAACTGAACCACATGATGGAACATGCTTCACTAATTGTTGAATAACTCTGTCCTCCTTCACCAGTACCAAACCCAACCCCAACCAGATCATGGTGCCCAGCAGCAAGCCTGGGATGAACGGAGCGGCAGGCTTTCAGAAGGGACTCAGCTGTGAGAGCTGCCACAGTAAGTGTGCACACAGGCTGGGTTTAGATAAAGTCTGAACCACACTCGTTTGCAGTGGGAGTGTTGACTGTCCACACGGACACATTAAAATAGATGTAAATACAGTCTTTCTTTCTTATGCCACCAACTTGTTCTGATTACCGGCGATCACAGAAGACCCATGTATTACTGGCAGGTGTTCATCGAGGCACCTGGACCTGACAGATACAGGTGCTAACTCACTAAATCGTTTGTCTCCAACCCAGCGGCTCAGTCTCCTCAGTGGTACGCCTGGGGTCCCCCAAATATGCAGTGCAGACTGTGCGCCTCCTGTTGGATTTACTGGAAGAAGTACGGAGGTCTGAAGACTCCCACACAGCTTGAGGGTGCTGCTAGAGCTGGCTCTGTAAGTCTCCCCATCGGCTCTTTCTTTAGAAATGTGTTTGAATTAGGGCTGCCACGATTAGTCGACTAGTCACGATTACGTCGACTATCAAAATCGTCGACGACTGATTTAATAGTCGACGCGTCATTTGAAGCTTTGTAAGATCCCAAAAGCAGGAATAAGTAGCAGGATTTAAGAGTGTAATAACGGACTGAAACAGAAGATGGCAGCACTGCATGTACAAGGATGCCAGCTGCCGTTAAACCCCGAAGAAGAAGAAACTGTCCCAGAATTCATAGCACGGCCCAGCGCAGTTGTCAACAATGGCGGCAGCTAGTTAGTTTTAATATTACTCTTATTATTCTTTCTGGGTCACAAAATAAACGTTTAACATATTTTCAGGCGAGAATGTAGCTGTGCAAACCTCAAATATCTGCTCAGTTTATCAGGACACCACATATTTTCAAAAGCGCTCCGACGTTTTTGGAGGCGTCTGTTACCCACTAGCTCGATAGCTAGCCGGGGGCCATGAGAGCACCGGACTCCCGGCAGATCGTTTTCAAACCCACCGCCCTACTCAGGTTAAACATATACAAGTCACTTAGATAACTTAAAAATGTTATTGTTTGGCTTTTTTCAGTATTTTATTTGTTCCTGAGTAAATTGGCTGAGTTTATTAAACTCCACCGAAACAATCTGCAAATTTCATTAAAATTTAATAAACTATCATCTTGTCTTTATTTTTAGTTAGCACCTTAAAAGCTTAAAGCTGTAAGCTAATGATAGTTATATAAGAGCAGATGCTGCTGGTGCAATAAGCTGTACTTTTACGTCCAATGGATGATGATCTGATTAGTCGACTAATCGCAAAAATAATCGGTGACTAGTCGACTATCAAAATAATCGTTTGTGGCAGCCCTAGTTTGAATGAAAAGCAGTAAAGAAATCCACATGAGCTAATCAGCAGACTTGGAATGTTTCGGGCTGTCTTGCACCTCCTTAAGACTAAATCTGTTCTTTCTGTCCGTCCAGGAGTCAGGCCCTCGTGGTCACATGACACGCCAGGAGGTACAGGGAATGTCACCGTTCACCCGCAACGAGGGTCGAGCCAAGCTGCTGGCCAAGAACCGCCAGACATTCATCCTGCAGACCACCAAGCTCACCCGCATTGCTCGGCGGGTGTGCGAAGACATTCTGCAGCCTCGACGTGCTGCTCGACGCCCCTACGCCTCCATCAACGCCAACGCTGTCAAGGCTGAGTGTATGTGCACACTCACCCCCTCTTTCTTCTAAGCTCATTTGAACCTACTAACAAAGCAGCAAGTTTGACAGCTTTGTCCTTCAGTGATGTTTTCAAACCTCCTTAAATGAGTTCAACAGAGTTTATTTTTTTATTTCCTCAGGTATGATCAGGCTGCCCAAAGCCACAAAAACTCCAGTGAAGAGCAAGCTGGTGCCTCGACAGTCACTGGCCACCATAGTGAAGGATTTGGGTAAGAACGCAGAATGTGACCAGCGCACTGAATATGAAGCTGTTCCAAGTTAATGCTTCCTTTAGATTATACCACATGTAATTATTAAAGTCCTCTACTGCCTGTGATGCCACATGTAGGTTAGTGTGCCTTCAGCCAATCAGCTGAGTTCAGTTTGTGTGATTTGGACTACTTTAATTTTTATAGCACAAAAGGACGAGAGCACAGTAGTAAAGTAGAAACTAGGGCTGGGCCATATTATACCGTTCACGGTAATACCGGTATAATGTTAGGCAACGATAGGAAAATGAAATATCGCGATAGAATGGGAGTAAAACGCGCATGCGCAGTGCCTTTGTTTTCATACGCACATGGCCGATTGTTGAGTGAAACAGATGAACCAGAATTGGTTTGTAAAAATGGTGCAACTTCAGTGATGTGGAACTGGTTTGGTGTTTGTCCGTCAGATACACAACAAAGCACATTTTTTTGCAGAACATGCAAGCGGCCGTCGTTATTGTCATATTTGTCGGACTAAGATGCTCTTAAATCTGGGAGTAATCTGGGTCCTAAACTCCGTATACATCAGGTCAAACAACACTGCAGCATCACTGAGCGTTAAAAACTGTCTAAATTCTTTCATCTTTAATAAAACGATCAGCATTGCTGCTTTACCAGGTGTAACTATAAAGTTTAACTTCCAGGCATCCATGAAAACAAAAGTTATTACATTTAACTGAGTTAGAAGTTAGCAGGAAGCTAGCGGAAGTTAGCTCGCTAGTTTCGCTAGTTACCTAAGCATGATATAGCATGTTCTGACTGAGAGATTTCTGAAAAAAATCAAACGTACAGCTCTGCTATCACTTCCAACATAAATGAAGACAGGAAACTAAACAGCAGTGACGTTTGTAGGGTTACTGAAGTTGGGCTAGCTGGTATATAATGATGTGCTACGTGATCGCTAGCAACACAGCTATGTTAGCATAACATAAACAGTGAAGCTGGAGGACGAACACTAACACTTTTCCACTTATAAAAGTTAACGTGAAGGTTCTTCATGGTTAGAGACAAATGCAATCGCATGGCAGGATGCTGTAAACGGACCAAACTTCAGTCAGGAGAACAACTGAGATAATCCATCCACAATACGAGGTTAGTCATTAATATACTGCAACAACATGGGAATAGAGCAGCTGCCAGAGAATTCAACATTAATGAATCAATGGTACAGAAGTGGAGGAAGCAAGAAGAATGAGTTTAATAAAGTTTGATTTATCTGACTGCTTTGTTTCGCTTAATGTGCCTTATAATCCCGTGCACCTTATGGTGCGAAAAATGCGTACTGCACACTGCAGTTTAATGTTGCAAAGCACCTCTTTTTAACTTCAGTGGATATTATACATGGTTATGCTCAGGATATGTCAGCCCATTTCTACTGGAAATGCCTTTTGGTTAAACTTTCAGCAAGGAATTTGCATTTGCACTGTTACATTTTTATAAAGCTTTAATGTACATAAAAACCAGCTTCTTGTTTAAGTGAAAATAAATGGAAGGTTGTCTTTTTGCGCTAGTAATGTTGTGGAGTTGTATTTTGTCTCACATCAATTATATCGTCGGTTATATCGTTATCGCAAATTTTCAAATATATATCGTGATAAATATTTTTGGCCATATCGCCCTGCTCTAGTAGAAACAGCTCTATTATGCTGCTAACACCTTCAGCTCTTTGCAAGCACCTGCACCGACACCATGCTAACACTAGGCTAGCCAACAACCCAGAGTAACGCTAAAGCTGAGTGAATGCAGACCCCAGATCAGCAGTCAGACCCTGAACTTCAGCAGGTACCAAACTGATGAGCCGTCTGGCTGCAGCAGTAGAATCACCGTGACGATCGCTTTAAAGTGTCTTCATTTGTGCGTTGTCGGCGTTGTCCATACCTTACTGCTAAGACAAGCATCACGTGTGTCTTCTTAAGGATATGGATTTGTGTTGCTGTGTGGGACTGTAGCCTGAGGTTTATATTGTTAAATGGTGATTATGAGACGATGTGTTTCAGGATATTTATTGACAGAGTAAGTCACTAAATCTTATCAGCCTTTTTTCTCTCGTCAAGCCTTGAGTGTCTTAGAAACACTGTTTGTTGGCCTTGTTTTTGAAAGATGCTAAAGAGATAAACTTGCCCTGCTGCTTTTGTCTTCTCTGAATTGTCTTCGCAGCCATCTCTGCTCCTCTGAAACTGAAGGCAACCAGAGGACCCCCGACACCCATCAACAGGAACCAGGCCAACCAGCCTCGAGTGGGCCAGAGCCTGCTGGGGAAGAGAAGCTTTGAAAGCGTCAGTGTTCTTCTCACATAGCTTATATTTAAGAAAATATGCTCCTTTTGTAACTGCTACAACACACTCATCTGCTGCCTGTTTTCATTCTTTTCCTCAGAGTGTGCATGTAATTTCACTCCTCACAGAACTAATGGCTGCTAATTTCTTGCATGTTATGTTGGGGCCTGCTGGGCAGCTTGTAGTATAGTAGTGCATCATTAAATCCAAAAAGTGGTGGAAAGCCAGCATGTTTTACTCTCGTGTTTCCTTTTTGCACTGCAGTCTGATCAATTGTTGTTTTCTTCATTGGTTCACAGGCTGCAGGAGTGCCATACCCAGCCAATGGGAGGCCATATACTTCAGGTATGAGAACCACCTCTCAGTCTGTCATCAAGCGGCAGAAAGTGAGCCAGGGAGAAGCTCCCAACCCTGTGGTGTTTGTTGCCACAAAGGACACCAGGTACATGGCAGCACAGCACTTCCTGATTTACCACAGTAGATCATCAATGCCCCAACTTAACTAAAGCCAGCAGTCTTTAGCACACAGACATGCACAGTCAGCAGGATCACACACAGACGGGTGTCATCAGAGTGACTTGGGTACACACACACCTTGCTACACACAGTGTTAGCAACCTTTTTGCTAATTGAAGCATTATTGTGTCAGAGTGGATGTGTGTTCTTATCACTGGTCTCTGTGAACCAGGGCTCTGAGGAAACATCTCACCCAGTCTGAGATGCGCCGGGCAGCAAGGAAACCTCACCTCCTGGTCCGGATCAAACTGCCGCCGCCGCCACGCTCCCTAGCCATGCCCCTCGTCCCCTCCAACACCAGCGAGCCCATCGTCCTGGAGGACTGAAAATGAGGGCTGAGGGTGGTCTTTTAACAGGACATGGGGGTGGGGTGGGCAGTGGGAGGGGCTGTGTTTAAGCCATCACTTATAGGCAGCACAGTACAGCATACAGTAGTCTTTTTATTTTTTTTTTCCTCCCCCATTTTCAGTGTCATGTTCCTTTTAGTCCTCTTTTACTTCCCATAAGTTAATGTGTTTCTCTCTCTGTCTCTCTCTCACACACACACACACACACACACACCTATTCAGTAAGCACACATTAAACCCTCAGGGCTCCAGTATACATGCTGAATTGGTCGCCAATGGTAACCCTGCCTCGGCTCCGTACCATTTATACCAGAACTTAGAGTGCAGTGTTGTCCTGAGTGGTAGGCGTCGCCACTATCGGAGGAGAACTCAAAACCAGAAGCAGATCCTTTTTTAAAGTTTCCAGTCTGTTCTGTGCACTCGGAGGCTCTGAGCTGCTGTGCTCTGGTCATTAAAATAGTGTTAAAATCCAACACACAGCAGCAATGGCACAAATGCTGAGAGGCACGACTGGCTGAAGTGACAGCAGAGCAGCATCTCGTACCAGCAGATGTCACATCAGTTTGTTGTAGAGCAGCAGCCAGCGTGATGGAGCCCTCACACTCACACTTGCCCTGCTTTTAAATGTGTCATTTAAATTCATATATTTTTCTTCCTGAAGCAATGGTGATAAAGCAGACATTGTTTGACTTTCCCGTCTCTTATCTTTGTGTAAATATATGCATCACTGAAGGGGCGACACCCTTACAGGACTGTAGGACAGCTTGAGCAGGCCCAGAGTTTGCCTCGGTTTCAGGATTCCTCTCGAGCCTCCTTTCCTCCATCCTAGCAGAGCAGAATCATCGGGTGGGCTGTGGTGATGGAGGGAAATGTGGTGTTAGTCTGCTGCGTGTTGTAACTCTTTCCATGGCTGCAGTCTGTCATTCAGGCCTGGAAACGTTCAACACACTTGACTTTACGTTCAGTTCTCTCATTTTAGGAACAAACCTCAGAGATGCAGGTGTGCACACCTGTCCACCCACTGGAACGGTGTGTAAATGTCACAGGGTCTGACCTAGACTTTACAAAGACGCAGAATCGGAGCCTCATACAAACCTGTTTCCTTCTTCTGGAGCTCCATCCATTATTGAACCCTCTGTATCAAAATAAGAGTTTGAGCTGATTGAAAGCACTAACTGAAAACACTGAAGACTTTGTCTGCAGTTGTTTTTGGTTTAGTTTCTTCCCCTCACTCAGTGCGTCTGTACAGAGGAAATGGTAAATCACTACTCTGGGCAGCAGCCAATCAGGTTTCTTTGAAATAGGTTTTTATTCCAACAGCCACTCTGTGCTTTGCTTACTGTAAATTGTTAGTACATACAGTAGGAGAGGTGCAGCCGACAACAGAGGCTGCTTACTCACAACTCAGTTATCATGAATTTGGCTTTGAGATCATGTGTGGGATTTCTGCAGAAGTCCAAAACGAAGCCATAATGTGCAGGAGAACAGGCAGCGAGACAGTCTGAAGGAACAGGACAGTGTTCCTGATGTTAGTGGTCAGTTCATAAATGTGGGTCGAATCAAGCAGAAAATGTATGCAAAAACACGGGGCTCTAGGAGTGGAGTCAAATGGGAAACACACCTTGACCTTTGACCCTTTTGTCTTCATGCAGCCTTCATCCTGTTCTGTACATGTGCTGATGTTTTGGTTCTGACGGGATGTGAGGACTGTGCGGAGGACTCTTCTGCTGTTTGTGGTTTTTCTTTTCCTCCCTCTCTTTGTACCTTTATCGGAGGGAGAGTGCTGAAACCGAGCTGTTGGATCCTTACGATTCCTCTGCGTCCGCGGCAGTGATGACTTTTTTAAGCAGATTTGGTCCCGATGTGAGCTTTGTAATATTTCCTCTCAAAAAAGAAATTGAATTGTCAAGTTTGTAGCAAATGCTAATGTGTGTAAAGAAAACTGCAGAAGTGGAATATTGAAAACTTTTAGTTTTGGTTTGTTTGTTTTTAATTTTGTACATCTGAGGTGTGTAACTCTGTTAATGAGGAGACTGCGCTAACAGGCTACTGTACGTGTGAAGCATCTCTTCTTCATCGGGTGGGTGGACTGCTTCTTTTAACCAGGACTGACCTTCAAAAGGGACAGGGTGTGGATTTTTTTAATGATGGAGAGACAAACATGCCACAAGTGAAACTTTTTCTCAAGTGTTTTTTATTCCGATGTCTCTGTATCCTTTAATGTATCTTGATAAGAAAAAAAATAAAGATTTTTTTTTTCTTCGTGGTCAGACATCTTTCACATCTGCTGCCTCACATCAAACAGCTGGAGCTTTTCACACTGTCGGCCTGATTATGGTTTCATCCTCTTGGTACACAGCAAAGGCCTCCTCTTGGAAATGTTTCAAGCATTTCTCCATTTTTATACATCGACATGTAAAGAGCATCGAGTCCTGTCCCACACGCCACATTGGGAGCTTACAGACACAGCGGCCGACCACATTCTGACCTACACTGTTGTCACGTTTCTTTTTATCCAGTTTAGTCTGACAGGACCCCGCTGTGTGTTCTTGCTTCTGCTTCTCTGTGACGTCCTGGAGGTCATGACTGACTGCAAACTGGTCCAAGCAAAAATGTGACAAACATACGAAAAATAGGAAATCAGGGCAAACACATTTTCACACCACTGTAAATAAAAACCTCAAAGGTGCCATTTGAATATAAAGTGTCAGTTTTAGCAATGACTTCAGTCATTTCTTCATCAGGACCATAGATTTCTGATCATTGCACATTTTTGTAATTTCCCTTCTGTATATCACCACAGACGGGTTTAAATGAAACAGCTTGTGACTGAAGTGCAGACTTTCAGCTTTAATCGCTGATGGGGTTCTGAGCTCGCTCAGTAGGTTTTCTCGAAACCTTGTGAATGTGATCAGTTGAGAACGAGGGTTTCCACAGTGACCCCTTGATCGGCAGCACTGGCTCAAAAGTAATTCGCTCACTGACAAGCAGCTTCATGGCCAGGTGAGGCATGTTCCTTTGCTCTTTAGTAATAAATGCAACAGATTAAAGAGATGTTAATGCGATAGCCAGCGCCAACCTCTCCGAGAAAGGCCGACAGCTTTGGTAGTTAAAGTCTTTTTGCTCTTACAGAGAACGAAGCCACGGGCCAGCTTAGCAACATCCCAAACACCCTGAAAGAAAACTGAAGTGGTGATCACAGAATTTTTTTCTTTGGTTAAGGAAAAAGCAGATTGCCTGGAACCTGATGGTAGAAACGACGCGACTCAGGTGTTCTCACTGCCTCGGGGGCTGGGAAGGTTGCAGTCTCTTCTGTTCTGCTATGATTTCCGCACCATTGTTACAAACAAGCCTGAAGTTGATATAAGAAAGCGCGAAAGCTGAACTTCAGTGGGACCTTTAAACAGGCCAATGCAGAGTAGAAGACAGAGTTCTGTACATGTGAGCTGAAGCAAAGATTCAGCACTGATAGCAGAGATGGGTTATTTCTGCTAAACAATGCAATACTGCAAAACACATTCATTTAACCTATAAATAATTATAATACATTTTTTGAGGGTGCTTTTCAAGAACCCAAGGTCACCTTACAAAGAACAAAATTAATAAAATGAGCAATAGTCATAAAATAAGTTAAAATTGCAGAACAGAACTTGACAACAGATAAAATCAGCTTTCTTATGGCTGGAGGAAGAGTTCCAGAGCCCAGGAGCAGAGGCACTGAAGGCTCTGTTCCCCACAGGGAGAAGACGTCAGGAACAGTAAGATGAATAGCAGATGAGGATCTGAGAGGGCGGGAAACTGGTGATATGAAGCAGTATGTCATGATTTATGAGATGAATCATCATCAATTTGCATATTATGGACATTTTAATGACCACTAAATCACTCTGATCATTTACTTTCCACACGTTCCAGCTTTTCCCAAAAAACTGGTGGCTTTTGGGAGAGCACTTAGGGCCAAATTAAGAAAAAGAATTGTGTCAATTTTGAGATTAAAGTCGAAATTTCGACATTAAACTACAAATAGTATATCTGAATGGACGTGTGGAAATATTTTTGATGCCTGCACCCCAGAACGCCACAGTAAAGACGATGTTGCTTGCAACAACTTGCTAGAAGCAGCCTGCTGCAGACACTGAAGGATCTGAGCCTTCATCGAGAGTAAAGCTGGCTCAGGCCCTTTTTGTTGGCAGACCACTCCAGCTTGTGATCCAGATGAACTCCCAGATACTTCTGGACGTGACTATTTCGACATCAATCCCACCAATGCAGACAGGGATCTGTTTCTGCCAAAGTCCACCACCAGCTCCTTTGTTTTGGCCACAGTCAGCTGCAGGTGGTTCACCTCACACCACCTCAGTGATCAATCAGTCCTCTGTACTCCTTTTCTCTTCCCATCTCCATACTTCCAGTAATGGGCGTGTCATCAGAGGATTCCTGGAGGAGACAGGTTTCTGTGACGTACTAGAAGCCTGCACAACTTTGACTGTTTTCAAGTATTGGATTTCAGCATCACAGGGAAATAATGAGAGCCTTGGTTGGAGGGCACGGAGCAGGAAAACCTGCAGCAGACACCAGAACCATCACATAAACCAGAGTTTTAGATTTTCTGCAGTGTTTTCACTCAGATCAGCTCAGCCGCATGAAATATTTCACTAGTTTCACCAGAAACATGAGAGAATGTGTCAGTGCCCAAGGAAATGTCCAAAGGTGCTTAGACTCTGAGTGGAAAGACTTTGTACACTGACCTTCAGATGGCTTTAATGTTCAGACCTGTAGCAGAGATCAGGCTCTGGTCTTTAGGAGCAGGGCTGTGTTCCAATAACCTGTAGAAAGGTTCCTAACTGAGAGACGTGACCCAGAAGGACTTGTGTGGCGTCTATAATAAGAGTGTTCCAATACTCCAAATATTAAGGAAAGGCGCTTTAATGCTTCCTTTATTGCTCCTTTAGCAAAGATACAGAGGACCATCATTAATCCACAGTAATGGACCATAGCTGAAAACAGCAACATAACAAAGTGGAGCAGAAAGCTTAACTGTAACTGCATTTTCATTTCCTGCAATAACCTGCTGATGTAATTAAAGTTTTTAGCATCAAATGCACAGCTGAAGTCTGAACATCACACTGGTGGAATAAAAACTACTTCCTGTTTCGTTGTTGCTGCATGAACGCAAAATGTTGTATGATGTAAATCAGGGGTGTCACCCCTACTTAATCCACGGTTACCAACCGGCCCACAGCAAAGCGCTCCCTGCAGACGTCATTGTGACGTAGAGCCGAGCGCACCTGAGCAGCGTTTGTGCTGAGAGGCGGGACGCTGAGCGGAGGTTTAAATGACAGCCGCGCAGCGCGTGCTCCGGTGCTCGTGACCCAGGGATAGCAGGCGCGTGGAGGCTCGTGGCCTTGACGGTGCAGGTTTCATTGGTTTCTGTTCGTCAGACGCAGTTTCTCACCCCCCACAGCCTTACACGCAGCTCTGCATTTGCAGCCATGTTTAAGGTAACCGCAGCACCTTTTGGCGCCTCCACATGTAGCTGCTCCTTGTCCTACACACATGCTTCAATTACCCACTTCAAGAAGTGGGTAATTGTAGCATGTGTGTAGTTATCAGGATCGGGGGTCTACGGTTATTCCTGAAGGCCTGTGAACCAGCAGAGCTTTTATATCAGAGTGCGCTTTTTATCCCATGGTGAGAATAGTTGGTTCTGTGAAACTAGTTTGATTTTTCAAACAAGTGGTTGCAGTGCGTGCTGGTCCATGACCCTGGTTGCTTTTCTTGTACTGGGGTCCTGCTGGTAGGACTAACTTAGCCACAGATCTGAGTTTGTTTTTTTTAATATATAAAAGTAACAACAATTGTGCCTCCTTAGCTGAATCCTGCTGATAGACTTAAACTGTAAGTTACATGAATTCAGACAATTCCACACTGCCACAAAGTTACTGTGAGCTTATTTAGCTCAGTGTGCTTTTGCAGCAATCGTGGTAACCAGCCTGGCTGAGGACGGTGAGGATCAGTCTATGCAGGTCAGACTTTAGGAAGTACCCCTCGTCTCTTTGACACATGGGGTCCAGCGTGTGCAGCCAGTTTTAAAGCATGACTCTGCTTAGATTGCAAAACAAATGTGAGTTACGCTCAGTTGGCTGTCCTAAAGAAAAGTTCTCTGGTTTGTATCTGCTACGTTTGAGTTTACTGTCCATCTGGTTGTAATTATGTGAGTGGAAGTGTGTTTTTCTTTTTTAAAGTGGAATAGCAAAGTTGAAGAGCTGACTGGCTCCCTATCAAAGCTAGTTATTCAGTTCCTCTGGTCTGTGTCCTGCGGTCACTTTTGAAAGACTTCATGTATGCTGACCATGTCCTGATGAGATTTGTCATTTGTACTTAAACTGCTGTCATTTCAGTGGAGAACCCGGTACATTGTGTATAGTCTATATTTATATCTATACAATCTGTTTTTAGACATTAAATGCCATCATTTTAAGCAGACGTTGAAATTGCTTTCCAATATCAAGCACCTTGAGGTGACTCTTGTGATTTGGTGCTATACATTGAAAAATATCAGAAAGACCAGGCAGAACTCGATACATGTTTAAAACGCTGACTTCTTTCTTTACAGACCAGTAGCAAAGACTTGTTTCTGCCTTCACCTGAGCTACTGGACAGCATGCAGTCTGTGGAGGAATCTGACGGTGACTGTGGTGGAAGCGCCGTATCGTTGGCCGAAGCCCTGCTCCCTGTGACGGAGTCCTCACCACCTCCAATCCCCTGGGTCTGCTCAACCCGCTACAAGACGGAGCTCTGCACCACTTACTCAGATGATGGTTTCTGCAAGTATGCTGAGCGCTGCCAGTTTGCCCACGGCCTCCACGAACTCCACGTTCCCTCACACCATCCAAAGTACAAGACCGAGTTGTGTCGCAGCTACCACACAGATGGCTACTGCTACTATGGCAACCGTTGCCTGTTTGTCCACAGTCCCACAGAGCAACGCCCCACCCTCCGTCGTCGCAGGAACGTCCCGTGCCGCACCTTCCGTGCCTTTGGGATTTGTCCCTTTGGAACCCGCTGTAACTTCCTGCATGTGGAGGGTAAAGATGAAGACGGCCGTCACGATTTGGCCAGTGTTGGTGAAAAGACCGCATTTGTGCAAAAGCCCAAGGGGTGGAAACCTCGGGGAGCTCTGTGCCACACCTTCAGCACCTTTGGCTTCTGCCTGTACGGAACCCGCTGTCACTTCCAGCACGGCCTCCCTAACAGGATAAAAACCTCCAGTCAACACAATGGGTTGCTGTCCACATGCGCGTCACGTTTGCCTTCTGCATCAGACTCTTCAGCCTCGTCATCTCCTCCACCCACCACCCCAGAAGCACCAGCGCACAATGCTTTCACCTTCTCCAGTCAGCACTTAAATGATCTGCTCCTGCCACTGGCCCTCCACCTGCAGAAGCTGGAGAGCACGAAGGCCCAGGATATCTGGGCCAACAGGAGGCTCTAAACTGCTGCTGAACACTTTCTTTTTTTCTTTTTTTAATATGTAATTCCCCCCACTTTACCCCAAGGGTTTTTTTTTTTTTGTATATATGTCCCAGTTGACTTGAGCTTGTTTCAGAAGGCCCAAGCAGGCCTTGGCAAACATGACTATTCAGTCATGGATCAGTCTGGAGTAGCTCTGGAAAGAGAATCTTACAGGTGCAGCTATATGTGTAATATTTTTAATTGTACATGGCTATATGTCTGCCCAAAGCACTGTAAATAAACCATGTTGCTTTTTTTACTAACTGCTGTGTTTGTGTGTTTGGCTGGGCTGGATTAAAGTTGTGGGGTGACTGACAGAAGTCCAGTAGCTGCCTTTTCAAGCACAAGCGAGGCTGGCATTTGTCAGTCTTAATCAGCTGCTGCTGAAACAAGAGGCTCCTGAAACTGTCTTAAAACTCTGAAGCTTCCTTCCAATAAAGAATGGGATGGCTGGCTGGGACCATGCTCATGGGACCAAAGACAAGAGTCTTGGGCTCAAACTGAAAGTTGGCCTATGATCAGCTCTGGCTGGTGTACGTCCGGGTTAGTTAATGTGGAGGCGATGGTGAAATGTTTATACTAGACCTCCGTATAGGACGTCTAAAAAGTATTTTAAAGAGACACGACCTTCAACCAACCAATCCCGTCTACTGATACTCGGCAGCCAATCACTGGCCTTAACCTCCTGCTACAGAGCGTCCACAGGTAGACCTGGGAGGGTAAAGGTAGCTCGAGGCTGTAAGCATAGAGCTAAATCTTTTTAGGCTTTAGTTAAATTGCACCTCTGAGGTGTTTCGTCAGGACGATATTGTGAGAAAATAAACTGGACCTCGCTGTCTTATTTTGAAGGGTACAGCGGATGTCTTGGTCATGATTGCTAGCTTGATGTTATGGAGCTGCTAGTGTATCGGACAGCTACCCTGGTGTGAACTTTATTTCAGGCGCTAAAGACCTCCAGTCCCCCTTTGTTCCAGTTTAGAAGGTAAAGTCTAACGTTGCATGATACTGGGAAGGCCTGGTGTTGTATTTTCTGTCCTTCTGATGCTAGCTTTTAGCATCATGTATTTTAGCTAACTGTAGCTGTATTTAGCTGTATTTGATGCGACAGTTTTATAAAGACACAACGGTCATTTCATTCGTTACTGTATTGTAATAGGTTTGTTATCGTGGTTTCTTTCAAAGTGCGGTGGTTTCTTCCAGCTAACTGAATAAAACCAGAGTTGACTTTGTTAGCATGCTGAATGAGTGCGGTGGTTCGGAGAAACCACGGGCCACAGCTGAAAAAGGTCCCCAATACGTGACGGTCCACAGTGAAGACGTTTATAGACACACGTATGTTTTAGCTAACCCTGTAGTGTGTACCCGAGGACGCATGAAGTTCCGTTAAGCTTTACCGCCAAACGCGATGTTTTGCTGTGAGATGCAGAGAAGGCATGAGCGTAACGTGATCTTTCTTGCTAGTTTGAGTGATTTCGGTGAACATGGCGGACCGGGAGGAGCGCCGGTTCGCCGAGGTTTCCCGGGAGTCTGTCAGACTGATGGCGGAGGGCGCAGGTGTGGAGCTCGGTGATGATGTGGCGGCTCTGCTGGCCGAGGACGTGTGTTACCGACTCAGGGAGGCCACGCAGGTCAGTGATGCCTGGATGCATAGATAATGTTCTGACTTTGGGAGAAGTTCGTGTTAGGTGTACGTGGTAATGTTTTGCTGTCCCCAACAGAGCAGCTCTCAGTTTATGAGACACGCCAAGAGGAGGAAGCTGACGGTGGAGGACTTCAACAGAGCTCTGCGCTGGAGCAACGTGGAGGTAGCGTGTAATTTCCATATCCGATCTGCCTCAGGTCTGATGTGAGGGAACTCCTTCATGTTTCTGTCTCTGTTCTTTACCAGGCCATCTGCGGCTATGGAGCCCAGGATGCGCTGCCTTTCCGTTCAGTGAAAGAAGGCGAGCTCTTCTTTGTTGAGGATCGGGACGTCAATCTGGTCGAGCTGGCGCTGGCTACCAACATCCCCAAAGGCTGTGCTGAGACCATGGTGCGAGGTACGCTACGCTGCTACGTTCCACACGCAGGCTCATCCTGTAGTGTTCTCTATGCTCTGTCATATCCATATTCACGTGATGAGTTTACTAATGATGTTTCATGTTTGCCTGCAGTCAATGTGTCATACCTGGATGGTAAAGGTAACCTGGAGCCTCAGGGTACAGGTGAGACGCACACAGCAGGCATAACCTAACCCACAGTTGTTGTACTTGGACCTGTAGATAGAATAAAGTAGCTAATACTCTAAAAACTGAGCTCCACCTTTCACTGAGAGCATCATTGTTATCCTGTTAGAAAATCTCAGTGTTTGTCTGTGTTAAACTGTCCCAGTTCCTACAGCAGTACAGTCTCTGTCAGATGACTTACTGAAGTA
Organism: Aulonocara stuartgranti; assembly: GCF_965226115.1. Classification (NCBI taxonomy): domain Eukaryota; kingdom Metazoa; phylum Chordata; class Actinopteri; order Cichliformes; family Cichlidae; genus Aulonocara; species Aulonocara stuartgranti. The sequence continues at coordinate 20,820,411 of NC_138941.1, read as the reverse complement.
CTACCAGCAGATCACAAGGGCCATCTTAGGAGAGGACCCGCATCTCATGAAGGTGAGCTGCTACAGACAGAGCAGACTTTTTGTTGTGAACAGGCTAAACGACGCTCGTGTGTGTTTCAGGTGGCTCTGCTGGACCTCCAGTCTAACTCCAAGATTGCAGCCCTGCTTCCGTACTTTGTTTATGTCATCAGTGGAGTAAGTTTTAGGGTTACACAAATCAGCATTTATGATTCTCATCACCAGTTTTGTTAGGAATGCTTGGTGTGTTTAGTAAGAGAAAATATCGTAGCATGACACATGAATCAGACCTATCTCATAACTGGAAGCGCTTTTAACTCTACACGGTAACCTACGTGTCCTCGGCTTGAACGGCGTCGAAGGTTCTGATTATGTCGTCAGTTAGGATGTAGATTTCCTGAACCTGTTGACCGGTGTTTCAGCTGATCATGGATTCGGTTTGTCGTCCAGGTAAAGTCGGTAAGCCACGACCTGGAGCAGCTTAACAGACTAATGCACATGGTGAAGAGCCTGGTCCAGAATCCCTACCTGTACCTGGGCTCGTATGTACGCAGCCTGGTCTCCAGTGTCATGTACTGCATCCTAGAGCCACTGGCAGCCTCCATCAACCCACTCAACGACCACTGGACTCTCAGGGACTACGCTGCCCTGCTCCTCAGCCACATCTTTTGGTGAGCAGATTTTCCGTGGATGCTTAGGCAAGCTTGGACTAAAATTGTTAGCCAGTCAGGATTTAACATCAGTGTTGAGAATACAAAACTACTGTAGTGTTAGCCTGTTTTACAGTAAATATGCAGCATCATTTCACAAAGAACCTGTGTTGCTACAATGTTACCAGTCTGACTAATGTTAGCAGGCTGTTGCTAAGGGCAACATTAACATTCACTCGGCGTTTGCGTTAAAAATGGAAATCCAACAGTCGCTCTTCTTTCTGGTGTTTCTTCTGCAGGACTCATGGTGATCTGGTAAGTGGTCTCTACCACCAGATCGTGCTGTCGCTCCAGAAGGTTCTGTCTGACCCAGTGAGACCACTGTGCTCCCACTATGGAGCTGTTGTGGGCCTTCATGCTTTGGGATGGAAGGTATGGCCACAGCTTCTACATTAGTAAATATTTGACAGTTATAGATTAGATTGGGCCCATATTCAGTCGATATTTTCAAACAAATCATTCCCTAAATGAAAAGTCTCACATCTTGATTATTTAGCTGTGAAATATTTGCAAACCTGCATGTCATTACTGTTTTTATTGCTGTTGAGTGCTCCACTGCTACCCTCCTGTGTCCTGAATGCTCCTCTCTCTGTGTTCACCGGTTTCTGCTGGCAGGCTGTCGAGCGCGTCCTCTTTCCACACCTTCCTGCGTACTGGGCCAACCTCCAGGCTGTGTTAGATGATTACTCTGTGTCCAACGCCCAGGTGAAAGCTGACGGACACAAGGTCTACGGAGCCATCCTGGTCAGTACTGCTGCTGCTTTGGGTGATTTCAGACACTGATAGACTGTCATTAGTCAACTTAATGAAGTATTTAAGTGTAGAAAATTACTTTAAAAACAGAATGAGGTTAAGCTTGATTGGTTGGTCTGAAGGTCCACTGGAGTCAACTTCCACATCTGCTCCAGCTGTTCCTCTTTGTGCTCGTTCTGATGTTGCTGTGAGCTGCAGTTGCCACATGTGCCACATCTCCAGCACCCTTTTGAATCTCTGTTATGGAGAATTAAGGCAAAAGTGGGGCCAACCTGGTGCTAGCAAGGTGTACCTAATAAAACGGCTTGTGACAATATACTAACTTAGTTCTGGGAGCCATAAAATAACGAATTATTGTCAAATATAAATTGAGTGGTTAGCAATGTTGCCTCACAGCAGGAAGCTTCCTGGTTTAAACCTCAGCTTGGCTCGTTGTGCGTGCAGTTTCCTCTGTAGCTGAGTCTTCTCTGCAGCTTCCTCCCACAGTCCACACACATGCAGGTCAGGTTAACTGGCCCTGGATCAGGGATTGTTCTATATGCTTCAAGAACTTCAAAGCAGTGTGTGGTTAATGCTGATTTAATGAAGATGTTGAGCCCCAAATTTGTGCTGAGGATAACTAACAGATGAGCTCAATCTTGACATTATGCCTAATGATGCTTGTGATTAAAAACGAATTAAATCATAATTTGAGTTCATCTTGTCCCACCTACGTCGCCACTTCCTCTCTTTGTCCTGCAGGTGGCAGTGGAGCGCCTGCTAAAGATGAAGGCGCTGTCTCTGTCGCAGTCAGCAGAGGGACAGTCCGGTGCTCATCCGGGTTCTGTGGTGGGAGCTGCGAGCTACAGGGTGAACTCTCCGGGACTCAGCCCACCTCCAGAGCCTCTGTCAGAAGCTGCCCTTGGAATTGCCAGCCACCTCCAGGTGGGTGGGGCCGGCTGTCACTGGGAGGAGTGGACCCCCGTCCCTCTCCCCGCCATGTACTGTGAGCTTTACTCCTTCTTCGGCGACAGCCTGGCTGTCCGCTTTAGCACAGGACCAGGATTTGGCACCCACTCGCCCTGCACTCCATCCCAGCTTAGTAACTCCAGGAAGGAACCTCCCGGCCCCGCCTCCAACCTCGACACCACCCGGAAGATGCCACAGCTCACCGCCAACCTCAACATCAGCCCCAGGCAGGACGGGAGTCCGCGCACCGATCCACCTCCGCCGAGTCTTTCAGGCACAGGGTCAGTTAGGTAAAGCAACCAGAGGAGCACCTATCTACCTTTGTGTGTCTGTGTGTGTGTTTGTGCTGATTTATTTTTGTGTGTCTACCCAGGGCTGTGCCTCGTGCCTCGTCTATGCAGCGCTCCAAATCCTCCTCATCATGTTCACGCCAACGTTCAGCTGGTCTGTCTCGTGAAGTGTTCCCCAAAGCTCGCTTCACCTCACCTCAGACCACACCTCCTGCATTTTCCTTTCTTATTGGTGGGCGGCAAATGGGCCAGCGTTGTCAAGGCCGCCGCCCTTTCCAGACAATGTTTGCAACAACTCCGCCTGTTTCTGCTGTTCCACCACGTACCTATGCACACAAACTGCCCGTCATCGGCAGGGTGGGCAAACCTGTACGTCGCTGGACATGTTCACATTACTCCCTTCACCTGCCTCTATAGTGTGTGTGTGTGTGTGTGTGTGTGCGTGTGCGTGTGTGTGTGTGTCACAGACTGTATGAGCTAACATTAGTCTGACTGCTGCAGACTCTTCCAGGCACACGTTGCTCTGATTAAGCTGCTGGAGTTTTTAGGGGATGTTGCCAGTAAAGAGGCAACACAGGGCTAAGCTGCCACTCACATGTATGAACATACAGATGAGGCCCAAAGAGATTCTAAACATGCTAATTAAACAGCTAGTCAATATCTGACTGTCAGCATCTGGGAATAAGAGCATGAAATGTAACACGTGACAGCTTGTTGGGCCTCTGCTGCCTTGCACGTCTCCACAGTTACTGCCGGGCCTGTTTAGCCTCAGCTCACTCATGCTGGTGGGAAATCTTTACTGCAGTCGCCAAATGATCATTCTGCCAATATTTCATTACTGCTTCATTTTTTAATTAATCTGTTATTCTTGTAACAAATCTATTTGTTTACTCAAAGTCAGTTTTGGTCCCTGTAAAAAGCAACAGCTGGATGTGCTGCATGCATGTCAGGACCAGCACGTTTGGATCACAGCGCCGACGTGTCTGCTGCACTTTCATTGGAGAATGGACAAAATCCTGCGATGTGTGTGGAGCAGAGAGGGAGCTGTGATCTTCCCTAAATAAATCTTTCAAGTTGACACGTTTTTCCATCATTTAGTTTTTTCCACTGTTTGATGTTTTCCTGAAACTCTTGTTTAGCTTGTGCTAGTGTCGATTAAACTCATAATATCAGTGAATACCTGCTGAGGACAATGTTGGAGCAAGATGGGATATGTTGTTAATGACTGTTTTTCATAGACTGAATAAATATTTACTTGTTGCTGATGTTAGGAGACAGGTCAGAGGTCACATCTGTGCTGCCTCCCACAGTAGATCACTACTGGTGTATTAGCTATGATGCTACATGCTACCCTCTGAACAGATACTACTTTTTCTTTTTGCTTTTCTATGAAGAAACAGCATCAAGTAGAATGAAGGAGAGCAGGTGTGTCTGATATGTTGTTTTCCCCGTGGGCGCCCGCTCGGGGTAGGAGGAGTTAAAAATCTGTAATATCTGTACTTTGTACTCACATTTTCAAACAGACTCGTTTGGCCGACTTTGGCACAACATCAGAACGATATAGAAGGCATTTTGTTATTTAATCATTCATTAAGTGCAATCTGTTTGAATTTAACTTTAAATGTTTGTTTATTATTATTTAGGTTATATTTTATTTTGCTTTGTACTTTTGGAGAAGCCGAAGTACCCGGAGAGAAGCCGTGCAGACGCAGGAAGAACATGCAAGGCTTAAGCTACGAAGCAACAGTGCTGACCATTGTGTCATTATTCCAACCAAGGATAACCAAGCACCGTTTTTATAGCTGTGATGCACCAGAACTGATGTAACTCTACTGTTTATATAGAAAGTATATAAATGACCCCCCTGCTGAATTTGTGAGTCTGCTCACTCATGAATGAACAGCCTCTGAGTGACAGAATATGAACCACACATCCAGAAAAACACATTACAAGAAAGTATTGAGTTTCATGTCCTAGTGTTAAATGTGGTTTTGATCTTCAAATAAACATAAATGAATACAAACTTCTCCTTAGTTGGTCAGCAGGCCTGCACACGTCTCAGGAGAGCTTCTGGCCCACTCCTCTTCACAGAGACTCTGTCCTGTAGGTTCCTGGCTGCCACTTGACTGACCTTCATGTGCTTGGTGGTCATGCTGGACTCAGGATTCTTTATTTGTCACGTGCATGGTTATACAGATATAACATGCAGTGAAATGTGACCTGATACGCTCCACTGTGCAAAAAAAAGAGAGACGCATCTTCAGTGTTGTGGCTGAGGCAAGGAGGTTGGAGTTCACATCAATCCTCCATCTAATCAACGGTACGCAGTGCAAGAGTTACACGCTTTACACATTCAGAGGGAAATGTCAATCATACACATTTAATCTCTGTAATATTCTGGATATTTATAATTGAGCTATTAGCATATATTTGAGTTTCTGTTATATTTTAACTTTGTAATATATTTGACTATTTCTTTTATTTCAGTCTGTTGCTGTTCTTGTTGTCTTGGAGCAACTGCAACCACATCATTTCCTTAGGGAATAATAAAGTTTCTGATCCTCATCCAAGGTTTCACGATAAATAGCGCCACCCACTGGTCTCTCGGTGAACTTATCTTGTATCCTTGAAAACAGCACCAATGCTTCCCCCCTGAATGCTTGACTGTTGGGATGCTGTTCTTTGGGTCACGTGCAGCATTTCTGTTGAGTTGATGCCAAAGCGCTAAACTTTGCTTTCTCGCTTCTCTGGATTATTTAGATGTTTCCTGGCAAACTGAAGCAGCGCCTGCATGTACAGGACATAGTGTGTTAGCAGTGGTGGTGACTATGGTTCTGACTGCCTTTAACAGAATCACTAACAAACCCCTGCTGTGTAGTTTTGGGCTGATCCAGCACCATCATCATCTTCACCCTGCAGTCAGTATCAGCTGTGTCAGCTGACCTTCCTTAGCATTGCCCCCGAGCTCCCTGCTCCACTCCCCTACACCCCGCCACACATACAAATCAACCTTTATACAATGTGTTTTTTATTTTCCAGATTTTTGGTTAAAATTAATTTTCTTACCATTAAAATGAAACTACCACAATAACTAAATACTATTTATTTCTTTTTTAGAGCTCCTGTTTGAGGAAAATTGCAAATTCAGCAGGGATCAAATAGTTATTACAGTGAACTTGTTCGTGTCACTTGTTCCACATGTTACATCCTTGTTCCAAAATGGAATAAATTAATTTTTCACCTCAAAATTCCACAAACAATATCCCACAGTGACAAAGTGAAGACAGTTTAAAGCTCTTGTAGAGTGATTAAAAATAAAAACCTTTTTTGTGGACTGTAAGGGCCCCTAGACTGAGGCTCTCTTTATTGCAACAGTTTACCTCTGATGGGGGTCTTTCCCTACCAAATGTTTTAATGTACTACTGGTCTTCACATATTCATAAGCTGGCCTACTGGCTAAATTCACCCAACCTGATTTGGTGTAAACTTGAGATTCAATCAATTTCTCCATACTTTTCTCCTGCCTCCCTTATCTCTTCATCATTAAAACATCTTCTGTTGCTTCAAATCCTGCGGTGCTCTCTACACTTTAGATCTGGTTTCAGTTCAGGTCGCATTTTAAATTCATATCGCCGTCTACCAGGTTACCATTGTTAAGGAATCCTCTATTTTCCCCTGGCACTACTAACGCTGCCTATTTGATTTGGCACAAAAGAGGCACAAAGACCATGAGAGCCCTTTACAAAGATGATGTCCTTCTGAGTTTCTCAGAGCTCAAAATGTGACCTACCTCCTTCTCACTGGTTTCTCTATTTGCAAATTAGACACTGTGTCTCATCACTGTTTCCAAATTTCCCAGTTCTCCCTGCTGATCCTCCATGGGTTGACCTTCTGCTTGTTAGGCCCAATCAAAAATCAGCTATATCAAATATACATCAAACGCTTATGGTGACCGAATCTGACTTCAGGTAAAATCAGAACCGCCTGGGAGCGTGAATTAGGTGTTGAACTGTTTGAATCATGCTGGGATAAGGTGAATGTCATCATGCGCTCAAGTACACCGTGTGCTACAGCTTGTACTTTAAAGTAATAGACAGAGTCCGTTTATCTAAACTTTTTCCTTTAGTTATAAATGTGACCTCTCCTTGCAATCTAAGCCATGTGTTGTTCTTCTGTCCAAGTCTGAACAAATTTTGAAGTGAATTATTTTCTGTACTTTCAGGGTTTTTTGGAATTCAGATCCTTGAAGATCCTCTAATTGCCATATTTGGAGTTCCAAATATGACTCCGCTGCAAACAGATCTTGGCTTTTTGTTCCCTTCTTGCTAGACGCTGTATTTTACTCCTTTGGAAATCTCCCACGCCTCCATCTGCATCGCAATGGCTTAATACTGTCCGGACATTTCTGAGGGTGGAGAAGATCTCACTCAAAGTGAAAGGTAGTTCTGTAAAAATTATCTGCAAGTGGAATATCTCAAATCTTTTCCTTAGAACAATGCAATTTACCCACCGACTGGACTGAAAAGAATTTGAAATTTACTTTTTTTAAAGGTAGGCATAGGATTTAAGCACCCCCCCTTTTTTTTCTTTTTTTAATTTATTTTATTTATATAGTGTTTAATTTTTAATTTATTACTATTATTATTTGAGTTTTACTTTATTTTTTTTACTCACTTTTTCTTCTTTTTTTCTTTCTTTTCTCAGTTTTCTGTTCTTGTGTTGGTATGATGTTTTTTTTGTATTTTAATTTGTCTTTTGTTTAACAAGAAAAAGTTAAAATGATTGGGGAAGAAATGTTTGAGAAAATATGTCATGTAAGATGCATACAATACAATGTATGTAAGTTTGCATAATCTCTTGATGAACAAATAAAAAATAAAAAACAAAAATATAACGTGCATATGTATTTACAGAGTTAGCTGAATACTTTGTTGAAGCAGTATTATTTAATAAAACTACAGATTTGTAACTCCATAATTAGAAAACTCCCATTTCCATGAACAAACTGGAGTCCATTGAAATCACTGCAGCACAATTGTTGAACTTGTCTGTTAACTGGGCGGTTGGTGGTTTTATCTCTGATGTGCGGTCTGCATGCCAAAATATCCTCGAGTTTGTCACGGTGCCTCGGCCCTCTCAGGTTGATTTGCTGCTTTCTCTCTCTCCTCTTGTCGCTCCATCTCTCCTCTCTTTAGTGTGTGTGGGAGTAGTCTGCTTTTGGTACAGAAGTGGGACTTTTCTGAGTTTCCCACCTTCTGACAGTGCTCAAATACAGTAGAAAAATGTTATAGAAGAACTAGTCCACTTACATTAACACCTATTACAGTCGACAGTATCGAACACTGAGGTCTAGCAGGACAAGCACAGAGATGAGTCCACTGTCAGAGGCCATAAGAAGATCATTTGTAACCTTCACTAAAGCTGTTTCTGTGCTGTGATGAGCTCTGAAACCTGACTGAAACTCTTCAAATAAACCATTCCTCTGCAGATGATCTGTTAGCTGTTTAACTCTTTCAAGGATGGCTTTTTAAGTAATGGTTTGATTACTATGACCCTATTATCAACCTTGTCATATTTAAGATTGAAGCATTAATTAATTGTAGTACTACAAGGAAAGAAGAGAAATACACTTATTTGGGAAATTCCTTTCTAACAACATGATGAGTAACGATAAAGAAGCTACTTTTAGCTTCTCACTTAGTCATACATGTTTGATTTGACTGTTGTTTACATCAGAGGCTCTTCCCGACACAACCCCAAAGGGATTTGGCTCCTCTTCAGAGCAAGGCAGTGATCTTTCACTTCTTAGGCAAATGTGTAAACCACGTCTTGTACTACTACTAATGGCTATAGCGTCAATGGTTGTCTGTCTCTCTGTGATAGCCCCGTCATAGACTGGTGACAATGGACGGCTGTCAGAGGTCGACCCATAGCAGCTAGGATAGGCTCCCCCGTGATAGTGAAGGGGACAAGTGGAAGATGATGGACGGATAGATGGGTGGAAGGTGAAGCCTGTAATTTCCTGCACCCAGCAGTAATGAAATGCACCATACACACATTGTGGTGAGGTGACACACATTATATCACCTCACCACTTTGATTATGATGTAATTCATAATCAATTAATATTTGAAAGTTAGTGAGTATGGGCCATGAGATGGGAATTCGCAAAAGTCAACAGGCCATGAGGAATCAAGTAATAATCCTGGCTAATTTCTATCAACATGATTGGGGAGCACATTTGAAGCACTATGTGACAACCACCTCATAAGAGACAGCCTACAGAGTGTAGATGCTTAGGACTCTTCATTATTTGGTTTTGGAACTGAAAAAGCTTGGATGGTGAAATGTCTTCAAAAACTTAAAAATGCTTTCTTTTCAAGCTCTTAAGAAGAGGGAGGATCATTGAATCAGCATAACCTGTCTGCAGTGGGGGAAAATGCAAGCAGGTGGACTATATCTTATGGATATAAGATGCCATTTTAAGTAGAAGGGGGAGAATATAGCCTCTCCCTCTCAGGGGCCAGGCTGTCAGCCGCACGTCCCCAGGAAAGGGATGAAGCAGTGACCTGCTCCCCCGGGACAGAAGATCCCTCAAACAGGGGGTGCGGGATCACTGAGGGCATGAGGGGCCACCAGGACCAGCCTTGCCTCCTCGGTCTGGACCTGGTGGACGACCGAGGGGAGGAGGGAGAAAGGAGGGAAGGCATACCTGGGGCATCCCACCCTAGGGGAGGGTCGTGTCCTTTAAGGAGAAAAACAGGAGGCAGTGTGTTGACTCCATGGAGGCAAAGAGGTTGACCTCTGCCCACCTGAAGCCGTGGCAGATTTGTTCGACCACATAGACCGCCGCAACCATGCTGTCCGTCCTGATAATCTGACCGAGGAGACGAATCACGTGGAACCCCTGCAGTCGAGGCAGAAAGTGCCAAAGCGCCAGGAAGACGGCGTGCAGTACATTGATATGGTGGGACGGTCTAGCAGCCGTTGACCCCACAGTCCTCGTGGACTGCACCCTTCCCCCCTTCACTCCAGAGTTTTGTCATATCCTATATGACCTGGCACGGGGTTCAAATGAGCCACCTGGATAATCATCTCAGCTTCTTTTTTTTTTTGCAGCTTCTGGCATCAACAGCTGGGTGTGGTCTTCCCGTATGTGGGTGTCAAGCTGAGCGCAACACAAACATTACATGTCCCTGCCAGTTGTGAACACACCCGCACACACAGCCCCATTAACCTACTGAACCCGGGCCAATCAGCTCCCAGACTCAGGGATGCGCCGGAGCTAACGCAGCCTTCAGTGTAAATGCTTTATCCACGTATTTCATTTCCACCGTCCCCATAATCACACCTGTACCCCTTTGGCAGACTTTTAAACCCTGACCCTTTGCTGATAGTGTGTGTCACTATCAGCCCCCGGTTCTAATATGGTTGTAAGCCACAGAGGGGGTTTCCTACAATACCAACTGTCTGCCAGCTATAACCCAGTTTTGAGATCCATCCTCAGACGCCTTAACGCCCTCTCACATCCTGGGTCATTTGATCTCAGTAAGTCACATGATAGGCTGGGGCAAGTTCTTACAACGGTTTACCTCAGCTGATGGTGACCCACACCTGTTTTCACACTTTGGCTCATGTGATTAGGCAGATGATCAATAGTGGGTCAACTCTTTAGGGACACTCCCAGTAGGGCTTAAAAATCTGGGACTGTCCACCAGTTGCTCTGAGAACTGAAGAAGGTTCTCAGGTGAAACGTCTTCAAGAAAAGTCCAGACACTTTTCTTTCCAAGCTGCTTAGATTACCATGACCTGGATGACTGAGAATCTTCACAGACATGATTGGATGAGGGTTACCAGCCTTGCCCTGCCCCCTCAACCCGCTGTCCCATCCCTCCTCTGCACTCGTGCCACAAACCACACTCTGACACATGGGTTTTGTGTTTTATTCTAAAATAGACATTTCCTTCTAAATTCTTTTCATACATGATAATTTGTAGTGTTACCACATCTTTATGACAAGTATGTTATCATAAATGACTGTAATGAGGAACAACATGGTGATCCAGTGGATTTTCTTCTTTGGAACATTTGGGAAACAGAATGTTGATAACCCCACTGGTAGTTTCTATAACCAGTAAGGGGAATGCTGGCGTTGTCCCCGTTTGTTCAGGAGGAGGTTAACATATTGGTAGCTTCAACATAAACAGAGGACACAAACCCCAGTGTTTGGTTGTGTATACATTTTGTTGGTGAAAGAACATATAACTGTTTAGTTTGAAGACTTGTTTACATTTTGGATGAATGTGCCTTTAATGAAGCAGCTGAAAGGTGCAGGCTGGTTTTCTTGGAGTTGGAACAGAGGGCTGTTGTGTCCTCCTGCTATGGACGTATTTGTAGACTTGAAATTGAGCTGGTACCAAGCTGGTCTGCTCTCACCTCCCCTCAGGAACACACGCTCATACCCAGCTGTGCATCCATGACTCTACATTAATTTGCTGGAGACTGTCATCTTAAACAGCACTGCAGCTTACCGTTTCCATACCTAACACATCCTGAACCTCAACACATCTCTTTACCCTAACATTGAAACACAATAGGTGTTTTTTGCTGCCCACATAAAGAAGAGGCCACTCACTCAGTCACTGGAAAACTAAATATAAAATCTGGATCTGTCAGCATGAGACAGTGTAGAATAAATATGTTAACATGATACACTTAGAGTTGTTTTTGTTACTAGACAAAAAGACTCATGGAAACATTTGAAGGTGAAACTGAGTTCAGCTGACTCGCTGCTGAGAGCCTCCTTTGTCATTTCCCTGCAGTCATGAGATCAGTGTTGAGCTGTGCTGCGGCTGTGAGACGCACAGATGACTGATGGTCAAGCACAGGATTAAATACCACAGCCAACTGTTGTTCCCGATTTAGGATCCTCAGAGACAGCATGTCAAGTACAGACAATCCTGCAGCTCCCATTCACTTTAGAGTCTTAATAGTTTTTAAAATCTTTAATATTTTTTGGTTTCCTGCTTCCAACTTGAATGCTTGGATTCCTTCCTCTGCTTGTCCCACATTTCCAGGATGTACTCAGTAGAGAATGTAGGAGCTAAAGAGCAGGATTTTCAGTTTTATCTTTCTGTAACATATTGTGCTGTCTAGAGTCTATGTAACTGAGACTGAAATGTAAACTACTGCATCATGGCAGCGAGGACAGTTCGATGTTTTGTAACGGTAATATTTCAGTGCGTGCTTCTGACAGACAGCTCACAGGTGTCTGGCTTAGCCAGGCTACAGTTACAAAGGTCACAGGCAGGAGTGCAGCAGGGATCTGATTGCTTTGACCTTACTACAAGTTTCCAAGTATATGTTATGATCATTTTGAGCTTGAATTCTTGGATGTTTTTTAGTGAGCTCTTATTGAACAGTAGAATTTCAAAACAATACAAATAATACTGAAATGGTTTATGGAAACCATCACAATCACCAGGCTGTGGTGAATGATTCTGTATGTGGTTGTACCAGAGCACTGACAGTTTCTGTAGGTTCACCAAAGCATTGGAAAAATAGCAGCTACAGTTAGGTTCACAATGACACACTTCCTTTATTTTAACTTTAAACAATCAAGATGTGTTCGAAGAGAATGTTTAGCTCTGATGACAAAGATTTAAATTGTTACATCATTGTTACATTAAGTGTTCAGGAATTACAGCAATGTTCCTCTGAAGCAGGCCACATCAGGGGATCAAAGGTAAATGGGCAAACTATTCATGTAATACTTGCATGAAAATTCCTCGCTGTCAAAGACTGTAAATATCATGGACATCAGCAAATGCTGTAATTCCTCCCCTCTGATGTTTTGCCAGATGTTTGCTTCAGCCTTCATCAGTTGGTGCTTGCTCTTGGGTCTCCCTGCGTTCAGTTATGTTTTCAGAAAATGAAAAACATGCTCTGAGATCAGGTGAGGGACATTTCCATTAAAAAAAAAAGAGAAAAAATAAATTTTCTTTCTTTCTTTGGATGGTGAAGGCAACAGTGGTACTAGTGGCAATCAGAACAGTTGGTGCAGTGACCTTCAAGCTGGGCACAGGGCTCCAGGAGATCCCAGGAGCAACACCTCTGTCCAGAAGAGCTCAGTCCTAGGAACAGCAAAGATACTGCGCAGGACCCTCAAGCTCCTCGTCTCTGGTAGGGGACTCGAGCTTGAGGAGAAAGACCGCCTGCAGTGCCCTCTACTTTAATTTTACTAATCTTGCCAACCCTAAAAATATAACATTCTTTAAAAAATGAATCAATCTATTTCTTATAGAATTTTGCATTTTTAAAAAATTATTATTATCGTTATTATTATTTTTTAACATTGATCGGTACCTTACACGAAATACAAAAACAACCCTCTTTACATTTTTACATGCTGTAGTGCCATATTTTGGGAGCATTTCAATTTGCTATGCAAAAAAATACAAACATTATATCCCACATTTTAATAATATGTATGTATTAAGTCCATAGTAACTACATACATTGCTAAAATGTGCAAAAAAAGACAAAGAAATTGAAAATCGTTTTTGTTTTTTGTTTTTTTACTCATTTTTCTAGTTACAGAAATGTCAAAGATACATTCCTCAAAACTGTAAATGCAAATATAAATTCACTGTAAACAGCAATGACAGACTTATTATTCTCCTGCTTTCCTGCTGGTAAGCAGCAGAGCACCAAGCCTCTGTAAAACAACACATGCAGATGGATTATAGTGACTCACTGTTCATTTCGTATTCATTACTGTAACACACTTTAGGCAGAAGAGCATTTTTAAATATTATCCGCATATATTTGTATAGTGTTTCTATAATTTACCTCTACAAAGCTTTATGGTGTAGACGTTTGTGTTCAGTTCATCAGATTAAGAAAACATACTGCTCTGTTTGACCTGGGACATGGAGGGTGACGTGTTTTAAAACTCCTGTGGTACAGCTGTGTACTGTGGGTGTGGAAAAGAATGATCATTGTACTGTCTGATAATATCTACATGTAGTGAGAAAAGCAGGGCTCCCAGCCAGTTTCCTCATGCAACTCCAAAACAAAAGTCCAAACTAAGACTATTCACATGTAACACGTTCCTCTCTGTAACGTGTTACATGTTTGGATCTAGATAAGAGCACATTTAGAAACCAACCTATTATCAAGATGGGTTAAATGGATACCACGGTCAACTGTGTCAACTCAAACTGTGCAGTCAGCTTTTCCCTGATCTTAAAGCTTTGGGGTTATAATTGTTCTGTTTACAGTAAAAAGCAGTAAAAAGCCACTCTACAGACCACTGGAGCATTTGATATCCACACAGTAATCTATTTTCTTTCGCTTACCCTTGTCCAGATTGTGGGAACAGTGGTCTAGGCAGAGATTCTCAGACATCCCTCTCTGCAGCCATGTTTTCCAGCTCTTCTGGTGGGACCCTGAGACATTTATAAGGTGGGCAAAATATCTGCCCAACGGGTCCTGGGTCTAGTGTCTCCTCCCAGTTACACATGCCCAAAACATCTAACCTGACCAGATATTTTTTTTTGTTGTGGAACATAAGGATAAGTGGAAAAGGATGGATGGATGGATGGATGGATGGAAGAGCAGTGGCTCTAGTCTGAGACTCTCCTAAATGACCAAGCTCCTCATCCTATCTGAGGTCGCTGGAGGCCTTACTGGTCCAATCCCTGATTGCCACTAAAGTTGGGCATTACTCTGCCAGTATAGTGATTTGGGTCTGCTGGATTTGGAAAAAAGGAAGTCATGATACATACATTGGCATAAACGTAATAAAAGGTGAAAATCCCCTAGTCGAAGTTCTTCTTTAAATGTTTTTACAAATGATAAAATAGGTTACTTTTAGCTCTCAAATGTTTTTAAAAAAAATAATTTCCCAATGTCATCATTCTTTAGACTCTGCATGTAACAAATATAAAAGGCTAATGCCTGTGTGTGCCTCAGAAGCTGCATTACATCCTTCATGTGCTAGCAACAGATTATAAATAGACTGACACCTAAAGTGGAAAAGTCCCCCCAGCTGAGGGGGGCTCATGACAGAGGGAAAGGTTTCCTGCCAGTTAGTTTGTGCTTCACATTTACTCCTTGCTAAAACATCTGAACAACAGCAACAATGTTATTATTATCAGATTATCCTCCAGGATATGAAGCCACTGCATGTGTGACGTGTTAAATTAATCTGAGCTATGTCAAGGCACCCATAGTTATAACTGTAGTGAAACAGGAAGTTTAATAGGTTAGAGAACAGCTTTCATTAAATAACACATGCATCCCATCCAGTTTGTGTTTAGTTGGACCATCATTTGTTTTCCAAACACACCTCCAGGCTGTGTCAGGGCTGTTTGACCAAGAAGGAGAGTGATGGAGTGCTGACCAGATGGTCTGGCCTCCACAGTCACCTGACCTAAACCCAGTGGAGATGGTTTGGGTTGAGATGGAGCTCAGAGTGAAGGCAAAGGACCAACAAGTGCTCAGCATCTCTGGGAACTCCTTCAAGACTGTTGGAAACCGTTTCAGGAGACGACCTCATGAAGCTCATGGAGAGAACGCCAAGAGTGAGCAAAGCAGGACTCAAAGCAAAGGCTGTTTGGAAGAATCTGAAATATCAAACATGTCCTGAGTTATTTCACACTTTTCTTGTTTACTACAGAATTTCATGTGTTTATTCATAGTTTTGATGCCTTCAGTGAGAATCTACAGCGTAAACATTCATGAAAATAAAGAAAAAACATTAAATAAAAAGGTGTGTCCAAACTTTTACTGGCAGTGTGATTAGCAGTGAAACCACAGTGTAAACACTGGGTGGGGCTCTTCTGTGTGCTTTGGCTGCTCGCCCTGTGACGCTCTCCTTTGACTTCCTCTTATTTATTTATGTATTTGTGCCAAAATATAAGCATTCTAGTGGAAAATGTATCATTATTTTTGTTAAAACCTTTGTTTTAAATGCTCACGATGAGATTTAAACTGTAAACTTCCTCCTTTGTTGATGGGTGGAAGTTGGAAGAGACATCTGATTTTATTTTGAAAGTCCCAGTGACGATGGGTTCCGGTTTGTCCGCGTTAACTTCACGATATGTGACCGGAGTATTTGTTTTGTACCGTGTCTACGGATCGAGCACTGGTGAGGATCTGTCATCGAGGCAGGTGGAGTCTCCCATCCACTCCCCGGTGAAGGAACACGGAAGAGGGGACACGCCTGCCCTCCGTGTAATTTAACTTCAGCGTGTGTGACAGGGTCGAGCATGACTTCGGTTTGGAAACGGCTCCAGCGGGTAGGAAAGAAGGCGTCGAAATTCCAGTTTGCGGCTTCGTTTCAAGAGCTGATCATAGAATGTACAAATAAATGGTGAGTGATATAATTCTTATATTTGTCAGTATTTGATAACTGTGGATTTGTTGCGCACCCCGGCACTGCTCCGTGGTGTGCTCTCTGAGCGTTAAAGAGGCTGACAGAGAGAGTGATGCCAAACTCCGGTCAGGCGTGTGAACTTCTCATTTCGGCGAGTAAAGCCTGTGAAACTAAGTGTATCATCCACACTCAGTTTACACGAGCCGGCGTATTTATCACTGCGCATTAACGTCTTATTGACAGACTTAATACAATTACTCCGTGTAATTACAGGTCGTCGGCACAATACCTCAGGTTTTAATGTTCAGAAAAAATAATGCTAAATGCTTTGTTTTGCTGCAGAGAGAGCCCGCCCCATTACTTCCGTGTTTGTTTTCTTGATAAGAGAACTGTAATTGTTACCATGCGGCATCCTAATAACCATGGCAACGGGTCAAGCCAAAAAACTGTCGTGGCTGTGGGAGTGAGTGGTGGTGCAGTTTAGTGTCACTGCTGGTGTCACGTGTGCTGGTGGAAGGATGAAGCATCTACGCCGTCATCATTGGCTGAAAGTAGACTTCTGGACACTGAGGTCATGGATAAAAACTTCCCCTCTTATAAGAAATCTGTGGCAGGCCCAGGTCTGCAATAACTGTTGGGAGGAGTTAAAAACACGAGGAAACCTTTTTATGAAGGCAAACAGTTGTTCCGGTAAAGTAGCGCTTCAACCAGATTCAAACACTTGTGTTTTTGTGGCTCATAATGTGATTCTGGGTGAGTGCTGGGCCACCACCAGCTGACTTTACACTAACTGGTCACATTTTGTGAGGCTGGGCTGTATAAGAAATCAGCCACCACTTTAATCACACTCTGGAGCTCTGACATGTGGCACAGAAAGTGCACATTTAAGAGTTTTGTCTATTTATTACTTAACAAAATTTACATTTACAATAAAGACAGCTGGGGAATAGATTTCATTACAGTATCTTTTGGAAGGTGCTGTAACATAATTCCTCATTGCAGAGAGTACTGTGCTCCCTGAGCCTGGTTCTGCTGGAGGTTTCTTCCTGTTAAAAGGGAGTTTTTCCTTCCCATTGTTGTGCTTGCTCATAGGGGGTCATGTGATTGTTGGGTACTGTGGCCCCTCTGTGAAAGAAAGCCTCAAATCAGAAGTGGACTCCATGGTATAACTCTCAAACATGCACCTTGAGATGAAGTGGTATCTCACTAATTTAGAATACCTTCATTTTCCCAGGAAAGATAGTTTGTTGCTCTATTTAAAAGCCCTCAGTAAAGCTGTGACATCTCACTCCTCATCATTAATTGAAGAAAGTATTGAATTCACTAATTTCTTTACTAATAACATTTTAACAATTAGAGAAAAAATAACTGACCACAGATATATAATATGTTCAGCTACTTTCAATACTATTTATATTTATTTAGTCTTTATCTGACTGATCCTACTGCATTAACCTCAGCAATCATCATGTGTCTATTAAAACCAATTACTTCAAGACTGCTATAATATGTCCTACCATAAATTAGTGCTTCAATTTTAAAATATGATTAATCTGTCTCAATCATCACCTACGAACCACAGGCCTATGATGGCAGCGTTACTCAAACAGCCTCAGCCTCAGCTGTCTTAACTAATTGCAGGTCGATCTCCAATCATCCTTTAGCTCAAAACATCTCCAAAGAGTCAGTGTAAAAAAGCTTGTTTTATTTGTAGAGGGAAAAACCAACCCCAATCTCTGGTGCTGTGAGTCTTACCCAGTAAGCAGTGCTTAGATGGAGCTACTGGGTGTGGGGATTAGCCCAGTACTAACTGCCTGAAAAGCCCTGAATGCCTACCCTTCTTCCTGTGACAGAGCCAGTACAGGCCCAGCTGCCAGCAGCCCCGTTTGTTACTGCAGCTCCCCTCTAGATTGGTGCACTTGGTAACTAACTGGGTTAAATTTAGCGTCCTGGAAGACTGAGGAGGGCTGGATTAACCTGTAAGAGTCATTCATGGTGATGTAGAGGAATACTTTACCAGTCCCTTTGTAAAGGCCCACAATTAAAACCATTTAACAAAGGATATTTTATTAAAGCAATATAATAGGAGCAAAACAAAAGCAGAACCAAATAATACTAATCAGAAAATATTAATCAAATCACCTCGGTTACATGTGTCTAATGAACCCATTGTAAGCTAATGCTGAGCTTGTTCGGATCCTTGTGAAGAAGGAGGTTGGAGAGATGGGCACACCCAGGCATGAGGAGGAGCTTCCAGCTGTGAACATCTTAGGTCCAATCCTCTGAACTGCTCTTCTTATCTATTCTGCACAAAGCTTTTATACCTGCTCCTCCTTTCTCCCCCTTTTTACGTCACATCGTCTAAGATAACGTCTGGTCTCACCTGTGGAATCACTGTCCACCCGTACCTCATCATCCTCTCCCTGTCTGTCTGAGTTGTCATCATACATGATTTAAAACTAACTTTAAAAGTTAAAATCACTTCATTACAGTTTCTTTTTTTCCATGTTATTCTTACCATAGAAAGTTTCATTGTATATGAACATTCAGTCGCATATTTCTCCTTATGTTCCATTAGTTTATACAACCTCTCTGTCATGATCTTATTCTTACATGAACATCTTTTAGCATAATCCCTTTTAATCCAGTTACAGGAATACTTTCTTTTGCTGTTTTTCTTTAAAACTGAATACTCAATACATTTTCTTTTATTTAATCATACATTTATAAAGTCAGACATTCTCTCAGATTAGTGGCTCCTTGGTGTCACACCCACACACTGATTATATATATTGGCAATTAAGAATTAAGCAAAAACAAATATGAATTATGGCCGTTTGTCCTTAATTTTTTTTTTAAAGGCTTAAAACTCACTGAAAAGCCTTCAGTTAATCCAAAATGCTGCAGCAAGAGTCCTGACAGGGACTAGAAAGAGAGAGCATATTTCTCCTGTTTTGGCTTCCCTTCATTGGCTTCCTGTTAAATCCAGAATTCAAAATCCTGCTCCTCACACACAAGGTCTTAAATAATCAGGCCCCATCTTATCTTAATGACCTTGTAGTACCATATCACCCTATTAGAGCACTTCGCTCTCGCTCTGCAGGCTTACTTGTTGTTCCTAGAGTATTTAAAAGTAGAATGGGAGGGAGAGCCTTCAGTTTTCAGGCCCCTTTTCTGTGGAACCAGCTTCCAGTTTGGATTCGGGAGACAGACACTATCTCTACTTTCAAGATTAGGCTTCAAACTTTCCTTTTTGCTAAAGCATATAGTTAGGGCTGGACCAGGTGACCCTGGATCCTCCCTTAGTTACACTGCAATAGACGCAGGCTGCAAGGGCTGGCTTGCTTTTGTCCTGTCTCCCTCCTTTCACCTCCAGCGAGTCCTGGCTGTTAGCTGGTAGCTGTCCCTCCCTGAGCCTGATGCTGCTGAAGGGTTCTTCCTGTTAAAAGGGAGTTTGTTTCCTTCCCACTGTTACTATTTAGTGTCATCTGACTATTCTTATAGGGTGGAGGGTCTTTACCTTACAATATAACTGACCACTGTTGTTGTGATTGTGAAACATCAGCATGTAATGGTGCACAAATCTAAATAACAGAATTATTAAATGAGTCTACCAGTGAGAGACGGGGCCTTAAATGAACCCAAAAAGCCGACTGGCCCAGTCACTAAAAGTTTTGTTTTGGCAAGATAAGGACCTTTTTTTCTCTCATTATTCCACGACAGATTAATCAGATCAGATATTTGGACCTGATCCCAGATGTTGAACTTGAGTATGAGAATAAAGGAGTATAAAGGAGTACATGATTAGGATGATGATTGCCAAATTCTTTAAGAAAAACTACAATATTTTGCAAAGTGAAGAAAATTCTTTAGGAGGTAGATCTATAACTGACTCTACGAGCCAGAGACATCTTCATGGATGAACCATCAGTCCCCATTGGCCTCTTCCAGAAAACATCTAAAATCTTGGTATTTGCTCGGCATTTCTCTTCTCGTGAACAGATTGGATGATTAGTCTGGTTTTCAGTGTTCAGGACAAGCTTGAAACATGTTCCTCTTGGCCATTTCCAGTTTATGTATACAGAGGATATTGTGCTTAGCTTTAGAGCTGCTGTTTTAGGTTCGGCATGTAGGAGTTCCTTTAATTCCACTGGCGTTAGTCATTGTTCAGTCAACATGTGTTTTCAGTCTTCTGGCCCTGGCTTGTATTTTGGCCGGCCTTCCTTTCACACTGTTTGTGCTTTGTGGTAGTTTAGAGAGATTTGTCACATTTTGCATGCTCTGTACTGGGGTCAGTGGTGTCTGTTAAGGCAGTGTTACTGGAAATCTAATGACAGCACACTGTAAAAGGTAATTATCATGTAATCACGTCCTTTCTTTTTGGGCTCTGAAGGAATCTCTGAGGTCAGAGTGCCCGAGGTGGTTTTAAGCATCCCTTATTTTGTCCCATAGGATTTTCTTTTCTGGATTTCATCCCAAGACAATTAGATCAAAGCCGATATTCACCGGAACAATAAAACCACACACAAAAGTTTAACACTGAAATAAGTTAAATGTCAAAGCTAAAACGGTGACAAAGATTTTGACACCACGACTAAAACTAAACTTTTATTTCTTTCCCAGCAAAAAGTTTTTGAAACTTATGATCTATAATTGTACATTTCTTCTTCTTCTTCTTCTTCTTCTTCTTCTTCTTCTTCTTCTTCTTCTTCTTCTTCTTCTTCTTCTTCTTCTTGTTATTTGAAACAAAAACTGAAGCAGCAAAGTGCATAAGAAACAAACTTTGTGTCACTGCTAAAATGTTTGGTCATGTCTGTAGGACAAAGATGCAGCCAGTTCATGTCAATAGTAACCAGTTTTATACCAGGATTAATGCAGATTAGCAGCTCAGATCGAGGACACTCAGTGAAGGAGTGAGTAATGTAGTAAGCAGACGGTTTACATACGTCTGTATTTCTTTCTGAAAACATCGGGCCAATTCAGACCAGTGAAAGGGGGCTGAAGGAGAATCTGTGTATTTGTTGATGTCAGGGTCATGAATTGCTGTGTGAAGCAGGCAGGACAGGATCCCACTGCAGACTCACAGACAGGCCTTTATTTTAGAAGACACAGCTGTGAAATATAAAACTAAGTAAACTGGGACGACGCCTGAACTAATCAGGCAGGCAGAACACACAGCAGGGAAATGAAGGAGGTCGCGACAACGGACAGAGTGAAACGAAGGGCTGAAGTATACAAGGATAATGAGGGAACGAGAAACGGGGGGAAACACAGCTGGGGCCAATCAGACGCATGAGACGAGGCACCTTCAAAGTAAGACAGGAAGTGACATGTACAGTGAGAACCAGACAACGACAGTAGGACATTGAACATGCAGATATGCACGCAGACAACTAAAGGGCCAGATGTGACCCCGAGGTCGTCTACCACCCAGTCACACTGTCTAATTTGCAACAAGAGTTAACAACATGCTTCAGTTTGACCTCCGACTAAAATGATCTCAATAAATGTTTTTTATAGGCAGATTCATCATGTAAACACCCAAAACTGGACTGATTTGGCTTTGATGAAAACTATTTTGATCATAACTAATAGAAAAGATTCCCAGAACTACAAGTTGTCAAGTTGTCATAAAGCTTAACCAAATTGCTCTAAATCAAAAACAAATACAGTGAGTAAAGCAGAAAACTGTTGAACACTTGCCCAAATGATCAACTAACCAGCTGCTTTTGGTAAGAGACTGTGAGCGATGAGTGAGAATGAAAGCAACGGACAGAGAACAGACATGGACAACACGCTTCACAGAGCTTAGCGCAACACCTGCTGCACTATTTATAACAGACATGTTTCTGTGCTGACCTATAAATGTACAGGCCTGTGGTGGTGAGTAACTCAGTGGTTTGTAGAGACAAAAGCGCCTGAAAGAAAACATTCACAGGTACCAGGAATGATGTATAACGACCTCATTTTAAAATGCACAGTGTTACAGTGTAACCATATTAGAGGAGGCTTCACAGTTTGAGGAGCATACAGCCTAGCTGATCCATATTTAAAACATTCTTCTGATAGACTTGTACAATGATTGTGATGCCACAGAAATGTCATTTATGGCAAGCTTAAATGATTCGCCCACACCCATGCATGTGTCTTACCCCAGGCTGTAGAAACAATGGGCTCAGCTTCAGCCTGAAAACTGAAAGGAACATGAAGGTGCCTTAAACCTGAAAACATCCTGTTTAAGTATACCAAACCTACCTGACCGTAACCCATAGATGTCTATGGGAAAGCTGCCCTGAACCTTGACCTTGTAAACTCTTTTCTGATGAGTTTACGGGCTTAGTCGCTCACTGAGGGTTGAGGGATGTAGCTCAGGTGGTCACTTACTAACTAGGTTGATGGTTGGATGGTGCTCCAGTCTGCATGCCAAATCCTCAGGAAAGATACTAACTCCATGTTACTCTTCGATGCATCCACTGAATGTTAGATTGGAAACAGCGTAGAAAAAAGTGCTTTTGCGAATGATCGAGTCTACAGGTTGTGTTAAAGTGCTGTATAAGAACCAGTCCACTCAAAGGAGACACTCTCTCCTGCACCATGCCTGTTTGTGATAATGCAACTATGCCTCAGTCCACTGAGCATCAGCCTGGTAGTTTTACAATGCCCATGTTATAGCTGCTCATCGCCGATGCTGTAGAATCGCCTTCTGAACAAATGTTCTTTCAACTTTGGGAACAGATGAAGTCTGGACTGTAGGGTGGATGATGAAGTTTCAACCAAAGCTTTGCAACAGAGTGACAGTTTGACAGGCGACGTGTGGACGTGTGGACGTGTGGTGTCGTGGACGATGCTTACGCACAGTGCTCAGCTGTGTTTTGGGACTGAAAGGGGGTTTTGTTGGTTGACTTTGATGGCTGGCACTGTGAAACACTGGAAAAACTCAGAAGGGCATTTCTGAACTGGAGAAGACAAATGCTGAGCAAGAGCGTAAGCATTCTCCACAACACCGCGCATCCACACGTCGCCCGTTAAACTGTCGCTCTGTTGCAAAACTTTGGTTGAAACGTCATCACCCATCCACCCTACAGTCTGGACTTCACCTGTTCCCAAAGTTGAAAGAACATTTGAAAGATTGTGCGGCGGCGCTGGTGAGCAGCTATGACACGGGCACGACCTGTTTATCTTTCTATCCCCATTTCGGTCGATGCGGGAGTCCTTACTTTTGGGATTGCGCTTGTATGTTTCAGTTTCTTGTCCATTTAGGTTACCCTTTTGTCTTTGTCCTCTGTGTGTTTGGCATGTATGTGTGTGTGTGTGTGTGTCCTTGTGTGTTTTACACAAGGTCTGACCAAATCGTGGGTGCCATCATCATTGCCACACAGATTGCAATGAAACAGGCAAAACATGTCAGTGTTTCTGCTCACAACAGAGTCAGTGTCTATTGTAAAAAATAGATTTCACATACAGCCTGGGACTTGTTACCAACATGAAGCTGGAGAAGAAAATCTACAGCCTGGCTGAAGTGAAAGTCAAACTTTCATTCAGAAACTGGTTAACTTGTTTATCTGTGTGTAAGACAGTGTCTGTGTTGAAAAAGGATTTTAGTTGTTGCTGTAATATACTCATTGTATGCTGCCAGACACAGTAAAATACAGTAAAATACAGTAAAATACAATATACGCTTTGCTGTTATTCAGGCAACCGGACAAACTGAGAGTGGTGTGGATCAGAAGGAGCAGACGTCACAGCACAAAGGTAATAAAAGGAGAAACAAACGAGCGTCTTTACAAAGCACCGAAAGGAGCTAGTTGTGCCAGCGCTACTTAAGAACAAAATTTGACTTGTCATAATATAAAACCAGTGTTTCTACGTGAGCATCTGACAGATGGAGTAGTTTTTACACTGGGATTAGTCATTACTAAATATTTTGACCTAATACATGAAGGCTGCACATCCAATTTGCATAGCAATTAAAACGTACCACATTTTCCATTTTGGACTGATATAATCCTCTTTAGTGATTTGCAGCCTTTTCTTGATGCTTCCTGTTTCTGTTCTGTCAGCTGCACAGCTGGCAGCCAGGAATCCAGAACCCCTACAGAGGCTTGGTGGTTTGGCAGGTTCCAGAGAGTTTAGATATCACGGTCACACTCTTCAAGGTATGGAGCTGATTAATTATATGGATTATAGATGGGGAATATGTCATTTAGTCATTCAGCTAATTATTTATGCTCTGACAGGAACCGACTGCAGAGGAGTTTGAAGACAAAGAATGGACTTTTGTTATTGAGAATGTAAGTCTGATCTGTTTGTGCTAGCTTTCATATTGTGGTATGATCATAAACACTTGGGGCCTGAAACTTGGCTACCTGGCTAATAGGACATAGAGGTGTTCTGTGGTAACGACACGGGACCAAAATGGAAGAACAACAAACTAAATTAGAAGATTTTCTCACCATATCCAGCCATACTGAGTAGCAATAGCAAGATGATTATGTGACTAACTAGTACCGAACTGATGGGACAAGAAAAGTACGAAGTAGAACCAGAACAGCTTAGGATCCAAAGCACATCGAATCCCTTATCAAAGATGGTGGGGCAGAGGGAGTTGGACATATCTATGTCAGATGTCGTCTGGGATTCATTCCTTTGGTAAACTCCACGTTGCTCTGTGCTACTCCCTACTGCAATTCAAAGTACCACAGGGCCCACTTATCTAAATCCAAATTAGCTACAATCTATCCTATCTTAGACCCTCGCTGTAACAGGTGCAGGTCTGATGATGCCAAACTAACCCACGTTTTGGACTTACCCTGCCTTGGCAAATTTTTGTGAGGATGATCAGTATATTACTGGGCAAAACGTCGGCTGCGGTCTTTTGGTTCCCTCCTGGCTAGGCGTGCCATGTTGTTGAGGTGGAAGGCTGCTGCCCCGCCCTCCCACGATCATTGGCTGATCTCATGTTGTGTCTCAGTCTTGAAAAGATCCACTGCTCCATCCAGAACCAAAAGGGCACATTTGATCAAATCTGGGGTCTTTTTCTGACAAACTTCTCTAACCTTATCCTAACCTTCAGGATGTTCCTGCTGACTAACTGACTTGCTTATTCCATCGAGGTCTGATGTGTGTCTGTGTTAATGGGAACGTGAAGCTCAGTGGTGTTGCAGCTAACTTCTGTGGGGTTTGTAAGGAAAGGGTTTGTTAGTATTGATCACTCAATAAAAATATTTTGAGTAAAAAGATGGCGGGGGCAATGTTATGTTATGCCATACTGTGGTTAGACCTTGAGTTGTGTTGTTGTTGAGTGGTGACTAATTATCTTTGGGATTAATGAATGTGTGTGCATTCAAACTTGAACTCTATTTTTTTAAATCAGGAGACAAAAGGATGTAAAAAAGTGCTGGCATCAGCTGATGTCAATATGAAGAAGTATGCAAGCGCCACACCAGCTCAGTACGATTTAACACTGACGCTCAAACCACTCTCTGTGAAAGTGGTGGAAGCCACACTGAAGCTCAACCTGTCGTGCATCTTTCTCAGGGAAGGCAAGGCCACGTAAGTCAAGAAGCATTTTTATTTATTATTTTTTATGACGTTCCAGGAGCAGTGAGGATTACTTTTCTCTGCAGATTTCCAACGTAATGTCCAAGTTGTTGAGGTTTTACTGGGTGGATTATGGCCGTATGTGGTCTATAAAAATCTGTTGGGTTAAATTTGTATCTGGACATTTGAGCACAGCACGCTCAGATCAGCAGTTTGTGTAACATCCAGTGTGACATCAGCAGCTTTGCATTGAATCTAAAACTTTCTGTTAGGTATGTGAAAATATTAGTGGAGCTGGATAAAGGTAGTGATGTCTGCTGATTTCTTTGTTTTATCACAGAGATGAGGACATGCAGAGTTTGGCCAGTCTTATGAGCATAAAACAGAATGATATTGGTAATCTGGATGACTTTAATGACAGCGACGATGAAGTCAGCGAAGAGAGAAGGTCAAACTTTGGAACAGGACAAGTTACTTATGTTACAGGTAAGATTTGTGAGGATACCTGTGCACTGATTCAACCAGGCTAAAAATGACAGAAGACAAAATACTCAACTTTTAGGTAAAAGCAAAGCCTGGAAGATAAACGATGTCTTGTGGTTTACCTGTGTCACACATTTAGTAGGTGCCTACAGATAGTAAATGTAATGATGAGGCCCAGATATGATGGCTAGATAACAGTTATATCATCTCCAAAAGTTCAGGTTCTGTGTTTGCTGCATATGGGACTGCATGGATATGTACTGGTCAGAGTGCTGGTACATGTTCACCAGCAGAAGTACCTAAAAGGCCTGACAGCATCAGAACTAGATGATGAGACAATGAAATAGGGTGGTCTGGTCTGATGAATCAGGATAAATACCTGAGGTAGTCTTAGATAGTTCTACAAGTGATTTTTGTTTGTGTAATATTTTCTGCTACAAGAGTCAATGCATGCCTGCGCTTTTTAGGTTTTAAAATTTGCAGCTAGAAATATTGGATTTAAAGTGCAAATATGTACCTAAAAAGACAATACCAGAATTAATACATACAGTGCCATGAACAAGTATTTGTCCCCTTCCTGATTTCTTCTGGGTGCTTTGCATGTTTGAGTGACGAAATGTTTCTCCCACTGAAAACGCGACGTCCAGATAACCAGAATGAACTTTTTGGGATTAGACAAAGATGACCTGAATAAATATAAAATTCAGCTTTTAAATGATGAATCATTTATTAAAAACTAAGGAGATCTACCTGCCTGGTGTGAACAAGTAGTTACTCCCATTTGAGGCTGGGCGATATGGCCTAAAATCCATATCGTGGTATAATTTGAAGCACGTGCGGTAACGATATATATCGCGATATATTCTTTTCTTCTGTATACCACATTTTCCGCACTATAATGCACACTTAAAATCCTTTAATTTTCTCAAAAATCAACAGTGCGCCTTATGTATGAATTCTGGTTGTGCTTACTGACCTCAAATCGATTTTATGTGGTACACGGCGCTCAAAAATCTGTCAAAAAATGTTTTAGTACGACTTTGGTAAGCTATGAAGCCGCACCGCTTGATGGATTGTCGGAGCATTACGGCCACCGTAGTCAGGAGCCTCGTGGAGTAATCTGGGTCCTAAACTCTGTCCGCTTCAGGTCCCAAAGTCAAACGAACACAGCCACATCACTGAGAGTTAAAAACTGTCTAAAATCTTTCATCTTTAATAAAATGATCAGCATTGCTGCTTTACCAGGTGTAACAATTAATTTTAACACCCAGGCATCCATAAAAACAGGATTAGTTACATTTAACAGAGTTAGAAGCTAGCAGGAAGTTAGCTCGCTAGCTTTCACCTAAACATGATATAGCATGTTCTGACTGAGAGATTTTTGACAAAATTCAAACGTACAGCTCTGCTATCACTTCCAACATGAATGAAGACAGAAAACTAAACAGCAGTGACGTTTGCAGGGTTACTGAAGTTGGGCTAGCTGGTATATAATGATGTGCTACGTGATCGCTAGCGACACAGCTATGCTACCATAACATAAACACAGCGAAGCTGGAGAATGAATGCTAACTTTTTTCCACTCGATAAAAGTTAACATGAGGGTTCCCGATGGTTAGAGACAAATAATAATAATGGATTGGATTTATATAGCGCTTTTCAAGGCACCCAAAGCGGTTTACAATGCCACTATTCATTCACTCTCACATTCACACGCTGGTGGAGGCAAACTACGGTTGTAGCCACAGCTGCCCTGGGGCAGACTGACAGAAGCGAGGCTGCCATATTGCGCCATCGGCCCCTCTGGCCAACACCAGTAGGCGGTAGGGAAAAGTGTCTTGTCCAAGGACGCAACGACCAGGACAGAGAGCCCGGGGATCGAATCGGCGACCTTCCGGTTACAGATACGCGTCCCAACCCCCTGAGCCACGGTCGCCCCGCAGTGTCATGGCAGGATGCTGTAAGATATCGTGACACTCAGGCCTTATTACTGCCAGACCTAGGAATCAAGAAATCACTTGACTAGAACCTGCGTGACAAAGTGATGCTGACCAGAAAAAAATGGACTTCATGCCATGACTGAAAGAAACTGGAGAACAGCTGAGCAACGTAGTCATTGACTTCTATCAGTCTGGAAAGGGTTTCAAAGCCATTTCTAAGGGTTTGGGAATCTAGCCAACCAACAGAGGCGATCCTTCTTTGGAGTGGCCGGCCTATAACAACAACATTGATCTAAGTGCACCATCATGACTCATTCAGGTGGCCTTAACAGAATCCAGAACAGCATCTAAAAAACTGCAGGCCTCACCTGCCTCAGCCCATGAGAGAGTTCCAAGGCAAAAACCACTTCTGACCCCAAAGACCTCAACGACTCGTCTCACATTAGCCAAAAAACTACTTGAATGACCTCCAAGACTTTTAAGAAAATATTCTCTGACCTGATGAGACAAAAGATTAACTTTTTGGAAGGTTTGACTACTAAAACTCTAAATATAGTGTTATATTTAATAAAAAGAACATGATACCAACAGTCAGAAATGGAGGTGGTACTGGGATGGTCTGGAGCTGCTTTCAAGCTTCTGTACCAGCAGAGACTACTATGATTGATGGAACCATGAATCCAGAAAATCAAATAATCTCCAGTTCAGGGCAGGAAAGTCAAGCATACTCGAATAATGCAGCAGGACTATGATCTGAAAAACACACCAGCAAGTCCACCTCTGAATGACTAAAAAAACAATCTGCTAAAAGTCTGAACTCTGCAAGGAAGAGAGCCAGAATTCCTCCACAGCGATGTGAAAGACTTGTTGCCAGTTATTGCAAACACTTGATTGTAGTTCTTGCTGCCAAGGGTGGCACGAGCAGTTATTAGGTTTGGAGTCAGTTAATTCATGATTTAATAAAGGCAGCAATTACTTTTTAACAGAAGGCCAGGTAGGTTTGGATGGCTTTGTTCCAATAATGAAATCGTAACTTTATTGTGTTGCACTGTATTTTGTATTTATTCTCCTTATCTTTGTCTGATATTAAAATTTTCTTGATTTGTAACAACAAATATGAAAAAACTAAGAAATCTTGAAAAGGGCTCATATGTTTTTCATGGCACTTCCAAACAGATTTGTTCTGTTTCTGGTAGATATGGAATCAATGCCACATGAACGAAGCATTTTAGAAACTGTTTTTAGCTTAGACTCATGTTGGAGGGAGGAAATTATGCCCCTTCTCTCTATTCTGTTTCTCTTTGAACTTATATTCCTTAACTGTTGCTGCTTCCTTTTTGGTTTCCTATATAAAATGTGCTTTCCATTCTTTTAATCACTCTGCCTGCTGTTTTCTTTCTTCATACAAAAGCCTCTGCTTCCCCCACTGAAAGAGTTCATGATCTGGCCTGGAGGCCTGTAGTTGAATTAGGCCCCACAGGTAATTCTCACTTCTGTGAATTTATTATCATTTCTCTTCCTCCTTTCAGTTCCTCTCTTCCACTTTCCACACTCACATATGTTTTCTTAAAAATAACACAAAAACCCACTTTCATATATGCATCTGCGACTTTACTTTAACCCTCTAAACCAGGGTGTCAAACTCCAGGCCTCGAGGGCCGGTGTCCTGAAACCTTTTCATGTGTCACTGCTGCAACATCCCTCGAGGACTGGAGTTTGACACCCTGATCTAAAGCCTAACCTGTTGCCGTGCATTTTCCAATGTTTTTTTTTAAACATCTGTAACTCCTGAAACATTTGCTCAAATGAAAAAATTCCAAAGCTTCCTAAAAGCAGCGATTTGTGCTTTTCAGTTTTATTAGAGTAATTACGGTAATGCCAGGCATGGTGTTGCATTAAAGTTTGGTTGAAAGAAGAGAGAGTCAGTGTGATGGAGCTCTGCAGAAAACAGACATTTTAAAGGCATTTTGGTTCTTTTTATTGTGTTTTTTTAAAAATTTGTTTTGTTTTTGTTGTTTTCTGTGTTATTTGACAAGATCTGGATGTGGCGCCTTGCCTGGGAGGACCATACTGACCCTAATATCACTGAAAAGCACAGAGTTGGTGCTTTTATAAACCATTGCAATTTTTCGATTGTGCCCCTGGAACAAGAGTTACATTAATTTGACCTAAAGGTTTGGCCTAAAACTGATTTAATGGGTTAAAATCAGTGTCCAACCTGACCTTTTTATTTATTAGAGCCAGTTTGGGAGTTTGGGAGTACACATGTCATTATGTTTTTACATTTCTGCTTGTTTCCTGTTTCCTGCTGACCTTTATTTCATTTCTTTATTTTCCATCTTCTCCCTTATCCCTGTGCATGTCATATCTTTCACTCAGTGACCTCAGAGACTGATAGGAAAAGGTCTTCTGGCATTTCTTCCACCTTTTCAGCACCATCTTATCCTCTACGGTCACTGCCAGTCCCTGATCCATCTGTTCCATCTTTCTCATTGCAAACCCACGCACAACCACCGAGCACTACCCAGCAAGCTCGGCCCTCTCCCGATGCCTACTCGTTGCCAGCCTTTGCACACTCTCACCTTCCTGTACTCCCCAAAATCTTCCAGCACACTGTTGGATCAGGTACTCGTCAACAGATGTTACTAGTTTTGTGTGCTTCCCTTTCTTCTCTTTGACCCTGAGAGCCCATTTTTAAAGGGATTATCTGCATTTGATTTAATGCATCAATGCATCTGTTGCACCAGTTGCAGAGCTGAAGCACTTTCTGTTAAAGGAGTGTATGTTCATGGATTTACACCTATTCTTAGTAAAGTTAGGATAAAACTGCAGCTCACTGTTGATATTTCTTTCTCATTATATCCTATTATAATGCTAGAAGTCATTATTATAGCTAATGCTGCAACAACTGAGGTGAGGCTGTAGGTTACTCCTGCCATCAAACTCATCTCCACTGCCTGCACTCTCTCCTTCACCTCTCATGTGCATTTTCATAAATGCTGTGAATCCTGTCTTCTGGTTGTAGCGTAGTTAACAGTCTGCATATTTTCACTTGCTCTCGTTATTTGTCTTTTATCTTCACACTGCTCCCTTTCTCTTCTGATTCTGGCGCTTCCTGGACATGTTCTGCTGGCGTCTCGTGGACATTTCAGCTCCTCAAAGGCCCCAAAGCTTCCATTTTGGCTCCTCTTCAACTGAAGCCTTGAAGGCCCAAGGTTTCCTCTCTTTAATTTCTTCAAAATTCCCCTTTACCCTCTGATCCATCTTTCTATCTCCCTCAATCCTCAAATTCCTTGCAAACAGCTTTGTTTTGGAAAAAACAAAGCTGTTTGCAAGGAATCCCGTTCTGCTCTGTTCGTATTGACATTAGAGTAGATGCATCATGTAAACTGGTATTTATTTATTTAGGGTAATGCTGCACTTCAGGGTAAAACATCCATTTAAGCAAACATACCATAAAATGTATGAAGGAAATAAAATCTGATAGCAACAGGTAAACTAAAGGTGGGTCCACACAGGAAGTGATACTTTGCTTTGTTGCTTAGTTGGTGTTCAGCTGATGTTCCTGTCTTAGGTTGCCTGGGTAACCATTTCATGGATGTGCTGTCCTAGCCAGCCAATGCTATCCTGGCTATCTTGGCAGTTGCTTCTTGTCTTGGAATTGAGAAAGGTTTAACTCAGGACTGAGTTCCCGTGCCCTCTAGCTCCCCACGCCCATTATTAGACACTGTGAAGTAGCATAACGTAAGCAGCAAGGAAGGTGATAAGTAAACAGCATCAGCAGACTATTTAAGCTTCTTTTAAATATACTTTATTTCTGGCATCTCCATAAAACAATCAACCTGGTAGGAAAAAATCCCACTTGCTTTATACAGGATTTTATCCACACCTGAACCTCGTTAGTCTCTACCATCGAAACAAATAGGTCGGACCAAACAATACAATTCTAAACAAAGAACAGGAATAAGATTATGCATGAAATTGACAAACTCATTTACTCAGCTAAATGGTTTGAAAAGTAAAACACTGCATGAAGTACAACTCAAAAGGCTACTTTAAAGAAAATAATCAATACAAAATGAAAAAAAACTTCATTTGGTTACACCCAGTGATGCAATTAATGACCTCATGACCCTATACCCACATAGCAAGCAGGTCTGGCCCGGAGCTGGTATCAAGCCGGCACTGCTGGCTGACCTCTGGCATGATAAGACGTATGTCATCCAGATATGGGCCAGGCCTGGCATAGATGGCACTGTCTATGTGATTGCATGCTCATAGAAAACAGGTCTGGCCCGGATCCGGCATCAAGCTGGCACTTCTGACTGACTGGTGTCATGGCAGGGTGTATGTCAACCAGATGTAGGCCAGGTCTGGCAATGATGGCACTATTCATGTTCCTGTTTTCCTATTTTAGTTAGAGGACCCAAATGCCTTGTTGCAATACTATACTGCTATGGTAGCCAACGTTTCAAATGCAGGTTTGACAGGTTTGTTAGTTTACACTTTATCCAAAACCTAGTGACGGTTTACTCATGGTCACCACCGGGTGGCTGTAGCTCAGGAGGAAGAGCAGGTCAGCTACTGATCGGAAGGTTGGTGGTTCAATCCCTGGCTCCTCCAGTCGGCATGTCAAGAGTGTGAATGTGAATGAATGCAGTTAGGAAGCACTCAGTTTAGAGAAAGTGGGTGAATGTGGCATAGAGCACTTTGAGTAATCTGGGAGAGCAAAAAAGCGCTATAAAAGAACAGAGTTATGTTACTTTTGCACTATTATGTTCCGGCACATGTTGTTATTACATGGCTTGATTAAGGTACACATTAGGCTGACATCTGAGCCAGCAGTGTGTCTGCAACTGGCCTTGTGCTGGCCCATGTGTGGGCCACCTCTGGCAAACCAGATCTGGGCCACCAAAGGGCCGTCATTCTTTGCGGCATGTGGGCCATGTGTAAGCACATTGTGTGGGCCAGATCAGGGCCATACCAACTTTGCTATGTGGGTATAAACAGGAAATACTTGGCGGCCCTTCCCATATACCCGTCTTAAATATAGGACCTGAATACATGTACAAACATGGTAATTATAACCAAAGCAATATGAAGAAACATAATTTACCGGACATTTGCCTGTGAACAGAAGAAAATTCAAATGACCTGATGGCTAGTAGTGTTTGCTTTAAAACATATGCATGGATGTAATAGATGTAACTGCTGCTACCACAAACAAACCCAGGATAGTGTGTCAAACAAAGTTACACCAGCAATGTATAAATTAAAGCATTATGGCTAACTGTAAATTAACAAGGAAATAAGTTATCAATTCGGTTAAGGGACAAGTGGTAATACAAGCAGAATACAAGCTCACACACACACACACACACACACACATACACACACACACACACACACACACACACACACACACTATCGTGGTCTAAACATATCATGCATTATTAGCTCTGTATGCTGCTCAGTAACACTGGATATTTATTGCTCACTGTAACTGATGCTCATGTTGGTTGGTGCTGTGGTTTCCCTGCTGTGCTGTTTCTTTTTCTCAGCAGGTGATCGAGCAGATTTTCAGTTTCTTTTCTTTCCCCCTCGTCTTTCTCTTTCCTGGCCCCCCAGTCCTGTACGTTCTGTTTGTAATAAAATCTAAATAATAAAAATTGAACAAACTATGCCAGTCAAGTGGACCATTATAGCAAAAGCTGTGGTGGTCCACTTGGGAAAATCAATCTGTTGGGCAGACGGGACGGGCAGGAGTCCCAAAAACCTGAAAAGTGTTTTAAATATCTC
The DNA here is from genome assembly GCF_965226115.1 of Aulonocara stuartgranti. Lineage (NCBI taxonomy): Eukaryota > Metazoa > Chordata > Actinopteri > Cichliformes > Cichlidae > Aulonocara > Aulonocara stuartgranti. The sequence continues at coordinate 20,786,549 of NC_138941.1, read as the reverse complement.
CGTCCAGCCTACACATGGGATTTAAATCAGGATAGATCTCAGCAGTTTCTCTTTGCACAATATTCCAAACAAAGAATCCATGTCTTCCTATGATGAAACCAGTTTGGCCTTGAGATGTGATAGAGGGAAGCCGAGCATGTTGGTAGGTGGTTAAAGTGTTAAAGTTGACCCACTGCTTCACAGGCTGTTCCTGTCTCAGTGGCCTCTGGCCCCACGTCACTGCTGGTCACTTCCTGTGTGGACCCATCATTAGAAGTATAGTTTTCATATTGAGAATGAGACTTACTGATCTGAATCTATTTTGAGAACAGACCATTACATTAAGCACTGACAGAGCTCTGATGTCATAGCTTTGAAAATAACTGCAGAATAAATACTTTCATATGTTAAATACTAAAACTAAATGTATCCTTGGAAAGTTGTCAAACTGCTGCCAAATGTAGTGTTTTACACAAAGTAGTGTGTCATGCAGCCGATGTTATATGTAGTACTCTGCATGCACAGGTAAGCTTCCCTTGTATATTTTCACATGTGAAAAGTTTGCTGTCTTGATTATCACAATAATGCAGCGATAACTTTTCTTTTCTTTTCTCTTCTCTTCTTTTCTTTTCTTTTCTTTTCTTGTCTTTTCTCAGCCTGTACTAGTGCACGTAGAGAGCAGAGTGGTCCTTCTTTTTCCTCTGTTTCCTCATCATCATCCTCAGCTCTACTCAGCTCTTTCCCTATACCTCCGCCACGTCCTGCTCTCAAAGCCTGCTCCACCTCTGAAAAGCTTGCCCCACCTCTGCTAGAGTCTGATATGGGGTCTGCCCATATCAAACCTACAAGTCTACCGTTTTCCCCAGAGTCAGGTAAAGGGACAGAGATTAAAGTGTAGACCAAGCAGATATTTTCCACACCCTTTACTTGACCTTTACCTTTGGTTTTTCCTTACTCTGTCCTCCCATGTTTTCCCCTTTGTTTTCCAGCTTCCTGGCAGACTGAATGGAGGCCTCCTAAATCTCAGGTCCCTCTAGCACAGCTGGCCCACTCTCCTACGTCTCTGCATCCCTTTGTCAGTGATCCTGGACAAGCTGCACTTCTGCAGAAAAAGCAGAGACTAGAGATGCCATGTAATTCTGCTCTACTTTAAACCCAGACCAGTACTCTGCCATGTTGATCAGAGGCTGCTTGCTGTACTTCTCTTTCATTCGTCTCTGTTTTTCCCTTCTTGTTTTCTTTCCTGTCAGCTTCATCTTCTCTGCCCACTGCTCAGCCTTTAGATGAGAAACCCAGCGGAGGGTCTGGATATGTTTCTTTTTGGAAACCTCAGGTCACATCTGCATTAGAGACCGCCTCACCTTCTCTACATCTTTCCTCTGCTCATGTGTTTCCTTCTCTTTCAGTCTGTGAACATGATGCAGGTACATGGTTAGGTTCAGCACAGAAAAGAGTGTAGCTGCTATGCTAGCGTGATGGCACACGAACCTCGTTTTTTAGCTTGATTTGTAAAATCGTATCTTTGCTTTTCCTTCTTATTAGAGTTCAAAAGACAGCTGAGCACCCTGAATGAAGAGGATAACCAGTGCACAGCACCCACAGGTAAGCATCAAGTCAGCATTCAGTGGGGTAAGGCCTACAGTACGGACTGCATGGCTAACTCTCTGAACTGTATGTTATTAGCCTCTAACCCTGGAGGCCCAGCCAGCCAAAGGTCAGAGAAGGTCAGAGCTTCAGAGAGGAAAAGAGATACAGCGTGTGGACTCGACGCTGCCAAAGCATCAGCAGGGTAAGTTGTTCCTGCAGGCTGCTTGAGTTTGGCACTTCTGAACATTTGCTGTGTTTTCACGATCGTCTAACAATAATCCACGTTCCCATATCACAACATTTTTGCTTATGGTTCTATCAAACTAGTTTCGAGAGTACTTCATGAGGTGTAGTTATCCTTGTTTAATTGGCCTATAAAAATGAAAAACACTGTTTTTCCTCTTTAAGGTTATATTCTCATGTAATTCTGAGCCACTTTATTTGAAGCTGCTGTGTAACGACATTGTCTGGAAGTTATGTTCTCTCCATTTGTGCTTTGTCAGAACTTTTGATTGGATTTTCATTTTTTAACAAAGTCACAGTGAAACAAATCTGAGTAGTGAGGTGTGCAAAGATTGTGTTTGTGTGACCAACAAATCCCCAATTTTTCAGTGTAACAAAATTACATGCTGGCATGCTATGCAACAGTTTCACTGTTGTCCACGTGAGACAAATTTAGGAAACAAACCAGTGAATTTTGAAATAAACAACGATCATGCTCGTGGTCTCACCGTGCAACTGAGATTTTCCTTTTTTGGCCTGGGAACGATGTATTCATCAAATAACCTGCTGAAAGCTCAGAGACTCACATGAGCAGCGATCGTCAACGGGAAATCTTGCACCAAAAAAACACACATTTAGTTTATTTTCTGCAAGTATTCAACTTTACAAGAGGAGGTAAAACAGGACTCACTTTAAGTGATTTAAAAATAGCACCTGAACTGTAAAGAGTTACACAGGAAGATGATTCTGGTGGGGAATAGAAAAAAAGTATTTATTTATTATTACATAATGTTTAATGTGACTCAGGAAGTGTTGCTTTTAATAAATGATAATAGTGTCATAATTGTAAGAAGAACATGTATTTACTGAGCAACAACGCGGTCTACAAGAAAGAATGAACAAAACAGCCTCGAGATCAAGAAAATAAATTGCACTAATTGCAAAAATTAGTGCAATAAATTTTTTTTGAGTTTGCACTAATTGCAAAAATGCAATTTTTTATTACAATATATAAAACCACCCCATGCTATTTCAGTCCCGAAAAAATTCACAGAATGCGTGGCATGCTTTGGAAAGATGGACGCATCGGAGAGCAACTTGGAGTTTGTATCTTGCCCAAAGATGTTTGGCGTGCAGACTGGAGCAGCCTGGGATCAAACCACTAACCTTCCTTAACCTTAGTAGATGACCTGCTCTACCTCAGAGCAGCTACATCCACCTCAAGGAAACAGTCAACAACATCCACTGAAAGAACATTTCTTTAGTAAGGCTTCTGTCAAGTCGAGTTACGCCTGATATATTGTCTCTAATCAAGCTGCATAAGAAGTCATGAACCTTTCCCATCAAGGCTGCTGAAATTCAAGTCAACCAATCATCATCTCAACTGAACAGGGTTGGAAAGTTATGAGAAAAGGCCAGACCAATCAGATTTTAGATCTGATTTTAGACTCCATGTTAAGAAGATGAAGCGGTTGCTTTAAAAACAGTGTTTGAGTTCCCTGTTTGATGTTTCTGGGTGAAATTTTTGAAACTTCTGCTTTTTGATTCTGCTTTTAGAAATGTGATTTGTAAAATGTGCCACTCAATTCCTGACAGGCCACTATTTGTGATTGCTAGTCCCTTGCTTTGCATTGTGATGCAGTGATGTGATACATTGTTACAGCTAAACACCAGCTGGCAGAATTCTTATTTGTAGTTTGCATCAGTTGTGTAGTTTTGAACTTTTTTGTGGTTGCTAAAAATATAAAGTAAGTTAAAGTTACAAAGGAGAGAGAGTGTTGCCAAAGGAGCTGAGATCACTGAAGTCACTTTCAGAGTCACTGGTTGCCATTACGTCAGATTATGGTATTACTGGTATGCTAGGAACAGTGAAACAGTGAGAGCAGGTAAGTGTATGTGAGCGTGATACCTGACCTCTGCTCTGGATGCCATTAATTATGCTCTTTTTATGAGATGAGCTTCAGTTGTTGTTATTGTCACTATTCCAGCAATAGTGATGTTACTGAGCAACACTGGTTGCAGCTAAAAGCACTGAATATAAAGCAAATAAAAAAGTAATCAAAGACTATGCATTGCAACAAAGTCAGAAGAAATGGAAAAAAAAAAGTTGCACAGTCGCTGTGGAATCATCATCAGCAAAATGTTGTGACTTGGTGCTTTGTTTGTGGGGTGCAGTTCTTGAGTGTGGTGTCTTAGTACTGGACTGTTTGTTGTGAAATGCATTTGTCGAATACCATGCATGACATTATGAAGTTATTAAAGGAACAAAGAGTAGTAACAGTGCTTTATTTGAGCGTGTTATTTAAAAAAAATGATTTTAAAATGATTTTAAAAGATTTATATCTACTTCACAGTGACCGTAACCCTGTACCAGAGTTTCACTGTATTATTATGAAGATTATGAACTTGAATTGCATTGATCTTTAATAAAATGATTTAATATATTTATTATATTATTGTGGCATCCTCCTCCTTGACTGTAGAGTATTGACTGTGACTTTGTATTTACCTTTTCTTTAGTGATGAAAACGTGGTTTTACTGCAGTCAACATGTTCGATTGGTGCTGCAAAACCACTATCCCAAACCCAAGTAAATAACGCTGAACAGCAACTACAAAAACCTCCAAATAGTAGCACCATTCAATGGGAAGAGCTACCAAAAATGACTACAGAAAGTTATCCTGCAGACAGGATCATTCTGTGGGAAGAGCTACCAAAGGTGACTACAGAGGAAATTAGAAAAGCACCACAGAAAGACAGTGAGATGATGAAAGAAATGGCTGACACGCAGATGGAGACAAATAGAAAAGCTGGGATACTGTTGCCTGGCCCAACCATCAGCAGCACATTTGGATTTCCTACTACTTCTGAACAAACATCTGAATCCCTTGTGCACAATGAATCTACTTGGAAAAAGTCATCAAAAGATTTTGAAGTTGCAACCACAGAACTTGCTCTTCACCCAGAAGGAGACGTATATCTAGAAGTAGATAAAAATGTTTGCCAGCCTAGTGCACAATGTGTGCAAAGTTGTGTGGCGCCTGAAACGGGCTATAAACAGGTTAATTTTTTGGGGACCTGTTCCAGGTTGACAAACATTGCTGGCATGCCATCCAAAATGCCACCAGATTATGAAAAACAGTGGCGTGTTGATCGAAAGCTAATCTGGAAGAAACAATCTCAAATACAGCGAATATTACCACCATCTTCATTAGAGAAGAATGAAAGTGAAAAGAAGGAAATGGTTTCACTGGCACGCTCTTGCCCCAGGAAGGCTAGAAATCCAGGATTCCCATCTGTGTCTCAATACAGTTATACAAATCACTTTGGTCCAGATGTATGCAGCATACCTGGCTCAGAATCTGTTATTGATAGCAGATCAAAGATGTCGCAAGAAGAATTTAGTGCCATGACTGAAAGAGAAGTGTTACTAAGAGAGAAGGATGGAATTCAAGAACCGGGAGTTTTGACGCCAACATGTCCAGAGCATTCCTCAATAACAGACATGACCGTGATTCCACAATCTACTATAGTAAAGTGTGGATTGGCTAAAAACAGCATTTTAGGTTCTTGTCCAAAAATCTCTCTAATTGAAGGCATTCCCTCATTATTGGAGAATCCTTTCAGCAAAAACTGGATAACAGATTTTAGACCTTTAGCAGTAAAACAAGCGAAACTCAACCTCATAATGACTGAATATAGCCTTGACCATGGTGAAATGAAGGTAATGTCAACCTTTGCCTCGATTTGTCCAAAAGAAGCTTCTGTCCCAGGATTTCCATCTGTTTTTGCACCGACAGTAATCTGTAATAAGTCTAGAATGCTCAGTCTCCTTCCATCTTCCCCCACTGTCTCCAGTATAGCTGGTTTTCCATCATTACAAGCTGACAGCAAAAACTGGAACACCATTCATCAACCATTGTGGAAGAAGCCGTCTGAAAGGGAGCTCGTGTTAGTAATGGAGCTCGATAAAATACCTAAAAACATGAATGGAATCGTTTCTCTTGCACAAAGTTGCTCAAGGAATTCGTGCATCTTTGGGTTTCCCTCTGTGCCAAATCCCAGATTGTATAATGTTGCAGATATGACAGATATGGTCAGTCTTTCATGCTCATGCCCCAAACTGTCACAAATAGCCGGATTTCCATCATATTATGATTCAAAAGACTGGATAATAAGCAAGGAACCACTGTTTGAACCAAGAATGAAAGACAAGCAGATGGACAGAGAGAGCAAAATGACAAGTAATGAGAGAGTAATGAAATTAATGGTTTTCCTTCTACCAACTTGTCCCAAAGTTTCAAGTATTCCTGGTTTCCCATCTGTTCCATGTCCCAAAATTCATGGCCTGAATATGGTCAACCTCCTTCCTTTGTGTCCAGTAATTTCTGCTGTACCTGGATTTTCATCGATTGAATCACATCTGAACGTGGGATGGCCATCTGAAACGGATTTACTGATGCACAGACCACAAAGGAATACTCATCTTAGCATAATCTGCTCACCAGTGATCATAGACAAACCAAGCCACATGCTTCCTTTAGTTCCATCGTGTACAAGATCATCATTGATTCCAGGCTTTCCTACTGTCACTAAATACAATATCCTAACTCTCCTACCCGCTTGCCCGCAAGTATCAAGTTTGCCAGGGTTTGCCTCACTCAAAGTGGGCTTAAAATCCCAGTGGCTTTTAGATCCATATACTTATGGATCTATGCATAAAAATCCAAAGGAGACAGTTTTTCTTAAAGATGTTCCAAATCAAAATGCAGAGATTATGCATTTAATGGCGCCAGCTTGCCCAGAAAACTCCAGAATCCCTGGATTCCAGTCTGCGCCCCATTACAATTCCAAGAATAAATCCAGAATAAGTTTTGTACCTTACTGTGCCAGTGCTTCATGTATCAAGGGATTTGCATCCATGACTCCAGTACCAAGCACAGGTTGGCTAAGTGAAACAAAATCTATTTTGTCAAGACCTCAGAAGAAAATGGCAGAAATGTTTGTGGTACTTACTCAACAGGTCAAGTCGGATTGCTTCAACGTAAACATGATAGCACAAGTGGGGTCTTGCCCCAAAAAAGCCAGAGCATCCGGTTTTCCGTCTGCTCAAATTACAAACAAATCACCAAATATGGTCAGCCTAAACTCTTCTGCTCCATGTGTTTCATGCATCCCAGGTTTTCCATCAGCCAGAAGGCATAGTGCTGAATCTATGAACATACAAACCGTGGCAACATTCAACAAGATCTTGTTTAAAAACCTACGCAATAAAAGAATTAGCATTGGAGAGTTTCCTGCAAAACAAGACCATAAGCAAGATGAAGTTAAGAACATGGTAGCAATGGCTCCATCGTGTCCAAAACTCACTCAAACTCCTGGGTTCCCCAGTATTTTGCAATTGAATCCAACTGCAAAAACAATGCCTGTGCCACCTGCAACTAAGAAGCAAACCTTGCAAGAATTACCTCATGCAGAGTCATATCTCAAAGACACAGGAAATCCTGGTGTTTCTTTTGTACCTGGTAGCAGTCCAAGCACAGAACTTTCATATGGTGAGACATTTGTAATGTTAATATAAAGCTCGGAGTTATCTTTCTTTGCCATACATTTTAATCCATTTGATTTTTCTTTTAAACAGAAGAGAAACTTAAAATTGGTGCCAAGCAAAACATAGAACTTAATGTAGATAATAGGTAAGTGGACGTGCCTGATGCTCTTGCGTTTTTTGCATTTAGTGTTTGCCTAACATGCACTGCTTCGGCCAGCAAATTTAGATTGCATGGTAAACTGACAACAAATATGACGTTGAATTTCATGATATTATAATTTTAGTGCTAATTAAGTTTTAACAGCCAGGCTTTAAAATCCTTTATATTCGGGTCCTCAGAAAATCTGAAATAGAGAGGACAGCAGAGGAAGACCTAAGAGTGAAGAAACCATTGGAAAGATCTGAGCTGGTGGGAATCTTAGGTTGGGAACTATTGGAAGCTGAAGGAACAATAACAGAAAAAAAAGGAGAATCCTCTCTATCAGAAAAGGAAAAAGATATCTCTGGATTAGTGGGTGCTATTGTGGGTGTTTTCCACAAAGGGTAAGTGTTCAAACTGAAACCAACTGCATAAAGCATGGGTTGCTTATTAATAATCCTAGACAGAGTCTGATATTTCAGTGTCCAGGTCATTCTAGACTTGTGACACTGTTTGTGCTCACGGTGCAGTTTTCACTTTATCTTTATGTGCCAACATCCACAGGCTGGCTCTTTTAGTCAGCCTCGTCCACGTTGGTCAACCCCGCTCACCTGCTGGGACTAAAAGCCCCCAGCCCTTGTAATAAATTGGTACAATCTATATGAAGAGAAGAAGGCAGTTTCTTTCTGTAGACTCTGGAGACAAGCGAATGTGCCAGTAGCCTTTGGCTAAATCCAGCATTGTGAAAAAGCAAGCAGTGCCCAACTGGTCTAGGAGTTTGTCGACCTGGGACATGGGGTAAGCTGGGGCAATGGTTGAATTTGGTACGCTGGGCTCCAACTCATCTCGATCCTTAACCGAGCTCACCAGAGAAGCAGTATCAGCCTCTCTCCATTCTTTTAGGAGGTTGAGGTGGTATATTTGTGTGGCTTCACCCCTGTCTGACCGCACCACTTCATAGTCAATATCAACCACTCCCCGTGTGACCACCGAGGGTCCTTGCCACTTGGTGAGTAATTGTGAGCTTGATGAAGGGAGCAATACAAAATGTCTTAGCCTAGTCCCTCTATTGTACAGCCACTGCTGATGTTACTGGGCAGGGGGGCGATTCTCCTGTGGAAACTGGACTAAAGCCTTGCTCTCAGGTCCAGGATGTATTGAATTTTATTTTTCCCTGGGTGAGACCTTCATCCCATTTTTCTTTAATCAGGTCCAACACTCCCTGTGGGTTTCTGCCAAACAGCAACTAAAAGGGAGAAAACTCGGTGGAGTCTAGCCAGTGATACCAGTTACTCTCATCCTTGTCTTGACTTCGTTGACTTGTCTTGTTCAGCGACTCCACCAGCTTGTCATTCTCAGGGTGGTAGACGCTGGCCTTAACAGATTAATCAGGCTGGTTCACCAGAAGACATTCTGTGGAGGATGCACTAGGCAGACCACTTTTTTGGCTTTATTCAATAGATACAGTTAATGTATCAATTGAAAGCAGAGAGAGGGGAAGATATGTAGCAAAAGGCCACGGGTCAGAATCAGGGCCAGCTGCTTTCAGCTGTACGGCATATGGCCGCATGCTTATCCCAGTGAGCTAAAGTGGCACCCAGAGAAAACCATTCATCACTCGGTCAAAGCTGAGTGTAGTATCTTTATGAGAATGCTCTAGTGGAAAATATTCCATGGAGCGAATCACTGGAACCGGCGGGTTCTCCACTGAAGGCCCTGTTGTTTCCATGTCGCTAGAGTCCGCATGTTGTGCCTTGAGGCAACTGTTGTTGTGATTTGGCACTATATAAATACAATTCCATGGAATTAAACTGACATGTCACCCCTACAGACACCCATTAGCTTTCTAAATCCAGTCAAATCTGGTCCCAGGGTGTGAAAGTCGGGAGCTAACCACAGCCTTAAGTCGGTGCATTTAATTCACCAGCACTATGGGATATTAAGGGATATCCACACTCTTAAATTCCACCCACTCTGCTTCCAACAATGCCCCCGGTCAACACAAGGTTTGGTGAACCAGGGTCTGCTTGCAGCTCGAATCCACCATAGCCCATTGTGTACTCCGTTAGCACCTTACTGCAGCCTTGTACGTCGCTCTTGGACTGGGGGAGGGCGTCGGAGGGCCGATGGTGTAGAGCACCTGTCCTGCTCGCTCAGCTACCATTTGAGCCAGCATCTCCATGGCTGCACGGGTCATGGGTACACAGCATGTCGGGAACTTGGGCGCCACCGTAACATACTCCGTTTTGTCGTAGTCCCGACATGCCGCACACTGCTTGTGCTTCTGATGCAGTTTTCACTTTATTTGACACTGTGCCAACATGCACAGGTGACGTTGTGACTCTGACTCCACCTCCGCTCCAGGTCCAGGTTAACCAGCCTCCCCTGGCACTGACCCCTGAACCCACTCCACCACCCCTCTCCTGAACTCAAGCCACAGAAAACATCCCACCACAATATTAAACTCCCTTAATTTTCAAATGTGTAGTTTTAAGTGAAGTGAAAACTTTACTAGGCTGCATTTGCATGGGAACACATCGCCAATATTTACTGGCTTCTGTAATGAGCTACATGCTGATAGAGGAGACAAATTATACATAGTTCTAGTTTTCATTCACTCATATATGAATTCATTTCTCAGTTACAAAACTGTAGCATCAATCTTGGGGCCATCGAACTCTGGGTTAGCTGAAGCTGATCACCAACCCAAGCCTCTCTCTTCTTTGGATGCAACAATGACCCCTTCGGATGAGTTTTTTCAAGTCTTTACAAATTGCACCATTCCCATCGAGGACAGGTGTGAGGCTTCTATCGGCCATGCTACGGAGGATACAGAGGAAAGATTACTCACAGGGAAGGTCGCTGTTCAAACACCAATGTGCACTGAAGGTTTACTTCCAAGGCAGCAGACTGAGGTAGAACAGGATGAGGTTAGAGTGGTGTTGTCTTCTTGTCAGCTGGAAAAAGGGTGAGTGCTGGTTGCATGGTGTGTACATTTTTGATGATAACATCTCTATTATTTGGCTTATGAGTGCTTACTGCTCAGGATGCTTGTGATGGTAAAGTCAGCCAGTACTGACACTGGAGTATGGAACTGCAATATTGGTCGCTTTGTTAAGGTTAACCTTTGTTTCCTGGATGTGCCGCTTTGTTCTAATGACTTGTTGTGTATCAGGATTTGGTTTTGTCTTAATAGGCGGTTGCATGCACAGTAGAAATATGTGACAAAGTTAAGAACAGATGATTCTGAAGTTTGTCCTTTGTTTTTCTTAAGCCCTGAACAAATAAGCATGGAAGAAAATAATGCTACCTCCCAGAAGCCCACATCAAACGAGACACTGACAGATGCCACTAAAGATAGAGAAGTAATGTTGGATGTTGCCTTGGAAGAAGCCTCACGTGATCATAACGTTAGTTCAGATGGACCACAAGGTGACAGTTCAGTACCGCAGCGAGGGAAGAAGCCAAAAAGAAGAAAAGTTCAAGACCCGCCACAGAACGAGTGTGACAGTGAAAACACAGTTCCTAAACGTCCTCTTAGAAAGAAAGATAGTTTAACCCGAGACCACAAACCCAAATTTAATGGTGTATCTGTCAAGTGCCTTCCTGAAGTTGTCCCAGTGGAGTCATTAAACAAGGATGCTAATGCGGAAGTAATATCTACACAACCTGCTACCTACCCAAGCCCACTCAAAAGAACTCACGATATCATCCCAAAACCAGAGCTTTGTGAGAAAACTGGCACTATTTCACTCATTAAGGAGATACATCTTCCTTCAATTGAGAGTGACAAGGGAATTACACCACAGAATTTAAATGTCACAGTTACGAATTCTGATAAACCAGTCCACTTTGATAAAGCAGCAGTTGGTGATAGGCAAGAACTAAGTCAACCAGCAATAACTTGTGACGCATCTATTGATGCACTTAATATTAAAACTCCTCAAAAGTCAGAGGATGCACCAGTCACTGCAGAAACTGAAAGCCTAACAGAAACAGCTTATTCTATCCCAAAGCCTTGTACGAATATCCATTCCAGTGGCACCTTCTCTGGTGACCTTTCAGCTACAGAAAGAGCCTCTAAAGCTGATAATGGAGAACAGGCACAGTCAGCAAGGCATGGTAGCCCTTCCCAAATTTCTTCAACAGCTAAAGAACTGTCAGAGGTGGAACATAATAAAGACCTTCCTCTTCTTTCCCCAGTTTACCAACCAGAAGTAGTGGCTGGTGTACACTTAAGGAAAAGCAGATTAACCAATGAGGAAAATGTTCAAGCAGAGGATAATAATTCTTCAGAATCTCCAGTAAAACTCTCACGTTTGCCAGTGCCGAAACCAAGAGTAAAGAAACGTCTTAGTGATTTTTTCCCAGACGACACTGAAATCTCAGATAGTTCAGCTGTCAGTAACAAGGAATCAAAGGAAGGCCCACCATCACTGGATTCAAGTACGATATCTGAATTAAGTTTTGTCACAATTCATCAAGAATATGACAATACATTACAATTGGAAAAGGAAGTTCTAGCAGCAATGCAAGAAGAGTTTAGTCAGTCAGGTGGAGAGGATACAGAGCACGCTTTCGGTGAGACCACTGAAGGCTGGACTTTTACAGACAAACACGTTTTTACAGATCCCTGTGAGAAGGCTGTAGAGGCAGTAACTGAACAGTATGTAATGGAGACAGTCCAGGAAGCAAAGACCGATAGGCACCTTGCAAGTACTGTTGCTTCTCAGGATGACTGGCTGCATCTAGACGATAATAAAGATAGTGAACAAATGGAAATTGAACTAAAAAAGGAAAAGAAAGATGAAGAGTTGGACTTTGGCTTTGTGTCTGTCACTGCAGGTTGTTCAGAGTTCAGGTAAGATTAGTCAATACGCATTACGATGTGTGAGGGGGAAAATTTTAACTTGGATGTGTATATATTTTTCTTTCTCTTTTTACATTAAAGTTTGCATCCCTTAAAAAAATGAAACTAAACTCAAAAATGATTTTAAATTAGCAACATGGTCTGGAAACGTATCAGCAACTAATAGATCATTTCTTTTAGAATAAAGATGCTTACATTTTTATAATTTGCTTTGTATTTGTGTGTATTTCCAGGCAAAGGGAAACAAGAGAAGAATTATCAGGTCAGCCTGTACCGATGCCTCGGAATAAGAAGCGTTTGAGTTGTTCTTCCTTAGATGACAGCAAGTCACAAGTTGTTGCCCTTAAGCAGGACAGGAAACCAACAACATCTCCATCTCAGGAGGTACGTTTAAGCTTATTCACCTGTATATTTGTATATGAACAGTTGATCAAATAACTGGGTGTAATATATTTCTTGGAGTAAAGAAATTTTAGCTGAATTCTTTTGAAATTTACAAAAGGCCTCTTGCTGGGTTTGAAGGTGTGCACCTTTGACTAAACTACAACCAGTAGTCGAGCCAGTCATGAGGTAGTGGAAATAATTATTTGGTCCTGTGCTGAATTTTAAATGTTGCTCATTTGAAATAATCATTCTCAAATTTTTATGATTTGTTTCTAATGGAGAGAGACAGAACACCAACCAAAGCATAAATCCTTATTTATGCCATTGAAATAAATAAGTATTTGACCCCCAGCTAGAATTGTGACTCCCACAGTTGGCTGGCAGGTCACAATCAAGATTGCAATCAGTCAATACATCTATTACAGACACATCCCAGCTTATCGCGTGTATAAAGGACACCTGTCCACAGAATCACTTTCTTCCACTCCAACCTCGCCACAACGATAGACAAGTCCAAAGAGCTGCCAAAAAATGTCAAGGACAAGATTGTAGTGCTGCAGCTTAGCGATGAGGTGACAACTGTTTGTGTGGTTATTCAAAAATGGAAGAAATATAAAATGACCATCAATTTGTCTTGGTCTGGAGCTCCATGGGATCAACTTGACCAGCTGTGTTTGACAGAAGAGAAATGCTGTGTATAACCCAAAGAACATCATCCCACAGTTAAGCATGGAGGTGAAAATATTATGACTCTAAACTCTAAAGGTTAAACGACTAGATTTACCAGAGGATTAAGCAGCTCGTTATGGATAAAATAAAGGGGTCTACCACAGGCTATCAAGGGCAAGGTTGATAACTGAGGATACCTTTGGTACTCCGGTTCTGCAGTGGTCAATGCACATTGTGTCACTGGCATTGGCTCAGGTAATACAGAGGCCTATTCTCTTCTGCTTATCCAATATATTGTCCCGGGGTCCCGATGCGACAGGCTGCCAGTCTGTCACAGGGGTAACACATTGAGACAAAGAACCGCTCACACCTGTGGTTGATCAGCAATTAACCTAACCCCACTAACTGGGTGACTTTGGACTGTGGGAGGAAGCTGGAGAGAACCTACACAGACACAGTGAGAACATAGAGAGTCCACACAGAAAGTCATGAAATTGAACCTTCTTGCTGTGAGGCAATAGTGCTAACCACTGCACCACTGTGCTGCCCTGTGCAGGAAACAGATGGACAAAAATATTCAGTACTCAGTTCACCAAGTCGAAGGAACTTAGTGAATCTAAGGAGGAGGAACTGCAGATTCAATGTGGGAGAGTCTCTTGGAGCCTTTTCCAAATTACGGCAGATTCCAAGATTATTAGTTCAAATAACTGTACATTAGTACAAGTTATACCACTTTGTCAAGGTCTGGAAGAAGACCTAAACTGTCACCCTTAGATGGGAGGAAACTTGTTAAGATGCTCAGTAATAACCAAGGAACCACTAAACTTCAGGCCCTTTTTAACAGTGAGACGAGGTTATGAATGAGCTTCTTGGACAAAATGATAAGAAATATATTTGGAGGCTTAAAGGTGAGGCTTTTTAACCGAAGAGCACTGTTTTGCTGCCAGTGGGACTGGTACACTCCACAAAATGGATGTAAACATTAAGGAGGAGGACTACCTTCAAATTCTTCAACTTTACCTCAATTCAGCACGTACATAGGTAGCACTTGCACACAACTGGGTGTTCCAATAGTGATCTCAATCATGTGTCAAAACCAGTTTTGGGATAGAAAAAGCAAACTAATTTTAAGATGTTGTCCCGTAGGAAATTGTTTAGTCATCTGCATTTAACCCATTCACTCAGTGAAGCAGTGGACAGGGTGAATCTACCAATCAGGGAGCAGTGTGTAGGGACGCTGCCTTGCTCAAGAGTACCTCAGGATAGCCATTCAAAGGATTTGACCCCCTGATCTTCTGATCATGGGGGTGAACACGCTACCTACTGAGTTATCCCTGGCCCCTGACTTCAACCCTACTGAAAAGTTGTTGACTTTAAAAGCTCTGTCTGTGCCAGGAAGCTGACCAAATTAACTGACAAGAAGAGTGGCCAAATATTCAGTTAGAATTATGCCAGAAGCTTGTTGATGGTTATAAACCATCAACCAAGCTAAAAGACCTTTAGCCAACTATGAGTTGGGCTGTATGTACACCCAACCTATTCAAATGGTGGCTTAGTAGCAACCTCCAAGTGCCCATGGTCCTGCCAGAAACAGAGTAAAACAGAGAAAAACATGTTTTCAAAGCCTTCAGTAATTCCAACAGAACTTGCTGCAGCTTAGTGCAATATTCTACCCACAATGCAGTGTGTTGTTTTAAACGTATTTCTACAAGTGACACAAGTAGTCTGTGATGCAACATTTGTTTGTCAACCCAAAAGCAGAAGATTGAGAATGAGAACCGTCAGTTTAACCCTACCTAGACGAGCCATTCCACAAGAGCGTCACGCTAACGGACCAATAAAGTTTTGGATTGATGTTGACACAAACCAGTTCCCTGATGTTAAGAAAGTTCCAGCTGTGACTCGAGTTTTTCACACATGAACTCTGTAAAAATCAGCTCTCGTTGCTCTCTGACTGACGGTGCTCTTCATCATTTCCTTTGGTTTGCACTGACTCAGCTTATGAGTCAAAATTTGCTTTCTGTCACGTCTCCCATTAGGAATTTCAAAGTAACTGTATCCTATATATCAACATAATGTGGCTTGTCTAACAAGCCACGCCCAGTCACAGGTGTAGATTTAGAAAAAAACCTGTTCCCTCAGTGTGTAGCTGTAGATGTTGTATTTATGTGTTACTGCTATGGGTTTGTGCACTGATAGCTTTGATAGAATTGATAGCTCTTTTTTACTTCTGTTAAGTACTCTTTAAGATGTGCTGGGTCTGATGTCATCAAAACATTTATTTTATTTTGAAAGGAAAATACCACTAATAGTTTGTATTACTTCCACTTGAGTCAGGTATGATCAAAATGCTTATTTCCGTGTGAGTTATGACCAGATTTAAAAGAGAAACATTGAGAGAACATTACTTGTTTGTCAAAACATTGTGTTTGTTTGAAATTTATAATAACTTGCTGCTTACTGGCTGGTACAAATTCCTTGTTTTGAAAATCTGGCCTAACGATCTTTGTAATCCAATTGCCCTGATATAGACTATTAAAGAAACAAAAGAGTGATTTATATTGCTACAAATATTGACTCATCTATTAAAATCATTGAATTCAGGTGTTCCTTGGCCACAGGTAATCAAGCACCTAGGCATGCAGACAGCTTCGACCGACATATGTGAAAGAATGGGCCACTCTGAGGAGCTCAGTGAATCACAGCATGGCTGTGTGACAGGATGCCACCCATGCAGCAAGTCCAGTCATGACATTTCCTCACAACTAAACATTCCACAGTCGACTGTTGGTGATATTATAACATAGTGAAAGTGATTGAGAATGACGTGCATACTGCACAGAGGTCAATCACAGCAGACGTCCAAACTTCATGCGGCCTCCAGATTAGCTTAAGAACAGTGCGTAGGGAGCGTCATGAGATAGGTTTCAATGGGTGAGCGCTGCATCCTTGCCTTACCTCACCAGGTGCAATGCAAACCATTTGATGCTGTGGTGTAAAACATGGCACCACTGGACTCTAGAGTGAAGTGGAGATGTGCTCTGGGTTTGTTGGTTGCCAGGTTGCCCAAAAGAAGTGAAGCTGTCATAACTGCAAGGGGTGGGCTGACATCTTATTAGAACCTATGAATTAAGAATGGGGTGTTATGGTGATATGCATGTGGAGACAGATGAGCAAATACTTTTGGCAATTTGTATACTGGAGAAAATCCCAAATAAATTAATTACTTAATTAATTAATGACACAGTAGCCTCGGCATGTCTATAAAACAGGTTCTGACTGTTGTTAAATAAATGTGACCCCTAAAAACGGGGGATGTGTCTGAAAAAGCTTTAAACTCCTTAACGTTTAATGCACATTAAACCTATTCAATTAAAAATGTGTAATTCTCCACTTTATGTCAAAAGTTGTGTCACTATAATTTCAAAATAATCTTAATGTGTTTTCTAGAATCCACCGGGAAGTCCGACCTTAGTTACGTCAAGTCAGTCCTTACTGGAATGGTGTCAGGAGATCACAAAGAATCACAAGGGAGTGAAGATTACCAATTTCAGCACTTCCTGGAGGAACGGCCTCGCGTTTTGTGCCATCTTACACCACTTCCACCCAGAAAAGATGTAAGAAACAGTTGCCCTATCACCCTTACTGGATAGACTGTGGACTGCTAGTTTAATTTTTAGCTTGACTATAAGCAATGACAGCTATTGTGTGCAGCTTTCCAGGTGCTCACTGGCCAAATGTTTAGCTACCTCTCTGTGTCTTTTAATGCTAATTGTATATGTAAAAATGTAGTGCTTTGATTGTTATGTAGTCAGCCAATTCTATATTGGTTGGTTAGCCATCACCAGTTTGTCCGTCTGTATGTTGAAGTCCTACTGGATCTAAGCTTGGTCATTCTCAACCGCCCTGATGGGCATGTCCCATTTTGACCTCAGGACCTCAGGCTCTGATGTTCCTGTATCCTATTCCGACCACTTGGTTATGGCGTTCCATGTATTCCCTGCCTGCTAGCATCTTGCTCCCTGCTGTTATGTGCTGGATTGTGTCAGGGGCATCTTTGCTTTTCCTTTACTCTTTCTTGAATGCCTGCCACTGTGATAGTTACTGGACTCTTTTCGTGGAGGTTGCTATGGTCTGCTCTTAGCTCATCTAGTCACTGAGCATTGTTGTTATGGGTTGCATCCTTCTCCCATATGCTCTTCGAGTATTTGTCTCCAGGCTTGGTGGAGCTGTTCTCAAATTGTTCTCCTGCCACTGAGAGAACACCTTGGATGGTTTCACTGAGAACATCTGGTTTATTCTCCTGGATTCTGTCTCTCTGGTATATCTCTTCAAACAGCTGGCCAAGGCTATTAGTTTTTGCTTGGTAGTTTCTAAGGCCTCAGGTGTGAATAGCTTGCTGTACTTCTTAGACACCCCATCTCCGATAGTTGCCCAACTTCCCTCCATGCTGCCTTGATCTTGACCTCTAGTTTCCTTCTCCATGGAGGGTACTGCTCCTTGTTGCTGTGTGTCTTATACCCAAGCATCTCAATTATCACTGCTGCCGTGGTGTAGATCAGCTGGCTGGTTTCAGTGATGGCCGCAGTAGGGATTGTCCATAAAGCTGCATTCACACCTTCTGCTAGTCCATCAGAGGGTACTTTACATAGTCTTGGTAATCTGGCACGGAGGGTTTCCAGTTTAGCCACGATCTTATCTCTCAGATCAGCTGCTCTCGCACTCACGCACCTGTTGAGCTTGGTACCCAATCTCAGATGGCGGGGATGATGATATCTCCCCGTGATCTTCTTTCGAATGTTGGTACATTGAACTAATAGTTGTTTTGATGTTGGTCTAGATGTTGGGTGTCCAAGATTCCATAGGTCCGTTGTGACGTTCATGCAACCTCTTCCTCTGGGATTATTTGCATGTTAGCATTCCACATCCCTTGTCCACTCACGCCTTCTATTTGCACAACACTGTGAAAAAAAAATACTAGTAGTCTATATGAAACAGATTTAACTAAATTTAAGGATCCCATGTGCCAACACAATACAGAGTAGCTTTTTATTATCTGTTTAGTTGTACTTACTGCTTGCTCAGTCTTAACGTGTCGTTTTATGCTTGATTTTAAATTAGTTTTACACATTGCACAGGATTTTATAGTTTTTGGTTTGCTTTCTTGGCGAGGTTTCCTTGAAAAATAATCTTTGTCAGTGCATATACTGGTTAATTAAAGGTTCAATGAAAACTTAAAAGATATAAATGTGGTATGTTGCCCTGTTTTGTCTTTTTCTAGTAATTTTGAAATGTTGGATCCATATGACATCAAGCAAAACAACAAAAAGGTGGTTAACAGTTTCCTATATTCTCATGAAATTACAAGTACTGATTACTTAATATTTGGGAAGTCCTTATAATGTCCTTGTATTTGAACATGTTGCAGGCTTTTAATGGCTTTGCTGAACTTGGAATTTCAAGGTTGATGGAGCCTTCAGACATGGTCATGCTTGCAGTGCCTGACCGCCTCATTGTCATGACCTACCTTAACCAGATCCGCACATATTTCACTGGCCAGGAGCTCAGTGTGCTTCACATAGACAAAGACACCAGTGAGTCCAGTTATGCTGTGGCAGGGGACCGGGAAGCCCAAGACGACCCCGAGGCAACTGTTCGCTACTGCGCCCAGAGGCTCCAGGAGGAGGGTATAAGTCTTGAGACTAATAGGAGTGTAAGCACTGCAGAGAAGGACAGTAAAGCCAGCAGGGACGTGGTGCCGCCTCCCAGAACCAAACGCTCGCAGGTTGCTGGGGTGAGTGCAGCTCAGTCTCCGGTGGCGCCACCACGGACTCATTTTCTGTTCAAGTCTAGTTTCTCTCATGTCAGAGATGCTGACCTGGTTAAGAAGCGTAGGTCACAGCGCAGGAGCGGGTCAGTCGAAGAAGGAGACATATCAG
This sequence comes from Aulonocara stuartgranti, assembly GCF_965226115.1. NCBI lineage: Eukaryota > Metazoa > Chordata > Actinopteri > Cichliformes > Cichlidae > Aulonocara > Aulonocara stuartgranti. Next base: position 20,767,209 of record NC_138941.1, on the reverse strand, counting down.
CGGTATGTTACCTCATGTTGCCTCCCCTGAGTTGTTTATTCCTTTGAAATGTCATTCTTTGTCTTATCTACATTGTGTGTGGATGTTGTTTGTCTCTGCAGGCTGAAGCCCAAAGGAAGTCAGAAACTGGTTAGTTCTCTTTGACTTAAACTAAAAGCAAAAACACAACAACAACAGAACTTGGACATAATGATGAATGATTGGTGGCTCATTTTTACATTTTTTTCATGCAGAGAGAATGGATGCTGCGTTAAAGGACAGAAGACCAGAGGGCCAGGTGAGCAAGCAGCTGTTTAACTGTAATTTGTAAAGTGCGTCAGGAAGTCTGTGGAGAATCTTTTGTTCTCCTCTCATCGTCTGCAGAGTGAGTAATTATTGTTGTATCTAGGACCCGAGCGAGTACGTGCTGAATCAAATGGAAGCCTTGGAAGCAGAACAAAATCACGTTGATAACAGAGCAGGTGTGGTGGAGAGGAAACTCAGACAGTTGCTGGAAACAGGTAAAATACCCGCTCTACCTGCCCACCATGTTCTAATCTAAGAAAGAGAACAAAGAAGACGATAACCAAGACGGGACATTAATGATGGTTTTACCCCACAGGCAGTGACAAGGAGGAGGAGGAGCGGTTGATTCAGGAATGGTTCACATTGGTTAACAAGAAAAATGCTTTAATCCGGAGGCAGGACCATCTACAGCTACTGTAAGACACACACACACACACACACACACTGCACACATTGTGCAGAGGAAACTGTAGAATACCAGTATATCACTGACATTAAGACAAAAATCTCTCCTCTTGGCTCATTTAGCAGCACAGAGACAGGTTACAAATATGTATATACTTGATGTGTTAGTATATTGCCCAAGGATATTTGACGTGCCTGGCCGAAGCAGCCAGGGTTCAAACGACCAACTTATCTGATTAGTAGGTGACCTGCTCTGTAACTTCCCCTAAAATAACAGGACGGTGCAGACAACCAGGAGTCAATAGTACTAATCTGTGAGAACTTTAAAGTTCATTCATAATCATTCACCACACCGTAGCCATGTTGTTGAGAAAACTCCAGAATAGCAACTAAACAGACCACATGATGTTAGTGTTTTCCAGTTTTCTTTGCAAGCTCCTTTGACTACGATGACCTGGATGACTGAGAACCTTCACAGACAATACATGAAATTACGGCGTTTAAGGCAAAAAAACCTGAGTTTGTACAAATTGAACAAGCTTGAAAGTCAATATTTAGTATAACCACCTTCATTCTACAACACAGCTTGAACTCTCCTACACAATGTTTCATGTAATCTTCAGGATTAGTACGTAGGACATTCTTCTTCGGTTGTATCTGTTCTCTTCTCTTATCCCACACTGCTTCTATAATAGTAAGGTCCAAGCTCTGCGTAGGCCAAACCATACCTGATAGTGTGGTTTTTCTATCAGGTATGCTTTTAATGCACTCGCAGTGTGTTTGGGGTTACTGTTTAATGAAGCTGCTGTCAGACAGATGCTTTCCAGATAGGCAGCTGTAGCTCACGAGGTAGATGGTGGATCAATCCCAGTCTGCAGGCCAAATGTCATTGGGCAAGATATTAACTCATTCACTGCCAGCCATTGGCAGTGAATGAGTTAAACCCATTGACTCATTCACTGCAATTGACGGCTATAGACGTCAATGGCAGTGAATGAGTTAACCCTAAGTTGCTCTCTGATGAATGTGTGTGAATGTTAGTTAGTGAGCACTTAAAATCATAGAAGAAGATGAATGTGGCGTGTTATATGAAGTGCTTTGAGTACTCTGGCAGAGTAGAAGAGTGCTGTATAAGAATCAGTCCATTTACCAGAGGGTGGATCTGTGTTAATAATTCCATTCACTCTGACGAGCTCTAAGACAGCACTTACTGAATGCAGCCCTAAACTATGTCAGAGAGTTCTTGTGTAATTTTGGCACATGCCAGCCTTTTCTTCCTGTTTTCCTTCCTTAAGAATGGTTTCTCCATGGCCTTCCACTGACACCATTTATCACGAGGCTTTGGTAACCAGTTGATGGGTCAGCGGACGGGGATCTTTCCTTTTTCTCAAGGACGTGACTTTAAGATATATTGTATATGAGGAATATATTTTTTGTAGGTCTGTTTTTACCTTACAATGAAGAGTCCTGTGAAAATGGTCAGGTCCAAGCTCAGAACTGAACATAAGTGAAAAAGCAGCCAGTGTCCCAAGAACCACTTTGACATGACAGGACAGTCTTAAAGGAGTAAGGGGTGGTTCAAGACTTTTGCATAGTACTGTATATCTCAGCACAAAGTTGCTGACTTGCTTCATGTACACCAATCAGACATAACATTATGACCACTGATAGGTGAGGTGATTATCTCTTCATCATGACTCCTGTTGGTGTGTAAAATATTAGAAAGTAAATAAGTCAGATCCACAGAGGCCCAGCAGGACTTTAAGGATCTGTTGCTAACATCTTGGTGGCAGAGACCACAGGACATCTGCAGGGCTGCAGTGGAGTCCACGTCTCGACGGGAACGTCATTATTAGGCAGGTGGTCGTATTGGTGTATTTGGTAAATTGAGTGATACTCTTATAGCACGTTTCTACTCTGAGTACTCAAAGTGCTTTTTACTACATGCTACCTTCACCCATTCACACGCACGCACACACACACACACACACACACACACACACACACACACACACACACACACACACACACACACACACACACACACACACACCTTGGATTTTGGTATTTTACCTCTATTAGCAGATGGTGGAGTTGTCAACTCTGTCATAACACTTTATAGCAAGGATCTTGGTTCACATGTTGGCTGGGGGTTCCCACCTAAGACAAAGTTAAATGAAACACAAATGTTGTGTGTCATAAATCATTTCCATCTGTTCTGATTAACAGGCTTGAAGAACAAGACTTGGAACGAAGATTTGAGCTGTTAAACAAGGAGCTGAGGGACATGATGGCAATTGACGGTATTAAACTGTTTCATGTTCCCATAGTGGAGTTAAAACCTTGATTAGGGTTAGTTTAGCTCCTGAGATGTGTCAGCAGAGCTAAGAAATGGGAACTGACACCCTCTGTTTGAAAGCAAATCTCTACTGAGAGATCAGCTGCTATTTGGTGCACTGCGTACATGTAGTGGCAGCCGAAATACAAAATACATGCAGTATAACTACATACAGGCTGAACCACCGACTTAGCCTGTCAGTAAACTTTTCCTTTCCATCCTCACTTGGCAGGAGGAAATGTTTCACAGCCCACCTCAACAAAACCGTGACACAAAAGCTTTCATTTTAAATCACATCAAACTCATTCACATGAATTTCCTCAGTAACTTTGGCTGTGCAAACAGAAGATGTTTCACTTCAAACAGCTTCCTGTGACCTTTGACACTAGCTCCCTCACTTTTTCGACAAATAGAGACAAATTAAATAGAATTTGCACAACAAGAAAATCCAGTTGGTAAAAAAGAAGAAGCATTCAGAGAGTTCAGTACTCGTCACGTGTTTTCCACTGCACATGTTTTCAAAACAGAGCTGCAGAGTCGACAACAGCAGAGTGGCCACAACCCTCTAATCACTCAACCTCTCACTCCACACCAAGCCAGGAGTCACTCAGTGTCTGTGTCACTAGAAATATTACCTGTGTAGTGACGTCCCTGCACAGAGCGTCAGCCTTTCATTTGGCAGGTCTTATCAAGCACAGTTGACAGCCACTAAATTCAGCGTGAAACTCGACGTCAGATTTCCTTTTTGACTTGACTTTGTATGAACGTTGCCACTTGATATCCTGATATGTGGAACTTACTTTGTAACAGTAAGTTCCACATCTATACAGAAAAAAAGTAAGAAGCAGCTCGTTACAGCTCGTTTCCTCCCTAAACTGTTCTCTGTCCCACCTCTGTGTCTGTGTGCTGCAGAGTGGCAGAAGACTCAGGCCCATAAACACAGAGAGCAGCTGCTGCTTCAGGAGCTGGTGTCACTGGTGAACCAGAGGGATGAACTGGTCCACAGTATAGATGCCAAGGAGAGAGGGTGAGACTCACGATACACACATGATAAACTATTCCTAGACTTTCAGATTCAACTAAAAAGGGATTTCATTAGCCTGTATGAAACAACACAACGAGCCTGGAGGCAAATCACGGTTTCATATTCAGCTTTCAAACTCTACGTCCATCTTTTTTGCATTTTTATTGAACCTCTTGACTCAGCAATAAGTCGGTGATAACATCAGTAGTTTTTGAACAGATTTACTAGTTTCTGATGAGGAATTTACTCCTGTTTACCTGACCTCACCTTCTGGTTGTAAATGGTAAATGACCTGGGTCAGAGTGCCTTATAAGGTCTCAGCCATTCATATACGTTCATACAAGCACAACCTTCCAGTTAGAAGATGACCTGCTCTTCCTCTCGAGCTGCCGTCACCTCACTCATCCCCTTCTCTGTCGGTCTGTCCAGCAGCAGCCTTCCCTTCACAGTCACTACCCTAAATAACTGAAAGACACTTTTAAAGAAAAATGGACATCCACAGTTTTCCCAACACAAAAGCATGTGCAGGCAGCTTGTAACCATCTCTCCTCTGGTCCTCAGAGCTGTGGAGGAGGATGAGCGTCTGGAGCGTGGCCTGGAGCAGCGCAGGAGGAAGTATGCTAAACAACAGAAAGAGAAGTGTGTGATGCAGTGACCACCGCAAACTTCCAAATGTTGGGCCAAGGCAGTTTTCTCTCCTCTGTCACCTGCTATCAGAATGAATGATGTGGTTTTAGGTCAGCAGTAAGTGCACATTCACACTGAATCTGAGAAGATTCAGAATTCACATTAAAGTTTGGCTTGAGTGGAAGTTTTGGTCTGCTTTGCATTTTTAATGTCTCAACATGTGCCACTAGGAACCCTTTTGTTACCTGATATATGCACTAGTTAAACCTCATGAACTGTTTGTAATGATGCAAAGTGGGTTTGAGTGTGGAAATGGTTGGAAAGCCTAGAATAGCTGGCTTAGACTATGGATGATCTATAGATCCTAGAAGCTCCAGCAGCACAAAGCCAACAGCCTTGCAACATTACAAAAAGCATCCGTGTGGGTCCGTTTTGTTTAAAGTTAATGGTTTCAAGCTGAATTTGGTGTAACGTGTGATTTTCAACAGCTTTGAACAAAAAAAAACACAAGAAAAGTCAAGGTGAGAATTTCACAAATGTAGGTGCTACTGATTGGAGCTGAGTAGCCTTCACACAAATGTAACTGAAACAGCGAGTCGCCCTGTTGAAATGTGAATGATGTCACTCTCCCGCTGCTCAGCGTGTCAAATCAAAGTTTGTATTTAAGTGTCTCAGAGGTTTTATCTTGTGTTTGCAGTTCTCTGTTCATCATTCGTGTGTACTACAGCTTACATCTCGCCAAAAGCAGTGCCTTTTATAAAGTTTTATTAACACCTGTTACATTTAAAATATTTGTAAAGACGGGAAAATACTAAAAGCTTAAATACACATTTTATGCAATTTTGAATGTGTTTTAAACTGTGGGATTATATTTGCCATTCTTCCATAGAAATTCAACGTCAATAAACCTTCCTGACACAAAACTGCTTTTGTTACTTTGTTGTCACTTTCTTCTTCTTCTTGTTGCTTTAGCAACAAGAAGTAAAACACTGCTGAGGATTTTATAAAGACTTGTTTGTTCAAAACAACAAGGGTGGTTTTCAGAATATCAAATAATTGTACGTGGATACATGTATAGTTGTATGATTACAGTGTAAAACCTCACTGAACAATAACATGCAGCATGAGTCATCTTCATCACCATAGAGTGACCTGCTGTTTCACATACAAACATTAGGACTGTTTTGGGGCCATTTTACAGATAACCTGAGGAACCCAAAGCTGTAGATACACTGTTTGCACCGACTACAAAGACAACCCAAGTTTTAATATGATAATAATAGAAATTCATATGTAATAATGAGATATATCAATCCTAAATGACATACCTTTGTGTACATGTCATTATCAAAGTGTTTATGAAAGTTATTTTTAATTTCATCAGACACTCACTGTCACAGTTTGGCTGAGACGCTGACTGTGTGGAGTGAGGAGGTGGACCCAAGTGCAGAGAGACAAAACCTGACGTAACAGAAAACGAGCCGTTTATTAAGGCTGGCAAAACTAAACCTAAACTGGGTGAACTGAGGCTAAACATAAAAAATCATGGAAAAGAAACAAGAACATAGAAACCTGACATGAAGGCCTGGCATGAATTCAAAACCCTGGAAACATGGCATGGACACAAGGCAGGAAAACAGACGGGCGAGGAATGAATGGAAACACACAGGAAGTGATCAGCGGAAGTGGAAACACATGGGGAAACAGCTGATTATAACACCACAGGGGAAGTGAAACTAAACACACTGAACAGGACACCAGACCTCTTCAAAATAAAACAGGAAACAAGGCACGCAGACATGAAACATGAAGGGCGAGGGAGAATGTACAGGACTTTACCTCAGCTGTGGTTGTTTTAAAGTGCTTTATAAATAAAGATGATGATGATGATGATGGTGGTGACTTTCCCTTTTTACCCCTCAGCTGCTTCAGGAGCTGAAGGCTGAAGGGTCACCCCACCGGGAAAGTGGTGTGGACCCCAAAGTTTGGGAATCTGATAACTTGATAATCTTGTGAACATAATAAATCAAGAAAGACGTCACTCATTCATTTCACTTTTGACTGGGAACGACACAGATGGAACAAGGTTGATTAAAACACTCAAAATTCAGTTCAAAGGTGGTGCTCATCACTTTTATATGTTCAAGTGCATAGTGTGGAGGATGTTGTAAGGCCTTGAGGTAATCAGATGTAAAACACAATATTTATGAGTGTTTTAAGTTGTAAATCGGTCAGATTTGACAGAAATGTGAGAGGAAGTTAAATCCAACAGCACTGGAAACACTTCCTGAACCAGCACGACTTCAAATGACTCGACACACTCTCAAAAACCTTGGCACATAGTAGCATCCCATTCTTAATCCATAGGGTTTAATATAATGTCAGCTCGCCCTTTACTTCTATAACATCCTCCAATCTTCTTTCCACAAGTGTATTTATGGGAGCCTTTTACCATTTGTCCTGAAGTGGCCCTCACCGACTACAAATGCCAGAGCCCTGCTTTGTTTCTATAATTTTTGTTCATCACATTTTTTATTTTACAAATTTGATATGTTATTAGCACAAAAGAGCACCTTTTTATTTAAAATGGTTTTATTTTGTGTTGTGAATTATTGCTTAATGTCCATTTTTGTTTGGTAAAGGTCCAGTGTTGACTACAGAAAGAGACTTAGTGTGACAGTACAGGCATTTGCAATAAACCTCTGTCTGCAACTGATGGTTAAAAATGGTTAAAATAAAACATTTCAATTCAGATTTTTGGTATTTAAAGTAGAAAATAAACACTGAGTGGTCTATTTGAATGAGTGTACCAGTTAAGCACTATATGGCTGAAAACAACATTAGTTTTAGGAGGTTATTTAAACATATCACATATCGTGTGATATAGTCAAAAAAATATTGTTATATTAGATTTTCCTCATATCGTCCAACCCCACCTCGAGGTGACTGCTGTTGTGATTTGAATAAAACTGAAATGAATAAGGAGACATAAATACAACACAGGGGAAACGCAGTGGTTCTCACTGCTGCCGCACAGCAGCGATGTCCTGGGTTCCAGTCTGTGTGGACTTTACATGTTCGCTCTGTGTGGGTTCGCTCCACAGTCGAAAGGCTGCAGTTAGCGGGGTTAAGTTAACTGGGGATTCTGATTTGCCCAGGTGTGAATGTGAATGGTTGTCTGTTTCGATGTGTTAGCCCTGCGATAGATTGGTGACCTGTCCAGGGTGAACTCCATCTCTTGCCCTGTGGCAACTGGGATATGCTCCAGCCCTCATTAGTTTGTTACACTTATGTGTGATATGACCCGCATGTGAAACTCATGCACTCTGCATGGGACAGCTGGCTCGTGAATCACTTTACGCTCTGCTTCGGCATAAAGTCCAGTTCACCATGAACTTTTTATAATTGTTTGATATCAAAGCCTGAATGGCATTTTATATTTTTAAAATTTCAGTGAAAGTTATACTGAAGTCATCGTGTTCAGTGGTGTGTGTGCTGCGACCTGGATCCCCTGCAGCCATGTGCTAAACCAACACTGACTAATCTTGGTGTCAAACTGTGATTTATTCTTGATACGCAGATAAAATCCATCATCAAAGCTACTTTTTATCATTTGAGACTTTTATCCAAGCACAAATCCACCTTCAAACTTTGAACATTTCATTTATGCTTCTGTCACAGTACCTCTGGACTACTGCAATGTGCTCTGTTTTGACCTTTGAAAAGATCCCCTTACTGTTTGTCCAAGATGCTGCAGCTTGTCTTTTAACTCGCAAACACGAGTACATTTGTCCCGTCCTCGGCTCCCTTCCCTGGCTTTCTGTTTGTTTAAGGATTCATTCAAAGATTTTTTTTCCCTAAAAGCGTAAATAATGTGTGTTTAAACTCTTTCCTCTGATTATTTTCATGTTGACTTAAACAATATCTCCCCCTGCTGTTACTGCAACTTCTGCATGAGTATGCATTTCACGCTTTGAAGAGGCAAACATACATGTTAGGATGCCCCCCCCCCCCCGAAACTAATAAAAACTCAACTAAAATGAAACATTTTCAAACACTAAAACCTCAAAACAAAGAATCCTGCTCTGTAAACTCACTGATTGTAAAACACAAAACGATAAAAACAATGCTCTTTAAATCTAATGTTACTTGTAATAAATGTGGCCTTTTTGTAGCTTTGGAGGCCAGGCTCAGTGAACTGGAGTTAGACTGTGAACTCTTGAAAATAAACCAGTATGGCCAGTAGCCAGGACCCTGTAACTGCTGCAGGGACAGCAGCTTAACCCAGTAAGCTGTCACTCAGCAGGTCCTCCAAGGCAGTTGGGAACCCTGGCTAACGAGATGACTGTGAAGAGGAAGTGCAGCCTGAAACTGAAGCCATCAGAATGTGAACCAACCTGTTTCAAACAGAGTCGTCAGACACAATGACTCTGTCCCACGTCCAAAAGTGAAGCGATTACTTCTAAAATATGCTCAAATGCATTTATTTAATAATCTTTCTGTGACACAAAATAAACTTTTGAGATATTTTCAAGTGAGAATGTAGATGTATAAACTTCAAATATCTTATTAAGAGCTTCATGTTATTACTCAGATTTTTCATCAGATTTAGTGTCCAGTTCAATTCCACTGGGTGACTTTTACATTCACTTATATAACTTTCAAATTTGAATAATTTCCTCTGGAATGAATAAAACATTCTGATCAATGTAGATGATGAAACAGTGCATTTAGTTCATTATTGGGCTACTTTAAAGTGTCAGAATGCAAATAAGCTGCCTCATTGTTTTAATCCCACAGTCGATCTTGTCTTAATTTATGGAGTAGAAATCCCCGAACACCTACACAGCACTGTAGCACAATGTATATGACTGCAATTGCACAAAGCATAAGGAAAAATAATACACGATAAAGATCTAGATAATTATAATGTAGAGTTAAGTAAGCATGTTTAAGTTCAGCCCTGTCATGGTCCCTCAGTCATCTCTGGCTTTGTCGCATGCTAGTTTTTCTCTCTCCTCCTTTGTGTGTGTTCATGGGCAGTGCTCATCGCGGGTTAGTGGAGGTCACTACTTAAGGTAGTGGCTGAAGGATCAGTGTTTGCTGGAACTGAATGGTTGTAATCTTGGCTCCTGTTATGCTGGGTGTTTTTGCTCTGCTGCTGTGGATTTGTGGCCCTCTGTGCCCTGTGAACAGGTTCCTCTACTTCTATGCCTGGTGTGGTGAGCCTGAGCCTGACTGCGAGAGAGTGAGGACTGTACATGTTGGATGTTTGGAACCATTCCTGTGTGGTTTTTCTTGTTGTCTCTCCCCAGCACAAGCATGATGTCAGACATTAAGCTGCCAATCAAGCTTGCCCTCGAGGAATGGATTGTTGTGGACTAACTTGACCTGGGAGACATGGAACATGTGGTGAATGTGCATGGATGCTGGAAGATTGAGTCTGACTACTGAAGGGTCAGTAAAATGGAGACTGAACTTAGAGGAGAGGGCCTTCAGAGGGATGTCCTTAGCTGTTAGCCATTCCTTTTGTCCAGGTTCATATCTGGGAGCGGCCATTTGGAGGCGATCCAAATAGTGGCGCTGCCAATGAACGGTTCTGAGTAGAGCTTCCTGAGTCTGGGCCCAAATGCATCAACTACATCAAAGGTGATGTTGGACAGATGGAACTGTGACGTCAGCTTCTACCTCAGGGAAAAGAGGCGGCTGATATCCTAGGGATATAAGACGAGAGACTAGTAGCAGATGAGGTGAGTGAATTGTGTTTGTACTCTTCCCACGGGAGCTGCGAGGACGAGGTATGACTAGAGCACAAGGAAAAACAGGGTAAGTATTAACAAGATTAGGATGAATCATGAAAGCATGAATGGCCTACAGTATCACAGATGTGGGATAGCGGACGAACTGGCGAAGAATAGTTGTGTACGCTGGTCTTAAAACTGCCAACTGGATCACAAACAGGTGAGGATGACAGGTGTGATGATTTGGACTCCACCCAGAGGTCGAGTCCCCGACCCTGTGGAAAAACAGAAGCACTGGCTTAACCGCTGAAGGGCTGATGATTCTGTCCACTTCGAAATGTCCAATGTAGTGTGGCAACAGCTTGCGAGAAGTTGCCCTGAGTGGAATGTCCTCAGCAGTGAGCCCAGCCTTGTGTCTAGGAGAGTAGGTGGGCGCTGGAGCCCTTTGATGATTGGCGTAGAGATGTGACGGACTGAAGCAGCATCTCCAGACTTGGAGGTGGTGCTTGACAGATGGTACTGTGAGCTCAACCTCATGTTCTGAAAACAATGAGAGTTGATACTGAGGAGGCTTCAGGTCTGTAGCAGAGGAGGTGAGTGAGTTATAAGCATACTCATAGGATAGGTGGACCAAGTTGCCGGGTTGTGCGCGGTGATGCAGCGGAGGGTGGCCTCCAGTTCCTGATGAAGGTGTTCTGTCTGACCGTTGGTTGATAACCTGAGCTGAGGCAGGGCTTAGCTGCAAGAGCGGTGCAGAAAGCCTTCCACACCTGAGAAGTAAATCGGGGACAAACACTATTTCCACTCGGACACCATGCAATCTGATTACTTGTTCCACTGGAATTCTGGATTTGTTGAGATGATTGGTTTTGAGCTTAGGTCTTTACAAAATCTGCTTAAGTGGTAGGACTTTGCACTTCATTGCTCCCTTGCACAATAAAGGAGAGACTTTATTGCTGGACTCACACTTACAGGTGTGAGATGACACCAGAGAGTCGAATCCCCTGTGGGGGTGTTTTGTTTATTATTTTCCATTATTTGGACCCATTTTTCCTTTCATGTAATGCTATTGTTTTTATTGTGTGTGTAAGTGATTATTCATGTTGAGATTGACAGGTTGTGTTGAATGCAAGTCAAGTTCATCAAACCAAACTCATTAGTCATCCACTTTGTTTAGCAGTCATTAAGCAAAACTTAATACACTAACACAGGACTATCAAAATAAAACAGGAAACAAGAGACGTGATAGGACACGTGATTTGATACGATGACTGGGGGAATGAGGACACAGAGACAAGACAACGAGGGAGGGACAATATAATCACAAAGAACTGAAGGCAACAGAAACACTCTCTAAACATGTCGACAGAAAAACTAAGAACTGAAACAGAAACTAAATGATGAAAAGAAAACACTAACAAAACCAACCATGCATCAATCAAAGAGTATAACTCAGCTTAGCGTACTACACCCAAACACAGAACAGTCCAAAACATAAACGCCACGACAGTCAAAGGATGTTAACAACAAGATTGTAGTTATTTTTAAACATTAGTGTTTCCTGAATTTAATCCTTTTCCTTCACTTTTGGACATAGTTTGCAACTATTTGCATGTGTGTGTGTGTGTGTTGGAATGAATGTCTGATTATGTGTTGTCTTTGGAAGCACTCATCTTTGTTCCAGTATTTTGAGTTTCGTTTTGCTTTTGTGATTCTTTCTTTTGGAATTAAGGAATGTAAGGCCTCCCTAAACTAATACTAACTGGATTAGTTTGTACTTCTTAATAATGTCTTTTCATCATTTATAGTCCAGTTATTTCCAGTTCTTGGTTCCTGATTACATAATTCCCTTTCATGTCCGGTATGTTGCTAGTCCCACCTCTGTGTCTTGTCCCCATGGTTGTTTAGCTCCGATCTTCCCAGTCCGTGTGCTTTCTCTGTCTTGTCGAGTTAATGCGTTTGTCTCTCTGTTTTCTTGCTACCTGTTTCCATGTTCATCTCTCTGTGTTTCCTCTTTTTTGTCTCCACAGTCAGTCACGTCTCCATGTCCGTTTATTCCCGGTCACAGTTTCAAGTCATACCTTACGTTTAATCAGCACTTTGTAAATACACATACTATTTTATTTTATGTTTTTATTTTTAACGTTTTTATGGCACAACCCTGTTTGTGCTGGTGCAACATGTTAAAAAAATCTGACCATAAGAATCCTACGGACAGTTTTCTAACATGGGTCCACACCCTTGTGTGAATGCACTTAGTTGAACAAATCTACAGTGTATACTGTGTGGAGTCTCTGGGGGTCGCTGTTGTCTTGTTATAGACTAAAGACTAAAAAATTCTGGACTATACTTTGACCTCCAGAATGATGATTTCAGTTTTACTGCTTAAACCGTGGCTAAATAAGACATTACATCATATTTTGCTCTATTTTATATTGTATCGTACCTTTCAGGTAAATATGCAGCACTTCACACAGCAATGTCAGTTAAAGGACTTATTATTTAACTTAAAAATAGCAGTTAATATAGATAGATCAAATATCTTGTGATTAAAAAGCAGAAATGCCATTTTAGATCATGCATACATACATATCCTTGTGCCTGCCGAGGTTTATTTTCAGATGTAATAAACTGTGACAGGCACAGATAAAAAGATTTTGCAGAAAAATAAAGAGAACAGAACAGAGAAAGAAGGAAATAACAAATATGATGTGCACAAAGGTTATGTGCACAGTTTTGTTCTTACACAGCAGATATGAGAGGAAAGGAGAGAGGGGAGAGCGGGAACGGGAAGATTGATGCGTTATGCCCAGTCAGTGTTGCTGCAGTTGCAATTAGATAATAGGTCTGGATCAGCAGCACATGGCCGGCTCAACACCATTAAAGATTAGCCTGAGAAAGCTGTTTCACTGCCTGCTTATTGCAGACCTTTCCATGGCCACTTGGCTTTCTGTATCTCATCTGTAAACCTGTTACCTTGTATACATTAACCTTTTCATGCATGAATTATGACAACCTCAATCAGGATTTTTCCTTAAGTATTTTTATTCATCTTTAGCAGTGTTGGGAAGGTTACTTTTAAAATGTATTCCATTACAGAATACAGAATACATGCCCCAAAATGTATTCTGTAACGTATTCCGTTACGTTACTCAATGACAGTAACGTATTCTGAATACTTTGGAATACTTAATATATTATCGTGCTTTTTACAACAACGTGAATGTACTATTGCTGTGTGATTTATTACTATTACTGAAGGTCCGCGACTCCGAACTGTAGTAAAGGGACCTCTGACTAATACGGCGGGGTCCCTGTTGGCTCGTAGCCGAAAAATAGCTTTACTTTGTTGTGTGGGTCAACTTTTCTTGCCAGAGACAGAGAGAGGCGTTGAAAGGCTGCTCCAACGGAACTTATTGTTTTCGGAGGAAAACAGGAACACGGTGTACAGTCGAGTCTTAATAGCTTACTTACAACTGGGCTCGTCAGGCTCTCTTCTTGGCTGAAGTGGTTATTATTATATTTACATGCTTCCTGCTCCCGTTTCTGCTCGATGACAACTCGTACCTTTCCACTCCCCTTTTTCTCCCTCCTCGCGCTCACAGACCCATAACGTGTATGGCAGTCCATTCTGCCCATGATGCTACATTCTTTAGAGCTATGCTTGTAGCATTCTGCCTGTTAGCTTAGCACAACAACAACGAAAAGGCGCTCTCTCACCCAGGAAACACACAGTCGCAGAGAGAGAGAGAGAGAGCGTCGCCCTGTAACCATGGCAACCGTAACGCTGCCGCCTGGAGCAACAGAACGTAGCTGTCAAACAAAACCCAAACAGTCCTGACCCGCGACAAAATGAAACAGGAAAGTACCGCAGTGTAATCCATTTATTTCAACAAAGTAACTGTATTCTGAATACCACCTTTTTAAACTGTAACTGTAACGGAATACAGTTACTTATATTTTGTATTTTAAATACGTAACGGCGGTACATGTATTCCGTTACTCCCCAACACTGATCTTTAGGCATGAAAGAACGATTTTTAAACTTCATTTTCTAAACATACTTTTGAAAGAGTTTTTTACATGTCCACTTAGGTGGACAACACTGGCTGACTAGTGGGGGGCAGGTATGGAGGGACACATCAGTGTCCAGTGTAGTGGTTTATGTGCAAGTACACCATCAACACTGACACAAGTGCAAGAAACTGAACACAGTCGTGGCTTCTTTCTACAATAGAAATCAAATATTCTCCCATATCTGCTGCAGAAGTTCCCATAAATGTGGACCAGGTTGCTTTGCTTTCACCAGTTCATCCCAAACCAGCTCGATGGAGACTGGAGACTGTGCTGGACACTCCACGTCTTGTCCTTGTTTCCTGAGGTAGTTTGGCACAGCTTGGCCTGATGTTTTGGGTCATTATCCTGCTGTAGGATGACGCCCTGACCAACCAGGTGCATACCAGAGGGTTTTGCATCACGCTGCAGGATGCTGGAACTTCCCCTTAATGACAACGTGTACAACCATTGGAGATGTGCGCAGGACAGACGGAACAATTGACGGAAAAAGTGTGGACTTTATACCAGTTTTTAAATTGTGTTGATCGGCCACGTGAAACCACAGTTATGATAAAAATATCTGCAATGTTTGGTTTTCTTCCTGAATACTGGTTGTTTATATTTACTGCGGGAAGAAACGGTAAAAACGGCGTTTTATAAGAAAAACTCTCGAAAGCCTGTGAGCAAAAACACCCCCCCACCACCCTTTTCTATTGGTGGAAAAATGTACCATGTCGACCAATCAAAAAATGATATGGCAACGTGGCATCTAGTTGTTAAGAAACGGGGGAAGTTTTAGGAGTGACGGCGGTGTTTTGAGATGTGAGAGATTTGCGACGTTTAGCTCAAATCTTGTGTAGTTAGTGTGTAGTGTAGTCAATAGTGTTGTTGTGTGTGTCAGAACAATGAGGCGACTGCTGAATGTTACAGGTGTTACAGCAGTGATACATCTCCTGTTGTCAGGCCTGCAGGTATCAGGCTGTTGTTCTCCTTTATCTCATAGTGGACAGAAATTATTTTTTGGAGTGACACAAATAATTTGTGTGGCATCAGATTTGATGCAGAACAGCTGATTGTTCTGTAAATAGTTTGAAATGTTTATTTAAAAACGCCTTGGCTGCATTTTTAGGTAAACAGCTGCAAAAAACTTTGTTATTTGCATAACTCAGTAACTTTTTTGAAGAAGTAACTATGTAATTAATTGCCCAACATTGGTCATTATTTACTGTATTTTGCAGACAGAGTTACAGACTCTCTCGCAGACCACAGACTCAGACTCATAATACAAGTCAGAGCTTTACTGAAGTTCAAGTTATTTTTACTTCCAATAGTGTTAACATACTACACAGGTCACGAACAAGATTGTTTTTTAATTTTCATTGTAAGTGGGCCGAAGCAGTTAATTAAAAGTAGTCTAACATATGTCGGTTTTTGAGGAGTCATTGAAACAAGGCTCTCTCCCTCAGACACTAAGACAGGCTTCTGTCTCATTACTGCATAAAGAAGGAAAGGATCCTACCTGTTGTGGCTCCTATCAACCAATAAGCCTTCTTAATGTAGACTTTAAAACTTATCCAAACTGCTAGCAACCCGTTTGGAAAGAGTTCTCTCTTCTATTATATCCGACGAACAGACAGGCTTTATTAAAGGAAGACATTCCTTTTTTAATATACGGTCCCTTCTTAATATAATATACTCCAAAAATCATAGCACCGTTCCTGAGGTGGTGATCTCATTGGATGCTGAAAAAGCATTCGATCGAGTGGAATGGGAGTATCTTTTTGCGGTCTTGAGGAAATTTGGTTTTGGTGACAGTTTTATATCTTGGATTCATCTTTTATATACTACACCACTGGCATCTGTTTGTACTAATACTGTGAATTCTGAGTATTTTACTCTATGACGTGGTACATTTCAAGGTTGCCCACTCTCAGCTTTACTTTTCACTTTAGCAATAGAGCCTCTCTCTGTGACTCTCAGAACCTCGCCTCTGTTTCAAGGGGTTATTCGTGGTGGTACGGATCATAGGGTTGCTCTGTATGCAGATGACTTATTACTATATGTTACAAATCCAACAATTCATTTATCCTCTATGCTGAAAATACTTCTAAATTTTGGCTCTTTCTCTGGGTACAAGATTAATATACAAAAAGTGAATGTTTTCCTATAAACCCAGCTGCACAAGAGCTTAGACAGACAGATTTTAATTTCCATTTAGCTTCTTCAGGTTTTAGATATCTAGGAGTGCATATTACCAGTTCATATAAAGCTTTGCGAACAGCAAATTTTAACCCTTTGCTGACCTGTGTAAGGTTGGCTTTTCAAAGGTGGGCAAACCTTCCTGTATCACTGCTTGGCAGGATTAATATTATAAAAATGAATATTCTACCTAAATTCCTCTACCTTTTTCAGTGTATCCCATTGTTTAACCCTAAGTCCTTTTTCAAATCTGTGAATCGAATGATTTCATCATTTATATGGGCAAATAAGACCCCCAGGATTAGTATGACCTCACTACAACAGGGTAAGCTCAGTGGGGGTCTTGCTCTGCCCAACTTGATGTTTTATTATTGGGCAGCCAACATTCAGAAGTATACCTATTGGCTGAATGATCCTCAGGCTTCTTGGTGTTGCCTTGAGGCTCAATCATGTTTCTCTTCCTCACTCCCAGCACTATTATTTTCATCCCTTCCTGTTTCCCTGTTTTAATTGGCTCTCTAAAAATATGGTATCAATTCCAGCGTCACTTCAATTCAGTCTCTGCTTCTGCTCTGACCCCAGTCTGCAAAAACCACCTCTTCCCCCCGTCCCTGGTGGACTCCTCCTTCTGTATATGGGTAAGAAAAGGTATCAAATGTTTTTATGACTTTTTCAAAGATAACATTTTTCCAGCTTTAGTGACCTATGTTCTCTGTATGATTTGCCCTCGTATCATTTGTTCTGCTACTTTCAAATAAGACACTGTGCATCTTCTATCTTGCCAGAGTTTCCAAGTCAGCCTCTCAAGCCTTGGTGAGAAGACTTATTCCAGCTGAAGCCTCACAGTAAGGCTCTAATATCACAAATTTTAATTATGGCATTTGGCAATTACTCAACCAAAAAAATTGCTTCAAGTTGGGAACAGGAACTGGGTCTTAAGTTTGGGGAAGGTTACTGGGAAGTAATTGACAAAATTCATACCTCAGCCTCATGTGCAAGACTCTCCCTTATTCAGTTTAAGACGGTATACAGATTACACTTCTCAAGACCCAGACTATCTAAAATATATCCCAGCATTCCTGAGCGGTGCAACAGATGCAACACCTCCCTCTGTGATTTAACTCACATGTTTTTTGCCTGCCCGACACTTCAATGATGATGAACATTTTATTTTGAAATGCTCTCTCATGTTCTGAGCGTTACACTCAAACCATGCCCACTAGTTGCCATTTTTGGTGTTTCTGAAGACGCCACCCTAAACCTTAGTCGTAAGCAGCTGGATGTTATCGCTTTCACTTCACTGCTGGCACGGCGTCGAATTTTGCTGTCTTGGAAAGCTCCTCACCCTCCAGCCCGATCACGTTGGCTGGAACATGTTATGTTCTTTTTAAAAATGGAGAAAATAAAATTCAGACTCAGAGGAAATGTTAACAAGTTCTCACAGATGTGTGATGGCCTAATCTTTATTGAGATATGTCTTTGTATCGGTTGGTACTTGCTTTATTGGGCCTGATATGTCAAATTACATGTAAAAGCTCTATAAATAAAGAGGGAAAAAAGTAGTCTAACATAAATGTAAACGCTGTAATTTGATTATTTTAATAAACCATGTAACTTGGATGCATTCGATGCTGCTGTGACCACAGTGCACACGTCTGCTGTTGCTCACAGTGGTCCAAGGGACCGCTCAGGGAGTTTGTGTGTTCGCTCAGACACATGAAAAATTAGAGGGAACATTGCCCGGTACCATTACAAATTGTTTCAGTGACATAGATTATCTCACTGGTTTTAGTAATACTGGAAGCAGGATTTTCCACAGAGCGGTGTTCACATCTGCAGCAGTCCAACCCTGAGAATCCCACAGTACCAGAGATGCTGCTGCCTGTTCCTACATGCTGTGGAAACTGGCCACATGAAATCAGACCTGCAAAAAACAATCAATCAGCACCATCTGTACCATCATTCTAGGTTCTTTAGGCCTGGACTCTTCTGTTTTCAATCCACTTTTTAAAATAAAGAAACTAGAGACATCACTGATGGATCACAAAACTGGCACTAAACAATATTTGGGACTTTGACTTTGTCACAGCACTGAGACTGAAAGACAGACGACGAGAGTGAACAATGTTCAACTGGGAGAATGGAAGATAGATGGGTGTTTATATTCTGGGGAAGCTTGGCAGAATATGAATACCCATTGGATATTAGGCAAAAGGTGCAGAAAATGGAGCTGCCATGCAAGATAACAAAGATTCTTTGATGTAGGAGGATATACAGAAGGTTGGTGTGAGAAAAGATGATGCAAAGGATAGAGTGATGTTTGAGATGGACAGTGGAAGTTTTAGTGACAGTCACCCTCAAAATAGCCACTGAAACGTGGAAACAATTGGTCCGGTCTATAACTAGTAAATGGTTGTCAGCAAGAGTTGCAGATGCTGTTTAACATCTTCACACTTTGGGGCTAGAAACAGGAGTGGCTGATATCCTGAAGTAGAGTGAAAATATAAAAACAAAGTGTCAAAGAGGGGCTCAAGGCACCAAAACTGAACCCAAGTGCAGAAATCCAGTGCGGAGCTTTTAACAAACTTTATTTGGCTTGAGCCGAGACACAGAGGAATCATTAATCGTAACAACGTGTACAACGTGTTAACAACTTGGCAAGGGAATGCGGCGAACATGGACTGGTTACGGGATGAGGGGGCCTGGTCTAATCTTGTTAATACTTACCCTGTTTTTCCTTGTGCTCTAGTTGTACCTCGTCCTCGCAGCTCCCATGGGAAGAGTGCAAACACAATTCACTCACCTCATCTGCTACTAGTCTCTCGCTTTTCAAAGTATCCCTAGGATATCAGGCAGAGTGGTTAGTGCCTGTGACTGCCTCGCTCAGTCTGTCCATTACTCTGTTAGTCGAAACCAGAAGAAACACTATAGAACTGAGGGCAACTTAGGGAGGGGTACAAAATGCACAGCTTTAGAAATTCAATCAATAATGGGGAGCATGGTGGGCTTAGCTCAGTGCGTTGAGTGGGCGACCACATCCCATACGGCTGAAAGCGGCCAGCCGGGGTTCGAACCCTTTGCCGCATGTCTTCCCCTCTCTCTCTGCTGCCGCTTTCTGCCCTCTCCACACTGTGTCTAATGAAGTTGAAAAAAAGGCCAAAAATTTTTTAACAGATAATGGAGAGTATGGTGGAGTTACCTTGGGAGTGTGGAGGTGACACCGTCCAAGGAAATATGGATAGTTAGGTCAGGTGGTTGGTAGGGGTTGGCCTGCAGGTGTGTCAAGAACGCTAACCACAGCCAGAATACAGAATACATGCCCCAAAATGTATTCTGTAACGTATTCCGTTACGTTACTCAATGACAGTAACGTATTCTGAATACTTTGGATTACTTAATATATTATCATGCTTTTTACAACAACGTGAATGTACTATTGCTGTGTGATTTATTACTATTACTGAAGGTCCGCGGCTCCGAACTGTAGTAAAGGGACCTCTGACTAATACGGCGGGGTCCCTGTTGGCTCGTAGCCGAAAAATAGCTTTACTTTGTTGTGTGGGTCAACTTTTCTTGCCAGAGACAGAGAGAGGCGTTGAAAGACTGCTCCAACGGAACTTATTGTTTTCGGAGGAAAACAGGAACACGGTGTACAGTCGAGTCTTAATAGCTTACTTACAACTGGGCTCGTCAGGCTCTCTTCTTGGCTGAAGTGGTTATTATTATATTTACATGCTTCCTGCTCCCGTTTCTGCTCGATGACAACTCGTACCTTTCCACTCCCCTTTTTCTCCCTCCTCGCGCTCACAGACCCATAACGTGTATGGCAGTCCATTCTGCCCATGATGCTACATTCTTTAGAGCTATGCTTGTAGCATTCTGCCTGTTAGCTTAGCACAACAACAACGAAAATGCGCTCTCTCACCCAGGAAACACACAGTCGCAGAGAGAGAGAGAGAGAGCGTCGCCCTGTAACCATGGCAACCGTAACGCTGCTGCCTGGAACAACAGAACGTAGCTGTCAAACAAAACCCAAACAGTCCTGACCCGCGACAAAATGAAACAGGAAAGTACCGCAGTGTAATCCATTTATTTCAACAAAGTAACTGTATTCTGAATACCACCTTTTTAAACTGTAACTGTAACGGAATACAGTTACTTATATTTTGTATTTTAAATACGTAACGGCGGTACATGTATTCCGTTACTCCCCAACACTGATCTTTAGGCATGAAAGAACGATTTTTAAACTTCATTTTCTAAACATACTTTTGAAAGAGTTTTTTACATGTCCACTTAGGTGGACAACACTGGCTGACTAGTGGGGGGCAGGTATGGAGGGACACATCAGTGTCCAGTGTAGTGGTTTATGTGCAAGTACACCATCAACACTGACACAAGTGCAAGAAACTGAACACAGTCGTGGCTTCTTTCTACAATAGAAATCAAATATTCTCCCATATCTGCTGCAGAAGTTCCCATAAATGTGGACCAGGTTGCTTTGCTTTCACCAGTTCATCCCAAACCAGCTCGATGGAGACTGGAGACTGTGCTGGACACTCCACGTCTTGTCCTTGTTTCCTGAGGTAGTTTGGCACAGCTTGGCCTGATGTTTTGGGTCATTATCCTGCTGTAGGATGACGCCCTGACCAACCAGGTGCATACCAGAGGGTTTTGCATCGCGCTGCAGGATGCTGGAACTTCCCCTTAATGACAACGTGTACAACCATTGGAGATGTGAGCAGGACAGACGGAACAATTGACGGAAAAAGTGTGGACTTTATACCAGTTTTTAAATTGTGTTGATCGGCCACGTGAAACCACAGTTATGATAAAAATATCTGCAATGTTTGGTTTTCTTCCTGAATACTGGTTGTTTATATTTACTGCGGGAAGAAACGGTAAAAACGGCGTTTTATAAGAAAAACTCTCGAAAGCCTGTGAGCAAAAACACCCCCCCCCCCCCCCCCCCACCACCCTTTTCTATTGGTGGAAAAATGTACCATGTCGACCAATCAAAAAATGATATGGCAACGTGGCATCTAGTTGTTAAGAAACGGGGGAAGTTTTAGGAGTGACGGCGGTGTTTTGAGATGTGAGAGATTTGCGACGTTTAGCGCAAATCTTGTGTAGTTAGTGTGTAGTGTAGTCAATAGTGTTGTTGTGTGTGTCAGAACAATGAGGCGACTGCTGAATGTTACAGGTGTTACAGCAGTGATACATCTCCTGTTGTCAGGCCTGCAGGTATCAGGCTGTTGTTCTCCTTTATCTCATAGTGGACAGAAATTATTTTTTGGAGTGACACAAATAATTTGTGTGGCATCAGATTTGATGCAGAACAGCTGATTGTTCTGTAAATAGTTTGAAATGTTTATTTAAAAACGCCTTGGCTGCATTTTTAGGTAAACAGCTGCAAAAAACTTTGTTATTTGCATAACTCAGTAACTTTTTTGAAGAAGTAACTATGTAATTAATTGCCCAACATTGGTCATTATTTACTGTATTTTGCAGACAGAGTTACAGACTCTCTCGCAGACCACAGACTCAGACTCATAATACAAGTCAGAGCTTTACTGAAGTTCAAGTTATTTTTACTTCCAATAGTGTTAACATACTACACAGGTCACGAACAAGATTGTTTTTTAATTTTCATTGTAAGTGGGCCGAAGCAGTTAATTAAAAGTAGTCTAACATATGTCGGTTTTTGAGGAGTCATTGAAACAAGGCTCTCTCCCTCAGACACTAAGACAGGCTTCTGTCTCATTACTGCATAAAGAAGGAAAGGATCCTACCTGTTGTGGCTCCTATCGACCAATAAGCCTTCTTAATGTAGACTTTAAAACTTATCCAAACTGCTAGCAACCCGTTTGGAAAGAGTTCTCTCTTCTATTATATCCGACGAACAGACAGGCTTTATTAAAGGAAGACATTCCTTTTTTAATATACGGTCCCTTCTTAATATAATATACTCCAAAAATCATAGCACCGTTCCTGAGGTGGTGATCTCATTGGATGCTGAAAAAGCATTCGATCGAGTGGAATGGGAGTATCTTTTTGCGGTCTTGAGGAAATTTGGTTTTGGTGACAGTTTTATATCTTGGATTCATCTTTTATATACTACACCACTGGCATCTGTTTGTACTAATACTGTGAATTCTGAGTATTTTACTCTATGACGTGGTACATTTCAAGGTTGCCCACTCTCAGCTTTACTTTTCACTTTAGCAATAGAGCCTCTCTCTGTGACTCTCAGAACCTCGCCTCTGTTTCAAGGGGTTATTCGTGGTGGTACGGATCATAGGGTTGCTCTGTATGCAGATGACTTATTACTATATGTTACAAATCCAACAATTCATTTATCCTCTATGCTGAAAATACTTCTAAATTTTGGCTCTTTCTCTGGGTACAAGATTAATATACAAAAAGTGAATGTTTTCCTATAAACCCAGCTGCACAAGAGCTTAGACAGACAGATTTTAATTTCCATTTAGCTTCTTCAGGTTTTAGATATCTAGGAGTGCATATTACCAGTTCATATAAAGCTTTGCGAACAGCAAATTTTAACCCTTTGCTGACCTGTGTAAGGTTGGCTTTTCAAAGGTGGGCAAACCTTCCTGTATCACTGCTTGGCAGGATTAATATTATAAAAATGAATATTCTACCTAAATTCCTCTACCTTTTTCAGTGTATCCCATTGTTTAACCCTAAGTCCTTTTTCAAATCTGTGAATCGAATGATTTCATCATTTATATGGGCAAATAAGACCCCCAGGATTAGTATGACCTCACTACAACAGGGTAAGCTCAGTGGGGGTCTTGCTCTGCCCAACTTGATGTTTTATTATTGGGCAGCCAACATTCAGAAGTATACCTATTGGCTGAATGATCCTCAGGCTTCTTGGTGTTGCCTTGAGGCTCAATCATGTTTCTCTTCCTCACTCCCAGCACTATTATTTTCATCCCTTCCTGTTTCCCTGTTTTAATTGGCTCTCTAAAAATATGGTATCAATTCCAGCGTCACTTCAATTCAGTCTCTGCTTCTGCTCTGACCCCAGTCTGCAAAAACCACCTCTTCCCCCCGTCCCTGGTGGACTCCTCCTTCTGTATATGGGTAAGAAAAGGTATCAAATGTTTTTATGACTTTTTCAAAGATAACATTTTTCCAGCTTTAGTGACCTATGTTCTCTGTATGATTTGCCCTCGTATCATTTGTTCTGCTACTTTCAAATAAGACACTGTGCATCTTCTATCTTGCCAGAGTTTCCAAGTCAGCCTCTCAAGCCTTGGTGAGAAGACTTATTCCAGCTGAAGCCTCACAGTAAGGCTCTAATATCACAAATTTTAATTATGGCATTTGGCAATTACTCAACCAAAAAAATTGCTTCAAGTTGGGAACAGGAACTGGGTCTTAAGTTTGGGGAAGGTTACTGGGAAGTAATTGACAAAATTCATACCTCAGCCTCATGTGCAAGACTCTCCCTTATTCAGTTTAAGACGGTATACAGATTACACTTCTCAAGACCCAGACTATCTAAAATATATCCCAGCATTCCTGAGCGGTGCAACAGATGCAACACCTCCCTCTGTGATTTAACTCACATGTTTTTTGCCTGCCCGACACTTCAATGATGATGAACATTTTATTTTGAAATGCTCTCTCATGTTCTGAGCGTTACACTCAAACCATGCCCACTAGTTGCCATTTTTGGTGTTTCTGAAGACGCCACCCTAAACCTTAGTCGTAAGCAGCTGGATGTTATCGCTTTCACTTCACTGCTGGCACGGCGTCGAATTTTGCTGTCTTGGAAAGCTCCTCACCCTCCAGCCCGATCACGTTGGCTGGAACATGTTATGTTCTTTTTAAAAATGGAGAAAATAAAATTCAGACTCAGAGGAAATGTTAACAAGTTCTCACAGATGTGTGATGGCCTAATCTTTATTGAGATATGTCTTTGTATCGGTTGGTACTTGCTTTATTGGGCCTGATATGTCAAATTACATGTAAAAGCTCTATAAATAAAGAGGGAAAAAAGTAGTCTAACATAAATGTAAACGCTGTAATTTGATTATTTTAATAAACCATGTAACTTGGATGCATTCGATGCTGCTGTGACCACAGTGCACACGTCTGCTGTTGCTCACAGTGGTCCAAGGGACCGCTCAGGGAGTTTGTGTGTTCGCTCAGACACATGAAAAATTAGAGGGAACATTGCCCGGTACCATTACAAATTGTTTCAGTGACATAGATTATCTCACTGGTTTTAGTAATACTGGAAGCAGGATTTTCCACAGAGCGGTGTTCACATCTGCAGCAGTCCAACCCTGAGAATCCCACAGTACCAGAGATGCTGCTGCCTGTTCCTACATGCTGTGGAAACTGGCCACATGAAATCAGACCTGCAAAAAACAATCAATCAGCACCATCTGTACCATCATTCTAGGTTCTTTAGGCCTGGACTCTTCTGTTTTCAATCCACTTTTTAAAATAAAGAAACTAGAGACATCACTGATGGATCACAAAACTGGCACTAAACAATATTTGGGACTTTGACTTTGTCACAGCACTGAGACTGAAAGACAGACGACGAGAGTGAACAATGTTCAACTGGGAGAATGGAAGATAGATGGGTGTTTATATTCTGGGGAAGCTTGGCAGAATATGAATACCCATTGGATATTAGGCAAAAGATGCAGAAAATGGAGCTGCCATGCAGGATAACAAAGATTCTTTGATGTAGGAGGATATACAGAAGGTTGGCGTGAGAAAAGATGATGCAAAGGATAGAGTGATGTTTGAGATGGACAGTGGAAGTTTTAGTGACAGTCACCCTCAAAATAGCCACTGAAACGTGGAAACAATTGGTCCGGTCTATAACTAGTAAATGGTTGTCAGCAAGAGTTGCAGATGCTGTTTAACATCTTCACACTTTGGGGCTAGAAACAGGAGTGGCTGATATCCTGAAGTAGAGTGAAAATATAAAAACAAAGTGTCAAAGAGGGGCTGAAGGCACCAAAACTGAACCCAAGTGCAGAAATCCAGTGCGGAGCTTTTAACAAACTTTATTTGGCTTGAGCCGAGACACAGAGGAATCATTAATCGTAACAACGTGTACAACGTGTTAACAACTTGGCAAGGGAATGCGGCGAACATGGACTGGTTACGGGATGAGGGGGCCTGGTCTAATCTTGTTAATACTTACCCTGTTTTTCCTTGTGCTCTAGTTGTACCTCGTCCTCGCAGCTCCCATGGGAAGAGTGCAAACACAATTCACTCACCTCATCTGCTACTAGTCTCTCGCTTTTCAAAGTATCCCTAGGATATCAGGCAGAGTGGTTAGTGCCTGTGACTGCCTCGCTCAGTCTGTCCATTACTCTGTTAGTCGAAACCAGAAGAAACACTATAGAACTGAGGGCAACTTAGGGAGGGGTACAAAATGCACAGCTTTAGAAATTCAATCAATAATGGGGAGCATGGTGGGCTTAGCTCAGTGCGTTGAGTGGGCGACCACATCCCATACGGCTGAAAGCGGCCAGCCGGGGTTCGAACCCTTTGCCGCATGTCTTCCCCTCTCTCTCTGCTGCCGCTTTCTGCCCTCTCCACACTGTGTCTAATGAAGTTGAAAAAAAGGCCAAAAATTTTTTAACAGATAATGGAGAGTATGGTGGAGTTACCTTGGGAGTGTGGAGGTGACACCGTCCAAGGAAATATGGATAGTTAGGTCAGGTGGTTGGTAGGGGTTGGCCTGCAGGTGTGTCAAGAACGCTAACCACAGCCAGAAGACACCGCCATCTTTGGAATACACAAATATGTGCACAGAGAGAGACTCTCATGATGCACTGAATGTTTCTTCTTCACATTCAGTATAATGAGGATGAAGACCGGGACAGCCCTACAACATTCAGAGTCTTAATAAACTTATGGTGGATCTCATCTACCAAACTATATCCTCAGCTGAAGTCATCAACTGCAACTGCATCGCGTGAGCAGAGCACCAGTTTCCCCTTCCTGAGTCAGCTGAAGGTTGGCCAGAATCCCTTCAAGGCAGACCGCAGTCTCTTTCCATGTCAGCCTTCCTTACCTTGGCCATGTCTCTAAGCACTGAACACCTTGTACTTCTGGACACTCCGGGTAGGTTGCAGTTCTGAAATATGGCAGCAGTGTAGGATAATGGGTTCCTGGCAGCTTCATGTTTGATTCTTCTCAAATCTTTGGCAGTTAATTTGCATCTTTTTCTCTCAATATGTTTCTTGCGACTCTGTTTGCTATTTCCAAGAAAAGGTTTGATGGTTCTGTGGTCACGCCCTAATATCAATTTCAAGGGTGCTGCATCCCTCTGAAAGACCTTTTACAATTTTCAGAGTCCTTTAAATCTCCTTTTTGGCCCATTTTGCCCAAGAAAGAGAAGCTGTCTAAAAATTATGCACACCATTACGCAAATACACTTCATCCAACATGCTTAAATCCAAAAGGCACCCAAAGTTTATACAGCTTGAAGTTGCAAAATAAGCATAATTTTGCAATTTTGGTATGGCCAAAATACTCACTTGCCTAATAATTGTGCACACAGTGTATATCTAACCTCAGGGTCCGTCTCTACCTGAGAGGTGACAGACCATCTGAATCGCTGTACGTTAGCCCGCCCCCACCCAGCATCGATTTGCCTTGAGACCCTACCAAGGGCCCAAAGACCCCTGACAACAAAGCTCTTGGGATAACTGGCACACACAAACCCTCTATCACAACAAAGTGATGATTCTATGCTTTTGTGTCTCGTTCAGTGTAAAACCTCTATAAGCATATAGTGTAAAGAATAATTTGTTTTGTTTTGGTGGCATGATCCATAATACACTGGATTTAACGTGGCTTCACTCCACAGCAGCCACGCCGCTTTGCTCGCTAAAACACCGGTGTCAGCACATAAGGACGCTGTCATAGCCTGTCAACCACGTTGATTAGCTGCGTATATACGAATGTGAATCGCATTATTGGCTGGAGTACGGGATAAGGTGGCATCGTTCTGATCCCATACAGGAGCAGCCAGTCACTGACTGACTAACACTGCCAAACAGAATTGTTAAAGTTTTCATTTTAATTTCAATTCAGGTTAGATTTTTTTTTGTGGGCAGAGACGTGCCAGCAGTGCACAATTATGACCCAGTGTTTCAGTTTCTTAGGCTTTTTCTGGCATTGTTTAGGTTTCTAGTTTCATTTTTTTTTCCAGATCTTTTAGTTATTTCCTGCTAAGCTTCTAAGTTCTTGTATTTAGGTTTGTTACTGTTCCTCTCTTACATTCCTCATTTAATTTCTAGTCTCCCTCGTCTTCATCTTCGTTTATTATTTATATGTCTGTTTTCTGTGTTTCCTGTCTGTCTCCCCAGTTGGCTATGTTCCCATGTCTGTTTCTTCCCCATACAATACTACATGTCAACAGCATAATCACAAAAGCTGAAGAACCAACTACACCCTTACTCCTTCCATAGTAATTAAAAGCAGAAGTGGCATTCAGCTGCTGATAATGAAATGCAGTACTGGTGTGAGCAACTATTTAAATGTCAGTCCAAGTTTTTGTGCATATTTGTGTGGTGACACAATGCCACACAATGGAGATCAGCAGTGATCTTAGAGAATAAACTATTGTTGTCCATCAATCTGTGGAGGATATTTTGCTATTTCTAAACAATTTGAACAGTTATGCCAGGTTTGAAAAGGTTTTCAGGAGAAAACAAATTCTCTATAAAAGGCTTAGGTTTGCAAAATTTTATCTGTGCAAACACAAGATGTCTGGAACAATATGCTCTGTGAAGACAAGACCAAAACTACAAATCTTTGGGCATAAGGTCCGTAAAGATGAAAAGGATTATAAGGATTTGATTTATGAACTCCAGCTGTCAGCAGCTGGGAAGTGGCTGCTACAGCATCTTTGTCAATACAGCTTTTTCAAGGTAAACAGCACAGCATAACACCTGCTACACAGAAACTGTAGCTCTGACTCTTCATGTTTTTCATAACCAGTCACTCTGATAGGTTAGAGGCAGACAAATACACTCAAATAATAAATGTATGCTTAGGTTGTTTAGCAAGCGGATAAACTCTTGCATGCAGTAGTAGGATGGTAGTGAACACTGTCTGCACTTTAGATCAAACCATATTGATTATGTAATTTACAACCAGTTGTGCTGCAGTGTCTCCTTAATTCTCTGAGAGCCACTGTGCTGAGGCAGACACTGTAATTGAGAGAGTGAGGGAGAGGATGGAGATGAAGAGGAACAGAAGCACAGAATTAGATCAATCCATCAAATTCTAGCGTGTTGTGTGAGTCGCGGATCCATCTGTGTGGTCGATGGTGCATATCTATACGTTGTATTGTATTTTTTTCAGCAAATCAATTATACTCACACAGGAAAAACACATATGGCACAAATCTGATGAGTAATTTTATTTGGAGTCAGACATATTGATATTTAAAAAAGCAGCTATGGGCGATCAGACAGGGTGCAGATATTTATGAGTCTCTGGCTGCATATGACATCATCTGTAGACAAAAGGAGAAAAAACAAGGCTATGATGCAAATGGGTCCAAAGATTTGACAGTGACGGCTCAACTCAGGGACACGATTATTTGTAACGTAATAACGAGAAATTAGAAGGTGGAGGTCAATAATTTTTGAGCTGCCTTGTGTTCAGAGAAGCAGTTACATCCAGGACAGAGACTTTTAAAGGACATGCCTTACATGTCCACATGAGGGGTATGTTTGTGTGTATATGAGTAGATGTTCGTTAATGTCTGTGTGCATGTGTGTATGCGTGTGAGAGAGAGATGCATCATGTGGGGAGGAAAAAGGTGAGGCAGGTCAAATTCGAGGCACTCAAGTTGATTAAAATGTCTTTGCCACCGTGCCTTCTCTCCTCTATTGCTTTCTCACTCTTCTCATTTCCTTCTCGCTGCTCTCCTTTCTGCAAGCGACTGCAGCGATACACAAACATTTCTGACCAAAAGCATCAGAATTATGACTGTTGAAGCTCAGATAGAAGGCCTGATGTAAATAATGTATTGTTTTTCATGTAGTTTAAGCTAAAGACAGACATTCTAGTGCTCTTTGCAGTCAGTCGCCTTCAAAACTATCCAAATAACTGTTTTCTGCTTGCTGAACCTCAAACTCAATAAAGAACCCATCATTAATATCCCCAGAATAATTTTGTTTTATAAATATAAAGATAAATAGAAGAAGAAAGAACAAAATGTTAGTTTTTTTTTACATTATTATAAACATGTGAAAATATTGCAATATTTCATCAGTGGCTAGGATTTAGTGAGGTTTAAAGCCTGTATTGTCCCTAACCATTGGGAGTTCATCCTCCAGCTTCACTGTGTTTATGCTATGCTAACATAGCGTGTAGCTAGTGATCATAGCACATCATTATATACCAGCTAGTCCAACTTCAGTAACCCTACAGAAGTCACTGCTGTTTAGTTTCCTGTCTTCGTTTATGTTGGAAGTGACAGCAGAGCTGTACGTTTGAATTTTGCAGAAACCTCTCAGTCAGAACATGCTACATCATGTTTAGGTGTGTGGCAAAATGGGTGAGAACACATACGTCGTGGGGATGTAACGCTTAGTTAACATGCTTGTTTTGATTTAGCCATATCTCATATGTAGTCTGCAATAGGCAAACATCTACTATATCGTGTTTATGTTTTGCACTTTTACAGATTATGTAACATAACATCTTTGTTTAAATCAATTCTGACAAGTTTGTTAAGTTAACACGTTATTTAATTCAACTGTTAACTGGTTTAGTTTGAACTCACCTTACTTACCTGTGTTCCAGGAACAAAAGGAGGAAATATAGTTTCACTTCCTGTATTTATAGCTTCCTGGTTAATCTGAGGTCACAGGATAGACCAGGTGAAGAACGGGGAGAATCTTTGTAATTTAATAAAGCTGATTTTAGACTGTGTTTATACAGAAATGGATTTATTGGTGAAATATGTATTGATTACACTGTAGAGATTTTATTGCTAGTGAAGAGTAGCAGTATAGGTTTGAGTATGATAATGTTCATCTTACCTACTGAATGGAGTAGTCCAGGGGTGAATGGACTATTTAAACAGATGAATGCAGGTGTTCAGGGAAGAAAGGGCCAGGTTGGTGTGGCTGGGTACAGTGTGACCTTATGTTATGTTTATTTGTACTGAGTTAACTATGGAGTTGAGTTTCTTTTTTTTGTAAATATTGTTTGGTCACAAAATAGTGAATAAACCACTCGCTACACTGGACAGCATCTGTCTCCTGCACTTCTTTAGCCACTTAAGTCAAGTCTTACCACAAGGTGGAAACTAGCGAGCTAACTTCCTGCTAACTGCTAACTCCGTTAAATTTAATAAATTCTGTTTTCATGGATGCCTGGATGTTAAACTTAATTGTTACACCTGGTAAAGCAGCAATGCAGATCATTTATTTAAAGATGAAAGACAGTTTGTAACTCTCAGTGATGTTGCAGTGTTAGTTTGACTTTGGGACCCTTAAGTTGACGGAGTTTAGGACCCAGATGACTCTGCGAGGCTCCTGACTACAGTAGCCATAATGCTCCAACAATCCATCAGGCGGTGCGGCTTCATAGCTTACCAAAGTCGTACTAAAACATTTTTTGACAGATTTTTGAGCGCCGTGTACCACATAAAATCGATTCGAGGTCAGTAAGCACAACCAGAATTCATACAGAAGGCACTCTGTCGATTTTCGAGAAAGTTAAAGGATTTTAAGTGTGCATTATAGTGCGCAAAATACAGTAAGTTGATTATTTTCAGTTATGAAAATACAGGCCTCTCTGTGAATTGAAGCCCCTTTGTATGTTGGGCAAGATCCAAAGGGGCTACCTTATCATGGTGAAGGGGTTTGTGTGTGCCAGGGATCCCAGAAGATCTGTTGTTGAACGGCACAAAGAGTGATTTAGAAGAACCTTATCACTATAAAAAGAAGAGAACAGTTCAAAATGGCTGGGACAGGGTTACTGAACCAGGCCTGGGAGGGTGCTGGAGGGAGAGTGCATAGTGTGTGAGCCTTACCCATGCGGTCTGGCTGGGCACAGCCCAAAAAAGGAGCCATGGGCCTTCCTTCTTGTAGGCCCACCACCCACAAGAAGTGCATCAGAGGAGGTTGCAGTGTGTTCTGGATAGCAGCAAAGGGTGTAGACCCTGGCAGATCGATTCCCAGCTACAAATTCTGGGAAATTTAATGTCACCTCTCTGGTGGGGAAGGAGGCTAAATATAGTCAGGATCACCTCAATGCATGGCTTGGACTCTGTTCCAGTCTGGAGTTGCCCTCCGTGAGAGGTAGTGAACTGGGCTGAATATCTTGGCATCCCCTTGGCTTGTGGCCTGTACCTCGTAGTTTTTCCTTGTGGACTAGAGATTTTTGTTCCTTGCGCCTTAGGTTTGGGGAATGGTCCTGAGTGCAGAGTACCTGGCCTTCCTAGATTCCTTGGATGGAGTGCTCGAGGGTGCTTCAACTGGAGACTCTGTGGCCTACTGCGAGACTTTAATGCTCATGTGGGCAACAACAGCGAGACCTGGAAGCGCATGATCGGGAGGAACCGCCTGCCGGATCTGAACCTGAATGGGTATCCATAAGTGCCTGTGGTGCCACGACACCCAAGATTGATTTGGGAACAGGTCGATCAATTTTGTCGATCTCCCCCAAAGCTTTCATGTTCTCCCAGTGTAGCACTCCTGGTCTACTTTTACACCTGTGAAATTTGATAATATGACAACCCTCATAGATAAAATGAAGTCGTCTTCATGCCCCTCATATATCCTCCCCACCAAGCTTTTTACCAGCGTTTTGATACTGTTGGTCCTTGGGTTGTGAACCTTTTTACTGTTTCTCTTCAGACTGCGGGGTTCCCCAGCTTTTTAAAACATGCCATTGTGAAACCAAGGCTCAAAAAAAACCCAACCATGGGTTACAGGTAACGGCTTTACCTTTTTCAGTAACGAGTTATCTAACTAATTACTACTACTATTGTTGAAACGCTGTTACCGTAACTAACAAGAAAATGCGGTCCGTTACTATTTTTCAACAGAGGGTTGAAGCTGTGTTCAGCTCACCGCAGCTTATATATAAGTTGTAAGTAATCTGGGCGAGAGAGAGAGACAGCAGAAAAAGAAAGAGAGTGAATTTTGAGATGTGAGAGATTGTGTTTGGAGTGTGTAGTTAATGTGTCGTCTTGTGTAGTTAGTGTGTAGTGTTGTGGATAGTTTTGTGTTGTGTGTCAGAACAATGAGGCGACTGCTGTCTCCAGGTAGAAACAGCAGTGATACACCTGCTGCTGTCAGACCTGCAGGTATCAGGCTGTGATGTTTCCTTTATAGTGGACAGAAATTATTTTTTTGCAGTGGCACAAATAATTTGTGGCATCTTATTGAAGAACAGCTGATTGTTCTGTAAATAGTTTGAAATGGTTATTTAAAAAAACAAGGTAAAAGGTAAATGGATGCAAATAACTTTGTTGTTTGTAAAACTTGTGCATAGGATTTTAAAATTGACATTTATATTTGCATTTAAAGTTATGAAATATGATCATTAAACATGTTTGTGGTTGTTACAGTAAAAAATATAACTTTTTCTACTTGGATTTTATGTTTTTTGTCTGATTTTAGATCAATTGTGTTAATACAGTATGTCAAAATGAAAACATGACTGTAAATTCAGACATGTGAGGCTGTGCTGAAAAGGATGATACCAAACAAGGCAAAGGAAATAGCTTTTAACGGTGAAATGTGGAGGAAACATCAAAAGTGGTTAAAAATGGCCAATTCTACCCTGGACCCCAGAGGGTTAAAGTAACGCAATAGTTACTTTTCAAGTAATTTAGAATCGTGTAACTCAGTTACTAACTCAGTTACTTTAGTAACTAGTAACTATAATTAATTACTTTTTCAAAGTAACTTGCCCAACACTGCTTGGATCCAACATTACTACCAAATTATATACTTATAAACTCCCTTTTATGAAAAGACTTCGAGAAGCCAGTTGCTGCTCACGTTGCAGCCAACTTATAAACATAACATCTATGACTATTTCCAATCTGGTTTTCTTGAAATGCATTCCACTGAAACATCACTACTTAAAGTTACCAGTGATATTATGAAGTCAGCAGATTCTGGAGAATACGTACTGGTCTTAGGTTAGACCTCTCCTCAGCCTTTGACACAGTTAATCGTCGTCCTGATAAACAAACCGAGCGATCTGGTTGGCACGTCTGGCTCTGTTCTTCTGTGGTTTCCATCCTACATAATGTCAGGAGTTTTAGTGTGTATGCAAAGCAGATCATGTCTGAATGTACAGAGCTGCTATATGGAGTTCCTCGAGGCTCCGTGCTGGGACCTATTCTGTTTTTAATATACATTCTTCCTTTAGGCCAGATAATACAGCAGTTTATTGATATTTCTTCTTTTTGCTAAAGATATTTAGCTATACTGCTCATTTAAGGCTTCTGAAGTTCACAAACTCTGCATTTTGACTGCTTAACAAATATTAGGCAATGGTTGAACAACAGCTATTTACAGCTAAACCGAGACAAAACTGAAACTTTGATTATTGCACCGGGCAGAGCAATGTCTGACATTAAACACCACCTGGGTGATTCGGGTCTCTTGCAGAAGCGTAGCCTTAGAAATTTAGATGTTACTTTTGACGAAGCTTCCTTGACTTAAAATGGAGTAAGAACCTTCTTTTTTCATTTGTCTGTTTACTTGTTTAAAACAAGAAAGGGCTGGCTCATCTCCAGGTTGTCCAAAACTCGAGGGTACTGACCCGCTCAGATGAACTCATGGAACAGCCTGATGGAGGTGGCTGGGGAGAGGGAGGTCTGGGATTCTCTGCCTAGGCTGCTGCCGCTGTGACCAGGCCCCAGGTCAGGCCCCAGGTAAATGTAAGAAAATGCATGGATGGATTTTCAGCTATGTAACTTCTATTTGTTTTAAATTATTCATAAATTAAACCCAACATTAAAAAGTGTAGTGTGGAAATGACACACCAACAGCGTTTACAGTTGCACACAGCTGCCCTCTTTGTAGCACACACACACTTGAGGTCCCAGCACATCTTTTATAGGGGCGCCATGGTGAGATGATTGCTCCACCCCTCCCCTCCCCTGCAACTGAGCCACAAACCACACCCGCCGCATGTAGGGAATTGATTGTAAGAAATAAATGAACACACCTGACACGGTTTGGCTAAAGCTCAGGCGGTAGAGCAGGTCACTTAGTAATTAGAAGGTCGATGGTTCAGTCCTCGTCTGCTCCTCGTCTAAGTTAGATAGAAGGCGCTTGTGTGAATCAGGCAAGTTTTGTCACGTGCGATATAAGAACCTCCATTTAGCATTTATAAAATAATAAATTTGCTTAATTTAGATTAGGCTTGTTATATCTTCATTATAGGTCACTCATTCCAACCCTGCCATGCAGCCGCACAGCTTTGTTCAAGTGTCGAATTATTTTAAACATTACATAGTGAAGGTTTGAAAGATGGCAGCTGAGGGGCTCATGTGAAGGTGTTTGTTGACAGTATAGCAACAAAACCATAAATAAGATCCAACCCAGAGCAGCAGGGCCTCTAACAGCCAACTGTTATTAGTTTTATACTCTGCCTGCGAACAAGCCACTGCATCCGTAAACTGTTTAGTATTGAATTACGTTAATACAGCTGCAGATATTAGTATTAGACTCCTTGATGTTAATGCAAAGCCACAGGGCTGCTTAGATCTGTTTGACAGAGCAAACAACCATTTTTTTCATGGTAAATATACGTACGCAGAAACTTTCAACCTCCTGATTTTATCAGGGGGTTTGTTGCACGAATAGAAAAACTGTAAAGAGGCAACAGCTGACTTTTATAGAAGACAACTTTCCTGACAAACATCCCACAGCTGCAGCAGAAGTCACGCTTAGAATTAGAGGAATGTTGGTCTGTCCTTGACTGTGTGCAAACAATGAACATGGACTGACATTGTGGTTCTGTGAGCTACCTTTTGAAGTATTGATACATATTTAGAAGACACGGTAGTTTTATGGAGTTAACAATGTTATTATTATAACAGTGTGCATGCACTGGATGGCTGGCTTTGCAAAGGATCTTCACTGTGATGTGAATATGTACTTAATGTAAAAATAGAACAGCTGGTTGTGTTTTAAAAAACTATCCAACCACTTCATTAGAACTAAGTTAAACTGGCAAGTTGTGAACAATACAATGTACTTGCATTTGTATAACTTTTTTCTAGTCTCACTCAAAGCGCTTTAGACCACAACCTACCAGAATAATTAAACCTAAGATGCATGTCTGGGGACTGTGGGAGGCAAAGCACACAGTGGGCTTCTTTGTATGTTGGCTGGAGGTCTGTTTTTCATTTTATCATAAACAATGCAACTAATGATTAATGTACAAAGACCATTCAGATGTCTGATGCATTGAGTTTTTCCTTTCCAGTCACCTTTCTCATTCACTATGTGTTAACAGACCTCTCTGCATTGAATCATATCTGTTATTAATCTCTGTCTCTCTTCCACAGCATGTCTTTTGTCCTGTCTTCCTTCTCTCACCCCAACCGGTCGCAGCAGATGGCCCCGCCCCTCCCTGAGCCTGGTTCTGCCAGAGGTTTCTTCCTGTTAAAAGTGCTTGCTCATAGGGGGTCATATGATTGTTGGGTTTTTCTCTGTATCTATGGAACGCCTTGAGGCGACTTTTGTTGTGATTTGGCGCTATATAAATAAAATTGAATTGAATTGAATAGATGTAATTACTACTGTGTTTAAATATTTTCTATGTAAAATAAAGGAAAACCTACGAGTATCCTACTGCTCAATTATTATGTGTTTGTTAATTTTTT
This sequence comes from Aulonocara stuartgranti, assembly GCF_965226115.1. NCBI lineage: Eukaryota > Metazoa > Chordata > Actinopteri > Cichliformes > Cichlidae > Aulonocara > Aulonocara stuartgranti. The sequence goes on along the minus strand of NC_138941.1, from coordinate 20,730,643 downwards.
TGCAAATTTGTGGAAAAGTGGAAATGTGTCTGATGCCGAGTTGAACAAACACACACGGAAACACATACCAGACAATATATTCCTCAACTTTGTGTGCAAGTTACAGAACATCTGTGACAGGAGAGCTAAAGTCAGAGTTAATGCCGTCTGAGACGAGTGTCTGGTTGTAAAACATTCTTTTAAGTATTATAGGCTCAAATGTAAACATGAACTTACAACGAGACAGACGGCCTCTCTGTTTGTGAAATGTGAACCACCTACTCTGACCTCATTAATAAACATAGAATTTAAAATGACATTACTATTATATACTATTTATACCACTTTTGTTACATTTTACTCTACTACATGCTTTTAAGTTTTGGGGACAGACATAGTCTGACAGTATAAACTCCTCACATGTTAATTATAGTGCACCACTTCACAACAACGGTTGCTTCAAGCTGCTATTGTAAGATATAGGCCCTCGTGTAGTGTTTCTCTAGCATCTCCAGGGTAGAGAGAGTGTAGCGTCGTGTAGACTGGCAAACAGTCCAGTCCCATCCTGCCAAGACTGGCTGTTGGGAATGAGGTTAAATTTATGGTCCCACAAATGTGTCCGTCTGTGTAGACTTTTTGGTTGGACCGAGGCGGAGAGAGGTTTTCACCCATCCAAGATGTTCTTCCATGCAGTCCTCCAATATAATGTTCACTGGGAACAAAAAAACTTCAATGATAAAAAAACTACAGTATGAAAATCACAAAGAGTGGTTGCACGGTCACTTTTTCACTTTTTACCACTGGTTTCACTTGAACGCTTTGCATGCTATTTCAAGACCTGCACCGACTGTTACTGTGATGAAACACATCCCAGTCTTTCCCAACCAAGACTAGGAAGGTCCAGCAGCTGCTTCAAGAGAGGAACATCAAGTCTGGTGTCAAGGCCCTCTACAGCATGGCATGGACCAACCTAAAGAGAGGCACTAAAAGGCTAAGAGGGACTACAAGAAGAGGACTGCGGAGCATCTACAATAAAGATACCCAGGAGACCATCAGCTGGTGAACTCCACATTTTAAAAGATTCCTCACATCCCATCATAGTTTGTTCCAGGCTGGAGAACAGTTTCTATCTGAGAGCCATCAGGGCATTACTCACCACCTAGCACCATATATAATAGTTGATATTATGTACAATAATGCCACACATGTGTGTTTTCATGCAATAGTGTTATATGCCACATGCAATGGTGTATTGTGTGAATGACTATCACCATAAGGAAGGCACCTACTCTCGTTACATTTCATGTATTTATGATCACAATAAGGTTAAATTCAAATTCAAGTGTTATAGTTTTGCTCTCCTTTGTGGCCGGCTGACAGAGCGACAACAGCACAAGCAAGAGTGGCCACAGACCGGTTGTAACACTGCCTCCCTCTGAGAACAGCGCTCGCTGCAGGCAGACGACCGTGCTCTCTGTGCTCGACCATAGAACCAGCTTTAGGGTGGCGTCCCCAGAAAGGAAGGCCTCTGGGTCTCGACGTAGACCGCTGCCCTCACAATATGGATCAGTGGCAGAAAAGGGATCAATGTAATCGATCGATAGTTGACGGATGTTAGACAATCAGACTGCCAAGGATCATCAATATGAAGAAGCATTTGGGGACAGTAAGCAGGAATGTAGATAGACAGACAAAGACAAAACACAAACTATGACTGGCTTTTTCAGTTGCCTCGTGTCTGCCACAGTAGGTGCCTCAATCTTTCTTCTATAACGTGGCAAAAACATGTGGTGGGTGACAGTAGAATATGTGGTAGAGCTCTCACACTGCATTTCATTAGATTTCACAGGTATGCATAACTGAGTGTATATTTACAAAATTCAGTTCACGGTATATATCATTTTCTGCTTTTATCATTCGCCATGTAAACAGAAGCTGGGTGGTCCTTCCTAAAACAAGCAGCCAACCAACCTTGCTGAGTTTTTAGTGATGTGAAGGCAGAAAGAGTAACAAAACCTAACGAAAATAAAAGGAAATAGTATTTACATGAATCTGCAGCTTGATGCATGGTGTACGATATGTAGCCACGAGTTCTTTGGTCTCTGCACAGACACTTTATTTTAGACGTGTCTAATTTGGCACCATATGTGGTTTTTTTCATCGGGGAGTAGTTTAAAGCACTACAGGTGCTCTCGCGAGAGTAACTGTCAGCTCCATGTTTACAAGCGGTATTTATTAGGAGCAGTCTCCCCCTACTGTCAGTGCTTTACGGTCTAACCGACCGAGTGTGTCCGTAAACTCGCCGCTGCTTTAATGCGCTACTATCGACATTTTCACAGCCTCTGCTTTTCTTCGGGGTAATTATCGCTGCCCAGGCAGAGCAAGGAACGAAAGAAAGCAGGCACCAAGTCGTCGCCTCGGGTTCTCTTCGAAGGAATAGGCGGGTAAGACCGAAAAACTGAAGCTATTATTATTCAGCGAGCCACTTGACAGCTGACACGAAGAGGCAGCGCTATATTAAAACCATAACAATGAAGCATTTCTGCGCTCTGTGTGCGTCTTTGATTTCTGACACCGAGGAAGCTGCTCTCAAACTCGAGCAATAAGTCACCAGTATTTGTGTTGCACGACTGACGTTATTCCGTTTAATCGTTGCTACATCAAAGGTGGTCATGGTTACAGGCCTTTCCTTTTTTCTTTTTGCTCCACAACACCGGTACCGGGTTAGACTGTGCGCTGTAGATGCGGTTCTCCGGCACGGGCAGAGCGCCAGGCCAAACTCAGTGTTACATACTGGCACTTTAAGGCTCCCGTGTCTGTAAGCAGAACTACAGAGCTCGGGAAACATGGCAGGATACCATCCGGGCTCATATTGTGGCAAATATGTAAGAGATTTTAGTAAAATTCTACTGTAACTTTGTTTGGTTTGCAGAACCGTGTCTGTAAAGGTGCGTCTGTGCAGGTATGATGGTGTTTTTAGAAAATTGCTGATACAAAATGCTTCTTTTTCTTTGCATTAAATGTACACCTTTCTAACAGTACAACATTTGAACCAGTGGCAGTGTTGTTGCTTGATAATTTTATTCCCTTTTAGCAAATGTATTTGACAGCATTAGATTCGTATGTGGTCAAAGCAGTGGCTGAAACAGCAGCACTGGTCAAACACAGGCTCCGTGCGCTTCAGAAAATAGTCACGACTTCTGATCTGTTGATTTGCATTTATGGGCACAGATTAATCCGTTATCTGATGAACAACTACAGAGACCACAGTTCCGGTCATACATGTGACAGATGTTTACATTTCACATATATTATTCTGTAATACACTATTAGTACGTTTTTAAATGGATTATTATTAATACACACTAAAAAGAACTTGTTTAGATTTAAGTACAGTAAGTTCTCATTTAGGTTTAAGCATTAAAATACTTGGCTAAGTTTAAAAATCATGCACTGTTTTAAAGTTTCTTTCCAGGGTGTTTCATGCACATCCAAAGAGTTTATAAGTCATGCTGACAGTAACAAATTCGTGTTTTTCTTCAGATTTCAAGGCTGTTTCTCCCCATTCAAAACTGGTTGTGGTATGATGGCAGAAACTAAACAGGGACATATGTTGATCTTGTGACCAACAGAGGCCCAGACTGACCGTCATATTATTGCCATAATCAGTCATGAGAAGTTTCGATTAGGAGGTAAAATTAGTCAAGCTAGCTGCCTGCTAGAAATTGTGTTCATATAAGAAGCTGATTATTTACTCCCCCTGTTATCATTTTCTCCTTACAATGTGATGCTAAATTATAAGAGGCTACATGACTTTTTCAGGATCTCTGCATAATGTGATTTGCTTGGCTAACGGCCGTGCTGGAGGATTTGGATAAACATGATGTGATAGGCTGATCCTGCACTAATGCACTGAAGCTTCCACAAGTTGAATTTCTTTCAGCTTTAAGCAAAAATCTATAGATCCATAATTCAGATTGGTAACATGTGCCGGCAGCACATTGAAAGTGGAAGAGAAGCGAGAGCACTAAAGCCTGAAACCAAGCCAGTCCTGCCTTAATGAATGATATCTGCAGTTAAAAACAAAGCAACCATTTTCTCCTGCCTCTCTGTATCTGCAGGTCTCGGTAGCTTGAATGTATTTCTTTTCCAAGTCATAACAGTAAAAGCTATTTTGGCAGCAGACAGCACTCAGTCCTTATACAATGTCAGTGGGATGATTGCCAAAGTTTAATCAGCGCTGCAGGTTTTACTGAATGTGTTCATTTAATAAAACTTGCATGTGCGTGCAGTTTTATCACACAAGTTAATATCTGTAAGTGATTCTGGCTCTGCACATTTCTGGATCCAAACTCTGGTTGCTCTGCTGCTTTGCTGCTTTGGCGAGCATAGAGGATTCAAGACGATTATTTTCACTTTAATTTGTTCCTATTATTCCAGCCTGTTATTTTGCACTCAAGTTAGAAATCTTTACAGGTAATAATAAGGTGAGTTTCTAGCTCGTGTCCCAGCACCTACACTGTACTCAGGCTGCACTCTTGCTTAAACCAAACTGAAGATTTCTTTATCTCTGGTAGCTGTGAGAAAGATAAACACTGCTGTGAAAGACAGTTATTTAATGCAAGTGGATTTATATTTCATTTGAGTGGGTGACTTGAGTGGAGTGTCACTATCCCCACTTTTGGGGTAGAAACAAAGCTGAACTTTAGAGCATGCTTTTGTTCGTGGAGCATCAGGCTGTGCAGCCGTGTTGCTAGTTTCCTTTTGTTTGCTCATCATTAAATTTTGAATGTATGAATTATTATAAAACTATTAATATATAATTATTAGTACGTTATTTCCAGTTGTTCCAGTTTTTGTATTCAACAGACGATGCTTGTGCACTATGTTAAATACTAATTCTTGTCTTTTGTGTAATTTAATTTAATAAAAATAATACTTTTATGATTTTACCCCTTTTTAGACTTATTATCAGAGCTAATACTGTGTATTTTTTGTACATTGTGACTTGCTTTGTTTTCGTAAATCTCTTTGAAGTCATTTATCTGTGGAACAAAAAAGGCCTATAGCTGTCACTTAATAAATATTCATCTGGTGAAGTATTTTGATATCATATTTATTTTTTAAGCAGAAGGGTTATGTTCTCATTGTAGCATTTATCTTGAAGCGCTACTGTTTATTGTTAACATATTAAAAACCGGGTTTGCCAGTAACCCGTACAGCCTGCGTGTGTGTGCCGAGTGTGGAGACAGGAAAATGCAGCTTCCTGTGGGAGGGGACGACGCTGTGATAGATACTGTGCAGCCATCTTCGGGAGCAGGGATGTCTTTTAATCATAAAAACCACAACATTAGGACATAAAGAGTCATATTTTTGTATGTAACTAGCAGGCGATTTCTGCCAGGCCTGCAGGGCTTTTTCAGAACCTTCTCTCTGTATTTTGTGGTCATGTGAACAAAATTGTGTCACGATGCAGATTTTGGCGACCCTTACGTTACATGCAGGCAGTGAACGTTTAAGATGACACGGAAGAGAAACACAAACGATTAAATGGTTATGATATATGCAAAAGTATAAAGATTCGTAATATAGATCTTAATAACTGCTCTATGTGTGAAAAAACAACTATTTGTTATCATACTGTAGCATCAGGCCAATCAGACTGCTGGGTTATTGATCTGGTCTGTTAAGCAGCAGAGGGGGTTGGCTAGGGTTGGTGTCACTACTGGTAGCATCATGTGATACATGGACCCTACAGATGTTGCACAGTCATTTCATTTTTGGATGCTTCTCTCAGTTCAGCCCTGCGACAGTGTCAGTGCCAACAGCCTCATCATTGCCTCCTGCAGCTGACACACAACTTCACACACAACTGCTGCAGACAGAGAGCTCCTCCCCCCTGACAGCTGATGTAGTTAACATGCTTAACACTTAAACTCAGAGCTCAGTAAAACTCTCATTTCAACTGAAATATTAAACTATTATCAAAAATGTTAACCTAGCTGCCATGCATATGAGCATTAGCTGTGCAGAGCAGAGGGGAGGCTGCAGCTGAGCTGAACAGAGTGTGGAGAGCTAATCAGAGCAAATACAGAGTGAAATCTGGAGCAGGCGACAGTTGTAGGCTGAAGAGCTGCAGCTTGAGGTGGAGCAGAGTGAACGGGGGGGCAGGTTGAGGCAACTTGAACTTTTCTGTTTTTACAATAACGCACTGATATTTTCCGAGGTGTCACTTCTTTGCCGTTACTTCTGTTGTTGTGGGATGGGGTCAAATTTCCCCCCTGTGCTACAGAAAATGGTATCAACCATTGAGTGTTTTCCTGGGGATTTGCAGTAGCGGTTTTTGATACGGGCGACATGGGCGGTTGCCTGGGGTGGCATCGTGGTGCGGGGCAGCATCACAGGCATCAGCAAAAAAAAATTGCTCATACTCATGCTGCCCCGACATCAGGCAGCGCATATTGGGAATGGCAGAGGCACCGATCGGTTTTCTATCGCCCATTTGCTGGGAGTAAGGGCGCCCTCCGTTTGCGAGGTGCGCCTGCTGCTTGCGGCACAGGGAGGAGAGGGCGGGGCGGCGGGGGATTCTCTGACCGGCTGGAGCAGCGTCTAATAACCAACTCGCCAAATAAAACAAAATAAAAACAAAACAACAAACACGAAAACACCAGACGTGATACAGACTTATAATTTGCACCTATGTTTTTTCGAAATTCTATACGAGAAAAGTGAGCGCGAGAGCCCTCGGTGCGACTGCTCGCTGCCGAAGTCAAAGTAAACTTTATTGTCATCTCCGCTACAGTCCAGTATATAGAGAGACGACGAGGCTCCAGTTACAGCAGTGCAAGTAAACAAACAATAAATATAAGAAGAGTAAGAAGATAAATATACACTTTAGGACTCGTGGTAAAGGATCAATAACAATTTAAAATGTATAATTTACAGTTTGATGATTTAAAGTCTCACACACAACCCGTCGAAAGGGGAGGGGCCGGCTGCTTCCAAGTAGAGCACATTTCATTCATAATGTTGTAAATTATGTATTCATGATTTGAATCCTGGGTTGTGTGAAATCCCAGAAATTAGGGCTGCTCAATTAATCGAATTTTAATCACGATTACGATCTGGGCTTTCAACGATCATTAAAAATGACTGAGCCGATTATTAGCCCCTCCCTCATTTATCCGCGACACCTTAAAGGCCGGTCCGTGAAAATATTGTCGGGCATAAACCGTCCGTGGGGCAAAAAAGGTTGGAGACCGCTGATTAAGAGGACCCGAGGGAAGCTCGGAAAGCTAAGCAGAAGTTATTTGGAGAGTGACTGCCGTTGGTTGAAAAGAGAGTTTAAAAAAAAAAAAAAAAACTTCAGTGGTGTTGCACACTATTTTATATTATTTTTTAAAGTCATTGTTAACCCTTTAAAGCCGGTCAGAGCAGCACGCTCCGTTTTGCGTAACTATTTTTAAATCCCTGTAGAACCTGAACCGTGTAAGCTAGCGCAATAATTTGTTTTGCATATGAAACCGGAGGAGTTGTACTTACATCTTATGCCATCAGCTTGTCCTCGGTCACGGTTTCCTTCCACATATAGCTTTGCAAAAATTGCATAAAAAGCGCTTGCAGGAACAAAAACATAATATTCCAGAAACACGCTTTGCCGTTCCTATCAGCTGTTCGTAACACTTCCCACAGTGAAATGATGCACCTGCTGTTTTCTTTGCAAATTTGCAGCATAGGATTGTTTTTTGTTTTTCCTGCAGTATATAAAAATTGCTGTATCTCCAAAATAAAACTATGAAGACACTCAAAATAAATTTCCTGTTGTTGTAAACTATTTTTTGCAACTTTATTGTATTTAAAGTTTTGAGGGATAAACCTCTTAAATTTCTCCAAGTAGAAATATATGTAAACAAAACAAAAGCGATTTTCTATTTTTTTTGTAGTTTATTGCACTTTTTTGCAATTTATGTAATTACTATGGACTTAATGCATACATATTATTAAAATATGGGCTATAACAGTTGTATTGATGTATAGCAACTTGAAATGCTCCCACAAATGGCACTACAACATGTAAAAAAATAAATAAAATAATATAAGCTCTGGTGGACTTGGTTCTATAGTAGGTCTTAAAGGGTTAAATAAATATCGTCAAATAATCGTGATCTCAATTTCAGTGAAAAATAATCGTGATTATCATTTTTGCCATAATCGAGCAGCCCTACCAGAAATACACCTTAGACTAAGTGAATCTGTGAACTAAGGTGTTGGTCTATTAGGTTATGTTGTGGTGATCCCTGAGTTGGGGGATGGGTGTTCATACTGGAGTGCAAAATTAAAACCAATGGAAGATGGACAAGAAAAGTTCAAAGCCATCAGGTCCTCAGTTTAGAAAAAAGAGAAAAGAAGAGGAGGAGAAACGAGCAAAAGATGCAGGTAAGCAGATGTGTCATTGGATAATGGCAGGTCATCCTGAAACTATCAGAATCAGAATACTTTATTAATCCCTAAGGAAATTATGTGGGTTACAGTTGCTCCAAAAATAAATGGTAAAAATAGTAACAGTAACAGACTAAACTCCAAATATTATGTTACAGATTTTAATATTAATTAGTCATTGTCAGTTGTTGATTTGTCCTGTTCTCATTGTATGACGAATTATGATGGCTGTTTGGTAGCTCTTTGCATACAATGCATACTCTCTCTCTTTTCATATGTGTGTGTGTGTGTGTGTGTCTCTGGCGAAATTCAGTATGGTTCCGACAACAGTTTTATGTTAATGTATAATCCTTGATGTGTTTTGTGTGTGTGTGTGTGTGTGTGTGTGGGGGGGGGGGGGGTGCCAGAGGGAGTGTTTGCCCGGGGCGCCAAACAGGCTAGGACCGCCACTGGGTGTTTGCACTGAGTTTGGATTTCTGGTATTGTGACACCCCTGCAGTGCCACACATGTACCACAGAACATCTAGATCCTGTTTACAGTTGCTAATATGCTTCGATAGAGCAAAATGAATATTATCTTTGACTAACTAGTAAAGTGTCAGATTTCATACAGCAAAGACACTTATGAGATTGTGTTTACGCGTTTAAACAGTGGTGCACTCACTATGAATAGCCACAGCCATGACTAACAGTTGCACATAGGAGCATTTCTATACATGCACCATTGTAAGTGGAAAGTCAGTGCACCTGTTTCTGTGGTGGTAGAAATGTGGGGACAACAATCATGTAAGTGTGGCTTAAATAACACCAAATGATGGACGTACACACGAGGAACAGGCATTTGATTAAAAATCAGTGCCCTGCAACTCCTCTGAGCTGACCTGGTGACATACTTGTATCACTTTTTAAATAAAATAAGTCGAGCACAGATGTTGCACCCTGGACTGGTCGCTGGTCTGACCACACTAAGGATGAACATGCACAATCACCACGAGCTGTATAACTAAGTGTACTGGTTGAGTAATCGCTTGTTTTCTCATTTTTATCATCTTTTCTCCTCGTCCTCCATCTGTGCACTGGAGACTCTTCAGTCTGATTATATTTTTTTCATAAATTGATTTAATTATTTTCAGCATTCCTCAATCATATCAGGGCTGATTTATTTATTGATTTTAATTGATATTAGGTTCCTCCTCCAGTGTTTTATCCTGAGAGTCATGAGCCATAACTTGAACCCACCCCCAGTGAAACCAATCCTTCTGTCAACCTTATGCACAAATTCCTCGGTCTAATTTGAGAGGTGACACACGTTCTCCCCGCCCATGGCCTGGCCCCACTCTCACTGTGTTTCTCTACCCTTCTTCACCCCACTGGAACCAATCTTTCCACCATCACTTTTTTATCTTTGTTTTTTCCGTCCCTGGTCTTCACAAATAATTTCAAGGTGCTGATGTGGTGGAGCGATATTTCAGCGAGTATAATTGCAGAATTGATATTTGATCTGTTTCGGTGTAAAATCATCCCAGCTCACTGTATTGTTCAGTCCTCCTGAAATTCCACAGTGGAACAAAAGGAAGTAACTGAGCTGCGCTCAAAGCACTTTGCACTACACATCATAGTCACATGACCACGCACATATTCATTTTTTGTATCTAATATTGACACATGCACACTCACAGTGGGATGGATGTGTAGGACAAAACCTGGGCTTCAGGATGTAGAAAGGAGGAGCTAGGAATTGTACTACAGACCTTGTGATCTGTGGACAAACCAGATGTGGTTGTGGAGGTAGATGGTCCACGGTGTGCACTGTGTCGCAGTTGTTACTTGATTGGGTTAGTACTCCATCGTCCCACCACAATTCAAAGACCTTAATTTGATCTTCTGATTCTAAACTGGTCATTCTGTATGTGTTACCCTGTGGTGGACTGGCAACCAGTCCAAGGTGTGCCCCATGTTTTGTCCAGTGACAGCTGCACAAACCTGAGTAGAACGAATAATTAAGAAAATGGATGAAGAAACTTACAACTCCAAAGTTCTGTACGTGATAGGAGCGACACAAAACAGCGATTACTAGTTAGCATCCAAATTCTAGAGGAAACTATTGTGTCTGTGTTAAACTACAGGAAGCAATGAACACTGAAGCCGACATACTGGGTATAGAGCTGGAGTCAGGACATTTCTATACTGCACAGCATGCTGAGATGTTTCCAGCTAATAGTTCTCTGAAAACCACAAATTTTGTGTTAATTTTAATATTGTATGCCTGTTGAACTGTTATCATCAATCATTTTCATAGATACAATTAAAGAAATGGAAACAAATGACATTCTTTTTGTAACCGTCTGCTTGTAGCGTGGTGCCTAAAATACAATTTAAACGCAGTGATGGGAATAACGGCGTTACAGGTAACGGCGTTACCTTTTTCAGTGACGAGTAATCTAACTAATTACTATTTCTATTGTTACAACGGCGTTACAGTTACTAACAATAAAATGCGGTCCGGTCGCGTTACAGATTTTCAACAAACAGTTTTGTGTTGTGTGTCAGAACAATGAGGCGACTGCTGTCTCCAGGTAGAAACAGCAGTGATACACCTGCTGCTGTCAGACCTGCAGGTCTCAGGCTGTGATGTTTCCTTTATAGTGGACAGAAATTATTTTTTTGCAGTGGCACAAATAATTTGTGGCATCTCATTGAAGAACAGATGATTGTTCTATAAATAGTTTGAAATGGTTATTTAAAAAAATCAAGGTAAAAGGTAAATGGATGCAAATAACTTTGTTGTTTGCAAAACTTGTGCATGTGGTTTTAAAATTGACAATTTATATTTGCATTTAAAGTTATGAAATATGATTCAATAAACATGTTTGTGGTTGTTACAGTAAAAATAGAACTTTTTCTACTTGGATTTTATGTTTTCTGTCTGATTTTAGATCAATTGTGTTAATACAGTTTGTCAAAATGAAAACATGACTGTAAATTCAGACACGTGAGGTTGTGCTGAAAAGGATGATACCAAACAAGACAAAGTAAATCATTTTTAACGGCGAAATGTGGAGGAAACATCAAAAGTAGTTAAAAATGGCCAGTTACAACCTGGACCCCAGAGGGTTAAACGTTTTTTTAAAGTAACGCAATAGTTACTTTTTAAGTAATTAATTACTTTTCAAGTAATTAATTACTTTTAGACTCTTGTAACTCAGTTACTAACTCAGTTACTTTTTTTGAAGAAGTAACTAGTAACTAGAATTCAAAGTAACTTGCCCAACACTGTTTAAATGTGATTTCTTGCAGTTTTCTGCTATCTTTAAACACAACATTCAGCCTCTCATGTTAGGTGATTTTTTTACACCTGAAATATTTGTAGATCTGTGAGTCGTCTGAAGGGTTTGCTAGATTGTTTGGAGGATGTTAAGAGGAACCCAGGAGGGATTTTTGACTCTAATGTTTGATAAACAGATCAATGCTGTAATCAAGTCCAGTTTCTTTCATCTTCTTGCTAAAGTGAAGCCATTTCTCTGTTTCAGAGACTTTGACAGAGCTGTTCATGCCTTCATTTCATCTCTCCTCGACTCTCTGTAATAGTCTTTACTCTGGTGTTAGCCTGTCATCAGTTAGCCGACTGTAGCTGGTCCAAAACGCTGCAGCACAGTTACTAACTGGGAGGTGAGACCACATATCTCCCATACTGGCATCCTTACACTGGCTGCCAGTTAGTTTTTGAATTAATTTTAAGATTTTATTATTTGTTTTTGAGGCGTTGCACGGGTTAGCACCCTCGTACCTTTCTGATCTGTTGAATTGGTACGCTCCTGCAAGATCACTGAGGTCTGCGGACCAAAGCTCAGAGGAGACCGAGCCTTTGCTGTGACTGCTCCTTCACATCAGGACCTCCCCAACACTTTCAAACCCGTCTACAAACCCACTTTTATTCTTTGGCTTTTAAATCACAATCAGTTGGTACTGCTTGTATTGGTCTTATTTCTCACTCAAATCTTCTAATTTTATGATTCTTGTTTCCTAACTTTTGCCATGTCTTCCTATGTTTTTGTCTCTGTTGATTATCTTAAATGTACAGCACCTTGGTCAATGTGCTATATGAATAAATTTGACTTAACACACGCAACCTTGTGACCCTGACACGTTTTATGTTTACTTTAGTAAAACTCACAGTATCGCATAACCCCATTAGAGCACTTTGCTGTCAGACTTGTCTTACTTGTGGCTCCTGGGTTTTAAAAAGTAAAACGGGAGGCAGAGCTTTCAGAGTCTCTTCTGCAGAAACCAGCTGCCAGTCGGGATTCGAGAGACATCCATCCTCTCTACTTTCATACTTAACACTTCCCTTTTTGCTAAAGCTATAGTTGGGTTGGATCAGGTGACCCTGAATCCTCCCTTAGTGATGCTGCAATAGGTCCAGGCTGCAGAGGACTGTGCACTAGTGTTTCTTATTCACTCACTATGTGTTTATACACCATTCTGCATTTATTCATTAGTTATTATTGATCTCTTTCTGTCTTCCACGCTGCGTCTTTCGTTCTGTCTTCCTCCCTTCACCCCAGACCGGTCACGGCAGTCTGGTCTGGTTTCTCAGAGCTTTTCTTCCTCCTCACTAAGTTCTTGCTCAGAGGGGATCGACTGATTGTTGGGGTTCTCTCTGCATTATTATTGGGCCTTTACCTTGCAGTATAAAGTGCCCTGAGGTGACTGTTGTTGTGATTTTGGTGTTTTATGTATAAAATTGAAATGAATAATTGTGCTGCAGTGGCTGGACACAGTTGACACACCAGTCAGGCTGGAGACAGAAACTTAGACTGTAAGGAATAGAGGATAACTGTCACACAGGAGGAGTAGTGGGGCGGTAATTGAGTGCATGAATACTATTTCTGAGCACTCTTCCTCAGTATAAAGAATGTATTTTTGCATTGTCACCGTTCACTTGTCACCTGCAGTAAAAGGTGCAGGACTGCATCAGTTACACAGAAACCACCAAAAAATGAGGCCTGGGCTCAAAATGCTACCATTGTATCACTGTTAGCACTTTAAATGAAAGCATTTGTTGAAACTGTTACCGTACACGATCTGTTGACACAATTTTATAATAATTAAACATTAATACGACAAACTAGCTAAATTTAATGTCAAGCTCTAGGTTAGCTCAAGTCATTTGGCACCAGGTGAACTGACCCGGGTGAACGGTAGAGGTTGCCAGGTTTCCATTTTTGCAATATGAAGCAAAATAAAAAGTCTTTGAGTTTATTAAACTTAATGTTCTCTGACCTTTAGAAACCCAAATCCTCTTTCTAATTCCACAATCTCCTGTATGTTATTTTCACAAATGTTTAAAGTTTCTAGCTGTGAGGAGATGCATTTCTAGTATAAACCCAGAGCCCCACTAATCCATGAGACGGTGTGGCATTTACTAGGGTTTTACTTTGATGCCTTTTTATAGTGGCCGTGTGACCAAACACCTGTCTCAGCCTTTGTGGCTTAGCTATGAGGGTCTTCAAATGTCTGTGTGGAGACAGAAAATAACTTTCCCTCCATCACAGTGGAAACTTGGTGTGACTGAGCTGGAAAGACACGAGGAACACGTGTAAGTTTGAAAACACAGACTTTAGCCGTGATCCTGCAGGAGGACTTACTGTCCTACAATAAAGAATAAAAATGTAAAAAAAGATTGTATAATCTACAGTAAAAATAACATTGTTGACCCTCTAGAGTTGATGGATACACATATCACTTACTCATTTAAGTCAAACTACCATTTTCTAATTTGTGTTGAAGTCACATTCAATGCAGGAAGAAACCATAAAAATATTTTTTAAGGACAGAGTAGAAGAAACTATGACTTCACTCTCGTATCAGTGGAAAAAAGCACCTCAGTAGCCAATCACAAGATTATATGGGAACATTTGGTGGCTCTGGAAAAAAAGGGGACGTTGTGGGAGTGGCTTCAAAATCAATAACGGTGATTTTAATAGTGAGTCTTTAGATTAGTGTGTTTAGAGTGCATAGTTATTGTGTCATGTAGTCATTGTTTGCTAAATTTGTATTTAATTGCTTGAAATTTCCAATTTGTATTTGCATTTCAAATGATGAAACTGATTAAATGTATCTTTGGGTTTCACAGCAAATAATCTCTTCAGTTTTTCTGTGATTTATTAATACAGCATATAGCGATAAATTTTAACATCTTTTAAACACTTTACTTGTATTTTTCCAATTATCATACAGAACATTCGTATTATTTTACAGATAGCCACATCCCCACAAATCATAAAGACAGATAACACCAAGACAAGAAGAGAGAAAAGAAAACAGGGGTGCACCTCTCAGTTTTTACAGGCCTGTTCAAGGACAGACAGAAACATTCAAGGTTCCCGTTCCAGACCAGGTGGATTGTTGTCGTATGTTAACAGAGGCTCCCATGTTGTGTGGAATTTGCTGATGGATCCGTGGAGAGTACATCTGATTTTTCAGCTTGACATTTTGCATAACATCCCTTATCCAGTGGTGATGTGATGGAGCAGTAGTAGGCTTTTAAATAAAATCAGGCGTCTCGCTAATAATGACAAAAAGGCAATGACCAGAAACAGAAGTCGCTATACCAGAGAAACAACCAAAAATTGCCACCAAGGCGAGATGTTATAGGCACAGGCTTTAGAGATGACTTCAAAACATGATGACCAGAAAAGAGCAATTTTCAGACAGGACCAAAACATATGAAGGGACGTAGCTGGAGTCTGTTTACATCTAACACACGATGGGTCAATGTTTGGAAATATTGTCGCTAGTTTAGCTTTTGAGTAACCTGTGTAACACTTTGAATTGTATTTAGGAGTGTCTTGAACATAGAAGACGAGTGGACCCTGGAATGTTTAGATCTTTCCAGAGATCTAACCGGTCTGGTGATGGTTTACATCATTGAAAATAAATAATTGATTCTTGGCAAGACCATCTGCTACTGGTTTGATGAAAGCTGCAGACAGTGAGGGGCGAGCGGGCATCGCTGCCTGGTGCCCTCTGGAGACTGAAGCTGGAGGATGTTTGGTCATTTGTTCTGAAACAAGCTGTTGGGGGATTATTTAATATTTTTAACCAGTTTATCAAAGAGTTTTTTCTGCATTTAGAGACAATATTGTGTTTTTTACTGGATGAGTAGTCTATTAAATTAATCTACGTGTATTTGTTGATGAGGGCCTACCTTTAATGAAACCAGTTGGTCAGGATGAGTTAAGAGGGGGGTTATCTTCTCTAATCTCTCTGAGAGAGCTTTGCAGATTATTTTATGGTCAACATTCGTGGGAAACACAGGGTGTTTGCTGGTTTTAGCAGGAGACTAATGTTGGCAGAATTCATATTTGATGGTAGTCTGCTGTTTTCCTTGATTTCCTGCAATGGTCTGTGGAGTACTGGTGCCAGAATCGTCCAGAATTCTTTGTAGAATTATGTTGGAAATCCATCTGGACCTTATTATTGGGCAGACTTATCAGAGCTTCCTGGAGTTCGCAGGTCATGAACTCACGATTGCACTGGACATGCTCTGGAGTGAGGCTTGCTCTTATCTTTGAGATGATGTTCCCAGTTCCTGATAACAGTGCTAAAGATTCTCTCTGTCATGACTTGAGCAATTTGAGGTGCATGAGCCTCCTTTCAGGAGAGACTCACTTATATGCCTGTGCTTAATCCAGCTATTAAGCGGCTGTACCTCAGGTGGTAGAGCAGGCCACCGACTACCCGAAAGGTTGGTGTTTCAATCCAGTCTGCGTGCCGAATATCCTGGGAGATGATCGTAACCTCATGTTGCTCTCTGACACACCCATTGGAGTGTGAATGTTTAACTTTATTATGACACTCCTTGCAGGTCCAGGGTTTGCAGGTTTTATTAAGTGTACAAATAAACTTATCATTATTAAATATTTTATTTTGTTCCATTTAGCACCTTGAGTAAACCTTTGTTGTGATTTAGTGCTATATAAATAAAAACTTGTTAAAAAGAAAATAAGTTCATATGGTTGAAATCTCTGGATTCTGCCAGACCTGTAGTGCTTTTTCAAAATTTTCATTCAGCATTTACTGGTAATCCAGATTTTGGTGACCATTAAGTCACGTACAAGTGACACATGTTGAATGTGACACATGAAAATGAAGTTTTGTTCCAACATATATTCACATATATGCTGAGATCATATAGTGAGAGGTGGTGGACTAGTTTGTAATAAAACAGCTGTTTCTAAGGCTACGTCCACACGCACACGGGTATTTTTGAAAACACAGATTTTTCTATGTTTGATCTTTTCGTCCACACGTAAACGGCGTCTTGGGTCACTGAAAATGGAGATTTTTAAAACTTAGTTTTTGCGTTTACGTGTGGACGAGGAAAACTGAGATTTAGTCGCGCAATGTCAAAGGCGTGCACCGTTTTTGACCTCACGCTGTGCTCACGTTATTGTTTACATGAGATTAATTTCTACAATGGTGGACAGAGACAAAATACTGTTGCTGTTAATCTGTCTGCAGTTTTTAAACACTGACACACACACAGTTACTGTCCCTCCATTTAGAAAGGCAGAGGCGCACGTGGCTTCTACATTCAACACAGACGCTCTCACAACTCAAATCCCAATGTCGATTTTGAATAAATTGAATTTGTAAAAAATTAAATGTATGTATGCTGTATGCATTTTGTTCATTATTAAGTTGCGAGTCTACACAACAGCCAAGCTTCTGTCTTTAGTTATT
Source organism: Aulonocara stuartgranti (assembly GCF_965226115.1). Lineage (NCBI taxonomy): Eukaryota > Metazoa > Chordata > Actinopteri > Cichliformes > Cichlidae > Aulonocara > Aulonocara stuartgranti. The sequence goes on along the minus strand of NC_138941.1, from coordinate 20,713,477 downwards.
AACATTTGAAATGCACGTGTGGACGTAGCCTAAATATCTTATTTTATTGCATTCTTATTATGATTCTGTTGTGTGTCAGCTGTATCCGGGGAGGTGAAAGAGTTCCCCCTCATGTCAAAAGCGAGTCACTCCTCACTTCCCTGACACTTGATTTGAATGACTGCATCTTGTTTTTCACATACTAATGTGGACTACTCTTTATTGAAATAAACTGTGTCTGTTAGTCGACCTATTAGCACAGAAACCCACCAAACCCAAGCAGCATCATTACAGTTACAGGTCTTCTTATCCTAGAGCTGTGAAATATTTTAATGTTTGCTACCAACTAAGTGTAATTACATTCAGTCCTTCACCAAAAACATGATATACTCTTCTTAGTAAATTGATATTCACCACCTAGACATATTTATCCTGCAAATGTTAGTCTCTATTAAACATAAGCAGATTTGAATGATTAGCTTTTTAATCTGCAGTAACAGAACAAAAAGCTGTTTATGCTGGTGAAGCTCGGACTCTGTCAGACTGCTGTTGTCTCGGTGTTGAATATTTAATAAGTCTTTTCTCAGAAACCGCAGCAGGTCACGTCGACGCTGGCCATGCTGCACACTGATAAACTACACCAGGACGTGCACACGCACTGAGAAAGTCTCACATAGATTCACTAGTTGCTAAAGATAGAGCATTCAATCCACCCTTGAGATGATTATTTATTTTATTGCATATGATTCTATTGGCTGTTCGGGGTTGTCTGTCCTATCCAATCTTAAATCCACACTGGTGAAACTTTCATACTTCTGTCTTTTCTCGTCTCATCTCTCCCTCCCTGATTCTGCCTGTTCTCCGTCCTCGCCTGTACTGTAATCACATTACTCTCTCTCTGTCTTCTCTGTAGATCTGAGCGTACACAGAGCATACCCTGCCATCCTTGTCTGATGAAAGAGTCACGACATCTGCTTCAGATACACAGACCATATTCGCATACAAAGATGCAGCCCACTGTGGTTCTTCTCTTCTCCTCGATCTTCCTCCTGGCTTTCATCATCCCATTCTGCTTCTCCCAGAACGAGGGAGACCTGGTTGTTCAGACACGTACCGGTCGAGTTCGAGGCATCCGCCAGCTGGTGCCGGATCAGAGCTACATAACTGCTTTTCTGGGCATCCCCTTTGCTGAGCCCCCACTGGGGAACCGCCGTTTCCGTCCTCCAGAACCCAAACGTCCGTGGACTGGAGTGATCGAGGCCAAGGAATACCCCAACGCGTGCTATCAGTATGTGGACACAGCATTCCCAGGCTTCCAGGGCAGTGAGATGTGGAATCCTAACAGAGACATGAATGAGGACTGCCTCTACCTCAATGTCTGGGTGCCCTCCTCGCCCAGACCTCACAACCTCACTGTCATGGTGTGGATCTATGGTGGAGGTACTTAAGAATTCACAAACCATACTGGGAATATCACTCCAATTGTCATTGGAGCACTGGGTTAGCCGTTCCTGATATATTACATTAGAAAATTCCTCGTCTGTCAGATTATTTTTTATGTAGAAGGACTGAGGATATTACGCTGGAATTCTAATCATTAAACGTCTTGAATAACAGTGATGAATTGTTGTAGTACGCTCTAATATTGTAGGTTAATGCTGTGATATTCCACGTTTCCAGGCTTCTACAGTGGATCTTCTTCTCTGGATGTGTATGATGGTCGTTACCTAGCTCACAGCGAGACAGTCATTGTGGTTTCGATGAACTACCGGATCGGTGCTTTCGGCTTCCTGGCTCTGCATGGCTCCTCCGAGGCTCCTGGCAATGTCGGCCTCCTTGACCAGAGGATGGCGCTGCAGTGGGTACAAGACAACATCCATTTCTTTGGTGGAAACCCTAAACAGGTGTGTTTCTTATTGCTTTATTTGCCTAGCCTCTGTTATGCTAGAATAATTATGAGCCTGTTTTGATTTAGTTTTCTGTTTGTTCTCTCTGTGAAACAGGTTACGATCTTTGGCGAGAGTGCTGGCGGAGCTTCAGTAGGATTCCACCTGTTGTCTCCAGACAGCCGACCCACTTTCACTAGAGCCATCCTCCAGAGCGGGGTCCCCAACTGCCCCTGGGCCTCAGTGAGTCCCGCTGAAGCCCGCAGACGTGCTACACAGCTGGCAAAGTTCGTCGGTTGCAACGGAGGCAATGACACCGAGATAATAGACTGTCTGCGCAGTAAAAGTCCACAGCAACTTATCGATCATGAGTGGCAGGTAATTTACACAAATTCTGCTTGACTTATCGTGTTGTTTGCAACGTGGACGAGAGACTTATTTTCAGTTTGATGTTCTTTAAATTCAAACCACTGGCTCTGTGATGCAATGACATGGTTTATTACCTGTGGTTCCTACTAAGTGCACAATATGTTGTTAAGGATCAAAATCAGACCGGACTCAAACGCAAGACTCTCTCAAACAGTTCAGGAGAGTGCTCCTAAGAACACAAAACAGCCCACTGCTCTCCAGCACGGGCTTCTCCAACCAAGGGCATGTAGTTAGTAAGTTTTTCTCATTCAAAGCCAAGTTGCACAAACACGGATATAAGGAGCCGTGTTTCAGTAACTGAAGACCGAAATGGGAGGTCAGACTAACGAGGACAGAGGGACCATGCCAGTATGTACCTGTATCAGTCAGGGCTGCAACTGAAGATTATGTTGGTAGTTGAACAATCTGCCAATTTTCCTTCCATTAGTCAGTTAGCCAGCGATTATTTCAACAACTCTCACAGTGCTGTGGGCAAACCTGTTCTAGTCTTCAGTCCTCACCTGCTCAAATCTGCCCACTCTGCTGTCTCGTTCCACAGAAAATTAAAATAATGAAACACATGAATTTGAAAATAATCAAATGTATTTTTAAAAGGACTCAATAGGACTGTCAAAATAAAAATCATATAAATAAAAATATTGGTTGCACAAATTAAAGTGCTATTAGTATTTAAATACAAAATAATGTGCAAATAGGAAACTAATTTGCTTTCTAGTCCAAAATAACAGGTTAACCCTGTAATGCTATAAGTTTCTGAGACCTCTGTCACATCAACATGATCAGTACTTCCCATAATTTCAAAATGTTGTGGACAAAACTATTTTTTGTCTAAAATTAACATTGTTGCCAAAAATGCCCAATGTATCGAATGCGATACAAAAAATATATAATAAAAATATGTCATACACAACACGATATAGCAAAAAAAAATATTGTGGATTTTGTTTTAAGGGTTAATAAACATCTCAGTTCAAAAAAATCTGAATTTTCTGGCTATTTTTTGACGGGTTGGGTCTGACAGGGTTAACAAAGTTTACAGATGATTCAGTTCATGAATCCACAATTACTCTGAACACGTTCATCACGATCATTTACCAACAAAACAGATTTAGAAAAGACCGTTGCTCATCACATATTTGGTTATAGATCATAGTTTCTCATTAGGTGGAAGAGGTTTACTGCAATATTAAAGTGTGAGATTTAAAGATTTACTATCACGTTTCATCCTGAGAAGTTTCCGACAGCTAATGTAAACATTACTGTAAAAACATTCATATAAACAACATGTCAATGCAACCCACTAACTTGTCAAAGGAGCTTGCAAAGAAAAGCGTCTGGACTTCTTTAAGTTGCTTGTCCCTCTGTGGGGGGATTCTCCCACTAGGTTTATATCTGGGACTCTCCACCATTTGACCTCAGAACTGAAGAAGCTTCTCGGATGAGAGGTGAAACGTCTTCAAGCAACTTAAAGAAGTCCAGACGCTTTTCTTTGCAAGCTCCTTTGACTACGATGACCTGGATGACTGAGAACCTTCACAGACAACCCACTAACTTCATAAAACTGACCCATTTGGACATCGCAGCTCCAGCGTGCCAGCGTTTTAAATGCTCGTGCACTGCATCAGTGCTGTCATGGAAGGAAAGCTCTGCTTTGCACAGTCTGCATTTAACTTTGTTTGCTGTTACATGCTTCCACATTTTTTTAAATCTCCCCGTTGCCAAATCTTTATAATCGACGACGTCATGTTGACGAATCGTTGCAGCCCCAGTACCAGTATGTAAAAGTCACAAAAGGAGTAGCTTGGTTCTGGAGTAGAAAGTAGCACTTCTTGGTGTTCAATGTTGCGTTATTTCACAGTCCCATGTGGGTTTGTAATCCATGCAGGTTCTGCCATGGTCCGCTCTGTTCCGATTTTCATTTGTGCCTGTTGTGGATGGCGAGTTTCTGCCCGACACTCCTGAGGCCATGCTCAACTCAGGGAACTTTAAAGACACGCAGATTCTCCTCGGCGTTAATCAGAATGAAGGCTCCTACTTCCTGCTGTATGGAGCACCAGGCTTCAGCAAGGACAACGACAGTCTGATCTCCAGAGAGGACTTCCTGGAAAGTAAGTTCTCCAAAATCATGTTTGTTTTTTGGATGGATATATGTAACTGAGCAGAGAGAATTGTATAAATCCATCCAAAACATTCAAGTTAATTCTGCTTCAGGTTATTACGGCACAGTTTTACTTCTATCTTGTTAAAAACTTCAGTGTCACTCTTCCAGGTGTTAGGCTGAGCGTACCTCATGCTAATGATATCGGCCTGGAAGCAGTGGTGCTGCAGTACACCGACTGGATGGATGAGAATAATGAGATAAAAAACCGTGATGCCATGGATGACATTGTCGGTGACCACAACGTCATCTGTCCGCTGGCCCACTTCGCTCGCTCTTATGCACAACACAATGCCCTCAAGGCTAATGTGGGTGGCATCAACTTTGGTGGGGTGAACAGTGGAAACTCACAAGGTAGGATACCCGAGTACCAGTGTGGTCTGACAGATCTAGAAGTATATATATCCCATACCCAGACACGCTACTGTTTGAATGACCTGCTTTCTGTTGATAGAACAATTTGGTACGATACTTAAATTAAACTGTGCGTTAAATTTCATGTTTTCACTTTTTAATGCAGATGATAGCTGTTTAAAATATGCTATAATGTGCAGGACAACTTTACAACAATTTAATCTGCATTTGTCATGTAAGCGAAACTGTTGATACTCTGATGATAGATCAGTAAAATATTCTAGTTGGAAAAATGATTTATTTTTTAACTGTCCTTGTAAAAGATTAAAACATATCTGTAGTTTCTGAGTAAAAATGAAATAATAATGATGATTAATTATTTATAATTGTAATTTTCATGCATTTTCTTCCACCATTTATTTCTTAAGGAGGGATGTATCTTTACCTTTTCGATCACCGGGCATCCAATCTGGCCTGGCCAGAATGGATGGGGGTGATCCATGGCTATGAGATTGAATTTGTTTTCGGGCTGCCACTGGTGAAGAGACTCAACTACACCCGAGATGAGGAGAAGCTAAGCCGACGTATGATGAAATATTGGGCCAACTTTGCTCGGACTGGGTGAGGCCACAAAAAAAAACTACCTATGGAATCAGGGTCTATGTCCACGTCCAGTCTTTTTTATGCAAATGCACCTCAGCAGCCATGTTTTTCAGTCAAAATAAATAATGCAGGAAAAGCTGTATGAGTAAGCAGCCCTTTAATTCCTGTGAGACTGCAGGTTAATGAGTCTTGACATGAATTTGGAGGCACAGAGAGCTTCTCCTGACAGTTAACCCTCATGCTACTTGGCTTAAAGGAAAGGCTTTAATAAGTAAATGTTAACACTGTGAGGTACACAGTGGGGGAAATTAAATTATTTGATCTCCTTTTGAAATTGTATCCAGTTACAAAGAATTGAGAAAGCTACAATTTATTTTAATAGTAGCATAAACTGTCAGCAAAAACAAAACATTCTGTAACAGTTACAAATTCATGTGCATTTTAGTGAGTGATCAGTATTTAATCAGCTTGGAAGACAATTCAGTACTTGGTGGAATGACTGCAGCAAGAAACACTGTCAGACATTTCCTGTATTCAATTCAATTCAGTTTTATTTATACAGCGCCAAATCACAACAACAGTCGCCTCAAGGCGCTTTATATTGTAAGGTAGACCCTACAATAATACAGACAAAAATGAAATGAAATGAAATAAAATTTAGTGATCCTTAGTGAGCACCTACATGTTTGAGCTTGAAACAACTCAGATATGATTATCTGAATATGTTTCTCATTGAGCAAAATGGCTTTGTTCTGCGCCATGCTGCAATGGAACATGAAGTAGTGATGTACTACGAGTACCGACATCGACTGCAAGCAGAATTGTTGTGAATCTAACAGTTAGTTTGGAGATCATTTTACTGCTTTTTCGTTTGATTTAGTTGTAATTGTAATATCCTTTCTTGTTCTGTCTGTATCAGAAATCCCAATGACGTGCAGGGAGATAGAGGGAAACGCTGGCCTGTGTTTACCGTCAGCGAGCAAAAACACGTTGGCCTCAACACCGAATCACTCAAGATTCACAAAGGTTTGCGAAACCAGATGTGCGCATTCTGGAATCGCTTCCTGCCACGCCTTCTCAATATTACTGGTAAATACTATTAAATATTACTTCATCTCTACACTTGAAATCTGTACTGAATGCAGGTCTTCACTTATGTTCCACTTAAAATTATGACACTTCTCACTGGATGCATGATACAAGAATTATTTTAAACTAAAGTGGAGCTTTCCCACATAGCAGGCAGGTCTGGCCCGGATCTGGTGTCAAGCCGGCACTGCTGGCTGACTTCTGGCACGGTAAGTGGTATGTCATCCAGATATGGGCCAGGCCTGGCGTAGATGGCACTGTTTATGTGATGGCATGCTCATAAAAAACAGGTCTGGCCCGGATCCGGCATCAAGCTGGCACTTCTGACTGACTGGTGTCATAGCAGGGTGTATGTCAACCAGATGTAGGCCAGGTCTGGCAGTGATGGCACTATTCATGTTCCTATTTTCCTATTTTAGTTAGAGGACCCAAATGCCTTGTTGCAATACTATACTGCTATGGTAGCCAACGTTTCAATTGCAGGTTTGACAGGTTTGTGAGTTTACACTTTATCCAAAACCTAGTGATGGTTTACTCATGGTCACCACCGGGTGGCTGTAGCTCAGGAAGTAGAGCAGGTCACCTACTGATTGGAAGGTTAGTGGTTCGACCCCTGGCTCCTCCAGTCGGCATGTCAAGAGTGTGAATGAATGCAGTTAGGAAGCGCTCGGTTCAGAGAAAGTGTGTGATTGGGTGAATGTGGCATGTTGTATAGAGCACTTTGAGTAATCCGGGAGAGTAGAAAAGTGCTATATAAGAATCAGGCCATTCACTGTCTCAACAGAGTTTCGTCATGTTACTTTTGCACTATTATGTTCCGGCACATGTTGTTATTACATGGCTTGATTAAGGTACACATTAGGCTGACATCTGGGGCCAGAGCTGAAACTGTTCTGGGCCAGCACAGGACCACCAGTGTGTCTGCAACTGGCCCATGTGGGGGCCACCTCTGGCAAACCAGATCTGGGCCACCAAAGGGCCGTCATTCTTTGCAGTATGTGGGTCATGTGTAAGTTGTGTGCAGCCATGGGCCAGTTGCAGACACACTGGTGGTCAGCCTAATGTGTACCTGTATCATTCTTTGCAGTATGTGGGCGAGATCCGTGAAATACCAATTTTGCTATGTGGGATGTAGCAGCTTGTGTCAGTTCGTTGTTTTGTTTTTCTTAAATAAATGCAGCTCCTCCTGATTGGTGTCAGATGGTTGACTCCCCCCTTGAAAACTGTTCGTGGTGTTGATTTCAGACCATGAAATTATTTCATCATATCTTTATATGTAACCCCAAGTTTTGAAAATTTGGGACATTGTGTAAAATGTAAATTTAAGAGAAGAATGGAGCGACATGAAAATCTCATAACCCCTAGTCATTCACAATAGAAAACAGAAACTCTATCAAACTGAAGAGTAGACAATAAAGCAGTTTTCAAATTGATGATAATACAACACATCATAACAAAGTGGGAGAGGACCACATTTACCATTGTGTAGCATCAACTATTGGGGTGGCTGTGGCTGAGAAGGTAGTAAAGTTGGTGGTTTAAAGCACTTTGACGGCTCAAGTAGAGTAAAAAGTGCTATTTACGGACCAGTTCATTCCCTCTGTATTGAACGACACTCTGAGGAGAGCAGTTGCTGGACTTTTGGGAGGGGAAAGCTCTCCCATTGATGTCTGGTACAGGATTCAAGCTGCTAAACAGTAAAAAGAGACACTTTCTATTTTGTGAAAAACATTAGCTCTGTTTGAAGTTGATTGCAGCAATACATATCAAAAGTTGGAAACACTAACTCTAAAGGCTTAGAAAGCAAGAGCTTCTAAAAATAGAACAGCTTGAAGATCATTTTGCAACTAATTAGGTTAACTGGCACCAGCACAGTAACATGACTGGATATTAAAAGGCAGGCGGAATTTCTCAGAAGTAAAGACGGGCAGTGTTCTCCAAGCTTTTTCTGTCACGTGACAGTGAAATGGAGCTTCGCCAGTCTGCAGAAAGCTGCATCTACAGATTGTGGAAGAGTGTCTACTTAATAGTCCTCAATGTAAAATTGCAAAGATTTGGATGTCTTATTACTTACAGTATATTACTGTATGTCCTTAAAAGATCATGGGAGAAATCTCTGTGCACGAGGGACAACGTGAAAATCAATCTTGGATACTGATCAGGCAGCACTGCATTAAAAAAAACAGACATGATTCTGATATTTATCCAGAAATCACAGTATGTAAAAGGAGTTTACCATACCATCCACATATGCAGGTTAAACCTCTGCCATAGAAAAACTAATCCAATATGGTCTGGGGGAACATGGAGAACTGTGGTCAGATGAATCAAAATTTCAAATTCGTTTAGGAAAACATGGATCCTGCATCTCTTGACCTAAGGAGGTATCTGGTTTGTTTAGCATGGATTTGGTATGTTACACAGACCTTTTTATCAATGCTAAAAGGTATGTACAGCATTTAGAGCAAATAAACTCTTTAAACTTGGTCCTGTCCCAACTTCAAGATGCATTGCTGTCATCAAATTTAAAATGACTGTATTTTTTCTTTCTAAAATGTTACTCATGTTCTCATTTTAAGCATTTGATATGTTTTCTGCCAGTCTTCTAGCTTGCTTACTTGCCACAGTGCACTGTGCCACCTACCAATAGAAAGGAAAAAATAATGTGCACATTTCCACGAGAGAAATCCCATGCCTGATTGTATCCTAGCCATTCTATCCTCGCTTTTTACATCCAACACAAAAACTGCAGTCGTGGTGCTTTGATTGTACTCAGAACTTGGAAATTCTGCCTTCTGAATAGGAAGATGTAGGTAACACCAGACTGCAGATGAGCTGCATACAGAGCTGGACTGGGACAAAAAAATTGTCCCGGGCATTTTGACTAGAGACCGGCCCACCATTATAGGAAAAATCTTAAAGCCTTTGAATGAAAACAAACACTGTTGTGACAGTGATGTACACTGTTCTGATGGTATATATGCATTAATCTATCAATCGTTTGTTGTAAGACTCAGATAATTATTTTTTTAAAAGTGAGACATTTTAAATGAGAATAAGAAAGAAAAGTATTTCCTTGTGCCCACCTCTCCCTTTTAATGCCCTACATGGACCCCTGGCAACACTTTGCTAGACCCGCCCCTGCACAGTTACCAGCTGTCAGCTGCTTAGAAAAGGATCCTGGTGTTATTTGTCTCTCAGAAACAGTTCATAACTTCCCTTCAACTCATTCATGTCACCTAAAAGGTAAACCTGTTTCTCCATCACCTGTTCAGCTCTGATGATCCAGTAAGGACATCTCCTGGTTTCATCTTCATGTTTCCCTCTCACCACATATCCAAACCGACATCATGACCAGCAGCTTTACAGCTGTGGCTCCAGCAAACATCAGCTGATACTAGAAAGTAATATTAAATAAATTCTAACAACAGCTGATCAAACATGCTGCTGTTGTTTAGCGCGACATCCGCTGGTTTCCTCTTTCTGGCGCAAAGTGGGCGATAAACAAACAAGAGAGCCGATCAGCTGATCACTGATCAGTTTCATGACTGAAGTACAAACAGGAGAGGGAGGGTGAGAGGATGAGAGAAGAAGAGGCAACTGTGCAGCAAAGACACAGAGTAACTCCAGCTTTGTGCCTTTTTCATTGTAGCTGAAGTCCGGGACAAACTGTGTTTCTTTTCACCTCAATAAGAAACGCGTAATATTTTCTCTGAATACCAGACGATTCCGTTTTTTTACAGGACGGTTGGCAGTAATTAACCTTATGAACAAAATAAAGTTCAACATCATTAACTTCATAGCACCACCCAGCTGTATAGAAACTCCGTCATGCTAGCTAACGAACGAAAAAGTCAGCATAACGAAAATAAACTCCACCTAAACTTGGTTTATATCTGACCCAGAGAGACTGCAGGTCATAACTTCTTACCTGAAGTTCAGTTCACCTGATACTCGGACCGGCGGCCGCTTCGGGTCTCTCCTCTTGCCTCCCTTTTCCTTCATCCACCTGCTGGCTTCCACCACTTGCTAATGTTATTGAATCTGTGGACGCTCCGCGATAGCCACCACACGAAGTAACGAATAACGAGCCTATCTAAATCCCAGTAACGAGTAACGCATTCCCGGTTTTGGCATAATAACTAGTTACTGTGCTCGTTACCACAATAATAACGTAGTTACTGTAACGCGTTACTTAATAACGCGTTAGTCCCAACACTGATCATAAGTTATCTAAGTGACTTGTATATCATGTTTAACCTGAGTGGCGAAAGACCGCGGGGGTCTGAAAACGATGTGCCGGGAGTCCGGTGTTCTCACCGGCTCTAGTGAGCCTTGAACCCTCTAGTTATCGAGCTGGTGGGTAACGTCTCCGAAAACATCGCCGAACTTTTCCAAATATGTGGTGTCTTGATAAACTGAGCAGATATTTGAAGTTTACACAGCTACATTCTCGCCTGAAAATATCTTAAAAGTTTATTTTGTGACCCAGAAAGAGTAATAAGAGTAATATTAAAACTAACTAGCTGCCACCATTGTTGGAAACTGCAATTGGCTTTAGCTAATTAAAAAAAAAAGGCAAAGAACAAGGTGCGCATTAGGTTTGGAAGATGGGATAGGTTGGCCACGAAGGATTCACCCGACCCATCCTTCAAATCTGGGGAAATGAAGGACGCATTCGTCAGACCCATTTGGAGGAGTTTTTGAATTTGCACAGCCTTTCTCGTGTCACTGAAACGTAATTGGGCTACAAATGCGGTTCCTGAATTTGGACACAGCTCCGATACCGGTCACTGCTGCTTCTTCTTCTTCGGGGTTTAACGGCAGCTGGCATCCTTGTACATGCAGTGCTGCCATCTTCTGTTTCAGTCCGTTATTACACTCTTAAATCCTTCTACTTATTCCTGCGTCTTTTGGGATCTTACAAAGCTTCAAACGACGGATCGACTATTAAAACTATCAACGAATCGTGACTAGTCGACAAATCGTGGCAGCCCTACTTCAAGCTCAACTGCTAACCGTTTTTGCTGTTCTGTCTCTGTTTCTTCTCTCAGACAACATAGATGAGGCAGAACGTCAGTGGAAGGTGGAGTTTCACCGCTGGTCTTCCTACATGATGCACTGGAAGAGTCAGTTTGACCACTACAGCAAGCAGGAGCGCTGCACTGACCTCTGAGCGCCTCAGCGAGGAGACGACGGAGAGAAGAGCGGCGAGCGAGCCGTGGCTGTTTTCCTCCATAGTTCCTGAGTGAAGGCTGACATCTTTTTGTGGTTCTTTTGGTTCACAGCATACACAAGCAGAGGCACTGTTGTCATTTATTTATATTATTTATAATATTTATTGTTTTGTTTTTTTATTTGTGTATGTGTGTCTGTGGAACTTAAGGGCTGTGGAGTAAAACTTGTCATTGGAGAAGTAAAGATGCGTCATTACCTCGAATGTGTGTGCGTAACTATGTGTGCGTCTCAGAAACCGCCCAGTTTGACTCAGATAACTTAACTGACCCGTCACACTGCTCCACTATGGATTTACTGTAACCTCACTCATCTCTGTGGTCATCTCGTCACTTTTTTTGCTTTCTGGGGATTTCTTCTTTCCAACATATCAGTTGTATTTTTGGTCTCATCACTGTTTTGTTTCTCTTTTATTTATTTAGTTATTTTTATTAATACTGTTACAACCACTACTCCCATTACCTGTACTGGTCTTGCTTTGTTTGTGTGTTTCTCCTGTGGTAAGCCATATACTATTTTGCATTTATCTAACTGTTGCTGTGTGTGAAAATATCTGATTCCTCACATTTTACTCAATGTTAAAACTGCTGTATTCTAGTTTGATGTGAGATGTAGATAGTATATTACATCCAGACCAACTGACTGGTGCCTAACTCGCATTATATTACAAGTTCACTCAGTTTCACAGTTGAATGGAAACAGAAACGAGTCCCGTTGATGTTTATGGGTCCTCTTGAGCATCGCCTGTCTGTTGAAGCGCGTCGGTGCTCAATTCTTCTAAATGTTCAGCCTTCCTGTGAGGGTCGATTCTTCTGCACAACTGCACTGAATTGTGCATGTGTGCGTGGCCACCCAGTGTCCTTCACAGGGGTCCCGTGTGCCACTCATGTGTGAGACAGTAAGCTCGATCTTTCTTTTCCTCCTTTTTTCTGTCACTCCTGTTTGTCTTCCACCACAACAACCCTTCATCCAGTCCCTCTCTCTGCTTTCTGCCTCTCCATCTTCCTTCCCTTTTATTGTCCTCTCCACTCTAGTTGTCATCTTCATCTCTAATAAACCTCCACCCACCCTCATTTCTTTCTTACTCTTTTCCTTTATCCATTATTCCCGCCTCTCCCTTCCTGTTTCTCACTTTTATGTTAGGCCTTTTCCATTCCTCGTTTGTTTCCTTTCACTCCCTCCTTTTAGTTATTCCTTATTCATCATCTGCCGTATCTGTCCCTCCTTCCTTGTCGGCTCTGTTACATCACTGCTCCCTCTCCCTTCCCCCTTCCTTGGTGCTCCTGCTTTGTTGTTAGTCTAATGGAGGTAGAGTAATTCACTCAGCTGCAGGATAATGTGGCAGAGTACTGGCTCAGCCTCTGGCCTGCTAGCCAACAGGACCTGCTGAATGCAGAGGTGGAGAAGTGATGGGAAAATGACAAGACAGAGAAATGCACTCCTATGTCACAAAAGTAATACAGATATGCACTGATCATTTGAAAACTCAGATGTGCATTTTGTTACATCCAGGGCCATAAAAAGACGTTTGCATGTTCGATCCTGTGATTTGGTTGCAAACACTCATGTGTGGCAGCATTCACCTGCATTTGAAAGAAAATCAAGAAAAAGACTTTTAACCTTTAACTTGATGCTCACAATTTTCCCATTTCTGGGTGCTTCGGTGACCCAAGCCGCCTCTTACTCTTACTTAATGACGATAATCTTATATTTGCATATCTTATGAAAGAAGTCGGAGCCTGCATCGTTCCCCGTGTTGTGAGCATGTTATACTGAAGAATCAAGACAGTTTAGTCAGATTACAACCTTGTTTGCGTAGGATCCAGATACCGTTTGTTCCCCTTATCTTTGTTAAGATATGTTGCCTCATGAGTTATTATTAGTTTAGCAGTAAATGATTCACTTTACATCCAGTTGTCTTGTTTACACAAGACCTGTGATACGAGCTCGGTCACCTGGCAGGTTGTTATTCATCCATATTTTCTGCACACTAAATAACTTGTGAATATTTATTAAAGTAATATTTGCATTCAAATCTATTATATTCTACATTAAAAGTATAATCGTACAAGACTTTGGGGCAACTCTGCCTGAGTTATGAGTCACTACCACCCATATCACTGTGTATGTATGTGTGTTATCACTGTACTTCTGTCAGCCTTTCTTACATTTCCATTTGAGTATTGTGAGGGAGCTGAAGCGACGCTCTGATTAGCTGTTGGCTGCCCCAGCACAGTGTCCCCGTTGGCATGTAAAGCTCCTATTTGTGGCTCAGTCGTGTAGTCTAGCTTTAAAAAGAACTAAATATGACAAAAAAAAGTATTGTACATGTGTAAAATACCAGTAAAGAGTGCATGTTTGAAAGGCCATGTGACTGACACCTCCTCCCTCCAGCTCCTCTCGGACAGAGAGATCCTGCTTAAGCCACTTCTATCGAGTCCTTGTGCATGTCCAGAAGCCCATCATCTGCAGTGTATCCTACCAAACTCTGACTGTTATATTCTGTGAAATTTGTACTTTCAACAAGCCTATTATCCAGTATCTCATGTAAGGTACGTTTGATGTTAGCAATAACAGAAATGCATCAGTAAAGGAATATATTTGATATTTAACGCAGTGAAAATAAAACGTGATAAAACAGCAACGATGAGGGGCAGAGTCATTTTAAAAGCAATATTTATTCAAAGTATGAACTTAATATGAGTGCCGATGACTATTTTCTTGTATAAACTGTTTGTTTGACTCCTTTTCAGTCCTCTGCCTCATCGTTGTTTGTTTCAGTCACTGGTACTGTAAGTGTTGAAGGCTTCTGTAGCTTCCCAGTATGTCTCTGTGTATGACGAACGCTGACTTTATTAAGCTATAGCAACAGAAATAAAGGGAGCCTGCTGTCGATCTCAAGTTTTTTATTGAATCTCAGCATGTACCGACAGACACACAAGTTTTAGTCTCCGTCTGGACTATAAAAAGTGTCCCGTGTGAAGATTTTTAGTCTGCAGCACTGAAACAGACACACTTCAGAATAAGACCGTGCAGAACACAACTACTAAACATTTCAGTCGTTTGATTATCTCTCAACTTTTAATAGTTTAGGTGATGCAAAACACTGAGCCAGCCTTGCTGCTCCAACAGTATTTGAATAGTACTGTCGCCTAGAAATGAGAATAAAATCCATCAGTTGTTGTGACAATAAAGACATCACAGTCTTGAAGTCATTCACACAAAGTTAATAATGAATGTGTGAATGCAAATACATTGTTGCAAATGATTGACGATGTGTGCAAACGTTTCACAGCTACTCTGTCATCTGCTGAAATATATGAACATATAGTTTATAGGGGTGCAACGATACACAAAATTCACGGTTCGGTTCGGTTCGATACTTTGGTGTCACGGTTCGATATTTTTTCGATACAAAAAAATGTTCATGCATTTTTAATTTGTCATTTATTAAAATTATAAATATATATTTTAACTCAAAAGTACAGTTTTTAAATTTAACCCTAACCCTTGTGCGTGTTTTTTATTTTGACAGCGAATGCGCACCTGCGGACCACTTATGTGCCGCCCTGGTTATTTAGCTCGTCATATTGCAGCCACAGAAATTCTTTTGTCCATGAAACCATAAAGCTGCACTTTCTTTTTGCCTTATAGTCTGATTTGTCATAACTTCTCCGTTTTGCGGTAAGCTTTTCTTTGGCTGTCACTTCTTCACCCTGACCTGTCTTATTTGGCTCAGCAGAACTGAAATGCTTTTACACGCTCACTCACATAAGCTCAGCGATTCTCTGCGCGATCAACCTCTCACATGTTTAAGCTTGCTGCGGGAGATTTCACTTGTCATGTTTGCATAGTGAGCTAACGATTAATAAGACGATGTCAGAGGAATTGGTGCACAAATTATCATCACTCACAGATCAGTGCTGTCGCTCTCTATACACAGTTCGCACGATTGCAAAGTGAAAGCAAAAAAACAAGCGCAAATTCAAACGCGACTTCAATATGTCACATATTGACAGTGGCTCACCGATGCCAATGACATAATTACCCAGCTACATTTCTGAAAGAATGCAAAAGCATTGACATATATTTTTCCTTCCTACAATAGCCTGACGGGCAGGGAAGAGAAAGATTTTGGTAGCCCGACTGAAAAAAATCGCTAGCTCCAGGACGTCGGGCTAGCGATATTGCGAGCCCTGTAGCTGATTGAGGAATCACTCATCTTTGGAAAAGAGAGTTTATTACAGAGAAATGTCTCTTTCCAAAATAAAAGCTATACTATCCGCTTCTTCTGGGCTATATTCTCAGCAGCATAAGGAGAATCATGTGCTAACAGCTGTCTAAATGACTCGGCTAAAGTTAGTAGCATGCTTGCTTTTTTTTGTCTGCTTCCACTTGTCTTTGCACTAGGATGATGTCGGCGTAAATGTGCAGTCATATTCGTTGTGTTCCCACTAGTGCTTTCAGGTTAATCTCGTTGAAATGACCTTAACGCCACAACACGGCAAATCTCCGTTAACGAGCTACCGCCGATCGCTCCGTGCATGGGGCTAGACGGCCAACACGTTAACGAGCTAACTGCGCTAACACACTAGTTCACACCAATGTAATTGAGCATTGCATGGCACATCCAACATACTGTTTTACTTTAGTCCATGACTCGCTTACCTTCAGGGTCATACGTCACATGAAAACCAAAATAATTCCAAACGCCAGATCTGAATGAGGTTCAATTTGCCTGTTGCAAGGAGAGCTTAACTTCTGTCTCGCTAGCTTGCCCTGCGCTCTTCCTTCTGACTATGCTGTCTGTGTTGAGCGCTCAGTGGATCTGCGCTCGACAGTGCAGCCTAGGCGGAGTAGTCGAACACAGATTCACTGAGCGCTCAACACAGACAGCATCGTCAGAAGGAAAATTGATAAAATAAATTACAAATGTTGTATTGTTCGATACATATGCGTACCGAACCGAAAGCACTGTATCGAACGGTTCAATATCGATACGAATATCGTTGCACCCCTAATAGTTTAATACTGACTCACTCTGAACCTTGTGAGTAGTTGAGCCTCCTGGTTTATCATCGAGCAGCACAGGATAAGGCAAACATTTCTGTGATGCTGTTTAATCCTTTGAACAAGAAATTAGTTTTGAATTATCACTTTAAACCGTGTGGGACTGAACCAAATGAGAACTAATAAAGTTTGGTAAAACTGGCACACAGACAATAATGACTAACAAAAACGTCAAAGCTTTCTGGAGTGGAAATATGGAAGATGGAGTTCCACTGTGTCCAATCAGGACGTGGATTAACTGCCTCGGTGGGTCTGCTGGATTAATATTAATGTCAAAATGACAGTTTGTAAACATGAGATGCTGTGAAATTGTGACAAAAACACAGGAGTCGACTTTTCTAAATAATAAAGTAGATTCATCCAAATAAGACCGAAATAACAAATGTGTTGTTTGATTGAGTTTGTGATGAACAGCAGAATGTTTCTATGCATCCTGAATTATTCATTCACTCACGCATTTAAAGCGAGCAGGAATGTTCAGGGAAATCTGATGCCAAAATCTTAGAGAGCACTGAAAATAATCCAGTAATTTTCTTTCGGTTCTTTGATGTCGGCAGCACCAGCAGAGGGCAGCAAACCCGGTGTCTTACTTTCTTAAACCAAAATAATTCACATAAATCAGCCTCAAATATGAGGAAACTTACCTTCTGCTGTTTTTAAAGGTTCCATGTGATCAAATACTACGCTGTAGTATAGCAGGATAGTATAATAGCAGCTCATATGTAACGGAGGGGAAAAAAAAGACTGAATAAGAAAAACAATATTTACAAATATGACCTAAATGGTAAATTTAGGTCATATTCAGATAGATTAACAGTAGTTTTAGTTGTCAATAAGCCACTAAAACTACTGTTAATCTATCTGATTAATAGCTGCCTTGGGAGCCACCATCTGGAGGAGGAGCAAAAGGAGGACAAAAATATGTTGTTATTGCTCCTTATCTGTTCGCTGCTGATATCATAAAGTGCGCTCCACACAAGTTCTGGCACAGAGGCAGCAGGTGATGCATTGCTCACACTGCTACGTAAGAATTAAGTATCAGTAACCATTTTATCGATGTTTCCTGTAACTTATTGAGGCAACAAGTGAGGAACAATGAGCTACACCTTAGAGACAAAGACTCTGAGAGGAGTGATCAGTTCAAGTATCTCAGGGTCATATTCACGAGTAATGGGAGGAGGGACCAGGAGATTGACAGACGGATTGGTGATGCGGATGCAGCGATATGGATGCTCTACCGGTCTATCGTGGTGAACAAAGAGCTGAGCGTAAAAGCGAAACTCTATATTTACCAGTCGATGTTTATCCCTACTCTCACCCATTGTCAGGACACGCTGGAGAGATTATATCTCGGCTGGCCTGGGAAGGCCTTGGTGTTCTCTAATGGCCATCTAATTTTTACAGCACCAAATCACAACAGCAGTCCATCCAATGTGCTTCATATTGTGAGGCCAACAATGATCCAGAGACAACACCAACAACCTAACAACCCCTGATGAGCAAGCACTTGGAGAAAAGCAAAACTCGATTGTAACATGAAGAATCATGTGGCAGAACCAGGCTAAGGGAGGGGAACAAAACAAAAAACAAACAGAGGATCAACAGGGGGTCCATGACCCTCTTAGGGACACTCCCATAGGGCTTAAATCTGGGACTCTCCACCAATTGCTCGAAGAACTGAAGAAGCTTCTTGGATGAGAGGTGAAATGTCTTCACAGACCTTAAAGAAGTCCAGACGCTTTTATTTCCAAGCTCCTTAGACCACCATGACCTGGATGGCTGGAAACACACGTGTGGTTAGATATTATATTTGCAAGATTTTTAGGGCCCAGTACAATAACCTCAGTTTGATCTGAATTTAGAAGCACAAAATTAGAGCTCATCCAGGTTTTCATGTCTTTAAGACCTTAATGCAGTTTAAATAACTGCTATGTGGTATGGAGCTTTCACATTAATGAACATGTATGCTATGCCTTCACATTGCCTGTTCATTATGCTGTGGAACACCATAATTAACCTGAGTGTGTTTCCATTAACAAATTGGTCTCCATCAGGTAGATATGATTTAAACCACTGCAGCAACCAACCTTTAATTCATAGGTATGGCCTAATCTCTGTAATAAAATACTAAGTCAACAGTGCTGAGGACTAGCACAGATGAGTCCACTGTCAGAGCCCATAATAAAATGGCCTATTATTCACCTTCCTGCAAAACACAGGATCCACGTTTAGTTTTCACACAGAAGAAGCTATTCTTACGATTCAATGGAATTAATCAAGGGCTACCGAAATGTTAGCAGTAACTGATTGTGGTGCTTGGCACTGTCCCAAGCACCACAGCAAGAAGGTCCTGAGACGTTTCTCCCACTGAAAACATCCAGATGAACAGAATCAGCTTTTGTGGATTTGCTTACCTGGATGATTGAACATGCATCAAGAGGGTCCCGAGTACAAATCCATTAGCTGACTGGGGCCTTCTATGGAGCTTGCATGTTCTCCCCCATCTTGCGAGGGTTTTCTCTTGAGCACTCTGGCTTCCTCCTACAGTCCAAAGACATGAATGGAGATTAGGTTACCTGGCAGTTCTAAATTGGCCCTAGGTGTGGATGTGAATACTTGTGTGTCTCTGTGTTACTGTGATGGCCAAAGCCATGGCCACACTCTAAAAGTCAGTAACTCTTATGTATTCGTTATTTTTGATTTAAATAACACACTTTAGTTTGCAGTAAGTTTATTGATTGGTTTGGATACATTTGTTCTATTTGTAAGCACGCACATTTAGTTTATCTATGTATTTACACCAATTCATTTCTTATTCTTGATTTTGTCTAATCTTCGTTTCCTTCACCTGTGATGAGCCCTGGGAGTTGCCAGACAGAATGTGGCAGCCAGGGTTTACAGCAGTTAAAAATCGCAGAAATCGCATGATAAGGTGGGGCCAGGTTTCACAATGAGCTCACCCGAAACCCTGGCTGATTGGGACCCACACCCATGACCCTCTTAGGGACACTCCCATAGAGCTTAAAATCTGGGACTCTCCACCACGTGACCTTAGAACTGAAGAAGCTTCTGGGATGAGAGGTGAAACGTCTTCAAGCAACTTAAAGAAGTCCAGACGCTTTTCTTTGCAAGCTCCTTTGATTCTACAAAGATATTTTAGAAGGAAAAATAAGAAACCGTGGTTTTATCGCCCGCTCACAGCGCCAGCTGTAGCTTTGTTGGAATCCTCAGCTTGTCTCCTCCTCCCACCTTTGGCTGTGTGCACACTTATTTTGAAGGCATCGACAGGAAGTAAACCCCTAATTCCAAAGTGGACCTCTGCAGGAAAGTTTCTCAAGGGATTCCTTTGTTCGTGGGTTTGGACCGGGAGAAAGTGGGTATATGGCATGAAATAAACCAGAAGTTAATAACATCAGCTGAGTGAGGAGGAGGAAGCGTCTGTGGACACAACGAGGAGTTCTCGGTGAAAAGGCAGAGGGACGAAGCTCCTAATGGAAAGAGAGGGAAGATGACTAGGAGGAGCCGAGGACGGAGCTGAGCTATGTGGCAAATCTCTGAAGAACTTCTCCGTCCGTGAAAGCAGCAGAGCCGCCTTTATTTCGAAAAAGTGGTGAGTTGGAATCGCAGTGGGCCTGACACGGTGAACTGGTCTGATGTTTCCTCCAAACTTTGAATCCACGCGGGGGAAAAGTTTCAGAGGAAGGGCCGAAGCTTCAAGCTAGGCTGTGGAAGTTCCTCCAGCGAGTTAAACATGAGGACAGAGTCAGGCCCTGCTGCTGTAATTCAGCAGTACAGTACCTCACATTACTGCTGTTTATTTAATCTATTTAAACAAACTTCTTCCACATGTGACATGTTGTCTTGTTTTCCGGATGAAACCGTGGCTGCACCCTGAGTGTTTCGGTGCTCATCACAAAACGTCCTGTTTCTGTTGCTCACGTTTTCCTTTTTTTAAAAAGTCCCGATCTTTGAATATTTAACTGCTCATACCGGTTATACAATTAGCTCGATTCATATTTGGCAATGATACGTTTATTTTAAACTTGTTTCTGTTCACAACACCGTAGATCTGAAATCAAACGATCGATGTGTGATTGAATTCAAAGGGTTTAAAAAGTATTTCACTAATAATGTAGGAATTATAGCTGTTTTGTAATCCCGGACAAATGAAGATGATTTTAATGTTAGTTTTTCTTTAGTCCTCTGCAGTCAGATACTGCTTAAGAAGAGAGCTCGTAGATGGAACCAAACACTGCATCTTCCTGTTGTTTATTAGCTAATACAGAGAAGAGGTGACCGGAAGGAGAGAGCGAGAAGAAGACGCCAGCAAAGGGCCTCAGGCTGCTGCACTGAGCCTTGTAGCTGTTTGCCTGCTCAGTCTGAGCTACACCAATGTGCTCCCAACATTCTGGTGCACGTTCATTTTCGCCTCCTCTGTCCACTTACAATAATCTTTTCCAGAACTGGGCACGTTGTGGCGTTCCTCAGGCTTCCCATCCTTCAGCGTAACCAGTGGGTTCCACCTTGTTATGAAGCTTCTGTACTTCCTTTCATGAAGTTGTCTGTTGATTGCAGACTGTTAATGACAGGCCTTCCTAAGTGCCTCATTGTACAGCCTATGATCTAACAATCAGATGATCTATGAACAAGCACTTGGTGACAGTAAGAAGGAAAAACTGCCTTTTAACAGGAAGACACTTCTGGCAGGACGAGGCTCAGGAAGGGGAGGGGCCATCTGGTTGTGGTTGGCCATGTGATTGGCTGGTTGGGTCAGAAAGAGACACCACAAAAGGCAAACTATGGTAGAGGCCGAGTTTTATAATTGTGACTACATGCAATGTTCACTGGGATAAAACGATCTCTATCCCAGTAAAGATTTGTTTTATCCCAGTGAAGATTGTCAACATGAATATTTCATTCATCAGGATGTGATTGAAGCAGGCGGTCTGATGTAAAGCTGCGAGCATTTTAACCCAGTGCTTCCCTGCTGTCCAGATGGAGGGAGAGAAGGAACGACTGAGACAACATCGGGATGAGAAGGAGAGCAACGAAGCAGATGATTACGGCAAGTGTGACGACGACAAAGACAAGGTCGAGGAAGATGGGGAAGACTTGGTGGGGGCAGCACTGGTCTGGCAGGAACGCTACGGCGAGGACAATCTGGGCCTTCCCATCATGCACTGGGAGGCCCTGAGCCTGCGCATTGCCGAGCTTGAGAAGCAGGAAGAAGAGAAGAAGGAGAAGAGGTTAAAGGTCAGAGATGTTGTTGTCTTGCTGAAAGATGGTGTTTGTGTACACGTTGACTTTGACAATTGCAGAGGTGTGAGCGATGATGGGATACATAGAGACGCCCATCTCTGAATCCACGTGAGCGTGAATGTAAGATAGAAAGCACTTATCTCAAGAGTTTCACCTGTAGGCTGATCAGAACTGTTCAGTGATATTTACCGATGTAACGCGGTTTGTTGAAATGGTTTTAACATGTGGCTGCTGTGCTTGTCAGACTGGCCTTTCTCTGGAGCAAGGAGGAGCCCCAGTCAGCTGGAAAGAGGAGCGAGGGAGGAGAACGGAGAGCTGGGAGGACGGCGACGACGCCTGCAATAGTCACGTGCTGGCACTGACCTCTCGGTACAGGCGCGCCTCTTATTTCTTACTGGATGTCTGTTAACACCGTGTTTGTCTCTCAGTGTGCGGTCGCTGCAGTCTGCTCGCATCTGTTGCAAGTTCCAGTTTGCACACAGTCAAAGTCTTTTGGGTGGAGATTCTGGTGCAGTATGAGCTGCAACCATGCTTTCCTCATACTGCATGATCTGACAAAATGAAGGAATTTATTAACAACAAAAGTTAAGCTTTGTTTTCGTTTGGTCACGTTGGAGAGGGAGACTTTACCTCTAAGCAGGAACGTGAGTACAGGGCAGGTTAAAGTGGGATTCGGCAAGTGGGGAACTCCCTAAAATGAGCTTTGATGGCTCATGTGGGGAAACGAAGCACCGCTCACAGTAATTTCTAACGTGAGCTCCAACAGATTTTCTTAATGTACAGGTTCTGATCAGCTGACCTGCTGCTCTTTGCAGATTTATGCATGTGAATTCAGCCAGATGTGAGCAGATGTTTCATGAGTTGCTCTTCCATCCTCCACACTGACAGCGCACTGTTCATGCTGCCTTTATACTCGAGGGCCACTGTGCACCAATCACACACGTCCATCACACTACAGCAAACTAGCCTGCAGAGGATTTCATGCAGTTTTTAAATGACACAGTTAGTCTGCTTCAGTTTGATTTGCAGCATGAAACAAATAATGTCACAAACACAACATGTGGTTTAGAATAAAACAGAATAGAATAGCTTCTATTGTCACTGTACATGTACAATGAAATTATTATTTGAAAACATGAGAACAAGCGTTAAATGTGCAGTTTATCAAATCCCACTGAGCAGTCAGCTGTTCCTGTCCCGTCTTTATCTTTCTCATCTCTGAGTGAAGTCGGCTTTTTCTTCTGTCTCAGCTCATCAACACACAAACTGCACACACAGGTTGTGTGTTGATGACTTTTGTTGAGCTGATAGAAATGTTGCATATGCAATCACCCCACACTTTAAAAATATTACTCCTTTTATGTTCGCTCCTCTTTTGTGCTGCTAGCTAGATGCTAAGCAACCAGCTGTGATGTGAGATTGGATATGTGGTCATGATGGTCCACTGACTGGTGTCTAACCCTCAGCCTGCAGACACGGATGAATCTCCAGCTCTGCTTCATCAACAACAGTGAAAGTGAAGAGGAGGAGGAAGAGGAGAAGAAAGGAGATGTTAGAAAGAAAGAAAGCAGCTCATGGGTAACCACTTCATGTACAACACAGCAGATTGTTCCAAATTACTTACAGTTAATATGTAGTTGCAAAATGTGATGCAGAGCTGAAGTAGCAGCGCTGTCACATGGCCTCATTTCATAAGTGTGCTCAGATTTGCCGTCTGTTTTCTGCTGAAGAGAGGAAGTGTTCAGATTCACAAGGATCCTCAGCCTTCAAGCAAACCAGAGAAACAAAAGTCGAGAGGCTTCAGGAACACTCTGAAGAACCTGCGAGACCGACTAAGGACGGACCACAAGTCTTTGGTGAGACAAATATTCAAAGGTGGAACAAACTATGTTATCATATAACCGAGTTCGAGTTATAGGAATCTGTCCTCTGCTCCCTGCACTGCATGCTGGGAGTGTAAACATTGATATGATGCCAGATTACAGCAACAGCTGCTTTAAGGAGTGAGTGCATGGAGGTTGTGGTTGGGACGCTTTTATCTCTCACCTGTGTTTGTGTGTTTGTGTGTTTCCGTGTTGTGCAAGTGTTTTTGCTACAGTTTTGTCCGGCATCATCTCCCTTCGGCTGTTTTGTGCATTATTGGTGATTAAATCTGCTATGGATAATTTTCAGTCAACGTATTGAGGTTGTTTTTCCAACGGCGCTGGAGCGCAGCTCCCGGTATACTTCCGGGTGCTACTTCCCCTCTTGCCGGTCATCTCGTTTTTGATTCGGAGGCCTCATCGGTGGAAGTGCGGGAAGAGCGCTGGTTTTCTTGCGCTGCTTCGTCAGCCTCTGAGAGAGGAAGAGGATCTTTGGGAGCTTCACTCCTGGTGTGCCGCCGGTCAGGTTCGCCTGAGACTTGTGGGGCTGGATTGATCTCCATGCCCACTTGTGTTTGCCACCTTGGGCAGTCATGTGAAAGCGTGGAAAGCCACGGCTCATCATGGTAGGATTTGCTGTGCAGCGTAGCCCAAAGTCGGGACTCCAGGCCCCTCTGCACCTGTCCCCGTGGGCCTCACCAAACTGCCAACAAGTCTTAAATCTTACATGATTGTTCTGAGCAGAGAAGCCTGATATTATGTTCATCTCTGAGACATGGCAGCGTCAGTCCCACAGTCCCACAGTCTGCTCATTTCTCTGTGCACCTCGGATCTTAACTTCATAACTTGTGCTATTAAATTGGCCGTCACTTATGGAGTTTCCCTTCACCATCTGGACACAATCGAAGTTGTTTTCATTGACCATAAGTTGGTCTCTTTGAATGTATGTTGCAGCTCAGCGTCTTTTCCCCAAGTCTGTATCAGGAGCAGGAGCTTTATTGATGACTGTATCAATGCTAAGTTTTCTTCTGATGATGTTGAGCTCCACATACACAATCCACAGTTATGGACTAAAACTGCTTGGTTCTACCAGCTTGAGCAGTATTAGCAACATCTGGGCTGCCAAAGCTGACAGGGTTGTGACTGGGAGGGCAGTAGAAATCTGCTGCCATCCTCAGGTCGATGGGTGTCATTCTGGTGGAGCACGTGGGGGCTGCTCTTCCTGGTTTCTGTTAGTGAGCATCAGCTGGAGGGTCTCAGCCAGTAGTTTGCGCTGATTTTCCACAGGAGGAGGAGGAAGAAATAATTCTGTCTTTTAAAACATCAGCGATAACAAATCCTTACATCCTGTAAGCATGAAAGTTCTCAACAAAACCAAGAGACTCTGTTTTTCGAGAGGTGAGGTGGTCTGGTGCTCTTGCACCAGGTTCTTGTGCAAACATCCCACAGAGAAATGCAGTGTGGATCTTCAGTGGAGGCTCCAGCGGAGGGCGGGCCCATGGCCACATACAGACATGTGGCACATATGGACTAAAGAGTAGAGGGTCACTCTGTGTTTTGCTAAGGAAACCTTCCAACATTTGTGGGTTTTTGGATGACAGTTTTCATTTTATGGCCCTAAGTACAGTGCAGCACTTCAATCGGATTTGCCCGGTCAATTTTCCCATTTGTTGGGAACAAAATGAAAGGAACGGCCCCGTCTTCTTCCTCCTCCCAGCAGATGGCGCCCTCCCTGAGCCTGGGTGTGACGGAGGTGTTTCCCTCCCACTGTCACCAAAGCGCTTGCTCACAGGAGGACTTCTGTTTTCTCTGTGCTGATTTAGGGTCTTCACCTTACAATGTAAAGTGCATTAAGGCAACTTTTATTGTGATTTGGCACCATATAAATAAAATATAATTAAATACAGATGTTAAACTTATGTTCAAGGGTCGCGTGTCTGCTTGTACCTGTTATAACACTGTGGCAGATGTGTGGCATTTCATCTCTGTTTAGGGAAGTCGACACTGATTTTCTTGTCAGATTTTGAAATGTTGTCTGTCTGTGGGGGGGACGAGGTCGTGAATATGTGCAGTAATATTTTTGTGTTTCTTTGTTTGGCTGTTAATCATGATTTGTTTCATTAAAAGATGTGTAAACTCTCCTCAGAGCACAGCGCGGAGTGATCCTGTAAACCAGAGGAGACATTTGGAGCACAGCGATCTGCAGGGCTTCACTATCAAGGAGCTGAATGCTCTCTGTGCGTCTCTCAGCCAGGCTATACAAGGTACTATATAACCTTAGCCCCGTCGTTTAAAAATAAAAGCGCCGTTTTCTCTGATGCATTGAAGAGTGAATTTTAATGGTTAACTTTTCATCCGTGTTAGATCTGAGCTCAGAGCTGGTGGGTCGCCTCCAGGTCCGAGACCAGCTGAGGACGGAGCAGGACGCCATGCTGCTGGAGGTACAGGATCTAACGTCACTGTGACATCACGTCCACATGTGAGCAGCTGGGAGGAGTGGTTATGAGACTTAAACATTATTAGGGTAACGCCACAAAGTTCTCCACGACATCTGAGACATTCCCTGCTGCTGTTGGCCGGACTGGTCACTCACTGTGAAGTGTTGGTCTCTATAAATACTGGGACTTTTTTAATGTTCTGTGTTTTTAGGTGTGTAAGGGAAACTTTGACCTGCTAAAGACGTCCATCAGCTGATGATTTACATATGAAGCGAAAACCAGCAGAGAACTGCATGTCAGTAAAAACCTGTGCCTTACACCCGCTACATTACAGGACGGGTGTAAGGTCAAAACCTCAAAGGTAGAAGCATGAGAGGGAAATATGACATCCAGGTTTGGCTTTGTCTGTTTGTGGAAATGATTGTGATCCACGTGGAAAGGTGAAAGGTTTCACGAGTGTTACTGGAATTCCCGTCTCTCTGGAAAGCGCTCTTAGATCATCCGCCTTCAAGCTGCAAGCACTGAACCCAGGTCAGTGTCTGTACAGGCTAAATGATGAGCAGGGTCATGCACATTTCAAAAGAGGGGCTGTTTTTATTAAAAACAATAGTTTTAGCACCAGATTGTTTCCATTATCTTCATTTATTAACTTGAGAATCCTACTTGTACTTCACATCATTTCTCCCACAGATACAGTAGAGACAGTCATTTCTGCATAATAGTGAGACGGTCCTTAACACAGTAGTAAGAAGCCTTCCAGCAGTCCTGTGTAAAATATCCACCTGGCGAGTGAAACTTCAAAACTCTTAACTCTGCAGTGCAAAAGGGACCAATATGGAAAAGCTCATTAACATCTGTTCTTTGCTCTGTTTCGATATAGTCTTTTGATCCTGGCATAAAGTCTTATTCATGCTTTTCTGTCTACACTTTTTAATTGATGTTGGTTAATAAATGAAATGTGCTCTTTTGTACAACAAAACGATATCTTTAGTATTAATCTAAATTTTGACACTTTTAACTCATTCACTGCCATTGACGTCTATAGCCGTCAATTGCAGTGAATGAGTCAATGGGTTTAACTCATTCACTGCCAATGGCTGGCAGTGAATGAGTTAACTTGTTGACTTGACTAACCTGTAAATTGTAATTTACTATTTTTTGTTCGTGTTTTTGGTCACAGTGAAAGTATTTCATCTCATTCCTGATGAGCTGTTGATATCAAGTTTAAAAACAGCAAACTTTTTAAAAGTTGAATGTAAATATGAACAGTACACATTTTATTTGTAAACCATCAGTGTCTTACAATATACCAGGTGTTGAATGGAGACCACTGTTATTGAAATGTTCTCTTGGAGTGCAATGCCATCTTTAAATAAATAAATGATTTTTTAAAGTTTAAACAAAGCACATCAAAACCTGGAAAAATTAAAACTAACTAGAATAATTGTTACCACGGTCAGCAACACGAGCGTTTGTTTCATTCTGAGTTTTTGAGATTGCTTTAAGTGGAAAAGGAGGTCCAAAGCTCCTCCAGTCCACTGTGATGCTTTTCACAGTCAGTATCCATTCTGCTGATTTGTACTGAGTTTTGCAAATTATGAGCTGTGGATTAAAGCCTGTCGTTTCCTCAGCAGGACAGATAGTGTAGTGTTGAAGACGTTAACACTTGGGAAGCTTTTTTTGAAGTCACAGAATCTGGTTTCAATCTTCTGGTTGATGTTATCGACCAATATTAGCTATTTTTATATAGCTATGTACCATCAGTGTGGGCATTTATAATGGCCAAGAAATAAAATTAGTAATTATAAAATAAAGTTTATTGCAGTTGGTCTCCTTAGTTTCCAAACCTGTGCACAGAATCCATTTCTTCCATTCCAACCTCTCTGCTGTGGACAAGACGAAGGCTCAACAGCTGGAATGGTGACAACTGTAGGTTGTTTATAAAGCACTTTTCACAGGCAGTCACAAAGAGCTCTACACAAAAGGCTAAAATAATCGAGAACATTAGGTGCCAAAACAGACAATACGAATGATTAAATAAAACACAAAAATTAACAGTTTAAAAAGTTTTAGTTTTAAAATGAAACAAATTC
The DNA here is from genome assembly GCF_965226115.1 of Aulonocara stuartgranti. Lineage (NCBI taxonomy): Eukaryota > Metazoa > Chordata > Actinopteri > Cichliformes > Cichlidae > Aulonocara > Aulonocara stuartgranti. The sequence continues at coordinate 20,685,022 of NC_138941.1, read as the reverse complement.
TTAACACAAAGCCTGTTTGAATAGAAAAGTTTTTAACCGCTTTTTAAAAGAATCCACAGAGCCAACCAAATGTAGTTGTGGTGGTGGGCTGTCCCACAGACTGGAAGGCTCTGTGGATTTTAGGATTTAGTCGTGTTCAGGGAACAACCGACAAACTGAGCCTGTGAACAGAATATTTTGTAAGAAGCTTGGATAAATAATCTGGGGCCTGGCCATTTAGCGCTCTGTATGCTAAGACAAGAACTTTCAAACTCTATTGGGAGCCAATATAATGAATATAAAATAGGAGTAATGTGAGCTCGATTGCTAGACCTTGTTAATAGTCTGGCCACAGCGTTTTGTATAGCTTGGCGAGAAAAAGACTATTTGCCCAAGCTGGTAAACAGGGCATTACAACCTAAACGCAATGACACAAACGTATGAACATTTTTTTCCAGTTCAGCTAAGGAGACCATATGTCGCAGTTCAGAAAATGTTCCTTAAATAAAAGAAACAGGAACAAGACAAAGATTTTACACGCAAGTCGAGGCCCAGAGAAGAATCAGATATTACACCAAGATTTCAAATGTTTGACTTGGCAGCAGGACAGAAAGACGCAAAAACCTGACTGATTTTAGAATCGAGTTCAGGAGGAGCTATGATCACGGCCTCAGTCTTTTTGGTGTTTAAAACAAGGTAAATGCCAGAGAGCCAATCAGTAGCACCAGTTAAGCAGTGGACTAGGGTGGACAACCTATCCAGCTGATGAGGCTTAAACGACATTATCATAGAGATGATAAGAAATGTCACTGAAAGATTGAATAATGCCAGATAAAGCAGCCATGTAGAAAGAAAATAGTGGTGGACCTAAAACTGAACCGTGTGGAACCCCGTTCCCACTTATGAAGGCAATGTTGGAGGAAAACCTGTCTGTTCTAGGAGAGGCCCTATAAACAGGAAGAAAACCAAGGCAGAGCCAGATGCACTAGCCAAAAAATTAGATCATTAGATCATTAGACCTTCAAGAGAGCGGTCTCAGTGGAGCACTGCTTTTTATCATTATCATCATTTAAACGTTGCGTCCCACCAGCACAGGTGTAGAGGAGCCTGGAACAGAGTACGGACGATGGTGTAAGCTGCACGGGTTTCCACGCTTTCAGATGACCGCCTAGGTGGTAAACACAAGTGGGCACGGAGATCAATCCAACCCCGACAAGTCTGACCGAAAGGAGCCCAGAAATGAAGCTCCCAAAGATCAACTTCTCTCTGGTGGGCAAAGCAGCACAAGGAAACTGTCTCTCTTCCTCTGATGAGGCCTGAAAGAATACGAAAGGACCATCAGCCGCCCTGGGTCTGCTGCTCAGTGCAAGACGTTGCCTCATGGGGTGAGCATGATCATGAGAAAGGTGGTGGATCAGCCCAAAGCAACATGGGAGGAGTTTAATGATCTAAAGCAGTTGGCGCCATAGTCACCAAGAACTGGCAACACACTAAGCTGTCATGGATTGAAATGTTGCCGTGCCTACAAGGTCCCTCTCTTCGAGAAGGCACATCTAATCAGAGTCAGAATACTTTATTGATCCCTGGGGGAAATTATTTGTCGTTACAGTGCTCCATTATAAACAAACATTAACAGAGACAGATAATACACTAAGAATAGCACAATATATACAGGCATATATGTACATAAAAGTCACTTATTAATAAATAGCTGAAAAAGAACATGTGCAAGAAGGGTGTAGCAGTAAACATGGATGAGTTGTACAGGGAGATGGAGATGGCCACAGGTTCAGTGGTGCTTTTCGGTAATCTCAGTCTCTCACTGAACGTGCTCCTGTGACTGACCAGCATGTCATGGAGTGGGTGGGAGGTGTTATCCAACATTGTCTTTGTCTTGGACAGCATCCACCTCTCCGACACCACCTTGAGGGAGTCCAGCTCCATCCCCACAACATTGCTGGCCTTGCGAATCAGTTTATCGAGTCTGTTGGCGTCTGCGACCCTCAGCCTGCTCCCCCAGCATGCAACAGCATAGAGGATCGCACTGGCCACAACAGACTCGTAGAAAATCCTGAGAATTTTCTGGCAGATGTTGAAGGACCTCAGTCGCCTCAAAAAATAGAGACGACTCTGGCCCTTTCTGTAAAGTGCTGTGGTGTTTTTAGCCCAGTCCAGTTTATTGTCAATGTGTACTCCAAGGTATTTATAGTCCTCCACAATGTCAACACTGACCCCCTGGATTGAAACAGGGGGTCAGCACTGTTGGCCGTCTTTTTCAAGACCTCTGCAATTCCCCCTTGTGTGCTGTCAATCAACTTCTGGGCCAAATCCTGACTGATGCGACCAATGACTGTAGAATCTTTCATAATCAATGTTTAGAGTTTGTCACAGTTAGTGGGTTTTTGACAAACTAGAGCTGAATTCACTGACTGAGCAGAAAAACCGGGGGAGTTGAATATGGAGAGAAATCTGCCTCAAAAGTGTTGCAAATGCATATAATATGATCCACAAGCATAAACAAAGACTTACAAATGTGCACAATGATTTGTGTATAACCTTTGAGGGCTTGCAGGAATGTGCTGACCACATGTATAACTACTTTACAAATGCAACTATCCAAACCTAAATAAATACTGATGATTCCACACCAGTTATTACGTTCAGCTTCACAAATCTGGCCATTTTCTCTTTCAAAACCCTGTCTGTGCCGGACCTTTGCTTCAAATGGACAAGACAAGAGTAAAGCCCTTTACACACCAAGTAGATAAAACATTTTCGAGGTGCAAATATTTTATGTGTGTACACACTGACAGCTTTGTCCTCAGGAAATGAACTGCAAAAAAAGCTCTGTGTAGGTCTTTGGTTGAGTCATGGACTAAAATGACTCAAAGGATGGTTGGTTAATAAGCTGGAGTGAAAGATTACTGCTCCTGTTCCTCAGTTTGTGCTTTCAGACCTCTGACAGTTATTGTGACTAACTGTCAGTGACTGGCAGTGTTGATTCGTTTAAGCTAACACGTTCATCTCCCTGTAACCAGGTTGCTCTCCTCACCTCCAATTTGTGGAGCACATGCTCTAAAAACACCAACACAACTCTTCACATAATCCATTCTTCTACCACGGTGTAGAAAGGAAGAGTCCTACCCCGTGGTAGAACCGTCTAGATTTGTGTATGAATAAGTGTGTTTTTGCATTAAACATTATGGGACAAAAGATTTCCTATATGTGTCTTGGTGATAGCAGAGATGAATCAGGCTGTTTAGATGGAGAGGTGCTCCATCTAAACATTTATGCAGAAGGTCAGAATTAACTTTACAACTACAAAATAAAGTTATACCCATTTTGATGTTTATTTCTCTCACTTTCTCTATTGACCAACCTAGAATGTAAGTGTTGATTATGCCTTTACCCATGCTTGTGCCTGCACTGACGGAGGATAACCAGCCAACAACCAAGTCTCACATAGGTGTAGGTGTGGAAGACAATGTTCTTCTTTGCTTGTCAATTACAAATACTCAAGAAAAGCAACGTAAAACAAACTAAAACTGTTCTAAAACCTTGTTTTAAAACAGTTACTGATTTCTGTTCATCATATGATGATCAAAACTGGTTTTACTGGCCAGTTATGATAATTTGGGGATGTAGTGTAATGAAGGTCCTACTCCTGACAACACTTTATACAGTACAATTGTGTTGAAAATAGGAGAATTGAGGCAGAGATGAGGTGCAGACCAGCCGCGTGCTTATTCACCAACACTGACGGCCACTAAAATGTAACACAATCAATGCAGCCCACTGGTGGGACATCTGATGTTAACTGTAGTGATGGTCTGTGGAGCTAAAGTGTCATAAAGACAGTGCTTCAGAAACACTGTGTCGAGGCTGAGGTCGGCTGGCCAGAGTCACGTGACTAATGACGTCCAAAGCGTCATCCTGTATGTCACTGCTTCAGGACCTGATTCAGTGCTTTATAATCAGGTCCTGAAGCAGTGACATAAGGAGACGACTCATTGGTGGTTACTTTGGTGATGATTTTGGTGAACCAGTGTATAACACACACACACACACACACACACACACACACACACACACACACACACACACACACATACAGTGTTGGGAAGGTTACTTTTAAAATGTATTCCATTACAGAATACAGAATACATGCCCTAAAATGTATTCTGTAACGTATTCCGTTACGTTACTCAATGAGAGTAACGTATTCTGAATACTTTGGAATACTTAATATATTATCATGCTTTTTACAACAACGTGAATGTACTATTGCTGTGTGATTTATTACTATTACTGAAGGTCCGCGACTCCGAACTGTAGTAAAGGGACCTCTGACTGATACGGCGGGGTCCCTGTCGGCTCGTAGCCGAAAAATAGCTTTACTTTGTTGTGTGGGTCAACTTTTCTTGCCAGAGACAGAGAGAGGCGTTGAAAGACTGCTCCAACGGAACTTATTGTTTTCAGAGGAAAACAGGAACACGGTGTACAGTCGAGTCTTAATAGCTTACTCACAACTGGGCTTGTCAGGCACTCTTCTTGGCTGCAGTGGTTATTATTATATTTACATGCTTCCAGCTCCCGTTTTTCCTCGATGACAACTCGTACCTTTCCACTCCCCTTTTTCTCCCTCCTCGCGCTCACAGACACATAACGTGTATGGCAGTCCATTCTCCCTGCAACACGGACTACACTACCCATGATGCTACATTCTTTAGAGCTATGCTTGTAGCATTCTGCCTGTTAGCTTAGCACAACAACAACGAAAAGGCGCTCTCTCACCCAGGAAACACACAGTCGCAGAGAGAGAGAGCGAGAGCGTCGCCCTGTAACCATGGCAACCGTAACGCTGCTGCCTGGAACAACAGAACGTAGCTGTCAAACAAAACCCAAACAGTCCTGACCCGCGACAAAATGAAACAGGAAAGTACCGCCGTGTAATCCATTTATTTCAACAAAGTAACTGTATTCTGAATACCACCTTTTTAAACTGTAACTGTAACGGAATACAGTTACTCATATTTTGTATTTTAAATACGTAGAGGCGGTACATGTATTCCGTTACTCCCCAACACTGCACACATATATGTATATAACTAATTCATGTGCATAAATGTGCATAAACAATAGACCAGAGAAGAATAGAGAAGCTGCTAATAGTCAGAATAGCTGAAACAACTTAATTTAAAATATATATTTCTGCATTTCTTTGTGTCTGACGGTGTTGACAAAAACCTTGCACTGCTCCAGCAAAAACATAAATTATTAAAAAATGTTACACCTGGGAGACCAAAACATGGTGAGACAGCCAAAACTTTGTGTAACAATTATAAGTAAATATGTTTTTGAAAAATCAAAAAATATATTTTAGAAAATTAAAACCTGTTTTGTCCCTAATCTCAGGAGTCACTGTCTAACCTTAACCAGCACTTTAATGACGTTAAATAGTCTTTTCCAAAGTAACTTTGAGGAAAATGAACGAACATGTGTAGATTGATTCTAAACGGTTCTCGTGTTTCCTTATTTTTTCGATCTCGTCAGGGACGTGTTGGGTGCCCGGAAGCATAATATGTTGACGATTTGTCACCTATTGTAAAATATTACGCTTTGGGAGTGAGAACGTGTTTTGTATTCACACATCAAGTAGTGCAGATACTTTTCTGGGCCCAAAGGGATTTGCCTCTTTTCCAGGGATCAAATAGGGATTCCTGTCAGGAGAATGTGTAAACCTTTACACTGTAGAACTTTGTTGAGTTACTGTTGCCTTTCTTTCAATGAGGCATTTTTGTTTTGGGGTTGAGCGTAGAGTGTTCATGAGTTGTCTTTATAAAAAGACAACTCATGAACTTAAGATGATTGGTGAGTTTTCTGTAAAACAAAAGGGAGTTTGGGAATCAAACCCAGGAATCTTTAAGTGTACAGAGGTTATTCATAAAAAGCTTTAAACTTAAATGGACGTGTCGTAACTTGATTTGTTTTCAGGGTAGTTGTTTAAAAAGTAGTGAGGAACACACACAGACACACACACACACGCACACACACACACACACACACACACACACACACACAGGTGAAGTGGGGAGAAGAATTGGATGACACACAATGAGGGACAGAGGGAGGGACTGGATTACCATAGAAACTGCTCTGACTGCTCAGGGCCAATCGTCAGGGTCACAGATCAACCAAGCCGCTCTGCTGATGACTGATTGCAGCTAATGTTCACTTGTTGTTGAAATACAGGGAAAGGTTGCAGTCGTGGTGTCAATCACAGCTGCACTGCAGTCATAGCCTTTTGGATGTTTCTGCAGTTTCTCAGCTATTCTGATGGGCAACAGAATAGAAGCCATATGGAGTAAGAGTCATCGCTGGCAGGGGTAAGCTCTTTGTCTTACAGCAGATTGTAGTGATGCAGGTATTTATGAGTTCGATGCTGTTGCATTTACACAACAACTAATGAACCTCCAGACACGGGAGAATTGTTATTTTTGTTCCAGAACATTTTCCAAAGCAGTAATATCTTTTTAAACATCCATTCAAAAACACATTTTCTTAGTTAGCCTTATGTAACTGCATGCCTCACTCTGGAACTCAATATGAGTTCAGAGGCAAACGGTTTGAGAGTTTTAGGCTTTTCCAGAAGCTACTTTTTATATCTAATTTTTTCCTGATACTCAATGTAAAGATTGGATTCAATCAACACCCATACAGCATGAAAATGTGTTAGCATATCGTGTTCTATCATGCTACTATGATTAGACAGAACAGTTCAGGTGTCTGCAAACTGTTCTTCATAGTTCTGAAAAACGTAAGGGAGCTAACATAAAAGTAAATAAAGAAGCACCAAAAGTTTATGGGGTGTTGCAACATGCTTTGCAAAAGGAATAGCTGCAATATACAATCTTTGTGATTTGCAGGAAACATGTATTTCTGGCACATATCTTTGTATTGTATAATTGTGAAAGACTCATGAAAATGTTTTTCATTTGTCAGTGGATACACATTTTCTTGTGTTAGGCTGGCTTTGTGCACTTTTATATTTTTGAAAATGTCATATATCTGAGAAAGCTACAGATCTGAGACACATTAAAAGTAAGGCGCCACCAGAAACACCACGACACATTTATGGCCTTGAAACTAATGCTTCAAATATTGAACCTATCGTCACACTTTCAAGATATATTTATTCCCCTTTTCGGTGTTTGATACAAAAACGTTTTCTTACTGAACATTAGTTTAGATGCAGATGGTCATTTTAACTCGAAACAAACATATTCCTTTAGTTTACTGGAACTCTATAACAAACTAATATGCAGAGGTACACCTGATGTGACTCTTTCAGTGAAGAAACTACAATGTTGCCTGAGTGAACCCTGTTTAGTTAGAAACTGTTGACTTTGCTGATGCTGTTGCTGACTGCATGACATGAAATTACTCAGGGATTGTGATGACAGGAATGGGTAATATGTAATCAGTGGAGTGAGAGAGACCAATGTACAGAGGGATGCATAAAGACACGTAGGGAAAGTGTGGTTACTTATTGCTGAGTTAATGGAGTGAGAAGGATCTGAATCAGCAACATACCCTTGTACACAGGAAGGCAAACAAGCACTGCGAATGAGCAGCATACAACAGGGGGACAAACAGATTGTGCAGAGGCCCCAGTGAACAGTTAATGGGAGGGGTGGGGTTGGAAAGCAGTAGCTCTTTATTATATTGCCCTCAATATAATAATAAGATAAGATAAGAAAACATTTTTTAAAGGAGTTTTATGCTTTTAGCTATAGACAGGTGACAGATTTAGATTGCAGGCATGGTTTCATTGTAAGCTGATGCAAAGTTGTTCTGAGCAAACAGCGTATGAGAAAACGTTTCTGTTTCTGATGGGAGCAGATCCTTTTACAAACACAGTGTCTCCATCCTTAGGGGACGAAAGTTACTAAAAGTTTAATTAGCAGAAAAAAACAAATCTATGTTATAGATTAAAAATTGTGTGGATTTGTATCATTTCTCTCTAATCTGTGCTAACCAGTGATAACAAGAAATAAAACTGGTTTTTGAGTTTTCCAGTTAGAGTGGACGAGGCTAAGCATCAGGCTTTCAAAAGATTCAAAACTCTGTCTTTGGTTGATTAATAAGCTGGTGTGAAAGACTGGTGCACCCCCTTCATGGATTCTGACAGTTAGTATAACTCGGGGGTGTTCATTCATTTAAACTGACATCCTGCTGTTACCAGGTTTCTGTCAGGCAGAGTAGATCGATTTGTTGATCAATTATGAATTAATGTTCAGTTAATTTCACTGCTTTATTCTATGTGGAGATGTGGGTGCTATATTGTTCTTTCTTTGTAGTTTTTTTGTGTTAAATTAGTTTTTTTGTGATTTTTGGTTTGTTTTTTGTCTGGGAGCTGAGACAGTCTCTAAGGGGATGTGGTTCTGGGGGAATAACAGGACGATTGAATCTTGAAGCCCACATCATTTTTTGGACACCACTCTGACAGCCAGAAATTTAAGGAGAACATGCAGCTAAACATGTCACTCCTGGTCCAATTGGCAAGCAAACCAGCAAAAACGACAGTGTTTTGGCAAAGTTACACACCAGTTTATTATTAATTCTATGTTTACCCTTAGCCAGCAGTTTTAAATTTCCCTTAATGTTGCTAACTCTGGCCCCTGAAAGACAATTGACAGTAACATTGATTAGTAACAATTGACTGTAGTTGCTAGTGTCTCTAGCTTCATATTCTATGTCCACATTGACTCCCTGAATTGACACAGTGGTCATTGTTTTCCTGGTCCCCTTAAAGTCTGCAATTGTTTCCTTGGTCTTTGTCACATTGATCTACGGATGATTCTTCTTGCACCACACGACAAAGGAGTCCACCACAACCTGGTACTCCATCGCATTACCCCTAGCAATACATCCAACCACCGCAGAGAAAAAGCCTTGGAAGGTGGCAGATCCCTGCAGTGGACGGAGTCTACGGTGTTAAGGGTGAACAGGAAAGGGGAGAGAGTGGTCTCTTATGGTGCTCTGGTGTTGCTGATCACCTTGTAAGACAGCGGTCCCCAACCTTTTTTGCACCACAGACCAGTTTAATGTCAGACAATATTTTCATGGACCTGCGTTTACGGTGTCACAGGTACCAGTCCAAATTTCGTCAGACAGGTTGCATTTACTATATTTTTCAGACCATAAGGTGCACAGGATTATAAGGTGGACTAAGCGAAACAAAACAGTCAGACTTTACTCAACTCATTCTTCTTGCTTCCGTATCATTGATTCATTAATGCTGAATTCTCTGGCAGCTGCTCTATTCCCATGTTGTTGCAGTACATTAATGACAAACCTCGTATTGTGGATGGATTATCTCAGTTGTTGTCCTGACTGAAGTTTGGTTTACAGCATCCTGCCATGCGATTGCATTTGTCCCTAACCAACATTTTTTGACAGATTTTTGAGCCTACCAAATAAAAATCAGTTCGAGGTCAGTAAGCACAACCAGAATTCATACTTAAGGCACACCGGATTATAAGAGGCACTGTTGATTTTTGAGAAAATTAAAGGATTTTAAGTGCGCCTTATAGTGCAGAAAATACAGTAATATTAAAATTTAATGATCTGAAACATGTAAGTATGACAAGAAGCTGTCCATGAATCTCAATGAACTGAAGCACAAATGTTAAGAAGACTGTGTGAAACCATCTGAAGAACTGACAAAGGCATGGTTTACAAGCTACTGAATAATGGAATGTCCTTTGTTTTTTAACAGAACTCCATAAAATACTGTGAAAAAGTTTTAATGTACCTTTGAAATCATAGCAGATGCCCACAGAACCAGGAACACTACTTGATCAAAACTTTCAATACTAAGATAAGAGAAAATCTGATGAAATAAAATTCCGATAAATGACTGCTGTCTTTGTTTATTTCTAGGTAAACACTCATACATGGACAGGACCAAGGATGATAGAGGAGAAACCTGCCAGAAGTCCAAACATACATGCTGAATCCTTCTCTCTCATATCAAAATAACTTTTGCTCTCACGATGTCATCAAGACATGAGGTTCCTTCAGATATCAATGTGGATACGTTCCACGATATCCTCAACTCTTCCTCCCCATCCTCACCAACTCAGTCTTGCAGCATAGACGAGTCGTACAAGTACATCTTCCTTCCCATTTGTTATTCCTTCACATTCATCTTTAGCATCTCTCTTAACTCTGTCATCCTCTACCGTTCTTTCCGTCGGACCAAACGCTGGAATGCTTCTTTAATATACATGGTTAACCTGGCCTCTACAGACTTTATGTACGGCCTGTCGCTGCCATTTCTTGTAGGAAGTTACATAATGCGTGACCGCTGGGTTTTTGGGGACTTCATGTGCCGTGTGGTTCGTTTTCTCTTCTACTTTAACCTCTATTGCTCTATCTTCTTCCTCACTTGTATCTCTGTGCACAGATACCTTGGTATTTGCCATCCAATGAAAGTGATAACGCTGGAGACCAAGAAGGCCGTCAAGTGCACTTGTGTCCTTGTTTGGATAATAGTATTTGCTTTGACTTGCCCCATCTTCCGTTTTGCTCAGACTGGTCATGTGACAAGATTAACAGGGTTTGGAAGCAATGTAAGTACTGACAACCCGAGTAATAGCATATCACCAGAAAATGGTAATGTGGGCTATGGTAAATTGGAAGGGATAATTGAAGAGTACCAGAACTGCTGGGATGATGCCATCGATAAGGAGTTTCCTGATTATGTACCCTATGGCATTACGCTCCATTTGCTGGGCTTTTTTGTGCCATTTTCCATAATCGCTTACTGTTACTCTCACGTAGTTCTGACCATATTTAGGACACTGCATTCTCAGCCCTCACTGTGCAGAAATCCAATGGATGAATGCATGGAGAAAAGAGATGGGAAAGCCTCAGCAGTTGTTAGAACGGGAAGAAGACGAAGCAATGGATTGCAGAAGATGGCGGGACGAGATGAAGGGATTTCCATTTCACTTGGTGCGCACTCCCCATATGCCAGTCGAAGGCGTAAATCTATCAAAACTATTATCACTATCACCCTGCTATTTGCTCTGTGTTTCTTCCCCTTTCATGTTACCAGAACCATCTTTCTTTTGCTGAAAGTGACCAAGGGAGTTCCCTGTCACACCATGACAGCAGTCTCTATGTGCTATAAGATTACCAGACCTTTAGCATCGTTCAATGCATGGCTCAATGCCCTTCTTTACTTTCTGACTAAAGATAAAGGAGGAGCTCACTGCTGCCAAGCAGTAAACACCCCTACCCAGCAGCATGCTATGCTACAGTTGCCACTAAGAGTGATGGGAAAAGGAGAGGGTGAAGTGGACAGAGAAACAGAAGACCGTATTGACAAAAAAGAGAATAAAGCATGTCAAAGTCCATTATATATGAACAGAGCAAAAGTTAAATATGTAGCTGAATGAACTTCAGATGCACTGCTGGATGTTATTTATAGACACCAATAAGCAACACATTAGTAACAAGTGAATCAGTCCTGCTTCATGTTAATCATTTATGTAAATCTCATTTTGGGATCCACTATCCACATCTTGGTATAGGGACTCACTGACATTGGTTTTACCTAGCTGGACAATATGCATTGCAATACTACGAAATTTACTCAAGGAACATGCCAAACCAGTAAAGACACTGTCACCAGCTGCTAAGCTCCCTGGATCCCAATCAAATTCAACATCTGCAATACATACCGGGAGAAGTCTTGATTCCCTGGGCCAAACCTTCAACTCCAGAAGACCTACTGGCAACATCCTCCTACCAGACACCAGTAAACACCAGATGTCCACCATATCCTGACAATTGGAATCAGAGAACACAGAAGACTGAAATTAACAACTATAAATATCCACGCATATATACAAGGGAAACAAACAAATGTCACCATTTTTAGACTCAGTGAAATCGAAAGCCAATATCACAGACTGTACATAAAAGATCGAAGTACCAACGGCAAGATTTGTGAAAGCAAGCAGAGGATGTTTTGTAACTTCCCCCAAGGGAATACTTCATCAACTACTGTTGGCTGAATCCTGTCAGAATGCTTATTTATTGCTACTGTCGATGTAACGTTTACACAATAGTTATAAACTTTAATTCTGCACGTTAAAAATGTAAATGTATAGCCATTGCATTTATAATATTTTAATCTCTTCATGTAAAATAAAATAATGTACGATATTCTTAGTCTCATGGTTTCTTCTTGCAGATACATGATACAATCAAGCATTAAATGTTTGTTAAACCATGGTGTGTCACATCAGTATTACATAAGGTTGCTGCTCTGTACAGGGAATGAAGCTACACCTTTAGTTACAAAACCAGCAAACCACTTGCATCCCTACACGTAATGATTTTGCAACAGGATGTCACAGTTTAAGGCTTCAGTCCACGATTCCAACAAGCTGAAATAAGAAGCTGCGTGTTTTAAATTTATGGAGAATGAAATAAATGATCCAGTATGTGTAATACTAATATGATATATACAGGTGAGTTCTTTAAAAATGTTTCCTCATGCACAATTGTCACTAAGGGGAAATTAGCTGTTGAAATATTTGTACCAGTCTGTAAACGTGTTTGTATATGTAAGTCTACAAAGGAAATGATCCCACTGAAAATTGAAAAATTAAATTTGACTTAAATTTGGTGGCCTGTGGATAGAATTAATGGGTGATGCCTGAGAAGCTACTCCTTTGATATCTGTCTAAGGTCGCATGTTTCATTCTCAAGGCTTCCATAACAAATGTGGCCTTTGGCAAAGTTTATTGCAGCCTGCATATAGCATAGGTTCCCAGTAAATATTTGTTTATTGTTGTCTGCACAACACATGCTAGCCAGCACAGAATCACAGTAAAGGGAAGCCAATTCTGAAGACAGCCAGTCTCAAGTAAGGTGATTGGCTGAAAGTTCAGTTTGTTTGTTTTAAGTGTGAAAAGAAGCCTTTGTAACTACTTGATGTTTTTTATTATAAATTTTTTTCATTCACAAAATTAAGACATTTAGCAAAAGTATTTTACTTAAACACTTTAATATAATTTCCATCACAACCAATGATTTGTCTGTCTTGACGCATGCTCACTCATCCAAGTAAGTAAATCCCAAAAGCTGATTCAGTTCATCTGGACGTTTTCAGTGGGAGAAACGTTTCGTCACTCATCCAGGTGACTTCTTCAGTCTCAGCAGGTTTCCCCAATCTTATCAACAGTACATTTGCACAATGACTGAAACTAGCACAACTGAATGAACGATGGGCTGTGAGGTCCTTTCCTTCATCATCAATATGCAAATTGTCACGACCATTGATTAACAACCACTGATCAATGGCCATGAGTACCAATCACAGAGAGTTGGGGAATGGCTGCAATCACAGCATTGTAAGTCAAAGTTTTTGGCTTCGATCCTCAACCTGCTGGTGGGCAGCTCTGAACACCACATCCTGAACACCCTGGATTTTGTCGAGAAGGTGAGAGATGTCATTATGGAGGCAGATGAAACCATGGTCTCGTACGATGTTACATCTCTCTTCACTTGCATCCATTGAAGTGTTGGAGATAGTCCAACCTCAGCAACAGGACCACTCTCAGCATCGACCAAATAATAATAATAGTAATATCCATCCATCCATCTTCATCCGCTTTATCCGGGGCCGGGTCGCGGGGGCAGCAGCCTAAGCAAAGAGGCCCAGACCTCTCTCTCCCCAGCCACCTCCTCCAGCTTATCCAGGGGAATACCAAGGCGTTCCCAGGCCAGCCGAGAGATATAATCTCTCCAGCGTGTCCTGGGTCTGCCCCGGGGCCTCCTCCCGGTGGGACATGCCTGGAACACCTCACCCAGGAGGCGCCCAGGGGGCATCCTTGTCAGATGCCCGAACCACCTCAGCTGGCTCCTTTCGATGTGGAGCAGCAGCTGCTCTACTCTGAGCCCCTCCCGGATGGCCGAACTTCTCACCCTATCTCTAAGGGAGAGGCCAGCCACCCTTCGGAGGAAGCTCATTTCTGCCGCTTGTATCAGCGATCACGTTCTTTCGGTCACTACCCACAGCTCGTGGCCATAGGTGAGCGTAGGGACGTAGATCGACCGGTAAATTGAGAGCTTCGCTTTTACACTGAGCTCCCTCTTCACCACGACGGACCGGTGCAGCGTCCGCATTACTGCAGCTGCAGCCCCAATCCGTCTGTCGATCTCCGGCTCCCTTCTCCCATCACTCGCGAACAAGACCCCGAGATACTTGAACTCCTCCACTTGGGGCAGGAATTCATCCCCGACCCGGAGTGGGCACTCCACCCTTTTCCGGCTGAGAACCATGGCCTCAGATTTGGAGGTGCTGATCCTCATTCCCGCTGCTTCACACTCGGCTGCGAACCGTTCCAGTGCGAGCTGGAGGCCCTCACCCGATGAAGCCAACAGAACCACATCATCTGCAAAAATCAGAGATGAGATTCTGAGGCCACCAAAGCGAAAGCCCTCCGCCACTTGGCTGCGCCTAGAAATTCTGTCCATAAAAATTATGAACAGAACCGGAGACAAAGGGCAGCCCTGGCGGAGCCCATCACCCACCGGGAACGAGTCCGACTTATTGCCGGCAATGCGAACCAAGCTCTTGCAACGGTTGTATAGGGATCGAATGGCCCGTAGCAATGGGCCAGACACCCCATATTCCCGCAACACCTCCCACAGGACACCCCGAGGGACACGGTCGAATGCCTTCTCCAAGTCCACAAAACACATGTAGACTGGTTGGGCAAACTCCCATGCACCCTCAAGTATCCTGGAGAGGATAAAGAGCTGGTCCAGTGTTCCGCGACCAGGACGAAAACCGCATTGTTCCTCCTTTATCCGAGGTTCGACTAATGGACGAACTCTCCTTTCCAGCACCCTGGCATAGACTTTCCCAGGGAGGCTGAGGAGTGTGATCCCCCTGTAGTTGGAACACACCCTCCGGTCCCCCTTCTTAAAGATGGGGACCACCACCCCGGTCTGCCAGTCCACAGGTACTGCCCCTGATCTCCACGCAACATTGCAGAGGCGTGTCAACCAGGACAGCCCTACAACGTCCATAGCCTTCAGGAACTCGGGGCGGACCTCATCAACACCAGGGGCTCTGCCACCAAGGAGTTGTTTAACTGCCTCAGTGACCTCGCCCCCGGAAATTGGCGGGTCATTCCCCTCATCCCCAGACTCTGCTTCCTCCTCGGAAGACGTGTCAGTGGGATTAAGGAGGTCCTCGAAGTATTCCTTCCACCGCCTGACAATTTTCTCAGTCGACGTCAGCAGCGCTCCGCCAGCACTATACACAGTGCAGGTAGAGCACCGCTTTCCCCTCCTGAGACGTCTGACGGTTTGCCAGAATCTCTTCGAGGCAGTCCGAAAGTCTTTTTCCATGGCCTCTCCGAACTCCTCCCACACCCGAGTTTTTGCTTCAGCCACTGCCCGAGCCGCATTCCGCTTGGCCTGTCGATACCTGTCGGCTGCCTCCGGAGTCCCACAGGCTAACCAAGCCCGATAGGACTCCTTCTTCAGCCTGGTGGCTCCCTTCACCTCTGGTGTCCACCATTTGGTTCGGGGATTACCACCACGGCAGGCACCAACCACCTTGCGGCCGCAGCTCAATGCAGCAGCTTCGGCAATGGAGACGCTGAACATGGTCCATTCGGACTCAATGTCCCCAGTCTCCCTCGGAATGCTGTTGAAGCTCTGCCGGAGGTGTGCGTTGAAGATCTCGCGGACTGGAGCCTCTGCTAGACGTTCCCAGCACACCCTCACTACGCGTTTAGGTGCACCAGGTCTGTCCAGCGTCCTCCCCCGCCACCTGATCCAACTCACCACCAGGTGGTGATCAGTTGACAGCTCAGTCCCTCTCTTTACCCGAGTGTCCAGAACATATGGTCACAGGTCTGCTGATACGATTACAAAATCGATCATCGACCTACGGCCTAGAGCGTCCTGGTGCCACGTGCACTTATGGACACTCTTATGTTCGAACAGGGTGTTCGTTATGGCGGTTAGCACAGAAGTCCAATAACAAAGCACCGCTCGGGTTCAGATCAGGGAGGCCGTTCCTCCCAATCATGCCCCTCCAGGTCTCGCTGTCGTTACCCACGTGAGCATTGAAGTCTCCCAGCAGGACAACAGAGTCTCCAGGTGGTAATAGTAATAATGAACTTTATTTATAAAGCACACTAACAAACCAAGGGTATACCAAGGTGCTTGACAAAATAAGGAGATGGAGATGGGAGGGAAAAGGGAAAGAGAAAGGACCTGGCATTTATCAATTATAAAACCATGACAATCATAATACATAAAAGTAGTTAACAAAGCATAAAGGATAAAAATGTATCAGCACACAGCAGATATTATCTAGGTGGAAAAGCAAGATCAAATAAATAAGTCTTTAACCGTGATTTACACAATGGCATAGAGTCAGATGCCTGGATAGCAACAGAAGGATTGTTCCATAAGACTGGAGCAGCTACACAAACGCACGGTCGCGTCAGCCGAGAACGAGGTTGCTCCAGAAGAAATTGGGTAGCAGATCTAAGTGCTCTGACAGGAGTGTGTAACTGAAGTGTGCTTGAATTGTGTCTTAATTCCACCTACTTCACATACAAGGGTCAGTACTACAGGCAGAAACATGGGCTCCCCAGTTTCACCCATCGTGGCCAATTTGTACATGGAAGAAGTGGAAAAGAGGGCGTAAAAATAGTTTTGGCTTCTCTTCATTGGTTGCCAGTAAACTTTAAGTTTAATTTTAAAATGTGAGTTTAAACTTTTGGATGTCTACATGGCGAAAGTCCCCAGTATATCTTTGACCAGTTGAAACCTCATGCTGCTTCCCCAGCACTTAGGTCTTTAGGACAGAAGTTACAGTTGGTGGGGATCGGACTTTTCAGGCACCAAGGCTGTGGAACTCTCTTCTGTTGTCTTTACGCTGTGTCAACTCCATTGACTCCTTTAAAAAGCAGAAAGACATTTCTCTACATATGAGCTTTTAATTAACTTTTTCCTTTGGTTTATAATATTGTATATTATTTTAGTTATATTTCTGGTTTTATTGTGAAGGACTTTGTGATTTTTGTCTATGAAAAGTGCGAAATAAATAAATTTTACTTACTTACTTGCTATCCTACCCTGGAACAACAGCAAGTCATTGGTTCAGGTATGTGGATGGCACCTGGGTGAAAATCAAATCTCAGGAAATCTCAATTCACGGATCACATTAACTCAGTGGACCGACACATGAAATTCACCAGGGAGGATATGTGGAAGCTGCTGGTGGTGGAGCAGGTGTGGGCTGAACAGACTCCTCAGACCCTCCAGGATCGTGACACCCTGTCCCCTAGCAGAGGGGGCCGTAACATCCTTGAAAACGGCCTTTTTATATAATTCTGAAATGTACATTATTTTTCAGTTTTGGATAACCTTACCTTTTTTTAGCCTCTGTCAGTTCACCACTTACCTTTGTACCATTTCAACTATTCATTGGACTTGAACGACTGGAATTGTAATAAATAACTGGAATAATTGAATTGTTCTAAAACCGGTAGAATTTTATGCATCCTTATTTTGTCAACTTGCTGATGTGGACTGTACCAATACAATTCTCAGGGGTGATTTCAACTGTTTATTATGCCCTATATTGGATAGGTATCCATCACAGGTAGCTCAGTCCAAACATGTTAATGCGCTTTTAAATACAACAAAGGAGTTTGATCTCTTGGCTGTATGTAGGCAACATAATCCCCTTGAACAGCAGCACACATTACATTGTCCGCCACATCTGTCAGTGTTCCAGACTGATTATATATTTGTATATATCTGACAAATAAACCCAACTGCCTATTAGCACAGCTATCAAGGAATGCTCTGGTAAAATCCTTTATTCCAGCCATAGTGGATGAGAATAGTCATCCACTATGATATCTATGGAAAAGTTAATTTATTTAAGAAATAAAAAAACTTTTCCACAGATACCAGAGAATCAAGTTACTATTTTAGAATCTCCCATATAAGTGGACGAGATTGTTTCAGCACTTCAGTCAGGGAAATCTTTACTTCCTCAACTTGTTTCCAAGTTGCTTCCAAAGCACAATGTAATGACTTGCAAGTCATGGAAGAATTAAAACTGCTGGTGCAAACATTACACTAATAGCCATGAAAATAAGAACACTGCTCTTCCTTTTAGTCAATGAACCTTTTAGTCTAGTGACTCTACAACTGCCAAAGGTTAAGAGTGGGTGGGGCCTACCAAATTTAGACATGTTGGTTATTCAGGCCTGAACTCTCTCCTCCTGGGTGAGAGGTGGATGCAGTGCTGTGAAAACCCTTTCCCTCAATAAATTTCATAGGGAAACACCACCTCCTGTTAAAGGCAGTTTCCTGAATAAAAATGTGTTATGAGCATGGGGCAAACTAAGGACAATGTCTGAAAGTAGCTCAGTTAATATTCTTGTAACATTAGATGACCCAGAACTGTCATTGCAAAGTGTAGGATCAAACTTTACAAGTTGGCAAAGAGCAGGCATAAAAAGAATATATAATCTTTTTGATAACGGAAGCTTTAAAACACCCTGAAGTCTCAACATCACCTTTCAAGTAATGATTTCTATAAATACCTACAAATAATGTTCTTCTGAAAGCTGGCTCATGAGGACATTTCCACCAGAAACAGTCTGCTGGAAAGGTTTTTCTCTGAACCACAGAAAGCACAAACACTTTGTGACAAAGTTTTATTCTGACATATGTAGTTTGAACTTGGATAAACTTGAATGATGTTTGGGACAAAATGTTGCTGCTGCCCTTCAGAATCTCAATATGTAATAGATATAAAGAGTTACAATATAACATACTGCATAATCTTTATATTTCACCATATATTTACAGTAAGGATAAAACCAAACTGTCCTAAATGTTAGACTACAGTTGGAAGAAGGCTCCATTGTTTGTGGGAATCATTCTGACTTTCTGAAGAACAGTTTGTGCAAACATCAGTAAAACAATCACTCTCATTGCCTGTTTATGCCCTGTCCTTATCTTCAATGTCCTGCTGCTCTGTTGCATCTTAATTGCCCCTTGGGTATAAATAAAGTCTTTCTGATTCTGATAATGAGTAAACAGTGCCAGCAGATCCACTACTTTGTTTGCTTTGAAATGTTCCTGACTCTTTAATACAACACAAAGAAGTCATTCACACAAATGCTGGCAAGAAAAGTATTTTGATTAAGTGGGTCAGACATGAACCTCAGTCTATCTCCAACAATCATAAAGGTTTTTATGTCAATAAAATAAGGATATTATGTTGATATTTTCTGCAGAAATGGATGAAACCAGTGAAGTTCTGAGACTGAACTGTAACTTGGACTCACAAATATTTTGTAATGACCGAATAAAAGGTTGGATCCATGTGGGAAGGAGCTTTCTTCACTTTATTTTGGCCTGAAAACTGAAGGCTCTGCCTCCCATTCTACTTTTAAATACTCTAGGAACAACAAGTAGGCCTGCAGAGCGAGAGTGAAGTGCTCTAATAGGGTGATATGGTACTACAAGGTCATTAAGATAAGATGGGGCCTGATTATTTAAGACCTTGCATGTGAGGAGCAGGATTTTGAATTCACTTCTGGATTATATCAAATCTAACTTGATATCTGAGACTCGTGTATAAGTCAATTCTTTTTTTCAACTAAGAGATTAGTCATGAGCACTAAATCTAAAAAATTTACTTTAAGCTCTGACTTTATGAAGCTAAAGGGAACCAGTGGTTTGTTGGGATGTGCTGAGCTTTCTTCTGTTCCTGCTCCTGTGCATGGGGTGTCCTGTTTCCAGCTCCGAGCAGGACTATCGGCTGATGTTGTTCCTGGAGGAAAGCCCGGCCCTCGTAGGACGAAGCATTTGGTGATGGCAGATACAGTCGGGCCATCGCTGCAGAGGAAAGGAGACCATCTAGCCAATCAAGATACCTGCCTTGCAGCTGTCAGGGGTGAGATGCAAACCAAGTTTAATGTTATTGGGAGTTTACTGGTATACTACGTATGATATTCTGATACCAGACTGACCTTTGTCATCCTTGTAGCACTGAGACAGATCATACAGACCAGTGGGACGCTACTGAAGGACGACATTCACAAGGTAAATGTGATTTAAAGTAACATAAGTAACAAAAGAGTGCCCAGCAGAGGGAGACACTTTCTACAGGCGTCTCCAACCATCCACAGATCAGCCTCTGCTGCAGCGAGTGGCACCGAGCCGCCCGCTTTGGAAGAAGATCCGTGTTTAAGCAGACGTGATGTTTGCAGTTCTTTAAGCAACGATTTCCTCCACCCACAGTGCATTTCTAATGATCCACATGAAATATCCCAACATGTTCTAATATGTTCTTGTAGCCAGAAAAGAAATTATGTAACTTTATACACAAATTATAGTGATGCATGTTTACTTTTTTAAATAGAGAACGCCCATATCTGTGAAATTGTTGCTCAAAGTGCTGCCGAACATCATCTGTTTAAACCTTGTTCTTCTTTTAAAACTGAATTTTTCAGTGTACAGTTTAATGGATTCATGTGTGTTATTGTTTTAAACTAATTATTAACATTATGCATGATCATTTTACTTGACTAGCAGTTTGTTTTAAAAGATTAACATGGTTATTAATGTGTTATTAAATAGAAACAGGCCGTTTTCCTGCTTATTACACAGAACCTAGCGCAGGTAATAGAGTAGTAATAACATAGGAATTAGCACATTATTGCATTCTTGTTACCCTGCAGTTCCCACATCATTAGCTTCAGTTTGTGGACCATTATTATCCAATTGCATCAGTTTCAGTGTAATATTACTCGGCTGTAACTGTAAGTGGTGTGGTTAGCGTCGACGTGTAGTTACATGTCTCAGCAGGTCCACGTCAGGTTGTGGCGTAGGGTTAAAATGGGATACTGATTACAAGTTATGATGTAGTAAGACACGTTTCCCATCTTGTGATGATCTGCAGCTGTAAAGTAAAATGCTTTTGTTTGTTTTTTCCATCATTTAGCATTTTTGGTGTATTGCAGGAGAGACTCTTCATTTTATTGTTTTTAATAACGAACGATTACACTGTTGTGTCCTGTCGATTCCTTCAAGCGGCTCCATGAGGTGGTTCTGCCACTGTGTGTGCGCCTGCAGCAGCAGCAGTCTTGCAGCAGCAATGCATGTGAATCTGCAGGGAGCGCGAGTGGGCAGTACAGCAGTGCTCTGACTCGACGAGAACTGTACAGGTACGATCTTCATGTTAGCGATGAGCCACACATTAGTGTTTCAATAGTGTTACGGTGCTCCTCCTGCTTTTTGTTCAGGTTGAGTTTAAATGTTCCACTGTTGACTGAAGGAATGTCCACACAGTGCTTTATTCAGACTGGACCCAGTCTGACACCACCCTAGCACCAGCACCACTGTGGGCCCCGAACTGGTCTATGTTCTGTAGATGCAAAAGTTCACTTTAGCTTCGTGTTGGACTGAAGGAGCTGTTTCACTTGTATGAATTTGAAGGTTATTGCTGGCCCTGGTCCTGGTCCCCTCACCCTGTTGGCCCCCACCTCTGACCTGTGCTGTGTCAATCCTCAGTAACGGGCGCACCGACAGGTATGCGTGTGGGCCCAAGTGGGATTCCCGAGTATACAGTGTTTTTAGCTTGTGTGTATAATTCGTTCGATAGTCTTTATGGCAATGGGGCCGCGTTCGTTCGGTTGATAATCTAGATCCTGGGTTATGTTCGCAGGCTATAGTCCCTCTAGACTGTTTGGGTTTAAATTTGGGGTTGACAAAGCTGAATTTGCATCTAAAACCGTGTGTTTGGGTTTTGCAGAGCGAGACACGTGCTCTGTATGGTGTGTTGAGTGTGAGGGAGAAGTGTCTCCCAGAGCAGAGTGAAGCAGACTGACAGAAGAAGGAGGGGCAGGCAGCCCGACTCAGAGGGGAGGAGCTGAGTGAGGTGGAGGAGCTGGGAGAGGCAGTCTGTGTGACCGCAGGGGAAAGTGTCTAAAACAGAGAGCAAAACAACAGGGGTAAAAAACTACAGCAGAACAGGAGGAATTGGGAAAGAAGGCACAGGATTATTTAAATTAGCAACAAGGGGAAATGTGTTTAAAATTAGAGAAGCAGAGTGTCAAATAATTAGGGATGAAATGATATTAAATAAATCTTTTAATACAGGTGACCACGGACCTGGTCCTCCACAAGCACATCGGCCAGAGTAAAATGATAGATTAACATAATTGGAACCACAAAGAGGCCACGTTTGGCTGAAAATTTCACATCTCCACCTTCACGTAGAAGCTTCGAGGACGGTCAATCTCTCCCTGAAGACTAAAGTGCATTAAAATTGAGTTGAAAGGTACGGCTGATGGACTTGTGGAGGTTGAGAAAGTGTCCAGACTATCGCAATAAAAAGACAGGACATACACACACACTCAAACAGAGAGACATCAAATGCTTTTTGTAGAGAAATTTGAATCCACAGCTCCACGGCATACGCAGACATTGAACTGCCTACTAACCCACACATGCAATAAAATCAGCTTGCGCTTATGAACACGTCAATTCTTTTCAGCAATATTAAAGCAGGGAAACTTAACACACACTAAATGCTGAGTTTATCCACTGCTGACAAACAACCTCTCCGGGCTGCAGGACAACAGCTTAACTTTCACAAAGCAAGAGACTGGAATGACCAACCAGTGATGAAACAATAAATTTAGTGGTTAGGATTATGAGATGTTTTCTGCTGATTGAGCAACACAAGTGATTACTGTATGAAGAAAATTCTATTTTGGTAATATTTAAATTATGCATTTCCGTTGTCCTGTGAACTTGGTGAGGTATGAGTTGGTTATATTCTTTTTTTTAAAAAATAACAAGGGAGGAGAGAAGGCTGACACAGGGCCCGGCAGCTGGACCCACAACAATAACCTGAAAATGTCAACGGTGCTGCAGGAAAGCGATCTCACACAGACGGAGACGGAGGGTGCTAAACCAAAGGCCAGTTTCACAACACGGGGGAAATTCCCAGTGACGTGACGCCCATTAAACCCGGATGAAAAGTGAGGCCGAGCAAAAGAATGCTGACCTTGATAACTCTGCATTAACACTGTGCAGGGCAGTGACGGACATCAGATCTACAAACTGAGCCTACAAACATCCAGATGGTGAATTAGAGCACACAATCTGCCTTAGATTAAATTCTGACTCTCACCAAAGGCAATACAACTTTCAGGAGGAGGAAGGAGTAACACATCTATACAGACTCATCAGACCTGACAAATGAATGCTCTAACAGGGGAGTCATTACCATCATTTGACAGAAGATGACATTAAAACAAAAGGCAGGAGCCTACAAGATCAGTGAGATGGAGAAATAAACAACACAGAATAGTGGACGCTGGAAAGTACGTGGTGAGAGATCAAGTTGCCCTAACAAAACCTGGTCAACTATCGTTAAAACAACCACATGGTCCTTCACATGAGAGCAGAAACAGACTCAGAAGAACATGGAAGGCCTGTACGTTGCACCCACACATGGAAGAGATGCGGAAAACTGTGAGGGAATGCAACACCTGTGACACCCTGCAGAGAAAAGACGCAAACCCAGTCATGAAATGGCACATTTGACAGTTCAGACTAGGATGGCGTTGGACATCCACTTCTCTTCTTCTTCTTGTCCTTTAGTGGGCGACCAGCGGCGGTGGTCGGCCACGCAACCAGTACGCTGCTGTAGGTGCCGCAGGTTCTCTTGCTTGACCAACGATTATCTTCCATGCTTTTCGATCTAAGGCGATGGTTCTTGCCTGCTCGAGGTCAAGTCGAAGGGCCTTCAAATCATCCTGGATTTGTTTCATCCATGTCTTTTTTGGTGCATTTCGATGCACCCTCCAATCGGTGGGGCGGGTCAACCAGAGTAGGCCATGGGGTAGCGGCTCTGGTCCATTCGACAAATGTGGCCAAACCAACGGAGTTGGCGGCGCTGGATTAGGTCGCCGATCGTCGGTTGGCTGCCGCAGCTGGTGAGGATGGTGTCATTCGAATGACGGTCGCGAAGGGAAACGCAGAGAACGCATCTAAGGCAACGCATTTAAAGTAGAATGATCAGGGTTCGGTAAAGGCGGATCTTTGTCGCCAATGAGATGTTGTTCTTCTTCCAAATGCACCAGCGCAGGGAAGTGAACGCTGCCGCCGCCTGCCCACTTCTGGAGCGTATCTCCACTGATGATGCCACTTTCTTCTCCTCGACGAGGGACCCCAGATATTTAAATTGTTGGACTTGTTTGATCTGCACACCGTCGAGGTGGACGATCGCTGGTGAGCTGTTGGTGGTCAGGACTTTGGTCTTCTCGGCGTTAATCTTGAGGCCATACGATGTGGAAGTGAGTCGCCTCGGTGTCATCTTCGGCAAAAATGGCGCTATCGTCAGTTGGACATCCTCAGGGTGGAAAAAGGGTTGGTGTGACCAAGGTGTGGTCTGGCTTGTTGTATGTACATTTCAAAATGATACAGCTCTGGATGGGCCAGTTACCAGGGCATGGAAGGATGACAGACAAATGAGGAGAAGGAATTTTCCTCTGGGTGAGTGGTTGACTGAAGCATGCAGAAAATAAAACTATTATTTTATCATTGACTGGTAACTGATTCATAATTGGCCACAATCACAGCTGTATTGACTTGTTGTGGACAAGGTCTATTTCATGTTAAAGGACTCTAATTAACAGATTGAAAAACAGTGACACTAAGGGAAGAAGATGCAGTGCTGCACTATCAGATGCCAGTGACGTTGGGGCTCAGTGATGAATCAGCTGAGCTGGACTCATGGCTGAATCAGGACATAAATCCCCTGCTGTGATCAGTGAGGGAAGGACAGTGGGGGAAAAACAGAGTTGCAAATGTGAAGTTCATGTTAACACACGGGTTTTGTTTGCAGGCAGTTCTGCGGATGCAGGCTCTGGGCGGAGCCAGGAGTTCAACAGGTTTAGGATGATAACTAAATTGATTTAACACAGGGTAGCAGAGCTGGAGCAACGACACTCGAGAGGAGAATTTCTGATGTTTTGTGAAAGATGATGTTACGAATGTTTTCTTTTAATTTACTAGTTCCGATGAATTGACACATGGAAGTGTGTCAAAAAAGGGGGAATTTCATGTTTAACATGACACAGTTTTTCCTGGGATCATTTTTGTGACTTTATTTGTGTGTTTAACAATTTTGATCACACTTGCCTGAGAAAAAGTAGATAAGAGGGGACCATCTCTAGTGGAAAGTTACTGAGACACTGTTGTTTAGACTAGAATGAGAGAGCTTCTGTAATAAAACTGTTACACCACCATTTTGAGATCCGCGGCAGTGTGTCATGCAGGACGCATCTCCCTTCTAGAAATAATGTGAAATAGTCGGGCTATATAAATGTGAAATAAAGTGTTAAATGGTCTGCTGAGCAGTGTTTTTGCCTTTCACAGGACCAGCAGATTTAAGGAAAGAGGGAAAAAATGGAGACAGGAAATGATGTCATGAAGAGCAACAGCAGGTGGTGCAGCATGAAGAATAAAAAGGTTTATCAGTGTAATCAAGGCCACTGATATCCATGACACGCTTCATGGAAACAAAGTTGTTGCTTTCAGCAGTGTCCTGTTGAGAAAGTAGGTCAGAGTAGAAAGACAGACGCCCTCTACTGGTAAGATCAAACTTTCCCTTCATAAAGTAAACAGCTGGGGCTGGATCAGGTGACCCTGATTATGCTGCAGTGGCCTTATATGCAAAATATACATGAATTTCTCACAAAAAGCCTGATTTTCTAATGTGATCGTCACAGTCTGAGCTCCAGATTATCTCAGCAGCTCAGTCATATATTTGTACAAATGCACATGAAGTATTACTACACAGTCTCTGTTAGAAATGTGTTTTTCTCCTATATATGATAAATAAAGAGAGTATTACAAGGAAACTGAAGCTTTCTGTCTGTATCAGCAGGAATCAGCAGCTGAGCCTGCAGAGGACGCCAGCGCGAGCGATAACCAGCTGCCCAGCTGTGAGGACGAACCGCTCGAAGCTGTTCAAGCAGGAGACTCGACAGCAGTGGCAGACTCTGAAAACGCAACAGAAAAAATAAAGAACAAAACTAAAGAGGACGTGACAGACGTCCAATAGGAATAAAGAGAAAGCTTGATGTAAATATTAGCCTGTAGAAGGCAAACCAGTAGTGACCCTTGATGACTGCTTAGATATTGTTATTTCAATAATAATTAGTTTCTTTGTTTAATGCAGTTTGATGAAAAGTTCAAATACAGTGTAAAAGTAGTGAGCCTCGCCTCGTTTCTTTCCATTTTCCAAGGAGTCAAACTTTTCTTTTCTTTTTTAATCTTTTTCCTTTGGCTGCTTTTTCTCTCACTCTTCAGTTTAGACCTTTCACCCGATAATTTCCTGAGGAATCTGGTTTATTTACTTGGCCACATAACATTGACTAAGAATTCATTCAAGCCTCAAAAAGCTCCATACTCCAGGGATGAATCAGTTATTGAAACCGCAGCCTCCTTTGATGCGGTCTCACTTGTGTACAGCTGCAGCAGTGGAGACTGTCAGGAAACTGAACCAGCTCCAGTGATACTTGCACACTGATAGGCCGCTGCCTCAACATGTTTTAAATACAACGAGGGCCATGGACGGAGTGGAAGTAGGGCTCTTGGCTCCTTCATAGTGAGAGCACTAAGTCACAGGCACAGATATGTGGATAACACCTGGGTCAAAATCAACATGCAAGACGTAAAAGTTCACATCAACTTTGTTCTTCTGCTGTTTTAAAAAAAAGTAACAAAGTTGAAAAACTCCAGTTTTCACTGATTTCTTTGTCTTTTTTCATTTTCAGTATGTTTCTTATTCTTATTATTCCAACACATCTGCCTTCAACCTTTAGGAAGCACACAGTGTCTGATGTTTTATTTTAATTTCACTAAAACATTCTAATAAATAATTTCTAAAAATTGCTGTAACTGAAAGTGTGAAAGACTTCGGGGCTGGGCTGATGCTTCAAGATCCTAACGACGTCCCTGATGTGTGATCAGGCTGCTGCTGTTACCTCAGTGAACTGTTGTCTTCTTTGGAAATCACAAACTGACACAACTGCAACTTCACAATGCTGAACTTAGCAAAGTGTGAGGAAAAACCCCAGAACAAGACAGATGGATGTTTTCCTCGCAGCTGTTTGGAGATGATTAAAATATTCTGCAGCAGCTCCTTTTTCAGCGTCTGCCAACAGCTTCAAATATTTAGCAGCATGATATCAACTATTTAGATTGTCTGCAGTAGATACTACACCCTCAATACCCAAGAATCGCCTTCAGCAACTGGAAACAGCTGTGAAAGCTTTGTCGACAGCTTACACTGTTACTAAAACTGGAAGATTTAATGGAAAGTTACCATATTGTGTTCATTTCAGCAACTGTGTACAAGTGGTGAAAAAAATAGTTATCAGTTACTTTGATTGCTTCATTGCACATTTTGCTGTCAGTGTTTGTGTCCAGTTGTTCCCTGAAGGATCAGTGTACATCAGGACTCTATACAACAAGTAGGCCTGCAGTGTGAGAGCGAAGTGCTCTAATAGGGTGATATGGTACTACAAGGTCATTAAGATAAGATGGGGCCTGATTATTTAAGACCTTGTATGTGAGGAGCAGGATTTTGAATTCTGGATTTAACAGGAAGCCAATGAATGCTGCAGTGGCCTTATATGCAATATATACATGAATTGCTGCAGCATTTTGGATTAACTGAAGGCTTTTCAGTGAGTTTTTTGGACATCCTGATAATAATGAATTACAGTCGTCCAGCCTGGAAGTAATAAATGCATGAACTAGCTTTTCAGCGTCACTCTGAGACAGGATATTTCTAACTTTAGAGATGTTGCACAAATGGAAGAAAGTAGTCTTACATATTTGTTTAATATGTGTGTTGAAGGACATGTCCTGGTCAAAAATGACTCTATGGTTCCTCACAGCGTTACTGGAGGCCAAGGTAATGCCATCCAGAGTAAGAATCTGGTTAGATACCATATTTCTATGATTTTTGCTGCTCTGTGTTGGTACAGGGCATTGAAGATGATACCAGTGGGTGGATTATATTCTCAGAAAGACATCTACTGTGAAAAGGTCTACTCTCCACTGCTGTGTAATCAATTATTGTAAATGTAAAAGTTATCAGGAAATGATCAGACAGCAGAGGGTTTTCAGGAAACACTGTTAAATGTTCAGTTTCTATGTCATATGTTAAAACAAGATCTAGAGTGTGATGATGTTGAACATCCTTCCTGTGGTATGAGGGAGTGAGTCTCACTATTTTTAAATATACTGACCACAGAAGCAGAAAAGTGCTCGTCTCATGCAGAAAGACTGAGAGAATAAATGAGTGTAGAGAGAGAGAGCAAATAAAAGGAGCTCTGCAGGCTGCAGATAGTGCAGGAGAGCCAGGCTATGTTGATCTGAGACTGCAGACATTAAAGCGGAGAGATGGTAGCTGATTAAACAAGTGCTACGAGATAATAAAAAAATGCAAAGATTGATGACAGCATAAGGCAACAAAAAAGTGTGAGAAATAAACTTGACTCTGCCTGTGAATCAGTCTTTGCTTCTCTTCCTCCTTCCATCTCCTCATCTGAGCTACAGCTCTCCACTTGCTGTCCATCTGAGAACAAGGCGCAATTTGCTGTTGCATTAATCTAATATTTAATTGTCCACACTTAAAAACTCTTGCACCTAATCCACAATAAAGTGATGACAGAAAATGTTATAGAAGCATCTTTACGAGGCATGTCTGGACTGTGTTATATCATGAGTAGTAATTTTTAAAAATCTATATACATAAAACACACACACGTACAACAGTGACATTTTAGACCTTCTTCAGAATACTGTATATACTGTGAGCAGACGTTTCCATCATGGTACTGATCCAGAATCCTTCCCTTATTATTATTCCTACTGCTATAATAATAAAGTAAGAAGAATACAAAAATAAATAATGAGATGAGATGTTCATACTTTTCCTTACTTCCTATGTAAAGGCCAACATAAATCACTCATCTCACAGGAGGCTCTTTACCAGTAACGTCTTTTTATTATTGTAGAGTCTGTATGCAGCAACAGACTGAAGTGACTGTTGTTGGGATTATATGAGGTATAAATAAAATTAAATTGTGTTGAAATTTTTTGCATTCCAAAGGCCTTAATGTTCCCTGTCTGTGTGTGTAGGTGTGTATCCGTGTGTTAAGATGAAAAGTGCTACAATAATGTCCAGATGTGTTTTGCTCCTACAGCTCCAAATCCCTGGCATTTCCGGGCACAGTTATCTAAACTGCAATGTTCCCACTACTTGTTTATGTGACTGAGAAAACCCACACGCCCAAGCAGTCCTTGGACCACGTGTACACTGTGATCACGCCAGCATCGAATCCAATGGATGGCTCTCCTCTCTCTCCCTCACTGCTCCTCTCTCTCCCTCTCTCTCCCTCTTTGTGCTAACAATCAAGCCAAACACCAACATCATCAAATATACAGTTGAAACCAGATGTTTACATACTCTTCAGATAAAAAAACAAACACTTTAAAAATTGTAAAACATTAAATCAGACTGTGTCATGTGTCACGGCTGGGGCAGCAGTCCTGTGGTGAAGGAGGGGCCAGATGGTTTTACTCCAGGTCCAGATGTTTTTACTCCAGGTCCAGATGGTTTTACTCCAGGTCCAGATGGTTTGCTTGCAGATCTAACTAAATGAAACCACATCCCACTTTTAAAGACAGTAGAAGGCGATCTGGCTAGAAATCTCTCCCATATCACTCATGGGAAGGGTTGCTGTTATAAAAATGATGGTCTTGCCAAAATAAACTATTTATTTTCAGTGATCCCAAGTAAGCCATCACAAGATTGGTGCAGATCTCTAAACTGATATATTTCTAAATTCCTTTGGAAAGATAAACCCCCGCGTATCAGCTTAAAAACATTACAAAGGACCAAGGCAAACTTTAATCACTACTTTTTAGCCAACAGGCTTCAGTTCATCTCTAGATGGTTAAAACACACCTTCTTAGATGAACCCTGGATACATGTAGAACAGCACTATGTAATAATCTAGAAATGTCATATATACACTTATCAGCTCAAACATCAAATGATATGAATGCTTCAAAAGCGTCAACATCAGCTCTTCTCTGACAGCATGGTGGGAGTTTCTAAAATTAACAGTCTTCATTAATCCCATGCAAACGTTCACCTGGAACAATCCGGACATATTACAAAGCAATAATATGATCAACTTGCCAGATGCGGGGCTTTGGGTTTGTTTTGTTTTTTGTTGTTTTTTCTTCCCCCTTTTCTCACTATCTCTTCTCCCCTCTGTCTGTTCCGCCTGTAACAACTGAAAATAAAATAAATACATAATTATAATAAAGGTCAATCAAATGGACCAATATGGCGACGCCATGATGATCCACTTGGTAAAGTAAATCTGCTTGGCATCTTTCTTGGCCTTCAGACAACAATTCTGATGGCAAAAGACGGGACAGGCAAAAACGAAAAGAAAGAAAGGAGGACCCAAGTTGCAGTCAGTGGCAGTGATGCGAGTGAGTTTATTTACAGTGAACGACAATGAACAAAACTAAAACATAAACTGTGAACAACTAAAGAACAAACCTGGAACCATACAAACACGGGATGAAGGGCAGAAAGACGCTGTTGGGCAGAGCGACACAGAAATTACACCAGGTTACATAGGAATTAACACAAAACACAAGGGGACACCAAAATGAAACACAAAACGTTGGGTCTAACCACCCAGGACCATGACAACATGTTAATTTTTTTAGTTTGATAAATATAAAAAACATATTTGTTAAATTTAAGAGTAAAGAGAGATGGTATTTAAAATTGAGCCACACTTACAATGGTGTGATCCAGAACTCCAAATACATCAGGAAGTGACATCACTGAAGTCTTTTGGACAACAGCACCACAGAGACAGGCAAGTTGCTCCCATCTTTTCTTTTCTTTTAGTCATTTATCTTGTGATATTGTGGTCGTCAAACTCAGTGACTCAACACCGTCACATGAAAAAATGAAAATGGTTTTTTTAGTTCATGAATATATGGTGATTTTGAATTTCATGCATGCCATGTGCTCTCTGTCTGGTGCTCACTACATTGAGCAGTGGCCAGTTTGTGCAAAAATCTCAACCCTGTTATGTTTTTGATTGTAACGGGGTTGAGATTTTAATACCTTGGTTGTTAAGTTATCCAATTATTTAAATTAATTATTATTATATTCAATCAACATTCTTATACTGCATGCATGCTGAATGTGATTTATGTTCCATGTTAAGAATGCGAGTAAGATGGCACCAACAACAGCAGCAGAAAGGCAAAGGAAGTATCGGGAACGCCTTAAAGCTGATCCTGAAAGAAGGGAGAGAAACCTGCAGAGTGAGCTGAGAGATGGAGAAAGAATGAAGAGGCAGGGAAGAAGAAAGCAATTAATGAACTGAGTAAAAGAGAACAGCGTAAGAAAAGACAAATGTGGAGAGCAGCTTAGGTTAAGGCAATGGGTAGTTAACAGTGTTACAGTGAAAATGTCCTTTTAGAAACAGGGAGGGCAGGAGGAAAAAGGCTTTAACTTTCCACACACAAATCAACTTTAATTGCTTTGCTTTGTGGGCAACGTCTGGTGGCTCGGAAAAAGTACAGAGCTGAAAAAAATAAGCTCAAGAGGCAAATAGTGGAACTCCAGGAGAAACTTGAAAAAGAAAGGAAAAGCAAAGAAAAATACAAAAAAGGTGCCAACGTTCAAAGAAATCTTTGGATTCACCACAGTCGAAAATAACACGATTCACTTCAAATTGCCCCGTTAACCCACAAATTAAAAAAAAACCTTACTTTTCCATGAATCACTGATTGAAGATATTAGGAATAAATACAAAAAAGCCACTAAGAACAGAGAAAGGCAGCTGACTGCCGAAGTCACGACAGGGAGAATTATAAAAAAATTACAGGTTGCAAAAGTTTGTGCAAGTGACTCCCTCGGATTTTCAAACAAGAGTTTCAGACATCATGACAGTCTTCATTTTGAAAGAAACAGGACCAGCAGGTTCACTGAAGACTTAAAAAGAAGAATCAAGGCGTTCAATCTCAAGAATGACGCGAGTAGAATGACCACAGGAACCAAACAAACACTCACAAAGGACAAATTAAAAATGCAGAAGAGGTTCCTGATGGACACGATGGAAAATATCCACAGAAGGTTTTTGGCGGAAAACCCAGACCAGATGATATCCTATTCCCTTTTCTGTCATCTTCGCCCCTTTTGGGTTGTGAATCCAACACTCTCTGAACGTGACACATGCATGTGTAAGTTGCATGAAAATCTCAGCTTCCTGGCAGTGAAGCTTGAGACTGCCAACATTGAAGAACTGATAGAGAAGGTTTGCTGCAACTCATCCAGCAAGAGTTGCATGTATGGAGAGTGTGTCCATTGCAAGGACAAAACTGTCCACACGACAACCGCATACAACAGCACCGCAAACACACCACTGACCCAGTGGGTAATAGAGGAGAAGGAGATACACAAAAAGGGAGAAAAGGCAACTGTCAAGGTGACAGTCAGGAAGTCTGTGGAGGGCACACAAAAGGACCTCACTGAGCTCCTCCGCAGCTTTGTAAGGAAATTTAAATGCATCACTTTATTATCACGCAGCAAGGTCAAGGTCAAATTTATTTATATAGCACATTTCAAACAGCCGATGCTGCAGAAAGTGCTTAACAATATAAAAATGGTATTAAAAAGCAACAATGTAATACAATAATAACAATAAAAAACAATAAAAGGACAGTAAAAGAATTAAAACAATAACTAAACTAATTCAAATAAGACCAAAATGCTTGGGTCATAGTGTGTTAAAAGCCAGGGCATAGAAATGTGTCTTTAGTAAAGATTTAAATTGCTCAAGTGTTTGTGCAGATCTAATATTTAAGGGGAGACTATTCCAAAGTCTGGGACCTGCCACAGAGAAGGATCTATCACCACGGGATTTGAGGTTAGTCCGTGGGATGGACAGCATTAGTTTTAAGCTAGACCTCGTGGTTTTTCCTGGAGCATATAGGCAGAGAGGAGCTCAGACAGGTAAGGAGGGGCTCGGGCATTAAGTGACTTAAAAACAAAAAGTAAAAGTTTAAATTGGATCCTGTAGGAGACAGGAAGCCAGTGTAAAGAAGCTAAAACTGGGGTTATATGCTCTCTCTGTTTGGTACCAGTTAGCAGGCGAGCAGCAGCATTTTGAACCATCTGAAGACGATGGATGGAGGCCTGATCTAGACCATAATACAATGAATTGCAGTAGTCCAATCTGCAAGTAAGAAAAAGGTGAATAACACGCTCAAAGACGTTAGCCGGAAGGTATGGCTTTACCTTGGCTAGCTGTCTTAACTGAAAAAAACAGGACTGAACTACTGCACTCACCTGCTTATTCAATTTAAAAGAACCATCAATGTAGACACCGAGGTTTTTTACATGTGTTTTACAATACGAGGAAACGGTGCCCAGAGTGCTGTCGATATGATTAAAGTTGCCAAAAATGACAACCTCAGTTTTATTTTCATTTAGCTTTAAAAAATTTAATGACAACCACTGTTTGACATCATCCAGGCAGCGTAATAAGAGCTGCGGATGGTCTGACCCTGCTTTTAAAGGTAGATAAATCTGCAAATCATCAGCAAAACAATGAAATGAAATGCTGTACCGCGAGAAGATGGAGCCCAATGGCAACAAATAGAGTGCGAACAGGGCAGGACCCAAAATAGAGCCTTGAGGTACACCGTATTTAAGAGGGGCTATTTTGGAGTTGTGGGTGGCCATATTGACATAAAAAAACCTTTCTGACAAATAGGAACGAAACCACTGTAGTGCAGATCCTTTTAGGCCAGCATGAAATTCTAGCCGTGATAACAGGATGTCATGGTCGACCGTGTCAAAAGCTGCTGACAAGTCCAACAATAAAAGGGCAGCAGGGCTGCCAGAGTCCAGAGTGAAAAGAATATCGTTAAAAATCCTTAAAAGTGCCGTCTCAGTGCTATGTAGTGATTTAAAACCAGATTGAAATTTTTCAGAGATCATATTAAAATTAAGGTGTGCCTGCAACTGTAGGTAGACCACTTTCTCCAAGACTTTAGATAGAAAAGGAAGCTTTGAGATAGGCCTGTAGTTGGACAGAACAGTTGGGTCCAGGTTTTGTTTTTTAAGAAGAGGCTGAACTACAGCTTGTTTAAAGCATGATGGGACGCAGCCTGTAGCAAGGGACGTATCAATTAATCTCAGGATAAAAGGCCCAACAGTATTAAAAGTGCTTTTAAGCAAGCTCGGGGGGAGACAATCAGAGGGGCAGTGTGATGATCTTAGGTTACTAACTACCGCGGTCAAGTCCTTAAGGGAGACAGGATCAAACTGCTCTAAGACAACTGAGCACACAGGAGAAGGACTCTGATCTGAGGCAGCAGACAACGAGACAAGATCCTATCAATCCTAATTGATAGGATCTTGTCATTAAAAAATGCTAAAAAATCATCACACATACTTGGTGAAGAAGTGACTCCAGAATTATCACATAAACTAAGAAAGTGATTAAGAACGTTAAAAAGTACCTGAGGCCTGTGACTGTTTATTGACACTAAGTTTGAGACAAACTGTGTCTTTGCAGTTTTTACAGCTTCTTGGTGAGCAGAAGGACAGAAAGTCCTTAAAATCTGTAGAGAAACATACAATCTGTCCTTTTTCCATCTCCTTTCAGCGCGTCTGTAGTCACGTCTGAGGGAGCGCGTATGTTCATTCAACCACGGCTCTGATAAATGCTTAGCGCGCACAGTCCAGCAGTATGCCTTCTGCCGTGAGCTGAAGAACAACATGTCAGGGGAGGAGGCTTTGATACATGTTGACTTCTCAGAAAACTACAGCTGTAAATACAGTTCTCAAGCTCAGGTGGTCCACTTTGGGGCTTCACATCAGCAGGCCACCGTTCATACTGGTGTGTTGTATGTTGGTGGGCTCTCAGAGCCTGTGTGCTTTAGCACCATCTCCCCCAGTAGACATAAAGGCCCTCCAGCAATATGGCAGCACCTAAATCCTGTGCTAGATTACCTTCAAGGGCAACATCCACAAGTGTCTGTGCTGCACTTTTTAAGCGGCGGACCCTGTACGCAATACAAACAACGAGGAAACTTCTACCTTTTCACTACAGAACTGGACATAAGAGGATTCAAGGCTGGTTCTTGGAATTTTTTCGAGGCTAGTCATGTAAAAGGAGCACCAGATGGTGTCGGGGGAGCCTTAAAAAGAGCAGCTGACATGATGGTAGCAAAGGGCCATGACATCCCAGATGCAGAAGAGTTATTCAGGGCCTTGTCTGAAACAAACACAAGTGTGAAACTGTTCTTTGTGAAAAGTGAAGATGTTGAGGAAGCTATGGAGAAAATGCCGAAGCAGATATCAGCTGTTCCTGGAACCGTGAGAATTCACCAGGTCGTTACTGTAGCTCCAGGAGAACTGATGGTTTGTGATGTAAGCTGCATGTGCACAACACAGAAGCAGTTTAACGGCAAGTGCTTCAACACCCAGTGTTTCATTTTTGGCCAGAAGATAGAACCGGCTGTGTCACAGACAGGCAGTGGGGGGGATCCAGGAAAAGAAATCCAGTGGGAAAGTCCAGAGCTGATTGGTAAATGGTGTATTCTCAGATATGACGATGATTTGTATCCAGGCATCATTCTAAACATACAAACAACACAAGTCCAGGTCAAATGCATGCATCGTGTTGGGTCAAACCGATTCTTCTGGCTGCATCAGGATCATATCCTCTGGTACCTGTTTGATGATTTGTTTGAACTCATTCCACCCACACAGGCTGTGACAAGGCGCCATGTGGAAGTCTTGAAAGAGGTGTGGAACTGACTCACAAGATGAATTCATGAAACAAACGGCACATTCATGCATATATACAGACACACACACTGATGCAGGCACACACATGCAAAAACACTCTGACACAGACACAGGCGCTGATACAGACAGACACACTGAAATCGTTAACTGATTATTATTGTTATTAGTTCAACCAGTTCAACAAGTTTAATTGTTACCGGAGCAAGGATGAGGTGACTTTTAGCACCTCATCAGCACTTATGCCTAGACACACACACCCACACTCACACGCACGCGCGCGCACACACACATTATGTTACATTTGAGCAATTCACTTTGCAATGTTTGTTAGTTGTAAATATGCTGTTGTGGTTGTTTTTACTTTAGATTATAGTTTTTTCTGATGGCTTGAGCACATTTTTTGTAACTATTGGCTATTTTTGCAAAACTCTACACACAAATAAGAAAACTCTTCACCCAATCAGCAAAACATTGTAGTTTCCCTGTAAAAGCGAATAACCCTTGCTTAACTCTCCACACCTTTGTAAAAATGGTATTTTCGTATCCAACAGTTAACACAAGCCATCATATTAATAAGCACACAATGCACCAACTAAACAAATCAAATCACTTTTATTGTCACATCACATGTGCAGGTACTTACAGTACATGTGAGTGAAATTCTTGTGTGCGAGCTTCACAAGCAACAGAGTTGTGCAAAATACAATAATGTAAACAAGCAAAATACAAGAATGGCTACATCTGAAACTAATAAATATATGTACAATATATAATAGTATATGCATTTCTGGATGTGTATACTAAATATTTTTCTACGTGTGTGTGTGTGTGTGTGTGTGTGTGTGTGTGTGTGTGTGTACACATATTTTACAAATTAAATAGAGTAAACAATAAATAAAATATATAAAAATATACAGAGTTGAGACATGTGCAAAACAGTGGCATTACTGTACAGTATGGAGTGCATAATGTTAAAGTTCCAGTAGTGAAGCTGAGGTGTCTATGACGTGTTCAGCAGTCTGATGGCCTGGTGGAAGAAGCTGTCTCTCAGTCTGCTGGTACGGGACCGGATGCTGCAGAACCTCCTTCCTGATGGAAGCAGTCTGAACAGTTTATGGCTGGGGTGACTGGAGTCCTTGATGATCCTCCCCGCTTTCCTCAGGCACCGCTTCCTGTAGATGTCTTGGAGGGAGGGAAGCTCACCTCCAATTATCCGTTCAGAGCACCGCACTACTCGCTGGAGAGCTTTGCAGTTGTAGGCGGTGCTGTTGCCATACCAGGTGGTGATGCATCCAGTGAGGATGCTCTCAATGGCACAGTGATAGAAGGTCCTGAGGATGCGGGGGCTCATGCCGAATCTTTTCAGTCTCCTGAGAAAGAAGAGGCGCTGCTGCGCCTTCTTCACTGTTTTGTTTGTGTGTACTGACCACGTGAGATCCTCAGCCAGATGTACACCAAGGAACCGGAAGCTGCTCACTCTCTCCACAGCAGCGCCGCTGATGGTGATGGGGGTGTGTACTTCTCTGCACCTCCGGAAGTCCACTATCAACTCCTTTGTCTTTGCGACGTTGAGTGTGAGATGGTTGTCTTGACACCAGTGGGTCAGGGCGCTGACCTCCTCCCTGTAAGCTGTCTCATCACTGTTGGTGATAAGACCCACCACTGTAGTGTCGTCCGCAAACTTCACAATGATGTTGGAGCTGTTAGTGGCTGTGCAGTCGTAGGTGTAGAGTGAGTACAGGAGAGGGCTCAGCACACACCCCTGTGGAGCACCAGTGTTCAGTGTGATGGGGGATGAGGTGATGCTGCCCAGTCTGACCACCTGGCGTCTGTCAGACAGGAAGCTAAGGATCCAGCTGCAGAGGGAGCTGCTCAGTCCTAGATCCTGCAGTTTCCTGTCCAGCTTCGAGGGAACGATGGTATTGAATGCTGAGCTGTAATCTACAAACAGCATCCTCACATACGTGTCTCTCTTCTCCAGGTGTGACAGGGCAGTGTGTAGTGTCAGGGCTATGGCATCATCAGTGGACCTGTTGTGGCGGTATGCAAACTGTAGAGGGTCCAGTGAGTCGGGTAGTGCAGAGCAGATGAAGTCCCTGACCAGCTTCTCGAAGCATTTGCTCACGATGGGGGTCAGGGCTACAGGTCGCCAGTCGTTCAATGAGGAGATGGTGGAGGATTTGGGTACAGGGACGATGGTGGCCATTTTGAAGCAGGCTGGGACTACAGACAGAGAGAGGGAAAGGTTGAAGATGTGCGTGAATACTCCAGCCAGCTGAGCCGCGCATGACTTGAGGATGCGGCCGGGAATCCCGTCCGGACCAGTAGCTTTGCGTGCGTTCACCTTCCTGAAGCATCCTCCTCAGACACAGTGTGCGCACTGACGTCATCCGCGGTGCGCACACTGTCCGGTCTCATGGTGTTCGCTGTGTCGAATCTAGCGTAGAATACGTTTAGATCCTCACACAGAGAGGCCGTGGTCTGCGGTGTGCTGGTTTTCCCTCTAAAGTCTGCGATCATGTTTAGTCCCTGCCACATACTCCGAGGGTTGTCAAACTGTTGCTCCACCCTGTCCCTGTACTCACGTTTGGCTGCTTTGATCGTCTTCCGGAGTTGGTAATGTGCGTGTTTGTAGTCACTGATGGTATGAATAAAAAACACATCTGGCTTTTGCTTTCTCTGGGCACAAGGTTATGGGCTCAAACTGTGGTCATAAATATTTTGTACTTGTAAATCAGTTTTTTTGTATGTGTAAAAAGAATTTGTGTGTGCGTAAAAAAGATTCGTGTGTGGACTTAGCCAAAAAATCTGTGAGAAAGTCTGCACTCAAGTTTCAAGTTACAAGTACGAATTTTGACCCCATTTTTCTTCCTTTCATCTGATTGGCCAATGTCATGTCAATCACAAATTTAACTATCCAATCAGAGAACAGGTGGGTTTGGCTGTCGGAGGGGTGCTTTTTTGAACTGCAGGTCCTTGAAGGGAATAAATGCCCTTTTACATGCCAGCCCAGCGTTTTCCTTCATCTCCACGAAGGAAAACAGTCTGTGGTGGTCTGAGTTTTGTGATTTTTGTGTCACAGGTTTACATGCTTAATACAGGGACCTCCTGAACCTTTTCAACAGCGCTGCGAACCTCCGGCGGGGGGGCAGTGTTGTGGAAAGGACAGTCTTCACTAGTGGGGATACTTACAAAGCTTTCCTTCGTTATGAATTAGCATACATGTTTTTATTGAACATTTGAAGAACCAGCAAAAAACCCAGAAACTCTTGTAGAGGACAAAGTCGGAGATAGAAACGACAAGGAGCAGGTGCATCAGGTAGAGCTGCTGCAAAAACCCACAGAGCTCAGCAGCCAGCAACAAATTCTGGATCCTTGGCTTTTAGTTAGCAGTTAGCATTAGCAGCACATGCTGCATCTGATGTGAAAGGACCTTTATGCTGCGGACTGTGACTCACAGCCCTGACGTTGTGTTAAACTAATCCTAAAGTAATAATGGTATTTCTAACCACTGATATACCACAACTTTATTCTTTCAACATCTGCTGAAAGTTAGGGGATAGAGATCCTCCAGCTTCAAACTGTATTACCCTTCAAGGACCTGCAGTTCAAAAAAGCGCCCCTCGACAGCCAAACCCATCTGTTCTCACTCTTCCTGCTCCCTCCATTGTACTTAGGGTTGCCAACCGTCCCTTAAAATACGGAATCGTCCCGTATTTCGAAACAAAAGTACACGTCCCGTATTGAGCTAATAAGGGACGCACTTTGTCCCGTAATACAGTGAGAATCAAAAGTGGTCTATAACTTTTAATGGAATTAACGCTTTGTTTGAAAACATAATTCCCAGCCCCTCTCCTGCTTTGTGACCAATGAGCTGACAGCACACTTACGAGTATGACAATTCAGATTACCACTCATCTCATTGGTCGAGGAAAGGTCGCTTACAGAGAAAATACCGGAAGACAACAAATGACCACAACAAGAAGCATGGCCAACAGGGAAACAAACGCAGACACTGCGGTGCAAGTCTCGGACGACAGTACACCTAAAGCTGAGCAGACACTGTGCAATTTTTTTCAGTCACGTTATTCAGCTCCTGCTCAAACTGCACGATTGACTCGCAGTTGGTAGGTCACGATGCAGGTCTCACACTATACCGCCCGATGCTCTGATGCGACCTGAGTGCTCACACTGTGCCTCCATAACACGAAGGTTATAACAGAAAATCTGTCGCTCTCTCTCTCTGTCTTTCACTCACACAGACACACCACCACCATCAACTTTGCTAAATTGCTAATGAAAAACATTGATCGGGCAGCTGTGACTGAGCAGCAATGTAAATCCAACTATTTTCACGGTTGTTGTGGTCGTGATAATTTTGTGATGCCACATCGAAAAGGCTCGGATGAGCTTTCCAAAGTTCTACAAGTTGTGCCTCCATCGCTTGTGTCCAGATCACACGCTGCACAGCCGTGCTGCGCCGTCTTTTTCACCAACGTTTACGTGTTTGCGCGCGAGCAGTGTGAGCGGCTGTGGTGAGACCCTCACGAGCGATTGATGATCGGGAGCTGGTCGTGAGGTGTTAATCACTTCTCGTTACCCCACGTATACTACACGACGCACAATGAAGGCCAAAATCGGTCCGATCACTCAAAAAATCGGCTCAAAATGGGCCTAAAACTGCACAGTGTAAGCCCAGCATTAGAGCAGCAATGTTTGTTCCCCTCAGAGAAAGGGAAGAATGGGAAAAGGAAAACACCTGGCTGGAAAAAGTTAATATGGGCATGTGCAGTGAATATCAGCGCTATGTGGCCAGAAGTGTGATAATATAATTTATTTTGTGTAATAAACAACTGCAAGGATGGATGATTACAACAAATAGATGACTAATACATAAAAGTAATACATAGATGAATAATGATGATGAGTTAAGATGCGTAATCATGGGAACAAGCGGGTTTACAAACAGGAGCAGCTGATTAGCATTAGAAAAGCTGAAATAATACCTCAGCTGAAGCCAATTGTACTAAATGCACTAAATGTGCACTGTTACAAGAATGTTTTTCTTTCTATTGTTTTCTATTATTTTAAGTTAAGCAGGACAGAGTTCTTTTAAAGAAAGATTTACTTATATTCTCAAAAGTTAAGCATGACAGGCTTCTGTTTAAGAAAGAGACCTGTTTTATTGTGTTAATGTTGTCATTTTGAGCTAAAAATAAATGGCTAAATGATCATTTGTTTCACATGTGTTCATATCACAAAGAATACACATCTACTTAAATCAAATTCAAGTCAAATGGTTAAAAAAATAATTTCACACACAAAAAAAGAGCTAGAAAATTCACCACACTGGGAAGGGTGAAGACAATTGGGTCGCCCGGCCCTGGCCACGAGGTGTCCCTTATTTATTTTTCAGGGAGTTGGCAACCCTAATTGTACTCCACACACAGAGCTTACCTGTATTATAGTGCTTAGGCTGATTGCAAAGTGAACTAATTATCTAAAAAAGTTTTCACATGTGACAGTGTGCCAGACAGTTGGCAAAATAGTGTAAATAATGGCCGTAAATGTGTATAGTTTTGCTAGGAGTGCGTTGATCATTTGGAAATTGAGTGTAAAGCAGTGAGTTGTGTTTACAGTTCTGCAAAAAGAGTGCTGTGCAGTGGATTGTAGCTACAGGTTTGCAAAGTGTGTGTTACAAAATGGCAAACTGAGTGCAAAGCAGTGTTTGTGCTTTTAGTTTTGCAAACTCAGTGAGTGGTTGTGCTATAAGAATCACAGTTAGGGTTTAAGCATTCAGAAAAAACTGTAATAAAACGTAATTCTACTGCAGGTTGTATCTGGTGTCCTTCCCGTGGTTACAAAGTGAGATATAATGCTAATGGAAAGTCCTGTACATTGAATTTGAGAGTAAACAACTGTTTATGTGTAAAGCTGTATTTGTCTCTTCAACCCTGTTATGCTAGTCTCAACCCCGTCACACCTACATTTTCATATATTATTTTCTTAAAATGTTGAGGAAATAATTTAATGTTTGCTGATTTCTGTTTTTGATGAAAAATGACAAGATTGCTTTCACTCATTAGTTACATTTCAGGATTTAAGAGAGTAAAAATGTGTGATTTTATGTCATTTTTCTATTTAAAATTATTGAATTAGTATGGGGGACATCTGATTAATGTAAACATATTGATTTCTTTAGAAATACATTTTATGATAATATTCAGAGAGCCTCCAAAGTGTCTATAACGGGGTTGAAGAATTACAGTCACCACATCTTGAAAATATGATCAATAATAAAAGAAAACTAATGCCTGAGATGGGAAAATGCATTTTTCTGATAGTTAAATATGTCCTTAATGATGTGGGATATACATATAAATAGTACATTTTGGTAAAAATGTAAAAATATCCAAGTCCAATTTTTGTCGTGGAATGACTCATAAAGTGAAAAAACTCCCTAGGTGAATTTGCAGACAAATTCAAAGTGATGTTGCAAATGTTGGATGTTTTCCAGAGCAGATATCCTGTGGCAACAAATGTCCTTGATTACCTTGATGACTTGCAGATAAACCTGGCTGCCAACAAACAGCTTTGTGAAGAAGTGTGTTGAGTAGGAGCAGAAATCTAAAGTCAAGCTGACCAGATACATAATAAATGGTTGACAGCTTCACCAACACCACCCCTGGCTTCTCTTCAGTACCTTCAGGAGATGAGCAGCTACTTCAGCAGCCTAGGACCAGCAGCACTCCAAGCATCTGTGAGTGGGACTGTGGACCTTGATGCCTTTGGGCATGGTGTACAGGAGTGGGTTGCTGTGATGAGCAAACTAGCTTTGTGCTGCAAGGAGGCAGATCCTAATTCTGCTTATGCTGAGCAGCTTTTATGAGCAGCACATCAAGCAGGAACTTGACGGCTCTGGTTTTCCTGGACCATAATCGCCGACTTGAAAGTCGCTTCAGTGCACTTGACGAAACTGAAATGTGAAAGCACATAGATTTTTAGTAACCTTATTATTTGAAGGTATGTTTGCTGTTTTAACTACACACTGAAATGTTGAGTTTCTGTTCAGATGCACTGTAAACAAATGCAGATGATTTCTTTCATTTTTCTACTGAGATTGATTAAGAAGGACCACTGTTATTTGAAATGTGTTGTGGAAAGAGGTGCAGAAGCAATATGAGCTGAACTGAATCCCAAACTGATGAAAACATAAGTCAATGGCTTTACTTTTATGGTGCCTAATGAAGGTTTTCTTTCTTTTTTGAAGTGCCATTTCAAAAGAATTTTGAAGAATGTTATACTGTAGAGTTTATGTCCATATAAATATATAAAAATATATAATAAACTTCATTTCTAAGCCATCTACCTCATTGATACAGGAGGGGGGGGCTCCACACAAGTAGGGGAGACCGGGGATAGTTGTAACGTGGGTCAGTTGTAACACTTCCAATTTCTCCAATCAGGGCTAAGTTTCAAATGATGTGACTCATCCTGTGCATGCCCAACTCAGTTCTGCTATCACATGTGAAAAATCAGCACATTTCGTCAAACACAGACAATTTAACACGAAAAAAAGTCATTTGTATGCCAAAAAGTAAGTTTTTCTACTTTATTTCAATTTCTAATAGCATTATCTGCTTTGCAGTTAAACTCATCAAACTTGAATTATGTTATTTGTATGTCTATGGGGATATATTCTGTGTAAATAATTTCCCCCAGGGATCAATAAAGTATTCTGATTCTGATTCTGATTCTGATAGGTCTTTAGTGCTAATGTTTTAGCCGTTGGCTGTAATGTAAGCTAGTTCATGGCTATAGGAGTCTGGGTCAGTTGTAACAGCAACAGTCTGGGTTAGTTGTAACAATAATGCAGATGTTACAACTTACCACACTATTACTTTAACTTATATTAAACAAGTTGGGGCAACGACATCAGCAGAGAGAGGTTCACTGGTCACATTTGTATATGTGGTTAATGCCATTGGCAACACAATTCCTCCACTGTTTGTGTTCCCACACATACATTATGCAGACCTCTGTGTCAGAGATGGACCAGTAGGAAGCACTGGTAGTGGAAATAAGTCAGGATGGGTGCAAGAAACAGATTTCCTCATCTTTCTGAAGCACTTTGCAAACCACACCAAGGTAAGCCATGATAAAAAGTAATGGAATTGCGATGCTGGTGAACAACTACATTTTTTCAGCTTCATTGTTATGTTCAAAATTGGTGCAAGAGTTGTAGGTTATAATGCCCACTGAGCCAATGAGGCCAAACTCAAGGAAGACCAACCAAAATTAATGAAATATTCATTTGCAGAAAATTCCATAATTTGTCTTTTTTGGGGGGTTGGAATATGTTCAAAAGTTAGATTTCTGCATTCTGTCACACACACACAGCTACATAAATGGCTCTAAGTACAGGCATGTGTTGAATAAACAAAGATTACATGTTAATATTTTGTTAGTACCCTTATTTCATTGTGTTACATTTTACCCCAGGATATGTTACAACTAACCCAGACTATGGGGTTAATTGTAACATTTCACTCTTTGTGTTTGAGACCATACCATGCAATGGGTAATTGTGCTGCAGAGAAAATAGCTGCACTATTTAATAGCAGAGACATGTAAATACTTTGCATTACATTTCGAATCCACTACCTTAAAAGAGCTCCAATTTACAGACAGAAATGTCAAAAATGTTACAACTATCCCCGGTCTCCCCTATTCATACATGTTTAGAAAATACCACAACAAAATCAAAGT
The DNA here is from genome assembly GCF_965226115.1 of Aulonocara stuartgranti. Classification (NCBI taxonomy): domain Eukaryota; kingdom Metazoa; phylum Chordata; class Actinopteri; order Cichliformes; family Cichlidae; genus Aulonocara; species Aulonocara stuartgranti. Next base: position 20,640,240 of record NC_138941.1, on the reverse strand, counting down.
CATTTTGATCGTTAAAGATCAAAAAACAAAACAGAAAAGACACCGCAAAATCTCGGAGCAACTGAATAAATTTCATATCATCAAGTCGTGACGAATGAGTGCACGCACAGTGGCTGTAGGGGGAGCCACTGAGCCAGCACGTCAGCTGCTCCGGTCAGTTCGAAATTCAAAACACAACAGAAATCTCCCGTCTTGCACCGCGGCTCAAAAAGCCTCTGACGGTTATTTTAATTTAACATAAAAAATAAATAAAAATCGCAGAATGTATATTATTCAAAACTGTGGACACGAGTGGGTTGCGGTGGTCGGCAGGCACATTTTGGTATGAATGAAATATTGCTACTTGCACGTTTAAATTTCTATTTATTTTTTGTGTGTGTGACGGCTGCGTGGGTAGCAGAGGAACAACTGCCGTTGGCGCCACTTTCAAATCCTCCACTGAGACAGAATGAGAGCCCGTCTTCAAATACATTTACGCACTATTTCGCTTTTTAGCGTAAAACCAGGATTATCTTAACATTATTTCTCCTTTGGATATTCTTTTTCTTCCGAAGGTAAGAGTTTCTTTTTCCGCCCCAATTTTGACTAATAAAGTATTTAGTCTTTATCTTTTTATTTTCATTTGTAGGTAAGTAACTTAAAAGTGTTTACGTGTTATGGCCGGTAGCTGCTTTGTAAGCGTGGATGTGCTGTAAGTAAAGGCTTTGTGCGAGGGACGCTTAGCAGACAAAGTAAAGTGCGGCTTGAAACAAAAGGCTGCGTGACTGCACTGTGTCAGACACTGTGCGCGTCCATTTCTGCACGGAGACAAAGCAATCATAATATAGTATCTTAGCAAATGTTCAAATATAGCTTATTGTTAACAGTGCAGAACTTATATTTCTTTACAAAAGAGTTTAAGTGATAAGTGGAAAAGTAGAGGAAGGGGACACTCCCCTAGTCACAGCCTCCTCCCCAGCAACCACGCCAGCCCACTCGGCTGCACACTGTGTCTAAATACGACGCTAATCTCGCCTTCAAGCACAATAAACAAACAAATAAATAAACTATACTTAAGTCAAAACGCCCCGTTAAACAGAGGAAACAGTGAGAAAGTCCAGGCTCGGAAAACGCAGTGACTCAGCAGTTTCTCACCTGCGCAGCCTGTCATCCTCTCATCACAGCGAGGACTGCGCACTTTAATACGGGCAGTTATCGAAATATGTGCGGCTGCCTTTGACTTCGACTTTACTCAAAGATCAGTCAGCTCTGATTATGTATTAGTCGGTTTTTAGAACAATGAAACTAATTTTCATAAATGTGTTAATACAAAGCTTTAGGCAACATGACAAATAGATGATTTCTAGGCAAACTATAGGGAAAGTTTTTTTCTTTTTAAGCGTGTCGTTTACAAACTGATAGAAAAACGAGGTAAAAAGCGGAGCTCCCACACAGACCGCTGGACTCTCCCCCAGAATGACCGAGAAACGGACCCTGACATTAAAAAGTCTCCCTCTTACTGTTCAACGTTTTTAGGTAAGACCCTGGTTGTGTATGTGCTGCACACCATCATCTGAGAGTGAAGTAACATTTCTAATGTCTTCACTTTTTTTAGATTAAATCTTGTTTGGTGACTTATAAAGAAAAGGTCACGATGGCTGTGCCTCACCAAGGAGATAGTGTTTGCTTATTCTGACAGAAACTGCTGCTCACAAAAAGGAGAATATTTTTGCAGAATAGTTGGCATCACTTTGTTCTAAATATTACTTTGTTTCAACAACTCAGTACTTTTAATCCATAAAACATCAAAAATACAAAGTATTAAATTAAAGTAGCAACAAGTGACACCTTTAAAACCGAAGTTGAATCTTTTTTGTTTAAGAAGACTGTAATGACAGAATTTTGTTTCCTGTCGACTGAAACAATTAATTCAATGCATCACATTCAAAAATGTATCAGCAACATTTAGAGAAATTCTGGAAATAATTATAATTCTTTTATTATATTCATTAGAGCTGTGTTCACTGAATATGTTCAGTCCGAACCATCACAAAGTGAAGTGGCCCAAATTGAAAAGCTAAAATTTCTTTACTGTATTATTTTATATTTACACTGATTTAAATCCATAAGGTAAATTTAAATAAAGTTTAATACTGCAGCTGTGGATATTTTTCACCATTCCTTATAGCATCAGATATTTTATCTGATCCATAAAGATCTTCAGCTGTTGTGCAGCAGGTCAAATATTCACACATGCAATATAAAAATTGTAAAAGAAAAAAAAACATAATTCCAGGAACAACAGAACTTTAAACTTCAAGATGTGAATTGATGTGGAAATATTTTCCAATGTGTCATATCCAGACTTGCACAGCAGAACCGAGTAAACAAATCTTTAAACTCTTCTTTTTTGTCTTTACCACAAACACATCGAGGGCCTCAGCCTGCAGAAATGTTAGGAAATGGATTAAGATCATTTCGGGATTATTCTATTAAAATTCGACTGACATAGACGTGAAGAAACCTCGTGTGGCTTAGCCAATTTGAATTCTTCTCCTGGACTGATGGTGTGGTGTTAGCCATTATCATCACCTGTAAGTGATTAGAGTAAGACTGCTTCATGTGAATGGAAAACGAGCATACTTTGTAATTTGGGGCATCCCTGGAGCTTAACTGTGACACCCACTGTTACACCGAGTAATGCTGGAGGAGCTGCTCCATTAGAGCCTGGTCTAGGATTTATTTCAAGTTAGCGCCGGGCCTTTTTCTTAATGTGCCCATGTTTTATTTTTCTGTGTGTGTAAAAGTGCGTAGAACAGAAAGAGAGGTAGGCAGGGCCACCTCCTTGTAAAACAGTGTAGTTTGAGAGCAGCACTTTCAGCAGTGTGAGTCTTCCTCCTTCCTGTCGACTGCCATGTCACGGCCATATGAGAACATGAGAAAATAGAGTCAGGCAAACACCGAGTGTAGCTCTCAGTGCGATTACATTTGTGCATTAATACTAGTCCATGTGTGTGTTTCTGTACTCGGCTTCCTTTGTGTGTCGCAGCACAGAGAAGCTGGTGGCTCACTGTACTTACCCCACTCGTGTGTTTGCTGTGGTTTCTGTTTTTTATTTCGCAACATTAGCCTATAAAGTAGGCTCCTCAAACTGTGTGTGAATGCATAAAGAGCTTCCTCTCAGAGCCACACTATTCTTCATTTTATATTCCTCCCTCTCCTCCCTCCCTGTCTTCTCAGGCTTTCTTTCAGTCTGACAGTGGAGCAGCTTGCCAGGCGTACAGGCTCAATGCGCCGCGCTGCGCAGCAGCCCCTTTGCCTCGCACAAATAAATTTTTTACGTGCAAACGGGAGCTCCGACAGACCCCGCGCTTTACACCTGTCTCACACACACACTGGGGAGCGTCCACATATTTTCTTTAGATTTTTCGCCGCCCCCGAAAATGTCGATTTGTATTGTAGAAAGTGACTGCTAGGGAAAAAGGCTGCAGCCCTGTAGGTTTTTATGCCTACTGAGTCTTCTCACTGTCTCAGTGTGCGTAGCTAGGGCTCAGCGAGGCAGCACTGAGAAGGACTGGGACATGCACATACACATAGCTAAAAGGTGAAAGGCCAGCAAGGAAGGATGAGGGGACACGAAGTTGTTGGTTGTTTGTTTGTTTGTGTTTGTTTGTTTGTCTGTTTTTTTGGGGGGGAGGGGGTATTTTTGGGACTGGGACCAAAACCTGACCAACCCCCTTCCTCCCCGGACACCCCCTTTTACTACGAACAGAAGCAGGAGCAACCAGAAACCCCAAACAGGCCTTTTTTCAGCTCTCTCTGTCACTGTAGTAGGCTAGCTCTATCCCTCTGATGGGTGTTTGTGTAGAGCTGCTGTTGGGACTCTCCTTGGTTTTTACTTTTATTTGACAAATCTAGTCATCCTGTGTGTCTGTGTGTGCCTCTGTTGTTCCTGTTTTATGTTATTTTTGAGGACTAGTTCTGATTGTTGGTCTGTGGATTGTGACAATGTATCCACACAAACAGGCAGAAGAAGGTGTGAGTTTACTTTCAGTGTTCTTAGTCAGTAGTTAAGCTAGTTAGCTCCTCCATCATCAGGTTAACATCTCAGCAGCAAATGGTAAGTGAATCTTTTTTTTCCTCTGAAGAATGTAAAATGGCCTGTGGTGCTGTGACTGCAGGAGCAGCAGGCCATAGACAGGAGCTTTCCAACACTTTGCCTTTTATTCCCTCCATCACACTTTGATTCTTCTGTGAGTGAGAGTGGATGTTTGGGACGTAGTTATCTGTAGTTACCTTTTCTGACCCTTTGTGACCACATGCCTTTATAAGGCTTCATTTGAGCAGCCTTGGAGGTTAAGCATCAGCACCAAACATTTTACATTTAAAACTGTTTGTTTTAAATAAAAACTTCTTGGCCCTTTAAGAGGATTTTTTTGCAGACAGATATGCATGCGTATGTTTCCTGTTTACAGCCGAGTTTTATGGAAGTATAAATCTTAAGTGTATCCTGTCAAGTGTGGTGCATCAGGTTCAGTGCTGGCCCCGCCCTGTCCAGTTCAAGTCTGTTTTTTCTTTATACTGACGAATCAGTCAACTAACTCTCAGTTTCACATTAAAATGACAGAATACTGGCTCCAATGTAAGGATCCACATGTAAAGTGAAATATATCAATCAACAGAAAATCCTTTAAGTAACTGTTGATCACATGTGAAGGATATTTGCAGGTATTTTATAAACCAAACCATAAACAAAAACTGATTTTTCATCACTGATATTCTGTCGATATATCTGTAGTTGGAAATGCATTTAAATAAATAAAATCCAAGCAGGTTAAGATGACTACTTCAGTCTCACTTATCCTTAAAAAGCAACCCTGCCTTGTTTTCTTCTTTCCTCTGACACATGAAATACTGAACTGCAGCCAACATTCACGAATTAGATGACGGGAAAATTGTAAGAGAACCTCTGGGCTGGACCAGAGCTGCTGTACCTTCAATAATACTGTGTGGCATGAGTCTGGATTAGTTCCTAGGGGCTGCATCAACAAGACATGACTTCTTAGACAATTGCACTAACTGATCTGCTCTGATTGCAGTGTTTAAAGCGTGACCCTCTGCAGGGCTGCAGGTAAGATGCTGTTTTACACTTTTGGTATAAAAATACACATTTGGTTCAGTGGAGATTCATTAAAATTGGGATGCAAGTATTTTAATAAATCACTTTCTTTTTTTACTTTCAGCTTTTTGAACTTGATGTATCTTGAAAACTCAGACATCTGGCGGATGTTTATATTGTGTTTCTTTTTGGTGAAAGACTTCTTCTAAAAGCTGCATGTAAATGTCGTTTTTCATTTTCTATCTTTGTTTACATTAGAGTAGGTAGCTTGTTACGACTCAACGTTCCCCACTGCTGTGTGCTGTTTGTGGTTTGCCTTTAAGGATATAGTCGGGGTAAGTACAGTCATACTTTTTATTTTATTTCAGTTGCTTAAATAATCTTTGATTTTATTTTATTTTTTGTAGTATGTTTCAGGTGGAAATCATCAGAAAATAAAATGTGTGGATTATTTTATCATTAAATACTTGTGGTGAAACATTCTTTAATGTTATCTTTCTTCAAAAATATCTGAGCTATATGTCGTCGTCCCCCTCCCCTCCCCCATCTGCTTCCTCTTTTTCTCCACTTCCTCCATTTTCTCTGTTTTTAAAAGAAAACCGTACAGATGAACGGAATCAAAAATTCAACATTATTGTACGTGGCCGTCTTCTTCAGAGAAAGGTCACATACATTTCAGTTTTGTCTTTGCCCTCCCGCCCCCGTGGACATGCACCAGCCTGAGTCATGGACTCGGTGTGTCCAGGGTGCGCTCTAGCAGCACATCATGTTTTGCAGATGTGCTGAATCGCTTCAAATCATCATGTGCTGCCACCGTGAGCCCTGGGATCCTCAGCATCACACTGCTCCTAGTCCATTTTCCTCCAGCTTAGACTTTGATTGCAATAATTTCTGTTACTTGTCTTAAAGCTATGAACCACATGTGGGTGAATGAATGCATGAGTCGCTTTCCTGTTGTCTGATAGCAGCTGGATGCATGTCATTATCTGAGTATCACTGGTTTATTTTTCTGTCGAGATCTGTGAAAAGAATTGCACTGACATGAATAGTGAGCAGCAGTAGTGAGCACAAACTCACATTTAATTCTGTTTCAAGCTGAAATCCTTTTGTCTCCTGACAACAAACTAATTGCACCAGTGAGTTGAAAACAGCATTTCCTACTTATAGAGAACATAATGAGGTTAGAAAATGAGGACGAATGATTTAGATAATTTCCTTATTTAGGGTCGACAGCTTAGACACGTTCTATTTAAAACAAACTTTTTTTAGGTTTTTCACTCATAACGATGTTGATTTTATGTTAGTGTTTGTGTGGAACAATCAGCGATTAGACTCCAGCCACAGTTCTCTTTCTAAAGGTTTTTATTAAAATAAGAGAACAATGTGTTTTATCCACATCATATAAAACAAATTTCTGTTTATGAATAATTATTTAAGAAACTTAGGAACAAACGCACAGCTGACCAGGAGTGCCTGCATGTTGCATTTGTTTATATTTTGTTGCTGATTTTCTTGTTTTCGATAGGTACTCGTGTCAAAGCCTGCCAGTCTGTGGAATCACTCATTTCAAATATGTGCTCGTCCCTCCAGAGATCACTGATCCATCCAAAGCTGCTGTCACAAACAACCTGAGAGGTGTTTGCATTGAAATCTCTGGTCTTTATATTTCAGATCAGTATGTGGGAGGCAGATCACTGCATGCTGAAAATATGCTGCGTTACCTGTAGTGCTTGGATTTATTCTTTACTTGTTTTTCCAGAAATGCATGTTTGTGAGTACGTGTGAGTGTTGGTCACATTCAGTGCATCTGGCCGTAGCAGCACATCATTACTGGTATTTTTCACTGCATTACCAGTATGTTATGTGCTGCTTCTGTCAGACACACATCACTACATTGCTGTGATTATCATTTATTTTGTTAGAAATAAGCAGCACTGCAGTTTAATGTGTCTAAAACTTCCCAGTGGACGAACATAACGGTCTGTGGGTCGATTATGACTGTTACACATTAATAAAAGGTCAGCATTTGAAAACTAAAATGTCTACTGAAACTTATTTTAGACCGAAAGAAAAGGTTCAAATCTTGTCTCACCTTAAACTACATGCATGCTAAAGTTCTTTAAGGTCGCGATGGCTTTGTTCCAAGCACAATAATAAAATCTGAGCCAGGTTTGAGTGTCTACAGCGCTGATGAATCTTTACAAAACGCAAATGAATGTGTCATGATTTCCACTTATGTGAGCACACAGAGATGGTGTATGAAGGATATCACACTGCTGGTCACTGTGTTCCTATAAATGTCCTTGATGCCGTCAATCACATCCACCGTCAGCACCTTCACAGCTTTTAGCTCAAGGGATATTTCTTTAAATCATCCTTTTGCAATTTACTTTTCCCTCTTCAGGAGAGAATTAGCATCACTTTTCTTAGTGTCTTAATGTGTTGGGGTGCACTTGGAGGCTGGCAGATGAAAACTAAAATAATGTTTTCTTCTATTTAGACAAAAACATTTCTTTGGGAACTAAACAGAATGGAAAAGATGCACAAGCACATTCAAATTCGCAGCTATTGCATCATCCCCCAAACATCTGTTTCTTTTAAGCCAACGTGTTTACGGGCGATCGTGGCTCAAGAGTTGGGAGTTCGCCTTGTAATCGGAAGGTTGCCGGTTCGAGCCCCGGCTTGGACAGTCTCGGTTGTTGTGTCCTTGGGCAAGACACTTCACCCGTTGCCTACTGGTGGTGGTCAGAGGGCCCGGTGGCGCCAGTGTCCGGCAGCCTCGCCTCTGTCAGTGCGCCCCAGGGTGGCTGTGGCTACAATGTAGCTTGCCATCACCAGTGTGTGAATGTGTGCGTGAATGGGTGGATGACTGGATATGTAAAGCGCTTTGGGGTCCTTAGGGACTAGTAAAGCGCTATATAAATACAGGCCATTTACCATTTACGCAGCTATGCTTCGCTGCACTTCAAAGCTCAAGCACTTTCATGCAAAATGATACTGATGAAAATTCCCCGTCTGTGACGCTCCTGCCAAAGCAATAAAATAAATGAAAGGCATGAAGTCGAGATAAAATAAATCTATCACCTTAACTTTATGTTCCACTCACATGAATATAAAGAAAAGATTAAACAGCATGAAACATACATGATGCTGTCAAATGCTAAAATACACAAAAACCGACAGTTTCTACATACAGAAAAAATAACAATTAAAATCATCATTTGTTACATTGTTTCAACTTCCAGACTCCAATCTGGAATAATAGGAGCTTGATATGGATGCTGGAGAGGTGCAATATCTCTTTTTATATTCCCAACACTTTACTCACTTTAGTCACTTATTCAGTCACTTTAATTTTAAAACTGTATATTCTGTGTATTTATTATCTCACTCTTATTGCCTGTTTATGCTCTGTCCTTGTCTTCGACGTCATGCTGCTCTGTTGTATCTTAATTGTCCCTTTGGGATGAACAAAGTCTGGTTCTGATATTCAATTGGAATTCATCCACATTGTCTCAGCTCACTGGTGTCATTCTGTTTAGTGGAAAACTAGTTGTGTTTCAGAGCTCTACAGAGAAATCCTGGTAAAGTTAGTTGAGATGTCCTTTTATCATGTTGTTACTGCCATGTCTGTACAGTCAAAGTTTTAACCACGGATATCTGCCAAAAGTGAGATGTGGATTTCTCAGGACACTGGCTCGTCAAAGACATTAGTAACACATGCCAGCAATTATGCTGTCAACATGACAAATCGAATCTTACAAAGGCATTTGGAAGCACTGAAGTGGAAATTATAGAGGAGCTTTTTAATGAGTTTCTGTAAATGCTTTAACTTTGTTTAAAAAACACATGTCCTGCGTCCGCAGCGGGAGAACTTTTGCAAAGGTTATCTTTTATCAGTGAAGCCAAGGGTTTTCTGCTGAAATGTAACTTAAATAAATAGAGTGGGATATTCTAAATGTTTCTCCAACCAGAGTTTAAGGAAACGAAAATTACACAAGGTCACACATTATGCCAACTTGCCTAGAACTAACTTCATCACCAACACATTCTGACTGCTGTTCATCCTAGTGCTCAGCATCCACTGCTTACAAACACGAGTCCTGATTTTTACAAATTATTTCAAGTGTTTCTTCATCACTTCTAGACGTTTACAGGAGGATCAGCGGGACAGCAGAGGCAGGTCGCTGGGGTTCATAATGAGGCTTGAGTCCAGGTTCAGAGTATCTATGGAGACAGAAAAGAAAGTCTCATATACTTACTGTAGATCATCAAATGGTCCAAATCTTTACATGGGGCCCATAAATATACAGGCTTGTGGGTTTTTGCCAGTTTATTGAATTACTGTCCCGTCTTTACCTTGCAGTGGCCTGATCCTATATAGATCGTCTGCCTTTTTTACATAACCTCCTTTTGTGCTAGTACACATTTACATGTTTTGGATAGTGCAGATGCTCCCAACGTCACTTTTTTTAATGTGAAAACCCAAAGTTTCCCTGCTCTCAACTTTAGCTGATAGCCACTTGCCCAAACTGCTGATGGTAAGGCCAGTGAGGTGCAGGACTTACTGGATGGGGTTTTCTACCCAATTTTTTCTGCTGAACAACAGAAGTCAGACCCGATGATGTTAAAGCAGAAGCTATCTAATCTTTTGACTTGATTCCAACTTTTCAATGTGTGTGTATGTGTTAGTCCCCATAGGGAAATTGTTCCTCTGCATTTAACCCAGTGTGTAGGGACGGTACCTTGCTCAGGGGTACCTCAGGGTAGCCATTCAGTGGAGTCGAACCCCCGACCTTCCGATCATGGGGCCACCACTCTACCTACTGAGCTATCCCTGCCCCAGGGATATTTGACAGCTTCTGTTTGTTTGTGTAATTCAGCGTAAAACAATCCATCTGTGGTTTTTTTCTGTTCATGAACTTTACCTTGATCAAAATTGTTGAGTTTTTTGGAGTTGGATCGCTCACCGAGTCCCTCGATGTCCACAAGATCGCTGTTCACATCCGAATCATTCAGAGCGCTGAGGGTCACATCTGCACACACACAGCACTCACTTCACTTCTCTGTATTATTTGTTCATTTTTGTACATTTAAAATTTACAAAAAGTTATTATTTACAAGCTACAAGAAAGTTGTTGTTTTTTTTTTAATGAAATGAATAAAACTGTTGGTGGACTCGAGGATGGAGACCTGCAGTCTTCTGTTTCTTCAGAGGAGGCTGGCTGGAGGGGGGACCCTGGAGACCTGCTGCCATGACAACCTGAGCTGTGGACACAGAGATAACAGCTGGAGGGCCCTGCGATGCTCTGGCAACAGCAAGAGTGGATTTCTTGATGACCTTCTTTGGACTGTCAGAAGTTGCAGGCGTAGCTCCATCTTCATATGGTTTCCTCTTCACTGTGCTCTTTGTCAAACTGCTGGAGGAGAGATGGGAGCTAAATTAAGGATTAAGCTATTCCGGCCCACACTGGGTAGTCTCTGCACATGTGATGACACAGATGAATCACACGTTCTGTGACCATTTATTTGGTAACTCGTCTGACTCTGACTGTAACACTCTGTGTCTGATTCATGTTTATTATTAAAACCGGCTCACAAAGTTACACGTTTTACGCCCCAGAGGTTGTTCTCATGAATAAGACATGTCCAAGATTTTTAGTAGATACACCTATGGTCTCAATTTAAAAATTCTACGTTGAATTATTCTCGAGTTTTCTGAAAATCTTATGAATGTGCAAACTTAAACCCATGACCTTGAGATGGAGGTCACAGAGACTGAACTTCTTTTAGTAGATGCAGCTATGGTGACCCACAAGTTAATGCACTCACAAACCTAACTTAAATTAGGTTATTTATAGTATAGTTTATAGATTATTTACAGTACATGAAATTGTGCCATGCATGCTATGCACATGTATAAGTTTTGGGTTGTAGACTCACGTAAATGCTCATCCTGTTCTAGCAGATGGTTTCCTCTCCTTAAGGGTAGCCTGGTCTGATTGTTGGAGTCTTTCCTTCGTTATTTGGGCCTTTACCTTACTATATAAAGCAGTGACTCCATAGTGTAGTGGTTTACACTACTCAAATCCTTTGGAGTTTGCATCAGAAAGGACATCTAGTAAATCTACTTAATCAAATATCCATCCACTTAGGCTACGTTCACACTGCAGGCGAAAGCACATCAAATCTGATTTTTTTGACCCTATGCGACCCATATCTGATCATGGTAGGACAGTGTGAACGACACAAATCCGATATTTTCAAATCCGACCTGGGTCACTTTCGTATGTGGTCCTGAATCCGATACATATCTGATGTTTCAGAAAGCGACTGCTGTTTGAACGGTCATGTTGCATTAAATCAGTCTTTTACGTCACTGACACAGGACAGACGCCAACTATCAGCGCCGGAGAAGACATCGTGAACGCTTCCTGGCTATCCAGTGAAACTGTTGGGAAGACAACGTGAACATTTTATTTGTACTGTATAATCTGCAGATTCTGACAGGAATCTGCAACTATCCTTTGAAGCACCGCTCCTCTAAAACAGCAATAAGGATCATTATTAGGCCAAATGTAAATATCACAATAACTTTATAACTTAAAGCAAAATTGGGAAATGTAAAGTCCGAAACAGGTCTTTATATTAAGGCTATCAGTCCAACAACAGGGCAGCACGGTGGTTAGCACTGTTGCCGCACAGCAAGAAGGTCCTGAGTTCAATTCCACCATCAGGCCGGGGTCTTTCTGTGTGGAGTTTGCATGTTCTCCCCGTGTTTGCGTGGGTTCTCTCCGGGTACTCCGGCTTCCTCCCACCGTCCAAAGACATGCAGTTTGTGGGGATAGGTTAATTGGAAAATCCAAATTGTCACTAGGTGTGAATGTGAGTATGAATGGTTGTCTGTCCTTGTGTGTTAGCCCTGTGACAGACTGGCGACCTGTCCAGGGTGTACCCCGCCTCTCGCCCTACGACAGCTGGGATTGGCTCCAGCGCCCCCCACGACCCTGAAAAGGAAAAGCGGTAGCGAATGGATGGATGGACAGTCCAACAACACTGTTTGGTCTGGGTCTAAACAGAGCGCGTTGTGTGTGACGTCTTCTTTTGCACATGCGGCCGCTTTGAGGGTTCACACTAGAGCGCGTTTGCTGTCGCATTTTATTTGTAGTGTGAACAAGCAGACAAAAAAGTAAATAAATGAAAAATCGGATTTGATAAAAAAAATCTGAATTGAGCATTAAGACCTGCAGTGTGAACGTAGCCTTAGAGACCCCTCGTGAAAACGTTTACCTTACTACAGGGGTGGGTAACTCCAGGCCTCGAGGGCCGGTGTCCTGCAGGTTTCAGATCTCACCCTGGGACAGCACACCTGAATCAAATGATCAGGTCATTTCCAGGCCTCTGGAGAACTTCAAGATGTGTTGAGGAGGTCATTTAGCCATTTAAATCAGCTGGACACGTCTAAACCTGCAGGACACTGGAGGCCTTGAGTTGGACACCCTGCCTTACTATATAAAGCACACTGAGATTAACCGCTGTTATAGACAGAAAATTAATTTACTTAACTCAATGGTTTATAATGAAATTAAACTTATATAAAGTACATCTTAGTTTTTGGCTCCAACAACAAAAACAGCTCAAGTCCATACGAAATGCAACAACATTACTTTTTATATCATTTTAGACAAATTATTATAATTATACAAGGTGTGTGAGACTAGTGTTACCCGGCAGGACTGGACTCTGCCACTGGGTGAAGCTGCATGGTGAGTTCTCCTAGTTTGGTGAAGGCTGCTCCTGCTGCAGAGAAGATCTCGCCCACCTGGCCAACACAGAGTGGTTAAGTGGACAAGTAGCATCCATGGAAAATGACTATTACAACGTTCACCCTCTGTGGAACGATACGTAAAGGGATGTGTACTGCAACATGCTGCGATTAACATTTAGGTGGTAGAGCAGGTCAGCTGAGAGAAGGTTGGTGGTTCAACCCCTCTCTGCTCCAATTTGCCTGCCAAATATCTTTGGGCAAGATATTAACCCCAAATTATGAGTGCGTGTGGGTGAATGAGGCAAGTTATATAAAGCACGCTGAGTGCTCAGATAGACGTTTATCATTGGGATCCAGGTTGTTTATGTGCAGTGTCCTGCTGCACGCAGTCACAGCACAGAGTAATACAACAGCACCAGCTTACACTGGTGCTGGGTGGAGGTATACAGATTCCCCCTCACTGGAAAAGAAGGACCAAAAGCAACACGTGGGCATAGATGATCCATGATTTTCCACTGTTGCTTTTTAGATAATTTGTCCTAAAAGTTAAAGATTTTGCAATATTGTTTGATGATCCCCTGGAAAAGTTCAGTCCATGTTTTGGCCATTGTGTAGAAGCAGCGGGAAGCTCGGTGCAAACTGGGGTTGGTACGTTTGTGTAAGGATAACAACACTGTATGCACACCATGTAATACATGCTAAATGTTCACGTGTCAGACTGACTTACTTTAGTAGAAGCTGAGGTCATTTCGCTGGTCTCTGTGATAGCACACACTCAATGATGTCCTTCAGTTCAATTACAGCTACTACGATGCTAACAGCATAGCCACTTAGCTAATGTAGCTCCACAGCTAGAAAGCAGCTCTCCCGCCGTCTTTAGTATCGCTGCTTGGAAAAGGCAGTCTTTTTCATACCGCGCTGCATACTGCTGCAAAAGGTGTTTTATCTGCCTTCAAACTTCTTTCCTATCATGTCACTGACGACAGACGGATGTGCGCGCGCTCAGCAGATGGCTCGCGCTGGCTTCAGGGTGCACTCGTAAATCTCAGTTTTTAAGAACTCACTGTGACCGGGTCACTCGAAACGGGGTAAACTTGAGGACGTGAATACTTACAAGAAAAATATATAATTGGAATCAGATTAGTAGATGATATTACGGAGCCCCGCAGGGGACATGGGAGAAAAAAAATTAAGACGGACTTTTGCGAGATCGCGAGTTTGTTTTGCGAGATCTCGCAAAAGTCCGTCTTAATTTTTTTTTCTTCCATGTCCCCTGCGGGGCTCCGTACGATATTGAGGATAAAAACTGAAAAAAAACTAAAAAAGGTTACCAAGAAGAAACGTTTTAACAGAATGTTCAAAAACCTTTTCATAATGTTAAAGTGCTGGCACACTGTTGGAACCACAGATTGTAGCACGTTCTTTTAAAATATGGCCGTATAAGTCTGTCCATCCTCAAACTAAAATCATACACACTGTGATGTCTACACTGAGAATCTATTTTGTATAGTCCCGGGGAAAACGCTTCAGCAGTTTGACACTCAGGCCAGTGCTTCGTGGTGCTGCAGTGGTTAGAACTGTCACCTCACAGCAGGAAGGTTCCTGGTTGAAACTGATACTCTTACCTTGGCTTTAAAGAAAGAAAAAATACTGAATAGCAATGTCCTCAGAACATCTTTCACAATAACTTCTTGATGGGTGCAGACTAAAGCTAAGCACACCGATAATCGCATTCGTGCTTATCATGATCAGTTACTGTAGTTAAAGAGCAGGGGATCTGGTCTTTTTGGGGCTTCTTTGAGTGACACATGGTGGTTTACATTGTTAACATTTAGGCAGTCTATTGACAATTTATATTGTATTTATCTTTTATATTGTTATATTTTACCATAAAACACCTTAATTGTTTACAGAAATGAGATCTGACTACACACTGGTGACGCTACTGTAGAAACAACAACATACAAGTCCAGAGGGGATAGTATGAGGTACAGCATGACAGATGGCTGTGGCTCAGAAGGTAGAGTGGGTGATCTACCAGGTGGAAGGTTGATCATTTGATCTCTGGCTGCTTCGGTCTGCATGTCCAAGTGTCTGTCGGGTTGTCACGATACATCCGTGAGAGTGTGTGTGCCAGTGTATAGAAGAAAGTGCTTGTCTGTGAATGGGTGAATGAACCTGGTAAAACAGAAATAGAAAAAAGCAGATAGAGTTAGAAAAGCAGTACATAAGTCTGTTTACCAAAAATATATGTTCACACAATGAAGGGAAGATTGAAAAACAGAAACGTGCTTATTTATGCACAACTCTTTAAAAAAGAGCCACACGAGTAAAGAAATGTAGGGTTGCTGCATAGTTTACTTAGTTCTGATCCAGATTAATGTTTCATGCTGCGAATCTTTTTCCTTAAACACTCCATCTCCATTTATATGCTGTAGGTTGTATTAGTCATCAGTTTGTTGTTTAATTGTACTTAAGCTATAATAAATTTGGTCTAAATCCAGCTTATCATCAGGTACTGTTATGGTGTATCTATCTCACACACACTGCACAGTGCAGGCTGGTGGAAACCTATACATAACCATACTGTACCACTACAAAGGCACACATAGATACATTACAGTGGTTTTTCTAAATATACATTATCATTCAAATCACTTGCCTGCCATGTGCACAAGAAGACACCGCGTTAAATGAGTGCTTACTTTCTAGTGATACACTACGCGTTTACTGCAAAGCAGAGCGTTTCAAAGTCTATCACACAAAATAAGCGCAGAGAATAAAGTAGACAGGCGTGCGTTCATGTTGTTGTGAAATCAGGAAATTACTGTATTTCCAAAGGTATCTGCGCGCGGAGAGGGAAGGTCACATGACTGAGAACATTGCGGTCACGTGATTTCGTTTACCGGATTGTTACAGAAAACTTGTAACTAGAGGTTTGTGTTGGTTTGTACGTGACGGACGTGTCAGGCTTTTATTACAGTAAGTTAGGAGCAAATGTATCGCACCGCACACTAATATAAAACACTTCACTCGATCGGTTTGTTTCTATTTCTAACTTTCAACATCCCGGAACCTGTTCGGTCATAGTCACGTGACCGAAGAAGCTACCGTAGTCTGAGATTAGTTTGACGCTCTCTGTGTGGACTAGTAAGAGCACCAGAGTGGAATCATGCGTGGCCTCATCTGTGGACCTAAACTCGCCGCATGTGGGATCGTGTTGAGCATGTGGGGAGTTGTCATGTTGGTAAGTGTGGAGATTTTGCTTTGCTGCGTCGTTATGCGCCACTTAAATTCTTGTTACGAAGTTACTGTTCACTCAGTCACGTGATTCCAGTTTCTTAACATTATATATTTAAATGTGTCTGAAAACGGAGCCTTAACTCTTACATACACTTGTGTATGAGCCACGTGGGTTGAAATAAAGTTAGATTTTGAGTCCAGACTGACCCTTTTAAACGTAAAACGTGATGTGCATGACATGTATGCTGTTTCTGTGAAGGTGCAGAGACAGTGTCAGGCAAACACCCTGTTGTACCAGCAACTATAACAGCAGATCTATGGTTTGACTTTTCTGAATCTCCCTCCCAGTGTTAGTAGAGGGCAGCTTAGGAAGCTCCAGTTAAAGAGTAAAGAAAGACTCTGTTTAATCCAATAGCGTATTAAATAGCCCTGTTTTGTGTGAATGTTTAGGAAGCATTGCATTTGTGTCAAAAACATATCTGGATCATAAAGAGCTGTACCCTGCTGTTATGTTCATTCCATTTGGGACCACATTACAAGTTACTCTGAGCCACTGCTTGACTAATATACCCCTCTCTGTCTCAGGCCTTGCTGGGCATCTTCTTTACAACAAATTCAGCAGTACTGATTGAAGATGTGCCTTTGACAGATGAAGACACATTTAAAGAGTAAGTCTTGTGCTATAACACATCACTCCAGATCTCTGCCTATGCAGCTGCACTCTGGCTCAATACTGGTCTGTTTGAGCTGGACTGATGCACTGCATGTTGGTCATTCTGTTTAGGGTTAGTATCCTGTCAGCTGCAGGTATCCTGCTCCTGCAGAGACAGTCACCAATTATGCTTCAATTTTCTGCCTTAAATAGAAGGAATGAAAACAGACAGCAGAAAAACGCTCTTTCCCTCATAAAATGTAAATGAAGAAAAGGTTAATGATGTTATTTGATATTGCTGTGTCTTTTGTAGAAACACGATTCTTCCTTGAAAGTTGAAATCTGCCTCAGCAATAAACCACAGGTCACCAAATCTGTCCAGCAGACGGGAAAGAGATCCTGTTTTTGAACACGATGCAGCGTTTGGCCTCCACTTAGCTGCTAATGAGCTAAACATGGACATTTTAAAAGGAATATAAATAGTAAAATGGTTCAATCTGGTCCAGAATGAAAAACAGGAAGTTTGGACTCAAAGAGTAGCAGAGTGACTTCCTCATTATCAGCTGACTGCAGGTTTCCAACCGTATAAACGCTCGTTTTAAGAGAAAACATCCAGATGAACAGAATCAACCTTTTGGGGGAGGGGTAGCAAATCTTGGGCTAAACGACCGTCCTGTGTTTTTGTCCTGTGTTTAATAAGCCCTTACAGGCACAGCTCAGTTGAGCTCAGTTTTTATTCGATAGCGCCAAATCACAAAAACAGTTGCCTCAACTCACTTTGACAAACAATCAACACAGAACTACATAAAGTGCAAGTGTGCAAAACTGGCAAAAAAACCACCAAATTGTGCAACACCAGACAGAACAGAATGATGCAGACACAACGGTGCACATCAGTACTTCACATCAGACACAGAGCCTGGTCGTTGTGAGGGGAGTAGTCTTCCTCATCATCACGTCCTGAGAGTCAAACCGTGCGTAGAAGTTGTTCAGCACATCTGGTACGGAGGCGTCACCCTCACAGGCAGGTGTTGTCTTCCTGTAGTGGACTGGATGACTGAGAACCTTCACAGAGTCTTGGAGAGTCCGGGTTCCCCACTGAGCCTCTCTTTCAGCTGTACTTGCCCTCAACGCCTTTAATACGCAAGTTGTTCTTGGGGCTTGGTGGGTGGGAATGACAACGGTATCCCCAACTTGATGTCCTGGCTCCCCTTTGCCATAGTGTTTGTGTTGTACCTCTTCAGTCTCTAGTTGCTTCTTCCAGTTGATGCCCTTGGTTACAGAATTTCTAAACTACTGTAAATTCCAGTGAGCACTGGAGTAAATAATGTGGAAAGAAAATCATTCCACCATAAACCGGCCACGAGGTGCTCCCACATACACATTTCCACATACTTCATAAACTGAGGGAACGAACAATGTACAGAGACAAAATATTGAAGAAGAAATACTCAGAAACTTTGTCTGTGAAGGTTCTCGGTCATCCAGGTCATCGTAGTCTAAGGAGCTTGAAAAGAAAAGCGTCTGGACTTCTTCAAGTTGCTTCCAAAGTGGGAACAATGGCATTGAGGATGCCAGTGTTCACATTTTGGACAGAGAGGACAGATGGTTTGAAAGAGGAGTAAAAGAAGCCATCTATGTCCACTGTGAGCGGCCATCTTTGAACAGAGGCGGGGCTTACGACACCAACTGTCTGCCATCTATAGTCCAGTTTTGAGATACTTCCCAGACGCCAAATGCCCACTCACACCCTGGGCCATCTGACCTCAGGAAATCACATGATAGGGTGGGGCCAGGTTTCACAGTGAGCTCACCCGAAACCCTGGCTCATGTGATTAGGTAGAGGATCATCAGGTGGTCCTTTTGTCCCTCTTTGTGGGGGATACACCCACAGAGCTTAAATCTGAGACTCTCCACCATGTGACCTTCGAACTGAAGAAGCTTCTCGGATGAGAGGTGAAACGTCTTCAAGCAACTTAAAGAAGTCCAGACGCTTTTCTTTCCAAGCTCCTTAGACTCACAAACTTTGTTGCCATCTACCAGACAATGGATCCCAAACACAGCCAAGGAAAGTCTCATTTGATTTCAGAGAAAGAAGAAGCTGCTAGATTAGCTCAGTCAGTCACCTGACCTGAATCCTACTGAAAACGTATGGAAATAACTAAAGGTCAGAGTTCATAGAAGGGGAACCTTCAGGATTTCAAGACTGTTTGTATGAAAAAATGGACCAAAATCCCACCTGAGTAATGCACGTGACTAGTTTCTGCATACAAGAGGCATCTAGAAACTGTCCTTGTACGAAGTATTAAATATGCTTTTCTCTTTGTCATTTCTCATTATAACACATAATTTAAAGACATCTGTGGTTTGATTTCTTTGCATGTATGAATGGGATGTGTTGTAGTTCAATAGCACCTTTAGAAATATATTTACATAGAACATGCGTGATGTGTTCAGTACTTGTTCATTCTGCTGTGTATCTGCAGTGACTGAATCATTCATGAGATGTGTAACTTTTCTTTTGCAATGTTTCTATTTTCTCAGTTTAGATCCACCTCACAGGGCCTATGACGTGTACCAGAAGGTGGGCTACAACTGCTTCATCGCAGCTGCTATGTATGTAGTGTGTGGACTGTTCTCCTGCTGCCAGATGAAGCTCAATAAGAAGAAGGTGAGTTAATGCTTCTGACTTTTTACCTTGCAATGCACTTGAATTTATTTTGGGAGAATCACAGGATCTCGATTACAAGAGGCTCCATCTTGTTAAGCTGTTTGCTCTTAGCCAAACAACATTGTTCAGTTGAACAATTTGATCCAGTTAGTTTCTTTTGAGGTAGTACTGGAGATTGAGATGGGTCAGTCCATGAAAAATCCATAAATGCTTCCCATGTAACTGTCCCAGACATCAGCTTTAAAAAACAATCCCATGGAAAAAGACTTTTGGGCATCCTTGACGTGATTCTGGTAAACTGCCGGATGACTCAGGACGGGGAAGCATTGATCTACCCACACAGTATACACTGCAGAGGGGGAATTGCTGACTTCAGTTGAGAAATACTGAAAGAACCTCTTTATCCCGCTGACACGCCTTCCATAGAGGATGCAGAGTCTTTGGACGAGTGTGACATCACTGGGGGGGTGACATCACTCAGGCAAGTTAAACTTCAAAGGATGAGGTCGGCCGAGTTCATGAAGCCTCTGAATGCTGGAGGCCTGTCTTGGTTGGCGCACCTTTGCAATGCTGCATGGAGATCAGGGGTGGTACTTATCGATTAAGAGACCGAGGTGTTGGTTCCCATCTTTAAGAAGGGGGTCCAGAGGGTGTGTGTTGGGGATCGCAGTCATCCTTATTCCCCTGGGTAAGCTGGAGGAGGTGGCTGGGGAGAGGGAGGTCAAAGCTTCTCTGCTTAGGATGCTACATTCGTGACCTGGCTCTGGATAAGCAGACGAGTATGGAGGCATAGTTTGTCTGTTCTTCTCCTGCAGCCCTGCATGTCCTCTTTGCAACAGTCATGAGGTTCACTTTATCAGTTATTCTTCTTCTGCACCTTTCTTTTCTACTGTGTCCAAACAGCTCAACCATCTGTAACCAGCTGTACGTCCTCTGATTTTATGGAGATGATGGAAGACAACTAGTTCAAAATTCATTTGAAGAAGTAAAACAACCTTGATCACAGAGATATGAGTCATGATGAGTTTATGGTCTTTCTCTGGTTTTAAACGTTATTGAATGTATTATGTCAATTAAACAAATAGGAGGTTTATTTAAGGTCAAAGAGGAGGATTAACTATAGTTTGCTTTCTTGTTTAATTTATAAACTGATGGTTTATTGTATTTGCTACAGTTTCTCATTTCTGCTCCTCGGTGTTGTTCTTCAGGAGTATCTCGTGCAGTAGCGCCACCTGGTGGAAGGATAACCTCCCCGCAGCCCACTGACAGCAGCTGTGTTGATTCTCACCTGTTTTTTCTTCTGTCTCAGGATTTCAGGGACCTTGTCAAAGGGGACGAGGTCGGACACTTTGAGAACAAAAAGTAATTTGACGTGTTAATTCTAAGATTAAACTAGTTCTACCTCTGATTACTGTGTTATAACTGTTTGGTTACACTAGTCAGATTGAAATAAAAGCTGTAAAACACTTTGGTGTACTTCTTAAATCAGAGAGTATGTTTGTAATCCTTATCAGTGACCATGTGACTGTGTTGGGAATGTTGATAATGAAATTAAATCATTTCTCTCAGCGTAGTTTGTCTGAAAGCGCCTTTTAAATCCTACGTTTACCTTTGGTTCCCTGGAGGACGTCCAGCTGTCTGCTGTAAGCAGACTTACTGTATCCACTGTGTTCTTCCTGTGGTGAGCGTCACAGTGACCCACTCTTTACTGTTACCTGATGAGTCATGCAGTAATCTTACAGTTGTACTGAAGCCACAAAGTACACACAAAGGCTGTAGCTTCATTTGTTTATTTCCCAACATTGTAAGCACATGGATATATCAGGATGTCTTGCTTTAAGCTTCATAATACATTTATATGTTTTAAGTAAAAAAGTTAAAACATTGAAGTTATTCTGTCAAAAGTACTACTTACTGATTACCCAGGATTGATTAAATGGAGGTAAACTTAACTTACCCTACTACAGAATTTCCCAGAGGAACCCACCCGAGGGATTAATAAAGTTCTATCTTATCTTATCTTATCTTATCTTACAGAAGGAAATATCTGTGCCACAGTAATAAACTCATATAATTAATGTGAACACAAACAATGACTCATCTCTCCAAACATGACTCATGCAGGTTTATCTCTAATCTGACCAGTCACCAGATCTCAAGCAGCTGGGAACTGACATGTCAGACACTTCATTTCACTTGCTCGCCCACTCTGCACATGACACATCAGTCCCAACTGTTAGTGGTTGAGATGCAAATAAAGAGCTTCCAGGAAATCCTGCGGCTGGAGGTGGAGCGAGGCATCGGCTGATCGGAGGGTTGGTGGTTTGAAATATGCTTGGGCAAGATACGAACCCAAGATGCATCCATCAGAGTACGAGCGAGTTAATATTAGATAGAAAGCACTTAAGCATAAAAAAGTGCTCATTTGAACGTGTGTGCTGTATAAAGCACTGGCTGCTGTGGGAGAGTAGAAAAGTGCTACAATAGAACCGCTCCATTTACAAAATATTTTTATAGTCTGTGTAAAGAAACGTTTTTCCCTCCTGATCATCTCCTGCATCGTCTATTGTTTTGATTCATTTTTGGTTCATATTTAAAGAACAGAAAACAACCTCATATAACACAAGGACAAATTTCCAAAGTTTAAGATTTAAGATAATGATCTAGTCCAGTATTTACTTGTGCGTGACCTAACCAGTTAACCAATACCAACCTGTTATATGTCAGCTGGTTTATCTGTGAAGATGTGATTGGTTAATTTCCTGCCTTTTATTTAAGCACACTTCTATGTGTTACTATGACCCTGATGAAGGCCACACGCCGAAACACGCCGGTCAGTCAATAAAGTTGTTCCCTTCTTTGAGTGTCGCTGGAGTCCCTGCACTGCAAAGATTCACTCAGCAGTCTGGGAGTATTTCTATATGGTGATGCTGTTTTCTATGCGACTGGGCAGGAGAAAAAGGTACTGCAGCTCCAGTCCTTCATTCTCAGTCAGAATGTGTTTCTCGATCTCCTTCAACTCCATCCTGAACCTGTCGATCACCTCCAGGGCTTTGGCCTCGGTGAAGTGGTCCTCTGTGTATCGGCCCAAAGGAATCTGAGCAGAAAAGACAGAAACAATGTGAACCGCAAGTAGCTGAGGAAAAAGGATCAATTCCATTTTTCATTACAAAATATCATTTATACGTGTTGCAAGACTTAATGCTTCCCTGCATGTCTCGCTGTCTCCTCCATCTTAATGAAAGGCAAGAAAATCCCCAAAGAATAAGTAAAAATAAATATTCTGTGGTGCTGCAAGGTAAAAAAAATCAACCCATGCAATAGAAATGCCATTTTCTTTATTTAAGACGAACTGAGGTGACATGTTGTCTTTGAAATTCCTGCAGTTAACGAAAACGTATATGAGTGTCAAATATTTGCATTATGTTTATAAACATAAACCATTAGCAAAGAACAGATGGCTTGAGTAACCATGATATACACGTATCAGTAGATACAGTGACATTAGTGTTATTGCATCTATTTATATTAGTTATTTAACAAATATTGCTGACATTTTTATTTCTGTGTAAAACTTTTGAATATTCATATTTTTAACCGATCTATCGCCGTTATCGCTGTATATTACGTGTATATTACGTGTATATATCACTTATAAACTGTATGGGACACAGTATGGTGAGCAACTTGGACTCACTGCATCTGGCTGTGCTCGTCCCAGATGCCATGTGATGGCCATCTGTACACAGGACTGGCTGACATCGGGAAGCGTGGCCATAATCATATCCATGGTAACAGCATCTTTGTCTGTTGGTGGCGGTTGTCTCATGGTGCAGGGGGTGTTGGGAACCCAGGCACACCAGTCAAACTAAAAGGAATCAGAGTAGAGAAACGTTTGCTGTACCCCTGTGGTATCATCTTTTCTTAAATAAGTCGCCCCAACAAACCAACAGTGTCAGTTTCTGCACCTCAGTGCATCTTGTGTAACAGTGTCGACTGTCTTGTGTGTGTGTTCAGCACCTGTCCGTTGTTAGTTGCAGCATGCTGGGCTGTGCTTGTGAAGATAGCCACTGCCAGCAGTGTGCAGAGTTCCTCTCTGCTGCTGAGTTTACTGGGCAAACCTGGAACACATGAACCATTAAGTGGATACACAGGATACACACTTACAGGATATCCTGCCGAGAACTTCTGCTAACTGGAGGAGATGTGTCTGTAGTCTGAAACTATGAAAGGAAGGATGTGACACAATTGCTGCCTCGTTCTGGCAATCGCTTTGTTTTTATAATCTTGTGCAAATATATGTGAGTTAAATTTCACCTGGTCATTTGTTTTTAAATTCAATTAACAAACCAACTTGTGAATTCTACATTGCAGTACATTCATGTTTTGAACTTAACTGCATATAGTTACAGATAAATGATCAAGTGAAAGAGAGTTTGAGACCAGATCCAGACTGATTGTTAGCCATCAACACTCGTCAACAACAGTTAATACAAATGGTGCTGTGCGAAGTCTTGAACGCCCCTCATTTACTTATATTTTGGTAGGAGAATGGGGAACAGGTCCAATGTCCAAAAGTTGATTCTGTTCATCTGGACGTCTTCAGTGGGAGAAACGTGTCGTCATCACCAGGTGACTCCTTCAGTCTCAGCTGACTGCAGGTTTCAACCTTATAAACAGCACATTTGCATAATGACTGAAACCAGCCCACTGAAGGAACAATGAGCTGGGAGGTCAGTTCCTTTATCATAATTATGCAGATTCTCATGACCATTGATCAAAGATCACTGATCAATGCCATGAATACCATTCACAGAGAGCTGGGGAATGGCTGCAATCTCTCACCTTCTCAACACAATCCAGGGTGTTCTGGATGTGGTGTTCAGAGCTGCCCACCAGCGGGTTGAGGATCGAAGCCAGAAACTCGAGCTGACTGAGTTGATCGTGCAGACAATCGGTCATAAAGGTGCACCCTGTTTATGTATCGTCAGTAAACCATACAGCCTTGGTGTAGACTCCCCTGGGTACATCCTGTGGTATGAGGTCCGCTCAATAGCTCTGTCCTGTTCTAACTGCTTCAGACAGTCTATCAGCTTCTTCCTGTAGCCTCTTCCTGGGTCTCGTTTCAGGAGCTCATAAGTATTTTCGTCGCTGAGTAGTAACAACATTTTCTCATGATAGTCTGTCTGGTTTAGCAGAGCTGTGCACCTTACAGGTCCAATGGTTTACTGTCATGTGCAAACATGTATTGCATGGCGTCTCTTCCACTGAGACCAGTTTAGAGCAGTAGATGGATCAACTGAAGGGCCAGATGCATCTCTCAGGTCTTGTGTCACATCGTCATATTATCTATATATAACATATATGGATACTATCTTTATCTCTCTATATATATTATATAAATAAAGATAATATCTATATATAATATATTTCTATATGATATAGATGTATATTAGATATCGAGATTAGATAGATCTATGTAGATATATCTGGGCTGTCAGGCCTTCGGTTAGACACTCCAGATGTCTCTCATCAACAGCTGGTTCATTTGTGCTGCCAGGCCCTCATGGAGTGCAGTCAGCTTCTTCAGCCAGTAGGCGGGTGCAGTCCAGCTCTTCATACTGGAGACTTTCTTGGATGTCTTCCACTGGTGGTTACTGGATCCTGTTCAGAGAGGTTGCTGTGGTCTGCCCTCAGATCCTCTAACCACCGAGCTTTGCTGTTATGGGTTGCATCCTGCTCCCATATGCTCCTTGGAGAACTTATGATGAACTTTTTATTGTTTAAATCTACTTTTGTCTTTAAACATTTTAACACTTTATGAAAAATGTAATAAATCTTTTAGACCAGCCGTGAGAGCGTAGTATCTCGAGAAAAACTTACCTTCACACCTAATGACATTTTAAGCAATCAATAAATGAATAACTTACTATACATGTCCAGGTGATTACATTAATAACTGACCAAAGTTGGGGAGCTCTGTGAAGCCTTCCTCCGTGATGTCTCTGATCCAGGCCTGAAGCTCCAGGTCTTCTTGCACATCATGGTCTGACTGGTAGTACAGGTTTACCATACTGGAGACAAAACTGGAGCAAAGGTAAAAACTTTCTAGTTATTTATAAGAATACACTGTTTAAAATAAATAGTATGGACATTCAGACTGATACTCAAAACATGTAAAAATATCAGGCTTTAGTAGTTTTTGCTGGTATTATCTTTGATTTCCCCTGATCACTGGGACACACACACACACACACACACACACACACACACACACACACACACACACACACACACACACAGCATTAGATCAATGAAACATGAAACATGAAAGTACAACATTGTGATGAAGTGATTTTAGGGTTTAAACTATGTTTTAAATCGTGTTGAAGTTTACAGGATGAGAAGGCATGGCTAGGCATCAGGTGATTAAATGTCATCAGTTATGATTGGATGTCACTGTGATGTCAGAGCTCATCTCAGGTGTATATGTTACGTGTTTATACACCTCTTTGTATTTAATTATTGATTTGCTTCTGCTGGAGGTTTCTTCCTGTTGAAAGGGAGTTTTCCCCACTGTCACCAAACTGTGTCCTCATAGGTCATATGATTGTTTGGTTTTCTCTGTTTTCTTATACTTACAATATAAAGCCATTGTTAAAACCGTTGTTGTGATGTTGGGGAGAGATGAGGACCTGGTGTCATGTAAGTTTTATGCAGAAGAGATGATAGGCTCTTCCCTTTGTCTTCTGTGAGATAAGCAGTTCAGAAGATTGGATCTAAGAATTCCCAGTTGGATATTCCAGCAAAGGTGCCAGAGGGATCAACTGCTGCCTGAACTATGGACTTACAATTTGGTTTTTTCTCTGCTCATTTTTGCCGTGTTAGATTATAAATTTAAGAGAATTCGGACTTCCAAGGAATTCCACTGTTTTCCAGTGAAGCAGTAAAGGTAAAAAGCTGAGTACTAATAGATTAGAAACAGCTCGTACAGGTTACGCCAGCCTTTTAAAGTAACAGACTGGGGGCTTAGTTTTCCAAACCACTGAATTAAACCCAGTCGTAATCCAAGAGCACTGATCTAGAGCTGCCACCGCAGGCCTGCAAGGCTGGGCCAGTTTTGAATCAGAGTAAGCAGTGCAGACATCTGGAGAATAGAGGCAGTTAGAACTGGCCATCAGCTCTATCCGAGCTCTGCACCGCCTCCTGGGTAATCCTCATAGGATCAGAGAGTGGACTTTTTAAACACAGAGTTGATCCACACTTCCTGCACTCAGGTGCTGGTTCCACAGATCATCGGTACCTTGTAGAACTACGCAGGAACAAGGACAAAATGCGTACTCTCTAAGCCACCAGTTCTACCCACTGCACCGCCGAATAAATCACACCCAGTGGTTGCAGCAAGCTAGCACACCACAAGCTTGCTATTGTACCTGTGTATGGCCTCCCACAGCATCAGACTGTGGTCTTTGTAGAAATAGTTGGGGAGCTGAGACACTCCTCTGTCACAGAAATCATACAGCGGCTGAATGGAGCGGTAGGTCAACACCTTGTACTCCCTCTGGGCCAAAATTAACAGGCCATCACCACCTGTAGACACAACCTACACAACATTTCAGGAATATTAGATCTGAATATTGAAGAGCTCAGTAATACTAAAGCCAAGCGTGCTGTGGCATACTCGTTTGAAGATGCCATTTGCAGAGATGAGCTGAGTGCGCCCCCTACAGTTGATCTCTAGAGTGTAGCGTAGATGAGGGGCCAGAAGCTGCATCAGCAAAAAAGAGAACATTTTGATTATTGTTGGAAATTTAGATTCTACTGGATTTATGTTGCAGAAAGGAAATTACAAATGAAGGCTTCATCTCTTTGCTTTTAAACCAATTCATATCAGATAACAACTATGACCAACAGTGAAAGTGCTGAATAATACGACTTATATTAATATTTACCTTGTAAATGGGGTGTACAGCAGGCAGCTGTCTCAAAGTGGCCACACAAAACACTTCTACCACCAGGTGAGTCCTAAGTAGGTGAGACAGGAGCTGGAATACCTGGAACTCAGAGTGACGCACCCACATCTTAGCCAGCAGCCAGGCCAGAGGGGGATCGCTGGGCAGGAATATGGGCGTGTCCCGGCCTGGAGTCTGTTCAAGCTGAGAAGGTGAAAGAGACTATTGAGCTGTGGCCCAAGAGGTAGAACGGGCTGTTGCTTAGCTTGTATAGCCAACACATGGCTTCAGAGTCACATGACCGAAGCTTCACCGTCGCTGCTTCAATACCTGATTCTGTCGTTTAGAAAGAACTGAATCATTGGCGGTGATTTTGTGCGACAGAGCAAACCGGTGTGTGACGTAATGACAGACATGGAGCCGGCGAGGAAGAGAGGACTTTCTACCTGCTCCCAAATATAAACAGGTCATAACCAGTTCTACCCCCAGGTCTCAAAGGCACATAAGAAATAGACTAGACATGCCGTTATAAATATATATGTTGTAGTATATTATATATAAAAGTACATATCCACTGGTTACTACACAACCAGACACCTTACAGCACAAGCATGCTCCCAGCTTATAATAAGACTCTGCTGTATATTATTATATATAGTGTGTTTTATTATTTTTATCACAAGGCCACAAGCATGGGGAGAACAAATAGACCCAACATTATTTTTTTACCCCCAAAAATACATGTTCAAAGCACCACAACAGCCTGATATCACACAGACCTGTCAGGGTGTACCCCGCCTCTCGCCCTAAGACAGCTGGGATAGGCTAATTTAGTGAGCTTACTCATTATCTGCTGTAAGGTGCTTGAGAGTTATAACAGGAAGTCAAGTACAAAGTCAAGCTCAGGACCTTTTTGTGGTGGGTCAGCAGTGCTAATCACCCCACTGTGCTGCTGATAAAGTACCAGTTAATGAAATTTGTCCCTGTGCTTCTGTGTAAGCATGTAAACAACATACCTGTATAGCAATAGGTATAAGTCCTTCATCTGGGTGTTGATACAGGAGACAGATAGGAGCAGCGATGTACTGAGGGTGTCCCTTGATTGTGTTACTGGGAATCCCATCCATGATGGCATAGTCTAACAAGTATATGTTTCCTGCCTGGACAAGAGTGTAAAGGAAATTTAAGATATGATGGCAAGCATGCAACAGAGACCATGAAATAAACACCAGCAGTGAGACAATAACAGCGTCTACATTTGTGCCGTTCCTTTTATTTTATTGTAAAAACCAAAGTAGTGCTTTTTCTCAACCTTCAGTTCTTTGTTCAAGTTGGTCCTGCCAGCCATAGAGCGCTGCACCATATCTGCGGTAACAGGGAGGTTCTCCGGCAGCTTTTTGCACCTCTGGATCATCCTGGGGTTGGAACCATTTAGACACTGGTAGCCAAAGAACCAGTCCTCCTTCCAGTGCTTCATACAATACTCTGTTGTATACACACAGACACACAGAGCATCAGGTGTCTGTCGCTGTTCAAAGGCCTTTGGAACAGAAAGTACCGCCGCAGAGATCAAGTTCAGAGAGAGATAATGTGCTTGATCTGAAGTGAATATTACCCACATGCTTTTATGGACCATCTTCAAATTTTACAACAATTAGAAAGTCAGAATAGAACAAGGAGAAAAGGCTTTTAAATAGGCTGCCCTCACTGTCTGCAATAATCTAAAGAGGGAGGTGAAAGTGGCAGAACTGGTAACGATGGGAAAGTTGATAGCAACAAACTTCTCTGGCACAACTTCACCCACTCCCAAGGTGCATGGAGAAGACAAAGATCTGATGACGTGGAGACTCCAGCAACACTAAGTATCAGGGAACAACTTTATCAAGTGACGGCTTGTGGCCTTCATCAGGTAAGGGAACGTCAAACAGTTTGTGTTTAAATAAAAGTGGGCAACAGGAAACCAGTCACACCTTCACAGATAAACCAGCTGACCATTTCACATTTAACAAGGCGGTAATGGCTAATTGGTCCAAATAGATTCTGGACTGAACCACTACAGATTAAAAGGTCAGAAGATGTGGCTTAACTGTTAACCAATCAGACAAACCACCTCGTTAAAGCAAATTGGTCAGCTGGTTTATCTGTGAAGGTGTGATTGGTCCACTTGGATTTTTTTCTCTTTCCTGTTTTTTGTTTAAACACAAGAGAGACTCTTTTGGATCTGCTGCCAAGGAACATCAGCGTGATCCCTCAGGAGATCTGATCCAGCTGCCTACTGATGCCACCGTGGTGATTACCACTTTTAAAAGATCATTTTTTAGGTAGCATTTTGAATTTGCATGAAACTACTATTAAAGCTGTTTTATGCTATGCTTTTTTACTCACCCGCTATGGGACTTTTCAACTTCCAGAAGATACGTTTGAAATCTTCAAGGTCATCCCAGGATTTCCCAAACCAGATGGTCAGTTTCTTCAGAGATAACTCCAGCAAACTGAGGAGAGGAAATGAGGCGTTTGTTGTTTTAAAATCAAATTTGTTACAAATGTGTTGAATCATAGAGTGTGTGTGTACCACCTACGCGTAATGTAATGAATGTTCAAAGTCACTCCGCTTCTCGTTGTCAAAGCGGGCGTCTTGGGGTAAGTCTGCTTCTGTTTCAGCATCAACACATCTGGGAATCCCTGGAGCCCACGTTACCCATCTAACACAAAAATATTCAATGCTTCAAATCTGTGTTGTTACAGAATGTATTTGGTCAAATGTGGCTTGTAGTTTGTACAGTTTAAAGGGTTTCATACACCATAAATGTGAGTCCCTACCTGTAAGTCTTCTGTCGCTCCTGCAGCTCTGTTCTCCTGTGTTCCAGCAGCTGCAGTGCAGAGTCACCTGTCAGCGTCTTTGCTACAGGAGAGACAGGGAAGTACAACAGCAGACACTTGGAAGTTATACCATCACATTATAGAGTAGGGCAGCGATACCGATGAAATCAAGCACTAAGAAAAAGGGTCACACATGAGATAACTGAAGGAGTTCTGCTTATATGTAACACCGGAAATATATCTTCTTGTATGGTCTGACACTTACATAACAAAAGTCTAAGCGGAACCTGTAAACAAATATGATGCAAATGGAAAGCAGGCACAGCAGCCCAGTGTTTCACCGTTTTTGCATGAAAGACACAGGCCTCATTTACACCTTGTGGTCTTATCTTGATTATATTATCTGATACTGTGTCTATATTTATGTCTCAGCTGCACATTTCTTAGGCGGTGATGGCAACTTGTCAACAAAGATGATGTGCTCCAGCTAAAAACCTGAATCACTGGTCATCATTATTACAGCAGCTGCTGCTCTGTAGTTTTTGCTGAGCATAGGGGCAGGTTCTAGCTTGGGTTTAGAGCACAGGTGTCGGACTCCAGGCCTCGAGGGCCGGTGTCCTGCAGGTTGTAGATGTGTCCTTGATCCAACACAGCTGATTTAAAGGCTAAATGACCTCCTCAACATGTCTTGAAGTTCTCCAGAGGCCTGATAATGAAGTAATCATTTGATTCAGGTGTGTTGACCCAGGGTGAGATCTAAAACCTGCAGGACACCGGCCCTCGAGGCCTGGAGTTGGACACCCCTGGACTCGAAGGTAGTACAGCAACAGCTACACATCCCCAGTGTGCTCATGCATGGGTGGACGAGTAGCCTTAGATAGCCTTTTAATCTCACCACCAACTGCTTAATGTGGTAAACTGACTGGGACTTTTAACCTAACATTCACACACTGATGGATTTATCAGGTGCAACTTAGGGTTCGGTATCATCTACTAATCTGCTGCTGGTTTGTTCTGCAGCTCCTCCTGTCTGCTCCAGCCCAAACTATCCTTGGACAACATACTGAACCAAGTTACTCTCAGATGCATCCATCGGAGTATGCATGTGTGTCAATGGGCGATTGATGCATGGTTTATAAAATGCCACACAGGAATCAGTCTTGTACTAAAATAGAACCTGCATGGCTTTAAAGGGAAATTTGCATCTTTGCTCAAATGACCTCAGGCCTTTTACACATGTAGGCATTGAAGGCAATGAAGGAATGAGACTCTTTCCTACCTGTTCCTTCTCGTATCTCCATCTTGACATCGCCTACAAACCATCGGTAACAAGGGAAAGTCAGCACTTTACCTCCATCTGGAGGCTCTACAGTGACATATTGACAAAACCAGTTGTCTTCCACCCAGTATCTTTGTTTCTCTAGTCGGACCAGTAGCACCGAGCCTAAAGGTGAAGGACTCGTCACCTTGTACTGGTCAACCTGATGGAAGAATAGAGGAAGAGAAATACAAAAAAATGAGGTACTTTCTATCTCAGACTGACGCTGAAAAGCTAGTTCATGTTATTCTGTCAAGTTGTCCTAAAAACTACTTAAAATGTCCTGAGCTGATCTAACCCAAACTACACTTACTGCTCCTCGACAGAAATCCAGTCCAGGGTTGTCGAGTTGAGTGCGCTCGCTCTCCCCGTTCTCCCCCACAAGCGTCAGATAAATGTAGTTGTTGGTGCCTGAATACTCTGAAGTACCAGTTGCTACTGTAACAGTGTAGACTTCCATCTAAGAAGACATGAGTCATACATAAGTGTTCAGCTAGCAACATGCGTGCACCTGAATACACAGGAAAAACAAACTTGCAGCTGTCTTGGCTCAGTGACGTCACCATGGTTAGTGGAAGATGTCACAGCACCGTGCTTCAGAGGGAAAATGAAGGGTGTAGCAATAGGAAGGTCTAAGTTCAAAGTCACAAGGCTTTTGTTTTTTAGCCCTTTTTTCGACTCTTCAAGTTTTAGGCTTTCTTGTCACAATTGGAAAGTCGGAGCTGCAGAGCTGAGTCTCTGATTCTTTGCTTTAAATCTGCCTGCAGACAAACAGAAGCTTCATGCATGTTTCAGCTATTTGTATTTATCCTTTAGCCCAGCTGCCATTTCTGTGACAGCTCCTGTTGGGACCTCATCACCCAACATTAGCATGTGTCATTTGTGGGGTGGCTGTAGCTCAGGAGGTAGAGCTGGAAGGTTGGAGGTTCGATCCCAGGCTCCTCCAGTCTGCATGCCAAGTATCCTTGGGCAAGATACTAACCCCAAGTTGCTCTCTGATGCATCCACTGGAGTATGAATGTGTGTGAGTGTAGTTAGAAAGCACTCAGTATAGAGGTAGTGCTTGTGGACTGGGTGAATGTGGCGTGTTGTATAGAGTGCTTTGAGTACTCTGGGAGAGTAGAAAAGCGCTATACAAGAATCAGTCCATTTGCAATAAGTAGCATTACCCAAACCAAAACTCTTTTGCAAGAGTGTCCTGGGTTCACACTTGCTGAGAGGCAACAGTACTAAGCATTGAGTCACCATGGTGACTGACTATGTTTTTATCCAAGCTGTGGATATAATCGTAGAGCTGGGCCCTGTGCTTCGTACGTCGCTTACTACATCCAAGATCAAATGAAACATCCAAGACCAAACCATCGCGCTAACCGTGAGCGCGCTAATCCGGTTCCCCGAACACACCTGCTGTTGACGATTAGTACAGCTGGACGCAGTAATGTGAGATCACTGGGTGTCGTAAAAGGGGCTACGCATCGATAGTGGAAACATTGATCGGCAACCCTCTGATTGGTCGGCGAAAATGTAGACGGAGCGCGCTCGGCTCGGTATTTTTCGGCAGCAGAGCAAGAACTCTTGAGTGAGGGATTTCAGGAGTTTCAGAGTTTAATTAAAACGCAAGGGAACACTGCAAAGGCTGCAAAAGCAAGGAGAGAGGGCTGGCAGGAAGTTGCTGACAAATTAAACTCGTAAGTAATTTAATAATAACAATAATAATGGAGTGGATTTATATAGCGCTTTTCAAGGCACCCAAAGCGCTTTACAATGCCACTATTCAGTCACTCTCACATTCACACACTGGTGGAGGCAGCTACGGTTGTAGCCACAGCTGCCCTGGGGCAGACTGACAGAAGCCAGGCTGCCATATCGCGCCATCGGCCCCTCTGGCCAACACCAGTAGGCGGTAGGGTAGATTTATTATATTACACTATATTATCCAATATTATATTACATTATATTATAATATGTTATATTATATCCTCTTTCACATTAGAGCCACAACAGGACCCACTAGAACATGGGAACAGGTAAAAGTGAAATATAAGAATATTCTACAGAATGGTAATATTTATCACTTATATTGCTTTTAGTCTCTTGGAAAGAGACCCTGGAATAATCTGTTTGTTTATAACAGCAACCAAGAAAAGGGCACAGCACAAAAAGACAGGTGGTGGTCCTGCACCCCCTCGTCAACAAGTTGGTTAAGTAAATAATATCCTCACGGGAATATCGATATCTCTCTATGAGCACACTGTCGCGCTGAGCTAAAGGATCCTGTCTATCCCGCAATATACGCTGAATTCTGAGGACTCTCCTTATCAATCTTGCACCTTCCGCAATGGGTTGCTCGCGTATACGGACAGGACATGGCTGCGACAGGCTTCCCAAATCCACCTTCGCTTTTATAGCCGTGGTCTCTCATCTTGATTACACGAAGTAATTTACAATTACTACTCTGAAATATGAATTACATCTGTAATAATCAAATACATGTAATAGAATGTTAATAGTACATTTCCCTTTTTTAGGAAATGACCTGTGTGAAATCAATAAATGGATCAGGTGCTGCATTGTCTTTAGTTACATTGATGTTATTTATTTATGGTGAAACAGTGGTGGAATATCGCTGTTGCTTTCGTATGAATGACGCGGGCATACCTGCGTGGCCGCGATCTAATCCTGTTTACATAAAGTAAACCTGCTCCCCAGCAGGTTTACGCTTACGGCTCTGTTGCTATGACAGCAAGTCCCGGATGGGCTTCGGGGAACCGAACGATCCAGGATCACGCGAAATCGTCAACAATCTCATCCAGCTAACTCACTTAGCGCGGTACGAAGAACAGGCCCCTGTAGTAGATTTGTGTGGGTTTTTTTAATAAGCAGTGTTCTCGGATGTTATATATGATCACATTTGCATCTTATACAAAGTCCACAAGTTTCTCCAGGAAATCAGGTATTTTTGGCGATTTTGCATGCAATGATATATGATGCATTAATATATAAGAGGAACCAAACTCTTAAAAAGATCACGCACTCTACAGCTCAAACGGAGTGAACATGTTTTCTAATTATTTAAATATTAACCCTAACCAAATGTTCAAACCGCAATGGTGCAAATGTAGCACATTTCATCTTCACACACACATGCACGCGTGTGTTCCTGTCCAGCTATCTTTGTGACACACAAACTGGTCCTCACAAATTCCCTCACTAAGATCCTCATTAAGATAGCTGAACGCCCGCACACAGACACAGGCATTAAGTAACCATTTCCTTTGGTGGTATATATTTCAACACAGTTAATTTTTTTTTGTATCTTATCAAATCCCAACAACAGTCACTTCAGTCTGTTGCTGCATACAAACCCTACAATAATAAAAAAGACGTTACTGGTAAAGAGCCTCTTGTGAGATGAGTGATTTATTTTTCCTTAAGGAAAAGTTTGAACATCTCAACTTCAAGCAAACTGTGTGTGTTACACCTCTGACTATCAATATGCATCTACAGATAATGCAATCAACAACACGCTGCAGCTTCATTTAGAATCCAGACACAAGCGTTTCCTCACCGCAGCTTTTCTGTGTCACTGTCAGGTAACACCGCCTCCCAGCTCCAGCTCCTCAAATCTCTGACACCGAGGCGCTGCGCTCGTCTCTGCTTTTGAAATATTTGCTAACATTATAATCAACTCCTGACACTGACAGCAGTATACTGTGATAAATCAGTAGTAAAAGTCTACAAAGTGTTTGTATCAGCTATCTTTGTGCAAACTAACCAAACCTTTGCTTGTCAACATAAATGTTTTTTTAAATGAGAACCTTTTTGTTTCTTTTGTACTTTGCCTCCACATCTGCACAGAAAACAGAGTATGATTAGTGTAGGTTTACTGCTTCCTGTGCATATACACAATTAAATCTTGGTTGATTCCCTGTACAGACAGAATACTGTTCATACACTGAACAGTATACAGTCACTATAAAGGTTAAATTCTGTAAATTAATCTTAGCATCATTAACTTGAATACAAACCCGACTCTGACCATGAGCACCACAGCCATACTTCACCACTCCTGACCTGTTTATCTTGCATTGAACTATCTTGTATTTGAAAAACACAAACACAACTCTCTTGGTTTTGGATGAAAAACACAACTTACATGTTTTGACACACAGATCGAGTGTCTGATTTTAAAACGAGGACAGCCTCCCACCTGACCAGGCTGAGGTGAGGCGATAACATTCAGAGATTCTCTAAGAGTGCAAGCAGAAAAATCAACGCTTTCTTTGTCCTCTGTATTGAATGCCGCACTTTGTATTCTGTAACTTTTCCTATTACATAACCCATGCAGACGATGTATGGCGTGATTCAGAATGAACTACCGTTGCTGCTGCGTGTTAAAATAATACAATCTCGCACACACTCTTGCGTAAAACACTTGCGTAAGTTGTCTTGACCGAAACAATTTCAGCTGTACTGACTCAGTCACGACATTCCGGTACTTCAGCAATAATATTATTTTTCACATATTTAACGAGACAACAGGCGCGTGTGATGTTGAGCATTTACTGCGGCGGTTTATATGAAAGCTGAAAAACTAATTTGTTCCCCAAAACAGCTTCTGCTGTTTTCTAATGTTGCTTTTGTCAGTGGCAGCGTGTCTGCACGACACCGCTATCACAGGCTGGGCAGCGGAGGCTCTGACAGTCAGCTGTGATAATCTGGAGTTTGGAGAAGACAACAGAAAAAGACCCACCTTAGTCGCGCGCCGTGTTCACAGTGGACTGTCGCTTTGGTGGAGTGGAGTGTCCGGTGGCTGTCGGCTGTTCTGACACGTCCTTTTACTCTCTCTCTCTCTCTCTCTCTCTCTCTCTCTCTCTCTCGCTACACTCGTTTTTCTCTCTCAGCCTTTCTGTATGAGACGAGCACTTCTCTACTCCTGTGGTCAGTATATTTAATTATCAATCAACCAAAGACTCAGAAACACTAAGCCTCGTCCACCCCAGCTGTGAAACTCAGAAACCAGTCTTACTTGTTATCATCTATCGTCCACCTGGGCCTTACACACAGTTTCTGATTTCTCAGACTTTATATCTAATTTAGTTCTGAGCTCAGATAAAATAATTATTGTGGGTGATTTTAACATCCATGTAGATGCTAAAAATGACAGCCTCAACATGGCATTTAATCTGTTATTAGACTCAATTGGCTTCTCTCAACATGTAAAAGAACCCACCCACCACCACATAGAAACTGAACATTTAACAGTGTTTCCTGAAAACCCTCTCCTGTCTGATCATTTCCTGATAACATTTACATTTACAATAATTGATTACACAGCGGTGGAGAGTAGACTTTATCACAGTAGATGTCTTTCTGAAAGCGCTGTAACTAAGTTTAAGAATATAATCCACCCACTGTTATCATCTTCAATGCCCTGTACCAACACAGAGCAGCAAAAATCATAGAAATATGGTATTTAAGCAGATTCTTACTCTGGCTGGCATTACCTTGGCCTCCAGTAAAGCTGTGAGGAGTCATTTTTGCAAGATATGTCCTTCAACGCACATATTAAACTAATATTAGGACTGCTTTCTTCCATTTGTGCAACATCTCTAAAATCAGAAATATTCTAGTTCATGCATTTATTACTTCCAGGCTGGACGACTGTAATTCATTATTATCAGGATGTCCAAAAAACTCCCTGAAAAGCCTTCAGCTAATCCAAAATGCTGCAGCAAGAGTGCTGACAGGGACTAGAAAGAGAGAGCATATTTCTCCTGTTTTGGCTTCCCTTCATTGGCTTCCTGTTAAATCCAGAATTCAAAATCCTGCTCCTCACATACAAGGTCTTAAAATCAGGCCCCATCTTATCTTAATGACCTTGTAGTACCATATCACCCTATTAGAGCACTTCGCTCTCGCTCTGCAGGCCTACTTGTTGTTCCTAGAGTATTTAAAAGTAGAATGGGAGGCAGAGCCTTCAGTTTTCAGGCCCCTCTTCTGTGGAACCAGCTTCCAGTTTGGATTCAGGAGACAGACACTATCTCTACTTTTAAGATTAGGCTTCAAACTTTCCTTTTTGCTAAAACATATAGTTAGGGCTGGACCAGGTGACCCTGAATCCTCCCTTAGTTATGCTGCAATAGACGTAGGCTGCCGGGGGATTCCTGCAATGTTAAATGTGATCTGTACATATGGGTTTTGAAAATAACGCTGACTTTGACACAGTGATGTGCAGTTAAGACTTACGTTTGTGTTACATATGCACAGAACATTGACTAAGAAGTGTTGAGGAACCTCTGTGGTTATTGTTGCAAACAGAAGATGAGTTGTACTTCTTTTTCTTTTTGTGAGATCTTAGTGGTTTCCTGTGTAGTAGTCCATCATCAGCGTTCTCTTTCAGTAATTTCACTAGCTGGGCTGTGATGGCTGCACTTACAGCCACACAGTGGTAATACCCACCATGTTAGTGTAGAGGCTTATAAGTAACATTGCATTCACATTTGTCTTTCTTTAAATATAGGAATTTATTGACAGGACAATAAATAACTGGTTTTGGTTTAGAGTTAATTCACATATCCACATAACACTGCATTCTAAAATAAGTGCGCACATTTTAGTTTACACTGTTATGTATGATTAATTTTTTGTTTTCTGAGTTACCTTAGTTGCAGCTGTTCCAGTCCCTTGTTTAAGGAGCCAAGAGGTGGAAAAGGGCGGAGCGAGCTTTAAAGGACGACTACAAATTGGTTCATGCCATAACTTGGGACCGGGGGTGGGGTGGGGGGGATTGGAGTTCATTATGTTTGGTTTAGTTAGGTTTTGTGTGTTTTACCCCTTCTCCTGTTTTTGTGGGCTGATCAGCCACTATTTAAGTTTCCCCTTTGTCTCGTTAAGTTAGGTCAGTTTGTTTGAGTTGTCAACTTTGAGTAGAGTTCTGTTATTTTGACCTCTTTCATGGGCCCAAGATTTTGATTCTTTTTGCATGATTTAACCAATTATGTTTTTTGGGTTAAATAAAAAAAAAAATAATAATTTTTTTTGGACTTTAACCTGTGCCTAAGTTTCTTTCACTGCTTGGTCCATCACATGGGCCCACGTCCTCATTTTAGGTTTGACAGCGTTTTTGTGGGTAAAGGTGATGCTTGGACATGAATTGAGCTGTGGTTTGGGGAAGGCCTCGAAGGGGACTGGCTCCTGGGCCTGGCAGATCCCCGTGTACTAAATAGGAGTGAAGAAGTT
This sequence comes from Aulonocara stuartgranti, assembly GCF_965226115.1. Taxonomy (NCBI): domain Eukaryota; kingdom Metazoa; phylum Chordata; class Actinopteri; order Cichliformes; family Cichlidae; genus Aulonocara; species Aulonocara stuartgranti. Next base: position 20,601,476 of record NC_138941.1, on the reverse strand, counting down.
AAAGAACTGAGAACAAGGAGGGAGGGTGGGGCACGTAAACAACAACGAGCAGTTTGCAGAACTGGGGGGAACCAATATAGATGACAGCCGGAAGGAGCATGTTTGGAGGCGTGATCCTGCTCCTGAAATTCCGATACATAATCTCCGATCAAAAAGATCCTGATGTGCACTGACCCTTCAGGGAACAACTGGACACAAACACTGACAGCAAAATGTGCAATGAAGCAATCAAAGTAACTGGACAACCTCAGATTTTTGCGGGTCTTCTATTTTTTTTTTCTCACCACTTGTACACAGTTACTGAAATGAACACAATATGGTAACTTTCCATTAAATCTTCCAGTTTTAGTAACAGTGTAAGCTGTCGACAAAGCTTTCACAGCTGTTTCCAGTTGCTGAAGGTGATTCTTGGGTATTGAGGGTGTAGTATCTACTGCAGACAATCTAAATAGTTGATATCATGCTGCTAAATATTTGAAGCTGTTGGCAGACGCTGAAAAAGGAGCTGCTGCAGAATATTTTAATCATCTCCAAACAGCTGCGAGGAAAACATCCGTCTGTCTTGTTCTGGGGTTTTTCCTCACACTTTGCTAAGTTCGGCATTGTGAAGTTGCAGTTATGTCAGTTTGTGATTTCCAAAGAAGACAACAGTTCACTGAGGTAACAGCAGCAGCCTGATCACACATCAGGGACGTCGTTAGGATCTTGAAGCATCAGCCCAGCCCCGAAGTCTTTCACACTTTCAGTTACAGCAATTTTTAGAAATTATTTATTAGAATGTTTTAGTGAAATTAAAATAAAACATCAGACACTGTGTGCTTCCTAAAGGTTGAAGGCAGATGTGTTGGAATAATAAGAATAAGAAACATACTGAAAATGAAAAAAGACAAAGAAATCAGTGAAAACTGGAGTTTTTCGACTTTGTTACTTTTTTTAAAACAGCAGAAGAACAAAGTTGATGTGAACTTTTACGTCTTGCATGTTGATTTTGACCCAGGTGTTATCCACATATCTGTGCCTGTGGCTTAGTGCTCTCACTATGAAGGAGCCAAGAGCCCTACTTCCACTCCCTGGTTCAGTTTCCTGACAGTCTCCACTGCTGCAGCTGTACACAAGTGAGACCGCATCAAAGGAGGCTGCGGTTTCAATAACTGATTCATCCCTGGAGTATGGAGCTTTTTGAGGCTTGAATGAATTCTTAGTCAATGTTATGTGGCCAAGTAAACAAACCAGATTCCTCAGGAAATTATCGGGTGAAAGGTCTAAACTGAAGAGTGAGAGAAAAAGCAGCCAAAGGAAAAAGATTAAGAAAGAAAAGTTTGACTCCTTGGAAAATGGAAAGAAACGAGGCGAGGCTCACTACTTTTACACCGTATTTGAACTTTTCATCAAACTGCATTAAACAAAGAAACTAATTATTATTGAAATAACAATATCTAAGCAGTCATCAAGGGTCACTACTGGTTTGCCTTCTACAGGCTAATATTTACATCAAGCTTTCTCTTTATTCCTATTGGACGTCTGTCACGTCCTCTTTAGTTTTGTTCTTTATTTTTTCCTTTAAATGTCGACTAATTCCTTGGATTCAGTTATTTCATCTTATATATCTGCTTTGTCCTGTTGTATTTACGACGGTTTTTTTCTACCTGGACTGAGGGATGGGGCTAAGTGGGGCTAAACTGATAAAAGCAATTACAAGGTATGTGAGTGTGTCATTAATCTGCATTCTGTTATTTCAGTTCAATCATTGTGAAACGTACTTGTCTGTTGTTTAACAATTCTGTGTATCCATTCTTGTTGTTGCTTCAATAAAAATATCTTTGAGGAAAAAAATGTTACATCGACTGTCCTTTGATTCTTGTTTCTGCCATTTTTCTGCATTTGATTTATTTGACACAAACTGTTGTGTGTGGTGTCTTAAATGTTCACTAGATTGCACTGAGCCAGTGAACCAGAAACAGTGAACGTCATTTATAGTAATGCTCTTTATGTTTGGGACCATCTACATATGTAGTGTGTTATATTACCAGGTTTCCACTGAGGCACGTACATCTGAGATTGTTTACTTAAAGTCATGAGTTTTTATTAAAAAAGGAGTGTGACCGTGGGTACTCACTCTTGTGCACTGGCTTAGGTTCAGTTTGAAATTTGTTTTTCAGTTGCGTGAGAACATGCATGTAGACAGCGTGGGAAGTATGACTGGCAGCTCTGACAGCAATATCAATGAGAGCTTTATCTTCACACTGCGGCCGAGCCCACTCCCACCCTGCAGCAGCTGCGCCTCGTGTCTTCCTCATTTACAAAGCTTGCTCATTGCTGAAGTGCTCTACAACCTTTTTTGCGCCACGGAATATTTCCACGGAGTTGTCGCGGATAAATAAAACAAAATAAAATGATACGACCAAGAGAACAACTGTGGTATTTTGTAAATACAGTATTAAATACGTGGAGGAGCAGCACCTCTAACATGTACAGCAAATCAGTCCCATAACAATGATTAATGCAAGCAGACGTCAGACAAAACCCCCAAAAAGAACCCAAACAAAAGAAAAACATGTAATGGAAGTACATTTTATTTTTTTAACAAAGCATGATGTTGATGCCAAACCATGAGAGCAAAAAAGATGCATACAAACAAAAGTAAAACTGCAAACTAGCTGGAAGATACTTGTGCTGTAAAGAACAACAAAGTCATCAGGTTAACACATTTCACGGAGCTTTGCCTCCTTGCTGGGAGGACACTGGGTCCACCGTAGAAAAGAGTTCTCTTACACCTGACAGCCAATTATAACCCGGGTATGAAAGTCGGACCAGCCAGAAATGGTCCCGATGGTTAAAAGACTGAACGCCATATTAAACTGCTGTGACACGCGATGTAAAGCATGATGTTTGAGGTAACTAAACCTTGGGAATGTGACTAACGATACATGTTTTGCCAGATTCTGCTCACAGAAGCCAGAGATCAGTGTTAATTTCATTTCAGGTTGGCAAATATTTATGAGGCTTTTGATCCAGAAGCACCGTCTTCATCATCAGGTGGACACGCCACAAAATCAGCCAACATTGACGCCATGGCTTCATCGTCCATCTGAAAGAGAGCGACGTCACACAGTGTAAAGCACAAGTTCATACAGTCAGGTCATCACCCTGACCGAAGAAGCTTTCAATCAGTGGACAAACAGCAGCTACCATCTGCATCTTAACGAGGGATTAAAAGCAATACCTTTTTCTTCTCTGGGCTTTGCCCCACCTCTTCTTTTCCATGTCCTTCCTCCCTCTTCCTCTTCACTCCTTTTCCCTCCTCTCCATTACTCTCCTGCCCTCCCCCTGCTCCCGTCTCCGGCTGCTCTGCTTCCTTTTCAGAGCTCTTCTCAGTGTCTTCTTCCTGTTTCTCTGTCACATTTGGTTCTGTTGCGTTTTCAGAGTCTGCCACTGCTGTCGAGTCTCCTGCTTGAAGAGCTTCGAGCGGTTCGTCCTCACAGCTGGGCAGCTGGTTATCGCTCGCGCTGGCGTCCTCTGCAGGCTCAGCTGCTGATTCCTGCTGATACAGACAGAAAGCTTCAGTTTCCTTGTAATACTCTCTTTATTTATCATATATAGGAGAAAAACACATTTCTAACAGAGACTGTGTAGTAATACTTCATGTGCATTTGTACAAATATATGACTGAGCTGCTGAGATAATCTGGAGCTCAGACTGTGACGATCACATTAGAAAATCAGGCTTTTTGTGAGAAATTCATGTATATTTTGCATATAAGGCCACTGCAGCATAACCAGGGTCACCTGATCCAGCCCCAGCTGTTTACTTTATGAAGGGAAAGTTTGATCTTACCAGTAGAGGGCGTCTGTCTTTCTACTCTGACCTACTTTCTCAACAGGACACTGCTGAAAGCAACAACTTTGTTTCCATGAAGCGTGTCATGGATATCAGTGGCCTTGATTACACTGATAAACCTTTTTATTCTTCATGCTGCACCACCTGCTGTTGCTCTTCATGACATCATTTCCTGTCTCCATTTCCGCTCTTTCCTTAAATCTGCTGGTCCCGTGAAAGGCCCACTTACACTCTGAGTTACTTGTACTGCAAAGCCTCATTACATTGTCTAATGCATTCAGCACGCTGAGCTGTGTAACGCTGTCATTCAACAGTATGATTCACAAAGCTGCAGGATCTACCTGTTGACTGGCCGGTTGTTCGGACTCCGCTGCTTGCGGCTCGTCCTCCTTGGCTCCCTGCTCCCACGAACACTCCTCTTTCTGCAGCTCTGCTCCGGCTTGCTCCCTCTCCTCCTCGGCCTCCTCTCGCTCCTCCAACGCTCCTCCGGTGACACACAGGATCTGCGGCATGGTGGGGTCATCCATCCTTTCGTTGTCCTCCTCTTCTACTTCGCCCTCCCGAGCCGCTTCGAGGACTCCGATGCTCTCCACCTCCTGCACCTTCATCGTGTCCTCTCCGAACAGCGCCCTGTTAGTTTGGATCTCCTCTATCCCTCCTTCTGTGCGTTCCTCCACATTAAATGCAGAAATCCGTCCCTCATCCAGCTTCCCCTCCTGAATCCCCGACCCTCCGTCTTTGTCTTCGACTCCCTCCAGAGGCGGTATGTCGCCATCCTCTTCCTCTTCTTCCTCCTCTTCCTCCTCCTCCAAATCTTCACCGTCTTCTTCATCCAGCTCCTCATATTCCTCCCCATCAAAAAACTCATCAGCTAACTCACTTACATCCTCCTCTTCGTCCTCCTCATCTATCCCCTCCTCCTCCTCATCCTCCTCCAGCTCTTCATCTTCATCTATGTCCTCATCATCTTCCTCTTCATCATCAGTACTGTTAATATTGATGACAGCAGAATCTTCGCTGCTGGCAGCAGCAGCTGGTTGCTGGTGGAGGTGCCGACCCTGCTGACTTAATTGATTCTGCAGGTGCATCTGGAGCGGTAACCCCATGGGACCAGCCTGGCTTGCCGTCGAGGGCTGCATAAGCATCTGCTGGAGCTGCGGTCTGCCAGGCAATGACTCCCCCAGACCAACAGGTGGAGCTGTAAAGGTGCTGGAGTTCAAAGGTGGAACCAGGGAGACCACCGAGGCACTGGAAGGAGGAAAGGAGTTGATGGAGGTGGTGGAAGCAGTGAGGAGGGGGGAAGAGGCAGCCAGGTCATTGGGCAGAGAGACCCCGTCTATTGTGGCTGCGGCTGCCGTAGTTGGGACCATGGTGACAGATTCTGCACCTGCGAGTGTCACACCAGTGCCACCCGGTGCAGAGGAGGACATGCTCTGTGAGTTTGCTGCTGCGTCGTCCTGCTGAGTCTCCATGTTAAGCATACCCGGAGGAACAATGACCACGCTGTCGTCCGAGTCACTTGCCAGAGAGATCTCGACGTCTTCGGCTTCCTCTTTGTCAAAACGCACAAACACGGGTCTCTGTCCCTCCGGAGGGCCCAGGCCTGCAGGATCAGGCTGGTGGTGCGAATGTGGGGACAGAATCATGTCTCCTGCAGTCGGACCCTGGCCTGGAAGTCCCGGAACCAGAGACAGATGGTTCTCAAAAGAGCTCAGAAGGGAAGCAGGGCCCAGGTTGACAGAGTGACGGGCGGGAAAAGGAGGGCCAGGGGCAGGACCTCCAAGCAGGGTTGGCAAGGTTAATCCAGGGGCAGGTCCCTGGGAAGAGGGGAGGACCGGAGTGGTGGAGGAAGGTTTCATGGTGAGAGGTGGCAAAGGAAGGGCGATGGAGGGAAAGCGGGGATGAAGGATCAAGTTACAGATGGTCAAGGCCTCCGCGCAGAACGAAGACACCTGAGAAAGTGGACGATGGGTTTGATTAAAAGCTGGAAACAGTGAGCAGACAAACACTTCATGTTTTTGCCAAGTCTGAAACTGTTAAGTCAATCTGAGCTTTAACAGAAGACTTGAGGCAGATTGTACATCATTGTCTCCATAATTATTTTATTTCAACTTCACAGCAAGACAAATGTTGATCCTTCCACTCACTACACGTTGCTACATTTTAAAAACCTTTTTGCAGCGCTTCAGGTCCTTAGGGCTTACCTTAACATTCCTGTCGGTGCGCCCGTTACTGAGGATTGACACAGCACAGGTCAGAGGTGGGGGCCAACAGGGTGAGGGGACCAGGACCAGGGCCAGCAATAACCTTCAAATTCATACAAGTGAAACAGCTCCTTCAGTCCAACACGAAGCTAAAGTGAACTTTTGCATCTACAGAACATAGACCAGTTCGGGGCCCACAGTGGTGCTGGTGCTAGGGTGGTGTCAGACTGGGTCCAGTCTGAATAAAGCACTGTGTGGACATTCCTTCAGTCAACAGTGGAACATTTAAACTCAACCTGAACAAAAAGCAGGAGGAGCACCGTAACACTATTGAAACACTAATGTGTGGCTCATCGCTAACATGAAGATCGTACCTGTACAGTTCTCGTCGAGTCAGAGCACTGCTGTACTGCCCACTCGCGCTCCCTGCAGATTCACATGCATTGCTGCTGCAAGACTGCTGCTGCTGCAGGCGCACACACAGTGGCAGAACCACCTCATGGAGCCGCTTGAAGGAATCGACAGGACACAACAGTGTAATCGTTCGTTATTAAAAACAATAAAATGAAGAGTCTCTCCTGCAATACACCAAAAATGCTAAATGATGGAAAAAACAAACGAAAGCATTTTACTTTACAGCTGCAGATCATCACAAGATGGGAAACGTGTCTTACTACATCATAACTTGTAATCAGTATCCCATTTTAACCCTACGCCACAACCTGACGTGGACCTGCTGAGACATGTAACTACACGTCGACGCTAACCACACCACTTACAGTTACAGCCGAGTAATATTACACTGAAACTGATGCAATTGGATAATAATGGTCCACAAACTGAAGCTAATGATGTGGGAACTGCAGGGTAACAAGAATGCAATAATGTGCTAATTCCTATGTTATTACTACTCTATTACCTGCGCTAGGTTCTGTGTAATAAGCAGGAAAACGGCCTGTTTCTATTTAATAACACATTAATAACCATGTTAATCTTTTAAAACAAACTGCTAGTCAAGTAAAATGATCATGCATAATGTTAATAATTAGTTTAAAACAATAACACACATGAATCCATTAGACTGTACACTGAAAAATTCAGTTTTAAAAGAAGAACAAGGTTTAAACAGATGATGTTCGGCAGCACTTTGAGCAACAATTTCACAGATATGGGCGTTCTCTATTTAAAAAAGTAAACATGCATCACTATAATTTGTGTATAAAGTTACATAATTTCTTTTCTGGCTACAAGAACATATTAGAACATGTTGGGATATTTCATGTGGATCATTAGAAATGCACTGTGGGTGGAGGAAATCGTTGCTTAAAGAACTGCAAACATCACGTCTGCTTAAACACGGATCTTCTTCCAAAGCGGGCGGCTCGGTGCCACTCGCTGCAGCAGAGGCTGATCTGTGGATGGTTGGAGACGCCTGTAGAAAGTGTCTCCCTCTGCTGGGCACTCTTTTGTAGCGCTTATGTTACTTTAAATCACATTTACCTTGTGAATGTCGTCCTTCAGTAGCGTCCCACTGGTCTGTATGATCTGTCTCAGTGCTACAAGGATGACAAAGGTCAGTCTGGTATCAGAATATCATACGTAGTATACCAGTAAACTCCCAATAACATTAAACTTGGTTTGCATCTCACCCCTGACAGCTGCAAGGCAGGTATCTTGATTGGCTAGATGGTCTCCTTTCCTCTGCAGCGATGGCCCGACTGTATCTGCCATCACCAAATGCTTCGTCCTACGAGGGCCGGGCTTTCCTCCAGGAACAACATCAGCCGATAGTCCCGCCCGGAGCTGGAAACAGGACACCCCACGCACAGGAGCAGGAACAGAAGAAAGCTCAGCACATCCCAACAAACCACTGGTTCCCTTTAGCTTCATAAAGTCAGAGCTTAAAGTAAATTTTTTAGATTTAGTGCTCATGACTAATCTCTTAGTCGACTAACTGTGGGAAAAAATGGACGAGTCTCAGATATCAAGTTAGATTTGATAACCCTTTAGTGGAAAACCTCCAAAACTAATAGCAAAGCATTTTAAACAATTACATTCTTATGTTCTCTGTTTGAAACTTCATGACCACGACTTCAAACTAAAACAGCAAAACAGTGAATCATCCGGCGTTTTTCTTCTGCTTATCTGGAGTCAGGCTTTGGGGCAGCAGCCTCCCTTTTATCACCTCCTCCAGCTCATCTGTTGAAATGCCGAACATTTCCAAGGCCAGCTGATAGATCTGTCGACATTAGCAGTCTCCTTTACACGTGGAGGAGTAGCGGCTCTACTCTGAGCCCCTCCTGAATGACTCAACTCCTCACCTTATCAGTAAAGGCGAAGCCTCTCTGCGATGTTTTTCTAACAGTGTTAACAAACTATGAGGCCTAGATGATCAGATTTATGGCGTTTCTCAACACTGATGCGCCATCTGGTGGCAGTGCATTGATACAGACTAGTGACGACGACTAGTCCAAATGCATCTTTCCCCTACCTTGACAGACTCTGCTCCTGGTGTGATGTCCCCGAGTAGGTGGTTAAAGAGGAGCTCCGAGTGCCCCGGGCTTCCCTGAAGGATGCTAGAAGACGCTCCGGCAACCTGGACCCACAGCTCCAAGGTTCTGTACACTGACACCCGCACTGCACTGTGGGAAGGAGGAGAGACAAGAGATGAATATACTTGATGACACATTATTAAATCTTCCCCAGTGCAGCAGCTCAGACTGTCCCCAGTTTCCCATAATGTTACTAAAATAAGCTCCTCGATCCCCACACGGTGTTTTCATTTCATCTTCTTTGTGTTGCAACAGATCAGTTAAGACTTTCTTTCTTTTCTCGGGACTAAAAACCTCTAAATGGTCATCATTCACTCCTTTAGACGTCTGCGAGCACACACAGCGTGCTAAGGACGCTTCAGGGCAGCGATGAGAACGGTGATCTTACATCAGCCTCTCTGAGGAAACCTTTGTAAAGATTTTGTTACTTCCAGTTGTTACAGTACTTGGTGGTTGTCTTGGCAACCACTGACTCTGCTCCACAGGCTCTCAGGGGCAACTGTAGGTTGTAGCTACACACACGCTGCACACACAGAATGAAATATGAAGCACTAGCTGATATTAGGTGTGTACGAGGTTTCCAACTGCAGGCTGAACTTCAGTCAATACTCCAAACAGCAGCTGTGCGAGGCTGTGAGTCACCTGTAGGCCCTCTGCTGTCCCACACTGGTCTCAGGTAGGGGGGTCCAAGCAGAGAGTGTTTGAGAAAACAGCCTCTGTATTACTGCAGCGTACTGAACCATGCCGACCCGTACTCTGTAACACAGCACAAATCCAAGAGTCAGGCTTGCAGGAAATCAAAATGTGGCCTCCTGCGTGTGTGCGAGTACTCACACAGTGATCACACTTGACAGGACTTCCAGGGTGATGCTGTGTATGATGGGGAGGACCAGCAGCCTCACACTTCCATCTCCTGTTAAATTCTGACACACAAAGTCAAACGTGCATTAAGATCAGTACTGCTTTTGACACGGTCTCTGTTCAATAAGTGTTATTGTGTGTGTGCTCACTATGCTCTTGGAGCTGACAGCAAGGGCTCGGCACACCAAGTTGAGCATTGGCCTGACGGGCAAGCGCACAGCTGAGGCGGGATCTACTCTGATGGAAGGAAACGACAAAGGAATGCAACGAGTACCAGAAACAATGAAAGCCTTTACTGCTCGTACAGGTTTTTATTAAACAAAGGGGCCTTTGAGTGTATTTGTGTAAATGTTACAACTATGCTAAAAAGCTGAGGTAAAGAAATAAGATATACAACTGATTCAATTTGGTGTTTTCCAGATGTTTTCTGTATCCCAGTTATCCTAATACCAGCTTGGTCAATAATGCTCATTCCAGTTAGTTCAGAAGTCTGATGTCAGAGCTCTGACACGACTTCACTCCTAAACTGAGCACGTCGCAGTAGTAAAGTCTAAAGATTGCTTTGCTTCTTAGTAATGCAAAGCATCTGTGCATCACTATCGATACAGAAAATGCCCCACCCACAGCTGCAGCATGTTCATGCAGACAGCCTGACCACAGATTGGTTTAATAGGGTCACAGATACACGACAGTGGCAGCACAGATTAAAGGTTGTGCAGGAGGGTCAAATCCAAGTTGAGTCATTCCAGATGAAACCTCTGAGTGGGAAAGGTGTGTGTGCTTGTCTGCATGTGTTGTACCTAAGTGTGTGTTTGAGTGCGAGGCACACAGCAGTGTATCTGTGCTGGAGCTGCAGGAGCAGCAGGGGATCTGTTGGGTCCAGGTGAGGAAAGGCCAGCTCCATCCCGGGACCTTGATACTGCATCGCTCCATCTGTGACCGCAAGAAGCAGTCGAGTGTGAGTAACCTCGGTAACAGTAAACGGATACAGTCACACCATCACGTCAGCACCTCCAACACTGACAGCTGTTCACTGCGCGGTTCACTGACTGATTTACTTGGTAGAAATGCATTTTATCTAGAAAAGTGAGGAGTGTGGAGGAGTGATACACAGTGTTTGGGGCCACAGTGTTTGGGGCCACAGCTGTAAGACAAAAGAACATAACTGCACCATTTTAAACAAAATGTGTGGCCAGCAGGAGAAGTTTGCTTTGACATTATCGAGTTAATCAAGGTGCGTCGACACGACAACGTCGAGGACTGTGGACGACGAAAGCAGGACTTTAACCCAAGATTCAATCAAAACTTCTGTTTTTGTTACGTTTTAGTTTTAGGCTTTAATACCACATGTAGGTCTGCAGCTCGAATAAGAAATACTTTTGTCTTATTAATAAGAAATGATAAAGAATTCAAAGAGAAACAACAAAGTTCTTTCAGAATAAACTGCTGATTGTTTGAATCTGTCACAAAACCAAAACTGAACCATCGGATTGTGTTTCTACATGAAATGACTGAGTGTGTCTGTGCTTTGATGCCGTTTCTATGGCGATTAAAAAACATGTTATAATTAATATTAATCATAATTCAGGGTCCAGAGTTCCACTGGCCCACATACACTTTACTGGCTTATGAAAAAGCTTTTATTTTTACAGTTTTAAATAGTGATTCATTGTAATTAACACAATGTTTCATATTAGTTGGATGGAAAGAGACAGATTTGAAGAATTTCTTGTTGTCATTGTTTGTTTGTTAACTGACATGGAGACAAACACACACAGAAGCCAAATGTCACCACTGCTCACAAAGAAAACAACACACCTGTTTCTGAACCTTGGTAGAGCTGAGCCAGCAGGCCATTGGCAGAGGCCAGTAGGCAGTGAATCTGATTGGTCCAGCCCTCAGCTCTGCCAGCCCCGACCCCTCTGTCCAGCACGCCGCCCAGGCAGGGCAGACGACCGTAGCACTGACAGGCCATCTGACAGAGTAACAGCAAAACAAACGTTCAAACAAATCTTCAAATAATGATAATAATCTTTAAAAAAAAGACTTGGTGCTTGTTTTGTCAAACCTCTTGTGTTTTCCTGTCTGTGCTGTCCATCTTGGAAAGGAAGTACGCTGCCAGCTTGTCCTTAAAAACAACAACAAACAGGTGCAGGTTTGACACAGCTGGGTTCTAAACAGAGGCAGCAAGCAGAATACAGAGTACAGCACAGAATACTGCTAAAGGAATACTGTAGCAACATTAAACTATATACTGGTGTAAAAAATTCCAAGTATAAATTGAATGTTTTTATTTATTTTGCTGACAATGACCGAATTTCCCAGAGGAACCCACCCGAGGGATTAATAAAGTTTTATCTTATCTTAATCTGTCAGAAGTGTGCAGAAGACAGCAATGACTAATAAATAATAGATAATAGATATTATTATTACTGTTGTTAGGAAGAAGAAGAAGAAGAGATATTTAATAGCACCACGATAACAGTCCAAACAGTCTCAGGAAGGAGTGTCTCACCCTCAAGGATCCACACGCTCTCGGATAGTAGGTCATACAGGCCGTCATTCCCTCCATGGCTGCCAGCTCACACTAACATCAAACAGGAACACAAACCGTTTTAAGGCTAGTTAGAAGATCGATATCTGAGCTGAAGCTAACTGAATAATAACAGATGCAATTATACATAAAGTGTTACATTGTAACTAAACACAACTTTCAATTCACCCATCCTCTTCAGGGTTGTGGGGCGGTGTCAGAGGCAGGGTCGCCAGTCTGTGGCAGGGCTAACACTCACATTCTGTGGCACTAACTGCGTGTCAAAGTACCTGGATACACTCCACCAGAGGGGCTGCGGAGCCCTCCTGGTGGGCCCTTCCACTCACCGCCTTGTCACCTCACCTCTGACTTGAGACCCAGCAGGGATGTGAGGATGCCCAGGATGGAGTTGAGGCCAACCTCTCTGGCCAGCTCTGCTAGCTGAGACGAGTATTGCAGCAAGTCCTTCAGAATGTTCACTGCTAGCTGCACAGTCTCAACTGGAGCCTGAGACTAGTGAAGAACAAAAACACAGAAAGTATTTTTAATTTTAAAAATGAAACGGTAACCTTTAATTTTTAGACCTTAAGATAAAATGGAGAAAAATAGCAATATTGTAATGATAACAGCCGACACGTGACTTTACCTGTATGACCTGCTGCAGGGAGCGCAGCCACGACAGGCAGTGCTGCTGGAATAGATCGCTGGAACTGTCTTTAACCAGCATGGAGAGCAGGCAGAGCCCCTCGAACCTGCTCACACAGAATCATGTTAGAAACATACAGTATCAAAGTGAATCTGTTTCGACTGTGTGAAATTATATTCACATTCATAACATTGTATCAACAGGAGATGTTGATCTAAAGGTGAGTAGATGAGGGCTTAAGAACAAAATGCTACTGATTCGCATGGAGACTCATCAATGTGTTAGAATGAACCGAGGTTAATAAAACACACGTCATATCCTGTAGCACAGATGATCATTTGTAAAAGCACAAAGTACGCAGCGTAAACAGAAGTGGTCCTAGCACTGAACCCTGGGGAACTCCATAATTATCCTCAGTGTGTGAAGAGGACTCTCCATTCACAAAAACCAGAAGTCTATTAGACAGTCATGATTCAAATCCCTGCAGCGCAGTGTCTTTAAGCATGACTCTGATGGTCGACAGTATCGAGGAGGACAAGCACAGCGATGAGTCCACTGTCAGAGGCCATAAGATCATTTGTAACCTTCACTAAAGCCGTTTCTGTGCTGTGATGAAAACCTGGGGTTGTTCTTACTCCATTAATAAGTGATCAACAGTGAGACGTTCTAGCTTTATGGATGTTTTTGTTTAAGAGAGCAGCAAACTGGCTTTTCAGGCTAAATGCTGAGTTTCACAGCTGGGGTGGACGAGGATTAGTGTTTCTGAGTCTTTGGTTGATTGATAAGCTGAAGTAGGAGCTGCCACACCCCCTCCTTGGCCTGCACTTCGAGGATTCTGGTAGTTCGAGTGACTCGGGGATGTTGATTCATTTAAACTAACACAATCATCCTGCTGTAACCAGGTTTCTGTAAGGCAGACTAAATAGATTTGTTTGTCATGTAATAACAGGAACTAAGAAGACAGAGGGCGAATGTTTAATAATCCACACTTCACGGTTTCACTTTACGGCACAGTTGTGGATACTTTTGTTTCTTTTCTTTAAATCATTTTTTGCTGATTGTTTGTTGTTTTAGGAAACACAGAGGATGGGGATGGGGTTTGGGGGGTAGCAGGAGGAGAGGAGCTGCAGAGAGGCGTGTAAGACTGCACGCCTTCTTCCTGGTCCCAACTCTGGATAGTCATATTTTGGGGGGTTTAATAAATTTGGAAGATTTCTAGAAATGAGAGCTGCTCCATTCAAAGTGGGATGGACACCGTGTTCTCCTAACAAGTCCAGGTTTTCCCCTGAACGTTTCCCCTTATCCATAAAGTCCACATGACTTTTGGACACCACTCAGACAGCCAGCAAATTTAAGGACAAATGCGGCTACACACCTCCCCTGGTCCAGGACAGTGCTCAGGTGCTGGTATACATCTTAAAACATTAAAAACTGTAGTATGATCAGCCTATGACAACAGCTGATTGAGGTAGTCCTTTCTCACCTGGTCTTGCTCGAGCCCAGTTTGGCATTGCTAAAACCCACGAGACCACCAACGGCGCACGCGCTCTGCAAAGACAAGACAGTTTTAGAGAACAGTGAGATCAAAACGTTTAAGAAACGCGGAACCAGCTCGGCTCCTGCTGCACATGGTCCTGCCATACTTCCAGATGTCAGCCACTGTACAACAAAGCCTCTCGCGGCTGCCGCACAGCGAGAGCAGGCTAACGCTGAAGCAGCTTCCAGCCGCGGAGCTCGCTCGGGCCGGGCCCTACCTGTGTCTGGAACACGCCGTGCTCCCTGTAGCCTGCTAGCAGAGCGGGTAGATGCTCCGGACGCTGCTCTTTCAGAACAGACACCAAACCCTCAGTTAGTCGCATAGCAGATGGGCCATGCAGCCAAGCCGATGTAGCCATCTTTCCTCTCCGCCAAGCGAACGTCACTACTGTGCGACTCTGATGCCGTCATATTTCAGTGACGTCAGTTTTTAGCTCTTTGTTGTTACCCTGCCCTCAACCATAACGCGTTAAAGTTGCAGGGACTGCAGTAGTTGTACGTTTTCTTCCGTTTAAACTCGATTAAGTGGCTTTGGTCACACCTTGGATCACTGTGCTGAGCTGGTCCTCGGAGAGCGGCTGCTTCCCGCCTGCTGATGGCTAATGACAGGCTCAGGGCGCTGGAGGATGTGGAGAAGGAGATAGCGATGGTGCTGCAGTGTGCCGGTGAGACAGTGTCTTCTTGCGGCTGTTAATCAAACCGTGCATCGTTGATTACTTTTGCCTGATTTTCTGATGCTCTTCATCCGACAGTAGGACAAGTACCCGAGAGATCCCGTAAATTCCACCTAGCTGTTTCCAACAGATCGCTGCCTGATCATTATTCTCTGTAAAGATTTGGTTTTTATCACAGAGGGGAAAATGTATTCCTCAGCAAAAGTCTGAACTCAGCCCCTCGTTTCGCTCGCAGTTTCCAGGCTTTCTGAAAGTTTTTCCTTCGACATTTGAGAATTTTTCACTCAGTTTCAAATTACTCCTCAGACCTGTTACATTTAAAATGGTTTTGGCTTAATAAGCCATACACATACCAGGAAACCTAGCAAAGAACCAATTTTCAGTATCCTTAGACACAAAACAAACAACACAATTTGTTTCCATTTGTTTGGCTGACTCTACAACAACGACCAGTCCTCAGCATAGCACAGTCCTTTACTAAAACAAAGAATCAAGTTTTAAATTTACTCTCTGTCTTTGTGTCTAATCAAGTCTTTTTAAGTCACGTTTCTATGTTTATGCTTGACCTTGCAGGTAACATTGTTCTTGAACTCTCCAAAGATAAACACAATGCCAGCTTCATGGACAGACAGCTCATCCAGTTCCAGAACTCAGTCAGCCGAGTGGAGAACGAACTAAGTGGCCAGATCCGCTACCTTACACAGGTTCAATCCACAGCTGCAGACTTGTTTCAGAAACGGTTTCACCTCAACTAGAAATGGCAAATTTCTCCCACCTGTTAAATCCAGAATTGAATTTAAAGTCTTCATTTACAAGGTCTCAAAATATCAGGCTTCATCATATCTTCAAGATTTGATAGTATCCTAACAAAGTTAGGATACTATGAATTAGGATAATAACCTGAGATGCAGGCTTACTTGTGGTTCCTGGAGCTCCTGATAGTAGAATGGGAGGCAGAGCCCTTAGCGGTCTGCTCCAGCTACCAGTTTGGGTTCAGAAGACAGAGACCCACTCTACTTTTAAGATCAGGCTTAACACTTTCCTTTTTAATAAGTTTCAGTTTATAGATGGGCTGGATCATGTGACCCTGAATTCAGTTCAGTTTATTTATATAGCACCAAATCACATCAACAGTCGTGTGCTTTCTGTTTAAAGGTAAAAACTCTACAGTATGTTAAGGTTAAAGTGCTCGGGGTCGTCGTTGGAGTTTATACTACTGTAAAACTGAAGAGAAAATGTTTTTAATTAAGAGTTAAAGTCATAAATCTAATAGACAGATGAGGTTCACAAATACAAACTGATGCAGTTTTTCTTTTAATTATTAATATTTGTTTTTATGAATGAAGAACTTACCTCCATGATAGAAATATTGTGAGCAACAGATTCGAGTTTGTTTCTCCTTTTTCTTTCTCCAGGTAGCGACTGGTCAGCCACATGAAGGTTCTACCTATTCAGCCAGGAAGGACTGTCAGATGGCACTGAACCGAGCCGAGTATGCCAAGGTCAAACTGGGAGAACTGGGACGCACCTGTGAAGTCATGCTGGAGCAGCAGCAGCAGCAGACATGAGAGTCAGCCGGTTGCTGGGATTGAGATCAATGTGCTTGGACTGGCACAGCACTTTCAGATACCTAATGCAACGGCACTTCTCTGTATTCCCCACGTGTGTCACAGCCCTTCTCACTTTTATTAAAATGCTGACGTGTCTCAACAAATGTAAACAAAAACTCAAGGAAAGAAAAAAGTGTTTTTGTACTGGGGCCTGTGTGTGTTGTGTTTCTGATTTTGTAATCAGTTTAAGGAGCAGGTCATATGTAGAAACTGTCGATACTTTTAATAAAACAACGAATCATCTTTGGGGGAAAAACCTTTGTTGTGGTTGTGATAGAGAACCTCATACATTAATCTGTGGCTCCTCCAGTCTTTGAGAAAGATGCCAAACAGTGTCCCCATGAGTGTGGTCAGTAATGTGCTCTGTGCATAGTTCTTATTTTACTGTTTTTGTTTAGCTTTTGCTTTCATTGCCTTTTTGTCCAACAAACTCAGTGATTTTGAGTTTTTTGAGATTCATCCATCCATTCGCTTCCGCATCTCCTTTTCAGGGTCGCGGGGGGCGCTGGATCCTATCCCAGCTGTCATAGGGCGAGAGGCGGGGTACACCCTGGACAGGTCGCCAGTCTGTCGCAGGGCCAACACACAGGGACAGACAACCATTCACACTCACATTCATTCGCACATTCACACCTAGTGGCAATTTGGATTATCCAATTAACCTATCCCCACAAGCTGCATGTCTTTGGACGGTGGGAGGAAGCTGGAGTACCCAGAGGGAACCCACGCAAACACGGGGAGAACATGCAAACTCCACACAGAAAGACCCCGGCCTGATGGTGGAATTGAACTCAGGACCTTCTTGCTGTGCGGCAACAGTGCTAACCACCGTGCCACCGTGCTGCCTAGTTTTTTGGGATTACTTAATTTAATTTAATTAAGTTGAGTTGAGTTGCTGCCCCAAGTGGAGGAGTTTAGGTATCTCTGGGCTTCAAGTGAAGGGAGAGGGGAGCAAGCGTTTGATAGATGAATTGGCTGCAGTGATGAAGAGAGAACTGAACGTAAAAGCGAAGCTCTGGATTTACCAGTCACTCTATGTCCTTACTCTCACCTACGATCACTACCCAGAGTTTGTGACTAAAAGAACAACACTGCAGGTACAATCATCAGAAATGGGCCTTCTTCGAAGGGTGGCTGGCCTCTCCCTTAGAAATAGGGTGAGGAGTTCACCCATTCGGGAGGGGCTCAAAGTATAGACTCGAGTGGAGGAGTGGAGAGCCAGTGGAGTTAGTTCAGGCATTTCGCAAGGATACCTCCTGGGTGTCTCCTGGGCGAGTTGTCTGGACCTATCAAAGTAACCAACACAGGGGCCAGAACTTGACAGCAATAAACCCCACCCTCACTTAGCACAAAATAAAAAAAATAACATGAATAGTAAGCACACCGACTAAACGTGCTCTGTTGGAACCGTGTATGCGATCGTGGAGTTTTTCGATAAAATAATAGTAAAACATATTCATAACCCTTGTTCAGTGTACTTGCGCTAATGACGAGATAAACTAATGCAACATCTCTCTAATGAGAGGACTTTTGTTTTAAAAGCAACCGGAAGTGGCGCAGAGTGGGTGTGTCTCAGCTAGCCGTGGGGAACGCCCTGGATGCGGCTTTCGGACACGCTGAGTGCCAACACGCCCGCTGATCGCTCGTTGTTTCTGCACCTCGTCTCGGCTCGTGTGGACTCGTAGCCATGGCTCACCGCTCTCTGTGCGCTCTGTGTGTGCTGCTGCCGCTGCTGCTGCCGCTCCAAGGTAAGCTTTGTCCCGCACACCTCACCCCGCCGGCTCTCCCTTTGTGCCACACTTCGGTTTAAGGCCGAATAACGGTCCGTCGGCCTGAAACGTGTCGTACGGTTTTCAGCCTCTACAAAGCTTTACTGCTTATAGTTCAGCAGCTGGAGTGACTTGCTTTGGTCCCTGTAGTTCTGGATGCAGATCCACGGAAAAGATCAAAGAGACAACACCCCGTCACCTCTGTGCGTCGCAGCTGCACGTGCACTACTGGAAATGGTTCTCGTGCTCGGTGATGGAGGATGATGTGACCGGTTTTCAGGTGAAGGCGAATCACTGAAAACCCGACGATTTAATTTAGTCATGAGTTGATTTGTTGTATGAAAACCGGAAGATTTAAATGAGCAAAATGTGACTGAATGGTAGAGTGAAGAATGTATGGCACACGCTTTAATCATGATGTTGTTTAATAATGGGTAAGTTAAGGTCAATAGTTAGCTGTGGTTGGTAAACGATGTAGTGTAAGTGAGGTTTGGATAATGGAAATGTTGTATACCCCAAACCTACATTTTAAGTCCACGCACACCAGTGTTTGTTCACTGGAACCAGCTGAAATTTGAGTTACTGTATTTAGGATTAGTTGCATGAAGCTGAACAAGGTCAATAACTTTAGACTAATGTCACAAGTTAGCTTCTCTTATAGGACATGTAGGAAAGATGAAGTTTTACAGCAGATTTTTTGGAGCTTCTTATCTGCAGCTGCAGCTTCCATCATCATCAACTAATATACCCTGTGTGTGTGTGTGTGTGTGTGTGTGTGTGTGTGTGTGTGTATATATATATACACACACACACACACACATATATTACACAGTAGAGAAATATAAAACGTTTCTCGACTCGTGCTAATTTATTTGGATTGGCAGACAGAGCAGACAAAGATGACCGCACCACAGTGAGCTCACAGATGACCTGGCAACACCTGTGATAAAATTCTTGTCATTCTTCAGTATTTGTTGTCGGACTCTTTTCTGTGGCAGGAATTTCACAGCGTGTGTGGCACAAAGCAAAATGGCAGACAATGGGAGGGAATGGAGGGATGACACTATCCTGAAAACTACCCGGGCTCGGATGGATGATGGGCACAGGAAGCCTTAACCGCGGCCCAGTTTCCTTTAATGTTTTTGATCAGTGCATTTACGCTAATAAACTTTAAACCAGTACATCAACTGGTGCTATAGGAGGCAGACGGCCTGGTGCAGTGAAAACAACGTGCAGCTTATTGCTGCCAAACACAGGTGCTGGTCATAGAATTAGAATATCATCAGAAAGTTGATGTATGTCACCAATTCCATTCAAAAAGGGAAAGTTGTATAATGTTTACATTCAGTCCATACAGACTGTTTATGTCTTTTGATTCTGATGATTGTATCGGACAACTAATGGAAACGATGTCAGGGTTCTAGCTTTGGATTGTCATCTATGCTTAGAAACATATAATCATATAATCTTAGAGGTATATAATCATGATAGGATGTCTGCTCCGGTGTGATGAGAGCCCAGGATGCTCTGATTGTGGCCTTCAGCTCTTCTTCATTGTTAGCTCTGGCATATTACATCTTCCTCTTCACTATGGGCTTAAGGTCAGGCGAGTTTAGTGGCCAATTAAGATCACGGTCCTTAACCTCCTGGGACCTGGCGTCCACATATGTGGACATCACATTTTGGTTATTTAGACCAAAATACTCAGTTGTGCTCTACGAGGGCCTGATGTCCACTGACGAGGACATTAAACTGTTCTATCAAAATTTTAAACAAATGTCCTCACATGTGGCTCTGACTTTTCATAAAAACAAAAATAAAGTAAAAAAAATAAATAAATCTGGTAATTCTTTGTTTTTACATTCATCGGGCCCCAATCAGCCCAAATATCAAAGAGAAATCAAAAATGCTGCTGTGGAAGAGCTCGGGTCTTAGGAGGTTAAACCGGGTGCTGGTAGCGTTGGCACTGTGTGCAGGTGCCAAGTCCTGAAATCTGCAGTTCCATAAAGTAGGTCATGGTTCCTAGTCTCAGTTTGATGTGCTTATGAGTTTCCTGTTTATGTCTCTGGGGGATGTAGAGGACTCTAGGTCATGTAGTTTCCTTTAGGCATTCCCCTCTGATAGCTCTGTCCAGGCACAAACCTGTTGCTGGAACAGCTGAGACTGTTCTACTGCAGCTAGCAAACATGGGACGGCAGGCAGAACTCTTTGTGATCTCGTGCACGAGGGACATGAATGAGACGAACGCCGTTCCTGCCGCTCCAACCCCAGCTCCCCCGTAGCACTGCTCTTTATTGAGGTACATGAATATTCATAGGTTCATTAACATATGACGTCTCAAACAGGCATGTATGTGAACAGAGTACCGTGTGTGAAGATGTGACCCTGTGACTCCTAGATCTGCTGGTGCCTGAGTCCAGCAGTTCACCTAAACAAAAGGCACTTTTACCTAAACAGAGAAAGAGAAGCTACGACCTCTCTCGTGACCTTAGGACGTGTGGTGTGCCAGAACACTCAGGAAAGGAGGAGTGAACGTACACAGAGCCTTTGCAGACTACTAAGGATCAGACATTCTATCATTGCACAATCAATTATATACCTATGAGTAGGGCTGCTCAATTAATCGAATTTTAATCACGATTACGATCTGGGCTTTCAACGATCATTAAAAATGACTGAGCCGATTATTAGCCCCTCCCTCATTTATCCGCGACACCTTAAAGGCCGTCTGTGAAAATATTGTCGGGCATAAACCGTCCGTGGCGCAAAAAAGGGTGGAGACCGCTGATTAAGAGGACCCGAGGGAAGCTCGGAAAGCTAAGCAGAAGTTATTTGGAGAGTGACTGCCGTTGGTTGAAAAGAGAGTTTAAAAAAAAAAAAAACTTCAGTGGTGTTGCACACTATTTTATATTATTTTTTTAAAGTCATTGTTAACCCTTTAAAGCCGGTCAGAGCAGCACGCTCCGTTTTGTGTAACTATTTTTAAATCCCTGTAGAACCTGAACCGTGTAAGCTAGCGCAATAATTTGTTTTGCATATGAAACCGGAGGAGTTGTACTTACATCTGATGCCATCAGCTTGTCCTCGGTCACGGTTTCCTTCCACATATAGCTTTGCAAAAACTGCATAAAAAG